>NC_092506.1:94455353-96955353 GCF_047511675.1 Marmota flaviventris
ATGTAAGATGTCACTAAGAACCCTGGTAATAGCTGATTGGGACCCGAAAAGCAAGCAGAAGCCACAAAATTTAGTATAAATAATGGAGCAAATAAAGAGACATTATAACTAGCTGATACTGATGCACACATGCTGGAGAGCCTGATGAGGACCTGGACTGGCATCCCAACTCTTCTCATCATCTGCCTGATCCTCTGCATTGTTCTTACCACTCTTAAGCTCTATAGCAGCCTCTTGACTCTGGTGAGAATGGCAACGTCTCCCTATGACTGTCTCCTCAATCAGCTGTCAACTCCACTCCAGAGGAAGCCTCTACCAGTGGCTGACCTGATTGCTCTGATCTGAGCGAGTGTGCTTCTGTTGGACTTAAGACCTAAGACTTGAGACTCTGAATCTGGCACTTGAGCTTAGCATTCAGAGGGAATGTCTGTAATAAGTCTGTCTGTCGTGATTAAGTGTGTTTGCAGTGCTTAAAGTTAACTTAGAATTTTTTGCTTTGAATTGATATGTCTATTGTAGTGCCCAGCATTGATAATTGTCATTTTTCTTGATTAAGAACTTATAGAGTGAAATTGTATTGAGTGATTTGAGTGAATAAACATTGAAAAGGGCAGAAATGCACGGACATTCTTTATTTCTCCCCCTCAACTTCATAAGTAGCACCTGTGACAACACCTCACATGTAATATTCATTTATACAATGAAAAAGGGAAAATTAAAACACATCCTCTTCCTGAATCATTTTTGTGTTTTTATCAGAGCATGTCTGAGATCTAAGTTAGACAAACAGTCTTCAGGCATCCCCCAGAAAAGTTAGGATGTTGTGAATAAGATTTTCTCTGTTTCCTCTGATTTTAGGGAGGGAATTGGGAACCAGGATGCCATCTCCTAAGACTAAGTCTATAGCATGCCAGAGAGTGGATGGTACAAGGGCAAATAAAGATGCCACAAAGTTTCCCCCTGGTTTAAAAGTAGCTTTTTCTTGATTGGGTGTTTACTTTGTACCTGCAGAACTTGGATGGTTTCTAGAAATTCTGTAAGTTGATTTTATCTGGATTTTAGTTGCATTTTTGTGTTTCTATGGGCAAATGAGGGCTGATGGCCTCCTACTCTATCATTTTGCCTATGTAACTATCCTTGAAAATTGTGTTAAGCCTTCCTTTTGGCAGATTGTTGACCTTAATTTCAACTTGCTATCCTTCTGGGGTTCTAATTGAATCTCTATGTGAGTAAGGCCAAACCCAAAACAAAACTCTTTCCCTCTGACTGGAAATGAGAATGCTTCTTATCCTAGTGTGAGCTGTTGAATTTTTCACCTGAGGATTTCTGGTAGATCTTTGCATATGAGTTGCTGTACACATTTTTGTCTGAGTTTTCAACAATATATTTAAGAGAAATCCTGTGCAGATTTCTGATCATTTCTCCACATACATTCATTTACCCACTACTTTTTGCCTCAAATTTCAGTTTTCTCAGCCTTTCTGAGCTCTGATCTTTTTCTCAACTCTGTCAGAAAACCGTGGGCTCCCCTTTCCCCTGTGATGATGAAGCTAGAATTAACATAGGCAGTCTGTATAGATAGGTAAGTGGGGTTAAATCAGATCAAGGAGGCAAATTTGGGTCTGGGAAGTTGGAGCGGGATTGAAATGTTAATACCTTCAGAGCTCTTCCTCCACCCTTATCTAGAAAACCTGCCTCAGCTCCAACTAGTTGCTAAGGTAAGCTGTCCCAGGGATTGTCCCTCCCTACAGGGAGTTACAAAAGGGGCCCCCTTCCTGCTTGGCCCCTCCAGCCCATCTGCTTCTCACCTTTTGGCTATTCCACCTGAGCATCTCCTGGGCCTGGAGAGAGATAAGGGGAAGAGAGCAGGAGAACAAAGGAAGCCTAGAACATCTAAAAAGGAAGAATGCTTTCACTTCTTGGGATACCAGCATACCAACTATGGCCCCTTCTCCCTCCAGGGAGAAGTCTGTGTTACCCCTTTTTAAATGAGCCCTGCTTTATGCGTTTGCTTTGGAGTGCTTCTCTAATGTTACACTTCAGCGGTTTCGATAATTCAGATAACAGCTCTAAATAGAAATTTAGGGGTCACCTTGGTGGTTTTCTACTTCTTTTATTGCTTGCATTCCTGAACTGATCACCAATATTTTAAAAAAATAGCTGTTCTCTACATATTTTTCTCTTTTCTAGATAGGTATGTTAGAAAGGCATTTCACTAGTGCTTTGACTTTTTTAACCTGTACTTCACTCCAATCATAACTAAAATAATATAAATTAAAATGTACATTTTTTTTTTTTTTTTTTTTACATTTTAATGGTTCTAAAATTGGTATATTTATATGTGGGGTAGAAGTTGAGCCTAGTTTGACATTCTTCCCTATCCATAAGTGCTCAGCATATATTTGTTGAAAAAATTCTCCAAGCAATGAGGGGATATGTTCACATAGAGTTTAATTCCAGAGGAAGTAGATTTTGAGCCCAGATCCAAATTTCAAGTCACCTCAGCCTGATAGTTTGCTTCTATGTCTTACTCCATTGTGATCATTCTCAGGTTGTGCTTTGTTCTCTGCTTGGCCATCCTTTAAGGCCTTTACTTCCAGATTGCATTGGGGCAATCTAGGAAAAAATTTGACTTTTGCCACCATAGTTAATATGTCAGCAAAAAAACCATAATTGTTTCTTGAAGAAACTGGACTGTGTAAATATACAAGGTGCTAAGAAACATTGGAGTGCATCTGGGGTTTGCCATTGCCGCTGTCTTCAGATCATATGATGTTCATTAAATTCTCAGCGTCTGTGAGTGTCATTCTCATTCCTACTGGGGGATGTTGCAAAGCTCGGAGATGCACACATTGGTGTTGAAATTAAGAAACATGATTGCTTTATTTTTAAAATATTGGCTTAAAGGATTTTTTCAATATAAAGGAGTCCTAATATTAGATTCTCATAGGTCTCTTTTGCTTTCTTCCATCAGTTTAGCTAGAAATGTCTTCTCACATTTCTTTCTAAAATTTTTGTTTTTTTGAATTGTAATTTTAATTATACCTATTAATGGAGTATAGGGTGATAATTTGATACATGTATACAATGGATACTAATCAAATCAGGTTAATTAGCATCTTCATCTCTCTCCCTCCCTCCCTCCTTCCCTCTCTCTCTTTCTCTTTCTTCTTTTTCTGCACTAGAGATTGCACCCCAGGTCCAGTGCATACTAGGCATACCAGTGTATACTAGTGTTCTTACACTGAGCTATATCCCCAACTCTTTTTATTTTATTTTGAGGCAGGGTATTACTAAATGGTCCAGGCTAATCTTTAGCTTGCAATCTTCCTGCCTCTGCCTTCTGAGTAGCTGGAATCATAGGCATGCACCAATAGTGCTTATCTTTACTATCTCCTTTTCACTGCTTTATGTTTGAAGTCTTCTAGTTTCTCTCTTCTACTTATTCATAAAATACATAATAGGTTCTGCAAACTATAATCAGAACACAGCTATATACTACTAAAACTTATTTATTCTATTTATTCATGCTTTGGTACCCAGCATTCAATCTTCATTTATTCGCCTCCTTCCTCCCCTCCCTGGCCTCTAGTAATCACCAGTCTACATACAGATGAACTTCTAACTTACACATGAGAGAAAACATGCAATTTTGTCTATGTCTGACACATTTAACTTAACAAGGCCCTCCAAGTTCCATTAACTTTGTTGCAAATTATAGGATTTCATTCTTTTATGGCTGAATAATATTCTATTTTTTTATGTACCATATATTTTAATACATCCATCTGTTGATGGGCACATAGGTTGATTTCTTATCTTAGCTGTTGTGAATAGTGCTGCAATATACATGAGTGTGCAGCTCTCTCTTTGGTAGGTTGATTTTATTTCTTTTGCATATATATCCAGAAATGTGGTAGCTGGTTCACATGGTAGAACTATTTTTAGTTATCTTGAGGAAACTTCATACTGTCCTCCATAATGGCTGTACTAATTTACATTTGTGCCAAGGGTTTATTAGAATTTCTTTTGTATCAACATTCTTGCCAGCATTTTTGATTTTTTGTCTTTTTAATAATAGCCATTCTCACTGAGGTTAGACATCTCATTGTGGTTTTGGTTTGAATTTCACTGATGGAAAATGATTTTAAGCACTTTTTTAATATACTTGTTAACCACTTGAATTCCTTCCTTTGAGAAATGTCTATTCAGATCATTTGCCCATATGTAAATTGGATTATTTATTTTGTTATTGTTATTCAGTTTTTTTGCTCCTTTTTATGTATTATGGGTATTAATCCTTCACAGGTGAATGGTTTACAAATATTTTCTCCCATTCTTAGCTTGCTTTGCTCTGTTGTTTCCTTTGCTATGCAGAAATTTCTTAGTTTGATCCAATCCCATTAGTCTGTATTTTGTTTTGTTCCCTGCACTTTTGGGGTCTTATCTAACTAATCATCATCTATACTAATGTCTTGGAGTGTTTCCCCTGTGTTTTCTTTTCTTTTTTTTTTTTAGAGAGAGAGAGAGATATTTTTTTTTAAAATATTTATTTTTCAGTTTTTGGTGGACACAACATCATTGTTTGTACTTTGTTTGTATGTGGTGCTGAGGATCGAACCGGGTCGCATGCATGCCAGGCGAGCGCGCTACCGCTTGAGCCACATCCCCAGCCCCCCTATGTTTTCTTCTAGTAATTTTATAGTTTCAGGTCTTACATTTAAGTTTTTGATCCATTTTGAGTTGATTTTTGAATAGGGTGAGAAGGTCAAGTTTAAATCTTCTAAGAGGCTCTCCTTCAATTGAAGAGTACTATGTTTTTAGCACTTTTGTCAAGAATCAGCTGCCTGTAGATGCTTGGATTTATTTCTGGGTCCCTATTCTGTCTCCTTGGTCTATGTGTCTGTTTTTATGCCAGCACACTACTGTTTGGGTTACTATAGCTCTGTAGTACGTCTAGAGATCAGGTATTGTGATGCCTTCAACTTTCTTCTTTTCACTCAAGATTTCTTGGTTTATTTGTGGACCTTTGTGCTTCCATATGAATTTTATTTTTTCATATTTATAATGTTAGCTTTGGCTTCAGCATTTGACTCTGCTTCTTTGATTGGATACTCAGTTTTTGGAGATGGTGAATGTAGAAAGCAGTTGTGGTTAAGTGCATGGATTTTGGAATTAGTGAAGCTTTCAAAACTTAGTCTAATCATGTTATTTTGTGATGTTGGGAAATTTATAAATCCTTCCTGGAATTGTTTGCTCATTGGTAAAATGATGACAATAATTTCATCTTTATGGAGCTACTATGAGGATTAAATGGAATAATTTATGTTAAGCTTTTAGCATTTTGGAAAGTTATTTCCAACCAAATAAGTTGAAAATTTTATTATTACTATTAGTAGTGAAGAAGTATTGCTAAATTCCAAATAGCAGTACCTCATTATTTTAGTACTTGTTAATGCTTTGTTTTCAGTCTATTTTCCATTTTACAACCTATAAGATATTTTTAGTTCAGAATTATTAATATTTTTATTATTTTTGGTACTGAGAATTGAACCCATGGGCACTTAACTACTGAGCCACATCTCCAGCTCCTTTTTGTATTTTATTAGAGACAGAGTCTCACTGAGTTGCTTAGGGCCTCATTAAGTTGCTGAGGCTGGCTTTGAACTTGTGATCCTCCTGCCTCAGCCTCACGAGCTGCTGGGATTACAGGTGTGCACCACCGTGCCCATCCCAGAACTATTACTTTTTTAAAGGAACAAATATCCAGCTATTTTCAGTTCAGAAGACCCATATCATTTGACACTGAAAGCTCTTGTTGGTGATGGCAGAGCCTGTTTCTTTTTCCTCTCTTCTCTGCCATTTCTTACCCCCATGACATAAGGAAACTGACACAACACAAACTCATCCAAGACTGAGTTTAGGATTTCAGGGGTGGAGCTGCCAGAAAACAGTTCCCACTGGTTCACACCCTCCATCCTCCCAAGATTCCATTCCAGTGATAAGCCCATCTGGCTCTCTGCTGTGCAGACAGATGGTAATTGATTGTTTTTACTAAAAATTACATTCAGAATTATTCTCTAAAGATATTGCTATGGAGTGTGTGGCCACAGTCTAAACACTTAAGATTATAGGTTATTCACAGACTTCAGAGATACTGCTGAAGGTTTCTGGGAGAGCAAAATTCTGCCTCCCAAGTGTGTGTTGATGATACTGAGGGGCCTTACAGAGGGCAGAAAGTTCCTTTCCCATTTGGAGTCATGCCTCCTGTGATCCTTAGGAGCTTCAGGGAAATTCAACTCATTGGAGATTGAGGTGCTTACCCCTCAGTTACTCTGCAGGCTGTGGAAATTCTAGGTGCTTTTCTATTGCAAGAAAGTATTTTCCTTAATTATAAAAATAATACATGGTTGCTGTAGAACATTTATAAATATATAACATTTGAAAGAAAAATGAAAATCACACTCCTCTTCCCCTACACATAGTCTTATCTTCTAAAGATAATCACCATTTTAATTTGGAGTTTTTCCTTGTAGACTTCTTTTCTTTCTTTCTGCAACCAGGTGTTTTTGGCTGACATAATTGGTTACCAACACAACAGCTATTAGCCTTCCTTTGCTGAAGTCAGAACTCCTACACTGTTTGAAGTACAATGTGCCCCGAATGGTGGTGAATCAAAATCATGAGGGACCTAAGTCAGTCCTGATAGTTCTTTTCACTTCACCAGTAGTTGAATTAAGGGCAAGCATATGTCCCAGGACAGTGAGATGCATGGGAGCCTACAGGTATGCATTGGGACAGGGAGCTGACGAAATTTTTCTTATCTCTGATTAAAAATATCATAAAAATCTTTTGAGCACATGACATTTAAAGATACTCCATCTGGAGAATTAGCATCCACTTGCAACCATGAAGCCACAAGTCTTGGAACACAAGTCAATACCCCTAGGATAATGCAGTAGGAAGTTGAAAGGAGCTTGGGTCTTTGATGATGCTTTGGAGCTTGGTACCAATACAACATCTTATTAATAAAGAATAAGTATCCCGAACAGTGGGAGTGTTTTTGTTGTTGTTGTAACTTTGATGTCAAACACATACTTTCTGATGTACAGATTTTTAAAAAAATTTTATTTGTAAACTGCTTAACCAGGCATCAGTGGTAAGGCTGCTGAAGAGGCTCTTTGTATTGGAATTAGAGGAATGATTAGAAATCTTCAGGATCGCAGAAACGTCCTAATCTGTGCTTCATGCTTCAGATTTCGTATCTTGATTAAATGTTACTCTAGTGAAGGAAAATGCAGTTGAGCTGAAGTTGCTCTTTCTTCATGTGCATATGTGTTTTTGGAGCACAGATTCTTCATGAATTATTTGCATTACTGAGCTGCTTAGAATTTATTTTGCAAAGTGTTTGAAGGCTGGCAAATGTGATGGCAGAAACTCTTCTGGCCACGTTCCACTCTGGACTCCATGAATTGCCATTTGTCTGCTCCTGGAAATGGCAGCACACAGTTAATCTGCTTTTAAACAGGTGTTGAAACATCCTGTAGACAATGTTGTTCTGGCTGCGGGTCAAGTCTTATCGGATTCTATGGGGCATGCTAAAAAGTAAGACAGATAAGAGAAATGATGAGCTTTTCCTTCTCTGTAGGAAATGGTAAAAGTAAAATATGTTCTACCAGGATGAGAGTGTGATAACCTACAGTATTCTGAACTGGCTGTGTGTTGGGGCTGACCCTGGTCCCCAAATCATGGAAAGCTACCATTTATTGAATCCCTAGTATATGCCTATTTTTCTATTCTTACCTCTTTGGATTAATCCTCATAGGTAAAGGTCTCCAACTGGCTTATAAGAAATGGTTAAGATTACTACTTAAATATAAGAAAGGACTTCAAGTAGAGTTGATTCAAATTAATTATTCTTCCCCTGTATTCTCTCAAACTCCTATATTTCAAAGTGCTCTTAAGAACCACTTGTTTTTTCCTGGTTAAATATGTTACCACTTTCACTGATATATCAATGCTCAAAAAATTATAAACCAATGTGAAAAAATAAACGTGACATAAAATGTCAATTTTCAAGTAGATTGACTATCTGAATGTGAAAAAAACATGGGAAGATATCTTCATGAATTTGAGTAAGGACAGATTTTTAAACAGCAAAATGTATTCAAGATAAAAGAAATGATTTTAAATTTCAATATAAAAGAATCCAAAACTACTATCTTCCCCACCCCCAGGAGAAACAAAACCTTGTGAAATGTGGCCACTGAATGTGTTGCTGACTCCTCTTCAGTGAGGAACCTATTTCTTTGCTTGCTGAAAGTGCCGTTGGCAGCTATCTAGCAGCTGTCATTTCCTTCAGCGATTGTCTCAGCAGTAAAGAGCTGCCTTGCTCAAGATCACACCCCTTCCTCCTGTGACATGTAGCCAACAAATGATTGACACAGATGTGTAAAGATTTGGCTTTTTCCACTCAACTCGGACAACTGTGAAGGGCAAGTCTCACTCCAAAACTCTCTGTGGGTTTAGCTGAGGCTATGGCTGGTCCTGCATCACAGACTGACTTCTCCCACTGCTCAGTTCTGTTTCTGGCTTCTCCCTGACACAGCTATTGAGCCATAGGGGATTCCTTCATAAATATTCTGTATGCTAAACTTTGTGCCTGCCTTCTGGGAAGCCCAAAATTTACAGACAATAAAAGGAAAAGCTATGGAGCCAGTGGAAATATTTTTAATCTATATAACTGAACATAAGGAAGGAATGTAGGTGCAATTGGATAAACAACTTCAAAAAGTTAAGAAATATAAAGAACCTGATCTAAAAATGGTCATGAAATTTGAAAATCTATTTACAAAAGACAACATCCAAAATGAACAATAATCATAATAAAAGTATTCAACCTTAATAGCAACTGGAAAAAAATAAATTTTCAGACTATAAAGAGATATCACTATATACTCACTAGAATGGTTAATATTAAAAAGACCATCCATCCATGCGAAGTGTTATTGAGAGTTAGAGCATGAGAAACTCTTATATAAATTTTTATTAGAGGTATAAGTTGATATAACCACTTCAGAAATTGAATGAATAGATTGGGACTATCTAAGGTTTATGTGTCTACAACATGACCCAGCCATTCCACTCCAAGATACACTCCCAGAAGTTCTGTAGGTGCAGTGTTTGCAAGATGATGGTTACCTTTGAGGGATGATGATGGGGAGAAAGCACTAGCGGGGTTTAGGTGCTAACAATGTTGTGTTAGGTAGTCCACTGAAGTGCACAGTTAGGTTTTCTGCACTCTGCCATATGTGTATTATAGTTCACAGTAAAGAAAGAGAGAATTGGCTGAAAAACCTGAGACAAGGAGCTCAATCAAGGTTTTAGTACCAGAGTCATTGTAAGACATTTCCTTCTGACCACAGCAAGACCTATCCAGGCAAATTATGAGGATTGTGGGGCACAGACAGAATTTCCATGACATGAGCAATATTGTAGGGGGAAAAATAGCTAGAAACATGTGCTGATGATGGTATCAGAACAACATCTTTATTTTTCAGAGTTACATCAAGGCCATGACACATCATTAAATTATATCAGTGTCTTAAATTATATGCTGGTGAAAAAAATGAGTGGTTCTACTACTCACCCTCTATGGATAAATTATTTAGCCCCTGAGTCTTTATATTCTTGTTGCTAAAACCTTAATAAGCTCCATCTTATTGTAAAGAATAAATAGAGTAAGGTACATCAAGTGCCTGCACATTATGGTGAATCAGTAACAATAATAGTTTCTTTGTCCCCAACCAGCCTTTCACAATCTTGTGACAGTGTTGGCTACTGTACTGGACATTGGGTTTAAGAGTGAGACTTTCAACCCACTTCCATATGGCAACGATGTGCCTTTGTAGATATGTTCTAGCTCCACTGTTAGATTCTGATTGGTCTAACCTATTTATGGCAAGCTTAAACTTCTTTCCAATTTGGTTCAAAATCAAGGCTAAATTTTTCTTGACAACTTCCTTCATATGACCTTGAGAAATTTAGCCTGAGAATGAAAGTAACCCTTGGCAGAGAACATTCCTGAGAGAATAGGAGTGAAACAAAGGTTAAATCCTACGCATGACCCCTAAAACACTCCCCATTATTTCTGAACTTCTGGTAATATTAAACACCAGCTCTTATATTTCTTAAAGCCCATATGAACTGAGTTTCTATTATGGTGAAACCATTCTAGCTGATATGCTCATAGTGCCTTATGATCAAAATCATTACATCTTCTTTATATGCACAGTGCTTTTGAGCCCTGTGTCTTTATAGTCAATTTGGGAACTTAAGTATAATACAATATAATTGTTTGCATTAAATACCACCTAATTTTAGTCAGACTGCTCTGAGCTGTTCAAAGAACTCCTATTAGAAGTACCTCCTCATGAAGCCACAAGTTCCAGGGGTGGGTAGGGGGGCGATCACTGCATGTCACATTTGCCTTCCCAACACAAAATTAGCAGCATCCCAAGCATCCCATTTCCTTCTACCTTGGTAGTATTTCTCTCTCTCCCCTGCCCCCCTTTCTGTCCATCTTTGGGTATCTCTGTCACATCTTTCTCTCATGTATTCTTGTTGAATACATGAGTTCATTTGAGCAAATCTTAGGGATACTTATATATAATTTATTTGGGAAGTACTGAGGATTGAACTCAGGGGTACTTAACCACTGAGCCACATCTCCAGCTCTTTTTTATATTTAGAGACAAGGTCTTGCTGAGCTGCTTAGGGACTAAGTTGCTGAGGCTGGCTTTGAAATCATAATCTTCCTGCCTCAACCTGATGAGCTGCTGGGAGATATAAAATTTTTGTGATGCTGGGGATAAAACCCAGGGCCTTGTGCTTGCTCATCATATACTCTGCCACTGAGCTACACCCCAGTCTGTTATTTGTAGTATTTTTAGCATATTTTTAGTTTTTTAAAATATAAAATTCATTTGATGAAGCATATTAGTATGTAGCCTATTAGTTCATACAGTGATATAGGGCAATTCTTTTAATCATGTATATATATATATATATATATATATACACACACACACACACATATATATATATACATACATATATACATACATATATATATATATACACACACACAGGTACATATGTATATGTATTTTTATAATAAATACAATATCTCTACATTTGCTAGGTGCTAGGATTAAAATAGCAAATATGATAACCCTAGGATCCCCACCTTCATGTAGCTCACTATACTGGGTTAAATAGTGTTTCTACAAATTTTATGTCCACCTGGAACCTATGAGTATGTTCTTATTCAAAATAGGGACTTTGCACATGTTGTTAATATGAGGTCATACTGGGTTGGAGTGTATCCTAGATCAAATATGACTGTTATGATTTAGATGTGAGGTATCCCCTAAAAGCTCATGTGTGGGATAGTATAAGAGGGATTAGAGGTGAAGTAATTGGGTTATGAGAGCCTTAATGTAATCAGTGAATGAATCCTCTGATAGGGATTAACCGGATGGTAACTGTAGGCAGATAGGGTGTGGCTAGAGGAGGTGTGTCATTGGGGGTGAGCCTTCAGGGTCTATATTTCACCTGTGGTGAGGGGAATCTCCCCCCCCCCCCACCTCCTCATGGTGGCCATGTCCTCAGCTACTTTTCTCCATCACACTCTTTCACTGTGATGATCTGCCTTATCTCAGGCCCTGAGGAATAAAGTCAGCAGCCATCTGTGGACTGAGACCTCTTAGGCTGTAAGCCCCAAATGAGCTTTTCTTCCTTTAAAACTGTTCTTGTCACCCAATGAAAAAGCTTACTAAAACAATGATTGTACTTACAAAACCAGGGAAATTTGCATACACAAACACGCACATGCAGGCTGCAACACCAAATAGAGGAGGACAGTGAAGGCCACATGAAGACAGAGGCAGAGACTGAAGGATTGTATCTACAAGCCAAGGGGTGTCAAGGACTGCTAGCAGGCACCAGAAGCTAGGAGATGGGCACAGTACATATTCTTTCTCAGATTCTCTAGTAGACAACCCTCTATGGAGAGCTTGATTCCAGACTTCTAGCCTCCAGGACTGAGGAAGAACACATTTATCTTGTTTTAAAGCCATCCAGTTTATGGTAATTTGTTATGGCAGTTCTAGGAAACTAACACTATCTCCTTTCTAAGCTTTTATCTTACTAATTTCTTTTGGGGAGAAGCCTTTCATCTACTCTTTTTCTTCCTGTACTTCCATTGTATTCCACTATAATACTACCTAGGCAATATTTCTTGGTCACTTGTTTTACGTCTTCAGGATCCTGGTGTACTTTGTTTCTTCTTGTTTTTCATGGAATATGTTCCTTTCTTGCCAGCAGCCTTTGATTTTAGAACCATAAATTGTGGTCTGGAAGCTTGTTCTTTGATACCATTTATTTAATAAGTGACAATCTTTTCGGTGTCTTTCTTGAAGTCTGACCTTCAACAGGAAGAAAATGCATGACCTATGCTGCTGCCCCTTCCGTAATGTACTCACTGCCTGTGTTCTTTGGCCAGTGTCATCCATTTAGTGTCTGAGTTTGACAGTATCCTCTGTATTACTTTGGTCTTTCTGAAGAAAATGTGTGGGCACCGAGAGTGGAGAATATTGATTGTAACTTTTTCTTTTCTTCCTTTCAGAACATTTAGAATGGAGATGAGCACAAAGTAGACATGCAATACTAACTGGACAACTTATTTGCTTTGACTCATACCCTTTCCAAGTGATGCGTTGGGGAGTAGATGAACATGTTTTAGAAGTCTCTTTGGAAAGACCTTGTTAGGTTCAAATCATGTTCAGAATTTATGAGGATGCAATTCCATTCCCAGATTTGGCTCCTAAAAAATTATGAACAATTCTCTTGGGAAGATTCAGGTTATGACTGTTTTCTCCATTGAGTAGTTTGAGGTTACTGGGGTGGTGGCGGGGGTGGGGAGATACTCATACTGAACTTGAGGATCTTTGAGATTTCCATGATGTCAATACTAGAGCAAGTGATCCTCAAAGGAGAAATGCTGTGAAGACCTGAGTTCTGCAGATGAGTCACAGAGATACATTTTGTTTGTGCTGAATGCTTATGTGCATATGCTAGACTGTTGACTATCAGTACAGTTCTTTATTTGGAATAAAAATTACCAATCTCTGAGTGGTATAGTTATGTAAGAATATTTTCTTATTGGTCAATTAGATGTTACAGTTTAGAAATTGAGTTTCTTTTTGTTAAGCTTTAGCAAATTTTGTAAATTTCTTTGGATAGATTTTCTTGTCTTGGAGAGAATTTCTAACTGAAGTATAAATTTTGAGGTAGGGAAATCCTAGTTGAAATGTTCAATTTCCAAGAAATTATATCCCAACATTAGTGAAGATCATGTGATTCAAATTTTACCAAAATCATAGTAACTTCCAAGCATTAAGAAAAGCCAAATACAACAAAGCAAAATAAGCACAGACAGATTATTGAGCATTTGATTTTGACTAAGAAATGTTCTGAAGTAATGAGAGAAACTGGTCAGAACAAACACTGTGAAATTAAAAAGAGTTTGTGGCCTCAGGTACTCAATATTTTCATATGCATGTATTTCTTTGATTTTGATGATACAAAGATATATAATATGAGATCTCCTTTTGTGGGTCTTATTATTAGCCTAGTAGGGATGATAAAACAGTGCTAACATAATGAATCATTGTCATTCTTTTCCTTTTCTTAGGATCCAAACCCTCTTCCTGTGTCCAGGGAATTTTTCACCTTGAGTCTTGGTGGGAGATAGGACCTGTCTCCTTCTATAAGAATCTGAACATTCCAGTCACTTCTTTGGTCAACCTTGTACCTAAGACATGACCATGTCATCTGGTCCTAGGAACAATTCCTCTGGATGGAAAGATTCAGGGATGAGGTAAATCCTCTTTGGTGATGGTTTTCACAATGTCACAATGCTTAATTCCTCAGAAAGTAGTGCAGCTAGAAAAGTCCAACATCCATGGCCCGGGCCAGCAGTGTGGTCTAGGTCAATCCCTGAATTGTGGCAATAGCAGTAGTGATGCATGTGGTCCCCAGAATAGTTCACTGGACAATTCCAGGCATTATTCCTGGTTGCTACTTCCAGGTCTGATTCTTTAACATTCCTGGAAATTCTATTAATCCTGTTCAGTTATTCTTAAATAGGTATTCTGACTAAATCAGCCAGAGTTACTTTGTATTTCTTAATGAAGAAGCTTAGTGTTTCAACCCATATATGTAATAAAATTGTTTATGAAAATTTCCATAAGAATGAAAGAAAAATGGGATTACTTATGGATGGGGTTCTTTTAATGGGTCATCTACCTCTGACACTAAGGGATATGTGGAGAATCTATGATTATCTACCATGATATCAACCTTAAAAGGTTGAGTAGTCTACCCTAACACTTTTAGGTAAAACAGTAACTTTCCTCATTTATAATCCATCACCACTGAAGTTCTACAAATCTTGTTGAATCTACAAATTATTCTAAAATAGTTTCAATTTATACTTGTTTGGACATATGGAATTCAACTATGTACACATACTTATTATAATTTTACTCTGCAATGAACCTGGTGAATTGGCTAGCCTAATTAATGTAGAGAATAAAATCAGACCATTCAAGTTTGAAAGAAAACCTAACCTACAGCCCGATATTACCACATTCTCTATTTTGACCAAGTGTGTAGGGCAATTGCCAATGTTCCACGTTCCTTTTGTTTAGACTACTTTGACCCAGTAGAATACTAGGCCAAGGACAGAAAGATTAGATGTCTGAATTTTCTGGAATGAGTTTAACAAGCTTCACTGGTGGCAAAGATGGCCAAAATACAAGTTTATGACAAGTAATAAATAGCTTATGTGTTCTAAAAGGTGGGACTGACTTCATCTTCCAGATGTGTCCATTCAATTGCAGTGGACATTTGGGGTTTTGTAGTACTGTTTTTTCCTTATAATTTTGTTTCTAACATTATAAAATCCACTCTAGGGGATGCTATTATTAGCAGCTTAGGAGAAAGCTCACAGACAGTAATCAAATAAAGGTATACACAAGCCCCTCATTCTCCTCTCCCATAGAAATTTCCCAGGACTTAGAATTAATCCAAGTCATGTGTACAGGTTAGGAGATTTTTTTTTTCTTCTCTCTTATACACACTGATCAATGGGTTTCAATTCAGCTGTTATTTCAGAGCATTTGCCTCTGTCTGAGATGAAGCCTTATACTCAAAGACCTTTTTTTTTTTCCATGTGTCAGTCTGAACAAAGATCAGCCTTTACAGAGAATTGTGTCAAGCTCCTTTGGAAGGCTGCTATCTCAGCTTATAGACAGTGACTTCCAAGTGTATTTTTTGGACAATGACTATGGAACTCTGTCACCTTCCCTTCTGTTACTCTCCTCTAAAATACTCTTAACCTTCACTTGTATGCCATGTACCTCAGAGGACTCATCATCTGTTTAACCAAGTTGTTGATATAGTTTAATATTTGTGTTGTGTTCATTGGATTAGTATTTTATATTGTAGGCTCAATGATAGATATTGAGGATAGATACTGTGTTTGTTTTATCTGCTTTGGCTGTATCTTTCCCCTAAACAACATTAATCAAGTATACTCTGTTTTAAGTTGTACACTTTGGGGTGGCTACACAAAAGAATTGTTTTTTATTTTTTTGGTTATACATTTCAATTCAATTCAGTTGATGGAATAAATTGGTAACAGATTTTTAAAAGATATTGTTATGCCACATATGCCCATATGAATGTGGTTTTATTTAGTTTTCATAATACTCTGTTATGAAGTGAATATTTTTTGTCTCCCCTAGATTCATATGTTGAAACCCTCACTCTGAATGGGACGGTAATTGGAGATTGGGCTTTTGAAGGATATCATGGAGGATGGGGCCACCATGGTGAGATTAGCGTCCTTGTAAGAAGAGGATGTTCTTTCTCTCCGGCATGTTATAATGTAGCAGGAAGGCACCTGTCTATGTTCATAGAAAACTGTGATGGTTAAGAAATCCCACCTCTCCACGCTTTTTGTCTCAGGACATGGCTTATTATGAAACATTTTTGTTTCTCATATCTTAGATAAGATTCATGAATGCCCTTGTTTGCCTGTTGCCTATGATAAGGGCAGACACAAACCCTCCAAATTCCCACTCTTTGGCTAATTAATGATTAGTTGAGCTATCTGTATTCCCTGACCACTCTGGACAAAATGTTTGCTACCTTGACCTAATTTTAGTTATGCCGGTCTTATTCCCTGGGGCCACCATCAACCCAAGCTAACATATAGCTCATCCTTAATGTCCCAAGCGTTAAATAACCTCAGGGAAAATATTCCCTGATCAATTGTCTCAGAAGGCTGAAGTTTCATTCCACTTACCCACATTAGTTCTTTTCTAGCTTTATTAATCCTTTCCAATAAAAAGAAAATCTCTTTTCTAGCTGGCCTTTGAGAGACCTGTAGGTCTCAGGGGCAGAGCATTCTCCCTACTGCAGTATCCCCTACAATAATCTCCTTATTGCAGTTGTTCCTTTCTCTACTCTTGCAGTGATCCTTTTAAATAAAGTCTTTGTTTACTTAAGTCCAGATTTTTTTTTTTAATATCTAGGTGTAGAGAATGAAATTCTTGGAAAGAATCTTGAAGGGTGGTCCTGCCAACTCTCCCTGCCTTCTTGGAAATTTCAACAATAACAGAAACCCCAGAAGATAGTATGTAATACTGGGTTGGACAACCTATTTTTACCATACAGTCTTCTAACTAGGATGCTCTAAGGGATTAACCCCCCTCAAATTGCAAATGAAAAGGCTATGGTTCCATGCATCAATTTTTTTATTGTTATGAAACAAACCACTCAAAACTTGTAGGGCAAAATAGCAGTTATCTATTTAGTTCAAGATTCTGCTGCTTGGCAACCTTATGGGCTCTGACTTTTCAGCTCTAACTGGGCTTGGCTGATTTGTGATCTGTGATTAGCTGCTAGGTTAGCTGAGGACTTGCTGATTTAAGAGAGCCTTAGCTAAGATGGCTGATCTTTGCTCCATATGGTGTCTCATCCCCAATAAAGTGTCCTGGGATTTTTCATATGGTGGCTGTATAGGGTTCCAAGAGATTGAATGGAAATATGCAAAGCTTTTGGAATGCCAGACTCAGAACTTTGTTTCCAAAGCATTTTGTTAGCCAAAACAAGTCAGAGGCCAGCTCATATTTAAGAGGTAAAGAAATATGTTTCATGGCTTGAATTGGAGTCACTGTAAGTAATGATGACAGAATTCGTAATGTACAAAAATCCCACAAGATAAAATACCCAGTCAGTGGCAAAGCTGGGACTGAAAAAAAAAAAAGGTGTTCAGCACTTCTTTTAGTCATGGTTTTGTAAATCTCCAGGTAACACTATTCTGATTAGGAGAGAAGGGAAGAAAGATTGTACATTTTCAAAGGATTTGCCATAAGAAGAAAATGGGAGGGGTAAGACAGACAGGGTTACTCTCTCAAATTATTGAGGTTACGTCCTGCACAGGAGTGACAGGTTGTGAGGGTATCTGGGAGTGGAAACTCAGTTTTTTTTTTTTTGCTCTGCCCTCAAGCCATGTGCTGTTTTATTTGCTTGGAGAAAGGATTTCCTTTTACTAATTTCTACAAAGGTGCTGCTCCTCAGCAAGCTGTGCACCTGCCTGAGGGGATGCCTATTTCTAACCCTTCCAGAGAGCTCTGGGAGCTGGCTCTGGCTTTGGACACAGAACTCTCATGGCTGCTAAAAAGTTGAAGACAAGCTCTTCTCCCAAATCTGCCATTCTGATGAATAGCCCAGAGAGGTTTGCATTTGAAAAACTGATAATGAAAACTAGTCTCAGTACTGAGAAGTAATGGATGATGACAGCAAAAGGCAAATCGGATTTTGAAAACCTGTACAGGAATTTTCAGGAACAGGAAGAGTCCTCCTTATTGTTTTTGGTTCATCCCACACTTGGCTTCCTGTTCCTCTTATCACTTTCCTCCAGTCCCTCTTTCTCTCTAGAAATAGCTCTTCTGTAGGTGTTGTTAACCACATTGGTTGTGTGCTTTGTCGCAATCACCTCCCTAGCAACTCATTCCTTATGTTCACTGATTTCTCCTTGGACTTTCTCTCTGCACATGGTTTATTGCCCTTTGAAATCCAGTTGCTTTTATTTCTAAAAGTCTTGAGAAAAATGATTTCTTGGTAGGAAGTCAGTGAATGATAAGAATAAAGTATGTTAGGTACTTTCAAATTGGGAGGTCTTTTCTCAAAAAATTCTACAAATGCTTTCAGATAATTGGTTGTGTGCCACCAAATTGTGTTCTGTGGGTCACTCATCCCATGGTGGTGGTGGTGGGGGTCCCTGGCGACAGCATTCTGTGGTTTGGGAGAAATTCCATGTTATATCGCCCTCTCAGAGGGTCACATGCACATTATATATTACAGGTTCTGAAAGGTACTCTAGAAATGAACCCTATTAAATATTATAAAAATATTCCTTAACTTATATGACTATAAAGAACTTTATTTCCCAAAACTTACTAATATCTGGGAGACCTAGTTTTTATAGTACCTACATCTGGAAATATTGATTTATCTGATAATGTAACTTAAAGAACATGAGGTTTAATAGAAAAAAAATAGGAGTAGGGTTTGTGCAGATTGAGTCCTGACCAGATCTCACTGCTCACCATTTGCTTGTCTTAGAAGGGGTCAGTCCCTCAATCTGTCAGCTCCAGCTCAATTTCACTGTCTTTATGAAGGCTCCCCTGATCACCCCAGGCTTTCGTTGCCTCTCCTATTCCTGAAATTCTCCTAGACTTATTTTGTCACTAACGTTGCCTTTATCTTTCCCATAGTACCTTGTTGTGTCCCTGACTTTCAGCCTGGCCCCATCTCTCATGTGTTTTTTTTTCTTCTAACTGGGACTCCTGCCTCAGATGTGGAACGTCAATCCCCACTGGCCTTCACTCTGGCTTTGGAGGCATGAAACACTTGGATTTTGAGTATTAGTATTTAGCCATCATTTTAGAAATGTTGGATGAATCCCTCTTGTTCATAAGTGTACACAGAAAGTTCAAACATTTTATTATTGCTTACAAAGCATGTATCAAACTGGCCCAATCTAATTTCTGCTTTATTTCTTTTTACTTGCCACTAAGTACCTGATATTATACCTATGCTGGGCTCCCTCTTATTTCCTAAACATGATCAACACTTTGCATATGTTTCCAGTTCTTGATGCATATTCTGCCTGTAAGTTCTTAATAATCCTTCACGTTCAGTCACTTACATGGGTATCAGTTCCATCTCTTTTACACTCATGTAGCTCTTTGTATATACCTGCTTAATAATACTTAGTCATATTATATTCTAGATGGACATGGGTCTATATTTCTACAATACTATGAACTTTTTGATTGCAAGGTCTATATGACTGGCTTCTGTTTTAGTTAGCTTTTTCACTGCTGTGACCAAAAGACCCGATAAGAACAATTAGAGGAAGATAAGTTTATTTGGGGCTCATAGCCTCAGAGGTCTTAGTCCTTGAATGGCTGACTCCATTCCTCAGGGCCTGAGGTGAGGCAGGATATCAAAGTGGAAGAACATGATGAAGGAACGTTGCTCAGAATATGGCTATAAGGAAGGAGAGAGAAAGAAAGAGGGTGAGCACTTTGCCCCCAGGACAAAATATAAACCCCAAAAGCTTGCTCCCAATGACCCAGCTCCTACAAACATACCCTACCTATCTACAGTTACCACCTAATTAATCCCTATCAGAGGATTAATGCATTGATTAGGTTAAGGCCCTCAATTCACCTCTAAGCTTTTTTGCATTGTTTCACACATGAGCTTTTGGGGGACACCTCATGTCTACACCATAGCAGCTGCATAGTATTTTAATGCAAAGCACAGTGCCAACCATACAGAAGACACTCAATAAATGTAGATGAATAGATTGAAAATGAATCATTTCTTTGCCGTTAAAGCTAAAAAGTATCTTTAAAATGATCTAATTAAAAAGATGGCATATACATGGTTCTCTCCCTCCAACGTTTCAAATAGTCATGGCTAACTTAAAATGTCACTTTTATACACTGTTGGTGGGAATGTAAATCAGTACATCCACTATAGAAATCAGTATGGGAGACTCCTCAAAAGAGTAGTAACAGAACTGCCATATGATCCAGCTATTCCAGTCCCTGGTATTCACCCCAAAGAATTAAAGTCTGCACACTCTAGAGATAAATGCGTACCCATGTTTATAGCAACATAGTTCACAATAGCCAATTTATGGAACCAGCCTTGGTGTCCATCAACAGATGAATAAAGAAAGAACACGTGGTACATATAAACAACACAATTTTATTTGTCCATAAAGAAGAATGAAATTATATCATTTGCAGGAAAATGGATGGAACTGAAGAGCATATTGTGAAAGTTAAGGAGCATAAATTTTCTCTCATATGTGGAAGTTAGGAAAAAGGGGGAAATGGGATCTCATGAAAATAGAAGGAAGACAAGAAAGATAAAGGGAAAAATTGAGGGGAGGCAAGAAGGAAGGGGAAGGGGAGGTACCAGGGAATGAAATTGATCAAAGTATGTTATGTGTATGCACAAATAGGTCACAGTGAAACCTGCTGTTCTGTATAGTTATTATGTACCAATCAAAATAAATATCACTTTTCCCACTGAATCCAGGTATAATTTTAGAATCCATATATCACACAGGTCCCCAAAGTTCCTAATGATCTAATTAAAAAGATGGCATATACATGGTTCTCTCCCTCAAACTTGAAATCTATTTTTCATCCTAAATATATTTGAAGTCTCTTATTTTATAGATGAGCAAAAAGGGCTTAATGATCACACAGTAAATAAGTATCAAACCCAGGACTTGAATCCAGGTCTTTTATTTACTTCTCCAGTACTCCTTCCACTATAGTGAGACACTTTGTTAACTTTCATTTGACTCCTGTGTTTTCTGGTTCTCTCAATTCATTTGAAATTCTCTAAAGGAGAAAACTAAGGGTGAAGCAGTTTTTATATCTCTTGTCATCTCGCACATTGTAGGTACTCAATATATATTCAGATTGAAATTTGCCTGCTAGTCATGATGTGGTTGAAGTGGTTCCAAACACTTAGTTTTCTCCCATTTAAAATACCAGTTCTATCCCTTTGTGTTTTCATAATCAATATGAAAAAGGAGCCGGGCGAGGTGGTACAAGCCTGTGATCCCAATAATTTGGGAAGCTGAGACAGGAGGATTTCAAGTTCAAGACCAGCCTCAGCAATTTATCGAGGCACTAAGCAGCTTAGTAAGATCTTGACTCAAAATAAAAGATGAAAAGGGCTGGGGATGTGGCTCAGTAGCAAACGCCTCTGAGTTCAATTCCCAGTATCAAAGAAAAAAAAAAAAAGGGAAAAAAATATTTTTCTAAGTGCCAGTAACCTTCAGCCAACTTCCTGCCTGGTGCATGGCACTCCCAGAGTGAGAGAGAAGCTCCATTGTGCTTTTCAGCTCTGCCACTCCACTTTGCAGCACTGGCATTGGCTTCACAATGGCTCTTCACTGATGAAGTTGCCAGGCTTTTTGTGAACACTTCATTTACAATCATGGTTTCACCAAGTATCCTCACCCAAAACTAGGCATACTGCTAGTAACACCTTAGCCGTCACAGCAGGGGAGAAAGTAGAACGCATTTGTAAATCCTAGTGCTGAGCATCATGCAACACATCAAGCACACCCAATCCTCCTTTACCCATATGGGGCTTGTGAACATACATTTAAACAGACAAAAAAATCTTTCCCCTTCATATCCATTTTCTGGGTGTCTAGAATCAATGGTAGATTTTCTTCTTATAGCAGCTGCTCACACATAGCTGTGAATCAGGAAAGTACTGGGAAGCATGTCTATCTGCTGGTGCTAAAGTGGCTCTGCTTCAGATGATCCATTTCTTCTACACCTGCCCTGACATGAAGTCCATTTCTTCGTCGTTATTTTCATTATTCTCCATGCTCCTTCTTCTGTGTATGAGATGTTTTACAAAAACTCTCTCATACTTAATCCTCAGTGTTTCACAGCAATGCTTTTTTGAAAGGTAAAGAAAGGGGTTTAAAGACGTTTGGAAACTTGCCCCATGTCGGAGCTGGGATTTAAAACATGAAGTCCATTTCTTGTATGCCTGCCTTGACTGTCACTTACCAATATCCTGGAAATTCCCACTATTGGAGTCATTACTTCATGCCAGTGCATTGTATTTCCAGAAGGCAACTACTAAAATATCACAACTACCCATGAGCATTTCCACATGAAATATTTGAACCATCCAAGTTTTCATAGAAGAGTAAGACTGTAGCCCCTGAATACACACATCGGTCAAGTTTGTCAAGGACTGTTGTTCAAGAATTAGACAGCAGTAAAGTATAAAGTACGGAGTCACTCAGGTATGGAGGTTCCAAGCACCCAAGAGGCAGCATATGGGCACCTGCTCATCATTCCATCCCATTCCCTGTCTTCTTTGCAGAGCCCATTACTAGCCAGTGTCCCAGGCCTAAGGCAGATGGTGCTTTTTCAGTGAAGATCCCTGTGTCCTCCAGGCAGGTAATTGCTATTCCCTGAACTTCCATGTATTTCACAATGATTTAGTGATATCACCACTTAGCACTCTACTTAGTGACATATCAATCTATTTCTCCCCCTCCAAGTCACAAACTCCTTTTTCCCCCACACATTTATTTTTGGATGCCTAGCACTTTAGTATAATGCCTGACACTTCGTATGTCTTCATTAAATATTTTTGGAATAGAATTGAACCAAGGACTCGACAATCCATATAACAGAGCAAACTTGCTATTTAAAAAATAAAAGGAATTCTACATTTGGGGGACATTCTCAAGAGCTAGGAGTATTATCTTCCAATGTGTAAAGCACTCAACTGTTTCTCTTGAGCCTTTAAAAGTATTTTATGTTTTTCTCTTAGGAGAAAATTGAGTTAAAAAAGAATTCTTAGGCTGAATTCTTTCTCTCTCTCTTGCTTTTTCTTTTTAGGTGGCTTTGACTTATAGAGATTGTTGCTCCCTGCCTTTTTAAGAAGTTAAGACTTGGTTGATTTATTTTTCTCCTTCCCTCCTCCACACTTTCTCTTTCCCTTTCCCATCCATCAATGTTCTTGCTGTTATCGGTCATCGTTGTTTTCATTATTCTCCATTGTCCTTCTTCTGTGTATGAGATGTTTTACAAATACTCTCTCATACTTAATCCTCAGTATTTTGCAGCACTGATGTTTTGAAAGGTAAAGAAAGGGGTTTAAAGATGTTTGGAAAATTGCCCCTTGTCAGAGCTGGGGAATTCTCTGCCTGTCCCCCCACCCTCTGCTGCCTCTCTTCCTCTTAGTCTTCTTCATCATCTTCTTCCCCTCCCCCTCTTTTGTCCTTTTGAAAGGATTTTTAAATTCTTCTTCATTTCTGAAAGTGAAATTCTTTCAGATACTTGTGCCTGGTTTGGGCTGTTTCCCCACTGCAACATGCCCCCTTCAGCCTCTGCCTCTGCTGAGTAGCAGGATTGTCCTCACTGCTGCTGAGAGATGCCTGTGCTCCCCTGCACATCTGCAGAACTCTCCTGACCATCAGTGTAAAAATCCACATCCAGGGTTCAACCAGTGCTCATCATGTGGGCAGCTCTTCCAGAAACAGATTTCCCATTTCCTCTCACTGGTTGTTTTTCCCCAGTCCTTTATTTTAGACCCAAATTTATTTTTCTGGAAAATTTTGTTTTTCACTATGGTCTAGTTTTGCCATTGTGGTAGTGGTAGAGTTTTTATGGATTTATGGGCAACTGGACCTAAAATTTTGCTTTATATCCCTATGAAAACCAATACTTCAGTTTCTACAGGTTGCAGGAGATCTTTATCCAGGATTTGGACATGCACAATATAGGTGTATTGCAGATAATTTTTTAAAAGGAAAAGGGAGAAAAACTCCCAAATCAGACTAGACAATTTTCTCCATAACTTGTTAAATTCTTAACTATCTCTGTCAATGGTAACAGATGGTCTGCGAGCTAGCTTGAGCTAGGATGTGGCCACCCTTGTACCTACCATTAGTTTACAGACACTCTAAAAGATGATTCTGACACCACATGGGTGCTGTCTATCTTCCCAGTGGCACTCCATGTAAGTGGTGTGATGATAGAAGCATCTTCTCTACTATTGACATGTTGTCCCCTGTGGGCACATTGTCTCCAAACTTCAGATGTTCCTCCAAAGGTCACTCCTCTCAAGTGACTGCTTTAGTGCCTTTTTTTTTTTTTCCAGGGGTAGGCACTGCCTGTCCCAGGAGACATCCCTGGTGCCAGCACGCTTTTCTTCAGACCTGCCATCTGCTCCTGTGAATAATCCTACCAACCACATCTTCCATGATTTGCCTCATTATGTCTCCACATCCCTTACACAGTACGTGATTTTTATGGAGTTGGTGTTTTTTGGGGAGGAGAACGGAAAGGAATGAGGGGGTTTATAAAAATAATGAGACTGAGCATTGCTTAAAGATGTTCCAAGTCACCCACTTATAAACTGACTGTTTAGAGAGGCAGCTTTCAAAATTGGCTGGGGAGCTAGAAGGAAAAGAAGCAAAAATAATTTGAGCTCAGCAGATATATATTTAGATAACAGATTCAAAGAGAAGCAGATGAAGAAACCTGGATAAATAACTAAAAACCAGCAAAGGAAAATAATAGATCACAATTGGGCCACACAGCTGACACATGAATAGTAAATCCTAACTGGGAAGAGTTAGGAAGGAGGCAGCCCAAGGTGTCAGATATTATCTGAGAAACAGAGGTTCAACAGTGCCAAATGCCCGGTGTTCCTCTTTGAGAAAGGTTCTGGAGCCAGGGCACAGCAAGGCTTTGGAGCCAGGGCCTTGGCATCAAAGACAGATAAATATGCCAATCTGTGATGCCAACATCATTATCCTTGGCTTGGTTCTCTGGCCTCCTGCTGAACTTCAGACCCTTCTGGAGGTGGTGGGGGTGCAGAAAGGAAATTTAGGAAAGAGCTGCACACTTGTTCCTTCATCCAATCCACACACCCTTACTTGCCAGGAATTATTCTAGATGCATGCAAATATTGATTTATATTTGTATAGTGATTTACAGTTTGCCAGATATGTTCTAGTACAAACCTCCTAACAACGTGAGAAGTAGATTGTAATGCTTTTATTTTTAGATAGGTTAAAGATACGGAAACTCGGGAGGTTAAATGACTGTGTCTTAGGTTTCGCAGCTCTTGAGTGGAAAAGCTGGCATTGAACCTCTATTACACAGTATATAAGACACAGGGTCAGTGGCTGAGATGCCAAAGATGAATAAGACATGGTCTCTGTCCTCCAAAGATTAGAAATCAGTACTGGAGAGAAAGATGAACAGAGACTGACTTCTCTAAGGATAATGCAAGGAAGAAACCAAGAATGATAAGAGAGTACTGATAAGAGAGGTATAATTGAGTGGAGACTGATAAGAATTTAAGGAATCTTCCTTTCTAAGAGTATTTGAATTGTAGCAAAGATTCAGTAAAATCCAAAGAAGTCTTTAATATCCAGAGGAATTGGCAAAAATGGGAGCATTTCAGTAGCATTGATTGACATATGGGAAAGATACTTTTGGAATGGAAATCCTGTTGTCTGACTTATAATTTGTACAATATAGACAGTTTTCTGTGGTTAAGCCTGACCCTTTGACCTATGTTTTAGAAGGCAGTGGCTAACCCTAAACAGATTAAAACTCATTATTAGAGGACTCAGACTGTGGAAGTAGTTTCTGCTCTTTAATTGCTTGGCTTTTATCCTGTACTTGACCCATGAATGTGACAGAACTCAGCCAAGGGTTACAGATCCACTCCATGTTATAGCTACTATAATTCCCCTTCTCTCATCCCTATCCCTACCAGGGCATAGGCCCCACCAGGGATTCCTTTTCCCCCTGAACTCACTCTTAAAATGGTCTCCTCCTACTACTGTTGTACAGTCTCACAGTCATGATCCCTGCTACCAATGGGTTCAAAAGTATCTGCTGACTCCCTTGGACTCAGAGGAACAGTCATCATGTGATACTGAAGGCCACTGTGGCCATGTCTCTTGGTTTGTCCAGGGCAGTCCTGATTTATATCTGTGCTCCCAGCATCCCAACTCTCTCTTCCAATCTCAAATGAGTCCTGGCTTGGATAGCACACACTCTAGGTCCTTAACCATTGGGTCCTGGCTGACCTTTCCAGACCCATACTTTTCCTCACCCTTCCCTGTCACAGTACCCAGTGTGCATTAGACTCAGTCCTCTGGGCCATCTGCACCCAGGCCCTACATTTCTGCAACTTTGTACTTTTGTACTCAAGTGACTTTTTTGCCTATTCTACTTTCTCATCTTTCACACCCAGCTCAGGTGACACCTTTTCCTTCTAGCTGATTCAGTTTCTTCCAGAATTACTTTCTCCTTCTACACCCAAATCTCCTCTTTGATCACTATTATATGTTTGTGTTTTTCTTTTAACCATGTTTTATAATTATCCAATTAGACCTACTACCTGGAAAGGGAGCTCCTTATAAACAGGGACTAGGTTGACTTTCCATCTTCTCAGTAGTGGCTTCTGGCCCTATACTTTGTTCATATAGGAGATGCAGAAACATTGTTATGGTCTGGGGTTGTAGCTTAGGGGTAGAGCACTTGCCTCACACATGTGAGGCACTGGATTTGATCCTCAGCATCACATAAAAATAAATAATAAAAATAATAAAAAGGTATCGTGTCCATCTACAACTAAAAATATTTTAAAAAAGAGTGTTGTCATGACTCAGACATTGAAGAGTATTGGGAGTTAATTCATGACCACTCAGTTCAGATAGGATTGTTCTCTTTTCCAAACAGCAGGATCTCCCAGGGCCTCTGTGTCCCTTTGCATTTGGTCAGAGGGGCCTCATGTAACCTCTTCTTATATAACCAGGACATAGGTTTCAACCACAGATACTTTATCCTTCACCAGATACTCTCTGCATCATTAATAACCACTATCCCTTTCTTTCTACTTGGTTTATTGAATACTTACACCCTACTTTGAGAAAACCAATATAAGTCCACCAGGGTTTAGCACTTTGAGAAGTAATCATTTACTTTATGAAAGGATTCTATACAGAATTGCTTTTAATAGTCAATTCTTGTTATTTTATCAAAAATGTGGAGGAATACATTCATTAAATAAAGGTATACCTCATATTTTGAAGGCAGCAAATGGATTTTATTTTCAATATTTGTTATTCCTTCTTGGTTTTGTGATTATTCTAAAATAAGTCCATTATACCTTAGACCATTCTGGGTTTCTGCCCCTGTTAATACTTTCCTTTTATGATGAATTAATTTTTGAGCCCTAATTATCCCTGGAGAGTAACCAGGTGAACACTTGTCATTTTTTTGATCACCTGGCATCTTTGAACATTCTTTCACGTTTGAGGAATTTACTTCCTTCAAAGTAACTGGCCACTACAAACAAAAGCATCTGTTTCCCCAACTTTCCTTATAGCTAAGGTTTAGGCATGTGGCTTTGGTGCTTGCAAGCAGAATACTTTGGCCAAATTTGGATTGGAAGATAGTGCTACAAAGAAAGAGGTGGCTTGGGGAAAGCCACTGTGGCAGAGATGGTGGCAGTTACATCTGATTTCTGAAACAGGAGTGTCTAAGATTTCAGGCATATATTCTTATGTCCAGCTTTGGCTTTGTTGGAGTTCCAGCTCTGGCACCTCTCGCCGGCAGCGGGGAAGTGATGTTTCCAATGAAAGAGCTTTGTGATGTGATTTTGCCATTATTCGTGGCTGTAACAACTTTTCTTCTGTTTCTCTCTCACAGGCATTCTATGAATGACCTAATATGCTTTCATAAATAACTATCTGTTTAAACCAGCTAGAGTTAGTTTCTGTTATTTGCAACTAAGAAAATCCTCATGGACATAGAATCCATGCTGTATCTGGGCAGTTCATATTTTTTATTCTGTCTCTGGTAATAGACTGTCATGGTAGAAGTGATGGTGAGAAATTCTGTAGTGGTTTGTGTATCTGCAGTGTTTCTAATATTTGTGACACAAAGGACTGGAGACTGTAATTTTTGAAGAACTCTCATGTCTGTTGACTTTCTCCAATTTCACTCCCATCCTGTGAGGCCACGCTATTGTCATTCTTTCCGTGGGTATCTACTCCAGTGTTCTCCAACTCCACCTCTCTGGGTATAGTCCTGGTCCTCTGTAATCCATTCTCCATTCTTCAGCCAGAGGAAGCTTTCTGCAGCATACATTTCATCCTGGCATTCCATTGTTGTGAGCCATTTTTTAATGCTCCCCTATATTTTGTGGATAAAATATAAAGTCCCTAATGTGGCTTCAAAATTTTAATGTCATAGCTCTGTCTACTCTTCTAGAATGATATCTCACCTCTCTGTTCTTCCTATTTTATGTTCCAAATTACTGAACTCTCTGTCAGTTCTTGAACACAGTCCTAACCTATGAGTCACTCTGTTCCTTCAGCTTGGAAAACTGTTCTTACCTTTATTCAGCCTTGTTTTTCTTGCCCACTCTTTGCAATAGGGAAGGAATTGCAGCAGCTATAAAATATAAGTCCAAAATTCTCAGATATTTAACACAATGAAAGTGCATTTCTCATGTGTTTCAGAGTTCAATGAGGGCATTTTTTTAGTTAAGAGGTCATCCTCATGTCATCCAGGGGTCCAAGCTCCTTTTGACTCCACAGGATCACACTCCTATGTGTCTCCAGGGATGCCCTCATTCATGGGGAAAGAGAACAAAAAATCTCTACACCTTATATGAAAGTGACACATCACACACACACACACACACACACACACAAACACACACACCAAACACATAGTTACTTAAAAATTATAAGTGGAATACTTAAAAATTATAAGTGGAACTGAGAAATGTGGTCTATCAGCATACCTATAGGAAAAAGAAGTGGAAGTCTGCCACAGAGATTGTCAATTTTTAGGCCTCAGCTGTGCCTGCCTTTTAGAGGACTTATTTGATTCTCTGCTTCCAAATCTGCTCACATACCCCTTTTGGTATTCCCAAACTAGCATGCTTTCTAAGAGAGGCAATAGAACATAGAAAGCTAAAAATGCATATTCTAGAACTAGACTCATATGGGTTTGTATCCCAGTTCCATTATTTACTAGCAATTGGATTTGAGCAAGTTTATATTCTGGACCAAATAACCTTTTCTGTAAAACTTGAATAACAATAACTCTTGCTTCAGAGGATTGGGGTAAGAATTAGATGAAACTATGAACATACAGCATTTAGCACTGTGTGTGTGTGTGTGTGTGTGTGTGTGTGAAATGTTTGATAAATATCAGGAATCACTATCTTTTATTTATCTGTGATATCACATATCAGTCTACAAATTAAATGCTTATTTTATTTGGCCTGTTCAGAGGTCTGAAGTTTGCTTGTACCTGCCCACAAAAACCCACTGCATATTTTTATTCCCACTTTTTTCTTCAGTGACCTCACATTGGTAGGTTGAAGTTGACTATTGTGTGAGTATTTACACCATGGAAATAGGTGAACACCTTACCATTTCAGGTTTTTGTTGTTTTCATTCTGTACAGCAGCGCCTCTTTTTGCATTGTTTAGTTTGTGTGGGGGACCTTCTATGAAGGCAAAGGCCAGAACAGTACCTCATACCTAGTAAGTGCTCCACAACTATGGGTTGACTGATTGCAAGTATTGAAAGAACATAACCTGAAGAACCACAGAAGTGATAAGTCAAAGGAATAAATGTAGTACATCTACCTCCTCTCCAAAGATTCTGAGCAATAGGAAATTGAACTTTCTCAGCATCTAAAGACTTAGTATACAGTCTGAGGGCATGTCTTCCCAGCTGCCAAGGAAATCAAAAGTAGAATCCTTGAGGTCAGAATGCTCTAATGACACGTGTTTGGATTTCTGGGTCTCTCAGAGAAACACAGGGTGAAGTTAAGGTGAAATTTCTTAAGAAAAATGAGCTGTTGCTTCTCTGAGGAAGATGATATCCACAATGCAATGGAGAAGAAAGCCCTTTGACTGATCTCGTGTTGAGTTTCATCCACTGTAAGTGTGTGGCAAGTTGAATTGGCTGTTTTTTCTTCCAATAATTCTTTTTCATGTTTGCACTTGGTGCTAGGATCCACTTGAGAAACTTTCTTATTTTACTTATACCTAGTAATTTGGGGAAGAGGGTCACTCCGTCTTTTATTATTTCAACACTTTCTGAAAAGCTTCATGTGCTTAGGGGTAGGGGGAGATCTTCAGTAGTTACTGGGGTCACTTCTCTGCCTCCAACAAGAATGTCAGGCTCACTTCTTCTTCTTCCCAGCACCTGGCTCATGTTTAATAAATATGTATTAAAAAGAACAGCATTGGCTTGTTACATTAGAGCATGTTCATACAAGAAAGGAATCAAATCAATTTTTGGAGGTGAAACAGAGAAACTCTCCTGTTCTCTATGTGAGGGTTGAACTTCCTTCTCTTCTACCCCCCTCCCTGCCTTCCTTTCATTTTTAAGATCTCATTTTAATGCCTTTCTTATGTCAAAGATATGCTTTAGTGAATATGATCAATGGGAGTTAAATTTTATCTGTCATTGGTCACCTCAAATGTAAGACCATTTAGTTGCATGTGAATATTGTCTTCTTTGAACTTCGGAGCTCTAACACCCATCCTTTTATGTAAGTTGTAAGTTCTGCACAGGCTGAATCTCTGTCATATGAAATGAATCTTCTCATAGTAGTCATTTCTTTCTGTTGAAATTTCTTCTTCACCTGTCTATCTCCTCTTCTAGGTTGTACTTTCTTTGTTTCAGGTTTCTTGGTTTTTCTAGCACAGAATGCAGTATCTGGTACATGGAAAGAGTGCTATAAACATAACTTGAATACCAGCATATTTCATCTGGGAAAGATAAGCATGAGTCTTATAGTACTTTTGTATGTCTTATTGTGCAAAGCATATCAAGTTCTTAGACATTGAAGGGGATTTAGAAAAGTATAAGCCCCCAAATTCTCTCTTTTGCAGATAAGTCCACTGAAGGCTCAAAGATTTTGAGATCCCTAAAGTCTTATAGCCAATAAGTGGCAGTGCTGAGACTTGAGCCCAAGTCTCCTGGCTTCAAACTGTGCTCTTTCTAGAACACTGTAGCTTCTTTGTCTGGTGCTGTGTATATTTTGGTGGATTGTCCTAAGCAGACTATGGTGATGAATAAGAACTGATCAGGTTTCTTTCCAGGGTGAATGCATTTGGCAAGAGTCTGTTTAGCAGAGGAACCACCATGAAATGGTATTTTGAGGTTGCAAATGCACTTGTTCATTTCTCTAGGAAAAGGAACACATTATAAAAAAGAGACAAATTTTGCACATGTTGCTGTTTGTCCTTCTATTTTGTTACTTCAATTTTTGAGTTTATCTTTGAAAACACCAAAGAAAGGGACTAAGGTAGGGTTATTATTTAGAAAATTTAACCCAACCTGAAGCTTTAAAAATGCCAGTCTTGTTTCTATTAAGGGAGGAAAAATGTACATTGACTGGGAGATTAAAGTAGCAGCTATTTGTATTTCTTAAAAAATATACTTTAAAAATACTATGATTTAACAATCCACAGCCATGTGAAAGAGATTCCTATCCTGTCGCAAGCACATAACACGGATGAGCTAAGAACTAGAAAACTCTGACAGGAGAAGCACCTGACCCTTATGCCTGCTCCCACTCTGATTTATGTGTTCAGAATCTCCTTTATTGAACTGAGCTACCACTGCACTCCTTTGGGTACAGTGTCTGCTGACAACAGTGTTGGTTAGTCTTGGAAATATAATTTCCCAGGAGACAGGGACTCCACCTGAAACTCATCCTCTGATCAACAAGAACAATGGTTCTGAAATCCATAATTGTTTTTGAGTCTTCCATAATTGTAATAAATGGAGGGAAGGGAAGACCTATAATGTTTTTGCTGATACTTTTTATTTCCCCTGAATTCATAGCTACTGGGAACTGTGTCGACCAGTACCTGACAAAGATACCCTGAATAGTATGGACAAAGGGGTTTCAAGAAGGCTGTGTAGATCCTTAGATGCAGACCCTTGATCCTTGACAGCCTCTAGTATCTACCCACTGTGGGTTCCAAAGTCATTGAGACCCAATATAACTGAATGACAGTCCACTGTTAAATTATATTCTTCCACTAAACATAGTTCATACATCAGTACATAGCAGGTGCTAAGTAAATACTGGTTAAATTAATAAATGAATCCTCTATCATATTTTTCTTTAAAGTGCTTTTTTTACATTAATTATACTTCAGCCTTAAAAAATGGCATCTATTAATGCCATTTCACAACCTTGGATGTTAAACCTCAGAGATTAAATAAAACAAATATGAAGAAACAACTCACAAGAGAAGCATAAAAATAACCAATGAACATACAGAAATATTTTGAATTTCATTGGCAAAAAAACAAAAACAAAAAAAGGACCTAAATAGAATATACCATTTTTACCTGTTATATTAACAAAAAGTAGAAAGAACAATACTGGGAGTTGACAAATGTATGAGAAAACAGGGACTCTCATGTAAGATTAGTGTAAGTAAGTACAAATTAAATACAACCTTTTATGGAGATCAGTTATCATATATATCAAAATCTTCGAGAATGTATGAACCATTTGATCTGGCAATTCTGCATTTGTCTTAAGAAAAAATTACACATACTATTTATAAGGATGTTTATTAAAACATTGTTTATGACAAAGGAAAAATAGAAGTAAACTAGAAATATAACAAGGAAAGAGTAATCAATTTATATGTATTGGTTGATGTATGCATATCCATATCTTAGAAATTATATTGTGTAGATCCTATATTCATAAATTAAATATAACTGATTTGATAGCATTCATGGGTATAGAGAAGTTCCCATGAACTATTATTAAGAGAATGTGCATAGATGTTCATGTATATGGAAGGATACATGCAATAGTGTGTTAATAAAAGTCCTATGGGTGGTAAGAATGCAAATTGCTTTGAGTTTTTTCAGTGATTTTTGTGTGTGGTCATTAAAATGTATGTATGTATATATGTGTGTGTATATATATATATATTGTATATATTTCAGATATATAAAAATATATAATAAATATAAAATGTAAAATATATAATTAGAAATATATACATATGTGTATTTATGTGTGTGTATATATGTGTGTGTATATATTTTTATATATATTTTATAGGAAATATTTTTTTTCTCTAATAGTTTTGATCTCTTCATCTATTATAAATATTATTATTCTAAGAACTATCTGAGGGTGCCTGATGTTTTGGGAAATCTCATTTCTCTTACCTCTTGAGTTTATGGGCTCCTTCCTGGTAGATCATTTCTTGTTTATTAACTGTGAACTCTGTTTTTCCTGGACCTTATTTTTGGGAATCCTATGTGGCTTCCTAGAAATTGTTCCCCAAAGGAGTTTTTTTTTCTATTCCAACTGAATGGTACCCATATGTAAGAATAACCTTTTGCATTAATTTCTTGTTTTCAGATTCCCCTGACCATGGTATATATTCAATTACCAAAGCTGTATGAGAGCAGTTGTATAACAGATACTCAAGGGACTTAATTTCCCATTTAGTGCACAAATACTGATGTACTGTGATCCTCCTGAACTGGTGGTGAGTCCTTTTATATTTATTTATTTATTTTTGTTCTAGCCAAATATTTTCATCATCTCTTTCCTCATTATTAGGTTCTCACTTTTGCACATGCTAAGCAAGTGCTCTACCACTAAATTATACCCCCACCCTTATTTTTGCTTTTGATCTTTTGTCTTCACCTTGATCTTTTCATCTTCTTCATTGTTTATTTCCTGGTCATTATAAACTTCTTCACCTCATCCTCCTCTCCATCACATGAGGCTCTAAATCTAGCTCTTCACAGCATTTGAGTCCAGGAAATCATTTACTATCTTCATTTAGGTAAGAAAGCTCAAGTTTCTTAGCTCCTGAAACTAACAAAACACCCCAAATCCATTGTGTATGCCATGGTAACTGCAGTCACATTGGCTCATACTGGCTGTTTTCTTTGGTTTTTAGTTTTATATTTGGTCTTTGCTCCTGAGAATTTCCCCTACTTTCCTAAAATCTTAGCTATGTAGTTAAGTGAATGTTGTATTTTATCAAGCATTAGTATGTTTTGCAAAAGGAGTTCACAAATTGTGTCCTAGAAATGTAAACCTTATGTAAATAGAGAGAAAAACAATAAGTTGTTTCATTTTGAAAAACAAAATTGTCCAGCATCATAAATTGGCAAAGACAAGATTTGAGTGTATGTTTTCTGGCTTCAAATTTTATGTTCTTTTTCATAGTTTGCACTGACCTGTACCCTTCAGAAAATAAGCACAATAAGGCAGAGGGGCACTGTGCACCATATCAGAAGGCAGAAGGTCTAGATTCTTTTCAGTAAATTTACCACCTTTGTGATCTTGAGCAAGTTTTTATTATTGCTCAGATCCTAGGTTTCATTATTGGCAAAATGGGAATAATATCTACTCTGTTTATTGCCAATCTGGCAGTTAGGATGTCAATAAATAAAAGACTGAAGTTTAAAAAAAGTTTAGAAAGCAGAAAGAAAAGACATACTGTCTGGTAAGAGGACATCTCATGGAAGTGTACGTGATCTTATGGACATTTTGATCTTACATAACGTGTTTATAGCTAACCCCTCATTTCCCTAGTCCTCCTTCACCACCAGGGTTTCCAGTCTCTATTTGGTCCTCTCCATCCCTTGTCTTCACAGTGTCGTCTCATATTTTCAAAACTTGTTTTTCTTCTATCATTTATGAAAACCCTGCCTGGGGGCACAAATAATTCATAAATCATAAGGGGAACAGTTGAGTGGACACAGGGCAGTATGGAGCTGAGGTGATAATGAGCACAGGTGGCGGGGGATCCAAGCGAGGGGACTCCTTCCCATCTCTCTCCACAAAGTCACACCTGTCTTACATGTTAATCCTACGGAGCCCCAGGAAGGTGAGTCAGTAAACCATAGGTGGGTGTGAGGGGCCTACTCTATGATAGAGACTCTTGATTAGTTATTCTTTAAGAGATAGACTTTCTAGAGACAGTGCTACCCCCACCTGAAGAAAAGGTATTGAATGGTTCAGGCAGCAGGCTGTCAGAGGGGTTGTTCTGGAGCAGACAGGTCATTCTCTGATTACATCATGTCATTTACCTATAAGAACAGAAGGCCAAGGAGGACTTTGAATAGAAAGCTCAAACTGAGCTTCTCTTTAGAACTATCGGACCAACACTAACATGACTGACTTTTTAAAGGACTTTATGGAAGAAACTTTCTTTCATGAAACGCTATCCATATTTGTAACATGTCCCCTTGGAGTGGTCTTGTTGAATAAGAGTATCAAGCAAAATTCGGTTTTGCTATGACCTTTCAAATGGCTCGAGAGGCTTCTGCTTTTTAGTTATGAGTTTATCAAAGTTAGAGGCTACAATAAACACATCCTACTGAGGAATCTGCTCAAGGAAAATTAATCAGGGGTTGGTGAAGAGAGTGGGGGTGGTTGAAAGGGGGCGACTAATCCTAGAATAGGTTAAAAAAGCGAAACACCCAAAGTAGAAATATTAAAAATAGAGAAGCCTCCAGGACCAGATGGTCAGAATTATGAACAAGCCTGGGGACAAAATTAAATAAACCCTCAGGGAAATATTTTGTCATCCTCTTGGAAGCCTAGATGGGCACCCAGAACTGCTCAAAAGCTTCCTGTGCCCCCTCTTTAATTTAAAAGCTACTGTAGCGAGAGTTAGCAAAAATCTGACCTACTTTCCAGGAAACTTTTTTTTTTCCCCCCGTTGGTTAGGAAGAAAAGAGAGAGAGAGGAAAAAAAAAAAAAGAAAACATGGAATGATATCAAGGAAGTGGAGTATGGGGATGAAACTACTGGACTTGCTGTTAAGAAAATGGAACAATATTACTGTCACTATAACAACAAGATGACAGGTATTCATTCCCAGTTGCTAAATGCCCTACATGTGTTTCTTCATATAATGACTCAGAAACTCAGATGTATGGTTCCTGTCCCAGTCTTTCTGATATAGAGACACTGCAAGTTCCTTTCCTGATATTCCACTACTCCTAGAGAGTCGAGCCAAGACTCGAACCCAGGTCCTGCCTTACTCCAGAGCACGTGCTTTCAACCATATGCTGCACTGACTCATCGCCCTGCCTGATCCTCAGAAAGTCACTTTCTCTCTCAGGCTCAATTTTCTCTCTTACCTTCAAGTGATCCAGCTAGACATGTACCATCTGTTAATAAGCAAGTGCATAATTATTGGTTTAATAGTCATCTCTGTTTCTCTCAGATTCCAACAGCCACAAGGATAGGGCTTTGTTGGAGCTGCCGTATTTCTAGCACCTAGCACAGGGTGTGTCTCACGTATGGCAGATGCTCAGTAAATATTCACTGAAAGAATAAACGAGCCATAACAAATGTCTTTCATTTGCCTATAAGTCCCAAGATCTAAAACAAAAAAGTGAGTTGAAACTTTGCACCATTCTCCCCCATTTTGGGAGGGGGTTTTCCCAGAAGTGTGTGGATTTGTTTTGGTATTCTGCTCTTAGAGCCAACAGTAATTTCTGCAGGACAATTTCTATTCAACACACAGCAATCAATATTGTAATGTTTCTTTTTAAAGTCTCATTATACAAGGTAAGAAGCAATGGCATGATCACGAATACCTTAAAAAAGTACCCTGTCTTCATCCAGACTCACTGTTGAGATATAAGTGGCACTAACCTCCACCTAATAGTGGCTTAGGGTTTAACCACCCCCCCTTCCATCAATTGTCCCTTCTCCACAAAGCTGTAAGGGTTCCTCCTACAGCTTGCCTCCTCCTCTTAGGACCATCAGTGATTAGCTTTGGTGTTTTGTAATCCAGTACTTGCTCCCAGCTGGGTTTTAAAAAAATGTTTTTATTAGTGCATTATACATTTATTTATGCATTTATTAGTTATACATGAATTATTACTTATACATAGTAGTGGGGCTTATTTTGACATAATTACACATGCATGGAATATAATTTGCTTCATTTTAGTATTTTTAAACCACTTTCTTGTGCACATGTGCTTATTTTCCTCATCAACTGCTGAGGCAAAATGTAGGCTGACCGCCCTTACCAAGGGAGGTCTGGGAGTAAAGTGGAAGGTGACCTAGAAGTCATGAGGCTGAGGAAAGAGATGAAATGGCTCAGCCTACATCCAAGCTTTGTTTTGCTCTTTGTAGATGACTGGAGAATGACTATGTTTTGGCTTGTCTCAGCAGTGCCCTTGCCAATGGCTTTTCACAATTATGCCGTGAAGCCATTGCAGTTGCTGACTTCAGTTTGTTTTTTAAATGGAAAATGAAAAACAAATCTCTGAATTAGCACACATGAAGATATTAGAAAACTTTCACGTGTGCTTTCCTCTGTTCTTAATTTTGCAAGTGTCTGGACAGTAGATACTGTAACTTAATTGCCTTTTGCATTCCTTTTGGAACACATTATTTCCATAGTCTCTTCCAGTGCTAACATTCTGAAATTCATTTGCTTATATCCAGACTTGTAGATGGTCACTGAGATTAGGGTGGGGAATAAGGAGAGCTAGAAAATACTTCTGACCTAGGAACCATCTACATAGAAGGGTCTTTTCCATTGGTTATTAATATTCTGGATGAATATTTTCTGCTATCTTGAGGATTCAACTTTGTATCTCCTTGAAATTTTATATTGAGTTTACTGGTCAGCAAATGTCAGGAAAATTGGGGGTAGAATTTTCAGAGACATTTTATAGATCCAATTTATTTTTCTTCAATGTAGAAAAGTCCTACTGAAACAATAGTTAACAAAGAAAACTTTTTAATTTGTCAACAAACGAATTTACAGCTCTGTTGTTTTGATATGTTCCAGAGAACTATAGTCACATTATAAGCAAAAACACCTTCCCATTATCCTAAGGTAAGGAAATGCTCACCAAAGAGCTGTGGCTCAGACTTGGGGGAAGTGGCGGGGGGGAGGGCAGCTCTCATTAGAGGTGACAGAGCTAAACTTACAACCTATTTACATTTTGTGGATGTCAGATACTCATGTCTAGTGCTCTTGTCCTTGCTTTGAACTGTCACCATTGCTGCCAAAAATATAATAAAAGAGATGTATTGATTATTCACACTTCATGTTTATAGCCTTTGTGTTTTGTCAACGTACCATGTTCTTTTTTTATCTGTCATTTCTAGATGTCTTTCCCTGTAACTATATTGATCCATTTAAGGAAAGGGTGTTTTGCCTAATGATAGTCTTCTACATTAAGAATTTTTATGGAAACTGACAGCCTTTTGAGGTTCCTTTCAGGATACTGCTCCTTAGTGGTATCAAGAAGTTTGCATGCTATACAGTTTTGTTAGCCATTCACTCATTGATGGACATCTGTGTTGTTTTTAAGTTTGGCCTATTATGAATAAAGCTGCTATGAACATTTGTGTACAGGTTTTGGGTGAACATAAGTTTCCATTTCCTTGGATAAGTGCCTAAAAGTACGTGTTGTAACAGACTGCCAAACTGCTTTTCAGAGTAGTTGTACTATTTCACATTCCCACCAGCAATGTACGAGTTTCCCCACATCCTTGCCAGCGTTTGTTGTGGTTGCTGTGTCTTTTACTCTAGCCATTTGTAGATGTGTATCAGTATCATGTGCAGTTTTAATTTGCTGAACACTCTGTCATGTATTTATATGCCATCTGTATATTTTCTTTGGTTAAGTGTCCATTTATGTCTCTTGTCAATTGACTTTTTGAATACCTCTCATTTGTGAAGTATTTGCTCATCATTTTTACGTAGTTTTTCTATTGGAGTTTCAGCATTTTTTTGCTTTTTAATTTCTAGGAGTTCTTTATATATCATAGGTTTAAGCCCTTCTCCAGATATATGTATTGCAGATATCTTCTCTTATCTGTGAATTGTTCTTTCATTCTGGAGTCTTGTGATAATATGGGAAATCTTAATTTTAATGAAGTCTGATTTGTCAAAAATTTCTCTTGTGATTTATACTTTTGTATCCTGTTTAAGCTATCTTTGACTACTTCAAGACCATGATAATGTTCTCCTAAAGTTCTATAGTTTTTTTTTCATTATCTTGAAGACTATATGTGAGATGGACCATTGCTTCCTTCAGTGGTTAGAAGAATTCACTGGAGAAGCCATTTGGATCCAAGGTTTCCTTCATGGACAGATTCTTAAATAAGGGGTCAAATTTCTTAAATAGAAATATGCAATATTTAAAATTTTTTTCTGTTTATTTTCTTCTTAGCTTTAGTATTTTCTAACTTTTGAGAAACTTCTATTTTTTAAATGTCATTTTTTTGGTATAAAATTCTATATATCTATGTATTTTTTATGTCTGGAAGATCTAAAGTTATATCTTTTTTCATTTCTATTGCTGGTGATTTTTGTTTCTCTTTCTCTTTTTCCTGTTCATAATTGATCAGTTTTATTTTTCTAAATATTTATGCTTTTGCTCTCTTCTATTGTATTATTTTATAATTCATAAGTTTATCATTATTATTTTCACTCTTCTACATTGTTTAGATTATGTTTTATTTTTTAGACTAGATAAAAGCTTAAATGATCATTTATATTTATTTTATAATATGAATATATGGAGATTTGAATTTCCTTTAAAGTCATTTTAACTATATTTTATAAGTATTTATATATGTAATATCTTCACATCACAGTTCAGTTCAAAAATTTTTAATTCTTTTTAATTGAATAATAATTTATATCTATATTGTTCAATTCCCATGCAATTGGATTTTTTCTGGTTATCTTTTTATTATTGAATCTAATTCAATTCCACATGGGCAGAGAATATATTTTGAATGATTTCAATCTTTTGAAATATGTTGAGACTTTCTTAATGGCAAAACATCAGTGTTTCTATAATAATAAAATAGCTAAAATTTGAAATAAGTGTTTTGTGACTATATAGAGATGCCATAAAGCTATATAATAAGCAACATGAGAGAATGAGAAACCTGGAATTCAGGATGATAGTTATTCAGGACAATGCTTTTGTGGTGGGAGAGAGGATATGCAAGGAATGGACTGAGCACTATATAGTTAAAAGCATATTGTAACATTTCTAACCTTCATTTTATATTGCGATTCATAGATGCTTAGTATATATTAATACAAACAACCATTGTTCTTATGAAAGCCTAAATTTTAAAGAATTGTTTCAAACATACAGAACTGTGATGGAAATAATATAGCACAACACTTCCACCTTACAGGATTAAATTGTGTTAACAATTAGTTTTGTTTCAATTCAGATTTTCCTCTATACCCTTTAAAAAATAAATAATATACGATAGGTACCACTAAACCTTCTAACTTATTCTTTTCTTCACCCTACAGTGTTAGAAACAGCCACTACCCAGAAATGATGTCTTTCCCATGGATGTTTGTATACAATCCCTATAATTGCACACACAAGTTGAACATCCCCTAGACTCAAAATCTGAAATCTGAAATGCCCAAAACCTGAAATAATTTAAGTCCTGGCATAATTCCACAAGTGGAAAATTCCATGCAGACCTCATATGACAGGTCTCAGTTAAAATTCAGGCATACTAAGAATACTATATAAATGAACTTCAGGCAATGTGTGTAAAGTGTCTATAAGACATACATTAATTTTATGTTTAGACTTGGGTCCTATGTTTAGACTTGGGTCCTAGCACTGGTATATCTCATTAGGTAGATGTAAGTATTTAAAAATCCTTCAAAACCTGAAATTTGAATCACATCTGATCCTAAACATTTCAAATAAGGGATATTCAGCTTTCACAGATAAATTCTAACTTCAATTATTTGCTTGCTTATTTTTTTAAAAAATAGTGTTGTATTTTGGAACTTATCAAAGAGGATATATTTTATGTAATTATTATATACTAATCCATTATACAAATAAATCACAGTTTGTTTATCCATTTCTCAACTTTTTCATTTTTACAAATAGCAAATGTCCTTTCATATATCTTTTTTAAAAAATCTACTAGGAGAATACACCTAGTAGAAAAATTTTATTGGATGTTTTAGGATTGGTCTTCAAAATGATTCTAATAAATTGCGTGGTTAACAACAATGCATTAGAAGTAACATTTCCTGACATCCTTGCCAATACTTGGTACTCATTGTTTTTTTCTCTTTTAAATTTTATATTTCTTTGAAGTTCAGAAAAACTGATTTTTAATGCTCATTACTTAAGTTTTTCATGAAATTGCATATAAATCTCCTTTTCCTCATTTCTATGAAATTTATTTGACTTTCAAGTATTAATTTGTAGTAGTATATAAACAGGCTCAAGAATACATGCATTTAATATGCATTTAATAATCTTTGCAGATTTTATTTATTATAAGTATATTCATCTAGGATATGTCTTATCTTTATACTTTGTTTATGATGTCTTGTTAGTCAGAAATTTTAATTGTAATATAGGCAGATTTGTCACTTTGTTTTTACACACTTTCTATGTGGACAATCATGTCATCTGTGAACAAGACAGTTTTGTTGCTTCCTTCTCAATCTATATGTTTTATTTATTTTTCTTGTCTTATTGCATTAGCTAGTACTTCTATATAATGCTGAAAGGAAGTGCTGAGAGGGGACATCCTTGCCTGTTCTTGATCATAAGGGGAGAATTCTAGTTAGGTATTTTGTAGATGTTCTTAATTAAGTTGAGGAAATCCTTTCTGTTGCTAGTTTCTGAGAGATTTTATTATGGTGAATTTCTTCAGATGCTTTTCCTAAATTTACTTATATGACTATAGGATTTTTCCTTTTAGCCTATTGATATGATGAATTATATTATTTGATTTTTAAATATTCATTGATTTTTGCCTATTGAACCAATCTTGCATATCTAGGACAAATCTTATTTGGTGATGGTGTATAATTCTTTTTATACATTGTTGGATTTGATTGCTAATATTTTGTTGGTTTTTTTTTTACATCTATGCTCATGAGAGATATTATAATCTTTTTTGTAATATCTTTATCTTATTTTAGTATTTGGGTAATGTTGGCTTCCTAGAGTGAGTTAAGAAATACTCTCAATGCTTCTATGTTCTGGAAGAGATTGTAGAATGCTAGTATAATTTTTTCCCTAAATATTTGGTAGAATTTATCATTGAAGCAATCTTGCCCCCCCCCCCCCTTTCATGCCTGTCTTTCCTGCCAGGAATGCTTTTCCTAATTTTATCCATAACAGTACGATTTACTTTTTATTTTTCTTTGGCAAAAATTCACCACATTATTTTTTCCAAAGTACCAGATTCTGCATCTATGTTCCTTTCCCTACCATCTTTCATTTTGCTTCCTTCCTGAGATGTGTCTTTTTAGAAGCCTGCCTACTGTATGACACTAAATCTCAATTACACCCTTTCCTCTACCTTGAAGATATACCCATAGGTCATCTAATGTGGGAAGCTTATTACTTGTCACTGTGGTAAATGCATTGGGGTAGCAAAAACAATTACAATTGGGATGAACGAATCTTTTATGATTCTAAGAATAATGATCTCTGCCCATGTTTCTTGCCTTATTTTTGAGTTATCAAATTTACATTGCAAGATAGACTAGGTGATAGTATGATAATATTGATAGCCTCCAAGTATCAGTGGCTTATCCCAGCAAATTTTATCCATCATGCTACATTTCTACCCATGATGGTCACTCAGAGACCTAGAAAGATGAAGTAGCAATCATTTTAAAGACTGCTGGCTGTGGTGCTGGAGGGGAAAAAAAGAGCTTGGATTGGGGAGGGGGTTTCCATTCTTGTCTTCAAGTGACACATATCTTCCTCTCAAAACTCATTGGCCAAATCTAGCCATGTGGGCCCACTCTATAACACAGCAGTCAGGACACAATGGAAACTGGAAATATTTGTGGGAATAACATTAATGTCTACTGCAGTGAACAAAATCCTCTTTGTTTTCATAGGGAGGGTCTTGCAACTCTGATTCAACCTTTCTCCAAATTTAGAGGAAAAGCATACCAACCTCCTCCTTTTCTTCACAATATGAAACAAGCTTACTAAGAATATCTGAGTAAAATTATACATGTCTTCATGTTTCATAAAAGCAATTTTCACCTCTAAGAATATTAGAGCGAGAGAGACCTATTTCAGGGACCTCTGATTCACACAGGAATAGTTTCCTTTATGGATTTGGATTCTATGCCTAAACTAGCTACTTTATGGATTTGGATTCTATGCCTAAACTAGCTACTCTTACTAGCTCTGTAGCCTAGAATTAACAATAATAATCAATAGAATGATAGTGCTGAAATATGACAATAATTTGATGATGACTCTATGCCGTGAATGTTCTAAGATGTTACATGGATTAATTCACAGAATTCTCACAACTCCTCTCTGAAGTAGATAGCAACAGTCTTCCCATTTTACAGATGAGGAAACTAAAGCACAAGAGAATTAGGAATCTTGCCAAAGTCCCACATCTAGTAAGTTCAGAAATTGGAGTTCTGTTTCAAGAATTCTGACTCAGTTACTGTGGTAGACTAGATTTCTGTCTTCTGTTTCTTCACTACCAATGTGGTTATTTTATTTTTAGACAATACATAAACAATGGCCATTCTGAGCCAGTGACAAATTTACTAATTTTTCCCTTCTTGATCTCTCTAATGTATTATATTTTAGTCTGTATTTGTGTGTGTGTTTGTGTGTGTGCGTGTGTGTGTGTGTGTGTGTGTGTGTGTGTGTGTTTGAGTCATTTGATCATCCTAGACACATTTAATGAGTACCATTGATACAATGTCATGGGCCGTGACATTAACTCTCTACTAATTTCCCAATACATCACTGGTTCCATTGTATTATTCATAATCTAGTCAGAAGAAAGTAACTTTGGGGGCATTTCATAAGAGGAAAATTAGTTAAAAAGAATTGATAAGGTGTGGGATGGAAAGCATTAAACAGAGAAAGTGAGATTATTCAGAGATTAGCAACAGCAAAAGGCCATTGCTGTCCGAGGAGAGCAAAGGCAGTGGGAGGAAATATGCTTACAGGGTTTAGAAGGCAGGACCTTCTAGTAAGAGATAGATGCACATAAGGGGTGATTTAGAGGATATAGGACTTCAGAAGGAGGGACTCTCTGGTGATAGCTTGAGCATGGGGAAAAATACCTGCTAAAGATGCTTCCCAAGGTAGAAGAGAGGGGCAGTTTCCAGGATTTTACCAGTTCCCCCTATTGACTAAACATTTTTAAAGGCCAGTTGAACTAGATGCCTAAGACATATAGTTCCTTGAAATGGAGAGTATTCTAGGGAAAGGACAGAAAAGCCTTGAAAACAACTGGCCGGCATACCTACCATCTCTGCTGTGAAAGAAAGGGATAAATTTTATATCACTTATCAGTGTCATTAAAAGTCCATGTGTCAACTTGAATAAATTTTTCCTCTTTAAAGTGACTGAGCTGATATAATATAGACACAGCCAGACTGAATGTATTTTACTAATTATTTAAGGGTTATAATTCTACATAGCATGTGAAATCTAATCACTGAGGGCCTATTGTGTATGATTATATGCTCCTTTCCATCCTTGTTCCCCATCATAGTTGACTAAAATTTTAATACATTTTATTCCAGGATTACTCACTCTATTCTCCCATGACTGTCCAAGAATAATTTTCAACTGATATGTGGGATTATGATTCTTAAGAACAAAGTGGAGATTTATGACTATGTCTATGTGATATAAATTTACCTTTTTAAAAGTGAGAACAAAGTACACTAAACTGGTTGCAATGAGTCATACAGAACAATACTTCCTAAACCAAGTGTTTTATACACTTATCATGTGAGATGCTCGATAAAAAAGAATCGTAATAAAATAAGTTTGCAGAAAGTTGCATAATGTATCCCCCTTTAGGGAAGTCCCAATATCTAAAGGATTGGTGGTGTTAGGGAAAACCATTAATTTTGTTCCATCTAACATTCCAAAAAACACACACATATATGTGTGTGTGTGTGTGTGTGTGTGTGTGTGTGTATATATATATATATATATATATATATATATATATATATATATATTTCAGTTTTCTCCCATCATCCAGTTAAGTAGTAGTTGTTTGAACTAAAGCTGTGATTGATGATGGAGGTAAAAATGTGGACAGTGAATTGATGGGGGTTGCCTTCAGATTGAAATGAAAGTGGTGCTGAATTGAAGAAAGAAGTCCATAGAAACCAAGCAATCTTTGGCAAATTTGCTTATTGAAAATGATTAAAAAGTAGTGTCAGTAACACCCATAGGTATGGGTAAGGACGGTTATTGCAATAGCATTTGTAGTAGCAAAAATTCCAAAACCAAATACTCATCTATAGTAATGACTAAATAATATGTATTGAATATAATATGTAAAATATATCCTGAAATACTTACATGGGTATATATGTGTGTGTATGATTATTACACCCCTGTATATTGATAGGCCTGGAAGTATTTACATAATATTCTGTGACAAAGGCAAGTATGCAAAATGTATTTCAATTTTAGTAAAAAACTGTACATATACAAAAATGGAGAAAAGTGAATTCATCCTGGTAACTCCATTGCACTCACCAAGGAACCACATCTTCAGTGGCTTCACGTGATAAAAGTGTGTTTCTTGCTCTTGTCGTAGTTCAAGGTGGATCAATGAGAGTTCCTTGTTCTTCATTCCCCTGCAAGATTGGGGACAAGGGAAAGAATCTCCTGGGGATATAGCTGTGAGTCAGCTTGATGGCAGCATTCATTAATTTTACTCACATTGTTTTGGTCATACCCAAAGACAAGGATGGCTAGAAAATGAAATCCAGGCATATGTTCAGGAAGACAAAGAGAACATAGATGTTGATGAGTGTTAGCATTCTCTTCCTCAGAGTTTTATTATTAATACCCTGGCCATGGTGAGGGTGGAGAGACCAGGAAAATAAAACACAGTAGTCCCCTCTTATCCTCAATTTCACTTTGCAACATTTTGGTTATATACTTTCAACCATGGGCTATAAATGTTTAATGGAAAATTCCAGAAGTAAGCAATTCATAAGTTTTAAATTACACACCATTCTGAGTAATGTGGTGGAATCTCATGCTGTACTTCTCTGTCCTGCCTGGGGTATGATATGATTTGTCCCTTTGTCCAGTTTACCCTCATTGTATATATTACTTGCCCTTAATGTTGTTTATCTGATCTCCTCTTGTGGTACTGCAGTGCTTTATGTAAGTAGTCCTTATCTTGTGGCCTTACATTATGTCAGTGCCTATACCATTTACCTTACTTATTATGTGGATACTGTATCATCTCACTTCATCACAAGAAGAAATGTAATTATTGTACAAAAGGATATGTTGACCTCTGCTTCTTGGCTACCATGTCTTGAGCTGTTTTCCTCCACTACCCCCTTCTGCTGTGTTGTTCTGCCTCACCTTGGCCCAGAGCAATGGAGTTGGCCCACCATGAACTGAACCTCTGAAACCATTCTGGAAAGCAAAAATGCTCCAATTTCCACCTCCCTGTAATCAGGCAGTTAGGGATCAAACCCAGGCCCTTGCACATATAAGGCAACCACTGAGCTACACTCACAGCCCTATTCAAGGTATTTCTTGGATACAGATATCAGTTGGACTCTGTCAGAAGTTGCCTTCTTCAGACAAGATGGGAACCCTTCAGTTTCCATCATTCCTATCAGCTTTAGTTCCTCAATTTCTTAATCTGACTAAGGTAAGGATCCAAAGTTTATCTCCATTCTACATGGAAGAATGAACTTTTACTTGCAAAAATTTATAAACAAGGGTTAGTAGGCAAGAATGGGAAGAGAAAATGAGCAGGTATATAAATGGCAACTTCCTTCCTATTTGATCCTGGACTTTATAATGTCAATGGAACACATCCAACCTACCTGAACGCTCTCTAGGGTCTTAGAATCTTGGGGAGTGTTTTAGTCAGTGTTTTTTTTTTTGCCACTGCAATCCAAAGACCTGACAAGAACAACACAGAGGAGGAAAAGTTTATTTGGGAGCTCACAGTTTTACAGGTCTCAGTCCATAGAGATGGCTGACTCCATTTGCTGGGGCTTGAGGTGAGGCAGAACATCATGAAGGAAGAGTGTGGTGGAAGAAAGCAGTTGCAAGGGTAGCATCAGGAAGCAGAAAGAGCTCAGCTCAACAAGGACAAAATATAACCCCCAAAGGCATGCCCCGAGGGACCCACCTCCTCCAGTCACACCCCACTGCCTACAGTCACTGCTCAGTTAGTCCCTATCAGAGGATTAATGCACTGATTTGGTTAAGGCTCTCATAACTCATTCATTTCACCTTTAAACTTTCTTGTATTTTGTCACACATGAGCTTTGGGGGACACCTAGTATCTAAACCATAATAGGGTTTACCTACAAACAGTGGCCCTAGCAAGATCAAGATACTGTTAGCACAGATGATTGCTATAAGCATTGACCAGGTGTTCGAGTCCTACCTGATCTTCAGTCACCACAGGCCTTAGAGAGATATAATCACCTGGAAAACTCAATTAGTGCACAGATGACCACCAGGCCTGAGTGCATGTGCATCAATAGCAGAATAAAAAATTTGCTGAAGTTGGACAATAGGAAGACATTCCAGATACTGATGCAGGGTAGGTCTGCCACAATACCCAGGATCACTTTTCCAAAGAGACCATTGCTATAATGAAGTCAGAGGGAAACTTCATTTTGCTCCATAAATTATACAAATTGACTATTTCAAACAAAGCCCAGAAAATAAAGGCTACAAACATCTAATTAGCAAAGGGTGAGGCTGTCCCCAAATAGCCCAAGTACCACTAGTCCCCGAAACTCTTCTGGACTCTCGTGGTGAACTGGCTCATCATTTTCAGAACCCAGAAAGCACACATGTTCTTCCAGTGCATGGTGGAGCAAAGCTCCCACTTCATGGAGGCTGGGAAGCAAAGAGAGAAGGAGGCCAGGAGTCCTGATATCTCCTTCAAGGGCACACCCCAGTGGCCTAACTTCCTTTCACCAGGCCCCACTTCCTGTAGTTTCCTCCACCTTCCCATAGTGCCACAGGCTGGGACCAAGCCTTCCACACATGGCCTTTGAGGGACATTACATTATCTAAACCCTAACACTTGCATTTATTTATATTAGTTTATCTATACTTCTTTCTAATGAAGGGATGATAGTGATTATAAAAAGAAGCTCAGAGAAGCATCAGGGGTCTCAACAGAAGACTGTTTCTGGCCCATCATTTTCCGCCAGGGTTTGCTACACGGTTTCCTCCAATAAGAAACAGCAGTTATCTCCCCTCTGAACAGAAGTTCAAGCGGGCAGGACCATTTGCAGTTTTAGCACCACTATATCCAGGACACTCAGCATGCACTTAGTTTCTTTGAAGAGCTCTGATGTCTGAGGCCTCACCAACTGTATCCAGGAAAGGATTTATATACAAAGATTTATATACAAAGGGGCAAGGAACAATTCCAGGCAATTAGTAGAAACCTCAGGAATAGGCTGATGTGTTAATTAGTTAATTAATTAATTAATGTACCCAGATCTATACATATAAACTAGATGTCAAGACCAGATGGTACTTATTTTCCTTTCTGATTTTTAACTACATCTTTACAAAACAGGGACAGGATGCTATTTACATTGAGAAAAATGAAATGCTTGTGGGGAAAGTTGTGGATATGTGGGAGAAATGGGTGTATGGGATCTCTCTTTACTTTCCTCAATTTTGGTGTGAACCTACAACTGTTCTACAAAAACAAAGTTTATTAATAAAATAACATGATGAAAGGTGTTTGAAAAAAGAGGACATTCTTAAACTTTAATTTTAGTACTGTATATTGTTATAATTCTTTTATTAGATAGTGTTATTAATCTCTCAGTATGCTTAGTCTATAAGTTAAACTTCATTACATATATGTATGTGTGAAAATTCCTAGTTTATGTCAGGTTCAGTACTATCTACAGTTTCAGGCATCTGCTGGGAATCTTAGAATACATTCCCATGGATAAGGAGGATGGCTGCATTTATAATTGACATCAAAGTCAGCTTATACATTGAGTAAGGAGACAGGAGGAAATAATGGATTTAACTTTGGATATAGGCACAGTTCCTGGTGAGACCATACTGGTGGAGCCCAGTAGGCAGAGGGAAATGAAAACAGATCATGGAAGAGAAGCAGAAACTGGTGTATAATCATTTGCCTGAGTTAAACACATGCAAACTGAAGAGGGTACCAAGGGCCGAGGATAGAGTATTCATTTCCTTTTATTTAAGAAAAGAAATGGGAGAAAGAAACAAGGACAAACTGGTTAGAGAAGTAGGAAATGAAACTGGCTATTACAGGACTATGGATACTGAGTTTGACAAACTCAAGTTTTGAGCCATAGTGACTGCGTCAGGTGATGTGTTTTGAGACTGTAAGAGAGCTTAAGAACTCATCTCAGCAGGTAAGAGAAAGATCCTAATAAGAATCAGAATCATTTTTTTATATAGACTGTGCCTCCAGCAACTCATTCTCTCTTCACTTAGCACCTTTGTCTGTCTTTCAGCTCTTTCTCTACCTAATATAACTTTCTGCTCCATTAAATGACAGACTTTCTCTCTATGTGTAATTCACGTTCCAAGAGAGGAATTTATTGATTTAGGCAGTTGTTGTACAATACAGGTTACTCTTGGGAACAAAGGTCTCTGACTGGGCTTCCTCAAGAGATGTTGGCAAGACTTCTGGTAAGGTCCTGATAGGTGAGCTGAGAATCCACTCCTTTCTTCTCCAGGAACAAAACCAAACAAAGGAACATAAATAAAATGCTTAATTAAATATTTTCACCCATTAATATTATTTTAACTGAAACCAGGAAATATATAAAATCCAGAAACTGAATATTGTACAATCATGGCCATAAGTGTGTGAGGCAAAGATATAGGAGACAGAGTTGGGAATGGCAGGGAGTTGAGCAAGAACTGCTCAGGTGCTGAGGGCTCTGAGTGGCAGTAAACTTCAGGAAGAAGTTGCCAAATGTGTTCCCTTAGGAGAAAAACCAAACCGAAAAGTACAAGGGTTAAAACTTCAGCTGTGGCTGCTGTGAAAAGAAGAGCTTGAAATGGCACCAGGGTCAAGCAGTAGTCACCTGGATGGGGGCAAAGGAAGAGTGAAGGTGCAGAAAGGAGACAGGTGTCAAATACAGAGAAAGCAGGTAAATGGCTTTAGAAGAACTTAGGAAATAAATGTTTCATGAGTCTTTCTTCAGGAAACTGCTAAGAGACTAACAACCAGGAATGGCTGAGTGAGCACTGAAATAAACACCTTTAGAAGTAAGAAAATGTTAAAAGGGAAAGAGTAAAGAAGGTGGAAGCTATCATAAGCTTGTTGATTGCTTCATCCTGGCTCTAACTAGATCAGCTGCATGTGTGTTCATTAAAGTTATTATTTGAGGAAAACCAAAATATCTAATATGGGAAACAAGCTTGCAGACTGTGACATGAGATGATCACATGTGTGTCTCACAGGCTGATGCTCTAGGGATCTGTTTATTCTGAAGCCGATGTCACCATGTTAAATTGACTGGTAGTAACTCAAGCTTGTCTTCTCAGAGTTGGCCAAAGGTAAATGGGAGCTAGCATGTGACTGAGGTCCTGGGAATGGCTGCCCCAAAGTTGGACTTCATGGGGATGGCTTAGGCCTGAATTCTGCCGGGCACACAAATGTGGGGGCTTTACAACTCTGGTTATGCACTCTCCCTTGCTTGCTCTCAGCTTAGTTTTGGTCAGTTGAGTACAATTATTTGTGAGGCTGATAAATATCTGTTTATCCCTTCTCTTTCCTCCTTAGACCTGCACTTCCTCAGGTGTTGCTTTGGATTCCCTGCATCCCAGAGCCCTTGTTGAGCACACCTTTGTGAAGTTTTGAGCATAGGGATGGTGGGAGTAGTATGAAATGCCTATTCTTCTATGCCCCTGAGGAAAATTTGTGCTGCTGTATTACCTACTGCTGATTTGTTATAAGCTCATTTTAATTAAATCTCATAGTGAGGACTGAATAGGCTTTATAGAAGTAGATGTGGAAAAGAAAAAAAAAAGGTAGGTTCATTTTCCCCCCAATGGCACCAAAATGATAAGCTTAGTAAAATTTTATCAAATTTTATTTCTGTGTAATGAATTTATTCATTCATATGCTTGATTGAGTTGGCAGTTCAGTAACTGTGTCCCACTCATGGGATGGAGGGATGAATTGGCCTGTTTGCATAGCCATCCAGTGATAGAGGGCTGCAGCCCTTGTTTCATGCTCAGGTTGGCAGAGTTTGTGGTTCAGAGTCAGGAGACGTGGAAACTGTCTTACTCTAAGTATGATTCACAGCATAGAGAAAGTTTACCTTGCCTACTATTAGCCCTTCTGTGCTTCATGAAACACCAACAATCCATATTTCTACATTCTTGGGGATTGGTATAAAAATACAAATGTCCTGTTGATGGGCATAAACTCACAATCAAATAAAATTCCCATGATCTAGGCATGCCATATTCAAGTCCATGTGCTAATAGCCTTCTAGGAACCTACCAGGGGGCAAGTAAATGGGAAAAGGAGGGAGATTAGTGGCCAAAGGGAGGCAGAAAACTGGAGACAGAGCAGGGCTACCTGAGTGAGGTTCCCATGTGATGATCACTGCTGCCGTGGACCTAGGAAAGAAAAGAACCACTAGAAGGGAGTTTAGGGCCTGGGAGTACATTGATTTATTTTGTAATTTTGCAACAGTCCTGCTGTTGCCAGAAATGGAAATTTCACATGCATTGCACTGGCCTACTTTCCTAACCATATCCTGAAAGGCCTCTTCTATTTGGGCTAAGAGGTGAAAATAAGGAGGATGAAAGGGCAAAGAAGGGCCAGTTATTTGGGGAAGTCAGAGAGAGCATGTGAAACATTTGGGTTAAAATTGGACAAAAGCAGCGGCATTTAAAAGTCACTCTGCAGGAAACTAGACCAGAGGTGGACTTAAAAGCTCCAGACTTGCCTCTGTGGAGTGTCATCTTCCTGACCCTTCCTGAGCCAAAAGGAGAACAGTGAGTTTTCTCCCAGGAACCAACAGTGTGTGTTGTGTGTGGTACTAGTTCATGCTGAGGATACAGCCCTTGCCCTTGGCCAAGTCAAGTAATGGGTCAGGGTTGGAAAAGAACTATCTCTAATTATTTTTTCTTCTCACTGGGATTTAAACTTTCACTGGGAAGGATTATTGCATACAAGTAATTTGTTTAGGGAACCAGCTTGATGAGCTAACCTTTTGAAACATGAGGTTGAAGGTGTTGGCAAGGGATGGGGCTGAGAGTAGAAGCAAGCCCCAGAATTGAAGCACCTGGAAATAAAAGGATGGCCATATGTATGACTCTGAGTGCCTGGAATATGAACTGTGCCTTATGAATTAACACAGGTTGGGTCTCCTGGGAAGCAGACACTGAGTAGATAATATCATGCAAGCATTTCTTAGGGTGTGCTTTTGAGATTAACAGCTGTGGAAATGAAGGGAAAGAGGTGAGATTGGGCAGATGAAGGAGTTGCGAGAGCCCCATAGGGAGCTCTGGAGTTGGCATGGCCCTTCAGTTGGCATGAGTGGGAGGGAAGGAGTGAGCCTTTATAGACTTACAATGATTAGACTCAGGCTGCCCCTCTGACAAAGGTGAGACCTTTGGTAATGCAGACTTCTCCAGCCTGAGCAGTCCCCAGAAAGGGACAACAGCAGAAAGCTGTCTTCTAGTAGTATTTCCAGCAGCTGGGGAAATAAATCCACAAAACCCTGACACCCTCAGCACCCAACACAGTACAGGGCACTATTGTCTTTAAATATCACAGGGTATTGATCCCCTGAGCCTGTGAATACCAAAATCTTAGTCCTTATATAAAATGGTATATTGTTCTGTATTCAACCTATGCATATCCTTCTGTATGCTTTAAATTGTCTCTAGGTTACTCAAAGAACCTAATAAAATGTAAATGCTATGTAAATAATTGTATATTGTATTATAGTGTATATTGTTTAATAATGGTAAAAACTATCTGTACATGTTCAGTACAGATTCAACCATCACAGACCTAACTACATTTTTAATCCAAGGTTGGTTGAATCTGTGAATAGAGAATGCATGAATATGGAGAGATGACTGTACAGAATCAATGTTAATGTATTTTTTTGACTAGATGTTGAGCTAATTCCTTAAGAAATAAGAAAACACACTCCTCTATCTCCATTAGCCCTTTTACATCTTTTTTTTTTGCACCTAACATGAGCAGGATGGGGTGGGTGAAGGAGAATTTATAGAAAACTAGTGCCTGGACAACATTCAAATTAGTGGAAATATCTCAGGTTACCTTGAATTAATTATAGTCTTCTAAAGGGGTAGTATCAGTCAAGTGATTCTCAGTTGGGGATTATGCTCTCTGAAGGACATTTGGTAGTGTCTATAAACATTTTTGATTGTCATGTCTGGAGAGGGCAGTACTATTGGCATCTACTGGATAGAAGCCAAGAATGCTGCTAAACATCCTGTAATGAACAGGACAACTCAAACGGCAAAGAATCACCTAGCCAAAGTATCTGTATTGTTTGAGCTTGAGAAACCTGCCTCAGCCCATAGAGTAAAAATGAGAATGCCAGATATAATCTGTCTCCTTTCCCCTTGATACATACCTCCTCCCATTCCCACCACAGAGTATGTGACTGCCTCTCTTATTGCACCTAGCTTCTGTCTTGAGTCAAATGTTATTGAGCAGTTGACTCATTTGTTCCTTGAAGACCAGGGTAGTTGTTATTTATTTTCTCTCACAACACAGGCACATGGCAGAAGCTCCATATAGCTAACTAAGTTTCAGTGAAGTACCTTGGTAGCACATCAGTTATTTTTAGGCTGATACCTTTGTACTAGATCAACAGATAACTTTGTACCAGATCAAATTGGCTTTGTTCTCTGCGTATCAAATACATGCTAGAGGTGCCCTGTTTGAGGTCAACACATGAGCAGGTCAGAGCACAGTGGACCACTTGCATTGTACACAGTAGTCTGTAGCTGATCATGACTTTGGTTCCTATTTACGTGTCAGTGTAATTCAGGACCCAGAAGAAGCTGGGCCTGAAGATGGTGTGCAGTTTTTCCTAATTTTCTTGGGGTTTCAGAGGTGGAGGCTGGCTATCAGGGCTCCTGAAACTGAAGACAGTCAGAAGCATCCAGTGAAGAGGGGATTGTCTTGTACTTTTGTCTTATTGCTTTTATTCCCACATGCTCTGGGCCTACTCATCTTTCCCTTGCCCAGAATCCAGGGGGGATGATATTTCTTTTCCTTATTTCATTAGTCTCTTAGGATCATGGCAGCCAGTGAACTTGCATAAGGAGACATATTCAGGGAAATAGTCTTTTACTGGGAAAGAAGAGATATAAGCCTTTTATCTTTCTTTACTTTTCCTTGCTAGGAGGAAAAAGCAGAATTCTCAAAACTTGCCTTAGAATCTGAATCTTTGTACCCATTGACAAAAACCTTGTGTTCACAGTGCCTAGAAGTTTGTCATTTTAATCTGCAAGTTTATTAAACTACCCAGTACAATCAGCTCACTGTATTAAAAGTCCCCAGGATCAAAACTACTTGCTTAGAGTACATATTGCTATTCAAGAAGCAATTTATTTTTCTTGATTTTTTTTTCCTGGAGCAAGTCACAGGTACACAGGTATTTCTTCTTAGTGATGGAGAAATAGGGACTAGAATCCTAGTTCCTAATCTCATGGGAATCTACCCTCAGTGGTATTGTAAAGTCCCTCCCTCTGTAGTATTGAAAATCTGCTTTTTGGCATTCAGCCCTGAAGGAGACATTGGAAGGTTGCTTTGCTCATACCAATAAAGTGCAGATTCCCCCCTCCTGTGGAAGAGTGTGTCATTTACATAACACATTCAGCCCCATGTACCATTTGCCCGTCTATCATTCAATTAGGTATTTAAGATGTGTCCTATTCTAGTCATAATAAAATCATTATGAAAATCCATGGAGAAATACATTCTTTTTGGGCAGACACTGGTTTTTAAATTAGAACATCTCCAACTGTTATTAATTGTTTTTGTGTGAAAATACCATAAGTGATTAAACCAAATTAGGAATCAGTCATCTGCCAAAGTAAATTCTTGAAATCACCATCATTACTGATTTGCGCTAATGTGAAAGAGAAGCAATCAAACCTAGGAAACATTAGAATATCCTTACATAGCTATCAAGTAGAGAGATGGGCTGATGTTTTTCTAAATGCCTTATTCTCCCAAATCACTCACTCCTTTACCATCCCTGCCCAACGGGTGCTCCTGTGTGGGCCCCCGCATGTACACACACACACACACACACACAGACACATGAAAGTGGTAGCAAGAAGAAGATGAGGTCTGAAGTGAGAAAACCCAGGTTAGATGTTTCATGATTTTAAGTTTCAGCTATAAAATAAGAGCTGTCAAAAAATATATGTATACCTTTTGGGCTAAAGTAGAAATCAGAAGGATAATATATGTGAAGACATTCAGAAACTTCAATGGCACATTATTTACTATTTTTTCATCATCATCATTATACTTTTCCAATACTTATAATTAATTTCTTAGAGCAGGGTGCCAAATTTCAGTCTTTAGAAAATAGCAAGCACACTTTTAGAAGATAGAAATATTTCCTCAATCTATTTGAATCTCTGTTTCAACAAATAACCTCTGATTTCCTTTTCTGAGGTGTTTCCCATAATTGAAATAAGAGACTCTCATGAGATAATTTGCCTAGGGCAGGGTGCTTTATCTAATTCCTCAATTTTCACACATTTCCCTGAAGAAGGGCCCAGTCTCTCAGGAAACGGGGCACAGGGACCACTCAATCTGATTTAAAAAAAAAATGAAGTAGTGGCAGCAAGAAGCTGCCAAGGTCATAGGTTATGTGGTTGGGAAGGATGTGGGGTGATCCAGATGGTCATGGCAAATAAAGTGCAGGAAAATATACAAGATGGAAAGAGCTTCAAGTGTATTTCATGACATTAAAGGCAGTTCTGATTATGAAAGACTCATATACACCTTCAACATTTCCCACCCAGAAATTCCTAGATGAATATTGCTTCTATAAATCCTCTAATAATATAAGGTCATTGGAAGAGGGAGGGGGTGGAAAGAAAGACAGACAGATGGGCACGTACTGACTAGACTATAGGTACTATTCTGATTCCTGGTTAACCCAGGGTTCTGATCTTAGAGGAACCAGGCTGAAGTCCTAGGCAGACAGCAGATGTGCACTGAGTGTAGGAAACTTGGAAGGCTTGCTTTGCATACTGAGTTAACAGATGGGACTTAGGGTAGGCAGGAGTAGTTCTTTGATGCAGTCAGCAAAGGTGCCCAAGGCATGAGCTAAGGGGAATCTGATGGAAATGAGCAACCAAGGCTGGATCAAGCATCCTGAAGGATGGCCTAATGTCAAGCCAAGACCGAATGGAGAATGCAGGCTACTGATCTATACCTCAACTCAGAGATGATTGACTGGATTCCCATGGGATGATGGCATAAGGGCTGTTAAGGTAATCCCTCAGCATGGTAACAGCCCAGGCAGTGATTGGATAAGGAGTCTCTGAGAGGATGACCTCAATTCCTATGTCTCTTATTGCCAGTGCCCCATCCATCTCTGTTCTGCCTGGCTAAGGCCTACTGGTGTCTCCTGGTTCTCTTCTGCTTGGCTTTCTGACCTCTGATGCACTGCTTTTCCTTGCTTCTCAGTTTGTATGTAGGCCTAGATCTATGACACCACTGTGTGAGTTATTCACCCAGTCCTTTCCCATCTTCCTAGCCACTCTCTATACCCCTCTGGAGACACCTATAATCCCGGAAGTAATGGGAGAGTAGGGGAAGACATCCAAGAGCATTGTTTTATTATTAGGCTAGAACACAAATATATACAGCAGGCAAACCAATTTTATTTCTGCAGAATGCCTCTGAATTCAGTTAAGCAACTACTCAGTTTGGCTGGGGTTGAGGGGAGCATGAGTTGGAAATAAATCAATTAAACCAGTTGGCTTAAATTGACTGGTCATTTCAGCCCAAGTCACTTTGCACTGGGTAGACACAGCCTTAGAGAGCTTCTGAAACAGTTCCCATGGCAACTATAGAAAGAAGAAATGGCAATAAGAAGCAGTGCATGTGGAATTTATTTTATCTTCTTTTGCCTGACTTCCTTTAGTCCCATCTCATATTCCCTTAGGCACTGGCCATCTGGGCATGTTCTTTTTTTCTTAGCAGTTTCCCTTAGGAAAGAGTTCCATTTAAAATGCCCTTTCTTACCTGCTTCTGACTGACAGATTGAGATTGTCATTTGCAATTGCAAACTCCAGGCCTTCCTGTCTCTAATGAAATCCTGCCTCAAACTGGCCCTGTCTTTCTCCCTTGAACTTTACTGGTTCCCCATGCCATAGGATTAGGGAGTTTATTGCAAGAGGGATTAAGATTTTAGCTCCGGGACCTGTTCTAGATGGCTTCCCCTAGTAAGGGAGCACATCATTGTGCACACAGCTGCTCCCATAGCTCTAAAAACATCAAAGGAAACTCTAGCCTCAAAGTCTCATTCCACTACTCCTCCCTGTCCCCTTTCTGTCACTAGCAGATAGGTGGTTCAGGACAATCCACTTCTGGGCAATTTACAAACTGATGTTTAATTCCACCTCCTCTATTGATTTATATCTCAACTTGAATGTTTATCTTCTGGAATTTGAAAACGTCTTCATTAGAGCTCCACTGAGCTTTCTTCTTTAAATAAACATGTAACAAGGCAGAGCAGCCAGTTTTACCCAAAGCCATTTCACTATGTGTACAAGACTTTATTTCAATTTTTTTTTCAAATTTTTCTCCCTAAAAATTGCTTCCACCTCCTGTTTTTAATGCATGGATTAAGAGGTTTTGCTTGAACTTGTCTATTTAGTCCTGTATCACAAAAGTAGATGTCGATTTTCTTAACCATTTCTCCTAGGTTAATATCAGATTGTCTAGAATTGATATTCAAAGTCTTCCAGAATTTCATCCCAACTTACCTTTCCATTTATGTTAAAACAGAAAGATATTTTAGCTTCAGCTAAAATGGTCTGTTCACTGGAGCTCCAAAGCACCGTACAATTTCTAGCTACCTATCTTTGTTCATGCCATTCTTTTTACCTGGGATGACCTCTGTCTCCTTTAAGCAATTCAAAATCTTTCTCCCCACTCCTCATTTCAACATATATATATTTTATAGCCAGTTTTGATCATACTGGCACGTGCTTATATGTTTTTTTGTAATTTACGTACAAATAAATACTTATATATATTATATAACTTATATAAAATAAAATTATTAGATATTTTTCTTTGTGATTTGGACATTTCTCTCTTGGCACACCACAGGAGTATATATATAAAGCCAAGCAACACAAGTACTTCTAACAAAATCACATGCACTAATATTCTGTGGCCAAAGAAAGTTCTGTGAACAAGCCCAAGATCATCAACTGGATGGGGAAGCCTACTGTGCCCACAGTGCACAGTGGGAAGAAGAAGAAATGAATATTTGCTGACCAAGACTGAAAACTATCACAATATTCTCTATATGTTGCAGAACACCCTTCCCACATAAATAAGCTTCACCTACCTGAGTGGGTAATAAGCTTCTCCTTATAGAGTCAGACTGTACTTTCATGTGCTCATTCATCATTCACTGTATATTATGACCCTTACAACATACCCACAGACAACCTAACAAGAGGCTTGGATCTAGGAGACTGATTCCAGGGATGGTCTGGATGAGACTAATTCCAAGGGATGCTGTATTTTCAGAGTAGGCAGTCAGTGACTATTTCTAGATTCCCACATTACTAGCCATTTGAAGAATGTAGCTGCCCAACTGTGTAACTGTGGTTAATCAACATGGCCAGGTAATGATACCTTTATTTGGATTGTACTTTACTGGGTCCATTTGGAAAATAGAAGCACTGAAAGATGAGACCCTGCTCAGAAATTTCCACAGGTGCCATTTGAGTCTATTCAAGGACAGAACATTTTCGGTTCTCTGTTTTCATCTTTGTAGAAGTGATTACAGTACATTTGGTCATAGCCTCTTGGCAAGATACTTGTTGCCATTTACTGCTGGCGACAGTAGACCTCTTTTTCTTTTAAACTCAGTCTACTCTAAGGCACAGATTCCAGGTATCTCCTTGAGAGAATTTCTTGAGTGGCTTAATGCAAACTTGTGGTGTCTTCAGTGGACCCTGACACACTCAGGGCTTCCTCTTGCAGTTGGCACTGCTGATCAACATGTAAAAGTCCTTCCCAATATTTTTGTGCACAGTGAGACAGTAATGGTGGGTTGGGGGAGGCTACAGGGGAATTCACAGCTGAAAGGTATTGCAGAAAGAGAATGGGCTTGAAGAGAAGATGGATGTGAGTTTAAATCACAGCTGGGCCTCTGTCTCTGTAATTCTGATAAAATTTCTTAATCACTCAAAACCTTGGTTCCCTGATCCAAGAAATTGGAATGTTATTTTCAGTAATAGATTAAAAAATCAGTAAGTATTTATTGACTGTTTATAAAGTTCTTAGATGAGCAGCTACAAAAATACATGAAACAATGCATATTCTTATATAAAGTTTGCCTGGTGGACACAGATGTTCATAGTGCACATCAATTCTCCTCTTTCTGACCTTTTCTGGGCTTCTGTTTCCATTCTGAGTTTCCATGCTTCTCTGACCAGCTCTTCTACACATTTATGCTCCTTAATTTTCTTCAACATTAAACAAATGATTAACCAACCAATTAATAAATAAGTCCACGGCTATTTATGTAAAGGGTTATGTACTTTCCTGAAGCCTATAAATAGTTCTTATTTTGGGAATAGCTAGAAAATATATCTCTCTGGAGTTTCTTATCCAGAGAGGACCATGCTGAACCTCTGTTCAGCTCAGTGGTTTTTGGCTTGGGACAATTGTGTTTCCTCCAGCAGATATTTGACAATGACTGGAGACATTTTTTCTTTTTAAATCACAACATGGTTGGAAAATGGGTTATTACCAGCACTTTATGGGTGTAAGTTCTAAGGGTATAAGTTGCGATACAGCTATGTATTCTACATTGCACACACATAAAAGCATTATTTGGACCAAAATATCAAAAGAATCCCACAGTCCAGCTGAGAAGAAGGGTATTCTCAAAAGGAAGGAAGAGTGGATTTTGCCAAAATCTCACTCTTACCTTGAGAATCATGCTGAATTTAGACTTAGGCTGGGAGCATCTAATGATACAGAACCATGTGGGTTATTTACATGAAAACTATCTCTGTAAGAATCCACGTGGGTCTGATTGATTACATAAATGTAGGAAGCACAGTATTTCTCCTCTCATTGCTGACTGATCAAGGTAAATGACTCAGAATTCTTTGGCAGAGATTACCAGCAACAATCTTGTTTTCAAGCTGCTTCATAACCTAGAATTAAACAGCACACAAAAACGGGTTGACAACCAAAACAGAGGCCATGAGCTGTCTTGCCCTTCATTCCTCACCGTGGCTTTCCTTAGATGCTTGAGTCCTTGACTGACATTCAGGGAATGACTTGTACATTTCTTTGGTACTGATGAGTTGAGGTGTTTGCACAATTTCTTTAGGCAAATGGTCAAAATGGTCAGGTAAGTATGGCAGGCCCACTCTCCTCATGCCTGCTCCCCCCCTCGGCCATTACTCCTCTCCTTTTACCTTGTGCCGTGTGGGCCTGGGAATTCTTACCTCTTGCATTGCATGTGACAGTTGACAGAGAAGAGTCCATGCATTAAATTTTTCATTCAGAATTAGAGGTTGTTGCAAATAACACAACTTTGCTGAATTTCACTGCATGATCAAAAGGTAAAAATCAAGGAGAAAACTAAACAAAAAGTAATGTTGCAGAGTCAGGCTAGCTCTTCACCAAATCTGTTTCCTTTTTTCCTGATGCTCTGAACTGGATTACATCTTCTAGCCTCCCTTGCAGCAAGAGGTGGACAAGTGGCTGGCCAGTGGAATATGGAAGTAAATGTTATCTACCTCTTCAGTCTGGGCCTGGAAACAAATTCTACCTAACTGCCAACTAGAGTTGAAGGCTTCGAGCAATCTTGAAAGTCATATATTGAAGCAATCTTGAAAGCTATATATTGGCAACCACCCCCCCTTAAGTAATATGATAGCCAAGATATGAGAAGCAAGAACATATCCAGAGCGTTGTTGGGTGGGGTCCAGAGAAGTCAGCTAATAGTCAGAAGGAGAGAAATAGCTTCAAACAGGCAGTGATGAATACGAACGAGGGGGTTGGTCTGAGTTTTTACCAATTAGGCATTACTTAATGGGGAGATGTCATGCTGGCTGCATCTAGCAGGTACCATTCTGTTTATAGACAATGAGTCAGGACAGCTCAAGAGGGATTTGATAAACTCATGAGACTGGAGAACAATTATGCATATGTCACTGTGATGAAAAGCACAGCACTCCATCTGACAGATCTGCCTGCTGAGGCAGGTGTCAGGTGGCCAATGCAAATTTAGGAAACACTGATATCTTTGTCCTCTCCACATCTTCTCTTATTCTGGTCTGATATTTTCCCTTCAGTGTGCTCCTTAGAGTAAAATAGAAAGTCTTCTACACAAAGAAAAGACATACCTAATGAAAAAAACCAAACAACTATTTTTTCTGAACTTGCCATTGCAAGCACTCTCAGGTTTTAATGAAGAATAAAACTCTCTTTTTCCTCCACCTTAAACCTGATTTTCCTGAGCAGCACAGATGTCCACAAAAATTATTTGCAATGGCCTTGGAACTTGTTTCATGTCACTGTCTAAGAACTTTGATTAATGTCCCTGATTCAGAGCATGCATTTCTATGTTTAGGTTCTTCCCCTTTCTTCTTCCCTCCCAGGGAGGAGGCCCTCAATGTATCTTCCAGGAAGAACAAACTTTCTTCTGTTTGACATTTGCTCCCACTTTCTCCCCCTCCTCCCTCTAGGATTCTGGGGGAGTCTGCAGGTAGAAGACACTCATACAAATAACCAGATTCTATTTAAATAAAAAGTAGTATAATCTATAATAAGATTCATTTTATTGCTAAGAGTTAAGTTTTCATATCTTCATACCTATTCCAAACTCCTTCAATTTTGGCAAAGGGTCTACCACTTGGACCCCTTACCCCAGATCTGTTGAAGTATGCAACAGTATAAACAGAATTCCTTAGTTTTTTCAAAATGTTTCAGTTCTTTCTTCCAACTTCATTCCTTAACACACATTTTTTAAAAATCATCATTTTTAATTATACTTATTGGCACACATTCATTGTATGAAATAGTGAGTTTCTTTGTGATGTTTTTATACTTGCATACTTTGACTGAGTCTAACTTCACTATTCCCCTCTATGTCTTCTCTATTCCTTCCCTCTAATGATTTTCCCCTACTTCCTCCCCTTCCCCTTCCCTAATGTGTCCCTTTTACTTTTATGTTACCTTCCCCCCACTAAATTCCACATATGAGAGAAAATATGTGATACTTGTGTTCCTAAATCTTGCTTATTTTACATAATGTGATGGTCTCCAGTTCCACCCATTTTCCTGCAAAAGACATAAATTCATTTTTCTATATGGCTAAATAATTGTGTTTATATAACACATTTTTTTTATCTTTTTCATTGTTGATGGGCATCGAGGTTGATTCCATAACTTGGTGATTAAGAACAGTGCTACAATAAATATGGGTATATAGCCATCTCTATTTTATGCTGACTTTGATTCCTTCAAGTACATACACAGGGGTGGGATAGCTGGATTGTATGGTATTTCTACTTTCAGATTTTTGAGAAACCTTTGTACTGCTTCCCATTGTATATGCATTACTTTTCTCCCACATTTTCACCAACATTTGTTATTTTCTATTTTCTTGATAATAGCCAACCTGACTTGGGTGAGATTGATTTTCAGTGGAATTTTGATTTTATTTCCCTGATGGCTAGAGGTGTTGAGCATCTTTCCATATCATTGTTGGCCACTTGTATTTCTTTTGAGAAGTATCTATTCAGCTTATTTGCCCATTTATTGATTAGATTGCTTGTTTAGGTGTTCAGTTTTTTTTTTTTAGTTCTTTATATATTCTGGATATTAATTCTCTGTCAGAAGAATAATTGGCAAAGACTTGTCTCCTATTCTGGAGGCTGTCTCTTCACTCTGTCGTTTGTTTCCTTTGCCATGCACAGGCTTTTTAATCAAACTTTTATTCCTTGTTTATTTTCTCCAACTTTCAGATAAGTTGAATTTGGTAACACATTTTAGGTATATTTCAAACAAACTACAAAAGTAAAAGCACAGCATAACTCATTCTTTGGGCCTTAACATAAAGGAATAGTGCAGACAAGGGTGATGAAAGGAGAGGGTGCATGAGATAAAGAGCACGGGAAGATTTATCTGCCCAGATCTCAGAAGGTTAAATATCTTTACTCTTTTTTCATCTTTCTCTTCTTCATTTTGAAATTCTGATTTAATGGAGTTAAATGCCATCTCCTTCTCATGTTTCTTTTGGTAAAATGAGTCTTTTATTTAAAAACATTGAGAAATAATAGCAAGACTCAGAGAGGGAAAAAACAAGGGCTGCCTTAAACAGTAGACCTCACAATTCTTTTTTTTTTTTAAGGTTTTTTTCAATTTGTTCTAATTAGCTATACCTTACAGTAGAATGCACTTTGATACATCATACATAAATGGAGTGCAACTTCTCATTCTTCTGGTTGTACATGATGTAGAGTTACACAGATCATGTAATCACATATACACATCAGGTAATAATGTTCAAATCATTCTACTATCATTCCTAAGCCCCATGCCTCCTCCTTCCCTTCACTCCCCTCTATCTAATCCAAAATACCTATATTCTTACCTAGCTCCCACTTATTGTGAATTAGCATCTGCATATCAGAGAAAACATTTGGCCTTTGGTTTTTTGGAATTGGCTTATTTTGCTTAGTATGATAGTATCATACTAAGATAGATACAATGAAGTATCTCCAGCAAATGCCACAATTTCATTCTTCTTTAAGGCTGAGTGATATTTCATTATATATATATACACCACATTTCTTTACTCATTTATCTGTTGAGGGACACCTAGGTTGATTCCATAGCTTGGATATTGTGAATTGAGCTGCTATAAACATTGATGTGCCTGCATCACTGTAGTATGCTGATTTTAAGTCCTTTGAGTATAAACCTAGGAGTGGATAACTGGGTTAAATGGTGGTTACGTTCCAAGTTTTCCGAGGAATTTCCGTACTGTTTTCCACAGTGATTGCACTGATTTGCAGTCCCATCAGTAATGTATGAGTGTACCCTTTTCTCCACATCCTCGCCAGCATTTATTGTTACTTATATTCTTGATGATTGACATCCTGACTGGAGTGAGATGGAATCTTAGAGTAGTTTTGATTTGCATTTCTCTAATTACTAAAGATATTGAATATTTTTTCATATATTTATTGATCAGTAGTATTTCTTCTTCCGTGAAATTTCTGTTCAGTTCCTTAGCCCATTTATTGACTGGGTTATTTGTTTTTTGTTTTTTTGGTGTTAAGTTTTTGAGTTCTTTATATATTCCGGAGATTAATGCTCCCTTATGAGGTGCACATGGTAAAGATTTTCTCCCATTCTGTAGACTCTCCTTTCACATTATTGATTGTTTCCTTTGCTGAGAAGAAGCTTTTTAGTTTGAATCCATCCCATTTATTGATGTTACTTCTTCTACTAGGGGCAGGGACCGTGTTCTAGTGCCTAAGTTGAGTTTTGTGCAGTGTTAGAGATGGGTCTAATTTCATTTTATTGCATATATATTTCCAGCTTTCCCAGCACCTTGTTGAAGAGGCTATCTTTTCTCCACTGTATGTTTCTGGCGTCTTCGTTTAGAATAGACATCACCATTCTTGACTCAGCAAGCATCAAATGCTGCCAGTCATTGGGACTCAGCAATGGAAAGAAGCATTTCCTGCTTCCTTGGGAGTTGTATGAAGAAATGCTTCATCTAACTTGTAATCAGAGAAATGTAAATTAAGACCACATTGAACCTTCAAAAGAAGGAATCAAAGCAAAATCAAAAACAATGCAAAACAAAGGAAGACAGCAGAAGAGGACAAGAGAACAAAATCTACAAGCCAGAAAACTAATAACAAATAGCAATAGTAAGTCCTATCCAATCAAGAAGTACTTTAGTACAAATAGGTCAAACTCCCCAGTCAAAAGACAGAGAATGCTTGAATGTATTTAAAAAAAAAGAAAGCAATACCTGATTATTTACTTTCTACAAGAAAATAACTTTAGATCTAAGGACACAGGCTGGAAGTAGAGGGATGGAAAACGATAGTTCATGTGAGTGGTAACCAAAAGACAGCAGGAAGGGAACCGTATCAAACAAAAAAGACTTTAATTAAAAAACTATCACCAGAGACATTATATAGTGATAAATGGATCAATTCATCAGGAGGACATACAGTATAAATATGTCTGTGCACCCCACATCAGAGCACCTAAATATATAAAGCGCACGTCGGCAGAACTGACAGAAGAAATAGACAACAATACAATAAAAGTAAAAAGGACTTCAATAACCCACTTTCTACAATGGATAGATGAGACAGAAAATCAATAAGAAAACTTTGAACTCAGGGTACACTTTATACCAGATGGACTTAGTGAGCATATGCAGAATGCTCTGCTCAGTAGCAGCAAAATACATTCTCAAGTGTATCTGGAGCATATTTAGGATAGATCATAAGTTAGACTGTAAAATAGGTCTTAAAAATTTTAAGAAGATTAGAATTATGCTAAGCATCTTCTCTGGTCAGAAAGGTATGAAACTAAGAGCAAGCATGGGAGTACTTGAAAAATCACAAATATGTGGAGATTAAACAGTGCATTCCTGAATAACCAAAGGGCAAAGAAGATATCAAATGGGAAGTTTCAAAATATCTTGAAACAAATGAAAGTGGAAACATAACACGCCAGAACTTATGGAACACAGCACAAACAGTTCTGAACAGTAAGCTGATCGTGATAAATGCCTACATAAAAGAAAATACAAGATCCCAAATAAACCATCTGATTTTATACCTTAAGGAACGAGAAAAAATAGAATAAATAAACTCACAGCAGAAGGAAGAAAATACAAAGATTAGAACAGAAATAAATGAAATAGATGTAAGTCAAACTATAGAAAAAAATCAGTTAAAGTAACAACTAGTGTTTTGAAACAGTCTTAAAATCAACAACCTTTAGTTAGACTAAGGAAAAAAAGAGAGAAGACTCAAATATATAAAAGCAGAATCAGAAGAGGAGATATTACGACTGATATTACAGAAATACAAAGAATGATGAGAGACTTACAAATAATTATATACTACTATGCCACAAATTAGGTAACCTACAAGAAGTGAATAAATTGCTAGACACATAAAACCTACCAAGATTAGATCATGAAGAAATAGAAAAATCTGAGCAGACCCCAACAAGGAAGGAGTTGGTTATGAAATATTTTCCATCAAAGAGAAGCTCAGTACTTGATGATTTCATTGATGAAGTCTATCAAACATTTAAAGAAGAATTAATATGAGTTCTTCTCAAACTCTTCTAAAAACTTGAAGAAGAGACAGCTCTTCTAAATCAATTTTATGAGGGCAGCATTATCCTAACATGAAAGCTGGAGAAAAATCCCTACAAGAAGAGAAAATTACAGGTCAATATGCCTGATGAACATGGATGCAAACATTCACAACCAAATACTAGCAAACCAAATTCAGTAGCATAATAAAATGAGCATATACCCTGATCAAGTGGGATTTATCTCTGGGTGCAAGGATAGCTCAACATAAGCAATCGATTCATTTAACACGCTACTTTACTAGACTAAAGGATAACATCCACATGATTATCTCAATAATACATAGAAAACATTTGACAAGATTCAACATCCATTCATTGTAAATTCTCAGTAAATAAAGTACAGAAGGACTTTGCTTCAACATAATAAATGTCAAACTCCTAGCTAGCATACTTTATGATGAAAAAAAGGAAAAGTTTTTTTTTAAGATCAGGAACAAGGCAAGAATTCCCATGCACACCCATTCTGTTCAACACAGTACTGGAGGTGCTAGCCAGAACAATTAAGCAAGAAAAAGAAATAGAACTCTTCCAAATCAGAAAGAAGTTAAACTATCCATTAGCAGATGATACAGTCTTATATGTGGAAAACTACAAAAAAAAAAAAAAAAAAAACCCTGCTAGGACTAATAAATAAATTCAGTAAAGTTGTAGGATATAAAACCAACATACAAAACCCAGTTACATCTCTATTCACTAAAAACAAACTACTCAAAAAGTAACTTAAAGAAAACAATGCCACTTAAAATACCATCAAAAATAATAAATAAAATACATTGGAACAAACTTAACCAAGTAAGTAAAAAATTGTACACTGAAAACTATGAACTTTGGTGAAATAAAGTTGACACAAGTACATGGAAAGACATCCAACCTTCATGGATTGGAAGAATCAATATTTTTAACATGTCTAGACTACCCAAAATGATACCCAGATTCAGTGATATTGGTATCACAATTACAATGGCATATTTTATGTAAATAGATAAAACAATTTAAAATTTTATATGGTATTTTAAAAAGTTCAAAGTGACATCTATACTGCTCATTGGTGAACAAAGTTTTGAAGAACAAGGCTGTAGAATAGTGATTCTCAATGCCATGTAGAATTATCTGTAACAATAATAAAAATATTCATGTATAAGACTCACCCAAGACCAACTGAATTGAATTTGAGAAGAACCGGTGAGGTCTTCAGGCATTCAAATTTAAAAACAGAATTTCCAGTTTATTCTAATAATATATAGCCAAATTTGAGAATGATTACCTGAGAAAAGCCATTCTCGAGAAAATCACAAGGATGCATATTATGTTTATCAAAGAACCATTTCAGCAAATAATTAAAGGTAATCAAAATATCTATCAATTTGTGAATAAGTAAATTTGTGATATATGTACAAAATACAACACTATTAAGAGCTTGAGAAATAAAATAAATTTATATATAATAATATGGACATATGTTTAAAAACACTTTTGAGTAAAGAAAGCAAGAAAATTATGTATGGACCATTAACATTTATGTAGATTATACGTTCAAACAAAAGTGCTATATATTTTGCTAGTATTTAGTACGTATAGTAACATATATAAAATACTTATAAAATGAACTGTACCTTAGCCCGATAAAAAGAGTAGAATTGGGATAAACACAAAGAGGGAAGCCAGTGGGGGGAAAATATATATATAAAGATTCCATAGGTCTTTTGTAGAATAGTGGCAATAACGTGCACAGTAGAGAGTGAAAACTCAATTCTATATACCAGATTTTGAAAATAGGAATCACCAGTTCTTACTGATGAACTTGGAGAAAATTATTTCCATGCATTTCTTGGAGCAGAAATAAGAATGATTGAGGAAGGAATATTAAATGAGATTACTTTCCTTCATGGCTCTCGCTAGAAAGTTAGCTGCAGAAGAAATTAATTATAAGGGTAGCAAGAAAAGTCTAGAGAGGTTGTTTTTCTGTGAGATTCTTGAACGAAATGATAGAGGAAATGAGATCTGTACAGAAGATGTGGTTGAAGCCAATTGACTGGTTCTTAAAAAAGAGATTTATGAAGTTGAAAAAAAAAGGGAGTGGGGTTGCAGAATCCAGAGCAGTGAATTTGTCCTAAATGCTTAGGATTAGATTAGAATTTAATTGATTTTGTAAGATCACCTAGGACAGATGGGGACACACACACACACACACACACACACACACACACACTTCTTTCTTTTCACCACAAAACAAAAAATGGCTCACCAAGGAGCTCGTTAAACTGTGGATTCTTGACTCTCACCCATGGGAATTCAGATTCACTTATGTGGGTCTTGGTAGCAAGGTCTCCCTGTGACTGTTATGCTCCTCAGATTTGGGAAGCACTCATTTAAGGACATAGGCGAAGAGAATAATTTTGGACAGGAGAAAGAACACTTCTTTTGAACAGGCAGAAAGATTTAAGGGTGGTTATAGACACATGGACTGACTAAGGAGGTTGTCTCCCCGACAGATCTACTAAGAGGAGTGACCAAAGTGTGTGCCTCACCTAGAAACCTGGCTTCAGATATGGGAAGAGGTTCTTGCAGGGCAAAGTCGTGTCCTGACTTGTCTAAAAAGATCATGGGAATTATGAAACATGGGGGCATGTTAATTATTAAGAGTAATTGGCTACAATTTTGAGTCTGAAGGACTGATGATGGTATAGAGGCTATGTCAGTGAGAGTCCGGGCAGAGCAGCAGGTGCGACCACTCAGGATGAAGCAGTGACACAGAGCTGAACAGAGGAAGAGAGCAGCAGGGCAGTGAGTGGAGATGAACTCATTAAAGATAAGGGTAGCAAGATCGCCTGGATGGCCCTGTGTGAAGGAAGAATGGGGATGGGGTAGAGAGAGACTCTGGAAGAGCAGGCCAGTAGGAAAACTACCAACTGGTGATGAGCCCACCATTCTGTGTCACTTTCTGTGCTGTATCTCTGCTTGAATCCCATCTTTCTCTACACTCCCACCTACACAATGCCATCTGCCTAGCACACTTGAGCTCATTCTTCAAGAATCATCTCTGAGATAGTCTTCTGTGAGACTCCCCTGGCTCCTAGAGATTGTGCTGGCTTCCTTCTCATGGTTATGCCTGCCACTGTAATGAATACCACATTGCATTTCCCCCAAGAGGCTTAAAAAGCACATTGATGATTCTCAGTGAATAACCAAAAACGAGTTAATAAAGGAATAAACCAAGAGATGACAGGAACCAAATCATTCTGTGAATGTCATGCTAACCCTTGACTGTTGGTGCTTGAAGCAGGTATAACCTGGGGAGAGAGCATCACAAAAGTAGACACGATTGATGAATGGACAAAAGAACAGTCTGTAGCCACTCACCATCAATGGATCAGGAGGTCTGGGAGCAGAAAAAACTAACAGATCTCATTCGATCCTAGGTAATTTAAAAGTGATTGAAATGTTCCTAAAGTATAGTGGGTTAAGCCTTCTTTTTTGCCCTGAGGGAAATAATCAGAGGAAACAGAATTTCAAGATAATTATACCTCTGTTTTCTAGATACCAATAAAATACGTAATTCTCTGAGTAGGAAAGGGACTTTATTTGATAGAAAACAGGAGATTTCTGTTAAGTTGAGCAGAATCTTTTAGGAATCTTCCTTCATATTGTCTAGCCTTATTCTCCCTGAATTTTCATGCCTGTATATATTTCTATACAGTTATAATTAGTTTACATGTGATATGTGTGTGCATGCTTCATCAGTATGATTACATATTGTATATATGAGTAATCTCCTCCAGTATCTTGGTTGTTGTTTTTCACACAAAAGATGTGAAATCAGAATGGTACAAAATTCTCATTTTGTCCAAGAGAGAACCGAGCCCCAGAAACATTATACCACCTTGATTTATACTCTGTATTCATTTGGAAATTCATCAATTTATTTGTCTATTCAACAAATATTTAGTGACCTTATGTGCAAAAACAAAAAGATGTTGAAGATAAAGATGAATAAGACACAATCCTGGACATCAAGAATTTTACAATCTTCTTGGGAACACATACATAAACAGCAGTATGCCTCCAGTGGAGTGTATACTTTCATTTCAATCTTTAGAGAACAGTTTGACAGTATTTATTTTTTTAAATGACCTTGGTCCTTCAACTTCACTGTCAAGAAATAATCCAGTAGAAATAAACTTGGATTGAAGCAAAGATTTAGCCATAAAATGTTCTTTTAATTTTCTTTAAAAATGAAACTGTTATTTGATTTCAGAATAGGTTTATGATACCTAGAACACTTTGCAGTCATAAAAATGCATGTGGAAGAATATTAACACAGAAAGATGATCATGATGTATTGTTGAGAAGGTAGAAAGTAGACACAACACTGTAGTTTAGAGATTACAAACCGATTTTTTAAAGTCTATCTTTATTTATGCTTAGAAAAAAACTCTCAGAGTATTAATAGCAGTCATCTCAAAATGGTACATTGTGGATACTGCTCTTTTTATTTTACCTCTTGGCTGTGTTTTCTAAGTGTTTTACAATGAAAACATATTTTCTTTAAAGTCAAGAAAGAAAAAGTTATTTAAAAGAATAAACCTGTACCTGTATACCAAGGCAGCACCTTAGTTCCTGAGTAGCTGTCAATCCACATGGAACTAGAGTTGGGAAACCTGACCTGCACTGACCCACTCACCAAGGGTACATCGAGCATGAACAGCTGTCATTTTCCAGTGAATTGTCTAAACTGAGCATTATATGTAATTATGTATTTTTTTAATTTCATGGAGGAAAACCTAGAATGATTTCCCCCCTGAATTTTAGTGAAAAAGGAAACAAGAAAGTGAACACATCAGAATCAAAGATGGTTTAAAAACAAATTTCCAGAGCATGTGAGGGCACAGCTCTGCTCATGCTCTTGTGTTGGGCAAAGTTATAGTTGCTCCTCCTGGTGAACCCCACATCCCTGCCAGCATGAAGGAGACTCCCAAATCACTTTAGATGATATCTCAGATATCTTGTCATGTTCAGTACTGATCATGTGGGGTTTTTAAAAAATATTTTAGTTGTCAATGGACCTTTATTTTTATTTATTTATTTATTTGTATGTGGTGCTGAGAATCAAACTCAGTGCTTCACACATGCCAGGCAAGTGCTCTATCACTTTTATTTATTTATTTGTATGTGGTACTGAGAATTAAATCCAGTGCCTCACACATGCCAGGCAAGTGCTCTACCACTGAGCCACAGCTCCAGCCCTGGTCATGTGTTTTGACAAGTTTGATTTTTTTTAAATAGGTAATTCAGGCATGCCTGATAGCTTTTTATTAGGAAAAACAACAAGATACCCAGAACATCCAAGGTAAATAGATATTTACTGGTTCTTAGATCCCACTAATCTCTGCCTCCATGAAATGCTTGCAATCTATTAGGGAGACATCAGCATGACATCAGAAGGACGCATTGAGACAAATTCAGTGGGAACGCTGCACCAAGGTCGGAGTGAAAACAATATTTACCTCTCAAAGACCTCCAGGCACTCAGACAGATTAAATTAGAACTGGAATGAGTACATGCTCTCCTCTATTTATTTAGTTGGCAGAAGGTGCCTTGTTTTATATAGATCACATAGCCATCATTGAAGATGTATTCTATTTTTAAAGTGTCACACCCTGTTGCAGAGAGAATCTGGCTTCTTAAAGGGCATGGTTAAATCCAGGGAGGCACAGGAAAGGAGGAGGAAGCAGAGAATGAACCTTTGTTGAACATCTCCTGGGGTCTCCTTTGCCTTGTCTCCTTGAAACCTCATTGATCCCAGCTCTCAAATGTTCCAGGAAGTTACTATGTCTCCCATTGTACAGATGAACAAATTGAGGTTGGCTTTCAGAGAGTTTTAAAAAGTGATTCGTGGTAGAGACAGATTTCAGGAACAGGTCTGGCAGGTTCCGAAGCCTGTGCCTTTTCTGAAGCACTTACTGTTTCTGAAGATTGCACAGAGTGCAATCTTACTGTCCTGTAAACTCAAAAATGAGGTAGAGAGACCAAATGGCAGGTAGAGAGACTAAATGCCAAGATGTAGACTTGGCATTTAGACACTGAATCCATTCTACAAAATTGTTACACACTTAACTACATTGATATCAGGACAGCTTGAGAGTTGCTGTGGTCAAGGGAGGTGAATATTATCATATTCATGTGCACATTTGCAAGCACCTACTCAATAGGACTGACCCTCAGCAAGGTCAAGAAGCAAGTACTCATTATCTCTGGTGTTGGTGGCTTGCTGCTTTTAAATGGGGCAGACCATGCAGCCCTGTAGTGGAAGCCAATACCCAAGAGATTCCACCTTGGCTAGGCTCACTCCACATTTCCTCTGTGCTGCCTTTTCATTCATGAACGCCCCCTGACCTTTTCTATAAGCTTCTGAATTTGTGTCTCCCTCAGCTCTGGCATTAGTGACTGGTTACCTGTGATCCTACTATTAGAGATTTGTTTCATGGAGGGGGAGGGTTTTGTTGGGATGGGCTCATCTCTTACTTTGGTTTACAGAATCAGAACTGAGCTCAGGGTAACTGAGTCTTCATCTACTTCTAATACACGGTACTTTCCTGTGCTGGGCTTCTTGATGCCTATTTGGGTCCTGGCCCTCTGAAAGCTGTTTTTCAGACTCTCAAGATTATTCTGGACTTTAAGGATTCTGCACCAAAAGAAATACTGGGTCACAGTCCTCCAGACTTGAAGGTCTTACCAAAACTTAGCTCTCCCATATTCCATTCCCTTGGGCCCTGCAAGGTCATTGGTTAGGTTTCAAATCATGGAATTATAACTTTGATCTTAGGAATTAATAGAGCCCAATTTTAGATCTCTCCCAATTCAATTACTTATCCATTCAATAATCATTATTCGAAAATTTGGTCTTCTTTTGAATCAAATCAGCTTTTTAATTGCCTTTCATTGGTCTCAATTCTGCCCTAGAGCATATTCAGCCTACCAAAAAGCAATATTAACAAAAATGTTTAAAAGAGTCAATGACCTTTACTGCGATTGTTAAGAGAAGCTTCTTTTAGGAGAAGGCGTGGCATCGGAGCAAACTCTATTCAGCTTCTTCCAGGAGTCACTTTTGAGATCCCATAGATCCCTTTTCCTCTGTAAGGTGGTGTTTGGGTGTTTGTTCTTCACATGAAATAAGCCAGAAGTAGGTAGGTCTCCAGTTACAGGCTGCAAATCCTCTGAGGACATCTTCTGTTATAGATCCTTAGGATTTCTCAAATCTTAGGCTTCAGTGTGGTCCCACTCAATATCTCAAAAAGATCCAGAGCCCTGGCTGGAAGGAAGAGGTAGAAGTGAACTCTTACACTGTAAGATTTATTTTTGACAATTGGCTTGCAAATACACAGATGCAAATTATATAAGACCTAGTAGAGTATCTAACACATTTTATTGGAATAGAAACAAATAATAGGAACTTTGTTCATTACGTAAAACTGGCTGTAGCTCACTTATTGGGTGCTGGATCATTGAAAACACAGTAATCATAACCTTGCAAAGAGTAAGTGAAACTTTTAGGCCCTGGTTATTGAATGCCCCCAGTCTACATCAGCTTTGCCTCTTTCTAATCCCTGAACCTCCTAGCAGTTGACAATCAACTGACACTGCTTAATTAAAGATGTAGCCACTGCTGAAGCCATGACCTGTCCAAGGGAGGATGTATCCAGTGGCCTTCTATTTGATATCTTCCAGAAAGACACTTTGGATTAATGGAAAGAGCAAGCTTTACCAACAGTTTGAACCTGGTTTCATTATTTAGTAGTTGTGTGACTTTGGACTATTTATTTAACAGTACTGGGGATAAGACCCAGGGTGCTTTACTGCTGACCTACACCCCAAACCCTTTTTACATTTTTTTTAATTTTGAGACAGAGTCTAGCTAAATCTTCTAGACTGACCTTGAACTTGCAATTCTCTTGCCTCTGCCTCCCCAGTCACTGGAATTACAAGCATGTGCCACTGTACTCAGCTGGACAAATTATTTAACCTTTCATTATCTAGAACTATAAAATGCAGATAATCTCCATCCCACAGGGGTGTTCCAAGGATTAAATGAAATCATGTTTGCAAACATCATATACTATAGAAGCTATTAAGCTCCTTTGGGAGTATAGCCTCTGCTACTGACCCTGCTTCTTTGATCCATTTAGCATCTCCACAGAGGACATAAATGAGCAAAACTCTTCCTTCTGCTCAATTCTTTGTCTTATGCCTTTTGGAAGCAGGCTTAAAACTACTTATGGAAGTGTTGTGGGGTTTTTATTTATGATGCATCTATTCTAGACAGTGTAGAAAGGAATTGAACATTATGCCTGGCTTCCAGGGTCTTGCTGTGCAATGAAGGAGTTGTACATGCAAAAAAATAATTTTAGGAATGTAATAACCATTATAATAGAGGTATACACAAGTCATCCCCTTCCTAGGGTCCACAGCAGCTTTTCTCCCTCCCCTCTCCTCTCCTACCCACTCCTTCTCTCTCTCTCTCTCTCTCTCTCTCTCTCTCTCTCTCATTACTGAAGCTAAAGAGAGCTCCGACTCTGTCACTTTTGAAGTGACAACTTACTATTGGTCTGGGAAGGATATTAATCCTCTTAACTCCTCCTTGGGTTTTGCTTCTAGTGAATTAATTCTTAGAGCGTTGGAGAACTTAAAAGCAACTTGCTATTGTTAACAAAGAATGACAGATGTGGAGATAATTTTGAGTCGTGTTAATGCTATGAGAAACAAATGAGTTCCTGTTGACATAATACCTGATTTAAATAATGAATTACAGTGTATTAAGTTTCAATGCCCTTGCTGAAAAGCTCATATCTAAGAGCAAGATGTGTTCTTATGAGTGTGATACCATAATAATCCTAAGAGTTTGTTTTTGTCTTTCATTAAAGAATATCAGTTTCTTTTGGATTATTTGATCAGATTCCTAAGGATAAAATTAGTACACTTGAAAGATCTTTATAGATCAATATGATTAAACCAACATACATCCCATGATAGCAAAATAGTGTAACTGTATCTGCTAGAATATGTGTCCTTTTTAATATTTGGTTGATTTTTGCTATTAAAAATGACAATAAACTTTTCTTTTGAAATAAAATATATCCACATTTTCAATAATGCAGATCAAGTAGCATTAGAGTAGACAAAAATAACCTGTGCTTTTTTTCTCACTTCCCCATTGGCCCTGCATTGTGTAAGTGGTCTCTCTCTTGTTCCACAGGGCATTCTTCTGATGAGTTAGCACTGGAGTCAGGCAAAGGCTGACTTTTTTTGTTGTTGTTGACCAGTTCTGATTCACCATTCCATGATTTGAAATAACCCATTGTATTGCATGGAACTCCCAGGTATTCTTGATGTTCCCCTTCATCTGCTTTTCCTCTCCATTGTAGGAAATTATACCACATGGTAGGAATAGAGAGGTTTGGAGAAGGGAAGAGGGGCAAAGTTAAACTCTTGCTATACATTGAAGAATAAAAGAATTCTCATTTTTGGAGTGACTTCTTTGTGCTAGGAAATTTCCACAGATGCTTTAAAATCTTCACATTATGCTATAAAGTAGAAACTTGTTATTCCCCATGTTATAGAGGCAGAAACCGAGGCTCACAGAGACCGTATGATTTATCCAAGTTTTCAGAATTAGCTGTGACTAAGGGAGATCAGAAGAAGAAAGGGACCAAGGGGTGGGAGGTAGGTAGGGAGGAGGGAAATGCTAGGGAGTGAAATAGACTAAATCGTATTGCTATTATTGTGTGTATGTATGACTAAGTAATAGTAAATGCCATCACTATGTGCAACTATAATGCACCAATAAAAATGTGGAAGAAAACAAATATAAATATCATATATTTCCCATGTAGTAAATGTGGGCTTCATGGAGGAACTTATAGCAGATGTCAGTGCTTCACCCTTACACCCTTTATTTCATATTCTCCTACTGCCTAACTGTTCCTAAAGACCTCTTCTAAAACTAGAAGAGAGAATATATATATATAATTTATAATAAATAAATAATATAATAAATATCATTTTACTAAAAAATTAGCAGGTGAAGTAGAGTCTAAACCTAAATCTGTCTAACTTCTAATCTACCACATTAGTCTAAATTAATAAACTAGGGGCTGATGGACTCTACCTAGCTCAAGGACATGGTGATTTTTTTGGCCAGCACTGAGATACGGTCTCCCCAGTGAGCCATTTTTACTTTTATACCCTGTCGTATACATGATACATGCTTTCCTTCTCTGGTCCCTGGAAACATTAGAGTGTGAGGTCTCTATCCTTGGTATAATGGGGTGACCATGTTCTTTGGGGCCAGACAGTCAAGCATTTAATCTGGATTCAGAAAATTATTAACAGTGGATGCTTTGGGAAAATATTTAAGCCTGTTTCCTCCACACTGAGAATAACTAAATCTAGGTGAGAGAGCTATTATAAAGATTAAAAGTGGGCTAAGGTATAGAATGATTGCCTGGCACACACAGGCCCTGGGTTTGGTCCCCTGAACTACACAAATAATAACAATAAATTAAAAAAAAGATTAAAAGGAAATACCTGCAAAAAGATTGGTATTCTGTATAAATATTGGTCCCCTCTATGATCCCCCTTACAACATTTTCTTTTGTGAAAGCATCTCTTTGAAAAATTTACACATTTTAGCTCCTAAGTCTCTGCCTCTAGAGAAGAGTTGATTGAAGCTTCAGTCTCAGTTCCTATCTTAAGAGGATGTTAACTAGAATTCTTCCTGCCTCTATTTCTACTGAGGTGTATGTAGAATTGAAAGATACCAAATTCCATAAGGAGGGTAGATTACTCCTTATATTTCTGTATAATTTATAACAGAAAATTTTAGTAACTACTTTCATGATTGTTGTCTCTCAACCATATCAAAAATATGAAAGGAGAGTTATAATAGAAAGAGGTGGAAACTGATTTCCAAATATTTGATTGTGGCCATTTTAAAAGTCTTTATTCTTCATTATCTCCCTTGCCTGAGTCCAAATGAGGGTTGATTTATATAGGGCCTTTTGGAGAGATAGATATATATGTTGCTACATCTGTTAGTAGGGGTATGGGCTTTGTTACCTGGGTCTGATTCTTGGGAATATAGAGGACAAAAGGCTGACAGATGGTTTGGGGGACCTGCCACAACCACATTGGTTTACACTTCTCAAGCTCATTCAGGGCAAAGGTCTATGAATGTTTCCAATATAGTAAATGAGGCCCACATGGAGGAACTTATAGCAGATGTCAGTGCTTCACCCTTACTCCCTTTATTTCATGTTATCCTACTGCCTAACTGTTCCTAAGGACTTTTTCTAAACTAGAGGAGACCACTGTGCCTATGGGGAAGTAGGCCAGAAATCAGGGATTCACTTCTCCTTGGTATGGTTTTATACCTAGGTTGATGAGACATATGTGATTGAGATACATTTATATGCCTCAATACCATAGCTCCCTTGATTCTAAATTAATTATAATCTCAAGGCATGTATTTGGCATCATTTCCCAAAGGCTACCTGTGAGATCAACTCTAGTTGTAGCTGGCTTAGTAATACACCATTGACTTTTTCCTTCCCTGTATCACTTCCTCCCTCTACTGATGTTCAATACAACTTCCAAATAAACAATTTCATTTACATTTTTACCTCAAAGTTTGATTCTGGGAGAACCCAATCTAAGAGAAGAGGTATAAAGAAAAATACCCTGATGATGCGATTTTGGAATCTGTCAACCCCATGACAAAAGAGCTCCATTGGAGCTGCGGTTGTGGCTCAGCAGTAGAGTGCTCACCTAGAGTGTGCAAGGCTCTGGATTCAATCCTCAGCACCACATAAAAATAAATAAATAAAATAAAGGTATTGTGTCCAACTACAACTAAAAAAAAAAAAAGTTAAAAAAAATAGCACCAATGTGGTGGTGACAAGTGAGGTGGTGAAAATCCCTGGCATGTTGAGTATCACAAGTATAAATGAATACTCTCATCTGTGATGATTTGAATTATATATAGGTTTATGCACTATTTCTCATATTTTATAAACATGACAATAGTATTTATTAAAACCATAGAACTGATAGTTGATAATTGTCATAGTTAGACTGAAAGAAGACAGTGATGGCATGAATTCAGCTAACAATCAAATCAGGGCTCAGTGTGAAACCCCAAAGACCTCTAATACAGTGTTTAAAGAGAACATATTCCCTGTCAACAGAAGGCAGATCTAGCTGAAAATCAGATCTGGGATCTGAGTATGAGAGAGAAAGAATGACAAAAAATCTTAATTCTCAGCTCTGGAAATTGTCTTAAGCAAAAAATAAGAGACTCTATTCTTTGATGGGGAGTGTGGTCCTGAGATTTGAGATGGAAGTATTTGGAGCAGATATGTTTGTTAATCTTGAACTTGCAGATTTTTCTGAACTGTTAGGCCTATGGAAATGGTTCATGCCCTATTAATACAAGATGGCAGGTTCTTCTTGCCTAGAAGATAAAAACCTAAGGCAGACTTCTCATAAGATGATTCTTATCTTCTTTAAGATTTACTTCTACAACTCTCATAGATTCTAGGACAATAACTAGTCCAAAACTCAACTTGGACTCCTAGAAAAATACTTTCATTATTCCATGAAAAAAAGAGATCTTTAACAAAAGAGCTACAAAATCTGATTAATATTTTTTGCAAAATCAGGGAGGACACACCTAAAAGTGTGAGAGTTCTAGCCATTGATGAAAAATATAAGCCTGGGCAGAGAGAACTTTGTAACGGCATTCTCCCATGACCTCTACTTAATATATTAGGAAGGACTGCTGGTTTTGATTCTGATGTGTTGCTGGGAGTTCCTGGAAGCTTGGAAAGTGATGGCCTGCAATAATTGAGAGAAAGTGGGTGTATAAATACCTGCTGCCTTTTATCTTAAGGGAGGCATTTCTTAAGTGGGTATCAAATGTTCATTTTGAGAGTTTTCTCTTAGGACTAAGTAGCAAGAAGCTGAAAGAAACACAAATTCCTAGTGACAACTGAGTCAAAGTTTGAATGTTCACAGATTAAGGAGGGAATCCCCATCTTGAGTCAACCTAAACAGCTATTTAGGCCTCAGGGAGTGAAACCATCTTAGGACAGAACCAGTCTTAATAAGATTTTCTCATCCCTTTGCCATTTCTTAAAAAATGTCTCATGTACTCTTTCCACATCAGAGTCTCTCTTGATTGCATTCAACAACTTGTAGAAAATAGTAAATGAAATTGCCATAATATGTGTAGAGCTGAAGTTTCTCATATCTTCCTTTGGACTACTGTTTTCTAACTACATAGAGACGAGTTGTAAGTTGAGGTCAGTGGTTCTCAACTTGGATTGATTGTGTGATCTGCTTCCCATAACATTTGGCAATGTCTAGAAATATTTGGGCTAGCAAAACTGGTGAGCATGCTACTGGCATCTAGTGTGGGTAAAGGCCAGAGATGCTCCTAAACATCTGTATCTATTTCCTATTGCTTGCTGTGTAACAAACTACCATACACTTAGCAGCTTAATAAACACCTATTTATTACCTCACAGTTCTGTACGTCAGAAGTCTGACAGAATGGAGGAAATGAGACTCATCCAGGTTCTCTGCTGAGAGTCTCACAGAACCAAAATCTAGGAGTCAGCCAGACTAGGCTCTCATCTGGAGACTGGGGAAGAATCCATTTCAGCATTACTCAAGTTTTTGGTAGAATTCAATTCCTTGAAGTTGTAAAAACTGAATACCCTATTTCCATAGGCTGTCTCCCTTTCTAAAGACACCCACAATGGTTTGCTGAAGTCAAAAACAGCATGTTGAATCCCCACATGCTTTGAATCTCTGACTTCCTCTTTTGTGGCTAGCAAGAGAAAAATTTTTTGTCAAGGGCTCATCTGATTGGATGAATCCTATCTGGATAATATCCATATTTTTCAGTTAACTATTTGGGACATTAATTACATCTAAAAAATTCTCTTCATAGCAGTACCTAGATTAGTTTTTTACTGAATAACCATTGGATTTAACCATTGGGCTATGATCTTTAGAAATCCGCTTACCGTAATAATCTATAATGCACAAGATGGCCTCTTAAAACAAATAATTATTTGGCCCAAAATGCCAATAATGCCTGGACTAGGCATATCTTTTTTTGTATTTGGTAGATGTATTTTCAATTTATCTTTTTCATGAAAATCAGATTCATAGCCTACAGCATTTGAAAGAAGCATATGCCATGAGGTTTCTGATCATGGTCCAGAACTCATTATCTAAGAGCTGTTGGTCACAAAGATCTTACCAATTATATGACATTTCATGATCCGTCTATCTTCATCCATCTGCCCCTCTAAATTCACATCTATCGATCAACTTATGATTTTCTTCCTTGACATAAACAATGTATTTCAATAATTAAATATTAAATAATTAAAAATGTTAGGGAAAGAGATTCTTTGGATTTGGCCAGAAAATTAGAACATGATTATGTGTGTAACTAGAATGCACATTGTTGATTGCAGAGACTTTTGCTTGGTCACTGGTATAGCAAGCACGTAGCATAATTTGTGGCACACAGTAGGCACACAATGAATATTTGTTCAATGAATAAATTTCCAAGTCAAGGGATAATGTAACACGAAAAAGCTTGATTTCTTTTGCACAAATACCCATATTTAATTGGGTCTGAGGTTTGATTAGATATGTTTTTGAGATGAGATGAAATTATTTGGAGTAATTTGATTTTAACTTGAAAGATATTTAAAGGTGTATGTATTTTTTAAAATTAAGATGCTACCTCAGTTGAATTCCCACTTCAGTAAGAAATCTCTATTATCCTTATGATGGGTCTAGTTTGCTTTGAGCCCTTCCAGATGGCATAATGGGAGGTGGCTACTTTAAAAGAGTAATTTGTAAAGTTTTTTGCCTATATACTCAGAGAATTTTGGAAAATAGTAGAGTTTATGAAAAGCTTTAAAATCATAAACCTCATAGTTGCAAATGATGTGGTTTCTGGTATATTCTATATGCTGTATATATTTTAAATATATTTTGTTAGATTCTTGGATTGATAAATCTAGTTCATTTAATTTACATAGTATAATCTTCCATACTATTTATTAAGCAAATCTAGTTCAAATTATCAATCCAAATAAACAAATCAGGATTCATTTTTTAAAAGAAAATGTCTACAGTTACTCTTTAATTTAACCAGAACACTTTCATCCCTGTGACAACAATCTAACTTTTAAATTCTAAAATAAATCAGCAGATAGACAGATAACACAACCTTAAAATGAGTTTGTCCCCTAAATGAAATACAGTGCTAGTCCACCAATGTTTCTTAGAAATGATTATTTTGCTTTGTTGTAATTTTCTTTAGGAGTTATACATCCTCAAGGTGTTTCTTTATTTATTTAGTTCCTCAAAGATTTTATAGTTTGAGTTTTGCCTTATTATAAGATTGAGAATTGGTGACATGTATGTTTTTCTTTTGTGAAATAGGAGATATAAACAGAGAGGAAACAAAGGATAAGTTTTCACCTCAGATAGATGTATATTTTGAGGAAGAGAACACATAGAGGTAGAGAATTTGGAAAATAAATACACATAAATAAATAAATACACATAGCCATATTCCCCTGGACAATTTTAAACATATCCTCAAGGATATGCTTCCCCCAGTTTGAAGACTGTTATATGGTTAGGAAGGACTTTCTACTTAAAAATAATGAATTGATATATGCTTCTTGTTCTAGGTCTACTCCACTGTCTTTCAGTTCTCTCTGGAGTACCTAGAACAAGATAAATTCATCTTCCATTGATGAAACTCTAAACATTAGAAGATGCTATGATGAACTGCATCTCTAGGGTTGATATTCTGACTTCAGTGATTATTCATTACCTTGCTTTTAGTTCCTTCACCCTACTAGTCATCTTCACATAAAGGATACTAAATCTGCCAAAGTTTTCTAAATTTTGTTGTCCAAAATAATACAATGTTTCTATTGACAAAGATAAAGTATCAATCTTAGTGACATTCTTTATAATGTAAAAATGTACTACATATTGAATGCTTGCTAGATGTTCAGTAATTAAAATAGTGCCACAAAGATACTATAATTATTTTATTATCATCATCATCACCATTTAACTAGAGAAAATTCAAGACCTTAATTCAGAGTCTCACTTATTCATTAGTGACTGGTGGACACAGCAGTTGATTTAACAGTAATATTACAACATTTGGCATATCTCTGTGGGTATACAGACACCCAGAACAGATGGGATAATAAGTTTAGGCAAAATGTCAAAATCAGCTGCACAGTCTCTGGAAGAGTTCCTGTAAATCTAAGAGGACCTGGAATGTGTAGTGCTATACGTGGTCCATAATGACCTGCCAAAGTGACCTGGCATAGTGCAGTGGTTTCCAAACTAGACTTTGTTCAGTCCAAGGGAATTAGTGGAGAACTTATACTTTGCTACTAGAGAGAGAGGGGAACCTAAGTAATGGAGTCTTCCTGTTTTCCTTCCTCTACTTGAAACAAACATCTCTGCCTTTCTCTAGTATTATTTAGTTCCCCAATCAGAAACAGACAGACATCCATATAAAATAAAAACAAAACTAGAGTTGAGACACACATACAAACATACAGAGAAAGAGAGAGAGAGAGAGAACTAGGCATGAACAGAATACTAACTTTGGAATCAGTTTCTCTGGATTTGATTCTAGTAGTAGAATTATTAATATACTTATTATTTGGAGACTCAGGCATGGTTCTTAAACATCCCAACATTAATTTCCTTGTACATACTGATACACACAAAGATTTTTGTTGAACAAACAAGCAAATGAATGAACAAATGCATAATTTTATATTTTGGTAAAAATAACCTTGTAATGTTGTAGTGAGGATCAAGGCTAATATAGAAAGAGTTTAATACAGCTTGTCACATAGTGGTTTGCAAATAATGATAATAACTATTTTGTTGTTATGGATTCAGTGCTTCTTTAATTGATGTACAAGTGCCTATGTGATACTTCTCACTAGGCTAGACAGAGATCCTTGCTAAACTTGGGAGCAAGTTTTATATGCAGCTGAATATTTGGAACATGCCAAAGTCCAGAGAATCTGTTTCACAAGGGAAAATTCTGGGAATCTCAGAAGCTTCTTGATTTTCCACTCTTTTAAAAAATTTGTTATATGTTCTTTTTAGATATACATGACATTGGATTGTATTTTGGCATAATATACATACATGGAATATAACTTATTCTAATTAGAATCCTATTCTTGTGGTTCTACATGATGTAGAGTAACCCTGGTCATGTACTCAAATACAAGGCTAGGAAAGTAAGGTCCAATTAATTCTACTGTCCTTCCTATTCCTCTCTCCCTTCCTTTTCCTTCATTCTCCTTTGTCTAATCCATTGGACTTATATTATTTCCTTCCCTACCCTCTCTTGTTGTGGGTTAGCATTCACATATCAGAAAAAAATATTCAGCCTTTGTTTTGGGTGACTGGTTTATTTAACTTAGCACTATATTCTCCAGTTCCATCCATTTACTGGCAAAGGCTATAATTTCATTCTTCGTTATGGCTGAGTAATACTCTATTGTGTATATATTCCACAGTTTATTTATCTATTCACCTGTTGGTTTTCCACTCTTAAGGAGTCTGGCTTGGGTAGTTTAATCACTAAAATAATAGTAAGCTATTGTTTAGAAGAAGCTTTGCCATTGGGCCAAGTGTACCAAAAACATATGGCAACTGAGCAGGATCAAAATTCTGTAGCCCAAGAGGTGTTTATATTTGCCCTTGTTATTCCTTAGACTTGACTCGTGTGATCCAGTGACATTGAAGTCTATGTATTTAGCACATTTGTCCTTTGCATAAGAATAAATTATCTATCTACAAGCTTTTATTTTGAAAGAGAAGAGGGGGAAATTTGTTGGGCTTTCGACTTGAAAATTTATGTTTTTCATCTACCTAAATCATTTTCAGTTAAATACCATTGTCTTGTGTATCAGATTCATTCTGCTGTAGAATGTTAAGTTCCCTAGGGTAAGACCTTGTCTTTTCATAAGTTATGTAAAATGGCACAGACACTTTTAGCATTCCTGCTATAACAGGCCATTCTCATTTGTAATAAAAGAATAAGAACCCTGGCAGCTACATGACACATTTGACATAAGAATCCCATCACATGTGTATGATGATCCCATCATAACATATTTTAAAGGTATGGTCCCTCTAGGAAAACTGAATAATATCTCCAAATCTAGAAAACAGACCAGTGAGAGTTAATTCTAATTATATAAAGAGTTTTTGCTTTACAAGACAACTTTCTTTTTTTCCCCCCTACTAAAGAGTCTCTTTAAATAGCCAGATCTCTTTTTGGAGTATTCAAAATTGGATTTGCTTTACAAAACGTTGATTAGATTCAACTTTTCAGGAGCAATGACAGTGTGCAAAAATGGGACATTGCCTGTCAGATGTCAATGGCAAAATCTCACTTAGTGATCACAGTGAAACAAACAGGAAAAAAAAAAAAAAGACTCACCATTCCCCGGGTCCACCAAGTTATAATGCCCAAATGTGGAAAATGGCTTTTATAGGCATCAGATGCCCTCATTCCAGGAAGGATGGCTATGCTAGCTAGCACTGGGGTCATTGACCATTGGTAACAGCTTGACTTTGGCAGCCAAGGGCATCAATATGAGGTCTGAAGCAATTATACATTATTCATATACAGCATGTACTGAATTCTTAGCTTAAATAGAAATACTTTTTATTGAGACAATTAGGAAGGTAAAGCTGATCACTTTTTTTTTTTCATTGCTGGGAATAGAATCCAGGGCCTCATAAATACTAAGAAAGCACTCCAACACTGAGCTACTCCCCCAGCCCAGATGACTTTTATTAAAAAATGAAGAGTGTTTTGGGGAGATATATTTCTTCTTTCACATATAAGTTATGAGAAAAAGAGGAAAAAGAGAATTTGGAGTAGGACTAGGTAGGAACACAAGGTCTGAAGGAAAGACCCTCTCATATTAGAAAATTTCCACCCATGTCAGACCCCCTCTTTATAAGCACAGTAAATACAAGCAGATAAGTAAGCATTAGTCGTTAATGCTAGCTCTCATTTCTGATACATAGCAGGAAATATCAATGTATACTGCATTGTTCAATTTTGCAAGTAAGTACTATACAGGCACTTTGTTAGACTCAAAGACAGAAAGAAAACAAGACAAGGAGAGAATAAATACATGTCATTTAATAAGGCATATGATTGCCTTCAAAGATCATACAATGTCTTTAGGCAATGTTCCCAACTAGCTTTTCCAAGAAAAACAAACAAAATAAGCTCCATTTCAAAGATAGCAAATATAACTAAATACACCATTTACGTTTTATTTCAAGGGTGCTAACTCCTTGAAAAGGGTCACTAGTCTTGGACAAAATTTAGTCAAGCTGCTGAGAACCCGTCTAGAAGTTCTGTCCATTTTGCTGAAAGACTATTTATACTATTACAGCAAGTGCATCAAACACTTGAACAAAAATTAGGGTCAATGGGGTTGGGGTTGTGGCTCAGTGGTAGAGCACTTGTCTTGCATGCGTGGGGCACTGGGTTCAGTCCTCAACACCACATAAATAAATAAAATAAAGATATTGTGCCTATCTACAACTTAAAAATGTCAGAAAAAATTAGGGTCAGTGAAGGAGTATTTGATGAGAGGTAAGACACTCAGAATTTTCATAGGGTATTAATTTCTGCAGTCCTCTGAATAACTTCATCCCCTTGCCTCATAAAGCTGTGTATTCTTCTAATGAATGTATACAGTGTCCGAATAGACCTGGTGTTTAATATACTGAATTGGTCTTGTACCTGAAGATGAATGTGTAAAAGAGGACAAGGATGGGAGGATCATGAATTGGATGGAATGAAAGATAAGCTGGAGACTGGTGGAGAAGAAAATAGTTAATTTGGATTGTTTGATTCATGTTTAGGTTTGTATTTCAGTTTCTGCCACACTTGCATTGACAACCATCCCTGCCATCTCTCTAATGCATGCAGTTTATGTTCAGAACCAGGGGCAGCACAGACAAGAAGTGTGGGCAAGAACGACCCTAATCTGTCACCAGATAGAAAATCTGATTTGTGCCCCTCAGAGAGAAGGTTCTCTAGGGTGCAATAAAGTAAACATAAAATAAAATAAATTAAAATTAAACAAAATAAATGTATTCTTGGGTCCATCTTGGGAAAGAGTTGAGGGTGAAGAATACGACAGCTGAAGAACCAAAGCGTCAACCTTTCCTAGGCAAGGGAGTGCGGAAGGTGGGTTGCTGGCAGGGTGGGGGTGGGGTTACCTCTGGTAGCCCCTGGGCAGAAAAGCAGGGAACTGGGAACATATGGGGCGGAGACTCTTTATGCCAGGGTAAAGTATTGGGGTATAAGGGTGGGTGGGGGCCTGAGGGGTGGCTTAGAGCCCTGGCGGTGACTGCCTGACGTCACCGGACTCTCTGGCAATAGGCTGGGAGCTGAGCTCCCTGAAGCAGCGGCGAAGGCGGCGGCGGCGGCATCGCGGCTCGGTCTCTGGCCCCTTCACTCTGCGCGTTCTGCAGCCGCCACTGCAGCCGCGCAGCGGGGGCTCCCTCCCAACAGCCAGCTGGTGGCTCCAGGTAAGAGACACTGGGCGGCTGAAGACTGGGGATGACCGGGCGGCCCGGCGGTTGGGTGCGAGCGGGGAAGAGGACAGCTCCCGCGGCCTGCGCAGGCACCCCTGCCTATAGCTTTGGCCCCTACTCCTGCCCCGGCCGGGGCTTGCGCGTCGCCTGGGTGCTCCGCAGTGCAACAGTTTGCAGCTGCCTCTAGGGAGCCTCAAGGAGGCTGTGTTACGTGCTGCAGCTCTACCTGGCTTGGTCCCCAGGAACAATCTCGGGGCCCACGGGCTGGGTCTGGGAAGACCAGAGAGAAGGTCCGTTTCCCAAACTTTGCAGGAGGGAACCCTCCCCATTCCAGTTCCAGCTCCTCTAGAAAGAAGCTGAATACTGTCAAGTGTGTGTGTGTGTGTGGTGGGTTGCAGGGAGATGGGAAGGAAGGGGGCGTTTGCGGAGATGGAGATGTGTTTCAGCGGAGAAAGGTGCTTCAGCTGCTCCCCCCTCCTTTTTTTGGTAGGTGGGTGCTTGGGGGCGGGGGTGCCAGGGAAGAAGGCTGGAGAAAGAACTGGGCACGATTCTGGCATTAACCACCGCTGTGGATATAGGCTGAGCGAGATACGATGCCAGGGGTGCCCCCTTGGGAATGGGACCTTAGGGATCTAACGCCGTCTGAGGACGAAGAGTGGGGGGACGGAGAGGGAGGACCGCATACCGCGAACCCACCCAGTGGTCCGGAGTGGGTGCTGGAGAGGGTAGGATCCAGGCGAACATGTCCACAAAGAAGAGGGCGCAGGGAAGAAGAGAGACAATGCTTTGGGAAGTAGGAAACGCCATCTGAGGCGACTGCTGTCAGTTGCAATTAGAAAGTTGTGGAGGGCGCAGGGAGACTGCCTTATCTGCTGAGTAATCTGCACCTCGGTCCTGCTGGCTTGTACACCTTCCCAGAGATCGGAGGAGCAAGCCGGCTGGCAACTGGCTGCTCTGGAGTGCTGCTAGGAGTGGTAGGGTTGGGGGTCCGCGGGTTACGGAGTAGACCAACAGCGCCCAATTAAGGCAGCGTGTCCAGAGGGCCGCTTTGCGGTGGTAGCTGATCCTTCTCTTTCTCCGCACTCCCTTTGGCAGCCTCTGGGACCCTAACTAAGCCTGTTCTCTTTGCAGCCCGGTGCCTCAGCGAAGGAAAAGGGCGAGTGGAGACACGTTCAAGGCGGGACCGGAGAGGATTTCCCCGGCGCCGCTCACTCACTGGTCGGCTTGCTTGCCATCAGTCGCTCCCTCAGTCCTTGGTCGGTGTGCGCACTCCCTCCGGCACCAGGGAGTAGTTTTGGGTGGCGTGGGCTCGTTCCTCTTCTTGGCTGGTGGGAACAGAGTGTTGAAGAGAGGAAGCTCGGTGGGCCTGGCCCCTCCCAGCCCAGCGCCGATGAGTGCCCGGGCTCCAAAGGAGTTGAGGCTGGCGCTGCCGCCGTGTCTCCTCAACCGGACTTTTGCTTCCCCCAACGCTAGCGGCAGCGGCAACACAGGTGCCCGCGGCCCGGGTGCAGGCGGCGGCGGAAGTGGTACCTGCATCACGCAGGTGGGACAGCAGCTCTTCCAGTCATTCTCCTCCACGCTGGTGCTGATTGTCCTGGTCACTCTCATCTTTTGCCTCATCGTGCTGTCCCTGTCCACCTTCCACATCCACAAGCGTAGGATGAAGAAGCGGAAGATGCAGAGGGCTCAGGAGGAATACGAGAGGGATCATTGCAGCGGCAACCGCGGTGGAGGGGGGCTGTCCCGGGCAGGTAGTCAGGCCCAAAACCATGGAAAAGAAAACAGGCTGGAGAGGCAGTCCCGGGACTCTGCCTTCTGCGCCCCCTCCAACTTCTCCGGTTCCTCCTCCTCTTCATCCCCTGGTCTTCCAAGCCAGGGTCCCTGTGCTCCTCCGCCTCCACCGCCAGCCCCCAGTCCACAAGGAGCACACGCAGCCTCCTCCTGTTTGGACACAGCTGGCGAGGGCCTTTTGCAGACGGTGGTACTGTCCTGATTGTGTAGCCCCTCTCCTCACCCCTTTTCTCGTTTCCACCATCTTTACCATCCTTGCTTTTTCTCCCTCCTTCCTTCCTTTTCCATTTTCCTGTACCACTTCTTTCCTCTTCCTTCTTTCCTTATCTGCCCTCCCTTTTACTATGTTTCTCCTCCGCCGAGGCACTGTGCGGTATTTGTAAATATTGGGCGAGGAAAGTCTCGGAAGAAGAAATAACGCTGATAAATCTTTATTAATATTTACAGTTATTATTATTATATTACTAACAACACAATCCAAGCGCATGACAAATCACATACTTTCTCATTGTCAATGAAGGATGCATCTTCCCTCTCCACTCCGTGCCCCCCTCAATAAGGAGGAGAAACCGCACAAGCTACCAAATACATAAAAGGCATTGCCACCAGGAGCAAAGGGAGGGGAGGGGGCCGGTAATGTTGTATATAGCTGTCAAGTTAAAGGTTTAGTTACCTTTCTTCCCCTTCACCCCCCCCCCCCCACCAGCTTTCACTTTTCCTTTAGCTTTTCTCCACTCCCCTTTTCTCACCCTCAGCTGGGCTCAGGCAATAGTATATTATTAAAAAAAAAAAAAGTCTACATTTAGCACCAAGACTACAACGAGGCCACAGAGAAAGTCCCAGAAAAACGTTTTAGGACAGGTAACCCTCTCCAGTCAGCCATCTTCTCACTCTTTGGCTAACCATTGCCTTTTCCAGGACAGAACATTTAATTTACTTTTAGAAATGTCTCTCGCTGGCCGAGCATAAGTACATTGAAATCTTTAAGTGAGTTAAAAAAAAAAAAAAAAAAAAAAGATCTGCTTTAGATCCGTGCCCCACCACACTTGTACACCTTTGACTTGTGGCATTTTCAGGAGTCAGAGGATCGGGAGCTGTCCGTCCAGGTCTGGTGCTGAAATCGCCTCACCATAATGGTTACTTCCTCTGATTGAGCAGGCGGAGGAGGGGCTGTTTTGGAAAGTGATTGTACTGGCTTTTGGTTGGCTTCTTTCTTCTTTTTCTACAATCGGGTTAGCGTGTACTATTAATTTTCTTATTATTAAATGTTGCATAAGTCCCCCCCCCCTTTTTTTTTGTAAAAAGAAAAAGTATTTGGTGATGTGCAGTACTGAAAGTGCAGTATCTAACCAACCAGAATGTTTGTTTTATTTTTAGAGCAAGTGCACCTTTGTTATATATTTATTATATTGGTACCAAATACAGAAGAAAACTATAGTTCTGTACTATGTCCTCCAAACTGTATATTCTTGTTCTTACTTTCCAGCTGTTGATATAATGGTTACCACTGGATGAGGAATTCAGTGGGACAGGCCTGGCTTCTCCTGTTTCCAGAAGTGTTCTTTTGTACCTTACTCTGTAGTAGACTGTTATAAAAAGATGACACATATGTTTCCCCTTTTCTTTTGTGAATAACAGAAACAACCACAGCAACAGAAAACAAATAATGGATGTGCAGGAATGCCATCTATTAAAACATGGTTAATATATAAACAGTGCCTGTAGTTCTCGCTGCATGCAGTTACCACCTGGAGGCAGTGGTGTGTGTGCTTGCTTGTACTGTGTGTGTTTGGGGGTAAGACTGGTGGGGATGTTGGGCAATTTGAATGACAGGACATGCAAATTTCAAGAGAAGTTAAATCAATACATACTTATAGGATAAAAAATGTTTATAGCTCGTTTGTTAAAAATCTGTGCCTGCATCTGAGAAACAGCAAAGGAGGGGCTCTCCTCTTTCTGAATCTGACTTAGCTAACTTCACTCTATCAGGAAAAAATATTGAATAGAAAAGAAAGTTGAAGAAGATAAATATTTTTTCCCTCTCCTAATGCCAGACAAGCCCATCTGTGTTCAAAATGGAGTCTGGCTGTGGTTATATGCCACTTTGTTTCCCTTCAGTGGATAATAGAAGGGGCCATAAGCATATTACAATCTTAATTATATGCAGTGGCATCTCTTCCTGGAAACTAACTCTTTGATGGTTATTCAAATATTTGGAAAATGTACAAATGAGAATGATCTACAAAAAGCTTCACCAAAAATATCATTACTATCCTGCTGGGTGAAAGGCAACAGTGCCCCTAAGTATATTCCTCTCCCAAGTAACTAGTTGTTCTAGATTTTATGTCTTGATTCTAGGCATATATGATCTTACCCAGAGAAAAAATATTACCTTTGATGTTTTTGGTCATCTCTTGAATTGCCCAAGCTCAATCTGCATCTTTTACAAAAATAATTTCATAAGCTTAATTTAAAACACCCGTTATTCCTTCAAGTCCTTTCCTGAGGCACAGAAGATCATCATTTAAGCATGACATATTGGAAATATTAGGAAGATCGGGTCTCATCTTTGAATACAATGTATTACACAATGAACCAGATCCTCTCTAGTGCCTTAGTCAGTTCTTAGTAATAGTTAAAAGAATGCATTAACACTCTCAGGCCACTAGGGAATCTGTTAGTGCATCAGAGCTCTACATTGTACACCAGAATGACTAAGGCACTGTGAAGAAGATAGTCCATTAATTTTTGTAGCTCACCCTCATCCAGCTGTAGTTCTTTAATACCTTATTACAGAATGACTTTTGGACTTGAAATTGGAATAGAATCAGGAACCCAGAAGGGAGCTTCCTCATTTCCAATGAGCTATACTAAAGTGTATGAATATTACTTTCTTCCCTTATTTGGTGCACTTTTTACAGTGAATAATTTCCCATTTTATTAAAGCAATAAGATATTCTGTTATGAACAGTTCTAGATGATGATTCCATTTCCTTGGTGCTGAAGCTACTCATGTGTTCCGGCCTTATGAATCATAGTGCATTTAAGGCATGCAATAATAATCCTCTTTAAAGGAGCAGACTGTACACCCTGAGGGGGGGGGGTAATGTCCTATATAAATTTTTTCCCAAAGGAATAAGGGGATCAAGATAAATAAAATAATCATATTTATTGTTAAAATATCTTTATACCTCTAAACATGGGCAAATATCTGCAATATGCTTTTATTGTGCACTTTTAAATATGCCTTTCTCCATTAATTGACTATGGTTTGATACTCTTAATAGTATCCTGTGTAAAGATGATGCAGTCTGGGGTTAGTCAAATTTTGTACTGAGTTTAATATGTTCAGAACCCTAAACTTCTGGTGGTGTCACATGATATATTATGGGATAGAAAGGGAATTATATGAAATTCTAGTAAGTCAGTCCCCATACAAATTATTACAATAAGCACATATTCAAGCAATTTGTATTGACTTGTTCAAAAGCATTGCTTCTTATAAAGCTCAATTGACAGTCCCAGGAGTTTGGGAAGCTACCAATAGGGCATTTTAGTATTCACTTATATAAAACAAAAGGTAATTTGGAAATAGTTAAAGTTATTTTAAGTGTTTTATTTATTGATGTCCCGTCATACTAATTGCTTCAACCCCTATAGCTACAGCTCGACTTCTGCACTTGCTATTCAGTGTTAATAAGGTGGCATGCTTGATTCTTATTGTTTTAAAAATGAGAAAATTGGAGAAAGAATGCCATTATGTCAACTGTATGGAACTCTGAATCTTAAAGACATAGATGGATATAATCTTTAGAATTTATATACACCCATAGATATGTATTTATATATGCATACATTTTGTACAAATTTACAATGGACTTTTGTATTCTCTTTTCTGTCATTACAAGAATGAGATGGAAACCAAATAGTTGTTCCATCCTCTTATCCAGAGAGGATACTGAGAAGTCAGGTATATGCATGCATTTATTTCTCTGGAGTCAAATCTGAAAGACTTTCTCTTTATTTAATGAAAGGGAAGAGTCTTGATTGGCTCAGGAAATTGGTAATTAGATAAGCTTCCTTTCCTATGTTAGTGACTCAAATGTAGCAATGATAATGAAGGTATGACCATATCAATGCAGTATAACTATCTAGGTGGAATGCAGAATTATTCAGAAGAGGCTTACAGCCATCTAGACCACAAGCCTGGGTTGTGGTTTGATTTTTCCTTTTCAACCTAAATGTTGTGTGAGATATAACTTACATAAGCATAATTAAAGGTAAAGTAAAAATATGACAATTATTTGTTTAGTTTGATAGTTTTTTGGAAGACATGGACCAATTAGCTTAAAAAAATTTTGTTTGGCATCTGACTTCTCTGCCACTTCTGTATCAACTGAATTAATTAGATAATGGTTAAAATTAATTTTTCCAATGTGCAGACATATGCTTTAAATGCTTTTCTGTGGATGATAGCTAAGCAATTGCTCGCTGATATTATGTGGAATTTATGAACTAAATTAGAGCCAAAACCTTTAACCTAATCTGGTTAGCCTCCTTGAGTCCATGCCCATGTGAATCAGGACTTTGAATTTGAATCTGAAAGGCCACTTATTCTGTTTAGAACTAGTCATTGTGGCTCACGGATGTTTCAGTTTATATAAGAATGAATTACTCTAAATGAGGGAATTTAATCATTGGACTGAACATAAATCTGATTCTAATTTGGGTTTTAAATTTATTTGGTAACATCTGAGAAGCAGCTTATATGGCTTGATATCAGTACTTATTAATGTCACTAACCTAGTAATAATACAATTGGTGCCATGTAGGAATGCTTAGCTGAGAATAAGAGTTTAATTAGCTTTAACTGGGGACAGTGACATATCAAGGTGGTCTTACCTTTTTGAGGCAGGGATGTTACTCTAAGACTTGTGATTGCATTGGGTTATTACTATAGAGAGATTAAAAATAACAAAAGAGACTGCAACCACAGCAACAGTAGAAAAACTGATTTTTGAACTTGAGCATATCCAATAGGTAGAATAAAACATATTAGAATTCATGAAAAAATTTGTTTTGCTTTTCTATCAATAAAAGAGTTTTCTTGCTAATGGGCCTTTTGGACACTACTTTCTTATTATAATATAACAGGGTTATAAAATTTATTCTATTATACTTAGATACAATTTTCTAAAAGAAACTGTCATTTAAAAATTTTATAACTCATCTTCTCTTCCTCACAAACCAAGTGCATATCAGAAAAGGGATATGTATAAAATTTAGTACAAACCAGTAAACTGAATACAGTTTGATAATTTAATAGCCCCTTTAGACAGCTCTTTAGGCTCTTGAGGGTATATGCTTAGGTTCTGATATTTCCTGTGCTTAAATTTCTCTAATATCACCAGGATTGTCAAGGAGGGATTCTGTTGATGTGATTTGATGCTACTTAGGGAGAAGGGAAGCCTCAGATATATAAATTACAACGACTCCTAGGTGAACCCTCCTGAGAAACAGGTGGTCAGGGCTGCTCCCTAGTCAGAGGTGTTATTGTCTGATTTAGCTTTTGTGCTGACCATTGTAATTTTAGATCGTGGACCTTTGTCCTAAGTCTCAAAGTCACCATCCACAGGAATCTATGTATCCTGACCCTGTCATCCCTAGGTCTCCCAATGCTCACATGTTGCCCCTTTTTGAAGATACAGGAACTTCTGTGTGCCCTGCATACCCTGCACCCACCATTGAAAAGTGTGGGTTCTACCTCAGGATAATGAATTGATTCACTATCTGCCACCTCAGATCTCCTACTTCTGCATCATGTTAATGCCATGCAGGTAGAGTTCTTCTGAAGTCACATAGCCATACATGAATATTTTTGGTGTTTGTGTGCAGGATTGCCATTTTTTCTCCAAAACTGACTATATATTTATCATATACCATCATAATGTGGAGAGAAGGAACATGAAAACTTCATCACCACCTGCTTCATTTTTCTTTTCTGTCTTTTCCCAAAATTGTTCCAGACTGAAAAAAGCAGGTATTTCTCTTAAGGTCCACTTTTATCAATGTAAGACTCTTCCTACTATGGATAGTTTTTCACTTCTGTAATGGACTTAGTTTCCTTCTTCCTGACATTGACCTTGTGATGAACTCTTAATGGTAGTTGGATAGGGTTTAGGAAACAGAAAGATAAGCTTACTGATAAGGCACTCTAAATTAGAACATACTTAAAATAAATATATCATGCCATCATAGCAAACTTTTGTTTTCCACAAAGCACATGTGCTCATGATTAGGGTCTTCCTTCCCTTTTCCCAAGGGCTTGTTTGTTATCTTGTATTCATGTCCCACTAACTTTAATCCCTGGCTAACTTTAATTCTGGCTACTGAATGAATCTTTTAAATCATGATTCTGTCTCTAAGAAGGGACAAACTTTTCCCCATACAGGCTCATTACTTCATCCTAGTTTATGTGCAGAAAATTCTTGAGCTGAGATGAATTTCTAGTGGATATTGACTAGTGAAGTGGGGATGAGTAAATCTCTCTACCTAAAGGCAGTAGCCAGTATAGATTAGAGACACAGCCCAATCTCTACCCAAGCTCCTCTTTACTCCCAGGAGGTGCACAGTCTTTAACCTCAGCTATTTGACTCAAAGATAAATATTAATTTAGTTAGCTCTCATAAACTGGCATGGATCAGTTCCCTGGATGTTTCTGTCTCTCTGGGTGAACTTAATTTATGAAATATTAGCTATGTATTCCTTTTCTGAGTAATTATTGAAGTTTAATATCTTCTATCATCTCCAAATATGTTCAAAACTTTAAATGATTTTGGCAGTGTTGGGTTTCCCTCTCTGAAAAAGTAGCTTTACTTTTTAAAACTTTGTAGAACAAAAAGGGGCTTTAGTGATAAATTTTCTTAATCTCTCTTTTCTGCCTTGTGTTGACCATCCTCTATTTGCATCTGAAGATCTTTTATATTCCTGGGTCATGACCTTGACTCAGGGTTTTTAAATTTTACCCTAGGGGTTTGTAATCACTCCACATAAAATTTATGTGTTTGTAATCACATAAATTTTCTGCATATACAATCTGTAAAATCCTAGGATTACCCTTACAAGCCTTCCTGCACAGGGGTGTTAGGATGCATTGAGGTGGCAGAAATATTCACCTTTCACATACAGATATTCAAAGCAAATGTGGCTACTCTATTTTTCTATAATTTATCCTATCTTCCCCATAATGAACTTTTGCTGGATATCCTCTTTAAGAAAATTCTCAAATTTTCCTTTCCTCTGCTTTTTTCCAAGATAGTATCTTGCTTCTTTCCAAACTAGTAAATTGGTACAATTTATGTTATCTCATGGTGGCAGAGAAGGAAGTTTCCTTAGATCTGTGCATTCTTAAAGAGACCTTTGTTGAATTGTGTTGGAGACTGGTCTGCTTCCTGAACTATGATACCAGAAGTCTCTTCTAGAACCCACCATTGCAGCCCAGGATCCTGGACATTTTTACATATTATTAAAATTCAAGTCTCCTGTGTCTTCTTTGTTCCAAATATAGGGTTTTGCTGTTTTACTGTAATCTAGGCATCCTTGGATCCACTCACATAAGCCAAATATGAATTTATGGGTTTTAAAGAATGAATAAAAGTTTACCAAAAAGAAGAAAAAGCATTTTAAGTGGAAGGAAAAACAGGAAGAGTGTTATATATATTTGGGGACTGTTACAATGTTTTGTAACATTGAGATAATTCTGCAGAGTAGAAGTAAGCTGGATAATTAAGAGCCCTGAAACAGGCTACGTTTGAAGCTATGCCTTTTCTGCTGTCGTAGGCGGTGTGGAGGCCATGAGAAATTTTGAATAGAGAGAAGACTTATAGATTGGGAGTGTATTAAAGATTACCCTGGAACAATCAGTGTATAAACCAGATGCAGAGGTGATTGAGACTCCAGATAAATACAACTATAATAATCCTGCGACAGATGATGAGTATGTGAACCAGTGGGGATGGAAATGAAGAAGAAGGATATATTCAAGAGCATGTTAGGTTATTGAATTGATGGAGATGGTGATTAATAGAAGCATGGTGTGAGGGAGAAAAGGAGAGAAAAGGGCAAAGAGAAGATTTATGCTTTCTATTTTGTGGATCAGGGCAACACTTGTTGGTGCTTCTTAGCTGTCATGACTTGGAGATGAGGTTATTCATTAACAAAAAATTGCAACAGAGGTTCTGGTTTGGTGGGCACAGCCTTTGATGAATTTGTCTCTGGGCCATGCTTATAATGTGGTGAAGAATAGCTCTGTAGAGCAGTGTGCAGTTTGCTGTGTGAGTTTCAAGAAATAGCACTGTCACCATCATGTGATTCCTGGATGACTATTCATCGTCTGTCAAGTTGGAGGAGTTCTCCATATGTCTGTAAGCGTGTGTGTTCTGACATTAGCTTCTAGGCCATTTGTTGCAATTATCAGGCATTCCTGTAGAGAATTGTGACTACTTCACTGGTGCTCTTGAAATAGAGAAGTAATCAGACAGGACACCATTGACAGTGACAAGGATCAATATGCTGCTGACAAGGGCGCCCAGGGTAGAGGTGAATCTGTGGAAAAGACAACATAGACAGTAATGTGGGGAAGAGTTTGGATTTTAATCTTGGCTCTAACACTTGGTAGGCAGGAAATCTTGGAAAAGTTCCTTAACTTCCCCCTGCTTCAGTTTCATGAAGGTTTGTTGAGCAGATTAAAAGAGAAGATGTAGGCAAAGATGTAACAATAGTGGGCCACGAGTGTACTGTAGTTCCTGTTCTTGATTCCCTTACAGGATTGTGTGGGGAAGAGAGGGAGTAGTTTTCTGGTAGATGATTAGTAGCAAACTTATGTTCTTTGTGCTTTCAAGTTACATCGTAGTCTGTAGCAAAGTGCCCATAGTAGTTACTCAACGAAAAGTGTTGTGGAATAAACAAGTATGTGAATACATTGAATTCTAGGGACATGTGCCTGATGAAGTATTTTGGCACAAACTGTAAATGAAGTCTTTCCAGAATCACATTAGCAACAAAAAAATAAAAAGCAGCATGATAGGCAGCAAGGAATGGCATCAGTGGAATCTGGCATTTTCTAATGATCTATATTTTCCAAAGAAATGTTTTGAAGATAAAATGCTCCTCTCCCATACCCAATCCCTACATCCTGCTTTCCTAAATAGCACAGCAAAGTCTGCTTTTAGGACTGAATCTAATACTTCTTATGACTGATACAGGAGCAGGGGGTCAACTGTAGGAACCAAAGCCAAATGAGTGTCTGTTGAAGGATGGGGTTTGTTTGGTCAGGTAAGTGATGAGTCATTTGGCATCTCCTTATTGTCTGTGGAGTCTTCCATGCTAGGGATACTACTAAAGAAGAAGGCAAGAGCCTGCTTCTCAAAGAGCTTATGAGTCAGGGAGATAAGACTTTGGGGATTAAATAATGATATAAGGGAAACCAAGCTGAAATGACAACTAGGGGTGGAATAAACCCAAGTGAACAAAGTGGTCATTGATGGTGTAAACTTCTTTTACTCTCGTTGTCCAGAAAGGGAGCCACACAAGACTCCTTTTACTTGTAGACAGAGAAATCCAGTTCTGACAGTAAGATTTGGAGTTGAGGCAATGAAGCTCGAGGCCTTGTCCCTTCTGACTAGAAATCATGTCACTCTCCCTCACTGGTTGTTAGAAACCACATGTCCTTAGAAGAATTGCCACAATCCATCATTTCTCTTTTTAATTCTTCTACTATCCAAAGTGCTCCTATGTTCTCCAAACTGCTCAATGTCTCATTCTGTGTCTTTCTCTCACCTGAAGGTCTGCCCTCCCAAGGTCATATTTTCTATTTAGGACCATTGTCTCTCTCTGAAAATGCAAGATGAAAATATGTCCCTGTCTTAATAGCTTCTGTGACCTACTCCATATCTTTCCTGGACTGTACTCTTTGCAAGAGTGAGCATGTGTACTTAGTATTAATCACCGAATAATCACATAAACTTTTAAGATAACACTCTCATTTTCACAGGAGCCTATAGCACCTTAGATAGGAGGGAGTATTTCAGGGCAGGGCTTTTGGTGCAGGCAGGTTGATGTTTGCACTCTTCTGATCCCCTAAGGGAGTAGCCACTAACTAAATTATGACTTCAGCAGGCAAGACTTAGGACAGATTAATATAGGGACATAGTATCTGAAAAAAGGTGGCCCCTTAATCTATCCCCATCATGTAATTTCATACAAAAACAAAACAATATTGTAAGATAAAAGGAATTTCACTAATAACATTCTTTTTTTTTCAATGGCAACTATTTTCATGCCTTGCTAAGATAACAGTTATTTTTTTCATAGTCTGCCTGTTGGGAAAGTCTAGCTGGCATCAGAAAGATCTGAGGGAGAAACATGGCAGGGAAGTGTGACCTCAATGAGCAAGCCACTCAAGTTTTGACTTCAGGGTTGACAGTGGAAAGTTCACCAACTCTGTGCGCCTGCTAGGCTCAGGTCTTGAGGAAGGGATGTCTCTGGGTTTCCATCAGCATGGTTCCGACTATACATGGAAGAAACATTGGGACCATAGCATCTCTGCAGCCCTACATGGTACTAATGTCTACTCTTTGACTCAGGTTTGAGGATTATCAAAGCTCTAGATGGAACACAGAGCATGCCCATGCCCAAGCCTCTAATCAGCAATCTCTGTGCAGAGCTTTCTCAGGAGTTAGTCCAAGGTTATCTATCACCACTGACTTAGGTTGCCTCTGGGTCACTCCAACTTCAGGCCTTCAATGGAGTCTTCCCAACCCCCTCATTCCCTTTTCAGAAAGCTACTCATGTAAGACAAAAAAAAAAAAAAAAAAAAAAAATTAGGGGTAAAACTTCTAGGGTGGTTCTATTTCAACCCAATGGAACTTCATCTATTTTTTTTCCTTTTAAAAGCATGAGCTTAATTTAAACACAGGACACTTATGCACATTTTATGAATTATCTTACCTAGGCACAAAATGGACTCCTTTATAACTGCTAGCTAAGATATCTCAGTTAGCACTCAGAGTAAACTTTATGTGCCCATTATTCCCACTTTAGACAGAAAGAATTGAGATTCAAGGAGTTAAATAATTTTCCACAAATCACTCAGCTAGTAAGTGACTGCGATTGGATTTGAATTAAGGTTTGCCTAACTCCAGAGCCCTATTCTTCATTCTCCGTGTTACTAGATCAAAATACCTTTCCTGTGACTTTTTGTTTTTATCTATTTCAAATGAATCGTTTCCAATAGACTGTCTGAGAGCACCCTTTGAAACTCATCTTAAGACCAGAGAGAAAATAAAACAAAAATGTACATAGCCTTTTAGAGCACTTCTCAAAATGTAATATGGAGACCCATCTGTATCAGAATCTGAGGTAATAGTAGGGGAAGGGACAAGACTGTTGAGCCTACTAAATCTGTTGATTAGCTGGGCATGTCCCAAAACATACTGGGTCTGGATCTCAGGAAAAGGTTTAGGCATATGTATTTCTAGTGAATTTCCCAAATGATGTGAAAGCAAACTGAGGCCCTAGCTCTAGAGGGTTGCCTGATGAGGAAGAATGAGGGTTTTGGGGAAATTTTAATTTCTCTGCATTACATCAAAGTTCAAATGGGGAACAGCTTACCTTCAGGATTCTATGGAATGCATGTGTTGTTTATTGTACTTATAAAATAGAGACGTCAGATGTCATTTCTCAGTGCACTAATGTGTGGCCATGGAGTTGAATGGAATGACCCAGTTTTCTGAGCCCTGCTCTTTTTTGTTGGCATGAAGGAAACAAAAAGTCTCATGGCCCTCAGACCCTGCTGTTGTTAGAGTCAGTAGATTTGGTAATATCTCTCCCTCCAAAGACATGTAGATAGAATTATGCAGATTGGATTGGCAGAGTAATGGCCCCTGAAACAAACCCAAAAGCCATAGCCACCCATCAAATTGCGTAACATGGATCTGTGGCCCAGAGAAAAGATATTACGGTTCCAAATGCAGTTAAAGAAAATGCTATTAATACCACTACTGGTATATCAGCACAGTTGCTAAAAGAGTTACTCCTTCAGGATTGAAGAAGATCATATTATATGAAAAGTACAGTCAGTGTTATTGTTTCTCAAGGAACCAGATATAAGTTAAAGGAAAAATAGTCAAACAAGGCCTAGGAATATGTGAACATCACTATTCTGTGTCAGAAATGGAGATTTGAACTGATTAATTTTTTTAAAAATGGTGTAAATCAAATGATTGGAAATGTTTCCCTATTATTTATTTAACGACATATGCTTCCTAAATGATATTGGAACATTTGTATCTTTTTGCAATTCACCAAACTCCAAGGAATGGGGAGTATTCTCATCCATGTATTGCTGATGGGGAAACCCAGTTTAGAGAAGGTGAACTACTTGCCTGTGGCTACTTGACAAGTGGCAGGGTCCATCTGGCCCTGGAGCTCTGTGCAGAGCTGCCATCATGTGTCCCTCTATTCCAGCAGATTCACATTCCTGCATTGTCTTTGCTCTCCCTTCAGGGCCTTTTGAACATCAGGACTATGTCTGGCCCCAAATGCAAATTGCATCTCTGTGGTTGGCCGCTATGATGAATGCTGACTGCATCCAAATTCTCTTGCGTCTGTTTTGAAAATGATCCACAGCAAGGGGTTCAGAAGCCTTCCCAGTTCATTTTCCCTGCTGGTCCTTACATTCTGATGGACAAATCACCAGTGCAGATGGCCCATTTTTATGTTGCGATAAGGTTTGGTTAAGGACAAAAGGTCTAGTGTTAGACTACTTGAGTGTGAACCCCCCGCTCCTATGCTTTACTGTATAAAAGTGATTTAGTAGTTACTAAGCCTCTATACTCTTCCATCTCCTAATCTGAAAATAGATGTGATGGTTAAAGGGTAATTATTCTAAGCCATATATGCTTAGAATTCTGAATATCCACCCCCCCCAAAAATTAAATAAATAATAAAATAATCAATAGATGTGGTTGAGTTTTTTGTTAATAAGTTATTAGAAATTTTGAGGCCAGCTACAGATTAATATATAGCATTACCTGAACAATCCACAACAAATGAAACCAACAATACCTTTCAGTTACAAAACAAGGAGAGGCCTGGTGGCTAAGAGTGTGGATACAAAGGCCAGACCACTTACCTTCGCATCTCGGCTTATCACTCACTAGCTGTGTGACTTTGAGTGGTTTGCTTTTTGTGCCTTAGTTTTCCCATCTGAAAAAAAAATGGTGATGATTAGAGTAATTACATTGCTGGAATGTTATGGAGCTTAAAATAAATTAGAATTTGTAAGTGCTTAGAAAACATTTGTCAAATAGTAAGAACTGCAAAGCATTGGTTAACGAGCGCTAACCAAAAAAGGTCAACCTAAGATAACCAGGATGATGCCCTTTCTTAGAAGTGTGGGCTTCTTAACCATGTGTGTGGCCACAGTAGCTTTGCCAGATGTTAACCCCAGACTTGCTGACAAATTCAGGTAATATGTTAACTTCAGTTTACAAACACCACATTTTAGTAGCTCTTAGTCTTAAGGCCTCAGAGGCTAACTAGACCATACATACAGATAAAAAGTTCTATCATGAGGAACTCAAAAGAAAGAAAGAAAAAGACTTGCATTTTTAATTAGTTATCCACAAACTTAGCTCAGGTTACAGGTTTGTCCTCAGGACTTTCTTAAAGGTTGAGGCAGCTCGAATTAAACAGATCAGTGAGGAGCAAAACTGATTTATGTTGTTTGAGGCAGGTTATTTTCCAAAACATGATATATATGGGGACCTGAACTTCAGCTCTTTGTACCTTGTGTTTTGGAAGTAACCTGCTGCAGAAAAAGCGGCCAAGATTTTTTTTTTTTTTAAATTTTTGTCCACAACTGTTTTGGAGGTATTGCATTGACTTAATCTGAAATCTTTCATTAAAACTCTAGCACAAGATCATGAATGACGATGTTACTCATTTTCTCTCAGAATGAGCTCTCCAAACACCCTTTAATAATTCAGTACGCATATTTGCCCCTTCTTAATTGATAATGGCTCCTTCTATTGGTAAATCCAAGGAAGGGTACAAGTGCCCTTGTTTAGAACCCAGTGCACCTAGCCATTCAGTGAAGCATTGGAGTAGCTTGTTCAACTAGAAAATCTTACTAAAGAATGAGCTTTACCTATCTAGCTTAGGAGTGAGATAAGCACAGTAGCAAACTAGCCCCACAGATTGGACAATGACCCCTTAGTGACCTTCAGGATCCAAGACATTTTCCTCAGATTTGAAACCAAAATTAAAATGTCATGCACAGAACACACACTTGCATATATATGACTCTCTGAGATTTTTCATTTTTTTAATTAAGAATACCTTTGTGAAGATATGAGACTTTATTTTTCTCAAGGGATTGGGGACATTTATTCTCCCATTCTGAAGGTAGGTAAATACTATTGCCATTTTCCAGAGGATAGTCTTAGGAAAGGTAGATATATTGCTAAATAAATGACTACTTTTTAATCTTAATAGCTTACCACTTGTCTTCATTAAAGTGATTCAGTTTATTAATACAAGCTGAGTATGTATTTCTCAGCAACTATCAGGAATCCTCTTCAGAATTGTTTCAGGCCAACTCTCATTTACCTGTTCTGCTCTTTTTAAAAATTATTATTATGGAGCTTTATAGTTAAACATAATAGTTGGGTTCATTCCAACAAACTCATACATGCATGGAAATCAATTTCCATCTGTTCTGCTCTTTCTGTGCTCCCTTTCTTATGTTTACAGTGTGCTCCATGTTGTCCGCATACTATAGCTCCTGTCCTTTGGATCTGTGACCCACTTTCAGTTTTGTTGTCTATGGCAGATGCTGTTTGTGCCTCTCCCTATCTGCTTGACATTTTCTGGTCTCTTCTATGCGATGGCTTCATACTGAAAACACCACCACTCTCTGCCCAAGTGCTTTCTCAGGCTTCATAAGCATACTGAACCTCCTCCCATGGTAGGCAGAAGTCCCAGGGAGTTAACACCCCTATGAGGAACATCACCAAGGACAGATGGGAGTTGGTGGCTAAATGCCCCAAATTCCTCACCTCAAAATGAAGTGATTCTGAGAGTCTTTCAGATGCTCTCCTGAACTCAGTTTTCCCTACCCCCACTGCTACTTTCTGGAATTACCTTTTGAACAAATAAATCCTACTTTAGTCCTTGGGGTATTTCTGTATGTACCCAACCTACACTACTATCTCAGTTTTAACATGAATTTTCTCCACTATCAGGTATTGGGTTTGTATCTGTCTCCCAAAACCTAAGGTAAGACATGCTCAGCCCTAAAAAGTTCTAGCATAATTTCATGAGAAATGTCCTAGATAAAACTGATCTTCACCCAGGTTCCTCTAGGGGGAAGAACCTTGAGACATTGCAATTAGCTAAATTGATGTGCAAGTTCATGATATATGCAAGTGAATATGTTAAGTACACAGTTTGTGGAGAAATTTCCCAAATTACTTGGTTGTTTCAGCAATCATTTTGTGTAAACCTGGCTTGATATGAAGAGGAAGAACCATATAGTGGTAATGAAGAGGAAGAACCATATAGTGGTAAAGAGGTTGGCCTCTGAAATCTCACAGAACTGGGTTCAAATTCTCGTTTTGATTCTTATAATTCATATGACTTTGGGGTAGTAGTTCCTTTGGGTATAAAATGGGAAATGATAATACTAGAACCTACCTTGATAATTATCATGAGACTTTAATGCCATAACACTAATATCATTATCATAAAATCTGGCACATTCAACAAGTATAGCAATTGTTTTTTTATTATTCCTTAAGGCATAATATGCCATAATATGTTCACAGACATAAAATAGGACATTAGGCCCTATTTTAGAATGAGAAAGGTCTATCAAAATGAACACACAAAACAACAGATCTCCTGCTACCTAATAAATGGAACTTTGGGGACAAAATATGATTCCTTTGAATCAAAACATTGCTCTTTTCTTAGTATGGTTTCCTTCAAGCAGAATCTGACATGAACATTGTTATGCAAGTGACTTATTGCAGTAGAGTTCTCTGGTGAAACCTTTCAGGAAGTGAGAGAAGCAAGATAGGGCAGTATAAGTAGCTAAGCAAAATTAACATTCAGCTGAACTTAGAATTTAACCTAATCCCTAATCCCAGGGAGCTCTGGAAAGTGAATGGCTCTGCAGAATTATTTTGCCTAGAGAAAAAAGACAGCCCTTTAGTACCCCATACTAGACAGTCCTTATTTGTGATGCACTTCCAGAGGGAAGGCACAACTTCCCAAAGATATCCAGGGGAGGTGGCTTTCATTTGCTGAGCACAATTCTCAGCAGAAGGGCACAGCTGTGAACTATTTGCAGCCAACACTACCAGCAGCTGGGAGATGTATGCACTGTTTGGTAAAGAGGACTTAAAATGGGGCATCAACAGCTAGTATTGCACTCTTCCATTTCCCTAAAATGTATAGCATATTGTTAACAGCAGAATTCTACAGTCATTTCTGCTATGGTAATTTGGGAAAAATCCATCAATGCTTATTCTACTTCATGATCAATTGATAACAAAGTATATCAGCAATCTGCTTCTGCCCTCACTAGTCCCCAAGGTGTAACTTTTTGCTGGACATAGTGGTCATAGCTAGCATCAAAGGAGACTTGTATAAGCATCTGTCCTCTAGAATCTCATATAACTTCCTGCTAATTTTAAGGATTCTGAATCTGCTCTCAGATCTCATTTGGTTAGCATATCTGCACTGAGAAAAGTCTTGGAATGGGTCGGCAATTCCACTGTCCTATGGGTTTATGTGAAACCCAAAAGTCTCCTTTTAGACATTCTATATTGCATAGCAACATATTTTGGATCCAGGAACTAAAATCTCTCACCCATCTTATTCTCTTTCTGAAGTCATTTTCTGCTAATTGTCTCATTTATCCCCATAGCATCTCTTTGCTTACTAATGGTTAAAGAGCTGATTAGCAAAGCAGGTTGGGGGAGAACACTGGATGAAGAATTAACAGGTCTGAGTATGAGTTCTGGTTTACCACTCATCAGTTGTTTGAGCGTGAGCAACTCACTTTTCTGTTGGACTTCAGTTTCCTTTTCTATAAAAATGGTTCAATATATCTTCCCTGGGTCCCTCCTAGGGTCATTGTATGATCAAATGAGGAAACATACCAAAGGGCTTTATAAAACACTGCCCATGGTAAGTTATTAATGCTACTGTTATTTGTTATTATTAGTATATTTACCTTTGACTGTTTGAGCATAAGTTATTAATGTTACTGTAATTTATTAGTAGTAGTATATTTATCTTTGACTGTTTGAGCTGTGTGATTGGTTGATGTGTAGCTCCAAATGGTCATCTCTGAGAATCCCTGTGAATACCCCTGAGCATCATCTCTTGGTTGCTGAATGACCCATTTTCCTCTATCTCTGACATTAAAATAATTGTTCTGGAGTCTCAAAAGCAAAAATCTCATCAGACTATGAAAGAGACTTATTAAGGAAAGGACAATGGAAAGACTTGATGAGTCTGGTCATGTAAAGTCCTCCTTCCCTGGTCAAACATTATACAACTTTATCCCAGGTTAGCTTTCTAGAGAAACAGAATTTATATTGCTATACCAGGGAAGATGATTTCAAAATACATTAAAATCAATCATTTATTTTTAAAATATTTATTTGGTTTATTGATTTTAACACAAAAGTTAACTTTTCTATCAGAATTTTTCTATATTCCTTCAGCCCCAACACAGCTGAAGTATGGACAAGGCACTTATCCTGAAGGAATGAGAGAGACTGGAGAAGAAGGGAAGGGCTGTCAAAATTTCCTCAAGGTCTGATATGTGAGGCTATTTGCAAAATTATTGAAACTCCTGAGCATACCTTTATTTAAATATAGTCAGACCTGTTACATATACTTACAACTTATTTATTGACCATATTTTATGTAGAAAAGGCCTTTATCTAAGCAAAAATACATAATTCTTATCTTGAAAGAAGGGAATGCGGCTGGGAAGATAAAGTATGGCAGGGAGAATCCAACCATGATGAGCAGGGGTGAGTGCTGGGCTGAATGGGGGATGATGGTGTGCCTCACCAGTCATGACATATCAGATTACTGGTATGTCCCCCACAGAGGAACTTTTTTGAATCTTGGAAGGATAGCATATTAGAGCATGAAGCATACTCTCTAATATTGAAGCAAACAGGTTAAATAAAAGGGTTTATTTCCTTTACTAAGGTTATATAAAATTTTGTCACTCGTAGTGTGGTGCTCAGACCATCAGCACAGGCTGAGGTTGTCCGCAGTACTGATGATCCTGAACTCTGATCTCTTCTCTCCTTTCCTGTTATCTTATTCTTCAGGCCAGAAGCATGCTGCAGAGTTTCATTACTACCTAAGTGCTGGGTGCAGCCTGCATCATGAAGGAGTTCAGGAACCACTAAAAGGTGCTGAATCAGAATTCTCATTTTAAAGAGAGCCTCTATCACTTGCACATTATGGTTGATGAGCACTGCTATAAAGAACACAAAAAGTACAAGGCAGGGTCTCTTCTTCAAGGGGAAGAGGCAGCAGAGCTATTGGAAACAATATTTTTGTGGACCACTTCTATAACAATAGAAGGAGCCTGTCTCTGCCTCTAGAATCTCTGCTTCTAAAATCAAGGTCATTTGACTTTCTGAAAGCTTTTCTTTACATAGGTCTTAGGTTCCATCCTCACCTGCCATGAGGTTCTGATCACAGAGTGAAACTAGATTTAAAGACAGGTAGTTAGTGTAGCTAGGTAAATCAGGTCGATGGAGAAAATGGAGTCTGATTTCCATCCAGAAAATTGGAAACAGCCCCTAGGAGATTGTAATGCTCATGTCTCCTGAGCCCTTTGACACTACCCCTTCCAAAAGGTTGTTAATTAAGCAACTCCTGAGCAGATAGGGAGCTACTAGCTACTGGGATGCCTCTCCCTTCCTGCCTAGCACTCCATCTAGGCCCTTCTAACCCACCTGCTCACCCCCTGGCCATCCCACTGACATCCCCCAGTCACTATGCAGGACGAGAGGGAAGGAACAAGATAAGAGAGACTAATGCAGGAGAACAAGGGAAACTTTCTCCATATAAAAGGGACAGGACTTCCTCATCCACAGATTCCACCTTTGGATCCTCTTTTTCCATCTAGGAAAAGTCGATTTTACTTTCCTTTAATAAAGTGTCTTACTTTCTATTCTACGCTTGCCTCAGTGTGCTTCTCTGGTGTTAAACTTGAAATTTGAGGAAGCAGGACTCCTCAAGGTAACTGGTAACTGTCAATATCAAGAGTATGATTACACATCAGTGCACACCTACCCACATCTGGCCTTCTCTCTGGGCCTGACTGGGCTTCTGCCTGGCTTCCCTAAATTTGAATCTTATTCTTTTTTAAAAAATAAATGTCAGTAGAGTGTATTTTGACATATTCTACATACGCATCTTAGTAAGCCAACCCGACCTTGCCAGCCCTGTAATATACAGATGCTCCATTAAAGACTGAGGTTTGTATTACTTTCACACATGGGAAAGATCAAATTATCCTTCCTGTTGAGGACAATACTAGACATTTTATGAATATCTAAGGATAAGCTGGTTAAAAATCCCTAATTGCTATGATTTCTGATCCTCTTCTCTCCTTTCCTGGACACCCTATATAATTACGTTGCTTTTATTATGACCTATTGTTTCCTGGCCCTTTCACTACCATGTCTTATTCTTGGTATTCAACATAATTTGACATAAAAAGTGATGGGAGAAGAGTTCTATTTCCAGCATGGCTAAGTAATCTCTTACTAGACTGACCTTTAGTTTGCAACTATAAATTCTGGACAAAAGACAAAATCTGGAGGCTCTGGAGAATGAACAAAGAAAGTAAATTTTGGACTGGAGACAAAAGAAGAAGGTATCACAGGTGAATTTTCTGATTTGACAGCTTTTAGCTTGAGGGCAGGCTGTACCTAGCACTGGTTGAGCAACAAAACTCTGATAGAAAACCCAGGATTTTTCTGGCCAGAATAATCAGATAACAGAGTGTAGGAGAGTCATGACTGCTAAAAAAGTGCAGAAGAATCCTGGAAAGGAGACTGTGAGAGAGGTGAAGACTTGAATTCTTTGTGTAATTTTTTTTTCAAATATCAGACTGGTACCTGAACTACTCATGCACAGATCAAACTCAATGCACCTAACTAATGATAAAAGGCTTAGCTGAGGTTCAAACTCTGCCCCAAGAGACAAGAGTTTTCAGTTTCAATTTAGTTAACCTTCTAAAATAAAAGTTGCAAGACTTTTGAGAGGAATATAGTAGAGTAGTCATTACAGCACTACATTCAGGATGACAAGGATGCAATCCCAAAGTACTCAACATTTGAGGGACTAGGAAAGTTAATTTATTCCCTAAAGAAATTCAATCAATAGAGGACATAACCAAGGTGACATCAATGTTGAAAATAACAGATAAGAACTTTAAAGCAACTATTGTAACTATGCTTAATGAGGTAAAGGAAAACGTACTCATTAATATGTAGAAATTTTAAAAGAGATCTAGATAGAAAATCTTACACTAAATTGGAAAAATAGCTAAATTTAAAAAATTAGTGGATAGACAACGTTAGAGGGAGATGACAGATGAGTTAGGTGACTTAAAAATAGATGAATAAAAATGTTTCAAACTGAAGAACAAACGAAAAATTTTATAAGAATACAACAACAACAATAAAAAAATGCTTAACTGAGCCAACGGATCCATGCAATAATGTAGAAAAAAATAAACATTTAAGTAGAGTCTCAGAAGGAGAAGATAAACTAGGGTAGAAAAAAATGGTTTAAGAAGTAATGAAAGTCATAATTAAAGTAATAATGAAAATAGCTCTTTTGGTGAAACATAAATGTACATATTCAAGAAGGTCAGTTAACTCTAAGCAAAAAAACTAAGAAGTAAATGTAAGGCTAAACATGGTGGTGCCTGCCTATGATCCCAACAACTCAGGAGGCTGAGGCAGGAGGATTACAAGTTTGAGGATAGCCTTAGCAACTTAGTGAGACTCTCTCAAAAAATTTAAAATAAAAAGAGCTGAGAATGTAACTCGGTGGTAGAGCACCCCTAGGCTCCATTCCCAATATTCTCTCTATCTCTTTTTCTTTCTCTCTCTCTCTCTCTCTCTCTCTCTCTCTCTCTCTCTCAAACACACACACACACTCCCACACACACACACAAGTAAACCTAAGCATACCAAAGTAGAATTTCTGAAAACTGAAGATAAAAAGACTCTAAAAAAATTATTTCTGTTTCTTATAATGTCAATTTTTGCTTGTTTTATATTAGTGTTCTTTTATTATACATATTTATAATTGTTGCATATTCCTTTTCTATTATAAAATGCTTCTTTTTATTTCTATTTTCATTGTAAAATGTTTACTCCATCTAATATTAGGTATGTCAATCTCCCTATGCTTATGGTCTGTATGGTACATGTTTTTTCTATTTATTTTCTTTCAACTCATCTTTATAGTACAGTATATCTCTTATAGACATGATACAGGCATCATTTAGTTGGAATCTGCTTATTTTAACTTAGTCTTTCAGACTTCTCCCATTAATTGGAGTTCTTATTCCATAAACATTTACTATAATTATTGGTATAATTGGGGCTAAAGAGAGGACTTAGGTCCTTATTCAGATTTTCAACCACTTTTTTTTTTCAAAGTTTTGCCCTATCCTGTATCTCTGTTCTTCAAAAAACTTACATCTTTATTTTAAGAGTTTTTCTGGTATCCTTCAATGGGAATTATCAGAATCTCTTTCTTCAGGCATTTAGGTTTTTGTTTCTTTGTTTTGGTAATTTGGTTTCCATTATTCTGTGTGCTTTCATTGTTCCAAGTATGTGTTGATGTGATATTTTGTTCAACAAATATTTATTACATGTGCATTTTATACATCAGGTATTATTTTAGGCAATAGGAATGCAGGTCAGCAAAGTCCTTACCCACCTGAAGGTTAAATTATAGTGGCATGAGCTAGACAATAAAGCCATAAGAATGTATCATGTTAAGTAATGTAGAGAGAAGAAATCCGTGTGATCAAGGGAGGGAATGGAGATTGGGCTGGTGTCTTAACAGGTCAGACAGAAAGGCCTCTCTGATGAGGTCACTTTTTTCATCTGCCATTTTTTTCTGTTTGTGCTAACATTGTAGATTTTAGTTTTAAAAAATAGTAGTCATTTTGTGAGGCTTTTGGAGAATAACAAAGATAAACACATGTGTTCAATCTACTGAGATTAACTGAAATTCTGACTGCATTTTCTAACACAATTGTTAACCTCCTTGTTCTTCTCTAGGTCCCTTCTGCTAAACAGATTTATAAAAATTGTAGATCGCCCTAATGGGACTAAGTTTCAAAAGAATTCTATAGTTAAAGATTTCTCTAATCCTCAGAGATCCTCGTCACAAGCACTGACATTCAATTGCTAGATATTAATCTAAAAGCACACAAAAACTTCTCAAAATCTAATTTATTTAGTATTTTGAGATCAGTGTTATGGTGATACTATCTTGTTCTTCACTTTTTCTTGATCTTGAAAATAATTCTATATAGAACATTGGTATTCAGTTTTCCTAGCATTGATATCCAGCCTATCTAAATGTAGAGAAATCAAGACTCTATTGTGGAGTTCAATTTCCCCCCATATATTTAGTATCTAAGTTTCTGGGATGAATGGTTTACTGCTATTACCTTTTCACTGTAGACCTCTGGGGGAAATGGATTCTGTTTGGCCAACACTCATTATTTTTAGCTCTTTCCTGATCTCATTAATTTACTATGAAGAGGGCACATTAAAATAATCTATAAATTAACCACAGAGTTATTAATGGGACAATAATAATAAATAATTCCAGACTTTAGTAGCCCGAAGACCACATAATATGGAAGTTAACAGCAGGAGAGTTGTCAAATCTTGTCTGCTTCTTATTCCCAGGAAAAATAAACAACAAGCTGTTAGAGCTTCAGCTTTCAAGAGTTAAAATAGCATTTGTTTTCTCTTTGTGGTGAAACATATCTCTTTTAAAATCATCTTTAAGGTAATGGCATACTACATCATAGACTTTGGTTACTGATGATAAAATATGTGCTTTTTAGTACTATGCTTAATGTCAGCAGATCATTTGCTTGTTTATTTAAAAATATTTATTTAGCTTTCCTTTCACTGGGCATTGTTTGAACATTAGTAAACAAAAATGAAAACAGTTTTCTCCTTTAGTAGCTCAAGTGCAGTGGAGAAATTAGTTCATCATTATAAGACACAGCATAAAGTTCCTCCTAGGTGGTACAATGGAGTTATTCAGTCCCAGGGGCACTGTACCTTTCCTTTAGGAGTCAGATGAAGAATCCAGGAAAGAAAGAGTTTCCAAAAAGATGTTGAGTTTCCAAAAAGATGGAGGCATAAAATATTGATGGAAGGCATTCTAGGAAGACTAAAGTTTTACATTGGCAGAGTGTATGTCTCCTCATCATTAATCATTCTATCCCCATCACATAGCATAGCACCTATACACTGTAGACATTGACACATTCTCATTGAAGGAAGAAATAACATGGGACAAATTAGGTTTTAATACAGTATGAAATGAAGTTGTGTGTGCATATATATGTAATACACCTGAAGTTTCTGACATATCCATGCCCACATTAGTCTTCTTAGAATCAGTAAGTGATTGATGTTCAATGCACAATTTCTTGCCTAAGCAACGGACTTAAGAATAGTTGCTAAATAGTCAATTGGATTGTAAAAGGGGAGATCATTTTTATTTTATAGATGACTAAATAAGAATTCTGCTCTTGCTCTTCATATTTGATGTTTTCCAAATAACAGAATACCTTTTTAAAGACAATAATGAGATTCAGAAAGAATGTAGGAAATAATCAAATTATTTATTCATCAAATATCTATCGAGAGTCTATTATATGCTAGCTAGGTTCTATGAACAGCCTTAATATAGGAAGATTAAAAAAATCTGTATCCTTGAGGAGTTTACAGTCTCTGAGAGAAACAGATGCTAAAACAGACAATTATAATGTGGTATAGATCTTGTTACTAAGGTGTGTGTAGTAAGATGATATAGGTTCTCAGAGGAATGAAAACTATTACAATGTGTGAGATGAAGATGGAATTTGTTATCAGGGAAGACAATTTAGAGAAAGTGATACCTGGGATAAATATTATAAGGTAAGTAAGGGTTACATAATGCAGAACAAGGATGTTTCCAATAAATGTTGGGTGGCAAGAGGTTGTGACTGTATTGATAATGAAAGTTAGCTAAGAGTACCACACAAGCTATAGGCAAAATCAGGAGATTAAAAAAAGGTGGTGGCAAATGAGACTAGAGAGGCAAATGCTGGGATGAGGTCTCAAAGAATCAGAAGGAATTGAATCTAGAGCTCAGGAATTAGACCTTAACAGGAATTAGAACTTTAGAAGAGTTAGACCTTAACAGAAGGAAGGTCTTCTTTCCCATGGAATTCTGAGTCAACTTTGTCAGCTACTTATGATGCAATCATGAGGTAAAGAGTTCCTTATCATACAATTTTTGGTGCAAATGAAATTGACTCTCTCCCACTTCTGTTCTAAGCAAACTATAGTATTCCTGTGGGCAGAACCTATACCTAATTTCTTTTGTGTACTTATTCCTGGTATAGTAATGGAAGTGTGGCAGGTAATCAGTTAATGTGCTTTCTTTCTTGCAACTCAGCATGAAGTCAGTATCTCATGTGGATGCAGTGTGTGAGTAAATGTGTATTTAGGACTCCATGAATGATTGCTATAGCCACTGAGCTTAGACATAGCCATATCTTTTCTTGATGCACAACTGTATGTAAGGACCACATATAAAGGAAATACCTTTTATGCTCTTTCATATAGTCTGTTACTTTTCAGAACCTGAGAGGATAAGTAGGACAGAGACTTCTTTGTTGTTTTACAACTGATATTTCAAAACTTGGGAATGTGTATAGGATTAATTATGAGAATTTTCTCTGTGGGGATACAATATTCTGACTCCAGCACTTCTAAACATATCTGGGTAGCAGAAGATTCTCTGCTGAGGTGGGGATTTCAACGGAGGCACACATGTTCATGGAAAGGACTCTTCAGAAAATCAAAGTCAAAGGACTCCTGACATTCTTTTTGAATCCAAAACACCATTAGTAAAGAGACAAGGTTGAAATTTAAAGTTGTCAGAGAATTTAATGAAAATAATTGTGTGTGTGTGTGTGTGTATGTGTGTGTGGGTAGTGACAGGAAAGAGAGAGAGAGTACCTACCCTGTGACAAGGACTGCACTCAAAGTTAATGTATATTTGTGTAATCTAATAAAAAGGCACCAAGTTCAGGGAGATATATTATGAAATTATGAGATAAGGAAAAATAACAAAAATTCTTACTGTTCTTCAAACCCTTGAACAAAGCACAAAGCTTAACTCATAACTATGGAAATTATTTTCAACCCTGATTCACCACCTTTCTCAACACAGCTGTGTAGTACAGGAGCTTTACAGCCTTGTGTTGGATCTCTGACTGTTGGGGGCATCCAATATACAAAACTGTAGGATACCACTTCCTGACCTCCATGGTCTCCCATATTAGTAGGACAGAAACATATACAACCAGACATTCAAGTGGCTCTAACACAAGAACAAATTCTCTAAAAGAGGCCCACATTCAGTTCTATATATATTCCTCAGACAGTAGGAAATCAAGCAAACATAGCTATCTCCAAAGAAGCATGATACTGTGAGGAGGCTGTCATAGAATGTATACAGCCCAGCCACAAATATAGGCATCTGACAAGAGAAGGGAGCCACCTGTGAAAATATGAACGGTCCTATTACATGCAAAAATACTCAGGTAATATTTTTAATTAGTGAAAGTTTCATGACCCTAGAAGTATAGAGCTAAAGATATCTGTCTAGGGAGAGTATGTGGACATTGTTACATGCTGTAGCAAACATCAGCTAGAATTGAACAGAGAGGCACAGCAAGATTACAGCAAGTTGTGAGGATTCGGAACTATTTTTCAGAAATAAGTGATGTTTTACATGTTCTATAGTGAACACACAGCATATACTAATCCCCATGGATAGTAAAATTGAGATATAAATATGTAAAGGAAACTGTAAATAATTTATGATAAACATTGAAAGGGAAATAAGAATTCATTTGTGGCTAATGTCAAGGTAACCTTCATTTCCCTCCTATGACATAATATCTGTTGCTTATATCTGAGACACAATGCTATGATAGGTGGGTTACAGCACTCTAGGGAGGCATATCCTTGGTTCTAGGATTGATTTTATAGGTAAAAAAAAAACACGAGAGACCATCACTCTCACCCTTACAACCAAAACAATTTGGATAAGCAACATTTTTTAACTCATCAAAGAGATGAGGGTATGATATGAAGAAATTTAGATTCACTAGCCTCCAGAAAATGACAGGTCTTTTGTAGAAGACAGAAGACCCATACCTGTTCTTATACCAGAAATAGCAGTGGGAGGAGGAATCTACCAGAGACAGAAAAAGTGTGATATTACCTGAAACTTCAAGAAACTTAACAGCATGTAGACAGGCATGATAGATCAGGACACCAAGGAGCCCCAGCCACAGAGGGAAATTACACCTTCCTCCAGATCTTTCTTTCAGGAGTTCACCAAGGACTGAGTGATAGTGCAGAGAGGAAAACTAAAACAACTCTTGAGGCAAATGGGGTTTACTTCAAATGCAAGTCACAATCCAAAGACAGTGAAAGGGCATGAGAGCTGAGAGAAACCCCTTTGATTTATTAAAGATGTTCACCAAATGTAAGACAGCTGTGCTCCAAATATGATTACAGAACATTAGGAATGGCAGAAATTTTCAAGATACCGAAAGTGGCGAGGGATAACAGAGCAATTACAACTTCCCAGTTATATAATAAGCTGATAGTCAGCTATAATGCAGAAAGGGAGACATCTGTGGTTAACAAATCTGGTGGATGAACTAACTGTAAATCATAATGAGAATTTTTAAAAGTCATCAATCTTCATATCTTAAGTCTTACAGAAACGAAAGCACTGATTTGACTATGAAAGCCTTTGAAGTCAATGAGGAAACTAAGAAACTAATCTAGAAGCCTACCACAAGAAGGAATGTACTGTTTTCTTGGGGTCATTATTTCCTTGGTTGCTACTGTTTTTTTTTTAATATATGATATCTGGCATAAAATAAATACATCTAATGCATATGAAGACATAGAATAGCCCAGAGACAAGAGAGGAAAGCATCAATAGAAGCAGACATAGAGCTGTTAGAGAAGTTTGTATCATCAGACAAAATTTAAAGTAAGTTTTTTAAAAGTACTAAAAAGTTTTGTGAAAAATGTAATCAAAGTGTATGAAAAGGAAAATTTCAGCAGTTATGGAGAATATGAAAAAATCAAATGAAATGGTAGGAGTGAAAGAAATAATGGCCAAACTTTCTGTAGATATCAAACCAAAGATCCTATCTCAGTTTTTCACAAAGACAAGTCGTACAAAGACAACCACACACAGTACATCACACTCACATCCATCACTTTTAAAAAAGCAAATATTTAAAAAGACAGAGAAAATTAAAAACTAAGGAATATAAATTCAGATTATGAATGACTTTTCATCAGAAACAATGGCAACAAGAAAGCAATGGGATGATATCTTTAAGGTCTCAAGCATAAAAATATGCTGTAAAAATAAATTTTATTTCTAGAAAAATTTTATGAAAGTGAGTCAAATCACTAGTGGTAAAGAAATACTTTTAAATAAATTATTCTGAGACAACTTGGTAGCAATTTGCAGAACACCGAAAGTAGATACCATCTCACTTGAGATTACAAATACAATAAGAAAGTAGAGGTCAATTTTTAATCTTGAAAAACCTAACAAAATTTGACTCAAAATTCAAAGAAAATAAAAGATTGGTAAGTTTGTCTACATAAGATATTGTATGGCTTTTAAAAAGCACTGTGAATGTCAAAAGAGATTAAAAGTTAGAAGAAATTATTCAAAACGTATGTATCAAAAGATTGTTATCCCTAATATGCAATGAACTCTTAAAACATCTAAAGTACAAGAGACTAAAACATAATTAAAAATAGCATAAAAGATAATTTGCACACAAAGATATAAATGGCTCTCAAAATCTCTAAGAAAATTAAAATTAAAATGCTAGAATACCATTAATTGCTCTTTAGAATAGAAAAATTAAAAGGTATGCCAATACATTCTGCTGGTAATGTTGTAGAGAAACAGGCACCCATATGTTGCTGGTAGAAATGTGAACTGTTTCCACCTTTCTAAAGAAGAATGACAATATCTACTAAAACAACATATGCAATTACCTCTAACACATAAGTCTCACTCTTAGGAATATAGTCTGAAGATACCCTCCAACAATACAAATATACATGTACATAAATGTTTTTTTCAACAGTGTTTGTAATAGTAAAATACTGGAAACAGCCCAAATGCCCATGCCTGGGAGGGTGGCTAAATAAATTACATATCCATAGAAGAAAGCATGAAATAGTTGTTCAAGATAATGAGGCGTATCTCTATGAACAGATTTTGGATGAGGATATATAATTGATTGAAAAAAGCAAAATGTGAGAGTACCTATTATATGCTACTTTTAAGGAGGAAAGAAGAGGATGTAATAAAATACACATGTATCCAGTCATTTGTGCGAAAGAAATACAGGAAGTATACACCATACTAAAGATATTGGTACATATGTAGGTAGGGTGGTAAAGGGGTGGAAAGGAATTGGAAATGGGGACAGATTAGTAAGGATGAAGATGGAGTGATAATTCTTAAAGCTACCATAATATTTTATGTGCCCCAGAAAATTAATTATTAAAATTAACCAGGCTATATAGGGAACCAAAATGGAATCTAAGCAATTACTGACTAACACAAATAAATTTCAAATTCAATATTTGTTATACTGTATTACAAATGAATAACATAAGCTCATTGAAGAGACAGGGGAAAAAAGAAATAACCTAAGTAATTATGGAAAATTGGATACTTCAGGCTAAATACAAAAAGAACTGCATGGAAATACTGTAGTTAGTAAGTCTATACACAGTAAGTTATACACAGTGATGTGGGCTATCAATTTTCTAATTACTTAATTTGCTTTATATTAGTAAGTAAGTGAATATATTGTAGATGAGGAGAACAACGTTCATGCTGATGTAGAAAGAATGTATAAATAAGAAAGCAGGAAAGGATAGAATAAAATGTGTGATACTAGATTGCAATCAAGGATATCAGTACTATTTACAATTAATGAACATATACTCAGATAGACAAGGAGATAGATGTCATACAAGGATAACATAGGATACTTATCTGTATTTCATACCCTTGTCTATTGAGAGGGTCTAGGAACAATGAAAACACTTGTGATCTGGATACTGAGAAATAACTTTCTTCAATATAGGGAACCTGAACTCCATGGAGAAGAATTTGATTCTAAAACTGGGACAAGAAAAATACAAGATGAACCTAAAATATTTGCTGGTGTCAGAACAAACAGAAGTGCTTAAAAAATGGGTGGAGAGAAGCTGGATCAATCATGTATTATTAGTAGGAAGGTACAATTGTGCAGGCAATCTGGAAAACAGTTTGACATGTTTTTATAAAACTAAAAGCTTAATTATCACAAGACCCAGAACTCATACTCTTCAGCATTTATTGAAGAGAAATGAAAACTTGTATTCACATAAAACCCCATAAATGAATGTTCATAGCAGCTTCAATAATAATAGTCCCCAAACTGGGAATAAGCTAAATGTGCCTCAAAGGGTGAATAACCATTAACAACAACCTAATATAACCCAAACTACTGAATACTGCTCAGCAATAAAGAATGAGTCATTGATACATATAACAGATTAAATTAATATCCAGGAAATTATGTTGAGTGAAAAAAATCTTAAAATTTTATATACTCTGAGTTCATTCATATAAAATTTTTGAAATGACAATGTTTTAGAAATTGAAACTGGATTAGGGAATTGAAATGGACCCAAATATCTAAAACAGTCTTAAAATGTAAGGTCAAAGTTGTTAAGACTCAGTTCCTGATTTCAAAACTTACCACAAAACCATGGTATTCAAATCTGTGGTACTAGCATAGAGACATATAAGTTGACCAATGAAATTCAATTGAGAATCCAGAAATAAATTCATACTTCTATGAACAACTGAATTTTGACAAGTATACCAAGTCCTATCAATGAAAGAATAAATAGAATTTTTGACAATGGAGCTAGAACAACTGGGATTCCACATGCATACATTTTGAACCCTTACCTCACGCCATATTCAAAAATTAATTCTAGTTGTATTAATGGCCTAAATATTAGAGTTAAGCAACCCAACTCTTACAAGAAAACACAGAAGTAAATCTTCATGGTCCTAGATTTGACAATTGCTTCTAAGATATAACACCAAAACATAAGCAACAAAGAAAAACGCAAAGATAAATTGAACTTCATCAAAATTAAAATTTTATATGCACCAAAGAACTTAATGTTTCTTAGATAAATGAATAAAGAAAATGTGGTATATACATACAATGGGGTTCTACTCAGCCATAAAGAAGAATGAAATTATGTCATTTGTCAGTAAATATGTGCAACTGGAAAACATGTTAAGTGAAATAAGCCATAATCAGAAAGTCAAGGGTCAAATATTTTCTCTCATATGTGGAAGCTATGGGAAAACCAAAAAGTAATACAGAGAGGGAGAATAAGAGGGAGAGGCACAGAGGATCAAAAAGGAATAAAAATTAAAGAGAAAAAAAAAGGTATTTGAAAGAGGAGGGTGGAGAATCTCATAAACAGAGAAGGTGGACCACTAGAGTAAAGTAAGGGGACTGAGGGGCAGGGAGGTGGGTAGGGCATGGGGAAGTACTGAGGAATGCAATCTACTAAATCAAGTAATGTCCATGTATGATTATGCCACAATGAATCCTGTTTTAATCATTATAATGTACTAATAATCAGAATAATGATAATAGAAGGGAGATTAGTAGAACAAGTTGATTGGGGGAGGGAGGAGAGGAGGAAAGAGAAAGTACTAGGAAATGTGATTGATTAAATCATGTTATGTGCATGTACAAATATGGCATAATAAATCCTAATATCAATTGTTGATATAATACCCCCCCAAAATAAAATAAGTTGTTTTGGGCCCATTTCACTTCCATATAGATTTTAGAATTGGCCTTTGCATTTATATAATGAGATTGTTGAGATTTTTTATAGGAGTTACATTGAATCTGTAGATAGCTTTGGTACCATTGACAACATGTTGTCATCCTATCAGTAAATACAGGATATCTTTCCATTTATTTAGGATTTCTTTAGTAAGTGAAAAGACCACCCACAGAATGAAAGAAAATATTTACAAAACATATCTGGTAAGAATTTAATGTCCAGAATTAATAAGGAATCCCTACATTTGAAAAACAAAAAGACAAGCCAATTAAAAAATTGGGAGAGGACTTGAATAGATATTTCCTCAAAGAAGGTATACAAATGGCTGATAAAGACATGAAAATATGCTTAACATCATTCTTCATTAGGGAAATTCAAAATCACAATACCTCTTCATACCTACCAAGTTAGGTCTTACTTTTTTTTTTTTTTTAAGAAAGTGAAAATAACAGATGTTGGCAAGATGTGGAGAAATTTTAACACTCAAAATATTGCTGGTGGGAATGTACCATGGTGCCACTGCTATGGAAAACAGTTTATGGTTCCTCAAAAATCTAAACATAGAATCACCATATAACCTTGTGATGCTTAGTTATATCCCCATCAGAGTGAAAATAGGAACTTGAACTGATATGTGTACAAAAATATTCATTGCAGCATTATTCAGAATAGCTAAATGGTGGCAACAACTCTCTAGTATCCATCAACAGATTGAGTGTGTAAACAAAATGTGGTATACACAAACAATGGAATATTTTTCAGCATAAAAAAGGAATGAGTAGTGATATATGCTATGATGTAGATACAACTTGAAAACATTATAGAAACAGCAGTGGTTGTGGCAGAACATTGTGAATGTAATTAATGCCACTAAAGTATACACTTTAGATGATTAAAATAGCAAAATTTGTATATCATGTATATATAATATGTATCATATATTAACATGATAAAAGATTTTATATGAAAAAAATTTAAAACAAACATTTCAACAAAGAAGATATAAGAACATTCACAAGTGCATGAGATGTATTCAGTATCACTGTTAAGGCAAAACATAGGTGATTCCATAATTTAGCTGTTGTCAATTGTGCTGCTATAAACATTGATGTAGTTGTATCACTATAGTATAATGATTATGGAATCCACTTAGATGACCCTCAATGGGGGTTGAGAAATTGTGGTGTGTGTATATATATATAATGGAATTTATATATTTTATATATATATAATGGAATTTTACTTAGCCATAAAGAAGAATGAAATTATGGCATTTGCTGGTAAAGGATGTAAATTGAGAACATCATGGTAAGTGAAATGAGGTAGATTTGAAAAATCAAGGGTTGACTCTTTTCTCTCATGTGAAAGTTAGAGTAAAATAAAGAAAATAAGGAGGGGAAATATTATGGTTTGGATGTGAGGTGTTCATGTGTGAGACAATGCAAGAAAGTTTCAAGGAGAAATGATTGGGTTACCAGAACCTTAACCCAACCAGTGAATTAATCTCCTGATGGGATTAATTGAGTGGTTAGGGTGTGACTGGAGGAAGTGGGTCATTGGGGGTATGCCTTTGGGGTATATATTTTGTGTGGGGCAAGTAGAGTGTCCTTCTCTGCTTCCTCCTTCCTCATCATGTGATCTGCTTCCCTCTATCACACTCTTCTGCCACCATGTTCTGCCTTCCTTGAACCTTGAGGAATGGAGCTGGCCTCCAATGGACTGAGATCTCTGAAACTATGAGCCCCTAAATAAACTTTCCTCCTCTGCAGTTTTTCTGGTTAAGTCTTTAGTCACAGCAGTGAAAAGCCTGACTAAAACAGGAGGATTGTGTATCATAAAGATATAGGGAAGACCAGTAAAGTAGAAGAAGGATATTGAGAGGGAGAGAGGAGGAACAGGAAAGGGGAGAATATGTGGAATGAATTTTTAAAACTCATGTTATGTTTCTATGTAAATATACCACAGGGAAGTTCACCTCTATGTGTAAGTAGAAAGAACCATTAAAAAATAGATGAGTGTAAGGAAGACAAGTAGAGGAAGGAGAATAGAGGAGGGAGGAGGGACGGGGAAAAGTCGGGGAACATGAACTGAAATCAAATTCCATGCATGTATGATTTTGTCAGGATGAACCCAGCTACTATGTCTAACTATAATGCTTTAATTAAAAAAAAGTAAGGTAAAAGAAAGCTTTTCACTTCTAATAGAAGGCTGAAATCAAACATCAGGTGACACCTAATGTTGGCAAGCATGTGAAGCTACTAAAACTTTGAAATGGGGTGGAAATGTGGAAAGCTGCCACTAGGTCAAGGAATTACTTCCTAGATTCTTATCATGTGGAACATACATCTATACCACAACTTAACAATTCCATTCCTACAAATATACCAGAGAAAGGAAAACATGTCTCCAGAATGTGACTTTTATAAGAATACTTTAGCAGTTTTTTCTTAATGGTCAAAACCTGGAGATGACATAAATATGTACTGAGAGGGAATGGATAAACAAATGGTGTGATATTCATCTATGTAAAAACTCAGCCAAGAACAGAAGTAAAGCCACCAGTGCATACAGTGCAACATTGAATCTTACAGACATTATTATGAGTGGAGTAAACCAGACACAAAAAAGGACACACGGTGTGATTCCGATGACAAAGGGTTCTAGAATGGGTAAAACTAATGTTGCTGTGGTTAGACTAAAAGTATGTTCCTTTGGGAAAGATCTGGCCAAATTGTTAGAAGAATTTGGGGGATGATGAAAATGTTCTATTTCTTCTTTTGGTTGGTAGTTATGTATACATGATTGTTAAAAAATAGAACTGAACACTTAGAATATATGCATTTCACTGTAGGTAAATATAGCCCAAAAATGAAAATAAAATAAATTTGGCCTTGCAAATTTTTAGATAAACTTTGATAATGGGGAACATGACTATATATTCTTTTTTCACAATTTTCCAGAAAACATTTATTGTTTAATATGGTGATATATCCTCTTTTTATTTTTTAATTTTAATTTGTTATATATGACAGCAGAATGCATTGTAATTCATATTACACAATTTTTAATATCTCTGGTTGTACACAAAGTAGAGTCACACCATTCTTGTCTTCATACATGTACTTAGGGTAATGATGTCCATTTAATTCCACTGTTTTTCCTACCCTCATACCCCTCCCTTCCACTCCTTCCCCTTTGCCCTATCTAGAGTTCATCTAATCCTCCATGCCTCCAACCCCTAACCCCATTATGAATCAGCCTCCTTAAATCAGAGAAAACATTCTACATCTGTTTTTTGGGGCTTGATTTCACCTAGCATTATATTGTCCAACTCCATCAATTTACCTGGAAATGCCATGATTTTATTCTTTTTTTATTGCTGAGTAATATTTCATTGTGTTTATATACCACATTTTCTTTATCCATTCATCTACTGAAGAGCATCTAGATTGGTTACACAGTTTAGCTATTGAGAATTGTGCTGCTATAAAATTGATGTGGCTGTGTCCCTGTAGTATGCTGTTTTTAAGTCCTTTGGGTATAGACTGAGGAGTGGGATAGCTGGGTAAAATGGTGATTCCATTTCAAGTTTTCCAAGGATTCTCCATACTGTTTTCCAGATTGGTTGCACCAATTTACAGTCCCACCAGCAATGTATGAGTGTGCATTCCCCCCCACATCCTCACCAACATGTACTTGTTGTTTGTATTCTTGATAACTGCCATTCTGACTGGAATGGGATGAAATTTTAGAGTAGTTTTGATTTGCATTTCTCTAATTGCTAGAGATGTTGAACATTTTTTCATATATTTGTTGATTGATTGTTTATCTTCTTCTGAAATGTGTCTCTTTAGTTCCTTGGCCCATTCATTGATTGGGTTATTTGTGTTTTGGGGTGTTTAGCTTTTTGAGTTCTTTCTATATTCTAGAGATTAGTGATCAATCTGATGTGCAATGGTAAAAATCTGCTCCCAAAATGTAGGCTTTCTATTCACCTCACTGATTGTTTCTTTTGCTGAGAAGAAGCTTTTTAGTTTGAATCCATCCCATTTATTGATTCTTGATTTTAATTCTTGTGCTATAAGAGTCTTATTTAGGAAGTTGGAGCCTAATCCGACATGATGGAGATTAGGACCTACTTTTTCTTCTAATGGATGCAGTGTCTCGGGTTTAATTTCTAGGTCCTTGATCCACTTTGAGTTGAGTTTTGTGCATGGTGAGAGATAGGAGTTTAATTTCATTTTGTTGCATATGGATTTCCAGTTTTCCCAGCACCATTAGTTGAAGAGGCTATCTTTTTTCCAATGTATGTTTTTGGAGCCTTTGTCTATGACTACATATTTTTAAAGATGTTCAGGAACATGATGTGCACTGTTGGTATCATAGATAATTACTTGTTTTAAGTAAACTACAGATAAATTTTAATTTTATCATCAGGCTCATCATTTCAGTTCTGATTTTTTTAATTAATTCAAAAGACCATAAGAAAGTCTTTCCTTCTATATATTTTCTCATTAATGTCTGTTAAGAATTGATGATTATTATTTTTAATTCTTCTTGATATTTTTTAGATTATTTAGAATACATTATTGTGAAAAAAGGAAAGAACATATTCATTGGGCTTTCTTGAAAATCTGTGTCAGGTCATTGCCTCTCTGATGTAGAAAAGACTTGGGGTTGGGGTTACTGTATTCTGCTATTTTGCTAATTTGCTGAGTAATGAGGCAAGACAACCTCTTAGCCAAGAGTATTAACTCCAGCAGTGAATGAATCCAGTTTTCTTACACACAAGGCTCTAAGAGTTCCCACTCTAACCTGTGAAACCTAAAGAATTTATTTTGAAGAGCTTTTATTTCTGCTTCAGGATTAGGGAATTCATTTCTGCAGATACTTATAGATTCCACCTTGTCTGGAGGCATAAACTAACGACAATCCAGCTTGAGGTTGACATATGTAGTGGTGAGGAGGATTAAATAGTGGAAAATAAGATGTACAAGTATTAAACAACCAAAAGATAATGCAGATTCATAATATGATTAAATGAAAAAAGTTACGTATTATTCAAACAGTAGAGGTCTACTGTAAATGAGGAAGAAGAAAGAGCACTGGGAATTAGAAATAAGTTTTCTCATTCAATAAAAGTAGTGTTTTGTTGCGTAGTGGATAGAATTGGGGGACACTGCAATATTCTTGTACATAGTGCACCAAACAACTGAATCCCTGTGTTATACTCTAGATATGGGGTCTCCCCCAAAAGCTCATGTATAAGACAGCATAAGAGAGTTTTAGAAGTGAAATGAATGGGTTATAAGAGTTTTAGCCTAATCTGTGCTTTGATCCCCTGATAGGAATTAACTGAGTGGTAACTCTAGGCAAATAGGGTGTGGCTGGAGGAGGTGGGTCTTTGGGATATACCTTTGGGATATATATTTTGCCCCTGGGGACTGGAACAGTCTCTGTCTCTGATTTCTGGTTGTCATGTCTTGGGTTGCTTTCCTCTGCCATACCCTTATGCCCTAATGCCTTACCTCAGGTTCAGAGCAATGGGGTCGACCATCTGTGAATTGAGACCTCTAAAACCTTAAGCCCCAAATAAACTTTTTCCTCCTCTAAAATTGTTCTTGTCAGCTCTTTTGGTCATAGCAATGAAAAAGCTGACTAAAGCTCCTTGAGACTACACTATTTTCATTTAGATTATTTTAAATAATTGTTTGTAATAGGCAAAAATATAGTTCTCATTTAAGTTAAGTGACTTACCTAAGCATGTACTCTTTAACCCCATGACATCAAACAGTGTCTAGAACAACAGTAATTAAGTAGTAGGTCAAGGATGGCTTCTATGGTCTCATGAGTCAATCATTAAATTTTCAGAAATTTTATGCATTACTTATAGCACTGTTAAAAATTGAAAAATTTATAATTCAGTAAGTTTTATTAAATAAAATGATATTAAAATAATAATTTCCCAACTATTTTCTTATGTTTTACTCATATCTATACTGTTAAAATTAGTTTCATTCACTAAATTGTTGTAGTGAAAATAATGGTGTGAAGCTATACATCTTTTCCTAATTTTGTACTGATGATATTATGTTGATAGCTTGAAATCAATCATGGTAGGAGTATTTACACTATAGAAATTGGTAACACTACAAATCAGGGTATGACTTTTTGTTGTTATTGTTAATTACCTAGATTTAAGAAAATGTTACTTATGCAGATTAAAACTTAAAGTATGTCATATTCAACATACATTTACCTTGTTTTTTATCATCTTACTTATCAACATAAACAAAATATCAACCAACATTCATGAGAGAAGTACACTTGTTCTAAACCAGGAATCTCACCACCAGGTATAGATCTAAAGGAAACAGAATCAGTATGTTGAAGAGATATCTGTACTTCCTTGTTCACTGCAACATTATTCACAATAGCCAAGGTATGGAATCAACTTAAGTGTCTATCAGTATATGAATGGATAAAGGAAATGCAGTCTTATACACAATGAGTTAACATTCAGCTCCTAGAAAGAAGGGAATTGCAAAAATGTGGATGAACCTGGGGGATATTGTATTAAGTGAAATAATCCAGGCATAATAGACAAATACCAGATGATCTCACTCATATGTAGAATATAAAAAAGTTGAACTCATAAGAGTGGGTGGTTAGAATGGTGATTACCAAGGGTTGAGGGTAAAGGTGAGGACTGGGGAAATGTTTGTCAAAGAATACAAAATTTCAGTCAAATGTCAGGCATAAGCTCAAGGATATAATGTACAACATGGTGGCTGTAATTTACCACAATGTATTGTTACTTGAAAATTGCCAGAGAGATTTTAAATGTTCTCACAAGAAGCAAAAGATTAGGGAAAAAAAGGAAATACATCTGTTTATCAGTTGCAAGCAAAATGTGTTGTTTGGAAAAAATAAATATTTTCTGAGATTAATTGGCAATGTGAAATGTATAATAAGGTTATATATTTTATTGCCATTTGTAAATTACATGATATACATCCCAGTAAACTCTGTAATAAACTTGCATATACATTTTCAAGATTATGGACTTATGAGTACTATTTATAGATATGTCTATCTATACATTAGATTTGATACATACATATATACATACTTTTCCTCTCTCCAAAGAGCCAGTTGTTCATAGTTTATCACCACACCCTTGAGTACCATCCAATTTCTGCCCTTAAGACAGCTATAAGGACAGGGCTGGAGATATAGCCCAGTTGGTAGAGTGCTTGCCTTACATGCACAAGGCCCTGGGTTCAATCCTGAGTCCCACAAAAAACAAACAAACAAATAAATAAATAAAGATAAGGATACTTTAAGAGCCACATTAAGGAAACCAGATGTTCTGGGGCTCAAGTAAGAGGGGGACAAGGAGAGAGCATCCAGTTGGAAGGATCAAGATAAATGTGAACAAATGGAAATTCTGACCTTTTGATTGATTCTTGAAGGTGAGAGAGAATTCATCAGAATTCATGCCCCAGATAATGCTCCAAATAGAACTTGAAGAAACCACCGGGGCAGGAAGTAGTAGGACTTTTCTACCCTCAGTGTTCTTTTGTTGGGGGAACAGAAACTAACTTGGTCTGATTTATGTAAAAAGATATGGATCAGATGGAGAAGAATCAGGCTGAGAGGCAACCTGAAACAATGCTCCAAATCACACTTTACAACAGTCTCAACACAGGTGGCATGGGAAAATGTACACTGTTGAAGCAGGCACTGTGGCCCTCCAAACCAGATCCTGTGTAATCAGGACTATCAATGTTCTCTACAATATTCCCCTTTTTTGAAGTCCACAGTGAATCTCATACTGCAGGAACCTGACAGAGGCTGTTCTTTGGGCTAAAGTGAACTAGGGAAGCAAGGCAGTTTCAACATTAGTAAAGTGGACTTTGCTTACTACACAAACACTTAGGTGGGTCATTCACTCAGCATAGGAAATATTTTTCAATAAGGCACTTGAAAACTAAAATGTATTTACTTGGTAATGTTTTCAACTTGATTAAGATTTAGTGAGCTCTTATTATTTGCAAGGTACTGTGCTAGGTACTAGGGATTCCAATGACTAAGGCAGCTCATGGTCCTCCCTTTTATAATCATATATAAAAAAAAAATCAGCTTTTCAGATGGAGAGGTAAGCTAGGCTGGGCTTTGAAAACAAATAGACAAAGGACATTCTTGACATATTCAAACTGTAAGTTAATTTTGGGATGACATAGGGTAGCAAGAGATAGACCAGAAATGCAGGGCTGTGACATGGAAGAATTTTTTTAAAAAGGCATCAGGGAACCATAGAAAGTTTTAGGGGTCAAATGTGACATTGTCAGTGTATGTATCATGAGCTTTGGGAAGGTAACACAGAAGTTGTGACAAGATGGTTTAGAGTTAAGAACAAAGGGATCACTATCTGGAACAAAGCTGTTTATCATATTTCAAATCAATATTTCAAAGAAAAGATAATGAGGGTTTGATCTACGATGATGGAAGAAGAATGAAAACAGAAGTTTGGATACAAGAAACACCATGAACTTGAAAGGATTTGAACACTAATTGGCTCATCAGTTGAGACAAATTTAGTTTTGCTGGGTTTTGTACTAGGAGGTCAAGTTCCTGTCCTAATGCCTCAAGCTCTCTAGGCATACCTGTGTTTCCATGTTTGCCTGTGGGTTCTCCAGACCTCAACTGTTGTTTGATTTAAACAGAGCTCAGATGTTTGCCCACTGTGCAAATACAGTGGCCCCATGAACTTCAGGGAGATTGTGATTAATTACATTGCACCTTTTTTATGAAGTACAATGATTGTTTTAGCTGCCATAAAGAGAAGTTCCTCTGTGTTTTTTGCAAGGTTGCATTGATCTGGTTATAGCCTTACCTGAGGTATGCACACAAATATATCCTATGAAAATCTGAAGTGGTTCTTGCGCCAAGAGGAGTTGACAAGGGACACAGGCTTTTGTGATAAACTTATTTTATACTATATTTGATATTGGCTCATCTTTCCTAAAATCTAAATGATATATCCTCTGAAAAATGAACGTAAGTGAAACCTAATTTAATTGAAATTCAATGGGCAATAACTGACAGGCAGGTCAGAGTTTTTTTTTTTTTAACTGTTTGTTTTGCAAATAACACAATAATTCTTTAAATGGCTAAGCTACTGCCTTCATGACAGGAAAATGTTCTAAAGAGACAATGTTCAATAGCTTATTGACCTTTTTATTAAGATCAAGTGAAGAGAGTTTTTGTTGACCTGGGTCCAGGAGAAATTATGATGAAGAAAAACCTCTTAGCAAACTGTGTTTGCACAAGGGGCAAACATCTGAGCTCTGTTATAAATGAAACATTGGTTGGGCTATAGAATGAATGAGAATAAACCTTCATTGTAAGCCACTGGGAAAAAATTGCTAAGTTACAGCTGTTTTGAATAAAAGCTTAATGTAAGCATGGAAGGATAGACTTTATTCTTCCATAGAAGAAAACCACACACACACACACACACACACACACACACACACACGTGTATTTCTTTTCTTCTCTACAGATAGTAAGGCCATGAAGTTTAAACATAAAAACATTCCCTTTTATGTCTCATTAAGTCTCTAAATCAGAATCCCTATCTTTTCTTTAATCATTGGTTATTTTTTTCTTATTCTTTAAATGTGTTGAGGGATATAATTTTCTAACAAAACTGTGTGCTATTCTGATCAAAAGCCACAAATTTCACACAATTTTACCAGAACTAAGATACCCTAACCTGTGATCATAAGAGGGCTGTGTCACACAGACTTAGCCCAACCACAGCAAGAAGACCAGCCAGGAACTACAGAATTGTTTCAACAGAGGCAAAGTTGTCTTAAAAGGCACAGTGGTTATTATGTTCCCATGGGAATGTTGGTTAAAGCAAGTCCAGAACAGAAAGATTCCTTACTGAATATTTATCTGGGATAAAAGAAAGTTCCAACAATGATAACTATAGTGAGTGGTTCTCTAGCAACAATTCAGTAGTTTGAAGAATGATTTTCTCACTCTTAACTATTGGACTTATCTCTGAGTGTCAAAAACTTGTCTCTATTACAGAAATATAGTCAAAGCTGATGATATCACAATGAGATTATCTACACTTGGAGAAAACTATGAGACAACTTTGTGTTTTAGTTGTGAGATTATTTTGCATTCTTTGCTTAATTCTGTTACTTCATGAATTGAGTTCCTAGTTGTCACAGTGCATTTATTAAAGAGTTATTCTTTCTCTGCCGTTTTCCACTGGAATAACGTCACATATCAAATTTATATTTATGTGTATAATGTCCCTTTTCTTAATATTTTTCCTGAAAGGCTTGCATAGGACTAAACTTTTCTGTATTTTGAAATAGATGGAACATTGTGCTGTATATGTCCATGTATGAGCACATGTATGTGTACAAAGTTGGCTAGGTTTGGTATTTGCCTGGTTGGCAGATTAACAGCTACCCATTCAATACCTGTGAGAGTCATAGACTTTTTTTTTAAACTCTTATGTTTCTGTCTATTGTTGCACACTGTATAATTTTTGATTCACATTTCTTTTCCAGTTCTTCACCTCTATTTTCAATTTTGTGTCTTTTTAAGATTATCCACTATGTTTTGTCATTTCCCAAAACCTTTATTAAATTATAAAATACATATATAAAAGTGAAGTTCACAAATGTACAACTCCATGAGTTCTAAAATCATGTGCATTCAGATGTAACCCAGTCCAATCAAAAGAAATAAAGCCCGTGCTCCTAAGAAGCTTCCTTCCTGCCTCTTCCAATCACTGTCCTCCTCATCCAGAAAGGCAGTTATCAACCTTATTTCACTGTAGATTGGAGTTCCCTCCTATTAAACTTTATGTCAATGAAGCTTTATACAAGGACTTGCTTTATATATGTGTAGCTTGATGTCTTGTGTCTAGTTTCAATGACAATTAAAAAACATACTTCATCATTTTTGGATTTTTTTTCAAAGAAAGAACTCATGATTTCTGTGATTTCCTTTATTTTACCTTTTCTATTTCATTGATTTTCAGCTCTGGCATTCACTTTTTCCTCATTATTCTTACTTTATGTTTTATTTATCCTTATTTTTCTAGCTTCTACTATTGAAAATTAAATTACTGATTTTAACCATTTACAGTTTAAATTTCTTTCTAACCACTACTTTAGCTGTATAGTAAAAAGGTTTATATGCCAGTTTTAATTTTAGATCAAAAGTGTTTTCTAACATCCCTTGTGATTTTTCTCCAATTTATGGGTTGCTTAGAAGTGTGTTGTGTAATCTTCCAAATATCTAAAACTTTACTAAATTTTACTGTGATTTTTAATTTTTAATTTGATTCACTTTTGATCAGAGAAAAAACTTTGCATGAGTTTGATCCCTTTTAATTTGTGGAGATTTTGTTTTTGTCTTAGAATATTGCATATACTGTAGAATTTTCCAAATGTGCTTGGAAAGAATATATATTTTGCTGTTGTACAGTGATCTGGATATTCATTAGGTCATGTTAATTTATAGTGCCATTTAATTCTATGTCCTTGCTGATTTTCAAATATATAACTATAATTGTTGAATTCTCTAATTCTTTCAAATCCAACGTTTTGCTTCATATGTTTAGAGACTTCATCTTAGATGCATATTGTTAAGAATTGTTATGTCTTCCTGTTGTAGTGAACTTTTTCTCATTATGAAATATTATTCTTTGTCTTTGTTAATGTTTTTTGCTTAAAGTCTGTTGCCCAATCTTACCATAGCTACTCTAATTCTCTTATGCTTACTGTTTCTGTGGTTTACCTTTCCCATCCTTGCATTTTCCATTTTGTGTGTGTATGTGGAATTTAAACTGTATGTCTTGTAGAACACATATAGATAGTTCTTCCTTTTTATCCAATCTGACAATGTCTGTTTTTGATTGGTTTGTCTATTTTGTTACAAACTACTTTTGATACATTTTTACTCAATTCTATTAAATTATTGAAACTTGGATACATTATAGGTCTATTTCCTCTCCTCTCTGCAACTGCTGTTGTGTGTATTACATTTATGTGTTCTATGAACCAAATGATAAAATAGCACTTTTAAAGAAATAGAGGAAAAATACCTATTTCCCTTCCCCCTTGGGTTTGGTCACAGTTTCCTTTGTCCAAAAATTTTTGGTCCTTGCTGAAAACTGAACATTTTAGATAATATATTATAGCAACTCTGGGTTCTCATATAGATATTTGCATATTTAGAATTTCTGGTGATTTTTATTTCTTGCCATAGACTTATTTTCCATTTGCAACCTCTTTTAGTTGAGGGGCAGATCTGCCAGCAACTAATTCTTTCCATTTTTAAAAAATTTGTAAATAACCTTATTTGACTTTCACTTTTTTAAAAATTGCTTTATTTTTTTAAAGTTATACATGACAGTAAATGTATTTTGACATAATATACATATATAGATTATAACTTCCCATTCTTGTGGTTATACATGGTGTGGAGTTTCACTGGTTGCGTATTCATATATGAACAGAGGAAAGTTATGTCTGATTCATTCTACTATCTTTCCCATTTCTATTCCCCTCCTTTCCCCAATTCCTCATTGTCCAATCCAGTGAACCTCCATTTTTCCCTCCACCATATCTACTCTGAGTCAGCATCAGCATATCAGAGAGAATATTTGGCCTTTGGTTTTGTAGGATTGGCTGATTTTACTTCACATGATTTCCTCCAGTTCCATCCATTTACTGGCAAATACAATAATTTCATTCATCTTTATGGCTGAGTAATATTTCATTGTGTATATGTACCACATTTTCTTTATCATTCATCTACTAAAGGGAATCTAGGTTGGTTCCATAGATTGGCTATTGTGAATTGAGATGGAATACCTTTGGGTATATTCCAAGGAGTAGGATAAATGGGTCTAATGGTGGTTCCATTCCAAGTTTCCTGAGGAATCTCCCTACTGCTTTCCAGAGTGGTTGCACTAATTTGCAGTCCCCCCAGCAATGTATGAGTGGGACTCCCCACATCATTGCCAACATTTATGGTTATCTGTATTCTTGATAACTGCCATTCTGACTAGAGGGAGATAAAAATCTCAGTGTAGTTTTAGTTTGCATTTCTCTAATTGCTAGAGATGTTGAATTTTTTTCCCATACATTTGTTGACAAATTATTTCTTCTTCTGTGAAGTGTCTGTTCAGTTCTTTTGTCCATTCATTGATTGGGTTATTTGTTGTTGTTGTTGTTGTTTTGGTGTTAAGTTTTTTAAGTTCTTTATATATCCTGAAGATTAATGCTCTAACTGAGGTGCAGTCAGCTAAGATTTTCTTCCATCCTATAGGCTCTCTCTTCATGTTCTTAATTGTTTACTTTGCTGTGAAAAAAACATTTTAGTTTGATACCATCCCATTTATTGATTTTTTTATTTTACTTCTTGCTCTTTAGGAGTTTTGTGGAGGAATTTGGTCCCTAAGCCAACATGATGGAGCCAAATTTGGGCCTATTTTTTTCTTCTGGTAGGTGCAGGGTCTCTGGTCTAATGTCTAGGTCCTTGATTCACTTAGAGTTTTGTGCAGGGTTAGAGATAGGGTTTAATTTCATTTTATTGCATATGGATTTCCAGTTTTCCCAGCACCATTTGTTGAAGAGGCTATTTTTTCTCCAAAGTATGTTTATGGTGCCTTTGTGTAGTATGAGATAACTGTATTTATGTGAGTTTGTCTCTGTGTCTTCTATTCTGCACCATTGGTTTTCATATTTGTTTTGGTGCCAATACCATGCTGTTTTTGTTGCTATAGTTCTGTAGTATAATTTAAGGTCTGTTATTCTAATGCCTCCTGCTTCACTACTCTTGCTAAATATTTCTTTGGCTATTCTGGGCCCCTCACTTTTCCAAATGATTGTCATAACTTCTTTTTTCAATTTTTATGAAGAACATCATCAGAATCTTAATAGAAATTGCATTAAATCTGTATAGTGTTTTTGGAAGTATGGCCATTTTGACAATATTAATTCTGCCTATACAAGAACATGGGAGATATTTCCATCTTCTAAGGTCTCCTCCAATTTATTTCTTTTATTCTGTAGTTTTCATTGTAGAGTTCTTTCACCTCTTTTGTTAGACTGAGTCCCAAATATTTTATTTTCTTTGAGGCTATTGTGAATAGGATAGTTTTCCTAATTTCTCTTTCATGTGATGTATAGGAACACAATAGATTTCTGGGTGTTAATTTTATATCATGCTGCTTTGATGAAATCATTTATGACTTCTAGAAGCTTTCTGGTGGAGTTTTGGGTCTTCTAAATTTAGAATCATGTCATTATCAAATAGAGATAGTTTGAGTTCTTCTTTTCTTATATATATTCTTTAATTTCTTCTGTCTAATTTCTCTGGCTAGATTTTCCAGGACTGTGTTGAATAGAAAAGGTGAAAAGGGCATCCCTGTTTTATTTAGAGGGAATATTTTCAATTTCTCTCTATTTAGAATGGCTTTGGCCTTGGGTTTAGCATAGATTGCTTTTATAATGTTGAGGTATGTTTTTTAGTGTTTTGATCATGAATGGAGGCTGTATTTTTTTCAACTGCTTTTTCTGCATCTATTGAGATAATCATGTGATTCTTGTCTTTAAGTATATTGATGTGATGAATTACATTTTTTGATTTCAGTATATTGAACCAACCTTGCATCTCTGGAATGAATCCCAATGCCTTTATATTGTCCCAGAAATTCTGATATGTTGTATTGCTATTCTTATTTAACTCTAAGAATTTTTTTATTTCATCGACAATTTTTTCTGCTACTCATTCATTGTTCAAAAGCATGTTATTTAGTTTCCAGGTATTAGAGTAGTTTCTACTTTTTAATTTTATTGTTGATTTCTAATTTAATTTCATTATGATCTGATAGCATGCTAGGTATTATCTTTTTTTTTGTATTTGCTGAGTTACTTTGTGGCATAATATATGGTCTATTTTAGAGAAGGATCCATGTACTGCTGAGAAGAAAGTGTATTCTGTCATTGACAGATGAAATATTCTATATATGTCTGTTAAGTCTAAATTATTAATTATATTTTTTACTTCTATAGCTTCTTTTTAAACATTTATTTATTTATTTATTTAGTTTTCAGCGGACACAACATCTTTGTTTGTATGTGGTGCTGAGGATTGAACCCGGGCTGCACGCATGCCAGGCGAGCGTGCTACAGCTTGAGCCACATTCCCAGCCTTATAGCTTCTTTATTTAGTTTTAATTTTGAGGATATACTCAGTGGTGAGAGAGCTATGTTAAAGTCACCCAGTATTATTGTGTTGTTGTCTATTTGATTATTGAAAATGAGAAGGGTTTGTTTGATGTACATAGATGCTCCATCGTTTGGGGCATAAATATTTACAATTGTTGTATGTTGTTGATATATAATTCCCTTAAGCAGTATAAAATGCCCTTCTTTGTCCCTTTTGATTAACTTTGACTTGAAGTCCACTTTATTTGATATGAGGAGAGAAACTCCCTCCTTGTTTATGAGATCCAAGTGAATGATATCTTTTTTCCCATCCTTTTACCTTCTGTTTGTGGATGTCTTTGCCTATGTGGGGAATCTCTTGTAGATAACATATTTTGGGGTCTTGTTTTTTAATTCAATCTGCCCCATCTATGTCTTTTAATTAATAAATTTAGGCCATTTATATTCAGTGTTATTATTGAGATATTATTTTTATCCTCTGTCATTTTGATTTATTTCTGGTTTTGAATTTGATTTAGTTTCTCCATTGGTTCACTGTTCTTTTAGTGTAGTGTCTCCTGTTGCTGGTTTTCACTTTTAATTTCCTTTCTTCTTCATGAAATACCTTATTGAGTTGTTTTGTAGTACAGGCTTTCTAGTTGTGAATTCTTTAACTCTTGTTTATCATGGAAGATTTGAATTTCATCATCAATTCTGAAGCTTCAATTTTGCTGGGTGCAGTATTCTTGGCTGCCATTCATTTTCTTTCAGAACTTGGTATATATTATTTCAAGACCTCCTAGCTTTAAGGGTTTGGTTTGAGAGTTCAGCTGAGATCTGAATTTGTTTCCCCTTAAATGTTACCTGTCATTTTTCTCTGTCATCCTTTAAAATTCTATCATTATTCCATATGTTAGGCATTTTCATAGTAATGTGCCTTGGTGTGGTTCTGTGTATTTTTGTATATTTGGGGTCCAGCAAGCCTTCTGTATTTGATTTTCCATTTCATTCTTTAGGTTTGGAGAATTTTATGATATTTCATTGAAAAGATTGTGCATTCCTTTGGTTTGTATCTCCAAGCCTTTATCTATCCCAATGAATCTTAAATTTTGTCTTTTCGGGTTATCTCATATTTCTTGTAAGTTATGTTTATGTTCTTTTAACATCTTTTCTCCATGATCAAGTTTGTTTTCAAGATTATATATTTTGTCTTTATTGCCTGCAACTCTGTCTTCCAAGTGAGCTAGCCTATTCATGATGCTTTCAATTGAATTTTTAATTTGGTTTATTGATACCTTCATTTTGAGGATTTATGCTTGCTTCTTTTTTCATAATCACTATATCTTTATTGAAGTGATTTTTAACTTCTTGTATTTTCTCTCAGATTTCACTCCTTATACCATCCTTTACTTCAGATCGGTTTAACTATATATATTCTAAACTCCTTTTCTGACATCTTCCACTGTGATGTTGATGGATGCTGGTTTTGGAGTATCTTGGTTTGTTTGGGGTGAATTTTTCCATTGCTTTTTCATGTTGTTTGTGTATTCACCCATCTAATACTATGGATCTGAGGCAGAAGATTTTCTACCCTGTGGACTTATAGTGTCCCTGAAGGTTTCCAGTACCCCACTTGCTGAGAAGCTGCCTGTATGCTTTCTTGGTTTCACACCACAGAGCAGCCAGGACAGTGACTTCCTCTATTCTGCCATCTTGAAAAAGCCCCTTGATTTTCAATTTTGAAGACACTTTTACTAGATATAGAATTCTTGCATGACCCCCCCCCCACACACACTGCCCCAGTCAAAATGTCATTACACTGCCTTCTACATTTCATTATTTCTGATAAGTAGTTTACCATCATTAACACAGGTACTTCAACATGTGATGGTTTTTTTTTTCTTTTTGCATTCAGAATATTTTTGTCTTTTGTGGATTTGATTATAATGTCTTTATTTGTGGTTATCATGTTTCTCTTACTTGGTGTTTAGTGAACTAATTGAATCAAATTTAGAAAGTTTACTGTCATTGTTTTTCCTAACTCTATCTGTGGCTTTATCTTTCTCCTTGCCTCATCTTCTATGACTCCCATTAAATAGATATTGATATGATTGACATTGTCTCATAGGTCTTTAAAATTCTTCTCATTTTTCTCCATGCTTTTTTCTTTGTCCTCTTATTTTTTTATTGATTTTCTCAAGGTTATATTTATTTCAGTTATTATACTTATCAACTGTAGAATTCCATTTTTATAGGTTCTATTTCTATTTTGAGATTCTCTGTAAGTTATTGTTAAAATATTTTCCTTTAATTCTTTGAGCATATTTTTGATAGCATTTTTTAATTCTTTGGCTGCCAGAATCAACATTTATATCCACTTAAAATCAGTTTCTAATAACTGCCTTCCCTCCTTCTTCCTTGAGTATGGGTCATTATTTCTTTATTTCTTTATATGTTTCATAGTATACATTTTAGTTTTACATATTGCTAAAAATGAAACACGTTAAATAATACAGTATATCAACTCTAAATTCTGATTTATTTTCTGATTTTTTTTTTGAGGATAGACTTTATATTTTGGAGCAATTTGAAGTTCACCACAAAATCGATTAGAAGGTACACAAATTTTCCAAAAAACTCTGCTCCCAAACATGTATTGCTGCCCCTCCATTATGAACATCCCCAACCAAAGTGGTATATTTGTTACAATTGATGAACTAAATTGATACATCATTATCACCAGAGTTCTTAGTTTACATTAGGGTTCAATCTTGTTTTTGTACATATACTATGAGTTTGGATAAATATCTACTGACATGTGTTTATCATTATAGTATCAGACCAATACTATACAGAAGGTTTATAAAAGATTTTTATGTAACTAGCTTGGACTTAAACTGCAAAATATACCTGTACTGCAGTGTGTGGCTTCTGGTGTTTCTGCTTAGGTTTTAATTTCTAACTTTAGAGGTTCCCTTGTCTTGCACAGATAGTGGTCAGTTAATGATTCAGGCAGAATTTGTACTCAAATACCACAAATCCATAAGACTGTAACTTCTGTTCATTGAATTTTATGTAGGTTAAGGGGTGCATTTAAACTCACTGTTGAGGCTCCCTTGGTCTCTTCTGTCATATAGGTTCTTTCCACTATCTCTTTAGACATGCACACATTTTCTCACTCAATAAAGGATATAGAATACTTTTCCAGTTTTTCTGTGGTTCTTCTATTTACAGGGTCTCCTGGTTAAATTTCTGGCTGACCTTCTCTTTTCCCCATTCAGGACCACAAACTAAGGATAGTAAAGATGAAAATTTTCCTCCTTTTTTCCATGAAATTTACTACTTTTAGTTGATATATCTGTGACCCACCCATGTCATCTTTAAATCAAGTAGGGCAAATATAGCAAAGTTTCTTTCTTTCCAAGACATCTACTCACTGTAAGACTGCTGCTTTTTTAACTGTGCTAGAGAGCGGCAGCGATAGGAGTGGCCAAACCAAGAGGGTCAGATTTTCACTGTGCTTATCTGAAGCTATAGCAGTTTTTCAAAGAATAAATGACTCCCAAGTTATTGTTTCCCTTTTGCTGATATCCAGAGTCCTAAATTTGTTGCTTTCCAAAAATTTGTATCCCATTATATTGCCTTTTTTTGAGTGGTTCAATTAACCAAGGCTCTGAGTTCTACTTCCTTAGGAGGATCACAAGTTTTAAGGACAGCCTTGGCAACTTAGCAAGGCCCTAAGGAACTTAGCAAGACTCTGTCTCAAAATAAAAATAAAAAGAGCTAGGGATGTGGCTCAGTGGTAAAGCACCTCTGGGTTCAATTCCTATTATACACAAAAAGAAAAAGAAAAGAAACTCTTGCATGACAGTTTTTATGGAATGGTTCCCCTTTAGATTGATTGTACATCTTTTCTGCCATCATTTGTCTCTTCAATGCTAAGATTTTTCAATGGTCTATTCTCAACATTTTCTCTTCTCATAAAACTCAAACTCTCTAATATTTTGTTGAAAGGAGAGCTGGAGTAGAGTCTTTCAGCCACAGCATGCTAAAGCAGGTGCAGAACATACAGTATAAGAAAAAATAGGTCAGAAAGATGTGTTGGCATAGGAAGGATCCCCAGACTGGTGTGCTACCTTTTGCTCTAAGTGCTAGTATCAGTGATAGTATGTGGATTAGCACAATGAGCTTCAGTGAGTCTGAGAAAGAAATTGTAAGAATACATGGCAGAGAAATGGAGTCTATGAGCTTTTGTGAACAAAGATCTATACAATCTCATTTAATTTAGTTGAAAGTGTCTATTTTTCTTTCTCCTTTGCTATAGTATCACTAGCCCTATAATTCAAACTTTGACCTTTCCAGAATTTATGTACAGCTACCATCTAAGTAATAAGAGAAATACTTAAAACAATTGCAACACCAATAATTAGAAGAAGACCTGCATATGTTTAGATTCAGTAGGGCTATAGTGTTAAAAAATATCTGAAGAGAGTCAGTAATAAAAAGGAAAAGGGAAATATTAGCTGAGACACAAGCAAATATAAGTAGGAGTAATGAGATGATAAGTAGGAAGGGAGTTGACAGGAGCAGGTCATAATAGAAATGAGTAAAAAACGAAAAAAGTTACTAAGACCTAGAATCTCTAAGTAATATCAGACTGTTCCCTGAGATGAGTATTTTGCAAGTTTGTGAGATTTTAAGCCATACACATGGGAGAGATTCAAAATTAAGCATGACTTTATGACCATGGTATCTTCTTGGTGAACATGTCACACTTTTATTTGGTATTTTTACTTTAGCAAACAAATAAAACAATCTTCAATGTTAACTGAAAAGTTCTAGTTTAAATTAGCCAATTTTCTCATCCTTCTAAGATGTCAGGTCTGCATATTGGACTGTGTATTGTTGCCCAGAACATCCCCAGTGTCTGTTCCTCACTTCCAGTTTGCAGAACCGTATAAAGGGTGGCAGAGACCTACTGAACTTGAGTTTCCTGTCTTCATGAGCTACACAGCGATTGAGGACATGCCAAGTTGGACTAAACATTTTACAACATTTATTTTATCCTTGAAATAATCTTGCAAACTCCGTCTCCTTGTGTAGTAGATTAGGTTGATTAACTGTTCTCAATTATTTTTTGTTCTCCCTGAAAGAGAATACCCATTGACATTAAGCTCGGCCATTTGAATTTCTCCATTGTGTCTCTCTGTGCTATGAATATAACATTTTCCTGTTATTGGCTAGTCCTTTAACCTGTATCTCAGAAATAAAAATCCATTTATACATAAGCACACGTGAAACTGCTAATATGCAACATGAAGAAGACATAAACCTTTGCTCTCTGGAGCCACAGTGATTTGTAGGTTATTTATTACATAATATAACTCAGTGGGAAATGACTAAAACATTTCATTATCTCCATTTTATAGATGATAAAAATGGGTCACATAAAGTTATAAAAGGCATATAATTGCCTGGGAATGTATAATTAAAGAATGGTAGACATGAGAGTCAAACCAATAGAGTCACTGCAATCCCTGCACTCTCCTAGATATTATTTGGATTTAACATACCTTGTGTAGATCTGATTCTCTCCCATTATTATTCTGTCCTAGTATTACTCAGATTCAGCTCTTTGTGTTCCTACATAACTAATTGCTGGGGACTTGATGAAAAATCAGCCCTGGATTCAACTATGTGGAAAGCTGCAATGAGAAAAAGTAATTTGTAAATAGAATTACTCTACATGATCATTTTCTTCATTGAAAATATGAAAGATGTAATTACAGAAAGGTTCCCAGAAACAGACTAACTTTACCACCATTTTGTATTCTTTTATCTGTATATGAAATTTCTTTGGTGGGAACAAAGACATTATTGGACTCCACTAGGTCACAGTTAAGGTTCCTGAAGAAGGAAAGCTTGAGCCAAGGATTTGAGTGTAGGAAGTTTATTTAGGAGAGAGGTCGAGTGAGGCAACAAGGTGGGGGTGGAAACCAGATTAATACTGTAAGCAACTGGGGCTTAAACCCTCCTGAGAACCACTTGGAAATTATGTAGGGTGCATTTCACAGGAGTGTAGAAGGAATAAATTAGCTCGTGCATTTGTCTTTCAACTTTCATTGGCTGCATTCTCCTTGAAGAATCATCTTACGTATAGTCTCTCCTGTTTCACATGGATACAACATATCAGAAAACAATCCTTAAGGCAGAATGAAGCAGGTACCTGAGATAGAAGCCGGCAGCATCCTTAATAATTGTGAATGCCAAGGCAATATAGATGGGGCACTCAACCTCTAACAGTAGCTTTAAAAAAAACTAAAAAAGTTTTTCTCATGAACACTGTATCAGAAGTTGGCAAAAATCTATTCAGTGACATCCTCGCTCCAGGACTATACTGCTTGAAAATTGACAATCCTTGTGCAGAAGGAAACAGAGCTCTGTTAGATGAGATACAAATCATTAAATTCTTCTGTGGAAAAGCAACACACACCATTTCTTCCAATAAACCATTGGCTGGAAATAGTCACTTGATCTTTCTTTAAAAAAAGTGAACCAAAAATTCAGATTTTCATGCTTATGGGGAATGGGGAATAAATATATATTAATGAACAGCAGAGTTTACCAGTCCTTCTGGTCACTAAATATTTGGTTAATTCTCCTTCTTACATGCAAAATACATTCACTCTCCCTGAAGAAGTCCACCCAAATTTCCCTCAGTCTACAATGTTATGTTATATATCTTCTTCTTTGTGTTCCCAGAAGATTATGGTGGGACAGGAAAGGGCTGACTGCAATAAACACTCCATTGGGAAATAGGAACAATGGAACATACAGATCAATGGTCATCTGGGCAATTCTCAGATCACACTGGGCAGACACTTTAAGGACAACCTACAGGGAAAGGAAATATTCTTTTATTACACTCCAATGTGCTTCCCAAGAAGAGCTCTTTTTCTGTTTCTACATGAACCATGGCTCTACATTATAGGTTCTCATTCATTTTCCATTATCCTTTTGGGTTATATTTAAAGAGGACACTTGGGATATGGCTTCTATGAAGCCTCAGTAGATTTCTTAGTCTGCTTCTTTCCCATGGAAGGTTGAGAACCTTCAAGTTATTTTAAATGTTCAGCAAGCACAATCTCCTTTATTTTAGACCAATCGTTCTTTTGCCAAAGCACTCTCTCAAACACTGAGAGCTTTACTTATACTTGATTCTGTGCTGTTCTGTTTGTCAATAAGTCACACGCAAAATTATTTTCAAGACCCATCCTCATGCATTTCTTTCTTCATTTCTCTTACTCCACAATTTTGCCTTTCCATTTAGTTTAAAGTGTTTTGAGCTGATGAGGTTTTGGAGGGAGAGTCACACCATTGGTCTTTAAAAATATATTTTTTAAAGTCTTAATTTTCTCCATCTGAGTCATTTTATCTAATCAAAAGGATTCACTGGGTACTATTTACATTCATAGGTTTGTGAGCAGTTGGTCTAATAGCCATACCCTGAATTTGATTCTTGCTGAAAATTTGAGTTTTATACTTTTTTAATTCAAAATCTTTCTTAGTTTTATCAGTTATTATTTGAGGCCAAGAGACAGTTGTTTCCACTATACTTATATGTTTCTGAATTTGTGGGCCCTCCTGATTCTCAAAATTTGGCTAATTCTTTTCTCTGATCTTTTCTTTTTGCTGATACCCTTGATGAACATAGCTACTAGAAACCAATACATACCAATAACTTTCTGTTTTTCAACCTCCTCTGTTGCTCAGAGATAGAAATTACTTTAAGTTTATGATCTACTTTCTAAGTCCTTATGGATATTTTTACAATAAGGAAAGCTACCCTCTAACCTCACAGAAGAGTTTCCTTGCCACCTACCCCCTAGTTCTTAAGTTAATGGAACATACTGTAGGTTATTTTTTGTGGTACCACCCCACTTCTAGGTGTGCATTTCTGTATCAGTCAAGATAGAACAAAATCACACTGTGATAAGGAAGAACCTCAAAATCTCAGATGCTTAAAATAGCAACATCTTATTTGTTAATCATGCTTTGATATATCGATCATGGTTTTCTTGGGAGCTTATCTTGGTTTCATTCTGCTCTGATAATGTGCTGATGGAGAAGCCATCTATCTGTATGGATTCAGCTAGACCTGAGTACAGACATCTCATCATAACCACCACAATTGACCCTGAATAGCCCTAGTCAGTCTTCCCTGCATAGTTTCCCAGAATGCTATAAATACAAAAAACAAAACAAACAAACAAAAAAAAAACACTGTTTATTTATAGCACATGATGTAGTTCCAATCATGGGCCTCCTAACTGCTTGGAAATGTAGGCTCTAAAGACATTTGCAGCTTCAGAGGCACAAGATGTTAGGGTTCGTGAAAGCTTTTGATATCACATACTAAACTTTCTTATTTTTTAGAGATAATAAAGCCACATTTATTACTGTTAACCACTGATGACTTATATCCCTAATAAAGAGCACTTACTGAGCATCTGTCATATGTTCCAGGGAGGATGTTAAAGAGTTTGCATGTTTTTTCTCATGTAACCCTCCAAACAACAAAGAGTTATTCTTGTTGCTGTTAGGTACATTTCTCATATTAAAAACAAAACAAAACAAAACTGAGGCAGAAAGAGGTCCAGTGAGTTCCCTAATGTAACACAAACAGAAATGGCTAGGTCTTGGATTCCCTTGCATCCCATGTTCTTGTTGTCAAACATTGCGTGACACATTCTCCCATGTTTGCTATTTCATTTGCTGTCATTAGATTTTCATTCTCAGCATCTTCCATTTTAATACAATAATATATCATCAAAATCCATTTTTACTCTTGATATTAAAAGAAGTATCACTGAGTTATGTGATAAGCATAAAGAAATACTTTTGCTGAACTAATGCCAGTACAGACTGAATCCCCAAATCCCAGGGTGTTTAATTATTGTGTCCAGATGCTGAGATGACAAGTTTTATTTACATGTCCCTCATTTATTTCCATGCTTGGTCTGGTTCCTCTTTGCTCTGCAACTGTCCTTGGGGGCATCTCTGCTTAATGGAACAACAAGATCAATAAGCAGTACTGTTTTATTAGCCTCAACAAATGGCAGAATAACTGTCCTGATGGCCACATTTTTGCAGATCTATTATCAGGACTTTGGTGCTCTGCATTTTATAATAGGCCTTTGTCAAGCAAAACAGATTGAAAGATGAAAAGACAGTCCCAGTGAAACTATGAATGCCCCTGGATCCAGCCATGCTTGAAGTCAAGCAACTCTCTCTTCTTCCTGAAAAAAATCTTTTTTTTAAAGTAGTTTGAGTATAGTTATAGTGAACTGTGTAGTATTATTATTATTATTGTTTCATTTCCTTGTAGTAATATTTTCTATTTTTTATTTAATTTATTTGAGTGAATAGTTTACTTTACCCAACATCTTTATGAAGAAGGGATATTCCAAAACACAGATTGATTCTCACGTCTAGGGTATGTGGCCTGTTTTAATTTCCTTTTGCATTTTGTCAATATCACTTAATTTTCTATAAGTTTCTATCAAACTTAAATGCAATGTTCCCCTTTGATATCAGTTTTTATTATGTCTTTAAAATAAAGAACCTGTATTAGTTTCCCATGGCTGATATAACAAATCAACACAAACTTAGGAGTTTAAGACCACACAATTCATCCTCTTACAGTCCTAGAGGTCTGAAATCAGTATATTTGGCTGAAGTCATGGTGTAGGCAGTGCTGTGTGCCCTGCCTGTGTCCAGCATTAGGTGCTCCAGGGGAGATTCCTTGCTTTTCTAGCTTCTTGAGCTACATTTCATGAATTATTGGATTATGGTCACTTCCTCCATCTCCAAAGCCAGCAGCTCTCTCTTCTGTCATATCACCTTTCCTCTGCAGTAGTAACTCTCTACTTCTCTCTTATGTGCAGTTAGGGCCTGCCAAGATAATCCAGGATAGTCCCCTGTCTCAAAATCCTTCATGTAATGACACATTTGGCATATAATATTAATCTTTTTGCCATATGAGGAAACAATCATTGTTTCCAGAGATTTGGAAGTAAATATCTTTGGGGGTTATTATTTATCTACAATAGAGTATTTTAGAAACTGCTTGTGTATTTGCCATAATCCTAATTTGAGAATAATGTATCCTTATATAGGAAATTTTGAATTTCAACTTAGAAAAAATTCTCTTAAACAATTTGATACATTTTATGTAAATTTTTAGAATTCCATTTTTTTTGGTCCTGAATTCCAAAAAATGACAAATGTAGCTGTGGGCGTGGTGATGTGCTCTGAGATGTGCACTGCAGAGATGTCTCCCAGGCGGGAGGAGATCGACTTAAGAGGATGGCTTGGAGTCTCTGGTTGCACCTGCTCATAATCTAATTTGCTGCCTAAGAATGTAAGAATACTAACTTTATGGATAACATATTTGCCTCCTCTTCCTTTATGGTTTTGATTTCAAATTGCAACATTTTTAAGCACAAATTACCTATGTGGGAGAGAGTGTAGGTGTGTCTATTAGTATAAATCATTGCAGACTTTCTTTCAAAGAAAGAAGCAGGGTATCAGGCAGAATGCTAGAAATGCATGTTGCTTATAGGCCATATGAGAAAGTTTATATATAAGCAGGGTAAAATAAAACACACCTTGACCAGTAATATAAACAGTGTTTTATTAGGGTGAAGTAAGGATTTCTGGGAGAGGTAGCATTTGAATTGGGGGTTTCAGGTAAAAAATCTGAGTCGATGAAGGTAAGACAGGGATACTAATGAATTTCACATTGAAATGATCATTTGCTTATTATTTAAGAAAGATTCTTTGAACTTTAGTGTGTGACAGGCACTGTTCTATGTTCTGAGGGTGCCATAATGAACAAGAATGCTAAGGCCCTATTCTCGTGGTAGTCAGGAAAGGAGATAGACAATAACACAAACACATACATGTGGAGTCAATGGTAAACAATATGATGAGGAAGACTGGCACATTCCAGGAACACAGAGATGGCCCGTATTGCTGCAGTAATGATTTGAAGCAGCAGTGAGCTTGTCCCTCATGGGACATTGAGCAATACATGGAGACAGTCTTGATTGTCTCATCTGGGGAGGTGCTATTGGCATCTAGTGGTAGAAGCCTGAGAAGCAACCAAGCATCCTACAGTGCATGGGACAGACTCCCATGACAAGAGTTATCTTGCTCAACATATCAGTGTTGAGGTTGAGAAACTCTGGGATGAAATTTAGAGGACAAGAGTGAAATTGGTAGAAACTGAAGTCACTGAGGTTGGTAGAAACCAATTCCTAAGAGCCTATTGGCATCAGTAACCATTTGTATTTTATTCTAAGTGGAGAGCTACTGGAAAGCTTTGACTACAGAAGCTAAATGATCTGATTTCCATTTAAAATATCTGCTTTAGCTGTTGGCTATAGAATGGACTATAGTTGATTCTACAAGAATCAGAAAGTACAATAAGAAGGTGAGCTAATCATGATGAACACAGTGCATTTAAATTATGTCCTCCAATGCTTTGATACTGCCTCCTCTAAGAGGTGGGATGTTTTTCTCCTTCCCATGATTGTGAGACAGATTTAGTAACTTGAATCTAATTGAATAAAATATAATGAAAGTAATAATGTGACTTATGAGATCAAGTCATAAAAGGACTGTGTCTCCCTGCTCACTCAATCTCATATGATAGAAAACATGTCATAAGGACACTCAGTCTTTATGGGCAGTTTCACATGGTGAGGATCCAAAGTCACTGTCCAACATTGTGTGAGAGACTAAGATTTACCTTAAAGCCATGTGAAGAAGCCATCTGGGGATCAATGCTCAGTCCCTGTCAAGCCTTCAGATTACTGTGATCCTGGCTGAAATCTTGACAGCAACCTCATGAGACCTTGCTTGAGAATCACCCAGCTGGGTCACTTTCAGATTTTTGACTCACAAAATCTTTTACATCATAAATATTTATTGAGGTTTAGAATATTTTGTTCTGCTGGAATAGATACTCAATATAGGCAAAGCAGCCAGAATGAGCTGAGGTGCTTGCTGAGGGAAATAGAAAATGGGTAATAGAGAGAGGTAGTTATAAATACCAGCTACAACAATGTGACCAAACACAGAAAGTGAGACTATAATGATTATGACTATTTTTTCCTTAGCTTGATATGTTTATGTGCATATTAACAAATATTTTTGTTTTCTTCCTCTCTCCCAATCTGCTCCTATCTAATATATGTTAATAATAATTGACTTTATACTCAAGGTTTAAGTTACAGGAATGTGAATAGCTAGAAGAATGAACATCAGCTAAAGACAAAAGGGGGACTTTTAATCTTTTGGGGAGAAAGAGGTTTCACTTATTTTCATTGGTAGTTGAGGTAGCTGTCTCATATTAGACAGAAGCATGATTTTATTATTGTCTTGTTTGAAAATTAGTATAGTTATGTTTTCAAGAGCTGTGTATAAGTGCCAAATTGGTAAGGTGTGTTCTTAATAATGAGTCAACTTGCCTGGGCTGGCTAAGTTTCCCAGAATTCTTTTCCCTAATATGTTTCTGGTTAGGATGGACCACCGAGATATTTTATAAGTGTGAGATTTAGAAGTGGCATCACAGTTATTTTGTATTTTTACACTCAGTAGCTTCAGGCAGATTCTTTTGCAGTCCATATGTATTGATTATCTGCTGAATCATCTGGTTGGTGTGGGAAGGGGACAGGACTCCTAACCATAGGAGGCAGTGGGAACAGGTATGGGTTCAGTTCATCCTTGTGGGTTTCCCATGCTCCCCCACCTTACATCCACATTTTATTCCTGCCCATATCCCATACTGTAAGCTTCAAGCTATAGGAACAGATGAAAAAACAACAGTTTTGTAGAGATCTTTTAATTAGCTCCCTCTCAAATTCCTACAACTGTTTACATGAATGCACATGCACTATCCTTAAAGAAAAGGGGAACAGTAAAATAGCATGTCCTTGAATTCCCCATTACTGTTCTCAAAAACTTACCCAAGGTAAGGGAACAATGAATGAAAGGATGGACCAAATGTTCAGATCCATACTATCTTGAAGGACACTGGCTTTCTTATATGCATACTGGGCATTAGGGAAGTTATTGTCATGTCTAGAAAATTACTTTTTTGCATGTACATCAGGACAGTTGGTCCTTGGGATTCTATCAGGCAAGCAAACTAAACAAGCTAATGCTGATGACGTCAGTGCTTCTGCAGCCTAACAGGTAAAACCTTTCTATCAGTGGTGACTGGTGCAGAACTGAGGGAACTGTGGGAAGGATACGTGTCATTGGCCACCACTGGACAAAATGTCTTGCAGGAGCGGAGGTACCTCTTGGCAAAGCAGTGAGGGACAGAGGTGCTATATGTTCAACCTGTTGCCACTGAACTCTTCCTTAAGCAGTCACTGATCTCTAGTGAGCTTTCCTCAATTAAGCATATGCTTCACAAGCTCTCTGGGAACTTTCATGGGCTTTTCAGTGACCTTCCTCACTGCCCTGGCAAAACTGGGCTGTGGACATGCTGTGCACATGCGTGCGTGCGCATGCGCGTACACACACACACACACACACACACAAACGCGCACACACACACACACACACTGACATCTTACTGGATCATCTGATTAAACCCTGACTATAGTGTTGGTGGGATGGTGTGAGAAATGGTTGAATTTGAGATATAGATTAAAGATGAACCCAATCATACTTTCTGGGAGTTTGGATCTGAGGATTAAAAGAAAAGAATCAAGGATGACCTCTAGGTTCTTGATCCGAATGACTAAGTGAAATCAGAAACTCTGTGGGACAGAGTTTTGCTTTAAACAATTTACCCTTGATATTCTTAGACACTCAAGTAAAGGTATCAAATAAAGAAAGGATACTACAGTGTAGTTCAGAAAAGAAATTCAAGTTGGAGATAAAGAATATAAGGAGTCATAAGCCTAAACATGACATTTAAGACAGTGGAACTGGATTCATTTCACTTCTCTGACAAAGTAGTGCAGATGGAGAAGAGAAGAGAGGTAAGTATAGAACCCTAGGACATTCAGAGGTAAATCAGAAGTGGTGCCAACAAGGCAACTAGCAGGGGACAATCAGTAAGGTCGAAATAAGACACTCAGAAGAGCCAAGAGTGGAGGGTATACCAACAAGGGGAGAGAAACATGCCCCAGAGCTGCTGATGTTCTTAGAATAAAGGGAGTCTCCATGCTTTAGGTCTTCTGGATAAAAATCACAGCTCCTTCACTTCCAAACTTCAGTTGTCTGGAGTCCAGAGTAGATCTAGAGCCCTGCATATTCCCCACCTTCCCTTTCATCTAACAATATACCTGGTTGCCCCCGTGAATCCCATTATGCTATTTATCCCTTCAGCTGACTTAACAACTCACCTCCAGAGGCCCAGATCCCTGGCCACTCGTGCTTCCATTCCCTTCCTTAGTGCTCCTTATCTCTCTTCATTCCCATCAATTTCACACACCAGCTCTTCCCTCAGAAGGTCCGGAAGATGGCCCTGCCCTTCAGCATTCATTGCCACTAAGTGTAAGCAAGGCTCACTATCTTGAGTAGCCATGTACCTCTGTTTGTGCCCATTTATTATGTCTTCTTCCATTCATACAGATGAACTAACCCACCTTTTACTTTAAAAAAAAAAACAGCCATTCTACTGTTAACTGATACTCTAGGTCTCATTGCCTCTCACTTACTCCAGGACATATTTATGGTAATTCCCTCTTCTCTCATGCATCATCAGTTTCCTCCTCTCTACTTGAGCATATTCTTAGTTTACAAACGGGTTGTTGTTTTTCTTATTGGAAATAAAGCTTTTGTTGACCCTAGTCTTCTTCCTCATTTACTCCTTTATTTTTCTGCTCCCCTTTATAGCAAACATTTCCAAATATTTGCCTATATTTGCTATCTCTTATTACTTTTCTCCCATTCTCTCTTGAACTCACTCCATTTAGGTTTTCACCTCATTTAGGTTGTTATCCATTGAAACTTACTCTTGTCAAAGTTTTTATCGACCTCCCTGATGCTACATCCAATGGTCAGTTCCATCAGCTGCCTTTTACCTGATCTTCTTTAATACTGTCCATTCTTGGCCTCTAGAACTCTAGATTATCTATGTTTTTTGCCTATGTCTTCTCGTTTATGGCTGACTCTTTTTCATTGTTCTAACTTCTCAACTTTGGAATGAGAAATGGTTTAGTGTGTGTGTGTGTGTGTGTGTGTGTGTGTGTTTGTGTGTGTGTGTGTGTGTGTGTGTGTGTTTTAATCTAAGCATTGTGATACCATTAGTGTTTGGGCTCCATGAAAGAACTCCAAGGATGAGTATTTTTCAAATAGTTCTCCAAGTGCATTATGTAAAAATATCTACTTTCTGGATAACTTACTCATCTCAAGATACCCAAGGTATTAAGATATTTTTCCCCTTCTCCTATCTTCCTCAGCTGTACCTTAAATTGCTTATTAGAGCAGTTATACATTCAGAATATTCATGAGGACTCATATGCCCATCTGTAAAATTACAATGACATATTAAAATTCTGAAATTCGGTGTCATCAGTATTTTGGAAATTGAGCCACTAATAAAGAAGGCACAGAGTCAAGGTGATTTTCAGATCATTTTAACACAGTAACTAATGTAAAAGGATAAGAATTTCTATCCTGCATTGCTTTCCGTTTCAAAGTTGATGAGGACACTGTTGAGCTGGCAATAAAGATAGAAAATTTATAAGAGTATGCAAGGCAGATTTTGGTGCGACCTAGCTGTTGAATTTTTCATCTGTACCATAAACAAAGAAGGATGAGAAACATTTACTCTGCATTTCAAAGAACTGTACATGAAAAGAGATTGTGGAGTGGGAACCAGCACAATTAAATTTCAGTCTTTAAAATGTCACTGCATTTTAGACATTTCTATATATGGTTTCTTACTCTTAATTTTAGATTCTTTATTAAACCTTATAAAACTCTTATCTCATTTAGAGAACAAGTCACTGAAGAGTAACAACCAAGAGATTATAGATCCCAATTACATTATAGGTTCTGAACTAAATGTCATCCAGCATTACATTGCAGCATTGATTCAAATGAAGAAATTTTCTTATCTTTATAACCTGCTTATATTATAATACAAAGCTTGATAACAACCCTAAGCCTGAGTAAAATGAATTGCCATCATGAATGTTGGCAGCAAGTTAAAATTAGAAATGCAAAATTAATTGTCGGAAATTTTATGTATTATTACTACAGTGGATTATCCAGAGATTTGATGCATTCAAAAAGAAGGGGATCCAGATGAAACCGAATGTCTCTGAGGAGGACATCAAGGGACCTTTAGAATATAGGATGTTTATCTCCCCTGATGAAAACTCTCTGACATCACCTGAACCCAGCAGTGTCCTTTTTTTAATATCAGGTCAGCAGTTGGTAGTTTCATCTGATTCAGGTAAAACTGATTAACATCCTTCACCTTTTGGTATTACCTTACTGATAAAACAGAAGGATCATTCTACTTTCTAGGTTTCTTTCTTATTTCTTTATTTGTGTATGCCTGTGGGGTGTGTGTGTGTGTGTGTGTGTGTGTGTGTGTATGTGTGTGTATACTAAGGTATGTTATTTTTAGATTAAGGGAAATGTCTTTAACTATGAATCACTTTGGTTTAACAAAATGAATTTTCCTTCATTCAGTCTTAAAATGTACTTTTATAAATCCACAATAACTTCTTAGCATAATAAATGTTTGTGCTTGCTCAATGATGTTAAAGAAACCATCTGTGATAAATGCTAATCATTAGGAAATTAACAAATTTATTCAATTTACTCAGGCTTTTTTTTTTTTTTTTGCTAGTCTGTTGCTCAGTGTTTATAGGTATAAGTTAGAGAACTGAAGCCATAAACAAGAATATGATTCATAGGCATAAGGTAGAGGTTACCAGCAGATGGACTGTGGAAATGTTTTATTTTACCAACATTGTATTTTAATATTGTTTGATTTGCCAGTATTTGAAAATCGAGGATTCACAAAGGCATCTGAATTTCTTCTTCTTTTAAAATATCAGGGTATCTGGGAGCACTTGGCCTCAATTCTGTGGTATGCTAGGAGATGTTTATCATCCAGGTTTAAAGAAAGAAAGTACTGATGAGTATCTGTTGCCAATTTCTGTGGTGTAATTAATTACTACTATCACAACTGATTTCAGCTATTAATGCAACATTTCTAAAGTGGAGATGGGGAAATGTGCATAGTTTGTCCTGGCAAATGGGTGTTAGCGAGCTCCAGCACCCATTGTCTATATTATTCTCAACAAAATCAACCAAAGTTATTAGTTGCCTCTTTTAGACAAGGCAAGATCTCTCTGGTTCTTTATATTCCTTACCTCATCTATATCATATATTTAGATGACCTGATATTTTACATAGGAATTTTGTTTGTGCATGTGACCTCTGGCATAAGGAATATTTACTTTGAGAATTAAGACCTGGAACCTTGGAAATTTAAGTTCTATGTCATTGAAGTGGGCACTACATAGTTAAGGCCTTAGGTTGAAAAGATCTAACCCTGACCTGAGAACATGATAAGTTGGAGATAGGAAGGGCAGATACAGATGCATTGTTCCAGTATTCATGCATCAGTTGGATGTGGCTTCTGTCTATTTCTGGAGAACTTGGCCTTTGCAATTATTGGTAGATGAAGGTTGGAGCAGAGGTGGTAGTGATGCTAGGATTATAGTGCTGGGTGCAAGAAAACCGCTGGTTTTTGAGGGAAGAAACTCTCTATGCTATCTGTGTTGTGCTGGTATCTTAGGTTGGGCCCCTACAACAAATACCATAGACTGGGTGGCTTGACAATAAACACTCATTTCTCATAGTTCTAGAGTCTGAGAAGTTCACGAACAAGATGCTGGCAGATCTGGTATTAGGCGAAGATTCACTTTTAGTATGCAGATGGTCATTCTCTTTTTGTGTATTTCACACAGTGGAGAGCAGAGGGAGGAGAAGCAGACCTTTTTGTGTCTTTTCATAAGGGCACTAATTCTATTCAAGTGGGCTCAGCACTCATGACCTAGTTACCTCCCAAAAGCGCCCCCCCTTTTTTTGGTACCAAGGATTGAACTCAGGGGCGCTTAATCACAGAGCCTCATCCCCAGCCCTTTTCTTTTAATGTTATATATATATATTTTTTTAATTTAGAGAAAGGGTCTTGATAAGTTGCTTAAGGCCTCATTAAGTTGCTGAGGCTGTCTTTGAACTCAGAATCCTCTTGTCTCAGGCTCCTGAGCCACCAGGATTACAGGCATGCATCACTGCACCCGGCCCCATTTTTTAATACCTTTCCCTTGAGAATTAGGATTTCAAAATATGAAGTCCGGGGGGATACAAACATTCTGTATACTGTAGCTAGGAAACTGAGCCAGCATCTAGTGTTTTAAAGTCACCTTGTACCTCTGTTGTACCGCTGAGAAGGTGGGGCCAGTTAGCTGCCCGGTCTATGAGAGAAGGAATTACCCTGTGTGCTCCACTGCTTGCTTTCATGAACCAAGGCTGATCCAGCCCAGAATTAATACTACATGTGTTTGTGCAGGTTGTACACCCCAAACTCTAGGGAGCAGCTTTCCTGTAGATGATAATTTGGTTGGTCCCTTAACCATTCAGGATAATACCTGTGCAATATGCCTGTGTAGAAATAAACAAACACCAACTCAATGAGAACATCCAGAGGCAGTTTATTCACAGCTTTCTATATCAAGGGAGTTAACCATTGTCACTTATATTTTGGCAGAGGCTCTAAGGCAGGCGGAGAAGCGATAAAGCTTTTTAGTAGGAAAAAAGAGAAGACTTCAGGTTTGCCACAGTTGAAGACTGTTGGCATGGGGAGGCTGGGAGCAGGATGGCTAGAAGCAGGGCATCCTCTGGAGTTGGTTAGGAATACATGTTTAGCTTTCTCTGGTTGGTCTTAAGAAAGAAGCAGAGATAACAATTAGGGAAACTGTCAGTTATTAATCAAGTCCTGACTATTTGGGGCCAACTGTTACAGAAGTTATTCTATTTGTTACTAGAGATAGCAGTCTGACTTCCTACAAGTCAGATTTATAGCATGCCTGCTTCTTGAGCTGTTTATTGTAGACAATGGATTGGTTTCTTCAGGAGGCTGCTATAGACTGTGGTCTATTTTAATATGTAGTCTGGCCATTATCGATTTACATATTCAATCTTTTCATCTTGGTGGACCTGGCTGTTCTGATAAGACCACCTTTTCTCTGTTGTACATTTTTATTTCTGAGGGTATTTACAAACTGAATCTTGTCAATAACAGGTCATCTAAAGGTTAAAACAGTGTTTGAAAAGGCGTGTCTTCAGTGGTGATTGGATGGTTGTGAAGCTACAGTGGAATGGTCAATGTCTCACAGCTGCAAAGGAAAAATAGGAATAAAGAGAAGAGACCAAGCCCCACCCAACAAATCATGTCCAAAGTTTCCAGCACTTCTTCGATGTTAGTTCACTGTATTTGGGAGTTGTCCAAGTTTTAACCTATACCTTTTTGGAGGAGTTTCTACCTAAAATGATAAGTGACTTTACATATCATCCTGGGATATCCAAACAAGTGAAAGGGTTAAATACATCATATCACTTCACTTGTAGGACTGAAAAGGGGAAAGCTAATGAGTCTATTGTAAAAGAATAAATGATTGTGATAGGAAAGTACATAGAAGAATAGAATACAACACAGGTTCTGGTAGTTATTATTCCCTGCAGATGCCATGCCCCTATGCATACATTTCCTTTTGGGACTTGTTTATCTTTGGAGTGTAATTACTCACAGAACAGATTGGGTGCCTTCAACATGTTCCTGGCTGTTCAGCCAAGTTGTGCAATTTTTACAAGGGAAAGAGTTGTACAAGATAAGGCCCAACCACCAAGTTGAGTCATGCACATTGCCAATGAATTTAACATTTTAGAGAAAGTTATTGACTTTTGATCAGGCCTGGGTTGGAATATAGCCTCTGTGTCCTCTGGCTAATAGATTCAGTCCTTGTCCTCATACAGGATGGCACACACCGTATACTTATCCACTCAGTTTCCTAGTGTACTTAAATGGAAAGTAGGGAGCTGCACATCCAAATTCTTCTGGTTTAGTATTAAAGATAAACTTTGAAAGTTTGAGTTTCCTGGAACTGCTTTTCATTGTATTCCATGCTCTGATGCTCTCTGTTCCTTCAAAATTTTTGCTTTTTCCAACCTTCAGACACACTAACCATGATATACTTTAGTATCTAACATTCTTCTTTTTAAAGATATTTTCTTGGCCAGTTAGAGGCAATGACATAATTTTCTCTAGTTTTGTTTGACCTTCAATGTGAAGACCTTTTCTACCTTTATCCTTTTTTTTCATCTACCTCTTTCTTTATTTCTCCTGCTCCTTTTCTTAAGCTTGCCTATGTGTCCTTTGGCTTAGCTGTGCCTGAGTTCGGGAGGCAGGAATATATTTCTAACGTCACATGATATCCATCTGTGTTTTCTCACTAGACAGTGATGCCATGAGAAACTATATTCTTTCCCTTCAGGTGACACTTTGCACTTTTCAACTTTCAACTTTCCATGTTATGTCTCCAGTGGGAAAAATGTCACATTACAATGCATTTTTTTTTGTGGTGGTGTCTGTTTAAATACATCAACAGGTATAGAAAGCAAAGGAAATAGATTTAGAACCACAAAGACATAACTACTTTTTTTCTATGGTTTTAAGGACACTGAGAAGTGACTCACATTTTTTTCCCCTCCAAGTGTATAATAAAGGTAAGCTTCCCATAAATGAGCAATGCTTTGGGTTTAGGTTTTAGTGGCTATGAGTTTTTATGCTAATGGTCTTTAGACAGACAAATTAAAACAAAATGAAAAGTCCTTCTCTTCCCCCCTATAGGATGTATACTCCCTTCAAGCACATGATTTCAAAGCAAATTCACTGTTTTCTCTTGGCAAATGTGTCTCCTGCCTGGGTGGCCCTGACTCAGCAAATGCTGAGAGGACTGGACTTCAGCTCCCACTGATCCTTTGTCTGGGCACCTTAGTAGGCAGTGTTGATAGATTCCCCTTAACCAGGCAGTTCATGCATCACAACCTGTTTTGAATGTTGTCTAAGTCAGGGTCCCAGGAGAGAAACAGAAGCAACAGTAAGAGACGTGGAGTGGGAGTGGGCAGGGGAGACAGAAACAGAGAGAGAATTTATTGCCAGGAATTGGCTACATGATTATGAGAGCTGACTAAGGAGGTTCAAATCCAAAGGACAGGCCGTCAAGAAGTGTAAGTCAGAGTGTCTGGGTTAAAGTTGCTGTCCACAGGCAGAGTTCCCTCCTCTTGAGTAAGGACTTGGGTCTGCTCTTAAAGCCTTTCAATTGATGGAACCTGGCCCACCCACAGTATTTAATCCTCTTAACTTCCAATCAACTGATTATAGATTTAAATTGCATTTCTACAGGATGTCCTCATGGCAACACCTAAGGTTTGACTGCATAACTTGGGATTTTATCTTAGCCACACTGAACATAAAACAAATTATCATAGCTACTAAGGCTCACAGTAGCTTCTCCAAGGAATTGCCCCTTCTCCTAGTAATTGCCCTCCATGAATGATTGTCACCTGGTCTAAGAGATTATGCCCCTTTCTTAGGAGCAGCTCACAGCCAATGTGTGACTGATATGGAGTTTCAAAAGACCTGCTCTTCTGCCTTCAGTTAGATACAGCCTGTGGCATGATTTATGCTCCAAAGTCCCATCCCCCACCATGAATGGGAACAAAACTGGACTTTATTGGGGCAACAACTTTGGCTCTTTCCTTTGCCCTCTCATGCTTCCTTCACTTGTTTACAGATGTTTCCTGAGGAGCAAACTCTCAGCAAATCATGTGCACCAGGATCCCTGTCTCAGGCACTGCTCCTAGTCAGCCTGATTTGTGACAGTGCCTTTGTGTAGCACACACACTGTTCAACTATACCAGCAGCCCTGTGAGTGGCCTTCCTTGGTTTCCTTTGTGTATTCTTCCATTTCTTCCCCCTCTCGACCTTACTTTTCTAGAGATACTTTCTTTATCAGACTTAGTCTATTGATGTGATGCTTCCGCATTTGTAGAATTGTAGCATGCTTATGTGGTTAGTTTTAGTTCCATTAGGATTTAGGCTAGGCCATGGATGCAGTGTGCTGGAAATGGGTTCATTAACAATTTTTTTTACTCCTACCTTTATCTTATTTTCTGTTAGTGTTCTTCCTTTTCCTTCCCTTTCTCTGCTCCATTTTTTTTTTTTTTTACCCTTTTCAACCATTTTCTTCCCAGTTATTGTTTCTAATACCTTGGGCCTGCCTTGAGAGACAGCCCAATGTAGTGGAAAGAGCAGAAGACCTAGATTATTCTACAGTATTTGGTTTTCAATCTCTCTTTATTCTTGGTCATTATTCTATCACTTGGTTGCCATTGCCATTGACATACTGCCATCTAGTTCTCTGTGTTGTGTCTGTCCAGTGCCATCTACCGTCACATTTCATTTCCACCTATTCTCCTTCCATAGGAAATCTTCAGAGAGCCATTCTGCTACCATTTTTTCACATTAGGGGCCAGAAGAGGAGGTACCTGTTCTTAGATTCCAGCAGGATAAAGCTAAGGATTAATCTCCAATCCAATAGAAACCTTATTGAGACCTTCAAGACCCTCAGAATGTTTGTGCTCAAAAGTCTTTGTCAGGTGAGTTAGTGGCATCCATCCCTTAGCCTGTCCTCTTGGGGCCATTTCCAATAGAGTCCCTTGGGTTGTCTATCATGGAGTGTTCTCAACCAGCTTAGCTCTGTCTAGTCTACTTACTTAACATGGGAAACCTCTCGCCAACATTTTCTAGTGTGCTTTCTAAAACAGTATTCTCTGATTTAATCACTGTTGAGATTCTTTTCATCCACCTTTACCTCCTCTCCAAGGATGCCATTTGCCTTTGGTTCTCTGAAAGAAAGAGGAGATGAGTCTTATTCTGCATCCTTTATTTTGTAGTCAGGGATATTAGATGATTAAGTATTTTCTGGGTTCCCTATACATACTTTTCAGGTTTTGGTTCTTGTTTCCATGACACGATTGTTTGCATTTATTGTCACCATCCCACTACTATGGATACTCCTTGGGCCACCACCTTGAATGTCCCTTTCTGAGATATGCATATTATATATAATATAATTCTATAATATGTACATACACTAATATATACTAATCATGTACTTGTATAATATATTGCATAACATATACATTTATATATTATATATTAGACTTATAAATTTACATACACACTGAACTGCCATTACCTGTGTGCTAGAAACCATACTTCGTGTTCACTAAATCTTTTTTCATTTTGCAACCTTTAGGGCACATAGGAAGATAGCATTATATTAAGTTGGGCCATATTCCTAGATTTGACCAGTGCCTAGAGGCAGATATGATATGTGCTATACAAGGGCCAAAGCACAGAAGGGAAAGAAAAATGAGTTCTCTGTGTTCCCTCTCCTCTATCTCTCTCCTCCTATGGCTACCTGAAAGATGTAGATGATCCAAATGCTATGGATGCTCCAGGTGATAAAGCTTCAGGATGCTGAAACTACCCATATCCCTGTGAGCCTGTGGGCCTGCAGGAGATTTTCATGAGCAGGAATTAAACCTTTACATGCTCTGCCCCTGAGATTTGGAGGTTCATTTGTTACTAACCTGGAATGCATACATCTTTTTTTCTCTCCAGGGTAAAAGGTAAGAGATGCTACAGCTACCAAGGTTTTATGTTTTTCTTTTTTTTTCTCCCCTCCACCTCCTGTTTTTAAAGATAAAATTTGCTGACCATCTACTATAAGGCAGATGCTGACACCAATTTTCTGAACCCACCATGCATTTTATACTTGTATGCTAATTCTTGTGCTATTTTCTCGGTCTAGAAAGTCTTGAGTTGAACTTACAAGTAAGCTTGTAGTTTTAGGTCACATCCCAGTTCTGTTATGTATAAGCTTGACCTTAACTAGATTGCTTGGATTCTTCATCAATAAAACAGTGATAATGATACCTAGTGAAAGTGTGTGTGTTTTTAGGATTAAATAAAATAAGGTACATAAAAGCCTTTGATGCTAGCCCTGATTTGGAAGTTAAAATGCCTAGCAGGAACTCAATAATGGTTTTGTTGCCTTTTTCTTTCATTTCCCCTTATTAAAATCCTAGACATCCTTCAAGGCTTAGCTCAAACATGACCTCTTCTTGGTTAAATATTTTTCTTTTTTTCCTTTGCAGTCACTCAGTACAATGTATGTTCCTTTGTTTAGCTTTTTTTCACTTTGTCTTGCATCAGGTATTTGTTCACAACTCTTATTGCTTTCTAGAAGATTTTTAACTCTTCAGGGATAGAGAGACCTGTCTCATTTACCTTTGTATTTTTTCTTCCTCCTCACAGCACCTAGTGAGTACCTGGCAAGTAGGAGTTACTTAACAATGTTATTAAAAGAGAATTAAATGACACCTAACAGTTGTTTCAAATTAAATGGGCTTGCCTATTCCCAGAACCACAAAAGAATTTTCAAAGGGGAGAAAGTGAAATAAGAATGTACCCAGTGTACATTTCCTAAATCATTAGCAAGGTTAAAACTAAAGGTGTGTGTTGTCTTGAAGTTGTTTACAAGGAATACTTGCAGTTAACCACATATTAGGAGGAAGTCCCTCTATGTGGATTTTGCATAGCTCTGTGGATAACAAAGATGTGCCACAGAGATTTGACATTTTTCTTTTCAGAGCTCATTCCACACATGGCTCCAGACTTGAAACTTAACTCAGCTTGCATAATGCCTGTCAGAGGGAGGAAGAAGGCTACAACTTCAAAGTCTAAGAAAAGCACTGAAGGGGAGAATAAGACACACAAAAGCAATCTGGTTTCTATTGTCTTTTCAAAGCTTTGACCACAAAGCTTAAAAATAATTGCCGTAGCAAAGATTTCACTATTTAAGGGAAAACAGAAGTTGTGTGTTTTAATGATTGCTGTTCTCTTTAAATAAGTCACAATTTATGATCAGGATAGCTCATGGAATTACAGTTAGGATAACTTTTAAAATTAGATTATAATAGAAGAATGGTTGATATATTGTGATCAATTAATATAAAGTAATATAATGAAACATTTTTAAAAATCATATTTTTGCAGGATATTTTCTGAGAAAGAGTAACAAAAAACCTTCTTTTTGATATATGTGTGTGTATCCACATATATCTGTGTGTGCATATATATATATATATATATATATACATATATATCCACATATGTGTGTATCTACATGTGTGTGTATCCACATATATGTGTGTATCCACATATATGTGTGTATCCACATATATGTGTGTGTATGTGCATGTGTGTGTATATGTATATGTGTGTGTGTGTGTGTGTGTGTGTGTATATATATATATATATATATATATATATATATATATATCACAAGTATACATATGCAGATACATAGAGAAATCCTGAAAAGAAATACATCAATACATTAATAATGTGTTCTTTTAAGTTTTTGGTTAATGATGTAATGGATAATTTTGATTTTTATATGGAACTTTTTTATATCTCACTCTAAATTCCTATAGGATTTCATCTCCTCTTCATTTCTGCTGTAACAGAAGAAATCAGAAAACAATGGCAGCTTAATTTTACTTAATATAATAGCTAACAGGTAGTGCTTATGATGCATGAGATATGCTCTTAAGCATTTTTCATAAATGAACTCATCTTTTTCTTCATCACATTCCTGCTATTATTTATATTCATTTATCAGATGAAAGAATCAAGGCATGAAAAGTTAAGGAAATATGCTTGTGAAATCCAGGTAGTAAGTGGCAGAGCAAACTTTGGATTTAACATTCGTTAACTTGCTACAGAGATTGGGTTCATAATATGAAACTCTCAGCAACACCTAGGACAACAAACTGGAAGAGACACATGCTTTTATTATTTTCCGGAAACCATATTCCCTTAGACGGGAGAGCAGTTAGGGGGATTAGGGGCTGGGTTTTGTTTTTCTGTTTTTGTTTTTTTTTTAAGAAAAAATGACCTCTGAATGAAGAGGACAGTCAGGTTGCCTATGAAAACCAGCTGAGACTTCAAACTCTAGTTTCAAGTAGAACAAGCTCCCAATTTTTGAAGGCCTGAGTAACAGCTACAGAACCTGAAGGTCTTTGAGAGTTTTTGATGACAGTGACAGTCATCTGTTCTATTCAATAGATATTACTTGAGAATAATGAAGGCTGGACTGGAGTGCTGGAGACATAGGCTGTCCTGACACACTGAGATAAGGTGCTGGGGTTCCGGAGAGTGGTTAGGCCAGGTTAGCACACAGAGTGGAATGCTGCGTGCCAGTTTCCAAAATTATTTTATAAACATTTCTTTTTCCCCGCTTTGTCCACCTACGGACCTTGTAAAATAGGAATACAAGCAGCACTTACAAGTACTTATTACATTATAGGCTCTGTGATAGAACTTTGGCTCTGGCTGGTTCATCCTACTGCTTAAAAATCTTCTTACTTATTAGGCAACTAAAGCTTAGAAGAGTAAATTAATTTCTACATGGTCACATGTGAGCTGTGGAGCCTCCCATCCTGATTCCATGTGCAGAGCTCTGACCACAGCACCATGAGGCACAGGTTCTGCATCACCCAAGGTGGAAGATGTTGGGATAGATATATTTATATAAGAGATGTTCTTAACCAGCTTGAGACCTCTTTAGATTCCACACAGATATTTGGCAGATTCTCAGAAAATCTCTCCAGTTCTATCCACCATTCATCATCCAGGTCAATTATTCACTTGAGGCACTTGTGGTTCATGCCTGCAGGTCTTATACCTTAGATTTCATTTTCCTCCACATTTAGCCTCCATTTGGATTCAGAGTTCAGCAAAGTTCAGTGCACAGTCTTCTACTTTTTTTATGAGTAAAGTTTTATTAGACTAGCCATACCCATTTGCTTATATACATTGATGGCTCCTTTTTATACTGCAGTGGCAGAGTTGAATAATTGCAACAGAGATTAGTCTACAAGGCCTAAAATACTTACTTATGGCCTTTGGGGAGGAAAACACCAAGCTAATCCTTTATGTGCTCTATCATATTATCTACTTGGATCCTACCTTGTTCCTCTTCCTCACTGTGGTCAATATTAAACCAATCCTCTGCTCCTTACACCCACCTCACACTTTGCCTTGATGTGAGTTTGAGGAAGACAGAGGGTTAGCCTGGTAAATATTCGCAATTATAAGAAAAGAGGAAAAACAGAACTGTCAGAAAACAAAATATTATAGCCTAATAAAAACAAGTGGACAGAGTTCAAAAAAAGTACAGGCACTTAGTGCTTGTGGTGTTTAGATTTGCAAAAAAGTTGAGAAAGATGAGAAATGAGAAAAGGTGACTAAATTTGACCATTAGCAGGTCACTGGTGACCTTTGGAACTGTAGCATCAGTTGAGTGACAAGGGTGGAAACCAAATTTCAGGCAGTGAAGGAGATAATGATTTGGAGTTTCAGAATGGACAGCATTACTGGCTAAGGAGGTTAGAATTTCCTGCCTGACTAATTTCTCATGGGCAATTTTGTGATTCAGTTTCCTTATTTAACCTCTCTACATATTGAGAAGAGCTAGTTACGCTCATCATTTGTAATCAAGCAGCTGTTGCATCTGGAGGCTCTCTTGATAGCCACAATCCACATGCTTCACAGTATCTCTAATTGAGTATTTGGTTTTGCTTCTTTTTTTGGGGGGGGAGAGGGGGAAATATAGAGATAAAACTTTTGCCCTGGTCTGTGATCCTTGAATCCTTGATAGCTGAAGCTATAGAATGTTAATGAGGCTATGTCTTTGCTGGTAGACTGAGAAATCAATGGTTTTCAGGTGCTAATGAGATGGCCTCAAAATTTATGTCCATTGTTAGAGAGCTGATGGCTCCCTGCTGCACTGTCAGACTTTGCTTAAATGGACATCCAAAGGCATTTTCCAGCCCTGCATAAATTTCAGTCTTTAGATTTAGATATTCTGTAAATGTAGCAAAAATTCAAGTCATCTCAATCATAAACTTATTCCCCTCTACCTTCAAACTTTCACATCTCTAACTGCAAAGAGAATCGTTGTTCTTCCTTCTCAAGGTTGATCCCTGAAACTGTGCTTCTGTTTCCAATTCTTATCATCTCCTCCAGACATTCATTCATCATTTATTTTGCTGATATTTTTAACTTCTTTCCCAGCTTCTTCTCTTCAATTTGCAAATATATTTAAGCTTCTTTCCTCCTAAGAAAAATTTCCCCCTGGACTTTGCTTTTCTCTCAAGTTCTTGCACTACTCTAACACTCATACTTCTCAACTACTTTATTATAGAACTTTTGAAATAGAATGCTACACTTGGTGTAGTACTTCCTTACCATTTTTTTTTCTTTCATTGCAGTTTGGCTCAAACCACACCTTGCTGTTGAAAACACCCTGGAAGGTGTCACATCCACTGGCCTCTTCTCAATCCTCTCCTACATGACTTCTTAAACCTCTGGTTGCTTTCCTGACACTCACATATTCTGTCTGGGAAGGTCAGGTTTTCTAGTTCTTTTTATTCTCTGATCACTTGCTTCTGAATCATCTCTCATGGGTTTTTGTTCCTCTATATCCTTATTTTTTGGGTTTTTTCATTCTTATATTTAGGCTTTCTTCTTTTACAAACTCTTTCTAGGATGCTTTTTTCCTCATGAATGGATTCATCATTTTCCAAAACCCCAAATAACCCCTTTAATCTGTATTTGTGCTATTTTCCTCTCTCCTGGGCTCTAGGTTGGTGCCATTGAGTAGAATTTTCTGCAATAATGAAAATATTTTTTTTTGCTCTCTGCAATACAGCAGCCACTACTCACATGTAACTACTGAGTACTTGGAATGTATTTAGTATGATGAATTAAATTTTAGTTTTAAGTTTAATTTCAATTTCAAGAGCCACAGCTTAAGAACATTTGATATAAATCTATTAGAGGTCTTAGCTATTTGCTTTAACATATACCAAACTAAATTAATTGCTAATCCCCCAAATAGCTCCTATTTCTTTAGCCCCCATTTCATTAAATAGTATCATCATCTAAACATGTACTGAAATGGCAAGTACAAAAGAAAATGACTGTTTTCTTTTTCTCACTGAAATCCAATTGATTATTTCTGTTTCCAAAATGTCTCTTAAATCTAATCTCTTCTTTACTACTAATGGCTCTCTTTTCCTTCCAACATTCATTGTTAATGACTGGCAGTACATTATCCAAACATTTCAAAGACACATACACACACATACACACAAATATGCTTGGTATTTGCCATTTTAAATGCTATGACATGTCATTTGTGTTATAAGAAATTTCCTGTATCCAGGGATATAACTCTGGCCCTTAATTTGAAAATAATGTGATATTAAACTATGAGGAAGGGTTGAGTTCCTTAAGCTTTTCTGTGCTCTAGGCAATGTCTATAAGATCAACTCCCTGTTATTTCATACACCAGCTGGCATCCAACTGAATTCAAAGTGGCAACTACTAATTCTTGATTTTTTTTTTCTGCCACTCTGAAGACCAACCAATAGCTTATCACTAGTTCTCCCTCTCCAGTGATTTGAGGAGTACGTTCATCATGCACTTGGCCCAACGAATAAGTGACAGAAGCCATTCTGAGGGGCTGCCTTCCAGTTCTACAAAAACTGTAAAGTAGCCCTAAAACAGAATACCTTAGATTGTCAGGGCCAGAGCCAAGAGCTTCCTGCATTGTCTCACTAGCAGGGCATCAGCCTCCAATGTTTTCCCCAAGCTTGGTGTCCTTTGCAGGATTTAAAAAGTCCACATGGCACAGAAACAGGTGTGTTCAGAGAAACCTAGAGAATTCACCAAGCTGATGCTCTTATCTCATCTCGGTGCATGTTGCTATTTTAATTTCTTGTTCTTTTAGGATAAAGTCAGAGATATTCCTTAGGTGCTCAGGAGTGAGATTGTTACCTTTGCTTTCAGCACACTTATGAAGAGAAGTCAAACCTCAGGATAAAGAGGAAGAAGACCATGTGTAACTTATTGCCACTTTTTAGAAAGTGTCTGAAATTAATTCCTCTCTATGGGCCTCCAAGTGATATTCTTCTCCCTTGCATGAATTATTTTAATAATGTAATTAGCCTTCTTATCTCTTGCCTTCTCTTCTACATACTACTTTAGTTGTTCTAATAAAGTGCAATCCTTCTCTAGTTTGCACTGCCTAAACCATAAAGTCCAAAATTTCCAAACTACATATATGATTCTTTATAATTTGATTCTCATCTAAATGATGGTTCCAATTGATAACCTTCTTCACACAGCCAATGCCATGATTTCAGGAATTTGCCAGAAATCAAAGTTAATGCTTTTCTTGGGGCCAGGCCTAATAACCAGTAAGGAGGATGTTTAGGCAGACTGAAACATGTAGAGATAGTCAAAATGTTACATTTCACTTTTGTTGCTATCTTAAATAGTATTGCACAATATATATTCAGATGATGCTAGGCTTCCAGTCTTTGTGAGACTCATCCTTTTTATTTTTAATTGTTTAAATGCCTAAACCTACTGGGCTTTCCCCACTCCAAGTCACTCTACAAGAGGTTTTGCCCCAACCAGAACATGTGCTTCAATAAGGGGAAGTGTAATGACCTATTACTTACCACCTTCTGAGAAAGACATGATGGACTGTGGTGAGGCCCAGTCATAACATGATTGCAATGCAGGAAGTGTTTCAGTGGGCACATCATCTCTATTCTTTCACAGCAACAGGAAGAGACAAGCTGGGAGAAACTTTGCACACAGAGAAAGGAGTAATTATAGGGAATATGACCAAAGGTTTCCTATCATGTTTGAATATGGCAGAAAATTATTATCTTCTAAATACAGTGCTATGTGCCTTTATATTTTCTGTTCCACTATCTTAATTCTCTTCTCTCTCCTTTCTCCCCTCATAAATGCCTTCTGTCCTCCATGATGCTGTGTATACATTTCACTGATTCTTTCTTGTGAATTTCCACAGACTGTTTTTGTATTGGCCTCTGCTAGTGTACTCACCATATTGGATTCCATGTATGATTCTGTTTCTGATCCCTGTGAGACTGAGTTCTGGGTACTGGAATATAGCAGAAATAGCACAAAAGAAAATAAAGAGAAAGAAAAATATAGGCCACTATATCTTATGAATATAGATGCAAAAATCTTTAACAAAATTCAGCAGAGTTCAGCAATTTATAAAATTAATTATACTCTGTGACCAAGTAGGATTTATTTCAGAAATACAAGGTTGGTTTAATGTTAAAAAAAAGAGACAATCTATGGAATCACCACATTAAGAGGCTGAATAATAAGAATGATGTGATTATACTAATCAATGCAGATAAAACATTTGGCAAAGTACACATTAATTCATGTTCTTAAAGAAATATTGTCAGGAAACAATGAATAGAGAGGAATTTCCTCAATTTAATAATAAAGAGCATCACTAAAAACCTATTGCTATATTGTATTTGTTTGTGAAAGGCCATGTTTTTCCCCTAAGATCAGGAACAAAACAAGGATATCTCTTCTCGCCACTTCTATTCAACATTATGCTGGAAATTCTGGTCAGTGAGATAAGAAAAGTAAATCAAAGGTATATCAATCAGGACAAAAAAATCTGCTCCTGCTCCTGTTTGCAAGTGACATGATTGTCTATGAAGAAAGTCCCAAATAATCTGCAAAATAACCCCTAGAACAAAAAATAAATTCAGCATGGTCATAAAATGTAGAATAAATATACAAAATAATTTTATTTCTACACAGTAGTACTATGTGGACATCAAAATAAAAAATGCAAATCCACTTGCAATCACACACACACACACACACAGAAATGCTCCAAATTTTAAGTGTAAAACTAGCAAAATATGTATGTCTTATATACTTATGAAGGAAATTGAATAAAATCTAAGCAAATGGGAGACATACTGTGTTCATGGATTGAAAACTCAATGTAATAAAGATAAGTAAATCTCCCTAGACTGATTTGCAGATTTGGTGTTAGTTCTATCAGAATTCCAGCAAGATTTTTATAGATATGGAAAAGATTATTCTAAAATTTACATGAAGAAGCAAAGGGTCTACCCAATTTCAATATCTATTAGGTAACTACAATCATGAAGTAGATACAATATTGGCAGTGAGATTGACATATGGGTCAATGAAAGGGACTAATCAACCCAGAAATGGACTCATATAAATCTGCCCAACTGATTTTTGACAAAAGCACAAAAGCATTTCAAGGGAAGAAATAAAACCTTCTTAAGAAATGGTGCTTGTACAATTGATCATCCACAAGCAAACAAATCACACCTTATAAAAATTAATACAAAATGGATCATAGACTTAACCATAATACATAAAACTATAAAATTTTTAGAAAAATGACTAGCAGGACAGAGAAGAGGGAATAAGCAAGGACCTCAAGATTAAAAGTTACTCCACTTTGGAAAAGAGTTTGTACTTCAAAAAGTTAACCATATGGTCGCCATACAACTTGGCAGTTCCATTACTAAGAATCTTTGCAAGAAAAGTGAAACAAATGTTCACAAAACTTGTATATGAATATTCATAACAGCACTATTCATTATTACCAATATATGTAGAAACAAGTCGAATGTACATCAATTGATGAGTGAATAAACAAAACATGGTATGGCCATAAAATGCTATATAAATCAGCTATATAAAAATACAAAGTATAGATATTTGCTACAACATGGCTGAAATGTGAAAATATTATGTTAGTTTTAAAAGTCACACAAAAGTGTCACATATTGTATGATTCCACATATATAAAATACCCAGGATAGGTAAATTCACAGAAACAGAAAATAGATTAATGGTTTGGTGGGGGAAATAGGGATGGAAAACAGTGTTAATGCATATAAGATTTTCTTTTAGAAGGGATTAAAATGTTTTGGAGTTTAGTCATAAATTTATAATAATGATAGTTGTATAGCCTTGGGAGTATACTAAAAAATGCTAAATTTTATACTCTGAATATACTAAAACAGTTCATTTTACATAGTAGTGATGGCTTTATACCTTGAAAATATGCTAAAAATAGTAAATTGTACACAATGTATTTCATATAAATAGAATTATAAAATGTGCAACTCTTGTGTCTAAAGGCTTTGAACTATTTGAACTGGAAGTCCAAAAGCACACTTGATAATCATCACCTCCAAAAGTAACAAATTCCTTTGAGTTGGTGTTCTTCACACACAAATAAATGATGTATTCCCTGCTAAAAATGTTAAGGAATTTTTATAAATGTTAGAAATTCTACTAAAATTTCTGGTATGATTCCCCATTGACATCTGTCCTTTTTTTAAAAAATTATTTGTTATTCTTAGATATACATGACAGTAGAGTGTTATGTGTCCTGTTTTAATGCACAGGCAGAACATAAAACTGTGATCCTAGTTTTCCATAATGTAGTGCTTAGTTAGATGGCATAGGAGTGGATCCCATCACTTGTAACCTGCTTGGATTTCAATTTTACCACTATTTTAACTGTGAAATCTTTCTTGCTTAAAAAAGTGGTAGCATTTTTATTTTGTAATTTTAAACCATCAGAAGGGTTAACTTTGCTAGATATGTTAAAGACACTACTATACCTCCTATTAGGAATTATGACTTCACTTGTTTGGAGTCTTTTCAGAACAATAAACCATTATGGTTAAGAGGATGACTTTGAGGTCCATTTGAACCCCCAGTTCCTCATCTGTGAAATAGGGATAATAATAATAGATCTGTGGGGACAAAATGAACTTTTGTAAAGTGTTTCGAAATATACCTACCATGTAATGAGCTCTGTAAATATTAGAGATGGTTTATTTTCCCAGCAGCACTGTAGACGTGCCCATCTTAGTTATATCACGTAAGTGACATAACACAAGTAAATGGAGTTTACAGGAAGACAGGCAGATCATAATTGCTAATAACTAAACCCTCTATAGGTACATTGTACTTATAATTTTTAAAGTACTTATGTCTACACAATCTGCTTTATTTATCACACACATTCTTATTATCTGTGAAGCATGTCTGGACCCCACTTCTCAGACAGCAAAACTCCTTGAAGAAACTGACGGAATGTTCTCCCGATCAAAATTTCAAACGTGGAAGAGCTTGAACCAGAACTCTGTTTCAACATTTTTCCATCATACCACATTTATATTGTCTAAATAGAGAATTCATGTCCTTTGAAAATGAGGAATCTGAGTCTAACAAAAATATGCCTATTTTCAGTGACTTTCTTACCTGATTCACTAAAAAATAGAAATGAATAGTCTGTTTCTCTTGGGATTTGGTCTGTTTGAACCTGCCTGAGATGCAGCTCTTCTCTTGTAAAAACAACACATTTATTTTGTCTTTTAAGATAATTCTATGCTTGGGCTGGGGATATGGCTCAAGCAGTAGTGAGCTCGCCTGGCATGCGTGGGGCGCTGGGTTCGATCCTCAGCACCATATAAAATAAAATAAAGATGTTGTGTCCACCGAAAAGTAAAAAATAAATATTAAAAAATTCTCTCTCTCTCTCTAAAAAAAAAAGATAATTCTATGCTCACGTCTTTAAGAAAGGCATCTTTGGACTATAGTCTGAATCTCTATTGTTCTTTTGTTTATCTGTCTGGGTGTTTATCCTATACTCCCCCCTCCCCGACCTTTTTTTTTTAATAATTTTTTTTTCACAATACCTTTTATTTATTTATTTTTATGTGGTGCTGAGGTTCGAACCCAGTGCCTCACACATGCTAGGCAAGAGATCATCTATCACTGAGCACAGCCCCAGCCCCCTATACTCCTTTTTATTGTAATTTATCTTTTAATAGCTGTGCCTACCTCTTCAGTTTGACTGTTTAGGTCTTTACGCAGAGGGACTGCTGCCTAGTCAACACCTGGTTCAAACGATATTTGATGATGATGATGATGATGACGATGATGATAACAAACCTTTCCGTTAGCCTCATCGGTATTCTCTGACTGTGACCATGGCAAGCAATGCTTAATCACTGATTATTTATCTCATTCACGTGACCAGTGTTTTCTGAGACTCTACCAAATGCTAGGCCCTATAGAGGCATCAGAGTTATGAAGAGAAAGAAGGCCTTTACTCAAGGATGTATGTTCTAATAGAAGAAATCGACTTCAAAACAAGGAAGTATAGTACCCACTCCAGGTGCTGTGATAGGAGTGCGAGTGGGGTGGCAAAATGAAGGCAAGCTTTCCACATTGTGTACGGAGGGAGAGGTGTCAAGAAAAGCTTCACAGAAGAGGTAGAATATGAGCCAAGTCTTAAAGATGAGTAAGTGGAACAAACCACCTTAAGTCTGCCTTTTTCTGCTTTGAAAGCAAGTATGCCCTAAGGTCTGACAAGACCACTAGTGCCCAGAACTAAAACAGATCTGGAGACTTTGACCTTCAATGATCAGAGTAGGAGGTAATGACATGATGTAATTTAAAGAAACAAATTATCTGTTATTTGGAGAAGTTACTGAGCAATGACCTGGAATTGTGTTGAGATCATCCTGGCCTGATCTTTCATAAGGAGAGCCTCATCTCTGCCACAGTGTGAGAGTCTAAAGGGTTCATACAGAAGAATAGACTTGCATAGCATTTTGAGACTTTCGAAAATCTTGTGTATGTGTCCTTGCATATTAATGGTAAAATTTCTACATAGCTCATATTTTATTATTTAAATAAAGTGCTATATAATAGCAAAATAACACTTTATTATTACATAACTAACACATGTATTGAGCACCTGCTCTTTGCCAGGTACTCTAACAGGATCTGAAGCTGTAGCAATGAACAAAACAAACTTATTTCTCCTGAAGCTTATATTCTAGTGGAAGGAAATCAACAGTAAACAAATACATAAGTAAATTTTATAGTAGATTACAAAGTAAAAGTGCTATACAAACTAAGATGTAGGCAAAATGGATAGGGAATGTTGGATGGGAGAAGCAAGTTAAAATTTAAAATAGGCTAACTAGGAAAGGTCCCTCTCAGAAATGGACAATCAAGCCAATATGAAACAGAATTCAAACACTGTAAATATCTGGGAGAAGAGAGTCTAGGTTGAAGAGATAGCATATGCAAATGCCCTGAAGTGGGAGCATTGTTTAGTCCAGTTAAGGAACAACAAGGAAGCCAAAGTGGCTATAATTGAGGAAACAAGGGGGAAATTTGAGGTTAGTAAAGTAACTAGGGGACAGATTGTGTAGAACTTTTACATCATTTTAAATGTGCTGAATTTACTCATATGGACAATCCTTATAACCAGCTTTATTGAAAGCACTAAGAGAAATGGAGTTGAAGTTAGGAGTATAGTATTGGCTCTTTGGTCTGTTTGCTTATTTTTGATTATAAAAATGTATATCCCTACAATCAGTGTAACTCCTTTATCTTCATTAGAAAAACAAAAACTACATTCCCAGAGAAGAGATTAAAATATGGGTACCTATATCATTGTGTTCATCTGTAAAAGATTAAGTGTTGCAGGAGATTGGATTCTTTTAAAAGATTTTTTTCCTTTAATTTAACCAAGGTAATAATCAGAATAGTATGGCTTGAAATGTACCAAATTGTAAAAATCTTGATTCCAATTTTGACAACTAAAGCCAATATTTGACAGTGATATTTCTAGTTGATTTTACTCTTACAAAACATTGTCACTTTTTTTTGTGGTGGTCAAACTATGAAATTTTGATCATTTAAGACTTCACATCTAACTTATGAAAGAATCACTAAGTATAGGGCCGAAAGCAGCTTTGAAGAAGATTTACTTTAATGTATATATTCTATCAATTAGTAATTTAAATCTCAAGAATTAAAATAATATCATTGAAGTCACAAAGTTGAATCCAGTTGTTATGTTTCCCTTGCTGGGGACCATAATAACCGTGTCAGGCTCATTCCAACCCAGGAGGACACCTTGCCAATGTCTAAGTATAAGGGTACGAGTGTCAATATTTATGGCATTTTCACATAAGGAACAAACAATATAAGGAAAATGCTGCTGGTAAATACTAAAATTAACACTGTTGCTTTCCCCTTCCATCTGTACTTGAAATGAGGATTTAATGGCCAGCGTCTCAGTGTGATTCAGAGTGTACATATTATTAGAAGACCTTCTCAGTGCCAAGCATCACAGGCATTAAGAGAAAGGTGATGAATTCTGTCCCAGGGCTTATGTAACTTGTAGAGAGGAGGAGGAAGGGAATTCACAATCACTGGACCAGGCCCCTTCATGAGTGTAGTCTCTTCTTAAACCTCAGCACAGTGGAACAGGGGTGGTCATTCCATTTTTACACAGGAGGAAACTGGAATTAAGCAAGCAAATGGAGTCACTCAAAAAGTCAGAGCTATACAGTACAGACCTTGCTGAATGTGGGACTCATTCCTTCTCTGCATATGCAGTCGAGAACTAGAGCCTCTTGCTATTTATAAGGTCAGGGCATTCTCATCTGAGAAACCAGTTTTGAGGGACTAAAAGAAAAAAAATGAAGAAAGAATTGTCATAGAACACAAGAGAACTATTCAGGCCCTTGCAGGTGTCTTCACTGGTAGCCCAAAGGAGGGGCCCTCTGCATGTCTGGGGAGTGTGAGGAAGGAAAAGAGAGAGTGGGGGGGGTGGGGGGGCTGGCAATCAGTGGGCTCTGCTCTGACCCAGGAAACTGAACAGATCTCCAGGAGGGCACAGGACTGTGGGGTCATCACTTGAGGAGTATTGATGAGTGCCTAGCCTGTTGTAACCAATGATCTTGCTCTACCACTGGAAAAGTTAGATTTTAATAATGTGAGGAACAATAGGCTCAATAAACAGATTTTACACAAAGTAGTTGAAAACTCACAAGGTTCAGAATCAGGATACCTAGATTTTGGTCCTAACTCTGACTAGGATTAGTGGGACATCACCTCAGTGGGACTCTCTGAGTCCAGGATTCCTTATCTTTAAAATGGGTGTAATGATAAGTTCTACCTCATGTAATCCTTGAGAGGAACAAATGAGACAATGGATATGAGAGTGCTTTAAAACTTCTTGAGGGCCATGCAAACCTTAGTTACCATCATTCTTGTATATATCCTTGAATTTCTGAGTTTGATATGAAGTAATTTCAATTCACCAGGGTTATCGAAGAGTTTTTAGTCACTTCCCTTAGTTTTGAGGCCCTAGGTTTGGTAGAGGGGGATCTAGAACCATCATGTTAAGTTATATATCTCTTGGGCCACTTGAAAGAAAAATCCCTAGCTCTAGAGGGATTTATTGAGCATTGAATCTCGGGGTGTTTCAGACTAAAACCAAGTTGCCAGATATCACACAGTGACAGATGTATCAGTAAGTAATGGATTATTTAAGTATTTGAAACCATGATATTTTTGGAGTGCTGTGCATTGGTCATCAAGTTGGCACTGAAAATGAAACATGTGGACCAATCTTAATGAAAATATGCTTTTGCTATCAATGTGGTGAACTTGGAAAATGGGGTTGCTGTACTTGATTATGTATTGCTGGCCCCTTAAGCCAACCAGCTAAGCAACAGATGCTCCTTGGAACTAATACGAAGGAAATGATCAGTATAAATATGCTCAACATATTGAGATCGTGTATGGAGCTCTAAATCATTTGCTTACTTTGTACAGAAATTTTACTTAAGATATACACTATACATGTTCAAAAGCAAATTATTATACTAGGGATGTAAGAAGATTTAATTGGAATTATAGCACACTTTTTTCTTTAAAATTATTAGTTGTCATTATTATTTTCCACATCATTATTACATTCAGACTGCAATGAAAGAAGGCTAAGTTGTTCCGATTTTTAATGGGTTGAAGTGAATGCAGAGGGATTTGATAGCTGGAGTTCTTATAATGTCTCCTTAAAAATTCTTCTAATTGAAATAAGTTTGCACCAAATATACAGTTATTTAAATAAGATGCCTTTATTAGCTGAGGACAGTTTTTAAGGGACAGAGATGAGCCTGCACCTTTCTGACTTGGTGGACAAAGGATTGGATTAAAATTGACCAGCTAAGTATGGCTGCCCTCTAGAGCACTGGAACAGTCAAATAAAAACCTTTTTGCAGTGAACTCTCTTCCAATGAGCAGTAACTGACTGGAATCAACTGTGTGGTTTTGACTGAGGATATGCCTTTCTCTGTGAGAAAAGCAAAACAGGAAAATAGAAATAGAGAACATGGGCTAAAGTTGGTCACATGAGACTAGTTGCCTTCATCAGGAATTGCTTGGTCACAAGCAGCAGAAACCCACTTTAAGTCACTTAAATATAAATGAGGTTCTCATTGCTAATAAACAGGATGCCTCTCATAGCCCGGAGTATGGCCAGCCAGACTCCAAAGGGGCAGGAACCAGAAAATGGTCAGCAGATAGGAGCTGAGGCAGCCTGTGTGCTTGTCCTCTTGTTTCTTCATCAATCTTTGGATTCACACAGACTCTTGCATTTCTCTGCCTATCTTCATTTTCTCTCTCTGAAGACCAGCTTTCTCCGGCTACTTCCACATGGGCCCAATACAGTCACTCCAGACTGGAGGTCACGAAATGAGCTCCTGGAATGTTTTGTGACTATAAATTTCCAGGAGTTTGAAGACCACTTTTTTTTTTTTTTTTTTTTTTTTTGGAGTTGATGGTTGGAGGTTAGATTGTTAAGGCATTCTGAGTGAGTTCTACAATTCTAGACGGCTAAGCTACTCTAAGGGCTGGGTCTTAAGGTATCAACATGGCTTGGTTAGGAAAAATCTTGGGGAAATTAGAAGGTCTGAAGTTATTCTTGGCTTTCTCTTTTGCCTCTGGATACTATTTTCCCATGTGGGAGCATCTGCTCACCTCTGGCTGGCCAGAGCTCCCTCCTCTGATCCCCATTCTTCTTCTTTTGAAGCAGTAGACTTTTCTTCAGACTCAAATTTTAACTACCTCCATTGCTATTTTCATCTCTCTAGCTATGGTCTCATTTACTCAGCAAGGTTCTAAATGGCACTCTCTAATAAACATAGAAACCTCCATAGTCAACAAATAGTACTTATTTCAAAAGACTTTTAAGTAGTGATTCAAAAGTGGGCATACCAGAGGCTAGGGGTTCTCCTTTGGAGTCAGAGCTTCTTTCTGAAATCACCTGGTGTAAAGGACAAATCAGAGAGGTTTGAATTTGAATCCAATTTTATTACTTTTAAAAGTGAGAACTTAACAAATTGACCTCGCTACTTCTGCATTTTAAATTATCTCAATTCTACTTACCCCATGGAATTGCTGTGTGGAATAAATGAGGTAATTATGAAATGCATAAAATATACAAAGGTAGTAGGGTTTCAGTAAGTGATAATCCCTTAATCTGCACTCCACCCATGTATTCCTCTAAATTCTCAATACAAGGATGGTGGCCCTAGAGAAAGACCCACACTTTGTGGGCACCTCTAGAAGTACTACTGGCTCCCTTCCCCAGGGCAGGTACTTTCCATTCCCTTATGCACAGATTGGAGTATTAGAGACAAGATATCACACTTTTCCAATAAAAGGTATAGTTCTAAAACAACAAAGGGATTCCAAGGCAAAGAGGACTTTGAGTCTAAAAGGCATCTGCTGACAAAGAAAATAGGAGCACATTTCTAGTGGCACTGTCTTTTAATACTGGAAGTTTTAGCTAGAAAAATGGATATATAAAAGGTGTGTGTGTGTAATATTGCCACTGCTTCAGCATTTACTATGTTAACTATTTCATACATTATTTCACACAAAAACTCTTAGAGTCGTGATTCCAATTTGTAGATAAGAAAAATTAAGACCAAGAAGTGTTCAGTAACCTGATTAAAGTATAAGATTGTATTGAAAACTATAGGGATTCCAACTCTGAAAATAATACTTTTTAAAAAATTTTATCTATTATGTAATAATAATTATGTAATAATTGTGCACTATGTATTCATAGTATACAAGGTGGTATTTTAACACACACATAGAGCATGCACTGATCAATCAGGGTAATTAACATTTCCCTCTCCTTATCATTTATGTCTGTAGCCTTTGAGCTCCTCTCTTTGAGATGAAGCTTCAAAACTTAACCACTGGCAGTATATTGTGCTGTGCTAGACCACATCCTGTGCTGCTTTCATTGTCCTGGTCCCCTGTCACAACTCTCAGTAAGCTACCTAGAGCTTCCAACTCCCCATGAACCTGAGCCCTACTGGGTTTCATGGAGATGCTGCAGCCCTGCAGCAGAGATCCAAGCCTCATTAATCTCCCAGGTCTAATACCTTGCTATTCAAAGTGTGGTGCTTGGAATAGCAGCCTCACCTGGGAGCTTGTTAAAAACACAGAATCTACTGACCCTCCTCAGACCTACTCAATAAGAACTGGCATTTTCAAAAGCTCCCAAAGTGGTTTCTACTCACATTAAAGTTTGAGAAATGCTGATCTGGTATGTGAACCATATTAGATGCAGATTATAATAATTGCTCAGATATTTTTCAGCATGTTAATTTTTTTCCACATTGGCCATGATGTTTGATTCCTGTGAGAAAGCTCTACGTTGGTGCTTTTCACCTTCCTCTCCTTTTCTCAGCTTTATCCAATAGCTGTTTATCAAATTCTCTGTAAGTCAGAGAAAGAATTTAGCTTTGGGGGAGTCGCTTACCTCACCACAAATGAAGGTACTATCAGGTCTTTCCCTACAGAAGTCAGGCCCTGTAATGGGCAAAGCCTTTGCAGCTCAAAGAATAGGGATGCTTTTCTTCATTTGTTGGATCTTGGCTTCTCTTTTCCATGTTAGACTTGAGCAGAGCACAGCTGTACAGGTGACAATTCTCTGTCTCTGAGACACCGAAGATGCATGCTGCTGTGTACCCACAGAAGCCCCTTCCAACTTGTTACTTAGAAAAACAAAATATCTTTTTATTTTTATTTTTAAGAGCAAAGAGTCAGAGAAGGGGGAATCCTTTGATGTGTAACTGAAGGGCCCTCCGTCTTTTGACTTTGGCAAAACAGAGATTTCAAGTTATTCTTTACCTTGATGCTTTAACATTGTATTGAGTTGGTGAAAATAGGAGTCAAGCATTCCCAGGAGCTATCATAATTAATTATGATAGGCGATTCTCTATTCATTAAAACACTCTACGACATAGAGATACTGCCAATGGTCAGCAGAGCATGGGGCAGGGAAAATGCTCGGGGGTGGGAGGCTCCCTCTCTGTTCCTTCCATCATAGCCCTGATTAGAAGGCCACAGAGAGGAGCCTGAGCTACAGCTGGGGCTGCTAGCTTGTGACAGCCTGGGAGAACAAAGGATGGCTGCTGAAAATCGTGTTCACGTTTCTTGGATGGAGAAGGTCAGATTTCTCGGAAAAGGAAATCCTGTGAGACGACTATTTCCTCATAGGGCTTCTTAGGGCCCCAGAGTGGTGAAAGAGCAGTTCTTTGAAAAGGGATATCCTCTGGGAAAGTCAGGGAAAAAAGGTTGTTAAAGGATATAGTTAAACAACATGTACTAAGAATTACTGTTTTTCTCAGTCATAAAACATACATGCTCATTATAGAGAATTCGGAAAACACATAACGGTCCATAGAGGGAAATAAAAACTGCCTTTAATCCCACTAGCCAGAATAATTATTTTATATAGAGTTCTATTTCCTTTCAGATACATACTTTTTAAAATTCATAATTATTAGTAAATATTTTTCAAGGAATGATGCTCAAGACTGCTTCATATGAATGTGGCTAATCTTGCTATGTAAGATTAAGTTGATGTTTTGGGCTATTTCTAATTTGTAGCTATTAAAACTAGCTCTGTTATGAATATGCTTACACAAATCTTTAGCTATCTGTGATTATCTCCTTAGGATAAACTCCTGAAAGTGGGATTATAGAGTAAAAGGTATATTTTTAATATTTCTGATATATATTGCTAATTGCCTGTAGAAAGGGTGCTTCTAATTGGTTATCTCCAACAGCTGCATTTGCTAGGTAATGCAGCTTTATTAGATGAAGTAGTCAGTATTTTTTCAATTATAATAATGATTTTAAAAACCTAATTACACCTGGCTAAAAGAGAACAGAGACTTATTGGCTAGTGTAATTTGAAGAGTTGTGGCGTCACTCTTCTCCCTATATTTGTTTCATCCTCAGTGTGATTTCTCTGTGGTTTTAAGATGGCTGCTAGTGATGCACTTCTTTTACAAAGGAGAAAACAGATTCAGTCCTGAACCACTGTTAGAAGCCATTCTGATTGACCAGATTAGACTATGATCACCAAAGGTTGGCATTAAGAAGACCTATAAGCCAGTAGCAGAGGAAGGATCAAACTCATATTCGCCAAACTATTGCTTTCCTCAATAAAGGTATGTCTTGATGTTAGCCTTATCTTTACTTTGTCCTTTAGAGCCTATTAAGTGTTTTAAAATTTTACCAATGCAATAGGCAAAAAATTTAAAAAGGCTATTTTACTTTGCATTTCATGCGTCATTGTTGAGGTTTAACATATAAAACATTTATTGGTCATTTATATATCTTCTTTAGTGACAACGCTTTTCTATAGGCCCTTTCTCATTTTTTTCTTACAGATTGTGATGCATATTTAGTAGCTTAAAACATGTAGAATGGTTACTTTGTGGTTGTATATTAAACTCATCTAGGGAGTTTCAAAAAAACATGCTATGACCCCATCTTCAAAGATTCTGGTTTAATTCATGCAGAGTATGTTATAAAAAAAAAAAAGCCCCTGGAGATTCTAAGTTGCATCTAAGGTTGAGAAGTGTAAACCTTTTGAAGCACCATCCCTATCCATATATCTTTCATGTCACTTGTAAGTTTCATTTCTTTTACAGATTGCTCTGAAATTCTTGTCCTAAGTACCTCTAGTAAATGAAGCATTTATTCAGGCCTTGGAAGAGACAGAATGAGATGAATATTCATGACCACTCCTATGAATTAAGTCAAGCAATCAGCTGCTTCTCTGGCACGGTCAATGTGGCAGTGCTCAGACTCACAGAAACTTTTTTGGCCCCTTTCTTCCTGATTAAGGGAAAAAGGCAAAGATGTCCCTAAGAAACCCAACCCAGAGAGAGTATATTTGTAAACAGGGAACTAAACAGGAACACATTCTTGTTGAAAGCAGAAGCATATTTACTTCTACCCTGGTTGTTTATGGCATCCTGGCTGTGCTTACAGAAACAAATGGGGCTATGCTTGGCTTATTTCCCCTCCTAAAGAGCCTGAGGAAATGTAAGCAGACATTCTTTTAACAAATGACAGTTCTGCTATTAAGCAGCGATTCTGAATGCATCTACCTTCTCCATGTTTGGGGACTAGTGGGTACTTGTTATTCTCAGGATGTGTTAAGTCAATGAAATCAAATGAGAAATTTTGTTCTTTCCAACACTGTGCTGACAAATTGGTTAGATTTTTTTTTTTTAAAATCAGAAACACCACACTGCTTTGAATCATCAATCAAGAGAAATTGCTTCATAAATGTTCCTTTTCTTGGCCATAACTAAGATGTGCTTCCTCTTTTGGTGTTCAGGAGGGCTGTTAAGGCCTCTGAGTACCAAAAGGAATGCTAGTATTCCAACCCAGTGGTTCCTGCTGTTGACTCTCAGTACTTATCTGATAAATCATCATGTACACTTGAAAACTTACTTTATACCTACACCATTGATTGATCATCTATAATTATCTTATTCTATCTTGTAGATATATCCACAAATGGTTTGCTAACATTTTATTAAATTATAAAAATATTTAGCATCTTAAATTAACATGATGTATGTAAAATAATTGCATCTCTTTCTAGACAGAAATAATCAGCACTGAGGAAAGGTGGCACATTGGTATTTGACAAGTAATTTTGTTGTCCTTGGGAAAAATGACAGGGCAAATGTATGTTTGGGGGCAGATAACACGAGTACAGGGAATTATACCATCCCACCCTGGGCAAAAGACAGAATCTTGTACTTTATACATTTTAACTTGTACCCCTCCTTGTCCAAAAAGTGTAATGGAAATTCCTAAAGAACTTTATTTTTCTAGTAGCTTAATTTGGCCTATAAATCCCAGAGTAGAATTTAGTTACAGAAAGAAAATATTTTTTTTTCTCCTTGAGAGTTAATAATAAAAAAAAATGCAGATTTTTGAAAAATATAATGAGCCCCCAAGGAAGTTGCCCCTATCTTCACAATTTACAAATCCAGCAAAGTGCAGCAAACTGTAATTTAGCAATGAGGAAAATATTCTAACCCTCAAAGATGCAGCCTCATTACTCTCTGAAGATTCAAATGTCAAAACACTGCGAAAGATAGAACTGAGATTTTTCTTGTCTGGCAGACAAAAAGGAAAAGTAGACAGTGGCCCTGGTGAGAGTAAATGAAATATTTTCTTAGAGCAGGAGCAAAATGAATAGCCTTCTACAGCAGGCTAATGCAATTATGACCCAAAAGTCACTGAGTGACCCCTCGGGCTATTAATGAGGCAATTCTGCTCCTACCCTGTCTTCCCAGGTAGATGCCTTCCACTTCTCCTACATACTCCTTTTGCAGGTAAAGGAATATAGCAGAAAGAGCAAGGGCTTATTAACTCAGGACAACTTGGTACAAATCTCAATCACATGTATAACATGAGAACTGTGATTAATAATATTGTACTTGGGATTTTTCTAAAAGGGTAGATTTTAGGTGCTCTTGTCATAGAATTGGAGAGGGTGCTTATGTTAGACAATGGATGCATTAATTTGACTACAGTAACTATTTCACTATGTACATGTGTATCAAAACATGCTCTAGATATTAAATATGTACATAATGATAGTAAAAACCTTCATCACAGACACATCCTGTGATCTTGAGCAAGTTGTTGATCTCTCTGAATTCAGATTCCTCAATAGCAACATGAGCATAAATAAAAGTAGAGCTCAAACAATGTGAGGAAGGGAGGGAGAAAGAGAGGTGGGAGAGAGGGGATGGGCTGATGAGGAAGAGAAATAGGGTGGGGGGGAATGGGAAGAAGGGAAGAGATAGATGTGATCAGAATCAAAGAAACAGTTTCTCATCAACCTTAGTTCTTCACCTGTTCCCTTTTCTGTAGCCTCTTCCAATGCCCCATCCTCACCTGCCCTCAGAGCATTGAAAACATACAAAGCCTTCCACACAGGCCTACCAGCTCTAGGACTGCTGATAGGTAGCCATGTAGCACAAAGCACAGCATGAAAACCACTAATGGCACTGGTCTGCTTGAATCAGGTTAACTTCACCAGTGGCTGTCTTCATTGTGGGGAAGATTGAACATCAAGACATTGTTGGGAAAGCCTATGAGTAATTCATCTGCTATTAGTAGGCTTTTATTTAATCCCACTCCCCCTATTAAAGTTTCTTTTCAAACTACCATTATTTTAAAAAGCACTTGTCTCCTGGGGAGTGGTGTCAATAAAGATAAGGACAGGAAAGGAAAACAATAAGTAGCATTTATTGAGCATTCACTAAGTGTGGTACAGGTTTTCAATAGACATTTATTTAACTATAACTTTGCAAGGTAGTTATGATTATAGATCACCCCTTTGTACAGAGACAATAGAGGCACAGAAAGATTAAGAAATGTCCTCGACTAGACCTTAAAGTAGAAAATATGGAATAGAGATTGAAAGCCAGGTGCTCTACTTCTAGAATTCTTGAGTTTAATATTTATACTGAGAGTGGGCGTGGGCTTCAGTTGTACAGACTTGGGTTCAGGCAGTGGGCCTTCCATATAAAAGCTGAGTGACCTTGAACACACTACTCAAACCATGTGAACTTTCACCTTGGGTTCAGGCAGTGGGCCTTCCATATAAAAGCTGAGTGACCTTGAACACACTACTCAAACCATGTGAACTTTCACTTTGTGTGTAAGATGGGGATGCCAACAGAACTTTGCACCTGAGATCTGATTACTTAATGAGCTAATGCATGTAAAACCCTTTAGTAGGGAGTTTTCTGTACAGTAACCTTTCAGTAAATGTTAGCTATGAAAAATTTCATTGTATTATAGAGGTAACAGAAATGGCAACATGACTTTAACTTGCTAATTGCTAATTTTTGTACATTTGCCACACAACAAAGGCAGCGTTGACCTTGGTGCAACTGTTTTGTCTTTCTTTTTTTTTTTTTTTTTTTTCTTGGTTGCCTTTTCTCTCACGAAAATGTAAGCTATTTTTTTTTCCTATGTTGATGCTGTCTAAGCATCCAGAACAGTGACTGGCACGTTGTAAGTATGTATTAAACACCTGTTGAATGAATGAAGAAAAACTACCTTCCCAGGTCCAGATTGCAGGAGGTTTTGCCTACATGAGCAAGAAGCTCATCATCATGTTGCATGTGTCTTGGTCTTCTTATTCAGTGCTTAATGGTAATGAGGTTGATGGGATGCATCAGACAGTAGTTCAAGGCTGGTGCAATGCCTGACACTAGTGCCATTCAAGGGGGGTTAGTGGGCTCCCTAACTCTGAAAGTCAAATTGAAGGTAGGAAGAAACTTCAAATCATTCACATTTTAAGCAACGTTCAGAGTGCAGAGGAGGCACTGGTGTCCAATGCAAAGCAGATTCTCTTAGAATCTGGAACCAGCTCCTCCCAGCCACATTGAAGTCATTCACACTTTAACCCTTAGCCACTATAGGCTATCTGAGCTGAGAAGACAACTTGCTTAAATTTTAAATCTGTTTTTATAAAAGTTATTACTATGTTTAAAGTAGTTTTGGGCATTGGGCCAGCTTAAAACAGATAAAATACCTAGCCAACAAAATGCGTATTAACTGATAATATTTATACAAAAAAACTGAAGGGAAACACCATTTCCTTTAAGAAATCAATTACAAGAAAAGAATGTAAAAAGGAAAAGAACAAACAGAAATAAGTTTTATATAGGAGTTGCAAAATGATAACTTCTCAGATCTTTAAGAACAGTGATAGGTAAAACTATTGTCAAAATTATTTTTCATAATGTATCTCGATATTTCAAAGAAAATTCGTAAGTCAAAATGGAGCTCTAATTATTCAGAGTAGTGCATTTAGTGCAGTGTCTGGAGTGTTATTTTCTTTCAAAATCTGAAGTAATATAGGAAACTATCACATCATTGTCAAATATTTTTTTTCTCCCTCATCCTTGTTACACTGGGTTGAGTTTTTCTTTGTGAGGATGGATAACATCATGGAATCAACCTGATTATTGGAAGGTCACAGGCCATGTGGGGAGATCAGCAGCCAAATCATTCTTTAGAGGAGGCACATTGTGGGACAGTGTGTCCCACAGGTGGCGAGAGTTAGTTAGGCAGCTCTGCAGGTCAACTGTATGCACCTGCTCCAATCACTTTCCTCACACAGAAAGCTAGAGGAGTGCAATGGCTTCCTGTTTTATTGCTCTTACTATGAGCAGATTCTTCCATATGCAGCTAACCTGTTTCAGGATCTTATAATACACAGGTTAGAACCTTCACAGAAATAATTGAAGAGACAGAAACTGATGTTTAACAACTAATATTAAATTAACATTAGGTGTGAACTTTTAAAGTTTTAGTGTATGGACATATTGCTACTACAACTATTTCAAACATAAAGAAAAGCAGAGAGGATATTTTTACACTGTCCATACAATATTGACCTAGATAAAATAATGGCTGAGTCACTGTGGCAATTACCTCAGGCAATTATTCAATTCATTGTCTACAGGTTGCTCCTTTTCCACTCCCCTCCCTTCTTTCTGGAGGTGGGCTCTATCTTTACATTGGTTTTATCTCTGCCATATTGATTTTTGGTACCTATTACAATATGTCGTATTTTTTTTTTTTAAATTTTTTATTGTGGGTTGTTCAAAACATTACAAATTTCTTGACATATCATATTCCACACTTTGATTCAAGTGGGTTATGAACTCCCACCTTTACCCCATACCCAGATTGCAGAATCACATCAGTTACACATCCATTGATTTACAAATTGCCATACTAGTGTCTGTTGTGCTCCGCTGCCTTTCCCGTCCTCCACACTCCCCCCTCCCCACCTCTCCCCTCCCCTCCCCTCCTCTCTCTCTACCTCCTCCACTGTATAACCCTGAGGGTCTCCTTCCATTACCATGCAATTTCCCTTCTCTCTCCCTTTCCCTCCCACCTCTCATCCCTGTTAAATGTTAATCTTCTTCTCCTGCTCTTCGTCCCTACTCTGTTCTTAGTTACTCTCCTTATATCAAAGAAGACATTTGGCATTTGTTTTTTAGGGATTGGCTAGCTTCACTTAGCATAATCTGCTCTAATGCCATCCATTTCCCTGTAAATTCTATGATTTTGTCATTTTTTAATGCAGAGTAATACTCCATTGTGTATAAATGCCACATTTTTTTTATCCATTCGTCTATTGAAGGGCATCTAGGTTGGTTCCACAGTCTTGCTATTGTGAACTGTGCTGCTATGAACATCGATGTAGCAGTGTCCCTGTAGCATGCCCTTTTTAGGTCTTTAGGGAATAGACCAAGAAGGGGAATAGCTGGGTCAAATGGTGGCTCCATTCCCAACTTTCCAAGAAATCTCCATACTGCTTTCCAAATTGGCTGCACCGATCTGCAGTCCCACCAGCAATGTACAAGTGCACCCTTTTCCCCACATCCTCGCCAGCACTTGTTGTTATTTGACTTCATAATGGCTGCCAATCTTACTGGAGTGAGATGGTATCTTAGGGTGGTTTTGATTTGCATTTCTCTGACAGCTAGAGATGTTGAACATTTTTTCATGTACTTGTTGATTGACTGTATGTCCTCCTCTGAGAAGTGTCTGTTCAGGTCCTTGGCCCATTTGTTGATTGGGTTGTTTGTTCTCTTATTGTCTAATTTTTTGAGTTCTTTGTATACTCTGGATATTAGGGCTCTATCTGAAGTGTGAGGAGTAAAGATTTGTTCCCAGGGTGTAGGCTCCCTATTTACCTCTCTTATTGTTTCTTTTGCTGAGAAAAAACTTTTTAGTTTGATTAAGTCCCATTTGTTGATTCTAGTTATTAACTTTTGTGCTATGGGTGTCCTATTGAGGAATTTGGAGCCCGACCCCACCGACTGTAGATCGTAGCCAACTTTTTCTTCTATCAGACGGCGCGTCTCTGATTTGATATCAAGCTCCTTGATCCATTTTGAATTCACTTTTGTGCATGGCGAGAGAAAGGGATTCAGTTTCATTTTGTTGCATATGGATTTCCAGTCTTCCCAGCACCATTTGTTGAAGATGCTATCCTTCCTCCATTGCATGTTTTTAGCCCCTTTATCAAATATAAGAAAGTTGTAGTTTTGTGGATTGGTTTCTGTGTCCTCTATTCTGTACCATTGGTCCACCCGTCTGTTTTGGTACCAGTACCATGCTGTTTTTGTTACTATTGCTCTGTAGTATAGTTTGAAGTCTGGTATCGCTATACCGCCTGATTCGCACTTCCTGCTTAGCATTGTTTTTGCTATCCTGGGTCTTTTATTTTTCCATATGAATTTCATGATTGCTTTCTCTATTTCTACAAGAAATGCCTTTGGGATTTTGATTGGCATTGCATTAAACCTATAGAGAACTTTTGGTAATATCGCCATTTTGATGATGTTAGTTCTGCCTATCCATGAACAGGGTATATTTTTCCATCTTCTAAGATCTTCTTCTATTTCTCTCTTTAGGGTTCTGTAGTTTTCACTGTATAAGTCTTTCACCTCTTTTGTTAGGTCGATTCCCAAGTATTTTATTTTTTTTGAAGATATTGTGAATGGAGTGGTTGTCCTCATTTCCATTTCAGAGGATTTGTCGCTGATATACAGGAATGCCTTTGATTTATGCGTGTTGATTTTATATCCTGCCACTTTGCTGAATTCATTTATTAGCTCTAATAGTTTCTTTGTAGAGCCTTTTGGGTCTGCTAGGTATAGAATCATATCATCTGCAAATAATGATAATTTAAGTTCTTCTTTTCCTATTTTTATGCCTTTAATTTCTTTCATCTGTCTAATTGCTCTGGCCAATGTTTCGAGAACTATGTTGAACAGAAGTGGAGAGAGAGGGCATCCCTGTCTTGTTCCAGATTTTAGAGGGAATGCCTTCAGTTTTTCTCCATTCAGAATGATGCTAGCCTGAGGCTTAGCATAGATTGCTTTTACAATATTGAGGTATGTTCCTGTTATCCCTAGTTTTTCTAGAGCTTTGAACATAAAGGGATGCTGTACTTTGTCGAATGCTTTTTCCGCATCTATCGAGATGATCATATGGTTCTTATTTTTAAGTCTATTGATGTGGTGAATAACATTTATTGATTTCCGTATATTGAACCAGCCTTGCATCCCAGGGATGAATCCTACTTGATCATGGTGTACAATTTTTTTGATATGTTTTTGTATCCGATTCGCCAGAATTTTATTGAGGATTTTTGCATCTAGGTTCATTAGAGATATTGGTCTGTAGTTTTCTTTCTTTGAAGTGTCTTTGTCTGGTTTAGGTATCAGGGTGATGTTGGCCTCATAGAATGAATTTGGAAGTTCTCCCTCCTTTTCTATTTCCTGAAGTAGCTTGAAAAGTATTGGTATTAGTTCTTCTTTAAAGGTTTTGTAAAACTCTGCTGTATACCCATCTGGACCTGGGCTTTTCTTAGTTGGTAGTCTTTTGATGGTTTCTTCTATTTCCTCAATTGATATTGGTCTGTTTAGGTTGTCTATATCCTCCTGACTCAATCTGGGCAGATCATATGACTTAAGAAATTTATCTATGCCTTCACTATCTTCTAATTTGTTGGAGTATAAGGATTCAAAATAGTTTTTGATTATCTTCTGTATTTCTGAAGTGTCTGTTGTGATATTGCCTTTTTCATCCCGTATGCTAGTAATTTGAGTTCTCTCTCTTCTTCTCTTCGCTAGCATGGCTAAGGGTCTGTCGATTTTGTTTATTTTTTCAAAGAACCAACTTTTAGTTTTGTCAATTTTTTCAATTGTTTCTTTTGTTTCAATTTCATTAATTTCAGCTCTGATTTTAATTATTTCTTGCCTTCTACTTCTTTTGCTGTTGTTTTGCTCTTCTTTTTCAAGGATTTTGAGATGAAGTATGAGATCATTTATTTGTTGGTTTTTTCTTTTTTTAAGGAATGAACTCCAAGCAATGAATTTTCCTCTTAGAACTGCTTTCAATGTGTCCCATAGATTCCGATATGTTGTGTCTGTGTTTTCATTAATCTCTAAGAATTTTTTAATTTCCTCCTTGATGTCTTCTATAACCCATTGATCATTCAGTAACCTATTGTTCATTCTCCAAGTGATGTATGCTTTTTCCTTCCTTCTTTTATCGTTGATTTTCAGTTTCATTCCATTATGATCAGATAAGATGCATGGTATTATCTCTACTCCTTTATATTGTCTAAGAGTTGCCCTGTGACATAATATATGATCTATTTTTGAGAAGGATCCATGTGCTGCTGAGAAAAAAGTGTAACTGCTTGATGTTGGGTGGTATACTCTATATATGTCAATTAGGTCTAGGTTATTAATAGTGTTATTGAGTTCTATAGTTTCCTTATTCAATTTTTGTTTGGAAGATCTGTCCAGTGGCGAGAGAGGTGTGTTGAAGTCTCCCATGATTATGGTATGGTGGTCTATTAGACTCTTGAACTTTAGAAGAGTTTGTTTGACGAACATAGCTGCACCATTGTTTGGGGCATAAATATTTATGATTGTTATGTCTTGTTGTTGTATGGTTCCCTTAAGCAGTATGTAGTGTCCCTCTTTATCTCTTTTGATTAACTTTGGCTTGAAATCTATTTTATTTGATATGAGTATGGACACTCCTGCTTGTTTCCGAAGTCCATATGAGTGATATGATTTTTCCCAACCTTTCACCTTCAGCCTATGTATGTCTTTTCCTATCAAATGCGTCTCCTGTAGGCAGCATATTGTTGGGTCTTGTTTTGTGATCCATTCTACTAGCCTGTGTCTCTTAATTGGTGAGTTTAAGCCATTGACATTTAGGGTTATTATTGAGATATGTGTTGTTCTTCCAGCCATATTTGTTTATTTCTGTTACTAAACATGGTTTGTTTTCCTCTTTGATTATTCCCCCCCCCTTTATTGTCCTACCTCCCACTGTTGGTTTTCATTGTTATTTTCCATTTCCTCTTCCTGTAATGCTTTGGCGAGGATGTTTTGAAGAGATGGTTTTCTAGCTGCGAATTCTTTAAACTTTTGTTTATCGTGGAAGGTTTTAATTTCATCTTCCATCCTGAAGCTTAATTTCGCTGGATACACAATTCTTGGTTGGAACCCATTTTCTTTCAGTGTTTGAAATATGTTATTCCAGGATCTTCTAGCTTTCAGAGTCTGTGTTGAGAGATCAGCTGTTATCCTGATTGGCTTACCCCTAAATGTAATCTGCTTCCTTTCTCTTGTAGCTTTTAAAATTCTCTCCTTATTCTGTATGTTGGGCATCTTCATTATAATGTGTCTAGGTGTGGATCTCTTATGATTTTGCACATTCGGCGTCCTGTAGGCTTCTAGGATTTGGGATTCTGTCTCATTCTTCAAGTCTGGGAAGTTTTCTTGAATTATTTCATTGAATAGACTTCTCATTCCTTTGGTTTGGAGCTCTGTACCTTCCTGTATCCCAATGACTCTTAAGTTTGGTCTCTTAATGTTATCCCATATTTCTTGGATGTTCTGCTCATGGTTCCTTAACAGTCTTGCTGAGCTGTCTATGTTCTTTTCCAGTTGAAATACTTTGTCTTCATTGTGTGATGTTCTATCTTCTAAGTGTTCTACTCTGCTGGTAGTATTCTCCATTGAGTTTTTAAGTTGGTTTATTGCTTCCTGCATTTCTAGGATTTCTGTTTGTTTGTTTTTTATAACCTCTATCTCCCTGTATAGTTGATCCTTTGCTTCCTGGATTTGTTTGCGTAATTCGTTGTCGAAGTGGTCTTTCATTGTCTGATTTTGCTGTTTAATGTCTTCCTTGATACTCCAGATCATTTGAAGCATGTATATCCTGAATTCTTTATCTGACATTCCATCTGCTGCAGCTGTTACCTCTTCTAAAGTTGCGTTGACCTGCATTGCTTGTGGTCCTTTCTTTCCTTGTCTTTTCATACTGCTTGCGTATCTTTCCTGCAGGTGCGGGCGGCGGCTCTGCTCTCTCCTTATTCCAATTGGGGTTTCGTGGCTACCACGCCGGCAGGTCACTGGGCCTGTTCTGGGAGCTGGCGGCGGCTCTGTTCTGCCCCTGCTCCGATTGGGGTGACGAGTGTACCACGCCGGCAGGCCACCGGGCCTGATCCGCCGGTCGGTTGCAGGTTTGCCTACCCTGCAGGCGCGGGAGGCGGCTCTACTCTGCCCCTACTCCAAATGGGGTGACGTGTCTGTCGTACCGGCAGGCCACTGGGCCTGTCCCGCTGGTCGGTCGCAGATCTGCCCACCTTTCGGGCACGGGTGGAGGCTCTGCTCTGCCCCTACTCCAATTGGGGTGTCGTGACTACCCCGCCTGCAGGACGCTGGGCCTGTTCCTGGCACGGGCGGCGACTCTGCTCTGCCACTACTCCAATTAGGGTGGTGTTTGTACCATGCCGGCAGGCTCCTGGCCTGCGGACCCCTGGGCCTGATCTGCAGGTTGATCACTGGTCTGCTCGCCCTGCGGACACGGGTGGCGGTTCCGCTCCGCCCCCACTCCAATTAGGGTCACGTGACCACCACACCGGCAGGGCCTGATCCGGGCGTGGCAGAAGGATCTGCTCTGCCCCTGCTCCAGTTGGGGTGATGTGTGTACCACACTGGCAAGCCACTGGGCCTGACCCGCCAGGCTGTCACGGGTCTGTTTACCTTGCCCGCGCGAACGGTGGCTCTGCCCTGCCCCACCTACCACGCCCATGTACCACTGGGTCGCGGGTCTGCCCACCTTGCGGGTGCGGGTGGCGGCTCCGCTCCGCCCCCTCTCCAATTGGGGTCACGCGGTTACCATGCTGGCGAGTCGCTGGGCCTGCTCTGGGCGCTGGCGGCGACCTGGCTCCTCCCCTCTGGCTCGAGGACAAATTGAGGAGACTCGGGTGACTGTGCCTCACCCCCCCTACCAGGAGACCAACTGCTTATGTCACCGCTGGTATTGATGAAGTTCTCTCCTCCGCCGCTTTCTGCTGACATCAGATCTCTGCCATGTTGGTATCCTATGCGAATGGCAGCATTTCGTTCCCCTTGCCAGGCAACCAAAGCAACGGGTGAGTCCTGACCGGCCCTCAGCAGGACCCGGACCGAGAAGCAATTTCCGCGGGCTCCTAGCCCCAGGCCAGGGAAGTTCCGGGAGCCGGAACTCGGCCGCTCCGTGCTCCGTGTAAGCTCCTATAAGTGTAAGCTCCAAGAAGCAGTCCCGCGGGCTCAGTTCCGGGAGCCGGAATTCGGCTACTTAGTGCTTGGTGTATGCTCTGATAGGCGCAGGGTCCAAGAAGCAGCCTCCGCAGGCTCCGCAGCCCTGGGCCAGGGCGGTTCCGGGAGCCGGAACTCGGCCGCCCCGCGCTCGGTGTTCGCTCTGATAGGATCAGGTTCTAAGAAGCACCCAGGCGCTGTACCCTAGCAATCTGTCTGCAAGCCGCAGGCGAATTGCAGCCTGAAATTACCTGATCTATGGCTGAATGAGCTGCGGTCAGTCGAAAACAGGGGTGGTGGCGTCAGTTTAGCAACATGGTGGCTGCTGGCCTCCTCTGTGGTCTGACTGGTGTGGAGAACCGAGATGGACCGCTTCCTTCCCCCGTCTCGAACCCAGAATTCAGCCCTGAGTACGGTGCTTGCGCGGCTGGCAGAAACTGCAGCGCTGTAACCTGCGTCTCTATCCCAGTGCGCTCTGCAGACTTTAGCCGCGGGGCGATTTGCTGAATAAGCAGTGTTACCCTCCGTGCAACAAACCTCTCGTGTTTGAGTCCCCGTAGCCGATCCTCGTGCGATGGAAATCCTTCCTCCAGGTTCCGGAGTACCCCACTATTGCTGGAAATTCCTAACAAAATATCCTTTAGCCGTCCTGACTTGTCATACTCCCACACAGTGAAGCAGCACACGGGGACAATGCACTCCCCTCGCCGCCATCTTCCTCTCTCCCTTGTCTTTCTTTATAAACATTAATTTTTACTTGGGAGAGATGAATTATTTTCTGAAAACTTCACGCATTTGGATGCAATGGTTTCTGCTGTTAGGATAAACTCCTGAATAGGATTTAAGAATCATCCTGGGGAGAAGTGTACTGTGTACAATCATAAACTGCTGCTCTATTATCCTGCTTTCTTTATACTACCTAATCCTTGTTGTTTTGTCTAGGTTATTACAGAATGTATCTGAGGGGCTCAAAGGAAAGAAACATAGAAAGAAATAGGGTCCAAAATTCAGATGCTAAAATTGTGTTCACAGACTTGAGGCAAACAAATATATGCTCTGGTCCTGCGTTGGCTATACTTGAGTACACACAGGCAACCCTTGAGTTTTCTTCAAAAAGGGATATGTTGCAATATAATAGCTCCTCAAGAAGCAACCTTAAAATGGTTCCAACTTTATCAAATCCAGTTTCATAAATGTGTATTATTTATTGAGCTAGCAGGTTGAGTAAAATTAGAGAAACGATTTAAGTGTCTTTTCTTCCTTTTAATGATATGTTGAAAAGCATTCTCAATTCTCTTAAATACCCCCAGTCATTTTGAGTGACTAGTATTTCCACTATGTAATTTGAACTATTTCCTGAGATATTTCTGATCAATGTATATTGTTTTCATACTGACTAATTCTAAAGAGCTCTTAGTAATTTTCATGTGGATCAAAAAGCCCTGTGGGTAGGAATAACTATGGCTTCCAGCAGGGAAATACAGGTAGAGAGAGCAGAGCATTGGAAAGGGAATAGAAAGCAGGCCTGGAGAGGCTGTAGGAACAGAGGCTGGGGAAGGGCCTCCGGGGGGAAAAACAACAGGGCCCTTTCTCTAATTGGTAGCCCAGGGGCAGCCTCTTCCAAGACTCCATGACCCCAAGAAAGAAAGAAAATGGCCTCTTTTTCCCCAGACCATGTGGAAGCTAAAGTCATTCTCTTTCTTTGAAAAGAATATCATGGTTTCAAGATTCACTGTTTTATCTTATAGTATTTAAAATCAGTAGTAGGAGGAAGGGGGGTGAATGGGAGAGAAAGGGATGCTACTGGTTCAATTTCCCCTTGTGGACCAAGTAAACAGTTCCTAATTTGCTTTGGTGTTCATCAAAAATAGAAGGTAGTGATAGAAGAAAAGAGGATAAGAGTGCAAATGAGACAGAAGAAGGGAGGAGGAGGCAGGGGAAATAGATACAGAGAGAAGGAGAGAGGAAGAGACTGGCCAGAAGGATAATCTCAGCTGAAATCCCTATCCTTCCTGCCTGATGGATGTTTTCAGAGTCTGTTTTATCTCATTCAATAAGACTCCAAAAGGTCACACTACGGTGGCAACATTCATGACACAACCCTGGGCCAGCCCAGGAACCAGCCACATGTCTTTAGTGGGCTGCCAAGAAAGTGAGATACATGAATGACACATGCTGTGTGATTCATATCTAAACCAGTTTATTTTTAAAAGAAAGTTTGAGTTGATTATTTTCTGTTTGCAAACAATTCATATGCATTATAGAAATGTGTGCAGAAAAAGAATTGGTGGGACTGAGAAAGAAAATCATTTCTTATATTTATCAGAAAGGATTCATGATGACCAGACATACTTAGGAAAAAGACATTTAAATCCTGAGAAGGAGAGAGAGAGAGAGAGAGAGAGAGAGAGAGAGAGAGAGAGAGAGAGAGAGAATATGAGAATATGAATGAATATGACTCTGAGAATGGATGATTTGTTCACAAGCTCTGTAATCATCAAGCCATAAGTAGTACATACTATTTCCATTCAGATTTTATTAACCAAGAAGATTTACATGGCTATGCCTAATCTAAGGGGACAAGGAAACACAACCCTACTTACCTTGATGAAGAAAGAGCCACAGTATTGGTAAACAACCCTTATGACTATCATACGGGAAAGAACCATTAGGAGACTGTAGCAGAGAAAGAAAACAGCATGCACAAAATCTCAGACAGAAGAGAGCAGAGTGTTCTAGACTCTAATAAAAGTTCAGAGTAACTAGAGCATGGATTTCAAAGGCAGAAATTGTGAAAGATAAAGCTTGAGAGCTGAGTCATAAGATCACCTAGAGTCCTGTAAACTAGGAATTGTATACTGAAACCAGTAGGAACCATTGAAACATTTTAAGGTTTGCAGCAATACAATCAGATTAGTGTTTGAGAGCATCATCCTAATGCATAATCCAGAAGGAAATAAATGAATTCATTTATTCACTTTCTAAGTACAGTGCTGTGGCAGGCACTATGCTAGGTTGATGAAGAAATGGGAATAGACCAAATCCCTGACTTTGGAAATTGAGAGCCAAGGGAGATTCTTCTAATATCCTGGAAGTAATGCTAGTACACTGGACTGAGGTGACAGAGACAAGTGGAAATATTTGAGGGGGAATAAATGAGGCATGGGTAATGAAGGAGGAGAATTCCATAAAAATATTCTCTTTCTGATCTGGAGTGCAGGGTGGGTGGTGACTGAAATTTCATTTCCTGAGATGGGGAACAATGTTCAAAGAGCAGATGTGGGAAGGCAGAAAGTTGGATGAGTTCCATTTTGGCCAAGTTTGGGGGCTTATAACTGAGTTATTGTTTTCTGTTTGTTCTTCTCAGTTGGATTTTATATTTGTTTTATTTAACTGTTTAGAACATTGCTTCTTAATAACCCTTTGATTTTAGTGCCTGGACACTTGAAATCTTCTCTGGCTTGTACTCTGGCACTGACTGTCTAGACTCTGCCTTTGGTAGTCCTATGCTGGCTGCCTCCTTTTAAGCTTCTGATTGTCAACGGGGAAAATGGAGAAACTCAGAAGGCATTGGTCTCATCTCACCCAAGGTTGGGGAGAAGTTCATTCAGATGTCATCTAGTGCTCATTCAATTCAGAGACCTTCATGCCATTATATTATTTATGGGTGTTCATAGCCCATTGCATAACACTGAAAGGCAGAAACCACCATGCATTTTAATGGCTCTGGACATCAACGTAAAGGTGAAGATGTGCTCTTCTTCAGTGCTCTTGTGACTGAATCATATACAGATCCTCTGACATGATTAATTCATTCTTAGATACATACCCTAGAGAAATCATTCACATTTGTCCTAGGACCAGTCAATGGAAGACATGTTGCTAAATTCTTTGTCCTACTGAAAAAATTTTAAACTCTAAATATACAGGAAAAAGTAGAATGTATAAAAAAAATTATCTATTCAAAAATAGTGTATCTACAGTGATGAACATGACCAAATCATAGCTATGGTCAACATTGTAGTCAAATCTCATATACATAATGATGAGGGAAAGAATCTAGACAAGGAAAAGCATTAAATATTAAATATAATTCCATTTAAGGTTAAAAATAGGCAAAGCTGATGTATTGTTTAGTGATGCATACATGTGTAATAAATCATAAAAGCAAGAATATGATTATCAAAAAGAATTTGAGCCAGATTATAAGCCTAGAATTCTAGCTACTCAGGAAGCTCAGGCAAGAGGATTGCAGGTTCAAGGCCAGCTTCAGCAACTTACTGAGACCCTAACCAACTTAGACCTTGTCTTAAAAAAAGGGATTTAAGTTGGTACTAGGGAGTAGAACCCCGAATTTGGGGCTTCTGATGAGCTAGCTGTCAATGCTGTTTCTTACAGAAGAAGTTGACTGTTATACTTCAGAACTTAATCTAAGTTCTGTTTTTAAACTCTGATTCTGAATTCAAGGTTAAATATTGCCTTCATCAAGTTTTAGAATCTCTCTACTCATCAAAAAAGGAGGTTTGCAATGACAGGTTTAGATGGAAGAAGGGGGGACAAGGAAGGATCTGGTGTGGATGAGAGCAACTGGCGAGAGGGGGTTAATGCAGGAAGGTTCTTTGACTAGCTTCATCTGGGGCTGATGCCTGCTATCGCTGGAATCCGAGGGTCACATCTTGAGCTCCCCTACATTCTGCATCAATGGGTATCTAATTATTTCACTTTTCTTTCAGTTTTGTTCTCAGTCATGGTGGATTTTAGGGTGCTCTTCCTTGCATCAGAGAGTGGAGGCATGCCCCATATTTATGTAGAGTGAGGGTTTCCCAAAGATCTTTATCCAGATTGGGATCACAAACGTTTCTCCTGTGTACCTTCTTGTTATGTTTTTGTCACTTCTGATTATTAATGTAATACAGGAGATGTATATGAATTAACTTTAAAAAGAGAATATCATATTAAGTGAAATAAGCCAGCCTCCTCCCTCCCCCCGCCAAAAAAAACCAAAGGCTGAATGTTTTCTCTGATAAGCAGATGCTGATCCATAATGAGGCTGGTGGTAGGGAAAAATGAAGGAACTTTGCACTGGGCAGAGGGGAGTGAGGGGAGGGAGAGGGTGTGGGGATAGGAAGGACGGTGGAATGAGATGGACATTATTACCCTATATATGTGTATGATTACACTATTGGTGTGACTCTGCACCATGTATAACCAGAGGAAAGGTAAGTTGTGCTCCGTTTGTGTACAATGTGTCAAAATGCATTCTACTGTCCAGTATAATTAACTAGAACAAATTAAAAACATAAAAAATAAATTTAAGAAAGATACCAACACTGAATAAAGAAAAGCAACTTGTAGATATGTAATACCATCTATTTTAACGATATAGTTCTGTGTGAGAATGTTTGTGTACCAAAGCAGAGAAAAAGGCCCAGGAAGTTTGACACCAGTGGTTCTCAACTGAGGGGTGATTTTGCCCCTTGACCAGCTGAGGACATTTAGCAATGTCCAGAAATGTTTTTGGTCATCACAACTAAGAGATAGGTGTTATTGTTATTTAGTGAATAGAGACCAAGGATAGTGCAGAACATTCCACATCAAACAAATCAGCCTCCCCAAACCAAATTGTTGTTGCCCCAGATGTTCATAATGCTACTAGTAAGAAAGGTGGCTACACACTCAGCAGTAACCATGCTAATCTCTGGGGAGAGGAATAAAATACTAAGATACTTAAATAGTAATTCAGTTCTAGCTGTAGTGCTTCAATTTTAAATAACACACTTTTATATTCTATAAAATATTAATAAACATAATAAAGTATGAAAATAACATGCATCTATTGCAAAAAAAAGTAAATACAGACAAAATTTTAAAATTAATGAAAACTTTTCAAAAATCTTCTATCCACAGATATCAAGCATGTGTCCTAATCATTTTTCTTATGTGTACATCTGTCACATGCAAGATGGTGTTTCTAAAGTGAGTGTCCTACTCTGCATTCGGCTGAACATTTTTCTACCCATATTATAAAACATTTTTCCATGTCAAATATTTTTAAGTGATTATGACATATTCATTTTATATTTCTAAATAAATTTAGAAATATTTCCAATATGTCAAGGTTTATATGTTTAGAATATATTCTAGTGGAGACAAATTTCAGAAGCAAAGAGGTTTATGGAGAGAATAAACTGTATTATCAAATATTGACTTCAGATTTCAGTCCATCACAGCCTCTTTCTGTTTTCAATATTGACAGAATTAACAGAAATTAATAGATAGCATACCCATTTGAAAATAGATATTTGAGAGCTGGATGCCAGCTTAGGAAAGATATTACTAAATAGTGTTGCTACAACAAGAAGCCTGCTAAAATATAAGTAATTGCCACTTGTGGTTTAATTATCCCATTTTCCCAAGAACATAGTTTGGCTTAAGTATGCATATTAGGTAGCGATTAACCTTCAATAGTTATGTAGAGGACACCAAATAGCTTGTTTAAACATCTCCCTTCTTGAAATGCCACTAACATGAATTAAATTCCAATTTCTATTCATGGATTAGAGCAAATTGCTCATTATGGACAGGCGAATAGAGACCTTGTGACAAGTGGGAGGACGCTGGAGTTAGAAATGACTGCCTGCAAGGAGGTTTGTGACAGTGGAAGGATGAGGAAGGTGAGAGATTAAAGGTCTTCCATCCTGGGCAGGCTCCCTGGCTTCCTTGTGCCTGGCTTCCCCACACATCCATTAATTCAGCTCTGGCTGGCCTGAAAATGCTTTGAGGTCACCACTCCATCCTCATCTGCCCTGCCTCTGTCCCATGCACTTGACTTTACATGTCTCCAGGATAACCAGAGGATTCAGTGGAATGATCGGAAATTGTTTTCTAAAGTACCATCTATTCAGAAGGGCATTTTTGTTCCCCTCTGGCAACAAAGAGATGAGGTAATGATTCCACTGAGATTCAGTAAAACTGTGAAGAGAACCAATTTAGTCTCATGCTAAAGAATGGGATTATAGAATTATAATCTCTACCGATGAGCTGAGTAACTTTGGACAAACTACCTAACCACTCCTTTCCTCAGTTTCCTCTGTCTTCCCAATAGTCATGACACTAATTCCTGTTTCTCGTGATTGCAAAGGACTAGTGAGGTTGTCTTATCCTGTTTATGCTGCTTTAACAGAATACCACAGACTGGGTAATTTACAAATGGTGGATACTTCCACAGTTTGGATCTAGAAGTCCAAGACCAAGTGCTGCAGGTTCAGTGTCTGGTGAGGGCCCAGTCTATGCTTTCAAAATGGTGCCTTGACTACTGCATCTTCCAGAGGGAGGATATCTGAGCCACATCCTCAACGGGGAGAAGGTGGAAGGGCAAAAAAAAGTGCAAATTTCCTCTCATGAGAGAGAAGTGTTGGCATAATCACTTCTTAAAGGCTTCACCTCCTCATATCATCACATTGGCAAGGTCTGAATTTTGAAGGGGAGACACATTCAATCCATAGCAGAGGTAACATCATAAAGTAACGTAGCAAGGTGCTGTGCCCATGCTCAATCTTAAGGGTGTTATGGTTCTCTATCTTCAAGCCTCCTTCTCCAACAGTCTAAAAAATACAATTCACCAAGTTAGAAAATGCTACAATAAGCTCAGAGGAGTTCTATGGGGGAGTGTAAAGAGAAGACCAAGGACCTCTGTGCAGGTTTCATGAAGCACACCCCTCCACCATGGCCTCATGGCCTCATGGCCACTCTAATCTACTGGGACCCATGCACCTCTTGGGGGCCTGTTTCCAAGTGGCTTTGCTCTCAGCCTGGCTGAGATAAATAAATCTAGACTGGTTCATAATTTTTTCCTTATTTAGGAAATGGGAAAAATAACTTTGGGGCCCATACTTTTTTAGGGAAATTAGCATTTACACACAGATTCATCATTTATCCATTTAATTGTTCAAGAGTTATTTATTGGCTACCTAACCTGTGGGATAATGTGAGATAAGAAGATAAGTAAAATGTAGACCCAATGCTGAGGAAGCTCACAGTTTATTAAAACAGGGAGATATTTGAGTAGATCATAACAGAATAAGGAAGACTATTAGCAAAACAACAACAGAAAACCACTGACCCCTTTCTCTATATAGCCTTTTTCTTCCTTTTTACAAAACATCTGCCTTGTCTCACAGATGCTGGTAGATTTAGAACATAAACATTCAACATATAAAAGCTGTGACATACATTCCAATTTTTGAACATCTAGCAGAAAATCCTTTTGAAAATTTTAAATCAAGTAACACTTTTACTGTCCCAGTCTCTCAGAATATGTTGGTTCACTAATGTCGAGTCCATTCTGCCCTTTCATGTCAGTATTAAGTAAAAATTAGTGAAGTTTGACATGGATCCTTGGACATACATTCAATGTGAACAAATATTGATTCCTGAACAGAAGTCTGTGTAAGGTTGTTATGATTTCCTTATTCACTTAGGTTATACAATCAAAAGTATAGTGAAAGCTATCTTGAGTTAAGACTGGCATCTTTTCTAGTTGAACTGGTTGAATATCTAGGGAACTTTGTCACAGAGGCTATGACTTAAAGCCTTGGCAGAAATGATAGGCACCAGAATGATATCTAACAAATAATCATGCACAAACTCTACTCCACTGAGATTTATAGGCTCCTTGAATAGTGTCAGACTCAGACTGAATCAAACATGAAAAATATCTTAAAGAGTTTTATTGAGTAAAAGCATCAATACACAGGCTTAAGAAGGACAAAAGTTCTTTGCAAATATTTTTGTCTTAGGGGAAGTATAATAATTCTCTAAGGAAACAATAAATACAAGCACATTTCAGACCTGGAAATTTGTTCTTGCTTTGGCTTCCTGGTTTCCACCTAGAGTGCCCATATGGACATTTTATGCAAATTAACCTCTAAAAGTATGCAGGAGAGTCAAATCAGTCTGGCTTTCTGAATGATTGAATCGTATGATAGGAGTAATGACTTCCTTAGACCTTGTCCTCAATCCCTTCCAATTACAATAATCAGAGCCATTTAGTTTCCATCTGTAGGCCCAGCCTTTCTCTGGGATCTACACTAATGGTTTTCCTAAGTTTGGGGAAAGTCTAAGAATTCCTAGGTTCTGTTTTAACTGCTTTGCTCTGGCTCTACTCTGATGGAGTGCTGCAGATATAACAACAGTACACTTACCATGTCATTTATGCCCAAACACTCGTAGTAAACACTTCTCCCAGGAATTGGGTCTCTCCTTTAGTATTTTTGTCCAAACAGGTTCTTTAAGAACTGAACTTGTCCTCTGTGTTGGACAATCTTCCTTAGGACAAGAATCTAGATACTTGAAATCCTGAGCCAATCCCTGAATGCAGGATCCCCTTGTCTTGGGACATGTATCTGCAATACATACAGGAGCTGCTAATGTTTCTACCTAATATATACTTTATATATATACTACCCCATCTTCGTTGACATCTTGTCTTTTTTTTTCCTAATTCCCTGATACTGGCACCATCTCACATGATCTAAAATATATTCACTCAAAAAATATTCATTTGGAAATCACCTGAGACACACCAGTATAAAAGACAGAGGATATCATCTGCACAGAATTTCTCATCTACTGGAACAAGCAGACAGGAAAGTGAGCAATTTAAGCATGAAAATGCAGTAGGGGAAGTGATGGATGCTATGGAAGCATTTAGGGAAAAAAACTGACACCAACTCTGGGTATCAGAGGAGAAATCCTGGAGGAGGTGAATTGGCACCCAAAGGTTAAGCCATAGAATGGGCAAAAGGTAAGAGAAAGGTTAAAGAGGGATTATATAAGGAAGAAGAACTAGAATAGTTGTGTGTGGGTGAGGAATTGAGAAAGAGTGCATGGTATATTTAGGCATTGAAAAAATGCTTGAGAATTGGAGTGGTGAGAGAAGTTGGTCAAGGTCCAATTCCTACAGGCCAAAAGTTTGGTCTTTGTGCTAATGGTAATGAAAAGCCTTGAAGCATTTTTAGGAGGGCACCCTGATCTGGTGCATCCTGCTTGGAACTAAAATCAGATTTCTGACAGCTAAATTTATCAACTTACTCTTGAAAGTTTTGTCAAAATGGACCTGGAGGTTTGGGGCTGTAGCTCAGTGGGAGAGCACCTGCTTTGCACATGTGAGGCACTGAGTTTGATCCTCAACAAAACATAAAAACACAAAAAATAAAGATATTGTGTCCATCTACAACTAAAAAAATATTTTAAAAAACAGACCTGGAAAGATTTGTTCATCTCTTCTGGACACATCTTCATCTTGATACTTGATATGGACAGTTCCACTAAAAAAATTCCTGTCCTTCACACAATGAGCACAGGCAACTTTGCTGATAACTTCATTATTCTCCCTAATGATTGTGTAGTGTATTTTGAAACATCAATTGATTAAAGCCACTTTATTGTGGGAAATGCATCCAGATTGTTCTCCAGATGCCATCCTCAGAAAGAAAACACTGAGGTCTAATTAAAATGCAGCTTAGGTGATATTTCACTAAGGTTTATAATAATTATTTCTAATAGCTAGGGGAAAAAAGACTCTGCCTGATAATCTACATTCACACCCTTCTAGTCAGCCTTATGTTTATTTTTAAATATTGGAAAAAAGAACAAGTGAACTTGTAAGAGTCCAGTCATATCTACTTTAAATGCATAACATGCACTAATTAATTCTTGATAAATGTTTCACAAAGCCTATTAATTCCTAGGCAACTTATAAAGTTAAAAAGAAGAATTTTTTTTTTGCCCTCTGAAGGAAAAAAATCATCAAAACATTAGAACCAACTCTTAGTAAAAGTTAATATAAGATATCAATAAGATGTTATAGTCTGCAGTATTATAACTTTATCTTTCTTTATCTTTCTGTTCTTATTTGAAGTTAGAATGGCTGGATGAGACAAAAACTTGTATTTTCTTTTTAAACAGATATCAAATGTACTTTCAGTCTGGTCTTTGCTCACCTTTCCCCTACTACATACATGCATGTATACATGTTGCTACATAGAGGACAACTGTAAATCTATTTTTTAACAATTTTTAAAATATTTTATTTACATATGACAGCAGAATGCATTATAATTCTTTTTTAATGTTTATTTTTTAGTTGTAGTTGGACACAATACCTTTATTTTCACTTATTTACTTTTATGTGGTGCTGAGGATTGAACCCAGGGTCTCATACATGCGAGGCGAGTGCTCTACCCCTGAGCCACAATCCCAACCCATGTTATAATTCTTATTACACATATAGAGCACAATTTTTCATATTTATAGATGTATACAAAGTATACTCACACCAATTTGTGTCTTTATAAATGTACTTTGGATAATAATGATCATCACATTCCACCATCATTAATTACCCCATACCCCTTCCAACACCTCTGCCCAACCTAGAGTTTGTCTATTCCTCTCATGCTCCCTCTCCCTATCCCACTATGAATCAACCTCCTTATATCAAAGAAAACATTCAGCATTTGTTTTTTTGGGATTGGCTAACTTCATCAGAAGATGATATACAATCAATCAACAAATACATGAAAAAATGTTCATCATCACTAGCAACTAGAGAAATGCAAATCAAAACTACTCTATGATTTCATCTTACTCCAGTCAGAATGGCAGCTATCAAGAATACAAACAACAGTAAGTGTTGGTGAGGATGTGAGGAAAAAGGTACACTCATATATTGCTGGTTGGACTGCAAATTGGTGCAGTCAATATGGAAAACAGTATGGAGATTTCTTGGAAAATTGGGAATGGAACTACCATTTGACCCAGCTATCCCTCTCCTCAGTCTATACACAAAATCGGCATACTAAAAGGACACAGCCACATTAATGTTTATAGCAGCACAATTCACAATAGCTAAACTGTGGAACCAACCTAGATGCCCTTCAGTAGATGAGTGGATAAAGAAAATGTGGCATATATACACAATGTAAATCTATTTTTTAATTATAGAGAAATTTAAGAAATTTCAATTATATTCTTTAAATGTTTTGAAAAAAATGATTCAAGAACCACAATAGATATTTAAGAAAATATACTATTCAAGAAATGTAAAACATTTTCCAACTGCATGCCGCAAGAAAATGAAGGAAGATAAAGGGAAAATGAGTATATGTACTTGTATGCATACATATGTCATACATACACACATATGTTATAGGTATTCATGTCTTACTGATAATCTTGGGAAACAATAACACAAGACAGAAGGAAGGGAGATCCACAGAGACAGAGTAAATAAGTGGAAACCCAGAAAACTAGAGAGACAGAGACAGACAGACAGTAACCTGGAGGCCTCTGGCCTTTCAGTTTGTCCAGCTCTAGAGCATCATAACAGGTGACTACCTCCTGTAACCATTCTGCAACATACCAGCGAGCTCTCCACCATTTGAAAGTAATTTTTTCCTAGGATAAAAACAATGTTTCTCCTTTTACTTATAAATTTCAAATTTGGAATTTTAAAAGATTTTGTTCTATAATATAAGAATTAAAATTACTTGGACCCTGAGTTCACCTCAGAAGGCCGTTGATTCCCTGGATCCACTGGTGTCTAGGGCTCCTGGATATCCTGTATTTCCTCTCTTCAGTTTGCTGCTATTGCTGCCTTCATTGTTACTGTAATGACCACTGTCTCCATATTCTGGGCAAGAGCCTTCTTTCATGGTATACAGGTAAAACCCTCTGTCTTGTCTGGCCCCTTCATGCTTGTGCCACTTCAGAATCCTACAAGTTGCTGTTTCCTCCCTAGGCTGCAGATGAGCATAACAAAGAACTGGACAGGATATGGTGTCCTCAGTATTTGTCATAGTACCTAGTCTTTGGCAGGCACCAAACAAATGGTTTAGAAATATTAAGTAAATTAACAGCTGTACCTTTTGCTTCCACTAAAACATAAACCATACCACCCCCCCAAAATCTCTGATATTTGCATTCCAAATCTGATTGATTTATGATCCTCAAAACCCAAACTTCCTATATTGTCCTATGTTGATTTGTTCTTGAAATCAGTTTGACTTTGGAATATTTATTTATCTCACATATCTTAAAAGTTCTAAATTAATTATTCAGGAATGTGACTGCACTTAGTTCTAATATTTTCTTGTTTAAAACTGGAATGCTTAGACAGCCTATTCTGGGATGGGGGTATGGCTTGGTAACCTCTCTGGGTTTATAACTTTGGTTCCATGGGAATTATCAAATATATCCTGAGCTATTAATGTGAATACACTGGGAGGTACAATGAACACATTTATATTTTGGAACTTTTGCTATAGCCCAAAATACATTATTAGCCATCAGTTCCATTTTCAAGCTTCAATGCAGCTCTTCTTGGCAAGGAATTTTGTTTACGTATTTCCTTTATTTTCTCTCTGAAACTTTTTTCTAATATAAGATTTAAGACTGAAGTTTAGGGGCTGGGGATGTGGCTCAAGTGGTAGCGCGCTCGCCTGGCATGCGTGCGGCCCGGGTTCGATCCTCAGCACCACATACAGACAAAGATGTTGTGTCCTCCAAATACTAAGAAATAAATATTAAAATTCTCTCTCTCTCCCTCTTTCTCACTCTCCCTCACTCTTTCTTTAAAAAAAAAAAAAAAAGACTGAAGTTTAGCAATGGCCTTCACTACCTTTTTTTTTTTTTCCTTCTCAACCACACGGGGGATTGAAGAAGGAACTGGAAAACAGCTGAAGTACAGCCTTTCTGTTCTTCTCACCTCTCACCTCATTCTCTACATTTCCCTCACCCCTGTTCAGCTCTCAAGGTGAAACAAGGATGTGAGAAGGGCAGATGTCCAGTGCCTGCCTGGATGTCAGAGTCGACTAAGAGCAGAACCTAGAAGGCTCTGCTGTTCCCTAGAAGGCTCATCTCTTGTTCCCTGTTAGCTGCAGTTAAGTCAAATTGCTTTTCAGGATTTCTGTGTTTCTTATAAGAAGACCTGAATCTTTAAAAAATATACTTGTTCCTATTATCTGATCCTCACTCCAACCCTGAATGCCAGATGTAGGGCAAGTTACTGTCTAGTTCTTCTTGCTTTTTCTGCCTCAGCCAATAAAATCTGACCTCTCACACCGATTGCTCTGCATGGGGGAAGAATGTTCTGCTAAATTTGTGGTAGGACTATAGGCTGACATCTCTGGGTCTAGGATTTTCCATTGTATTGAGTTTTATGTGTTTACGGTTTTGCAAATATGACCTCAGAATCTTGAGCTTTTAACCTCTCTCTGACTTGCTGTTTACTCTGTGTACTCAATAACTGAGAGGTAGGCATGGGGTATCTTGTTATTGACTTAGTGTCTACACAATGATATAATAAAGTCTTACCTCAGAGACCCATAAGATATAGGGGTTTTCATCTCTTCAAACTGCTCCCCTTCCCCAAAGTCGTTATTATCTCCCTTTTCAGATGCGGAAAATGCCTCAAAGCCATACAGCTACTGAGTGAAAGAATGAAAGTTTAAATCCCAGTGTACCTGGCTCTTAAGCAGATGCATTTTTATTTTTCCTGTCATATAACGTGGATCCTGTAATCCCTGTCCCAACCACGTGGTTGGGAGGAAACAGAGTATGATTTTCTGGATTAAAGGTCAACTTGTTTTGGTACCTGGTCATGGAGATAGGAGGGAAGGCAGTGGCCTAGGGTGCCTTCCCTCTACACCTACTCCTAGAGAAATATGAGTTGTCATTAGTGTCTGAAAGCTTTATCACAGAAATCTCACTGTGGAGGTCTTCCTGATCTGCACTGGTTACCCACCTGAATGCAGTAGGTTTTTGCCCAATACACATTCTACAAGATGCAATGCTTAACTGGCTGCATAAACTGCTAATGCTTTACATAAAAAATAAAAATGGGGAAAACAAAAGCATGCAGGCAGGCAGTTATGGTCATTGCATTCCGTGGTCTTCAGAGTACTTTCTTCCATTCTTCACATGTCTCTTGGTTATCTTGTTGGAGCCCCACCCATTTTATCTAAATCACAGACATCATGTGATTGAAGAGGGGAAAGAAGAGGTGAAGGAGAACAAATGAATTTCCCTGATGCTCCTCCAACCTTTTGTATTGCACTGACATGAAGCCACCAGTGAAATGTATCTTTTTAGCCAGGAATATCATAACATAGAATAAAGACAGAATTCTGCGATAAAAAGGAGAAGAGGGGAATGAATATTGGGTAGGAAACTTACAGTTCTACCACATTTGCACACCCTACTCCCAACACATAAGGCTGACAATTGCACAACTCCAGGTACATTCACATTATATGAGCACAAAAATGTAAATCGGATGCATTCACCTAGTTCAGGTACCTTTCCTGAAGTTTATGCACCCTTTATACACCCAGCATCAGAATTAAGAATTAACTGTCTGATAGCATGTTTCTAAAATGGTTAAATTTTTATATATGAAACAAGTATAAATCATCATCAAGGATGACTTCAGAATGATTTTGGAGTTACCTGTCATTCCTCTCTCAATAGGGAATTGGAGAAACAGAATTCTATGTCCCATCACCCAAATTTCTCCCAGGCAGGTGAGGTGAAATTCTTTCCTCTTAGTGCTTTGATAAATTTTTGTTACGAAATCATTTACATCTCTCATAATCTTTTGTTATAAACTGAGAAATTCATGAATAAAATATACTACATATTAAAATCATAGTTCTCTGCAGGCCAGCAGCCACTCACCCACAAATGTCCTTCCAAAAAAGGATTACTCCTTCAAAGAGACTGGACTCTTTTTTTTTTTGGTGGTTATGAGGCTTTAAAAAAATCTAGTGGTGCTTGTTACCATGTATCTTGCTGGTGCAGACAACCGGCCTAAAAGAATGGAATCCAAGGAGGCGATATGGGAGGAAGAATGTTCCAATGGTGTACGAGCAAGCCCTTGAACTTCCTGTTACTTCTTCCTTTCCTTCAGTTAGCTCATGTTTTTATTTATTTTTTTTTAAAGAGAGATAATTTTTTTAATATTTGTTTTTTAGTTTTCGGTGGACACAACATCTTTGTTTGTATGTGGTGCTGAGGATCGAACCCGGGCCGCACGCATGCCAGGCGAGCATGCTACCGCTTGAGCCACATCCCCAGCCCAAGCTCATGTTTTTAATAAGCCAATATCATCTGGCTTTTTGAACCAGGGACATGAAAAATATAGCCTGGACTATGATTATGTTGTTGTACTGTATGCCATATTCTTAGTGCTGTGATTTCAATGTCCCCACCAATACTCAGGTTGAAATTTAATCTTCATTGTGAGATATTAAGAGGTGGGACGTTTAAGAGTCAATTGGGTCATGCTTGGGTCACTTTCTTTCCTGAGAATTCATTACAATTCTTTCTTTATGAATGGGTTAGTTTGTGAATTGATGAGTTAATGAGTTGTCTCAAGTCAGTCTGTTATAAAAGCCAGTTTGGCTGTCTCTGGGATATGCCCCTCTCACCATACCATTCCCTGTGCTGCCTTGGGAATCTCTATCATAAAAGGCCCTCACCTTGACTTTAGACCTTCTAGTCTCCTACACATGAACTGAATAAACTTTTATTAATTACCCAGTCTGTGATATTCAATTATAGCAACAAAAAATAATTATGACTTTATATTTTTGAGTACAAAGTATTTTTCTCTATAGGTCATTAGCCAGATTTGTACCCAAATTACCTAGCTTATTCATGTCTCAAACCTCCCAAATTTCCAAGTGATTGAGATCATCTTGAGAAACCCCTTACACTCTATGAACCCCCAAAGAAATAGCTATGGAGAATGGCCCTTTTCCATCTCCACTTTGGAATTGGAAATGAGAATCTATCTCAGAAACATAAGCTTTTCTGTCATGGAGGAGGGGAGGTTATAATACTCAGACTAACATGAGATTGAGATTGCATGTGTAATATAGAAAGGAGCACTGGCATGCATTGGAAGTATTTTCACTCTTCTGTTTATATTCTTTTTCAACCCATACTTGGCAATGAGAAGTATAACCAAATTTGAAAATGTAGGACCCATTCTGAACACTAACAACTTTATCAAGTCTTCAGCAGGACCAAATGTCTGAGTATGGGAAGGGCACTACTCTTTTCCCAGGCATCATTATCAAGGAAATCACAGCTTAGCTGAATCTCCTTCAAGCATTTTCTCTCATTGATGCTATATTCACTAAATAAATGTTGCATTGTTCTATGCTTTGTGTTTTATCCCTTCTACATTTTCCTTGTTACAACCAGTTGCCAATAAGTAATAAAGTGAGCAAAAGAGACCACAGGAAAGACAAGCAGGAAGAAAATGGCATGGATAACCACAAAAACCCAGACCCTCCCTGAGTAAGCAGAGCTGCTGATTTGCAAAATTATAGTGAATTCTAGAGAGCCTCTTGCTTTCCAAAGCCTGCAAATTCTGCAGTAATTGCCTAATCAATAAGCACAATTCCCTGCATTGTGCAGATTTGCAATTTTCAAGTGCATAAATGAAAAATAAAGTCAGTGAGGGAATTACTTTATTAAGAAATCGTTGCATGTGTGTGGGGGTTTGTAGATCATGGTGAATTCTCACACTTATTGACTTTCTGTATCAGCCTGCAATGCTGTAAGATAGTTTAGAAAAGATACAATTATACACAAATAATGGATAAGCAGCCTTAAAACTCACAGATGTTCTTTAGGTATCCAAATACACAATCCCAGAAAGTCTTAGAGGTAGGATTTTAAGCGACACTTGTGTTTCTAATTTAGTCTTTTTTTTTTTTTATTTCCTGGATTCAGAACTAGGAGCACTTGGACCTTTGGACTGCCCCTGCCTCTTTGTAAGATTTCTCCCCCTAGTTGATTAATGAATGGCATTGATAGAAAATTTTTAGCATAAAAGTACATTTATGTCACATGAAACCAATAGTCTGCTGAAAATGGTTTAGCATGCATTTTTTTCTGACATTTTTGCTGCATAACTAATAATTGCTAACATAATAAATGTGTTATGTAGTGCTCTGGATATTTTATTGATATTAAGTTACTTAATCCTCACAATAACCTATGGAAAGAGGGACAGCTATTATTCTAATTTTATGAATGAAGAGACTAAAGCATAGTAGGGTTAAAAAACTTGCTTAATGTTACATAGCAACTGTGTATGGCTCTTGAGTTTATGCTCTTAATTACAATGATATATAAATGCCTCTTTCTATAAACACACTTGCACACAAACTCACACACACATATTTGGGATCATATTCTACAATTCCTTGGAAAATTCTTTATATTAACTTATATATATTTCTTGCATATTTCCACATTATTAATCTGCAATAAAATATTATTTTAGATATGCTTTCGTTTTGACCTTCCTTTATTAGTAAGTATCTCACTTCTATTTTATTTAGAAACAAAATAAAATTTCTTAAATATAGCCCATTTTATCTACCCCTGATTATTTTTAAGATAAATTCTTAAGAAAATTTAAGAATGTCCTAGAGAAATTTAATTCCCTGATTATAGTTTTATATGTTTTCTTCAGGAAAATTTCTTTACATACCTATGTTGTGGAGGTCAAATTGTGCTTATGATTTCTTATTCTATATTTTCATTTAGTGACATATGATCATTTCCTATGCCACTAAACAGCTCCATATAAGTGTTAATGCAACAATAATTAAATCCATAAAAAATCAATAAGGGATGCCATGAGGCGAAAAGATGGCTGTAAGACAACTTGATTCTAGTTTTGCTCCCTCAACCTACCCTTCACACACCACAGCTGAAATTCTGTCTCTGCTGTGAAAAGGTTTTCCCACGGTTTCCCTTTATTTCCATCTCAGTGGTTCTGTTCCCTGTAGGTCATTATCCAAGTTCTGGATATTCTATAGGGCACACAAGGCCTCAGGTGACTATTTTCCACTCATATCTGGAAGTGTGAACAGAGGACTGGTCACATCAAAGAAAATTTTAAAGTCCCCATCATGCTATTTCTCATACCCTGGGGTTTGCTAGTTTACATCCCTGAAATGCCTCTTCTGCATATTAACATCTGCTAACTTTTAGGATCTGTGCTTAAGAGCAATTTCTTCCAAGAAGAATTATTCTATGACTCCACCACACTCTTGAATTAAACTAAGTCCTTTGCGTGATCCCATGGTACTCTTGGGACAAGGAAGAATCTTGGGAATCCTTCAGGTATTTGGAATAATCCAATCAGGACAAAGCTTGCCTGGATATTACATTTGTTTATTATTCCCAAAGCTTCCTTTATAAAGTCTAATTCCACTCTTGTGTGATCTTGTGGAGTCCCACAGGAATTTGGATCAGAATTTCCCTGAATCAGAAGAGACTCCTGGAGATGGGTAGCTGGTGATGATCCCTCTTTGCCCATCTACCCCATTGGCTTGCCAGGTTTCCTTGTACAGAAGCCAGTCAATTCCTCAGAGGACTTTTAAAGAGGTTTACTTCCCATGCTGCTTTAACTGCCAATATCTCTCTTTAGCTTCTGGTTTATATTAGTGAGAAATAAAAATTCCCTGCAGGGCAGTATTGCTTTTATTAGTTTTCTAGACCTTAGTGTGAATGAAGGATCTGGAAGAAGATTAAGAAAGGGAAAAACAGAGCATTCTTTTTTTTTTAATTGGTTCTTTTTTAAATTGTGGAATATGTTTTATTCTAATTAGGACTCCATTGTTGTGGAGGTACACAGTGGTGGATTCACTGTGGTGTATTCATATGAACATAGGAAAGTTATGTCAGATTCATTCCACTGTCTTTCCCTAATTCTGCTGAAGAATGTTTCTTATTAGATGCAACCCTCCAAGTCGTAGCCATCAGCCTGAGAGAAATAAGCCTGGGTGTCCCTGGGCCTGGACACCTACCAGGATTTCTACTCCATGAGAGTAATTCCTATGCTTTTACCTTGAAAGCCAGAGGGAGCAGTCAGACAATATCTTGAGGGTCCTGATTTGTGGTAGGACCTGTTCACAAAGTCCCATTGTCTCCTCATTCAGAGCTCACTTAGAGATTAGCTCTGCAGTGTGAACCATGGATTATTCACACTGCATTTGGAAGTGTCTGGTACATACTTCCAAATACAGTATGAACAATCCATGATTATCTGGAGTATTTGCTGCTTGTGAAGGATAGAATGGCTAAAATACTAGGGGGAGGGAATGAAAATCTATCATGAAATTCCTTTAAGGTCACTTATTTAAGTAACATCTCCATCTTTATGAATGAAACAGTCTGTCCATTGCTACTTTTTACCTCCTTGTCATGTTCAAAATCAAATTAACCTAGTTACAGAGATTATTTCCTTTCTTCACACAAATTTTTAGTTCACATCCCTTAAGCACTGAACTGAGGAATCTTTCACAAACTAACATCCATAATGATGTAACTCTCAAAGCAAATACTGTTTCATTGATCAGAAGAAACTCCTAGGATCCTTGGACCATAAGCCAGGATAGGGGTTAAGGTTGCTGGGGCGATACTCAGCCTTATAAAGTCTGTAATGATCTGATTCAAATCATTTTACCTCTGAGTTTCAAATTCCTTCTAAATCATAAAATCAGTATCTCCCTCCTATATCTAGTTTCTGATGGAGAACAGTTGACATATGTCCCCGAGGCACTGGAGTTATGCACTTGCCTTTTCTAGCAGCAACGCTCTCTCACTAAAGGTTCTCAGGGGCTCATGTGGCTCAGGTAAAAAATTGCCTTTCATCTATTTCTTCCTTGCTTTCCAGATAATCCGTAGCTAAAATTAGCAATGCTTAGTTCAGTAAAAAATACTGTTACAGCGGGCACCATGGAAACCGTGTTTGAGCAGCTTCCCCTTCAGGGAGCTGCCTTTTGCAGGATATGCTTTATCGCTGATTTAATGAAACAATGTGCTGCTTCTGAAGCTAGAGTTTGAAATTAGTTAAGAGCAAATCTTTTAAAAGAAATATCCTTCTCCTTTCCCCCCTCCTTTCTTTCCATCAAGGAAAGAAAGATGTATATGAAATTAAGTGTTAGAATTTGCTTTTGAGTAAGTGTGAAGAAATCTGCTGACCCTGCATTCAAGGTGTCTTGTCAGTAATCCTAGAGGATTATGTTCTTAATGTTCATTCATGCCTCCCTTCTCATGTCATTTTATGGTTTACAAAAACCATCCGCGTGCACTGCCATGTGCTCTGCCACAAAGTCTTGTGGTCCTTCTGGGGGCGGGTGGGGAGAAAGCATGATGAAGGAATTCCCTATCAGATAGGAAAACTGAGGCCAGCCTAGCCTGGCTGTTCACTTGGCTAGTAACTGGAGGAGATGAGAATTCACAACTGTCAACTCTGATTCCATTGCTCTTCTGCACTCTCTGGTCTATCTATGTCTTTGAGCCTAGGTTACCAAACTGAAGTGACTCAGAGTAGGCAACCCTCAAAGATACGCAAATGAGTACCCATTACCAGACATATCTGGCTAAGTCTGCATTTGCTAAACTCCCAGTGTGGTCTTGGTGTACCTCCCTGACTCTACCAGAATCTCCCCTACCTAGAGAGCAGAACCCTCTTGATGTCCCTGGGAAGAGAGTCAGCACTTAGATGCCACATACTAATCTGTATTTTCTCCCTCCAAAGGACCCTTTCTCTATGTCTTTATTTTCTTCCAGTTTCCACTATCTCAATTCATCTGCTCTCCTTCTGGTCTCTGCCTTCCTGATAAAGCTATCTCAGTTAATTTATCTAAATATGTTCATAGAGCTAGTGGGTTAATGGATCCCAGGAAATCGTCTTTTGCACTTTAACAGATGCTAGTTGCTTTGGCTTCAATAAAGTGTTCCCTAATGCAAGTTTGACCAAGGTCATGTATATTAAAAGTAAAATCAGATTAAGTTTGAAAAAATTTAGAAGTTTGGTGTACATATAAAAAATAGTTGGGGAATGTGGTGACCTCAAACCCCAAGTGGTAAGAGTACTGACTCACAGCAGTTGTAGCATAGTTCAAAAAGGGTAAAGGAGGAAGTATTTTGACTTTTTCCTTGATTGGCTCTTACACATTAGCTTTATTTTTAAGGTAAGCAAAGCTGTTTAACCTGATTTGTGTATAGCTGATTGGCTTAATTTCATTGAATTATACTGACAAGTATTTTAGGTTTCATTTATGATTAGACCTCATGTTCTGGAAAAATCAGGGTGAGCTTGGGCCATGTGGTTATGGGCAATTGGCCTTGGATTGAAGCCTCCATTTCTGTTTTCCTTTAATAGAAGTCAGATCCAATGTCCTCCACTATGGCCACAGAGGGGATTGTAGGGTGATGATGTTAGGGAGCATGAACATAATAAAGTATTCCTATGAAACATTTTTCTCTCTTGCTATTTGGCAGACCATCTTCAGGAAATTTTAGGTTATATTATTTGAAAGAGTTACTGTTATTGTAAACCTTATTATCACTAAGATATACTCTGATGCTTTCTTCTACTTTTCTTCTTAGTTTCTTACCCCTACCCTAAATGCTTCAGTAGCTTCCCAAGAAGTTCTGAGGCCAGAGTTGGGTATCTGATCACTATAGCCACTGGCTCACACCCAAGAGCTGGCTGCTCATCCTCTTGTACCTGACCACATAACTCCACCATTGAATATGTAAGTCCATGAGCCATATGATGACTTATGAGGTTGGGAAGGGGAAACTCAAAACAGTTTCCTTGGTACAGGATTTATCCAAACCTGTCACATTGGATTTTGTTTCCATTCTATGTATGAGACTGACTTTATTCAAAGGGATTATTTTGATGAACTTTCAAAATTGCTGTCATTATCAAGTGCTCATCTGGACATACTCTGTTTTCTGTCCTCAGTGCAGAGCTGTTTGCATAATAACAAAGCTACAAGAAAAGGTACTTTGAGGGGCTGGGGTTGTGGTTCAGTGGTAGAGCACCTGTGTAGCATGTATGAGGCACTGGGTTTGACTCTCAGCACCACATATAAGTAAACAAAAAAATAAAGGTCCATCAACAACTAATAAAAATACTTAAAAAATAAAAGAAAGAAAAGGTGCTTTTTTCTGGCCTGATTAGAAAATATTATATCTAGAAGTTTGGGTGGATATAGACTTAAAAGTCTACTTTGCTTATGTTTTCACTTGTTTTTCTCTATTCCTATTAGAGAGGTTCTTAGGTGCCTATAAATAGTCATCTAGCTAAATTCTTCAGTGTAAGAGTGCATCCGTGCAATGTACTTTCTGAAAATTTCTGCCTCTTCAGCTGAAATATTGTGAAATGGGATGAAACATGAAGAAAACATTGTGAAATGTTTCACATTTCAAATATAATGAATCCCATTTCCCAAGAAAAATATTACAAATGTTTTGGAGCTTTTATTTTCTTTTTTAGAGAGAGAGAGAGAGAGAGAGAGAGAGAGAGAGAGAGAGAATTTTTTAATATTTATTTTTTAGTTCTCGGCGGACACAACATCTTTGTTTGTATGTGGTGCTGAGGATCGAACCTGGGCAGCACGCATGCCAGGTGAGCGCGCTACCGCTTGAGCCACATCCCCAGCCCTAGGAGCTTTTATTTTCAATAATGCAATATCCTGTTTCTATATCTGGAAATATATTATGTTCCAATATTATATTTGCTATCTCCATAACCAAACATAATTACATAGCACTATATTAATATATGATAAATATGTACATTGTTTTAAGTGTGCATGTACAAATGTATATTGTAATAGTTAATTTGAATTATTAACTTGATTGGATTAAGAGATACCCAAGATTAAGAGGCTTCTGGGTGTGTTAATGAGGGTATGTTTAGGAATGATTGGCATGCAGGATAGCAAACTGAAGTGGAGACACTCCCTAAGCATGGGCAGCACCATCCAATAGAATGGTGTCTTGGATGGAATAAAAATAGAAATAACAAGGAACAGCAGCAAATGCAAACTCTATTCTTCTTGAATGGGTTCTTGGTTGCTGCTGTGATCACCTGAGAACCTAAGACTTCCGCTCCTTCACTTTTCTAAAGTGGACTCTGCCAGTGAGTCTCAAGAGAGTTTCTAGGCCTTCTGTCTTGGACTGCACAGCTACTGGTTCCTTTAGTTCTATCCAGCTTCTGATAGGGTAAACCAATCTAATAAATTACCTTTTTATAATCATACTTCCTGTCGATTCTGTTCCTTTAGAGAACCCTGACTGATACACCATATGTATTGATATATTACTAAATAAGTGATCAAGTACATGTATTTAATTTTATGTTACCATTTATCTAGTAGAATTCTGGCAAAAATGGTAAATTATGAGCACCTATTCTTCTTTCAACTGAAATGTATATATAAGTGGCTTATAGATAACCCAGAAAAATGATTGTTTTTCTCATTTAAAAATTATTGCTGATGACTGATAATGATTAAAATCCAATCATAGCATATATAAAATAAAAAATATGTATATGTACATATGTCTCTCTCTGTGTATATATGTATACACACACATATCACACATTACTATGGAGGAATGATGTTCTGGCTTCTAAGGGTGAGCAATCTTAATATGAATGAGAAAGTAAATAGCTAAATTTACTATCCTTGATGTATCACTTCCCAACCTGTTGAGCCTCTAAGAAATATCCATGCTAGATCGAACTCAATATTTGGTATGGCAAAGACAGTGATCTCCTAATATCTATTCCCCCTTCTTCTAGCAAGAGAATCTTCATGTTTTATCTGGAAATATGAAATTTCTAGCTCCCATTTCAGCTTAGTGTATGACTAAGTTCTGACTGAAGGGGTGTGAAGAAAAGTGACATTTGCATCTTTCAGTTGTGTCTTTCTCCTCCTTTTCCTCTTTCTATTAGCTGCGATGAAGACCTGATAGTGGGAAATGGAGAGTCCACCTCAGACCAAAGGTGGAAGCTGTGTATTGATAGAAATTGTCTGAGATAGAGAAAGTGTGGTCCTGAGTTATGGAGCTTCCCTATGGGTCCTGGCTTGCATGTACTCAGATCAGTGATGGGAGAGAGATAACCTCCCTCTTTTAAGCTACTGGTATTTTGACTTCAATTCTATTCTAACTCATATAGTGGCTTCTTTGTCATGATTTCTAATGAAACCATGAAATCTAGATGATGATGGCTTGGAGTAGGAAGAGCTTTGGAGGACTATTCTCAAGGAATAAAGGTGATGGTTCCTCCGTCACAAAATCCAAGAAACACCTATGCACATGTGGTTAACTGCAATATCTTGACTCTCATATCATAAACCACAGGGATGGGTGGTTGAGATTAAGGAATTTTGGGGGTTTTGAATCCAGAGTCTGCTTTAAAATCTGACCCAGTGAATCTGTCTTTCTTGGGTGTGACTTTATTTGGCTGTGGAAAAGATGATAAGTTTTCATGTCGAATCAATTCCACCCACTCTTCTTGAAATACTAAAGTCCCTGAGTTTTTTTCTGGGCTCATGCTATTCAACTAAGGTCTGCATTTCCCAGATTCACTTTAGCACGATATAGTAACATGAATGCTGTGAACTTCTTGAGCTTAAAACCTATGCAGTGGCAGAGTTTTACTCAGAAGGGTACAATGCTGAGGGTTTCATGCCCTTCCATCACTGTCTTGAGATTCTTAGTAATTTTTTAATTAGGGTCCTTGCCTTTTAATTTTGTACTGGGCCCTCCAAATTGCCGTTTGTCTTATATGTGATTAATGAAATATGAATGGGACCTTGGAAAATTAGTTTAGTATGGAGACTGTTTTCTCATATAAAATGGATAGACAGACACATATGTAATATACCTGATGGAAGAATTTTATATATGAAATTAAATGAAATCTAAGTGTAGTAGAAAAATACATTTTATATAGTAATTAAGACAATTTGTTAAAACTTAGAGAGGCTGTTAATTCCTCCATATCCATTATGATCCCACTGAACTTAATAAACTCACATGCAAGCTAATTTAATGGAGAATAGGGATATACAATATAATATGAAGCATATATTTTGCCTATGAGTAAAACAATCTGATAAACATTTACCACCCAGTGTATTATCCCAAATTTTAGTGAAACAAATAGAAAGGTTAATAATAAAGAGTTTACAAACTAAGGAGTGATCCAGGCACAAAACAACTCAGATATGTTGAAGGGTTGAATGGATTGGAGGGTTACTATGGGGAGAGCTTGAGGAAGAGGATTGTCTGGGAGGTTAACTTCATGGAGGACTGGATCATATATTCAGATAAGGTAAGAGGCAAATTAAGGCATTTCTATAGGCAGAATTTAGGGGAATCTGCAATCAGCCTATTTTGACCTGAAATTTTCAGGCCCTTGAAGACCTCATTTCCTCAGAACTCAAGTTTAATGTGAGAAAATCTCGCCTAAGACCAGGTGCAATGAAAATTGGACAGAGAGAATGATGAAGCCTGAAGAAGCAGGCTTGATGAACAGCCTATCAGGCAAAAACCAGAGCACTCTGACAAGAGATCTCTAGTAAAGCAAGCTACACAACCCCAGCCCCCACTCCCTACGGAGCATCCTCTATGCAGAGATACCTCCTGTCCTAGTGACAGGGAAGGTGCATTATAGCAGCTGGCTATGGGCTTTGCTTCAAAGAATGTCCTGGTACAGGCACAGAAAGAGGAAGGAAAATGGAAATTATAACACTAATGATACCGAGTTCTTACTAAATACAAGGCATGTAGTCATCAGAAGAACTCTATGGGATGGATACTATTTTCACCTGCATCTTCAAAGAATATCAAAGCTCAGTTGTTATAGACCTGGCCTGAGATTATAGAGCAGATACCTCAAAGAGTTGCCTGACTTCAAACCTATGTATTGCATTATGTTGTTATACTATATTTTCATTTTTAAGCTATAGTATTTGAAGGAGAAGTTCTCTTATTTTATGGGTTAACAATGTGAAAGATGTTTCCAAGTGACAAAAATGAACTGGTGGGAGATATTTTTAGTTGAGTTTTAATCAAAGGCAGAGCTCTTTTGTGCCACTCTTATACTTAAATGGTCCTTAATGCAAGCCATCATGGGAAATTTTCATCATCTAAGGGCTATCTTCAGAAGTTTAGGCTTGAAATAGTTAAGTAAGTCATTCATCCATTTAACAGCAGAGTATCCAGAAGTATGTACCAAGTGCTTTGTGCTGGAATACAAGGGTGAATAAGAACTCGGCATAACCCCTATCTTCAAGGAACTTATTTCAACTTTCAGTTATGGTTAAAGGTACCAGGGACCAGTTTATGAAGGAACTTATAGCCCTATTTAGTAGTCTGGAATTTATTCTAGAAGGCAATAGAGATTGAAAGGAAAGTGACCACAACACTTGGAGTGACCAAGAGATCTTTTTGCAGCAGTGCAACAGAGGAGAAGAGAGAGAGAGAGAGAGAGAGAGAGAGAGAGAGAGAGAGAGAGAGAGAGAGAGAGAGAGAGAGAGAGAAGAAGGAAGAAAGAAGGAAGAAAGAAGGAAGAAAGAAGGAAGAAAGAAGAAAGAAAGAAGAAAGAAAGAAGAAAGAAAGAAGAAAGAAAGAAGAAAGAAAGAAAGAAAGAAAGAAAGAAAGAAAGAAAGAAAGAAAGAAAGAAAGAAAGAAAGAAGAGAAGAGAGAGAGAGGGGCCCAGCAGGAGGGAGTTTTTATAGCCCAAATCTAACAGGGCCTCTAGGTCTGTAAGCTGCCTTGTTGGCACAAAGAGGGGTTGAGTGTTCAGCCTTGAGTGGGGGTTGAATGTTCAGCTTTGACGCAAACAGGTGATAAAGGACCAGACAGAAGGAGATTTGAGTGCGTGGGCCATCCTGCAGCTAACATTTGTTCAGCCTGCCCTGCAGATAACATAGTTCAGCCTGTTCTGCACCTAACAGAGATCTATTCAAGTGTCTGAACTAGGTGACATGAAATTTCTATTGTATACAAGTCATTCTAGAGTAGTGTAGAGAAAGAGTATAAGACTAAAAGTAAGCAATCTAGCTAGGAGGCTAGAGGCCTCTTGTTGGGTGGATAACTCCAAGGTTGTGCCCTAAACAATGGAAGAGTTTGCAGTTGCCACCCACTGCTGGAAGGATTTAGTGATGATTATCTGATAAAGAACACAGGTGGAATTGAGGAGTGATGCAAAACATTACTTTCCTTTGTGTACATAGTTCATCTTTGCCTCTACTGGATTTGGGAATTCCTCCTCTTTCTGGTCCTCTTCTCTCCTGCCATGTTCTCATGAGATAATGTGAGGGGTTGCCAGTGGTCATGCCCATGTCAGTGAACATAGAAGAGAGGCCTGCAGGTGCATGTCCTTGGGGACAGTGGTGGCAGAATCTGAAGTTTCAGATCTAAGGTCAAAAGGGGGCCAGGTACAAAGAGGGGGAAGTGTTATTGTGTAGAGGTTAGTCTGTATTCAGATGGAAGGAAGTAGTGACTCCTGCCACACAGGCAGAGCATAGGGTAAATCCCCAAGGAGCAATTAATAGGTGCTTCCAGATGAATACAGCCATTCAGGGTGGAACAGACAAGCCAGGCTGGTGTGAGGGTTTGTTGACTGGTGAAAGCTGAGAAGCATAACAAAGACAAGGCCTGAATAGACTTGGAACCCACCAAAGCTCTCTAGTGAGCTAAGGGAGTATCCAACAGAGGGTCAGGATTTTTTTTTTTTTTTTTTTAGTGTATACTTGTTTTATAACTGCCCTGGTGCACAGACTCTGGCTGCCAAGGATCTGGACACTGGTATTCACAGCCTCCTCCCTGTGGACATCTCCTGCCAGACCATTCCCCTTGTTCTCACCTTCAGAGGCACTTCTGCCCCAGTTCTGTCCAGAGCTGACATGCACACTCATCCAGTCATTTCTTTCTTTGGTTGATTTGATTTCTACAGACCTGTGAGGATTCTCCTGATTTCCCTGGCTGTCAGTTCAGCTCAGCTTATATTAGAATGAGTAAGAGTCTGAGAGAAAGAGAAATTATGGAATAATGCAGACTGGACTTAATTACTACAAATAAAACAGTCATGTATTAAGGCCTGCAGGATTTGAAGCTATAGGAGAAATAACAGAACACCATGGTGCACAGATATCTTAGCACCATATCTGAGTAGCCAATGGAAGGGTTTCTCTGCACCTTTTGCTTAACTCTGAAGGAATACTGTTAGAGTCTGTAAACAAGTCAAGATGGCGCCTGGCATTTTGACAGAGGGAGTGATTTGTGAAGTAATGCCATTAAGTGTAGAGATTCCTTATTGGTTGACTGCTGTATCTAGTTTATGTTAATTAAGATAAGCTGTGTGGAATGTATATATACCCCTCCTGTCCTACAATAAACGGCTCCCACTCCTGCTGTATCAATGTACACAAGTTGCTCGTCACCCCCCGGTTATTTTGCTGCAGCCGGACTGTGGCAGAATATACCTGGGTTTAGAAATATTGGTCCAGAATCCCAAAAATTTGATAGAATTGAATCTGGTTTACAGAATATCAAGTAAAGCTTGCCTAGACATTTCTTAGAACTTGACTGAGCCATATTTTTGCCTTGTTTCTTTTAACAACAGATTTTTTCCCACTAAATCTTGGATTGAGCATCTTAAATACACAGGCTTATTTGTGCAAGTCAGTGAGTAAATAAGAGTGGATTCTTCATTTCATCAACATGATCAGTGCAACCTGAATGAGCACTTACCACACAGAGATTCTTACTGTTATTGAGTATGTGACTTTCTACCACCCCCAACATTCAGACGCACTTACCTCATTCCCTGCCACCAACAGATCAACCTTGCCCCTGAGGCATGTACAAATCTTTGTTTCACTCATCTCTGTTTAACTATCTCTGTTTAACTTTCAGTATCCAGCAGATTTGTGGTAACAAAACACCTTTAAATTATAGTTTCCAAAGATTTCCAGTATATCCTATCCCACCTTCTTTGCTTAAAATATGATGATGACACTCCTCCAATTGAGAGGTGGGGTCTTCTTATTCCTTTCTTTTGAATCTGGGCGGGTTTGTGACTAAAAAAAAAGTGATACTGTGTTACTTCTGAGGATGAGTTGTGAGATAAAATTACAACTTCCACCTGGTCCTCTTTGCCATGCCTGCATTTGAAACCCAGCTGCCATCTTGTGAGGAAGCCTGAGCCCCATGGAAAGGCTATGGGGTAGTTTTCCCAAAGTCAGCCCCTTTTGAGGAGCTGAGGTCCCAAAGATGAGCTTATGTCAATCTCTAAACATGAAGGATCCTCCTTTCCATCCTTCAACCAATCCAGTTATTGCTAGTGAAATAGACTTCCTGGTGGATTATGCCCAAATTGCAGATTTGTGAGTTAAGCAAATGATTATTGTTAACTAAGTTTTGGGTGGTTTGTTATATACCCAGAACAACATCTGTTATCTCCTTTTCTCTCCTATATTAATTCACAGCAACTTCTCTCTCCAACAACATTCTTGAATCTGAAACTTTTTCAGTCTAACATTCCAGAATTTTCTTTCATACCACACTACATTATAGTCAAGCTATTTCTTGCTTCTTTAACACATAGTGTTAGGCTTTAGTCTTCATATATTTGATTGTCCCTTTGATTTGTTATGCATGTCCTTTCTCCTGTAAGTACTCACCCAAGACCAAGTCCTATGCCATGAAGAATTTCCTGATTTCTTAAGTCAAAAGAAATATCTCCCTGCTCTGACTTTCCATAGGAATATAGATGAATTTCTCTTACCAGTGTTATCTTCTACCTTATGTTATAGTCACTTATTTGCAGGTATGCATGTCAGTACTATCTTGTTTATCTTATATATACTTACATAAAAACATTCATTTATGCCCAGGGTATAAAGCAGCAAGCAAAGCAGGTTCCCTGCCTCCATTGTGAGGGAAACACAAAAAAATTAGGAAGTGTTTGACTCTCATTCTCTTTTAAGGATCTTAACAACATCAGTCAATCAATCAATCCATGATCTAGTGTTAGATTCTGTTTCCTTTGTGGTCTTGGGAGGCAGCATGGGATACCTGGAGATCTGGTTTTGAATCCCATGAATCTCACTCACTGTCTGTGAACATGGAGCAAGGCCTCCAACTCTCTGTGCCTTACTTCTCTCATTGATCAAATAGAGATATTTACTTGATAATATTGTATTATCATTACTAAGAAAACTTTTACAAACTCCATTGTCACACCCCATGTGATATTTACTTAGTTTCCCTGAGTTAGGGCAGTGGGTCAGATTAGAAATACTTCTCAGAACTTTAGGTCTGAGAAATTTAAGAAATAAAGACAAGACATAGAATTAAGGGAGGGATCCAGTGGGGACCAGCTTTGGTGGAGATTGTATCTAACAACAAAATGGAGCCCATGGGCTTTATTTATATGGGTAGGAACACAATGGGATTCAGTATGAAGAAATTCCTGAGGAAAATAGGATGAAGATGGCAAAAACAACTTGGTTGGGACTTAGCCTGTTACACCAACCTCCTCTACTTCTGGGCTGCTGTGTTTGAACCTAGAGCTGGCTGAGCCAATGACAGGGTGTCAGAATAATCTGAGCAGTCTCCAATCGGTAGGATTTCACTGAGTGTTCTCAGAAGAGCAATGCCCCTGCCTTGAGGTGGCTCAAATAAACCCATAATTCTTTCACAGCCCCTGAAACTCCACCATTGTGCTGGGCACACAGTGGGTATTCAAGGAAGTCATGTATCCCTTTGTTCCCTTATATCTCAGAAGGAAGTTCAGCCCTCAGCTTGTATTCAGCTAATGGAGTTGAACAACTAATGTTAAATGCTCAGATCCATCCTCTTGTGCCTAAAGTCCCTTATCTGGTATGAGTGGCACTAAGTTTCTGTAAGCAGCTCCAATTTGTGTTACTTGGATGGGAAAGGAAGGAGCACCTCACCATTGAACACATGTCTGATTCCTCCTCATATAAAAGTCAGCCTAAGTGGCACTTCCTCCAAGAGATTGTGACCATCATTCACCCCAGTCCCCACCACACTGTGTTAGTTCCCCTTTTTCTGTGATGTTTTAGCACCAAATAATTATCTTTCACAAAACTTGTTACAGCTGGAACTATTTCTTTAAGACTTTCACTTTAGTTTAATAGTAAGCTCACTTGAAGGCAGAGGCCAGGTGTGGATTGTGGACGTGATCACCAGAACAAAGTCAAGGGACTTCCAGGTGGGGAGCACTCAGCACCTATGCATAAAATTAAGAAATTGGGCCTGTCTTTTTAGTGGTGTCTGAACTCCAAGAGAAAAGTAAGCCCAGGGGACAATGAGTCAATAACCTTATTTAGCAACTCTTATTACCATTGTCTCCAGAGACCATTTTCCTTGATCATTTTTAGGATCCATCTTCAGAAAAATGCTGAAGTCAAGGGCCAGGGTGAGATTCTTCCTTAATAGACCCAAAGGAAGGATACTCATTTTGTCAGCTAATAATTTCTCTGAACAATTCTGGATTGCCTATTATGACCTATAGAAGGCATAAAAAATGAACTTCTTAAAGTCTAATGTTTCAGTCAAACCAGCAAGCTGCTTCCAGCCGAGTCTATAATAGCTGACCCAAAAAGGTAACCGATAATTTGAGAAAATTATGACCAGACTAACTACACTCTCTGAGACAGTCATGCTGTGGTACCATAAGTCTTCAAGGGCCAAGGGCCATCAAGCCCGAAGCACTTTAAAGCTGAGTGGCTTGTGGAAGTTTAATTTAAAAATATAGCTAACAACTGTCCCTGCCTGCTGTGGGCAGGTAACAGGCCATTCTCCCAATACATTCTACAACAGCCTTGTGGATTCTCTTCTCATAGCCAAAGGGTGGAAATAAAATATCTTCCTTCCTCAAAGTACGAGGCCAAATATAGCAAAGTATAAAAGAAAAGTAAAACTTTGAATCTTTTTTGCAAATATTAGCATAAGTTATTTCTCTAGCAATATGAGGCTAAAATTCCTGTGGGGTAGAACTAAATAAACAATAAGCCTATTATTACCAAAATGTAGGACATGGTTCCAGATCTGCTTCCCAATTAAAACCAGGGTCTGCTGAAGCTTCACTGTGTAAGGTTGAGTGTAGTCAGAATTGACACACTTATTAGGCTCAGATCTTTATGAGCAGAAATATTTATTAGAAAATTAGACCACACTTTTAATATAGGCTATACAGCTTGCATAGAAATCACACATACATTTTATATTTTAACAGATTAGAAGTAATTTTCCTTACAGAGTTAGAAAGAGCTGCTAGAATGAGAGAAGTGAAAGAATAAAAGAGAACTGGTACCTGTTAATAGGTTGATTTTCTGTACCTGATGAATATTGTGCAGAAATTGAATAAAGTCTATTCCCCTTCTGCTATCTCTGGTATTTTTTGTGTGCAAGACCTGGGAAAATTCATTCACCTCTGCTTCCTTTTTGTTCCAGATGTATAACTGCTATTAACATGAAACAGGGAGGAAAAACAAGACTAATGCATCTCATCTTCTCATAAAAATTTTCCTCGGAGGAGAAAAGGGTTTTTCTCTTCATCTTGCATACAGAAATATTCTTTGCAAGTATCTGTGAAGTTCTGTTGCCTAATGAGATCTGAATATTGCACCCACTGGTAGAAGTACCTTAGCTCTTAAGTTTTATTCTGAAAATTAATACTATTTTTTGTTTCAATAGCCCTTGCTTAATATCATGTTGATATTGGAACTACAGACAAAATCTTTGTCATAAACTCTTTCATTTATTAAACATTTAATGAGCACTGCATTGGACACTGATAGAAATAGAAATCTAATCTAATAAAGGGAAGACTTCCATTTCCAGCCATTTAGGGAGAAAATAACCTACCGAATAAATAGAAAATATTGACAGTACAAAAGAAACAACAGTTTCAAGATACTGGACTTTTGATGATGAGGAATAAATGATCCCTGAGACACGGGGAAACAAATTAGGTGACACTTACAACGACCTCAACTATTCTACCACCTTAGGAGAATTTACAGGTAACATAGTAAGGAAGGAAAGTGGAACCAGGAAGAACCTGAAAGACTCCTTGAATGAGAAGATGAGCTGAATGTCCAAGGAGACCAAACTGATTAGAATTCATAAGGCACTATACTGGAGATCTAACAACTGCCAAATAGAGCCCTAGAAGTTGACAAGGGTCCCCTTCCAGTATTTTATTTGAATATTTACTTGTGCGTGTAAATAAACTGTCACTGGGAAAATAGACAAAACTGTCCAGCGCCTACATAGGGCTGAGAATTTCATAGTGCCTATTATCACAGCCAGACTAGGAAACCTGTGACTCATGAGACATAATGTAGACTCCACAGAGAACTTGCCTGAAGAGTGGAAACCTATTAGCCTTAGTTTGAGTACTGCTAAGATTCTACCCAATAAATCTCAAAGGTAAGACTTGAAAGGATCAGATTGTTTTAAGTAACTTAACTTTATTTCAAAACAAAGCTTAAGAATAGTTATAGGAATATAAAAATATTCAGCATCCAATAAAGTAAGATCACAGTGTTTGGCATTCCCATAGAAAGTTGCTATATATACAAAGAAACAGAAAAATAAGATTGTTACTGAGAACAATTAATCAATATTTAAATTGTCCCAATAATATCTCAAAGGTTAGAATTAATAGATAGGGACATTAACACATAGAATAATGCTATCATATATGTTTGAAAAGTAAATAGAAGGGAGATTATTACAAAACCCAATCTTTAGTAGATGAAAACTACAGCATAGGCTAAGAGAAATACATTGGATGGGATTAGCAGCAGATTAGACACTGTAGAAGGAAAGATTAGTGAACCTAATATGCAGTAACAGAAATAGTTAAGTGTGATGAAGTGTGATCTCCAAAGCTTCTTGTGTTGGAAGTTTGGTCCTCAATGTGGTGATGTTGGGGTGTAGAGAAACCTGAAAGAGGTGGTGCCCAGTGGGAGATGATTTGGTCAGTAAAAGTGCTACCCTCAGAAATGGTAAATGTAGTTGTCATGGAACACTGGTTGGTTCTCATGAGAAGGTCATTATGAAGACTATGATTGGCCCCTCCCCAATCTCTTGCTTTCTGTCTGGCCATGCAGTCTCTCTCCACATTCACCCCCCGACCCACCCATGCTATTCATCATGATATGACACAGCCAGGGGGTGCTTTTACCTGAGGACAGATGGAGGATACCGCCTGATCTTGGACTTTCAGCCTCAAGAATTGTGCATAAACAATCCTCCTTTCTTTTTAAATTACCCAACCTCATTTATTTCGCAATAACAGTGGAATACAGACTAATACACTATTCAAAATGAAGCATAGAAAAGAAATAATTTTTACAAATCAGCAATGAATTGATTACCTGAGGAATAACTTCAACTGGCCTAAAATAAGGGTTTTTGGAGTCCCAAAAGAAAGAAGAAAGTTATAGTACAGAAACAAATATTTGAAGAATAGTTAAAAGCTTTCTAAACTTTTGGAAAACTATATACCCGTAGATAAAATATGCTGAATAAATTCCAAGCAAAAGAAATAAAAACCCTCTACCAAAACACATCATCACCAACTCGCTTAGAACAGAGAAGAAAGTATGTACTAAAGAACAAAGATTAATAGAACATTTCCCATGTGAAACAATATAAGCAAGAAGACAGTTAAATAATATCTTTATTTACCTTTTGTGACACTGGGAATGGAACCCAGGAGCACTCATCACTGAGCTACAGCCTCAGACCCTTTTTATTATTTTATTTTGAGATATATCTTGCTAAGTTGCTGAGGATTTCACTAAATTGCCCAGGCTGGCCTCAAACTTGGGGTTCTCCTCCCTTATTCTCCTGAGTAGCTGGGATCACAGGTGAACACCACAGTGCTCAGATAAAGTAGTATATATGATTTTTAATTCTAAGAGAAAAACAACTGATGGTGAAAGATAAAATAGTGAAAGATAAAAAGAGAATGCTATAACCAGCAGAAGTATCTTTCAGAAATGAGAGGACATTTTCAGTATAGAAAAGTGGAAGTCATTCATCACTGACAGATCTTTGCCACAAGAAATGTAAAATAAAGTCCTTTCAGACGAAAGGAAAACAATGCCAAAGGGAACTGCAAATCTATATGAAGAAATGAAGACCACTAGAAATAACAACTAGGGTCAACAGATGAGAAATGCATTTCCATTTGTTTATATCTTTTTAAAAGATAAGTTACTTTAAAAAATAAGAATTGTCATAATAAAATAAATAAAAACCCTCCACCAAATATATGGTTTATAGCATGTATAAAAGTTTAATGTATCACATCTACTGCACAGAGCTTGGGAGGAATAATTAGAAATACAACTACTATAAGGCTTTTGTACAATAATGAATATGGCACATTGGCACCTGAAGGTAGGTTTTGGTAAGTTTAGACATGTACTAGAAACCCAAGAAACTAGGAAGAAGAATAAATCAAAACTAAAACTAAGCCAGGAGCAGCAGCACATGTTTGTAATCCCAGTGGCTCAGGAAGCCGAGGCAGGAGGATTGTGAGTTCAAAGCCAGCCTGAGCAATTTATCGAGGTGCTAAGCAACTCAGTGAGACCCTGTCTCTAAATAAAATACAAAAAAAGGGTGGGAATATGTCTCAGTGGTTGAGCACCCCTGAATTCAATCCCCAGTACCAAAAAGAAAAAAAGAATACATAAAATAGAATCACAAACTAAAACAGAAAGATAAAGATCAATAGAAGCCAATGAAATACAAAATACATAAACAATAGGAAAAAAACAATAAAACTAAAAGAATCAAGAACAAATGAGGTTTATTCCAGAAAAACAAGGTTTGTGTAACATTCAAAACCCAATATTAACCATTGCAAACAAAACAAACAAAATCTGGCTTCATTTATGTTATCCTCCCCTAGATTGTGATCAAAAAATAGACTCCCCACGTATCCAGAGCAATGAGACTCATTTCATTTGCTTCCTTTCACATTCCTGCATTGCCTAATCAATGGCTGAAAATTATTGTTCAGTAGTTGTTTAACCCACTTATCTATTTTTACTTTAATTGCCTGTACTTTTGGGCCCATATCCAAAAAAGTAATTGCTCACACTGATATCACAGAGCATTTCTTTTTGTTTTCTTCCATCTATTTTACAGTTTGGGTCTTATATTTAAGTCTTGATTTCACTTTGAGTTAGTTTTTATGTATGCTGCAACACAAAGATCTTATTTCATTCTTCTGGGTGAGAATAACCAGTTATCTCAATGCAGAAATTGCCCTTTTCCCATTGTGTCTTCCTGGCATCTTTGTCAAAAATCAATTGACTATAATGTGTGGACTTATTTCTGGACCCTGTAATCTGTTCTATTGGTCTATGTGTCTGCTTTATGCCATTACCATGCTGTTTTCATTACTATATTTTGTAGTAAGTTTTGCAATCAGGTACTGTGATGAATACAGTTTTTTAAACTGTTTTTTTTTAGTTGTAGATAGACACATATATCTTTATTTATTTATATGTGGTGCTGAAGATCGAACCCAGTGCCTCACACGTGCGAGGCAAGTGCTTTACCACTGAGCTACAACCCCAGTCCAGTTTTGTTCTTTTTGATCAATTTTTTATTGTTGTTGGTTTGGTGCCCTTGTGGCATCAAAATTACTAAAAAGTAAACATTATAGAAACATTACATTCAAAAATAGAAAAGCAGGAAAGATGTGAGTTAATCTGTTTGTCTATTTCTGTTTGGAAGGGCTTCCTGACAGGAAGTAGCATTTGATCCCAAGCAGAAGAAAGAACACAATCCAACATTTTCCACGATGTCAGTATAACCTGATTAACAAAACTTGAAGAATTTGCAAGTAAATTGCAGATCAATATTCTCCATTAACATAATTACTAATGTTGCTAACAAAATACGAACAAATCAAACTCAACAACATATAAAAAGGATGAAGTATTATGCCAAAATGGAGGGAGGCAGTTAAACTTTATAATGTGAGTCAAAAATTGGAAAATTAATCACCATAGTTCAACATATCCATGAAATAAAGGTTAAAAACCAATGGATGCAGGAGAAGCATTTGACAAAAATTTGTCACCTTGAATAACAAAATGCTCAAAAAACGAGGAAGAGAAACTCCTTCAATGTGATATATATAAACTCCTTCAATGTGATATATATATGAAAACTCCACAGGTAACTTCATGCTGAGTGATAAAACATGAATGCTTTTCTCCTAAAATCAGTATCAAGACAAAAATGTCCACTCTCACTACTTTTAATCAACACTGTCATGAAAGTCCTGACCAATGCCATAAAGCAAAGAATGGAATGAGGTTGTAAAAGGTAGAAGTAAAACTTCCTTTATGTGTGTGTAGGGGGGATTCATAGGTGTTATCCTAAGAAAACTACTAGAAGTAATGTCACAGTATATAAAACTAGCATATAAAATCAACCATATTTATAATACAACAGATGATAATTGGAAAATGAAACTGAAAGGAAAACAATTTAATAATCAAACTTAAAATACAGAATTAAAAAATTAAAGAATTAATTTAACAAAAAATATGCAATATATCTATACTGAAAGCATAGAGCATTGCTGAAAGAAGTATTTAAAAAGTCCTAAAAAAGGCTGGGGCTGTAGCTCAGTGGCAGAGCACTTGCCTAGCACCTGTGAGGCCCTGGATTTGATCCTTAGCGCCTCATTAAAAAAAAAAAAAAGATACAGGAATTTTGTCCATTTGTAATTACAAAATAAATAAATAAATAAATATTGCTAACAAAAAGTAGAGACATACATTTATTGATTAGCAAACAAAATGTAAATTATGTCAATTCTTTCTGTATCAATCTCTAGATTTGATCTAATTATAATGAAAACCCCAGAAGGTATATTTTTTTAGTTGAAATTTACAAGCAAATCTAAAACTTACGTGGATAAATGAAGGATTTAGGATAGTAAAAAACAAGCAGAATAGTAAACTTAATAATAATTGATCTCAAAATTTAGTATAAAGTCACTGTAGTTAGATAGCATTACTCTTATGCCATGTTGGCATCTGGCCAAATAGATAAATGGAACAGAATAGAGTCTATAATTAGACTAACTAATATATGGTAAATTGATTTTCAATGAATGTGCTAAGGAATTTCAATTAAAAAATAAAATTGCTTTAAATAAATCTCATATCATCAATAAAAACTAAGATCAACACATAAAACCTAAAATTTTAAAGCTTCTAAAAGAAATCTTGAGGGCAAACATTCTTAGATAAAACATTAAAAGCAATAATCAAAAAGAAGAAAACATGGTTAATTATATGTCATCATGTTTTAAAACTTCTGTCCTTAAGGAATGCCACTTTTAATTTTTTAAATTTGTTCTTTTTGGATATACATGACAGTAGAGTGTTTTTGACGTATCTACTAGAGATACACAGAGTATCTCTAGTAGAGAAATGCAAATCAAAATTACGATTTCATCTCATGGAAGTCAGAATGGCAGTTATCAAGAATACAAACAATAAATGTTGGTGAGGATGTGGGGGGGGGAAGGCACACTCATACACTGCTGGTGGGACTGCAAACTGGTGCAGCCAATATGGAAAGCAGTATGGAGATTCTTTAGAAAACATGGAATGGAACCACCATTTGATCCAGCTATCCCACTCCTTGGTCTCTACATAAAGGGATTAAAACTTATTCTAATTTGGATTCCACTCTTGTGATTGTACATAATATGGCTTTCACTGGTGATATATTTATATATGAACGTAGGTAAGTTATGTCCGAATCATTCCACTGTCTTTCCAATTCCAATGTCCTCTCCATTCCCTTCATTCCCCTTTGTCTAATCTACTAAGTTTCTCTTCTTCCTCCCCCACCATTGTTGTATGTTAGCATCTGCATATCAGGTAGAACATTTTACCTTTGTTTTTTGGGGATTGGCTTATTTCACTTAGTATCATAGCCTCCAGTTTCAGCAAATGCCATAATTTCATTCTTCGTTATGGTTGAGTAATACTCCATTGTGTATATATACACCACATTTTCTTTACCCATTCATCTATTGAAGGGCAACTAGATTGGTTACATAGCTTTGTAATTGTGAGTTGAGCTTCTATAAACATTGATGTGGCTATGTCATTGTAGTATGGTGATACCACTTAGTGGTTATACCACTAAGAAGTGGTATAACTGGGTGAAATGGTGGTACCTTTTTTTGATTGAGGAATCTCCATACTGCTTTTCAAAGTGGTTGCACCAACTTGCAGTACCTTCAGCAATTTATGAGTATACATTTTCCCCCTCATGCTTACCAGCATTTAAAGTAGCATGTATTCTTGATTGGTGCCATTCTGATTGGAGTAAGATGAAATCTCAGCTTTAATTTTCATTTCTCCAATTGCTACAGAAGTTGAACATTTTTTCATATATTTGTTGACCATTTGTATTTATTCTTCTGTGAAGTGTCTGTTCAGTTACTTTGCCCATTTATTCATTGGGTTATTTTTGTGTGTGTGTGTGTTAAGTTTTTTGAGTTCTTTATATATCCCGAAGATTAATGCTCTATCTAATCTGCAGGTGGTAAAGATTTTCTCCCATTTTGTATGCTCTCTTGATTATTTCCTTTGTTGTGAAGAAGATTTTTAGTTTGATACTATCCTATTTATTGATTCTTGATTTTACTTATTGCACTTTAGGAGTCTTATTGAGGAAGTTGGTTCCTAAGCCACCATAATGGTGGGCCTACATTTTCTTCTAGTACGTGCAGTTCTCTAGTCTAATGCCTAGGTCCTTGATCTACTTTGAGTTTTGTGCAGGGTGAGAGTTTGGGGTTCAATTTCATTGTACTACATATGGATTTCCAGTTTTCCTAGCACCATTTGTTGAAGAAGCTTTCCATTCTCCAAAATATGTTAATAGCACCTTGGTCTAGTATGAGATAACTGTATTTATGAGGGTTTGTCTTTGTATCTTCTATTCTGTTCCAATGGTCTTCATGGCTGTTTTGGTACCAATACTATGCTGTTTTTCTACTGTAGCTCTATTCTATAATTTAAGGTCTGGCATTGTGATGCCTCCTGTTTTGTTTTTCAAAGAATTGCATTGGCTATTTTTGGCATCTTGTTTTTCCAGATGAATTTCATGACAGCCTTTTCTATTTCTATGAAGTGTGTCATTGGATCATTAGTAGGAATTGCATTAAATCTGTGTAGACTTTTGGTAGTATGACCATTTTGACAATGCCAATTTTGGCTATCCAAGAACATGGGAGATCTTTCCATCTTCTAAGGTCTTCTTCAATTTCTTTCTTTAGTGTTCTGTAGTCTTCATTGTAGAAGTCTTTCACCTCTTTTCGTAGATTGAGTCCCAAGATTTTTGTTTTTTGGTTTTGAGGTTATTGTGAGTGGGATATTTTTTTTTCCTAATATCTCTTTCAACTGATTTATTATTGGTGTATAGGAATGCAATTTATTTGTGGGGGTTAATTTTATATCCTGTTATTTTGCTGAATTTATCAGTTCTAGAAGTTTTCTGGTGGAGATTTTTGGGTCTTCTAAATATAGGATGATATCATCAGCAAATAGGGATAACTTGAGCTCTTCTTTTCCTATTTGTATCCCTTTATCCTGGAAATTTATCTGTTTAAATTTCCTATGTCTTGGGATTCAATTTGAATAGGTCATGTGTCTCTAGAAATTTTAATTCAGTGCACTTCCAGAGCATAGCTGATGGTGGTTCATGCTGGGAGACTGCACTCCATGAGTCTCTCCTGGGTTCTACTCAGGCAGTAGAGGAGTCAATCCTTTATCCCCTTTGTCACCATAGACAGTATGTTTCCTGGTCTCTTGAGTTCAGCCTCCAAACTCAAACACTCCCACCCTTGCCCTTTGGAATTCCTATGTAGACTTTCTAGCTGTTCCTACAAGCTGCCAGACTAAAGCAGGGAGAGGAGCCGGGTGAGTTCCTACCACGTGTATTCCCCTGTGTAAACCCCTCTCCATATGTGACCTTCTCCTGGTCACTTAGGTACTCTCTATGTCATGTGGTATGGGTTTGCCCAGTTTCACTTTGGGTCCAGCTCAGGTTTGCCAGGAATCATCCCCAACAGCTGCCTACCCTCAAGACAAGGCTGCAAAATGGCTCCTTCCTCTGTCCTCTGCAGGCTGCCAGGGAGAGATGCAGCTTCTTTTCTCCTCAGGATATTGTGTACCATGCCTGTTAGGTTAGGTCAGCAGTGTCTTTGATCTCTGATCTCTCTGTACCCAGACATGCCTCAGGCCTCCTAAAAATGTAGGTTCCATTAATTTCCTTATCCTTCCACTTGGCCCTCAGAGCAACCACTTTGGCCAACACCACTGGCAATTTCTTCCTTAACTTTATTATATTCAACCTCCTGATTCCCCAATCTGCTTTGCATGTCCAGTATTAATTTCCAGTAAAGTCCCCCACCTTTGTTTCACCCATCTTGCTGAGAAGCTGCCTGTCTGCTTTCTTGGTTTCATACCACAGAGCAGCCATGAATGTGACCTCCCGTATTTCACCCTCCTAATAAAAAGAAAGAAAAGAAAAACAAACCAAAAAACTTAAAAATAAATGAAATAAACAGGAACACAATGTTTAAATGCAAAGAAAACACATCAATTTCAAAGAAAGAAATGTCATGTATATTATTTGTAATTAGTAAAGAACTTCTATAGTGGATAAAATACAAACAATGGGATAATGGTGGATTGAAGATTTGAACAGATACATCAGTAAAGATATAGCAATAGCAGCAAACAAGTAATTAAAAGATGATCAATATCACTAGTCATTGGGAAAACACCAAATCACAACAAGTATCATTAAACATACTACAATGGCTAAAATTAAAATCAAAATACAACAAAATATTTTGGCAAATTGATGCACATGTATCAATTATAGCTCTCATGTATCTTGTGAAGGTATGTAAACTATAAGATTAATTTGGAAAACTCTTTGGCAGTTTATTTTATAATGTTAAATTTTCTTTTATTCAGTGACCTTGCAACTCCACTCCTAATTAGTTATCTAAGAGAAATGAAGATATCTATTCCCCAAGTGACTTGTAGAAGTAACACTATAGCAGATTTATTCACAAGAGACAACAAAGGGAAATAACCTAATGCTCATGAATAAGGCAGTACATAAATAATTTTATTATGCTCATAACAGATAATTACTCAGCAATAAAAAATATAAACTCCTGATATATACAATAGTATAAGCCAATTTCAAAAATTTTTGGAGGGTACCAGGGACTAAACTCAGGATCACTCAACTAATGAGCCACAACCCCAGCCCTATTTTGTATTTTGTTCAGAGATAGGGTCTCACTGAGCTGTTTAGTGCCTCACTCTTGCTGAGGCTGGCTTTGAATTCACAATCCTCCTACCTCAGGCTCCCAAGCCCCTGGGATTACAGGCATGTACCACCACACCCAGCTCAACACATTTTTAATGTGAATTAAAATTCAGACATACAAATATTCTGTTGTCAGTGATTTCCTTTATATAAAGTCCAAGGATATGCAAAACTAATTAATGTTGGGAGCAATCAGAAACTGTGGTATAAGGCTGAATGGAGTGTGAGATTCAGGTAGAAGTGACCAGAAGGGCCATTATAAAACTAAAATGAAGTTTGTCTTCAAGTTAATGATTTTTTGAACCAGAAAGTAAAATTCTTAGAAGAATCTTTCAAGTGAGGAAAATAAACCCCAGATAAGTTAAGCATCATTTCCGAGGTAACCAAGACCAGTGTTGAGAGAGAGAGAGAAAGAGAAGGACATTCTGGTTTTAATCCCAGCATATTAATACTACTATAGCATAATTATTCTAAGTGTTTTAAAATATCCTAAGTTTATGAAAACATTAAAAGCTAAAATAAAGTACTTGAGGGTAAGTTTTAGAAGATTCACAACTCTGTTAGATAGCAAAATAGAAATCTAACATGAAATCTTGATAGCTACACTTCATTATTTAATTCAAAACTGCAATTCTGTGACTCTTAAAACAAACAATGCCACAAAATGAAAATATTATTATCTATAATGCTAAATTAGAATCAAGTTTGGGGTAGAAAATCTTTGATGCTCTACATAATGCACTATTACCAACTCAGAGTTTATTGAGTGCCTTGTATGTGACAGCATTGTTCTGGATTATTTTCTGGATGGAAATCTGGGACTGGATCATTGCTTAGGATCACTTTAACTTGTTTGACTTTCCTACCCTCTTAATTTTACGTTACCATTATGGATAATAATATTATGATATTATAACATAGTTTAGTTTTAAAATATTACATAAATGCAGTTTTGCACTAAACCATGAAACCTAGAGACCAAATCTTGATGTCTAAAAACCATTTTGTTTTTATCTAGCTGATTTTTGTTGAAGTTTGCTCTGGTTATTTTATTGTATTTTTTAAAATGAATTTATAAATTTAGATTTTTGGATAATAGTACTAGGACATAATATTCAGTGTTGAGACACTAAATACATCACTCATGCAATTAATGTTTCTCTCTTTATGATGTCTGATTAAATAGAAAATAAGTGTTTCCCACATGATGAACAGAGCCTGATCTCACTTTGCTTCACTGAGCACTTATGCTGAGATGACTAATAAGGATGAGGCCAAAGAATGAGGAGGCTTCCATTCTGCTATTCTAACTACATCTGTTCAAATTGGTAGTAACTCCCAGAATGTGGCAACCACAGCTGCTCTGTGTAGGATCAGCGACTAGACACTTTAACAGCATTCTTAATGGATCTTGCCTCCTCTCACATCCTCTTTGTGTCAGCAGTTGGACAGCTCCAAATTTTTCTCCCTCCCTCAGCCTGGCACCACCTCTAGAGGGCACTTCACAGCTGGGTGCACACTAATCCCCTGGAACTGGGCTTTTGAACTTTTTTTGAAGGAAATCTACACCAAGAAATACTATACATTGTGACTCAATAGCACATATGACATATATAAAATCAAATACACCATCTCATGTAATAATCAGAATAGACATCGCATGTGCAATATTTCTTAATTCAAATTTAGCATTATAGGCAATAATATTATTACTTAATGGTATTGCTTATTTATTCCCACATTTTTATTGGTGCATTATAGTTGGGTATTGTTTATTTTTAAAAGAATTGTAAAAGTGCAGTTTTGGACTAACTTTGAAAACTAGATACCAGGATTTGATGTTAGGACTCCATTTTGTTATCTAATAAATCATGAATCACATACAACTTTACTCCTAATATCTTATTCTACATTTTAATTGTTTTATAAGTTTAGTCTGGATATGTTTAGTCATTTGGGGTAATCATTTAGGTGTAGTATTAAATGAAGACTTTATTTTACAGAAAACAGTAGTCTCATATGTAATTTTTATTCTATTTAATTCTTAAATGAGAATCACAGTCATCTGAATTGATTTCATGATCAGCAATGTGTTACAACATTCTGTCTGAAAAATATTGCTCTAGAGGTAGCAATTATATGGAGGTATTAACCTCAATAAATTATACTTTTAAAGAATATCATTAAATTTCAGGTATAGAGGAGTGAATAATTTCTAATATTTTAAAAGTAAGGAATGAATAAGCGTGCCTGCAATGCGCGCACGCACACACACACACACACACACACACTATACCACATCATACCCCTAATCAGGGATTATTATAATAGAGGAGGTATAAAAATAACATGATTAAAAATTAAATGTTAATGCTCTTCAGCTCCAGTGGTCATTTTTGATAAAATATCTTATTTTAGCTCACATCCTTCTGTTATTACTTTTCTCCAAAATTATTCACTCTTGTGTTAATACATAAAACAATGCCTAGCTTTTTAAAAGCTTATTTGTATCTTTTTTTCTTTTTTGGATAAAAAAATTTATGTCAATTTTGTGTTTTGGAATTATACACATCTAGGATTGGATGGATGCTCACGCACGCACACACACATACACACACACGTGGTTTGTCCTCTGTGTCTGACCACTGCCAACTCAGTTCCCCAGACTGATGCACTGTTTTTATTTCTACTCAAAAGTTAAGCCCAGGATGAGGTCCTGACACTAAAAGCCTACTGGAGAAAACTACCTGTGAAAGTCTCTTGGGAAGGCATCATGTTGGATATTGCTCAGCAAATCCAACACAGGCAGGATTTCCTCCAATAGCAAAACAGGCCTTGGCCTTTGGATGAGCACTCCTTGTACTGGAGGCAAGGCTGAATGAAAAACATTAACCTTAAAAACTAGGATTACATGGCAGCTATCAAGAATACAAACAACAATAAGTGTTGGTGAGGATGGGGGAAAAAAGGTACACTCATACATTGCTGGTGGAACTGCAAATTGGTGCAACCACTCTAGACAGCAGTATGGAGATTCCTTAGAAAACTGGGAATGGAACCACCATTTGGCCCAGCTATCCCACTTCTTGGTTTATACCCAAAGGACTTAAAAACAGCATACTACAGGGACACAGCCACATCAATGTTTATAGCAGCACAATTCACAATACCTAAATTGTGGAACCAACCCAGATGCCCTTCAGTAGATGAATGAATAGGGAAACTTTGGTATATATACACAGTGGAACATTACTCAGCATTAAAAGAGAATAAAATCATGGTATTTGCAGGTAAATGAGTGGAGTTGGAAAATATAATGCTAAGTGAAGTAAGCCAATCCCAAAAAACCAAAGGCCGAATATTTTCTTTGATATGAGGATGCTGACTCATAATGACAATGCAGGATGGGGAACATGGGAGAAATGGAGGAACTTTAGATAGGGCAAAGGGGAAGGAGAGGAAGGGAGGGGGCAAGTGGATAGGAATGATGGTGGAATGTGTTAGACATCATTACCCTAAGTACATGTATGAAGACACGAATGGTGTGAAAATTCTTTGTGTACAATCAGTAACTTGAAAAATTGTACTCTATATGTGTAATATTGAAGTGAATTGCATTCTGCTATTGTGTATAACAAATTAGAATAAATAAATAAATTAATTAAAGAAACCTAGGAATACAGTAGCACAGTGAGATGCATGTGCTTTGAAAGGCAGAATCACAATTTTCATCTCACTCCAAAGCATGTGATCACTGGAAGGACTTAAGATAGAATCATTTTCAATATCAGGGATAATTGCATTTGCTTGAAACTATTAATAAAAACAACATAAAACAATAATAATTTATTGATTAAATCAAGCAAAAATTAATTTGACCCATGCAGCAAGAAGGGCATACCTATGTAATCTAGAACTTGCCCTAGGGCTCACCCATGCAGAGACCTCTTTACTGTGCCATCCTTAGCACATTGAATTTTGTCCCCATTTTCACAGCCTTGTAGTCTCCATATGACTGCTCATGCCTCACATTCACATCTTAGGTAGAAAAGGGGGAAGCCGAATGGAAAAGTAACTTCTCCCAAGGACTACACAGGCTGCTGTCTAGGTACTTTTATAAACATATATTGGCCAGAGCATGGCTGTGGTCATTCCCTTACTGTGAGGAAGTGTGAAATTAAGAGTTTTTAGTACCTCTTGTGTTACTTTCTCAACTTATATTTTTTTCTAAGTGCATATAGCTGACTTTGAGTATTCGAATTGCAAGTATCACTTGAGTCTTTTATAATCCATTTATGGATTAATTTATGGATATATGAGGAAATAAATTGCTTAGGTGCTTTATGTGTGAATATACCTTTCTCACAGGTCTAGAGAATTAAATATATATAAAGTATATATATATATATATATATATATATATATATATATATTATAAATATATATGATGAAAATATCAAAACTTACTATATGTATATATATAAATATATATATATATATATATATATATAAACCTATATGCACAAAAACCTATGACAAAGGTATCATTGTGTCTGTGTTATAGATGGAAAAATGATGCTTAGACAGTTTAAGGAAATTGCTTACAGACTCTTCACTAGTGAGTGGCAAAACCTAAGTCAGGATTCAAACATAATTCTGTGCATAACCTATGCTGCCTCAGAACTAGAAGATGAAACAGGCAAGAGAAAATATGTATGCAGTGTTTATCATTCAGCACAAAATTTTAAATTGATCATTACTGAGGCACTCAAGCCACTAGAACAATATATTCAGCCAGAAACATGCCTCCTTTGCCCAATAGTTCATAAGCAAGTTTTGAGTATCTTCCAAGCCCAGCTCTAATATGACAGGGCTTGGATGAGCTGTTGCCAAGTAAACAGCAGGGTTGCATGTTTGGCTGGATTGATTCGCTGCTCTGATGTCACTTAGAAACTGCCCCAGGGTAAGTGAGTCATCTTACTCCTGTTTTCCAAATCCCAAGAGAACATAGTTCTTGTCAGCCCCATTCAAGGCACAACTTTGGCACAAATTTCAGAGCCACCATGTGGCCACCACAGTCCTTAAACCCTTTCCATTCTGGCAAAGTGCAAGCAGGATTTGTTCTGAATTGGAAAAGGGAGCTCTAGGTTGTTCCCCAGAGGAAGAAATGGTGGAGAGCAAATAAATAAATTTCACTGATATCAAAATAGATCTTGCAGAGTTCATCACCAGGGACTTTAGGACCATGACAGAAACTGTTTGTTTAGCAGAGTCTCTGAGATGATTTTTACCATACATCACAATGGGGAGGGCATAGAATTAATAGAGTTTTCTTTAGTGTGATGTCCAAGTATTTAAAGTTATATTTTCTCTGGAGAAAAATGAGACTTTGATCTACTAAAAATGCAATAAGAAATGGATTTAGTTTAAAAATTTATTTGGTTCAGCACAGATGTGTAAAACAAGTGCTAGAATATTAATGTCTTACCTCCTGTAAGAAAATAACCCTGGGTGAGCTCTCAGTCATCGGAGAAGCTGATGCTATCTTCCTGTTATTATCTAGTTACTAGTATGCCGCTTTCACCACCTGTAATGATCTATTCTCCTGCAGTATCACACACTGTTTATTCAAGTGATAGGAGAAATGACAAGCATCCTTTCTCCTTGTGGCTAATGCCTGTTGAAAGGAATCATTTTGCTGGAAGTTGAGAATTGAGTGATGAAGGAGAAATCCCTCCATGACATTTTTCAGGATTGGAGATCATCTGCATCCAGAGCTAAAGGCGGCACTTTGAATTAGTGGCCATAAAGAAAGTAGGGATGGCAGATTAGAAGTGACTATGAGAGCCCTAGACCTGTCTTTTAGGGCTCTGAAAATCAGCTGGATGAGCAGAGAAATGTTAAGCATGAACTTATCCATGCACAGCAGAAACAGGAAAAAATGAGATTTTTTTCCTGATGTTGTATGAGTATGTTATTTTGTTCTGTGTTCCCCTAACTGGGGATAAATGGAGAAGAAAAAAATTCTTTACAAATCCCTCACAGCATTTTTCAGGACACTAGGTAGTTTTCTTTATCCCTTAGGAGATGGGTATTATTACTTACATTTGACAGAAAAGGACATTGAAGCTGTAAGTGGTTAAAAAAAAAAACCTTGTATACAGCCTCAAGATAATAAATAGCAGAGTTAAAACACAAGCATAGATTGGACTTGTTCCAGAGCGGTTTTCTCTCCTCCCTGTCCTATTCTCAGATAGAGAAAACTCAATTCATTAATTTCCTCATTGTAACAAATTGTAGGAGCTAGAAGGCAATGTTCTTATGGCAGAGTATTTGTTTGAGGCCTCGTGTTCTATGTGGGAATGGAGAAGCTGAAGGTTATTGTGAAGAAGGGTGAGGAAGAAACTGGACATTTTAGGGGGAAGTCAAATAAAAGAGGAAGAGAAGAAAACCTGATCGAGGAACCTAATGGGCAACTTCTATATAAGAACGTCTGCACAAGGAATAAAGATTGCCCGTATTCTGAGGATGGTTGTTGAAAGAGGAAAATGTTCAGTCCACCAGTGGAAATGATTTATCATAGTTGGATTATCCAGTTTTGAAATGTCACCTGTCTCATATGGAGCTGACATAGAGACTAAATCTTATTAGAGGCTGAAGAGAGGGTTACTCCACTGGGGAGAAGATTGGACAAGAAGGGCTCTCTTGTGCATCTAGCATCATTCTTTGATTGTGATGACAACTGTGTATGAGCTAGGGCAGTGCATGGCCTTTGTTTTTGGTGTGGGAATATTGCTGGTATCAGCAGTCCTGAAGCCAAAAGGAAAGTGATGTAGGGAAGTAAGAAGCAGAAAAAAGATGAGTAAAAGAATGAGTTAGTCAAGAAAGTGGCAAGTAGAAAAGGGATTCCTAAAGATACAGCCTTATGTTAGGTGATTTTGAAAACTAGAAATCAAAAGGATCAGAAGGGAAACTATCAGGATTAGAGTATCAATAGATTGTAAAACTGAAAGCACCTAGATTTTAGGATTTATTGAGCGTAATGACCATATCTTATTCTCCTTGTTGAGTCCACCATCTACCATCTCTTCTTTATACCTAAAAGATATTATATATTCATTGGAGGCTCTCATAAGGTACTCAAACCTAACAAAAGACAGAATTTCAGCAAAGGGAAAGAAATGTGAGGGAATTGTGTACATTACATAGAAGAGAACCTTTTATTCTGTGTACACCCCACTCATTGTGGAGGCAAAAATGCCTAGGCAATATGAGCTGGTTTTGTGCCCAGAAAATAAAATGCTATGGAATTTGAGAGAGAGAGAGGTGAAAAATGGATGTAAACCTGCACCTGCTATCTTTAAGCAACAGCACAGGGTAGAAATAAGTATTTTTGTTGAATCATTTCCAGAAAATATTTCCTGGATTATATTTGCACAAAAATGCGTTTTCCATTTATCTGAAATTCAAATTTATCTGGGCACCCTGTATTTCCTTTGGCCACTCCAGTTAGATTGGAGTTCAAGAAGAAGTTTCATGGTAATAGGGAAGAACTAATAGAATATACATAAATGCTCAAATGGAATTCATGAATAGAAAGCAAAATCCACCTATTGCTGGTATAGAATGAAACACTACCCAACCACTAAAGCTGTGCCATAGTCAAGGGGTTACTGTGGTACTCCAACAGCATGCCAGTTCCCACATCCCATGAGCTAAATCCATGAGGTCTAATAAGGCTCTGTTGACTCTGCTGCCCAGCCTTTCTATTTCTCTAGGATTTACCACAATAAATGCCAATAAACTGAGGGAATTTGAGTGCATTTCTATTATTGCAACCAGAGAGACTACAACTACAACAGACGCTGTTATTGGCCTGTTTAATATTCATTTCTCTTTTTTTTCTTACTAGGAAAACCCTGATGTCAGTTGGGACAGTTATGTGTTTATACGATCTAAATCAAGGATGACAAATAGTTTCATTTTTATAGCCTTTCTTGCAGTAGAGAGGGCTATAAAGCCTGATTCTAAACAATGAGATCTATGTTGAAGTCTTTTTAGATATAGTTCTGGGAAAGCTTTGCCTATCTCAGAGAAAAGGGAAAGATGCTGCTGCTGTGGTCTCTTCTCTTACCTCAAATGAAGATTGATAACTTGAAAGCAAGCAGCCTTCACATGAATTCAAATATGAAAATGAAAGCTAACATACTTGGGGACATTCCCAGAGCCCATCCCAAGGAAATGTTAATGAAGCAGCTGTACCTGCCCAGATTACTCCTTTGGCCCACCTGTCCCCCACCCATCCCACCTACATTCCATCACTGCAAGATAACAGAACCAAGGACAGGAATGCAGGAAAGCTGAGAGAAGACCTTAGCTATAAAAGAGGGAAGACCTCCTCCTTCCAAGGATTCCACCTCTTGGGTCCCCTTCTTCCTCTGGGAGAAGTCTTTTCTACTGTCCTTTAATAAAGCTTCTACTTTCCACTTAAAAAAAAAAAAAAGCTAACATACTACATGGCAACAGCATGGAATAGCTGAAATAACACAACCACTTTCTAAATGTTGTGTTTTAGAGCTGCTTTTCAACTTACAATAGGGTCACATCCCTGTAAACCCATCATAGGTTGAAACTATCATACATTGAAACTGTATTTATTACACCTAAGTTATAGGACACTATATCTTAGCCTAGCCAATATTAAACATGCTCAGAGCACTTATATCATCTCAGAGTTGGGCAAAAACATCTAACTCTAACACAAGGCCTATTTTATAGTAAAGTGTTCAATATCTCATGCAACTTATTGAATACCTGGCAACACAATTGTATAATATCATGTTTTATCCTAATAATTGTGTGGCTGACTGGGAGCAGTCAGCCATTGGCACATATTATGAATATCATAGGGCATATCACTGGGCCAGGAAAAGATCAAAATTCAGAATTTGAAGCAAAGTTTCTACTGGATGCATATTGCTTTTACATTGTCATAAAAATGAAAATCATAAGTCAAACCATATAAGTTGGGAACACTGCAGAAGAAAAAGAAGTCCTTATTTACTTAAGCAACTGAATTTCTTTACTTGCAGCCAAATATAATTCTTACTGACAAATCAAATAAAAGAATGATCTTAGAATCCAGGGAACATACCACACTTTAAATTTTATGAAAAACCATCACAAAAGAAGACAGGATTGTCCCCTACTGTGTCATGAAGTTTGTGACTTCATAACTCTTCCTAGAATTGCTCCTACATAGAATTCTATCTCATTAATCTCTGACTTTGTGAATCCTTTCATTGAATTTCATCTCCTTTCTAAGGGACATTATTATCTAAGCCCACATTGATTTTCTTCCTATTCTGATCCTGATAGTATTTAGAGCCCAAAGGCAAGAATATTAATTTGGGAAAAAGAACCCTCTGTTTTTTTTTTTTTTTTTTTTTTTTGTGTGTGTGTGTGTGTGTGTGTGTGTTTGCTTCAAATAGACAAATTGAAATAAACATGTGGCCACAAAATATCCTCCAAAGATTTCTAACCATATCTATCCCTATTTTCTTGCTGTGATGTATGCAACATGGACATTTTGGATGAGAGGCAAAAATGTTTGGGGAGGGCAAACACTCTACTCACACTCCTTGCTTTTTAAGTATATATATGGCATTTCCTAGGAATAAATATTTAATCAATACTTGTCTTGACAATGGTGTCAATAATAATGTTGTTGGAGGACATTGGAAGGTGATTTGATAGGACCCATCATTATGGTTTCCAGGGAACAGACTAGATGAGGGATTTCCAAAGGTGCCATAGCCTGAAGGAGAACTACAGAGAGCAGAAACTTACCAGATATGTGAGTCTAATCTTCTCTCCTATAAAATTGACTGTTACTGTAAAGATGAAAAATAATGTCAGTAAGCACATCCCCTAGTGCCTATGACATAATAGCCCATTAACATTATTAGAATTCAGCTTCAATTTCCTAACATACATGCTAACCAGATTATAAGCTCTTTTGGCAGATTTGAGAAAGGATTCAAATTGCAAAATTTCCCTTGAAAAAATGGATGCAAGGGAAGAACATTTAAATAATAGTACATTTAAAATATGCTGAATTAGTAAACAGAATATCTAGTTCTAATTGTCTATGACCTTGGGTAAGTCACTCCATCTCTCTGAAACTCAGTTTTCTGTTTGTAAAAATGCAGAAAATGGTACTTGATTTGTCTGGTGGAACTATTATAAAAACGTGTAAAATAATGTATGAAAAGATATTTTGAGAATTACAAAGCATTTTATTAACTTACGGGTGGAGAAGGGATTACAGATTGAAGAATCATTTTAAGATGGACATTTATTCATAGATTGAAAATTGTCCAAATTTCAAACTCACTTGGAATGATTTAGTAAAATTCCAGCACTTAAGACAAATAAGCTAGACATTAATTAAATGGAACTGAGATGAAATTAAAACAGATATCTCATTTCCCTTGAATGAAATGCAAATGAATTTAAATGCACAAGAATGGTAGTACTATTTCATTTTTTAAGGAACATGTGTGAAAAACATTAGCCACATTTAGAAGTATTATCAAGCTTTCATACCGATGGTGTTGGACTGTAGAAGATAGAGGCCAGTGAGTCTAGCTGACATTGGATGTGTTATACTATGATGAATTCTCAAATCCATGATGTTTAAAGAGGTAGAGATTCAGAGTAAAGGAATAAAACCTTTCCTTCAGTATTGCTTATCACCTTATTCTAACAATTATTTTAGATACGTTGTGCTTTTTTTTAAAAAAAAAATTTAAATCAAAAGTGGGGTAAGGTGACAGGACTCTGAGAATGAAAAGAAAATCAAACCAACTAGATTTGTTAATAGACACATGGCATTAATTGTGCCTGTCCTGTTTTCCCAGTTGGGTCAGCAAAGGTTCCTGGAGGAGTTCTCACAGTGATGGGCTCAGTACTAATTCCAGTGCATTTGACATCTCCCTTCTGAGATGATGATCTTACCTTCTTGGTAAAACTCTCCTTCACTTTCCCAGTGGGACAGGGCTTTTTGCTCTTGTTAGCCACTGCAGCAGAAGTCATCTGTGTTAACCCTCTAAGCATTTTTATCTCCCTTGTAATCAAGTATTTCTGTACATATACAATGCCTCTAGTATATTGTGAACTCTTAAAGGGACTGTTGAATATATTTCGGCACATCTCCCCCAAGTGTTTCTAGACCAATGCCTTTAACAAGGAAAACAAATAGTAAATCCAGTTGCTTCTGAATTCATTATACTATCTCAATCTCTGGTTTTGTTTTTCTTTTCTAGATTTCTAACCAGCATCTATTAGTCTGAGGCTTATTGACTCTCCTGGGGATCAGTGAGTGATCTTTCATAATATTCATGAAACTGGGTTGTTGCTTGCATTCCACTTTAATTAGGCTACTAGAATGAATGATCTATGGCTTTCATGAAAATCTCAGAAAAAGTACAAAATCATTACCTTCTACTTGTGCAAATACTGTAGACCTTCATCTAGCAGTCCTCAACTTTAGCTGCATGCTAGAAAGATTTTAAAATCACTTTGAGAATTATAATTGGTCTGGGGTAGAATCTAAGCATGAATAGTTTTAAGGATTCCCTAGGAGACTGTAATGTGTGGTTAGGGTTGATCTTCAATCTCAGAACCCTTTCTAATCATTGGATATTTGGGTTCTCACAGGTTGGACTGAAGCCTTGACTCCACTCTGTGGAAGTCCTGACCATTGTTACAGGGTGTTATTAACTCAGACCTTAATTTGGAATCTTTCTGCCTGAGACTCAAAACTCTTCTTCAGGTTGTTTAAAGTTTCTAGCATTATATATTCAGTGCCCTCTTATCTTTTCATCTTAATGGGGAAGACAGCTTGTTTTCTTCATATTGACTGGGAACCCAGGGAAAGAAAAGAAATGCATTAACCGTAGTGCTCAGGGAAACTACTGCATATATGGCCACATATTAACAAAAATTAATTTTGATACACATAGTTCTGGCAATAATTAGGATATTCCCTTCAGACAACTAGTGTCATCATCCAGGTGAGAATAGGTCCTTGTCCATTGGGTTTGATTTCCATGACTCACCAGGAGACTCAAAATTTGATTTCCTTCCCCATTTTTCCCATGCTAAGAATTGACAGCTTTTGGAGCAGAAACAGATTTCTGAGACACTGTCAGATATCTTCTGGGGATGTTTCATGCCTACATGTTTATTTCAATTTGCCATTCCTATAATTAGGCAGCGCATCACACATCTAATTCTTTGAGAGACAATTTTTGCTGTGTGGATTACACAGGCTCTTTGCTTCTTTGCCTTCCTGAAGTAACCTCTGGATATTTTACTCTCTATTGGCAAGTCTGCCAAAGCATAAAGCACATAAGAAGCAAAAAAGAAATTCAGATTTACATGTGCTTCCTTCTCATAGTTTGTTCATGGCCTGATAGGTGAAGAGAATGGCTTTCATAGCCCAGGTTTCACTCACAATTGCCCATGAATGTAGTCATCCTCACAGTTCACAACATACACATTTTTAAAAAGATTATGTCATTTCATAAATGCCTTTCCCAACTACTTCCTTTTCTTCTTTTACCAAAAGTGGCAAGTGATATTAACTTGTAGTTACTCATCCTGACTAAGATTATGATCTGATCATTATAAGATGAATAAATAAATAGAAAAAGAAAGAAAATTGTAGTGTCCTGCATCTAAGCAGGGGCCGAGGAGTACATGGATAAAGGAGAATGTAACTATGAATGTGAATAAAGATCGCCACAAATGCAACAGAGATCCTGTTTTCCTAAGGTCAGTTGGTGGTTCTGATGAAGCGAGCATCCACTGGATGCTTTGTGTGAGAAATCAACCCCAATGAAGTGTTGCAGGACATATCCCTGTCCTTTTAAAGACTATAGCTAATTCTTGGAGTGTATGTTAAACATACCAAAGAAAGAAAAGTTTTAACATGTCACTGGTGTAGTAATGACAAACAGCTGATGGGAATAATGGCTAGGTATCTATCCAATCAGGGCAAACCAGTCAAAGTCATCACCGGGTGTCCAAAGTATACCAGAGACAGATCTTAGAGGCAAGGAATATTCCATATTTGGAAAAATGAAGCCCAATCATGAAGCATGCTTATCTTCTTATCTAATTCTTCTTCTGGGGATATTAGCTTTAGCAAAAGTACTATGTCATAGAAATTTGAAGATCTGGGTTTCAGAGTTAGATAAACAAAGGTTCAAATCCCAATTTGGCCGTTTATGAGCTGTGTGATCTTGGTGAGTTTGAAATTTCTGTAGTCCTGGCACAATTAAGTTATAAATATTTATTAGCTTCTATTACTATTTATATTAATCTACCAACCAAAAAAGATATTTCTTGAGCATCTAATATTATCTTAGGCACCAAGTGAGTTAATGGGTCTAACTCCTGAATGCCTGAAGCAGTCAGATAAAGTAAAAAGAACAGATTTTTATGGTTTCAACCCTACCACTTTCCCCTTTATGACTTGAGACAGGTTACTTTACCAGTTTAAGGTTCAATTTTCTCATTTAAAAATTTGGATTATAATGCCTACTTAACAATTCTATAAGAATTAAATGATGATGAGATAACATGAGCTACATGATTAGCAAAATGCCTGCTGTGTACTGGGCTCACAAAATAATGATGGTCATTCCTACTCTTCCTCCTGCAATCTTCTTTTTTTTATTTCCATTATTTATTTATTTTTTTTATTGGTTCAGTTACTAATATGGCATTATGTAAAAATGTGGATGTGTAACCGATGTGATTCTGCAATCTGTATTTGGGGTAAAAATGGGAGTTCATAACCCACTTGAATCTAATGTATGAAATATGATATGTCAAGAGCTTTGTAATGTTTTGAACAACCTCCTGCAATCTTCTAATCACCAACAGACTAGGCTGATGTGGCAGGGCCCATTCTGACCCAAACATAAGCACTGGGTTAAGTATACAAATTCAAGGTAGATTGAATGCACATGCAAAGCCAATGGAAGAAGTAGAGTAGAACAATGAGTGATGAGAGCTTTGTGGCCAACACTTCTGATGTGGAAGGGCCAAGGAGTGTTCACAATCACTGGGTGAAAGTATTCTAAACAATGTCTTCAGGAGAGCACAGGGGAAGGTTCATTTCTGGAGTTCTCTTTCCTTCCAAAGACCTTATGAAAAACTGAGAGTTAATCATCGTATGTATCTATGTGTGAGTGCTTAGCATGTTTACAAGTTAATGCTCAAGAAGCATAATTATCAAGTATTGACCACTTCTTTGGTACTTTAAAAATCTAGTACTGAATACTGGAATGATGTCTAACAGATGAGAAGAAAGCTAATTTTGTTGCTGTTGTTCAAAATCTAACCATCAGAAAATTAATAAGTTGAGTCTGTTGGCCTTTTTCATTTCATGTATCTTGTTTATTTAATTAGCACCTGTTGTCTTCATTATGTTTAGTGCTTCAAAAGGACATTGAAAACTGAATTGAATTGACCAAGTAGCTCTGTATTTGTATTTACTCTTTTTTTTCTCAAGTTTAATTTTTAAACCAACATCTCCTTTTTGATGGGTTTTCTCTAACAAGGACAGTTAAATAAACAAATCATTAAGCTGAGAACAGACGTGCCACCACAGGCCCAATTGCCCAATTTAACTGATCACTGATGGATGGTAATTGTGACATATGACATCCAACTTTCCAAAAAGTAAACTGTCTGCACTGTTTTGTCAATTATTATAAAGAGTGGCATCTTACAAATGTGCTAAACTCAGAAAAAGAAAGAAAAGTTGTAACATGTCACTGCTGTTTATTTCCTAAGATCTGTTCTCTTTCCTTTGTCAATAACAAATTTTTTTCTCTTGGGCTGCACACACACAGCATATTGCTGTAATCAGTATCTGCCCTGTAGGAACATGCTTTTAGGAATAGTCTGTGGCTATAATACCAGTTACTCAAACCTCCAATTTTTCTTCCATTAAATAATACTGTGGAGAGCCATTCTCACAAGTGACTGGGCGACTCCCGGTTTGGGTCTGAGGAGCTCTGACTAATCTGTGTCGGAGCTTTCCCGGCCCTCTCCTGATGAGAGAACCCGTCCGTGTGGGGGTGTGACTGACCACTGACCCCGGGGGCCAATCACTGACCCTGAGCTTGGAGTGCGGCCCCCCTCAAGCTTCATTGGATGGAATTCTCCCCTGAATTTCTTGTTCCCCAATAAAAGGCTACTCCCTGGCGTGCTCGCTCTCTCTCTCTCCTGATAGCCCTGAGTAATCCTTGCTGCCCTACGGGTGGTTCGAGGTTGGAGCCAGAGAGGGGAGCTGTCTCGGACCTGGTCATAGAAAAAGGTAACTGAGTCTGTGTGTTTTATTTCGATCTCGCTAGTTAACTTTTATGCCAAGAACCTCATTAATGAAATCAATGCGCTGGCCGCATGGTGGAATTGGCGCCCAACGTGGGGCATTCTAGGTTAGCTAGATTGAGTGGGAGCGCGCTATAAAGATAAAGGAAGTGGTGACGATTTGGGTCACAAAAGTACCTGGAGATATTGAAGGAATGAGACGTTAAATTAATTAAAATGGGAAATTCAACTTCTACAGATAAGGAAATGTATCTGACTATTTTAGACAGTATAATTAATCAGAAAGGAAAACAGATAAAGAAAGCTCAGTTATTACAATTCTTAAAGATTGTAGGTGAATATTGTCATTGGTTTTGTGAACAAGAGTCTCCAAATTTATTTACTTGGGAGAAATTAGGAAGAAAGTTATAAAAGGTTTATCTTTCTAATGAATTACCTGGAGGCATAGAAAATATTCAGAAAACTTGGACGGCTCTGGAAGTTTGTCTTTTTGAATATATGGGCCAGAGTTCGTGGCCCCCTAAAGACCTGTTAAAAGGCATGCAGAGAGCTATTAGGTCTATTCAAATGGAAAATCCGCCTGAGGCTAAGTTAATTCCCTTTCCATTGAGCCGTTTAAAAACAAAGGCGCTAGGGGCCAAACCAAAGGTTAGGAATGTGACTTTAAACTTGCAAGATCAGGCTAGCCCGCAGGGAGATTATAGGGAGGAACATCATAGACAAGAAACCTCTGTAGTCCTAGAAAGTCCTCCGGAAGAGGTAGAGGATCTTCCTGGGGAGGAAAATCTGGAAGAGATTCTTAGAGGGGCACAGAGTTCTTCTCTGCCACGTGGCTTAGAAGCCCAATTTCAAAATGGCGACAGCGCAGAGTCTGACCATGACTTGCAGTCCGAGGGAGAAGAATCAGACGTTGAAATTCAGGACTTACAGAGAAATTTTAACAGGCTGCGTTTAACACCGCCTGCCCAGGCTATTCGAATTCGGCCAGTACCTGCTAAAAGGACAAAATTTAACAGGTACGCTGGATTAACAATGACTTTTCTTACCCCGTTCCAGCGAGGTATTAAGAAAGCACAGGAAGATGGGGAGGATACTAGCGGTTTTCAACTTTTTCCAGTTTTTGAGCAAGTTAATGAGCAAGATCAGAGAGTTAGAGTTCATGCTGTAATCCCATTTAAAACCATTAAGGAACTAAAAAGTGCATGTGAGACGTATGGTCCGAATTCGCCTTTTGTACAGAGCCTGATAAAAAATATTTGCTCGCAGCCCCTTCCTCCTAGTGATTGGATTTCTTTAGCCAGATCTTGTTTGAGCGGGGGAGATTTCTTACTCTGGCGTACTTATTGGACTGATTTTTGTACTGAACAGGCAGAAAAGAATAGAAGACAAAATTTAGAAACGCCGGTAGAAATGTTTTTAGGAACAGGTGAATTTACTGATTTAGAAAGACAGTTAAATTATGAATTTGTAGTATACAATCAAATAACTGATTGTGCGAAACGTGCCTGGAGGCAGATTGTCTCTAAAGACCAATCCAATTTAGTTCTTACCAAAATCAGGCAGGGTGTGAGTGAACCTTACTCAGATTTCGTAGCCCGATTGTACCAGGCTACAAACAGGTCGATCGGGGACCCCGGGGTGAGTGAGTTTATTGTTAGGCAATTGACATTTGAAAATGCAAATAAGTATTGTCAAGACGTTCTTAGGTCGCTCTGTAAAAAAGGGACAGTTTCTGAGTTTATCTGCTTATGTTCTGACATAGACTACCCATTTGCAGACAGTAGCCCTAGCTGCGGCACTAAAAGAAACCTTAAGACCACAGGATTTAGTACGAAAGCCCCGCGGGAGATGTTATGTTTGCGGGAGAAGTAATCATTTTGCGCGGGAGTGTCGCATGCGCAATTTTAAGTTCAGGGCTCCATCTACTGGCGATAATAGATATTGCAGGACTCAACCCCACGTGGTGGATCAAGATGGCGCGGATGAGCCCGCCTTCTTGTCGTCATTTCCGCCTGGCCGGAACACAAACTTCCGGTCGGCCCGCCCCCGGGCCAAGAATGAGGAAATAGGTGATGGTTGCACAATGTGACGTCATCGTGCCGACCATGGGGGCCGCCATCTTTAATTTTACCGGAACGAAACAAGCAGTTTCCGTACAAACCCCTAATGATTTTCAAAAGCTATTAGGAGATATTAATTGGCTGAGGCCATCCTTAAAACTAACTACTTCTGAGTTAAGTCCTTTATTTCAGATATTACAAGGAAATCCCTCTCCAACCTCTCCACGTCAGCTGACCTTAGAGGCTAGAACGGCTTTAAGGAGAGTTGAACATGCAATTAAAAATGCACAGCTTACTACAGTTGATCCTAAAGAAATAGTGTATTTATTAATATTTCCAACTGAGCATATCCCAACAGAAGCCATATGGAAAAGATTAGGAGTTATTGAGTGGATTTATTTATCCCACTCCCCTCAAAAACATTAATTCCTTTTCATGATTCTATAGCTCAATTAGTAATTAAGGGCAGAACTAGGATTTTACAATTAATTGGATCTGAGCCTGATATCATAATCATTCCATTTTCTGTTCAACAGACTAATTGGCTTTTTCAAACTTCTAGCTCATGGCAGATAGCCTTTGCTGATTTTCCTGGCCAGATAGATAGCCATTATCCTCGTGATAAGATTATACAATTTGCATCATTAACGTCACTTATTTTTCCAAAGATTGTACGTGCACATCCTATAGATGAAGCTTTATCGGTGTTCACTGATGGTTCGAGCTCAGGTAAAGCAGGTTTTTATAGTCGTGTTCACACAGAGGTAATACAAACTTCTTATACTTCTGCCCAAAGAGCAGAGCTTCAAGCTCTGATTCGTGCCTTAAATTACTTTTCAAATGAGCCTATTAATATTTATTCTGACAGCTTATATGCAGTCAGAGTTACTAAAAATATTGAAACTTCAGTTATTGGGTATACTTCATCACAGGAGTTATTTGAATTATTTCATAATTTACAAAAGGCAGTGCTAATGTGAAAATACCCATGTTTCATAGGACACATACGAGCTCATACTAATCTTCCAGGACCTTTAGTTTCAGGTAATGACAAAATTGATAAATTAGTAGCTTTTTGTCAACAGATGTCTTCATATGACTGTGCACTAGCTTCCCATTCCTTGCATCATCAAAATGCTTCCAGCTTACGTAAAAAATTTAATATTACTAGAGAACAAGCTCGTCAGATTGTAAGCCAATGCCCTAAGTGTGTTATTCACACTCCATCTCTGCCATCAGGGGTAAATCCCCGTGGATTAAAACCAAATCAAATATGGCAAATGGATGTAACTCATATTCCTCAATTTGGTAAGCAGTGTTATGTGCATGTCATAGTGGACACTTATTCTAGATTTATTTTTGCCACAGCACGTACTAAGGAAAATACTCAACATGTAATTTCTCATTGCCTAGCAAGCTTTTTCTGTTTTAGGGTGCCCTATGCAGATTAAAACAGATAATGCTCCAGCTTATGTAAGCTCTTCTTTTCAACAATTTTGCCAAGAGTTTAAAATTAATCATAAAACAGGAATTCCTTATAACCCCCAAGGTCAAGCCATTGTGGAACGAGCTCATTTATCTATTAAGCTTCAATTACAAAAATTAAAGAGGGGGAATAGGGTTATGACTCCCCAAAATAGCCTTAATCATGCTTTGTTTGTTTTAAATTTTTTAAACTGTGATGCAGAAGGTCACACTGCTGCTGAGAGGCAAATGTCTCCCTCAGTAACAGGCCCTTTAGGCAGAGTTTTGTGGAAAGATTTACAGACCGGTCAGTGGAAAGGCCCAGATCCAGTGATTATGTGGGGCAGAGGTCATGCTTGTATATTTCCAGAAGGTGCTTTTTGTCCTATTTGGGTGCCTGAACGTGCTATCAGACATGGAAGAGATAGAACCCAGATTCAAGCGTCTGAAGATTGACCCGGAGGAGCCCCTATCCAAAAGGAGGAGATATCGGAAAAGGATGAAGAAAGACCAGATTGACCCAGCCGAAAAGCTGATTTCATGGGAAGACGTGAAGAAGCTAACAACCCAGGCTTCCCGAATACTTTGACACCTAGGAGAGAACAGGACCCCAGTGATGATGGTAGCAACAGTAATTGCCCTGCTGGGCTGTCAGGTAAAGGGGGATCAAGTAGACACTTACTGGACATATTTCCCAGATCCACCCCTGGTACACCCAGCTGTGTGGTCTGGAGAATCTATTCCAGTATTTACTAATGACTCATTCATGATGGGAGGATTTACAGATACTCATATTACTCCCAATCATGTGACTAGATTTAACTATTCTGGCTACAGTGCCCAATTACCTTTGTGTTGGTCACACGATAAACATGCTGGCTGTCTGAAGGTATCATTCGAAGAAAAGACAGTGATTGGTAGACCTAGACTGACAAATAATTCTATTTATGGGGACTTAAGACCTTATACTAGATCAGTAATTAAGATGGGACTTTCCCATAACAAGCCAGTCATTTCTGCAAAACCTCCATGGATACACCACTGTCCAAATAGTTCTACAATTGAGATTGGCACCTTTCCTAGATGGATGGATTGTGTAAATACCTTTCCTGTACAACATAAGGTGTCTAAAGATAGTGGGTATATTTTAGACTGGTCTCCAAAAATTGATAAGAGGCAATTACAAAGAAATTCTGCTATGACACCTGCAGGATTTGTTAGTAATATTTTAACTTACAGTGAAGGTGGTGTTCAAAAGGATGTTTGGCGTTTAATTGCTGCCTCAGAATTCTTACATTTTACAGACAAACCTTTACCAAAATTTGTTGGCAAGAACTGTAAAGAGGGATCTTGCTATGGCTTACGAGCCTGTGTCCAATCTCCTTATGTTTTAATTATTGGAAATGTAAAAGTTAAATGGATAGATGACAGATATATTGTTACTTGTAATAAATGTAACCTAACCAATTGTATTACTAGGTATAATGGAGGAAAAGGAATGCTGATACTACATCAGCCCTCTTTCATTTTATTGCCTGCTAATATTTCAGAGCCATGGTATGCTGATACTGGTTTATAAGTCTTGCAGCAGATTCATGCCCAGCTAGCAAGACCTAAACATGCTTTTGGAGTTATAATTGTTGGTGTTTTGGCGCTAGTCTCCTTTATTGCCTCAACTGTCTCTGCGTCTCTGACATTGTCTCAGAATATTCAGCACGCAAAATTTCTTAATAATTTAGCTCAAAATACTTCCAAGGCTCTGTGTAATCAAGTAAATATTGATGAAAGGATTGAGACTAAATTAAACGCCTTAGAGGCGACTGTTATAGACATAGGTAATGAACTTTCAGCCTTAAAATTTAAAGAAAGGCTTAAATGCCATGCTAATTATAAGTATGTGTGTGTTACAGCTGCCAAGTACAATGCTTCTCTCTGGGATTGGGAGAAGGTTAAAAAACATTTGTTAGGTATTTGGCAAAATAGTAATAATAGCTTGGATATTCTGGAACTTCATCACCATATCCAAGACATTCAAAATAATAGAGCTGATTTTTCAGATCCTTCTTCTTTGGCTAACCAAATATTGAAGGAGTTGAATGGATTCAACCCTGGAAACATTCTTAAACACTCAGCCTGGTACATTATTGGATTATTCTCTTTGCTGTTAATTCTCTTTTGTGTTGTAATTATAGGATGGCGAGTCTTCGGAACAAGAATACAGAAACTCCAAAGAGTGAACCGCGGCCTCATTTTTAAGAAAAGAAAGGGGGGGATATGTGGAGAGCCATTCTCACACGTGACTGGGCGACTCCCGGTTTGGGTCTGAGGAGCTCTGACTAATCTGTGTCAGAGCTTTCCCGGCCCTCTCCTGATGAGAGAACCCGTCCGTGTGGGGGTGTGACTGACCACTGACCCTGGGGGCCAATCACTGACCCTGAGCTTGGAGTGCGGCCCCCCTCAAGCTTCATTGGATGGAATTCTCCCCTGAATTTCTTGTTCCCCAATAAAAGGCTACTCCCTGGCGTGCTCGCTCTCTCTCTCTCCTGATAGCCCTGAGTAATCCTTGCTGCCCTACGGGTGGTTCGAGGTTGGAGCCAGAGAGGGGAGCTGTCTCGGACCTGGTCATAGAAAAAGGTAACTGAGTCTGTGTGTTTTATTTCGATCTCGCTAGTTAACTTTTATGCCAAGAACCTCATTAATGAAACCAATGCGCTGGCCGCATGGTGGATAATACCTTTTATTTTAGCATTTGTATTGATTCCATTCCAACCTCTTAAGATGGTGGAGAATATACAGAAATAATGTATATTATTACAATTACTTTCTAATAATATACACATGAGGAGCTTGCTTTCCAAGGGAAAAGAATTAATTCCCAACACTTGCCTTCTTGGGTCTTGCTGAATCAACTTTGGAAAGAGAATCACATTTCTCTGTATTTAATAGATGTGGTTGGCACAGAAGATGGTATCTTCCAAGGGCTTTGGGACTATTTTGCAAACCTTAGGTAAGAGGTATGACAGAGCTAAGATAAAGAGCCTTAGTTTACTTCTTAAAGAAATTGCCTGAAAGAGCAATAGATTTGAAGAGTAGGAGGCAATTGCTCCCTCCTGGCTGCTTTGCAAGAAAAAAAAATGCCTTTGGCAAAGTGCTTTCCTACTGTCTCCCTTTCCATGGAAACAACAGAGGAGGATCATATAATGTCCTACATATATTAAGTTTGGGAGAGAAAAAATATTAGAATCTGTCCCGTTAACAGTGTATATTCTAGAAAGCATATCCCTGTCCTTGCAAGGATTATAGCTAATTCTTGGGGTGTATGTTAAACATACCAACAGGTATAAAAATTGATAGGATTGCATGGGTATTGATTTCATGCTTATTCCAGAAATAATAAAAGCTAACATTCATTAAATTATTTATTGTGTGGCAGTTTCTGGACAAGCCATTCACACATGGGACTAACTCACTACTTCAGCTACATTATGAGGTAAGGGTAGACCCTCTTTTTTAAGATGAGAAAACTTAGTAACTTGCAGGAGTTCTTGCAATTTAATAACTTCTGGATCCAGGAATTGAGTTAAAATCTGTCTGACATTCAGTTTTGAACACTAATCTCTTCTTGGGCTAGCCTCCACATGAAACCCAAAATACCAGCTCCAAGCTCAGTGTATTTTAGCCATGGCATCTATTTTTGCAGTGGAATCATAGGTTACAATTTCATTTCACATCTCAAATTTTTTCTCCTTTCTAGAATGATTAAAAAACAAACAAACAGACAAAAACAATCTTGAGAAGCCACTGGACTGGGCACCAGGAATCCTTGGCAATGCCATTGTTTTCCAACACCCAGTCATCAATTATCAACTTTCACTATAGAACTTGCCTCTCTACAACCCCAATCACTTCAGTTCTAGCTTCTTCCTTTAAAAAAAATCTGATTTTTATTCTTCCTTTACTGTTCTCTTTTTTAGCCTTTTTGATAAAACATTTTGAAAGATCATCTGTTCTCCTCCATTGCTACATTTCCTCCATTCACTCCTCAATCCACCTTGACTATTTCAAACCACTGGAATGGTTCTCTTTGAAATAGCTATGACAGTTTGGTCAGTAAATCTGTCTGGAGTTTTTCTTCTGAACTACTCCCCAGCTTCTGCTCTCCTGCCTTTTCTCTCAGCATCATTTTTTTCTCTCTTCTCTACGCTCACCTTTTCCTCCTTAGTTTCCTTTGTTCCTCTTCTTCTACTCTTCTTTTAAATGTTGTTTTCATGTGTTGCCTTATTTATTGAAACAACTTCAATTACTACCTAGCACCTGACTTTGATCATATAACACGGACCACTTTTCACATGTTCATTTATTGACTCAGAATAAAAATATCAGTTAGCCAAATAAACACAAGGCACTGTGCTTGAGTCTGAACCCTCAAGGAATTTGCAGTCTGATAAGGGAGACATATTCTCAGGCAAACACAAAACATAAAATCCCTTGATAAACAATAAGCCCATAAAGAATTCCCTAAGTTAGTCTGAAAAGGCAGGAATGAATACAAATAAAATTTCCAGAGATGGCCACTGGTCTCAATCTTGGTGGGACAGGGCTTGGGGAAAGTGGGAGAGAGAGGGTAAAGGAAGGTGAGAAAGCATTTTGAAACAGCATGAAAAAGGAATAGAGATAGGAAGCAGCTGCAGTGTTTGAAGAATCATGTGGTTTATTTTTGCTAAAATTGATGTAAGAGCAGAACATAAAGCCATGGGAGGTGGCAATAGTCAGATGATGGATGACCTTTTATGCCTTGTTATAGTATGGTCCATATGTCATAAGGATTTTGTAATCATAGTCAGATACAAGTTCATATAGAACATACCTGTGAGCTTTTAATTTGTAGTTTTCACTATGTAGCATTTCACTTGCATATCAGTTACCTTAAACTCAACATATCCTTTATATTATTTCCCAAACCATTTATCCTGCCCAGATATCTTCCTTGAAATGTAGATTTAAAATATATCCAGTTACCTGGTGGACAACACTACTTAGGTATTCAACAGGCAACTTAAATTTACCACTTAACACATATTCCTTATCTCTGTTGAAACACCCCTTCCTACCTGCTCATCCAAATTCGAAATTACAGCATTATCCCTGATTCCCCCTTCACTCAAAGCCTGCATCAGTCTTTCTCATGTTTTTCTATCACCCCTAAATAGCACAGTAAAACATGTCTCCCTATGGGGTAGCAATTTTCTACCAAAAGTACAAACTCCTTTACTTAATATAACTTGGCTTAGAAAGTGAAGCAGAATTTGCATTCTTGAATTTAATTTACAATGTCTTTTGTTTGTATATCATATCACTTAGTGCTGAATGACTAAACAAAACTCAGAGGCATACAGTTAAAAAAAATTAGCTCATCCCTCTGTGGGTTAATTGTGGGACTTTGCTTCTTCATCTGAGCTACCCCAACACATCTGATGCAGCTAGAAGTTGATGGATATATATGGTCTCAGCTTGACCGGGGAAGCTCAATTTAAATGTATGTGTCTTGCATCTTTTAAGCAGGGAAGCAGAATGATAACAGGGATGTGTGGAAGTGAGCCCAATCATGAAAATCGTTTTCAAGCCCTTACTCATATTCTGTCTACTAATATTTCATCAGCCACAATAAGTCATGTGGCCAAACAAAAAGTCAGGGGCAATGACATATACTGCACCATTGTAAAAGAGGTAATCGAAAAGTCACTGGCAAAGGTCACGTCTACAGGAATGGTGAAGAACTCACACCATTAATACAATACTCCTCAAAAATGTTTTGAATGACATTAGGCAAATTAATGCACATTTCCCTCTATAACAGAATATAAAATTGATGCTCCAGAAGATAGGCTTATTTGTTTCATCAGTCTCCTCATCTACAAAATGTGGTTAACATTTTTGAGAAGAATAAATTGCTTATCGCAGAACCTGGCATGTACTAGTCTATGGCAAATATTAATGATTATCAATATTATTGCTTCTGGGATAATACTAAAATATATATCAATATTTTAATACCTCCCTCAGCTTTTCAAACTTGGACTATGGCTAACATACACCCTAGGAATCAGCCACAGCTTTGAAACAAATCTAATAAGCTTTCCAGATTATACTGTATTTGTATTGCCTACCAAATCATCACATATGCCAATTTGAGAAATTTCTCAAAGGGAAATTATAGGATTTTTTGTACCAAATTAATGGAGGAAATGCAAATTACATCTTCCCCAATATGCTTCCATAAGCCTGGCTCTTCAGAAATCTGCAAGTTCAGAGGCTCCTGAAACTGAATTTGTCCTCAAGTCAAACAAACCAGTACAAGTCTTTGATATATGGACCACTACTTCCAAATAAATTCTTCCCTACCCACATTATACTCATTAACTGGAAATAAAAAGTAATTTGGACTTAAATTCATTATAAATAGATCAATATTCCCCTCTACTCCCTGCTGCAATTTCATTACACAGGATTGTAACACATTTACTATATTTAGTACCTAGGCCTTCAGTGGTTATGTTCTGTAAATCAGTGCTTCACAATATATTTCAAACTAATCCCATAATTGAGCCTAATTAAGAACAGGTTCAGACAATTATTATGGAATTATCAGAAGCAGAGATTGAAGAGATTTGTTCATTTATCCCATGTTCCCCCTGCTGGCTAAGATTCCCTGTAGCTTTTCTTTCTAGTGATATGTCTGGTCTTGTTTTGAAGATTTGTAAGAATTAGGCTGTCTGATATTTTTCTTTGAAATCTCACTTAGAAGTATAATAGGTTTTACCAGATATTTTCACATAATATTTATTTTCAGTGGTATTGCCTCTCATCAGTCTTTTTAGATAGGTGTTTTATTTTGGGAGTTACAAGACAGTCTAAACTATATTGCTCATTCCTCAGAGAGGGAATGTATAGTGACTCAATAAAAACACAGCCAGATGCAAGTGAACATACAGGATTTTGTTTCTCCTTCTCTTGGCTGTTTCTGATTAGTTTTTTTGTCTGTCAGTATGTCCCAAGTGGTAGCAAAGATAGACCTTTCCAGGTTTCCACAAGAATGTCACTGACTCCCAACCACCCTCCATCCCCCGCAAAGATGCTGAATTGTTCTGGATTATTTGAACAATCCTAGTCCATCTTTGATGGGTGGTTCTGATGGTCTAGCCCAGGTCACATGACCACCATTGTAGTAGGATAGGTAAGACTTCTTGATCAATAGCTCTAGAGAGACCATGGAAAAGAGAACAGGGTCACCTTCCATTACAAATGGATAGGGGCAGACTAAACAAGTTATTGACCAAATTTCTTAAACTTGTATCTAAGTTAACTGCAACATCTTCTGCCTTATTTCCTCAGGAGTTGAAACTGTGAGAGAGCTACGTATAAAACACAATAAAGGGGTTTCTTTTAATAAATTCTGAATAAAGAACACCTTGACATTTTGGGCATTCAAATGGGCCTTATCTGATCTGTTAAGGATGTAAAGGAGGATTTGTCATGTAGGATAGAGAAGTAAGGAAGGAGAAGGCAACTGAAGGAGTTCTATATTCCCTAATTCTGAGAACCTGCAGTTGAATGATTTTCTTGGTATAAGAGAATGGTCCCTAAAACCAGCTAAAATATAGAATTCATACCAATCCTAAATTATAATCTTATTAATTTTCCTTTTTCCTAAGAGCTAAATTTTAATGAAGAGTTGGGTCTGACTTCTGTTGACAGAATGTCTGACCTTGTATGTGGGTATGAGCAACTGTGTGCTTGGTGTAATTTATTGAACTCATGGCAGCTTATGACCAACTGCCATGGAAAGTCAGCGCCAGGAAGGGTGGTCTTTGAATATTTTCTCCACCTGGGATTCAGCTAAATAAAAACTACATCTTCAAACCATGGAAGCCATCTACTTGGATATTTTTTCTTGTCAAGAGAAGGAATCCTTAGACTATACCCTTGTCTTCCTTTTCTCTCCCCAGCAGAGATACTCGTTTTACCACTAATGTTTAAATTTTTTTTCCTTGTAATATCTCTTTTCTCTTCAGTGAATTGGCACCATAGTATAGGAAAAGAGGGAGAAGCAATTGAACTTATTTTTTTTATCTGTGATTTTGGAAAAATAGTTCTATCACAAGTGTTTCTAATATACATTGAAAGACAACTGATATGAAGTTAATAACAAATTTCAATGAATAAAGCATCAACTTGGTCCCTCTGTGAGTTTGTCTTGTGCATCATTTTCAAAATGTGAGATATATAAATATTCTGAGAAGGACTAGCAGCTCGGAAAAAACTTGCATGCAGTATCACAATGTATGCACTTTTAAAATAATGGCCTATTCTGAGATATTGATTGAAATCACATAAGACTGAAACTCAGAGATTGGTATTAAGGAATGGGACTTCTCCCAGGAGAAATATTTAAATGACTCCTGATTTAGTATCTGCTCACATATTCACAATTTAAAGAGGTATATAACATTTAGAATAATATAGGCTAGGTCTGTGAAAGTAGATACAATTGTATCTCTCTTTGCTATATTACAAAATTCTTTCAAACATCAACCTGTAACTGCTTAGCCCAAGAAATGTAGTATTTCACTATCAGATTATTTTGACTGTGCCTGAGGGTGACTGATTTTAACCTGGTTGCCTTGCAATTATATAACAAAATTCCTTTGAAACTACCTTTAAAATCTTGGATGATGACATCGTGACTGCTCAGCCTCTACCCCAATCCCACCCATCCCATACACACACCCCTTGAGTCCCTTGTAGACATTCTACATTCATTGATTCTTGGAGGTTTATTTATTTTTTTATTTATTGTTACCAGGGATTTTTTGGTTACTCAACCACTGAACCATACTCCCAGCCCTATTTTGTATTTTACTTAGAGACTGGGTCTCACTGAGTTGCTTAGTGCCTCACTGTTGCTGAGGCTGGCTTTGAACTTGTGATTCTCCTGTCTCAAAATCCTCCCAAGCTACCGGGATTAGAGTTGTCCACCATCACACCCAGCTCCAGTAATCTGAGAGCCCTAGAAGAATATAAAGAACATGTGGAACACATATTTCTGTATCCAGTTAATCTTATAAACTAATCTTAAGCAGAACCTTAGGCTAGGGACAAGTTTTCCTTATTGCTGAGTAAGTCAATAAGTTATTGAAATTATCCTCATTTGCTGCTGTATAAGTTCCTTATCTTCCTTTTTCATCTCTATATCTAAGAGAGTTTACATAGTTAGTCTTCAGCAACTAGTGGTTATTTTCCAAATGAATTACATAACACCAGGACTTCTAATCTTGGTTTCATTGGATTTACATAGATAATGACTCTGCAGAGCCAATGGGAGAATCCTGATCCTGGCAAGCATAGAGGTCTCTGCCTATTATGCTGGATGTATTTGTGGCCAAAGTCATGACTGAAAGATGTTCCTTGCCTGTCTCTTCAATATGCTCTTACTTTGGAGGAAGACTGAGGAAGAACAGATGAAGTCATGCTGGATAGTGATAAATATGGACTCTCCAAACAAAATGACTTCCTCTGATGAAACCAGAACTTCAATGTAAGTCTGCCCTATCTAATACAGCTTTACCAGTTAGCACCAAAAGGTGTCTGAGAAATATCAGTGATTACTTTCTAATCCTTGTAGGAGGGAGGGTCCTGGAAAGCTGCCCTTCAATTAGTCAGTCTCCCTTAAATCCAGCTCATCCTGTTACTATTTGCTGAAGTGCTGACTATTCTGGGCTGGTCTTTATTTTTGTCTAGTCCTTTATAACTTAATTTTAGTTTTTGTCAAATATATATATTCACATAGTTTGAAGAGTAACAATTTCTATAAGAATTATTTAAAAGCAAGATAAAATGAAAACCATGCTTCCTCTGTCCAAACCTTTGCCCTTTTCATACTTGTCAGAGGTAATCACTTTAATTTTTTTTTTCAGTGCTGGGGATTGAACCCAGGGCCTTCTGCATGCAAGGCAAACACTCTACCAACTGAGCTATATCCTCAGCCCCTGATTGTTAAATTTTTAATTTACCTCCACATTATTGTACCACTTCTTGATTTGGGAGAGGTGTTGGTATTAACAGTTAGAGTCCTATGGAAAAGGATTTAAATTTCTGTCACCACCCCCTTCTGTGCTCTGTTTTTTAGAAATGATTGCATCTTCATTATGATTGAACCAGTATTCGGTGTTTAGAATGATAATGAAAACATTACTCATAGACAAGCCTCATAGTATACTAAAATTTCATTTATTTGGTTGCATTTTATTTATTTTTCTTAGGTTAAAAATTGTATCCTGTTAAGTTTACTTTGTTTTCTATGTGCTTGGCATCAGTTCATTGGCACAGTCGCCAGCTACCTGAAGTCTTCTCCTGATGTACGCAGACATGAGGCACCTCATCCATTTCATCTTCTTGGAGACATGTTATCACAGCTTTAGGCCTGTTTCCAGTGTGAAATGTGGCCTCAGAGTTTCACAGCAGTTCTCTTGGGTTCTCCCTTCCCCATTAGCCTGGGTATCTTTTTTCCTTCATCTTGAGTTCCTGATCCTTAGATCCTGTTTCTTCCTTTTTTCCTGGTCTAGTCCCTTGTATTGGTGGAACATATTTTTCAGCAACTTTCTCCAAAGACTGCTTAGGAGAGCAGGCATTCTGAGAACAGAGATATATAAAATTTTCTATTGTCTATCTCAAACTCAATATATTTTATGTATATAAAACTATGTTGAAAATGAACTTCTTTCACAAATATGAAGGCATGGATTTGTTCTAGTTCCCAGTGTTGCTGTTGAAAAGTCCAAAGCTGTTCTGAACTGCTATCCTCTATGAGAGACCTGTCTTTAATTTCTGATAATCTTTAATATCTTTTATTACCAGTGCTCTTAAATTTCAACATAATACATCTAAATGTGGATCAATTTTCATCCATTATGCTATTTAGGACATTTAAAAATTCATGGCCTTGGATTTTTCTTGAATCAGTTCTTGTTTATTTTCTCCCCCTTTACTTTATATTCTTTTATTCCATTTTTTTTTTTTTTTGGACATGAAACATACTGAATCAACAGTGAGCTGCTCAAATTCATCAAAATTCTGCTTAATGAGAATTGGAATGGGAATTGAATTGGGGGCAAGTTATAAACATTTGGCATAAATTTGCATGAAATAACCTCACTTTTGGCAGGGTTTCCCCATGCTTAACTACACCCATAGTGATTCCCAGTGAGAGAGTCTTTGTTAGACCATTCTAAGAGAATAACCTTCAGACTTCTTAAGGGTGGGATAGAGATAGTTGTCTGGCTTTGGGGAAAGGTGGGAGAAGCAAGGAATCTGGAGATCTAATTGTTTCAACCAGTCATCTTCTTTGGTCTTATTAAAACTAATTCCTAGGGAACCTGCGGTTGCCAGTTCCTGAGTCTTCCATGAATTTGGTTTGTTCCTTGGCTTTCTCCACTGTGCAGTCATTTAATGCTCATCCTTCTGTTTTTCTTGCTGTAATTTTTTTCTTCCCTTTTCCTTATGGGATTTTGAAATTAATACCAAATAAAACCAACCTTTAATTTTAGTGAGGTTTCCAGAAGGCCACCAAGGAAATACTATCTGTCAAGTTAATTTTAAAATGAAAATAGTTACCTGAGCCAATAGCTTAACCATGGTTTCATGAGATAACAGGAAGAAATGGGCAACAGTGTTTACACATTCAAGGAACTATCCTTGTTGCCTGGATCCAGACCTGAATTCCAGACAAAGGCAGTAAACCTTTTCCAGGAGATGTTCCTGCATTAAATACCTACATGTATACACACGTGCATGTATGTACACACACACACACACACACACCTGATGCTACCTTTTAAAATGTATAAATGAGAGCTCTCAAAGAGCTTTCAAAGAGCTGTCATAGACCAAGAGAATTCAGTTCAGAAATGATAATATCTGCTATGTATCCTAATTACTGTGGTATGGTGGCGTTTTTGCTTTCATTTTCTCATTCACAAGTACCATTGAGCCCTACTATGTGTCTCAAGCACCACCAACACACTGGTGCTGCCTGAAGGGAATATGAAGAAAAGTTATAAAATAAGTAATACCAAGAACATATCTTTAAGAACAATCTTTAAAGCAAAGAATGTAAAGAGCATTAAATTAGGGAAAGTTCATAAATTTTATCTAATCTCAAATCCCTCATCAAATGTGTGTACAATTATAATATGTAAAAATCTAATTAACTCTCTTTTACCTGTTGAACTAAAGTGGTTTTATATCTCTCCAGTGTCTAAATGGTGACTAGTTATAAGTTATTAAATAGCTACACAAGTATGATAAAATCAATCTTTTTTTAAAAAAAAATTTCAGCCAAAAATGGTGCCCAATGGCTCAGGAAGCTGAGATAGGAGGATTGAAAATTTCAAAGCCAGCCTTAGCAATTTAGCAAGGCCCCAAGCAACTTAGTGAGACTCTATCTCAAAATAACACATAAAAAAGGCTAAGAGTGTGGCTCAGTGGTTAAACACGGATGACTCAATCCCCAGTACCAAAAAGTAAAACAAAATATCATTAAAATGATCTTATTTCTTTACTCACTATTGCAAAGCAACTTGGAATCCAAGTTGGAACTGGTTCAGTTTAATGTTCCTGAAAAAGAAAGGGCCCAAGGTCTCAGATCCCAAACACTAAATTATTTGCACAGTACTTTTATTTGCTCTGTCTTAACACTAAGTGTGGTAAGGCACTCCAGTTCTTGTCCAGCACTATGTGGGTTATTTCCTAATGATTTTCATAAATGTCACCTGCCTATTGCTTAGAATACTACTCAATAGCCAGGAACTTTTATTCATACCTTACAGAAAATTTAAGTCATCTTTTGTTTACATAACTGAAAATATCATAATAGGTAAGAACAAGACTCTACAGTTGCATTGCCTACGTTTGAATCTTGACTTTGTCATTACTGACTGCATAATCATGACCAAATTACTTGTTCTGTCTCATTTTTCCCCCATTTGCAAAATTGGGACAATGATAATAGGATTAATTTGAGATAATACATATTAAGCACTTTGAATGGCATGGACTTTTATCATGTAATAATTGTCTATAACCATTGCTCCAGATATAACATGTAGGCAAAATAACAGAAGAATTTCTCTCCCAGAATGATAGCCCATATCTTTCCTTATCTCTGTGATATGTGTTTGTTTTCTCCTTTTAAAATTCCCATTTATTTTGGATGTTGGAATAATGTGATTCTTATTATCCCATTTTCAAGATAAGCAAACTCAGATTCAGATGTCAAGTGGCCCAGAATCCACACTTAAATCCAGGTCCTTTAATCACAAATCCTGTGCTTATTCTATTACATCAAATGGTCTCCGCAGAAACGGCAAATGACAAGAAATTATCAATTTCAATTTGCATACATTTTGTTTTAACGCAATGACTTTGGTTCTTGTCTTTGAAGAAAGTGCTGATAGCAATGACATAGGCTATAGCTAGAAAGATTAGTTCAGCACAAGGCATTGTTCACCACAAGAGCTGGAAGGCTATAGCTCTTGGCAGTGGCTGTTGTTTGGCTGATTCAGTTCCCCAAGCCCCTATTATTGAGACTAAATTTTTGCTTAAGAAGAGAACAAGTACATCTTTTGCAAGCAACCCCAATGTCATTCAAAATAAACTGTCAAGATGTATATAGTTTTAAAAATGTATGTCCATGTTTAGGTTTTAAATTTAAAGTACACATTTTTGGCAAAATACTTGAGTTTAAAAATACTTCAGTATCTGAAGGACCAGATTTATTCTGAGATTTTTTTTTATTTGTTTCACTTATTTATAAGCTTCAAGGTGGCGGTGCCTTATTCCGTGATGCTTATACCTTTTATTTCCTATCCTTCCCAGGAAGGAGGGGGCCTTATAACAGCAAAGTACATCAAAGTTAGGCTTGGGAAGTAATCAGTATTAGCATAAGATAGTTTTTTTTACCTGTATATGCTGATTTTTTTTCCAATGTCAACCTATAACACAAAAGGAAAAGAGTAACACTACCGTTGACCCAAAAGAAAGGGGACAAGAGAATTGAGGAATATGATACTTTCCAAGGAAGAAAAATGGAGAAAGAAACAAGAAATGCAAAAAAGAAGGAACCCAGGTTCTCCATTGGAAGATGAATCTATGGGTTGACAGTCAATCAATGGCAACTTGAAAACAATATTGAACCCATCTCAGTACTCCTAGTATGATCATAAGTGGCAATTAATAAGTCACATTTTTTTCTGATACTAACTATACCATGATTCTATATACTATAGGATATAACACAAGGCTATAGAGGCATGATTAATCCTGAGCATCAGATGAAAAGTGCATAATATAAAGCACTTTTTTGAGGGCTGAAAGACAACCCTGCTCTTCATTGAAATTTAAACAATATTTTAAGTATAAACAAACCTATTGGCTAAATGCCTAAATAGCAGTGAAAAGCCTGTGTGGAGATAAGACATGGTAAAACAGCATTACTGAGAACTGCCTGAGATCCTGGATTCTTTATGAAAGTAGAAACTACTCATGGTATCTGGAGCAATAAAAAGTTGAAAATACAGTCGAATAAATTATTTCATTGTTTAATGTCTAATACCTCTATATAATTAGATCCTCCTTCTATATTCTTTGTTTTAAATAATTTATATTTAATTTATATACTATATAAATGCCAAAGGACCTTAAAAGTTAAGAAATATATTTTATCCTTGCCTATTTTGCATTATTTCAGTCTATACATAATTTGTGAAAATTTATTTAAAATTAAAATATTAAAGCCTTGCATACTTTAATTTTAAACTGAGAAATTTTGTCCAGCCATCCAACATGGCCAGAAAAGCTTAAAGTTGGGTTGGGCTCAGGACCCCATGACTTCACTCTCCACTGGATAGAGGAGCTCTGTCACCTTAAGGCAAAGGCTTAAATCAGCTAAAAGGGAGGTAGTCTTGAAAACAGTAGAACAGCTCCTTAGTTAAAGCTATTCAAGAGTTCAGTGGTAGTTTGGGGAAAAACAGTTTCTTACTTGGAACTGTTTACTCTTTCTGGACTTCCACATTTTCTGGGAACTCAGGTGAACCTTCCACGATTTACGGAACTCTCCAGAGGAACCCACTGAGGTGCTCCTGGCAGAGGGAGCTTGTTCATGCTCTGAGGCAGCGATCTGTTGCCTTCAGCACAGGCAAGCCAGAGAGGGCAAGATTACCCCTGCTGGCCTTGCTTTAAAAACCAGCTCTGCCCTTTTCAATATAACATTTCCCAAGTCTTAGGTGACACAAATAAACCAGATTTCTGAAAGCTCAATTTTGGTAGTACAGACAGAATGAAATGAAATATGCTGTGCCATTCTTCATAAAAACGTGTGGACAGAAACAAGGAAAAGGGCAGTAACTAAAGTCCCTGATCTTCATTTTAATCTTTTGATCTTCTTCCCAAATGTTTTTCCAGAGCTTTCTCGATAGCAATGCAGTTGATATATTCACAGTTTATTTCTACTCTCCACCATCTAGCTGAGGTGATGGCAAAGCCACATTTGTCCAAAGACTGGTGGAAAAGATGTAGGGAGAAAAAGAAAGGAGAAATTAAAGTCTAGACTCCCAGCTTCTGTGTAACTGAGCATTAACTGCATCATGTTTTGTATGATTTCCTGCCAAAGTCCAGATGGGGGTGTGGGATACAGTTTAAGAGTTTTTAGGACTTGTTCTTAATAATATTTTTCTGCTTGGCATGGACATTATAACAAAACAGAGAACGTTTTTTGGCTAATTAGGTGCATCAGCACGTTTCCAGGAAGTGAAAGGTAAATCAGGACCTTGAGTAATTGGGGGAAGGAAAGGATCCAGCTGAATGGAGCAAAGCAACCAGGAAGATCCACCCTTTGGGCAGTGCAAGCATATTCCAGAAGGGCTCATTCTGTGAGACCTGGAAGGTATCCAGCATCAGTGATGAGTGGTTTCAGACAGGATCACTCTAATATGCAGACCCATTGAGCCCCCAGAAACAAACCCAAGTCATGCAGTTGCACCCCACCCCTGTTAGGAATCTACCACCACAGGTTCTACCTACAGCATATGGCACGTGAGCTTTATAGCAGCTGCACGTAAAGAAGCTACAGACTTTAAGCAATTGTTGCTCTCAACTCAGAGAAAGCATACCACTATTTTTTTAGCTGGGGATGTTTTCACTCTTGTGAAAATCCACCTAACATGGACACTGAGCTCAACTATTTTGTTTTAGTGAATCAGTTCTTACTGTCTCTTTCATGAAGCAACAAGAATTAAGCCAGTGAGAAGCCAAAGGGAACTGCGTCTCAACTAAATCAGATCTAAATGGAGATTGTTGGCTCCACCAACATCTCAGAGATTACTGGAAACTTAAGGAGGCTGCTTGTGCCTGGGAGGTGCAGCCTGGCCCAGGAAGAGGACCTATTTGTCAACAAGTAGTGGACCGAGCCAGAGGAGCAGCACTATGAGGAGGTAAAGTTAGGCCTTCCCCTTGAATGGGAAGCAACAGGGAAGAAAGAAGGAAGAGGCCACACATGAATGGAAACCAACCACTGTTGTTAGCAACATCCATTGGTCTACAAGGAAAATTAACAGTGGGGCAAAAGACAAAGGGTGCTGTGATGAGATGGAATGGGGAAGCTGTACTCTGATCAATACTCTTTGCATCTAAAAGAAAACAGTCAGAGTCTGGTATCATGCTGGCCTTGTGCCAAAGCCGAGCTTAGTCATGTCTTACTCATTTGTGACTTTGTCATCTAAAGCAAATTAGTTTTTTCCTCAGGAACAAAATGAATTTTATAATAACATCTCATCTTAGAGGGTACTTGCAAGGATTAAAGGAAATGCACTTTTCAGGTGTTAATGGCTTTGTCTGACACAGAGTGAGCACTCAGAAGATCAGTGGGGAAGGGGGAATTGTCACAGCTGTGGCCCAAGAGGGAAATTGTGTCTCATCTCAAGGCCAATGTAATTTTCGCCCCAAGGGCAGAGGAAGGTCACAGAAGCATAGTGGCTAATAACCAGCCACATTCCAGGTTGTGCATTGTGGCAAAAACAAAAACAACTGGAATTAGAAAAGTAAAGGGACCATTTATTTTAAGTGTCTTGGCATGTCTTAGGGAAACTCACAAAGGGAGATGCAGGTGGGCTTCAAGGAGGCTGAGTTTTGCTGCTTTGTTTTGTTGAGTAGGATTCTCTTTGCCCATTCTATAAGGCAGCACAGAGCTAATACAGCAGAAAGGTAAAAGGTGTCCCCACTACAGCCTGAACCCTGTCCTTAATATTTTCTTCTAAGTATGCTTCATTAATTCTTTTGCTGAAGTTATGACTGTAAGTGTGGAGTCCTAGCAGCAGGTGTTCTTGTGCTTGCATTTTATAACCTGAATACTCTAAGAACAACTCATCTTTGCTAGCTTCAATTCTAAACATACTAAAATAAAACAGTGATTGACCAATGGGGGCAAAGTAATCACCTTTACACCATGTCTGTGATGAGCACAGCCAGCGTCAGGTGCCCCAGCCTGGACCAATCTCGTGGCTGCTGGACAGAGTCATGAGAGATTAACACAGTTGTTTCCATGGTGACCGGGTAAATGAGGATAGAGGAGACAGTTCCCAGAAGTGGAATTCTTGGCAGGCAGAATTGGAGAGGCTTCAGCCTGGAGCCCTGGATGGATAGGAAGGGCAATGTGATGGAAGAAAATTCTTTTTTCCCCCAATTTTGGATTCTATGGATTGTCATGTGTAGCCCTGCTTTCTCCTCAGAGGGAGAATCAACCATGTCCTCAGAGTGGACTTGGAGTTCCTGTAATCATGGATAGGGAATGGGTGTTGGAAGGTTGGATCTTCATACCACTTTTTTGAAATGAGTCTTTTAGAGTCTGAGAGCCCAATGAAAACAACGCAGGATTTATGTGGGATTGAATCTTGGTTATGTCACATCATATATATATATATATATATATATATATATATATATATATATATATATATATATATAAAATCTCCCAGAGTATATTGCTAAGACTTGATTTCTTCATGTACAAAATGAGAATAACAAAGACACCATTCATTTAGTGTTGTGACAACAGTGAGAAAATACACATTACAACTAAGTACAATGTACATGACATGGAACTCAATAGACATTAGCTATCTTTGTGTATGTCTTATTCAACTTTTATTCAATAGTATGCAACCTTAAATTAAAGGTATCAGTCTCTCTCTCTTCCTTCATGAGGGCAGGGCTCCTTTCTTACTATCTTTCTGTCACAAGCCCTCCACAGTACTCCTATATCAGAAGCTCATGAAATAGTCACCAAATGAATACTGAGTGAAAATTACTAGACCAGGTGGCTGTTGTGTTTCTATGTGTATTTTCTATGGTCTCATGGAGGACTCCAAAAACAGGCAGCAGCACCCTGTGGTAACACAACTGGAACATGTATTGTAAGCTGCCATTAAAAAAAAAAAAAAACTTTATGTAAATAAGTTCCATTTATTTGTTCATTTTACAAATATTTATTGAAATTATAATATTCCAGACATGAGCCAATTTCTGCTGAAATAGTAGTGAACAAATTTCTGGCCTCCATGTTGGTTTCATGAAATACCCCTTGCTAGGAAAGGGTTTTGATGCCCTCTTGTGCAAACCTAGGAGTGCAACTTCTATTTAATTCTCTGTCTGCCTCACTTTTTGGTGAACTTCCTAGAGGAAAATGATCTGATATTTTATTTCTATGCTTTGCTCACTGACTTTTATTTAAGAAGGCCCAGTAGGAGTTGAACAAATGAATTTGTAAATGTGTAAATGATTTCTTAGGATTTTCCGTGAGAACTCTGGAAACCTTACATGTGTCCCTTTCTTATTGAATCTGCAGAATCTTTGAGTAAGTTGGGAAAAGCAGTGACTTTTACAGGTTGGGCCCTTGGAGTCTTCTAAGACTTGCATGAATGACTTGAGTGATAGATATGCTCATGATCTTTGAAACAAACAAAACAAAACAAAGCAAAACCTATCAATGAGAATAAAACTTAATTTTAAGAAAATGCCTCCTCCTCTTATCTTCAGTGTTTTTTCTTTTCTCTCTTTTCTTTCTCTCTTTCAACCTTAGCTCTTTGCCCTCTGAGCTCAAACTTATGTTATTACTAATTTGAAACAATCATTTCCATGGAAATAGCCTAGCAACTTCCCAGAGCAGAGCAACAGCCTTGGCAATTTGCACACTCAGGTCAGGCACACATCAGTCTTGACAAATACAATTCTCTAAAGGTGATTTTGAACAGATTTCTCAAGCTTGGAATCAGAATTTATATTTTAATGTTTCTGTTTAAAAGAAATGATGATCTAAATAATCAATAGGTAACTGTATCCCCTCTAAGAATATAATAGATACTAGGAGTTATGTCATTAAAAAAAACTCACATATAAATAAAACATAGATTATTTTATTAGAATTTTTGAAGTAATACATGTTCATTATAATAACTTTGGAAAACACACCCAGAAGAACAAAATGTAAACTTCTACCCAAGATGTCAGACTCAGCACCCATTACAGCCTGTCTCTTCTCTTCTAGCTTCCCAGACATAAGAAGAAAATAATATTTGTAGTCACCATCATCCTGCCTCCTTTCTTGGTGTCCAAGGTTTTCTGAATTTTATAATACTAAATTTAACATTGGACATACCATAGTACTGATAGGCACTAAATTTTTAATTTGTCAAAACATAAAAGTCAAGTATTTTTAGCATCTAGTTCATTAACAAACTCTACTTTCCTCTGATTTTAGTAAAAACATCTATCTTATTTTTCTAAAATCAGGAGCAATTGCATAAGACTTGACAACCAAGTTGTTTTTTTTCATCATTTGTGACTGAGCATTTCTACAGTTAGGCAAAATTCCCAGAGCTTAGAAAATATTAAATCATTAATTATGATAGCAATCTTATCCAGTATTTTCTATTATCAGCATTCTATATCTGGGGAGCATTGAGACTTGAGGTAAATAATAGAGGTGGTAAGTGGGGTGATATATTCATATTTTCTGGATAGTTGATGGAACACTGTTACCCTGAAAACCTGCTCCAGACGCAATTCTTTTTGTGATTTATTTTAAAGAAATCACACTTTTTTAAAGAGAAATTTTAAATTCACAGCAGAATAGAGCATTTCTCATGTACACTGGCCCCCACACCTGTGCAGCCTTTCCCACCATCAGGATCCCATAGAAAATGGGCACATTAGTTACAATTAATTTCATGATCAGCATCTGGATTCATAATCCAGGCACAGTTCTTGATCTTTCTTTCTTATTGCCACTTTTTCTACTCCTTTGCCATGCCCCAAGGACACACAACTCATATCTACAATAATTTTTTTAAATTAAAGTTTGGAAATTATTACACATCTGTAGTTATTTTAAAATATTTTTGTATCTATAGATAAGTCATCATGTATGTCATAGGCAGCTTAAGCTTCAACTCTAGAAATTCAGTCAGTTTAATTGAAAACAGACACTCTAAGAATCTTTAGCTCATGGGCCATTAGAAAGGCCACATTCCAGAGGCACTATGACAGCTACACTTATATGTGTTACCTGATCTCCCTGGACAAGAATGGCTTGGCTAATTTATAAGACAAATGATAGAAATGGATTTATTGTTTGTGAAAATAGTGGCTTTTCAATTAACTTACTAAATGTCAGAAATGGGCTTCCATTAATGACATCATGGGTATTCAATATATGTGAATAGTTTAAGTATTTTAGAAATATTTACCACACCCGAAGAGAGTATAAGACTTGAGCAAGCCTGGTCACTTGTGCTCTTCTTCCTAGTTACAGCCAGCGACTATACAGAAGGATGTCTAAAGCACCTGTAGGGACAGAGCTAGAACTTCAAGGAGCTTCAGGTGTAGGCTTAGTTAATCATGTTGGACTTGGTAACTAAAGCATGTTTGTTCAGTAAATATCTACAGTGCAGCAGAATCTTGCAGAGACTTATTTTGACTATTAGTAGTAACTTTCAGCCTACCTGTAGTAAGGTTATAGGGCAGTATGTAACCCTTTCTTACTTCAAACTTCCTTTGAAGCTACTGTATTTATCAAAAAGAACCAAAGAGTTGTGCATGGAAAAATAAAATAAGGGCAGTTTATAATAAGAATAACAGAGGTAATTATGACAGAAAACTGGGAACTTGAACACTGCTGTTGCTGCATCCATTGTCCACTTCCTGACTCAGAGAATCTCTTGTTGCTTTCTGTATACCTAAGCCTGTTGGCATGTTGCTAAAATCCACACGTTTTATTTCTCTGCATGTTTGTCAGAAAGGACTGTCACTGTTACCAGAGCATTTTTGCTCCTTCTAGATCTTGATTTCTCCCATTCAGATTGCCCTCGGGCCCTTACCTTATTTTTCCATACGGAGATGGTTTTACTGATGGTAGTCATTCTTGTACCTTTCCCTATAATACAGAAATATCTCCATGTTTGAAATATCACATTTATTTCTTTCTGTTGTTCATCTGTAAGATGACTGACCCAATGATGAGCCAACCCAGGCAACTGTTTGAAGTTGACAATTTTTATCTTCAGAGATTCAAGTGCTTATAATCACTCTCACCTCAAGATAGGAGCTTCCTTTCATCCTGTCCCAAACAGTTCTCAAGGAAGGGCCTGATATCCTTATTCCCACTGAAGCATTATTCCTGCTTTTGAGCAGGAAAAAAAGGCAGGAAAACATCAGCCAAGTTTCTGATGCCCATATTCAGCAAATGTATGTTGAGCAACTGTTGCCTCTCAGGCACATGTTATTAGGAAGATATGTAAAGATTCAAATCCAGAATCTGCCTTTAGGAGCAGACATCAGAGAGTGATTTGGTGCCATTTCTTCATAGCCAATCTCTCCCTCTCTGCTGTTGGATTTGCAGAGCAAAGAAATAGGCATCAAATTCCCATTAAAGCTAGCACCCAAGAACAAACTAAAGGAAATTCCTAAAGAAGTATGCATTATATAAATCCCAGGAACACAACACATTCTGTACATGAAAATATACCTTCTACACTATCTTTCTCCTAAGCTACTGCTGGGAAAAGCACAGTATATCTAAGAAAGGCATTCTTTTGATTCTAATTTTGCTTCTTAAAGTCACACATGACATCCCACTTGCAGGCACTGCCCCAACAGGCAAAGAGCATGTCCTGCTGTGTTGATAAAGTTGTTTCTCCAGCAATCAGCCAGCAGTGGCCCAGCTGGAAGGTACCAGCTCCTGGCTGATTGCATTTAAGTCCTGAATGCAAAGTCTTCTGGGAATTGGCACTTCCTTGAACCTGGTTCATGTTTTGATTGCAGAAACCAAAAATAGGTAAGCAAATGTGGAGCTCAGGTAGAAAACGCTGCAGATAGAAGGTATCTGCTTTAACCAGGAGTAGGAGGCTGAATCTTAACAGATGTGAGTTCCAACACCAGCTCCCTCACCACCTGTTAGTGGGTATGCATAGGGTGATGGGGGAATACATGGAGAAAAAGTTCAGGGCAGAATATCTGCCCATATTCTTTAAGGTTATCAACCGAAAAAAAAAGGTATTTAAAATATCTCTTGTTATTCATATGTAAGATCATTATAGTGTGAGTACATATGCAATTTTTAAAATAAGTGCACATCACACAAAAGCTTCATATCTGCAAATAATTATTAAGTACTGGGATCTATGGCTTCTGTACCTTTGTTCACCAAAGATGCATATTCTTACATGTTGAATGTCCTACACTGGATTCTTTCCTATCTCAGTTTGTATAGGGTCTCTTTGGTTTTCAGAAGACATTTCTGTTTCTCCCTTCTCCATCACTTGATGGGATTGGAAATTCAAATACTGTCTGCAAAATACCCTAGTGCCTGACTCTCCTGTGACTGTCTTTTCATTTTTCTTCTCTTTCTCTCCTTTTCTGTTCTCCATATGGTCCTTAAAATAATAAAATAGTGTAGAGAGAGCAGAAGGTTTGAAGGAGACAAATTTGAATCTCAGCAGTCTCTCTTAGTTGAATGATTTAACACATTATCTAATCTTTCTCAAATTTAGGCTCTTCATCTGAAAAAAAAAAGTGTAACTTCTCAGTTTTTGTGAAGCCTATGACAGATAAAGTCTTAAGGGGCAGCACATAGTCCACAGTTATTATGATGCTATTCCCCTTACCTGTTCCTACCCCTCCTCTATTTGTACCCTTCTGATCTGTGAAACATATACCTACTATTTTAGGAAGTACTCATATCTTACAAAGTTTATTTCTTCACCCCAAATTAAGAACCTCTCTTTCAAATACCTTTTAATAGCTTAGAAGAATCTACACATAAGAAATCTATGCATAAGGAATCTACACACAGTTGGCATCTTCAATGATCTATGATAACAAGAATATACTTCCAAATGTAGTGCTCATTCTTCAATGCTAGTGCCATGATTGAAGATAAATGACCTGAGCTCTCTGTACCTGAGGCTCAGCAACAGACTTTTGGGATGATTAAATGAGTAAATACTTACATCATACTAAAAATATTTCTTTGCTTATAGTAAGCATTCAATAAATGTGAATTAGTAGTAGTAGTGGTGATAGTAGTATTTACTGAGGACAAATAACTTCCAATAAAGTGAATGTTCTATGTATAGCATTCCATGCTTTAAAAAGAGGCATTTTGTTAATATCCCTGATCTATCTCCTTCCTACTTTCTCACCATAACTTGCCAAGAGAAGTCACAGTGTGGAAAGTCCATAATGCTTGATATCACAAAAAAAACAGGTTTCATTTCCTTCTCTGCCACTAAGTAGTAGTGTGACCCTGGGGAGATGGCCTTGCCTTTGGGGTAGGAGCTTCACCATTGTCTCATCAGCTCATTCTGGATACATTTTAGCTCCGACATCTCGGGGATCTGTGTTCTACATCAGTAGCCACAGTGTAAAGCCGGGTGCTTACGAGTTCAGAGTACCTTCCTCTTCCCCAGTGCTTCACATTTGGCTGCCTTCCTTGGGCCTGACACTCGAAAAGAAACTCAGTACATTCTAATTTATGGCCCAAACAAAAGGTACTCTTAATTAAAATTTAGAAGCCAATTCTACAGACAATGTCTGGAAGTAAGCCCAGAAGAAAAGAGAGATTATGATATAACCAAATAAACTGTAGGAATTTTTAAAAGGTTGAAGAGAAATCCATGTGTATCAATGTAAATCAGGGTAAGGTCACACGGGGACAAAAGAGACTAAGGCACTCAGCCTCAGCTCAGCAAGGCTACAGACACATGAGCCCCTTCTAAGTGTCATGGCAAACACAAGCAAGGACTGCCACTTTCACTTTGCAGGGTTATCTGAGAGGAATAGATAACAAATGTAGAGAGTTGTCTATTTTAGATTCCTACTAATGGGGATGGAGAAAACTCTAGGACAATAGATATGTTCATGATCTTGATTGCAGTGGTATTTTCTGGCTGTATACTTGTTAAAGCTTATCAAATTATATTATATCCTTTAAATATGAACTGTTTAGAGTATTGTCAGTTACGCTTTAATCAAGCTGTCTAAAGCATCCTACAGCAATTACTTTAATGGCCTCATTCTTTGCTATCCTATTCATATATTTTCCTTGAGGGTCCTTTTGAGAAGAATAGCTCTGGCCTGAAACAGAACTTAAACGCCACTGGGTTCTGGCCAAATTTCATCTCAACAGTACTCCAACTTCATCTCTAGTAAAAAATAACAGAAGCAACATTTTTTCTTCTCTTTGCACAAAGGAAATGTCTTCCTCAAGAGACTCTTTTTCTTACCTTCTGTCTCAGAGCAGCAGTTGATGACAAGGTAGCTTCTGCTGGCCTAGAAGAGCCATACTGAGAACAAAAGGACCAACAATGGAAGCAGCCAGGAAACATGTATCCTCCTAGGGAAATGATAGAAATGCATCAAAGAAAAAGTTTTCCTAGGAAGTCTTGGTGGGCTATCTAAACATACACAGTTTTCATTGGGTTTAAGTGACTGTGAGAAACCATGTGATGCAGAAGCTTAGGAATTTCCACTAACAGATCTTGGCAAAGAGCAGCAGCATCAGGAAAGGGAACAAAATCATTTTATTTTATAGTTATGTAGAACTGAATGTCATGAAAGGTTGGCAGAGATCCTTGTTTAATGGCTGTTTATAAAGACTTGTAAATATGTATCAAGCATATGATTTTTATTATAACATTGACAGACAGGACTGATGAAATAATGCATGTGAGTGGACTTTGCAAAGTATAAAGCATGAATAACACAAAACAGCAAGTGTCCTTTAGCACAACTCAGAATACCAAGCGACTATGGATAAAATATAACCAGATGGCATGGAAGGCACAAAGAATCAGAATATAAAAATTGAGAGGACTGAGTATCTTTGCAGGTTTTTTCAGATGTATTTAGAATCTTATGAGTTGGAGAGTTTCCCAGGGTTAATATATATTAACAAACTTTTGAAACTATAATGCTTTACACAAAATGCTTGCTTTGAACAATATATGTATATATGTGTATGTATCCCTCTTTATTTGTGCATATGTATTTTTAATTGTTGTTATATGCCTCACCATTTTGACTTAGGTGAAAAGTAATAAGTCTAGCTCCATGACTCAGCCCGAAGGTTAGGCAATGTCCTATAGAAACTGAGTGTTAAATATTTCCATATGTTGCATTGGTCATGTCAACAGCTATCTTCTTTTAAAAGTGACTGTGTGATTTGTCTTTAAATAAAATTGGAAGATCCTTATAGTAGAGCAGGTCCAAATCACTTGATGCTGCAATGCACTAAATAACAATCTATGTGTTTTCTTGGCCACACTGTCTTTTGGAAACTCTTCTCCTCTTGCCACATCTAGCCAATATGATGATCCAACCTTAGTTGAAGAGGACACCATATTGTTGACCACACTGACTAGTTCAGTCATGGGCATCTGGTCTAGTCTGAGCCAATGAGGGTTTCAGCAGAGATTTTTAAATACATGATTGTTAATAATTAATAATCTATTCTCACTGGAACTACTGAGGTTATAAGCCTAAAGCTACTGGTTGCTACCATAAAAGAAAGAATTTTTCAGAATAAAGCCAATATACAGAATAGAAAGCCAGCCTAGAAATGGAAAGTGTTTTCATGCCAACATTAGATTCTCTGGATCCAATCATTCCTGAAGTCAGATATATCCCTTGTTTTCTCAGGTGCATAAACCAATGATTAATTATTAAATGAATTTGGAGCTGGGTTTTTGCTACTTGCAACCAGCAAATATCAATATTAAAGAAGGATTTAAAATGCAGGTTCCTTTTACACTGTCAAATTTGCCACTGGTGCCACCCCCTCAAGTGTCCTTCCTACCCAAAATTCAAGGAAAATCTAACTTTCAGAGCAATAATATTTACCTTGGGAAGTTTTAAAGATCTTAGCCAACAATTTAGGGCTTTAAGGTCACACACTGCTTTCAACAATTCTCAAAGATATGAGCCTTATAGAAATTGTAGTTTAATACACATTGCAATGTCTTCTTGGGACAGAATGTGAAATGAAAGCAGTATATATTAGTTATAGCATGTAGTTTTCAGTTCTCTTTATCTAGTCCAACAAATGAAGTTATTCATTTTTGTTGGCTATTGTCTCAGCATATTTAAGAAAGAAAATTGTTCATAACTTTCCTTTGTGGCATGGACAACCTAAAGACTTAATACGCCACATACTGGCACACACTGTGAAGAAGATTGCTGGAATGGGACTGGGGATTAGGAAACCTGTTCTGTGTGTGTATTGTAGTGAGAAGTGAGAAGGACTGTCATCACTTTTTACATTTATTCATGCTGTTGTGCAAACATTTGAAATAGTTATATAAGACCAATGTTCTGGTAAAGTAAAATTTTCATCACTCTGGAGTAAATATATAAGATACATGGTCCAATTTTTCACTCATCTCAAAAGGTCAAAATAAGAAGCTGCTCCTTTAAATCTGTTTGGTAAGCTGGCTGTGTGCTAGCCAACAGGGAGTCACATCTCTGTCCCACTTCAGAAAAAATATTTGGGTTAATTTATATTACAGAAATTTCACTAGTATAAATCTTACTGGAATCAATTCTTCAGAGAAGTAATGAAAATAGTTATCCTCCCCCCCCCAAAATCAATATAAAATCTCAAGTCTAGAACTCCCTTGAATTTAGAAAATGTAAACTAGTATTTGAATACAAATTAAACTCCTTGATTGTATGTTGTAGGAAAATAATCTGTAATATAGTGCGTTATACAAAATGCACATATTTTTAAGAACAGCTGACATCTGAAGTCTACTTATATTTTTTATCCACATTTATCTCTGAGACTTCATCAGTTGCTCCCATTGTTTTCTGTACCAGTATGGAATAAATATCCAAGCACTTTCCTGCATCCAAATCTTCATATTCCATTTGTTTTGCTTATCTCAATCAAATAGTTTTTGATGCTATGACTTAATATTCAAATAAAAAGAAATTCCACTATTTAAATGTCCAAAATAACTCCAAGATATATCTGCTTTTAAAATAGTGAAATATGATCTCCTGAGTGACAGGCAAATAACAGGCATTAGGTACATTTCCAAACACATTATATATGCTGAACACAGACCCATCCCTCCATTTTATTTTCTCCATTAAAATGCATTTGAAATGCAAGAGAGAAATAAAATGTTAAGAGCAAAACTCATCAGGGACAGAGGGGGCTGCTTTGGGGTTGTAGAGGACTCCAACAGGAGATGTAGCCATGGTGACAGTGGGTGACTTGAGACAATGCTGGTGGGCTTTAGAAAGGACAGAGAAGAGGCCTGGAAGTGAGAAAACAAGGAAGACGCCTACCCTCTCCACACCCTGTGGAAATCAGACTTTCCTTTGAACAAGAAGGTAAAGAAAATATTATATAGCAGGTTCTAGAAAATTAGGCAATTTTGCTGACAACTGACATTGAGTTTTAGAAAACACTATTCAGAGAATTAAGGAGGTGGAAGGGAGGGGTGAGGTCAAATGGTCTTATGAAGACCTTGAAGGGGATGCGCAAGAGCTGAGGGGTGACCTGGGGCCCCTGAGCTTCTCATGGTGACTGATACAACAGACAGAAGGGCGTGATTCATTCATAAGAGGCTCCTAACTTGTGTGATGTGTTAGTAAAAGTATTCTACAAGTTAAACATTTCTGTTCTTTAACAAGCTCCTAAATACCATGTTGGTATTTACTTCGGTAATGAATATTAAAGAAATGTGATGCTAAGAATAGAGCTGGATAGGCATGGGCTATAAAGGTTGTAGAAAAGAGAAAAAAATTATTCAAATAAGAGTTCATCTACATTTTGCTTAGGAAATCGGGGAAAATAAGAAAAACTGGGTAGTAGCATAAATGCAAACTTTTACAAAATAAACAGGAAAATTTTGAGAAATTAAAAATGATTACGCATAAGAGATATGTAGAAATGGGGAAAAAGGACTAGAGATGGGAATGAAAATTAGAATACTCTTCTATATATCTTTAACTGTTCGACCATATGTGTACTGCGTGTCATCAAAAACACAAAAATATGTAAAAACATATTTAGATCCCAAACTAAACATTTGATGCAAGAAAAATGAAGTGAACCTAGCTTTATATCAAATTTATAACATAACCACAAAGAAAAAACATTAACTCAAACAACTTTTAAACCTAGAACTCTGTACAACCTTAGTGAGATGTATTCTCAAGACAAAAAGCATAAAAGACATTACGAAGCATATTTAATTTTTTTGTTAAACAATGGTCTTGATGTAGTGATTCTAGAATAATTTTGTGTGTATTATGAAGCAGAACAAAATATTTGCATACATTAATGTTTTGGTGAACCAGGATTCTGACTTTAGAAGAAGTACAAATATGCCACGAGTAAGGCGAGAACAAAACATAGGACATTAAGATAGGAATTCTAAGTGTCAATATTCTCTTCAGTTCTGTCCACTTAAAGGATTCTAGGCAATGAAGCTCCAGATATTTAGTGAGGAGGGAAAATAGTCAGATCTTAATTTCTAAGTATCATTCTCACTCCAGAGTTCCTTGGGAAAATAAATGGCTGATTCTAGGTGTAGATCAGGAAAAACACAAAGTCTTGTGTTGTACCCAAGAGTAAGAAAGTGCTCCAAGCATTAAGGGGGTATATATAAAGGATAGGTGCTGGCCCTCACAGGCCAATTAGGGGATTAGTCACGTAAATAAAGAACGACTGCAATGAATTATAACATTGAGTAGAAGAATTCATGAGTTTATAGTAATGCTACAAAAAGGAAAGGGAAAGAGGTAGAAAGTAAAGCTCTTCTCTACTGTATTAGATCACAAAACATATATGACCTAGTAGAATAAATGGCATAATTTAAAAAGCTACATTCTTTGATTAGCAATATAATTGTGTCAACTGAGGAACATCAATGGATGCTAAAACCATTTGGTGTAAATTTATTGAAGATTTCTGTTGATCTTAAATTATTGCCTTACAATTATTTATTGTGCTGCAATAAACATATTTATTAGTTGTAAAGAGTATAAAAGTACCTTTAGAATGTGGAGAGATAAGGGATATCAATATGAATGGTCAGGTGACCAAATGACCAAGGATAAACTGACATTATATGCATCAGATGTGATATAGTGAAAAGGGCATGCTACCACAGTGTATTTATTAAAATACAAAAAATATTATATTGAATTGGCTCATGAGAAAACATAAGAGAAATAAGATTGGGACCATTAAATAGGACAACTGGGGGCTGGGGATGTGGCTCAAGCGGTAGCGCGCTCGCCTGGCATGCGTGGGGCCCGGGTTCGATCCTCAGCACCACATACAAACAAAGATGTTGTGTTCGCCAAAAACTAAAAAATAAATATTATTTATTTATATTATCTCTCTCTCTCTCTCTTTAAAAAAAACGGACAACTGCTCTAGAGTTTTTTAAAAATATCAATGTCATAAAAGAACTGGGTGAGGGTCTAAGGGTAAAGGAAATAAATGTGTTAGCCTGATGCAATGTATAGCATAATCTTTGGTTGGATCTTGAATAAAACAATAATTGAAAGAAAGAAAAAGAAAGCATAGCTATGAAGAAAATTTATAGGAAATTGAATTTTTATGGCGATTATATTTGGATGATATTATGTTAAATTTCTTGGGCATGATGGTACTAGGACTCATTAGGCAAATATCTTTTCTCATAGGTGAAATAGGTTTGAGTATTTGGGTGTGAAATATTATGTCTGCAGTATTCAAATGGCTCAGCTAAAAATGAAAAGAGAACAAAAAAGAAAAAATATTTTAATTAGGGAAAAGAGATGATGAGTATATGGGTGTTCATTTTACTACCTTTAAATCATACATTAGACATTCTTCCTAACAAGTTAGGGAAGAAACTCTCAACTCCTTAAATATGTTGAGTCATATTTCAGCTCAACCACAAAACACTCTGTGCCAGCAACCTTCAAAATCTCTTGGGTTGATTTTGTGATTTCTACTTAATTGGTCAAAGTTGTTTTAATAAACCCACAAGATTGTTTCTGATTAAATTACAGGGAAGAGTCAAATAAAAGAAAAATGGCATCTGTGATCCAAAGGGGGAAAATCCAGTCTGTCAAAATGTTATTTTATTTTGTATCTTTGTTGTGCCCAGCAAGTTATGTCACTTTGTTATTTTTAACCCCAGTTAGAGAAGTTTAAATTTATTTTAGAAGGACATGTGAAATAAATCCCAGCAGGGTTTGTTCTTATCAATTTATATCTCCAGTAAAGCTGCATTTTGTTCTGTTTAAATGCATTTTAAGTTTTTTAGCCTGAGAATAAAAGTTCCATTAAAAATTAAAAGGGAAGTAGGAAGACTGTAGAAGACATATACTGATCCCGAACTTCTCACTTTTTATCACCGCTTCACAGCTATCCATGCAGAATGCTGGGGTGATCTTGACATAATCATACACACATGGGATATGATTAGCTCCTATCCAGTCTCCAGTGCTTCTTCCTTTCCCTTTCCAACTCCCTCCCCCATACCCTGTCCTCTATCTACTGGTCTTTGTTCTATTTATTCATGGGTTTTAAAAAATTATTGCTTTACAGATATACATAAATTGAAATTCACTGTGGTCTGTTCAGATATGGACATGGAATAGCTGATCAATTTGATTCCACACTTTCTTCCTTTTCCCATTCTTCCTCCCTCCCCATCATTGCCTCTCTCTATTCCAGTGATCTCCCTCCTATTTTCATGCAATACTCCCCAATTTGTCTAGCTTCCACTTATGAGAGAAAACATTCATCCCTGACTTTCTGGGTCTGGCTTATTTCTCTATGTATGTTTTCCATTCCATTCATTTTATTTACCAGCAAATGCCAAAATTTCATTCTTCTTTATGGCTGAGTAAAACTATTCTCATTCTCTCTCTCTCTCTCTCTCTCTCTCTCTCTCTCTCTCTCTTATATATATATATATATATATATATATATATATATATATATATATATATATATATATATAAAGTTTTCTTTATCTTCTCATCTGTTAACTGGCACCTGGGCTGGTTCCATAACTTGGCTACTGAATTGTGCTGCTATAAATGCTGATGTGACTGTATCCCTGTAGTATGCTGATTTTAATTCTTTTGTATAAATACCAAGGAGTGGAATAGCTTATGGTGGTTCCATTCCATGGATTTCTTCTGCTATCCCAACAATCTGATTTATCACTCTTCATCTCAGACACTTCAGTTCTTTTTTATTTTACTTGTTCTTTATGGATGTATATGACAGTTGAGTGTATTTTGACATATATTCATAGAGTATAACATTTTAATTAAGATCCCATTCTAATGGTTGCACATGATGTGGAGTTTCACTGGTCATGTATTCATATATAAACATAGGAAAGTTATGTTCAATTTATTCTACTATCTTTTTTATTCCCATCTCCCCCTTCCCTTCATTCCTCTTTGTCTAATCCAATGAACTTCTATTTCCCCCCACTCCTCTTATTGTGTGTTAGCATCCACATATCAGAGATAACATTGTGCCTTTGATTTGGGGGGGAATGTCTTATTTCACTTAGCATGATAGTCTTCAGTTCCATCCTGTCAAATGTCATAATTTCATTCTTTTTATGGCTGAGCAATATTCCATTATGTATATATACCACATTTTCTTTATTCATTAATCTGTTGAAGGGTATCTAGGTTGGTTCCATAGCTTGGCTACTGTGAATTGAGCTGCTATAAACATTGGTGTGGCTATGTCACTGTAATATGCTGATTTTAAGTCCTTTGGGCATATACAGAACAGTAGGATAACTAGGTCAAATGGTGGTTCTATTCCAGGTTTTCTGAGGAATCTCCATAGTGTTTTCCAGAGTGGTTTCACCAATTTGCCGTCCCACCAGCAATTATATGAGTGTACCTTTCCCCTACATCCTTGCCAACATTTATTGTTACTTGTATTCTTGATAATTGCCATTCACATTAGAGTGAGATGGAATCTCAGTGTAGTTTTAATTTGTATTTCTCTAAGGGCTAGAGAAGTTGAACTTTATTTTTGCATATTTGTTGATCATTTGTATTTCTTCTATGAAAGGCCTATTCAGTTTCTTTGCCCATTTATTGATTGGGTTCCTTGTGGTTTTTTTTGTTTTTTTGTTTTTTTTTTAATTTTTATTGTTGGTTGTTCAAAACATTACATAGTTCTTGATATATCATATTTCACACTTTGATTCAAGTGGGTTATGAGCTCCCATTTTTACCCCATATACAGATTGCAGAATCACATCAGTTACACATCCATTGATTTACGTATTGCCATACTAGTGTCTGTTGTGTTCTGCTGCCTTTCCTATCCTTTTTGTTTTGTTTTGTTTTTTTGTTTTGTTTTGTTTTTGTGTGTGTGTGTTAAGTGTTTTGAGTTCTTTATATATCCTGGAGATTAATGGTCTATCTGAGGTGCAGGTGGCAAAGATTTTCTCCCATTCTTTAGGCTCTCTCTTCGTGTTCTTGATTATTTCATTTGCTAAGAAGAAGCTTTTTGGTTTGATATCATCCCGTTTATTGATTCTTATTTTTACTTCTTGTGCTTTAGGAGTCTTGTTGAGGAAGTTGGTTCCTAAGCCACCATAATGGAGAATTGTGCCTACATGTTTTTCTAGTAAGTGCAAGTTCTCTTGTCTAACATCTAGGTCCTTGATCCACTTTGAGTTGAGTTTTGTGCAGGGTGAGAGGGGTTCAATTTCATTCTACTACATATGGATTTCCAGTTTTCCAAGCACCATTTATTGAAGATGCTATCTTTTCTTCAATGTATATTTATGGTACCTTTGTGTAGTATGAGATACATTCCTAGTTTTTTGAGGAATCTCAGTACTGCTTTCCTGAGTGGTTGTACTACTATGTGAATTGGGCTGCTATAAACATTGAGGTGGCTATGTCACTGTAGTATGCTGATTTTAAGTCATTTGGGCATAGACTGAGGAGTGAAATAACTGGGTCAGATGGTGGTTCTATTTCAAGTTTTCTGAGGAATCTCTGTACTGCTTTCCAGAGTGGTTGCATCAATTTACAGTCCTACCAGCAATATATGAGTGTACCAAAAATGTATAAGTGTTCCTTTTCTCCCTCATCCTCATCAGCATTTATCATTATTTGTATTCAGAACTTATTGATTCCGTTAATGGAAATAGATAAAGAAAGAAGGGTGAAGTTGGAGTGACTTAGAATTTGACTTCTAGAAGACTCCCTTGGTTTTGGGGGAAAAACATACTCTGAATTGTACTAAGTGACCACCTTCCCATTTTTCCAATTTTGGTTTTACCACAAAAAAGAGAGGGAATAGACACTGGAACACATAATTTAGAAGGAAAAAGGCCACTTCCTCATTTAGAACTAAATGTTTGACCTAATGGGAGTTGTTGGCAAAAGCTTTTAATACCATTAGGCCCCTGAGCCAAATGGGGAGCCTGAGATGGAGCCACCAACCAGGAAGCCTTTAGTATTTTCTCCTGGAGGTGTGGACTCAACTGCCTTCATTTAGAAGCTTGTTAAAAAGAAGACCTCTGGCCTCACTTCAACATCTGCATTTTAACAAGATCCTCAAGTATTCATAGCTTACTAAAGTCTAGGAAGCACTGTTCTGAAAGAAGTGGCTCTTTCCTGTAGCTACTGTATTGAATGTAGAATCACCCGAGGACTCAAAATTACTGATACCTGATGTGTGTGGTGAGCTGTATTGTTCCTGTCACCCTTCCCCCAGATTATACTCCAATCCTAATCCCACACCATCACTTGTGAATGTGACCAATTGGAAGCAAGATCTTTGCAGATGTAACCAAGTTAACAATGAAGTCATATTGCATTAGGATAGATCCTTAGTCCAACTGGTGTTTTTATAAGAAAAAGGAGAGAGAGATTTGGATATAGAGACACAGAGGAAGTGAAGGCAAAAAAGCCATGTGGCACCAGATGCTGCATCTGAAGTCAAGGAATGCCCAGATTGCTGGCAGCCACCAGAAGCTAGGAAGAAGCAAGAAAGAATCTCCCGCCAGAGCCCCAACAGAGAGCAAGGCCCTTCTGACATCTTGAGTTCTTTTCTGTTGTATTAAGTCACCCAGTTTTGAAAATTATAGTAGTGCTAAGGAAATTATACATCTGTGTCCCAGAAATTCTGATTTGATTTTTCAGCATATAGTCTAAACTCTGGGATCTTTAAAAGTACTATAATTCCAACATACAGCCACAGTTGAGATCCACTCCTCCAAATGTTCAAAGCAAATAAGAAATCACTACTTGTTTTATACCCAAGGGACTTAAAAACAGCATACTACAAGGACAGCCATATCAATGTTTATAAGAGCACAATTCACAATAGCTAAATTATGGAACCAACCCAGATGCCCTTCAATACATGAATGGATAAGGAAAATTTGATATATATACACAATGGAACATTACTCAGCATGAAAAGAAAAGAAAATCATGGCATTTGCAGGTAAATGGATGAAGTTGGAGAATATAATGCTAAGTGAAGCAAGCCAATCCCAAAAAACCAAAGACTGGATATTTTCGATATGAGGATGCTGACTCATAATGGTGATGGGGGCAGGGGGAACATGGGAGGAATGGAGGAACTTTAGATAGGGCAAAGGGGAGGGAGTGGAAAGGAGGGAGCAAGGGAGTAGGAATGATGGTGGAATGAGTTAGACATCATTATCATAAGTACATGTATATGACTCGAATGGTGTGAAATATTTGTATTCAGTATCTTGAAAAATTGTGCTGTATATGTGGTAATATGAAATGAATTGCATTCTGCCATCATGTATAACAAATTAGAATGAATGAATGAATAAATAAATAAATTTCACCAAAAAAAAAAAAAGAAATCAGTTTCCTACCTAACTCTGAGAAATAGTCAAGGGAATTAGGAAGTCATTAAAACAACAATATTGTAACTTAGTGAAAATTAAAGCTAAATGTTCCAACCTATTTATTTCTCAAAATTATGCTCAAAATAGTATGCAAATATATAGTACATAAAATTTATGTATAATAATGTCCATTGTTTCGTGTTGAAAATAATAGATTATTTTAATAGAAAACATAATAACTCAATGGAAAAAGATAGTTTCATTATTTACCTGCAAGAAGGTTTTTCACTGTGTTACAGGGCCAGACCCTACTATCCATCTGATAGGAGGAAAGTGCTCTGGAGGACAGAAATAGTCTGTTTAAATTCTAAACTTGCAAAGCCAAGTCCCAACAGTATATAGTCCATAGTTCTAATTTTCTCTACATTTGTAAATTTTAAGCTCAATCTGAGAATGTAGCTATAAATATTTTAAGTACAATATTTACTGTTTTCAAAAATTTTGTAGGAACAGTGCGTAAAAAAAAAAAAAAAAACATTCAATGTGTTTCTGGTGATTTGCTCTGACATTATGACTCAGTGAAGAGAGAAGTAAAGAACACCACCACAACCCATATTGTACACTAGTAATTAAGTAAGGAAGTTAAAACTCAACGGAGCACTTGATCATGGAAAGCAATGTAAATGAAATGAAATGAAAGCCCATTCAATGAGTAGAATTTCCACACGAAGTGAACACCGAAGGCAAAGCTGAGAGATTCTTCAGTCAGCCATGGTCACAAATCTGAGTGCCAGAACCATGTGTGAGCACCACACTTTCTGATTTCTAGTCCAGAAGAGGTTTGAATTTTAAGCTCACAATGTAGTGATAAGCAGGAAGGACCAAGGATGACCGTTTTCATAGGGTTGTGTTTAATGTTAAATTTAATGGGAAACCACAAAACTGAAAAACATACTGAGAAAAAAAGGTAGATTAAAAAATGGGGGTGTAAAGAAGAGAATTAGTAATATAATTAACAATTAAATGAATAAAAGGGCAAATTTAGAAAAGAATCATCACTAAATTAGTTTTGGAAGGCAAGGATTTAGGTAAGTATGACAATAGTTGTCAGTGCACTATAGAAAGAGGAAGAACAGGAGCGTTCCCATTGTTAGTGTGTGGTATGTGTGTTCATTGATTAATAGTTGTGATATTCTTCAAAGTTCCACATTTCTTCATAAATGCTACACTTTGTTTAGGATGATAGCCATAGCAGAAGACAGAATTCCACAGCCTGAAGTGTGCGAGGAAGAGGATGCTATAGAGAGGAACTCCATTTGCCACATAGGAACCTACTAGGTAGTGATAGGATTGGGTATTTCCAATAGTAGAGAAGACAAGAATAAGATGCAATGATAAAAGCACCAATCAAACTAGAAATAGAAAGGAACTTCATCAACCTAATAAATGGTATCTATGAGAAACGAACAGCTAACCTTACACTTAAGAGTGAAAAACTGAGTTTTCTACCTAAAATCAGGGACAAGACAAGCATGTCCACTCATGATTTCTCTCAAAATTGTGCTGGAGGTCCTAGTCAGAGCAATTATTTGAGAAAAATAAATTAAAAAAAAAAACATTCAGACTGCAAAATAAAAAGCACAGTCTCCTCTATGTGTAGATGACATTATCTTCCATATAGAAAATCCAAAGAACCCACCAAAAATGACTAGAACTGAAAGTTAATTCAATGAGGTTGCAGGACAAAAGATCAGTGTTCATAAATCAGTTGTGTTTCTACAACTCTCAATGAATGAAATTAAAATTAAACTAAGAAAACATTGTCTTTAAATCAGAGTCAAAGAATAAAATATTCAAGAATAAATTAAACAAAAGAAGCATAATACTTATACATTGAAAACTACATAATATCATTGAAAGAAATCAAAGACCCAATACTTGGAAAGACATCTTGTGTTTATGGGTTGAAAGCCTTACTACTATTTAAATGGCAATACTTTTCAAGTTGATCTACAGATACATTCAAACCCTACCAAAATCCAAGCTGGAATTTCTCAGAAATTGAGAAACTGACTGTAAGATTCATATGGAAATTCAGGGGACCCAGTGTGGCCAAACTAATTTTGAAAAATAATAAAGTTAAAGAACTCCTCATTACAAAACTTACAACAAATCTATAGTATGAAGACTATGTGTATATACATGAACAGATATATAGGTCAATGTAATAGAATTGAGAAGCTAGAAATAAGCTTACACACCTATGATAAACTGATTTTTCAACAAGGGAGATGAAATAATTTAACAAGGAAAGAATTGTCTTTTCAACAATTCTGGGACAACTGGATATCCACATGTAAAAGAATGAAGTTGGAACATTACCTCCTGCCTGCCACACATAAGAATAAACTCAAAATAGATCAAAGACTTACATGTAAGAACTGAACAGATAAAACTGAGAAGAAAACAGGCAAACATCTTCATGACCTTGGTTTAGAAAATGATTTCTTAGATATGATACCAAGCCCAAAATATATAAACTAGACATCATCACAATTAAAATATTTTATGCTTCAAAGGACACAAGAAGGAAATAGAAAGATAATCCATAGAATGGGAGAAAAGTTTTATAAATTGTGTATCTGATACGTGACTTTTATATAAACTGTATAAAAAATTCTTATGACTCAATAATAAAAAGCCCAATTTTAACATGGACAACAATTTTCTAGAGATTATATGTAAATGGTCAATAAACACATGGAAAGATACTCAACACCATTAGACATTAGAGAGTACAAATCAGTACCATGATTCATACCCACTAAGATTGATATAATCAAAACAATGGAAAATAACAAGTATTGGTGAGAATGTGGAGGAACTAGAATCATCTATTGCAGATAGGAATGTAAGATGGTGTAGCCCCTTTGGAAAAAATATGTATCAGTTCCTCAAAATGTTAAACAGAGAGTCATCATGTGACCTAGCAATTTCACTCTTTGCTTTATACACAAGAGAACTGAAAACATATGTCATGCCAATGCTCACACACAAATGTTTATACAAGTATAAACCATAATAGCCCCAAAGTGTAAATAACTTCATATCAATCAACTGATAAATGGATAAACATAATGTGGCATGTCTGTATAAAGAATTAAAGAAAGGAGTACTGATCCATGCACTTATGTATGTGAGTCTTGAAAACACTATATTAAGGAAAATAAGCCAGACACAGAAGCCCACATATTGTGGGCTTTTCTGTATATTGTGGCATTATTTATATGAAATGTATGGAATAAACCAATCCATAGAGAAAGGAATTAAATTTGTGGTTTCCAGAGACTGAAGAGTGGAAGGAATGGGAAGTGGGTGGTAATGAATGCAGGGCTTTTTGTTGGGGGACCGGTGATAAATGTGATCCAAAATTAAATAGTGGTGACAGTTGTATAACTCTGTAAATAAAATAATGATACTTCATTATTCACTTTAAAGATGAATTTTATGGTATGTAAGTTATGCCTTAATAAAGCTATTATTAAAAAAATACATGGGGAGTCTTAATAGTGGTCAGTAAAAAACAAAATGCAATAATAATAAAAAGTGAGATGCAAAGTTAAAGTCTAGTGTGTGGATCAGCAGACCCATACACACTTCCCTCTTCTGCTTCTTCCCTCTACTAAATACTTTACCAAAGATGGAGGCTGGAAATGGAGGGTTCATTTGGAGATTGCATGGCCCAAAAGGAAAAAAAAAAAGACTCCTGGCATTTGAGAGTACACAATAATAATAGCCACTGTTTCATCCCATTAAGGTAAAACCTGCCACGAAACAGGCCACAAATATGTGTATTGCCCTCTGAAAGATAAGAGCTAACACTTGAGAAATGTCCCCAACATGAGACACATTGGAGTTAAAATGATGGCATGAAGACAACAGGAGAGAAGTAAAACAAAACTTTGTAATCTACAAAATAAGGGCAAAGTACTATTTTAAAAATCAGAATAAATAAGAGGCCTTGAAAATTATGAGCTACAAAAATATCAATGAAAGGACTAGATATACGAAATTGTAGAGATCAACCAAAAACATAGCAAAAACAGGTAAACAATCTGTGAAAAACAGATGTCAGAGTCATGGGAAATCAATCCACGATGTCCAATAATACCAAGAAAGAGAAAATAAAGAAATTAGAAAATTCAAAAGAAGGGTTTGTCATGTATCAGCTTTCCAATGTGACAGATTCTGAAACTCTGAAATTTGCATCAGGATGTGGATGGGGAATACTTCAGGGAAAACCCTGATGAAGGAGGCAGGAATAGGCAGAGAGCATAGGTGAACTGTCAGATGGATGCAGATGCAACAGAGGCCCAGAGAACTCGGAAGCTGAGCAACTGAGACAAGAGAAGTATATTTGTCACCCCACAATAACCAGTGTAGAATGCAAGCTGCCCCCAAAATGAAGCATAATTTGGGAAAGGTAGAGAGAGCAATTTCTGAAGTGGGATTCAGCTGTGAGCCTTTAGCACCAACCTCTCCTCACAAATGAGATGCCTCTCTCACTCCATGCACAAAATGCAACACAAAGTAGATCAAGGACCTAGGAATTAGAACAGAGACCCTGCATCTAATAGAAGAAAATGTAGGACCAAATCTTAAGCATATTGGATTAGGCCCCTACTTCCTTACCAAGACTCCTCTAGCACAAGAAATAAAATCAAGAATCAATAAATGGGATGGATTCAAACTGAAAAGCTTCTTCTCAGCAAAAGAAACAATCAGTGATAGGAATAGAGAACCTATAGAATGGGAGAAATTTTTACCACACGCACAACAGAAAGAGCACTAATCTCCAGGATATATAAAGAACTCAAAAAACTTAACACCAAAACCCCAAATAACCCAATCAATAAATGGGGTAAGGAACTAAATAGTCACTTCTCAGAAGAAGATATGCAAAAATGATGAACAAATATATAAAAAAGTTTAACATCTCTAGCAATTAGAGAAATGGAAATCAAAACTACTCTAAGATTTAATCTCATACCAGTCACAATGTCAGTTATTAAAATACAAGCAACAATAAGTGTTGGTGAGAATTTTGGGGAAAAGGCACACTCTTACATTGCTAGTGGGACTGCAAATTGGTGCAATCAATCTGGAAAGCAGTATGGAGACTCCTTGGAAAACTGGGAATGAAACCATCTTTTGACCCAACTATTCCACCCTTTGGTTTATACCCAAAGGACTTAAAAACAGCATACTACAGTGATGCACCACATCAATGTTTATAGCAGCTCAATTCACAATAGCTAAATTGTGAAACCAACCTAGATGCTCTTCAATAGATGAATGAATAAAGAAACTGTGGTATATATACACAATGGAATATTATTCAGCCTTAAAAGAGAATAAAATCATGGCATTTGCAGGTAAATGGATGGAGTTGGAGAATATCATGCTCAGTAAAGTAAGCCAATCCCAAAAAACCAATGGCCAAATGGTTTCTCTGATAAGTGGATGCTGATCCATAATGGAGGTGGGGGTGGGAGCATGGGAGGAATGAAGGAACTTTGGATAGAACAAAGGGGAGGGAAGGACAGGGAGGTGGCATGGGGTAGGAAAGATGGTGGAATGAGATGGACATCATTAGCCTAAGTACATGTATAAAGATATGAATGGTATGACTCTATTTTGTGTACAACCAGAGAACTGAAAAATTGTGCTCCATTTGTGTACTATGAATTTAAATCCATTCTTCCGTCATGTATAACAAATTAGAAGAAATAAATTAATTAATTTTTAAAAAGGAGTCACTGGGAACTGAAATGGAGCAAATTAAATTTTCATGTATGATTATGTCAAAATGAACACAACTATTATGTATAATTCACTAAATAAAAAATTTTTAATAAATGAAAAAAAATTAAATGCTTCAGTACTTACAGGGGTTCTGAGAGACAGGATAGCATCCCCTATAGATTTAAAAATTGAAATCTAAGAGTTCTCCCAGACAGTAGAACAAAAATCCAAAAGATAAACATGAGAGAAAAAAAATCATTAGTAAGAGATTAATCCAGGGGACCAAGCCAAGTATTCTAGATAGAAAATGGAGATGAGGAAAGTATTAATGATAACTTCCCAAATCTAAAAGATAAAATCTCCAGAACAATTTTTCATGTTGTTGAGCATTTTCTTTCCCCCTCCCTCCCTTCCCTCTGCCCGCTACATAGACACACACACACACACACACACACACACACACACACTAACATTATCTTTGTTTTTTTGGAAAGTGATTTGGCAAGTAATTTCAAGAGCCATAAAAAATTCATGTTTTAGACCCAATCACTAGCTTCTGGAGATTATCTTAAGTAAATAATTCAACATAATAAAAGTTGTGGTTTAAGAATATATATATATATATATATATATATATATATATATATATATATATATACACACACACACACTGCTGTTCTAGTTATAATAGTGACAGATCAAAAAAATCTAAAAATATGAAACAACTACTTAATTTGTAGCCATTAAAAATGAAAATGATTTGGGGAATTCTATCAAAGAAGGAACACACTGGTGTGATGGCTTACTGAATGGAGAACATAAATTGTTTATTCCCATTATGACAATTATGTGAAACACATGTGAGTGAAACTAGGATAGAATATACATGGATGAATGTGATTGTACAGAATTCAAAAGATGGAAGAATGAACTGGACATGACTATCCTATGTGCATATAACAATACGTGACCAATGTAACTCCACATCATGTACAACTAGAAGAATGAGAAGTTATATTCCATTTATGCATATGTCAAAATACATTCTACTGTCATATATAACTAATAATAACAAAAAAATACAGACCTACCAAAAAGGAAAGAATTGTAAAGTAAAAATTAAGAGTTTTTCTTCTATGAAATTAATTTTCTTAAGAAACAAAAAACCCCAGGTGTGGGTGTGTGTGCCTGTAATCCCAGCAACTCTGAAACTGAATCACGAGCATACTTCCAGGCCAGCCTTAGCAACTTAACAAGATTCTGTCTCAAAACAAAAAAAAAATTTAAAAGGGCTGTGGATGTAGGTCAATGGTAAATTGCACCTGGATTTAATGCCCAGCACCATATTTTATTGTAATATATATGAAATACATTAACTTTCATTTTAAACTGACTATATGTTAATAATGAGCTTATAAAACAGGTAAATTTTCTTGGTTTTTATTATTTTTTTCCTTCCTCAGTATTATCAAATATCCCACATGTGAATCACTCTCTGTGTCCCTGCTGCAATGCTGCTCTTCAATCTGCAAGTGTTCCTGTTAGGTATTCGGGCATCTCCCCCCCCCCCCCCAAGCAGGGGCTCCTTGAGCTAATCCTAACAAGAAGGCTAATCCTAGGTTTCCATCAAGTCTTCATATGATGAAGGAGGCTAGATCTTGAACTTGAGCACTTCTCATTTAATTTGCAGTTAGTCCTCCCTCTATTAAAATATTTATATCCCCTCAAAACAATTTTTTTCAAATATACAGTGAAATTCAGATTTAATCTTTGTTTATATTATCTTTATAAACCAAATTTGAGGAAGGAAAAAAAATAACAGAGGGGCTTGGCTTCTCTGCCTTAACTCTAGCACATCCTCCTTTATGCTGCATATTAATCCTCACTTCTCTGTGCCTGACTGCTGGGAAGGGACAGAATGAGATGGTACTATGCAAATAACTCCTAGTCAGGAAAGCATTCTGGAGGAACAGCAAAGCTTTGTGTGTGATTTGCGATTAATTCCTACATTAAACAAATACAAGCAATACCTGTGAATCCAGTTTGTGGTGAGGATACACATGGGAATCTGAAAAGGTTGCAGTCAAAAGTAGTGTAACCAGAGTAGAAAGAAATATGACAACTCAAGAATATTTGTCGAGATTTATGCTGCTTGAAGTTACAAGAATATAGAAGGACGGCCAAAAGCAAGACTGACCTTGTCTGATATCAGGTAAGGGAAAAGCAGAGCCTCGAAAGCATTTGCTGCCATGGTGAATCATCATCTTTCAGTATGTCAAGTTGGACCCAGCTCAAACATATTGTTCTAACACACTAAATATGGCTGGCAGCATGATAAGAACATAGGGTTAACTTATAGCATCTTGCAGCAGTCACTTGAGCCAATCCAGGTGAAACCCATGGATCAACGCAGAAACTCCTGTGGACTCTACATTTACTCCCTAGGAATGAAAGAATTGTCTTTGGAATCAAGAAATGCCCTCTGACTCATATCCAGCTGGAGAAACTAGTTTTTCCTGGGGGCTGGAGCATTTCAATCATTTTATTTCTGCAATTTATACCGGATGTGCTTTCCACTCTATGCTATGGTTGGCCCCAGGAGCAGATCTGAATTGGGTAAGAAGCCATTTTTATAATGCTTCCAGCCAACATTGGGAAGAAAAGTAACTTAAAAATCTAGATGAAAAAAAAATCATGGTCATAAAATTTCCAGGCTGATGCATTTTATATAGATGGGAAGGCTATAGATATGCATACTAAATACTGCAGACATACCAGTCAGGAATACAAAACAAATCTAATTTTTTAGTGACACTTGGCAGAAAGAGGTTGTATGCAGGGGTGAATAAAAAGATATTGATATATTTATTTGATGTGATTATTACTACTATTATTATAGTAATAGACTTGATCATGTCTAGAAATATCTAATTGTCTACCATTTTTATTGCAACACAGAATGATTAAATTTTACAGACCTGTGTGATACGTTTATCCCATAGAGAAATATTCAAAGTGCATCAAAACAAGGAGTCAACTTATGCAATGGGAGCTCAAACATCATTGTATCTAAACCCAGGAATTCAAACAGGCTAGAACTAACGACCACATAGACTGAACCCCTCACTAGCAAGCAAAGGAATTTTGTCATTTTTGTCTTAACACTATTATGTTCTGAGATTTATTAGTCATAAACCTTTAGAGAAGAAATCAGATGTAATACAATCCAGTCAAATCTACTTCTGTTTTTGTGATGGTTTACACACTCATAAAAATCACCAGATTAATATCATTCTATACAGGGAAATAAAACACAGAGCCATGCAGCTGGTAATGTTCAGATACAACTCAGCTTTGGACCATGACCGATTAATTTCTTTAACCAACCACTATCCTCCATTTAGTTGTCTAGTTTCACAGACATTTACGGTCCTAGCTAAAGGTACAGTATATCCTGGTAGAGAATACACACTGTCTCATCACTTTTCTTTTAAACTGTATTTATAATATAAATTTGAGAATCTGTAAGGGAAAACGTATACAAAGAGAATTACAAAACAAAACAAAACAAAAAAACCAAACCTTGTACCCACATTCCCAGATATAATTATGGATTATATTTTGAGGTATCCATTTTTGGACCTGTTTTCTTGGCTTCTATGTGTCTTCTAGACTCATTTTTAACATTCACTTTGTGTTATCATTAAGCGTCTTCTGAACCCGATCAAGTCCCAAGATTTAAATACCAGGAGAAACTTATCATTTCCTCTAAATCACCAAATGTCCAAATGTCGACACAGAACCTTCCCCCTGCTTCTTAAGTCTTTTCTTAAAACTTGTCTGTGTCCTCTCTGATCTTCCTGAAACTGCAGACCTCTAAAGGACTCTTCCCTGTTCAGTGCCGGAGCTGCCTGCTGTACTAACCAGAGGTTCTTCCCTTGAATGCATCCAATTAATCTCTCTAGGCTGCTATAAGAGGCAAATAGTGCAACAACCTGACTTTTAAATAAAGCTTAACCCACAGATCCCTCATTCAAATGCAACAATCCTGGAAACACAATATTTACAAAGTTAATCCTAAATGAGTTTATTTATAATTACTCTAATAAACTAATAATCCTGATTAATGGCATAGACAACCGACATGAGTTTTCAGGCATTGATTTGGAAACTACATGGATGTGCATTTCCATCCTGTTTTTACCCTCTTCTAATGTGAAAATTACTTAACCTCTGTAAGCCTTGAATTACATCATCTAGAAAATGAGGATTACCAAAAACTGGAGATTAAATTTTCAGAGCTACTGTAGGATTATATAGTACATATAAAATACCAAGAAATAATTACAACTTAACAGAAGTGAGTTTCCCCATCTCTTTAAAATTACATCGTTAATTAAATGTACAGCCTGTTTAAAAAAATTATGCTATAATGATATTGAGAATAAAAATATGTATGACAAGATACTGAAGATTCATGGAGATATAATAATGAACTACTATATTTTAAAATAATTTAAGTGTTTCTTATTATTTAAGGCAATTAGGCATATGTAAAATGACAGAATTAACTTGACACTTTGAAGATTCATGGTGGCTGAGTATCAGGAAATGGCTAATTCAATATTTCATGCTTTAATTACAAAATTATTTTCATAGAAGCATAATGTCATCAAATATAACTTTGAACCTCATGATCAGAGTTAATCAGCATTAATTTGCCCTAACTATTCTCATAATGATGTGCCTCCAGTGATGTATCAGCTCATTTCCTGATTACAGCCACGTAACACAGGGAAGAAAGCAAAATGACAGGATTACATAAATCCAATAAGATACAAAATAAAATAGAGAGCTGCAGTCAGAGAAGGTGGGAATGAAGTAACAAATAAATATGAAGGGCTAGTTTAGTTTTTAAACAGGAGAGGTTGGTGCAAAAAGGGAGAGATTTTTTAAATGCAACACATTTTATTTTTCTTGTTATGCACAATGACCTGCATTGGAAATCCGTGAAAACTGAGGCATTTGATGGGTGAATGCAGCTATTCTGCTGCTGTGTGTAATTGGAAATTTGTCTTTTGATGACATTCACAGAGTGACAGTGGTTACTTGGAGTGGACAAGGGGAAAGGAACATGGGTTAAAAAGAGAGAAATGGGAAACAAAGTTAAATTTAAAAAAAATATTGAATAACAAGGAGATGGAATAAGGCTATAGACATCTGTTATGGTTTGGATATGAGGTGTCCCCCAGACACTCCTGTGTGCATGCAGTAATATTCAAAAGTGAAGCAATTAGATCTGAAAGCCATAGGCTAATCAGTCATCCTAGTTTGAATGGACTGACTGGGTGGTAACTGTAGTGAGGTGGGTGGTTCACTGAGGGCATGATGTGGAAGGCTTCAGTTTCCCTGTGGCTCCTTCCCCCTCCACTTTCTCTGCTTCCTAGCTCCCATGGATGGAGCTGCACTCCTTTCCCAAATCTTTCCACCATGATGTTCTTGTATCATCTTGGACCCAGAGCAATGGATTTGGCTGTCCATAGACTTAACCTCTGGAAGTGTGACCCAAAATAAACTTTCTCTTCTCTAAATTGTTCTTGTGGGGTATTTTGGTCACAGCAATGAAAATCTGACTAATATAACATCTAGAACTTAGACCTTGTGTTTCTCTTGGCAACCTCTTGCTATCTTTGGCTTCTGTGCATTTGGTTCACCTTCATAGATTAAAATCAGAAGAAACAAGATTGAAACACTACAAGACTAGAAAGCAGGACCCCTCAGATGAGTCAGGAGGGGTGCCTTACTGCTTTATTCTGGCAGCGGGTCCTAGAGGGACCTCAGAGAAGTTCAGTAACCCAAGGACAAAGCTGGCAGGGCCTACCTCACTCATCTTAAGACCCTTGCCCACTCCTGCTCTTGGCTGATGTTCCCCTTTTTTTGTACTTTTGATGTCTTTAAAGGGTATTTGCCCAGAGTATGGTTCTGAAGCATCCTTCCAGGATCTATGTGACAAGTGTGGTAATTAAGAATAGAAGAAATGCCAGTGGCAAGAACAGATTAGAATAAAAAACTGATTATTGGGCTAAGCAGATTGCTTGCCTTTCTGGTCAGGGCCTCTGCAGTGTCTGGGAGCTTGGCCTGTAACAGTGCAGGAAAAGAGACCACAGATAAATAAATGTCTCCTTCAGGGAAGATATATGATCCACATTGCTCATCGCGAGGCTCTGCCCAGCTGGGTCTGCCATCTCTGTGAATAGATGGCTCAGGTTGGGAGCTTAGCATTTGACTGGAGATAACAGTCTGCAGGCTCCAAAAAGGAACATTCTCTATGTGACCAGGGTCTACAATGAGCTTCAAGGTGCTTTGCTCCAAAGATACTGTAGTTCAGCACCCAGATCAAAGCACAGACCAGGCCTGCACGCCTGTTTTCCCAGTAGCTTGGGAGGCTGAGAAAGGAGGATCATGAGTTCAAAGCCAGCCTCAGCAATGTTGAGGTGCTAAGCAACTCATTGAGACTCTGTCTCTAAACAAAATACAAAATAGGGCTGGGGATGTGGCTCAGTGATTGAATGCCCCTGAGTTCAATCCCTGGTACCAAAACAAACAAACAAACAAATAAAAACCCACCACCACCACCACCAACAACAACAACAACAAAAAACACCCCACAAACCACAGACCAAAATGAGGAGAGTCAGGAAATAGCCAAAGGAAATGACTTTCCAATATTCCTGAAAATATCAAACACTTTTTTAAAAGAAAAGAAAATGCTCGAAAGGATGTGGGAACTTGTTTTCTGTCTTGTGAAAGAACATATGCACTTAAGCTGAATATTAAAGTTCCAAGGAAGAAAGGACAAAATTTTATTTTGTTGTCTCTTTCCTCACTCTCTCTAAGCCTTCGTCTGAATTCAATGGAGGAAACATTCACTATATATTAAACAGGACCTCATTTCTCTGTAAATTGCCTTGAATAGCTTTTCATGATTTTTAATTTCACCAACATGAAATTGGCAATTGTTTATGGATCATCACAACTGAGACAAGATTTCTGGAGACACAAGATAATTCAGACATAAAGGAATTTCTCCTGAATTACAAGTTTTCTGTCCAATCATGGGGAGATTTATCTTTGCTCTTTCACAGTTGTGCAAATAAAGTAAAAGTCCCAAATAACACTTTCTCTTTTAAATTCTAAGGAATATAGAGCTAAAAAATCCCAAGTATTCATAATAAGGATAACTTTAAACACAGTTAAATTTGATTACAAATTATAGGAAAACTGCATGAAATATTAATTCACTCTGAATATGAAATACCATTTATCGAGGAGCTGAATTAGGCATTGTCTGTTGACAGTTTAAAGACTCTGGACCTCTGGTATACTGAAGGTCATGAATTTGATTTAAAAGTGGTGATTAGTATCAATTAAAGAAAAAATAAGCTACTAAGTATGACAATTTATTTCTCGCTGGCAGAGAGTGGCCAAATCTTATTTTATAATTTGGTGTCACTGTGGGCCAGAGCTGGGTAACCGTAACTGAAAGAATGGCATGCAGAGTTCTGTGTTCTTGCTGTTATAACAGTGCTTTCCCACAATGGGACTTGCTAGCAGCAAGCTAAAATCTGTGCACACCATTCAATAAACAAAAAATGGTGGCAGCTATTCACAAGCACATAGGTATTAAAGTATTTAGGCTTGAAAGAAAATGTCCCAAAAGTCAGCTTTCCTAAACATGAAAAATATTATATTTATTCTTGCCAATAGATCTCTTATTTGAGGTCAGAGAGGATGAAAGGAAATTTACTCACTGCCTAGGATTTGTTCTTATACATCTAAAATGTTTTGGAAAAACATCATTAACTATTTCAACTCCGTGAAATCTGTGGTATCTCACATTTATTTAAATAGACTATATTCTTAGCTCTGTGCTAAGAAGTTCATAGTATTGTCTTATAGTGTATAAAATAACAGCATTTGGTTGTAATTGATTTTTATCATATAGATGAAAAACAGAATAAATAAGTTAGATAATCTCCTAGATAAGGCAGGAAGTGGCCAGAAATGGGGCCATAACCTAGGTAGCCAACCATAGAAATGGAACCATAATTACCATATATCCCTCTTCTGCATCTTGCCCCAATTCAGACTATTGTAGATTTAAATTATATACTATATCACTTGACCACCCCTTGTAAGTAGACTCCTTATGTTAAAATTTACATATACCAAACAATGATAATTATTTTGTAGGAACAAACACATCATTTGACAATAACTCTATCTCCATTTGGCAATTACATCTCCAAACTTGAGCTTTTAATTCTAGATTCAGAGATGATATTTAGGAGTTTGGTGAACTTCAAAAGTTTTATGCAAAATTATGGGTCCATAGGTTTCTTCATATTCTCAGGTTTAGGACTCTGCAATGGTAAATAGCCTCTGGCAGGGTCACCCAGGGAATTTGGAAACAGAGGAAGGAGGCACCTGAAGATGCTGTAATATAGAGAGTCCTAGAAGCTGCAGTGGTGACCTCCATAAAGGAGTCAAGCAATATCTGACCCCCACATCTTTGAGAAGATATAGAGACAAGAGAGCTCATGCTTGCTAAGTACTTTGTATTTGTTATCATGTGGAACCCAGGCAGTCAGATACCAGAACCTCCCCTTCTGACCCACTTTGCAATACTGCCTCATGCTGACAAGATGACTGTGGGTGATATGGGTGGGCAGAGGGAACTGATTTATCAACCAATAATTATGACACTGTTACCAGAGTCTATGATCATTGCATAATTATCCTCCCTAGGGAGAGAGAGATGTGTGCTGCTGGCATAGTTTATGGTCAAGTACCAGCTAAGAGGCTGGCTGGTCTCATGGGGGGGGGGGGGCGGGTGGTTAGAACCTGAAAATGGAACAGGACAGCATGAGGAGAAGGTAGTAATGAATGGGAATCTGCTAAGGAAAGAGTAGGGGTGGACAGATATGCAATAAGCCAGTTGCAGGGATTTAACCTTGGTGAAAAACAGGAGGGAAATAAGTTTGTCTCAAAGAACCTCTGTGGATTTAGATGTAAGCATGTGGAGAGCTTCTGATTGAAGATTTAAAGACTGGTACAATGCTGGGTGGTACTCCATTCTCAAATGGAGCACAGTGGCAGGGACAATGGAGGACTCCAGGGTAGAGTAATGAGACACTAGTTCAGAGCCAGGAAGAGTCCCTGGCAATTACATATTACCCTATCCATGCCCTCACCTCCCACTATGTTGGTACTTGCCAGAAATGAGAGAGAACAGGAAAGTTTCATGTCGGAGTATAGGATTTCATCATCAGTAGGAAACACCCTGCATTCAAGCTGTTGCCTGATTCCCACAGTCAGCTGGAGGCTGTTTTTACTTTTTGTGAGCTCTTGTGACCTGAAAAGGTAGTGAGTGACCTACCCAAGGTCATACAACCAATGTGCAGAAATGATGTCAGGATTTGAGATCTATCCATCTCCAAAGTCTACATTCTTTCCATGACACAGCACTTCAAATGAGGCCTGCTTCTGTTAAACATCAGAAGAGTAAACAGAAATATGCAATACTGTTCTCACCAAAGTGGAATAGTTATCGACCAGTATTGATTGGCCATTCTGGAGTCTGAGCAATACCCATCCTGGGTGCTTAAATAGCAGTAAGTTGTGCTTAGTGTCACTAACACAAGTCTCATTTTGATTGCTTCTTGAATATCTTCTTCTAGTGTTAACTCTCTCCTTCTCCTTACATCTGTCATCAGTGCATTATTAAACACACAATGTTTTATACAGAGATTTTTTAGTACTATGAAATTTCAGCTCTACAACTGCCACACAGGAAGTCTTCATGTGGCTATTATGGAGCAGGGATAGTTCATTTCTGGTACAAATGTTATGGAAAATGTAACAACAGAAAAAAATAATTCCTTCCCTAGAGAATGTGCTCTAGCCTAATGTTCTACAAACAGTTGTTACAGCTGTCCTTTGAGGGGTCTTGGAGTAGCTCCTCTCAGGAGTTTCAGAGGTTTATTACCCTCTTTTTAGACTAGGTGCCTGGAGTTATAATATTACACAAAAGACAACATATGATGTTGATTCTGTCACTTGTTTTTCCTTCATTTATTTCAAGTGTGCATTGGAAAATACATATATGTATGTGCCAATACATACATTTTGATAAATATGAAACAATGGATAAGCATAAGAAGACCTCTAAAACCCACCTTTTTACCTTGATCATCACTATCTCATTAGTAATTGCCTCTTTTTCTTCATCATCTAATTTTTCAGTTTGGTTATACTAATACTAGATATTTAATTTTGAATTTCACTCTTATCTGTCAATATTATAGTGTGTTTTTTCACATCACTATGTAATCATCAAAGCTATTATATAGGTACCATAAAGATACTGTAGCAACTAAATGTGTCATAATTACTTGCTGAAAACTTTACTTGATACCAGTTAGGTTGTTTCTATTTTTATACTATAATCATTGTTATGAGTATCTTAATCTACACAGTAGATTGTTTTTCCACATTTCATTTCTTTAGTTTATGATCCCAGAAATTAAAACATGGGGTTAAAATGCCAAAACACTTTTATTGGGTTATTATTGGGAGATTGTGGGTGCTACAAAACAATATATACTTGGGGTCAATAAAACTCATGAGGACTAGAATAAATTATACAAAACTGATATTGCACAGGGAAGAAATATGCTTGATAACAGGAACACAGGATGTTCACTACTGTGAGTGCATAAAGGCTGAATTGTGCTCAACTGTCTTCTGCAATATGTTAAAGTTATAAATACTGCAAAAGGATTAAAGTCTTACATAAGAACCCTAACAGATACAGAATACCAAATTGCTTTCCTAAAGTGTTCTACCAATTTACAATGCCTCCAGAAATAAAGGATGGTGACACTATCTCAGAACTTCACAAGGATTATATAGTATCATTTTTAAACCTTTAATAATTTAATGAAATACATTGTTCTCATTTGTATTGATTTCATAAATTGGCTGAACTTTAGCTATACATTATTTCTAGAATACGTGTTCTGCCCTTACTTTTTTTGTAGGTGCATCCCCTTTGAATCTATCTCCACCCAGTCTCCCCCAAATTTATAAAGAGCTCACATCTCTACCTCTCAGGGGCTTCACTCTATTATCCATGGTAATGTTTACATTTTATTTACATTGGCACCCACTCACAGCATGAATCTTCTCTCTAGTGTTTTATGTTTTGCAAACTGCTGGGTAACACTTGTGATGCTCTATAAATAATAAATAATAAAAATGCTGTGGTCCTCTGCCAGCAGCCTTTGATCAAGGGCAGCTTTCAACCGACTTCACATGAGTGGACATAAAAAAGGGAAAGAAGCATCTTCTCAATGGTTTGGCTTCCTGTCTGTAGTGATCAGCCAGGTTGCTGACAGGGAAGCAGCAGTAAACACAACCATACCAGCTCCCAGAGAAACTCCTTGTTTCCTAGAGGGCTCTCAGACTGAGAAAAACTTGACCATCCAGGATCGCTACTGTGAGATGCCCTGGAATGGGAGGATTCCATTCCTTTGGTCTTGCTTCTTTAGTATTATTATTGTTGTTATTTTTTAGTTATAATGACAGTAGAGTATATTTTGATGTATTTATACAAACATGGAGTACATCTTATTCTAATCAGAATACCAGTCTTATGGTTGTACGTAGAGATTCACTGTGGTGTATTCATATATGTACATAGGAAAGTTAAGTCAGATTAACTTTACTTTCTATTTCCTATCACCCTCCCTTCCTTTCATCCCCCTTTGTCTAATCTATTTAACTTCTCTTCTTCCCCTTTCTCACTTGTTGTGTGTTAGCATCCACATATCAGAGAGAACATTTGACTTTTGGTTTTTTGGGATTGGCTCATTTCACTTGGTATAATGGTCTCCAGATCTATCCATTTACTAGCAAATGTCATAGTCATTCTTTTTTAAAGCTGAATAATTTTCCATAGTGTATGTATACCATATTTTCTTTATCCATTCATCTGTTGAAGGGCATCTAGGTTGGTTCCATCACTTGGCTATTGTGAATTGGGTTGCTATAAAAACTGATGTGGCTGTGTCACTGTAGTGATTTTAAGTCCTTCATGTATATACTGAGGAATGGGATAACTGGGTCAAATGGTGGTTCCATTCCAAGTTTTCTGAGAAATCTCCATACTGCTTTCCAGAGTGGTTGCACCAAATTGCTGTCCCACCAGTGATGTATGAGTGTATCTTTTCCCCACATCTTTGCCAACATTCACAGGTACTTGTAGTCTTAATAATTGCCATTCTGACTGGAGTGAGATGGAATCTCAATGTAGCTTTTTAATTTGCATTTCTCTAATTGCTAGAGAAGTTAAACATTTTTTAATGTATTTGTTGACCATTCATGTTTCTTATTCTGAAACATTCCATTTCTTTTTTTAAAATTTTTTATTGTTGGTTGTTCAAAACATTACATAGTTCTTGATATATCATATTTCACACTTTGATTCAAGTGTGTTATGAACTCCCATTTTTACCCCATATACAGATTGCAGAATCACATCAGTTACACATCCATTGATTTACATATTGCCATACTAGTGTCTGTTGTATTCTGCTGCCTTTCCTATCCTCTACTATCCCCCCTCCCCTCCCCTCCCCTCCCCTCTTCTCTTTCTACCCCCTCTACTGTCATTCATTTCTCCCCCTTGTATTATATTTCCCTTTCCCCTCACTTCCTCTTGTATGTACTTTTGTATAACCCTGAGGGTCTCCTTCCATTTCCATGCAATTTCCCTTCTCTCTCCCTTTCCCTCCCACCTCTCATCCCTGTTTAATGTTAATCTTCTTCTCATGCTCTTCGTCCCTACTCTGTTCTTAGTTACTCTCCTTATATCAAAGAAGACATTTGGCATTTGTTTTTTAGGGATTGGCTAGCTTCACTTAGCATAATCTGCTCTAATGCCATCCATTTCCCTGCAAATTCTATGATTTTGTCATTTTTTAATGCAGAGTAATACTCCATTGTGTATAAATGCCACATTTTTTTTTTATCCATTCGTCTATTAAAGGGCATCTAGGTTGGTTCCACAGTCTTGCTATTGTGAATTGTGCTGCTATGAACATCAATGTAGCAGTGTCCCTGTAGCATGCTCTTTTTAGGTCTTTAGGGAATAGACCGAGAAGGGGAATAGCTGGGTCAAATGGTGGTTCCATTCCCAGCTTTCCAAGAAATCTCCATACTGCTTTCCAAATTGGCTGCACCAATTTGCAGTCCCACCAGCAATGTACAAGTGTACCCTTTTCCCCACATCCTCGCCAGCACTTGTTGTTGTTTGACTTCATAATGGCTGCCAGTCTTACTGGAGTGAGATGGTATCTTAGGGTGGTTTTGATTTGCATTTTTCTGAGTGCTAGAGATGGTGAGCATTTTTTCATGTACTTGTTGATTGATTGTAGAAACATTCCATTTCTTTGCCCATTTATTGATTGGGTTATTTGAGGTTTTTTGTGTGTGATAAGTTTTTTGAGTTCTTTATATGTTCCGGAGATTAATAGTCTATCTGAGGTGCAGTTGGCAAATATTTTCTCCCATTCTGTAGGCTCTCCCTTCATGTTCTTGATTATTTCCTTTTCTATGAAGAAGCTTTTCAGTTTGATACCATCCCATTTATTGATTCTTGATTTTACTTCTTTGCTTTAGGAGTCTTGGTGAGGAAGTCAGTTCCTAAACCAGCATGATGGAGAGTTGGGCCTACATTTTCTTCTGGAAGGTATAGCTTTTCTGGTCTAATGCCTAGACCTGAAAATTGATTCACATTGAGTTGAGTTTTGTACAGGGTAAGAGATAGGGGTTCAATTTTATTCTACTACATATGGATTTCTGGTTTTCCTAGCACCATTTGTTGAATAGGCTCTCTTTTCTACAATGTGTTTTTGTCTCCTTTGTCTAATATGAGATAACTATATTTATGTAGTTTTTGTCTCTGTGTCTTCTATTCTGTTCCATTGGTCCTCATATCTGTTTTGGTGACAATACCATGCTGTTTTTGTTACTATAACTATAGCTCTGTAGTATAATTTAAGCTCTGGTGTTGTGATGCCTCCTGTTTCATTTTTCTTGCTAAAGATTGCTTTGGCTATTCTGGGCCTCTTACTTTTCCAAATGAATTTTATGACAGTTTTTTTTTTCTACTTCTATGAAGAATGTCATCAGAACCTTAATAGGAATTGCATTAATTCTGTATGATACTTTTGGTAGTATGTTCATTTTGACAGTGTTAATTCTGCCTATCCAAGAACAGGGAGAGCTTTCCATCTTCTAAGGTCTTCTTCAATTTCTTTCTTTGGTATTTTGTAGTTTTCATTGTGGAGTTCTTTCACCTCTTTAGAAAAATTAGGGATAGTAGGAACATACCTCAATACTGTAAAAACTATATATGTTAAACCCAAGGCCAATGTCATTCTAAATGGAACAACACAGGAATGCCCTCTTTCACCTCTTGTGAAACATAGTCCTTGAAACTCTAGCCAGAGAAATTAGGCAACAGAAAGAGATTAAAGAGTTATAAATAGGAAAAGAAGAGCTAAAATTATTCCTAATTGCCGACAACATGATCCTATATTTAAAAGACCTATTTATATCCCTTTAATTTCTGCTCTGGGTAGAGTTTCAAGGATTAAGTTGAATGGAAGTGGTGAACGAGGCCTTTTCTGCTATTCCTGTATTTAGAGGGAATGCTTCTAGTTTTTATCCATTTAGAATGATGTGGGCCTTGGGGTTAACATATGTAGCTATTACAATGTTGAGGTATGTTTCTACTATCCCTAGTTTTTCTAGTGTTTTGAACATGAATTGATGCTGTGTTTTGTCAGATGCTTTTTCTGCATCTATTGAGATAATATTGCTAGCAGATTTGGTGTCTGGTGAGGACCCACCCTTAGGACTCACAGCAGCTTTTCACTAAGTCCTCACATGGTGAAAAAAGTGAACTAGCTCCTTTGGGCATGTGTTAAAAGAGCACTAATGCCATTTGTGAAGGTTCCATCTCATGACCTAATCATCCCCCAAAGGCCCTGCCACCTAATATCACCACCTTAGGATTTCAATATGTGGACTTTGTAGGGACCTAAACATCCCTACCATGGCACTGGGATAAGGGTAAGTGCAATAAGTATTATGCTTGGTATTGACCAATTCTCTTCCAGAGTTTGTATCACCTTTCATTCCCACTATAATACACAGATGAGAGTATCCGTTTCTTCACAGCCTTGCCAAAAGATTATGTAAGTTAAGTTTTATAAGTTCACAATCTAGAAGATAATGATGTCTAAGTGCAGTTTTCATTTGTACATAACTTATGCTGGGTGAGATTGATTATCTTTCATTTGGTTAAAAGAAATTTGCATTTCTTTCTCTTTGAACTCCATTAATTTTTCTATAGAGTTTGATCTATTTTTAGGATGTTATAAAAATAAATATTTTAACTATTTGTGATATAAATTATAAGTATTTTCCCCAATTTGGGAAAATATTTGGTTTGCATTGTCATTTTTGATATGCTAAAGTTTAAATGTAATCTAATTTATCCTCCTCTTACTGCTTCTGAATTCTGAATTATGGTAGAAATGTTTACTCTGTTTCTAGGTTATAGAGGAATTCATTTATGTTTTCTTCTAGTAGTCATATTCTATTTTTTTGGCTGAAATTTCAGGTCCTTTTCCTTTTATTAATGGTTTGAGAAATTTATATGAATTTATGCTTTTTTTCATGTATATCAATTATGCCACACTTTTATTATATATTGGTTTTTTGACATTTAGAGGAGTTTTGTTTTTGTTTTTGTTCCAGTGGTTAGTTTTATACTAATATTCTTTAATAAACTTTCACCCTCTTTTTTTGGTTATTATCTAATGATTTTTCCACAATCAACAATATTTAACTTAGGTAGAACTCCTTCTTTCTCGGTAGTTGATTTGAAGTAATATCCTTTTCTTCTTTATTAATAACTATAAAGCAATCAATGGTCTCATTTTACCCCTTCTATGTTCTCCCCCTCTCTCCTTCCTCCCTTTCAGATAGTCAATCTTACCTATATTGCCTTTCTAGTGGTTGCATCTACTTTTATGGAGGAATTTAAAGAGATTCAAGAACAATGGTATTCTGACAGCCATCTTCCAGGATTCACACCTGTTTATACTGTTTGGATTAATTTTTTGCCTTCTCCAAAACAGTAGTCTTGAAGGGCTCAGTTTTCAAAAATTGTATAGATGTTTTAGTTACCAAAGTTATTAATGAATACTGAGGGCATTTGAAGGGCTGAGGCCAGGGACATGAGATATGAGCAGGGCACAGAAAAATATCATGCAACAAGTAATTGTCTCATCTTCCCTATAACTTTTGATTGTTCTATTTACTTTTATTTATTTATTATTATTTTTCAGTGTGGGGGATGGAACCCTTGGCCTCATACATGCTAGGCAAGCATTCTACCACTGAACCACATCCCCAGCCCTGTTGAATTTATTTTTGTTGTTGTTGTAGCATATATATATATGTATGTATGTATCTATTTATTTTTGTTCTTTTTAGATATACATGACAGTATATCTAAAAAAAGTATACATTGAAACATTGATAATTTTCTAAGCTTTTAATCTAATTCCATATTACTTATAAACTCAAAATATTTTTTGTAATATATGTTGAATTTCCCAGGATATAGCTATCAAAAAACGTGGGGAAAAACTACACTGTTTTATTTGTAAATTTACCAAGAGTTTTCATCATTCAAAAAAGTCCTGTCACTGATAGCAATACCACACATGGCATTTGAGTAATTAGTGTGTCAAACTTGAATCAGAGTATGTTTGCAGATGCTGCATTCACAGATATTTTCCATGAATTGCAAGCATTCTATTTTTTTCTTGGTTTCTAGTTTAGTCATTCTCCCATATTTACATGTTGAAATACATGTCATAGTTCATTTAATGAACTAGTTAATTTATTAATGTTTTTCATTTCTTCTCTTAGTTCTCTTCTCAATTATGTCATATTAGTTTTTTTTAAATTATGGATAAAATTTATTTCATTATAGTATAGTAGGTTTTACAAAATTTATGTCCTTAAAATATATCAGGTAATAAGCTTCACAGGAATGAAGAAGTGTGTCTTCTCTTTCTCCCTCTCCCTCTGCCCCTAAACAGTACTAATATCCACAGAGGTGTTGACTTAAAGGTGAGAGATACACAAAATCCTGTGCACCACCTCCTTGACCCTATGCTTGGCAGAAGTAAAGCCTTTTAAAGTTTTAAAGGATAGTGCATAAAAGGAAGCTTGCTGTATAACCCCCTTTTGTGAAGAAGCAAGGAGAAATGAAACAATGACAAAACAATGCTAAGGAACACTTATAAACCAGTGAAGCATGGATCACCTACCAACTATAGAATCAGGTTGCAAACTGGTCAATTTCTGTGATCGAAGACATATCTTTATATATGAAATAAAATAAAACAGTTCACTTAACCAATAGAACTAGGTATCAAGCACCCAGTTTTACATGACACTGTATTAGCTATCATAAGATAAAAAATGAACAAAATCATTGGCACCAGTTTTTAAGTAGCCATATTTCTGCAGAATTTGAATGTGACAGTGTTTAGCTCATAATCTGTCAGCTTCTTCCTCTGCCATTCTAGATTGTGTGAGCATGAGTTTTAGAAACACCACGTTATCCTGATTTGAACTCCTCTTTTTGGCTTCCAGACTGATGTTTTTCTGAGTCAGTCTTTCCTCCTGGGTCACAGACAGGAAAACATGCAGGGAACCCAGTAAGATAGTGGGAGCATTTGTTTGAATAAGAAAAATGCTATAAGATTTTAGTCATGAGTGTCTATAAAAGTAGTATGATGTTGTTAATAAATGAAGACACCAAGATGGATTATCAGTTTGCATTCACTGTGTGGACCCAATGATAGATCCTAAAAGATAGTCTATTACCAATAGGATTTTTCCCCTGGTAGCAGCATAGTCAGTTCACTTTACGATCTCTGCATAATTTTCTGACAGCTAAAATTTATATAGCAAAACCCCTTAAACACAAATCTAACTTTTAGAAAAAAAAATGTTTTCAGTACTTTAATGCTTAGCAATGGAATAGAACTCTACTCTTGGGAATGTTTACCTTTATTATAATGTATGGAAAGTCATGTACCATATAATATCTCATCAGGACCATCAGCTCCCTGGGGGTAAGGAGCTCATTTACTTTGATATTCCCATCTTCTAGCATTGTAGACATTATCTAAATATTTATTTAATCGAATGTAGAATTAATTAGTAAGTTCAAGAACATAGGGAAAATCTATAGAAAATATCTAGCATTGTGGAAATAGTTCCTTGAAACAATTATCAGTTTAACAAATGTCTATTCCATGATGACTTCTATCTTGTTTAATTTACTTTCATTTGGGGGTTCTTGGATGTAGCTACCAAAAAATGGATCCTAATCAATGCAGATTTATGTCTCAAATATTCTGATCATGTATCCTATTTATTTCAATTGTCACAGTTACTTAGTAAGACAAGTGATTTATATATTAACCTAAATAGCTTGAAAAGAGTAAGAGACTTATCCAAGTCCCTAGTGAACTAACCATTAGATGGAAAGATCAGTGAAGTAGTCACTGGAGTTTACAGGGGTGAGGAACTTGCCCACTTCCAATACCCCGTACTTTATAAATGCTGTCCCATTTTATCCCCAACTCTGTCTCATGAAGAAGATATTAGAACACCCATGTTATAAATGAGAATAACAGCAAGTTGAAAATCCTTACTCAGAATCACGAAACTATAAGTCGAGAGACCTAGAATTTGATCCCAAGGATGGCTGGCTCTATTCCCAGCTTCTGCTCACTGTACCATACCAGAAGAGATGAGAGGGCTGATCTCCATGTCTCCCTGTCTTATTCTCTTACTCTCTTATTAGTTTTCTCCTTACTTACTTTTATTTTCAATATAATTGGCCTTTTATAATCTTTAAAGTATTTGTGAATGTGCGAAGGGAAATTTACCTAATTTATTCCAATTCTATCAAATCAGAATAAATACTCAATAAACAAGGAAATGCTCAACTTCACTCTCCCTATTTCCTGAATCATAATAACATTTTCAAGAATAATAACCTTGACAGGCCTAAAATCAGAATAAAGCCTTTCTTTTTATGGCCTTTTTTTCCACCCCACCCTCCATACTGATGTAGAATGCCTCTGTCATTGTCTTGACATCTTACCCTACAGGGTTCTGAGGATTCAGACTCTGCTGATATATAAAATTCAAGTAATATGACTATGATAAAAAAAAAACCTCCAGAAATTCTGTAATTTGACTTGGTGGTACTGTGCAGTATAGTTCCTAGAAAATAAAGGTAACTGCAGAAAAGAAGAGCTTCAAAGATATCCCCTTTATATTTCACTTATGGATAAAGAAAACAAGTGGGAAGAGGTACGCCACTTGGAAACCGAATCAGCCCAAGATTTATGAGATCTGAGCAAAGGGCAGATAGATAGCAAGTGAGAAACAAAATAAGGAGAAGCTGTCAGAGTCAGGCCATTCCTGACTGGACTCTACCTGGAGACCTCGTAGGGGAATTTCACATTGCGTAGTCAATATGTAATTTTTGAGTATCTGCAGCAGTCGCTGTCCACTTTAGCGGATACCTAAAGAACTCATTAGGATTCTAAGCCCACAATTCCACTGGTTGGGATCCCCTCACTCCTGATAGCTGCTGCTTCTCAGCTGATTTATAATAAACTGTCTACTTTCAAAGGTCATGGCTTTCTGGCTTCAATTGGACAACCAGACAGGACTACAGTATCCTGTAAGTCTGATATCATATGCAATGCAAGTCACTTAACAGTTGCCAAGCATTTCTATCTTTTTAGACTTTCTCTTACCTTTAATAAAAAAAAAAATGTATATGAATTAATCTCCCATCAAACATAGAATGAAAAAAGAAAGGCCTAGTGTCTACCTATTCCCCAGTGTGGAAAGGGATTATTTTTTTCAAAGTGCCTGCAAGTCACCACTTGGGCTGATTTCTTGTTTGCCTTTCATTCTTCATCTCACTTGCATCTGGCCTCCCAAGAGGAATTTTTCTTGCTTGCCTATTGTGACCAAAGTGTGTACCAAACTACTTTTCTTTGGTTTCCTTAATACCACTAGGACAAGGCAGATATACCTAGCAGAATTCTATTGGACTTTGTGGAAACTGGAGCTATCATAAAAAAGCCACTTTGAATTTATTGGACAATAATGTTTTTAACAATATAGAGGTTGGCCTTTCTCAGTGGCCAATGCCTAATGCAAGTTCAGTGCTGAACCTTATTGGAACCTGAAGGAAAAGGAGAAAATCAATAATATTAATTCTGTCTTATTTAAATTTTTGATATTTATTCATCATGAATTTTTATAGTAATTTTTTTAAGTTGCATTAAAGTATTTAACTTGACTATTATGTTTTTGTTAATCCTTTAAATTTTGGACCCAAGACAATTGCCTCACTTGCTTTATCCTAGTCCTGGCCAAACTACCAACCAACATCTCAGCCCTTTGTTATTTTCCTAGACTATCCTTAAATTTTATAGTATATTAAATCTATATGGAAGACTGCATTAGAAATGTCAGAGGGCCATTCAGTAGCTCTAAAATGGCCCTTGGGAATAGTAATTCTTAATATTTTTTTGTTAGAATTGTGTCCTCCAAAAAGTTATATTGAAATTCTAACCCCTACTACCTGTGAATGTGACCTTACTTGGGCATAGTGTCTCTACAGATGTAAATTAGATCAGGTCATACTGGGTAGGGTAGGTTCTTAACCTAATACAACTGGTATTAAGAAGAGATGAACACAAAGAGGAGATCATCACAGCAAAGAGATGTGATGGTGGAGACTGATTGGATTTATGTGGCTACAAGCCAAAGAATATCAAGGTTTGCCATCCACTACCAGAAAGAAGAGAAAACGTGGCCCTGCCCATAACTTGATTTCACACTTACAGCCTTCATAACTGTGCAAGAATAAATTCCTGTTGTTTTAAGCCCCCTGATCTTTGGTACTTTGTTATGGCAACTCAGGGAAAATAATATAATCACTACATCCTTTAGTAATTCTGATGTGAATGGTTCATGGGCTAGACTTTGATCTTACCCCAATTTTTTATTCTGTTCTGTCTCTAGAAATGTATATTCCTCCTTGTTTTATTAATTAGGCAGAGCAATGTTCCTTGTCTTATCTCTTTACCTATTAGACCATATCCCATATCCTATTTTCCCCAACTAAACTATTTCAGGAAGATCTAGGTATTGGCTAAGGTGAGATTTGGACACTTGTCTCCCTGCCTCTGCATCCTGTTTAACTCTCCCCTGTATCTAGTTGTCTTTCATCCCACTTATGTATAAGAGATGTCCTTGAATGTCTGCCAGATGGATTTGTCCTGTTTAGAAAGAATTTTTATAGATTTTAATAGTCTTTTATAGCTCTCCATCATTTGCTGTGTGAAGCTGACACAGGGCCAGGAAATTATTCTTTATCATAACTTTTTAAATACTGATGTTGCATTATGGCTCTATTTTTCTATTGATGACTTTATAGAAATAAAAATGGCACAGGTGATGCTCCCTTGTAACATAATTTTACCGTCTCAGAGACTGTGACTTATGAAATTGTTTCCTTTTAACCACACACTTAAACCATTTCTTTGCTGAAACTTCTAGGAAATGAGGCCTTTGCAGAGAGAGGTTAATTGGTATCATGCAGGTAGGTGCCTCCCCCTGCAAATCTGTATAAGTTGGGCTGTGGAGTTTGGAATGAGGCATCAGTTACAACACATTGATAGAAGGATGTGGGTTGAAGGTATAATTAGTGAGCTGCTTCAGTTCCACCTCCACACTCACCTGTCAGAGATCAGGGGAGGGTTGCAGGCGATGATGAGTTCAGATCCCCTGAGCCCAGCACACGTTATGAACCCAGATTCATTGAGGGGTCAGAAAGGTGAGCTCGTTTCTTATTTTTCTCTGCTTTTCCATGGAATGCCATGAAAACATAATACAACCTGCTCTTTCCTCCTTTGCGGAAATAAAGAAAGACAAAGAAAATTGAGGGTAGGGACCTGTCTGCAATCCCAAACCATTTATTCATCCAAAAATCAATTTTATTCTTCAGGAAATGCAATGAGGATACAAAGATGAGAATATAGAGTTCTTCTCTCGTGTTTCTAAAATCCAAGTGGGACAGAGCCATAAACAAAACTAAAATAACAGAATTGATATGTACTGTGGTAGATATATAATAAAAACACAATGCGAAGAAGGTTACAGGGAAGCTACACGGAAGGTGATTTTTGAACAGAAGCCTGAAAAGGAATAAGAATGTGAAGGGCCCAGAAGCAGAGGGCTGGGAGGAAATTGAAGTGCTTTAAATAAAAGCTATCCAATAAAACTTTCTGTGATGATGAAAATGTTCTTTATCTCTACTATTCCAAGGGCTATGGAGCCCTTGGAATGTGGCTTTATGACTGAGGAACTGAAAGCTTAATTTCATTTCTCCTTACTTACTTTAAAAATTACTTCTAAACTACATTTAAATCTTTAATGTCTACCTTTCTGGATAGTGGAGTTTTCCATTAAAAAAACAATATTTGCAAAAGCATAAAAATCTGAAAGCAGGGCTCATTGTTATAAAAGAGCAGCTGTATGTGGGGGTGAAGACTGGACTTGGACAGGAACAGTGGAGACAGGGATGTAACAGGGGTGGAAATACTGGTTGGGGTCAGATTATAAATGACTTTAAATACTAGTAACGTGCCAAAGATGTTAAACTTTACCCTTCAGGACATTTATGCCATGAAAACATTTTTTAACAATAAAGTGATATGGTGGCAATTCCATTTTAGATGATTACCCTAGTTTTGTTGGCATTTATAATTATATAATATTTGGAGCCATATTGGAGATACAGAGATAGTGAGAGGCCTGTGACCACTTGGATTGTGGGCAGATTTCCCTCCACACTGACAACTCTGGGATTCCCAAAAGGATAATATCAGAGTTTCTAAGTACAATTTTTACCCATTGATATTTCTCCCAATATTCTTTAAGCTCTTGAACAAATACGTGGCAAAAGCCTCGTTCAATATTTTTCCCAGGATATTAATTCATTGAGATCACTGTATGTATAGATTTCCCAGTACAAGGAACTGAGCTATTCCTTACCACCTGGCTCCCAAGCACTCATCACATATTAATAGTAAATATTATTTTCCTTTGTGAATCATGAGAGGAAAGCTTTGGATTAATAACCATTCGGCTCCCTTCCAAAATCACTCTTTTACTTGCCTTCTCTTGGATATGCTTTCTGGCTCTGTTTTTAAAAGAACAAGTCATGGGTCTGCAATGAAATCAAACATGGTATGGGATACACTTGTCATATGCCAGAGCTTTGTAACAACACCCCAGAGGAGACTATGGAGACAGACGGCTCCAGATTGGTTCTGATCCCAGTCTTCCGAGTGGTATGTGCATCAGCAAGTTATGTAACCATTCTCTGAGATAGAGGTATTTGTACTTGGAGGGTTATTGAAGAATTGGCTAAATTAACATGTGAAAAGTTAGCTCCATTTCTGATCTGCAGTAAGTGATCAATATGTGTTAACCATTGTGATTATAAATCTAAGCTATTGAGTGTCCCATTTGGCCATGGCTTCCTAGGCTCCTAAAAGACATAATTCCTAACAGTAATACTTGCTAATTTTTATTTAAACTCAACCCTCTCTATATATACTTCATCTGCACTATTTTATTCTTACATCAACCCTATTTGGCACTATAGGATTATATAATTCCCACTATATAGGTAAGGTTTCTCCTCAGTCACTCAGATGTTAAGTGGTAGAACCATGACTTGAATTCCTCAGAAGCCATCAGTGCCCTGGTGCTAAATGGAGCCCCAGGCATAGCAGATATTGTATGAGGATACTGTGAAGGGTAAGAGAAGGGAGGAAGTCCAGAGTGAATTTGTGAATATTTGAAGGTATAACCAGGAGAAGAGACTAAGCTAGCAACAAAGAAGGATTGTCTGTTTACTGGAATATGGCAGAAATTTTCATATCCCCATGACATAAGCATCCTCACTCCATGTTCTTAGAGATGTTATATATATATCCTTATTTGCAACAAAATTAAATTTTACTGATTACTTAAAATTTGGCCACACATCTTTAAAGGTGTGCCTCAGAGAATCAGCTGAGAGCTATAGCTGTTCTCTGCCTGGTTTTCCCCTTAGAACTGGTGTCTAGCTCCACTAAGTCCTGGCATGTTGCCAGGCTTCAGTCTCTGGGTGGATATTTCCATTCCAAGATGGTCTTTCTAGAGTCAGAAATGTATTCATTCTGGCTGGGCACTCCTTCCTGAGGCTTCCCACAGCCTAGCACACCAGCAAATAGACTGGTGTTCTGTGACTATTCTTTCTGAGCAGTTGTTCTATAAGAAACAACTCAGCCATTCTTTTTCAGTGATTTCCATAGTCAACACATTCTTCTTTGTAATTAGAAAGGTTATTGCTGTTATTTTAAATTCTCTGTAAAGATATTCAGTACCATCCTTGCATTATAATCAGTCTTTGAAAAGAGCATTATAAGCACTTCTCTGTGGCTGTTGCCTCACTGGGAACTGCACTGCACCAGCTGAATATGAATAAGCTCCAGTGCTGATGGGCTGCCTTTGTGTAAGGAGGGATGCATGCCAAGTGACAGCTCAAGAATTGCTGGGATGGTTTCAGAATTCCAGTTTGGTCCTACATGTGCAGGGTTGTAGCAAGGGTGATGGATATTTTGACCCCAGAAGCAGGTTGGCCCTGTCTTCATGAAACATGCTCTAAGGACTATCTGACAATGTGAAGCCTCCTGACTTTTTGTTCTGTAGGAAAATGACCTGAAATGACCTCATAAATCAGAGATGCTTTTTCCTAAAGCTCCCAGAAAGAAAGAAAAAAAGAAAAAGAAGAAAGAAAAAGACATTTTCAGCATATTTGTGTAAGTCTATCCTATAAATGTCTTAGAAAAGGAACAATGTCTCTTTGGAACTTATGCACTGATCATATGCACAGAATACCAACTTGTAAAAATGAATTTTCATTCATTCTTCTTTTTTTTTAAATTAAAAATCTTTATTTCAGTTTGATTCATCCCTGCATTTTATTGTGATTAAATACAGAAAAAAAGTATATCCTCCTTCTTGAATTACTCCCAGGAGCTTAATTCTGGGACCTGCATGTTGTGGGTATTCATGCCTGTGAGGCAATATGTTTGGCAAAGACTCAGAAAGGCACATGGAGTAATCACTCTTGAATGAGGCTGAGCCACGGCTGAATGATTCAGCCACGGTTGACATATGTGTGAAATGGCAGGGGCCATAATTTAGAAGGGTTTGACTGATTGACACATTGAAAATGTTTTAGGACAGGACAGAGTTTATGACAAGATTGGTATCTGATTGTAAGTTTCACTTTAGAGGCCCATCAAATGAAACACCACTAATGCACATAGTTTTAACTCAGGAAAATTTTGAAGCGCCTCTCTCCTCTCCTTGTTGTTGTTGATTTAAAACTATCAAAGTGAGAAAGATTGGAAAATTGGGCATGACTCTGTCTTCTGCTCTAGACACCTCCTATCTATATTTTGACCATTTGACCACACTGTGGATCTGTTGGACCCATTTTCGAACTTTGAAACCTTGGCCTATCTGCTACTCTTTCTTTAGTATCAGATACATTTAGGAGGTTTTAAGTTTCCCTGTGGTTTATTTTAATTTTTATCAATGTATGTAGTACTTTCAAAAGAAATTATAGAGTTAAACTGTGTTAATGGGCACATTTATATATATATTAAACATTCACAAGCACACATATAAAAATATATGTATATATGTGTATATATTTATGATACACATACACATATGCACTTATAGAGAAATTTAATTTAGACATTACAGTTTACTGAATCTGTTCATTTTGCCAGTGTAGTTTTAGAATGGTTACATTGTCTTGAATTAGCTATTTGGAACTTGCTTGTGCTGTAAATATAGGATATGAAAATAGTTAATCAATTCAGAAGAAAATATACATATTTCAGCTAGCTATTTTTATTGTATAGAACAAAAATGTTTGATTGCATTTCACATGTCAGTTGACTACTGTGTTATATCCTGAAGTAATTTAAAATGAAATTTAAGCTCACATCTTTGTTCTATATGATGGTTCAGAGCTCAATAACCTAAGGAGTCTACAAAGGAGCTGGTGATATGCCATGTACAAGTCCCCTCGCTTTTGTTCTTATGTCCCTCTGAGAAACTTGGCTCCCAGAAAGACTGTAAAAAGAGAAAAATGATGGATTTTTTCTTGGAATCAGTAGGATAGACATGTTTTCTTACATAGAGGGGAAAAATCAGGTTGAACAATATTTATTTAAATTGCTAAATTATATTTATTTCCTCATTTATTTGATAATTATTTCTTGAGCTTCTGCTATATACTAGGCACTGTTGAATACAGGGATGAATAAGGCATTTTCTCTGCCTTCAAGAGCTACACTAGCAAATTATGTGTATGACTAGCTGTGAACTAAGTGTAAATATAGAGTAGGGTGCCAGTCCCCAAGGAACTCAAACTGTGATGGAGCTATGTTTTTTCAAGGACTTGAAAGAGTCAGTGTCAAGAACAGTAATATGAGTCCTTGGTATTATAGGAGGTCAGAGAGCACCCAGACTGAGGTGTATGGACCACCAGGAGGTCACTGGGGAGGTGGGGTGTTGGAAGACCTGGGTTTGATAGAGGGTCATCACTGGAACCCAGAAAAGAGGGAAGAAGATAGCAAGGGTAAGGACACTTAGACATTAACATTGTTGTGTTTGGAGAATTGACAGTAGATTAATGTGCCTTTGAATGAGAAATTTGGGGCCAAATGAGAGAGAGCTTCATGATGTGCTCAGATATTCAGACTTGATTCTTAAATAATGGAGATCTTCTCACTTTTGATCTGAGTTGAGACTTTAAGAATTCTGTGTTTTCCCTTGCTCTGCAATGACTACATTGCCCCCACCCCACACCAGTGCTAGAGATGGAACACTGGGCCCTGTACATGCTAGGCAAGCGGTTGACAGCTATGCTCCATCCCCATGGCTTCTTTTAAAGTATTAGTTTCTGACTATAGTAAGGAATGTATTAAAAGTTAATCAACCATATTTACTTTGTCATGAAGGATGTGAGGGGAAAAAATGTCTGACAACAATGACTAAAATGATGAAGATTCTAATGAACTTCCTTCTCCTTTGTATTCATTAATCCCTGTTTTTACAAATAGGTGAGTACAATTCAATCAGAGAATAATTATGAGCTTCTGTAGAAACACTGTAGAGAATCATTTAATTAAACCCACCTACTACCACTCCCCACTCTTCTTTCTGGACTCCTCTTTTCTGGTGTGTTTCTCAGTTCAAATAGAAAACAGAGGATGAACTGTTAGATTTTGAGAAAAAAAAAGAATTTCTTGAAATTAGACTGCAAGGTCACTTTATCCCTTCTTCTCCATATATGTCCAAGGATGTAAGTTTGAACATTCTGTTTTATTAGAAAGATTGTCATTATTTTATAGGTAGATATCTTTGAGGGTATAGTTTCCTGGTGATTAGAAAATATTCACTTCTTTCTTTCTTTCTTTCTTTCTTTATTTCTTACTAATTCACTGTATTATTTTCTTATTTAGTTCTGATATTTTGTACCAAGTATTTGACTTAAACAGTAAGAGTTTCATTAAACCCAATTTGGTAAAATTATACTATATTGCCTTGTTTTGGTAGTTGATAGTAATAATAGCTACTAATTATTTAAAGTTTACTGAGTTCCATCTGCTAAAACCATTTTATCCACATTCTATTTAACCTTCACAATCATCTTAAAAGTTATTAATCTCACAAGTAGGAAAACTAAATCTTTAAAAATAGGTGGTGCTTGCTTAGCATGGTAGTATGGACTATAAAAATGACCAGAGAAGATGAAACTATGAAAAATGTTCTTAATAGTCAATGAGAAGCATTAGTATAGTTCTGTGACCTTTACAATTTTCCCTAAAACATTAAAACTCAGTGATAGAAGTATAGGGGAAAAAACAGCAAATCTAATATTTATTGAGTGTACTGTAAGTTAAGAGGTGGTTTATTTCTTTGCAGAAAAAAAGAAAGAGGGAGGGAGGGAGGAAGGGAGCAGTGTTGTATACCAGTAATCCCAGTGATTTGTGAGTCTAAGGCAGGACAGTTGCCAGTTCGAGGCCAGCTTCTGCAATACCCTGTCTCAAAAAATTAAAAAGGTCTGGGGATGTGGCTTGGTGGCAAGCATCCCTGGGTTTAATCCCTACAACCAAAAAGAAAACAAAAAAAGAAGAAAACTAAGTAAAAAGAAAATCTTATCAATGGTACTTTGAACAGTGACTGCTTTCTTCTGGTCACTTACTTTTTGATATGGAGTGAGCATCTTTTCTCTGCCTTGCAAATTATCATGCTCTCTTCTATGTTTGGATGAACTTGCTACATTTCATCTTTTGCTGTTTGAATGTTGTGAATTATCTCTAAGAGTTCCTTCAATGTGAGGATATCACTGGCTTCCCTTCCTCTGGGACATCATAATCTTCATCACTACCATTTTCTTCATTTAATGTCCATAAGTTGGCCTTCATGGAGTCTCCCAGGTTGCTTATCTGGAATCTTTCCTGAATAGTGTCAGTGTCAACATTCCTCCTACAACTTCAGTTGTGTTCAATTCTAATTTTACTTCAAGCAGTATCACTTTTTATTCTTTGCTGTATTTTTTTTGTTGTTGTTGGCTAAATTTCTCTTTTGATTATCCAGTTTTGTAAAATGTCACTTGAATTTATCATTGGGAGACCGAGAGGCAACAAACACAACTACTCACTTTGCTGTCTCTGCTTGAACTGAATAACACACACAGTGGACAATCACCAGCAGATTTTGAAAGAAGTAACATGATTGACCACTCATCATCATGCCTAGATGCTGTTTCTGTGGTGATTTTTGGACTGAGCAGCTAGCACTGAAGTTTGTATTTTGTGAAATCATTTATAGTTGATATCTGTGGTAACTGAAATTTGAAACATAAAGTTGGGAGATTAGTTATTTAACAAAATTGTAGTGACTGGGATTTCTTCATATCAGAATTATGTCCAGTGAGGACTGCCCGCCTGCAGTTGCTTAGGTTGATGTTGTCAGTGACAGGTCTAAGATTCAAACTCAAATCCAAGCCCCTGAGCTCATCCTTTGATTAATGCCTTGCAATTGATTTAGAAGTGCATGTATCCCCAAAGATAGGCAATTTCTTTTTTCTGGAGGAGGTGTGGGTTACAGGAGAGATGGATAGAGAGGGGATTTGAAGAAGAAACAAGAAGGAGTGAAGGAGAGAGAAGAGTGAAAGGGGAAAGAGAAAAGTGAGAAGGAAGAAAAGAGAGGAATAGAAGAAAGAAAATAAGCCAAAGAACATGAAAGAGCAACGGCACAAACAGCAGACAAAAGCAAATGAGAAGAAGAAAGAAATAGGAAAGGACAGAGAAGAGAGGTCAGTTCCTAGAAGAGTGATGTTACGGTCAGTATGAAACACCAGAACACTGCTGCTGATAAACCCTTTCCTACCCTCCTTCCTTGCCCAAATTCTGAACTCCTCATCTACCAAAGTGGTGCCACATTCATTTTTCATTTCTTTTTGCCTGAACACCACCTGATCCAACAATCCCTATTCAATTATAACACTGCCAAGGGGCATTTGAAATGATCATGTGTTATTTAATAATTGATATGAAAGTACATAATATAAAATAGTCACCCATTACAAAATAAATTCCACATGATTAATGAGTCAAATATAAAATTCTAATCAGTGAAAACCAACAGAACATAAAGTTATGAAAATTATATCCATCTTTAGAGTAATAAAAAGTTATAAATAAGAAATAATCAAAAAACTTAATTACCATTCATCTACTATAGGGCCTCTAGGTTGCTTCTACAGTTTAGTTATTATGAATTGAGCTGCTATAAACATTGATGTGGCTGCGTCACTGTAATATGCTGTTTTTAAATCCTTTGGGTATAAACCGAGGAGTAGAATAGCTAGGTCAAATGGTGGTTCCATTCCAAGTTTTCTAAGAAATCTCCATACTGCTTTCCAGATTGATTGCACCAATTTGCAGTCCCACCAGCAATGTATGAGTGTGCCTTTTCCCCCACATCCTTGCCAACATTTATTGTTGTATGTATTCTTTTTTTTTTTTTTTTACTATATGACGGCAGAATGTATTACAATTCTTATTATATAGAGAGAGCACAATTTTTTATATCTCTGGTTGTATACATAGTATATTCATACCAATTAGGGTCTTCATTCCTGTACTTTGGATAATAATGATCATCACATTTCACCATCATTGATCACCCCCCCCTTCTCCTCCAACCCCTTTGCCCTATCTAGAGTTCATCTATTCTTCCCATGCTCCCTCACCCTATCCCACTATGAATCAGTCTCCTTATATCAAAGAAAACATTCAGCATTTGTTTTTTTTTGGGGGGGAGGGGGATTGGCTAACTTCACTTAGCATTATCTTCTCTAACTCCATCCATTTACCTGCAAATGCCATGATTTTATTGTCTTTTATTGCTGAGTAATATTCCATTGTGTTTATATGCCATATTTTTTTATCCATTCATCTACTGAAGGGCATCTAGGTTGGTTCCCCAGTTTAGTTATTATGAATTGTGCTGCTATAAACATTGATGTGGCTGTGTCCCTGTAGTATGCTATCTTGAAGTCCTTTGGGTATAGACTAAGGAGAGAGACAGCTAGGTCAAATGGTGGTTCCATTCCCAATTTTCCAAGAAATCTCCATACTGCTTTTCATATTGGTTGCACCAATTTGCAGTCCCACCAGCTCAATTAACAATAGCTAAACTGTGGAAGCAACCTAGATGCGTGTACCTTTTCCCCCACATCCTAGCCAACACTTACTGTTGTTTGTATGCATAATAGCTGCCTTTCTGACAGGAGTGAGATGAAATCTTACAGTGATTTTGATTTGTGAAGATGAAAATTTTTTCATGTGTTTGTTGATTGATTGTATATCAATCTGAGAAGTGTCTCTTTAGGTCCTTGGCCCATTTATTGATTGAGTTATTATTTTTTTTTAGTGTTTAGCTTTCTGAGTTCTTTATATACCCTAGAGATTAGTGCTCTATCTGATGTGTGAGGGGTAAAGATTTACTCCCAAGATGTAGGCTCTCTATTCACCTCACAGATTGTTTCCTTTGCTGAGAAGAAACTTTTTAGTTTGAGTCCATCCTACTTATTGATTCTTGATTTTAATTCTTGTGTCACAGGAATCTTATTAATGAAGTTGGGGCCTTGATAACTGCCATTCTGACTGGTGTGAGATGAAATCTTAGAGTAGTTTTGATTTGCATTTCTCTAATTGCTAGAGATGTTGAACATTTTTCATATATTTGTTGATTTAATGTATATCTTCTGAGGGGTCTCTATTTAGCTCCTTAGCCCATTTATCGATTAGGTTATTTGTTTTATTGATGTTAAGTTTTTTGAGTTCCTTATATATCCTAGAGATTAGTGCTCTGACACGTGTGTGACAAAAATTTGCCCAAAAATGTAGGCTCTCTCTTCACCTCATTGATTATTTCTTTTGCTGAGAAGAAACTTTTTAGTTTGAGTCCATCCTATTTATTAATTCTTGATTTTTATTTCTTGGGCTTTAGGAGTCTTGTTAAGGAAGTCAGATCCTAATCTGATATGATAAAGATTTGGGCCTATGGTCTATATCAAAAGGACTTAAAATCAGCATACTATAGTAATACAACCACACCAATGTTTATACAGCTCAATTAACAATAGCTAAACTGTGGAAGCAACTTAGATGCCCTTCAATAGATGAATGGATAAAGAAACTGAGGTATATATACACAATGGAATATTACTTAGCATTAAAAGGGAATAAAATTATGGTATTTGCAGGTAAATGGATGGAGTCAGAGAATATCATGCTAAGTGAAGGGGTTTACTTAGGGATGGGTTTAATCCCTAAAAACCAAAGACCGAATGTTCTCTCAGATATGAGGATGCTGATCAATAATGGGGGGGATCATGGGAAAAATGGAGGAACTTTGATGGGGCAAAGGAGAGGAAGAAGTGTGGGGGGGAATGGGGAAGGAAAGATGGTGGAATGAGATGGACATCATTACCCTAGGTACCTGTATGACTGCATATATGATGCAATGTTACATCTTGTACAACCATAGAAATGTAAAGTTGTTCTGCAATTGTGTTCAATGAATCAAAAGGCATTCTGTTGTCATATGTACCTAATTAAAATAAACAAATAAAGAAAATTACATAAACATTTAAAGTCCTAATGCAACAAAGAATAACATAAATGAAATATAAAAGAAAACAAAGACTGAAAATATTTTCTAGAAATGTGAAGGTTCATAGAAATTGACAAAAGTACCTAGACCAAAGGGCAAAAAAACAAAAGACTTTCAATTCATGAAAGTAAGCACAATTACTAAGTAAACATTTGAGAAAATATTCTAAAACTATTAAAATATTCTAAAACTATTAAAAACAATTGTTTTTCACATGAAATATAAACAAATACTTTAAGTGAAATTCCTTAGTCCTGGTCAAAATACTTCAAAACTATTTTCTGACACAATGATAGGAACAATTTACATGTGTTCTACCCTCTTAAAAGATAATTTTGCAATGTATTTCATGAGATTACAAAAAGCTCAGATAATTTGACCCAGTAAAATTATTCATAGGAATATTCTAAAAAAAATTAAAATACACGAAAGACAAATGACCATGCATATTTTCATTGCAGTATTAGTTACAAGGTGAAAATGAAAGTGATAATTATAGAACTATATGAAATATTATGCAGCCATTATTAAACATAGAAACAAAATACTTGTGAAAAATGACAAAAGAATAATTTATTTTAAAAATGTAAGATATTTTAAATCTTTGTAGGTCTTGATTATGTAGTCACAAAATTAAAACCAGAATATAGTATGCAGTTGATTGGAGGTTAGTAGAATTTAAATTTTTTTCTGTTAAAAGTTTCCATAATTTTATAATTTTTTTGTGCCATACATTACAAAATATTATACTTTGGCATCACATTTCTTGGTGAGATCAGCCTTGCTAGAAGTGGACAATGACCTCTTATTAAATAAAAGAAACCAAGGAAATAATTGAGCAAAAAATGTTTCTCAAGATAAAGATGTGGGCACAGAGTAAAATCTTAAAAAACTTTTAAGAAAAGTTCTCTTTCTCTCTGCCTTACCAAAATAATCTGTCAAAAGACTGGAAACTATGCTAGACAATCCACAAAAATGTAAAAGGTTCCATTTTGAAATTCTCTAAAAGAATCCAACATGAAAAAAAAAAACCCAAATAATTATTTTTTTTCCATAACATATTTGAGCCTCAGCTCTATGCCTATTAGCGGTGACTTAGTAATTTCAAATTTCAGATATTTCCATTTGGGTTCAAATTAAACTCTTATTGGTAACAACAAAACTATTTTCTCTGAATAATCATACAAGTACCAAATAAAAATGGTGATATAGCTTGGTGATGCAATATGCAAATCACTTACTTGCTGGCTAAGTAATTAATGGCAATGAAATGCATGGAGCTACCGCATAAAAATATTCTTAGACATGTTATGTTTGCAGTCAATTGTTTTATTATCTCCAGTGCCTTAGAGTTTTCTGTTATTAATACCAATATATTTTCATCAGTTGAATCAATAAGGACATGCTATAATGAATGTTTCATGCTCAGTCTTGAGGATAATAGAAAAACTGACAGTCTAAAAAACGACTGGAGTTTCCTTCTATTCTAATCCAAGTTGTTAAGGTAGCTGCGGGGCTGTTATGCAGGCAGAGCCTGGGTTGCTGCTTCCATGCCAGCTGCTTCAGTGTGGCAGAAGCCCTGCTTTCTAAGGGTTTGCAAGGCTGAGCCCTGGTAGGAGGCATCTGTAAAGGTGCTCTGTAGCCACAGCAGAAGGAGGATGTGGAGGCAGCTTTTCTACCCATGGGAAGGGAAGGACAACATCTCCTTCCAGCAGCAGAAAGATGGAGCACCTCTCTCCCTGGGGAATGACTCAGAAGCAAGTGCAGCCAAGCACCAAAAACATGGCTCAATGACTGCCTAGCTGAACAGACAGAAAACTGCTATGCCATGTAGTGTCATGGTAAGGACTGTAAAGGGTGTTTAATGAGCCCATAGAAACAGTGCCAAGCTCTGTCCTAGAGACAGTTTCCCAAAGGAGCTGAAATATAAATGGTGGTTTTAAGAACAAGAAGGACTTCTACAGAAGAAAAATGGGAGGAAGGAAAGGTCCTAGGGAGAGATGACACCCTACAAATTATTCATGCAGCGATGGATAAAGCAGACAAATTCTGTACCCATATGGAGAGTAACTAAGAGCACGTGGGGGAGACAAATAATACATAAATATTGGATAAGTGCTATGATAAAAAATAAAGCAGAATAGGGGAAAGAGAAGATGGGGACAGATATTTTAGATAAAATCATTGTGGAAGGCAGCTCTGAGAAGGTGACATTTGAAAGAAAACACATTTGAATCAAGTGAGGGGGTAAGACATGTGAATTGGCTATGTAATTAATGGAAATGAAATGCACAGAACTACCACATTAAAATATTCTGGGTGAAGAGTGTTCCAGAATAAGGGAACAGAAAGTACTGTTCTGAGATAGCAGCATGCTTGGCATGTTAAAGAAAGAGTGGGAAGACCAATGTGACTGACTCGGAAGTGGAAAGGGTAACCCGGATATGGAATATGCAGGGTCCTGTGGACACTGGTAAAAAAGGTTTTTTAAAAGACAGTCTTGTGGGCTGGGGATGTGGCTCAAGCGGTAGCGCGCTCGCCTGGCATGCGTGGGGCTCTGGGTTTGATCCTCAGCACCACATAAAAATAAAATAAAGATGTTGTGTCCACCAAAAACTAAAAAATAAATATTAAAAAATTCTCTCTCTCTCTCTTTCTAAAAAAAAAGTCTTGAGTTCTATGCAAAAAAAAAAAAAAGAGAATGTAGGATGTGGAACATGTAAAAAAAAAAAAAACAAGACAACTCTGAATTGATCACAGTATCACAAAACAGGTGATTGTGGCTTGGATAAAGGCATCAGAGGTCAGGTTCAGGTTTTTCTTGTTTGTTTGTTTGTTTGTTTTTAAAGGTGAAAATGGCAGGATTTACTGATAAATTGAAAGTAAGATAGAAGGTGTGTTTTAATGATTATTTCATTCTCCATCTTGGGGGTAATAGAAAAACTGACAGATAATATCAAGGACATTGATAACAGTATTGTTGTTTTTAATTTAAATAACCAAGTGAATGGTGATATTGCTTTACTGAGATAAACACTGAAGGAGAAACAAAATTGGGAAAATTGGAAGAGGACTGAAAATCACGAGTTAATTCAGTTTTAGCTGCATGGTGTTAGAGATGCTGGTTGGACATCCAGAGTTCAACTACTTTTTTAGGATATACAGATATAGAATTCTGGAGAACAGTCAAGACTAGAAGTACACATTTGGAAGCCATCAGAGTAAAAGAGATTATTTAGAGAAATGTGCCTGGACATTGTCACCTGAGAAGTAAGAGCAGATAAGCAAGGTATCTGAGGACTCAGCCCTACCCTACTCCTACCATATCTAGACACTGGGAGGCAGAGAAGGTTTCCACAAAGACACCTGAAAAGGAGTGGCCAGTGATAGAGCATGAAAACCAAAAGATGTGGTGCCCCAGAAACCGAGTGAAGAAAGTGCTTCTGAAAGGAGAGAATTCTTTATTTGGATCACATGAGAATTGACCATTGGATTTACCAACATGGAGATCTTTGGTGACCTTTGCAATTGTATGGTGGAGAAAAAAATTTTACTAAATTGAAAATATGAGAGGAAAGGTAGGAGACACAGTGAATGGGAAAATGGGAACAATTTGGTGAGAATTTGTGCAATTACAAAGAGTTGAGAAATGAAGTAATGTCTAAAGGGAATTGCTTTTTCTAGGGGGAAAAAGGGTCTTTTTTTTTTTTTTTTTAAAGACAGAAACTATCACAAAATATTTTCTTGCTGATAGGAAGGTATTTAGGGGAAGTTGTCAAGGGAAATTGATGGTCTGAGAGGGTATAATTGAAAAAGCAAAGTCCTTGAGAATTGAAAGGAGATGATATCTAGGATGTGAAAAGATAAGCAGACTCAAGACACAAGCAAACCTTCTCCTTCCAAAGCAATGGAAGAAAAGGCAGCATTTGCAGGCACAGATGCAGAAAAAGGGGCAGAGCAGCAAATGTCAGCTCATTGATGGAAAGGAAAGGAGTTCAGTGAGACTAGAGCCTAATTAGGTGTAGGGAGGATAGTTGTTGAATGGATGAATGAATCTTTCAGTTTAGCAACTCAGGAGTTGAGAGGTGCTTGTCTTACATGATCATAACTTGGCTTTGAAAATGTGCTTGAAATGCTATAATTGTACAGTCTTTTATTATACCTGCTTTAATAACAATCATGTGTAACACGTGGCATGTGTCAGGTATTACTCTAAGCATTTTGCATATATTAATCCATTTAATCCTCACTCCAAATCTATGAATCAGGTACTATTATTAGTAGTATCATTTTACAGAAGAGAAAACTGAGGCACATAGAGGATAAGTAACATGCCTAAAGCCACATAGCTAGCAAATAGCAGAGCTAGGATTTCAATCCAGGGACAAGAGCCCACACTCATCACTGGTCGTTATACTGCCCTTCTAATTAGCAATCATTTCAAAGTGTAAGTTCTGTTAAACCTGTTTTTAAAAGCCCTATACTTTCATAGACACTCCTTTACTACCCAAGGTTTATAAAGTGTATTAAATGGAATTAAAATATATCTACTTATCTTAAGTGTAGTCTAAACATCTCTCCATACATACTGAACTGGAAACTAACTTGATGTGTAAGCAGATGATAACCTACTCTTGTACCAAGTAGTGGGGTCTCAGCCAATCACAACAGCTGAGCATTAGCCAAATACAGGCAGCCGATTATCTGTTCAAACCAGGTTTAAATAAGGTAAATGCCAAGTGTTAACCAATGGAACTCTCTCTGTACCTCTCTTCTACTTTCTGTATGTCCTTCCCTTTTCCCTGTCTATAAATGTCACTTGCCCATGTGGTGGGGCAGAGCATTCTGAACCATTTTCAGTCTGGAGTCCTGCCTATTCTAGAATGGCAAATAAAAACCAATTAAGAAACTAAATTTGTTATGATTTTCTGTTTAAAAAAAATGTGACTGGGAAATTGGCAAATCCAGGGTGATGGAGAAAGCATACCAACAAATGTGGCCATCTACCTTCCCTGGGTCTGATAAAGACATTTGATCAGACCCTGCTCCCAGAAAGTTCATGGTCTTACCTACTGGGCCTTACTGCCTTCCCTGTGTGTCCCTTTGAACAGCTACACTGTCTAAGTTCTCTCAAGTCACCCAGAGAATGGGCTCTCCCTCTAATGTCCTCCACAGCCAATTTTCAAAGTATCCAACCAAGCCAATGGGCCCAGTAAGCAAACAGGAGTGCAGCATAAACCACTGTTACTCACCTGTGCTCAGTGTTCTCCCTTTAATTTACATTCCCCAGACGTCTGTGTGGTTAAAGTGAAACCACATTGTTGAGGTCTGGTTGATAGGCTGTGATTTGAAATGACAGTGACATATGTCAATTTTGACCCAATGCAATTAAGTGTCATGCTCCCTTCATCATCTCTCTTTTCCTTCCTTGGCAATCTTTATTTTTAAAAAAATCCAAATGACATAGCTAGTAGATGGAGGAGAGAAGAATCTTATCCAATTTTAGATGAATGAGAGATATACTTTTGTTGGGTTAAGCTATTGAGGCTTTGGGGGTAACCTGTTGACTGGTGACCCTCACCTATCAATACTGTTCCTAGGGAGCCAAGCTGTCACTGACAGAGCAGATGAGGAGGGAAAGAGAAGGCTTATCCCTAGAAGTCACTCAAGCAGTCAGCCAGGGTGGAAGAAATAAAAAGGGACTTTAGTGAAAGACTATTTTGTTGAAAGGAACAGAAATTGCCTCAAGATAGCATAAGTGAAAAGAAGAGCTATTTTAAGGGTGACAGTTCTCAGAACCATCTAAGACGAAGAATACAGTATACCTGGGATGGACAGGAACAGACAAATTAAAAACCAGAGAAGTCACATTCTTAGGAATCACAGGGTTTCTCTCCTCTCTTTCTCTCCAGTTCTTCTCCTCTCTTGGATTGGCTTTGCCTATTTGCACATGACCCAACTCAGAAAGCCAGTACTGACTCTTTCTCATCTTTTATGAATGTCTGCCACCATCTAACTGGCTCATCTCAAGCTGACTCAATGCTAAACTCTCCTGAGAGAGAATCATGCTCATTCAGCCAACCTACCTATGGCTGCTGATGAATTAGGTAGCCATGATCTTTTCACCCAGTCCAATAAGGAACAGATCTCATGATTTAGAAGTTATTGTGAGGTATGGGCATTGGCAATTTTAATCAGGAACCAGGAAGACATCTTAAAAGAAGTTTTCTATAGAAGAATATGCCTAGGTTGCCTTATGACAGAATTGCTAAAATTGCTAAAAGTTTAAGGGAGGCATTATGAATTATGGAGAGGAAAAGACAAGGCATCAAGAGAAAGAAAAAAGACCAGGCCAGAAGGAAAAATTCATATACAAGTTAATCCCGAATTACAGCAGAATTCAAGACACGGGGCAGTAAGGGTGCCAATCTACCATGGACACTAAAACATCATTGGAATATATGGAAAATATGGGGCCAGTTAATTCAGGCTTCCACACATGGCATCCCACATAAGCAGGCAAATATAAATTGTTGCTAATCTATTCAGTGTCATTGAACAGTTTTTATAAAGTATATTCCTCACTAGAGCTTATGTGTCTCTGTTGAGTATTTTTGCAAATTCTATAGAATAGCTACAACTCCAAACCAGCCCAAGGATAGTTGCCTGAGGTCAACCCTTAGAATCAGTAAAAATTGAAAAATGCCATTATGCCTGACATTGGATCATTTTAACAAAAACACAGTGTTAGTTTTTAATGTATATTTAAAATCCTTTAATACATTTCCAAGGAAGGCACTTCTGCATCAGAAAACACAAAGGAAAGCTGAAAAGAGAACAGAAATATAGAAATGTGCTTTTGTTGAATTGATTTCACAACATTGACCCTGCCTTTGCCAGTGAGAATGATTTAGTAAATGAATGTTTCATGATAAAATAAATGTTAATAGAAAATCAATTTCTCCTCACCTCCATTAAATGTTTAGGAAGTATCATTTTGAAAGGTTGCCAAATTATTAACCTGGATTGGTGCAGCTCCAGTTGGGGCTGTATGAAAACAGGAAATAAATCAGTGTCCTGTCCTCACTGATCATGTGGATAAGGATGGGAAAATGATGACACCCAAGAAAATGATGACAACACAAAGTGGTAGATTATAATTGTTACTCTGTGTGGCATTAAGATGTCCCCCCTGACTACCCCAAAGTCCCCTTCAAAGGAAGAGAAAGGGGTCACTGTTACTGAAAGACTCTTTAACAGTTAATGACCTAATCATTTAATAGTACTTAGTTTACATTTAGAGACACATTTTTTGAATGAGGAAAGAATTACACCATTTTAAGGGACTGTGACATATTTTATCTCCCTTAATCCTTACACCCTTGGTGATAAACAGATCCAAAAAGTTTTCCATACTATACAAACAAACTCCCACGGATAGTTAAGTGACAGTTTCTTATAAATATAGTAAATTTGAATTTCCCTCTTTTTTCTCTTTCCTTCTAGAATCTTACCTAGTATTATGTTGATGTACTGAATATCAGCTTCAATTCAATTTGCTGAATGTTTGTCCGATTAAATAGATCTCTTTGTGGAAAGTCCGCTTATGCACTGATAAAAGCAGAGAATAGGATGGCTGCTACCAGAGGCTGGGAAGTGAGAGGCATGAGGAGATGTTGGTCAAAGGGTACAAAATTGTAATGAGACAGGAGGAATAATTATATTTAAGGTGGTTGGAAATATTAATTAGCTGATTCAGTCATTCCACACTGTGTACATGTAACATAACATCACTGTGTACCCTGTAATTACATGTGGTTATAATTTGCCAAAAAATATATATTTCAAAGACAGTATACTGGGTATTACGGGGAACACAATATCAAACTTAAGTTTAGCATCTACTAGAGAAAATCCTCTCTCAAGCACGGCTGGGAGATAGACCCTGAAGCTAAGCAAAGGCACACAGTGGGAGAAGCCAATTAGGCAGACTCTGGGATGAAGTTCAGGGTACCAGGAAGAGGATGGTACCCTAAGGAAAGGCACGGGATGACTGATGCTGGCCAACTCAACCCCCAGGATAAGAAGTGCCCTCAGAATAACAAATATCCAGACAGACAGAGGGAAGGGTCACAAAGGAATTTCAGAGCAGGTGAAGGTCAAGCATAGGGGCCTGGAGCCATTGGCCTGACCCTCAGAGCACAGGCCTAGGGGAGCTACAGGCAGATATTCTCTGTGCTGTGGGATGTGTTCAGAGAAGCCCTGGGAGCTTGAGACAGAATGTGGGAGAAGATCATCCTTTAAAGGATATAATGACAAAGAAGTCATGATGAAGAAGACCTCAGAATATTGCAATTCCACAGAAACCAAATGGAGGATAGAGTTTTAAGGAGGTATTTGCCACCAGAAAGGGCAGGAAAAACAGAGAAAATATAGCTACTGGTACTGATTGGGAAGTTGTCAGAGACTTTCTAAAGCCCAGGTAAGGTACCCTATAATTACATGTGGTTATAATTTGACAAAAAAAAAAAATATATGTGCTCCCAGGCACATGCCACATGCATCTACGATGAATCACATTTTATTCTCGAGTTGGTTCATATAACTCCCACATGGTATGAATGTAAGTCATTTTTTATTTCGACAGGTATTCAAGTGTGTTTTCAAACAGAATGTGTTTTTTTTCTTCTTAACCTTGCTATTGTGAGAGCTGGAAGTCACACATTTAATTTAATTCTTTTCTGTGATCAATTATTTTATGACAGGGCAATGTCTAAATTTCCATTGGATTGACTGATGGAATAAGGCTTACAAAATAGCAACAGATGCATCTGGGGATCTACACGTAATGAAAAACAGGGTGGTGGGCTGGCCACCGTGGTGTGTGTGTGTGTGACACAGTAGTGGGGCTCTTGGGTCTCAGCACAGAGTGCCTACAGGCATGTCTCAAGGACAGCCTGCCTGAGTACATAATGGGAGGTAGAGAATACACCAAATTCCCAGGACATACTGACATGGAGACTAGCCTTTATTCCTCCTTGGGCTTATTAGTGAGATTTCTAAGATATTTTTCAAAAGGGCCAGTCCTTGCCAATTACACTTAATGTTGTACCTATATTTTTTTAAAAGTTAGAATATCCAAGTTTCAAACACTTCCCCATTGCTTTCTAGCTCTATGATTTTAGGCAAACCTAATAACCTCATTTTAAAGTTCAGTTTCTTCATCTATAGAGATAAGAAAAATCACATCTTGCAGGTAAGGCTTATAGTTCTTCACATAAAAATATCTTGCACAAAGGCTCAATAGGTGGTACTAATTGTCATTATTATTGACAAGTGGCTCTTTCTCACTCCAGCCTTAATAGATACAATAGACCAATAAGGGAGAGTGCTACAGGCTGGGAGAAATGGGGAATTCAGTGGCGGCTGTTTATTTACTGGCAAAGAGCAGTGGAGTGAAGCAAAGGGGTGGCCATGGGGCTCAGTGCATCACTTAGAGAAAAGTCTGAGGGAGGGAGGCTCATAGCCCAGGGACCCATCAGTACAATTTCCAAAGTACCAAATCAATCTGTGTTTTGAAACATCCTTCCCAGGGATTAAAAAAAAAAAGTAAATAAATAATAAAAATTTTAAATTACTAAACCATTGATGAGGGCAAGTTGAATCCACATAAACTGACGAAAGTTGAAATAAGCAGTTGAAGTCTGAAATGAAGCCAACAGAAAATAGAATCTCTACACACTTTTTAGGATCGAATATGTCCAGTCACTTGGACATGAATTATGTTGTATATGTTCGCTTTTCTAGGTAAAGTAAGAACCTCAGAGGCATAACTGTCTCAAAAGTGAGAGGAAAATTATGGCTTTTGAAAGTTGACTGTGCACTCAAGTCTGTTGACATTTGCTCTGTGGTTTCATACACCATTCTCTGAGAACCATGATTATTTTTCACTATAAAAGCCTGAGTAGATGCATTATTTCCAGTGGCTTTGGAGGCCAGAGTCAACTTAAGTAACCCAGGGTTTAGATGAGAACCAGTGTAGAGAATAAGAATGGTTTGAATTTGAGAAGTCTAGCTCTGAGGGGATGGTCCTTTTAATCTTGAGAGGTGCTGACTAAATGGTCCTGAGCAACACTGGTAAGTGCCTCAGAGGTTCAATCTAATAACAGAACATTTTGGAAGAGGGAGATAGAGATAGAGATACATAGAGAATGAGAAAGAGAGAGAGAGAGAAGAGAGACCACACCTCAAGATGAAGTTGCAGCTGATGTCTATGGCCCATCCTGCTAACAGGACCTACTCTCAATGTCTGTGCACCTGTTTGTTAGCTGGAGTGTGGAGGGGAGGACCGAGAAGAAAATAGTCTATAAGGGCTTTTCCCTGAGGACCATGGCTTCCCAGATAATATGGCTCAGACTTCTACCCAATGCTTGTCTACCACATAGAAAAATGGAGAAAGAGAGGGCCACAGAAAGAGGAATCTCACATTGACAAAGTGTCTCCAGCAATTGATGGGTACCTATGGAATGGACTTTTATCTAAAATGGCATTTAAGAGACAAGGAAGGTGAAAATCACAAATGTACATTGATAGGTGAATGAATAAATAAAATGTGGTATAAAAGTTCAGGTTCTTAGTAGCATAATTTACAACAGTCAAAAGATGGAAGCAGTCCAGTTATCCATCAACAGTAAATGGATAAATATGATATGGTATATACAGTTAAAAATAGGAGGAAATTCTGATATATGCTAGCTACAACATGGATAAACTTTATGCTAAATGAAATAAGCCAGACACAGAAGGATGTAGACTGTGTCATTTCATTTACATCAGGTAGTAAGCAAATTCAGAGACCAAAAATAAAGCAGTACTTGCTAGAGAATAGAGGTAAGGAAGAATGTAGAGACAGTGTTCAACAAGTACAGAATTTCAGTTCTGGAATATGAGAAAATTCCAGAAATGAATGGTGGTAACAGTTGCACAACACTTTGAATGTACTTATCACTTTATTCCTAAACTGGTTAAAATGGGAAATTTCTGTTATGTATATTTTACCATAACTTTAAAAATGATAGAGAAACAGAAACCATTATATATGTTATAGAGAAGGGAGCAAAGAGAAGGCAAACGTACATTTGTATATCTGAACTATTTCACAAGAAATTTCTCTGTAAAGAGAAGACAAATATTCTTCCTACGTGTCATTACATGCCTTTAAGTCCAGGCAGAAGGTATTTGGGGGGTTGCATATGCCATTCATTTACTTGTTTTGTTGTGCTTACTTTGGTTCCCTGAAGAGACCACAAAAGCACCTCACAAGAAGAAGCACCAGGACTTGAACATCTGCCAATTAGTTAAGCACAGAACTCCATAAGGCATTTCCCTTCATTTCTTCTTTTTCCCATCAGAATCCTGAAAAATTCAGACACCACAGAGCAATAGGGGAGGTGACAGGACAGATTTCTAAAAACTGGTCAGCTCTCATCTGGAAGGAGAACAAATTGCATGGGAAATTGAAATTTTTTATGTAAGACTGAACTTCTTAAGATGTAACTGTTTTTTCAATGCCAAGAATTGGTAAGAATAGCTAGAAAACTGGCCTAAATTATTACTAAGGGACAGGAGAGGGAATTTTGGCAGACCAGATGTAAAAGGCAATATTGAGAAAATACAAAATTGCTTTCTATTGCATCCTACTAAATTAAGCTTGCTGATAACAGAATAAGCTTCCATTTAATCTTTACAGAAACCCTAAAGAGATATAGATTATTATATACTTCCCATATAGAGAAACCAAAGTTCACCAAAGTGAGTTAATTTACCTAAGTTCCTACTGGCAAGTTGAAAAACAAGTGTCTAAAGAACACATATTTCCCTTTCTGTCATGCTTCCTATTTTAATAAGCTTTATGTATATAAATACTCTTATTGAGCCTGCAGATGAGTATGCAAAGGACAGAAATGTGATGACAGTTCCTTCTGGAAAGTCTGGCAGTGACTGCAAAGGAGATCAGTTTGGCCTCCAAAATGAGGTTTTCTAGAATGCAGGATCTAGGGGGTAATCATATTAAGCAAAGGGTCCACATCCATTACAGTTGCATGACAAGTATGTCTAAGTTTTTGAATTTCATCCTCATTAAGTGGATGATAAATAATGGTTGGTGTTTTGTGAGCTTCTATGGCTGGAGTGATGGATAGCCCAAACAATTGGAGGTCTGCTTCATCCATTCATTAGCTCCGAACTACGCATTTTTCAGGCTCATCTCTGAATGAGGCATTTTAAATAGATGACAGGTTCGGTTTGTTCTCTCTACCACCATATTTATAGCCCTTATCTCCCAATTCTTCACTTTTCCCTCATTAGATGTCAATGATAATGCCATCCTCCCCATAAACTCTGGGGAAGAAGAAAGAAGGGGAAAACGGGGCCTTTATATTTTTGTGTACTTCAACTGCCTGCTCTTCGTCATTATTCCTGTGCGTTGGGAGTAAAATCCCATCCACCAATGCTCTTGTTAAATTCAGATTTATTAAAGCTTAAGGTTTCAAATAGACCGTAGGTGTTTCTTCCTCTGACACGTGTCACCAATCTCTTAGTAACTAGGTCTGGTTCTATTTCCTAATGGCTAATAAAAGAGACAAGAGAAGCCTTTAAAAGACATTGCAATCCTATGTCAGCTTTATTTAACTTTCAGTGCTTTGCCAAAAGTTAGTATCAGAAATCCACATCTTCTGTTTCTTTTACAACTGAAACCAGTGGTTCTTGACCTTGACAGTACACAAGAATCACCTGGAAAAGTGCTAAAGCACATTAGACATCTTCCAAAGACTCATTAAGTCAGAATCTCTGGGTAAGTCACTCACACATTGGTAGATTGTGAAGACCCCCAGGTACTTCTAATATACAGCTTACATTGCAAACCGGTTTTCAAAGCCATGTCTGCTCACATGGAATTGGAAAGCAGCGCTGGTCAGCAAACTGTGTAACCCATTTAGGACAAGATAAGAAGCCCATGCTATCATCAAGAATGTTGTTATGCACATTGTGGTTCAGCTGACATTTTCTTTATTACAAGAGAGTCTCAGTGAATGAAGCAGTGCATTGGTTTACCCTTGGTGATACCTATTCATCTTGTCACTGATCTGTAACTAAGAATTTGAAGGCTGATTTCCTTGAATAGCCTTCTGTATATATCTTTGGCACATCCAAAAATCTCCAGAATTCTCTACCTTTTTTTAAAAAATGTGAACACTTTTTTTATTGTGAACACCTGGTCATTTTATTTAAACATTTATTGTTACAGTTCTGAGTTCTGTGAGCCAAGGAGATTATCAGTTCCCACCAACCTGTCTAGCAGTATTTCACTAGGTTTGAATTTTTGTCAATTAATGCATATTTTTGTCAGATCATCACAGTGTATGCAAGACCAGATTAGCGGAGCTGGTCCCTGAAGAAACTGTGAGTGGGAAAGAACTTTGAAGTGTTGGGAACACTAGGTTCAGGAATTCCTGTTTAATGGCAGTTTTCATGCTCTGGTTTCTCCCTAACTCTCCCAGTCTCTCTCTGAGTTCTCTCAGCTCTATTCTTGTCCACTCAAGAATGATTTTAGGAACATAAAGTCAATGACCAATATAGAAAACTATGGAGAACCTAAGGATAGGTCTTTCCCCAAGTCTCCAATATCAGGGTCATTGCTCTAAAAGTGGTCTTTCTTCTGGATCTTGAAATTCTTATGGGGTAATGCTTCTGGTTTCAAGTGTTCCAAGTGAAGTTGAAAATATTCTTGTAATGTGTTAAATATAATGATTTAACAATTTAGGTAGAAGATAGAAGATAATAAAATACTGTAGAAAGCAGAGTCAAGAGAAACATTTTGTGGGGAAAGAAGCATGCAAAAGACACTTAGGAGGCTCTAGAAGGTGCTATGAGAAAAGGAACAACAAGATCTCATTTCATATCCTGGATTATATCTTTATACTTGTTTTTATAGTGTTTCTTAACATATGCCTTAGTTTCCACACTTGTAAACATTATAGAGCATTTACCACAAGATTGTCATGAGGTTTAAATTACACTGTGTTCATTCATTCATTCAACAAATATTCATTGTTAGGCAGTTTGCAAGATATCAAGCATGTGACAGAGGACAAAACAGATGTCAGTTCTGCCATTAAAGAGCTTAAAGTCATGCGAGGAACACAGGGAGGGGTCCTATAATCATAGACATAAGTGTCTAAATAAAAACATAATTCCAAATGGAACCCAGCATGAGCAGACAAGGTGGAGACCTCTTATCTTGCCTGGAGGTTTAGGAAGCACTCTCCTAAAGAAGTAATGTGTAATCCAGCTCTGAGGGAATTAACTTGATGTGCACATGGGAGGGGGGTAAGCCTGTGTGACTTGATATGAAGGAAACTTTTAGTTATGATTTTAAAATATGAAGGAAATATTTAAAATATGAAGGAAACTTTTAGTTATGATTTTAACTCAATATATATTATCCTACCTCAAAGAGGAATACACTGGCTCACGTGAATTGGAAGCCTACCATCTGGCACTAGCCTCCAGGACCAACTCAGACAAATATCACCAGCCACTATGTCTCTTCATCTCTTGAGTTCTTCTTCCTTTGTATTAGCTCCATTCTCAGGCTGGCCTTCTCTACTTTGTAAAATAGAACAACCATAGAGGCAGACCTAAGAGCTTTTATCTAAGAAAATGAGAAATCTTCCTTCTCTTAGAATTCATATTTATTGCAAAAGTTGTGCTTTCACTGATTCATATTTTGGATATAATATTTAACTGTGAACCAATCACTGGAGTTCACTGATAGGAAAGTTTGAGTCCCATGCTCCTCCTATGAAGAAAAGATGGAACTAGACAGTAAATAACCCACAAGACTGGAGAGCAACATATTGGAAAGTCAGAGGATAGAGGAGATGATACATAGAGAGTAGAATAACAGATGTCCATACAAGTTTATTGATGCCATTTTATACATTTTGATCCTTACTGTAAGAGCAAAGAGAAATAACTTGAGAATTTTAAACAGTGAAGGGAAATAATTAGGTCTGTATTTCAGTATCAATCACTCAAACAGCAATTGGAAACATAGTAGATTAGAGGAAACATAGTAGATTCAGAAAGATCAGTTTGACTTTCAAACTGGGAATGATAATAAACTGGACTAAGGAGAATAACATACACAAGTTAATAAAAGGAATAGAAAAAAATAATATCAGTAGTGCAATCAACAGAAAAAAATAGGCTAAAATAAATAGTAGTTAAAAACAATTGAACATGAAAAAGTGAAAGGAGGAGAAAAAGAGAAGCAGCTTATAGAGGAGACCAGGAACATGAGCTTGTCCTTGTCAGGTTGGAGTGCTGCTGTGATTTGAGTAAGTCCCCTGAAAGTTCGTGTGTTGGAATTTCAATTCTTCAATGTGGCAATGTTGGGAGATGGAGCCTAGTGAGAGGCATTTGAGTTGAGTCATGGGAACAGAGTCCCCATAAATGGATTCATGCCTTTCTTGAAGTAATGGTTTAGCTGTCATCTGAGCCTTACTTCCTTTCTCTCCTCTGCAGATACCCATTTACCCTTTTACCATGAGAACCTCATTACAAGACAAGTAGATGCTGATACCATGCTGTTGAAATTGCCAGCCTCCAGAACTGTGAGTCAAATAAATCTCTCTTTTTTATAAATTACCCAATTTCATATATTCTGTTCTCATGACATAAAATGGCCTAAGTCAGGCATCTTGGACACATCAAAGTGTATCTATGAATAGGGGGTTGGACATATGTGTGCAGAGTTCATAGACGCTCTGCAGGGTGGAGATGTAATTTTGGGAGATACTAATTAGTTGCTGGTCAAAGCCACGAGTATGAATGAGAATAACTAGGAATAGTGTAGAGTGATAATAACTCTATGACTGAGCCTAGGGGAAATGCAATGCAATAAGTAAGTATTTATATAGTTTTGGCCAGAGTCAAAATGATTCTCATTCTTCTCTTCTTAGTTGCACATCTTCTTTCTGTTCTATAGTCTCATCCAACAGCATGCTTTCTAATTTGACCCTTTTAATGGGAATGTTTTCACAGATTATTGTAAATTGCTACATGAAAAACAAATTACAAAGATTGAATATACAGGTATAGAGGTTATTGTTGTAATCAAACAAAGCCTGCAACAGTTAATCAGGTGCATACTTTAATGCTATGCATAATTTTTATTATGATGCATACAAATTAGTCTTAAATGGTATTCAGTTCACAAAAATGACTGTAATCAGAATTACTGTTATATAACCATACCAAATCAAATTTTGAGTTTGTTTTCCAGTATTCATCAGAATTCTTACTGTTGCCTTTTTTCTTATGGATTTTTTAATCTCACACATGCATGTGTGCACATGTGTGTACATACTTACATACCCTGAATATTATTCCTGTTACTACCTCATAACAGTATAACGGTTTGGTTAAGCTAGGTTGAGGCAAGATATAAAATGTTCCAAAGATTGTAGTGGTTTGTAACAACAGATTTTATCTATACCTCTGTTCCCATTCTCTCCATATAAATTTATTTGTAGTGTGGCTCTACTCTCCATTGTCTTTGCTCTGGGAAGTAGTCTCTGTTTGGATCCTATTGGCAATTTTAGCAGATGGAATGAAGACAATACATAGATTGTCATATGCCTGCTCTTAAGGCTTCCTCCTAGAAATGACACCAACTACCCCCATTCATTTGGTTGACCAATGCAAAGTGCATGAGTAAGAACTGGTCAAGAAAGATAATTTTAGGGAGGGTGGCAAATATTTTAAAAAGGAATAGGGTTTACTAATGCAACCTCCCTTCTGTAACTCTGATTCCCAGCTGTAAGAGATTTTTTTTTTTTTTTTGCTTTTTGACATACTGTCATCTCACAAGCCCTCACCAGAATCCACAGATCATCTGGTTTCTAAAACAATCACACCCTGCTCCACAATTTCCTGCTCAGTGTCCAGACTATCAAGCCAATTGTGACAGCAGAAATCCTGGGCTATGAAGCTCTGGGTTGGCTGTCCAGAAATCATCATAATGTCAAGGAGGTGACAGTGGTGGCAAACAGAAGGAAGAACAGAGAGCAGTAAAGACTTGTATAGGAAAGAAAAGATATGGAGAGAAGTTATGGTTAGCATTTGTGGTCAGTGCTAAATGACAACAGGTAGACTATCCCTTTGGATAGCCTAAAATAAACTGAAGTGTCTATTTTTAGCACAGTCCCTAGATACAAGCTAATTAGAGAAATAAGCACAATATTTCCCATATTATATATATATATATATATATATATATATATATATATATATATGTATTTCCCATGTTTCATATATAAATATATATATATGTATGTGTGTATATATATTTATATGTACATACATATATTCTAGCAAGTATTAGAACTAGTATTTAACTCACATTAGTCTATACTGCCTAACTGTGGGTTGCCTATCAGTATTCTCCATCAACTACTCAACCTTCCCATTCCCTACTAGGCCTGTTGGACATTTATTTGCACTTTTCCCTATGCCTGCCTTTCATAGGGGGAATATCAATTTCTTCAGATCTTGTTCCTCCCAGTTTTCTCTAATGGTCTGTAGATGACCATCCCATGGAATAAAGTATCCTTCAAAAAGAAAGTTAGGTTAGGAAAGGGACATGGTCCTCAATTCTTTCCCTACCAATGAATGAATTCCTGTCCATGGTGGTAGTGATCTACATCAACATTTGGAAGGGAGAACTCTCAAGAGTGGGAGACACTCATAAAGATAGGCAGGAAGGGAGGCTAAGCAAACAAGTGCCTTGCTGACATAACCATTTTCCTGCCACAAGATGGTTATTTCCCCTCTATGCCTCTTCCTCTCCCCCTCTCTACCTCTCTCTACCTTCCTCCCTCTCCCTCTACATGTTCCAGGGGGAGAGGGGCAATACAGCCTCCAATAGGTAAAGGTACAAATAAGGAGGTTTGAGTCTCACAGAGGGTGATCAGTAGAACCTTGAATAATAGATTCGACACAGAGCGTCAGACATTATTCCTCAGCCACTCTCTTTTTCTGGTGCAGTTTTGACTAGTCTTAACTCTAAAACCCCTCACCAGTTTCTATTCATGCCAGTGCAGCTTACTTGAACTTCTCATCTGACCCTTTTCGGATGTTTTTTTAGTGCTCTCTACTCCCCATAATAATCTAAGTATATTTGGCAGATAACAAATAATTATTGAAGGGCTTTTGACAGCCCAATTTGTGGCTTCTGTGTGATGCTGACAGTTCTCAAATTTGTCTGGTATTTCTTTCTGATGCTGTTAGACCTCAACCAATTATCTTTTCATGTACATAGTTAAATGACCTGAAATTTCAAGTCATTGAATCCTGGGAACAGTGAAATTTTATAGATCAATTTTTGACATTGTAGACATTTGTTGGTCATATCTCCCCTAGAGATTAGTTTATAAAAATATGCTTTAGTAAAAAAAATTACAATGCAGCCATCTTCGAATTAGAAAACCTTGGAATTACAGTGTCAGAATACTCTCATCCATTAAAGCAATTTCCATCAACATCAAGTCCTGTTTCTTATCATTTCTGTGATATTGTCCAATTAAGAACAATGTGAAGCAAGAAGTGCCCAGAGATGCTGATTCTCATTTTCATTAGTAGCAAAGGTCAGTGCTCATTTCATTTAGTTCTCCTTCTCTGGGTCTGAAACCTAATGTTGCTATGCAATTGAGCAATCAAGTTATACAAATGTAGTTCCTTGGCCATAAAAATCTAAAATGATCGATGGTGTATTTCCCATTAATTTTTAAAGTGCTTTGGTTGCTCCACATTATTAGAACATTGTGTCAAGTCATCTTTTTTGAGGCAGACATTACCCCTCTAATTTCCCATTGATTCTTTAATCTGCTGATCAGATGATTCATTCATTCATTTTAGGAAATTATTAGGAAGAACAGAGGTGTTTTGTGATAAAGCATCTGTCAATTTTATTTCATATTGGTATTCAAAAGGTCAACCTCTTTTTCCTTCTGAATCTGACTAGATGAAGGTCACATTGAGAGATGCTAGCAAAGTCCCCTGAATAGCCAGAGGGTATAATGATGAGAGAGGCACCTTAAAAAGCAAAAGTACCCTCAAAAAAAAAAAAGAAAGAAAGAAAAGTTTACCCAAGCACCCCAAAACAACCAGACTGTGAAATTCTATATGGTCAGAAAGTCAAGGTTGAACTGAGGGATCTGGCCAGAATGTAGTTAACTATTTAACTGTTTCTTATTTAAATGCACTTCAGTCCTCAGTTTGGGAAAATCCTAAGGAACAATATGCAGATATTAGCCATGGATAACATGGGAGTACCTATAGTCAAGCTGCTGAGTTTTCACTGGAAGTGTTCTCAAGAGCTGGGTCACATCTTATCATTTCCCAAATGTGGAAGCTGAGGTCAGCAGGATCAAGGTCATGCAACTAGCTAACTCCAGATTCAGGAGGGAACATGATGGAGGGTAAAGGACCAATTCAACAACCTGAAGAGCTTGGTTCAAATCTTAGCTCAATCTTATTAGATATACAATGTTTGGTGGATTACTTGATCTTTGAGTATGCTGCTTTAGGGTTAAAATGAAATCATTTGTAAAACATCTGGTACACAGGAGGTTGCTTAATAAATTTAGTTCATTTTCCTTCCTGTCTTAGGAGCCACAGGAAAGGTAAAGAAGAATATCCCTGCTCTCTTGGAGGTCAAAAGCATAATACTGTTCCAACTTTCTATCTCTATTCTATCTCATCCCTTTTTTGAAGAGGCTGGGTTGGGTATAAAGTAGTAAGAAGAAAATCTAAATAAGATTAATTACAACTCAAAATTAGTTTCTCAGAAATTGCGCTATTATATTTCAAACCCATGAAGATAGAAGGTGGTATTACTTCCTGAAAAGAGGAGATGTGAATGCACATCCTTTCTCCTAGTTCCTTGCAATACCCCTAAGATAAAACATTAATGAGATTTGGAGGCTAGAAGATTCAAGAGCTTGGGAAATCTTTGAGTGGGATGCATTTTCTTTTTAAAATATATTTTTATTTTTAATTGACACCTAGTAATTGTATGTATTTTTGACATATACAGTGACATTTCAATACTTGTATACAATGTGTAATGATCAGATCAGGATAATTGCATATCTGTCACCTCAGATATTTATCATTTCATGCTAGGAATATTCAAAACTCTCTCTACTAGTTATTTTGAAATATTCAATGAATTGTTGTCAGCCACATTTATCTTTCTGTGCTATAAGACACTAGAAGTTTTTCCTCCTATTCCCTGCACCAATTCATATTCTCTTTCTGTCTGCCTTCCCTCACACCCTTCTCAGGCACTGGTAACCACAATTCTTTCCTCTACTTCTATAAGATCACCTTTTTAGCTTCCACACCTACGCAAGAATGTGCAGTATTTGACTTTCTGTGCCTGATTTATTTCACTTAACAAATGTCCACTTATACTGCTGCTAATGACATCATTTTATTCATTTGTATGATTGAATAATATTCCACTGTGCATATATTCATCGTATTTTCCTTATCCACTTATCTGTCCATGGCCACCTGAGTTAATTCCATATATTTGCTGCTATGTATAATACTGCAATAAACATGAGAGCACAGATGTCTCTTTGACATACTGATTTCAATTCCTTTGGATTATAACCTCTATAACTGGTGATGAGATTGCTGGATCACATGGTATTCTATTTCTCATTTTTTGAGGAAACTCCTTGCTGTTTTCCATAAAGGCTATACTAGTTATACTCACATCAGCAGTGTATGAGAGTTTCCTGCCTTTCTCCATGTTGTCATCAGCATTTGTTATTTTTGCCTTTCTGATAACAGCCTACATTCCTACCAGGGTGAGATGATATGTCATTGTGGTTTTGATTTTCATTTCTCTGATGATGAGTGATGTTGAGCATTGAGTGGGATGTTTTAAGTTTCTGGTGGCTATATGCTTCTGGGTTGGGATGGATGATTTGTATGTGATATTGTAAAGTTTAATGGGAAAGGACAGGAATAGAGAACCCGGAAAGTAGCAAATATTGGAAGAACAGAATTCAAATAGCATATAGTAGTCTGGTTCTAAGAGAAAGGAAAAGATGAGATTTTTATGGCAGAGCCCAATGAGGTAGCAAAGAGGCTGTGACAATAGCAGCATGGATTCAGAATCCCAAGAGGTGGCACGAAATCCACCAGAAAAGAACTTCTTTTCTTGTATAATCCAAAGAGAATTGAACAAAATAGGTCAACCTAGTGATAGAAGGTGGGAGTTCCTTAAAGGCAATGACCAATTATTCATTTTTGCATTTTCAAACCTGCCATGAAATAGCTGTGCAATAATTATTTGCTAAATGAATTATTTGCTAAATGAGTGGGTGGATGGATAGATGGATGGGAAGGTTGAAGGAAGGAAGGAAGAAAAAATAGCTGTGGGGTCCAGGGCCTGTGGACTTTGTGTGTGTGTGTGTGTGTGTGTGTGTGTGTTTAGTGGGGGATGGGTAACAGTTAGAAAGTCTGAAAAAAAATTCCTAAAATCTGAATCAAACCCAGGCAAATAATATACTTTCTAAAAAATGCTCTCATCCTCCAGTAAATTTGGTTAGATAATTGACCCATCTCTGTGCTGGGCTTCAGGGAATAAGGTAGCCATTTCCACTCTGATAAAGTCAACTTCATCCCCAGCTTTTGATAAATTTAGAAACTATTTCAATTCTGACCCCCCACACACACACTATATCCATGCCTCAGCACTTCATAGGATATGGGAAAGTTAGCTACAAACTAGAGCTGATCATTGTGAGATTCAACAAGTAGTTTCATCTCATTCTTCAAGACCCCAGTGTCTTCTCTTCTAGCCTTTCCCATGCATCTGGCATACTTGTGAAACAGACATGTAAACAATAGGAAGAGCATGTGTGGATATCAGCCTTTGACTCAGGGGTTGTTCCATATTCACTGACCCCCTTGTTCTGCACCCTACTGGGCTCTATCAATACTCCATTCATGGGCTTCTGTCCAATTTCTGGTCCCTTGCATTGGCATCTCCTTTTCCATTGTAACTGCTAACTCTGATAGTCTTTCAGCATGAAAATCTTGCCTTCCCTCCCACTCTTGCCCCTTTGCTACCAATGTGGTTGATAATTTAGCTAGCTCCTCATGCCAATAAAGAAGTAAACTAGACACAGCACTCCAAGACAAGCACATGCCTAGATCAGGGCTATATACTTGTATTCTCTCTGCCCCCAAATATTCATATAGATTGAATATTTCAAGTTCACATCTATACTTTTTTTAATCATATAGATTACATAAGTTTCTACTCAAATGTCATCCCCACAGAAAGACCTTCCTTGGTAGTCTTTCTAAAATAGCACACTCTATATCTTTACTCTAGTTCATTTTCTTTATTTCTCATCCTTACTTGAAAATACATGAGATATGTATGTTTCCTTGTTTCTTGTTTATCATAAGGACTACAAAATAAAGTCTTTGGAAACAGCTACTTTGTCCAGTTGGTCCACCATCATATCCCTGACACCTAGAAAAGCTTGCCACATAATGAACATCAAACAACTGTTTGTTTAATAAATAAATGAATACTTCAAGACTATCTAGAAGTGATCCCCTGACTGCATAATTAGAAAAGCCAGACTGATCCATCACTTGATTTGATGATGGTCAGAGTGGACGAATTGGTTGTACAACTTGCAGATAGAAAATAAACCTCAATCATATATAAAGATGCAGTAGGATATTTTTAATTATTCTTATAAATGAATATTAGAAAACAACCTAGAAGCCTGCTTCCCAATTGACCTTTCCTCAGTAGAGAAACCCTAGTGACAAAAATAATTAAAGCAGCTTTTTCCCCTACTCTTCACCTGTCACAAATCATTTCCTACTGACAAGTAGAAATGTAGCTCCTTTCCAGAGTGTTTTAAATGTAATTCTGGGTCATCTGTTTGAACTAGTAACAGTAAACATACGCATTTTTGTATGGGATATCAAAATTTATAGTTTCTTGGAGTCAGTATTGATTTCTACTTTACTTGAATCAAATTTCATTTCTTTGGTCAATATGTTTTAAGAGTTATCTTACCAGTCACAAGGGTGTTTTCACTGAGAGTCTAAATTAAGAACTATGTGTCTGTCTTCCCGTGGCTCCTGGTTATTGTAAGGGGATGCATCACATCAAGTGAATTCTCCTGCCCTGAAAGAGAGTACTGGCCCAGCATGGACCTGTGGGAAGGCTCACTGGAGTCCATATTCAGATGTGTACATCCTTCTTCTTCATGCGCATTTATTTCTTTATTCTAACCATGTTTACCTGCCCCCACTCCTTGGAAAAAAATAAAAAAAAAACTAAACTAAATTCAGTTAATCATCTCAATTGGAGAATAGAAGTAAATAATTACAACCAGTCATGTGTTTTGTAACAACAGGGATGGATTCTAGGAAGTGCCTTGTTAGGTGATTGTGTCATGGTGTGAACACTGTGCAGTGTACTCATACAAACTGACTAGTGTCACCATGTGATCTAATCTTATGGTACCACCACTGTCATTGCAGTCTGTCTTTGACCAGATGTAATTATAGCTCACATAGCTGTAATGTAAATTGTGAATATTGTGGCTAAAGACACAGCAATCAAATTTTCTGACATGGTGAAACAACTAACAAATTCACAAATCAGGGCTATAAATGCACATCTACTATGATAAAAATCTGTGGCTTATTTAAGTAAGGTACACATGAAGTAAAAGAATCAGCATGAAAATTAAAGCTAAATCCAGTTCTGTTTTGGTAATATAGTCTCATTTATTCTGTGTAATGATTTCTATTTAGATAAAAACTTCCAAGTTGAAACAACCAATTGGTTATAACCATTAAAAATATAGTATGAAATTAACTGAACAGTGTTGCATGAAAAACAAAAGAGGTTACTCAGTGAAGTATAACATTCTTAATTGGTATTCCGCACATTAACAGCAGAGCCATCACATCCAGGATTCTGGAAGATATATATGGCAACAGCAAAACAGCAACTAGCTTTCAAAGGGAAAGGTTGCATTTTCTAGCAAAAACACAGAATAGGCTCAAGGACTTAGAAGAGTCTCCCCCTCTCTTCTTTCTTTTGGTCTACAGTTCTTAGTCCTTGGTATAGAAATCTCTTTTAAAATCATTTGCTCTAAGAGACTTTACAGAGTTTTAGCTGATGATCAGTTTCAGGAAGTCATTCCAGAAGTTCTGATATTCCTAAATAAGTTATCCCTAAATGAATATTTAAATTGTGTATTGGCAGGAATTGAAAATTTGAGTACAGAAAAGTTGATGAATCATCTGGGTTTTCTGCACTATTACATTTGTTGTTGGAAATGTATAAAGGCAGAAAAATCTTAATTCTATAGGTTGTAAGAGTGAGTTTCAAATATGTAAAAGAGGTTGTCTGTCTCTCTGGCCCATGTGGAGACTTTGTCCCTAAGAGATAAAATGTCACTTAACATTCCATAGACTCCATACAATAGGATGCACCATCTTGAATAGAGGATGCTTCAAAACAGTCACTAGGAGGCACTTTCACTAGCAGGACCAACTAGGCACTTCCACTAGCATCCCCATTTGGATGCAGGAGACATAGGATCTGAAGAGACCTCTGCCATAAGCACCTGAGTTCCCCATAATTTTCTACCTGCTGGCTGCCATCATCAGAAAAGCAAAATCATGTTATGTTATGTTATGTTATGTACTCATTGTCTCCATACTCCATTGAGGGTTTGGGACTCAGAGATGGGGAAAATTCTTTATCCCAATCCCACTGTAACTCTGGAGTAGATATCCCATCCAGATCTCATTTAGTTTCTATTGCACCCACCCTAACTCGGACTTTTGGAGACCCCTGGGAGATTAGCTTCCCTCAGGATGAGGGAACTGATCTGGGGATAAGAGCCTGGGTCCTTTGCCTCAATATGGGACAACTCTGTATATGTTTTATACTCCAGGATTCTGGAATTAGTCCAAAGGTTGACCTGACCTGAGATGACATCCATGCTGGGTTCCTAATTCTTTCTGATCCTGTTTACCAGTTTTAGTCAATTTTTATTACTATAACCAAGTATCTGAGGCAAGCTAATTATAAATAGAAAATATTTATTTGTCTCATCATTCTGGAAGAACAAAGTTGAAGGACTGTATCTAGTGATGGCCTTTTGTTGATGGCATGACCTGGAAAGAGTCAGGGAGAATGGGTCTCTTGATTCCTCTCCCTCTTCTTATAAAACCACTAACATTCAATCGTAAGGGCTCCCAAAGTCTCCATCTCTAAATACCATAGTCAAACTAAGTTTCTATCATGCTAATCTTAATCTCACCTCACAGTGGTAATTTAATTTCAACTCATGAGCCCCTTAGTATATACTCAAATAATTTCCCCATCCTGTAGGTGTTTCCCAAAGAACAGTTTGTCCTGTGGCCTTGAGAACCTTCTCTAAAACAGATACATTCCCACCCAGTTACAGTTGGGGCAAGAACAAAATGAAAGGGTTCAACTGAGAAGACAGATGTATCTACAACATTCCCTTTGGGAAAATCCCCAAAAAACACCCTTGTAATTGAGGAACCCACCCACCAAGTTGGCTACACAAACTCTCCAGTCAAAGTCACCAATGGGACCCAAATAAGCAGTGGCAGCCAGATCTGCACTCCCACACTCTGCCTCCAACACTTCCCAAAGGGTGAGCCATAGGCGTATGGGTGGAAAAGGCTGTGAGTCAGACTTTAGATGCTCTTCTGTTCTCTCACCACAGCAAAGAATCTCAAAATGGCCTAGAGATCTAGTTCATAAAGCAGCTTAACAGGTACACTTCTATCCTGTAGACAACCAAAGCAACAAAAGATGACGTGGACAATGGTCTTATATATCCTTATTTTAAGATATGGAATCAGTCGTAAACTCTAAAATCTGATTTGGGATAGGAAGGATGGATCTGTATTCTTGATGAATTGTATTTGTGTGGGTGTGTGTAGACTAGTCCCTACAGCTGTGGATGGAAGCAGACTGATGTAGGGGACACAGTGTTGATTTAGTCAGGGCCCTTCTGAAATGTTCTTACAGACTCCTGCACGTCTCCATTCCAGCTCCACATACTCCCACAAATGTCTAATGAACGATGTGAAGTACTCTGGCATCTTCTCCTTCTGACCACATACTCCATGACAGCAAGACATATGCCCTATTCATTAAAACCTCTTTTACCTCCTCAATACAAATAGTATGACTCATCATCAGTGGCTAAAACGCCCATCATTGGATTCAAAGACCAAGCTCCACTGTTAGCTAGCAGTGTGACTTTGAGTTACTTAATCTTTTTAAGTTTCTATTTCCAAATAAGTAAAATTGGAATTACAACAGTGCCTATTTATTATGAAATCAAATTAAACAAATCCCAGGGGGCCTAGTGCCTGGCCCATAATAGGCACTCAATAATATTGTGTTTGCTGTTATTATAATCTTTAATTATTATAATATTACTGCATCAAGATTTTATTATTCACAGTCCTGAATAAAGAAAAAATGTTGAGCTTGAGTTTCTGCTTATGAACATAGAGTCACACTTATACATGTATATTTTCTACATTGGCCCTTCACCTTTTCCTTCCCTTTTGATGATACTTTCACTGCATCAGACCAGAATCTTCCCACTTAATTTAGATGATTCATTTTTCTTTCCAAATCCAACACTTATTTCTCCAGGGCACTCACCTCTGAGTAACAAGATTTGTGGAGGTCATCTGAGTGGGCAGCTCTCAGTGCAATATATGAGAGCACATTAGCAGACCCTGTAGCCCCGGGCTTCCTGGCTTGTGATTTACAAGTAGAGAAGGAAGGGGCTGCAGCTCCAAGCTCATTCTGTTCCTTGGAGCAGAGCTTAGAGCAGAGCCTGGATCTTTGTTCCTTACCCCTCAGACCAGACCACACTTCTGTGTATTGTATCCCTCCCCTGATCATGCTCATTCAGCTCCCAAGTGAGCCTCTACAGTTCTGCCCCTGCTAATGATGCACATGCAACTGAATCAGGCCTGAAAACACTGTGAGCCTGGCAGGTACAAAAGCTTCTTTTTCACCTATAACACACCAGAACACATTTAATACCAGCAACTGCAGAGTGAGCACATTCCTCTTTTCATCTTGCTCACCAAGCCCAATTGCAATATCTTCAGTTATGAGCTTGCCGCATCAAAGGCTCCATTGTCCTTTTCATTATCAGTGAAAGTTCCCTAAGAAGATTCATTAAATATTGAGCTAGAGGCCTACTATCAATTTGGTGTCAAGAGAATGCAAACAAAGCAGAAGAATTTCCAGGCTGATTTGATTTTTAGTGGCCTGAGAACATATGTAACTGAGTATATTTACCCAGCATACATGGGGGGAATTATATACTCATTAATTCTACATTATTCGGAATAAATTTTCTCAAGCACGACTTCTTTACATGTCTCTGATTGGGAATGTACTATACTGTCACTGCAAATGATTACGTGGGGATGAATATGATAACTATTCCATTGCATGAAGCTTAGACATTTTTTCTTAGTTTATGATGGTTTGAACAAACTTTGAGAGAATGTCATGGCCCTTGGATTTTAAACCTTCTGAAATATTAAGTAGTATATCCTATATCAATCACTATATAATTTTGTTATCATTTAGTATCTCCTATTTGTAAATTTTCTTTAATGAATTGGGTTATATTCCATTCTCATGACTTGAAAGACTAAATAGAAATCTTAAGGAAGACAGGGTGACTCGTAGCAATACTGGTTATGTGCATGGAAGTTTTGAGGAAATTCAAGCTGGGCCATTGTCCTTATTTTTATACACAGAAAGAGTACAAGTAAACTAGTCTTTGTGGTCTTGAATACAGCAGCCAAATTTCTACAGTGCTAAATTAATTGATTCATATTACCAGCTCTAGTATCCAAATTATTCCTAAAGGGTGAAAAGTAACTTTTTTTCAGAGGGATTTCTGCAAAACATTACTTTAGAATATATCCCTGCTCCCTCTTCAGATAAATACTCTAGGTTAAAAGCATTTCTTAGTCAAATAAGCCTCGGAATTCCACATTTTATATGTTTGAATCATCATAATTCATAACATAATTAATAATAACTATGAAGTCCTTTAATGAAGAGATCTGTTAAATTTTGAATTGCCCAAGTTTATCTGATAAGAAATCTTTTAATAGACTTTGACTTAAGGAGTATTACAAAACCCACTGTAAAGAAAGCTCTTTTAACACACGTGTTCATTATTTCCTTTAATGTGAAGCAGTCATCTCTCTTTGCAGCATTCATGGGAAATGGAAACACTTGAAGAGTCACTGAGCTAAATAAGAACAGCAAGAGAGAGCACTTCCTTTTTCTCTGACAAAGGGATTTTTTTTAATTGGTCTCTTTTTTTTTTTTTTATTAATTTAGTCTTTTCTGATGAAGGTAAAGTGCCCAAATCCATATTGTCTGTACAGATAGCAGGAACCATGTGCTGGTCTTACTGTTTGCCTCTTCCATCTTCATGCTTCCTTTCCCAAGCAGTGAGTAGCTCAGGGGATGACTTCTTGGAGCATGTCTATAGTTACCATGACTACTCCTGGGCAGGTACTGCCTGAATGCACCTGGTGCTGCTCCAAAGCTTCACGGTCAGCCTATAGATCACTAACATCCTAGATGGCTCTCCCCTTCCAGTAATATAATTGGATCCATTGCTCATCTGTCATGCCCAAAGTAGAAACAGACAACAGGCCATCTGTTCCACCTCTCAGAGTTATTCTTCCTCAGCATGAGGCCCCATCTCTGCTGTTCATTGTTACCATGGTTAGATGCACCCATGGTAACAATGAACTGTGTGGCCTTGGAGCTGCCCACTTAGCTGCCTGAGTGGCACTCTGATTCAGCATTGACTCCTTCTTTGGTTAGCATGGTACTGTTCTTACTGAGATCTGAGAATGAACAACTAATGCAAATACTTTGTATTTTCTGGAGGTGCTTTCCTTGGACTCATTTAATGCATTTTATGGCTCATGTGTCCTCTGCAAATGGTTGGGTCTATTTTGACCAAGTGTGAAAAATAGTTAAGATCATTCCAAGCCAAATGAAGTGTTGAAACGTGCTCTAAAAGGACCTCAAATACTGTAAATGTCTCATGGCCTCTGACACTATGTATTAAGGTGTGTTTTATCTGTTCAGTTCTACTGAAATCCTCATGCTGGGGCTTTTCCTTCCACACCACCTCCACTTCTCTGTATCAGGAAACCCCTTCCTCTTGCCCTGTGATCCAGATGTCATAAAACATACATGTTTGCTGGGGGATGCACAAGGCCCCCTGGTTCCATCCCCAGCACTGGAAAACTACCTAACTAAATACACACACACACACACACACACACAGGTGAGCACACACAAGCTGATGAGAAAGAGACTGGTGCTTTGAGGGGGCTCTGCAAAGATCAAAGTCTTCAAACACCTTCGGCCTACTCATTGGACAATAGTTTGGTATTAGTACTGTGGAGAGAAGACTTGCCTACCACTGCAACAAGATAAAAAGTGAAGCGTCTTCTCCACTATAGCCCTGAGAACCCATTCTTCAAATGGTGACAGGTGTAAAGCAGGTATGGCTGAGCTCTCTTCCTCCTCTCTCTATGAGGATCTGCCTGATTCCTAAGACCTGGAAGTGTCCCTGTGTACACAGCTGAAACTAATTCTGATTTTAAAAAAAAACCCACCCCCAGTATTCCTAAATATCTACCAGCCAGTGGTTAATGAGCTATATTACTATATTCGTTAAGCACTATGCTAATGCCTTACATATATTATTAAAGTTTATCTTAATTCCTTCAACTAGTTTCTATTATCCCAGTTTACATTTTGAGTAAATTGAGAATTGGAGAGACATTCTTATGTACTCCAAACCACACAGCCCTTAGTTGGTAAAGTTGGAATTCAGATTCCTGTCTGTGGACTTCACCAGTCATATTCATAACCTCTTTCCTATGTTGCATGTTACTGTACTATCTGTCCACCTAGTCAATATAATTTCAAATATCCCATTACTGAGTTGCTATGTCCAAGGATTGTTCTTGTCAAAATGTTTTCCTACAATTTCCCCCATTCTCTTGGGTCTTTTTCCATCCTCAACCCTTCTTTTATGCCCCAACCTGCTCTTGTTATGCAGACCACATCCAGTTAAATTCCCAGCCAAAAAGATATGCTTGAAATGCAAATATCATATGCCTAAGAAGCATCATGGTCCACTGCCCGTGAGAATGACCCCTAATGCTTTTTACATAGCACTTTACATTTGGCAAAATACTCTACCATATTACCTTATTTAATGTGAACAAACAACTGAAGGTTCAAATAGCAAAATTACTCTCTCTTAGGCAGTTCATGAACAAACTGGCAATGGTGACATTCTCCAATAAAAGAGGAAAATTTTTGAGCCAAAGATAATGTTTGGTGTTTTTTTTAAGTCCTTAAAAGTAATTAGTGAGCATTTTCTGTTTTTAATTTAAAGTTCACATTTGCACTTTTACAGACAGGTATGTTTGTATATCACAAGTCTCTTGTTTTATAACCTGGAGCAAGTCTCCATTAACATTTTTATTGATAATAATTAGAAAAGGCAGTGGTTTAGCAAATAAACAAATGATTGCCTTGAGTTAAAATACTCTAAGTTTTTCTTTTTCTTTTTTTTTTTTTATTTGTAAGAAATGTCATAGGGATTGACAGGAAAGGGATGAGAAAGGAGGGTCAGGGAGAAAAACAGAGCATAGACATGATCAAAGCCCAATATATATGTGTGTGTGTGTGTGTGTGTGTGTATGGAGACACCATAGTGAAACCCACACATTTGTACAATTAATATGTGTTTATAATCATAGTAACAAAATTTATGAGATAACACGGACATTTGAATATTGGATTTTTATATCTGAGGATAGTAGGGAAATACTAACTTTTTAGGTATAATTAATAAGGAGGGTGACTCAAAATGGGGTTGGGAGAGAGAGCATGGGAGGAAGATTACCTCTACATAGGGAATAGGGGTGGGAGGGAAAGGGAGGGAGAAGGGGAATAGCATGGATGGTGAAAGGAGACCCTCATCATTATACAAAATACATGTATGAAGATGTGAATTTGATGCCAACATACTTTATCTATAATCAGAGATATGATAAATTTGTATAATGTATAATATACAAATTGTATAATGTATAATTATACAATTTGTATATTATATACAATATTACATATTGTATATAATACACCATTGTATAATGGTGTATTAAGAATTGTAATGCAAAAATAAATAAATAAATAAATAAAATGTTTAGATAAGGATCATTTTTCCAGTTAAAAAAGTGAGTCTTAATCTTTAAAGATTGCCTACAGAAATATTAACAGATGAAATGATGTCATGTTTTGAATTAACTTCAAAATAATTTTCAGGGGGAGTCAGGCAGTGGAAGCCGAACTATGAGACAAATTGCCTGAGACAAATTGCCACAGGTCGGTGTGGGTTTACAGAAGGTGATGGCACTGTTATCTCTACTGTTAATAGGTTTGTGATTTTCACAATAAAAAGATACATTAAAAACCACATAAACAAATTTTTAAAGGTAGTGTCTTAAGCCCATATTTTGGAGATACGCTGTTACTCTTATAGTGGACAATAACCTTTGGCTGTATTACTGTAATAGTAAGCCCTGTAGAATGACTGTTCACATATGTCTAAATTAATGTGCATTCAGATGTCCTCTGTTGGATTCCAGATCATCCTGACGTGGTCCTTTTTAAGTCGTGTTAGGATGGTATTCACTCTGTTGCCCCCATTCTCATCAACTCCCTAGCATCCTTTGTGTTTTCCTGAGAGTCTCAAAAGATTCATCTGTGGAAATATTTTGAATATGTCTTCTTACCACTTAGAACATTTTTTTTGGGGGGGAAGCTTCTAAGACCACCCTCAGATTCAAAAATTTCCTAAAAGTATTCACAGAAATCAAAAAAGCCCTTCCTGTCGATGGTTGATGACAGAGAAAGGATAGTGATAAAAATTAGCAAAACTAAAAGACACACAGAGTAGAGTCTAGCTGAAGCCAGGAATGAATGTCCAAGTAACCTATCTCAGTGGGGACATCAAATAGCACTTAATTCTCCTCAAAATGATCTGTGACAGCATATATACACAAAACATTATCAAACCAGGGAACCCCATCTGAACGTTAGGGTCCAGGATATTTATTTGGGGTCAGTCACACAAGTGTGGAGTTTCTATGGTCTGACCTTACTTACTCAGTCTCTGGCACCCAGAAATCAAACATATAACTTGGCTTAGGAACCTAGGCAAACAAAAACAGGCATTTGTCATAAATCATATTGTTAATATAAACTATCTGGTACAGTGCAAGGTCTCAGTCCTATGAATATACTCTTATCAGGCAGGATAGTCCAAGGGCTTAGAGCTTATCTTCCAGGACCAGGCCATTCTTTGCCTGATTGAGTGCCCCAAGATTACTGAGCTATTTCTTGACTGCACAGAAACCTATTGAACAAAACCTTCTTTAATATTGGTTTAAATATCTCTAGTTAGCGTTATGCTGATTATCTTCATTAATTAAATAATACAGTGGACCTATGGCAGTCCCAGAAGCTGTGGATCCAAAGACAGTTAAAACATAGTAGCTCTATTACTTTTAAAATATCCCAAAGTAGCCCTTCTTAATTGGAGGGTGTGGGGGCAGTAGAGAATTATTACTGGGTAGCTATTAAATTGTAGCACATATTGATCCATTTCTTGTAGGATAAATCTCATTTTTCTACAACTAAGCACGGCTTCATCTGTTTCATGTCTCACTTTAGAGAATGATAAGGTCCTTTGTACAAGTGATGTGTTCTGTATCATTATGTTTGATTTGAAGGAACGCTTGTGAAGAATGCAGCAGAATATAGCAGAAAAAGCAGTGTCAGAATTTCTGTATCTGCCACTTAATAGCTGTGTCTTGGCTGGCAAAAATCACAATTCTGAATTCCAGTTTCCTCATGTATACAGCCAGTATCTGGACTGTGTAGTTCTTAAGCTTCTGTGAAGCTATTAGTGCAGTTCACCAAATGCTCCTGGCTTTCTTCCTTCTGTGGATCTGGAAGATTACAACCCCTCAAAGTCTTTCTTTGGTCAATGAAATGCAAGTGGAATGACAGGCGCCACTCCCAGGTAGACACCTTAAGAACTATTATGTGATTTCCCGTATACCATACCCTCTGCTGTGGTGACTGTGGAAGCATCTTCTGTGGATTACTGTGGAACTCATCCTTCTGTCCCCATCAAGCTGCACTGGGCATATAGCCTGAATGCAAAATAGACCTAACTTTTTTAATGAGACACTAATTTGGGGGCTGTTGGTTGCCAAAACAACACAAAATTTAATAGATAGATCCCTCATTGATAGATCCCCTCAGTCTCATTCCAATCTCAATTGTCAATAATGGCAAAAGAGTCTTCCAAAGTCAGCCTTGTTATCCATTCTCACCCCAACCCTCTCAACCCCAATGGGATCAAGCCAAAAAACTTATAGTCATTTCTCATTTCTGTTAAGTTGTCTTGGCTTCTTTATCCTTAAGGGGTAAAGTCCTTAAAGGCTGCCTCACACATCAGCTTACCAGACTCTTATCCTCCCATTCTTTTCAGATACCTTGGGCTCCCTGTTCCTTAGTGCAAAACATTAATTCTTAGAATGGAAGGATCTTGACTCGTACTCCATCCAGTTGGTCCTCATCACTGCCAGTCATATTGCTGTCCAAAAGGATGGCTGCTGTGACAAAGTACCACACTCTAGGCAGCTTCAATGACAAAAATTTATTGTCTCAATTCTGTAGACTACAAGTACGAGATCAAAATGTCAGCAGGAGGGGCTGGGGTTGTGGCTCAGTGGTAGAGCGCTTGCCTAGCATGTGTTAGGCACTGGGTTCGATTCTCAGCACCACATAAAAATAAATAAATAAATAAAATAAAGGTTCCTTGACTACAGGGTATTGATTTAACATTAGAGCAGCTCTTAAATGTTAATCACCATCTTATGAGATAAGTTTTGCTTTCCTGTACTTCCTCTTACTAGGACTCTCCCCACCCCCATTAGTGACACACCCATGGTACCATAACCCTAAGCCAATCCCAGAAGGACAGGGCTACTTTGTTCTGGAAAACCCCATGGTACCATCCATCTAAGACAATCCCATGCTATTCCCCACCCACCTAACTCTGATGCAAGCACCCCAGAACCTATCCTATAGTGCCACAGCTATAACTCCAAACCCCTACCCCACAAAAGCTGAATACCCAAACGTCTCTGTGCCCCTCTCCTCTCTATAGAGAGATGGCCTTAATTTATCAGCTTTGACAAACAAATCTTCGTGTGGATCTCTGCCTGGTCTCCTGCTTGCCCGTCTCTCACTTTCTCACTTTGCTTTCATTGACAACTAAAAAATATTTTAAAAATAATGTCAGCAGGATTGATTCCTTCTGAAGGCTGTGAGGAAGTATCTGTATAGCCCCAAGACACCTAGTTTCTGGTGCTTTTCTGGCACTCTGAGTTTCCTTGGCTTATAGACTTATTACCCAATTCTTTGCCTTTATCTTCAAATGGTATCTCCTTTTGTGTCCCTGTGTCTGAATTTCCCCTTTTTATAAAGATATTGATTATATTATATCGGGAGACTTCTCTGTTTCAGTATGACCTTATCTTAACTAATCACATTTACAATGATCCTAGTTCCAAGTATGGAAATTTTACATATTACATTTACATTCAGAGGTACTGAAGGCTAGTATTTCACCACATAAATTTAGGGGAAACACAATTCAACCTATAATACCTGCTCTCTCCTAGCTTCACAAGGAACACATATCTTTTAGTGATTCAGTTCTGTGTCTTATTATCCATGCTTCAGTCTTCCACTTCTGAAGTCAAACCTCTGAGGCCTGCTCCCAGATTGTATTCTAACTTGGATTCTCCTCCTTGTTTAAACTAGATTGTTTTATTTTTTTATAATGAGTAAAATGCACTTTCTCATTTTATTATCAAGTGTTGACTATTTCATGAAATTTGTTGAATACTATACTGAAAATGAAAAAAACAGAATGGTTGTATGCACCATTAGATAGTCAAAAATTTTAAGTTGAACAATAGTTAAGTTGGGGAATATCTGTATTGAGAAGTGAATGTATTCCTTATTCCCTAAGAGCTCACAATTTATGCAGTGAGCAAATCTACAATTAAGAAAAAGACTTTCCCACAGTTCACATTGTGTAACCCTCCAACAGCTCTGTGAGAAAACCAGTATTTCACAAGCTGGGAACAGAACATTCCTGTATCACTATGATCCAAATCAGAAGACACAAAAGAAGAGGTTGGAAAGTAAGTGAAACATGGGAAAGGTAAAATCCCAGCTGGACCTTACACCAGATGGATACAGTGAAAGAAATACATTCTGACAGAAATGCAATCCCTGTTCTTTCTGTTTTTATTGTTGTTTTTATTTTTATTTTTTTTTCTCTCTCTAGCTTCTACAAATGAGGGAAAACATTCAACCCTTGAGTTTCTGAATCTGTTTTATTTTACTTAGCATTTACCTACAAAGAACATAACTTCATCTTTATAGCTGAGTAAAACTCTATAATGTACATACTTCATTTTCTTTATTCAGTCATCTGTTGACACACACCTAGTCTAATTCCAACACTTGGCTATTATGAATTGTGCTGCTCTAAACATTGGTATGTATGTATCTATTATAGCTTGTTGATTTTAGTTCTTTGAGATAAATACCCAGCAGTGGAATAGCTGGGTCATCTGGTGGTTCTATCCTAGTCTTTTGAGGAATCTCTATGCTGATTTCTACTGTGTCTGCACTAGTTTGCAGTTCTGTTGAGAGCCACAGCCAAAGCCGCCCCAGCAAACTTCCAGCTGATTGGCTCACCACGGCACCAACAAACTTTCAGCTGATTGGCTCCTCTGGGTGACACTTATTGGGCTGTTTCCCCACCCTTTCAGACAACGGAGCTGCTCATTGGGGGACTCTTTTGGCTCCACCCATGCGACCCAGCCAATCGGTCTCAAGAGTTCCAGTAGAGGCTCTCACCAGAAGAGCTGGTGGTGGCAGTTGGGCTCTGAGGGAATTCCTGGAGAGCTGGAGTGGTGCGGCCTGCTTTCTAAAAATAAAGTTTGTTCCTGTTTGACAAGTGGCTCGTGAATTGTGGCCAGCCAGACTGAGGCACAGTTCCACCACCAATTCCTAAGTGTTCCTTTCTCCCCACATCCTCACCAGCATTTATTCTTTATATTCTTGATGACTGTCATTCTAACTGGGATGAGATGAAATCTCAGTGTACTTTGATTTGCATTTCCCCTGATTGCTAATGATGTTGAACATTGTTTCATATATTTTTGGCCATTTGTTTTTCTATAAAAAAAAATCTTAAAAGTTCATTTTCCCATTTATTGATTGTGTTTGTGTTTTGGTTAGGTTTTTTTTTTTTTTTTTTTTTTTGTGTGTGTGTGTGTGTGTGTTAAGTTTTTTGGAGTTCTTTGTATATTCTGGATATTAATTCTCTCTGTCAGAAGAGTAACTGGCAAAGAGGTTTTTGCATTCTTTAGGCTCTTTTTTCACACCACTGTTTCCTTTCCTGTGCAGTAGCTTTTTAATTTGATGCTATCCCACTTATTTTTCTTGGTTTTATTTCTTGCCCATTAGGGGCCTTATTAAGGAAGGGTGATAGATAGGTAGAAGGGATATCAGTCAAGGGTGAATAGGGAATCAAGGTGGGGGGAGGGAAAAAAAGGGGAAGAACTGAAGAATAAGATTGACCAAGTTATGCTTTATGCATGTACAAATATACCATAGTGAATCTCACTTTTATTTATGATTATAATTCATCAATAAAAATTAAACATATAAACTAATACAAGGAAGACCAGAAGAATAGAGGAAAGAGAACAGAGGGAGAGAGGTGGGAAGAGAAGGGGGAAGTACTAGGGAATGAATTGGAATAGATGATGTCATGTGCATATATAACTATGCCACAACGAACCCCACTATTATGTATAATCATAATAATAGAAATAGAAAAATGAAATGTAATCCCAGGTTTAGTATTATTTTAATTAGGGATCAGGAGGAATGATCCACCTTAAAATACTTTGGTGACATTATGGTTTCTATGCTTACAATAATTTCTTCTGTATACTTGAACAACATCCATGAAAGAAAAAATGTCCCCTCTGGAGAATCCAACCCTGCTGACATTTTGATCTTGAACTTCTAGTAGAATAGGGAAAGACAGTGGAATGAACCTGACATTTGTATGTATGTATATGATAATGCCACAGTGGATCTCACCATCATGTATATTCACAAGACATTAATTTAAGAAAAACTATATGTAAATAGCAGAAAGATCAGAAGAGTAGAGGGAAGGGAATGGGGTGGGAGGAAGGGAAGGAAAGGACAAGTACTGGGGATTATATTAGAAGAAACTATGTTCCATGTTTTTATAATTATGTCACATATGACATTAAGAACTAATATAAGTAAATAAATACTCTAAGAAAATTAATTTCTATTTTCTATGCCACCTGGACCAGTATTTCATTATGCAACTCTAACAAACTAATAATTGTGGCTACTTCTTTTCAATAGAAAAAAATTAATAAAAGATCAAAATTCAAATATAATGAAAAAACTTATTACTCTTTTTTATTTAAGAAACTTAATGAAACTAGTTTATTTCCCCCAAGGAAATACTGTGGCAAAAAAAGAGACCTGTTTTAAACAATATTAATACATTTAATGCATACACCTAAATGTGGAAGAATGATTCCTGACGTAAGAGGAAACATGAGGCTTATTTTCCAGGAAGGAGATAAATTTATGGCATGTCACAATTGGTGGACAAAGTGTCTAGGAAAACAAAAGCAGAAATTGGTGATATGGCTTGGATGTGGTGTCCTCCAAAAGCTCACATGTGAGACAATGCGAGAGGGTTCAGAGGGGAAATGATTGGGCTGTGAGAGCTTTAACCCAATCAGTGAATTAATTTCCTGATGGGATAAATTGAGTGGTAACTGAAGGCAGGTGAGGTGTGGCTAGAGGAGATATGGGGCATTGGAGGCGTGGCTTGGGGCTATATATATTTGTATCTGGCAAGTGGTGATCTCTTTCTTGGCTTTCTGATCACCATGTGAGCTGCTTCCCCCTGCCACACACTAGACCAATGTTCACCCTCACCTCAAGCCCTGAGAAATGGAACCTGCTATCCATGGACTGAGACATAAAATACAGTTTTCCTCCCCTAAAATTGTTCTGGCCAGGCCCTTTAGTCACACTGGTGGAAAAGCTGAGTAGAACAATTGGTGAGAAAATACAAAGAAGAAATTTGAGGAACTGTAAAAAAAAATTGCCTAGAGTTAAAAAAAAAACCAAAGGAACATGGAGACAGCATTCACCACTATATAAAGGGCTTTAGCTTGTCTTATATCTGTGTTAATTTTAAAAACAAAATATTTTTCCATATTTATATGACATCCCAGTTTGTCTTCATATTTTGTGAAATTTTAATAAAAACAGTACAGAGTTGATCGTTAATCTTAATTTGGGTGATAAACTAACATGCTAGCAATGTATAGCTACAATAATACAAATCGGTATTTTTACCACAGCATTGTGGTTGAAGACAAATGATTGCCAGTTTTCCCGGGTTCAAATCTTAACCCCATATCTTAGCAAGCATGTGGCCTCAGCTAAATTATTCAGTCACCTTTTATTACCTGTTTCCTCATCTGCAAAATGCAGTTATATTATCTAATCCATAAGATCAAATAAGTTAGTAGACATAAAGTTCTCAGAACACTTCCTAGAATAAAGTGAGAACCATACAAATATTTATCTTTATCATCATCAATATGAATCACAAAGGAACAAGAATTATTAGCCTATTGTCATGGGTGCTGTTTCCTTTTGAGGATGTTGCCCTATGTCCAGAGGATTTGAGGAGAACAGACTGTGTCAGGAGGGGAGGCTTTTTACAAATTATTTTTAAGATGAAATTGGAAGAAGAGTGCAATTGAAACATTGCTTTCCTCAGATCAATATTTTTTTAAAAAAGAAAAAGGGTAACAAATGATTAGATGAATACTCTGGCTGTATATTCCTATCCCATGCTCTGAAATAACCCATGTTTTTAAACTTCATTTATTCTTTTACTCCTGATTATTCTCAGCATTTTCAGGTGAGGATCACTCATTATAAGACTGGATTTCAAAAAGGAAGAAATGAATTCCCGTGGTTTTTAGCAATTCAGTTTCCGCTCTGAATGCTTTTTTTCCCCTGCTTTAGAAAAATATTACAAATATCACAGAGACTTCACTTATTTTGAGCAACAGGCCCTGGATTTAGCTTTTGTTTGTGGAGAGGACTGATTACTACCCAGATCACATGCTCAACAGGAAGCAAGCATTGATGTGATGAGAGCCACCTCAGGGCCACACTTACATCCAAGTTCGAACATCCATCTGCAGTGGGCCCGCCGACACCCAAAGTAACATAAACCTGAAAACCCTACAAATACTGAGCGGGGGTACTGCTTCAGAAGATCTGAGGAAGAGGGATGCTAGCAGAAATGGAAGCAGACATGTTGGGGACTTATTTCTAGACCCTACACATTCAGGATTTGTCTAAAAATTTTCACTGGATAAATCTTTTCTCTGGCATTTGAGATGAGGTGGGCTGGGCTACAGGAAAGGTTCATTCTTCAGTCTTAGGGGAAATAGCCTCCTTTTTGTTCTTTGATCTTATAAAAATAGCTAAAAATGGAATGCTTTTCTGTATACCAGGTTAAAAAATAAAAACTCCTTAACATGCATTATTGCACTTCTTCCTCTCAACAATCTCATAAGTACTTTTACCTCAATCATTTTCAAAAATAAGTCTTAGGGAACTTAAGTAATATTTCAAAAATTATATAAATAGTCGGGGACAGAGCCAACAACTAGATTGTCTGACTCCAGGACCTGAGCTCCTAAACACAGTGCTACCCTCCCATAACTCTCCCTTCTGTTCATCCCTTGTACTGTTGGTCCCTCACACCACAACACGTTTTCTGCTTAAAGCTCAGCTTGAACCAGGTCATTCCTCTGCTTAAGATATTTTGATGACCACCTATTGCACACCAAACTCCAGAGCTGGCCTTCAGGGCATTATGGTTTGCATCTCCAAAGTCATCTTACAGTTGCTCTAGGCTCCAACCAAACTGCATTTGCTACTCCCAGCCATGATGGGCTCTCTGCCTCTGCTCTCACTCCCCTCTCAGCCTAGAACCTCTGCTCCATCATTTCCACTTGTCGAACAACCATTACCTGCTACCAGTGGCTACTGTAATAGCAATCAGTGGTAACTGTTTTTTTGAGCCCTTGCTCTATACCAATTTTGTGACCAGACTTCTACCCTATGAGATAAATACTGTTATTATTTCAGCTTTTTAAATGGGGAAATTGAGGTTCAGTGACACCAGGTCCAAAGTCCCATAGCTACTAAATGGACTGAGGAGAATGGGAATCCAATTGTCTGAAGCCAGAGTATGAGTTCCTGGCCACTATGCTATTCTGAGTAGAGCCATGCCCAGCCTTTGAAGTCTCATGCACCACAATTGTATACCATTTTACTCAGCCTTCTTGGTACCCTAGCAAAAAAATTAGCCATCAGCCTCTGCTTCCTAGAGGGCCTCATACTGTGGGCCTCTATTGTAAAAATTACTTCACTCTGTTTCATTTTAGCTGTATCTCTCGCCCACAAGATTCGCTCTGCTTGAGGCCATGGCATTTGTCTTTGTGTCCCTGGTGAACCTAGTGCCATTGCTGAAGCTCAGCAGGAGCTTCCTTGATGTGTGCTGAATTCATTCAATGCCTGTTTATTGAACTCCTACTGAAAGGATCTCACCCCTGGCCCGCAAGCTCCCGGGTGTAATTGTTCTTATCCTTTTTTAGTTCACATCCCCCTTTGAGAATCTGATGAAAGTCATGCATCTTTACAACAGGAAAATGCAACAACCAATAAAATTTTACACCCTACTTTATGTGGCTCATGAATTCTGGGTTCAGAACCTAATTTGAAGTGAATTGAATTATTAGAAAGCTGAATGTTTTTTGTTATTTAATAACCAATTCTTTTCCCCCCAGGCTACAGAAATCCAACTACAGCTACCTTGGATAAAAGGAGAGGATGGTGGTGGTGGTTGTTGTTTAGCATCGTGAGTTCAGGAAATAAACAGGCAAAAAAAAATAGAAGTGTGAATTTGGCTCTCTGATATGCACCTCTCTGCAGATCACTTTTAGTCTCTCAAACTAGGTTCCTCTGCAGCTTGAAGAATATGTTTGCTGACAGCTCCTGTATGTCAAATCTACCAGAGCAGTTGGCCCTCCTCCCTTAATCACAATTTTTTTTAAAGATCCCAGGGAAGGATTCTGATTGGCCCACTTAAGTAACACATGGATTCCAAGACAGCTGGTTGTGGAAGGAAGAAAAGTTTAACTGAAAGGGGGAAGTCCTTCCCAGAAGAACTAAGGAATAGAAGGTCAACATGGGTCTTCTTACCAGTTCACATCTGTTTCTTGCATACAGCCACCTGCATCCCCTGCAGCCTCATTCAGGCAGCACCCAAAGCCCTCACACTTCTTTGTCCTCCCCACCTTTTCTCTAGCACCTTCAAAACTTACCTGTTCTGTGGGGTAATCCTTTCATCTCTCATTCTTTCATTTTTAAGAGAATAGTTAACTAACCTAGGGGACTGATCTGAGATAGAGAAAAATAAACAAACAAGAAAGACAGTCACTCAGGCTGTATCCTTGAGAGAAAGAGAAGTAATTTGATCAATGCCCATCTACATTACATAATCCCCTTATCCCGAAGTAGTTCTAATGAGAGAATCGTCTCAGATGTTACATATGCCGAACTTCAATGCTACTGATACAGAGAGCTAAAAGGGCTTCTCGAGATCCTCTGTATAGTCCCTTGTTCTATAGATGAGGAGACTTAGGACTAGAGAGTCACTTGTAAATTAATATCAGAGGCAAGCCAGAACTCATATCCCCTGAAGTCCAGTTCAGTTATCCTCTTCCTTCATGATGCACCAAGGATGAAGAGTTTGTCACAGGCCCAGTGGGGCTCACGTTCACTCCACCTGAGTTGTTTCCTCACTGGCAAGTCCTTACTTCAATACTGTCTATAAAAACATAAGGAAGCCTGTTATTATAGGAGGCATAAGTTAGAGGTGTCAGGAGCATGGGCTTTGGAGCCAGGCTCCTAATGGTCACACCTATAACTTACTCTCTTGAGACAAGTTAATTAATATTTCTGGGTCTCAGTGTCCCCATCTATAAAATGAATCCTCCTACAAGTCTTCTGTAGCAATAGTCCCAATAAGTGTTTGTTATTTTTGTGGCTCATATTACTCTAGTTGTAAGCAAATCCACACCATAGAGATGCCTGATAGAATTCTCTTCACTGGGCTGTGGAACAATAAATTAATTCATGAAAATCACTTATAGTGGTTGTCCAATGCAGAACAAGTATTTAATGAATGTAAGTTAGCATAATTAGAGTGAAGTTTCCAGGAAAAAAAAATGGAATGTTTTAAAAGCAAAGGCAATAAAATTAATTAATCTTCTAGAAGTCAAGTAGTTCCAACCCTTAATTAGCTAGAATTCTTCTCCTAACATACCTTCTTATGACAACAACACAAAGAAACACTGTTGCCAGGAGTTTAAAGATAATAAAACAATCCAATATAAATACCTAAAGTATTTTTAGCATCCCAATCTACTAAGCAGGCTGTCTGCATCTGCTATGCTTTACAATCAAAGCTTTACAATCAAATTCAGAATAATAATCTCTGTCTCCTTAAATCATGAGACCTCAAAGACAAAGAAGTCATAATAATTGCTATCGTTTGAGGACAGCTTGTCAAACAATGGGCAATGTGCTTAGTGCTTAACATACATTATGACCGAGTACATATCCATGCATTCATTTAATCCTCTTACTTGGGTTGTATTTTTACACCTAATTGACAGTTAGATACACACTTTACAGATAAGGAAGATGAAAAGTGGAAAAGAGAAGTAACTTCCAAACTTATACAATTGTTTATTGTGAGTAGGATTTGCTCACAAATTTTTTTATTCCAAATCCAGCAATCTGATCATCTGTTTATATTCTTTTATTTCTTTACCATTAAAAACTTTCTTTAACAAAAACTTTAACATAAAAGTGTATATGACTCAATTTTTATGTCATAGTAAAATAGGCCCTTTGGAGAGGGGACATGGGTTACTCTGCCATTATTTATAGTCCTTCCAAGCTTCTAACATGATAATGATATTTACTCCTGTTACCACCATTCCAATGTTGTTCTATTGCCCCCAAGTTCTTCCCACATTCATCTGTCATAAGATTCCTAAACAGACCAAATACCCACAATATTCCTTGGACATGTCTGCCACCATTTAATTCAGGGTTAACTTCTTGTTCATACCTTTTTCAACTCAGGAGGGTGAGCTTGGTTCATGTTGTCTACTCGAAAGCTCAGAGCTTCCCTGTTTATGTTCTTAATTTCCACTTACTAAGCAAGGAGTGATTCATCTTTTATTTTCAACCAGAAAACAACAGAGGTTTCTCCTTGATTCTTAATTATCTAGAAACTGGAGCAGATTAGATCTGCGAATCTATTTGCCAGTGTATGAATTCTTTTTCCCTACTGTGAGCAAGGAAAGCTGAGAGTTAACTGTGGACACTGGCTTGTAACTCCATCAACACAAGAACTGCACATATTCATTTCTGCTTCCTCAATAGAACCAAGAAGAAAAAACTTCTTCATGTTTATGGGAAAATAAATATTGAACAAACAAATAAGTATATAAATGTGCATATCAGCCTCTCTATCACACAGCTCTGTTTCAAAGAGAAAAGGTGTTCCAGGTGGAAAAACAGGAGGTATAGTAATAATAATCACTAATTAAAGTACTTTCTAGCTGTGTGATCATAAGTAAGTTGCTTGAACTCTGTGACTTTTGGTTTTCTCATTTGGAAATTGAAGAATTGCATATTGTATCATTCATATTGTTGGAAGAATTAAACTCTAAGAAATTCCAAAATTCCTGTTACATCATGACCCCTCAAAAATCTATTTTGTTTTTTCTTCTTCCTTATTTTTAAAAAAATTTCTCCATAAACCAACTGATTCCTTACATTGACAAATAGAATGTATCATTCACAAAGTCCTTTATAATCTACAGAGAATATCCTGGGCTATCTTTTTTGAACATCATGATAAACCCAAAAGATAAGAAGAATAGAATAAACTCATTTTATCTCAAGTTATAGTTGACAAAACCTATTCTCTTTCAGTTTATACAGTGAGTAAATCGTAGTGCCAAGATTCAAATCTAGATCCACTGGAATAAAATCTGATCCTTATTGATACTCGGAATACCTTTTAGAGGAAGAAAAAAATATTATAATCCTTCAGATTAAATAGTATATATGTTCTAAATGCATATTTACATGATACCATAAGAGTCAGAAAGCTACATGACATCTGCAGGTTTGGTTTATAGTGTCTCTCCTTGTAAAACACATTTGATTAGTTGAGAAAACTAATTATAGCATTTTTTACCAGGTGTCACTCTGACATTAACACTGGATCATGGCAGGATCACAGCTTAACATAACAGCTATGCATAAAACTCAGAGCTCATCAACTCTAGATAGAGCTGTTGGCTTTTATTCTATGGAGTCAACTGGTCAGGTGTACACAATTAATTAGGACTGTTTTTAATAAAACTCTAGTTTCTACACATTGATCAAAAGAATTTCACTTTTTCTGACATTCAAAAGTCTAAGAAGAAATGGAAAAAATAGCGGAGATCCGGGCTGACTGATCTGCGCGGCCCACCCCGTGGATACAGAAGGCGGGGCAACACCGAGAAGCGACCAGCAAGCAGGGAGAAACATTGCTGCGGATTCTGTGGAATCCTGCCTGCTGAGCCCCCACTGAGCCCCGGGCTGAGTTCGGGATTTCAGACGGGGAAGGAAGTGGTACAGTTCTATCCCCCACAATGGAAACTCCACCAAGGAAACCAGCGGCCACCGTCTTGGAGAGCTGAAGCAACCACTGCCACTCTCCGACAGATTGCAACTATAAAACAGGTGTGTGTTACTCAGCTCAGCTCCCATACAGCGGGGAATTCACATAAAATCTCTCCTAGGCTTTCCGGGGGAGGGATTATCAGAGCAAGCCTGCATAAAGATGCGGGGAAAACTAGAGACACCTGACCTTCAACTCCCCCTCCCATCAGTGGCGAAAATGAAACCTGTCTAGCCAGCGCTGGGGGAGGGGCAAGCAGAAAAAATCAAAACAATAGAGTGCTGGGGTTCCCAATAGCCACCCTCCACACCCAACAAACGGCAGGCCCAGAGTACAGTTTGAACTGCCGAGAGGCATCACTCAGGGGAAATCTGGTCTAGCAGGAGAAACCAGGACTAGCAGGAGAAACCAGGGGACTAGAGGCCAGGCCCTCACGACTGGGCGGCTGGAGTCCGCCCCCCCCACCGGCGACAGCCCACCCGCTGCCCGCACGACTGGGTGGCTGGAGACCGCCTGCCCGCCAGCGACCAGGAGCTGAAACCAACCAGAGACAGTCCAGTCCCACCCCCCGATTTGGACACCCTGGCAAGGAGCCTGGGGCCAGCCATAGCAGAGAGGTGACGTCACTGGAGCTCGGCCGTCGGAATTCCTTCCCAGCGGAATACACTTTAGCAGGCATAGTCTACCAACACAAAGGAGAGACAACAGAGATATACAAAACCAAAGCAAATCTATAGAAGAGAGCAGAAACACAGCAATCAAATAGAGCTGGAAAGTAACGTGAACATCATGAAAAAACAAGGGAAAAAAGGAGTACAAACAATGCAGGACAACTTAATTCTACAGGAGGACCTAGAAGCATCAGAAACAGGGATAGGGAAAGAACTCAAGGCATACCTAACTCAGATGGAAAGGAATATTAGAGAAGACATGAGGCAGCAAGTCCAAGCAATAAAAGTATATTTTGAAAATGAATTAAACGAACAAATTCAAATGGCAAAGATTGAGCTTTACCAGGAGATAGAGATCTTTAAAAAAATCAAACAGTAATCCTAGAAATGCAGGAAACTATAAACTAAATTAAAAACTCAAACGCGAATATTACAAATAGACTAGATCAAGTAGAAGTCAGAACATCAGATAATGAAGACAAAGTTTATCAACTTAAAAAGAATATAGTCAACACAGAAAAGATGCTTAAATCCCACGAGCATTCTATTCAAGAGATATGGGATGTCATAAAAAAAAACAAATTTGAGAGTCATCAGGATAGAAGAAGGCATAGAGATTCAAACCAAAGGAATCAACAACATATTAAATGAAATAATTCTAGAAAACTTCCCAGAGATGAAAGATGTAATGGACTGCCAAATCCTGGAAGCCTACAGGACCCCAAACATTCAAAACCGTAATAGACCAACTCCAAGACATATAATAATGAAGATAGCCAACATACAGAACAAGGAGAGAATATTAAAAGCTACGAGAGAAAGGAGGCAGATTACATTCAGGGGTAAACCAATTAGGTTAACGACTGATTTTTCATCACAGACTTTGAAAGCGAGAAGATCCTGGAACAACGTATTTCAAATGCTGAAAAATTCCAACCAATCCATTCTTGGATTCCAACCAAGAATACTGTATCCAGCAAAATTAAGCTTCAGATTTGACAATGAAATTAAAATCATTCACGATAAACAAAAACTAAAAGAATTTGCAGCTAGAAAACCAGCACTGCAAAGCATTTTGAGCAAAATACTACAAGAAGAGGAATTGAAAAATAGTGACCAAAACTAACAGCGGGAGGTATCTCAGTAAAGGGGGAGGAAAAAGTAAAAACTAGCCAAACTAAAATAAATAAATAAATAAACATGACTGGAAGTACAAATCATATTTCAATTGTAACCTTAAATGGTCAAGAGACATAGGCTAGTAACCTGGATCAAAAAAAACAAATCCAACAATATGCTGCCTTCAGGAGACTCATATGATAGGAAAAGACATACACAGTCTGAAGGTAAAAGTTTGGGAAAAATCATACCACTCACATGGCCCTCGGAAGCAAGCAGGGGTGGCCATACTCATATCGAATAAAATCAACTTCAAACCTAAGTTAATCAAAAGGGATAAAGAAGGACACTATATACTGTTAAAAGGAATCATCCACCAACAAGACATAACAATTATCAATTTATATGCACCAAACAATGGAGCTGCAACGTTCATAAAACAAACTCTCCTCAAGTTCAAGAGTCAAATAGACTACAACACAATAATTATGAGTGACTTCAACACACCGCTCTTGCCATTAGACAGATCCTCTAGACAAAAACTGAATAAAGAAACTATAGAACTCAACAGCACAATCAATAACCTAGACTTACCCGACATATGTAGAATATATCAACCATCATCAAATGGATACACATTCTTCTCAGCAGCACATGGATCCTACTCAAAGATAGACCATATATTATGCCATAGGGAAACTCTTAGTAAATATAAAGGCATGGAGATAATACCATGCACCATATCTGATCGTAATGGAATGAAACTGGAAATCAATGATAAAAGAAGGAAGGAAAAATCCTACATCACATGGAAAATGAACAATATGCTACTGAATGATCAATCGGTTACAGAAGACATAAAGGAGGAGATAAAAAAATTCTTAGAGACAAATGACAATACAGACACAACATACCGGAATCTATGGGACACAATGAAAGCAGTTTTAAGAGGGAAATTAATTTCTTGGAATTCTTTCCTCAAAAAAAGAAAAAACCAACAAATAAATGAACTCACACTACACCTCAAAAACCTAGAAAAGGAAGAGCAAAACAACAGCAAATGTAGTAGAAGACAAGAAATAATTAAAATTAGAGCAGAAATCATTGAAATTGAAACCAAAAAAAAAACATTGAAAAAATTGATAAAACTAAAAGTTGGTTCTTTGAAAAAATAAATAAGATCAACAGGCCCTTAGCCATGCTAACGAAGAGAAGAAGAGAGAGAACTCAAATTACTAACATACGGGATGAAAAAGGCAATATCACAACAGACACTACAGAAATACAGAAGATAATTAGAAAGTATTTTGAAACCCTATATTCCAATAAAATAGAAGATAGTGAAGGTATCGATAAATTTCTCAAGTTATACGATCTGCCCAGATTGAGTCAGGAATACACACACAATTTAAACAGACCAATAACAAAGGAAGAAATGGAAGAAGCCATCAAAAGACTACCAACCAAAAAAAGCCCTGGACCGGATGGGTATACAGCGGAGTTCTACAAAACCTTCAAAGAATAATTAATACCAATACTTTTCAAGCTATTTCAAGAAATAGAAAAAGAAGGAGCTCTTCCAAATTCATTCTATGAGGCCAACATCACCCTGATCCCGAAACCAGACAAAGACACTTCAAAGAAAGAAAACTACAGACCAATATCTCTAATGAACTTGGATGCAAAAATTCTTAATAAAATCCTGGCAAATCGAATACAAAAGCATATCAAAAAAAATTGTGCACCATGATCAAGTAGGATTCATCCCTGGGATGCAAGTCTGGTTCAATATATGGAAATCAATAAACGCTATTCACCACATCAATAGACTTAAAGACAAGAACCATATGATCATCTCGATAGATGCAGAGAAAGCATTCGACAAAGTACAGCATCCCTTTATGTTCAAAACACTAGAAAAATTAGGGATAACAGGAACTTACCTCAACATTGTAAAAGCTATATATGCTAAACCTCAGGCTAGCATCATCCTAAATGGAGAAAAACTGAAGTCATTCCCTCTAAAATCTGGAACAAGACAGGGATGCCCTCTATCACCACTTCTATTCAATTTAGTTCTTGAAATACTAGCCAGAGCAATTAGACAGACAAAAGAAATGAAAGGCATAAAAATAGGAAAAGAAGAGCTTAAATTATCGCTATTTGCGAATGACATGATAATATATTTAACAGACCCAAAATGGTCTACAAAGAAACTGCTAGAGTTAATAAATGAATTCAGCAAAGTGGCAGGATATAAAATCAACATGCATAAATCAAAGGCATTCCTGTATATCAGCAACAAAACTTCTGAAATGGAAATGAGGAAAACCACTCCATTCACAATATCCTCAAAGAAAATAAGATACTTGGGAATCAACCTAATAAAAGAGGTGAAAGATTTATATAATGAAAACTACAGAACCCTAAAGAGAGAGATAGAAGAAGATCTTAGAAGATGGAAAAATGTACCCTGTTCATGGATAGGCAGAACTAACATCATCAAAATGGCGATATTACCCAAAGTTCTCTACAGGTTTAATGCGATGCCAATCAAAATCCCAATGGCATTTCTTGTAGACATTGATAAAGCAATCATGAAATTCATATGGAAAAACAAAAGACCCAGAATAGCAAAAGCAATTCTAAGCAGGAAGTGTGAATCTGGAGGTATAGCGATACCAGATCTCAAACTGTACTACAGAGCAATAGTAACAAAAACAACGTGGTACTGGTACCAAAACAGGCAGGTGGACCAATGGTACAGAATAGAGGACACAGAAACCAATCCACAAAATTACAACTTTCTTATATTTGATAAAGGGGCCAAAAGCATGCAATGGAGGAAGGATAGCATCTTCAACAAATGGTGCTGGGAAAATTGGAAATCCATATGCAACAAAATGAAACTGAATCCCTTTCTCTCGCCATGCACAAAAGTTAACTCAAAATGGATCAAGGAGCTAGATATGAAATCAGAGACACTGCGTCTGATAGAAGAAAAAGTTGGCTACGATCTACATACTGTAGGGTCGGGCTCCAAATTCCTTAGTAGGACACCCATAGCCCAAGAGGTAATAACAAGAATCAACAAATGGGACTTACTTAAACTAAAAAGTTTTTTCTCAGCAAGAGAAACAATAAGCGAGGTAAATAGAGAGCCTACATCCTGGGAACAAATTTTTACCCCTCACACTTCAGATAGAGCCCTAATATCCAGAATATACAATGAACTCAAAAAATTAAACAATAAGATAACAAATAACCCAATCAACAAATGGGCCAAGGACCTGAACAGACACTTCTCAGAGGAGGACATACAATCAATCAACAAGTACATGAAAAAATGCTCACCATCTCTAGCAGTCAGAGAAATGCAAATCAAAACCACCCTAAGATACCATCTCACTCCAGTAAGATTGGCAGCCATTATGAAGTCTAACAACAATAAGTGTTGGCGAGGATGTGGGGAAAAGGATACACTTGTACACTGCTGGTGGGTCTGCAAATTGGTGAGGCCAATTTGGAAAGCAGTATGGAGATTCCTGGGAAAGCTGGGAATGGATCCACCATTTGACCCAGCTATTGCCCTTCTCAGACTATTCCCTGAGGATCTTAAAAGAGTGTACTATAGGGATACTGCCACATCAATGATCATAGCGGCACAATTCACAATAGCTAGACTGTGGAACCAACCCAGATGCCCTTCAATAGATGAATGGATAAAAAAAATGTGGCATCTATACACAATGGAGTATTACGCAGCACTAAAAAATGACAAAATCATAGAATTTGCAGGGAAATGGATGGCATTAGAGCAGATTATGCTAAGCGAAGCTAGCCAACCCTTAAAAAACAAATGCCAAATGTCTTCTTTGATATAAAGAGAGCAACTAAGAACAGAACAGGGAGGAAGAGCATGAGGAAAAGATTAACATTAAACAAAGAGGAGTGGGGGGAGAGAAAGGGAGAAAGAAGGGAAAGCATATGGAAATAGTAGGAGACCCTCAATGTTACACAAAATTACATATAAGAGGTTGTGAGGGGAAAGGGGGGGGTACAAGGGAGAGAATTGAACAACAGCAGATGAGGTAGAGAGCGAAGATGGGAGGGGAGGGGAGGGGGGATAGTAGGGGATAGGAAAGGTAGCAGAATACAACAGTCACTAATATGCCATTATGTAAAAATGTGAGTGTGTAACCGATATGATTCTGCAATTTGTATTTGGGGTAAAAATGGGAGTTCATAACCCAATTGAGTCAAATGTATGAAAGATGATATATCATGAGCTTTGTAATGTTTTGAACAACCAATAAAAAAAAATCTTCAAAAACAAAAAAAAATTAAATAAAATAAAATCTGCAATTGAATAGGTTTTAACCTATTCAAAGATTTGCATCCATGACCATGGTTAATTTTAGAACATATTCATCATCTCAAAAGGAAATCCTCCACCCTTTAGAATTCACTCCCCATATTTTTAGTCCTGCCCCATTTGCCTTCCCTTCCCTACCCCCTGTCCTAGGCAACCATCAGGTCAACTTTCAGTCTATGTAAATTTGCCTCTTCTGGACATTTCATGTGAATAACATCATATAATATGTGGTGTTTTTCTTCCTGACTTCTTTCTCTTAGCATAAAGTTTTAAGTTTTACTCATGCTGTAGCATGTGCCAGTACTTCATTCTTTTCTTTCCAAATAAATGGAAATACCATATTTTATCTATTTGTTGATCAGTTGATTGACATTTAGGTGACTTCCACATTTTGGATAGTATGAATAAAGTTCCTGTAAACATTCAAAAAAAAAAAAGAAATGGAAAAAATAGACTCCAAGGTAAAGTTTATTTATTTTTAATTTATTCATTCTTTTTTAGTTATACATGACAGTAAAATGTATTTTGACATATTATGCATACATGGAATATGGCTTCCCATTCTTGTGACTTTTACGTGATGTGGAGTTATAATAAACTTTATTTTAAACTAAAAGGTTATTCCATTTTTTTATGAGCAATGTTGAATTACAAAATGTTTCTTGTACAATTATTAAATTATTCACTACTTCACATCTTTCTGGGGTGCCATTGTACAGCCAAATAGATGTTTCTGCACAGAACAAAAAAACAAGTCAACTCTGAGTCACTCCAGGAAACACTGTTTTAATAATAACATATTACCATTATTCAACTTCTATTAGACATTTCTGAACATCTCTTGATGTTTATTGTTTAGAGAGATTTTCAAAGAACACTGAATTATGCTAAGCCAAGTTTGAAGATGAGGCTAGATCTAAATTTGAAAAAGAAACTGGGAGAGAATGAAGAGACCTTGCATGCAAAGCTGGGAAAGATGGCAGACAACTTGGCTCTGGCATCCAGTGTGCTGACCTGCACACATGCACAGTGCTCTCCTTCATCTCTGTTAATCTTGAGAGAATGTCCCCTTTTACAGTAAAGAAACTGAGGCACAGAGTGACTAGGAATCTGACTGTTCCACAGGGCTGGGGGAGACCAACTTGGGGAAATCTCATCCCCCTGAGGCAATTTCAACTTCCCTATCTTTATCTTACCCCCCACAAAGTAGTTCATCAGGAGAAAACTGAGCCGCCAATCCATTTCAAATCAGATTTTCTTTTTCCCTTGGAAAATACAGGGCACCCTCATGTTCCCACTGCTGATTTCAGCTCAAAACACTTATGTGAATCCAAATGTTCAGGCACACACAAATTGAAATAAGAACTGATAGGTGACTCGTCATTAATTTTTGCCACCTGTTCCTGGTGTGAGTAGAATTATAGCAATTTCATGCATCAGAAAAGTTATTTTCAAATAAACTGAGTCAGACTTTCCCTCACTCATCTCTCTGTAGGCCACAGAATCCTGTAGCTATTATTGCTGAGACCTTGATGATAATGTGTTGCTCAGTGCTGAAAGCTTACCTAATGTGATTAAAACAGACTGCAAGATTATCTTCTAAAGCTGATGAGAAGGGAAATGGAAGCTGATAGAGGAAGTTCACAAAGTCATATTTCTAGACATTTGGGCAAGAATTATAAAGTGTGCTTTGTGGTCAACCTCCAGCTAAAATTTATTATATCAGGCTAATTTATCTTTGAACCCAGCTCATAGGAATAATAAAAGCAATAGAAAGATAATGCTATGCATATAGTACAAGATGCCTGAATTATAAGCAGAACAAGTAGTCACTCAAGGGAAATGATTAGAGACCTCTACTGCTATCAAATCCTCTCTAGAAAAAAAACAGGCACCTTATGCTTGAAATTCCATGATGTGAGACTAATTCATATTGTCTAGGCATCATTCCCAAAGATGTTATTCTCCTTTCAAATGCAAGAGTTCCTGGAGGTCAGAAGCAGGAGGTCAGTAAAATGGTGGTATGGATAAATCTAGGACACTGTTTTGCTGGTTGATTGACAGACTCCAGCATCCTTAAGAAGCTTTGGGCATGCTGAAAATGAGAGTACCTGAAAGAAATTGGGAGAGGAAGACAGAGTTGGGTAATTTTTCACATGAGCATTGTATACCATCAGAAGGCATCAGTTGTATTAACTCCTTGACAGAGTTCAAAAACGAGGTTGGTAATAAATAGTGTAGATCCTCACATACAAAGAACAAGGTATTAATTTGCAGAAAATGTCAAGAAATATGGTTTTGTTTACAATCTGTGACACTGATAGAAAATTCTCTTTCCCATGCTGTCTTGTGACAGAAGAAATACATACTGTCTCCATACAGATGGAAGTGATTTTATGACATTCCATTTCTCTGTAAACATATAGTGGCATTGTTGCAAAGTGCTCCTATTTTTTGCCTTCTGTAAAACAGTTCCAATCTCAGCTGTATAATTCTACTGAAAGCACTGGAGAAAATATTTAACAGTGCCTTCCAAGCCTCTCTGGAGCCATCGTTTCTATTTGTTCTTGTTCTGTGGGATTTTGTTGGTGGTGCTTCAGAGCTGCAGTCTTGTAGCTAATAACAATTTTGTCACTCCCGTCCCCATCACTCAGACATCCCCAGCCTCAAATGCTGTTGCGCCAGCCTGTGCCAACCTCGGTGATGGCTCTGTGAATGGTTCCAAGGCAGCCTGTCTGAGGGGAGTGCAGGCTGAGCCACTGTCAAGGTATCTGTCAGCCTCTTGGTTATCAGAGTTTATCAGACGGGAGAGATCAAATCGTTCATCTGCTTTTTATAGTTTTGAATGCTGAGCATCTGGTGTTTGATTGTGTATTGCCATGTAAGAACACAATAATCTTCAAACATTTTGATCGCAAGTAGATCTGTGTGTGAGGAAAAAAAAAATGTCTTCCTGCTGGTAAATGTCTCCTTAGCTTTGATAGAAGGTGTGGAAGACATCACACGACACCTCAAATTGCCAGGGAAAGCTGAGGCTCATACTCTCTTCAGAGTTCTGAGAATTCAATTCCCAGCCTAATTTACCTCTTCCAATTTGCAAGTGAGAAAAGCTGATGCTCAGAGGGAAAGTGAGGGGTTCCTGGTCACCTGTTGAATTAGGTGAATAACATCAGAACCAGAATCAAAATCGTGACTATAGTCAATGACTGGAACCCGGGGTAGCCTTGTTCTTGGTGCTCGAGTACACCAAGAGCTTTGAACTCCTCCGCATGCTAGTACATAGGTGAAGGATGGCAGTTTAAAGGTGGGTAAGATTTGATCTTGTTTGAAGGCACCAAAATTTAGTCCAACTCCAAAAACAACATTCTTGTGAACTAGTGAGTCAGGATGTCAGACCTTTATTGCTTAAATCAGCATAGCTGATCTGAAATAATAAAATAACGAAGTGAGATGTAAATCTGAAAAGTATTCAAGTAGGACAAGCAATACTAATTAAAACTTTGGAGTGAAAAGTTTACAAAGGATGATTTAGTCATTGAGGAGTTTTTCTTCTAGACAACCAGCACCTAATTAAGTAGAGATGGTGTCTTCCCGTCAGACCCAGAGGTTCAGCTACAGGCTTCCTGCTCAAAACTGTCTTCCCCAGGCACCGCCCCTCCCCTCCCTGCCATGGACACTGTCACCGTAGGAATACTCACATTCCTCCTCCTCAAAGAACTATCCCATTTTTGGTCTGCTTGGAATGCATAATCCATTAATCCACAAGTGCCTATTTTTTGCCAACTAATCTTTTTGGGAATTAGTTGGTAAAAGTTAGCATGGAGGAATAGAAAGATCTGGTGATGTTGGGTGTATGAGGAGATGAAGGAAAGAATAAAAACTAATAGACTAATGACATGTCATTTTCACCTTGCTTAGAGCTTCACATATATCATTTTATTTGATCCTAACAATAAGCCTACAAAGTAGCCCTTTCCTACTATAGTTTTATAACTGTGTTTTTTAGACATAAAGAGCTTTAGTTTATTTATAAGATGCCTGTTATCTCCCAGAAACCGCTGCGAATTAGGACTCAGGGAGTTTGGGAATACAGAAGAGTTGATGAACACTGAATCTCCCAAGATGGGAAGAAGTTGAACTATATGGTGCAGTTCATCTCACAGAGTATTATAGTTGACCCGGAAGCTAAGGAGCATGGACACTTTATTAACCCGGAAGCCTCTGCCATGGGATGACATAGTTATTTGTTTATTTGTAAGCCACACATGGTATCTTTCTTCAGAAAGTACTTATGTTTTTAGCATAAAGTAACAAATAGAGCAGAATTAGGAAGGGAGTGAGTGGACTAAACAATAAAAAGATGGAGCTCAGCTAAGTGCGATGGGATCCCTTCACAGATTCCAGGGCTGTCTTTTCCAGTGACTGACTCAAGAGGCTAGGGGAGAAAGGAAACAAAGCAAAAAGTGTGCCATCCTCTCAAGGATCTTAACCAGCAGGAGTTTCCAAAGATAGAAGCTATGATTCTCTCTGGAGTCCCCAACCCAGAATGCAGTGTGCAGCGCAGTAGACTGGAGATAAAGGAGCCCTTGGCAGTAGATTAAGTTGTCATGTCAGGCATTTATTGGAATAAGCAAAGATCCATTGGGAAACTAGGTTTTGATCTCATTTCAAATGCAGAGTTGCACTTGAAGCAAGTTTTGGTCAACAACTTTGTTTAGTAATACTCTAGGTGTAAAGGTTCTCAATAAAGTTACAGGTGTGCACATAGGTGCCCATGCAGGTCACAGCTGAGACGAGTGCTGCTAAAGATACTTCATTAACATGTATCCCCATTCTCTATCCATCTGGGACACAAAAACTCCACTGTTACAACAGCTCAAGTTCTGCTGAAATAAAGCCTTGGATGTATAATGATATATTTAATATATTGGAGAAGGAACCAAAAGAATCCAACTTTCAAAGAGTAACAATGCACTTCAGAATGGGAAATGCCAACAAGTCAGAGTCAGGCAGAAGGACCTTGTTGAGCAAGGCTCTCTCAGGAGAAAGGAAAGAGTGTTTCTAGATATAGCCTGAAGCTGTTCTTGAACTTCCCTCATCTTCCCTTTTAGAGAGAACCCATGGGCCCAGTGTAGAATGCTCAAAGAACCCTTGAAGAAAATATGTGTGGGTTACATCTATTGGTATTTACTATGTGAGAATCTAAAACAAAATTGATCATTTAAACACATTTATTTATTTATATAACATAATAACTAAATCCATTCCATATCAATATTTTTATGAAAAATAATTTTAATATCCCTCAGAAAAAATTTCTGAAGAAAATGGCATGTTGTACATTTCACAAATCTCTTCAATGCTGGATGTTTAAAAAATCTGGATTGTCACATCTCTCTCTGCTCTCAATCTTCTTAGGACATACTGTTTTGGTTGATGGATATGAAGAAAACATCTCTCTCAAAAATATGTACTTTGGAAATTGTACTCTTCTTTTCAGAGAACTGTGAACAGAGTTCTTTGTTACTACACCAAAATCAACAAGTGCCAGTTTCTTACAAGTCAAGTGCAGAATCTGAAAACATAATCTTTGAACTTATCATACTTGGTTATATTAAAAATCTATTAGTATATCTTGAACTCTGAATGGCTCTTTTACCTACTCATGATTTTCTAACATCATGTATTGAATATTTGGAAAATGATGATTCATTAAGCTATGCACACCTTCCAAATGTTGACAACATGTCATTATCTAAATCAAAAAATCACTTTTTTTAATATTTCCATTCACTGTTTCAGTAATATCTTGAAGTATAAAGAAGAAACCAAGATCACAGTAGCATATGCAAGTTTTAATTTTCACTTAGAAGCTAAAAATTTATCATTGGTGATAAAGCAAAAATTGTCAGTTATTTCTCTGAAGGCAAAGGATTACTTTGTTCATTTTTTAAAAAAATATCTGTCAGATACACAGATATAAGTAACTATAATTTGCCTGGAAAACAAACCTTCAAGTATAATATGCCATTACAGCTAGTCATATTGGTGTGTGCCTATAATCACAGCTACTCCAAAGGCAGAGGCAGGAAGATCTCAAGTTCAAGGCCAGCCTTAGAAAATTAGTGGAATTTCTCTCTCTCTCTCTCTCTCTCTCTCTCTCTCTCTCTCTCACACACACACACACACACACACACACACACACACACACACACCCCTACCTGTGTCATTTAGCCTGCAATTTAAACAATTGCATAAGTGCATTTTCCTAAGAGAGGCATTGTATTCCAATATGCAGCAGAGTGCTTATGCATATTTCCCATTTTATCACCCAGAATATTAAAATGATATATACTCATGGTTTAAGTTTAAATAAAAATTAATATTTCTTACTGTTTCATAGAAGGATTATTCTCCAGTGAAATTAATATTTTGAATATTTTTTTACTGTTTATGGCAATGAAAAGTAATGTTTCTACAAAGTTTTTTGGTACTGCCTTGATTTATACTAAAGCACCAGTGCTCTTATCCACCATTGATTGTGCATCATCTTGCATATGAAACCTAATGCTTCCATATGACAATGAAAATGTTTTTGACTTCATAGGGCCCTTGGAAGGAAATTATTGAATTCTGTGGGTCATGTTTGAGAATTGCAGATCTAGGTCAACAGTTCTGGAACTTTGCAGCTCACTAGAGTCACATGAGAAGCTATTTCATATCCTGATGCCCAGGTACAGCTTTGACTAATTAATCAAAAATCTCTGGATTTAGGGCTTTGTGTTGATTCTGATATGCAGATAAGTTTGAAAACCAGTTCCCTCTCATTTATTTTCAAATGAAAAATTATAAAAACTCTGAGTCCCCAAGAAGCCTCAGTAGACTCAGTTCAGAATATTGTAGGAATAGGGTAGCATATCCAGAGACCTAGAGAATAATTTATCAATCATCAGTTCCTAGCATTTGGCTGACATCTCATCACTATTGCTAAATACAAGAGTAGCCTATGACATGGAGATGACACAAAGCACTAGCTAAAGATTTGAGACTAGTACTCCAAATCTAACTCTGATATTACTAACTCTGTGATTTCACTAAAATGCTAAACTGAACTTTGTTTCCTTACATATACAATAGTGATAATAATAGCATCAGTCTCAGTAGGTTGGTGGAAGGATTAAATGAGCAAATACATGGTAACTCTTAGAATAATCCCTGAAACACTGGAGAAATTAAATGTTAACTGTTAATACTATCAACCAAAATGCAGTTTTCATTTTTCCATCTTTTTTATAAAAATATAAAATTATATATCAAAAGTACGATTATATAATAAGACCTTCTTATAAAATGAATATAGAGGCAATGCAATTAGAATAAGAGAGATATGGTGTGAAGCCTGGCTTCATCACTTAAGTTTACATATGTTATTTAAACTTTGAGTCTCAGCTTTTCCATAAAATGTAGATTGTGGACTCAATGCTATATGTATGTAAAATACTCAGTATATAATAGAGGATAAATAAGTTGTAGCTTTTTACATGTTTGTTATCATTGTATATAACTCACTATCCTCTTTGGGCCTTAGTTTCCATGAAAACATTTCAGATGGTTGATATTCCCATCAAGCTGGGTCTCTAATATGTGTAACACAGAAATGCGAGAGAATGTGTGCTTTATGTACTTGATGTTCTTATAGACCTTTCTCTCACTGAGACACCAAAAGGCCTAACATTCATACATTCAAAGACACTGTTCTTCCTTAAAGAAATGTGTTTCCAAATATGCTTGGAAAGGAGGATGTGTGACTCTTGGCTTTCAGTTACCACAGTGCCCAACTTCATAGATGATGGTCTAATACATTCAGATTTTAGAAAATCTGTGGTATTTCCTAGATGAATGGCTAAATATTACAAACTATGGTGAAAGGAAAGAAGGACAGGAGGAAGTGGAGAAGACAAAGAAACATAACATGCTATTTCTTGTCTCCCAGGCTGTTAGCTGTCATTACTTCTATTTTATAGATGAGGAAATGAAGGGTTTGAGAAATTAATGTGATTTGTGCAATATATATATAGATAGTAAGTGGTAATACGGGTTCAAATCAGATCTGACTCCAAAGATAGACTCTTAGAGGCTGCAGTCTATGATAAAGCAAGTAAGGCAGAGAGCAGGAGGCAGAGGAAAGGTCATAGGAGGCACAGAATCCCCTAGACATATGACCAAAGAGATTGCTAGAGAGAAACATGGGGGACTTGAAGATGCTTCAACAAGAAAAGCCCAACAATATTGTTGAAGTCCTGCTGTAAAATAATCCCAAACAGGACGAACTATCAGATGCAGCTGCTGCTGTTGTCACAGGTTTTAGAAAATCCTTCAGCTCTGAAATCTCTGCTCAGTCTCTATACACCGCTACGTGGTACCCGCCCACCAGTCAGACCTTCCTTTCCCTCTCACTACCCACTCCGCCTTCTCGCCTCTCTCTTCCAACCCAGTGTTTACTCTTCTTCCCAAAGCCCAGGTCAAGTCTTATTACTTCTGTAAAACTCACATATATATTTCTCTTTTTTCAATTCATAATCCCCCTATGTCTGGTAAGTATATATTTTGTTATTTTTTTGTATACTGTATTGTCTTGTGTTGTTTTTGACTCTCTAAACTGAATTCTTACAGGGCATGAATTCTTTTAATTGACTTTCAAAAATGAAAATAGTCTTATTATACAATTTTTAGTAAAATTTATAAGTAAAATAAAGTGTAAAGAAGGAATTATACTCTTACAAAGTTACATCAACTAGAGAAGTAGCCATACTAATGTTTTGATGAATAAACTTGCAGTTTATTCTTTACACAATACCTGCCTGGGTGTTTGTGTGTGCACACACATGCAAACACATATACACTATGTAATACTCTTAAATAAATCGGTCCAAATTTTAAAATCTTTTTAACCTTCTTTGCATTAATAATTTTAATGGATACTGGATATATTTTCATATTTGTAAATGCATCATTTCTGACTATAAAGCTTGCAGTTAATTATATAAATTTGCAAAGGTTTGGGGGAGGTACTGGAGACTGAACCCAAGAGCCCTCTCTTTACTACTGAACTGCATCTTTCAGTCCTTTTTTGAAATTTTATTTTGAGACAGGGTCTTACTAAGTTGCTGGGGATCTTCTAAGTTGCTGAGGCTGGCCTCAGACATGGGATCCTCCTGCCTCATCCTACTGAGATGCTGAGATTATAGGTGTGTGCCAAAGCACCCAGCTGGATATGCAAAGATATATTTAGTCCATTTCCCACAAAAAAGGCATTTAAGTTGTTTTCAATTTTTTGTTTTTATAAATTTGCTAGGACAAATTACTTTATGTTAATGTCTCTTCTTTCTTTTCTAATAATCTACTCAGAATAAATTCCTAAAAGTATAATTATTGATAGCATTTTATTGTTTTGTTCGTGTCTATTCCCTCTAACACTTGATATAGAACCAAACACAAAAGAAATGCAAGCCAGAAATCCTAAGGTTATGAGCATGACAAATAAGTGTTGGCCAGCAACATGCAAACATTGAATACCAAATAGAAATGTAGATAAATTTCTCTGAAAAGGACTTACTGAGTCTATATCCCAACATCTTGTATCTTCCCAGGAAAATTCCTTTGTTTTTCACTTGAGAGAGAGTTTTTAATGTTAATGAAGAAACCGAGAAAGTTAATAATTTGCTAGGAAGGAAAAGCTAAAACTACTGACAGAAACCTACAAAAACAAAGAACGGAAGATTCTTGCTTTGCATGCTAATTCAGAACTTGAATACAATTTCATCTAGAAACTCTATTTAACCTAAAATATACCTGCCTGTGGACATAAAACAAAGTCAGTAATAAAGACTCAAATTCATTGCATTGTTTCTGCAGAAAACTGCATCACATATCCTGCATCACAGTAACCTAATTTAAAGATTAACTGTTAGATGGGGGAAACTTTGTTTTCCCTTCTCTACTCAACACTCAACAATAGAACACATTGGAGACAAAAATGTTGGTTGGATGGTTCTTCAATAAGCAATTTTTTTGACATCAATTTGGCATCTTACAATTCAAATCAGTTTGGGCACACAGATATCTACCGGAGTCCAATAAGTTAAGGACTCAGTCCCACAAGACCACGTCCACTTCAGATGCGTTTACAAGCCCAGGCCTTTTGTACTTCCAACTGACTGGCTATAAATTGGAGGTTCTTGTGATCCCCTCCCCAATTTCTATATTTCTATGCATGGCTCCTAGAACTGACAGAAATATATTACTTATATTTATGAAGATACAACTTGGGAATAGTCCTATAAAAGAGATGAATAGGCAAGGTATAGAGGTATAAGTACAGTGCTTCCAAGTCCTCTGAGGGTACACCACCTTCTCAGCGCATGCTCCATGTGTTCCACAACCCAGAAGCTGTCAAATAGGCTCCTGTGAATACTTAAGAAGCAGATTTCCTAGAGAGACTCCCTCATTGAAGAATACATACACTGTGTTGCTTGGGACTAAATTAGACTAAAAGATAGTAAATGACTTGGGAGGCACCTTCTATAATCTTAATAGCTAAGTAGAACTATTATAGTGAGAGGAGGCATCATTTACTCATAATGAGATTGGATTCAAGAAGGCAATGTTTGTAAATATTTTCTAACAAAATTATTTGACAAGATTTCCACCATCGACTAAGATGAAGAAACGGGGACCAAATTTGCATTAACACATGAAACAATGAAAAGAACTGAGCAAAATATATGAAAACATAGTTATTAATATATTTAATATCAAGAAATAAAAGATGGTGCAGGGGATGTGGCTCAAGCGGTAGTGCGCTTGCCTGGCATGCGTGCGGCCTGGGTTCGATGCTCAGCACCACATACAAACAAAGATGTGTCTGCCGAAAACTAAAAAATAAATATTAAAAAAAATTCTCTCTCTCTCTAAAAAAAAAAAAAAAAAAAAGAAAGAAAAAGAAATAAAAGATGGTGATCTCTGAGAGTCAGGAAACCAAAGAAGTAAGCCCTCTGATTATATCAGCTTAATTTTTAGAGAGAATTCCTAAGCAGTGGCACTGGTATGGGGAAACTGAGAAGATTCCAGAAAGCTCTCTGTATTGAAAAATCGGGGTTGGGAGGATGGGGAAATAAAGAAGGCTGAACTTCAAAGCACAGAGTAGTACAGAGGAAAGAGCTGCAGAGAGGAGAAAGAAGGAGTGCTGCAAAGATCTACAGAGAATCCCCTCTTAAGTCTTTAGCTAAGCACTGATCATCACATGTGTGAGAAGAGACTACCCAAGGCTAGGGAACAAAACACCCAAAATGATCAAAACACACAATCTCTATAGATCATACAGAGCCAGGCATATTTGCTGTCTTCATCAGCCCAAGTGGAAACTCCTACATGTAACAGGGCATTTATCTCAATTATGGAGGTAGTACAAAAAGCTGCATGTGACAAAACCCACAAAAATTTCTATACACAATGAAGTTTTGTAAAACTGGGGAATATGAGTAAGTAAAGTGTTTTGTACCAGTGTTGGTCCCCTGCATTAGATGATGTACTGTACTTATTCAAGGTCTTACTACTTGTGGAGCCTGGATAAAGAATGCACAGAACATCTCTGAAATTGTTGTCTTTACAATTTCTTGTAAATCGATTATTATTTCAAAATTTTAAAAATTTCCACAAAAACCCAAAACATCCAATATTGATTAAATCATCACATTTGGGCAAATCCAGATTGCTCCCTTGACAGCGATTCAGAACAGCTCTGGCATTGCTAAGGCTGAGCACACTCCTGGTTTAGCTTGCTTCTTACAAACAGGAAAATTTGTGAACTCTTATCAGAGTCACTGACTTTCTGGGTCACTTCATACAGAAAGATCCTTTATGTCTGAGGTTAGGAGTAGAATCATTCGTACTCTATCGGTTTGGAATAATTTGAAATTTTAAGGGTGTTTTAATATTTTCTTTCTCCTGAAGAAAAGACTAAAAGAATTTCAGATGTTGGTCAGCCATTAAATTTTACCTATCAATGATTTGTAATGTGGTATGTGCCCTAAGGTTGTACCTTTTGTACTTTAACAATATGATGTTTTGCTTTTATATATTAATTAAACCTGGTCCTATTTTAGTGCAAAAAATAAAAATAAAAATAAAAATAAATCATCACATTTGCAGAAGAATGGAATAAATTATGGGACCACCATAGGTGCCAAAAAAAAAATGTGATACAATTTAACACTCATTTATGATGAAAAACATTCAGCAAACCAAGAGAAACTTTCTCAACACAATAAGTGGATGTACCCCCGAAAAATCTTACATTTAACTTTGTCCTCAATTGGGGATTATTAAATAATTTATATTAAATTTTGGAACAGGAAAAGATTGCCTATTATCACCAGTCCTATTCTATATTTTATAGAGGATACTAGTCAATGTATTATGGCCGAGAACAAAAATAAAAACCAAATATTAGAGGCAAACATCATTTATAACTCATGACATACTTATGTATGTAGAAAATCTGACACAATCTTCAACTAATTATAAGAATACCTTAATTTGACAAAATTTCTGAATTCATTGGATGTCTGTATGTAGAAATTCTTTGTATTTCTATATAACAGAAACAAATAATTGAAACACAAAGTATGAAATTTTCACCATACTTAATTGGATCAAAAGTATCAAATAACTGAAAGCAAACATAAACACAAATATGCAAGTTCTCTACACTAAAAATATTACTGAAAGAAAAGGAACAAAAGCAGAATGTAGGGAAAGATATTCCATACCCTGGATTAGAAGACTCAATAGTCAGAAGTTTCAATAGTTGAGTTGGAAACCCTGTACAAATTTCAGTGCATATTAATTGACAAATGGATTCTAAAATATTATAGAAATGTAAAGAACCTGGAATAATCAAAGCAAAACTCAAAGAAGAAAAAAAGTGGAGAGGTTATATCCCTTGATTTTAAATGTATTATCAAGCTACAGTTATTCAGTGTGATACTACCAGAAGGATAGATGAATATGTAAATAGAACAGATTAGGATTCCAGAAATTAACACATAAAGAACAATAACCTGATTTAATGTCAAGTCTCCACTACCATTAAATGGCAGAAAGTTCTTCATTATAAACACAATGTTGTGTCAATTGAACATTCAAATTGACATCCTTATCCATCACACCATAATAAAAAATTAACAAAATAGCCTATATGGCATATATATATGCCTATATGGTATACATATATACATATACATATATGTATATGTATACATATATATATATATAATGATAAAATGAATTTATTAAAGAAAATTTAGGAGAATATTTTAATAAGTTAGGGATAAGTAAAGAGTCCTTAGTGGAATACCAAAAGGACCAACCATAAAGTAAAACACTGAAAATTGTACTTGCTTAAAATTCCAGATTTTATTTCTCAAAAAGAAAAAAAAAAACCATCAGTCTGAGAATGAAAAGGCAAACTACAGAATGAAGCTATTTCTGATACATATATCCCAAAAGGACTCACATCCAGAATACATTATGAACTGTAAAAGTTATACTACCCAATTTAAAATGGACAAAATTATGAACACACAGTTCACAAAGAAGACACCTAAATTATCAGGAAAATGCAAACTGAAACCCCAGGAGGTACCACTATACAACCCATCAGCAGAGCTCATATTAAATATTGTGCCTGGTAGAATTAGAAATTGAAACAATCACCTTGGAAAATGGTTTGTTAGTATCTACTAAAGCTGAGTAAACAACTTTTCTATAACCACCCAAACAGCCTCCATATTAAGATAGATAAAATAGGGTAATTGCACAATGGTATTATATACAATAACACAAAAATAAAAATTATCCACTAATGGCACATATTTTAACATGAAAAAAAAATCTCAGAAACATTATGCTGAGTGAAAGCAGCCAGATAAAAGAGAGTATGTACAATATAATTACATTTTTATGGGGATTAAAAACATGTAAAACTGGTTTATGATTATGGAGATTTAAATAATATTACATAGGGGCTGGGGATGTGGCTCAAGCGGTAGGGTGCTCGCCTGGCATGCACAGGGCACTGGGTTCGATCCTCAGCACCACATTAAAAAAAAAATGTTGTGTTCACCGAAAACTAAAAAATAAATATTTAAAAATTCTCTCTCTCTCTCTCTCTCAAAAATAATAATAATAATAATAATAATAATAATAATAATAATATTACATATCATTCGAGTTAGAAAAAATGACAGAGCCACCTGGAATACTGTAGATGTTCCGTAGATTGATCTGCCTATATATATGTATATATATATTTTTTTCATGTAATTTATGCATATGTAAAAATTTTTAAGCTACACACTTATGATTCCTGCATTCTACTATTTGTAAACTATGTTGTTATTTTTAAAAACAATTATGGCTATTTCTGAAGCTCCACAGACCATGGAAAGTGTATAAGAATATGGTTACCTACGATAATAGGAGATGTGGTTTTTAAATCATGCCTGCAAATAATTTGACACAGCTCTCATCCAAAAGTTAAAATCTAATTCCCTTCCCTTTGGGTATGAACCAAAATAATGACATGAGGACAGAAACAGTGGAAGCAAAGCTGTGTGACCTCCAAAAATGAGTTGGGAAACGTAAATGTGACACAGCACCTTGATTGGCATGCTCTCTCTCACTCTCCCCCTTTCCCTCCCTCTGTCCCTCTTCCTCTGCCTCTATATTACCTATTAACATCCCATGAGAAATAAAACTGGGCAGACTCAACAATGAGTTGATGTTAATCCTCAATTGTTTATATTATGAAAATTTTTTAGAGTTTTACTTTTTATTGACTGGAAACCAGAATTGGTTTTCTTTTGCTACATAATAAATTACCTCAAACTTAGTCACTTTAAAATACCACTGGATTATGATCTTTCAATACCTATAGGTTAGAAGTCCAGATGTAGCATAATTGGGTTCTCTGCTCATGGATGAAATCAAGATGTCAGGAAGTTTGCTTTCCTATCTGAAACTCACAGTTTTCTTCCCAATGTAGTCAGTTTGGGGCATAATTTGGTTCCTTGTAGTTTGAGGACTGAGGCCCCATTTCCTGAGTTTGCTTCCAGATCTAGAGGCCACCCTCATGCCCTAGCTACATGGCTGCCTCAACAGCTATTTACCGTATGGCTGTTTGATTTCTTCCCTGAGGCTACCAGGACACTTTAGTTTATTTTGAAAGCCTCACCAAATGAGAACAGATCACCCAGGAGAATCCCACTTTTAAGTAACTCTATTACTAACCTAATCATGGAAGTGAATTCAAGGGGAAAAGCTTACATAGACATATATAGCAGGGAACAGATGGAAATATTAGAGTTTTAGAATTCTGCCTGGTGTAGTCTCTTTTCTCTGAACACAGGGCCTATCATGGTTAGTGTAAACACTGATGTGTGGTGAAGGACTGTCAAGATGGTTTTATGCCTAATACATTTCATTATTTGTTTATTTTTTTATTCTCTAGAACTTTAAATAGATACTTGAGACAGATTATAATTAGATTAGGATAATTTTTTAAAATGAGAAAATTAAAGACACATAATGAGGGAGAAAGATGGTATCTGGAAATGTCTGTCTGAACATGCAATTCAGCTCTATCCTTCTTAGCTTTTAAAACAGAGATGGAAGTAACAAGGTCTTACTCTTAACTGCTAGAAAAGGAAACATGGAATTTCATGGGAAAGACAAGTGCTTCTGTCTTGAAAGCTGAAAGAATTTTTACCCCTGTCATTCTTGAAAGAAAGGAATTTTAAATAATAATGTCCTTAATAGGAGTCTCTGTTTTGTAAAACCTCAGATTTTTCAAATACAGCATTCAGCTTTCTGTGAAAGCCTAAAACATAGAGAACATTGGTCCATATCAGTATTTCTATCCCAGGTATTCAAGTACCTTAACCATATGAGGTATATATTATTATAATTATCCCCTTTAACTGAAGGCAGAATTGAGTCTTAGGCTGAGTAACTTGACTGTGATCTAATGGACAAGAATAAATTCCAGAAAACAATGAAGAGCCTATAGTCAGTCAATCCCCTGGACATTGTCAGTTATTGGCTGCCTCCTCCAGGCTTTTCAAAGGAGCTTAATGTCAATCAATTCTTGAGACCAAAGCAATTCATGAAGAGTTGCTGTTGATTGAATGGAAGTCCACATCCTTTATAATCTAGAGGTGAGTTTCAAAGAATTTAAAAAAGGCAAAGATGACATTCCATTGGGAAAACTGAAAAGCCGAACTTGCTTTATTGTAATGGGACCAACAGGATGGAGGTGAGAAGAGGGGTAGTACGTTGGATGAGATCAGGGATGAAGGGAAAAGCAAATTGATGAATATTTGTATACACTAAGGGGTAAATGAGGCAAAAAAGTAACTGGGACTCCTTTCAGAGAGAGTGAATTGATAGAAAAGGAAGAGGGGGAAAACCTCTGAAGGCAAATGAAATAGAAGCAAGTAAAAATCATAAAACTTGTGATGCTGCTTTTTCTTACGTGATTAGGAAACAAATATCCAGGTCCTGACTTGGTTACTAAGTTTTTGGAATCCTTGGGCAGGTCCATCCAACCCACCCAAGTTTTACATTCTTCTTAAGTGGAAATTTTGATAATTAGTGACTATAATATTATAGAGTTTTATTCATATCAGTCACTCATTCATTCATAAAACCTTCACCTGATACATTTTATGTGTCATGAACTGCTTTAAGTAGTAAGAATACAAGGACAAAAGAGCTAATATTTACCCTTATAATTTTTTTTTTCATTCAGAAGGCAGCAGGGATGAATACAGAGAGGAAAATAGTATCTATGGACATTCTCCATCCTCATGGTATTTGCAGTCTTGATAGGTGACAGGGAATATAATGAATGTCTGAAGAGGCACCTAAGATAGATGGCGCCATGATGAGTGAACATTCAAAAAGGGTGTCTTGAAAAAACTGATTCCTAGCTCTAATACTGCATGTGTATAGACCTTGATATTGCACAACCAGAAATAGGCAGAGTGGACAGATGGGTGAGAACGTGGAGAGCAGGCTGGAACAGTGCAAAGAGTAAGGCTTTGGAATAGGCAAGCTCTAGAACCAAATGCAATGTAACCTGCTTAATTGCCTGGGACATTTCAGGTAACTTGCAGAATTATTATCAGAATTGCAGACAATTTATGAAATACAATTACAAAAAAAACAGTAAAAATTCAATAAATGATAGTTGGTTTAGTGATGCTTATCTCAGTTAGTGAGAATATGTGCAGAAGCATGAGACCATGAAAAATTATAGCGTGGTTTGAAGAGGTGGAACTAAAAATGAGATTACCAAAATTCCAGGTTAGAAATGGGGAGGTCTCATCTTAGGTAATAGGAGCAAGAAGACTGATCACATGTGGAAGGATATGAAAGTGTCTATGACTTTGTAAAGGTAGCATCTGCTTAGGCATGGCCTTCTGGTTATGTGCTTGTGTTCTTTATAGAAGTGGAAGGTAAGGCAGAAGTTTTTCCTGGGAGGTTTGGGGCAAAAAAACAGGAGCACAACAGATAAATTAAGAGTTTTCTTCTGAATCTGTTACATTTGAGATGTCTCTGGACATCTGAAGGAAATAGTTGTTCAGGAATGAGTTCTGAACTAGGGGTTTGATTTTGAAAGTCATCAACACATGAGTAGAAATGAAATCCACAAGTATAGACAAGATCACCTTGGGAGAACATTTAGAGGGAGGTGAGGAGAGGACCAAAGAGAGAACACCAAGTAATACTTCCAGCAGGTGGGCTGAGGAAGAGAAGTCTACCCAAAGTGAAGGGACACTCCTGGGAGCTGAAGCTTGGCATCTTCCTCTTTTCCCTTCCTGGATCCCCACCTCCTATCTTAGAGTGTCAGTCTTTGGGGCTATTCTATTGTGCTCCCCTTCCAAGGATAACATCTTATTAAACAGTCACACTCTTTATTTTCTTCTCTCCCTTGACGTTCCTAATGTCTTCATGCAGATTTTAGCCAACCTGATAAGTTACATCACAAGCAAACCCAAAGGAACAGTAAACCAATGGTATAATATAGGCACCCACAGCAAACAGGCTGGTAGCAATCTGTGCTTGGCAGACTGTCCTCCCCATGACACCTAAAATTCACATAGATTCATTCTCCCATGTGCATCTCCAGTCCTCGCTAAAGGCATATGGAAAAAACAGAGATGAGAAGAACAGAAGGCAGCAAATGGAGTATAAAATGTGGCTGTAACCCCATGCTCTACCCCCTCTTCCAGCAGAAGGAAAGAACTGCAGGGAGATTGAGGAGGTGGGAAGACATTAGAGCAGAAGATGATTCTTCAGATACAGGAAGCTTGGTATTCCTTTGTCCCTACCTGGCATACAATGTCACCCTGTTTTCCAGGCAAAACAAGAAGATTCTTTTTTAAAATTATCACCAGCAGGATCTACCAAACCATCTGTATGCGTGGGACACTCAAGATTCACAGGTAGAACTACAACCATGTGAAAAAAAATCTAAATATTCATAAATACTGGGATTTGAAAAGTAGAATCCAAGTTGCACCAGGTGTTCTGGTTTTGTACAGATAAGTATAGAACCTCACTACTTGGCCATTCCAGGAGACAGCTTGTTCTCTGACTCAAAAGGGGGCACATCTTCCTTGCAGCTCACTTGTGTAATTCAAGATGGTCTAGCTTGAGAAATAGGGATCTCAATTTACAGCCAGAAATGTGCACATGTGACCTCTGGACTCTTTCATCTATGGGCTTTTATAGCAGTTTCTAATCTGTTTGTCCTCCTTAAAAGTTTCAGAACCACTGCCTCAGAGAGATCAGACTTTACCTTTGGTTTGTGAAGCCTGGATTGTGTGGTTTCTTCTTTCTAAAGTCTTTTCCTGTGAACTTTATAATATACACTTGAAGACTCAGACAATACATTAAGAACTGGCCCACATGTTGGCAACCATTTATGCACTTGATAGATTCTAACTATTAATCTTATATTCCTATAACATGAATTCCACATGTAGTATTCTCTTTTCCCCTAAATTCTTTTTTCCAGAAAGGTTGCCTACAGTTTGGACATAAAGATTCCAGGTTACCCAATGGACTTTTGAGATGTTTCAGTAGGCCAGTAGTTGGTTTGGTTTCTACTACCAGGTCTGATATTTGAATTTGACCAAAACTTACTGATGATTACTGCTTCCTCTGATCCTCACAGGTATCCTGGCTTCTACCTAGAAAAACTACTATACAAACTGTCACTAAAATTGTTGAGTATTAGCCTTAGAAAAGGAGCAATTATAACTATAGAGGAACTGGCATATATCTATATCTCACTCAGAAACTATTTTTCCTCTGAAAAGGAGCAAGAGGGACTGATACGCAGGTGACTGAGACATATTTGGAAAGCTGGGAATGGGAAGAGATTATCAATAGCTCATTACCTTCCTAGAAGTCCTCCTTTCCTTTCTTCCTACCTTCCTTTTCCCTTCCCTCCGTCTCTTCTCAGTAACTTCCAATAGTAATTGCTCTGTGCTGAATGCTTGAAAGGTACTCACTATTCTAGGTATTGGGATATGATAGTGAACACCACAACCAGGATCATGGACTCTAGAAGCCACCTTCTTGCTGTGGGAGGAGATGCACAACAAATGATTATAGCTATAAAAAAGTTAATTTCAGATAGTAGTAGGTACTATGTAAGCAGTGAAATGGGGTAACATGGTGGAAGATGATAGAATAGATATTATAGGGAGGGCGAGCTCCTCTGAAGGTTTGACATTGGCACTGAGACTTAAATAACATAAAGGGCACTTGGATATTTGAGAAAATAAGATTTCCAGACAAAGAAAACAAATTCAAAGGTCCTGAGTTTATTTGTTGCGTTCAAAGAACAGAAAGGAGGAATGTGTGGCTGATGTGTATTGAAAGGGAGAGAAGACTAGGAGAGGAGGTCCATGTAATGGTGAGAAACCTCATTACTGTGCAGGACATGCAGACCAGAGGTCTTGATAAGAATTTGAACTTTTAGTTCACTGGTAGGGCACTTGCCTAATGTGTACAAAGCTCTGGGTTCAATCTCTAGCACTGCAAAGAAAAATTTTAAAAGAAGAATCTGTATTTTATTCTAATGAAAGGACATTGAAGGGCTCTAATGAAAGGTATAATGTAATCTGACAAGTTTTGAGATAATTATAGCAGATAGATAGGTGAAGAATGGAGTGGAACAAATCAGTCTCATCATTCAGAATCACGCCTAATGTTAGATATAAAAACAATGCAATGAAACCCCCATTCCAATCACTTGGCTGTTGCCAAAACTCATCTTCAAATTCAAAGGACAAGTTTGGTCCCCATGCAGAGTTTAATAGAATATGAAGTAGGCCCTAAAGACAATTTCCAGAGAGAAACACTGCTTTGAATGTACACACTCTGGCACATGATTCTTTTTAAAATTTCTCCTATTTTAGACTCACCAGCATTTTAACTCCCACAATACAGTCTCAACCCTCTGCCTCCCTTCATCATTCAACCTCCGTTGGATATCAGAAGTATCCAGGAGGCTTTAAAGATCCCTAGCTGGGCTGTGCCACTCAGCCATTAAATCAGAATCCGGGTGGTGGTCCCAGTATTTTTTAAAGCCTTCCCCACATAATCCCCTTGGGAGCCAAGGCAGCCACTGTCTCACAAATGGGCATTTCAGAGCTTCCAGCTGTGATGATAAGTGACATGGGACCACAGGAATTGCACACTCCTGCTGCCAAGTCCCTGGAGGGCCTGGGGAAAAGACCATGATGAGCTCCCCAACGACAGGCACATTCTGGAGACCCAGTGAACACAAGCACACACAGGAGGCCACTCTGCAGTCAGCAGCATCTTGCTCTGCAGTGGGCTGCCCAGATTCAAAAATGAAACTAGAGGACATATTGTCTCTTTAGAGGAATTTGGGGGACCCTGACAAGCTCTATTTTATAAAAAAAAAAAAATGAAACAAAGGATGATGTCATCCAGATAGGATGCTTGTGCATCTAACACTTAAAGATAGATGCCACCCCTGCTCTGAGTGCCTGACATCCTACAGAGCTCAAAATGTAAAAGCTAACACATCTCGTCAAGCTCTAAAATAAGGGAGGCAGCTTTCCCACTTTTCTTATTCAGTTTTTCTACATTTGTTATGCTTAGCTGTTAGGTTAAAACAGAAAAGGAAAGAAAGAATAGGAAAAAGAGAGAAAATAGTGAAATAAGCCCTAGCAGAGGGAGGGATGGCATTTTAGTAAAGTGGTATAATCCAAACAAGTTTAATATTTTTCTGCAGTGATAGTTTGTTTTTTATTTACTGTTTTTGTGATCTAGAAAAAATGGCATTGGGTAGACAAGGCTATAGAATCATAAAACACTTTTTCATAGTCTTTTCCAAACACTTAGCACTTAATTACATTCTTTTTATAGGATTTGATATTATTTAATCTTTTCCAATCTGGCAAATTCTAAAGAGCCCTTCTCCTTTGTAATTTCAACAGCACCTGTCCATAGGTATGTGTTACCCAGTAATCATAGATCCCATAGTTGAACTCCTAGGTAATACTTGTGATTCTATTTTCATGTTACTTATTTCTTTCTGACCCTTATTATCATCTTTTCTCATTTTCATCTTTGTGTGTATGTGACCCTGCAGAAGAAGCAAGACTTGATGTGCCCTCCCTAGTAACTGTGGGATTTCAGGGCAGGTTTTCAGGAATCTTTGTGAATAAGGCGCTGTTCCTGAGAGTAGGTCTAGCGGTAACAGGCTGAGACTGCTTAGATCTAGGTTCCCTGTGTTAAGACCCAGACCCCTGCAAGAAGGTGATGGACCCTCTGGAAAGAAAAGCTAATGAGTCAGCCAGTACCCTAACCCATAAGGAACCATGAAGTTGCTGGAAAAAGAAGTCATAGAAGTCAAGGATGAATGCCTCCACTCATTTTTTATGCTAACATAGATCCCCACAGAAGCAATAATAACTCTAAGAAGAATAAAGCAACCTTCAGAGGGTAAAAACTTTGTAATTCTCAGAAGGCTAGGAGTGGGCAGTGGGAGCCACAGGCATCTTTAGCTACAATGGAGAAGAGGTTCTTTAAATCTCCCCAGTGACACCTCTCTTAGAGGCATATAGATGCTGCTGCCTGAAATTGTGTGACATGGAAGCCCTTCCCAGAGCCTCCTGAGAAGGCATGGGACCCTAAGGTTATATCCTTCCCAATTTTAATATATTTATGGGAGACAAATTAAAATCTGTCATTGATAATGAGATTCTTTGGACCCCCAAACCTTAAATCCTGCTGACAATTGAAGTTTTGACATCAGTAAGCCTCAGTTTTCCGCCATCACTTTGGTGTAAGAAATAAGAATCAGCCACAATCCTTACTAGAAGTTCAAAGAGAGAATTTAAAGAATATGAGGATTTAATGTGTCAAAAGTCATAGTGTTCCTAAGTAAGAGTCTCTAAATCGATTTTCTAGTTATCAAAATCAACTGGGAACTTTTAACAATACAGGTTCTATATTCATTCTGTGACCATTTCTTTCCAAAAGGAGTGGGAGGGGATGAAATCATTATTTATAAGAGCCTCCGGATGATCCTGATGACATGTGACTGGTTTGGGAACCACTGTTTTATATCTGCCCCCCCCAAATTATAAATTTTCCACAGTTAATTAGCAGACATTTAACTCCTGACTATTTTGTAACAAAAGTCATTAATAAGTTTCCTGTTAGAAGTTCTTGATCTTAGAAGATCTTAGCATCATTGTCAGGAAATACAGATATCAATATATAATAATTTCTACTTTTGCTACAGAACATGAGCTTCTTGGTAAGGAAAAACTAGAGTGGATGAGTTGTTTTTTGCTCAGTTAAATTTGCCGCCATGGGTTCTATACTCATCACAAGTCTGAGACCTAAATGTGTATGACAAAAATAATCTCTGTTTGTCCCAGGTCCTGAGTTAATAGATCAATTCTTTTAGCTATTTCTAAATGATTTTTGCTTTAAGTCATGTCTATATGGGACAAAACTCCATGGCAGTCTTCCCCAAATTGCATATACTTTATGTAAAGAATCTCAACCTCTGTGAAGACTGGGAAGAGTTTTCCACCAGAAGGATCATAGAAGTGGAAAATAATTTATTAAAAAGGAGATAGGTCATTAAGGAGTACAAAAACTGTAATAAAAATATATGGCATCATAATCAAGAGACCAGGAAAAACAGAGAACAGAACTCAAATGATGTGGTATGTGAAATGTGGTGTGGTCAGTTATAGTAGCAGAGAGGACACTGATTAAACCCTGAATTTACTTCATTCTGCAGTCCTGAAGTGGCACTCTTTTAGTCAACCTATCACTATGATAAAATATCTAAGACAAAAAAACTTATAAGGAGGAAAGATTTAAACCTCATAGTTTCAGTTCATGTTCCACAGACTCAATTGCTTTCGGGCCTGTGGTGAGGCAGAACACAATAGCAGAAGCATGTGGCAAGGCAAAGCTGTTCACCTTGCGGTGGCAGAGAAGCAAAGTGAGAGAGAGCAGGAGCCAGGGTCCTAATATCCCCTTCAAGAGCTCAACCTTAATGACCTAACTTTCTACCACTAGGCCCCCCTCCTAAAAGTTCCGCCATCTCCCACTAGCACCTCAGGCTGCTGACCAAGCTGTTAACGTATGAGCCTTTCGGGATGTTTAAGATCTAAACCATTCCAATACATTGTTTAAAGCACTGTTGTAGCATTTTATTGTGGCTATGGGTCATCTTTCTTTCTCTACTAGGTAGTTAACCCTTTGAGCACAAGGAATCTGTATATTAGTTTTTGGATCCCATTTATTGATTGTTCTATTCCTAGCACATAGCCAGTCAATAAGTTTTGATTGAACAAGTAAAACAGCTATGGTCTTGAAAACTATTGTCTGTGGAATGGTTTTGCAGATAATGTTCTATAAGTTAATATAATGTTGAAACATCATAAATTTGTCCCTAGATTAAGAGGTTAGGAATTTATCCATGAAAATTCGTTAATCGGTATGTGGTTCTTTTTGCTATTGTTTTGTTTTTAGGAAAGTTGTGCTTTTTATTCAGCAGTTAAGAAACTATGTCGTAGCTTCTCCCACTGCAGTCATATTTCCTGTGTTTAGCCTCTGCTTGTGACCTCACTGCACTGCATGTATAATGTGTGGGGCAAAATGATATACTTGTGGGTATTTGTGCCTGGTTCTGTTATCAATTGTTTTTTCTTTTCTCATTATAGCTTGACATTTTAGGGGCCAAAATCTGCTCCATACTCTACTAGCCTCTTGCACTGGACTAGGACTGAGGTATAGAACAATAAGAAAGTAAAAATGGAAAAAAAAATATGTTAAGAACAAAATGGCACAAGTAGGATAATAACTTTAGCTCATTCACCTGCCAACACCTGGAAATTAAGGGTCAGTCACTTACCCAGAGAGATCAAAGTACTGGTGCAAAGAGGCAGGGAAGAGCAGCCTGTCCCTGATGCTCTGCATTTCCCACAACATGCAGTTCTCCTTTCTCAAAGGCATTGTCAGTTACCAGTGTACCTGTTAGCTATCGTCACACAATAAATAACTACTAATCCAAGTGCAATGTCATAAGCCTGTAATCTCAGCAACTCATGAGGCTAAGGAAGAAGGATCACAAGTTCAAGGTCAACCTAGGCAACTTAGCAAGACCCTGTTTCAAAATAAAAAATAGAAGGACTGGAGATGTAGCTCAGTGGTAGAGTGCCTCTGGGTTCAATCTCTAGTACTACTACTACTACTACTACTACTAATAATAATAATAATAATACCATCAAATTTCAGTGGCCTACAACATTAAAGTGTTTACTTAACATATATGTGGCTGACATTGGCTGGGCTGGGCTTGGCAATTCTAAGCTTTTGATTGGACTTAGGTCTGCCCCATATGTTTTATCCTCTTGAACTAAATACTACCCTAGGGAAGCTTTACTCATGGCAATGTCTAAGGGCAAGGAAGCCCACACAATCAGGCAAGCCCTGATCACATGTCCAAGCTCAAACTCAAGATGTGTAGAGTATATTCTTTTCATGAAGTGGCAGAGGAGGGATTAATATTTTTAAAAGACCAATGTCCACAGGCAGAACCCTAGTTTGATGCATTTGAAGTGGTAATTGTGCTAAGAAGATCAAGGGTAGGTATTTCTCATATTTCTAATTCCTAGTCTCTTTGCCCTCATACATTGGTGATAGGACAGTGAATTAATACTATCTTCCTAGGATATGTTTGCAATAATATTAGAAACTTCTTATCTACTTACTTCTAAGAGTTTGTCTGAAATATATAGAAACAATTTTATGTAAAAGTCATTCATCTCACTTTAATATTAGTGAAATACTAGAAACAACTATAGGAGATTAGTTGAAAAAAGTATGTCACATCAAGATGAAGGGCCATGTTGGCAGTCCTGGAGGAGATCCAACATGGCGGCGGGCGCAGAGAGATCAAGTCTCTGACCTCTTCAGCTGCGCGGGCAAAGGGAGTCTTAAACTGTCTAAATGCTGTTTGCTCAGGATCACTAGGCAACGCTGAGCTGACGTGGATCTGGGGCGAACAGTCTGCGCCCCTCAGAACACACACCGAGCCCGGAATGCGTGAACTCAGGCTCCCGTTCGCCTGCATCTCGCAGACAAACCGCTGTGACTCAGTGCTAAACGCTCCCACTGAAACAACTTGTCGGCTCCTCTGTGAACCTGTGGAGGTTAATACCAACCGATCCTTCATAGGCAGTGGCCAAAGGATTGAGACGGGGCTTGGGAAAGCCGGTCAGGACCCACCCGTTGCATCGGACACCCAGCAAAGGGAACGAACTGTTGCCATTCGCATGGGATATCACCATGGCAGAGAACTGGCATCACAAGAATGTGGCAGAGGAGATAACTTCATAGAAAATGTAGGCGGCAGTTGTGTAACCCCCTAGCCCTTCCTCTCCACACAGCGGGGAAACCTCAAGGGCCCTTCCCAGCTCTCCGGTGAATGCAATAGTCAGATTGAGGGAATCAGGAGCAGCACGGGACCCCCGGCTACCGCTCCCACCAGCGCTGACAACTGAGGTCTCTTGCACCAGCTCCCGGGGGCGTGGCTACCGGAGGGCAGGCAAAATACACGGAGGGTTCTCAGCCCCACACTCCACAACCTTAGGGTCTGAGGGAATGGCAAACAGGGAGAGTGTGCCCAGTCTTTTGCTCCCAGGAGCAGCAGACCTGGCGTGTAGCCAGTATTGTGGTGAGCGTCACTGGTGAGCGGGGCCTGGCTGGAGGAAAAGTGGGGAAGTGACTAGACACAAGAAAAGAAAAGGCCCTAGGCACTCAGAATTGGAGACCCGCCCAGTCGGGGAGGAGGAGCTGCTTCACAGTTATTGGTTCATGTGTATTGAGAGGAGAAGCTTGGCCTGGTGGGCACAGCTCCACCTACTGGAAGAGAAGTTAATCGAACTCTAAGACTGCATTTTTTAAATTTTTTTTATTATTATTTGTTTTTTTTTATTTTTTTAAATTTATTTATTTTTTATTTCTTATTTTTTTAATTATTTTTTTAAATTTTTCCTGTTTTTTATTTATTTTCTATTTTTTTCTTTTGTCTTTTCAATTTCCTTATTCCCCTTTCCTTGAATTCTACCTGTTTACTCTCATTCTCTTTAGTGACTCCTTCCCTCCCCTTCTAATACCTTTCCTCCCAAGCATCACGACGCTGTTTATGTGTAATTTACTAAATATGTATAGGTAAATGTTCCGAGGCGTTATATAGTGCTACCAAGTCCCTAGCTACCCCCAAATACTCCAGACCATTCTCCTGTTAATATTCCTCGTCAGTAGAGCAACCTTCCAAGGTTGCCAAGAGATACCAACCTCAATACCATCATATCATTCGACCTAAATATAAGTCCCAAGACCAAACCGCAGACCGCTATATGCCATCAGAATCCATACACAGTTTAGGAAACGAATGAATCTGCATTAAAGTGCAACAAAACTCATCATCTCTAGTCATAGTCTCCCATCACAAAAGAGAGAGACCCCAGAAACACACAAAACCAAATAAATTTATAGGAGTAAACAGTAACTCAGCAGTCAAACAGAACAAGAAGTAACATGAGCAGCATGAAAAAGCAAGGAAGAAAAGGAGTACAAACAATGAAGGACAGCCTAAATATACAGGAGGACCTAGAGGCATCAGAAAAATGGTCAAATAAAGAACTCAAGGAATACCTTAGACAGATGGAATGGAATCTTAAAGAGGACATGAGACAGTAAAATCAAACAATGAAAGAACACATTGAAAATGAATTACATAAACAGATAAAAGAAGCAAATAAGCATCTTTATCAGGAGATAGAGATTATAAAAAAATCAAACAATAATCCTAGAAATGAAGGAAACTATAAACCAAATTAAAAACTCAAATGAGAGTATCACTAACAGAGTGGAGCAAGTAGAAGCCAGAACGTCAGATAATGAAGACAAAATATATCATCTTGAAAAGAGTCTAGCCAACTCAGAAAGGCTGGTAAGAAATCATGAGAAAAACATCCAAGAGATATGGGATAACATAAAAAAACCAAACTTAAGAGTCATCGGGATAGAGGAAGGTATAGAGGTTCAAACCAAGGGAATGAGCAATCTGTTGAATGAAATAATTATAGAAAACTTTCCAGATACAAAAAAAGAAATGGATGTACAAATTTTAGATGCATACAGGACACCGAGCATAAAAAATCGCAGTAGACCAATGCCAAGACACATTGTTATGAAGATATCCAATATACAGAATAAAGAGAAAATATTAAAAGCTACAAGAGAAAGGAGGCAGATTATATTCAGGGGCAAACCAATAAGGTTAATGGCGAATTTTTCATCACAGACACTGAAAGCGAGAAGATCCTGGAACAACGTATTTCAAACACTGAAAGACAATGGATGCCAACCAAGAATTTTGTATCCAGCAAAATTAAGCTTCAGGTACGACAACAAAATAAAAATCTTTCATGATAAACAAAAGTTAAAAGAATCTGCAGCCAGAAAACCAGCATTGCAAAGCATATTGAGCAAAATACTACACAAGGAAGAAATGAAAAAAAAAAAATAACCAAAACCAACAGTGGGAAGTACCTCAGTAAAGCAAGGGGGGGGAAGCTAATCATAAAGAAACAAACCAAATTTTTATAAAAAAGATAATTAATCAAACATGGCTGGAAGTACAAACCATATACCAATAGTAACTCTAAACGTTAATGGCTTAAACTCACTGATAAAGCAACATAGGCTGGTAACATGGATTAAAAAAACAAATCCAACAATATGCTGCCTCCAGGAGACACATATGATTGGAAAAGACATACACAGACTGAAGGTGAAAGGTTGGGAAAAATCATACCACACACACGGTCCTCAGAAGCAAGCAGGGGTGGCCATCCTCATATCGAATAAAATCGACTTCAAGACTAAGTTAATCAAAAGGGATAAGGAAGGACATTATATACTGTTAAAAGGAACCATTCACCAACAAGACATAACAATTATCAATATTTATGCACCAAATAATGGTGCTCCAACGTTCATAAAACAAACTCTCCTCAAGTTCAAAAATCAAATAGACCACAACACAATAATTATGAGTGACTTCAACACACCTCTCTCACCATTGGACAGATCCTCCAAACAAAAGTTGAATGAAGAAACTATAGAACTCAATATCACAATCAATAACCTACACTTAACTGACATATATAGAATATATCAACCATCATCAAGTGAATATACTTTTTTTCTCAGTAGCACATGGATCCTTCTCAAAAATAGACCATATATTATGCCATAAGGCAACCCTCAGTAAATATAAAGGTGTGGAGATAATACCATGTATCTTATCTGATCATAATGGAATGAAACTGGAAATCAATGATAAAAGAAGGAAGGAAAAATCCTACATCACATGGAAAATGAACAATATGTTTCTGAATGATCAATGGGTTACAGAAGACATAAAGGAGGAAATCAAAAAATTCTTAGAGATAAATGAAAATACAGACATAACATATCAGAATCTATGGGACACAATGAAAGCAGTTTTAAGAGGGAAATTCATTGCCTGGAAGTCATTCCTCAAAAAAAAAGAAAAAAACAACAAATAAATGAGCTCACACTTCATCTCAAAGCCCTAGAAAAGGAAGAGCAAAACAACAGCAAATAAGGCAAAAAAAAAGGCAAGAAATCATTAAAATCAGAGTGGAAATCAACAAAATTGAAACAAAAGAAACTATTGAAAAAATTGAAAAAACTAAAAGTTGGTTCTTCAAAAAAATAAATAAGATCGACAGACCCTTAGCCATGCTAACAAAGAGAAGAAGAGAGAGAACTCAAATTACTAACATACGGGATGAAAAAAGCAATATCACAACAGATGCTACAGAAATACAGAAGACAATTAGAAATTATTTTGAAACCCTATATTCCAATAAAATAGAAGATAGTGAAGACATCGATGAATTTCTTAAGTCATATGATTTGCCCAGACTGAGTCAGGAGGATACACACAATTTGAACAGACCAATATCAATGGATGAAATAGAAGAAGCCATCAAAAGACTACGAACCAAGAAAAGCCCAGGCCCAGACGGGTATACAGCAGAGTTTTACAAAACCTTTAAAGAAGAATTAATACCAATACTTTTCAAGTTATTTCAGGAAATAGAAAAAGAAGGAGCTCTTCCAAATTCATTCTATGAGGCCAATATCACCCTGATTCCCAAACCAGACAAAGACACCTCAAAGAAAGAAAACTACAGACCAATATCTCTAATGAACCTAGATGCAAAAATCCTCAATAAAATTCTGGCGAATTGGATACAAAAACATATCAAAAAAATTGTGCACCATGATCAAGTAGGATTCATCCCTGGGATGCAAGGATGGTTCAATATATGGAAATCAATAAATGTTATTCTCCACATCAATAGACTTAAAGATAAGAACCACATGATCATCTCAATAGATGCAGAAAAAGCATTCGACAAAGTACAGCATCCCTTTATGTTCAAAACACTAGAAAAACTAGGGATAACAAGAACTTACCTCAACATTGTAAAAGCTATCTATGCTAAGCCTCAGGCTAGCATCATTCTGAATGGAGAAAAATTGAAGGCATTCCCTCTAAAATCTGGAACAAGACAGGGATGCCCTCTATCACCACTTCTATTCAATATAGTTCTCAAAGTACTGGCCAGAGCAATTAGAAAGACGAAAGAAATTAAAGGCATAAAAATAGGAAAAGAACTTAAATTATCACTATTTGCTGATGACATGATTCTATACCTAGAAGACCAAAAAGGGTCTACAAAGAAACTACTAGAACTAATAAATGAATTCAGCAAAGTGGTAGGATATAAAATCAACACACATAAATCAAAGGCATTCCTGTATATCAGCGACAAAACTTCTGAAATGGAAATGAGGAAAAACACCCCATTCACAATATCCTCAAAAAAAAATAAAATACTTTGGAATCAACCTAACAAAAGAGGTGAAAGATTTATACAATGAAAACTACAGAACCCTAAAGAGAGAAATAGAAGATCTTAGAAGATGGAAAAATATACCCTGTTCATGGATAGGCAGAACTAACATCATCAAAATGGCGATATTACCCAAAGTTCTCTATAGGTTTAATGCAAGGCCAATCAAAATCCCAATGGCATTTCTTGTAGAAATAGATAAAGCAATCATGAAATTCGTATGGAAAAATAAAAGACCCAGAATAGCAAAAGCAACTCTAAGCAGGAAGTGTGAATCAGGCGGTATAGCGATACCAGATTTCAAACTATATTACAGAGCAATAGTAACAAAAACAGCATGGTACTGGTACCAAAACAGGCAGGTGGACCAATGGTACAGAATAGAGGACACAGAGACCAATCCACAAAGTTACAACCATCTTATATTTGATAAAGGGGCTAAAAGCATGCAATGGAGGAAGGATAGCATCTTCAACAAATGGTGCTGGGAAAACTGGAAATCCATATGCAACAAAATGAAACTGAATCCCCTCCTCTCGCCATGCACAAAAGTTAACTCAAAATGGATCAAAGAGCTTGATATCAAATCAGAGACTCTGTGTCTGATAGAAGAAAAACTTGGCTCCAATCTACATATTGTAGGGTCGGGCTCCAAATTCCTTAATAGGACACCCATAGCACAAGAGTTAATAACAAGAATCAACAAACGGGACTTACTTAAACTAAAAAGTTTTTTCTCAGCAAGAGAAACAATAAGAGAGGTGAATAGGGAGCCTACATCCTGGGAACAAATCTTTACTCCTCACACTTCAGATAGAGCCCTAATATCCAGAGTATACAAAGAACTCAAAAAATTAAACAATAAGATAACAAATAACCCAATCAACAAATGGGCCAAGGACCTGAACAGACACTTCTCAGAGGAGGATATACAATCAATCAACAAGTACATGAAAAAATGCTCACCATCTCTAGCAGTCAAAGAAATGCAAATCAAAACCACCCTAAGATACCATCTCACTCCAGTAAGATTGGCAGCCATTATGAAGTCTAACAACAACAAGTGCTGGCGAGGATGTGGGGAAAAAGGTACACTTGTACATTGCTGGTGGGACTGCAAATTGGTGTGGCTAATTTGAAAAGCAGTATGGAGATTCCTGGGAAAACTGGGAATGGAACCACCATTTGACCCAGCTATTCCCCTTCTTGGACTTTTCCCTAGAGACCTTAAAAGAGCATACTATAGGGACACTGTTACAATGATGTTCATAGCAGCACAATTCACAATAGCTAGACTGTGGAACCAACCTAGATGCCCTTCAATAGATGAATGGATAAAAAAATGTGGCATTTATACACAATGGAGCACTAAAAAATGACAAAATCATGGCATTTGCAGGGAAATGGATGGCACTAGAGCAGATTATGCTAAGTGAAGCTAGCCAATCCCTAAAAAACAAATGCCAAATGTCATCTTTGATATAAGGAGAGCAACTAAGAACAGAGCAGGGAGGAACAGCATGAGAAGAAGATCACCATTAAACACGGACGAGAGGCGGGAGGGAAAGGGAGAGAGAAGGGTAATTGCATGGTAAAGGAAGGAGACCCTCATTGTTATACAAAATTACATATAAGAGGAAGTGAGGGGAAAATAAAACAAGAGAGAGAAATGAATTACAGTAGATGGGGTAGAGAGAGAAGATGGGAGGGGAGGTGAGGGGAATGGAGGGGGGATAGTAGAGGATAGGAAAGGCAGCAGAATACAACATACACTAGTATGGCAGTATGTAAAAAAGTGGATGTGTAACCGATGTGATTCTGCAATATGTATACGGGGTAAAAATGGGTGTTCATAATCCACTTGAATCAAATGTATGAAATATGAGATGTCAAGAGCTTTGTAATGTTTTGAACAACTAATAATAAAAAATTTTTTTAAAAAAGATGAAGGGCCATGCTGCTATATTTTAGTGATATAAAGCAAAATACTTAATAACATGGAACAATATTGCCAAAACACTTGCTTAATGAAAAACATGTTACAAGACAATAAGTATAATATGATCCTAATTCTGTTCTTATGTACGTATAGGTATTCCTATTATGATTCTATAGGGATATGAAACTGGGAATGTAATGCCATGGAAAAGCACTTGTCTACCATGCACAAGACCCTAGATTACATTCCAAGAACTGTTTGTAAAAAAAGATTCCAACGGCCAGGTGCAGTAGGGAGGCTGCAGGAGGACGGACAGTTCAAAGCCAGCCTCAGCAATGGTGAAGCGTTTAAGCAACTCAGTAAGACTCTGTCTCTAAATAAAATACAAAATAGGGACCACTCAGGACCATCCTGCCACCCTCAGACAGCTGCCGGAGCTCTGGCTCTGGAACAGGACTGCCTCTTCCAATCAGCAGAACACTGTCAGAGCCTAGGCCTGGCCCAGATCAGCCTACACCAACATCCATGGGACCCAGGCCCAGGGTAGGTCCGAGTTTACCACCCCCCAACACCTGAGATCTCAAACCTAACCAACTTCTATCTTGGGACACTGCAGACATCACCATAGCCTTTCTCCATGCAGTAGCCGCTACCTTTTGACAATGGACAGGGCCTAGAAGCAGCTACATCTCAGAGAAGGCATCCCAAAGACAGGGTAAGACCCACCCTTTTATCCCCATCTCTGTAAGACGTTGCATCCATCTTGGGGCACCTCAAGTTACCTTGGCTATTGCCACCACCAGCTTTAGTTGCAGTAGCATACATTGAGTGACACGAGCAGGGTCTGGAAACCCAACATCAAGGTGGGGTACAGATAATCTTCACAGGTACTACAAGAATATACGGTAGAAACTATAGTATCTCAGATCCACACTGCAAGAAAGGAAGACACATAGACAACTTGAACAAACAAGGGAGGAAAGTGCCCCAAACAAACCAGGATACTATAGTAACAAAACCCATGGACAGCAAAGTTGATGAAATGTCAGAGAAGGAATTCAGAAGTTCATAAATAAAATAATCTGTGATTTAAAGAATGACCTAAATGTACAAATACACGCAAAAATTGATCACTCCAACAAAGATATAAGAGAGCAAATAAGAGAGATAGCGACTCTGAAAAAAATAAACAGTCAGAAATCCTTGAAATGAAGGAAACAATAAACCAAATAAAAAACCTCAATAGAAAGCATAACAAACAGACTAGATCACTTGGAAGAAAGAGCATTAGATAATAAAGACAAAGTATACAATCTGTAAAAATAAAGTTGACCACACAGTGAAGATAGTAAGAAACCATGAGCAGATCATCCAAGAATTATGTGACAGCATCAAAAGACCAAATATAAGAGTTTTTGGGATAGAGGAAGGCACAGAGTTTCAAACCACAGGAATGCACAATCTCTTCAATGAGATAATATCAGAAAATTTTCCAAGAATGAAGAATGAACTGGAAAACCAAATACAAGAGGCTTATGGGACACCAAATGTACAAAATTACAACAGTTCTATACCAAGGCACATTGTAATGAAAATGCCTAGCGTACAGAATAAGGATAGAATTTTAAAAGTTGCAAGAGAGAGAAGTCAGATCACATATATGGGGAGACCAATTTGGATCTCAATAGATTTTTCAACCCAGACCCTCAAAGCCAGGAGATCATGGAACAACATATACCAAGCTCTGAAAGAAAATGGATGCCAACCAAGAATCTTATATCCAGCAAAATTAAGCTTTAGATTTGATGATAAAATAAAACCTTCCATGATAAACAAAAGTTAAAAGAATTTACAACTAGAAAGTTTGCACTACAGAAATCCTCAGTAAATATTCCATGAAGAGGAAATGAAAATAATTGATGAAAATCAGCAGAGGGAGGTATTACACTAAAAGAAAAATTAATCATAGGAGAAACCAAGTCATGTTGAATACCAAAAATAAACAAAATGGCTGGGAATACAAATTATGTCTCAATAATAACCCTGAATGTAAATGGCCTAAACTTACCAATAAAAAGACAGACTAGAAGATATGATCAAAAATAATAACCCAATAATATACTGCTTCCAAGAGACTCATCTCATAGGAAAGGACAACCTCAGACTGAAGGTGAAAGTTTGAGAAAAATCATACCACTCACCTGGACTGTGAAAGCAAGCAGAAGTTTCCATCCTCATATCAAATAATGTAGATTTCAAGCTAAAGTTGATCAAAAGGGGTAAAGAAGGACACTACATTACTGTTCAGGGGAACCATACCTCAACAAGACATAACAATTATAAATATATATGCCCCAAACAATGGAGTATCTACATTCAACAAACAAACTCTTCTGAAGTTCAAGAGTCAAATAGAACACAACACAATAATTTTGGGGGACTTTAACACACCTCTTTCACCACTGGATAGATATTCCAAACAAAAGTTTATTTATTTCTTTATTCATAAAGAAACTATAGAACTCAATAATACAATCAATAACTTAGACTTAACTGACATATAGAGAATATTTCATTCTTCAACAAGTGAATACACTTTCTTCTCAGCAGCACATGGATCCTTCTCTAAAATAGGCGATATATTATGCCACAAAGCAACTCTTAGCAAATATAAAAAAGTAGAGATACTACCCCCCATTCTATCAGATCATAATGGAATGAAATTAGAAATCAATGATAAAATAAGAAATAAAAGCTACTTCAATACCTGGAGACTAAATAATATGCTACTGAATGAACAATGGGTTGCAGAAGACATCAAGGAGAGATTAAAAAATTTTTAGAAGTGAATGAGAACACAAATACAACATATCAAAATCTCTGAGACACTATGAAAGCAGTTCTAAGAGGAAAGTTCATAGAGTTCATTCCTTAAAAGAAAAAAAAGTCAACAAATAAATGACTTAATATTACATCTTAAAGCCTTAGATAAAGAAGAACAAGTCAACACCAAAAGCAGAAGACAGGAAATAATTAAAATCAGAGCTGAAATCAATCACCACTTCTTTTTAACATAGTTAAAAATCTTTCACCACTTCTATTTAACATAGTTCTTGAAACTCTGGCCAGTGCAATTAGACAGACAAAAGAAATTAACAGGATAGGATAGGTAAAGAAGAACTCAAATTATCACTATTTGCTGACAATATGATTCTATACCTAGAAGACCCATAAAACTCCACCAGAAAACTTCTAGAACTAGTAAATGAATTTAGCAAAGTAGCCAGATACCAAATTAATACCCATAAATCAAAGACTTTTCTGTATATCAGTGACAAATCCTCTCTTATTTACAATAGCATCAAAAAAAACCTTGGAAATAAAGTTAACAAAAGAGGTAAAAGACCTCTATAATGAAAACTATCAAACAATAAAGAAAGAAATTAAAGAAGACCTTAGAAGATGGAAAGATATACCTTGTTCTTGGATAGGCAGAATTAATATTGTCAAAATTACCATACTACCAAAAGCACTATAATGATTTAATGCAATTCCAATCAAAATCCCAATGACATTCCTCATAGAAATAGAAAAAGCAGTCATGAAATTCATCTGGAAAAATAAGAGACCCAGAATAGGTAAAGCAATCCTTAGCAAGAAGAGTGAAGCAGGTGGCATCACTATACCAGACCTTGAACTATTACTAGAGAGCAATATTAATAAAAACAGCATGGTATTGGCACAAAAATAGACTTGTAGATCAATGGTACAGAATAGAGGACACAGAGACTAACCCACATAATTACAGTTAGCTTGTATTTGACAAAGGCGCCAAAAATATACATTGGAATAAAGATAGCCTCTTCTGGATCAAGGACCTAGGAATTAAGTCAGAGACACTGAATCTATTAGAAGAAAAAGTAGGCTCCAATCTTCATCATGTTGGATTAGGCCCCAACTTTCATAATAAGACTCCTATAGTGTAAGAATTAATATCAAGAATCAATAAGTGGAATGGATTAAAACTATAAAGCTTCTTCTCAGCAAAAGAAACAATCAGTGAGGTGAATAGAATTGGGAACAAATTCTTATCACATGCACATCAGATACATCACTAATCTCTAGAATATATAAAGAATTCAAAAATCTTAACACCAAAAAAACAAATAACCCAATCAATAAATGGGCCAAGGAACTGAACAGACACTTCTCAGAAGAGGATATACAATCAATCAACAAATATATGAAAAAATGTTCAACATCTCTAGCAATTATAGAAATGCAAATCAAAATTACTGTAAGATTTCATCTCACTCCAGTCAGAATGGCAGCTATTAAGAATACAAACAACAATAAGTGTTGGCGAGGGAGTGAGGAAAAAGACACACTCATACATTGCAGGTGGGACTGCAAATTGGTGCAGCCAATATGGAAAACAGTATGGAGAATGCTTGGAAAACTGGGAATGGAACCACCACTTTTGACCCAGCTATCCCATTCCTTGGTCTATACCCAAAGGACTTAAAAACAGCACACTACCGGGACACAGCCACATCAATGTTTATAGCAACACAATTCACAATAGCTAAACTGTGGAATCAACCTAGATCCACATCAGTAGATAAATGGATAAATAAAATGTGGAATACACAATGGAATATAATATACACAATGGAATATTATTCTGCATTAAAAGAGAATAAAATCATGGCATTTGCAGGTAAATGGATGGAGCTGGAGAATATAATACTAAGTGAAATTAGCTGATCCCAAAAAAACAAATGCTGAATGATTTCTCTGATTTAAGGATGCTCATTCATAATATGTTGCAGGGGGTGGGGGGAATGGGAGGATTAAATGAACTCTAGATAGGGCAAAGGAGAAAAGAGGAGGAAGGGGCAGGGAGGGAGTATAGGGTAGTAAAGACAGTGGAATGCAATGGTCATTATTACTCTAAGTACATGTATGAAGACACGAAGGATGTGAATATACTTTGTGTACAACCAGAGATAAGAAAAATTGTGCTCTATAAGTGCAGTATGAACTGTAATGCATTCTGTTGTCATATATAACAAATTAAAATGTTTAAAAAAATACAAAATAGGGCTGGGGATGTGGCTCAGTGGTTGAGTGCCCCTGAGTATTATCCGTGGTAACAACAACAACAAAAAGATTCTAAAGGATAGAAAATATAATAAAAATAATTTATTATTAAAAATGGAGATGATTTCCCTCTGAAACCCATTCTAACGGTGATGGTCTGAATATTTGTATTCTCTCCAAATTCATATTAGAACCTAATACCTAATGTGACCGTATTAAGAGGTAGGGGATTTAGAGAAGTGAGTAAATCATAAGGGCTCTGCTCTCATGAATGAGATTGGTGCCCTTATGAAAGAGAGTGATAGGGATGACTGGCCCATTCATGTGCAAACACAGTGAGGTGCCACCTTGGGAGCAGAGAGCAAGCTCCCACCAGTGACTACTGGCACTTTGATTTTGGACTTCTTAGCTTTTAGACTCAGAGAAATAAACTTCTGCTGTTTGTCAATTATGCAGACTAAGTTATTTTCTTATAGCAACTTCAGTGGACTAAAATGCTATCCTTCTCCTTAGAACTAGAAGAAGAAAAGATAATCTGAGAACTATACTTTCCTGTGTCTAAAATGGGCCATAATTTAGTTTTTGGCAATAGATGTGAGTAGAAACATTGGCCCACAATTTTTTGCACAAAGGTTCTGTCCTCTCTTCTTGCTGGATGGAATGATAGTGGCTGGATATCTTGGAAGCCACACTGAAGATGACAAAACTACTACCCCTACCTGAAATGTCCTTAGAACTCTTCTATGAAAGAAAAATTAACTTATACAATCTTTAATTGACTCAATTTTAAGTGACTTTATCATAGCAGCCAGCATAAATTCTAAAACTGTGTGCTTACTAATGATATTTATTCTCTTATCTCTGGTTTTCTACATTTTCCAAAATTTCTGTTTTAGTTCAATGGCAATGTGTCATTAACAAAAGACATAATAAATACTATTTTTTTTTCAAACCTGGCCAGCTTATTACAAAACTTTCTCAAAACAATGAATTACAGGTACTATTTTTCTGCTTTTCTCTTTCATCCTGATTAAATTTATAGGGAAGGAAAGCAATAGTGATTTCTAGAACCTGCTATTTCTGTTACCTTACTCATATTTCTTTTTAACCAAGAAAGTTTGGAAGTAGAAAATAGAACTTGAGGCTCAAACCAAACTGGTTTTCAATTTCCTTCTGAGTTGGACAAGTTGCTTGAACTCTAAAAACGAGTCTCAATTTTTCTCCTCTGCAAATCATGTTAAATTATGATGACCAAATGAGCATAGAGGGAATAAGAAATATCCCAGGGTGTAGTATGTCATTCTGAATGCTCTCATGAGGGATAAATTTCTTTTGCTTCCCTTCCTTTATCTACAAAAATTTGATCTCTAAAACCAAACATTTAATATTGAAAAACATGTGAGCCATACAATTTTGTCTTCTCCATCTTGCATTTTAACCTCTCCATTTCACACTCTTCTGGACAGGAGAGTCACTGCATTAATTGTATGACTAAATATACCACCAAATTCCTTTCCCTGTTCATTTTCCCATTAGGCAGCTGGCCAGTTGAGTCAGGGAAAGAATTGCTGACAGGCTTTTCAAGGTTAGCACAATATCCCTCCACCCCCTCACTAGTTTATATTTTGCAAAATATAGCTGAGGCAGGGAATTGTGTTGCTCTAGGCAGAAATTAGAGCCTACTTTGTGTAAACACAATTAAAAAGTAAGAAGGAGGGGAAGATGCAAACAGAAAAAAAAGCTACAGTCTGCAAAAGCACTGTATGGGAATTTCATTGCATATGTTTTCTGAAAAGACTAGAAATAACAGCATACATGCATAATCATGAAGCCCAATTTAAGCTCAGTAACTCCTACAGCCCTTTGCAACCTTCTTTTCTTCTGTACTTCTCACTCTCATTAAATTAAATATGAAATCTACTTTAAAGCATGCATGTGCACGCGCGCATGTGCACGCGCGCACGTGCACACACACACACACACAATACTTTTAGGTGGTGAACTTTTAATGAAATATTTAAAGACCTCAGCTGCTCTCCCTGTTTTTCTTCTTCCCTTCAGGATTCATAGTCTTTTTCTTTCCCTTTCCTCTCTGTCCTCCTTTCTTCCCTCCCTCTCCCTCTCTCACCCTCCCCACCTCACTCTTTAAATTTATCTTTCTGTCGTCTCTCTTGACCTCATCCTCTTCCAATAGCTGAGGCTTTGTGGTCTTACCATCTTCTTAGCATTTTCCTGTCTTGGATATCCCACACTGTATGTAGCTCACATTTCTTGTGAGTCTTGTCAGAGTGAATGTGCTGAGGTTGTCAGAAAGATAGGTTCACTTACTGTTCTCTTAAATTGCCACACTGCATTTTAACCATCACTTGTATGAATGAGCGCTTTTAAAGCAAACTTTCCAGAATTAGCTCTCACTGAAGAAACAAAATAAGGATCTAAAGGATAAAAGGTTTTTATGTCTATGTACTTGCTGATATCGGCTTTGAGGCAATGATCTTAATTCTATATAGAATACTTTTCTCTCAGGAAGCATTGTGTTCTTGTGCCAGATATGGCTGAAATTATTATAATGAGCATTTGCAACTGTTTGGGACTCAATTTCAGTCACCACATTTTCTTTTTTTTTTAATTTGTTTTAATTAGTTACACATGACAATACAATGATCTTGACATATCATACATTTGAATCAGGTGGGATATAATTTTTAAAAAGAGAGAGAGAGAGAGAGAGAGAGGAGAGAGAATTTTAATATTTATTTTTTTTTAGTTTTCGGCGGACACATCTTTGTTTGTATGTGGTGCTGAGGATCGAACCTGGGCTGCACGCATGCCAGGCGAGCGCGCTACCACTTGAGCCACATCCCCAGCCCAATTTCTCATTTTTCTGAGTGTACAGGTTGCAGAATCACATTGGTCATGCAGTCACATATATACCCACAGCAATAATAATGTCTATTTTATTCTGCTGTCCTTCCTTTCCTCCCCTCCCCTCCCCTCCCTTCACTTCTCTCTACCCAATCTGATGTGACCCAATTCTTTTTTTTTCCCCCTCACATCTTCATACATGTATTCTGTATAACGATGAGGGTCTCTGGAAACTGAGTACCAGTTCAGTTTACCAAAGGAACCATAAAAGACATTCACACAAAGATGCCCAATTGTTATTCAAGGTGGGATGGCTGAAAGGAAAACCAAGTATGACTGATCATCAGAGAAAGGAGCATGCAGCTCATGGAAATGTTAAAGGCCCTTGATTCCTCAGTAGGGTCTGACTTGGGGTTTGAGGAGCAGTCTGCATGAAGCCATGAGAAAACTGGAAAGGGTGTGTGGTCTGGAATTTACAGAGAAGAAGCAAGGAAGAAAGCAGGTGAATGAATCTGTTTTGTATAGGAAGGAAAACATGGAAAAGTGGTTGGAAATTAGGGTTAGTCATATGTCTACATCTACTGAGGACTTGCATCATCTTACATGTGTTTTGTGCATTTATCTCATTTAAATATAGACAGAGACCTGCTCATCAGAGTAAAGCAAAAAGGATAAAAAAAATCAAAATTCTGGAGAACCCTAAGAGAAACAGGACTAAGAGGGTTCATCCAGAAATTAAAGAAAAGCGTTTTTAGCAGTTAAAAGTAAACCACTTGATAGACAAATGCTTATCTTTAGGTCAATTTTTCTTGAATAAATACATATACTAGTTATAAACTATTTCTCACTGTGTCAACACTGGGCTAAGCAGGGAAACAGACCTTATTAAGTTGTTTAGTCATCACAAGAAGTCAAATATTACAAAGAAACTGGACTTTTGATAGTTTTGATAATTCTTGTAATTTCTCCAAGATTCTATAGTCAGGGAACAGCAGAGCTGAAGGAATTTTCCACTAGGTTCTGGCTTTTGACCACCACATACCACCTTTGATATGTTCTTTTCTCTTCCCACCCACCTGAACTTCTCAGTTGTAGACAATTCTCCTCTCACTCACATCAACAAATCTGACCTTGTACCTGACTATTACTATTAACAGAAACCAAGACATAAATATTCAGTTACATCCATCAGAACAGAACTCCCTCCCGAGGCACTATTTGACACCATCCTAAACTCAGAACAGGCACACAACATTCTTTTTCCAAACTTATCTGTACTTTAGATCAGATCAAACTCTATTGATGCCAACCGCTTAATGCAGAATCATATAGCTCAGCTTTGTGTCATAATATCAGCTTGCATTTCTTTAGCACCTGTCATCCCCATGGATACCAAAGCGAATTACAGCTGTGGACTAATATAGATCTATATATAGGTGTCTGTTCACCCCCTGGGGACACAGTTCTTAGGCTCTTGAAGAATTTCCTGACAGTTCTAAAGAAGAATGAAGAACTCTTGTGCCATATATCCATTTTAAACAGGATAAATTTGAAGCTAGAGAATATTATAACTCTAAACAGAACTTCTCAATGCCTTAAGGGTTAAACGTAATATTTACCATAAAATTCTGAAGATGAAAAAATATTTTTTTCAAATTAGCACTGGATTAACATTCTAATTCTATCTTTCATATTTAAAAAAATAAATGTTGATTTCCTTAATAAAACCTCATGTCTCTCTACTGTCCTGAGTGTTACGTGTTCCTTTCAAATAACAACAATGCTTTTTTATCACAACCTCAAAAGAGGTCTTCTCAGCTATAGCTTTCTTGAATTTTTCAGTTATAAATAATTTAACATTCATTGAGCATTGACTATTTTAATCACTTGTCTAGAAGCTGAAAGGGGTATGGCAAGAATATAGAAGATGAATAGGTTATAATACTTTCTCTCAAGAATTTCATAATATGGCAAAAGAAGGTATTATAAACAAACTATTCCATATTAGACATGATAAATTTACAACATACACATTACTGTGGAGGAACATGAAGGAGGAACAGGTAAGTAGGGTAATCTGCAAAGGAGATGGCTCATTATTTTCTGACAGTAATAATGTTCAAAGTTTCTGATGGGCCTCACATTTGCTCACATTTCAGAAGTCTGGAATTGCTCTTTTGGTCCATACTATCTTTTCAAAGATGCTAATATAGCAAACAGCCTTGGGAGATAGAACCAGTGTCTTCCTCCTGAGCCAAGAGCAGATTTCCATACTTTCCAGTCTAATAAAGATAATGGCAAAAGGTAGGTATGCCTCAGCCCCCATTATGGAAAGTCAGATTCCCTAAACTTGGAATTTTTCAGCCATGAAAATAAAGCTGAGTAACACCCATCTTGTCCCCTCTACCTCAGCCCCATGGGGCTTGGGAGGAAAGAAGAAATCATACAAACATTATGCCCATAGTCTTTGTTCTGCCAAGAGTATTAAATTCTTTGTTTCTGGTCCAGAAGTCTTTTGTCATCTGCCAACGTCTATGAAACAGTAACATGCTACCTTGTTAGCTGCCATGTAAGGTAAAAATCTCAGACCTTCACAGTTTCTCACAAATATTTTTTACTATAGGGTAGATACTCATCTAAGTACTTTGTACCTATTAACTCACCTTTATATCAGTGCTATGATGTAGGTCCTACTATCATCCCCTTGTTGCAAGTGAAAAAACTGAGGCACTGGGAAATTACATTAGCAGTAGAGATACAATGTTAATCTGACCCAGAGTCCACACATTCCACTACCTGACTTTGCTATATCCATGCCTGAGAGCTCAGTATTACTCCTGGAAGTTGCAATGATCACTTTTTGTGGATATAGAAGTTTTGTTGTGACTTGTGATTTGGTTCCTCATTTAAAAATTCTCCTGATATTGCCAGGATCTATGAAAGAATCTCTTGGGGAGAAAGATTGGAAGCCAGCACCAAAAATGTTTACATAGCCATGGAAATGAAAGAGATAGTCTAGGGTGGAGGAGAGAAATTCATTAAAGAAAGAGGGAAAAAAAAAACCTGACAAGAGGCAACCAACAGGCATGAGGAGACCAGAAGCACATCATGAAGGAATAGCTGACTAGGAAAGTATCCCAGGGTGATGTGGTATCTTAGTCTAGAAAAGCATCATTTGCATTCCATAACATAAGGGTTACTATACTCACTATGGTAGTTTTGGTGGAATGATTTTTTAAAAGAAACTAAATAAGAAAATAGAAATAGAAACTGATAAGACAACTTTTTCTAGAAGTGTGATTTGAATGGATGTTAATTACAGGGATATAAGGTCACAGTAGAGTTTCATTTGACTTTTTTTTTTTAAACTAAGATAGGGAATAGAACCTACAACAATGACTCCATACACACAGATTACGTTTGAGAGAAAAGATAACCAAAGTAAAAATACTCTTAAAAAAAAGCACAAAAGGATATAGTGGAGAACAAAAAAAAAAAAAAAAAAAAAGATGAGAGAGTAAAGGGGAGAAACTTACCCAAGATCTCTACCTAGTGAACACAGTGAAGAACACAAGCCTGTACTTCTTTTCCCTCTACCATAGCTCTTTGGGAATGCCATTTGGTTGCATTCCACAATGTTCTACAACATTAAGACAAAAAGAAAGAAGCCTTAATGATTTTGTGACAATTAGCTTGCTCAAATTAGATTTCACTAGTATAACACAGACAACTTTTCAAAGACTCTTTGAAAATATGAGTCTAATTAGGAGAAGAGATGCAATACATGTCAGGGGTCACTACAGTTTCACAGTGGCATTTTTATTCCTGTATTTTCATGGTTTAATGACAGAGGTGAGCTTAGCCAAGCTTTGTAGTATATTTTTGTTTCTTTTGCCTCTTTTTCTAACTCATCAGTCCTCAGGATGCCAGGAAGCTCAGTGGTTTTGCATTGTTTTCTCTGACCATCCCTGTCCATTTATGAGACTTTCACTAGTTTCTTTTTTAAAAATCTATTTTCCAAGCTTCTCCCTCCAAGTTCTAATTGAAATTTAGGAGACCTCCCCCAGACGATGGGGAATGTGGAACACAGGACCTCATTTCATCCAGGAACATCAGTAAAGCCAGGCACACTGGATTTTTTGTTTGTTTGTTTGTTTGCTTTGCTTATCATGCAAATTTGCATCAACAAACATTTTGAGTATGAATTCTAGGTCACAAATTAAGCTGGGCTGTCCTGTATCTTGTTGTGAAGTTGTGGTTTAATGACTGTACAATGAAACAAACAAACAAAAAAGATTAAAAGCAAAGGATCTTACATTAGGGAGAATGAGTGCTATTCATTTATGTTGACAAGTAGGATGGAGTTTTAATTACAAAAATACTTAACAGTACACAGATCAACTTGCTGTTGTACATCATGTAAAATTAATGAAATAGTCACAATGAAAATTCTCCTTGTGACAGATGGCAGCTTAATCCTTGCAATTTTTACAAAAAAGAAAGGCATCAAGTTTGCATGTGTGTGAGAGTGTATATGTGCAAATGTGTGTATATGTAATGAGATAAAGTTTTGTTCTGCCATCTATAAACAAAGATTGCTGTTTATCTTCATACTTAGCTTTATATACTCATTTAGATTTTCAGTTTTCCCTGTGTGTGTGTGTGTGTGTGTGTGTGTGCGCGCGCGCGTGTGCATGTGCATACATGTGTTTTGTAGGTAGTAGGTAGATTCTATCTTGTATCCTTTAGAAGATAGTAAAATTTTAATAGCAAGGAATCTGGCTTCATTTATGATGCATTCTCCTCACAACTATCTTGTGCAGTGTTCTGTATACAACATTTGCTCAATTCAGCTTCTTTTGTTGCAAGAGTTGAAGCCAGAGTCAGGGACGAAGATGCTGGTAGAGACAACAAGGTGGGGAAGCCAATGTTGACAAAGAGATAAATCACCAGTTTACAACAAAGGGTAATACTGGAGCATTTTTCATGAATTAATGCAGAAGGACTAACTGAAGGGTAATACTGAAGCATTTTTCATGAATTAATGCGGAAGGACTAAGATTGGGAGTGGGGTTTAAGGACAGAAATATTAAGACGTTTCAGATTTAAAAATGAATAGCTAATATTTAGAGGTTTTATAAAACACAAACATAATTAAACATGGTTTCTTGGATTATTTTTTTCCTATGGTTTCCAGAAAAGTTTTTGGAAGGTAAAATAAACTTTGAAATATATCCTTAGAGTAGTTATTGAATTAAATGGTGCTCTTTAAAGTCACTTGGCATTTACTAATTGTGACTTTTTCCAGTCACATAAGGAATTAGGTGATGAATCCATAAGAACAGACAAAACCCTGGAAAGTTGTTTCTCTTTAAAGGGAAGGAAAATTTCCTACTACCATAACGCAAAGCTTTTTGTAGAGTTAAATAAAAATGTGATAAGACTGCAGGATTTGTATCTAGGTCTAAATTATATTACAAATATTGACTGTATTAATCTGTGGCTAAGAGTTGATGGCTTTGATCTCTACTACCTATATTTCTAGGGAAACATCTGTTCAACAACTGGAACCAAATAGTTACATTGAGGTAACTATTCTTCTGAATAAAACCCTACATTTTTAATTATCAAATATTGAAAGTGAGGGGAAAATTGAAAATGTTCAGCACCTAATCATAGTACTTGAACAGAGTCAGCTCTAATTACGGCATCTAGCAGTATAATCTCCATTTCATGGAAGATGACCATGCATGTTCTCCATTACTGATTTCTACATGCTACTTTGTCTAGTAATGATTTTATTAATGCATTGACTCCAAGGACAATGACACTGGTGACCTTGATTTAAGATGGACATCACCACATTTCCCCATAGGGAATTTCTCTAGTGTAGTAACTGAGCAGGAATGAAACCTCAGGTTCCACCAAGGTGTTGGCGTTATACCTAACCCAGTAGTTTCCTAAGTATTTTAAAGTTTTAAGGTAAAAAAGAACACATATAATTAAATATGTCTACCTAGTCATATATTATTTTTCAAAAGGCTTCCAGGAAAACTTTTCAGAATTCTTGGATCTCCTGGAGTTATTTTTGATGCAATACTCAGATATTATTCTTTCAACAGAAAAAAAATGGCATTAGTGACTTGGCTATTAAATCTAAGACAATTTTTCAAAAATCACTAACATGTCACCAAGTTAGTGTTCACTCACTAATCTCTTCAACTTATTCCAATTGATTTGACCCCCCTCCCTTAGAGCACATAAGCACTGCATTGGCATTCTACAAGGAGGTCATTCATAAATTTGAAAAATGAAAAGTGTCTAAGCATTGATCATATGTCCCATAAGGAGAGATTTGCAAGATCTTACTTCCTCTCACAGAGGATAAGAAGATAACTTGTAGACTGCCATCTGTTCACAATTATATCATGAATAATTAAATATTCAAAGAACCTTAGCTTAAATAAAAATTCAAGGGAATTTTGTGCTTTGCCAGGGAAGGCAAATAAGTTTCATCTTATACACAAATGCCAATCAATTGACAGTGGCAGATTTAAGTGTCTGATGGAGGAAAATTTTAATGTCACATCTAGGTTCAATACAAAAGAATGCTTTGATGGAAAACTGCTATTTGCAATGAACACAGCAGAGTCATGTGTCAGGAATTCATTACTCTGACATAGACCCTTGTGGGAAACAATATGTCAAATCACTTGATTATGAATATCAATATTGACTGTTAGACAAGATCCAAATTTACCTGAGAATATGCATAAGTCCAATATGCTACATAAGCAAGTAACAGAAAAAGAATAACAAATCACCATAATGCTTATAATCTTTTGTCCTTGGGGATTTGTGTGGCATTTGCTCATAGTTCATCAGTTGTGTTTGGTTAAAAAATTACACAAAGCCAATCTTCAAAATCTTGCTATAAGATCTATAATGCAGGATTATATGTCATGAGAATATATTCATGTAAGAGAGAAGAAATAACTAGGCAAGCTCCAAATGGAGAAATCATTACATGTTTGTCTTTTCTTTTTCTTCTCGAGCAAACACAGAAGAAACCATTATGAAAATAATGTTATTTCTTTTCTATTTCTTGAGAAAAATTCAGAATGTGACAGATCTTAGTGGACAGACTCAAATTTGATAATACTATTATTAATAAATATAAGTACTTTTGCCTTAAAATGCTTAACACAGGTTTCTATCTATGCATAGAAGAGATTTTTCTCGTGATTCAGAACAATGTTGTCTAATTTTTAGTTTCTACCATTTTCCAGAGAGTATTATTATTCCATCTACTACAAGAGACTTGTTGAAAGATTCCAGGATGATGTATTTTGCTGCTCTTGTCCTAGATAAAGGGCTTCATTTTTTTTATTAAATGGCTAATTTAACATTCTTTGTTAATTGTTAATTCTTAGGTACTGCTCCTTCTATATGGATAAAGGTATCTATAAGCTCATTAGAATCTAGTTAGTCCATCAAAAATATGCAATGCCTTTTTCTTAATAAATTGAAGTTCCTGATCTTTCTGTGTGGTGCCCTGCATCATAAATATGCAGATATTAGCATACTTTTCCAACTTGCTTAGGAAATGACTAAAGATAAATAATTTGGGGACATTAAAAACTTATTATCAACATTTGATTCTATGAACTCTGCCAGAATCAAAATGTATATTCAAGAGTTCCTAATTTATCATATTCCAATCCCAGTTCCAATTAATCAGAACCATGACTTAGTCTATTTCTTTTGTTTTATTTTTTTGATTTTAAATATTATGGCCTGTGACACAAATGATTAGGAAAATAAAGCCAGTTGTCTTTTGCCAAAAGTCTCATAATGTCAAAGGAGAATGGGGAATTGAAACTCTAAACCTCAGTTCTTTGGATCCAACAAAAATTTAAAGTCAGAACAAAAGCCATGAAAGAAAATGTCATTATAAGCAAAAGTAAAGTAAGGTTCAAGCAAAGAGCACTCTCATCTTGGCACAGTGGCACATGCCTGGAATCCAAGCGGCTCCGGAGGCTGAGGCAGGAGGACAGTGAGTTCAAAGCCAACCTCAGCAAAAACAAGGCACTGGGGATGTGGCTCAGAGGTCAAGTGCCCCTGAGTTCAATCCCTGGTACCGCCCCCCGAAAAAAAAAAAAAAACATTCTCAAGGGAGGAAGGGTCTCTGAGCAGAGAACAACAAAGGATACATGCTGCTTCCTAATTTATTATTGTTTGATATTTACCAGGAGAGCCAGGTTCCACCTTCTGCAATCTTTACCAATCAGATATATATCTCCTCCTTCACATCAGGGAAAGTTGACCCCAGTTGGTCCTCTCTGGAATGGTCTTGGTGGCCACTGTGTGTGTGTGTGTGTGTGTGTGTGTGTGTGTGTGTGTTGGGGAGGTTCATCTGCAAGTCGAGGTTATGTTAATGTGGGTTGGGGTCAATGACCAGGAAGATTTCATATTAGTGTGCCTCTACTATTAATGAAATTTGCCTTCTGAAATACATTGCTAAAACTCTGCCCATAAATCCTAACTTTACAATGACCCCAGTAGACCCTGCCAGGAGTTAGCACCATTGATCTTTCCTTATTGACATATTTCTTAATTGACTCCTTTTTTTTTCCACCTTTTATTCATGGTTAGGATACCTGTTGTTATTCTACGAGTTACACTTGATTGTTCATTAAAGGCAATTTCAAAGAAACCCCATGACTACATTATTGGTTCATATTTCAACTAACTACTACCTAACAATAAGATAACATTTATCAATAGTTTAGTAAGGCCAGATTTTGTTGGCTCACCAAGAATGGATCCACTCTAGGGGTGTGTATGTGTTTTCAAAGTCTCTCTCTGAATAAGAAAAAAAAAGTTTAATTTATAAGGATTCTACTTACTAAATTCTAACCCTAGACTCTTGAAACCTTCAGGAAGATTTCTCTTTCAGATGGCTAATCCGATTTATAATGCACAAATACTGCTAACTTGATTTTCAAAGGACATTCTTCACCTCCAAATATCTAAATAGCTCTGTGTATTTCTTGGATTAACAAGATACATACTGTTTTGCCTTGGCAAACAAGAAGAAAAATATCCTTCTCTATAGAGACAACATGTTTTATCCTCCCAAAGCTATTCCTAATAAGATGAAAATAGCCAACAAATAAGAATTTCTTTCAGGCAGCCAAATAGAATCCCAGGGTGCCAGTCCTTGTCAGACTTTAACCTTGAATTAACTGCTCTCCAGCTTCTGTCAAGAATGTGACTGACAGATAAAATATCCTACAAGTTAGTAGAACCATGTACTCCATTGCAATGAACACAGTGTTCTTCCCCCTTATGTAGATTTGCATTGGCTATAACCAGGAACCCAAGCCCCACTGACTCAGCTATGAAATTTACTTGAAGGAAAGATGACACTCAGTTATCTCCTAGGACCCTGATGCCAAAAGAGTCATAGAGACTATTAGGGAAATGCAAAGGAGAGGGAAAATCTGAATCCATCTTTAATCCATGCAATGTTTTTCCTACATGAGGCCATGTTAATCTTGAGGAATAAAGAAGACATCCTAAATTATATAGGTATATATTTACATATATGTAAACATATTTACATATATACATACAATGTATATAACATGTATATGTATATATACATATATATATAAACACACATATATAATGTGTATGTGTACATATATATAATATTTCCTGGTTTTAGTATCTGCCTATTTGAAGATAAGCCACCTGAGGCCCTGGGAAGGCTGTACATTTATCCAATGTGCATTGCCAAAAATATGGCAGAGGAAGGACCAAAACTAGATAACTAGAGTACTAGTTCATGCCTCATTCCTTCAATGTCTCTTAAGAGCACGGAAAGGAAGCCAGAAATCCACAACTACTTCAATAATTATACAAACAGATACTTATTGAGGACCTACTCAGGACCACACTCCATGTGAGTCACATTCAGGGATCAGATGATATCTATTCTTCCACAGAATTCTTTGAGTATTTAACAAGAGATTGGTAGATGAAGCAGAAAGAAAATAAGACTCTGGTCTTTTTGTAATAATGTATTTGTTTCTCTTTTTGGCTAATCCCATCTATCTCCACAAGTTCACTGAGGTTCTGTGGTGTCTTGTGTATACCCAGAGGTAGGGTGAGAGAACACTGGGGCCTCAGACAAACACTCCCTCTTCCTCCTGCCCTAAAGTATCCTCAGGGATACTTGTTGTATTTACACTCTTGTGTGGATAGAATGCCAAGTTTATATTTTGATATCCAGTAACCTATTTGACCCTTGAAGGAAATCTAAGAGATAGGCAATACTTATTGTCCACATGTGGAAATGAAAAGCTTAAGTCTTTGGATAGCAATTTTAATTAAATTGCCCTGGTCACACGGCTAGTAAGTGGCAATACCCAGATTCAATTTCACATCTTTCTGACTCCAAAGCCTGAACCTTTCTGTCTTCCGTACCATGATCTCATTTGATCCTCACAGTCATTCTGCAACATGGGAAAGGGAAGAACCAATCATCTGCACAATACTGTGAAGAAATATTCTTCATCTTGATTCCAGTTCAACTAAATCCAATTTTCTTTCTGTATCCCATTGACATAATAATAATTTCTGTACAGCCTCTTAGATTGTACAAAGAGCTTTCATGTGCTTAGCTTGTTCATGTATAACACCAAAGCTGAAATGCTTTGTCATTTACATCAGCACTTAGGAAGCCATCTGCTATAGTCTTTTCATATCTTGAATCTGAAAGTAGCTGACTACAGCAGCATATCCCTGGATAATTTATGAGAATTGATTAAGATCTGACATTCATGCACAGTTAAAATGAGGATCCTCATGAGAGAGGTGATAGCCTTACACCCACTGATAAATATGGTCATTGTGTGTGTATTTATGTATGCACATGCGTATGTGTTACCTGAAAGGTACTCAAATAAATGCTTTGGCCACAGGCTAGACTCTAATGGAAAGTTAACAGTTATTACTTTTGTGATCTTAGACAAAGTTACTTCACTTTTCTTAGTGTCAGCTACTCTGTGATAAATTGAGGGTAAAAATAACCCGTGGGTCTGGGGATATAGCTCATTTAGTAGATAGAGTTCTTGCCTCGTAGACACAAGGCCCTGGGTTCATTCCCCAACACCACGCACACACATACACACACACACACAAAAAAAAAAAAACCAATAAGATTATTATATAATTAAATGAGCTAATTTTCATAAACATCTCAAAGATATCTTTCACATAAAAGGCATCACTAAAATTTATTAATTTCGTCTACGAATATGAAACATCTATGTCCATAGTGCACCAAATTTAGGAATATGATGAATGAAATGAATAAGACACAAACATGAGTTGGACGAATGGCCTCTGCTTTAATGTTGGTTCTTCCTTACAAAGAATTCGATGCTAGAGGAGACCTTAGCCCACAGAGTGTTTCCAACTATGAATTTACTCTTTAGTATTAGGAACAAACCTTCACATATTTACATTTTTTAGAATTTTTTTTCCTTCATTTATTCTGCTTTACTTCCCTTCACAAACTTTTACCTTTTAATTTTATCTAATTTTTATTTTATTAAAATATATGTTTATGCTTTTTATTTTTATTTTAATTAATTTTATTCTTTTTACCACATACTTTTCAACCTGATTAAATTTATTTAAATATTTTTTCTTTTTTTCTGCATTATATATTATGTTAAATTTTACTTCTAGTTTTTTTAGTGTGTTTCTTACTATATATTTTATTTTATTTCTATTCTTAGATATTTATTTTTATTATTTTATTTAAAACTTTTTCTCCAATTAAATTGCAATTACCTTGAGTTTCATGATTTGCTTTCTTGGAAACAGGCAAGAATGATAACAGTAGCTGGGGAAACTTGTGGTATGTACAATAAGAGTAGTTGAAAGCTGATTTCTCACCATTTAAAAAAATGATATTTTAATTTTTCCACTTTCTCTTTCCAAAAGAGTTTCTGGCAAGCTAAGAAACTTTCCCAAGAACAGCACTGTGGCTAGGAAGTTACTATACCACAGAGCACAGAGAGCTAATGACGGAGGGAGCTAGGATTCACTCAGGTCTTCAGGGCCCTGGAAGCTCTACACTTAACTCACTTAACTATACCACTCAGCCTCCTGGAGGCCATCCTCTAAAGGGACACTCATTCAATAGTAAGTCATTATGTAAAGGCAAATTTTGTAATTGTTATTACTGAAAAGCTCGCCACTATAAGGTTCTATTGTTGAGGGGAAGAGGTTTTCTTGAGGGCTATGGGTTTTTTGTTTTGTTTTGTTTTAGTGGCTATATTAAGAAATTAGTAATGTTCCTAACGTTTTTCAGCTAAGATGGTTAATTTCATAAAACTTTAGGGCCTTTATTAATGTACTTGTTTACATCCTGAGGGAGATCCAGGCTCTTGCTGGGAAAAACTTCGACTTTTTCTGCAGTTATTTCCTAGGCTTCTTCCTTCAGCTGGTAGAATAACCAATTGTTCAGAAATAGGCTGGAGTTCTTTATATTCATAATTTCAAAGTAACCCAAACTTTTAGATGCTTGTTAAAATATTAACTAGTAATAATGAGGATTTTTTTTTAAAAAAAATATTATTATACTTGCAAGTGACATAAACCCAATTTGAGCAAACTTTAAGTAAAAGGGTATGTATAGAAGAATATTATGGCAAACTATATTTTATAAAGATGGTCACACTGATGTATGTATCCATTCCAACATGCTCATCTTTCAAAGTGACCAACATGGAGTGGGGGAATCTGTGTTCTTTCCTTTTGAATCTAGACTGGAGTTTATGACTGACCCAATGAATGGAGGATGGCAGAAGTGATACCGTTAAATATTCAAGACAAGGTGAAGAAAAGATATAGCTTCTATTTGACATACTGCTTTTTATATTTTGGGATACTGCCATTGGATTCTGGCTATGGTGTGGGGTGAACAACTCATCCCTATTCACCAGGGACTTCTTCAGTTTTAGCATTGAGTGTCCATATTCTAGAAAATGCCTCAGCCCCAATAAAACCATGACAGTTGGTCATGCTATATCAGTGTTCTGTGAGGAAGCCCAAGTCACATGGAGAAGTTACATGAGAGTGTTCCACCCAACCACCCTAGCTAAGTGAGCTCGACCAGCAGACAGCCTCCATCAGCAGACATGTGAGTGAATGAGATATAGATTATTCTCTCCCTCCCAGGTTTTGAGTCTCCCTCCCAGCTTAGGCAATGGACATCATGGAGCAGAGACATGCCATTCATACATGGGCTTCTGTATTATGTATAAATTTCTGACCTATAGAAATAATCAGAGAAAATAAATTATTGTTTTGTTTTTATTGATATATAATAATATATATATTTGTGGGTATAATATGATTCTTTGATATGTGTATATATTGTGGAATGATTAAACCAAACTAGTTGATATGCCCATCATTTCACTTACAATTTCTGTGGTGAAAGCATTTTAAATGTACTTTTAATCAATTTTGAAACATATAATTCATTATCATTAAGCATCATCAATGTACTGTGTGAGCCTTGGAGTAACTTGTTGCACAGTAGTTGCTAACTAAAACAAGATGTTGAATTATAGAGTAGAAATGTAACTGGGTTTAGGAAAAATTGAAACCAGAACACAAATAGTATCAGGACTATTTTCATATTTTCTCTGCTTTCCTTTCTGGGTGGTCTTAATTCTTACCCATTATTGATGATAAGCTTTCTTCAATGTACTTCAAAACACTCATATTTTCAATCTTATTATTTCACCCATGAGGCTTAAATAGCTCTGATTAGCCTTGGGCCAATCCAACACCTCTGAACTAGTCAACAATAGCTAAAGATAAGAGGAAGGAGAGGAGAAGAAAGTTTCTAGAAAAGTGCAGAATCTGAGTAGATCCTGGGATGTGGAGAATATGAGCATATTAACTTCGTGATCTTAAATACATGTTGCCAAACTCTTAGTAGAGGCTTAGCTTAGAGAAAAACTCTGCATAGACAACTATCTGAATATGTGCAGAGCAATCATTCTCTGTATCAGGTTAAAAAATAGAGATTCTTGGAACCTTACCCTAAATTCATTATTTATATTAAAAAAACAGATGTTTATATACAATTTGATTTTATGATAAATTATGTGCTTAATCACTATCATTTTCAGCAAAAAATATAAAAACAAACAAACAAAAAACTCTTAGTGTTATATTCTGATTTCCAAAGCTTTTCCTTAAAGATCTTTTATAAAATGATTTTGGAAAAATTGGGGCACTAATTTAACATCTCTCTTATAAATGATATTCTCCTACTTGTTCTGGATAAGTAACAATTTATGCTCAGTGTGCAGTGAAAAAGGAAGATTAATTCATTTTTTTATCTTCTTATTTCTTAGGAGAGGTCAGGGGAACCTGGACTTTAGAATGTGGTACATTTCATTTTAGCACTAACTTGCTCAACTGAATTATAGCAATGCAGGGGTTTTCTGAGAATATCACAGCTATAGCAGTAAATTAATAATATATAACCTGTCTTTGAAGATCTGCTGTTTCTGCTTTGTGGGTATATCTCTAACACTGACAGAAGATCCCAGGAGCTACAAACCCCTGCTTGTTCCCTCCTCATCAGGTCCCCCCAGTCTGGTCCCACCAAATCTATACTTCATATAGCAGTCATAGTAGTTCTCTAAAGACATATGACAGCCCATGCTACTCCCCTAAGACCTGCAGACAACCTCACTTCAGCTTTTTAAATGACATTCACATTATTTTCCATAACAAGACTTGGCCCTCTCCTTATTGCTCATACCATCTCCTAACCCTTCATTTTCCTGTCCCATCTGCTATTTCTCAAACATTCCAACAGACTTCTGAACCAGGACATTTACACCTGCTCTTTCCCTCCAGGAGGAAAGACTTTCCCTAGACATTCCTATGAATTACTTTCTCACTTCATTAAGGTCTCTGTTAGAAGGATGCTTCTCTATTTAAAATAGCACACACCCACATACAACCCTGCTGTTGCCCTTTTTCTTGTTGTTGTGTTATTTTTCTACATAGTGCTTCTCAGTACAGTAGCACTTGACATATGGAAGAAACTCATTAAATAGTTCATGAAAGGAAGGAATGAAAGGAGAGAAGGAAGGAAGGAAGGAAGGGGTAGAGGGAGGGAGGAAGGGTGGGAATATTAATAAGATAATGACCAGTTTATTTTGTTCTACAAACCTAGAATTTCATCATTTCTGGATGTACCTCATCTGCTCACTGAAAAGCAAAACAGTCCCTCTAAGTTCTGTTTCCAAATGTTCTTTAAAGTGTGATTGATAGGATATGTGAGATTTTATAGTATTTCAACAAATCAAGTGTTTTAAACCTGTTTCACTAATGAAGTGCAATGTATTCCCTCAAGGAAAGAAGTTCATGGAAGACTTGGGCTTCCATATTGCTGGAATCACTTCTATAGAACAGATTATGAGGCAAAGGTGTTCACTTTCCAAATTGTAAAATAAAAGTGAATCATGTAGCACAGTTGATCATAAACTGTCACTTAATATATATTGGAGTGGATCTGGCCATTAAACCAAAATTTACTATTCTAACATTCCCAACATGTATATATGCCTTGTTAATAACACCTCTGGCACTATCACTTGTGAGAATTATTGGAAAGTTTGAAACATCTTTCAAGAAGGACCTGGAGTTTATGTCTCAGGAGGATATATTTGTAATTATATTTATTGCCTAAGAACAGTTCCTAGATTTTTCAAGGGCGGAAAGTTAATTCACTTTGCTATACTCTGGTTCCCAATGGATGGCTAAACAGGGAAAAGTGTTGGCATTTGCACACTTTGAGTATTTCCTGCCATTGTAGAATTATAATTAGGCTACAGATGCTAATGAAAAGAAAGCTGGTGCTAATGATGATTTGCATAGCACACGGTGTTCAAGACTGCCCTTAACCAAAAATGCACATTCTTCAAACCAATGCCAGTAATGAAAAGGTCACAAAATTGACTTCTCAAAAGAGACTATTGACCCTCATTTCAGTTCAGTGACCCAGCAACGTGAATAACACACCTGAGGTCCACAAGTTCAGGTCCAATTATGATCTATTTGTTAGCAAAGCTTAGGCCAGTAGCTTGGAGCTGGTTGACAAATTAAATCATAGTGTATTATGACTGATGTATAGTGTCAGAGAGAAATCCAGGACAGCAGAACTTTAGTGCAAACTGACAGGTCAGTAATGATGTAGATGTTATTGTGTTTACAACTATGCACTGCTTCTAAATGAGATTGGATAAAAGGCCAAAGACCAGCTAAGTCAGAGTGACCCAGAAAGCATCTATGAAATGAACAAAGTTTAACTTAGGGGTTCCCAGCCACTCTTTTGAAAAGGAAGAAAAATAAAACAAGAAAGCACTCAAACTGAAGTTGTAAAAGAAGTAACACCATCTTTGGTCCACATACAACATGGTCATCTATACAGAAAATGCAATGCTGTCTTCAAAGAAGTTACTAAAATCAACAACAAATGATTAGAAACTGTTTTAGTATCATTTATAATATCATAAAAATATGAAATTATTAGGGATTAATTTAACCAAAGATGTGACATACCTCCTGTATATAGACAAAATGCAAGATATGATTGAGAGAAATTGAAGAAATGCTAAATATATGAGATATATTGAGTTCATGGATTAGAAGACATAATTGTTAAATGTCCCACCAAATTGATCTATATTTCAATGAAATCCTAATCAGAATTCCTAATCAATATTTTTTTTGGTAAAAATTAAAAACATTGAAAAAATTCATAGTGAAATGCAAAGGATTAGTCAAAGATTAGTCAAAAACTTTAGCTGGGCATGGTGGCACAGGCCTGTAATCCCAGTGGCTCAGGAGACTGAGGCACGAGGATCAAGAGTTCAAAGTCAGCCTCAGCAATTTAGTGAGGCACTAAGCAACTCAGTGAGACCCTGTCTCTAAATAAAATACAAAAAAGGGATGGGAATATAGCTCAGTGGTTAATTGTCCCAGATTTCAATCCCTGGAACCAAAAAGAAAAAGAAAAAAATTAGTCAAAAACCTAAAATAATAGATTTAAGACTAATACTAGCATTATCACACTGCTACTTTCAATAAAGCAACAATAATCTAAACACCATGGTATTGGCATGTAGGCCAATGTAACGAAACAGAGAACCCATAAATAGACCCCACATATATGGATAACCAATTTTCAACAAAGATATAGGATGACTCATGTGAGAAAGGACGAGCTTTTGAATAAACAATAATGAAATAGTTCAATGCCCAAAATAAAGCTTTTGTTTATAATTTGCACCATGTACAAATATTAACTCAAACTGGGATACAGAACCTAAAAACACTAATCTTCTAGAAAAATGTAGAGAAAATTTGTGATCTTGGTTTAGTCAAATATTTATTTGACTAACAATCATAGTCCATAAAAGAACAAACTGATATAACTTGGTAATTTGGACTTCATCAAATCAAAAACTTCATCAAATCAATTTGGACTTTTTAAATTGAAAAGACACTGTTAAGACAATGAGTAGACAAGGCATTGACCATGAGAAAATATTTTGAAATAACATTTTATAAAATTCTTGTATCAGAATGTGTAAAATACATTCAAAAATCAGTGATAAAAATAAACCATCCAATAAAAATGACCAAAGTATTTGAAGAGACATTTTTACCAAAGAAGATTGAGGAATGAAAAATAAGCACCTGAAAGGATGCCCAGCATCATGAGTCATATTGGAAAAATACAAATTAAAACTAAACTGAAATACCAGTACACACCTCTTAGAATGGCTAAACATTAAAGATCGACTATGTCAAGTTTTGGCAAGGCTCTGGAGGAACTGGAACTCTCATATATTGCTGGGAGGAATGTAAAATGGTACAACCTCTTTTCAAGAGTTTGGTTACTTTTTCTAAAAACTTTAAGTACACACCTACTGTCTTAAGTCCATTAGACAGCTATATTGTAAACTAAGTAGCTTATAAAAAAATAAATTTATTTCCCATAGTTCTGGAAGCTGGGAAATCCAAGATCATGGTAGGGTCAGAGTCTGGTGAACAACTTTCTGGCTTATAGATAGCAACTTCTTGCTGTATCTTCACATACTGGGTCTCTCTGGGGGTATCAGGAGGTCTTTGATAAAGGCACTGACTCCATTTCTGAGTGCACTAACCCCATGGCCTAATCATTTACAAAGGTCTCACCTTCTAATACCATCACTTTAGAGATAAGAATTTCAACATATAAATTTGAGAGTGGGGATCTAAATATTCAGAGTAGCATACCTACTATGTGATCTGACCATCCCGCTTGTAGGTAAACACTCAAAAGAAATGAAAATATGCCCCCACACAGAGACTTGTACAAGAATGTTCACAGTAACTTTATTCGTAACAGTCAACAACCCAAGAGATAATAAACTGTGGTACATCCATACAATAGAAAGCTACTCATCAATAAAACAGAATGAATTGTTGATATGTACAACAACATGTGTGAATTTCAAAATAATTATGCTGAATGAGGAAAAACAAAAAAGAGTGCATACTGTATGTTTTTACTTGTATAAAATTCTAAGAAATACAAACTAATATATGATGACAGAAAGCAAATCAGTAGTTGCCTCTTGCCTTTATCTGGATTCCTGTCAGTAGAATACAATGGTTTCAAATCTGGGCTCCAAAGTCACATGGCAACTGTTGGGTAAAATAACCATCACCTAATGGGTGAATGACCTTAGTTTTCAGGCTCTAAGAATAGACACAGGACCTGACATCTCTCCACAACAACTTAGTTATTTATACAATCAAGATGATAGTGGATCCCATTTCCTAGGGCTTACTTAATGTTTCAGTGTGGTGCTCCATGAAAAGGGGGTTTAGCATAGTATTTAGAATAAGGCAATAATTCAGTAATGTTAACTGCTCTTAGATGTCCTATGCTATCTTCTCTTTTGAGTGCTGTTGCTCACCCTCAACATCTGCAGTGATAACTGGTCACATGGCCTGAATTATTTAGGACTTGACCAACACCTACAATTTAGAATCCTAATCTGGCTTTAAGGTAAAAATTTTCCTGTGAGTAATTCAATGCTAAACTAAGCACTGACCAGAGCTCGAATAGATAAATGTAAAATTACCCTTGGTGATTCTTATGAAGATGTATGTAAATACACAGTTGGGCATAGCACAGTTATTGAATATTTAAAATCATTTTGCCCATTACTAATGAATGCCTGGCCAGAATCAATTGCATACTCAAAATCAACAAACTGAGAATACTTCATTCTGAATTCGGAAATAGTTAAGGGATTTATTTCCTCACATTTTATGCTATACCATCTGGAAATTATTAAAGAATTTAGCAATACTGACTCTGAAAACTAACTGTTAAGGACAAAGTAGCATGTTATCTCATGCTTAGCCTGGGGCTCCCCAGCTGGGGAAATCTGTCTCTGCAGAACTATGAAATGAACAAAGTTTAACTTAGTGGTTCCCAGCCTCTATTTTGATATGTTCACCTCCTCTCTGTAGTTTCTTCTTATTCCCTTCCTTTACCCTCCAGAGCTCAGGGGTTTATAAGCTATTAACTTTTTCTCAGGTAAAAAAAAAAAATCTGATATTAGCCACTTAAATTTTAGTGTGAACAAGGCTTAATATCTAATCCCTTCTAAGGGAATTTGCATTTTAACAAGAAAATTTTTGTATGTAAAATTTCAGAAAAAGGCTCCTTGGCTAAAAGATCATTGGAGAGAGACGTGGGAACTCTCTTTCCTTCCCAAGATCATATTACTTATCCAATCACTTGTCACTGTTTCTGAATTCTGAGCCAAGCTTAAAATCCCCTGTTTGCAGAAGTTCATTTTCTTGGAAAATTATGGCTTCTTCTTGCGTCAAGTGAGAATGGCTGAAAAAGTCTCCTGAGGTCTCTTGGCGAACAAAGGCATATAAGTGAAAAGAAGAGCATTAAGTATCCATATTAAATAAATAAATATTAACAGTATGAACTTTGGTTTTCTAATGTGAATATCAAAGCTTTACTGACAAATGTCATTTTCCATTGAACAAAACATCCACCAGGAATGAATTGAAAATACATAGATCTTATGCCATGAAGACCCCTGAATTTTCTATCTTCCAGAAGATTAGTTGGCCAAAGTCATTTTAAGCAGAGTGGAATTACATTTAAATTGCAGAATGTGCCATGACTTTTAACAAAGTGAAACTGTAGTCATAGGAAATCATTCTTTGTATTTAGTATCATCAGGATATATATGATGATATATATCCTGATGATGTATATATATGGTAGTTCGACACTTGAATTGAATGAAGTAAAGTTTAGCAGAATTCCGAAATCACCTAGAAACATCTTATCACCTCATCTCCAGTGTCTAAGGGCCTGCCATATGCCAGATATTGTTCCGGATGATGAACTGTCAACTGGATATTTAATCCCTGCTTTCAAAGGACTTACTTTTTGAAAGTGGCAACGATCACATAAATGACAAGTTAGTATGATGAGTTCTAGAAGAAAGGAGAACACAGGCACTGTGGAGACACACAGTAAAAGTTCTTGAGTTTCAATCAGACAAGTAAGACCCAAAGTATGTTGCTCTAAAGAAAGTAGAAGCTTTAAAGGAGGGCTAAGCTAGGAACTCAATGCACAAGGCCTAGGCAAGAGATAAGCTGCAAATAACTTTAATAAAATATCCATTCTGAGCACAAGACCTAATGTGTCCATTGAAAATGAGGTAGGGTAGATACCTGGCTGTAGTCCAAGTATATGAGGGGAACTTGATTGGTAAAGAGACCAGTGAGACAAATCAGATTCCAGATTCCAAGGTCATTGAATAATAAATTAGGGGCCCAAATGATCATTTTTTATAAATTTTCATTCAGAGCTGGATTTTTTTTAATGTTCATCTAAATTTGCTTTAGATCTCTAACTGGGTTATTTAAAATAGAGATATATCAATTCTAACTGATCAGCCCTGAATGATCAGAACTGATCAATTCTAACTAATACAAAATTGGTTAGAAATCATAGTCTTAATATTATCATATTCTATCATTACAAGATATTGTGCTATATGCATTACATCTGATGGGTTTGCTCTATCTCCCTCCAGCATATACATTTTAGGATGTCATATTTTCTCTTTGATTCAATGAAGTCCTCAGGGGAAAAAAAAAAACAAAAAGCAATCTTGTGGTATTGGCTATTCTTTCTGCTACTATCAAGAGAAAGCTATATTTTCACAATGTCTGGTGTCAGGGATAATTCCTCAGTCTAGAGAGTGACAAACTAGATTGAATTAGCTTTGGTTCTTTCATCACTAATTAGGTAGCAAAGCAGATCTGCCTCAGGGCACACAGACATAGACTCTGTTCCCATAGTTAGTCTAATGAAGAGACTGTAGCCCTGGCAAGAGGCGTCCTTGAATGATCTTGGGATCCAGAATCTGATGAGATGGTGGGCTTCCCAAGGATAGGAAGGTCATCTCATTCTCTCTGACTTCCAGATGTATTGCACAGGTCAGTTTCCAACAAACGTTTGTGTTAAGGAAATAACTTGCAGAACCTGATGTGTTTTTCTGAAGGAAGTTTCTAGAAGTATATTACCACCCTTAACCTTGCTTAGTTTCCCATTTTTACCAGTGTCTTACAGTGAGACATGCTCATCCATTTTAAAAAGGATACAAACTGAGAGCTGTAACATATTATAACTGACAAAATAAAGCTTCAGAATCGCCACAAAAGAGTGGAAAGTTTGGTCCCACATGGTACAATGAAGTTCAACAATAATATGTGCATGTTCTCATATATGGCTGTGGAATATTGTGCAATGGGGAATAGAGGCAAAGTTGAGTAGCAGTAGTCTGTGTGAAAAAATATAGGTCTTATCCTTGTTCATAAACTTAGAAGGTCTTAACTATAAGACATCAGCTGAAACAAATAAAGTCTACCATAGGAGATTTTAACGCAAATATGCCGTATACATGTACAACACGGGGAAATGATATCACTTTGTTATGGGATCACACTGACAGGGATTTACACAATTCTAATTAGCATATTTTAAGATATTGTACAACAAACTAGAACAGAACATTTCAAACATTATCACTCATACAAGCCATCTTAGTTAGTAGGGCGGACCCAAAACCTGACAGTCTGCATGTACGGCAAGCTCTCAGGTTATGCTGTTATTTCTGGGACACAGACCACTTTTAAAATAGCAAGGAACTAGTGTTGATGCCAAGACAAACCCACATGGGGAGGACTTGGGACCTGAAAATCAACCCATTACCATTTTCGAAGGTACTGGACTAATTAACATGTTGTAGATTTACACAGTGGAGCTATATTTCTAGTCCTTAAATTTTAAATATCTGTCATACAAGTCAAGAACAGATTTTTATGCTTGTCACCACGTGCAAATGCAGAAGCAGTAAGAGTTACAAAAGGAAGATTTTGGCTAAATATAGCAAAGTATGTCCTAGCAGATGGAGCTTTTCAATGATGGACAGTGCTGCCTCCTAACCTTGGACATGTCCCTGCATCAGACATGTGTAAGCAGGAGCTGGTAACTTACCACTTAAGCATGCAAAAATGATTCCTAGGTGGGAAAGAGGACAGAGTTGATAAAATTTAAAAGTCCTTTCCACTCCACAATGCTGTGAATTCTGCAGCTGTATCTCCTTAATGTCTCTTCCTAATGGTATTCCCTCAGCCTAGTGTTCCAGGTCCATCAACTTCATTGCAGATTCCTTCTTATAAGAAACTGGATATGAGACTGCTCTGCAAAATATATAACACTATATAAAATACAAGTTTATACTGAGAATTTTATAGCACTCTATTATTTTTTTATTTCTAAATTTCTGTTTGTCCTTACTGTGGAAGTTTCTTGGATGGAGATAGTATTCATCAAATGGGTGATATTCGATTATGAAGTAAAGTAATATTTTATAGTAATGAGAATAGTGAAAAACATTTGGTAGCTAGATGTGATACAAAACAATTCTGGTACTTTCAGCATTTAGAATTTCGGATAGATTCTGACTCCTAGGACAATTCCATTACAGTTCACTGTGGAATCTGCAAGATAAATTAGTTGATATGTCAAGGTCACTTTCAAGCCTAGGGTTGGATAAAATGTAAGCCTATTCTTTAAAATATCAATGTAACTTTTTCTTGTTTTCTGTTGTGTCTGCAAATTGGTTGTCTAGTTCTAGTATTTCTTAAGGTTTACATTTCAGGGCAATTTTTAGAGAATTGACATCCTGAAACATGGTGAAGGCACTTCATTAGACTTATTACAGAAACAGAATCAATGCCTTTGTGCCCTTAGGCAGGCCTGCTGCACCATCTAATTAGTGATGGAAGGACCAAAGCTAATTCAATCTAGACTGTCACTACTGGGACTGAAAGATTGCCTGGCCATCTCCAGAGCACAAGCCCTCAGAAGTTTATAGTAGTGGTGTCAGTGCCAGCCCAAGAAAAGGACTGATTCCAAGTCAGTAAAACCCATCAGTCCTCCTCCAACAGCAGTTTTAAACATGGTGGATTTGATAGGAAGGACTCATCCATTTTAAAAAGGTAGGGTCAGAGTCTGGAGAACAGCTTTCTGACTTATGGATGGCAACTTCTTGCTGTATCTTTGCATCCAAGGGCTTTCGAAAGAAAAATACTGTGGATATAGTAAATTCAAAACAACCTGCCGTTTTTATATTAACATGAGGGGTCAACTAGACACTGTTCTTCTGGATTTGAGATTCAAAAAGTGGTGAAGGAGACTCCATTGTCTCACATGGGTTCCCAGGAATTAATCCTGTGCATGGATAGATTTATATAATAGCTCAGTACACAAAGAGAAAAACCACCTTTCATATTCAGAAAAATAATTTGTTTTCATAACCACCAAGATAAGAAATATCAAAAGTAGATCATCCCCTTTTGTTGAAGAGGACTCTGAATTTCAAAAAGTATGCATGGTTTACTCAACTCACAGTGATGTTAAATGACAAGAACCAGGACTACATTTTTCTCCTTAGTTTTCTATCCATTATCATTTAAAGAAAAACAATTAAGTGTCATATTTTGTTTTAGCACTAAAATATGCCATTGGGTTATGCCTATATATTGCTACAAAAGACATATGTTTAAATAGCTTTTCCATTAATGTTTTTAGTGGAGTTTTGGTTCCCCTTTAAAATATAATTCTCTCATACAACTCAAAAACTTGTTTCGTAAATAGCCATGTTTGCTGAGCTCCTACTGTGTACAGTACATTTTATGCAGTTCTTTATGTGTGTTGTTATCTATTCCTCATTAAAGCCCCCATGAAATGGGCATTACTGGGCTCCTTCTTTAACTAAAAAAATGATCAGGAAAGATTAACCTGTCACAAGTCACATATTGCAAGTGGCAAACATGGTGCCTCCATGATATAATGCCCTTCATTTAATATGAGTAAAGTTATTGACTAATTATCAATATTTACTGAAAACACATATATCAGAGTAGAATGGGAGCTCAAAAATGTGATTGGTGATTATTTTGAAACAAGATCATTACAGAAACTTAAACTTATTATTTTTACATTTAGATTAGAATTCATATCTTGCCAAGCGTCAGTAATCTGTGGTTGTTAAAAGGTAGCTATTTCAGATGAGTTAGCACATACTATGTCTTTCTCTTTAAGACATTTGAGGTTCTGAACCAAGGATTAACAAGATGCAGGGGTAAAATCCACTGTGACTACATTTGCATTGTCCTCTTGCTTTGTGCCCATCACAGAAAGCTCTGATGATTTTGGAAGGATGGTAATTAGAGGAGAACTTATTGTTATGACAATTACCTTCTCCCTTTGAGAAGAAATCACATATCCAAAGGAACTCAATGGTCAGGCAATTCAATGTGTCCAAGTTCAGTCTCCTGACCCATAAAAAATTAGAATCACTGTAACTCTTTCTCTTGGGACTGTTGTAAAAAATAAATGAAATAATGTTATATAAAAGTATTTATTAATTGATAGGTATTATAAATAGAAGACAACACATTTAAGTACATTTGTGTGATTTCATTTTCGCTAAGAAATTTCCTTTAGTGCTAAAATGAAGAATGTGTGCGATAGTTAATTTTATGGGTCAGCTTGACTAAACTAAAGGATGCTGATAGCTGGTAAAACATTATTTCTAGGTTTGTCTGTGAGGATTTTTCCAGAATAAATTAACATTTGGATTGGTTGACTGAGTAAGAATCATCTTCACCAAAGTTGATGGGACATCATCCAATGCATGTAGTACAGATAGAACAAATGGTAGAGGAAAGGCAAATTTGTTCTCTTTTTGAAATGGGACGTACATCTTCTCCTGACCTAGGGTAAGGGAGCTTCTGGTTCTTGGGCCTTCAGACTCTGGGGCTTTATACCAGTGCTCTGCTCTGGCTCGCAAATATTCCAACAGAATCACAGTACTGGCTTTCCTGGTTGTCCAGCTTACAGATGGCAGAGTGTAGGACTTCGTTGCTCCACAATTGTGTGAGCCAAGTTCTATAATAAATCTCCTGCTATATGTCTGTCTATGTCTATATTTATATCTACATCTACATCTATCTCTTTGGTTCTGTTTCTCTGGAGAACCCTGACTTATACAACATGGGCATAAATGAAGCAGTGAGAAGGATGAGGATTTGGGGCTAGTCCCAGCAGGTAAACTTATTACTTGCAATGTGACCCTAGGCAAGTTATTTAAATGCCTTTCCCCCATTCTGTCTTAGTCTTTTTCTAACACTAGAACAAAATTCCATACACTAGGTAATTTATAAGCCAATAAAAGGTTTATTTGGGTTGTAGTTTGGGAGACTGGTAAGTCCAAGAGCACAGCAGAGGCACCTAACAAGGTACCGTGCTGTGTCTTTTCAAGGTTGAGGGGCAAGCAAGCACCAGAAGACAGAGAAAATTGGATGGAATTTTCCTTTTCATTAGGAACTCATTCCATTGACAGTGGAATCAATCCGTTAGTAAGGCCAGGGCCCTCGTGACCCAACAGCCTCCTAAAGGTCTTGTCTGTCAGCACTGTTACAATGGCAATTCAATTTCAACCTGAGTTTTGGAGAGGACACTTAAAACATAACATCCTCTGTAAATTAGGAAAATAACACCTACTTCTACAAAAGCAGATTTAAAGTCCTAACCAAATTTAGGACTCACAGAATATTTACCAGCTGTTAGTTCCCTTGCCATAACTGTGGAATAAATGATATAGTTTTTTAAAGCTACTATGATTTGATTCTTAGTTTTCCCTTCCCCAGATACAGAGGAACTTACACTTTTAAAACACCTAAATTCGTTTTTGGTATTACCATAAATAACTAATGTGATAAAAAATACTGCATGCTATTTCCAACTCCAGCTTTTATTCTCAAAGGGGCCATGGGCGATTTTGAAACAGATAAATCTTTAGCTCTATTTCTAAACCAAGAGACTGAAACTATGTTAATCCTATGCTTTTATCAGGGATTAGAAAACATGATTTATAAAAATCTCAGACAAATATATACTAACTGCAATGAAAATTTAAAATGTAATCAATACTATTGTATTTTTGATGTATGAATTATGTGTGTGAATGATCTGTATCATGGAAATGTTTTGAAATTTCTCTAAGATTGATTCATCCCATTCCTCTGTTCTTGAATTGATGTCAATAACATTTCAGATGTTTATTCTTTCATTGAATACATATCATAAAGTAAGATGATACTCAGAATGTTTTTGAGAAGGGCAAGAGCCCTTAAATGGCGTAGTATTGATGCTTTCCAATCAATACTTCTATTAGTGCATGCAGATAAACAATATAGCTCTCTCTGGGGAAGAAATCAATGTATTCCAAGTAATTCACTGCAATAAGGAAAAATAACTTCTGGAAACTGCTTATTTGTTGTTGTTGGTTGTGGTGATTTTCTTTCTTGTTTCCTATAATTAGCTAAAAGATTTTATAGCCAATATAATTGTTATCCTACCCAAGTGACCCTTGTTAATTTATTGTAATTCCACTACCTCCCACCAGGGAGAGATACAGCTCTAGAAATGAGCAGGTCATCCTGCTAGGACTTCCTAAACCGCACCTTTTTTAGGTGGCTTCAAACAGGATTCATTCCTAGACTCAGTTGTAGATACTTAAGTCGCCTGAAGTAGTGCTATAAAATTTTTCATCTATAGAAAGACAAAATCTGGCAATAAATGTGTCTGGAAGAGGCTCGGGCCACTTGGTCCCCATTGCAGAAACTTAATATAAGCCCCAATTTTCTACACCACAGGGTTTTCATTTTTACAGTCCTTTTCTGCAAAAGCTTACAATATTGTTCTGTATAGAAGGGTCGTGTCTTCTTGGAGAAAATGCAGAACATAATAAACTTACTACTTAGCCACCTTTCTGTCTATTTAAACCTTACCTTCTGTAGGGTCACAACCAATCTTACTTCCCTAAAATCTTCCTTGATTACATTTGTCAAATTTGCCCTCTCTCTATTTCGACTGTTTTATCAAAATTTTGTCTATGTAGGAGATGACATGGAAAAACAATTAAAAATTCATCTTTTAAAAAATTTTGGCACATCTTAATTATACACAAAATATTAGGGTTTATTGTGTCATATTCATACATGCATATAAAATAATTTAACATTCTCTGGTTACTTTCCTCTTCCTTCCCCTCTTCCCTCCTCCAATCTACTTTCTCCATTATACTTATCTCCCTTCTATTATTATTTATTATTTCAATTAGTGCATTATACATATATATGATTCATTGTGATATATTTGTACATGAACATAGCATAATTTGGCAGATTTCATTCTGTAATACTTCTCCATGCCCCTTTCCTATGTTTGACCCTCAACCCTGAAAGTGACTAGACATGTGAACTTGGGCAGAATATTGACGTTTATTTATTTGGTTGGGTTTTTTTAGTGCTGTATTGAACACAGGGCCTCACGCATGCTCGGCAAGTGAATTACCCTTGACCTATACCCTCAGACCAATATTTTCATCTTTAAAGTAAAGATAATGATATAACTTAATGAGATTGTTATGAAATTTTAAAACCTGAATGTAAGTTTAAAAGTAAGCAGGGTAGTATATAATGCCAATTTTATTATATAATATATATCATACTTTTCCCTGTATATGATGTCTCTGCTAAAGGGAAAAGGAGAAATTATTACTAAATGTGTGAATGCTAAAATGTTATGTAACAAAATAGATAATTGCTTGAAAGATTTAGTATGATGGGCCTGGATTAATGACAAATTCCTATCATTAGGTTTTTACAAAGCAACAGAATGAGGGGGCGCTCTAACTTAGCATTTCTTTTGAAAAGAAGTGAACACAATTAGTTGACTATTGCTTCAACATGAGCCCACAGAGTAGCAGAGCTGCCCCAAACACTGAGATGTTATAAATATTTTCTTCCAGTATATCCTTGTCTTCCGATTTTGTCTAATGTATCCTTTGACATTCAGATAGTTTAATTCCTGAGTTTATTAGTCGGTGGTGTTTATAATAGCAGAAGTGGTCATGTCATTATACACTGTGAAGATAAAGATAGGCCAGCCTTTGCCAAATTCAAATTCTCTTCTTCCTAGGTTCACATTTCCCAGGCTTCCTTGTGCTTGGTGCAGCCATGTGGTTTTATGAGCTACAGTGATAGACAGTACTCCAGAATAGGCCTATAAAATATGCCCATATCTTCCATGCCTCCAACCCCCAACCTTGATGAGTTGAGCACAATTACCCTGAAGTCATGTTTTAAAGAAGGCAGAATTGAAGGAGGCAATAAATCTGGATCCCTAGATGAATGCTTAAAAGAGAATCACCTGCCAACCAGGAAAGTCCATCAATGAGCAAGCCATAACTTCTATTGTATTTGGGCCTTCATCATCTTTTGATTTGCTGTCACAATACCTAGCATTCCCTTGCTAATTCAGCTAGGCCACATGTATCTGCACTATTTTTTTGGATGAGTGAGTCATATTTCAGGAGGGATATTGGCAAGTTTGAAAAGTTTCAGGGACATATTAAGCTGTTGAGATACTTAAGAATATGAGAATCACCTAGAGAGCTTTTTCAAAATACATTTTTTAAAAAAGTATCTGAGGTGATTCTGCTGTGAATCCTACATTTAGAACTGTGGCATGGGTCACTGTTATATTGTGTGCATATACGAACACATAACAATGAATCCCACCATTTTGTGAAATTATAATGTGCCAATAAAAACATGGAGAGAACAACAACAGTGGAATGGGGAGAAGGAATGACTGTGTTGGGGATGGTTTTCCTGGAAAACAGAAACATGATGATAGCCAGAGAAAGAAAGATTTACAGTCATACTGGAAGAGAACCCTCAGAAGCAGTGAATGGAAGTCAAAGTAAGGAAGATTAGGATTTATTCAAAGAATAAAGATTATGATAATTATAGTTTCTCAAAAAAGAACCACCTACCTTTAAAGTAGGGGCTTCTCCCTGTCTTAAAGTATCCAAATAGGATTATATAATAGTAACCTTAAACATCATAGTCGTAACAATCATTATTTCATCTAAACCTCATAACCACCTATGGGACAGGTCTTTTTATAGCTGAAGAAACAAAGACATAGTCATTAAATTGCCTGTTCATTGTCACAGAGCTAGAAAAGAACACAGGTGAAAAACTCCAGGCCTCATCTTCAGACTCAGAGACTCTTTTTCCCACTGTTTGTGGTACATGTGAATAGTCCCTCCCAGACTCCATGAAAGAGTTTGGCAGCTCTCAATGGCAGGAAAATGACCTTGCCTGCCTTTTTTATTTATATAGTCACATTGTTGAGCATACCTAACTGAATTTTAATAGCACTATCCTTCTAGAATAAAAGTGCCTCAAAAGTAGGCCTTTCCTCTGTTTTCACACAAAACCTGCCTTTATAAATAACACTGTACACTACAGAAGCCATAAAAGGAACAGAGTCCATTCTTCCAAATAAAGGACACACAAAACCAAGAGTGAAAACACAAAACCTGAGTCAAAACATGTGAGTAACACTCAGAAATCACAGTTCTGTTTTTAATGCTACTCTGCAATGTTAAGCACGCTGAATTAAAATCCAGGAGACCTCTTGTCTAGTTTGAGCTCTGCCACCTTCCTTCTTTGAGAACTTGGCCAAGTGTCTTAAGCTCTGCATGCTCTGTCAACCTCATCCAGGATCCAGGCACTGATTATCAGTGGCAGATGACACCACAAACGAACACAGCTAGACTTTTTTCTGCCTCTGGAATCAGATCAAGCCTTTATATTTAAGAACCACTACTTTGCAGGGAATAGTAGAGAGAGGCACATGTCTAAGAAAATATTAAAGGATAAAGCCAGAAAAATTCCACTGCAGGCCACTAGAGAGGATTCATATTCAGTGTCTGTGTTAAAAAAATAAATAAAAGAGATGGAGGGGATACATACAAAAGGCATAAATGACATGACAAGCAATTATAATTGAATATTATATGGATCCCAGTTTCAAGTTCTCAGAAAAGAATATTTGAAAGAAGATGTTATTATTGGTTTTTTCATTTATATAAAGTTCAAATATAAACAAAACTAATCTCTGCTCTTAGAAGTCATATTAGTGCTTTTGTCTCATGACCTCTTCCCTGGTTCCATGGATATGTTCCAATGAGAAGGCTGAGTGGGCTTTAGAGTGCATTTATCGTTTATTATCATTCAGTAAAATGTGTTAAGACTGTGCTCTACATGTTAATAAAGGTAAATCATGAAAGAATTAAATGAAAAAAAATTATCAACACCTTTTATATTTTTCAAGGAAGCTTTCATGGAAGGATAGAATTATTTTCACTGAGAAAAAGAAGTTGCTCAGGAAAACTAAACACAAAAAACCTAGGGTTTATAGCATGTGTGAAAGCAGACATAAATGCCAGAAAGTTGAAAAAAATAGAGAAAAGTAAATGGAGGGGGCTATTTGCATTAAGAAGATGTAATGTAGAATAAAAGGCAGCATAGACATCTGTGGGAGCTGGCTCTGACTCTGTTTGATAAACTCAGCTCATCAGTATGAGACTGCCCTACCATCCAGCACCAGAGGAATATCTGAGAAAGGGCACTAGGGGCAGAGGTCCTCTGTCATCACTCTCCATGTGCTCATTATGTGTACAGATGGATAATTTCTAGTACTTATAGCCTGTTTCATTTTAATTTCACCCATTATTGAGTTATAGATGACAATGGAATTTTTTGCTCAGAATACAGGGTTCTCTTTCCCTCAGCAAGTCAGCACAGTTTATGGCAAATAATAAATTCAGCAGTTTCCCTTTGCCATTGGAACTAACTTTGACGCACGTAAAGATGGTGACTCAGAATTCTAAGCCTACGTCATGGGGGATGTGGCTGCAATAGAAGAAGGCTGAATAAGTCCTGAAGATAGAAAAACAGTCTGCAGAATGTCTGATTCAGACAAGACAAGCCATCTATCACCAAAGACCTTACTTCTGACACTAGGTCTGCTGATACCACATAAGAAGTAAAGGACCAATAAGGCCAAAAGGGCCAGGACCATGCTGAGATAGTTGGAGGGGTACAGAAATGCAAGGGCCTCGGTGATAAAAAATTTGAGACTAGTCCCTAAACAGTTGAGATGGTCATGTTTGTACTGTGAGAAAAAAATGTGTATTTAAAGACTGGGAAGGGGGGAATGGAAAGTTGTTATTAAATGGGTTCTGAATTTCAGTATGGGGTGACAAAAACGTTCTGGAGATGGGTGGTGGTGCCAACTGCATAGCACTGTGAAGGAACTTAATACCACTAAAGGTAGATGATGCACTTCAAAATGGTTAAAATGGCAATTTCTGTGTTATATTTTAACACAATAATGTATGTATATTCTAACACAGTAAAATGCACTTACAAAAGTAATTTTATTAGTATACAATTGTAAAAGAAAAACAGAAACCTGTAAAACAATGTTATGCCCACATGCCTGTTTTTTTGTTTTGTTTTTTGATCTTTTGTTGTTTCTTTTTAATTTTTTATTGGTGCATATTAATTATACAGAACAGTTGGTTTCCTTTTTCCTTGTGGCATATCCATACATGCATATTACATTCTTTGATCAATTTCACTTCCCAATACTTCCCCTTACCCCCACTCCCAATCCCCTTCCTCTATACTAATAGGCTCTTTTCTATATTCATTTGGTTCTTTATCCCTTTCTTTCTTTTTCCTCACTCTTTGGCTTCCACACATAAGAAAAAAACATGAAATTTGTCTTTCTGAATCTGATGATCTCCAGTTCCACTCATTTTTTTTTTGCAAATGATATAATTCCATATGTCCCACCTTTTCTTTATCCATTAATCTGTCAATGAACACCTAGCCTGATTCCACAGCTTGCCTGTTAAGTACACTAACTTTAATTCTCTCAGATAAATACCAAGGGGTGGTATAGTTAGGTCATATGTTAGTTCCATTTTTAGTTTTCTTGAGGAAACTTCATTCTAATTTCCATAGTGACTATGATAATTTGCATTCCCACCAACAGTGTAAGAGTTCCTTTTACCCCATATCCTCACCATCATTTATTGTTATTTGTGTTCTTGATGATTGCTATGCTGAGTAGGACGAGACAGAATCCCAATGTAATTTTGATTAGCATTTCCCTGGTGACTAAAGATGATGAACATTTTTTTTTCATATAATTCTTGTATCTTGTACCTATTTTTAATAGCTAAGAGTACAGGCTATGAAATCAGACTAATGATTTAACCAGGACTTTCAAACTCTAACCCTTGTAAGTTCTGTGACATTAAAAAGGTTACAGAATTGTTCCAAAGCTTAGTTTCCCCATCCATAAAAGAGTTAATTATAGCAAGCCCTATAATTATGGAGAGGGATAAATAAAATAATCCACATAAACTTCCTGAGATAAAGTGAATCCTTAGCAACTCTTAACTATAATGTCATTATCATTATTTTGTCATTGTTATTTGATGACACATAAATTCATGCATTACTGCTTAGCATTAACATGAAAGACTTCCAAAACACCTTAGGAGGAGAGAAAGCTAAAGAGAACACACTTAGGAAATTTATGAAATGTCTACTAAAATTCAATGCTGTGATAGATACCAAAAAAAAAAAAAAAAAAAAAGAACAGATCACAAACAAAAAAACACACCATATGCTCTGAAGAAGTTAGCAATCTCACTGGGGAAATAAAGTAGATACATAAAACAGTTCAACAATTCCGAGCCTATAGCAACATGCAAGCCCTTCACTGGGGCCACACGTGAGAACAGAAAGCCCTCTGTGAGCAACATACCTTGGTGTTCACAGGCACAGGCTTTGGTGCCAGCCACACCTAGGCTCAAATCCTACCTCCCCCAGTGCAAGTAACTTAATCTCTCTGAGCTCCTGTGTCCTCAGCAATGCAAGAGAGATAATAACAGTAACTACCTCAGAGAGTTATTTTGAGGTTTCAATTAGATTAATGCATATAAAGAATTTAGGACTGTGGGCTGGGTTTGTGGCTCAGCGGTAGAGTTCTTGCCTAGCATGTCTGAGGCACGGGGTTCAATCCTCAACACCACATAAAAATAATAAATGAAATGAAGCTATTGTGTCCATTTACAACAAAAAGAATTAAAAAATAATAATTTAGGACAGGACCTAGCAGGTAGTAAGCCATCCATGAAAATAACCTTATTTAATCACAGCCCAAAGTAGTGAGCACTGTTTACCCTTGTCTTATGATAACTAGGGCTCAAAAAGGTTAACTGGCTCCTTCAAAGTCCAGCTAGTACATGGCAGAGGCAGAAATCTAACCAGACAGTGGGACTCCTAAACCATTGCTTTTTCCACTGTACTAAATTCACCTATGTGTTATCAGTTTCCAATAAGTGAATAAAGTAAAAAAAAAAAAGTCAGGAAAAAGACAGGATGTTATTCAAAACAATGTTATTGAGAATTTTACCTGACAATGTTATTGAGAATTTTACCTGACGCATACTATCTTAAACACAGCATACTTTCTCATTTAGTCTTTACAACAACACTCTGACACATTTATATTAATCCCATTTTACAGATGAGACAACTAAAGCTTAGAGTGATTTAGAAAACCTTATAGGAAAATAAGAATTAGATCTTAATTTTGCAATGATTGTGAAGCATAACTGGATTTGGTTTAAGTTAATTTTATATTTATGTGAGATCCACAAATTTAAAACAAAAACAAAATGTTATTGAATGTCATAAGGTTAATGGGATTTGAACACAATTCTGATTTCAAAACCATTGTCCTTAACCAAAAAGGGCAGCCCACTAGGTGAGATAAAGAACATGAGTTCCTTACATACTATATGGATAAATAGCAAATAGCACATTCAGAGAGAAGGAGTTCAGGTGGGGAGGAGATCCAGGGGAAGAAAAGAAGAAATGGAAAGTGAAACGTTCTGCAGACAGAGACAGGCTGGTTGGTGTGGCTGAGAAGGGAGGTCTGTTTGCTTTGTTTGTTTAAATGAAGAGACCTTCACTATCACATCCCTTGATTTTCAGAAGCTTGGAAAATAATGTTTTTTCTTATAGACACTGCTTTCCTAAGAATTTGATTTTCATTTCTGTGGCTAACTCCTGTAAGATAATTATATCCTAGGGAACCCAGGAAAAGTTTATTTACCTCATCAGAGGAAATGGCTTAATCCTAAAGCTAAGTGGAACCTGACTCACCTCAGAATCAATAATGGTGGTGACCAAGGCCATAATAGTGTCAGAGTCCTTGCCACCCATTAATAATACACTGAGATAAAGGCTCAGGGAGGTCATTAAAAGTCACCCTGAAAGTATGTTTGAAAAAAAATCTATAGGTCTATGAGCTCATCTTTGTGGACAGAAGTCCTTTAAGGGTAAGGACCAGCCTTTGAATATCGTGAATTTAAATTAAATGATCTCAGTACAATTCATTGTAGAATACAGAAGACGAATTTATTTAAATTAAAATATAGATTTCTATATTTTGTAGAGGCAAATTATTAGCCATTTACCTGTGAATCCTTCAAAGTACAGTCTTATATCTGACCAATCTGTTTTCCAGAACAGTCTCTAAATACACTAAAAAAAAAAAAAAAAAAAAAGGTGGAGATCAGTCCTCTTGTCTATACTCTGAGAAATAAAACAAGGCTCCCCATAGAAGCAATCAGGCATTTGGCCTCAGGCATAGCCTATGTTCTTCATGAGAATGCACAAGAGCAAATTGAGCAGGAAACTCTACTCCTACATTTCCCCAACTTTGGTCCCATTCCCCTGAAATACAATACCAAAACTACCCCTAATCCCCCAGATATTTTAGACTTTCCAAAAGCTTGATCAATAGATGCCAAAAAGCTGTATGGGAAGAATCTTCCAGTCCTGTTAGAAACAATGATGAGTATGGATGAGAGTTGCTTTCTGAGGATGTGCAAAATTACTTCTCAACCAGGTCAGTGGTCAGACAGCCAGCTCTTTATCTATTGGCACATAAAAGATGTTACATGAAATAAGCCAGATCTAGAAAGACAAATGTAGAAGGTAAATAAGTTTATACATACTTCAATCTACCCATAAATATTTAAAAATTATTATTTGTCAACTAAAAATAATTTTTAAAAAGACTATCCCTCATAGAGAAGATTAATGGTCCAGATAAAATTACTAATGTTGATTTGCCTAAATAATAAAATAATTATTTATGTTTGTTGAACAATAAAATAGTATTTACACCTCCTCTGTTTCTTGGTTATCTCTTCTGATCAGTAAATTAGAATAATCTACTTCCTAATAAAGACACAAATTCTGAAGGCTTGAATTAAACATCCAGAGCTTTCTGATTCCATTTAGTGTTATAACCACAGGCTATAAACTCAATATAACCAGATAAGAACAATCCAGATTCTAGATTCTAGATGTAAATTTCCATGGAACGAGACAAAATCAAATTGGTTCCACATTATGATCGCAAGTCAAATCATTGTAAGTTAAAACTTTGTTCTTAGTAATGTAAACATATTTTTTACATGTTAAGGTACAAACATTGGAAACTTGAATATATATATAGTACATAAAGCTAAATAATACAGAAGCTGAAGCTTAGATGTACTTTTTAGGGACTTTTCTGCATGTGATCAATTGCTAAGGAATCTGTGTGTTTTCAATGATGTCTGTCCTAAAAATCCTTTCTTTTTTTGCTTAATGCCCTTGAGAAAAATATGAGAATTCTTTGTATATTTAGGAGCTTCCTAACTGTGCTCAAAATTGGGTCATCTTAAATTTTGTAAATAACAACCACAATCTGGCACATCCTGAGCCTATTCTTTACTTCATAACAATTCCCAAACAAGAAACCACTCTGTATTGGACATGAAATGCATATAAGAAAGCATTGGTTAGCATGTGCAGTTAACCCTCAACCTGAACAAAAGGATTGACCAATTAGCTTAGAGCTATGAATTTGACTTCACTATTTTTGTTCTCATAAATTTCATGAACATTCAAAAATATATACCTATATGCATATAGGTTGTAGATCTAACATGGAATCCAAGTGGAGAACCAAATACCTGTGTGCCGAACTCATTGATCTTTTTTCATAATTATTTGGATCTTAGATACTTTGAAGAAAACCACCTTTTCAAAATTAAACAGTGTTTTGTTTCAAATATGTTTTAAAACTATACAAAGAGGGACTGGGATGTAGCTCAGTAGTAGAGCATTTGCCTAGCATGTGTGAGGCACTGGATTTGATTCTCAACACAACATAAAAATAAATAAAACAAAGGCATTGTGTCCATACAACTTTAAATTAAAAAAAAAAAAAAAACTATTCAGAGAGCCAGGCACAGTGGTGAATCCATGTAATCCCAGCAGCTCAGGAGACTGAAGTAGGAGGATCACAAGTTCAAAGCCAGACTCAGCAAAAAATGAGGCATTAAGCAACTCAGTGAGACCCTGTCTCTAAATAAAATACAAAATAGGGCTGGGGATGCGGCTCAGTGGACAAGTGTCCTTGAGTTCAATCCCCAGTTACCCCAGCCCCAAAAAAACTGCAGATAAAATTTTTTTTGATAAAATCAGAAACACTGATTTGAGAGTTTGTTCATTCATAGCATGCCAATTGTGTACTACAGAAGTGTAATACATATGGGAAATACAGATAAAATGTACCATCCACATTTTTGAAGAGTCCCAAACTAGACACACACATATACATTCTGCATAGGCTAGTGAGTGCTGACACAGGTATAAGTTCTTTGGGAGCATGCAGAAGGAAGAAGAGGAGAAGGTAACCACAACAGGTTGAGAAGATTTCTAAGATTGTCTCCAGTCACCAAAGTATAGATATGACAGAACTGTATGCTAATCAAAGCATGAATTTGAAAACCAAAGAGCACAGCACATTGGCCAATTGGTATGAAAAGACTTGGGAATTGATAAGGCCAGCACCTGCATGTTAGTGCTCAAGCACAAAGAAGACAACCGTTTCATTAAGGTAGTATGAGTTAGGAATTTGGAGAATGTAGATGAGGTTTATTGAAAAATACATGCAAATGCATTTAATTGAGTTTATAAGAGCCTTCACATCAAAGGGGGTATTTTGTAAACAGGTCTATTTCACTCCAGAGGAATCAAAGGCAAAAGAAACTCATAATCTTTTGCAACTAAAAAGAATTTGGATCCAAAAGTACCTAAAACAGACACAGTGGTGCAGCCCTGTAATCCCAGGGACTTAAGAGGCCAAGGCAGGGAGATGGCAAGTTGGAGGTCAGCCTCAGCAATGGAGTCAGACCCTCTCTGAAAATAAAAACTAAAAATAAAAAGGTTTGTGGATATAAATCAGTAGTAAAGTGCCCCTGGTTTCAATCCCCAGCCACCCCCCACCAAAAAAGTACCTAGACCAAAGGCTAAGATTTGGCTTTTCTTCTGTGTCTGTGATGAATATACGGTCTTTACCATCGTTTTTAATTACAGTGGCATTTAGCCAAGATATTGTATGTCGATTATTGGATGTTGCCCCAAATTATACAATCCTTTATACATACAAATCAAAGGTTATCAGTTAGAGCTTAGTTGCTTTTTGAAAGTATTTGCTTATGTAATTATGTTCATTTGTAACTTGTTTGAGTTTGTTTTTAAAAGGGTTTGTCTTGTACCAAAATGATCAATTGAAGAATGCGCTAGTCCCTCTCCATGGGCTACCCTTAGGGAGAGTTTGATTACTGACTCATGTAACCATTGTCAGACATGATTGCTCCCTTGGCAATAACTGTTTGAGATGCAGAGACAGTAGCTAAGATAAAATAAAACAGCTTGTGAAAGTCTAGGCCATGGGTACAGGAACTTCCTTATACAAATCTGGATTTATGATTTTCCTTGAAGAGATAAAAGCTCTGACAAGGCCAGGTCCACATTTCCAAATGATAACAACTGGCAAGAGCGGAGAAGCAGCTTCTCCTAGATGATGTGAGAATTTGCCAGCTTGCCTCCATCCTCACAAGCCAAAATTAATATTACTGACCTGGCCTTGAAGACATTTGAGTTTATGATCCCTGGTATAATCTTATAAACTCAAACCCAGAGTTCCAGCAAGCATTGCGGATGCTTAATGTTCTTATTCTTTAGAGAAAGGATTTATTTTTATTACTTTGGAATAGACTCTTGTTGCCTTTTTGAAATGTTTTCGTCCTTTGAATTTTAGCCAGAAGTTGGAATACTGACAGTCCTAATTTGTCTTAGTGAGCTACCTTGTTCCATCAATTTTACTTTGGGCATAGTGTAGAAAGTAGATTTGAGAATTTGTAGACTGTAAATTCTAATTCCTGTTACCAAACCCGTAAGTTTTGTTCTAACTTCCAGCATGATCAAAAAAGAAAACTGGCACTGGCTTATGAAGAGATTGAAGAAAAACTCTTTAAAAATGACAATAGACACCTGATGTGCCTAGTTTATCATCAAAGCAAGACATTCCATGACATTCCAAAATTAATGGTATGACCTATAATTTATTGGGAAAATTAATGGAGTATGTATTTCAAGTAAAATCCATTTAGTTAATGAAAAATGTTTTAGTTCTACACCATTATCCTCAAAGAGATATAAACCCAAATGTAGGAATTGTTGTACTCAAAAAGAGAAATGAGTGTCATATAGCTGAGCATGGAGGCTGCTAGGGTCATTGTAATGACGTTAGTGGCCCTGTCTATGTAGATTGACACTCTGAATGCCTTTATGATTCAGCAAATGTGAAATAACTGGACAAACCTCTTGGAAGAGGTTTTCAGGATTAAGAACATCAGACTATCACTTTCCCTCCTACTTCCATTTTGGGGAAAAACTTATTTGTGAATTAAGTAGTTTAAAGGATAAGAAATCTTGCTTAGTTCTCTTCATTTGGGGATTTTTCCACCCCCTTAAAAGGTGCTGTAAGACATCAAAAACACAAACATAATCAAGTAATTCCTGTGTAATAATATTAAAGACAAATCAAGAAAAAATAAGTCAAAATACAAAAGGATTTGGAATCTTTAATATGTCCATATGAAAATATTGCAAAATTGTCATGTTCTTCCTTTGAGATAATCCCTGTGGCATTTTGATGCCTGACCCAGACACACCTCCTACATAAGTTTCTCTCTCCATTCAGTGTCATCTCTACTCAACAGACAGGAACTGGGAAGTTCACTCAAGCATTTTAATGACCTCAAATTGGGTAGCAAGATCCCGGGGGGCTTTTTCTGAGTCATAGGGAAACTACTGCAGGGTGACAGTCAGAACCTCAGAAAATAATCTAGTATGAGATGAAGGCAACACCAAAGGAGAGAATTTCTCACTGTTTTCCAAGGTAGTAGCCTTTTATATTCTCCACTTCAGTTCATTTTGTGACTATAATGCCTACCAATTACAGGGGTCATTTAAACTCTGAAGAGAAAAAGGTAAGAATTGCACCTTGCTAAGTAATTCTAGGCCCACAGCTTTGATCACACATCAAAGAGAACCTCTCTCACCAAGATCACTCTCACCTTTATTGAAGGCACAGGACTGATCAGCGAACAAGACAATGACATGATTCCTAAGTATCTTGGAGGGTCTTCCTGATGACTGTTTCTTTCCCCTTTCCTTCATTTGGAATATGAAGGGGCTCACCAGAAAGTTTTCACACTACTCTGTAAGAGTGAGTTGAAATGAGAATGTTCCAAAAGGGAAAAGAACACTAACCTGAACACACACTCTCAGAACCAAAAGAATGGGGCCATTTGATACAGTAGGTAGTGGGCTCAGCAACAATTAGGAGCTGAGAGCCACTAATGATACCTGTGTACCTCAACAGTCAGGGACCTAAGATGATCAGTAATTACTCAATCACTAGGCAGTCATTGTAGATTCCAAAGTCTAGAGTTCAAAACACCTAAGTTTAAACCTTGGCTCTGTTTCATATGGCTTTGGGATTTCAGTTACTTTACTTCTCTGCATTTTGGATTTCTCATTTCTACATTTCTCTTAATCACATCTAAATTTTGGGATTGGTATAAAGTTGAATGAGATAATGTGCCTTAAAGTACCAGGCGCATATTAGTTACCAGATGGGTGGCAACTATTATCATGATTATTTGTATTGTTAATGAGTAAATGAGTGTCAGAGTTCCTTTTCTCTTTGTATGTTATCCCTTTAACCTTTGCCTGATGGTTAATGTACTTCCTTTGGGTTCCTTTCCATCAAAGTTAAATTCTCTCAGATCCTATGACTTAGGCAAGAATAAAAGAGGTAAATAACACAGTAAGAACAGGAAGTATTGGACAATCAAAAAAGTATGCACATCCCATTGGGTGAGGCATGTACCTGGATCATGGGCCTAACTGCATGTGTAATTAAGATAGGGTTGCTCTCTAAAAGAAATGCCATTCCTCCTGAGATGCAGATGAAACAGGCTTTACTTCAAGGAAAGAAAAGAATTTCCTGTGCTCTTGGGATCAGAATTCTGGGATTAGGGGAGAGGCTAATCCTGTCAGTGGAGAAGGCTGCTGAAACTACTTAGGAATTGTCCCCTTTGATGCTTCTGGTGGGAAGTGTGTATAGATGTGTGTGTGTGTGTGTGTGTGTGTGTGTGTGTGTGTGTGTGTATAGGAACTTAGCATGACAGACAGCCAAGGAGCAGTAACACTGGCGCCTGGCCCACACTGGGGTGGAGTCTAGCGGCTGAGGGCCACACTTGGAAAGCAGGACTTCCTCTGGTGTTTTTGTCCAGTGGAAACTATTACTTGGGCTCCAGAATTTCCAGATGCCAGTGGTGATATGCCACCTACTCAGGACCAGGTCACACAGCTCTACTGCCAGTATACAAGGGCAATACCAGCTTGCTGGGCTGATAATGTCTCAAGAGTGACACCATGTGGCAGTGACAACCCGAGACTCCCCAAACAACTAAGTAGTCTTCTGGTTTTGTTTGTTTCTAGTTTTCTTTCCTTGATATAAATCTTTAGATTGAGTAAAACCCTGAGATCTTTGTTATCATGGGATGGAGTACCCCAGAGATGAAAAAAAAATCTTATTATATCGATAAGGTAGAGACTCAATGACCTAATTTGATTATGAAAAGAAAATGTGACCACATATTATATTCCAACTGGAAATACCAGCTGGACGTGTGGCGGGAGACTCAGTGTTGTGGAACAACGGCTAAAAAGCATAATGACAGACAATAGGCTGTGCTTCCTATAGGATCAGGAAACATAGTAAGCAATAGCAGGGCACTAGGCCATTCAGGAGAGCAGGACATGAGGAGCCCTAAGAACAGAGCAAGTGAAGTGACTTCGCCAGGAAGATCAGCAATAAGACACAGAGAGTCTCTGTGGCCCCTATTTCACAAGACCAGGGATCAAGAAGAGACTTCAGTTTGGGGTAGCATTGTAAGGTAGTAAGGACAAGAGAAAAATGAATCTAAACCATTAGGTCCAGAGACGGGTTAAGCTACTAAGATAAAGACCTCACACAGAGTCTGGGTCAGAAGATACTTATTATAAAAAGGCCAGATTCTTTTTCCAGAAATAAGATATAAGAGATATTCATTCATCCACTCAAATACCTATTGATCCTCTCTACATGCCAGGCCTATAGCAGCATATGAAACTCCACGTTCCCAAGGAATTTGTACTCTGTCAGGGGAGATAGACAAAAATAAAATTCAATTTAAAATTTATAACAAACAGTGATTAATGCAATGGAGAATAATAAAGTAGAGAGGAGAGACAGGATGTGATGGGGACCAGGGATAGATTTGAAACAGGATGGCCAAGGGAAACCCTCTCTAAGAAGGTGGTATGGGAGCAAAGACAAAGGACCTAAGAAGTGAGCCATGTGGCCATCTAGGGAGAGCATTCCAGATAGGGGCAAAGGCACATAGGCAAGAGCAAAGTGAGTCTGCTTCAGGAACTACCAAAAGGCCAGTATGGCTCCAGCAGAATCTGAGAGGGGGTAAAGAAAAGGGAAAAAGACCCAAGAGTTGTGCAGGCAACTGTATGGACCTTGTGGGCCATGCTAGACTGCTCATTCTGTGTTGAATGGAGGTGAGTGGGGGTACTAGAAGAGGTATTAAGATGAGATCACAGGGGCACAAAAGCCAAAGTGGGCAGATAGGTCAGAAGGCCATTAGAGCCACCCAGTAATGGTGACCAGGACCAGCACATCTGCATGAAGGTACTAAGAAATGGCTGAGTTCTGGGTGTGTTATCAAGGTAGAGCTGGCAGTTTCCTGATAGGTTGGCTATGAGATAAGAGAAAGAGAAGACACACAAACACAACTCCAAGTTCACTGGCCTGAGACATCACCTAGATTTCAAATAAGTCAGGCTGGACCATATAGGCCCCACCTATTCAAGAATTTGAGTTCCTTAAATCTCTCCTAAGCCCACCAAGATTCCAGGTACCTGAATGCAGGCAGTTGAGTTTGATCCCAAGCTTTGAGGGTGGGAAGAAAACAAAGAAGTCATCACAAAAATCTCTATCTTATTTCCTGTAATGTCAATGGAACTCTATCCCCAAGGTCATACCTGTTGCTTGGAGTGGTACCAATATTATGAGAAAAATATTCTGAGAATCAAGTTATATTGTTCTCTTCTTTCTTACTTGTCATCAGATAAGTAAAGGAATCTCAAACACACAGTCTTCAGACTCTCTTAAATTTTTTTAAAAAAATGCTCACATGCACACACACTTCATATATCCTTCATGCATGTTAGCTTATGAAATCAGAAGTTCCACTTACCAATTTAGCTTGACTGCTACCTTCTAACCACAATTCCCCCATAGGAACAGTCACCTCTGAGACATTTAATATTTCCCCTGTTACACATTTTGCAGATACTGGAAGGGTGAATCAGTCCACAGATGCTTTGCTCTTGAGATCTCTGGGGACTTTCTTACAAATATATGAGTGTTCTCTGTGCTTTGGGGTATGTCAAATAGTCACCCTGTTATCTCCAGTAGTTTACTTTTAATGAAATGCCGACATTTTAGCATCTCTATGCATAACTTCATTCTAGGGTATCTATCAAGAGTAACGGCAATTCAAGAAAGCATGGAAAATAATCTGCCTGTTATCAATCCTGTCTTGAGTTTTTGTACAAATTGCTATACCCTTGAAACTAATTTTAGCTGGCAATGGAAAACCAATACAAATAACAAGAGGTGGTTTAATCTCTTTAGGTACGTTATAACTCACAACACTGCACACATATTCATTCCTTTACAAAAGTACTTAGAGATGTCAAAAGTTCCAGAAAGAAATGCAAAACATGAAGAAAACAATATCTGTGTCTATATAAGGGGCAGGAATTCTACTGGCAAAAGCAATGTATCCTTCAGGTGCATGTATGACAGTAACACTGTGTGGTGGAGTAAGATTTGAGTGATTTGTCTTATTAAATTATGCAAACAGCAACCATGTGTCTTAGATAACAAAAAAGGCAAGTCCCTCGGGTCAGGCTGTTTTGAATTGTGGCCCCCAACGCTGCATCCATGTTGGCAGTCTTGTATCAGCAATGTTTGAAAGGCATCAGAATCCATATGGCTTTCTTCCCCACTGTAAGAATGTGCTTCTGTGTTGTAATGATCCAGTCAAAGAAAGCTTTGGCACAGTCACCTACCCTAGGTTCTAGAAAATTCAGCAGTCATTGTTCCATAAGATGTAATACCTTTTTATTTTTTAACCAAGAATTTATATGAAGTAAAATACTGTAAGTTCACATCTTCATGCCTTTCAGATCTTGCTATTGGCCTAAGAAGGCTTCAGAAAATTGTCAAGAGATAGCCGAAATACAAGTAAAATATGTGAAGCGCAAAAGGATGAATATTGTATAATTCCACTTACAAGAGGTAGCTAAATTAGGGAAAGTCATATAGAATAAAGGTTTCCAGGGGCTCAGTAGAGCAGCCACAGGGAGTTACTGTTCAATGGGTCCAGAGTTTCTGTTTAGAATGACAAAAATTTTGGAAAGAGTGGTGATGATGGTTGCACAATATTTAGAATGTAATTAATGCCACTGAATTTTACATTTGAAATCATAAATGTAATGCTATAAATAGTTACCATAATAAAAAGTCATTTAAAAAATAGGCTGAAGAAACTGAGGTGGAATTTTCCCTTTCACCCTCATTAACAAGGGGTTTCCCTCTAGCTACCAAAAACTAAATTAGTAGTGTCTGTATAAGAAAAGATTTCTATCCCATACCAGAAAACAATGAAGATATTTGTGCTCTTACTTACAGATTAGAAGGAAATGTGGTTTTGAATTTTTTTTCAGCGTACAAAATTCATATATACCTGCATAAATTATTTAGCACCACATAATGGAAACCATCAGTTATTTGATCCATCCATCCCTATCTATGATCTTTCTCCCTAGAGAGAACCACTTTTACATGATTCTTCTGGTTGTTAACTAAAAACTCTAAATAGTATGCTTAAGTCACTCTTTCATGCTGTATCAATTTTACTGATTATTTGTAACTTTCTACTCAAAGAGATGAATGATGGCTCATTTGTACTACCTCCCACCTTCCCTACCCTCTACCTCCCAATATAGTTACACCACTGTTCTCAGTTCCTCCCACTGAGCATCTCAGAAACTTCAGATGTTAAACCTCCATTTGTTATTCACTGTTTCCCTTGGCTCTCCGTTTTGGAGCTGGGATTTCAGTGATTCTCTCTTCTTTTCACCCTCCACTCCCCCTTTTGCTTCTTAACATCTGTCAGTTCTAGCTTCACCTTTATGTGGTCAAGGCTGATAGCAGTTATGATAGTAAAACCCTCTATGGTTTCTTTACAAGTTAATTTCACAAGTTGATCACAATAAACCATGTTTATATTGTTGTACTAAGGTGACTAGTTGTTGCACAGCCACTGAACATGCTAGGAGTATTCTTCTTTCTCTGAGATCCTAATACCATAACCCCTCTGACACATGAGGAAAATTTGTAATATTCAATACAAAAAGATTCTCCCACTTTATCCATACCAGTTGCTAAAAGTCACACTTAACTGACTGCAGTTTTGAATCATAACTGTCTTTTTAGATTAGTTGGTCAGTTGGTTGCTTTTACTGAAGTTACTGATCGTTTTTTCTTCTTGTATCCTATGATTTAATCATTCTAAAGTTACTAGAATATTCAAAGTTTCAGGAATCATTCCTTAAGGTTTCTAGTCTATTGTCTACTCCATCACACACTCTTCACTTTTAATGACCCACCTGGCAGTGCTCTCCATATTTCTGTTTCTATAGGAAAGCAGTTGTTTTCTCAGAATGCTGCACAAAAATTTTTTTTTTGGACTGAGTTCAACAGTTAGATGCAGCATCTGCTTGAAGTTTTCACCTGTTCTCAAATTTAGCTCTAATCCCTCTAAGGTTGTTTCTGATTTTTTTCTTCTCTGGGGGTAGGGAGAAGTCTTCTATTTTGTTTGTCAAATGTCTCAGGATTTGTGATGGTGTATGCTTATACTGAAGTAAAGTAACTTTCCTGATAGAAACTCTCAACAAATCAGGTATAGAAGAAATGTGCCTCAATATAATAAAATCCATATAGGACAAGCCTACAGATAACATCATGCTCAATAGTGAAAATCTAAAAGATTTTCCTCTTAGACTGGGAACAAGATAAGGATGTCTGTCCACTCTACCACTGCTATTCAGTATAATACTGGATGTCCTAATAAGGGCATTCAAAAATAAAAAGAAATTTAAAAAAAGAAAGAAAGAAAATTGACTCTCTTGACACATGACAAAATCCTCCAAAAAAACCCCAAGGTTTCACACACACACACACACACACACACACACACACACACACACCAAAATGCTAGAATCAAAAAGCAAAGTCAGTAAAGTTGCAGAATACAAAATCAACATACAAAAATCAGTGGCCAATCTAGTCATTAACAATGAACTATCTAGAAGAGAAATTAAGAAGACAATCCTATTCACAATAACATACAAAAAGATAAAATATTTAGGAATGACCTTAACCAAGGACATGGAAGACCTAAACATTGAAAACTATAAAAAATTGCTGAAATAAATTAAATCAGATACAAATAAATAGGAAAATATCCCACTTTCATGAATAGGAAGAAGTAATATTGCTAAAATAGAGACACTACCCAAAGAAATCTACATATTTCAATGCAATTCCTATAAAGCTTCTAATAGCAATTTTATAGAAATAGAAAAAAAATCCAAAAATTCATATGAAATCACAAAAGACTTTCTGTATACTGAAAGCAATCTTTAAAAAAAAAAAAACAAAGCTGAGGCATTACCCTTTTTTACTATAAAATATACTGCAAAGTTATAATAATCAAATCAGTATAGTACTGGCATTAAACAGATCAGTGGAAGAAAATGAAAAGCCTAGAGATAAATCCATGCATTTATAGTCAATTGATCTTCAGAAAAGGTGCCAAGAACATACAATGGGAAAAATACAGTCTGCTATAAGTGGTTTTTGGAAAACTTGGATATCCACATATGGAATGAAATTGGAACTTTATCTTACACTAAACACAAAAATCAACCCCAAATGGATTTAAAACTTACATTAAAGACCTGAAACTAAGGGCTAGGGACATAGCTCAGTTGGTATGGTGCTTGCCTCACATGGATAAGGCCCTGGGTTCAATCACCAATACCACAAAAGAAAAAAAAAAGACCTGAAACTATAAAACTACAAATACTTCTGATAGTGTTTTCTTCTTTCATTTCTGTGATTTAATCATTCCCCAAAGTTACTAGAGTATTTAAAGTTTCTGGGATCATTCCCTAAAGTTTGTAGTCTATTATCTATTCCATCATATATTCTTTCCTTTGGTGACCTACCTATATCACAATGATCATAGACCAGTAAAATGACCCCAAAAGTGTAGGTAATAAGAGCAAACTCAGACCAATGAGATTGCATCAAACTAAAATCCCTGCACTACAAAGGAAAACAACCAACAGAGTGAACAGAGCCTACAGAATTGGAGAAAATATTTTCAAGCCACACATCTGATTAAAGGTTAATACACAAGAAATATAAGGAAGTCCTACAATTCAATAGTAAGAAAGCAAACAACCTAATTAAAAAATAGGCAAAGGACTTGAAAAGACACTTCTCCAAAGAAGACAAAAAAAAATTGGTCAACATCACTAATCATTAAGGAAATAACAAATAAAAACTACAATGAGATATCATCTTACACTTGTTAGGATGGATGTTTTTATTTAAAAAAACCCAAAGATATAACAAGTGTTGGCAAGGAAGTGGTGAAAAGGGAATATCTGGATCTTATTGGTGGGAATGTAAATTAGTACAACCATTATGAAAAACAGTATGGAGTTTATTCAGAAATTTGATAGACCTATAGTATGATCCAGCAATCCCACTAGTGGGTATATACCTAAAGGAAGTAGAGTTAATATGTTGAAGAGACATCTGCACTACCATGTTTATTGCAGCACTATTCACAATAGCCAGGATAAGAAATTGATCTAACTGATGATCAACAGATGAATGAATTAAAAAATGGAGTGATATTCAGAAGGAAATCTTATCCTTTGCAACATGGATGGATTTGGAGGACATTATTCCAAGTGGAATAAGCCAAGCACAGAAAGACAAATAGTATGTAATCTTGCTTATAGGTGGAATCTGAAAAAGTTGAATTTACAAAAGTAGAGAGTAAAATGGTGGTTATGAGGGCCTGGGGCAGGGGGAAATTGGAAGATGTTGGTCCAAGGATACAAAGTTTTAATTAGACAGAATGGATATGTTCTGGAGGTCTATTGTACAGCAGGGTGATAATTGCTAATAATATTGTAATGTCTAATTAAAATTACTAAGAAAGATCTTAAATGGTCTTACAACAAAACAATGATAAATATGTGAGGTGATAGATATGTTAATTAGCCTAGTTGTGGTAGCAAACATTTCACAATGTATGCATACATCAAAACATCACATTGCGTACCATAAATATGTACAGTTTTTTTCAACTAAAAACAAAAATTAATAAATGAAGTAATAGGGTCATTACATACATAAAAGGACTTGTTACTGGCAAGTTTTAACTTAGAGTTAGTGGGCAATAAAATCCCTAAAGTCAGAGTGTGTGTGTGTGTGTGTGTGTGTGTGTAAAATTCTTCCCTAACTACTTTCTGTACACACACCCAGTGATTCTATTTCTTTTATCAGTTATTTCCTCCATCACTCGTTTTTTTTTTAATTTTTTATTGTTGGTTGTTCAAAACATTACATAGTTCTTGACATATCATATTCCACACTTTGATTCAAGTGGGTTATGAACTCCCACCTTCACCCCATACACAGATTGCAGAATCACATCAGTTACACATCCATTGATTTACATATTGCCATACTAGTGTCTGTTGTGCTCCGCTGCCTTTCCCATCCTCCACCCTCCCCCCTCCCCACCTCTCCCCTCCCCTCCCCTCCTCTCTCTCTACCCCCTCCACTGTATAACCCTGAGGGTCTCCTTCCATTTCCATGCAATTTCCCTTCTCTCCCCCTTTCCCTCCCACCTCTCATCCCTGTTAAATGTTAATCTTCTTCTCCTGCTCTTCTTCCCTACTCTGATCTTAGTTACTCTCCTTATATCAAAGAAGACATTTGGCATTTGTTTTTTAGGGATTGGCTAGCTTCACTTAGCATAATCTGCTCTAATGCCATCCATTTCCCTGCAAATTCTATGATTTTGTCATTTTTTAATGCAGAGTAATACTCCATTGTGTATAAATGCCACATTTTTTTGTTATCCATTCGTCTATTGAAGGGCATCTAGGTTGGTTCCACAGTCTTGCTATTGTGAATTGTGCTGCTATGAACATCGATGTAGCAGTGTCCCTGTAGCATGCTCTTTTTAGGTCTTTAGTGAATAGACCAAGAAGGGGAATAGCTGGGTCAAATGGTGGCTCCATTCCCAGCTTTCCAAGAAATCTCCATACTGCTTTCCAAATTGGCTGCACCAATCTGCAGTCCCACCAGCAATGTACAAGTGTACCCTTTTCCCCACATCCTCGCCAGCACTTGTTGTTGTTTGACTTCATAATGGCTGCCAATCTTACTGGAGTGAGATGGTATCTTAAGGTGGTTTTGATTTGCATTTCTCTGACAGCTAGAGATGGTGAGCATTTTTTCATGTACTTGTTGATTGACTGTATGTCCTCCTCTGAGAAGTGTCTGTTCAGGTCCTTGGCCCATTTGTTGATTGGGTTGTTTGTTATCTTATTGTTTGATTTTTTGAGTTCTTTGTATACTCTGGATATTAGGGCCCTATCTGAAGTGTGAGGAGTAAAGATTTGTTCCCAGGGTGTAGGCTCCCTATTTACCTCTCTTATTGTATCTTTTGCTGAGAAAAAACTTTTTAGTTTGAGTAAGTCCCATTTGTTGATTCTAGTTATTAACTTTTGTGCTATGGGTGTCCTATTGAGGAATTTGGAGCCCGACCCCACCGAATGTAGATCGTAGCCAACTTTTTCTTCTATCAGACGGCGTGTCTCTGATTTGATATCAAGCTTCTTGATCCATTTTGAATTCACTTTTGTGATGGCAAGAGAAAGGGATTCAGTTTCATTTTGTTGCATATGGATTTCCAGTTTTCCCAGCACCATTTGTTGAAGATGCTATCCTTCCTCATTGCATGCTTTTAGCCCCTTTATCAAATATAAGATAGTTGTAGTTTTGTGGATTGGTTTCTGTGTCCTCTATTCTGTACCATTGGTCCACCCGCCTGTTTTGGTACCAGTACCATGCTGTTTTTGTTACTATTGCTCTGTAGTATAGTTTGAAGTCTGGTATTGCTATACCGCCTGATTCACACTTCCTGCTTAGCATTGTTTTTGCTATTCTGGGTCTTTTATTTTTCCATATGAATTTCATGATTGCTTTCTCTATTTCTACAAGAAATGCCGTTGGGATTTTGATTGGGATTGCATTAAACCTATAGAGAACTTTTGGTAATATCGCCATTTTGATGATGTTAGTTCTGCCTATCCATGAACAGGGTATATTTTTCCATCTTCTAAGATCTTCTTCTATTTCTCTCTTTAGGGTTCTGTAGTTTTCATTGTATAAGTCTTTCACCTCTTTTGTTAGCTGCACCATTGTTTGGGGCATAAATATTTATGATTGTTATGTCTTGTTGGTGTGTGGTTCCCTTAAGCAGTATGTAGTGTCCCTCTTTATCCCTTTTGATTAACTTTGGCTTGAAATCTATTTTATTTCATATGAGTATGGACACTCCTGCTTGTTTCCGAAGTCCATATGAGTGATATGATTTTTCCCAACCTTTCACCTTCAGCCTATGTATGTCTTTTCCTATCAAATGCGTCTCCTGTAGGCAGCATATTGTTGGGTCTTGTTTTGTGATCCATTCTACTAGCCTGTGTCTCTTAATTGGTGAGTTTAAGCCATTAACATTTAGGGTTATTATTGAGATATGGGTTGTTCTTCCAGCCATATTTGTTTATTTCTGTTACTAAACATGGTTTGTTTTCCTCTTTGATTATTCCCCCCCCCCCCCCCCCCCGCTTACTGTCCTACCTCCCACTGTTGGTTTTCATTGTTATTTTCCATTTCCTCTTCCTGTAATGTTTTGCCTAGGATGTTTTGAAGAGATGGTTTTCTAGCTGTGAATTCTTTAAACTTTTGTTTATCGTGGAAGGTTTTAATTTCATCTTCCATCCTGAAGCTCAATTTCGCTGGATACACAATTCTTGGTTGGAACCCATTTTCTTTCAGTGTTTGAAATATGTTATTCCAGGATCTCCTAGCTTTCAGAGTCTGTGTTGAAAGATCAGCTGTTATCCTGATTGGCTTACCCCTAAATGTAATCTGCTTCCTTTCTCTTGTAGCTTTTAAAATTCTCTCCTTATTCTGTATGTTGGGCATCTTCATTATAATGTGTCTAGGTGTGGATCTCTTATGATTTTGCACATTCGGCGTCCTGTAGGCTTCTAGGATTTGGGATTCTGTCTCATTCTTCAAGTCTGGGAAGTTTTCTCGTATTATTTCATTGAATAGACTGCTCATTCCTTTGGTTTGGAGCTCTGTACCTTCCTGTATCCCAATGACTCTTAAGTTTGGTCTCTTAATGTTATCCCATATTTCTTGGATGTTCTGCTCATGGTTTCTTAACAGTCTTGCTGAGCTGTCTATGTTCTTTTCCAGTTGAAATACTTTGTCTTCATTGTCTGATGTTCTATCTTCTAAGTGTTCTACTCTGCTGGTAGTATTCTCCATTGAGTTTTTAAGTTGGTTTATTGCTTCCTGCATTTCTAGGATTTCTGTTTGTTTGTTTTTTATAACCTCTATCTCCCTGTATAGTTAGTTGATCCTTTGCTTCCTGGATTTGTTTGCGTAATTCATTGTCGAAGTGATCTTTCATTGTCTGATTTTGCTGTCTAATGTCTTCCTTGATACTCCAGATCATCTGAAGCATGTATATCCTGAATTCTTTATCTGACATTCCATCTGCTGCAGCTGTTACCTCTTCTAAAGTTGCGTTGACCTGCATTGCTTGTGGTCCTTTCTTTCCTTGTCTTTTCATAATGCTTGCGTATCTTTCCTGCAGGCGCGGGCAGCGGCTCTGCTCTCTCCTCCAATTGGGGTGTCGTGGCTACCACGCCGGCAGGTCACTGGGCCTGTTCTGGGCGCTGGCGGCTGCTCTGTTCTGCCCCTACTCCAATTGGGGTGACGAGTGTACCACACCGGCAGGCCACCGGGCCTGATCCGCTGGTCGGTTGCAGGTTTGCCTACCCTGCAGGCGCGGGCGGCGGCTCTACTCTGCCCCTACTCCAAATGGGGTGACGTGTCTGTCGTACCAGCAGGCCACTGGGCCTGTCCCGCTGGTCGGTCGCAGATCTGCCCACCTTTCGGGCACGGGTGGCGGCTCTGCTCTGCCCCTACTCCAATTGGGGTGTCGTGACTACCCCACCTGCAGGTCGCTGGGCCTGTTCCTGGCACGGGCGGCGACTCTACTCTGCCCCTACTCCAATTAGGGTGGTGTGTGTACCACTCCGGCAGGCTCCTGGGCCTGATCCGCCGGTCTGTCGCAGGTCTGCCTACCTTGGACGCGCGGGCGGCGGATCTGCCCTGCCCCTCCTACCACGCCTGCGGACCCCTGGGCCTGATCTGCAGGTTGGTCACAGGTCTGCTCACCCTGCCGGCACGGGTGGCGGTTCCGCTCCGCCCCCACTCCAATTGGGGTCACGTGGCCACCACACTGGCAGGGCCTGATCCGGGCATGGGAGAAGGGTCTGCTCTGCCCCTACTCCAGTTAGGGTGATGTGTGTACCACACTGGCAGGCCACTGGGCCTGACCCGCCAGTCTGTGACAGGTCTGTTTACCTTGCAAGCCCGGGCGGCGGCTCTGCCCTGCCCCTCCTACCACGCCCATGTACCACTGGGTCTCGGGTCTGCCCACCTTGCGGGTGCGGGTGGCGGCTCCGCTCCGCCCCCTCTCCAATTGGGGTCACGCGGTCACCACGCTGGTGAGCCGCTGGGCCTGCTCCGGGCGCTGGCGGCGGCCCGGCTCCTCCCCTCTGGCTCGACAACAAATTGAGGAGACTCGGGTGTCTGTGCCTCACCCCCCCTACCAGGAGACCAACTGTTTCTGTCGCCGCTGGTATTGATGAAGTTCTTTCCTCCGCCGCTTTCTGATGACATCAGATCTCTGCCATGTTGGTATCCTATGCGAATGGCAGCATTTCGTTCCCCTTGCCGGGCAACCAAAGCAACGGGTGAGTCCTGACCGGCCCTCAGCAGGACCCGGACCGAGAAGCAGTTTCCGTGGGCTCCTAGCCCTGGGCCAGGGCAGTTCCGGGAGCCAGAACTCGGCCGCTCCGTGCTCGGTGTAAGCTCCGATAAGAGTAGGCTCCAAGAAGCAGTCCCTGCTGGCTCAGTTCCGGGAGCCGGAATTCGGCCACTTAGTGCTTGGTGTATGCTCTGATAGACCCTCCATCACTCTTAATACCCTTAAAGCTATCTAATTTATCTGTTTACCCATAGATTATTTCTCTGCTAGAGCCCAAGGCTCTTTTCTGTCTGGGTCTCTGTTTGTTGTATAGTTTATGCCTAGCATACTATCAGACCCAGGAGTAGGTGCTCAGTGAGTATTGCCTGAATTAATGCATTATTTAATAGATAAATGAATAGAAATGCTATTTCTGGACCACTTTAATCCCATGAAACTATTCTTATAAATCACAAACATGGAAAAAAATAAAGGTGCTTGATGTCATAGAGAATTTAGCATACTCACTACTTTGAAATATTTCTTTTTTGTGACCAAAGAAAGCACAATTGTCAAGGTCCAAATTTTAAAAAAATGACAACTTTTAATTGGATTTCATCACTGCCAATCATTTCAAAAGAGACAGATCATCTCACCTCTAGGTGAACAGAGTCCACAAATAGTGGCCAGGTCATGTCCTCAGAACTTGACCTTGAAAGAATTTTTTACTTCCCCACTAAAGGTACTATTTGAACTTTTGAAACAATTCAAGGAACAAAACTTTAACAGCAGAGGGCTAAGAAATGAGTACAAGTATCAACTAATTGCTCCAAATTCTCAGATAGATAATAAAAGGAATTTTGTGGAATGACACTTTGGACCTAAGAATGCCTCTTGGAGTCTGAATTTTTCACTCACTGCTTTGTGAAAATAATTATTCAGTTAAAGACCAGACATGGAGAAACAACTTTATTGTAACCTCCTGTCAAATGTTTTATTCCCCTTATTGTAACCTCCTGTCAAATGTTTTATTCCCCTAGAACACTGGCTAGCTAGTTTTATAATCTCAGATTAAGTCCTGAGAACAGTCACTAGAAGGCATTTATCTTCTATTAGTGACATAATAATTAATATAATAAATTGGGATCCACATCTCTTTCACTGCCTGTATACAAGTCTTATTCCAAGGAACAGGGCTCCTTATGTTCTGTTCAATAAACATTTATTGCTTGCCTAATTTGTATCAATATGATATTACACAAAGACTTTGTGTTCACAAAACAAAGTATCTTAGTTCTTTTCATTTCCTGTTTCCACTTAAAGTGCTTTATCCCACAGTCAGTTATTTCCTTACCACCTCCAAAGTGTGACATTTTGTAAACATTTCCCAGATAATCTGTGTTAAAACTAAAAAATAGAATATTATTCAGCACTAAATTGAAATGAGCTATCAAGTCATGAAAGGACATGAAGGAAGCTCAAATGCATGTTAGTTAAGTGAAAGAAAACAATCTAAAAAGACTACATACTGTGCAATCCCAATCATATGACATTCAGAAAAAGCAAAACTAAGGAAACAGTAGGAAGGAAAAGGAAGGTGTGAATAGGCAAAGCATAAGAGAGTTTTTAGGACAATTAAAATACTCTGTGTGACACTGTAATGATGGGTCACATATAAGATTGAATCCATAAAATTGAAAATCCCCAGAGTAAACCCTGTTGTACACTCCAGGCTTTGGATGTGATAATAATATGCCAATGTAAAGTGATTGAGTATAAAAAATGTACCATTCTTGAGCAGGATATTGGTGCCTGTGTGAGATCAGAAGATAAATGGCAGCCCATGTACTTTCTCCACTTTGTTATTTTGCTGTAAACTAAACTGCTCTATAAAAATCAAGTCTATTTTAAAAAAAACTGTGGTGCTACCAAAATAAGTAATCTCACTCTATTTGGATGTTTTATACATAGTAGTGAAGGAAATGTTATTTGTAATTCAATCTTGATTTATTTTTAATTAATCTTTCTTCTTTACACAGAAATGTTGTGCAAATGTGCCACTGTCTATGCACACACACATACTGCTCAGTGTCCTCTGACAGCCAGATCATGGAATGTATGTTATTGACTCAATTTGTCATTCTGAACTCCAAGCCAGCAAACTAACAAGTGCCAAAAGTGCTTATAAGCCACTAACCTTTGATTAGTTAATGTGGAAAGAAAGCTCAACCTTCCAAATGTGAAAAGCCTTTGAACTATTCCTTTGACTAGAAAAAAATAATAGTTACTTAGGGTAATGATTAATCAATAAGTCAACTAACCCAAAAGAACATTACATTACTAGCTAAAGCAGTTAAGCACTGTAAATTACAAAATGATGTAGCTCTTTTCACCTTGTGAACCTGAGACATAGCCCAAGAACCAACAGTTAAAAAGATCACCAGTGCCCAACCATGGTTCTATTAAACAGTAAAGACAGGAGCTACGTTTGTACAATACAATGCCACATTTGCTTAATAGAGGAGGAAATGTACCCAAATTCACATAATCGGAGTCCAGAAATTAATATTGCAGTTCGGAGTCTGCTGAATTTCCACAACTAATTCTGGATATGAAGTATATATAATATGGGACTACCACATCCATTTCTTGTTTCTCTGATTAACCATCTAATTGGCTCCTGAATGAACTACTTGGAGCCCAACACCAAGCTGTGAGACACATGCTGGGGTAGTTGGGTTTGCCAAAAAGCAATCTCATAATATTCTCCTGAAATCACTAGAAGTAGATTTGTCTCTACTGACTAAAGGTGAAGTGAGAAGCTCCCAAACTGTGTAATAGAGTAAGGAAAAAAAAAAAAAAAAAAACCTCTAGATGTCTCACCTGGCATAGTGTCCACAATATCCACAGGCTTTTCTTCTTTTATTTTTATCAAATTGTATTAAATTGAATATTAAGGATTTTTATTGGTGCATTATACTTAAAAAAAAGTAGTGGAATTCAATATGATATTTGTATATCCTTTTTCCTCTCTAGCTTCCACATGAGAGAGAACATACAACATTATTCTTCAGTTGCACACATTTCCTGAAAATTACATAATTTTGTTATGACTGAGCAATACTCCAACCAAAAGGAGACTTTCTTAGGTTCTGTTAGTTGTAAGAAATAAAGAATCATTCGTTTAAATAATTGGAAGTGGTAATGGATTGGGGCATTGGTGTATGGAAAAATTTTTCTCTAAGAGCTCAGAAATTCAGGAAAATGTGAATAGCAGAGCCTCAGAGGGAATTAAAATTAAAGCATCTAGACATTTCTAATGCCAGAATATTTGATCTTCTTCCTAGTACAACTAGAAGAAAAAAACCCAAGTCCTCTCTGGAGAATTCCTTCCTTGGATAAGGTTTCAATGAATTCCTACAGTCAAGATTCCAAAAACTGAACTCAAAGGAACATAGTCACAAAACACGAGAAATAAAGCATCATTAATAATAGCAAAAATGTAAAGCAAGTGGAACTTTCATACTTTGCTGCTGGAGTTTAACAATGGTGCAATTTCCGTAGATCTTTCTTTCCTACAAGGTTAAACAAATACATATATGGGGTTGCTGCTCAGTGGTAGAGTGCTTGCCTAGCATGTGTGAGGCACTGGGTTTGATCCTCAGCACCACATATAAATCAATGAATAAAATAAAGGTCCATCAACAATATGTGTGTGTATTTATTTATTTATTTATTTATTTTAAAATTTACATACATCATGGCACTCTACTCTCAGAAATGTACTCAAGAGAAAAGAAAGGGTGTCCTCCAAAAGACTTATTGCAGCTTTATTCATAATAGCCCCAAACTGGAAATAACCTGTATGTCCTTCAAACAGGGAGATGGAAAATATTTTGCTACAAACCTACGATGGAACACTACTCAGCAATAAGAAAGGAATAAATTACTGATAAACACTGAAATGTTGTACTTAGTGAAAAAAGCCAGAAAAAGAGTACATCCTGTATGATTCCATTTATATGAAATTCTGGAACAGGATAAAGCAATCTAGACTGTCAGAAAGTAGAACAGAGGTTACTTTGGGTAGGGAGTGGGTGGGGAATTAGCTGCAAATAGATTGGGGATGTTTTCGAGTGATGGGAATAATCCTTATCTAGATTGTGGTGGTGGTTACCCAGGTGTAGACAGGTGTCAAATTTTATCAAACTATAAATCTTAAAATGATTACATTTTATTGCATGTAAGTATGCCACAAAATATTCTTTTTAAAGAAAAGTTTTTTGAAAAGAAAAATTTTTAAAGGAAAAAAGTTAATTACTTTATTCTCTCTGAAATAACATATAATAACATATAGGCCTTGGTTCTCTTTCAGATCTATCACAAGTTGCTAAATAGAGTTGGGGGAAATAATTTTTTCAATTAATTTTATTCCTTTAATACTTAATACTGAGATAAGTGATCTTTGATGTAAATTATACTCCTGGAAGGTATAAGTCTATCCTTCCACAAATAGACATTAGCCTCTTTGCCCTCCAGTTTTTTTCCTAATAAGTTTTACCTTTAGGTGAAAAAAAAAAACAATAAAACATATTATGAGAAGAGTCCCTGGAGCAAAGACAAGCCATATATTTTCCAATCAAAAATATATTTGATGGAGTCATTCAGACTGCAGCACTGGTTTGCAAGTAGGTTGCATTTTTCCTCTGAATATTTTAGGTGATCAGTATTCTAAAGGCACAGCAGATCTGTAATAGCACTGATCAAAACACACAAAAAAAACTCTTAATTTCACTGAATTGAAGTTGTATGTTTTATTACTTATAGATAAATATGCAAATTAACTGAGAATTCCAACTATAGAAATTGGGTGTTTTAAACAAAGGACCCAATTTCTATGCTACCTTAGTTTTATAACTTATGCTTCTCAGGTGTTTATTTTAATAGGGTTCTTATTACCATTCTATTTGTTTTATTTTAAATGTTATGAGATTAATTTATTCTCTTCAGCATTTGTTATTAATCACATATTCAGAAATCCAGCCTCCCAGGGATCAGATGCCTGCATTATAAAGGTTACTTTTTACAAGTCTCTCCCAGAACTGCCAACTCCCAATCAGGACCTCTATCCAAACCTCAGAGGCCATGCTTTCAAACCTATGTCCTGTGCCATCTCCAGACTATTACAATAACACTCAGGACCAAAGCACATGAAAGATTAATGTGCACTCTGCCTCTCTATTCAGATGGGACCCGATGGACCTCACTCTGCTTGACCTTCTTCCAGGCCTCCCATGTAGGTCCATCACCCAGGGACACATCCTCTCTATGCTTTTGCCCTGGTTTCCTGACTGCTGAATGGTGCCAGGAGAGCCAGAAACACTGGGTAGCAAGGAACACTGCCAATCCATTCCCTCACATCTTTGTTCAATATCCAGTAACTATTCTGACCTTCCATTCCTTCGAGTTTCTAATGACAGGCTTACTTATTCACTATACCAAAAAAAAAAAAAAAGAATTTTACAAGGAAGATAAATTTAGCATGATATTATTAACTTTTACCTTCATCTAAGAATTTCTCTACAATTTTACTCTATTCCTGTTCTCCCACTTCTTTCTAAACTTTATGTCCTCATTGTCCCTATTTGCCTCTTGCACTCGCTCGCTCTCTCTTCCTCTCTCCCTCTTTCTCTCTCTGCTTCATGCACACATCTTCAATCTTCAATACTTTCCCTCTTCTGCACTTTCCCCTGATTACTTCCTTTTTAATAATTAAATTGATTTTTAACTGTACCACGGGGTATTAATGGGGTACCATGATGTTTCAATACATGTATATATTGTATAATGTTTAAGTCAGGCTAAAAATATCTATCTCTTCAAACATTTATCATTTCTTTATGGGGAAATCCTCTAAAATTTTTTCTTCTGGCTGTTGGAAGTGTGCAGAAAATTATTATTCATTGTCACTCTGGCATGCAGTAGCACACCAGGACTTTTTGCCTCCATCTAACTAAATACAACTTAGTACCCATTGACCAACCCTTCCTCATATGTCCCTCCCTGCTACTTTCCACTCTCCACTGCTATGAGGTCAACTTTCTTTGACCCCGCATATGAGTGAGAGCATGTGGTACTTATCTTCCTTTACCTGGCTTATATCATTTAACATAATCATCTCCAATTCCATCCATGATGTTTAGGATACTTGGATTTTATTGTTTTTAATTGCTGAATAATGTTACATTGTTTATGTTCCCATTTTTTTTGAGAGAGAGAGAGAGAGAGAGAGAATTTTTTAGTATTTATTTATTTATTTTAGTTATCGGCAGACACAACATCTTTGTATGTGGTGCTGAGGATCGAACCCGGGCCGCACGCATGCCAAGCGAGCGCGCTACCGCTTGAGCCACATCCCCAGCCCTATGTTCCCATTTTCTTTATCCATTAATCATTGATGAACACTTAGGTTGTTTCCGTTTGTGGCCTGTAATGAATACAGGAGTACAGATGTCTCTTCGACCTAGTGATTTTATTTCCCAATTCCCAGTAGTGGTATTGTTGCATCTCAGTGTTTGATTTTTTTGAGGAATCTGCATACTGTTTTCCATGATGATCATGTTAATATATACCCAGACCAATACTGTACAAGGGCTCTCTTTTTCCATATGCTTACCAGCACTTGTTATCTTTACTCTTTTTGATAACAGTTATCTCTACTGGGGCAAGATGATATCTCATTATGGTTTTGATTTGAATTTCCCTGATGATTAGATATAACATGCATTTCTGCCTTATTTTCTTTTCCCAAAAAAATGGAGTTCTACTTCAAGCTCTATTTCCTTTTGATCCAGACTATTGCTACAGATTTTTTAACTTTTCTTACATAGTATTTTAAGATATGCTGGCACACCCAATAATTTACTCTGCTATTTCCAAACTACACCTGGTGAAATCTCATTTATTTTTCAAACCCCAGTTCAAATATAAAGAGCCTTAATCTCTTTGACAATTTTTTAAAAATTCCTTTATGAATCCTTATATGTATGTATAATATGTCAAAATATACTGTCACATAAAGGAACAGATTTTTAAAAAGAAAACATGCCTTTATGTCTGCTTTATGGTCTTTACACGGTCTGCCTTGTTTTGCTGTTGTTGATATAAATTTCTTAACTATGCTGCAAGATTGAGTGTAGAAGTCACATGTCTTGTTCATAATTGTTTTTTTTCATGGCATTAAGCCTTATACATAATAAGAGTATGCTATAGTTAATTTTTAATTGTTACTATTAATATAAAGCACTAAAGAAAGTCCTATAAGGAAAAAAAAATCACAACTAATTAAATGAAGCGTATTTCTGTGGCTTTAGATCTTTTTAGGTTACAGACTTTTGAGAGTCCATTGAAAGCTATGGACCTGCGTGGAGTTCAGAGGTTCCATGAAGTCCTTCATGAGCTCCAACTGGGGACTACTGGTTTTGATTACATTGATGATGACAGTGGTGATGTGGGTGATTGTAAATGTATGACCAGTTATCTCTACAGAATGAGAGATCAAGCTGCCGGGGGAAGCTCTTTCCGGGGGTCTCAGTGGAAAGGGAGACCTTTCCTTTGAGGATCATGCCTTTCTCCATTTATCCTAGAGACTAACACTAAAGCAGGAGATATGTTAATTTGAGCACAGGCCTTTCAAAAGCAGCACATGTCCTGTGTGATCACCAATTGCTGAAGATGCAAGCAGAAACAGCTCTAAAAATAGCTGACATCCCAAGGAATCAAAGCTAGAACTTCTGACAACCATTTTTTAAACCCATGTTCTTGTATTTAAATTATTTAATCTTCTGATTGAATTGTAAGTCTTCACGCCAGTATAATATTTTTCTGTTATTTTATGCACTACAGGTTATATTCCCAGCATACAAAATTGATAAATAATAATTAAGGAGATTAAAGAGCTAAAACTTTTAATTTTTCAGTATTATTTTCATAAATCTAACACTACAAGTAGAGGGCTGCTGTGAAAGTGTTTCAGATGTCTTAACTAAGGTTATTGGTGATATCCAAATGTTTTTATGACAGTAATTCAGCATTCATGTGAGGAATGCAATTTAGAAGAAGTACAGAATAAAATTACTGGGTATCATGAAGCTAACTGCCTGGACAAAAGCAAATATTTTATTATCTGTTATAATAATTACACATTTTAATATTAGTAGTCTATTTTAGGACTTTTAATAACAATTGCCGTCCCTGTCTGTGGTGAGATAGTCAAGGGATTTTTCAAATGTCTATGTAGAACTCGTAAGTCAGAAATACATTGAATTTCTACTTATTTTGTATATTCCTTCAATATTAGTGTTCTTGTTAATTAGCATCTTTCACTGAGAATTTTAAAATTCACAAGGCATTTTCATATTCATTGTTATATCATATGATCTTTACCCTTTGGACTAGGTGAATTAGGCATTGTGAAACATATTTTAAATTATAAAAAATAAGATACAGGGTGCTATGAACTGCATTGGAATCCTAATCCCCAGGGTGATTGTCTTTGGAAATAGGGTTTTTAGGAAACAATTAAGATTAAATTAGACCAGAAAAGACAGGGCTCCTAAACCTTTAGGATTATTTGCTTTATAGGAAAAGAAAAAGACATCTCTCTTTCTTTTCCACAATGTATTTCTGACTTACAAGTTGTACACAGACATTCCAGGGAGAAGACAGTTGTATACAAAGTCAGAAGGCAACCCCTCCCCAGAGCCAGTGTTGGAACCCTGCCCCTGGACTTCCAGCCTCCAGAAATATAGGAAACACTCTGTTGTTTCAACTACCCCACCTGTGATATTTCACTACGGCAGCCAGATCACTAGGACACAGGAAATTTACCCACAAAGTCTCTTCAGTTTGGGCACCAAATGAAGAACCCTGATCCCTCTCTTGCATCATCTCTTAAGAAATCATTTACAAGTTGGGAGTGATTTATTTTTACTCAAAGGGTGACATGAAGGGCAAGAAATAAATTCATACTATCATTAAAATGAAGAAATCATTGCATAGGGAAAAATATAACCCTATAAATGGAAGAAATTCTGTGGCCTTAGAAAGAAGTAATATTCTAGTGTGGTTTTCCTTCATCTTTCCTTTTTATGGTTATGGGAAGGAAATTGTCAAGAGAACCATTATAGTGTGCTCTGAAATTTCTCATGGATTCTCTCCACTCTGAGGCTCCCTCTAAGGTAGTCTGCCTGCACCAAACACCAGCTGTCCCAAACTAATAATTAAACAAGCCAGGGATCTCAGGTGAACCTCTGCTTCTAATACAAGAATGAGCAATACGTTTTCAGGTCAAATATGAGAAGGCATACTGGACTCAGGAGAGGGATTTTAAAGCACTCAGACCTGTTTTGTACTTATAAGAACTGATGAACAGAGAGATCTAAAATGTGGTAGTCAGAATACAGACTCTAAATTTAAAAACTATTCTGTTATTCTTAAATGACCATGGTTTGCTTCTAAAGAGGCAAAACATTAAAAAAAAAAATTTAAAAAGAACATGCAGAAGAGAAAGGAAAAAGAGGGAGAAAGTAGGAAAAAACATAAGGGAGAGGATACTCTATATTAAACAGCATGAAAATGTCCTATGTTTCGGTTATGGTTTGAGCATGACCCCCAGAGGTCATGTATTAGAAGCTTGGTCCACAATGTGGTGGTGCAGACATGGTAGAATCTTTAAGAGGTGGGGCCTAATAGACAATAATTAGGTCATGGGGAACCCCCCCCCCTCAGAAAAGACTAATGCTGTTCTTGAGAAGTTGAATTAATTCTCTCCAAAGCAGGTTGTTATAAACCAAGGCTACCCAGTCAGTATGCTTGGCCCCTAGTGCACACAGCCATTTCCCTTTCTACTTTGCTGCCATATCAATGACATAGGCAGGGAGGCTCTCATCAGAGGCTGAACAGATTCAAGCTTCCCAATCTTAGACTTTCAACCTCCAAAATCATGAGCTAAATAAAACTTTTATTTATAAAGCATGTTGCTTCAGGTATTTTACTCTAGCAACACAAAACAGACTAAGAAAGAATATAAAGAATTAAAATGTGTGTTAATGTAGAATTGGTGGGGCTATGCTTGCTACATTCATTTATAGTGTTTTGTCTTTTAATTCATAACTTTAGCCAATATTTTAATAATTGTAGTTGAATTGGTTCTGTAATAATGTAAGTTCATTTCTCCTTACCTGAATTCAAATTTGTTATGATTTTAAATAGATTTTAAAGATTTCATGATATCAATGTGACCTGAGAAGACTTCTTTCTTTTAACACTATGTCTTAAGTGGCTACAGTTCCCATTCTTGAGGTGCAATTAAGAAAACTCATTTGAATATCAGAATTCCACCCTCCAAACCCTCCATGTACCCACTTGCTCTACCAATGCTGGGAGAGTACAGAAGCTACTGAATATTTTTTTTTTTAAGTAACTGGCCTATAATAACATGGGAATGGAAGTACTAGAAATAGAATGCAGAGATTGGAGGAATTTTTAGACCTGGTGGGCAAGGGAGAAGGAGGAATGAATAAATGGTGAAGCCATTGTGGGTGGATGGAGTAATCCTAGAATAACTGTTTTGTAAAATTCCCTGATAGAGATACTTTCACAGTATCTCTATCTCTGTACACTTTCCATGATCACTTTGGACTTTGTTAAGCTCCTGTACTTAGTGATTCTATAGCCACTTTGTGCCTACTTCTTTTTAGTATGCAGACATTTAGAACACAGACTTAAGTTTGAAACAAGGCTCTACCATTTATTACTCATATGACCTTGAGCAAACTATTTATCCTCTCTAAAACTTCATTTCTTCATCTGTAGAGTAAGAATGGCACTTACCTCATAGATTGTTTGGAAAATAAAATTTCATAAAGCATGAAAAGTGATTGGCAAATTATCTGACCACACATATCACATATCTTCAACATGTTAACCTATTATTGTTTTTAATGCTAATCACAGTGTATTTCAAAAGCTGGTTCATGTGTATCCTCTGGTATAATTTGAGATCTACTAAGGCAGAGAATGTACTCTATTGATTTTTGTCTACCTATATCTAGCATGGCTCTTGGCATATAGAAGTAGATAAATAAATCAGTGAGCAAGTATTTATTGAGAATTATAGGAATAAAATTTAAAAATAGTTTGATAGGTCCCCAAAAAATGAATCTGAGAGCTAATTAGGATTTATGATCAAAGGCCTCATAGTTTAGTCATTCATTTATTCAGTCAGTCAATCAGGGATAGGGACAGTCAGAGAAAATTGGCCTCTGCCTTGCTATTGCTATTTGATCCTGTAGGCAGGGAAAATCATTGCAAATTTTCAAGCAAGGGAATGATGTAATTAAAGATAGACAATTGGGTTGGAAACCAAAGAAGCAAGATCAGAGTATATAATATTTTTATAATTCATTAAATTATAAAAAGAATCAAGAAACATTATCATAAAATCTATGTAGGGGCAGATATAGTCACCTATAGACTACTGAACCTGCAGACATGTCATTTGACCTACAAAGAGTTTTTTCTAACTGTGTGAAAAACATAGTTTTTGTCTTTAGATGGACCAGAAGCCCTTCAAGTACCCCAGTGCCCACCAATACCTGCTATCCTACATTGGGCCCTTCCTGATTCGTTGATAGATGCTAAAGAAAAAAATAATAATGTCCTGATTTTCCTCCTTCATCACATGGCTCTGAGCTACATCCGGACCATGTAGCTCAGAGCCATTTTGACTACCTAGACTATATTTACTTGTACCTTCAGCATTTACACACTCATATATTTGTATTTTAAAAATTTTTGTCAGATGCAGCTGTCTAAGAAACATATTTTTCTTCTTTTTTCATAACTAAATGAAGTTCTTATTTCATTGCCTTCTTCTACCTGGTGGTAAAGCTTGCCAGTTAAAGACCACCCTCCCTTCTTTTTCCTAGAAGTTAATTTAAAATACTGAAAGAAGAGCCAACATTATGGTTTACTTGTATGTGGGTATTCAGAGAAGGGTGGGTTTGAGGCTTAATAATGGTCATTAGCCTTCTGGGGCACGGGTTGAGAAAGATTCCTCCACAGCCTGCAGACAGGATCATCATCCTAAATAAGAACCCCTTAGGTAAGAAGGCATGCTCTTCCAGACTGGGAGACTCCTCCTGGCCTCCTTGCACACTAGCTTGCATGCTTCTGCAGGGATGCGGGTATTTTCACGACCCCTATGGCCATGCCTTGTCAATGCAAGGCTCACACCCCAGGTTGCAGAGTTCCAGGTCTGTCTTCTTCAGACCTCTGTACCTCACAGAAAATTCTTATCATCTATCACCCTCTCCCTTCAGCTCTTGAGCTGTCCTTTGGTGAGAGGTGCCTGCCTATATTTCTATCTCTTGATTTGAGTCTAATTTACTCCTCGCTACCTTCACTAGGGAATCTTTATTTGTTCGTACTGATTTATTACCAATTCTTCAACACCCACTGCTTATATCAGAGTCCTGCTCTTGACGTTCAGAAGATTCAGGGTCTTGCAATTGAATACTCTCCCATGTTTTGTTTTAAAACTGTTATCTATATCAGGGACTTCAATGTCTACTTTAACACTCAAAGGATAAGCACTGAATTCTTCCCTTCTGAATTTTGCAATAAAGGGTTATATGTGACTAACCCTAGCTAGTCACCAAGGTGAAATTAGAAGGGATTGTGCAGGTGGCCCCAAAGGACCAGGGAGCTGATACTTAATGTGTTATCCTGATATGTATGCATATTTTTAAAATAAAATTTTCCTATTCTTTCCTTACCTAGAATCTTCCTCCAAACACACACACAGATATACAAAAGCCCAAGATGCTACCATAAAAGCCAAAATAGTTTCTTATGCTTACTTTGTCCTTGTCAAGAAGGGAAAGGAAAGGAACTAATACATACTAAGTGCCTGCTCTATGTGCCAGGCACTTTGCTAGTTGTTTTTAAATAAATTACCTATTTTTTTAAGCATGAAAAATAACTTGTTTTTACATTGCCCCTAAATGTACTATTGCTAAGTTTACTCTAGCCCATCCGTGCAGTCATGGTTTGGATCTGGAATGTCCCCCAAAGATTCATGTGTTGAAGGCTTGGTCTCCAATATAGTAATGTTCAGAGGTAGGACTTTTAGGAAATGATTGGGTCATGATCTCATCAGTGGATTAATCCATTGAAGGATTTATAGCTGAATGGATTTGGGGGAGGTCATGGAAACTGTAGGATGTGAAAACTGGTTGGAGAGAGCAGTTCTTGAAGGCATGCACTTGGGGACTGTATCTTGTCCCCAGCCACTTCTTCACCTCCCTCTCATCTCTTTCTCTGTCTCTCAGCTGCCCCGAGATAAACAGCTTCCTTCTGCCACACCTTTTCACCTTGATGTTTCAGTGTTAGAGCCAGCCCATGGTGGACCAAAACCCTGAGCCCAAATCAAACTTTTTAAGTTGTTTTTCACAGGTACTTTGTCATAGTAACAAAAAGCTGACTAACAGAAAATCCTGCCATGAGAAGAAATTTTACAATTTACTAGAATGTCCTTGAGCCAAAGCTCTTCATGACTTGCTTTCCAGGATTTCATTTTCACTCCCTTGCTCAAGTTTATCACTGGAATCAGGAGCACTCCAAGAGGGATAGCTAGCCCTTTTGTCAGGTTATCTGGAGGAGACCAGGGCACACCAACATCACACCAGAACTAAACTTAAGATCAGTTTAAATTCAGGTTAGACTCTAAAGCTACCTCAGGGCCAAACTAGTATGAACATGTCTTAATTAAAAGTTAATGAAATTATAAAGAATGTCCTCTGATCCATATGGTTCTCATTCATTCAAAACATACTGAAGTGGTTATTCTATTATATGCTATAAATCCAAGCATCATATATACAATGCCTATCATTTAGGAATTCTTAGGTGGTATATCTGTTTCATAAAAAAACAACCGTTAAGCAAAAGCTTTAAACAACTAAGTAATTCTTCTAAACAATGTCTCCCCACAAGATATATCCAATTTTTTTTCCATTGATTTTTTTTTCTCCCACTGAATTAATTAGTTTGCTGATTTAAGAATGGATGAATTGCCAATGACTTTGATAGATAGGATGACATCCTGGGCTTTAGTGCACCTTTTGCAACTACTAGAAAGATTCAGATCCAACACCAGAGATCCGTAAGCAAGAGTGTCCCGCATTCTAGCCAGAGATTGAAAGGGCATTATTTTTGCTGCAGGATATTTCATTACACTTTCCAGAGTTTCTCATTTGGAAGCCTCATAATTAGTTTGCTAACATCTTTTTAAGTGACTGACTAAATAAGCACTAACATTAGTGAAAACAGAGGATAGGACTGAAGTTTATTAATGCTGCTGATTGCATTTTCATTTTGAGGTTTGCAATTATAGATTCTTCCTTTTATTTAAAACAAATGTCAGTCAACAAAGAGTTGTTGCTCTTTGATAAACTTGTGGAATTCCATTAATCATGTTTAATGATTTATATCTTTCTTAATGGTTCCAGGGAAATAATTTTCTTTGAAACTCATACCATAATTAAAACAGTCTTTTGAGTACTCCTGCTGAGCAACTCTAAAAACGTCTTTCTACTTTCTAATCTTATTATCTGATGTTCTGTTTACTCTGTTTTTTACTAAGGAAAGTCTTATATATTTTTTTACCATCATCATCATCAAAAACTTTCAACGTGAGTTGTGATTATATTAAGCAACTTATATCAGAAAAGTGGGAAGATACAACATATAAAACCAGAATCAATTAAACCTGGCAAGTTGTAGGCTTATATGCTAAGACCACAGAGATTTGGAAGCAAAGGGCCCAAGTTTAATTTCTGATTCAGTCCCTTATTCACAGTGTGGGTCCAATTCCTCATTTGGAGTTGTTTTTTTTTTTTTTTTCCTCCCTGAGAGAAAAACAACATCTATTTCACAGAATTTTTGTGAGAATAAAAGAGTTCATTAGTGAATATGTGTCATATGTGACAGTGCCTGCACTACTCCAAGAGCATAGACTATACAAAATACATTTTCTTCCTACCTTTCTACCTCCCTTTCCTAAGCCATGTGCTGGGTTTAAGGAATAACAGCAATTTTTTTTTATTTCAATATAGAGAAAGAGAGACTCTCAACAGAATAGTTAAGTTCCCAGAAGGTAGTTGGAACACAGGAATTGGTGGTGAGGATGAGTGATGGTTTTCAACCTAAGGCAGGGCAAGGGCCAGGCCCAGCCCCCAGGCTGATAATGGTGTGTAAGAATGAGCTCTCAGTGCTGGGAGGTGACCTGGCAGAAAACAAGGCAGTTTGGAAGGACACAGAGATACTGGAAGGAAATCACAATCGTTATCAGGGCAGAATGCCAGGAATACATCTTAGAGCATTTAAAGTAGATTTTAAGGACAAAAAAGAACCCCTGTTATCAATATTCATGCACATGGAGGAGAAGTTAGGGCTTGGAAATGAGACAAAAACCCAACATGGGAACTGGAATGTCCCACTAGGGTTAGACTGGCAGCTAGGTGACTCAATGTCAAATCTCACAATAGGACAGGACTGAGTCTGCAAGTGACAATTCAACAGCCCCAGATCTGGAGCAGAACTAGAAAATAATGTAGGTCTGAAAAATATGTGTTCAGGTACCAGAAGTCTAACAAACAGACTTGATCGTATCTCTGTCTTCTAAGGTCTTGCAAAACTGAAAGACAATGACAGCAATACCACTGTAGGGGAATATATTGGTCATTTGTTAGCAAAAGCTATACAATAAAATGTTGATTTTCAGGCAAGGAGAGGATACATTCCATGGCAGATTAGTGGCAAAGAGGGGTTGTTGCAGGAAGTGGGGGTTTTGAAGCTATTTGGGTAACATGAGAGACAGATGTGGCATGAGTAGTACTTTTTGAATATGAAATATAGGTTGAGAAGGCTCAAGTGCAGGAAGAAGATTAATAAGTACAAAAGATTTAACTGATTTGTATAAGGACAAAGGATATGAAAATAGTAGGAAAAGATATAAGAATTAAGGTAATCCAGACATCAAAAGGCATGAAAGATGATAAATTCAAGGTAGTCCAACCACAGAAATGGATTCAACTTTAATTTTTTTCTAGGACTAATAGAAATCCTTCAGTTCTATGGCAGCTCTCATCCTCAAAATTTTATTAACCCTTTAAAAGGTAGCATCTTGGCAGAGGGGTAAATGTAATAAATAATGTATTGTACACATCCCTGACCTCCAAAAGAATAGCTAGAATTAAGTTTAGGCAGCTTTTCCATTCATTCCTATAAAAATAGAGCCATATTCATTTATATAATAAATGGTCAGTTCACAAAAAATACATATTAATGAAAATGGGCATCAATTTTATAGTAGAAACAGCATGCCTATGTTTAAAATGACCTCTTTAGAGATGACTTATAGTAGATATTTAAGAAAGGTAAGAAATTCTTGGTTAAAGGTACAGGATTTTTATTCTATGTATTATTTTATCCAGGTATGTGAAATAAATTCTGTTGAAACCTGCCAGGGAATTCTCACTTGGGCTCCATAAATAAGTGTGTAAGCACAATGTTTATTTGGGTCAAGAAGCAAAGGTACTAAACTAGAAATGTGAAAACAAAGCTTTTAAACCAAAGCCCCATAAACCTGAAAGAATGATTTTTGTTGAGTCTTCTAACCTCTCCTTCCTTCTACATTTTTTTATTCTACTATTCTGGTCCTATACAAACCTTCTAATGTAATACTTAATGCCTTACCTGGCCTCAATCCTAGCAGGTAACTCATATTTTGAACAACTTCTGTGACCTCAGAGAGAGCTGATCAAATTTTCCAGAAAATTGATTTCACAACTTATTGTTGAAAATAAAAATCTCATAAATTAAGAAATAAACTTATTAGCTCTTTTACATTTAAAAATACAAAACTAATGACTTTGATTTTTGTTATGTAAAGTAATTCAAAACTTTGTGAACAGATTATGCCCAGAATAAATGCTACAGTCTGAGACATACTAAGGATTCTGCTTTCAAGTATAAGGCAAAGTTCTATGGAAAAGCCTATGGAGAGCATGAACACACCTTTTTTCTTTTAAGAGAGAGAGAGAGAATTTATATATATATATATAAGTTTTCGGTGGACACAACATCTTTATTTTATTTTTATTTTATTTTTATTTTTCTTCTTTTTTTATTGGTTGTTCAGAACATTACAAAGCTCTTGACATATCATATTTCATATATTTGATTCAAGTGGGTTATGAACTCTCATTTTTACCCCACATACAGATTGCAGAATCACATCGGTTACACATCCACAATTTTACATATTGCCATACTAGAGACTGTTGTATTCTGCTACCTTTCCTATCCTCTACTATCCCCCCTCCCCTCCCCTCCCATCTTCTCTCTCTACCCCATCTACTGTAATTCATTTCTCTCCCTTGTTTTTTCTTCCCTTTCCCCTCACATCCTCTTATATGTAATTTTATTATTTTATTTTTATGTGGTGCTGAGGATCGAACTCAGCACCCTGTGCATGCCAGGCGAGCGCGCTACCGCTTGAGTCACATCCCCAGCCCATGAACACACTTTTTATGTTGTTTTTAAAGCATTATAAACTTGTAACTGACTGCCAAATAAATGTAGTGGATAGAAGCCACATTTATCTTTTGTGCACTATCTTTTTATTTCCTTTCTATAAAAGGATTTTTTTTTTAAGTTCACACACTCAAATGCACAAAGAAAGACTGGACCCCAAACATTTCAAAAACATTTTCAAAAGATTGGGATCAGGGAAAGAAGGATAAATGATAGCAGAGCAAGGAAAGCGGATACCTTGGCTTGCAGAGGGCAATACAAAATGCTGACGGTGCTCAGGAAAGCAGAAACTGGTCTGAAAATAGGAATGATTACAAGGCCAAGGAAGAAGTTAGAAGCCTGAGCCTGATTCCAGTTTAAGCAACCAGGCAACTTCCCCTCCCCAGCTCCAACAGAAAGCAGGCTATTTATTCTCTGGAGAGCTAAGAAGAGGGAGGCCTTGAGCCAGACACCTAGTTAAGGTCAAGGGTTGAGATGAAAAGAGACATTCCAGGAGAAGTCTGCATGCCTTTGTCTGTTTTTCATAATGCTGTCAGACAGGTTTGTACCCTCCAGGGAAGACAGAGGGGACTCCTCCCAGCCCAGCCAACAGAAGAGATGGACAAAGGCAGACTGGCACAAGTTTCCCAGTGAAATAGCAGGGTCTCAGCCCGGCCAACCTCACTGAGCCCACCTCTCCACACTTCCTGCCTTTCTATTTTTTAGTGCCTTGATCTCAAAGAAACATTGAAGAAACAGCAGGCTTTCAAGGAAAGGCTTTAAAAATGTTTTTAGAATCAGAAAATGATGCAAAAAAGGGAAAACATTTTTGTTCAAAAATATAATTTAAATCTTCAAAGATATTACTCCTGGAAATTAAAGAATATAACGAGTAAAGTAAAAATAGAGAAACTCAAAAATAATCTTGAGAAAATTTCCTAGAAAGTAGGACAGAAAAACGCAAGGAAAGAAAACATGAGGAAGTTAGAAGATCCATCCAGAAGATGGCACATGTGAACAAGGAGGGTTTCAGAAAGAAAACAAGGAACTGGAAGAAAAGAAATGATCAAATTATTAACACAAGAAATTTTGCAGAAAGACAAGACACGACTTTGAAGACTGAAAGAACCAAATGTTCTTAATGAAAACTGAAAATTGGAAAAGAATTCTAGAGGCTTTAAGTGAAAACAAAAGTAAAATAAAATAAAAAGAATGGGGTTTAAAATGCTGCCAGACTATCATGCTAAGTGAAATAAGCCAATCCCCAAAAACCAAAGGCCGAATGTTTTCTCTGATATACGGATGCTAATTCACAACAGGAGGAGGGGGAAGAATAGAAGTTCAGTGGATTAGACAAGGGGATAGGAATAGGAAAGATAGTGGAACAAATCTGACGTAACTTTCCTATGTGCATTTATGAATACACCACAGTGAATCTCACCATTGGGTAAAGACACAAGATATTAATTAAAAAATAATAATAACTGGGGCTGGGGATGTGGCTCAACTGGTGGCGCGCTCACCTGGCATGCGTGCAGCCCGGGTTCGATCCTCAGCACCACATACAAACAAAGATGTTGTGCCCGCCGAAAACTAAAAAATAAATATTAAAATTCTCTCTCTCTCTCTCTCTCTCTCTCTCTCTCTCTCTCTCTCTCTCTCTCTCTCTTTAAAATAATAATAATAATAATAATAGTAACTATGGGTAAATGGCAGAAGAATCAATAGGGGGAAGGGAGCAGGTGATCAGGAAAGGGAAGGGGAAGGAGAGGTATCATGGTCAGAATTAGGATAAGATATATTCCAAGCTTGTATAATTATGTCAAAATGGAATCTACTGTCATGTATAACTAAAAAGAACCAATAAAATAAAATCATCATACTTCAGTGATGTACGCATACCCACATTTATAGCAGTGCAATTCACAATAGGCATATTATGGCATCAGCGTAGGTATCAATCAATGGAAGAATGGATAAAGAAAATGTGGTATGTATACACAACAGAGTCTTATTTATCTAAAAGAAAAATAAAATTATGTCATTTGCAGAAAAATGGATGGAACTTGAGACCAATGTGTTAAGCAAAATAAGTCAAACTCAGAAGGATAAAGGTTGTATGTTTTCTCTTATATATAGAAGCTAGAGAGGAAAAAGGAAAATAAAGTTAAGAGGGATCTCTTGGAAATCAAAGGGAGATCACTAGAGGAAGATGATAACAGGATGGTGTGGAGTGATGGGGGTGATATTAGCCAAATTATATTGTTATATTGTGTGCATGTATGAATACAAAACAATAAATCCCATCATTATGTATAACTATAATGCACCAAGAAAAGAATGCGGAAAGAAAAAAAGAAGAGTTCTGCCAGACCCCATACCAGTGACACTAGAGGTGAGAATCAAGGACATATTACCTTGAAATTCTGAGAAAAAAAAATATTTCCAACAGGAATTTTACATTGAACTCAGTACTAGTCAAGTAGGCAGGTAGACAAATAATCTTGGTAGACTTGCAGGTATTCAAATATTTCACTTTTCCTTTCACCTTTTCTCAAGAAGTTAGTAATAGAGACCTAGTGGATTCTCAAAGTTTGTTTTTGGGTTTTTGTTTGTTTGTTTGTTTTTGTTGTTGTTTTTCAGCAGGAGGGATCAAACTCAGGGCCAGCCCATGCTGGGCAAGTATTCTACAACTGAGCTACATCCCCAGCCCTACAAACTATTATTTTTAAAGCAACTACCTAGTTCAAGATAATAAATAATTTTTAAACTATTACTTCAGATTTTCAAGCCAACTGCACTCCCATCACCAACATATTAAAGCATCCATTTTATTCCTTTCCTACTACCAACAGTATTATGTTTTAAGTCATCAAGAGGAATGGCATTGCTGTTTTAGTAAAATTGAGCATTTTCCAAGTTTACTAACTGCTTAGATTTATTTAATCATGTGTTTCTTTTTGTTGAATGTTGTATGAGAGGGAACTTTTTTTTTCCCTAAACAACTGGCACGTCACAGCTGTTGTATAATTATCTTTTGTGAACTTGGTGGTTGTGCTTAGTATTTCCATTGACTTGGAATTTTCTAGCTGTGTGCATTTATTTCTCAGTGTTATAAATAACATCAAATAACTTCTCTTGAAAAGTAACTGGGTTGCATATTTTCTGAGAACTAAATATCTGTTAAACTAAAATATCACACACTTAAATATCTGTTAAACTAAAGGATGTTTAGTAACATCCTTTAGTTTAAAGATATCTAAGGTGTGCCTGACAAGTGCCAAGAATTTGTTTTTCTGCTCTTTTTACACCTGAAGACCAATTTTTATGGGTCCAATTTTGTTGTTCCTTTGTAGATAATCCCTTTCTATGCTATTATTATGAGTTTTGTCTCTCTATACTTGGATGTTTTTCACAAAGGTATTGTCTGCCTGTTGATTTCCTTTGATACGTATTTCTTGGAACCAGATACACCAGTATCTTGAGAAAAATTAGGTATGTTCACGATTCACTGAACCCTCCCAATGGAATGCACTAGATTGGATATGAAATCATCACTCTCTCAGTTCTCAATGTCCTCCCTTCCCTTCTTGTGGCACTGACCTGGCAAATCCCCAACCCCAAAAGAACTCTCTCAGCAAGGTTCTTACCTTGTCTATAATTCAAGCTATTTTTCTTCCTAATGCACTTCTGACCTCAGCAAACCATTCCCCATGTGGTTTACTCTAGGTAAGGCTATTTCAGAAGCAGTGACCACAGTTAGTTGATTTTTCTTTTTCCAGGCTTTCTCATCAATCAGCATGTTGCACAATGCCTGGCACACAGTACAGCAATATTTTTTTAAACTGGAGAATAAACTAACTGTAATCTACTTGCAGCATTACAATATTAAACACTACAGTTGAAAATTTTAACACTCAAGAGTGTCCACTTCTACTCTCTAGAAGTTATCCTTAATCTGAGGAAATCTCTAAGGAATGTCAACTGAGGTCATTTATCACAGTTCTTTAGGTGAATAGAAAATATAAATTGGAAAGTGACTTCTCCATTCATTCCAGAAGTCATCAGTACAAACCACAATGCTAGCAGTGTAGCATTGTAGTTGAAAGCTCTCATATCACTTGGAACTAACTATATCGCAACCACTCACCATGTGACACAGCACAAATTATTTAACTACTATTAGCTTGAGTTTAATCACCTGTCAGTTGAAACTGTGTTTACCTCAGAGAGTTGTGCTGGCCAAGGTAGTGCTCAGGTGAAATGAGCCAATGGGTTTATGAAAAGGTGCTCAAGATCATTAAACATCAAGCAATTGCAAATAGGAACTACAAGGAGATACTACCACATGTCTCTTAGAATGACTGCTATCAAAAACAAAACAAAAAGCAGAAGATAAAAAGTATTCATGATGATGTGAAGAAATTGGAAGCCTTGACCACTACTTTTTCTTTCCACATTTTTTTTATTAATGCATTAGTTGTACATAATTATGGATTTTGTTGTTACATATTCACTAGTCCACTACCTTTGAAAATGTAAAATAGCATAGCCACTATGGAAAATAGTTTTGAAATTCATTTTAAAAAATTAAACAGAACTACTGTGCAATCCAGGCATCCAAATTCTGGGTATTTATCCAAAAGGATAGAAAGCAGAATCTCCAAGAGATATTTGCCTTTCCATGTGCATTGCAGCACTATTCATAACAGTCATGATGTGGAAATAATCTAAATGGCCATTGACAGAGGAGTAAATAAGAGCATGTGTTGTACACACATGTGAAATATTATTCAGTCTTTAAAAAGAAGAAAGTTCTGAGCTAGTTGTGGTGGCACACATCTATAATCCCAGTGGCTTGGGAGGCTTAATCAGGAAGGTCATGAATTCAAAGCCAACCTCAGCAACTTAATGAGGCCCTAAGCAACTTAGTGAGACCCTGTCTCAAAATAGAAAATAAAAGGGGCTGAGAATGTAGCTCAGTAATAAAGTTCCCTTGGGTTCTACCCAGGAGAAGGAGGAAGAGAAGTGGGACCGGGGGAGTTCTGTCATGTCCAAGCACATGCAGGAACCTTGAGGATATTCTTTTAAGTCAAATAAGCCAGTCATAAAAGGACAATTACTCCTTGCTTAGACTTACATGAGGTATCCAGAGTAGTGAACCTCATAGATGCCCAGAGCACAACTGTGGTTTCCAGGGACTTGCAGGAAAGAGAAATAAGGAGTTACTATATAGTGAGGATAAGCTTTCAGTTATCAAGATAAACAAGTTCCATAAATCTGCTGTACAACATTGTGCATATGGTCAGCAAGAATATACTGTACTGAAAAGTTGTTTAAGAGGGTAGATCTCATGTTTTTGACACAATTTTTAAAAATTGACTTCAATGGAGCATAAATCTAAGTGTAAGTGCTAACTAAAGCCATAAAACTTGTAAAAGAAGACATACAAGTGAATCTTCATGAGTTTGGGTTAGAGAAAGGTTTCTCACAGCAAAAGTGCAAGTGGCAAAAGAAAAATGGGATTTTATCATTAAAAACTACTCTTATTTCAAAGGGTACTATCAAAAAGAAGAAAAGATACCTATCAAGTGGAAGAAAATATTTCCAAATCATAAATCTTATTAGAGACTTATATCTAAAGAGAACATTTACAACTCAATTATAGAAACATAAACAACCCAGTATTTTTAAGTGGGCAAAATATCTAAGTCAAGATTTTTCCAAAGAAAATATACAAATAGCAATATGGCAAATAATCACATGAAAATATTTTCAACATTTTTCCATTAAGAAAATTCAAGTCAAAACCACAATTAGACAGCACTTCACCCTGACTAGAGCTTCTCTAATCAGTTAGACTGATGATAATAAGTGTTAATGAAGATGTAGAGAATTTGGACCTCTTATGGTGTTAGTGTCAAATGGTACAGCCATTTTGGAAAGCAATCTGATAGTTCCTCAAAATGTGAACAGAGTGTTGCTCTTTGACTTAGCAATTCAACTCCTTGGTACATTCTCAAGAGAAGTGAAAACATATATCCAGATGAATGTTCATGTCAACATTATTCATATAAGCCAAAAAGTGGAGGCAATTAAAATGTCTATCAACTGATGAATGTATAAATAAACTAGAGTATATCCTTTCGGTGGTACTCATTCAGCAGCTGGGGGGGAAAAAAAGTTCTGATAGACATTACTATGTGGATGCTAGAGTTTGAATCTGGAACATCCTCAAAAGACTATCTATTAAAGGCTTAGTCCCCAGGTTGGTGCTATTAGGAGGTTCCGGAACCTTTAGCAAGAATGTCCTTAGATCCTTGGGAATGTGTTTCTAATGGGCAATTATGAGATTCTAGTTGGTACTCTTTCTCTTTTGCTTCCTAGCATGAGGTGAGCAGTTTGCTCCACAATGTGTTCCTCACTGTTTTCACCCAGCAAACTCATGAGAGGCCGAAAACAATAGGTCCAATGATCTTGTATTGGAATCTCCAAAACTGTTAACCAAAATGAAACTTTATCTTATATTTTAATTCTATCTGCCATTTTATTATAGTAATAGAAAGCTAACTAACACAATAATAAATTTTAAAAACAATATGCTAAAGAAAGAAACCAATCACAAAAGACTGTTTAGAGTATGATATTATTAATACAAAATTCTAGAATAGGCAAATCTATAGATACAAAGTGGATTAATGGTTGACTAGGGCTTGGGAGTTTGGGGAGAAATAAGGAATAACTTCTTATGAATATAGAGCTTTTGAAGGGTAATGAAAATAAAAACATTCTAAAATTGATTGTGATTATTGCATAACCTATACTAAGGACCATTGAACTATGCACATAAAATAGATGGATCATACAGTTCATGAATTATATCTCAATAAAGCTGTTAAGTATTTCAAGAAGCACTTGTGTTCCAGTTCACAATAATGTAAGGGCAGCAGAAGGCACCTTCACAACCCTGAAATTGAGCACTTCCTTAAATTTTGTGCCTTTTGATGCCTTCCTACCTTCACTCTAGTCTTGGCCATGGCTATGTGAATTAAACATCACACAAAAGATACTTAACACAAGTGCATACCAAAAGCTTAGTATGTGTTTGCAGGTGTGATTATGAAATATCAAGAACTTGCTAGTTTCTGGACCTATGAAGATAACAATAAATATATTGAATACATGAACCATTCTTTATTCTTTATTCTGTGAAGATTGGATCATTAACCCAATTGCATACCCCAGCAAATGGCACCACTTGCAAGAAATCTGTAGGCAGCTTGGATCCAGAATATTATATTAAACTGCATCATCAATAAGAGTATAAAGAAACATGACACTATTTGTTTTCATTAAGAATTAATCTCAAACCATATAGATATTCATCAAGAGTGTAACAGCATAACAAACTAACTATGAAAAATCTCACATGGAATTATAAGTCCATCTGGAGATATGGGCAAGACTTCAGAAAGGGCTCATTCCCTGCACTACCACCCTCAGGTTTGCAGATGAAAGACAGCTTTCTGGGAAGAGAAGGTAAAGATCACTGGAGGCAGGGTAAAGGTGAGCTAAGGCAAAGCTGGAGCCAGTCTGGCAAGTTTGGGAAACTAGTATTTTGCTGTGGGGCATGAAGAGTGGCAAGATGCAGATGCTTGGAGTCACGCTAGGGTGGGGCTTGGTCTCAAGGGCTTTCTAGAGCACAGAAAGGTCAGAGCTTCTCCAAAAGGCAAGTGTGAGTCAGAAGAATCCCTTAAACAAGGGTGCAACATAATCAAATAGGAGGTACAGAGGTCTTTCAAAAGTAAATTAAATTTATTTTGATTACAAAAAAATAGACAAATATTTGGTGCTTTTCAAACCAAAGTTTGTTTCTTGTTTTTTGTTCAGGGCTGTTTCTTGACTAATACCCAGAAATTACTTGCTCTGAAACTCCCTTATTGAAGTCCTTAAAAAAAGATTGACTTTTCCTTTCTATGTTCATGACAACTACTCTTATAATTTCTTTCATATATCTAACATAATATTATATGTTGTTTATTTTTAAATTTAATAGAAACCCAACAAAATAAAAATCATACCTTTTCTTGCATCATTTGGTTAAATATTCCATTTCAACTTCTCTCCCTTACCCCATATCTTAGTTTCAAGTATCACTTCAGTAAAATTAGTTCAGGGTCAGTAACATTCCAGTTTTTTATTTATCTTAAACCTTGTGTGTGAAAGACAGTAGCTAAGTAAATAGGTTTTCTTGGGAATATTTTAGGCTGAAAACCTTGTTTATCTGTTTAGAATTTCTGGTCTACATACTTGGCTGCAGATCAAATAAGGAGAAACTTTCTGTCAAAGGCACTCATAAAAAAAAAACAGCTCAGTCCCCTGCAGGGACATCACCATGTCCTAACAGCATCTGACCTTCTACCACTAGCTTCCTACATTGTCAACAATAGAAGGCAAGTTCTGACACTTCCCTCACTTCGGACAGCTGGCGGGCACAGAGGGACCTCACAGAACTGGACTGTTTGCATCAATTGCTGAAACTAAGTGCTTGTTCTCCTACTGCTATCACAACTGATATCGAATGGGCTAATGTCCTCTCTTTCCGTTTCATTGTTAGACCTTAAATTCTTTACTTAAAACTTGTACTAGGGCTGCTTCTTACAATCCACCTGAGATACAAAATGGAGCCATGCAAGAGACAGCAATTTATTTCAGTTATTCATGATGACACTTTTTTTTTAACACTTAAGGATTTGAAATTTCTTTGGAGCAGAAAATATGGCACATTTTATGGATTCATAGATCACTAGGCTGTGGTATTTAAGAGGAAGCAAGAAGTCAAGGATATTTCCAAGGTATTTGGCCTGTGCTATAATGGGTGGATTGGAAATTATAGAGCATTTGGGAGATATGAGAGGAAAGGGAGAAAAGGTCAAAAATATAAGCCATAGTTAAATTGTAAAGGACCTCATACTTCATGCTAAAGAACTTGGACATTATCCTGTGGGCAGTAGGCTTTAAACACAAAAGGTGATACAGGAAGATTTCTATTCTCTAAAAAATAATTCTGGAAGCACATTCAACATGGAGTAAATGGGTGAGACTAGAAGATGAGAGATGACTTAGAACAATATGTCATAGTCCAGGTGACACATAATGAGAGCCAGAAAAGAGTGGGGATGGCAAACTCCTCTTAGTGTCTCCTGACCTAAAAATGAGGTTACTATAGATACACTAAGCAAAGGCGATAAATGAACATATGGACCATGTAGTGGCAAGCAGACTCCATTGCATCCTGATTCATCACCAGATCAATGCATTTCTTACCTAGACAGTTCAAGAGATATATTGATGACCCCTTTTCAACACATCCAACACTACTTAGGTAAAAGGCCAATACTTTGCCTAGACTCTATGGTTTAAATTTATTTTAGTTGGGACTGGGAATCAAAATAAATGAGTGCTAGTCCTTATATGGTCTCTGGCTAAATCACTTCATTGTTTTTGACCCTGACAGTCTCATCTCAGGAAGAGGGATTTGGGTTACATGTCCCTTCATACCCCAGACCTGAATTGTCCAACATTCCACTGTTGCCGAATAGAAGACCTTGTTGTGATATTAATTGGTTATCATTCATATGCATTACTATCCTTGCATCTACTCATTGAGCATCTTCAAGCATATGGCTTATGTCAAGATTGAACACACTTTGAACTGAACCTTTTGTTTAAGAGTGATGAAGGGTGGGCTGGGGATGTGGCTCAAGCGGTCGCTCTCTCGCCTGGCATGCGTGCAGCCCGGGTTCGATCCTCAGCACCACATACAAACAATGATGTTGTGTCCGCCGAAAACTAAAAAATAAATATTAAAATTCTCTCCCTCACTCTCTCCTCTCTCTCTCTCTCTCTAAGAAAAAGAGTGATGAAGCGGTAAACTGAATAAGAAAAATAATATGCAGATAACCATTACCATTTTGCCTGTATTCTTATATGAGAACAGGTAAAGTCAATGATGAATGTCTTAAAGCAGCAAAAACTCTTTTTTTTCTTTAATTTTATTGTTGGTTGTTCAAAACATTACATAGTTCTTGACAAATCATATTTCACACTTTGATTCAAGTGGGTTATGAACTCCCATTTTTACCCCAGATACAGATTGCAGCATCACATCGGTAACACATCGACTGATTTACATATTGCTATACTAGTGTCTGTTGTATTCTGCTGCCTTTCCTATCCTCTACTATCCCCCATCCCCTCCCCTCCCGTCTTCTCTCTCTACCCCCTCTACTGTAATTCATTTCTCCCCCTTGTTTTTTTCCCCCCTTTCCCCTCACTTCCTCTTGTATGTAATTTTGTATAACCATGAGGGTCTCCTTCCATTTCCATGCAATTTCCCTTCTCTTTCCTTTTCCCACCCACCTCTCACCCCTGTTTAATGTTAACCTTCTTCTCATGCTCTTCCTCCCAACTCTGTTCTTAGTTACTCTCCTTATATCAAAGAAAACATTTGGCATTTGTTTTTTAGGGATTGGCTAGCTTCACTTAGCATAATCTGTTCTAATGCCATCCATTTCCCTGCAAATTCTATGATTTTGTCATTTTTTAATGCAGAGTAATACTCCATTGTGTATAACTGCCACATTTTTTTTATCCATTCATCTATTGAAGGGCATCTAGGTTGGTTCCACAGTCTAGCTATTGTGAATTGTGCTGCTATGAACATCGATGTAGCAGTGTCCCTGTAGCATGCTCTTTTTAGGTCTTTAGGGAATAGACCGAGAAGGGGAATAGCTGGGTCCAATGGTGGTTCCATTCCCAGCTTTCCAAGAAATCTCCATACTGCTTTCCAAATTGGCTGCACCAATTTGCAGTCCCACCAGCAATGTACAAGTGTACCCTTTTCCCCACATCCTCGCCAGCACTTGTTGTTGTTTGACTTCATAATGGCTGCCAATCTAACTGGAGTGAGATGGTATCTTAGGGTGGTTTTGATTTGCATTTCTCTGACTGCTAGAGATAGTGAGCATTTTTTCATGTACTTATTGATTGATTGTATGTCCTCCTCTGAGCAGTGTCTGTTCAGATCCTTGGCCCATTTGTTGATTGGGTTATTCATTTTCCTATTGTTTAATTTTTTTGAGTTCTTTGTATACTCTGGATATTAGGGCTCTATCTGAAGTGTGAGGAGTAAAGATTAGTTCCCAGGATGTAGGCTCCCTATTTACCTCTCTTATTGTTTCTTTTGCTGAGAAAAGAAGAACTTAAATTATCACTATTTGCAGGTGACATGATTCTATACCTAGCAGACCCAAAAGGGTCTACAAAGAAACTATTAGAGCTAATAAATGAATTCAGCAAAGTGGCAGGATATAAAATCAACACGCATAAATCAAAGGCATTCCTGTATATCAGCGACAAATCCTCTGAAATGGAAATGAGGACAACCACTCCATTCACAATATCCTCAAAAAAATAAAATAAAATACTTGGAAATCAACCTAACAAAAGAGGTGAAAGACTTATACAATGAAAACTACAGAACCCTAAAGAGAGAAATAGAAGAAGATCTTAGAAGATGGAAAAATATACCCTATTCATGGATAGGCAGAAATAACATCATCAAAATGGCGATATTACCAAAAGTTCTCTATAGGTTTAATGCAATCCCAATCAAAATCCCAACGGCATTTCTTGTAGAAATAGATAAAGCAATTATGAAATTCATATGGAAAAATAAAAGATCCAGAATAGCAAAAACAACTCTAAGCAGGAAGTGTGAATCAGGCGGTATAGCGATACCAGACCTCAAACTATACTACAGAACAATAGTAACAAAAACAGCATGGTACTGGTACCAAAACAGGCAGGTGGACCAATGGTACAGAATAGAGGACACAGAAACCAATCCACAAAACTACAACTATCTTATATTTGATAAAGGGGCTAAAAGCATGAAATGGAGGAAGTATAGCATCTTCAACAAATGGTGCTGGGAAAACTGGAAATCCATATGCAACAAAATGAAACTGAATCCCCTCCTCTCGCCATGCACAAAAGTTAACTCAAAGTGGATCAAGGAGCTAGATATCAAATCAGAGACTCTGCGTCTGATACAAGAAAAAGTTGTCTACGATCTACATACTGTGGGGTCGGGCTCCAAATTCCTCAATAGGACACCCATAGCACAAGAGTTAATAACTAGAATCAACAAATGGGACTTAGTCAAGCAAAAACTCTTAATAGTCTATATGTAATGAATGACTATATATCATCTTTCTTGCTAAGAAATAGGACAAATAGTTTCTTTAATTTTTTACTTGATATTGGCTTCTTGCCTTTTTATTTTTAATAGACTTCATCTCCTAGAAAAGTTTTAGGTTCGCAGCAAGCTTGAAAGGAAGGTACAGAGACATCCCAAATATTTGCCACTCCACAGAGATCCAGGATTTCTATCCATCAAAATCCCTCACCAGAGTGGTATATTTATTTGTTTGTTTGTTTGTTTGTTTATTGAGTTTTCACAGATTTCAGAAATGAGCCTTGGATAAATATACATCCACCACAATAAAACAACATTAAAAAAGGTTCACGGGCAGAAGAAGTAAGCACTTTAGAGCTTCACCAAGCTGAATCCCAACTTGAGAGTGTGCTATATTTAGGATGCTGAATGTCCCCAGAGGCCTATGGGGTTTCTTAACAATTGATAAACCTATATTGAAAAATAATTTTCACCCCCAAGTCCATAGTTTACATTGGAATTCAGTCTTTTTCTTGTATACTCTAAGGGTGTGGACAAATTTATAAAGGGGTGTCTCCACCATTTTGGCATTCAACCAAGCAGATTTATTTCCTAAAAAATCTATGCTCTTCCTGTTCCTCCTTCCCTCTCTCCCCTCAGCCTCTGACAATCTGTGATCCTTTAATATCTCAAGAGTTTTGCCTTTTCTAGAATGCCGAATAGTAGCCTTTCAGATTGGCTTCTTTCACATCTTTTTAAGTAGCATGAACTTCAGGTTCTTCCATGTCTACTTATGACTTACTAGTTCATTAACTTTTAGTGCTGAGTAATATCCCATATCTGGATGGACCACAGCTCATTTATCCATCATTCTCTGAATTTGGACACTTTTAAGAGTTCTTTGCTTATTTTAAATATGTTAAAGATATAGGTATACTTCTAGGTTTTTGCATGTTCATTAGTCTTTAATATTCTTAGGTAAATTCAAGAATGTGATTGCTAAATAGTATGGTAAGAATATGTTAAGTTTTTCACTGCCAAACTGTCTTCTAGAGTAACAGTACCATTTTGAATTCTACCCCACAATGAAGAGTGTATGTTGCTCCATACACTTTCTGGCAATGAATGTAGTTATTGTTTTGAATTTTGACTGTTCTAATAGGTGTGTCATGTTATCTCAATGTTGTTTTAATTGCAATTTCCTAGTGACATAATATTAAGCATTTTCTTTTCTTTATGCCTCTTTTCCATCTGAATATCTTCTTTGGTTAAGTATGTGTTCAGATCCTTTGTCAATTTATTAATCAGATTGTTTTCTTATTGTTGAGTTTTAAGAGTTCTTTGCTTATTTTAAATATGTTAAAGAGATAGGTATACTTCTATGTTTATTGTGGCAGTATTCACAATAGGCAAGATCTGAAAACAACCTAAGTATTTGTCAGTGAATGAATGGATAAAGAAAATGTCATATGTATGTATGTGTGTATATATATATATATATATATATATATATATATATATATATATTCATCCATTAAAAAAAAATTTTATCATTTGTCACAACATTGATGAACCTTGGGGACATTATGGTAAGTGAAATAAGCCAGGAACAGAAAGACAAATACTATCTACATGTGGAGTTTAAAAATGCTGATTTCATACAAGTTGAAGCCATCAGCATGTGGGAGAGGAGACGTGGTTCAAAGCAGATGAAATTTCAGTTAGATAAGAGGAATAAGTTCAAGAGATATAGAACATAGTGACCATAGTTTATAATATATTGTATTCTTAAAAAATGCTGAGAGTGATGGGTTCAAACCACAAAAATGAAGATTTTGTTAAGCAATGAATGTTATGTATCTAGATCTAGTCATTCCTCAATACACATATACTTCAAAACAAAATGTTTTCACTGTGAACTCATATCATTTTATCTGTTGTTTAAAAATAAATAAAAGCCTAGCATGGTGTGCCTGTAATCCCAGTGGCTCAGGAAGCTGAGGCACAAGGATTGTAAAAGTCAGCCTCAGCAATTAAGTCCTATGCAACTTATGAGACCCTGTCTCAAAATTAAAAAAAAAAAAAATTAAAAAGGGATGGGGATGTGCCTCAGTGATCGAGTGCCTCTAGGTTCAATCCCCAGTACCAAAACAATAAAATAAAAAATAAAACTGATTAGTGATAGAGTTGGATTAATATCTACCACATTTATTGCACTTCTCCATTTGTTGCTTTTGTTCTTTGTTACTTAGTTAATGGAAAAATCAAATGTGGCACATTCATCAATGGAATGTTGTTTGGGAATGAAATACTGAGACATTTTTTAATGTGGATAAACCTTAAAATCATGCTAGGTGAAAGAAGCAATTCACAAAAGATCACAGGTTGTATAATTACATTTCTATGAAATGTTCACAATAGATAAATCTATAGAGACAAAATCCTCCTGGGATTAGCAAGAGGCAGGAATGAGAAATGACTGATATTGGATAAAAGTTTAATGGGGGAAGTGATGAAAATGTTCTAAAGTTGATCACAGTAATGATTCCAAAATTCAGTGAATATACTCAAAAACATTGAATCACACACCTTAAATGAGCAAATTGTATGGCATGTGGGCAATATAAGTATATATTTGGGGATTTTTATTAAAGAAAAAAATGTTTTATTACAGGCCAGATCCTTTACATGTATGTACACTCTTCCTCTCTTTGTGTACATACATACACAAATGTTGGCAAAATAATACTTACCTCTTATATCTTTCTATTGTTTTCTATTCTATTCTATTAAAAATTATCTCAGCCTGTGTTTTGGTTATATATTATTGTGTAATTAAACTTAGGACTTAAAACATGTTGTATTATTTCAGTACGTCCTATGGATGGTTTTGCTTCGGGATTTTTATGTAGTTCAGGCTTATATAGGCCAGGATTGCAGACATCTGGAGATCCAGCTGTTGTGGATATCCCAGAGGACTCACTCAGATGGCAGGCAGTGGATACCAATGTCATCAGGGTGCTCAGCTCTGGTTGTCAACTAAGCACAACACTCCTACTTCTCCATATGGTCCAGGTCCACACAGCTTTGCATCTGGATTCCCAGAGACAGTGTCCCAAGGATGAGCTTTCAAAATGATCTGAATAGAAGCTACAGGTTTCTTTATGACCTAACATCTGAAGTATAAGAATGATACTTCTGCTGCCTACTATTGAACAAAAAAATTACTAAGCCAACCCAGATTCAAGAAGTGATACAGGCTCTTCTTTCTCAATGATTGTTATCATTCTCAATGATTGTTCTCAGAGAATTTGTGACCATATTCAGTTGATCAAATTCATTCCATTGATTTTACCACTCACAAGCAGATCAGAACCTGTAGTTTGAAACATGTTGCTTTAATTTAAAAGGTAATGTCTCTTTTCATACTGACATTTCTTTCTTTTTTTTTAAAGAGAGAGTGAGAGAGAGGTAGAGAGAGAGACAATTTTAATATTTATTTTTTAGGGCATTTCTTGTAGAAATAGAGAAAGCAATCATGAAATTCATATGGAAAAATAAAAGACCCAGAATAGCAAAAACAATGCTAAGCAGGAAGTGTGAATCAGGCGGTATAGCGATACCAGACTTCAAACTATACTACAGAGCAATAGTAACAAAAACAGCATGGTACTGGTACCAAAACAGGCGGGTGGACCAATGGTACAGAATAGAGGACACAGAAACTAATCCACAAAACTACAACTATCTTATATTTGATAAAGGGGCTAAAAGCATGCAATGGAGGAAGGATAGCATCTTCAACAAATGGTGCTGGGAAAACTGGAAATCCATATGCAACAAAATGAAACTGAATCCCTTTCTCTTGCCATGCACAAAAGTTAATTCAAAATGGATCAAGGAGCTTGATATCAAATCAGAGACACGCCGTCTGATAGAAGAAAAAGTTGGCTACGATCTACATACTGTGGGGTCGGGCTCCAAATTCCTCAATAGGACACCCATAGCACAAAAGTTAATAACTAGAATCAACAAATGGGACTTACTCAAACTAAAAAGTTTTTTCTCAGCAAAAGATACAATAAGAGAGGTAAATAGAGAGCCTACATCCTGGGAACAAATCTTTACTCCTCACACTTCAGATAGAGCCCTAATATCCAGAGTATACAAAGAACTCAAAAAATTAGACAATAAGAGAACAAACAACCCAATCAACAAATGGGCCAAGGACCTGAACAGACACTTCTCAGAGGAGGACATACAATCAATCAACAAGTACATGAAAAAATGCTCACCATCTCTAGCAGTCAGAGAAATGCAAATCAAAACCACCCTAAGATACCATCTCACTCCAGTTAGATTGGCAGCCATTATGAAGTCAAACAACAACAAGTGCTGGCGAGGATGTGGGGAAAAGGGTACACTTGTACATTGCTGGTGGGACTGCAAATTGGTGCAGCCAATTTGGAAAGCAGTATGGAGATTTCTTGGAAAGCTGGGAATGGAACCACCATTTGACCCAGCTATTCCCCTTCTCGGTCTATTCCCTAAAGACCTAAAAAGAGCATGCTACAGGGACACTGCTACATCGATGTTCATAGCAGCACAATTCACAATAGCTAGACTGTGGAACCAACCTAGATGCCCTTCAATGGATGAATGGATAAAAAAAATGTGGCATTTATACACAATGGAGTATTACTCTGCATTAAAAAATGACAAAATCATAGAATTTGCAGGGAAATGGATGGCATTAGAGCAGATTATGCTAAGTGAAGCTAGCCAATCCCTAAAAAACAAATGCCAAATGTCTTCTTTGATATAAGGAGAGTAACTAAGAACAGAGTAGGGTCGAAGAGCATGAGAAGAAGATTAACATTAAACAGGGATGAGAGGTGGGAGGGAAAGGGAGAGAGAAGGGAAAATGCATGGAAATGGAAGGAGACCCTCAGAGTTATACAAAAGTACATACAAGAGGAAGTGAGGGGAAGGGGAAAAATAATACAAGGGGGACAAACGAATGTCAGTAGAGGGGGCAGAGAGAGAAGAGGGGAGGGGAGGGGAGGGGAGGGGGGATAGTAGAGGATAGGAAAGGCAGCAGAATACAACAGACACTAGTATGGCAATATGTAAATCAATGGATGTGTAACTGATGTGATTCTGCAATCTGTATATGGGGTAAAAATGGGAGCTCATAACCCACTTGAATCAAATTGTGAAATATGATATATCAAGAACTATGTAATGTTTTGAACAGCCAACAATAAAAAATTAAAAAAAAAATATTTATTTTTTAGTATTTGGCAGACACAACATCTTTGTATGTGGTGCTGAGGATCGAACCCGGGCCGCACGCATGCCAGGCAAGCGCGCTACCGCTTGAGCCACATCCCCAGCCCCCATACTGACATTTCTTGAATTTATGAATTAATTACATCCCATGTCAAGCTATGAAAGCTACTAATTTCTTCTATTGAAAAATAGGGAAGAACAATATGGAAAGCAAGGGGTGTGGCAAGGTTTGGGGTCAGATTCCTGCCAGGAAGATCATTACACTATTTTTCTCCTACCTCCTTGTTATTTCATTTGGATAAGAAAAATCTAAGTTAGAGGGTTTTCTAAAGGGCCACATGGAGTGTGAAAAGGCATGTGTGAAAGTCAGCAGTGACCAACTTTAGTCAGTGCTGCATGTGTGCTAGAAGGGAGTTTATGAATCTTCAATGAGGCTACGAGGCTAAAAGATTCATTGAGAGACATACATCCATTACTGTTCTCTGGACTTGGATGGCAATGGAAACAATATTCTTAATAAAATGTGTCACTGGTAAGGAACTGCACAGAAGCATTTTTTTTCTACAATCCCGATGTAATAGTATCAAGGTGTACTCTTGTCTTGATTTTCAATGGAGTCTTTGTCCATTAAAACTCCAATAGCACTTGCTATGAATAGATGTTTATTGTTCCCTGAGCTTATTAATGCAAAACTGAATAGAGGGCAACAAGATCATTTTAAAAAGGCAAAATGAAGGAGTGGACAGAAACAGTGTGAATTTGTGAAACAACTACAATTTTGCTTAGCCAATAATTTGAAGAACTGATTTGCAATACTAGGTAAGCTGCTTAGAGGGCATCTTAGTTGATCCAAATTGTACTCATATGGTTAGCTACAACATGAACATAATCTTTGGTATTGAGGATAAATAAATAAATAAAAATATTTTTATTTTTATTTTGATAACAATCAAAAATAAAGTCACAAAAAGTCTCTTTTTGTAACTTTATTCTATTGTGTGTTATGAAATGTTCCTAAATGGACAGTCAAACTTCTAAATGACCATGTAATTCCCCATCTCCACATAGCGGGGAGAAGAGTATAAATATGCAAAAGCTGTTCTATTTCATGGTTGCATGGATACCAAGAAGATGGGTAGATGAACATGAAACTGTTCTTTATAAACACACAGAACCCCTGTCAATCCAAGCTGTATCCATCTGGCTATGCAGCTATAGCAGTGCTTTATCCAAAAGAGGCAGAGTGAATGAGAAAGAGAGCACTATGGAGAGAGAAAAAAATGATCTTTCCAGTCTAATTAATATAAAATGATAAAATGGTTCCTAATTATACAAACTTTGAATTACAAACTCCTGAAAATAAACTCTAGATACTGAAGATATTTGGATAATATATTTAAGGGCCCCGTTTAATATTTCCAACATATACTTTAATAGCAAACCTACTTAAACTCAGGAGTGGGAAATGACTCATATTGGATAAAAGTTTAATGGGGGAAGTGATGAAAATGTTCTAAGATTCCTGTTTAAAAATCTATAAAATGAGAGATGATGTTAATATTACATTTTAGGGTTTTGAATACAAAACTTTTTGCATAGTGTCTGGCACATAGAAAATGTTCAATAATTATAGAAATAATTCCAGTCATTTTATTATAATTTTTCATCTCAAAACTACCTCCTCTTCCTGGGAAAGAAATTCACTTCTTTCCCCTTTTCATTCCACCATCTTATCAAACACCCTGTACTCTTCATTGATTTTTGTTTTTCAATCAGTAAAAATGCATTTTCTCTCCATGGAATGTCACTGTTGTCCAGTAGGCCCAAAGGAAGGACAAGGAAACTCAGATTTCGAAGGAGATGCAATGTCCAAAAGCTCTTTTTTCAAGAGGCTGCCTTCTTACCCTTTTCTCAAGGATTGCCCTGGCTTCAAGAACTGTTAGGCCATTAAGTTTTTCAACTGTATTCCATTTAGTTAAATGATTAAGACTTGGTGCTATCTGGCTATGTAGTATGGCACACTCTTAAAACAGAAGATAACTTGGAGTTCAAGTGCTCTTTATCCTCCATCTCTCTCTTACCCATCACCTGCTCCCAGCCCAGCCCCCAGTCCCCTGGCTTCCATGCAAAATTCCCTCCTGCATGACTCTGGCAGTGGCTCCCAGCTTGTGTCTGAATGCCCCTCTTCCCTATGAGGCAGGACACTTCCTTTTTAGACAGCTCTCATTGTTACGACTTCTTTTATTTTTTTTAGCTGATTCCAAATCTAGCTCTTTTCTAATTGTTTTCTTTATTACTTCTGGAGTGTGAGAGAGAAAAGGAGTAAATCAAAGTATTCTTTCACATGCTGGCCTTTCAAAAACTTGAAAAACATTTATTCTGTCTTCCATTACTCTGACTCCAGCACCATGCTCTGATCTTTCATCTTATATTTGTGAAACACTTCCAGAGAATTTTATTGTCATATCAGCCTTCTCCTAAGGTGCACTTTTACCTGTGTTATATCCTTTTTAAATATGGCACCTACAGTTTTAAGAAATATTCTACTTATAATTTAACCAGATAAGATTAGAGTGGGGCTATACTTCCCTAAAGAAATGTAGTGCTTATCTTCATTCAACTGAAAGGGGTTTCAGAGCAACTTCATTTTGTAAGTAGACAATGACAGAACAGGGAGGTCCCAAATATGAACTGTTCCAGTTTAGTTATACTTCATTTTTTCTTTTATTCTACAGATGAATTTTAAGTACAACTGTCCACAGAGCCATCCGTTTAAGTCTTCACAGAATGAGTTATAATGTGTTTGGGTTTTTTGTTTTTGTTTTTGTTTTTTAGGAATTGAACATTTCTATTTTTATTGACTTTTTAAAAAATAAATGACAGTGGAATGCATTACAATTCTTATTACACATATACAGCACAATTTTTCATATCTCTGGTTGTATATGAAGTATGTTGACACCAATTCACGTCTTCATACATGTACTTTGGATAATTAAGTCTTCATTATTTTCTTGCTTGAAGGTATTCAATAGCTTTGTCATGATTAAACCCTCTCCTAACTCTTCATGCTACTATCAAATTATCTTCTAAAGTACTAGTCTGTTAATATCATTTTTTTCTATTTAAAATTTTCCTTTTTCTCTTAGTTACCCAAATCCGTAAAAGTTCTATACATGGATGCTAGGAGTAAGTCTTTGGATTTCTTGAAGACAGATATGCCAAATGTTGTATGGAAGGAAAATGTCATTTATTTGAACAGGTTAAGAACCAAGAACTTACAAAATGCCAAACACTTATCAGTTAGAACTGAGAGGACCCTAGGTTGGGATTGTAGAGGACAAAAGAAAACAGAGAAAGTGGCTTCCATCAAAGGCACTGGTGAACAAAACTGACACTGTATTATCCCAGCTAAATCTACTGAATCCTGGTCATTTGTATCATCTTCTTTACTCTTGGTCCCAAATCACACCATCGTCAATCAGTTTGGGATGCTGTAACAGAATAACATAATCTGGGCAGCTTTGACTGTCGCAGTCTGGCTGGGCACAAATAACGAGCCACTCAAGCAGGAACAAACTTTATTTCCAAACTCCCGCGAACACCACCCACACGGCCTTCTCCAGGACACACCACACACCAACCGGAATTCTCTCCACTGGAACTTCACCAACCAACGTGAACTCTCCAGGAATCCCCGCGAGAGCTCAACAGGAACTCTGCGAGAACTCAAAAGTACTGGCAAAATGCTAGGCACCATCCCAACTCGGCTGTGGCTCTCAACATTTGATAACATTAATTCCTCACAGTTTGGGGAGCAGCGATGTCCAAGGTCATGGTACTGGTAGATCCAGTATCTGATGAGAGCCCTCTTCCAGGTTCACAGATGGCTATCTCCTTGTTATATCCTGGGAGAGAAAGAAGGAGGAAAGTGCCCTTGTTTCTTCTTATAAGGGCACTAAGAGTTCCGGACTTACAACCTGATTACCTCCCAAAGGCCCCAAGAACAACTACCATCACATTTAATTACCATCATACATGTCAGTTGAGAGGGGCACAAATATTGACTCCACAGCATTGCCTTTCCAGCACCGTCTCCTCCTGCTTCTTCACAAGGAAACTTGTTCCAGTCACACTGAATTTGAAAACTCCCAGGTGTTCAGGGTTTTTCCAGAGGTCACCTTCTCTGTGAGTTGTAGTTGGTGTATTGTTAGTTCACAGTTAATATGTTTAGAAGCTAGAGTTGTTCCAATTCCTTGCTTTGCCACTTCCTGGTTTTGAGACTTGGGAACATTTTTTTAACCTCTAATCCTGAAGTTCACCCCTCTTAAAAACAGAGAAAATAATATAACACCATATAGAGCTTTTTTGTTTTCTTTTTTATAGGTTGGAGTATACCTTATTCTAGTTAGGACCCCATTCTTGTGGAGGTACACTGTTATAGTTAAAGCTTCGTCCCAGGGTGTTGAGAGCCACAGCCAAGGGGCCCCAGCAAACTTCCAGCTGCCAGCAAACTTCCAGCTGCCCGCTGATGATTGGCTCACAGCGGCCCCAGCAACATCTAGCTGATTGGCTCCTCTGCAGTGGTGCTCATTGGGCTGTTTCCCTGCCCTTTCAGACCACGGAGCTGCTCATTGGGGGACTTTTTTGGCTCCCCCCACGCGACCCAGCCAATCGGCCTCAAGAGCAGGAAGATTGTGGGAGGTGGAAAGGCTTGTGGTTGTGAGAGAGGCTTGTGGGAAGCCGGTGGTGGCAGTTGGGCTCTGAGGGTTTTTCCTGAGGAGCTGTTTTGTTTGGCATGTGTGGTTCTAGAAATAAAGTTCGTTTCTTTTGACAAGTGGCTCCTGAATCGTGCCCAGCCAGACTGCGGCACCAGGATTTCATAAACTGACTTCCAGACCACTCACGTATAATCGAATCAAGCCTTTATTGAAGCACACCGGTGGTGGATGATCAGAACAGAAAGCTGTTCCCCTGATCAGCCCCGAACAATTGCAAGGGCATTCCTTATAAGCCTGAAAACCACAAAAGGGATGTTCGGGGGTCCAGCCAATGCAAGCAAGCCAGGTTACAGAAGCGGGACAGAGCAGTCAAGTGGAGGGAAGCCTAACCAATCACAGTTAGCCCAGTCACCCCAGTTACAGAAACAGAGCCCCGTTACCCTAGTTACAGAAACAATACCCCATTAGGTAATTCCATGTTCTTAAAGGTTTCTATAGCAAAAGAAAAAGAACATCTTGCCCCAGTCATGACCCTTCTACTTGGCATGGTTGTTTTACAGGATGAAGTCATAAAATAAAATGGAGCCACATTTGCTAATGAAAGGTTAATAATCTTGAGAACTGTTTGCTAATCTTGTTCCCAGAATGTGCTGTCCCCAACTGCCAAACTGCAGAATGTATTCCCTCACCCGGTTGCAGGCAAACCGCCCACTCGCCCTGACCCGTCAATGAACTTCCCTCCCTGCCCTCTCCAAGGAAAGTATATAAGCTCTGCTTAAGCTGTTCTCAGGGCTCTTTGCTCTATTCAAGTGAGCTCTGAGCCCCAGCATGCTGGACCCCAATAAACCCTTTGCTGTTGCATGAGACAGTCTCTTGGTGGTCTCTTCCTCTGACGCTCGCCTGACCTTTACACTTCTACTATCACAACATGATGCTGGGATTCCCTGTGATGTGCTCATATAGGTACAAAGGAAAATTATGTCAGATTCATTCCACTGTCTTTCCTTTTTCCATCCCTCTCCTTCCCTCCATTCCCCTTTGTTTAATCTATTGACCATCTCTTCTTCCCCTCCCCCACCTTATTGTAAGTTAGCTTCAATATACCAGAGAAAATTCAACCTTTGGCTTTTTGGAGATTGGCTTATTTCATTTAGCATGACAATCTCCAGATCCATTCATTTACTGGGAAATGTCATAAAGTCATTCTTCTTCATGGCTGAGTAATACCCCAATGTGTATATATTCTGCATTTTCTTTATATATTGGTCTGTTGAAGCACACCTGGGTTGACTATACAGCTATTGTGAATTGTGCTGCTATAAATATTGATATGGCTATGCCACTGTAGAATGCTGAGCTTAAAACCTTCAGGTATATGCCAAGGAGTGGGATAGCTGAGTCAAATTGTGGTCCATAATGGTCGTACCAATTTGCAGTCCCACTAGCAGTGCATGAGTGTACCTTTTTCCCCACATCCTTGCCAACATTTATTGTTAATTTTATTCTTGATAATTGCCATTCTGACGAGTGAGATGAAATCTGAGTGTAGTTTTGAGTTGCATTTCTCTCATTGCTAGAGATGTTGAACATTTTTTCATATATTTGTTGATTATATTTCCTCTTCAGAGAAATTTCTATTAAGTTCCTTTTTCCATTTATTCATTGTGATTTGTTTTTTGTTTTTTTTTTTTTTTTTTTTTGGTGTTAAATTTTTTGAGTTCTTTATATATCCTAGAACTTAATGCTGTATCTGAGGTGAAAGTGACAAAGATTCTCTCCCATTTTATAGGCTCTTTCTTCATGTTCTTGATTATTTCCTTTGCTGCAAAGAAGCTTTTTAGTTTGATGCCGTCTCGTTTGTTGATTATTGGTTTTCCTTCTTGCTTTAGAGTCTTGTTAAAGAAGTCATTCCTGAGCCCATATGTTAGAGTGTGGAGCCTACATTTTCTTGTAGTAGGTACAGGATTTCTGGTCTAATACTTAGGTCCTTGATCCTCTTTGAGTTGAATTTGTGCAAGATGAGAGATAGGGGTTAAATTTCATTCTACTACATATAGGTTTCCAGTTTTTTCCAGGGCCATTTGTTGAAGAAGCTATCTTTTCTTTAATGTATGTTTTTGATGGCTTTGTCTAATATGAGGAACTATATTATTGTGGGTTTGTTCTGCATCTTCTCTTCTGTTCCACTGCTCTTCCTGCATGTTTTGGTGCCAATACCATGCTATTTTGTTACTATAGCTCTATAGTATAATTTTTGTCTGGTATTATGATGCCTCCTGCTTTGCTTTTCCAAGGATTATTTTGTCTATTCTGGATTTCTTATTTTTCCAAATTAATTTCATAAATGCCTTTTCTATTTCCAAGAAGAATGTCATTGGAATTTAGATGGAAATTGCATTAAATCTTAATAGTGCTTTTGGTAGCATACCCATTTGGACAATATTAATTCTGCCTATCCAAGAACTTGGGAGGTCTTTCCCTCTCCCCCAATTTCTTTATTTGGTGCTCTGTAGTTTTCATTGTAGAGGTCTTTCACCTCTTTTATTAGATTGATTCTCAAGTTTGTTTGTTTGTTTGTTTTTGAGGCTATTGTGAATAGGAGTGTTTTCCTAATTTCTCTTTCATTTGAGTCACCATTGGAGTATAGAAACAATTAATTAATTTTGTATCCTGCTACTTGGCTGAATTCATTGATGAGTTCCAGATGTTTTCTGGTGGAGTTTTTTATACCTTCTAAGTATAGAATCATGTTCTAACAAACAGAGATAGTTTTAGTTCTTTATTTCCTATTCATAACCCTTTAATTTCATTCTTTTGCCTAATTGCTCTGACTAGAGATTCAAGGACTATGTTGAATGTAAGTGGTGAAAGTGGGCATCTCTGTCTTATTCCTGTTTTGAGAGGGAATGCTTTCAATTTTTCTCCATTTAGAATAATGCTGACCTTGGCTTTGTCACATATAGCTTTTACAATATTTATGAATGTTCCTTCTATCCCTACTTTTCTAGTGTTTTGAACTTGAAAAGATGTTGAATTTTGTCAAATGTTTTTTCTGCATCTATTGAGATAATCATGTGATTCTAGTCCTTAAATCTATTGATGTGGTGAATTAGGTTTACTGATTTCTGTATGTTGAGCCAACCTTTCATCTCTGGGATGAAATCCACTTGATTATGGTGCACTATCTTTTTAATGTGTTTTTATATGCAATTATTGAGAATTTTTGTATCTATGTTCATCAGGAATATCAGTCTGAAATTTTTTTTTTTCCTTGATGATCTTTGTCTGATTTTGGTATCAGGGTGATACCAGCTTCATAGAATGTATTTGGAAGAGTTCCCTTCTTTCCTCTTTCATGAAATAATTTGAGGAGAATTTGTGTTAGTTCTTTTGTAAAGGTCTAGTAGAACTCAGCTGAGAATCTGTCTGGTCCTGAGCTTTCCTTTGTTAGTAGGCTTTTAATGGCTTCTTCAATTTTATTACTTGAAATTGATCTGTTTAAATTTTTTGTATCTTCCCAGTGTAATTTGGGTAGGTCATATGTCTCTAGGAATTTGTCCATATGTTCAAGATTTTCTAGCTTATTGGAGTATAAATTTTCAAAATATTTTCTGATTATTCTCTACTTCAGTAGTATCTGTGGTGATATTTCCATATTCATCATGGATTTTATGAATTTGTGTTTTTTCTCTCTTTCTCTTGGCTTGGCTAAGGATTCATCAATTTTGTTTATTTTTTCAAAGAACCAACTTTTTGATCAATTGACTTTTGAATTTGTTAAAACCTTGATTCCATTGATTTTGGCTCTACTTTTAACTATTTCCTGACTTCTTATGATTTTGGTATTTGTTATTTTTCTAGTGCCTTCAAATGTAATGTTGATTATTTATTTTATATCTTTTTATTCTTTTAATGTATAAGCTCAATGCTATGAGCTTTCCTCTTAGAACCACCTTCATAGAGTCCCAGAGATTTTTATATGTTGTACCATTATTCTCATTTACCTCTAAGTATCTTTTTATTTCATCCTTGATTTTTTGTGCTATCCATTCATCATTCAATAGTGAATTATTTAGTCTTCAGGTATAATAGTAATTTCCATTTTTTATCTTATTGATTTCTTATTTCATTCCATTGTTACCTGATAGAATGCAAATGCAGGGTATTATATCGATTTTTGAATTTGCTAAGAGTTGCCTTGTATTCTAAAATATGGTGTATTTTAGAAAATGTTCCACATGCTGCTGAGAAGAAAGTGTATTCAGTCTTTGATGGATGAAATATTCTATATATCTGTTAAATCTAAATTATATATTAATTTAATTATATAAAATTAATTATATTTTTTTTAGTTCTGTAGCTTCCTTAGTTTTTGTTTGTATAATCTGTCTAGTGATGAGAGAGACATGTTAAAGTCACCCAGTATTATTGTATTGTGGTCTTGATATTGACAAAGAATTGTTTAATGTACATAGATGTTCCATTGTTTGGGGGAATAAATATTTATGTCTGTTATTTCTTGTTGTTTTATGACTCTCTTAAGCAGTATGAAATGGTCTCATTTGTCTATTCTGATTAACTTTGGCTTGAAGTCCCCTTTATCAGATATGAGAATAGAAACCTATGCTTTTTGATGACATCCATGCGAATGGTAATTTTTTTTCCATTCTTTCACCTTTAGTCTGTGGATGCCTTTGCCTATAAAGTGGATGTCTTGAAGGCAGCATATGATTGGGTCTTATTTTTAATCCAATCTATAAGGCTATGTCTTTTAATTGATGAGTGGAGTCTATTAACATTGAACGTTACTATTGAGAGTTGATTTTTATTTCCTGTCATTTTGATTTATTTCTAGTTTTTAAGTTGAATTAGATGAATTAGGTTCTCCTTTGATATTCTTTTTTTTTTTTTTAACCAGGGATTGAACTCAGAAGCACACGACCACTGAGCCACATCCCCAGGCCTATTTTGTATTTTATTTAGAGACAGGGTCTCACTGAGGTGTTTTGCACCTCACTTTTGCTGAGGCTGGCTTTGAACTTGTGATTTTCCTGCCTCAGCCTCCAGAGCTGCTAGAATTACAGGCGTGCACCACAGTGCCCGGTTGATATTCTTTTCTTCTAGTATATTTTCACCCTCTGCTGGTTTCATTTGCGTTCTCCATTTCTACTTCATGAAATATTTTATTGAGTATGGTTTGTACTGGTTTTCTAGTTGTGAATTCTTTTAACTTTTTTTTATTGTGGAAGGTTTTTACCTCATCTTCACATCCAAAGCTTAATTTTGCTAGATATAGTATTCTTAGTTTGCATCCATTTTCTTTCAGAGCTTGGAATACACCATTCTAAGACTCCTAGATTTTAGGGTCTAGATTGAAAAATTGACTGAGATCCAAATTGATTGACCTGTAAATGTGACCATTCAATTTTCTCTAACCACTTTTAAAATTCTATCTTTATTCTATATGTTAGGCATTTTCATAATAATATGCCTTGGAGTGTGTCTGTTATAACTTTGTGTATTTGGAGTCCTGTATGCCTCTTGTATTTGATTTTCCATTTCATTCTTAGGGTTTAGGAAATTTTCTGTTATTATATTTTGCTTTAGTTTATACTTCAGAGCCTTCATCTATCCATATAAGGAATCTTGTAATTGTCCTTTTCATGTTATCCCATATTCCTGAAAATTCTCTTCATGGTCTCTTAACACCTTTTCTCTATGATCAACTTTATTTTAAAGATTATGTACTTTGTCTTCATTGCCTGAAACTCTATTGTCCAACTGGTCTGTTCTATTGGTGATGTTTTCCACTGAATTTTTAATTTGGTTTATTGATTCCTTCATTTTAAAATTTCTGATTAATTCTTTTTCAGAATTTCTATCTCCTTATTAAAGTGAACTTTCACTTCTTTTATTTCTCTCTGATTTCACTCCTTGCATCATCTTTTCTCTCATAGATCAGTTTAACTATAAACTTTCTAAATTCCTTCTCTGACATTTTCTCTGCTGTGATGTCAATAAAATCTGTTGTTGAGTCATTCTGGTTTGTTTGGAATGTTTGTTCCCTTGCTTTTTCATACTATTTTTGTGTCTGCTCATCTAATCAAATGGATCTGAAGCAGCAGAGCTTCTATTCTATAAGCTTTAAAGTGGCCTTGTAGAGTTCCAGTTCCTCACAGATTATAGGTGAGCCAAATAATAGCAACAACTTATGCATATAATACATACCACTAAACTAAGTACTTAATTCCTATTAGGACATCTACAATGTTAATTGACACAATAAACACAAATGGGAGGATCAGCAATTTCAATCAGTAAAGACACTAAATAATCATGAATTATATCTGGCATAAAATCAAACATAATAGGTGGTATCTATGATTTCCACTGTATTAATTGTTGCTATAGCATTAATGGTGGAATCTGGCATTTTATAAGCCAATTAACATTAAAAGAATTTAAGAAGAGTTAATTAAGAGGAAAGAAGAAGAGATTGAAGGGTATAAAGAGGTTTAGAGTTTCAGAAGGTGAATAGGGCAGATGCAGAATCAATGTAGCATGTGTTGTTTATGAGGGGGAGGAGGAAAAAGGCAAAATATTGCATTTGATTACTAAACAGCTTGAATAGTTTTTTAATTCTAGTTTTTTAACTCTAGCATGTCTATATTTAGAAAAAAAATACACTATCTTCATTACTTTAGTTTCATATAAAATCTTGAAACCAAGAAGTGGAAGCCTCCAACATTGTTCTTCTTTGTTAAAATTGCTTTAAAATATTTTAGATTCTTTGCATTTTATATGAATTTTGAAATCAATTTATCAATTTTTAACCAAAAAAAAGCCTGCTGCAATTTTTATTGTGGTGGAATAGTACCTATAGGTCTCTTTGGGGAGAATTGATATTGTAACAATATTGAGACTTCCAATCCATTCACAAAAATGGGTATCTCTTTTGGTCTCATAAAAATTAATTATAAACATTTTCCACTTGCTTTTCTTCTGAAACAATTCATGTAGAATTTGTGTTATCCATTCTCTAAATATTTGATAGAACTAATCAGTGAAGTCATATTGGCTGCACATTTCTTTGTAGGACAGTTTCTAAGTATGAATTCAATCTTTTAAGGGACATGAAAGCTATGAGGTTTTTAATTTCTTAAATCTGTTCTAGTAATATGTGTTTTTTAAGAAATTTGCCCATTTATGTAGGCTGCCAAATTTATATCATGAATATATTCATAATACTTCCTTATTATGCTTATAATATTTATAGGCTCTGTAGTGATATCTCTTTTATTCCTTATGTTGATAATTTATGACTTTTATTCTTGACTAGATAGCTATAATTTTGTCAGCTTTATTGCTATGTTCTTGTGCTTTTGTTTTCTCTATTGTCTAGCCTTATTATCTCTGATAATACTTATTTTTCTGAAGTCTACTTTGATTATTAACATAGCCATTTCAGGTTTCTTTGGATTAGTAATTTCATGATATGGAGTTATCAAACTCTTTACTTTTATACTCTTCTTGCCCTTATGTTTAATTCTTGTAGACTGCACAAAGTTGTGTCTTCCTTTTCACATGATCCAACATTCACTGCTTTTCAATGGAATGTCTTTGTGAAGTCCAGTGTGTATCCGGTTTGATTCCAATATAGTAGAACAAGGCGTACTTCTGAAGCCAATAATCTGGTTTATTCTGGATTAATAATATTTATCCAAAAGTATGCAATAATTTCTTAATTGTCACATCCTATATGAGTAATCATACAAGTGCATTTTAATAAGTTAATATCTACCAAAACACATAGAACCACCACAAATTGTTCATATCCTAGATTTACAAACTAGTTTTCTTTCCTGTCACACACACCAGAGGTCATACACTATAACAATTCTCTCATCAATTATTATTATGGCACTGTTTTTAAATTTATAATAATTGCATTTAAGGTGTTTACTATGAATTCTTCTGGTGATAATATGTTTGAGTAAATTATATTCTTTGTGGTTTACAAAACTTGTGTTACTTATAGAACAAATCATTTTTATCATTAATTTTCCATGAATTCTTACTAATACATTAAAATTTTATTTCTTAGTTCTTCCTGATATTCTAGTTATCTTTTTGTTCAGTGTGGTTCTGGTACTATATCATTTCAATTATTATTGCCTTGTAATTATTTTTATGTCAAGGATGAAAAGTATCTCCTAGTAATTATTTTTTGTTTTCAAAATTGCTTTTGGATATTCTTATCTTAATTCTTCTCCAGAAGTTTAAACTTACTTAATTTTCTATTGAAATGACATTAAAATACTAAATAAATTTCAAGAATGGCCATCTTATAAATTTTACCTGCTCTCATCCATTGATATGGCATTTTTATCTATATATTCAAGTCATCTTTTATATTACCAATTAATAATTAGCTTTTTTGCTCTATAAGGTTCTAATACATTTCTGATAAACATGCACAAGATTATGTTTGTTGCCCTTATAAAGGACGTTGTTTTCATTATGGTTTCCAAGTGTTTACTTCAGGCATGTAGAAAAGCTATTGGTTTTTATATATTTGTTTTATATTATAAATTAATATAAATTAATTAATTAATATATAATGTATAATATGTTATAATATTATTTGCTGAAAGTCTTCTTTCCAAACCTAATCAAATGTATTCCACCTAATATTTATTGGGCATCCCTTTGTACCAGACCCTACGAGTGCTAAACCACATCACTATATTCTTATCCATTGCTATATTTGGGTGGCACATTTATAATCCTTGTGTTTTTAGAATGTGCCCTAATATTTTCTACTAAATCAAGCTCTGGCCTCTTATTATGGCTTCTAGGCAAGGTCCCTTCTGTCTCAATACTGTGTCTGCCTTTCTGCTTTCTTCCCACGACATTTTCTCCTACACATCTTCTGCTCCACCTACTCAACCAGACACTGTAATTCTTTCATAACTTGATTATACATTTTTGCCTGCCTGAGATGCTTTTTCCTATTTGATTACTGGGGAATTCCTATTCATTATTTAAAGACTAACTCAAATGTCACTTCCTGTCTACTTCTGTCCCTGACCACACACTCAGACAGAATTAATTTCTCTCATCTATATTCCCCTAGCAGTACATACATACCTCCACTGTAATACAGGTCACATCACATTACATTTATTTTTTGCATGTCTGTCTCCCCTAAAGAGGCTGTGGCTTCCTGAGAGCAAGATCAATATCTTATTCATCTTTGTATTCTCAGTACTCAATATATATTTATATTTAAATGAGGGGAATGATTAATCATTTAGTTTATGATTTTTTATTTAAATAAAGATTAGTAAATTATTATTTCTGGAATGAACCATTTTTTCCCATTTAGAATTGTGGTGTTATCCCCTTTTCATTTATTGGGGGCATCTTATATTCTCTATGATTTCAAAAGATTATCACTCATAGTTCTGGAGTTCCATTCTAAAGTCTTTCCACTGGCCTACAAGGTAATGTATCTGAAGTTAAAACTTACATTATTTTAGATTAAAGATCTAAGTATCTTCTAATCTTTTTTTTCATCATCTTTGGCTTAGATATCTTATGACATGAAATTTTCCCTTTTTATAGTATGCTGTAAAATGAAAGGAAAATAGGAGTTCAAATCAATTCAATTATTTGTTCAGTATATTTATTAAAGTATAACTCAAGAGATTATAGTCAGTTTCAGCAATAGTTATAAACACCAACACAGGCACAGCACAAAACCTATGCAGAGGCACAGACATGTACCATGAAACAACAGAAAGAACAGGCTTCTTAGCTGGCAAAACTGAAGAAGATTTCTTGAAGGTGATAGATAAGGCTTTGGTTTGTAAATTCAAGAAATACAGGAATAAAAATATTCCAGGAAAAATAACTCAGCCTTTCTTAACTGCAATTTTGAAATATAGAAACATTTTTGTTAACAAGGATTTTTGTTGATTAATTAATGTTGGTCAAATAACATTTCAAAAAAAATCAAATATTTTTCTAATACTTTCAGTCTCAGCAAACATCTCTAATCATTCAGTTGCCCATCTTAAAATTTATCCTTAACACTTCCTTTCCCTTAGCCTCTCTCTCCAGTCAATCTCCAGGACCTGTTCAATCTAACTCCTAGGCGTCTCAAATCTGGCCATCATTCATGATGCTTGTTGCCACCATCTAAGACCTCCTCTTTCTGCTGAACCACTGACACAGCCACCTAACCAGTCACATCCACTCTTGCTACCTCCAAACCATTTCTCACGCGGTACCATAGTTGTCTTTTGTAAGATTCACATCATGTTATCCCTTGGCTTAAAACCCTTGTGTGGTTTCCCATTGTTCTTTAACTCAGTGTGCTACTGTGTCTTCTTCTTTATATATCTCTGGTTTTTTTTTAACAAGTGAACATAATTTTTAAGCATGCAAATTGTTTGGAAAGCAGTGAGTAATAGTACAAGCTCTTATGCTTTAAAGTAAGAGATGCTAGGCTTGCATCAAATCCTGTCACTTGAAATCTGTGGGAGGGTGCTGGGATGGTGGCTCAGCAGTAGAGTGCTCACCTAGCATGAGCAAGGCCCTGGGTTCAATCCTCAGCACCACATATAAGTAAATAAAATGAAGGTATTGTGTCCAAGTACAACTAAAAAAAAAAGAAATTTTTAAAATCTGTGTGAGTTGGGGTAAGTTACTTGGCCTTTTTGATCCTCTATTTTCTCATCATTAAAGTGGAAGTAATAATAACCTCTATATAACACACTGTCATAAAGATTGAATGAAACAATGGATGTGAAAAGAATTCTGCAAACTGTAACCCATCTTTAAATATTACTTAGTAATAGTATCATCACCTAATAGAAAATATCTGCCATCTGGTAAACATATACAACATTACTGGGGACAGTGAGAAGTCAGCATGAGATAATTCTTGGAAAGAGCCCAAGTTCAAGTATAGAAAGAAATTTTTTTAGTGAATTACATTTCATATCAAGGCATGAGGCAGTTTAAGGCAATGGAAAAACTGAAATAAATGCAAATTTTTAAGGAGCAAACAGCAAAAAGGCTTGATCATTTACTTCTAAAGAACCTGGTAATTACTATATTTTTCCTCCTAATATTTTCTGTTTTGTGACTTATTTAGAATATAGCACAATGTTATTGAAATCTTGGAATGACTCAAAAATTTTAATATCACTGTCTATATTTTTGGCAAATGATTGCTATTTTCCTTTAAATGGGCTATTTCAAAAGGTTTGTTCCATTCCAAACAATGATTTAATACTGTTGAAGGACAGCTTTCCTTTTCTAAAGGACTGATCCCCAATTTAATAATAAAATTCAGTGAAGAAAAATTAGGGTTTACTTAATGGAAATTAATTTTATGGTGTATAAAGAAAACAGAAATGCATTTACTTTATCAAACAAGACAAGTGTACTTGGAAAATCTTTTCTCCATGTGACACGAATACTAAGCAGAGTGAATTGATGAAGCAGCATTTAGCTAACTGTGCTATTTTTCCTCTTTCATATTCTCTGCCTTTAATTCAGGTAACAGTGGGAAGCTGGAACTTGGCCATTTTCCTACACATTCCCCTAGTGCAGAAGCCAGTCTTCACTGTGGTGAAGAAGTTCCTCGACTGCCATCTAGTGCTTTTGATGAAGAGATTCACCAGGCCTAGTCAGATGAGCTGGTTTATATTTAGTACAGAGTGTGGGATGGAGGGAAATGGAGGTGGGGGTGGCAGAAAGCAAAAACTTTTTGAGATAGTCTTCTGAATCTATTGCGTTAATTAGTAAGAGATGCTGAGTCACAAACAACACTAGGGGCTTCTGAGCTGGATGCTTCAGGGAAAGTTGTGGGAAACCAGACATCAAGGACACTGAAGTTCAACCAGATTCTTGAAGTTTGTGAAGGAAGATTGCCTTTAGGATAATGTAGAGCTCAACAGATAGCAAAGGGGATGTATCTACATTGAGTCATATGTACACACTGGCCAAACTGACTTCTCTGGAACAGTGTTTAGCAAAACATTCTTTAGTAAAAGTATTCCATTTATTAACAAGAAAGACTTGATGCCTCCCCGTCTTTTCTAGTATTCCATTCTGCCATCTCACCAGCTACTCTAAGATCCCCTCTCCAGACAACTTTGATAGACATAAGTATCCCAATAATCCCTATTGAAAATACTTTCAGAGGTCATCTATTACCACCATCATCTGGGTCCTTTGACTTTTATAGGAGACACTTGTATGCCAACAGAATTTCAGACTCAAAAGAATGAGAAAGGTTGGGCTTGGCTACCTTTCATTGCTTAAATCTTTGCATATAAGCATTTTAAAAGGTACCAGAAAGCCAGTTACCATGACACACACCTATAATCCCAGGAGCTCAGGAGGCTGAGGCAGGAGCATTGTGAGTTCAAAGCTAGCCTCAGCAATTTAGCAAGGTCCTAAGCAATTTATAGAGACCCTGACTCAAAATTTAAAAAATATATAAATAAAAAGAGCTAGGGATGTGGCTCAGTGGTTAAATACCACTGGGTTCAATCCCCAATACCAAATAAAAAAAAAAAAATACCAGCCATCATAAAGTTGTTTAGTCTAGAAAACCTGGAAGTCACCTGACATTTTCTTCTTCCTTAAGCCACTCATTAACCCACAAACACTCAATCTCTAAATACTGTATGCTCTAACTCCTAAAATTTTCTCAAAACCATATACTCTTTCAATTACCACTAACATTACACATAACATAAACATACACATTAATGAGGTACAATCATCTAGCAGCTTGAATGATGCTTTAAAAAAATTAATTTAATCATATTGCAATATTGCTTAATACCCTTCAATGATTTTCTTCGGTTTAAAAATAAATTCCATTTTAATACAACCTAGGAATACCTACCTTGTGTGACTTCTGCCAGTTCCCCAAGCTGATCTCCTGCCAAGTCTCCTCTACCTGTCCCCTACATCAAGGACAACAATCTTCTCTGTTTCTCCAAAGAGCCAAGCTCCTTATCACCTCAGGACTTTTGAACATGCTCTTACCTATAGCCAATCTGTGTTCTCACATTCTCCACTTCTTCACTTTATTTTTATACTATTCATGAATCATTGTTATTTAACATCTATCTCCAAGTCCACACTTTAAATTTTACAAAGTCAGATACTAAGTCTGTCTGATGTACTTCTATACTCAAGCCCAAACAGGCAATTAATAAAAATTTGCTGAATAAATTAGCAATTATTGCCTCCTAAAATTTTTGGTTGTTTTAAATATTCTTCCTGCTTGGTCAGCTCCTTAAAGGCAAATAGCCATCAAATTTTATCAAGACCTAATGTTGGAGTCCTTTGCTGAGATGACTCAGACATAACTTTACGACACAATGGCAATAGATCCTGTAAGCAAATAAGAACAATACAAAATTTAAAAGTGTCATTTGCAATGGAAGCATGGTTCTTTGGAAACAGAGGAGACAGGAGTTAATACAACTTGGACAAATCTGGGTAGACAGGGAAGATAAAATATAAGTTGAAGTTTGGAATATAAGCAAGAGGTCATAGTAGCAATTTTGTGAAGGATAGTCAAGGAAATGAGGTCAGAGATGGAGGAAATGTGCAATATTTTGACATAGGGAAAGGACATGTGATCCATGTTCCCACAGGAAGCACTATCACAGTCCATTCAATGCAGGCAGTAGGCATTTAATTAACACTTTGTGATCTGACTTTAGGAGAATGGAGAGACCCGTAAATAATACACATTTTATCTTGCTAAAGACAGAATAAGAGACTAAGTGGAATGAGTTTCCTTCCATCTTTAACATTTAACAGCACAGGAACCATTCGTTATACTTGATACTACTTCAAGAAAATGCCCAATAAAAATGTCATTTCTGAGGCTCCTTGTGTGATCAAACCATCTTATATTTGAAACCTTTCTGAAAGAGCATTCAGAGCTCCAACGGATTACTCACAAAATTAAACCCAAATTTCCTTCCATGAACATCACTCTCGAGAAATACCTTCAAGTTGAAACTTCTTCCCTCCTCCCAATCACCCCACCTTCCAATTTCCAGTACTGCTGGCCTGAGAGGATGGGAGGGTGGCATTCTCTTAGCTCACTGCTAACACTTCCAAGCCTGTCCTCAATCACCCTCCATTGGGAATCCAGTCATACCTGCACATCACCCAACACTGCTCCTTGGCATGCTTTTATCCCATAATAGTAAGCATCAGATTTCTCTGCTTTTGAATAAAAATATATTTCCTGAATAAAAACAAAAATACAGAAGTAACCAATTAATTAGCACTTAAGAGACCTTGCCCAATCTTAAACCACATTTGCTTTAGAATGAAGTTTCAGTAAATAATTTCTCATTATTTCTTCAATTTTTAGAAAGTTGGAAATATTAGCAAAGAAAGTCAAGTTTTTATACTTCAAGAAGAGAAATGTTTGCTACTACGCATGCACTCTCACTTGTCTAAATAAAAAGCCAAGGAAAATCACAAATTGCTGTTTATGGGGGGAATGAAGAAAGGAAACATGTATTTGCAGATTGAACCTCTAGGAGTAGGATGAAGAGCAAAGTACAAAAGTTTGATGCTTAGCTTATGTCATGATTTTTAAATAAACAGACACTGATTGGAAGCCAAAGTTAATGGGTATCTTAGGTAGAAAACTTGACATACTGAAAACTTGTTTTCATAAGGTTTGGTTCTTCTGTTTTCTCTTCATTAGTGCAATTTTATTATGGAAAGCATAACATATACTGCACTAAAGACTAGACCGGGAAGTTCAAGTTCTGTTTGTGTCCACATGTAAGAATTAGGTTTGTGCCCATGCCTCTTGGGGCAGGAGTGGTTGCCCTGCTCAGATCCTGGCACAAGCTCCCTTTTAACAGACATGGACCTTTGACAATATGGAATGAATCTCAGAGGAGAAGCTGAGGAAGGCCCTTCAGGTCTGAGAGGACAAGTTAGCACACAACATAGGATTAGACCAGGAGTCACAGGCATGGGTGACAGGCCCAGCCCTGCTCCAGCTGGCTGTAGGACTTTAGTCAAGTCTGCAAAGTGGAGGCTGTTCCCAGTAGGAGAGGACTCCAAGACTCCCTTCAGTGCTTCCAGTATTTAGGCTGGAACATGCTTCCCTAGTCAAGATTTACCCTTCATCTGGAACCAAATGCTAAGATGGAGGAACATTTTCATGATTTAAGATGCTATTCAGTTGTAATAAAAAAGTAATTTTGTTTCTTCCAAACCTCCAGATTATTATGGAGATTTTTCTGCTGAGTCTTATTTTAAAAAGGCATTATGTACATCAAGACTGACATAGCCATAAGGAATTGTAGAAATTTTAATATCAGTTGATGTGGATGAAAAACTAAAATTTCCATATTTTAAACTCTCAGATGACTTTTAAATGGATAACATTAAATTACTGACAGAAATGTTCAGTATTTTCTCATCTGCATACTATTGTTTCTTGGTAGAGGAAAGTTGCAATCTGATTTGTTAGGGCATGTGGCCATTTTACCACTTTGTCCCCAAGCTTGTGGCAAAAGTGGGGGGTGGGGGTGGGGAGAGAGAAAGACGGAGAGAATCAGTAGCAGAAGCAAGATCAGTAAGTATCTCAGAAGGGAATATATTTTTTTAATTGCTCAAAACTATATTGAATTTTTGTTCTTTTTCTCATGACACATAAAGGAGAACACTTGGAATAAGAAACTGCCCAGCATAATCTTTTGTTCAAAGACTTTCCAGTTACATTTTTGTGTGTGACCATATTTTTGTAATGCAGCAGTTAGGAGTCTAACTGTCAGAATTCATTTTATTTTTTTCATCCAATGGCATGAGAAAAGGTAACAAATATTAATCCTACCTTAGCTCTCTGATACCAAATATTTTAAAAAGAAGACAATTAAGACTTTGTAATGAGGGGCTGAGGTTGTGGCTCCGTGGTAGAGCCCTTGCCTTGCAAGTATGAGGCACTAGGTTCAAGCCTCAGTCAGCACCACATAAAAATAAATAAGCAAAATAAAGGTATTGTGTTCATTACAAAGACTTTTTTAATGAAACCATTGAAATCTTTCTAATGTCTATTCAGAATGTAAAGTCCTATGAAAAAGATGCAGGTATCAGGGAAATCATTGTAAAATAAACCAGCTGCTACTGAGAGTCTCATACTTTTTAGTTACCACCCTTTTCTCTAACAGATCCTAGCACAGTTCCTAACATATACTAGGCATAGATATTTCTTTATTGAGGGCTTGCTAAAAGTAATAAAAATCCAAGTGTAATTAGCAAGAGCTAGTTCATCTAATAGGCTCTAATTTTACCCAGTTAGATGAAGAAGAGTGGCAATTCTTACAGAAGATACAGGAAGGAAGGAGGGGGAGGAGAAAATAATATCTTCATCTAATTTTTTAAAAAATACATTAAGGTACTTTTATGTTTCTAGGTTCAAGAAGGAAGATGGAACTAAGGAAAATTGGTGTCTATTGATTATCTACCTGTGCCAGGCACTTGGCTAAACTGTTCTTTTTTTAAATGTAATCCAAGCTACTTCAATTTTTCCCTGATATAAGGATTACTTAGAAAAATTAAAATCAGAGAGAATAAAAGAAATTGAATCTTTAATTAATAGCGAAGCTTACTGAGTTTTACGTCTTAAGCCAGAGTACTCAAAGTCGTGTATAATTTCCTAAGATTGTCCACACCAAAATAAATTCTAAGTAAGGTATAAAACTTTCTTTAATTGATGATATAATTCAACTTTGAAGTTAAATAATGCTCAATTCAGCCTTTTTTTCTTGGACATTTAATTCTTCAAAAACCAATCTTTCTAGTAACTTTCAAAGCCTAATTATTCTAGAGTTTGAACAAATATAAAAAAAACTAATCTCTACCTTATTATCAGGCAACCTAATGTTATGACACTCTGTCATCATCCCATGGTAGGATATGTAAGTCACAGGGGATGCAGAAAAGGAAAAACATTAGGTAACAAAACACTGTGTCTACATTAAAATGTTGATAATGCTGATAATTTCTGCATGGTAGGATGTTAAGTAATTTAAATTTCTCATTTGGTTTACTTGTGATTTATATTAATTATTTATATTGCTTAGGTAAATAAAAAGGGGGAAATGTAAGAATTAAAAGAACTGGATGACATGGAGAGCCACTGCACAGAGGAGAATGTCATCCAGACTTATTCTTCTAATGGTCAAGGGTTTTGACAAAAAGACTGGGGAGAAAAAATTCCTAAGACATAACAACACACATACACACACACAGGCTTGAATGCAAGAGAACAGGAAAGAAGAAAATAGAGAAAAATCACCCCAAATGTTCCTACCATACTAGGAACTGGGCAGCTGCAGAGAAGGCTCTGTGCAGAGAAAGAAAGGGAGCAATGGGGATTTTGAAACCATTTTCTCTGTTAACATATTTGACTTCAGCTGGCCTAAGTGCAGCAAATGCTTCAATGTTTTTATTTCAGTTTATTTGTACTGCCTAATTTTAATAACATTTTCCATGCTGTCAAGTGCATTAATATCCTTGGTCTCTTCTCACTTTCTACAGACAATTCTGTTTCATCACATGGCTTTTGCACGTGCCATTCCACATGGAACAACCCATTCTCCCATCCTCTGACCAGCTCTAAGTCAATCTCTAGGTCTCAACTCACAGATCACCCCTCTGAGCTTTTGATGATCACCCAAAATCCCTGATGTCAAGTGACAGTGGTCATACCACTGTGACTTCCATACTGCCCTCCGTTTTACTCCCTACTTCAACCCCTGCATTACTGCCTTTGTGGTCTTTCACCCAATTTGTAATGGCTACTTGATTGCTTATTTTTTGTCTCCCTCATTAGTCTATAAAGTCCCTGAAGACAAGACCACATCTGTCATCACAGTTGTGTCTCCAACATACATGTGGTTAATAAAAATTTGCGATAAATGAATGCTCTCATGGAAAAGTGGTATAGTACCCAAAGCAGGATTTTTAGCCCCATTTCATAGGTCAGGAAATCTCAGAGATGCCTCAGTGACTTGCCTTAACTCACATAATTTCAAGTATAACTTAGATCCTTCTACTCAAATCCAAGATTTGATTCATACAGTTTTCTAGTTGGGCAAGACGGCAGTTTATGGACCCTCAGTGCTTCTGCTTCTCCATCTATAAAATAAGGAATACAATAGAAACCTGGCTCATGAATGGTACAATTACATAAATTACTATGTAAAATTACTTTGCACAGTGCCTGCTGTAGTTTGGATCTTTAATGTCTCCCAAAGGCCAATGTATTAAAGGCTTACTCCTCAGAGTGGTGCTATTGGAAAGTGGTAGAAACTTTGAGGGGGGGAGGAAAGTGGGAGATTTTAGGTCATTGAAGGCTTGCCCTCGAAGTGAATTGTGGGACCTCCTTCTTTTCTTCTTTCTCTTTGCATCCCAACCATAAGGAGAATTGTTTACTATGCTACACACTGCCGTCATGATGTGCTGTCCCGCCATATACCAGAAGCCCAAAAGCAATGGATCTGCTTGATCACAGATTGAAACCTCTAAAATTGTGAGCCAAAGTAAACTTTTTTATCTCTATAAGTTCATTATCTCAAGTATTTGTTACAGTAATGGAAAGCTGACTAACATGGTGCCTGATACACACTAACACACGTGGTGAGCTCTTGTCATTGTTATTGTGTGATTGTAGGAGCAAATGTGACTCCATTTTGTTTTATGACTTCATCCTGTAAAACAACCATGCCAAGAGTCATGACTGGAACAAGATGTTCTTTTCCTTTTGCTATAGAATCCTTTAAGAACACGGAACTACCTAATGGGGCATTGTTTCTGTAACTAGGGTAACGGGGCTCTGTTTCTGTAACTGGGGTGACTGGGCTAACTGTGATGGGTTAGGCTTCCCTCCGCTTGACTGCACTGTCCCGCTTCTGTAACCTGGCTTGCTTGCATTGGCTAGACCCCCTGAACATCCCTTTTTGTGGTTTTCAGGCTTATAAGGAGTGCTCTTGCAATTGTTCGGGGCTGATCAGGGGAACAGCTTTATGTTCTGGTCAGCCGCAACTGGTGTGCTTCAATAAAGGCTTGATTAGAATATACGTGAGTGGTCTGGAAATCAGTTTATGAAACCCTGGGAGGAAACTTTAACTATAACAATTGCACTATGCAGTTTAGCTCAGGCGTTTCTCAATGTTCCTTTTTTTTCAGTACCTCTTTTCAAAAACATAAATGTTTCATATGTTCTAAAAATAAAGACTGTGTTTTTAAAAATCACATTAAAGGAATGGTAATTTTAAATAGAACCACACCTAAATCCTACCCTGGAGCTAAGACAAGCACACTTTCCCTTCTCCATCCACTACATGAGAATTACCACTCAAAGGAAATAAAAAGCCTCAGCCTAACAGTGAATTCCAAAATGTCAAAGCCATGATCCCCAAATAGCATAATGACCTGTGTACGTTTTGCAGTGTAGGAGAAATAGCAAAAGAATAAAACTTCTGAAAACTAGTGAAAGGTGTTTGGGGGAAATGAAGACTCAGGCAAAGGAGCCATGTGACCCTGGGAGCTCAGGGTCACATGGCTCCTTCGACAAAAGTCATGTCTGTCACTGGCTCTCCAGCACCACAGAAGAATAAAGACAAGGACCCCAAGACTCGCCTGAGCTAGGCTGAGCCTGAGCTGTCTGGACAAACTACTGTGAATGATCTTAACCTCTTCTCAGTCCTTGAAATTCAACAACCTTCCATTCCGTATTTGGGGATTATGTATTTCCTTTGGGAAATACCTTATTTCCCAGAAAAACAGAAGAGTCTGATACTAGACCTCAGATCTTGATGGTAGTGGTGCAGGAGAGGTGGGCGGTTTTGCTGCTCAGAAGATTAAAGAATAATAAAATAAAAAGATGAGGCTGAGATGTCAAAGACAAGGGGGCACCTCACAGTTGTGCATCCTGTGATTGTTTACCAGTCATACCCTGAGTCCCTCCTACCCCTGGGAGCTGTGGAGGTTATGAACATTTATGAGTGATATAAAGGTTCTTCTCTATTTGCTTTAATTTCTTTGCTTGGCAACACAATTCTTTGACCACTAGAGGGAACTGCTTCATCAGTTGTACCATAATTGACACTAAGCCTCCCCATCCCAGGGCCTGTGACTATAGTAATATCACTTTGTATCAGTTACCTGAGAAGCATAAATTGAACATTAATCCAATTTTCTCTCCTTCATGACCTGCAAAATATGCTCTCCTGACCTCAGAGCTATGAGGATAGAAATGCCTGGTTCCTTACCACCGCCTACCTCCTGGCTCTGCCTTTAGGCCCCCAAGATTGAACCCCTACTGAGTCAACTGTGAGTGGTAAACTGAGAGCATCCTCAGAAAATTCTACCAGTAAGCAGTTTAAAACTATGACTCCCTTCCTCCTCCAAGAAGAGTACTCATTTCCAAAACCCTCACTAGGCACTAGATTAAGTGAAACAGGAACCTGGGGAGGATATTGGCTCAGCAACTTCCCGTGGGCCAAACGGCCACTGTGCTCTGTGCCAGCTAAGACCCAGATTTCAAGTATGTGCCATCCCAGGCCCAAAACTCAGCCCTCCTTCCCTGCTACTGTACAAGCTTCCCCTTGTACACAGAAGCCACAGTGAGGAACAAAGCAAGACAGAGAAGAAAGAGGAGATCCAGAAGGACAATGGCAAGGGCAAGAGGAGGGGTAGATCCTTTAAAGGAAAGGATGCCCCTGACAGCTCAATTTTGAATCAACTCAATTTAAATTCTAGGTAATTAGACCAAAATTACATTCTAAATCAGAATAAAATTGATGTGGCAGAATTAAAATTGTTTCCTTTATTTTATTTTTTAGGTTAATATTCTCTCTCCTCCCTCTCCCCTCCCATCATGCAAATGGGAGTCATAAAAATTGAGTTCTACTACAAAGTGGTTTGGAATTACATATTTACAAATATTTACAACTATTTGGAATTACATATTTACAAATAAGATGCTGAGAGGTACATAACTGCCCTGCCTAATGATTGGGTCCTAGAAAAGACTTTGAAGAGCATCTAATCCAATTCACCTTGTATTGAAAGGGAATATGAGAAATTGGGGAGCAATTATCTCAGGATCACCATGCCAGTTACTAATAGAGCCAGGACATGATTCCACACTTCAAAGACATGTGAGCCTTAGAAATCAAGAGCCATTTTCATCTGTACTCATTGAAGGTAGAATTTACTGAGTTCAGTAGATGAGATGTTGCAGTTTCAGATTTACAAACATAAATAACTCCTTTGCCCTTGGGATGAACCAACCAGCTTGCAATGAGACTGTCTCTCTGCTCTTTGCTCTCAACAGCAATTCCCTTTGCTGTGACTTTCAGTTTTCTGCAGTGCCAGCCAGTCGTGACTGGTTGCAGCATCTCTAACAAAATATGTTAGATTCTGTTGTAAGATCCTGTGGTTGCATTACAAAGCTAAAAATAGAACTATGTTGTATCATCTGATATTTTCAGATGATCAGCTACACCATTCCCCTTCTTTCTGAAAATAACAGACACGAGTGGATTTTTTAATTCTGTTATTTGAACAGGCCAATACAGAGAACAATGGTCATTTCACAGGCAAACCTAGATTCAACTGTACATTCAACCCATTACCCCAACATATTTTCCCTCATTACTTTTCTCTAGCCATATTCTTTTGCCCTATTTTTAAATTTTATTTTATATAATCATGTATTTCTGTAATTCAGATTAAAGAGAAGATAAAGACAAGAATCAATTAATTTTAATTTCTTCAGTTTCAACCAAACTTTCATTTTCCCATCATCTCATATTTTTTTTTGCCCAAATCATATAAAGCAAAATGAAAAGAAATGGGGGAATCCTTTTATTGGGGATGTAAAGTACTGTTCCTATCATACATAAGTAATTAGTTTCGTATAGTGTCTATAAGCATAGAGGGCAGCATCAAATAGACATGTTAGTGATGTATTTTTTACTGTCCGTGAGGATATAACCTGAATTTAAGGTCATAATAAAACTTGATTTAGTGAAACAAGAGTGAGATTCAACTTCATAAAAATCAGGAAATATATTGCATATCTTACTTTAGTAAGTATTTCAATTTTATTTTCATATACATTCACCCAGGTAAAACAACCACAATAACTTTTTGTATGTGTGTGCTGGGATTACATCCATGGCCTTGTGCATATAACATATGTTCCACTACTGAGCTACATCTCCAGCCCCCACAATAACTATTTTTAAACTGAAATATATTAACATATTACCTACTCTTCAAAAACTAGTAAGAACCTACAGAACCTAAATAATACTCATTTGAAACATGAATTGAAAACCTGTATCAATACAAAGCCAAATTTAAGATCAGACCCAGGAATAGTAGCCCTTTGCTCTTGGCAAACTATAAAATGAATAGATTTCCTCCCTTTGTGTCATACACTCCACTTAGGGGCTCTCTTGGACAGTGTTAGTATTAAAATACACAACATTATCTAGAATGTAAGTAAGAGTAACCCACAATTTCTTTCTTTTGTGATTCTTCACTTTAAATTACAAGTTTCAATTCATTTCAGATTTTGACTGATCTGTACTTTGTTTAGCTCTTTTTAAAAAATGTCTATATTCCTTGGCTGTTTCTAATCAAGGAAGTGAATAGATATCTTAGCAAGAGAGGGCCTGAGGAAGATTGCAAGCATTATACTATGCTTTGTTGAGTGGGTTCAGAATAGTTTATAATATATTATCATAAAAACAGATTGACATCAATAGCATAATTGCTGCATGAATAATCTTAGAACAAGTGAGACCTTTCAAGGCTTTTTTTTATTGTAAGCAATCATTATGTTCACCACATAAGACAAATGCCTTCTGGGATTTTTTTTTTTTAAACAAGTCTCAGCTTTCTCTACTTTGTCTTTCTTGGTTTCAATGTAAGATATCTAAATGATGAAAGATGCTGGCTGTTCTGTATATAAGGATAATTCTGTACAGTCAATGGTGATTTATTCAGTTAATGTAAGAAAGTTGCATATGTAATGAAATATTGGTTACCATCAAAATATTGCCATTATAATATTTGGCACCAAAATTTAATAGCTTTTTCTATTTGAAGATGCCAAAGAACATTATTTCAAGACCTGCAGTGGTACTAGATGACAAGGATAATGTGAATCCAACTTACATAAAAGAAACAGAATCACAGAGATTAAGAAAAGACCCAGACAAAAATTTTTTTTAACCAGTGATAAAATGGAAATAAGCCTAGACTCCCACAACTGCTGCTGTACTGGATGTGGCCTCATGAGGGAACAGAAGCTTGGTAATTAGGACTTCTGATTTCCACAGATGTTTTCACTTACTCTTCTGCCCTGCCTTACCTTAGCACTAATGAATGCAGTATTATCTTGCAATTGATGATTGAAAACTAAAAAGCTTTCTTCAACTCTTTAGAGCAGAAACCAGTTTCCTCCTTTTCTCTGATTTTCTCCACATTTCATGGAATGTGCAAGTAAAAAATGAAGTCGTGGATTGGCCAAAGTTAAAGAAGTTTCTTTACTCTCAGAATTCCCAGACTTTACTGTGTTGACACATATTGCAAAATCCCCAAGAGGGAAATGTTAGTTGCAGATTTATGGACCCACCCAAAAATCTCTATTTCCTAGGTTTGGGAGGGAGAGTAATGTCTAATCCTCGGAGCTTTACATAGCAAAGGAGAATTAAGATAGAAGATGAAATTAAGGTTGTTAATCAGCAGACCTTAAAATAGAGAGGTTACCCTGGATTACCTGGGTGGGCACAATGTTAGCATAATGGTTCTTAAAACTGGCGGCAGGAAGGCTAGCATGTGCGAGGCACTGAGTTCGATCTTCAGCACCACACAAAAATAAATAAATAAAATAAAGGTATTAATGGAAAAAAAAACTGGCATCAGGAGACAGAAGAGAGCCAGTTTCAGAGAAATGCAGCATAAGAATCATTCAATCAGCCCTCGTTGTCTTGGTATATGGCAAAAGGCAAATGAATGTGGGCAATAGACAGAAGCAGGAAAGGGGAAGGAAACAGACTGTCCCCGACAGCCCCTAGAAGGAAAGCAGTCCCCTCACACCTGACTACAGTCCCCTGCGATCCATTTCAGACTTCTCACCTCCAGAACTTTAGGGTAGTAATTCTGTGTTGTATTAAGCTGCCAAAATTGTGATCATGTGTTATTGTGGCCATAAGGTACATATTATTAATATCCCATCAGCATCTCCCAGGATGGCAGTTTATTGCACTTAGGGAAATGTCATTCTACCTGAAATAGGAACCCACATCAGACTGCCAATTCACACATAAATATTATAGAATAATTCATTTTTATTATAAGAAAATCATTGATATTTAATTGTGTCAACCAATCTGAGTGTGTGTGTGTGTGTGTGTGTGTGTGTGTGTAAAATGTGTTCCCTACAAAAATCTAAGAAGAATCTTTTCAAAAAATGGAGGTATAATATTTGTACATCTTTGTAAGGTACATTGAGGTAATTCAGTACATGTATAATAATCAAATAAGAGTAACAAGCATTTCCATCTCTTCCCATTAGTCATTTTTATATGTCGAGAATTTTGTACTGTTTTTTCATTACTTTGAAATATAGCATAGGTTGTTTAACTAGTAGTTAATCCCACTGTGTCAAAGAAGGATCAGAAGTAATTCCTCCACTCTGTGTGTTAGTGTTTTTTATTGAATTTCCATTCTTCATTCCCACTTCCCATCCCAGTCTCTAGTAACCACTCTTCTATTCTGTTCTTTTATAAGAGAACAAGTAATAGGTCAAAAAATGAAAAACATTCTACCACAAATGAGTGAGAACAGGTGATATTTGTCTTTCTGTGTTTGGATTACTCCATGTAAGAAAACAACCTCCATGAAGCTCCATCCATGTTCCTGCAAAGGACAGGATTTCATTCCTTTAGTTACTGAATAATTTTCCATAGTGCATATATCCCACATTTTCTCTATCCATTCATATACTGAAGGGCATCTGGATAGATTCCATATTTTAACTATTGTGAATAGTTCTGCAATAAACATGAGTGTGCAGTTATCTTTTTAGTATAATGATGTCATTTCCTTTGGATATATACCCAATAGTGGAATTGCTGGAATATATATGGTAGTTCTATTTTTAAATTTTTTGAGGAATTGCAATTCTACTTTCCATAATGGCTCTACTAATTTACATTCCCATCAATAGTGTATGAGTTCCCCTTTCTCTACATCCTCATTGGCATCTATCTTTTTTTTTTTTTTTTGGTCTTTTTGATGATAGCCATTCTAACTGGGGCGAGATGATATTTCACTGTGGTTTTGATATGCATTTCCATGATGATTCGTACAACTAAGAATTTTGTTGTTGACTCTTTACATGTCCTTTTTTGAGAAATGTCTGTTCACAGTTATTTGCCCATTTTTAAACTGGATTGTATTTTTGTTCTGGTTATTTGATTTCAACTTTTTCTTATATATTCTAGATACCAATGCTTGTTGAATGTACAATTTATAAATATTTTCTCCCATTCTGTAGATTGTCTCCAAGTTCTGTTTATTATTTTATTTTCTGTGTAGAAGCTTCTCAGTTTAATATAATCCCATTGTCTAGTTTTACTTTTGTCACCTGTGTCTTTAGGTCCTACTAAAACATCATTGCCTACATCAGTGTCTGAAATGTTTCCTTGGTTTTTATTTGTTTTGTAGTAACTTCATAGTCTCAAGTCTTTCATTCATTTTTATTTTTTGAGTTGATTTTTATGTATGGTAAGAAGAATAATCCAGTTTTATTCTTCTGCATATGTATTTCCACTTATGCTAGCATTGCTTATTGAAGGGACTGCCTTTTTTCCCTTGTATGTTCTTGACACCTTTTGTCAAAAATCAGTTGGCTATATGAACATGGATTAGTTTCTGGTTCCCTATTCTGTTCCATTGGTCTATGTGTCTGTTTTTATGCTGGTGCCACGCTGTTTAGTTACTATAGTTTTGAGTGTGTTTCAAAGTCATCTATTGTAATGCCTTCAACATTATTATTGTTTTGTTTTTGTTTTTGTTTTTGTTTTGGGGTTTTTTCTCAGGATCTCTCTGTCTATTCTGGATCTTGCGTAGTTCTATATGAATTTTTGGAATTTTTCTATTAATATGAAGAAAGTCATTGGTGTTTTGATGGAAATTGCATTGGATCTAAGATGTCTTTCGGCAGTATGGTCATTTTAATAATGCTGATTCTTCTAATTCATTAACACAGATTATTTTTCCATTTTGTGTGTGTGTGTGTGTCCTCTGTAACTTCTTTCATCAGCATTCCATAATTTTTATTCTAGAGCTCTTTCACTTTCTAAATTAAATTTATTCCTCAATATTTTTGTAGCTATTGTGAATGAGATTGCCTTCTTAATTTTTTTCAGTAAATTCATCATTGACATGTAAAAATACCATTGCTTTTGTATCCTCCAACTATACTGAATTTGTTTATAAGCTCTAACAGTTTCTGAAGGAGTATTTAGGTTTTTCTAAGTATAAAATCATGTCATCTGCAAACATGAATAATTTAACTTCTTCCTTTCTAATTTGGAGGCCCTTTATTTCTTTCTCTTGCCTAAATGCTCTTGCTGAGACTTCCAGTGCTTTACTAAATGAGAGTGGTAAAAGTAGACATGCTTGTTTTGTTCTCAATCTTAAAGGACATGTTTTCATCTTTTCACATTCAGTATGATATTGGTAGTGGGATTTTCATATATAGTCTCTAATATTTTGAGGTATTAGAAGTATTTTGAGGTACATATTTTATTAAATATCTTTTCTGCATCTATTCAGATAATCATAGGATTTTCGTCCTTTATCTGTTTATGTATTGTATCATGTTTATAAATTTATATATTAAACCATCCTTGCATTCCTGGGATGAATCACACTTGGTCATGGTTTATGATCTTTTTTATGTGCTAGTGAATTCAGTTTGCTAGTATCTTATTGAAAATTTTGGAATCTATGTTAATCAGGGGTATGGGTCTATAGTTTTCTTTTTTTTTAATTTTATCTTTGTCTGTTTTTGGTATTAGGGAAATGCTGGCCTTGTAAAAAAGAGTTTGTCAGGTTTCCTTCCATTTAATTTTTTGGAGCATGTGTATTTCTAACAAGTGCCCAGGTAACACCCTTGCTAATGATCTGTGAAGCACACTCCAAATAGCAAACTAAAAAGAGGACAATACATGTTGTACTCTGAATAATTCCCTGCTCTGGAAACTGTTTTAGTCAGTTTTTTTGCTGCTGTGACTAAAGGACCCAGCAAGAACAATTATAGAGGAGGAAAAGCTTATTGGAGGGCTCATGGTTTCAGAGGTCTCTATCCATAGACAGCAGGCTCCATTCCTGGGCGCTCGAGGTGAGGCTGAACATTTGGCTGAAGAGTGGCAGAAGAAAGCAGCCCACATGATGATCAGAAAGCAGAGAGAGAAAGATTCCACTTTCCAGATACAAACATATACCCCAAAGCCATGCCCCAATTCCCAGCTCCTCTAGCCACACCCTGCCACTTCAGTTACCACTCAGTTAATTCCTATCAGGGGAGTAATTCACTGATTGTGTTAAGACTCTTGTAACCCAATCATTTCTTCTCTGAACCTTCTTGCATTGTCTTGCATGTGAGCTTTTCGGGAATACCACATCTAAACCATAACAGAAACCTTTCTATTATCACAGGACAGCAAATGCCCCTCATGCTTTTAAAGCCATTATTGATCTTAAGCAGAAGATATTAAAGCAATTTCAGTTTAAAACTTAAAAAACTCAGCTTCCAGTTCTTATGGTACATTTTTAAATTATAAAATATATTCTCATTAAAAATAATTTGCAAAAACAGAAAAATAATAATTTTAATCACCCACAATCCCAGCATCCAAATAAGCCCTATAAACTCTTTAATGTATTTTCTCCAAGACTTTTTTCTCTGCAGAGATTCTATTTTATGTTTTTGAAGTCATATTGCATATCTCAATTTTTATCTAACATCACATTCATATACACATCTACAGTGTAGCAGATTGAATTATATGTACCAACTCTTTACTCTCCAAATAGAATCATACATTCACTCTCTTGCCACTTTGGTGTAGTCTCTCTCCTTCCTCCTAATGCAAACATGATTTCACTCTTTCCAAGTTAGTAGTAAACAGGGAATAATTCCTCACACCTTGATTTTGGTCTTGACCTAGTGACTTAAATTGGTCAAAGGAACATTAGTGGACAGTTGATTTAAAAGGTAGCTTCTATTGTTTATGTATAGAAAGACCAACAGATAAGTACTACTGTCATTGAAAAGATGGTTTGTTATACACAGAGATCTCAAAATAAAGGGGTATGACGTTACATTGCACAGGTGTTGGGGGGGCACATGAGATATCCCAAGGATCAATCAGACAGGAATAAAGGGGAAAATGTGGGCAAAAACTTCTAGTGTGGTTTCTGTGTGAAAGAATTGGTGAGACAGGGTAAGCAGATTTAAAATTAGCTAGTTTAAATAATTTCAAGTAGACTCTGTGATATAGGTGTACCACGGTGATTAGGGCAGGAGAACGCTGGTCTCTTAGAATAAAAAGTTGGTGGAGGAGTTGGTGAGTATATAGTATATAGGTGTTGATTGACTGGCTTGCATATGGAAGGCAAGTTATTTGCTATCTCTGGGAATTAGTTAATCTGGGATAGCAAGACCCCAAGATGTCAAAGCATCCAAAATGCAGAATGTTAAAGCATAATTAATCCAAAACAATGCAACCCAAGTCTTGGGATATGTTAAGAGGTTGGGCTTCTTCTCTTGCAATGTGATTGTCCACATTGAGAAGAGCTCATATAGCCAGGGCTATAGAACAACCACACGTGGAGCAGACCTGAACTTTACTAGAGGCCAGGAGCTAGGCCCAGCTAATATTCAACCAGAAGTGAAGCCAAACCCCAGCCAATTCACATAAGAAAGAAATTGATGCTTATTTCTTCATGTCACTGAGATTTTTTGGTTGTGATATACAGCATTATCATGGCAATTGCTTGATAAGGTAGAAATTGGTGCTCAAGGTGACATAAAAAATTTCAACATGTCTATCAACATATCTATTCAGCATATCTATCAACTTTGGGAAAACAGATATTGTTATATAAGGCTAGGAAATGTTGTTCTAGAGTAGTGAAATATTCATTTTAACTCTTACATTCAATAAATTAAAAGACAGAAAATGAACTCAATAATGTGATGGGCAAGCAAGTTTCAAGGCCCTATGTTGATAGATAGGTACATGGGTGGTTAATAATTATATTTCAAAAGTTACAAAAAGAGATGAGATCATAGAAAAGCATGGCTGATTTGCAAGCACAATTGATAATTAATAGAGTTCAGAAATTCTAAATTTTTCAGAAATGAAAAATTAGCCTGTATTAAGAAAATTTTTGTCAGCTTGGACTAAGAATGATTTTAAAATCTGAGATATAAAAATACCTCTGAATTTTTCCTCCCCCAACTTCTCAGGAAGCACACTAGGAAAGCTGCTTAGTCACCAAATAGGGCATGCCCTCTTTAGAAGCAGCCAAAGGGCACTTGGCTTCTCAAAGACTGGTGCCAAGAGCCATGGGAAAAATGAACTGGGATTTGGGGTGTTTACCTAGCAGGCTGTGATGGAATCTAATCCAAGCACATTCCCTTCCTCAAGATCTGGGAACCTGGCAACGTTAACCTACTAGGATTTCCAAATTGCCATAACTTCATGACTGCTATGTGCGTCTCACTCTTTCCTTATTAGAATGCGGGTGTTTACTCCAGTTATCTTATTCCTGTTCCACTATTGTATGATGGGTATGGGAGGGGGAGACCCTGGTTTTTAGTTTAAAGGCCTCTAGACTGGAATAAATCACATCAAAAGTTGACATAGTTCCCAAGATGCCATCTGTTCTAGGCTGATGCCATCAGGGAATAAGATTTTTGAGAATCTTGAGATCTTCAACATAAGTGGGAGGGATATGAATAATAGTATGGGGAGCAGACTGTAATAAACTGGATTATTGTGCTAATTCTTTATTCCCCTGTGTTGTAATTATACATAGCACATTCTTATCACGTTCTCATGGACCTCAGAGGGGACTTCCCTACCCTTTGACTTTAGGTTAGGCCATGTGACTTGCTTTAGCCAATGAGATGATAACAGACATGAAGTGAACAGATGCTTACAATGTGCCATAGGGTTACACTTGACCTTCTGCTTTTCCAAAGTCTGGCATGAGAAGACTTACCCCATAGCAGATGTACCTTCAACTTGAGCTGCAAAATTAATATGGTCCCCAAATTAAGGTGCTTCAACTTAAGATTTTTTGGCTTAAGATGGTATAAAAGCAGTAAAAACTATATCTTTAATTTTGAATTTTTATTTTCTCCCAGGCTAGTGATACACAGTAAGATACTCTCTGAGAGGTTGTGTAGCAGGACACAAGCTACAGTTGCCAGTCAAACATAAATTGTCATAAGCAGAAGCAACCAATACTGTACAGTATACTATGTAATTAAGCTATAAAGTTAGAGGGTTTAAGTATATTAAATGCATCTTCAAATTATCATAAACTTAGCACCATCTTAAATCAAGGAGCTTCTATACTATACGGTATACCTGAGCCCAGAGCTGGAACCAAGGCCAACTTATCTGAGACCAAAAGCAGAGCCCACCCTATCCTTGCTAACTTGCATATATATGCATTAAAAATACATTTTTCTATCATTTCACCCAGATTTAATGTGTATTTGTTATGCAGATTTATTTAGGCAATAGCAGATTAAGACAAGTATTTCCCCATGTCATTACATATTCTTTAAAACACACTTTAATAAATATTTTAATTTCATGAAGTATTTTCATTTAGATAACCATTCCCTTGATTTTGAACTATTTAGGTTTTTGTTTTTATCTAAGTTCTTTGACTTCTATTTTTTGCTTCTTTTAACAATGACATTAATAATATATTGACGCATACAATTTTTCATACTTTAGTTTATTTTTGTAGAATTCAGACTGGATAATAACACCCACTTCATAGGACAACTATGAGGAATAAAAGACTTAAAATATTGTATATGAAGTGCTAAGCATATTATCTGTCATGTAGTAAGCATTCAATAATGATTATTATTCCTATTTTTTGTTGTAGTCTTAGAAGTTGGAAATTCAAAGCTCTTAACATGAAGTACAAAGTTGTTTTCCAGAGTTATACTGCTTTCCACTGTCTATAGCACTGTATCAGTTTAGTTTTGGCACACCATCAAACAGCTGTTAGTTTTTTTAACCTTGGTTATTTTGACAGATGAGAAATAGTATCTTAGTAATATTTTAATTTTGTAGTTTTGATTGCAAGTGAGGTATACATTTTTTATGAGTTCTCTAACCACTTACATTTTCTTTTCTGTGAGTTATCTTTTAACATAGCTGTTTCCATCGGGTCATGATGCTGGTCTTCCTCTAGCCCATTAGAATCACCTGATACCAAAGGCCTAGCTGATTTCTGTGCTATACATCATGGTGGCCACATGTGACTACTACTTGTATATCTAGTGTCACATGCTAATAGGGTAATATTTTAGATATATTAGTTTCAGTAAAATATACCATTAGGTTTTATTTTATCTGTTATTTTATGTTTTTTAAATGTAGCTCCTAGAGAGTGTTAAACATCATATTTCTGTTAGATAGCTCTGGTTAGACCTTTGGGTATCACTTAATTTGAAATTCTCTGGTGTCAAAACTCTCGCTGTCCTCACCTTCACGTTGGACTCTCATCCTATTGCATGGTCCTTTGCCTGTGGTCTGTTGTCAAACCTTCTAGATAATGCTGCTCTGAGTTCAAATCTATCTCCTCCAAGTCTCTGCTGCATTTTACCTCCTCCTAATTCACTTTTCATTCTCCTGTGATTAATGCTCCCACATCTCACAACACATGTCTATATTCTAGTATATATTCCTGGACGAAATGGCAAACTGGATTAGGATTTTAAACCCTACATATGATTTAAATAGATTATATTCACTATTCTCTATACATTCATATTCTATTTATGTATCTTATTTACATAGAAAACATATGTTTATAATTCTATTTCTATCATTCGAACATGAATTTTTCAATGCTGAGTTATTTTATATTGTGATATTGAAAGGTCACAAACATAAAACGTTAATAAACAATCTCATATGTTTTCCAAATTCCCCTGTCTCTGCCCACGCTTTGCAATGCAACCCTAAATCCTCTCAAACCACATTAATGAAGACAATCAAAGGTTATAGCTGTAGTTACTAATGCTCAAAAGTTTTCCCAACACCAGTTCTAATTAACCAAAATGTCAGAGACATTTACTCATAATTCCTGGGGAGCTTTAGTCCAGAGGGTTGAGTGGGTTAATTTACCTGGCTAGGGTAGAATTGTTAAAAAACAACTATAAAGGTTTTAAGAAAAAGCATTCTGTGATGCTAATGCAAGGTAGAATTCTTAATTTATTAAAAGGTATTAGTATAAGTGACTTAGAAATTCAACCTCATTTTGTAGCTCTATGGTTCTTTCTGAATTCATGATCATGGGATTAATTTGCCCTTGGGAAATATCTGTAACACATTTTTAATGCCAGACCAACTTCTTCCAGTGCTCCTGCCCCAACCAAGACCAGCATGCTTCTTATCCACCTCCCTGACATCCAGAACACACAGGGAATTCAAACCAATTTGGATATGTATGCATGTAGAATAATAAGCTCAAGTGGACTCTTGGGGTGTTTCCTGGCTGTTGCTCAGCTCCCTACAAATAGTTTTCTATGTACCTTTGAGAGATGCTGAGAATACCCTGTTGGCCATTAACCTGTTAACAGTTTAGCCATTGTCTGTTCATACTGGCTATGAGCCCAGCTCCAAAACAGCTACAGAAAGTGGATGAAGGAAGAGTTTCCTTCCTCTAAGACTCACTGGGGACATACTCTGCCCACCTGAGGAAGAGCATTGGGCAGGCTTTGAATCCACATATTTTTAAAACATCCATTATTCTGACAATGGAGTTCCATGAAACTAGCTCTTATTCCTTTATGCAAGTCAAATAGAGACTTCCCCAAACACATTAGAGTACCAGGAAGTAAATAACTATTGCCTTGTTTTATGCATATGAGAAATTTCTGTGAAGATGCCTAAATATTTTGATTAATTTAAAAGTGGATGAGCTGATGTATTTACAACATCAAAGTAATTTTCTGATTGAATCTATTTCAAAATTGCTACATAAAAGGTAGGACATTCATCTTAAATAGCAATGTGAAAATGGGTGCTTTGGTATTCTGAGGTTTTCAGAATCTGATTTAAATACCAGAGTGATCAGTTTGGTGGGTGTAAGGGAAGGGCCTTGTTCTGGATTTAATAGTTGTACTGAATGTAAAATTATCTGCTGTACCTAGTGGGTATGTAATGATAATAAATAATACCAGTAAATATCAGAAAGGCAGTCAATGTTCTTTCTCCTATGTAGTCTCATTGAATCTTCAAAGCATTTGACTGGGAGGTTAAGACCATTTGTATTTATTACTGATATTACTGAAGATGAAACTTACTTCACAGTTTCTTACCAAGATCTAAGAGGAGCTCATCTGTTGAATTCAGTCATATCCTATCAGGTTAGAATTCCTAAAGATTGAGCTTGAGCTGTTTTTATGTGGGGTTCTAAAATGCAGTTGCAATCAAGTGTCAAAAGTATGTTCCTTTTTAATTCAGCAGCTGATCATTTTGCTTTGTGCTCCTCTCCATTTCCAAACTCCTGGAGCAATGGCACAAAGGTTTTTGAAACATTGCTGTAGTTTGGGTCTTATATGTGGTAAAGCATGGTTCCCAGCATTGTCTATTGGGAGATGATAGAACCTTTAAGAGGCAGGGCCTAGTGGAAGGTCTTTAGGTCATTGGGAGTGTGCGCTGGAAGAAGAGAGTGGGATCCTGATCTCTTCTTTTCACTGTCTTTTCATTATCTGATCATGAGATAAGCAGTTTTGCATTGCCACATGCTACCACCATGATGTTCTGCCTTACCACAGGCCCAGAAACAATGCTGCCAATCAATCTTGGCCTAAAACCTCCAAAATTCTCAGTTAAAACAAACCTTTTCTCTTTAAAAGTTGATTATCTGAGGTATTTATTATGATAATGGAAGCTGACTTATCCAGCTGGATTTTTCATGTACCCCATCTCTCCATTGTGTTCATAAGCCCCTTAGGTTTTACAATATATAAAACCTTAGTGCAAGGCTCTGGACAACTAACATGAACAAAGGTTCCTTGATAGTTAGGTTCTGTAAAATTTCAGAGTCTACCATAATGCATTATAATCTTGACTTCAAAGCAGAAAACCAAGAGTCACTAAGGACTGAGACACCCTGTTTAGCCACTAACAGAGGAGAAATTGGAGCTGAGCAATGGTCAGGCAAAGCCTGGAAGAGAAGAGAATCCCACTAAATGGCTTGAGAGTTCAAGAAAAGAAGCACCATTCATAGTCTGGGTTGCTGTTATTTCTTCAGAATCTTTCCAAGCACTCTCAAAGTTAGGGGACCAGAGCCCTTTCTCTTAGCATTTGACCAATTGCTGCCATCTGCTTCAGAAGTTGTCCACATGGTTTTCCTCATCATTGCTGGCAGCACAAACCTACTGGCTTTGCCTAACAATGACAATATTATAGAACTTTCAATTTAGAGGGATGCTGTATTGAAAGTACATAACCCATATCTAATCATCTAATTTTGTTGACACAAGAATTAAGAATGTAATGTAGTTGTGGTGCATCATTATTTTGGCACACTTTTTTCCCCTGGTCTTTCCCCCTTTTCATGCATATCATATAGGAAATTCTTAATTCGTTGCTTCAGGGAGAACACAAAGCTGATCAGAAAGCATTCATTTCCTCCACTCCCGGCCTAGAACAGGATTCTCTGAGATTGGTGACAAATAAAAAGGAGGCAATGAGAGTAGACAGAATGATGAGTCCAAGAGCCAGATTCTCTTCTTTCTGGGAAGTTCCCCTTGGGAGGTAACAATACATTGAAGAGAAGAAGGCTTCGTGAAGAGTCCAGGGACACTGGTCCATCGCCTCATAAAAAAGTTCCTTTCTGTAAGTGATTTAGCAAAAGTGTGTGAGCTTCCTGTTCTAAGGGCCATGTCGCAGGCCAAATGTGTCTCAGAGTAATTCAATGGGAACAGAGGACGAAAGGTCCAGAAGTCCTCCCACTCCCTCAATTTGCTAGCCAAGACACTATATAAATCCTTCAGGACTTTTGTCTAAACCCCAGGGAAGGAGGCAGAAACCAAAAATGATCTGAGATTGTTACCCTCAGATGCCAGCACAAGGATTAAACATCAAATTAAAGCTAGGTGTAATGGTACACACTGTAATTCCAACTACTCAGAAGGCTGAGGCAAGAGGGTTTCAAGTTGAAGGCCAGCCGGGGAAACTTAGTGAGACCCTGTCTCAAAATAAAAAGGGCTGGGAATGTACCTCAGTGGTAGAGTACCCCTGGATTCCATCCTCAATGCTGAAAAAGAAAGCATAAAATTGAGTAAGAGGAACTACTAAGGTTATTTTCCTAGATCAGTGAAGTGTGTGGACTGTGATTCATAGATCTACTATACAGATAAAACACATACAACACTTAGCACAAAAACATACTCAAATGTTATTTATATGATTATTGTTGATAATATGAGTGAATTCAAAATCCACTATAAAATTTGAAAGATATTTTCAACTTGTCATTTGACTTCCATGTAGTTGACATATATCCAGATGGAAAAAAAAAAGCATTGGCTCCGCTCTTTACTCTTTAAAAAATACATTCTTAAGAAAAGAAGAATGTTAATTAAAGACTCATTATCACTTTAGGGGAAAGAGAAGAAATATATAACAGAGGATAAATCTTGGTTCGTTCCATAAGAATTAGCCCTTGTCTCTATTTCATCCAGCACACTGACAATTTCTTGGCAAAGTATAGGAAAGTATATACATTCCTCTTAAATTTTTCATTCTGCTAGATTTACCATTCATTGTAACTATGCTACTTTTGAGTCTAAGTTCCAACAACCAATATTTTGGTTGCCCATCCAACATATTATCTTAAATGGAATCACTTTATTACTTCATTTCTATCAAAATTCTTTTTCCATCTCACCTATTCTCCCATTTTGCCATCTCAGCAAATCTCTCATTTTTAGATCATTCAGTCCATCTGCCTTTTTCTCTTCTACTCCCTGATAGCTGAGGGCTACTGGAGAAAAATCACTGATTGGTGCCAACTGGTGTCACAACCAAACCTGGCTACCAAATGCAGCTGGGTCCTCAGACCTTTGAAGGAGTTTCCTACCAGCTCTCTTCTGATGTCCTCACCCCTGGTTTTCAGTCATCTTTGCAAGCTCTTTTTTTCCTATTTTTAAATATTTGTGCTCCCCGCATTCTAGCCTTGGCTCTTATTCAACACACTCCTCCTGAGAAATCTCAAGCCACTGTGTAACTTTAACAACCACACAAGCTAATAATTCTCAGTGGCTTGTCTCCCGTCCAAGGTCTTCTGAGCTCTATGTCTGTACATTAATAGACATCCTCACCTACATCATTAACACATCTTAAACACAGGTCCAAAACTTAACTCCTTTTCTTTTATCCCATCCAGAACTCCTGGGTTTTGTTTGTTTATTTTGTTTTGTTGGTACCAGGGATTGAACTCAGGGGCACTCAACCACTGAGCCACAGCCACAGCCCTATTTTGTATTTTATTTAGAGACAGGGTCTCACTGAGTTGCACAGTGCTTCGCTATTGCTGAGATTCACTTTGAATTAGCGGTCCTTCTGCCTCAGCCTCCTGAGCTGCTGGGATTTTAGGCATGCACCACCACATCCCACTGTATTTTCAATTTTGATAAACACTATCACTATTGTGTTTTGTATACCTGCTCAGATCTCTGCCCCACTCTCTCTGGAATTTTTGTTTCTAACCCATGTTTATTAGCAAGTGACCATGTTGCCCATTTCTTCAATAAAGTGAGAAAAATAATATGCCTGCATCTAATTCAAATTCAGTGAATGTTTGCTGATTTAATCACTTCCATATCAATTGACTTAATAATCTTATCAAAAAAGAAAATGAATATAGTGAAAAGGCTTTTATTTAAGAACTAGTGCCAACCCTTTGGAATCATTCTTTTCCTTTCTTAACTGCTCACTAACAATCCATTTAATATTTCACTTGGTGTGAACATCAACTAATTGGTTTATAATTCATGAAAAGTTATGAGAATAAGTAGATTCTTCCTCTTGTCCCTTTTGGAATTAGAATACAAGCAGGTTTCTGTGTTAGGGTGTGGGCACCCTCATGCTAGGTAATTCCTCAGAAGCTGTCACTTGTGGCTCCACTATCCTTTTGTCCAGGAGTCTATGACGTGATTTATACCAACATGGCTAATAAGCACTCATTTGCATAGCTCTTTTTCTATTAATTTAGACTGGTTTAGATAGCTTTCTGGGTCTTAGATTCTTCTAATCATGTTTATTCTTTCCTTCTCACCAAAAACACCTCTCTTTGATTAAGAAGAAAAATAATTACTACATCAGCTAGATAGTTCTAGGTGGGTTTTTTTTCTTATTATCAGTTAACACTGCACAATTTTCTTTAAGCAGTAGGTATTCCTGACTCTTTTACTTTAAAAATGACTTTCAGAAACCACTTTCGTTGTCCTTTTTATTTTTTGCAAACCTCCACTCTCTGGGTTTTACCCTCTCTGACTCAGTTTTTCCAGGTTCCTAATTCCATTTCTGCTTAGTTTTCTTTTTCCCTGTCTAGCCCATGATTATATCATTTTAAATTTTGTATTAAAATGTCAATAACAATATTGGCACATTACAGGTATTGAGGATTTATTTTGTAGTAGTTTTATCACATTTAATTTTACAGTAATCCAATGAAATGAGTATCATTAAAATTCCTTTGTTTTAGATGTGAATGAGACTTAATATTCAGAACTTTCCTAGTCACAGAGCTGGTAAATAACAGAGCCAGGGGCTGAAACTCAGGTCTGAATTCTTGAAAACCAAAGCCCCATTGCCCAGGTTTATTCTTCTTCTACATAGAAAGTACCATTGAAAAGAGCTCACAAATGCAAAAGGCTCCAGAAACCATATAGGAAATGCACATGAATAAAGAGGGGCCAAGTGTTTACCTGGTAAACATGTTGAAATAGTCTATATTTCTACAAAGTAAACATTTTTCCTGGTTTGTTTGTTTGTTTGTTTGTTTTAATTTCCACTTTCAGGAGAGACAATAAGGACAAATGTTTCTCCAAGCACACCAAAAGTGATAATACAAGCTTGATGATAAATGGCAGTGGATACCTGGGTAAAGAAAATAACAAGAAATAGAAGCACTGTACTAAGCTGGAAAGCATGTTTCCAACCTCAGTGGTTCCAAGGTGCAAATCTCTGGCCAGCAGCAGTAGCAGCATCACCTGGGAGCTTGATAGAAATGCAAACTTGGGGACCCATCCCATACCTGGTAAATGAGAAACTTCAGGACAGGGCCCAGAAATCTGTAGTTTCACAAGTCAAGGGTTGTAGATGATACTGATGCATGCTCAGTTTTCAGAAAATCTGCTGTCCCTGAAGGAAATACCTGCCACTTGGTGCCAACTGATTGTTACCAAGTGGAAAATATGAATCTCGGGTCATCAGAACCTCCCAAGTTTAAAGGGAAGTCAGGAGTCTCAATGTTTTCATTCTTTCTATTTTTAAATGCTGCCTCACATATTTCTAATGCTGTATGGGCTAAATCATGTGTAGGTTACTTCTGTTTTACAAACCACCAGTTAATGACCTCATAACAAAATCTAAATTATTTTAGACATTACCATTACTTTATTACTACTTATTGAAATCTCAGTTGGCCCAATGAATCTGTATCCTTTTCATTATAACCATTGTTGTTCAGAAGAGTGATCTGCTCACCTTGCAATAACATTTTATGGAGTTTAATTGTTTGATCAAACTTTCTTTACCCTGCTAAGAATTATTAAGATATTATTCATGTTTGAACTGTAATTTGAACTACTATGAAACAAAACATTGGCTCTAAGGATTAATCAAACATTTGCAAACAAATGTACTTTATAAAATTATTTTTTTTGTTTAAATAATGATGGTGGTGTGTGTGTGTGTGTGTGTGTGTGTGTGTGTGTGTGTTTAGGACATATTGAAGACTTTCAAGTTAATTAAATCCAATTCTGTTTTAATCAGCTCATTAAAGGGCTCTATCCAGGGTTGTGTAATTTCAAGTTGGACAAATGTCTCTGAGAACCTACCAACTAACCTCAAACCAGGCAAAAGGTATAGGGAAGAGTGTCCAAGGAAAGGAAACATCATACATAAAGGCCCCCAAATAGAAAGGTTAACATATTCCAGAATGTGGGAAATTGCCCAATATAACATTGGAGAAGTGGAGAAAGACTAGGTTATGGAGTGTCTTGCAGACATCATTAAGGATTTGGGGTCACTATAAACACAATGGAGAATTACTGACATTTATCAATTTAGTCATAATTCCCCCCCAAAAAATGAATCTTTAAAAGACCAGTTTGCTTGTAGTATGGAAACTCAGTAGAAAAGAGTAGATGTACAGCAGATCAGTTAAAGGTTCCAGGAGTCCTGGAGGGAAGTGGTGGTGTGGTGGTAGTGATAAAAATGAGGAGAATTACACAGATTTAGTAATAATTATCAAGATATTATTCATGTTTAAACTGAAAGTTGAATCAACACAGCTTTGCTGTTACAGTCAGACTTCAATAAGCCAGAAGGCCTTGGTACCAAGGACCATGACTGGAACTGGCCTGCAGTATTCATGCTCCATCCTGTTCTGACTACACAGTCTGGTGCTGCATAAAAACTCAATCTTCTTCTAGTTCCCTCAACTTACACCTAGACCAGTTCTGGGTTCACTCACCTCGTACTTGTATATTATATACTAACTTGAGAAAGCAACTGCCATTTATAACTTCAATCTTAACTGAGATTGTGCTGAGTTCCAAAACAATCAACTTTTCTGAAAAAATAGCGTATTTAAAATTTAAATGTTCTTTGTCCTTTATTTACTATGAGATTCCCAGATTTAGAGCTCCTAAACTATGTTCTCAGTTCTGAATTCTAATAAGGTCCAAGCCCTTAAAATTAATTTATATCTTATTTTCCTTATAAGAACAAGATACATTAGCATGATTTGGTCAAATTGACCTGATAAAGGTCTTCCTGCCCATTAGTGAATCTAAGACATAGTCTTGACATTAAACTACACTGAAACACTGACATCTCAATAATGATTTAGGGCTTTGTGAGTTCCCTTGGAAGAATGAACTGAGTCAACATCAAGTATTCTTATACTTCATTACCATCTTAATGAGAATGTGATAAAGAAACTCCCAGAATCTGTTCATTTCTTTTAGGAAGTGGGAATTCAGGATCTCAAATGTCTATCAAAGGAAGACTATGGCCCATCCAAATAAAAGGAAATGCTAGGGTCAGAAATATGGGCAGAACATAGTCAACACAAGGCCAGATGTGCATATTTTGAAATATAATAATCACTTAGAAACTCTTCATTAACTAAGAACTACTTCTTCAACCTGCGGGTGACTATACAGAGGTTGGTCAATACAGTGTATACTTTTTCCACTAAGTTAAATATTGAAATGTGGATCAAAACTGAGAATAATACAGTTGTGTGGTCCTGTGTGCTTTCCACTCATTCCTAGACTTATTCTCTTTGTCCTATCTTCCTTTGATTAGGTAAGGCTCAGATTTGAGTTTTCATCCCTTCTTTTCTCATTGGCAGCCTTTTGTTATAAACCTAAATGGAGCTACTCCTGGCTTGGCGGGGTTGCAAGAGAAGTAGATGGTAATGATAGTGGTGGCCTCCAATTATTCCAAGGCCAAAAAAAAAAAAAAAAAAAAGAAATGTGAGCCAGAGTTCTTCTATTCTACTATATTCCCCAGGATTATTAAAACAGATTTGGGATTTAGAATTAATGTTGGGAAAGTATTATCTTTATATTAGACAGAAACTGCATAGTAATGATGAAATTTGTAGGCAAAAATCATCACCTCTCTGGATACTGTTCCTTAAATAGAACATTCTTGGTTAATGCTTAGTACATTATAATCAGTAACCATAGCAGCGTATGGATTTGAATATATGCTGTTAAATTCCATATAATTGGCAAAATGTGCAGTTGAATTAATGTTAACTTCATGCTATTTCTTTTTCTGCTCAATATGGGTAAGTTGATGTGAAGTTGGACTACCCTGTAAGATAGAACTGGAAATTTTTCTCTTACAATGTTGCGGAGAAGCAAACTGAGTGAAGCAATTAAAATTTATATGTGAAAAACAAGGATATATGTGTCAAACATTGCTAAGACAGGTATTTTACCTAAGCTAAAATATTTATTTCTCCCCAAACCATCTGTGGCCTAAGTGTTACTATCACTACTTTATGGATAATTGAAGATTAAGAATGTAAGTAGCTGGGCAAAGGTCATGCAGCTGGTGAGTGGCTGATGCAGGGTACTAACATCAGGATATTTCACATGAATATTTCAAACTCCAAATTCAACATTCCTTCCTAGGACATTTTATTTACCATCTGGTCCATTTTTCAGATAACAGAAACAATATTTGTTTCCTCCATCCTTTTACATATGTATTACATCTACATATGCAGCTCAGAGTAATTGTCTTCCCCAAGTTATAGAATTACTTAGTGCCACTGAACTCAAACCCAGGACTTCTAAATCCTTCTCCAGGACGCTTTCTATAATGAAGGTGACTGTGACATTCTACTAAGTTCAGTTTGTCATTTTTTAATATGTCATTTGTAACATTTGTTGACCATTATCTATTTAATCTAGGCAACATCCAGGGTCACTCTACCTCTTAAAACCTAGACAAGACTGTTTCTTATCTCCAACATGCTGATATTGAAAGTCCAATATCCTCACAATTTCTGTACCTTTCTCCAGGGCTTTTGCTTGCCTGACCCCTGTCCACTCATCTGACTTCTTGTTCTCCACGTGGCATCTTACAGCATTTTCCTTTTTGCCAACTATGTTCTTAAACTGGTATTCAACTACTTTGCTTAGTTTGACACACAAACAAACAACAAAAATGTCATTCACATAAAAATTTTGTATAGTCGATTTTACAGACCTCAGAGCTGGATTTCACACTGTTGGCCCACAAGCAAATAGAGCTGAGTAGTAGTCAACCCTGTTTTATAAAGTCTGTTGGGTAGGCTTTCATATTGCTCGGCATTCTCTCTCCTGTCTGTTTCCTCCCCAATCAGTAATTTGGTTTTAAATGCAAAGTAATGCTATCCTCCACTTCTTCCAAATCCTCTCATGGGGTAATTTTTTCAATCCCAAATTCCCCTTCCAGATATTTTCTTACCAGGAGTGGTGGTGCTTGCCTATAGTCCCAGCTACTCTGGAGGCTGAAGCAGGAGGATCACTTGAGCACAGAAGTTCAAGATCAGCCTGGATAACACAGCAAGAACCTGTCGTAAAAAAAAAAAAAGAAAAGAAAAGAAAATCTTTTTTTTCAAGACTATTTATTCCCAAAGCAAATTCTACTTTAACTATCAAAAAAAATGTGGGTTTTTATGTTTTTACTACCCACAAATCATACTAGGTGTTCTGAGAACTACACTGGGGAAAAAATCAGCTTTAAAAGAATAGCTAACCTAATGAAGAAATACATGCATTTTACCAAATTTCTGTTCAGTTTACCAATCAATAAAAACAATGTGACCACATGGCATTCACCAATAAATACAGTCTGTCCAACATGCCCACTACCCAGAACCCTTGGGTTCATACCCTGACAGGTTTGAGGAAAGTCAATCTAACAAAAATCTAACCACCACAGTTATAAAAACTATATAACCTACATTGGAAAGATGTCTGAAAGCTTAAGAAGGGAGAATTACTAGATGATCATAGGCCAAAAATGGCTTGAGGTTTCAGTCAGATATTTAGGTTTCTGAACTTGAGTCACCAGGGTTCAGTTATAACAGCTTCTAAATGTCTATTTGTTTAATCTATTTTAGTTTTACAGAAAAGATGAAAAAAAGAAGAAGAAGAAAGAAACATATAGGGTTTTCTGGGGTTTCCATTCCTGACCAAATGGAAAGTATTAACATTCAGAAAGTAACTGACAGTGGAAGTCCATCTAATTTCATGTTGCTATGTTATGGCTGAGTAAAGTCTGTGAAAAAGCAGTTTGCAAAACACTTTTAAATGATGCTGCTACCACAAGTTCTCTATCTCTTGTTCACAATCCAAAATGTAAAAAGCTCTGAAATTCCACAGTTTTTGACATAAAGTTTCTAGCAATGCTATTAAGCAGCAAAACTTGAAATGAACAAATGTTAAGTCTTCTTGTAGTCATCCCATTTCATGGAAGTCCTCATGTATTTCCAGTTGAAACCTAAAAATGTTTGATTACATGGAGCCCCTTCACCCCTATCAAGAGAGATACTTAACATAAGGAATGCAGAGTCTTCCTTTCTAAAATCTAAGACATCTCGGGCTCTTGAGTTCTAAAACACATCTGGCTCCAAGGGTTTCAGATCATGGATTATGTGTCTACATCAGCACCTGCTAGAGAAAACTAAGGGTAAAGTGATTGGAAATGGGGGAAATTAATATGGTTCCTTGGGTCCTATTTCAGAAGCACTAATTGGAACTTGTGGTCTGTCAACGAAGAGAACATTAGATATGAAACTGTCATAAACATGTAGAGCCATGTAGAAGTTATAGCAAGTATAAATTTTGAGGAGACTCTGCTAAGTCCTCTGACCAAGACCACATTTGCTAATTGAGGTCTACTGCCTAGCCACTCACTACCTAGGTAGACTGATGAGGCCAGAACAATAAGATCTTAACACTTTGGGTGGAAACTTTCCATGTTCTTCCTTTTATTTTACAAAATCTAGTCATTTGAATTCTTTACTGTTTCTTCAACATTCATTTAATTTTCAGGTGAAAAAAACCCAATTATTGTAAAAAGAAATAAGAGATGAGGGTTATAATACTATGAAACATTTTGCATTTCTCAAACTTGACTACATATCAGAATCACATTGGAAGATTTTTTTTTCAACCATTGATCTATAAACCCACTCTAGCCCCAGTGAACAAGGAACTCCAGAGGGGTTAATACTTAGACATGTCAAGTTTTCAGCGTTGTGGGTAATTTTTTCTTTTTCAGTAGTAAGGATTGAACCCAGGAATGCTCTACTGCTGAGTGAAATCCCCAGCCTATTTTATTTTATTTTGAGACAGGTTCTCACTAAGGCCACGCTGGCCTTGAACTTTCCGTCCTCCTACCTCAGCCTCCCAAGTAATTGGGATTATAGGCATATGCCACTGCACCAGACAGCCCCAGTCACTTTAATGTATAGATGGTTGAGAACCCCTGTTTAGAGTTTTTTTTTTTTTTAAGGGATAGAAAAAGACCTTTTACCTATTTCTCTATAAGGAATGAAAGTGCCTAAAATCCAGAAAAACCCAAACAGGGGAGTAAGTTACAATTCACAGTTCTTGTTTTAATCACATGTGGTAACCACACAAACGAAGTTTCATTTCTGCAGAAACTATCAGTTTCATTTTCAGCCTGATTGTTTGTAATCACAGATACACAAAATAGTTTTCAGCCAAATAATTTCATCTTCTCTCTTTCTGATGTCATTTATGAACCCTCAGGAATTAAAGGATTGTCTTATTTTATGTCAGAAGGAAAATCAGCTTTCCAGGAATTCTTTGGTGTATGGAGGAAATTTAGCAGAATTATTGTCTACAGCAGGAACTTGACCTCTTTTCTCTTCCTTCTCCTGAAACATATATGTAATAAATTTCACAGTCCTCATATGTATGACTAAGCAATTTTATTCTTTCTTCTGAACCACCTCAATTTGAAGAAAATAGTTAAAGCTAATCTCTCTCTTACCTTTAAAATATGGCTCTACAAATGCTGGGGTTTTGTTTGTTTTTGTTTATTACGTTTCTCATCTTAAGTGTTTGGCTTCTTGGTGGTAGCTTAAAGTTCCACGTCTGCATCTGGCTACTGGGGGAAACTGTCAAATAGGATTTATATTCTTCATGTGTTTTTTGATCAAACGTAATTTCCAAGCTATCATTCGTTTTTCTTTCTTCATTTGGACTTGCTTTTGCTTTCTCCTCCTCCTGGTTTCCAAAGAGAGACTGCCTTGATCCCCAATTTAAATTGGGTTTATTATGAGTGAAGAGTGTGACTGGGCAGTTTGCAAAGTTATAAAACCACAGTTGGGGGTGGGGAGTGTTGTTGTTTCTCAGAGCACCATGCTTTTCTTTCACAGCATACACCACACTTTAAATATTCAATGTCTATTTTCCTAACACATTATAAGATATTGAAGATCAGGACCCAAGTTGCTTTTTATTGTGGCTTAGTTTGGTTGAGCTCTGTATTTATTTTTTTGGTTTGTTTTTGTTTTGTACTTTTTGGTGGGTTTTCCGTGGAGGAAATAGGGGTTTTGCTTTTCTGAACCACCCCCCTCTTATTGCTATGCATCCAGTCAGTGCCTAACACTAACACATAGTGGCTAGTAAATAAATATTTATTAAATATCCTAGGGACTCGAGTCAGCTGGGACCATTGGATTTTTTCATCAGACACTTACTGAAGCCTTTATGAAAAAGCATCAGTGAAATCAGAGATGAAAGCAGAAGGCAGAGGGGGACTAGAGAAGGACTGGGAGCCCAGGGAGCTGAGGCCTACTGCGCTCACCTTGGTATAACAGGACTTGCACTTAATATGGTAAAGACAAGTGTTCAAATTGCAAGACTCTGATCAATGAGTCATGCTGATCGTGAGCATTTATTTCAGAGCAGCACATCCCATCTTTATATAGTGGTGATTCAGAATGAACACCTTAATGGTGCTTTATTTACTGTGGCAAATGCTTAATTGCAGCTTGTGTTGTTGGCATTTATTTAAATGTCAGTAAAACTCTCTCCTGCAGATATTAAATTTTATAATTCATCATTCATGAAGCCTTCTTTAATCAACTTTTTCTTAGGTATTTCAAATTCTTGTCAGGCCCATTCATTTCCCCCGTGATGATCTAAGTATTAGTTGTAGGTGATAAATTGACTTATGTTCTCCCAGTGCACATTTTTCTTAAAGAGTTTAAAAACATTTGTCTACATGAATCTGAGTTATCAGGCAGTGGAGCCCAAGCCACAGTAAACACAGAATAATGGGTAGCATCTGTCAACCCTGATGGCAAGGGATGTCAAGCATTCTTGAGACCTTTGCATTTTCATGACAAGTAAAATAAATTGATCCACACATTCAGTGAGTCAGTCAATCAACACTTGTGTGAGTGCCAACCATGAGTCACATCTGGTAATCAAATGACATATATCACACTATGTCCACTATCATGGCATTTATAGTCCAAGTAGAAAGACAGACATGAAAGGAAATTGGAGCAGTAAAGAGTTACAGCAGCTATAATAGAGCAAATATAATTGACAGGAAAATGTAGGAGTTTGTGGTAATAGGGAGTCAGAATGACTTCCTGACTTGAGCTGTACATTTAAAACTAACTAAATAAGGTGGGGCCAGAGTAGGGAGAGTAATGCATAGTGGAGAGGGTAGTCCAGGCCTGATGAAGAGAATAGATCAAAGATCTAGGGCTAGAAATCAGTGGTAGAGTATTTATCTAGCATGTGTGAGGCACTGGTTTCAATCCTCAGCACCACACAGAAATAAGTAAATAAAATAAAGGTCAATCTACAACTAAAAAAATATATATCAAAAGCTGTATTAGTCAGTTTACCATTACTGTAATAGACTACTTGAAATAATCAACTTATAAAGAGGAAAGTTTTATTTGGACTCACAGTTTGGGAGGTTCCAGTTCATGTTTGATTAGCCTCACTGCTTTGGGGTCTGTGGTGAAGCAGCATCTATAATGGTGGAGAGCATGCTGTAGAGTAAAGCTGCTCACAAAAGAGAGGAGGAAGAAGAGGCCAAGGCTCCACTATCTCCTTGAGGGCTAAACTCCAGTGGCTTAAAACCTCCTACTGGGCCTAATCTCAAATTTCCACTACCTCCTGATAGTGCTAAGTTGTACACTAAGCCTCTAACACATTGGCCTTTGGGAGATATTTATGATACAAACTATAACATTGGCTCAGAGGCACAAAACACCATAGCACCTTAGGCTGGACATTAGGCATCCACAGCACATTACACACCTGCTAGGCATTAAGCATGAAGGAGACCTCGGGGAGAAGTGGGTTTGAGAGGTAAGCAGGTACCAGGTTGTGGAGGGTCTGGTGTGTCATACTAAGTAATGTGAATTATATCCTCTTGCAGTGTGAATGCTCAGAGGGCCTGGAGTATTTTGAGTAGGGAGGGACTTGTAAGATGTATATTTTATAGAGTTCACTCTGGCAGTTGTTTAAAGATTGGATTAGAACGTTTGGGACCTGGAGACATTTTATTCGTTTGTTCAAACATTTTTAAGTCCTAGCAATATAGCAAAAGCCAAAGAGATAAGATCTCTGATCTCATAGCACATTCTAACAGGGACAAGTAGACAATAATCAGACAAGTGAATAGACAAAGAAGAAAAACAGATGATAATGTTAAGCACAGTACAAAAATTCAAATAAGATGATATAAAAGTTAGTGTCCAGAGGCTACTTTAAATTTTATGCCTAAGAAGACCTCTTAGAACAGAATCTGAATAACAAAATAAAAAGGAAGTCACTCTTTGATTGAGGAGAGAACATTCCAGGAAAATAAAAGCTGGAGGAAAATCCCTATGAGAAAATTTTGGAAATGGAATGAAGATCAGTGTGGCCAGTGAGTAGTGAGCAAGGAAGAAAGGGGTAAACAATGAGCCTTAATAAGCAGACACAACAGGAACTGAAAGGCCATGTGACTCACAGCAAGGTGTTTTTCATTAAAAGGGCCTAGGAGGTCACTGTATGATTTTGAGCAAGAAAGTTATATGGTCAGGTATGTATTTTTAAATGGTCACTTGCAGTTTTATGGAAGATGATGGATGAGAATAATAGAAGCTAATCCAGTAGTCCTCCACAGGATGGACTCTCCTATGAAAAGCACCTGTAGCCAGGATGTCTTTGTAGGTGGAGTTTAAAAAGGACTTGCTAGTACATTGGATATGAGAAACATAAGAAAAAGTGGAATCTGCTCTTTTCTCAATAAGCACTATTGCCGTTCATCCCTTGAACATGCCAAACATTCAGATATGAGAGAGGGAAGTGAGAATTCCTATTAGCCCAGATTTAATTTAAGATAACTATTGCATCCAGGTGGAGATGTTAGAGTTGGCAAGTGGATGTACATGATTGGAGTTCCCAGGAGAACTCAGAACTGTTTGAAAAAGATTTGAAAATCACCATCATGTATTATTTCTAAAGCCCTGAGACTAGGTGGAGCACCAGCGAGAGGGTATAACTGGGGAAGAAGGAGGATACCCAAAAACAATCTCTGGATGCTGAAAGTTATAAATATCGTTTTAATTAAAAAAAAGAAGATAAAAATTCCATGGCATCATAGAACCCAAGAGAAGAGTGAATGGCTTTAGATGTAAGTAAAAAGTAGGACCCATCATAACAGGCAGAGCTGCTTTCCGGCAACCATGCCTACTGATGTCTCATTCATCTTTGTAAATTTCGTGCCTGTCACCACATCTAGCACAGGAGAGTGATAAAGTAAATCTTGAAGATTCTAAAGCTCAGGCAAGAGGTCTTAGTTGACAGTTTATACAGACACAGGAATTTCCAGAATTGAAGTCATGGGAGTGGGGGAGTGAGATCACCCAAGATCAGTAGAATAGAATGAGAACCAAGGGCAGACAGAACCCAGAAAATAGCAGCATTTAGGGGACCATAGTGAAAATGGAGAAGAACCATTAATGGAGACAGGGGTGGAACATGTTTGTGGGGGTGGTGATTTCCAAATCTTTATGAACAGTTCTGACTTCTCCTTGAAAATCTAATCATGTACATCCACTTGCCAACCCTGCTTCAAAGAAGTGAAGGGTCTAGTAGTAGACAGCAGAGAATAGGAGCATGAAGTACACAGAGTGGAACTTAGTTGAATTGATGAAAAGATAGGAAAGTGGTAAAGGAGGTGTGGACTTTTCTTTCAAGGGAGCCTATCTCTGAAGGGAAGGACAGAGGTTTGGAGGGGGTGGGATCTCGGGAAATCTTAAAGTTTGTGAGAAAGAGCCAGTGGAATAAGGGATATAAAATGTAGTGACTCTTGGTGGAAATATGAAATGGTACAGCCACCAGGGAAAACAATATGGTAGTTCCTCAAAAAATTAAAAATAGAGTTACCATATGAGCCAGGAATCCTATTTCTGGGTGCAGACTCAAAAGAATAGCAAACAGAGTTTTGAAGAGAGAAATTTGTACAGCGATATTCACTGCAGCATTATTCACAATAACCAAAAAGTAGAAATAACTAAATGTCTATGTGATATATGTATTTAATGAAATAGCAATCAGTCTCAAAAGGAGGGAAATTCTGGCATATACAACACATGGATGAACCTTGGGAATATTATACTAAATGTAACAGGCTAATTACAGAAGGACAAATATTACATAATTTCACTTATAAGAACTATAAGGAATAATTCATAGAGAAAGAAAACAGACTGGTGGTTGCTAGGGATAGAGGGGATAAGGGAATGGGGAGATATTGTTTAATAGAGGGTTTCTGTCTAGAAATAGTCTGGAGATTCGTTGCACACCAATGAATGTTGCTGTGCTGACACTTACAAATGGATAAGATGGTAAATTTTGTTATGTGCATTTTACCACAAGTATTTTTTAAATTCAGGTGACGAACAGAGGTAGGATAATCCAGAGATTAATGAAAGAGACCTTCTTGCTCTGAGGCTGGAGAAAAGGAAGCAAAGCAGAGGCTGAGGAGGATAAGTATCCAGATATTAGAGGAAAAATGGAGAGAACCATGTCTATTAAACTCAGTATCCTCTAAATTGCCAGTAAAGATCATCAGTGAGAGTGAAGAAGGTGGACAGGAATAACTTCATTCCCAGTTATCCGCAATGATGTCTGAGGAAGCACAGGGAGAATACTTCCATAGAAGAGTCAAACCTTATGCTTGCCTTCCCTTCTCCTGCTGAACATTTCGTATCTAAGTGATTGATGTGCTGTTATAGTCAGTCATTCAATAATGGGTCTCATTTCACAAATCAACACAAACCTTGTATTTGAGAATATTCAGATTTGTATGAAACTCAGTGTTGAACTTGTTGCTGCTATTTTTGTTTTATTGTTTGGTTGCATAGTATCAATAAAATCATCCAAAGATAGGTTATTTTTAAAAATGGTTTATTTGTTGACAGCTCACCTTGAAATCTCAGGATGGTCTTAAGTAAACTAACCTAATAGTATAAAGGAAGAAGAGTAGTAACTTTTATTTTAGATTTGAATCCCTTACAATATGTGAGAGTTGTTTTCCTTCTTTCTACAATGTCAGAGAAGAAGCACTTGTGTTATACAAAATGCACCAAGATATCTGCAGTGCAGTTACATGGCACAGCAGCCTCTCTGCTGCCCACCTGATCACTAATGCCAGTGAGAACAGAAGCAGAGCAGATGTACCCAAACCTCACCTGGCATCTAATTTATCCCAGTGCACACGTATGGTAATATTGCTTTTGCTTATCAAACTTTATGCACATCCACATATGTAGGCTTGAATTTTTAAATGAGCAGTGTTGGGCAGCGACATTTTTAATCAAGGAAGTTTTATATGCTTTTTGTTGTTGTTTTATTCATAAATGTTTCCATATGTATTTCTAAAAGCTAGGAACTCATTTTTTTAAACAGTACCATTATCATATCTAAAGCATTAATAATCCCTTAATAGCATCACAGGTCCATTAAAAATTTATCTTTTCTCAGTTTTTTTATAATTTAAATGAGAGTCCAAATAAACTCTATATGTGCAATTGGTTGATGTGTCCTCTAAATGTCTCTTAGTCTGTAAGTTCCCCTTCCATCTCTCCTTTCTCTTGCTCTTCTGCTTTCTCCTCCTCTTTTTCTTTCTTCTTTATTTTTCCCCATCCTCTTTCTTTTTTAAATTATGCAATGGATCAAAAACTATGCTAGATCTTTATATTAGTTTGCTAGGACTGCCATAAAAAATCACAAACTGTGTGACTTTAACAACAAAATATGTATTTGCTTTCTGGATGATCAATAGAGCTTCTTTACAGTTCAGATGAAGACAAAATATACCATCTTTCTATCTCCTAAACTGGCAGCTACTTTAAGGCAGAAATTGATAACAATCATATGGTTGACTAACTACATAATGTATTCACCATTCCACAAATATTTCTTAGGTGTCTCTATGTGGCAGACAATGTACTGGACACTACAGAGAAGCAGGCAAACAAGTTAAGAATCCTCCCTCAAAGTCATCCTCTGAAGGAGGAGACTGACAAGTCAACAGACAGCAGAGCACAGTGTACCCAAGCAAGGTACAGGGAAAGGCTGCGACCTCACTTCCCTCAAATGTTCCACGGGTAAGCGCAGGGGTGTAACCTCTAGCTGTCACTTGGGCACAAAGCACAAAATGTACCCTGGTTTGAATTTAGAAACTACTAAATTAAAAATTAGATTCATAAGGAGGTTGAATATTCAGAATAACAGCACAAAAGAGCCAGCGTTGGGAAATGATTTTTCAAAATCTAATATCCTTTCTCTTTCAATTAATTAAATTCCGGACAACTGTGCTATGGAGCTGATTGTGCTGCATTTGGAATAGTCCAACTTTATGTCCATTGGGAATCCACCCTTGGATGGGCCATAGGTACTACAGAAAAGAAATATGTTAGCTTTTGAAATTAAAAAAACATTAAGAGAGTTAAACTTTGTAACTCTTAGTTTGTAAAGGTTTTCACTTACTAATTTCAAGTTTACAGCTACCTGGCAGGATCTTGAATTCTAAATGAAATGACTAAAGGACTAAATAATTATTAAAAATATAATATTTAGTTATAGTAAATTACTAAACAATATGGAAGAAAATGAGTGAACATCAACCATATAAAAAGGCAAATGACTATAATGAGAACAGGGAACAGCAATCAGATGTTCCATAGTGTGCTTTAAACGAAGATAGGAAGTCTTGTCTTTTTTAATAAAATGCCATGGACAGGATGGATGTGGTGGTACACGCCTGCAATCCCAGCAGCTCAGAAGGCTGAGACAGGAGGATCTCGAGTTCAAAGCCAGCCTCAGCAAATGTGAGGCACTAAGCAACTCAGTGAGACCCGGTCTCTAAATAAAATACATAAAAGGACTGGGGATGTGACTCAGGGGTCGAGTGCCCCTTAGTTCAATCCTTGGTACCAGAAAAAAAAATGCCAAGTACATATCAGGGCAAAAAAAGAAAATGTGTACAAAAGTAGGCAATGCTACTGATGTCTCATGAGTAATGGAAGAAAATATTCTCTAAGTCTTAAAATTTATAAGTCTCCCTCTTCTAGCCCACTTCTTCCTGGCTGGAGCCTGTAGGTGGCATTCTCATGAGACATTTTGTGGAGTCACAGTATGAAGTAAATCTGCATTGATAAAAATATGAGACTGTGAGTGGAGGAGGCTCCTTTCCGTGCTGGCTCATGAAGACCGGTTAATCTTGTAAGAATTTGACACTGATGATCGACTACATATGAAGATAGCAAGACAAGCAGAAGAATGGTGAATTGATCATTTTCTGTGGTTTAGAGCTTATGTTTTGATACACACTTACAATTAAATAGTCTAGAAGTCATTACAGGAATGTTCTCTTCTCCATCCCACAGTTTTTCCCATTTATTAGGTCATTTCCAGAGATACTTAAACACAACTTGATCTTTTTTTTTTCACAGTTGATCTTTATTTCCTTATTAAAATGTCCTATCTCAAATCTACATTCCTCATCAGTGGCTGCCCATTTTTCTGTTCTCCTCCAACAAAACTTCTTGAGAAATGTGGCTACTCACTGTCTCTAATTTCCTCCTCCAGTTTTCTGTTACAACTCTCCAGTTAGGCTATTGCTACCACCACTCCCTAAAACTGCTTTTGCAAGGTCATGGATGATCTCCATGTTGCAGAACCCCATGGTCGCTGCTCAGGCCTCAACCCACTTGGTGACTGGCAGCATTCAATACAGCTGATCATGTTCAGCTTTGCAGAAGCACTTTTATTCACTGGAATTTCATGACAACACATTGGCTCCCTGCTTTGCTAGTTTATCATCTTCTCCAAGCCTAGGGCTTGATACTTAGAGCTTTTCAATTTCTATACATACTCTCTAGTGGAATCTGATGGTTTAAAATACTATATATGTTGACAACTGCCAGATTTATACCTTTAGAAATCCTGGCTCATTTATGTAACCATCTACTCAGCAACACTATGAGGATGTCTAAAATCTATCTCAAAATCAATATGCCAAAATTGAGCTCCTAATCCTCCTGCCATCCTCATGTTTGGACTATCCAAAATTTTCCCCTTCATGGTCAATATCATTCCTCCTTCCACTTGTTCAAGTCAAAAGTTTCAGAATTCATTTAGAATTTCCTCAAATTTCGAGGGTTTTTTTTTCCTCCTCTTTTCTCATGTGTCAATGGGCCTAACAAAATGTCACAGATCCCTTTGAGGAGGAACCTGATGCCACAAATACCATAATCTTCCTCCCAGCCTTCCTAAAAGGGAATGTGGTCACTCACTAGGGTAAACATGCCCTGCAGAACTGGAACTACCCAAACTTTGGTGGGATTCCTGAAGACTGGCTCAAAATTGACACTCATTCCTGGGAACCCAAAATAATACTGCGGTCTACAAGAGCAAGTGGGGATTTATAAAAGTCAGGTGATAAATGGAATTTTGGCCTAAGTCTCACAGGGAGTCCAGTAGGTTCACAAACTTACCCTGTAATTATTTTCCTAGTGCCTTATGGCTTAATTGGAGTTGACATTCTCAACAATCCCCACATGAAAGTTTGAATAATCTAACATAATGGTTAAGATCATGGACTGTTTGAGCTATCTTGCGTGAGCACAAGTCCTAGATTTGATAATAACTGGGTAGCCTTGGAAAAACTACTTATCTTTTCTTGTGCTTTAGTATTCTAATCTTTAAAATGTAATAAGAATACCCCTTAAGGATGATATAAGGATTAAATAAGTCAGTATTTATCAAATGCTTATAACAGTGTCTATACATAGTACATAAATATTGGTTAAATAAATAAAATCCTTAATCCCTTTATTTATCTCATACTGTCCTTCTAATCAGCCAGGAAATCCCTTTAGTTTTACTTTCAAAACATATATGAAATCTGGAAAACTTTTTACCCCCTTCACTGTTATTCCATAGAGTGAGCTACCACAGCTTCTTACCTGATTATTGCAGTAGCCCCTTAAGTGACCAGGTCCTCCAATACCTCTGATGTGACCTTTTATTTCCCTCCTCCATATTCACTCCACTCCAGCTGGCTACTACTGGCTATTGTTCAGATACTCTAGGCCTGCTCTCACCTTCAAGAGCAAATGTCTTTGTGACTATTCCTTCTATTAGGGTGTTCTTGCCTCTAATATGTTCATGGTTCAACTTTCCTTAATGTTTTACTCAAATGTCACCTTCTTAAAAAAAATGATCCTGACCACTTCTGCTAAAACTCCAATTGTACCTCCACGTATACTCCCAATATCCCTTTTTTCTGCTCTATTTTAATAGCATTTGTCAACTTCAAAAAAGTGTATAATTTTTTCCATTTACTAGATCCCACAAAGGATCATGAAAAAGTCCTAAAGGATTAATGTTCCACTAGAAGAAAGCCTGTGGATGTCCAAGTCACTGCTTGGAGCATAATTGTCCAGGAGAACCTCCTCACCAGCCCAAATGCATTGGCCTTTGCAGGAGCAAGGAGCGATCATTTGCCAGTAGTACATGGCCAGTTAAAAGGAACACAGGTTACTGCTTCCACCTGGCATTGCCATCACTCAAGTGCATCTTCCACTGCTCAGCTATTGTCTCAAAGGTGACTACCATGCATAGGGAAAAGAAGGAAACAACAGCATCCAAGGCACCCAGTAACCAGAGAGAAGGGGAAAATAAGTAAGATATTCAAAACAGGCAGCTTATTGTGAACTAGAGCTGCTGGAGAGGAGAGATGACAACTTTGGATTTTAAATGAGATACAAAATCATAAAAACAATAGCACTCAAAGAAATTCAGTTCCAATATGTGGGGGGCGGGCAGTCTCTCAAATTTAAAGAGGGAGTTTTTTTCTTTCCTTTAAAATAAAAAAAAAAAACTTTACAGATTTCAAAGATGAATTGAATGGGGCTGTTAGTCTCTCTTGGGGATTAAATGTGGGCCTGTAAGATCAAGCAAAAGATATGTCAACATGGGAAGCAAAAGCACAAAGGGATAAAAATGAAGACAGAAATATTTTAAAAGAACTGGGAGGACAGATGTGGAGACCAAACCTGTGAATAATAGGACTTTCAGAGGGGAAAAAGAACCAGATGTAGAAACGTGTTAATTAAGGAAATAATAGAAGAAACTTTCCCTGGTTTGAGAAAGATTCGATTCTGCAAATTTAAAGTGTCCACTGAGTTCCAGGTAGAATATACAAGGGGAAATGTTTTAAAATCAAAAAACACCTTTATATTAAATTCAAATATAGAAATACTTTTAGGTTGTAAAATCATAAACGATGTTCCATACAAAGGAAAAACTAACACAAACTATACTGACACAAAAGACAGAAGAATTATACTTACAGGAATTCAGGACTCCAACCTCAAAACCTACCTCCTGCTGAGAGCACCATAGTTCACCTGTTTGGGCAAAAGACAGGTGTGTACAAATATGCAAAGATTCAGGGCTTATGTCACCCACATATGCCATCTAAGATCATACTTCAGGGAGCTCTCTAAGACAGCAAAAGTAGAAAGAGTCCCCAGTGGGGCACAAAGTGGTAAGGAAACAGCCTTGAAAATGAGAGAGTGACTGGGAATTTGTACTGTAAGTGCTAATGATTATACAAGGAAACAGTTCACAGGGGAAAACTTACAAATGCCTAAAAACATGAAACTATTTCACAAACTCTTAGGAAGGGCAGAGGAATTGTGTAGAGGATGAAAATAAGAGTTTCCTTAAGGTTATCTCTCAGATAACCATAGGGAAATGAAAGCATTATAAAAGTGGAAGGCAGCAGTGAGAAAATAAAGCACTTTGATGGAAAGCTTAGTTGAGATCTTGTTTTTCATATTACTTGATATTACAGCAGAGAAGCAAGTAGTCCCATAAGAGAGAACAGAATGGGGTCACTAGAATAATGGGAAAATGTGATAGAGTCTCTACATTTATTTAAAAAAATGGAGACAACTTATAGTACTTGATCAATGCACCAACACTGAGAGAAGAAGAAAATGAGAAAAACAACATAAAATAAAGTATATGCATGAGATAAGATGAAAAACATAAAATCAAAGATATCTCATATTGTATTAAACGTGAAAGATTTTCAAATTGGACATTAAAATCAGATGTGTATTGTTTTCAAAGCATACTTAAAGCAAAGTGCTTTCTTCATATTGAAAAAAAGAATAGGCCAATGGACATGTATAAAATGTATCTTTTTAAAAGGAAAAGAAGAAAAGAACAGAAGGTGAGGAAATCAGCAGGCCTATCATTGTTAGCCAACATAGCATTTGAAATTAAGAGCATTCAGCAGAACAAAGAGGAAGGTTATAAACACAAAAGCACCATTTATAAAGGAGGCATAATAGTCATAAACCTGCATGCACCAAATATTTGAAAAGCTGGACATGTAGCAAAACCTGTAAGAAGTCTTTTCAAAAATTAAGGCACAAACCTTGATTTATGTAGTGGGTTGTTTGAAGAATGACTTTCATAATAGCCCTCTCCTATTTTGATTTATGCCTGTGTTCAGTATAGTTGGCCAGGTTTATGTTTTGGCATGGACCCTCAGGTGCAATTAGGCTTAGGAGAAGGGTGCCTTTATATAACAAGTCTATTATAAGGGTTCCCACCCAATCTGCCTGTCTTGAAAGTTAGTGATCCCCTCACTACACTGGACCACTTCTGTGAGCCCAGGTGATCCTAGCAAGAGAAGCGCAGGGCTCAGGGAGGCAGGAAGTGGCACAGACCTTGCTGAGGGGATGTTCAGCATGCTGATGCAGCAGGGTCCAGGCTGGTCGTTCCAATACAATTCTGCATAGAGAACTTCTGGGTTATGTGGAGAGCGCTTCTGACCCTCACACTGCAGTCTCCTTGTCTAATGCTTTATACCACCGAGGTAAAGAGAGATGGGGACCTGAAGGGAGAACTAGTGGAACTCTGTCCCATCCCTGGACCACTCCCCAGATTCAAACCTGGAACTTGGCAAATACTTATCCCTCTTTAATTTCAAAACCATGTTTTGAACGTGCAATATGTACACCACCCTGTTCTGAGTTGCTTTTCCTAGGGCACTCTTCCAGGACTTCTCTCAGGTCTGAGAGTGAACCAAGGACTCATATTTGGCATTAAGTGCAACAAATTTAGGAACTGTCAGGAAGTAGTCCATGAGTAGTACTGATCCATGACATAATTTCATCAGGCCGAGGCAAAAATTATAGGTGCAGTGGAGTAAGGGGTTTTTGTTTGTTTTGTTTGGGATTTTGTTTTGTTTTGTTTTTTTGTACTGGAGATCGAACCCAGAGCCACATCCCCAACCCTTTTTTATTTTGAGACAGGGTGTTGCTAAATTGCTTAGGGCCTCTGTAAATTGCTAAGGCTGGCCCCAAATCTGCAATCCTCCTACATCAGCCTCCTGAGTCACTGGGATTACAAGCGTGCACCACCACTCCTGGCTTGGAGTGAGTTTTTATGAAGTTAAATCTATTCCATCTTTAAAAATTATTCTTTTTCTTGATATAACATCCTTCCTCTTTTTAGCTTTAAAGTGGCATTTCTTTTATGATAGTTTATGATACTGTTTTTTATATTCTTCCTGGAAAAATTAAAAGTTGACAACTCTATGACCCCCAGAGAAACTAAGGTCTGTATGATCATATGGAGTCCCGTGTTCCCTATAGTTCCCTTTTTGTAGCTCTAAGGACTAGTCATACTAAAAAGACATAATGCAACATTTCTGCAGTTTCCTCCTTCTGTTTGCAAATGCACCTTGGCTGGCAATACAAATGGTCCAGTTATTCAAGGAGCCAGATTTACTATGGAGAGATAGGGGCTTCACTGTGTTGAGTCCCACCCTACTGGAAAAAAGATGCGGCCTTGCAAAGTATTGCTGAGCCTGATACTTCCTGACCCTTTTTAAATCCCTGATGAAGTCTGTCTGTACATTGTCAACTGACAGAATAAGCCTGAATTCTTGATCCCCCCACATATTCTACTGAGAAAACTCATCATAATCCCATGTCATTCCAAAGGAAAGATTCTCAGATACACATTTAGCAATCATGAAAAATTTGACCTCAATCTGTCTTCAAAATTCAAAGAAAGAAAAAGAAAATTGGAGGTTATAATTTTGCCAATACCATGCCAAAGTTAGACAGGTTTCATCTTCATTTACATCATGCTTTTATCATCCAGTTTTTTTAAATGATTTCTAATGTTATCTTTTTCATTTAGCAATTAAAATTTTAGGGGGTTTACTTTAAACCCATGTTGAGTTTGGAAGTTTGGCTCATCTGAGGTGGCCTAGTTAAGATTGGCAATTCATTTCTTTCTACCACAGGAAGCAACACGGGATAGAGAACTTGGCTTCATCTGATAGCAAAGATCTGGGTTTAAATCTTGATTGAAAGTTGTTTAGTTGTTTGAATATGCAATATGTGCACACCACCCTGTTCTGTGTTACTTTCAGCAGGTGTTAACCTCTCTCTAAGTCTCAGTTTCATCATTTGTAAAATAGGTATTATAAGACCAACAGCTTGTAGTTATCATGCTTCTGATATAAAGTACTTTAAAAAAATGCTAGTCTTATGTTTTTAAAAAAAATCTGACACGTCAAATTTTAATTTCAAATGAACTTATGAAGTCTTTCTTCCTTTAATATTAAAACAAATTTTAAATATTTTAAATATCTTATAGTTAATATTTTATATACCTACATATTTTATATTTATTTAATATTTAAAATATTAAAACAAAACAATTGGAAGACCTTGGGAAGGCAATCTTCTTCTTAAATTTGTGAAGAGTTGCACAAATGATTCTGGAGTAAAAAGTGTCTTTTGCCAAATGCTTTGCCTACTCCAAATGCCTAATACCCACCATGTCAAACAAGAACCCCAAGTGGTCTCAGCTTCAATTTCACACCACTGTTGCTTTAACCAAACAGTCTCCAGAACCTGGTGCTCCAGTACTGAGTCATGGTTGACTCAGAGGTTTATAAATACCACTACTTGAATCACTTGGAGTTTTCTTTAGTGGTTCCCTATCTTTCTCTATAAGTTTCAATTAAGCCTGACCCTGCAAAAGGAGTGATATCTGACAAGTTCACTTCCCACATTAATGGGACTGCTAAGACTCTATGACGTACATGATACATTTATAAGAAAGAACATTCTAAAAATAAGTATAATGTATTCTCATTCAATTCACTAAATAACTGATGTAACTTGAAGATAGCAAGCAACAGTCATCAGTTTTCTCTAACAGCTTAGTAAATGTCAGAAAGAAATTGAAGTGTTCTAAATAAGGATACCACTTTAATTCCTTACAAGGTAAATTAGAATGCAGACTTTTATCAAAAATATTTTTTATAAAGGTATAACAGATAACATTCAAAATCTAAATCTCATTTGGTAGGAATGGTTCAATGATAACACTCAGGAAGATAAGTGTCATGTTAAAAGCAGCTGAAATGTGAATGTCAGTACATGGAATACTGAGATTTACTGAAGGAATAGGGAGTAATAAATTATAGACATAATGCATAAGTAGTCAACACAGTTAGAGTCAACCATGGTAACAGTAATGTACAGTAGCAAGGAGAATCCAAAAGTCCTTTATATTTGCTTTTGTATTATTGTTTGCTGTAAATTTATCTTTCTGATTATCTTTATTACCTGACAGGTAGGAAAAGGATACCTAAATACCACCCTAAAGGGCACAAATAACCCAGGGGAATGAAATTTTGCCAAATAATCTACACAATATAATGTCTCTGTAAGAGAATAAGGTGTAACCTAGAACAGCAGCTATTAGGGAGGGCAGTCACATAGTAGATAGCTCTGTGAACTGTTAGCCTCCTTGCTGACAGGTAGCCCAGGAAGAAGAGTGGTTGCAAGCACTCCTATTCACTCTAATTACTCTCCTTTTCTGCCTACACATCCTACCCCTCTAGAACCATTGTGGTTAGAGAATTGAGGGCAATAGTCCTTATAAAAGAAGAATTTTCAAATCTGGAGAACAAGTCCAAAGGAAGCCTGTATGAATCAATAGAAAGGTGAATGAGCTGAACCACATGCTGTGAGTGATCAAATAAAAAGAAAAGAAAAGAAAAGAATTTGCAAAGAAATCTTATCAAGGGCCTAGAATGTTTCTGATTCTTAGGAAGGAGATGAAATGCAAAAAAAAAAATATGATTTATGCAAGATTCTCTATAATCTTTTGAATTTTAACAAAGTGACAGGTCTACTTCAAATCTTTCTCCCAGAAACAGACAAAAAAAATCATAAAAGTAAAATAGTGGAACAAATTCTCAGTGCTGAAAATGAGCCATGTTGCCAACACCCTACCAATTGGAAAGCTGATCTGATCTATAGAAGTGGAATAAGATCAAAAGATCTCACGGAAAGCCAGACTCACAGTTATACTGCCCTGGAGGTGGTACAGCACTGCAAGACCTTAAGCAAGTTTTGACAAATTTTACCAACAGTCCCTACTAATGAGGGAAGAGAGCAAGAAAAGAGGCAGCAACAGATGGACAGATCCACAGATTCAGAAACTACCGGGGCAGAGCAGAAAAATCAAGCCATCAGAAAACTGCAGCAATTCAACTGTGTGCCCTGGTTTTTAATAGCAGCAGGCATTATGCTGACACCCGGGCACTTTCCTAAAGTGAGAAAGGAGGTGACCCCTCAATCCCACTTTGAAAGGGCAAGAAAGACCATGAGAGAGATACAGACCATTCCTCAGAGAAGCTTTCTCTCTATTGGAACTAACTATTGTATATATTGGAGCAGGGCCACCATGAAATTCTGCTGGTTCTAAGAGTTTTCTCTCATCCAAAATTGCACCTATCTGGCCACTATTATGCTAAAGTACACTCTCAAATTAGAATGATAACCACCTCCTCAATAAAAGGACAGTTTTTCCATTTTAGCAAATAAAAGTGCTGGGGAAAATCCCAAAGAAAGTTATACTGATTTCATACACATGGAATAGAGGCTAGGCTCAGCAGAAAGCTAGATACAAAAATTCTGGCCTCTGGTGCAATCGTTTCAGCAAAACACAATTTCTGTGGCAAATCTGTAGATTCCTCCCCTTTTTTCCTGCCCAACGTGTGACCCTGGGTCCCACCATACCCTATTTAAGTTGCCAAATGTTCAAATGTATAGTATCCAACAACACCCAGCTTCCAGGTATTTTTGAGAACACACACACATACACAACACACTAGAGTGGAATCTTCTCTCTCTATCATAAAATGAAATGCCAAAGATAATGGAATCACATTAATTTTTAAGGGGAATAGATATGACTCAAGAGTACTGTCACTCAGTGAAGTGTTTTTTCCATACAAAGATAACAGAAAGATCTTACTGGATATGCGAATTCTCAGAAAGTATACAACCCATATACTTCTCTTTAGAAAAATGACTAAATGTTGGTCACTTATGGCAAAGAAGGGATGCAAATAGGAAAGTCATAAATGGAAACACAGTGTTATTAAAGTCCAGGTATGCAAATAAAAATGCAAAATCAAATCTAAATGATTTGGCAAATAAGGTTATAAAGCAAGATGCAAATGTAATTTTTAGAAGAAAACAATATTTTAAAACAATAATATTTTGAAAGTTCAGTAATTATCTAGGAAAAACTCCCAGAGTATAGCAACAAAAACTAAGAAATATTCTTTCCAATCAATTCTTCATCTTAATAGGTGATATCCACTAAGTACTATAATTTGGAACATTGGAACCTAAAGATTAAAAAGAAATCATTAGCAGCTGGGTGCAGTGATGCACACCTGTAATCCCAGCAACTCAGGAGAAGCAGGAGGATTGAAAGTTCAAGGCCAGCCTGGGCAACTTAACAAGACCTTGTCTCAAAATAAAATGGAACAAGGACTGGAGATGTAGTTCAGTGGTAGACTGCCCCTGAGTTCCATCACCAGTACCGAAATAAATAAATAAATCATTAGCAAAACAATATATTGGCTTTCATCCATAAAAATTACTGAAAGAAATAAAATTAAACAAAGAATAAAACACAGACCACCTATCAAGATAAAAAAATAAACAAAATAGAAAAATGGCAGAAAACATATGAGAAAAATAATAAACATGAATTATGAAAATAAATATAAAGGGAATAATCTCATCTATTAAAACAAAAAGACTATTGTATTGAGTCAAAAAAATGCAAAATCCTACTATATATTGTCTATAGGATGTATATATATATATATATATATATATATATACTCAAAATAAAATGACTCAGAAAAGACAAATAGTGAAATAAAGATATGATAAGATATAATAAGTGTATTGTAAAAAAAAAAAAATTTAAACCATGGGTTACAATACAAACATCAAAACAGAAATTCAGGGAAATGTTTTAAATATAAGTCACTTTGCTAAGAAATGATAGTTCATAATAAATATTGTAAACATAAGGGCCAAATAATAAGCCATAATATAAATATATCTTAAAAGGAAACTATCATAGATATGAAAAATTGATGTCATTATCCCATTTCTAAAAGATTAAATAAAAATAAATAATAAAATTATTTTAATAGCATAATAAATGCCAAATTTAGATAGAGGATAATAAGTTTCATGGAATATTCATGAAACCTAATTATATGTTATGTAGCAGCATAAGTCCCCACAACTTAAAAATGTTAATTGGTAAAGACTATATCTAACCACAATGCAAAAGCAAATCTAAAAATAATCATAAAGAATCCAGAAAGAATCTCCATTTCATGGGACATTTAAAAAGGTCAGGTAGGAAATAGGAGAAAAGGAAGGAAAGGAAAGAAAGAAGGATGAAGGAGAAAAGGAAAGAAGGAAGGAAGAACCAGAAGAGAAAGGGAGAGATGGAAAGAAAGGAAGGTTTATGTAAGTAACTGTTGAGTCAAAGAGGAAATAAAAGCTGCAATTGCAAACTACTGCGATATTAATTACAATAAAATTTTTATATGTAAACTTAGATATAATTCTAATGCTCAGAGAAAAATGCATCATTTTATTTGCTCCCTTACTTAACAGTTGCCTTCTTTTGTCACTTTTCTTCATTTATTCATTTTGATTGCCTTGTCTCTATTCTGTTGGGAATATGTGGGGGGGGGGGAAGGAAAAGGCAAAAAGAAAGTGTAGCTGAAGTAAGGTTCACGTTACAGGAGGAATTATTTAACAAAGGAAAGAACTGATAATGTCAATCATTTCAGAAGGCTTCTTCTTGGGTCTCCAGGTTAGGGATGAAATAAAATGAAGATTTATGATGCAAATAAGGATAATTAAAAAGTGACTACCAAAAACAAGCTTCAGCCAATATATAACTCCTCCCTTACTAGTGATTGACAGGCTTTGGAAGCAAACTGATTATTTCAACCAATGTAATAACAGGTAATAACTCTCATGGAGGACTCACTGTGTGCCATGCTCTGTTCTAGGCACTTCTCATGGATCAATTCATTTGATCCTCACAACATACTAGGATGCTAACACTGAATGTTAGTACCTATTCACCTGTTGTGTTAATTACTTAAAGTTCTTATTCTTTGCCTTCACCATTTCTAGTTAAAATAACAAGTAGTCCTTTTATAATCTTGTAATCAAATAATCACCCAGAGAAGCAAGTCAGGGAATTCAACAGCCTCTTGTTCCAAAGCTTATATGTCACCTGTTTTTCCAATGTTTCTACCATGTATCTCTCAATGGACCATTCCAGAACTGTCCTGTCACCTAAAACTAGCAACAAGAGCAACCTTTTAAAATTACCTCCTTTACACAATCCAGCATCTCCTTTCCAATTGATGTTCAATGATATTCCTCCTGGTTAGGACAGAGAATGCACTAGTGGGCTGAATTTATGTCTAAATATCAGTAGGTTTCTCTTTTAGGGAAAGCAGAATCAAGTAAATAGAACCAATAAAGGTTGAAAGCAGCATCCAGTTCTCATGCACAGTTGGAGCTAACCAGGGAGCAGCTGCAATGGCGTTTTAAAATGAATCATGTTTTAATATTTTACAGAAAATTATTAAAATTAAAAATTAGATGAGTACAGCTTAGCAATCAAAAATCTTCCTAGGAAGCCACTACAAATTCAGCCTGAGAGGTCGTTGCAAATTCTCCTAGCTCTCTAAAGATAATTAACTTTTTTGAATAATGCTTAAAGGAAAATCGTCTTTCAGCTCTAAAACTGAGTTAATCTTTGGGGATCTTTTTGCTTCAAGCAGAAAATTTCTCTGAAACTATATAGTACAATCCTACAAAAAGAAAGGAGAAATCCTAGGCAAATGAACAAATAAGCAATCAAAATGGATTGTTCCTTCAAATTCTATCATGCTTTTTTATCAGTTAGAAATGAGGTAGGATGTTTCTAACAGAAGTTGGAAATCTTCATATACAGATGCTCTACATGTGATGCACTGGCACATCTAGTCAGAAGGTGGAGTGGATCTGATAATAGGACCCCTCTAGCTTAGCAAAGGGACACTCAGAGATAGGAAAGCAACATACCTTACAGCAATGGTTGTTTCACCATCCTTTATACTTCAGCACACATTGAATATCAGTAAAAAATTTTGTTTGTATAGTCATTCAACATACAACATTCATTATTATTTCTACATTATTTCTGATACTAGTAAACTACTTGTTATGTTACATTGCTGGTTATTATTTATTAAGTCTATTATTAGGAGATGACTTATTTTTCACCTTTCTCAGAAGATACATCCAATCTAGAAACTCTCTCCCCAGGCTGCTGCCAGCTTTTCTTTTCCCATAGGGAGAATAGTAGCGAATGTGCTGTGTGGGCACTGAGCTGGGACAAAGGCAAGTTGGAGCCGAATCTAAGTGCTATCAAATGGAAGAGGCACTATCCAGGATGACCAGCACCTTGCCAGGGAATTCTCGCCTGCTCAGAAGGATAAGCCTCCTGAGAAATTAAAGTCTAGAATAATTAGTGAAGAACAGCAGATGAAGTCAGAAAGATAGTTTTAAAAAATTGGAGCCCCTGATAGGTCCAGTCCACCCAGGAGCTGGAGCTAGACAATTAGAAAATGGCTCCTGTGGTTTATTTAAGGAAGGCACATCAAAGGCAGGGATAAGGTTTCAGGGATGGAGTCTTGCTTCATGGTGTCTTGTAGTCAGCAAGTTGATTGGCATCTTGGAGGGTCACATCCATCTCAGAGGGGCTGTGTAGCTCGATGGTTGTATCAAGTCATCGCATATCCTGTGTTTTTTTGTGTGGGACCAGGCAGAGCAGAATAGGGCTCACAATATGTCTGGGTAATCTTTATTTACCGAAGCTGCGATGCACAATATAGTTCACACACAGCCCATGGGTGACTCATGACAAGACACAATTGCTCTTATTTGATAGTGAATAGAATAGTGATAGTGATAGTGATAGAATCCCTGGATTCTATGTAGACCAGGAAATCATACTCTTAGATCCTAAAACTCATTTATAAAGCATTTTATAAATGGCCCACTTGGTCTGTGAGATTAACTCTGGAAACAAGGCTCAGAACCCACAGGTATAGTAGATGGAGTGACCATGAGATGATATTTCTCATTATTTTGAGTTATATCTGGCTGGTCTTCTACATCAGAAATGTAGTGTCTTTGTGGAGCCTCTGATTTTATGGCTTTCCAGGAATATTTGCAAATACAATAACTGGATTTATTAAATTTATGTATTGGCATGGGAGAGTAAGAATACTAGAAAAGATGAAAATACAGCAAAATCCAACACTCAACAATATAAAATTAACTATGTTCATAATTCATCCAAAAATTCCTGAAATAAATATAAGGAGCAAAAAATTGTAATTCACTATGAAGAGAAAAATTCACTGATAGAAATATACTCAGAAAAGACAGAAATGATAGAGTTAGCAGGCTATTATAGGTATTCTCAATATGTTTAGGGCTATCAAGAAAAATATAAATGGAAAAATATGAAATGGAAGCTATTGATTCTTACACAATGGAATTTCTAGAGATTGTAAGTGAAAATGTTATTGTATAGTATTAACATCAGATTAGATACTGCAGAAGGAAAGATTAGTGAACTTGACAACATAGCAAAAATATATCTAAAATGAAACAAAGGAAAAAAAACATAAATGTACATGTTTTATTTCTCAAGTTTAAATTTATATTAAATATAAATAACCGTTTAAAACAAAAATAATGTGTTGGGTTTTATGATATCTTTAGATATAAAATGTAGAAAAACAATAACAGAATAGTAGAAAATTAAAATGTATTTTTATCTAATGTTTTAATTACACTTAATGTAGCATAATATTTTTTTTAAAGAGAGAGTGAGAGAGAGGGAGAGAGAGAGAGAATTTTAATATTTATTTTTTAGTATTTGGCGGACACAACATCTTTTGTTTGTATGTGGTGCTGAGAATCGAACCCAGACCGCACGCATGCCAGACGAGCGCGTTACCACTTGAGCCATATCCCCAGCCCCAATGTAGCATAATATTATGTGAAGTTGGACAGTGTGAAGTTAAAAATGCATATTGTAAATATTAGAATAACTGCTAAAACTATATTATAAAAATCCAACTTCAGAAGAAGGAATCTTGACAGCAATATATTTCCCAAAGATAAATAGTTTAAATGTGTCAGCAATAGATAAATGTGTCAGCAGTAGATAAATATGTCAGCAATAAGACACAACAATCCTGAACATGAATATATCCTATAATGAAGCTTCAAAACATGAAGTTAAAAATGTAAAGAATATGAAGAACAAATAGACAAATCTCTCATATCTAAAGTTAAAAAGACTACCTGTACAAAGTGCTGATGAGGATGTGAAGCAACTAGAACTGTCCTGCCTTGCTAGAGACAATGTAATAAGGTGCAAATACTTTGGAAGAGAGTTTGACAGTTTCTTAAAAAGCTAAACATATGCCTGCTATTCACTTACCATCCCTGGTAAACATAGACTCACTACTCCTAGATGATTACCCCTGTAGACATGAAGGAGGCCTGTTGTCCATACAAAGATCTGTATATGAATGTTCACAGATGATTTATCCATAATAGTGAAAATGCCAACAATCCAAACATCCATTACCAAGTAAATAAACAAGTTGCAACAAATCCATACAATGAAATTCTGAACAGCAATAAAGAGATGAATTTCCAAAATATTATGCAGAGCAAAACTAGACAGACACAAAAGAGTTCATCTGCTATATTGGAAGATAGTTCAGGCATTTCTGCCCATTTGTTGAGCAGACCCTGCCAGGCACAGATTCTCTTAGTTGTCTGTACTTTTCCTTGATATTATGTACCACAGTTTATATTCCTATTATGAACCAACTGTAAGATACATTTTTGTTTGTCACTTATGCCCAATACCTGGCAAATGCTGAGGCACATAGATATTGCCCAAGAAATATTGATTGACTAAAAGAATTAATTAATTAAATGTTATTATGCCACTAAAGTAGCCCCTTACTTTTTGTCTGCTATGTGGCTTTCATAAAATTAAAATTTATAATAATACTTTATCCTTTTACTATTATGTTACTTTTAAAATAAGAATCAGAAATGTTGACTTATGAGTAGATCCACTGTGTTGGTGAAACTAGAACAGTAGAACAAGAACAGCAGAACAAGAGAAGAAATAATAAGTTTGATTAATTTTTAAAAATCCTCACTGTGGCAACTAGATCTCTATTATAAAAGATTATCAAGTGAAACCATTTAGATCACTATCCCAACTTCATCTGTACAATCTGCAAAACTGAATTTAAAATGCCATTGGAAATAACATTATTATAATCATAATATCCATTCAGTGTTTTGCCATCTATTTTATTTTCTATTATAAATAACACTACAAGGTAATTTGTCTCACATTGATAAGATAATAGTACATATACAGATTCATAATGAGTACAGGGAGAAAAGGAATCAGTATAATAAATACCACTTGAATTTCTCCCTCCAGAATGCTATGCCACTACAGATTATTGATGTTGAAATTAATATAAAAATCACGAACTAAGGCTCAGAGAAGTTACATGTTTTCTTGTCCAATGTCATACAATGAATTTATGGAAGAGCTGGGGCTATAATGCAAATTGCATGACTCTTAGCTAAGTAGTATAGAGTGAGTTTTAGTTGATCCCAAATCTTTTCTTCTCTCATTTAGAGAATCTTATATTTTCCTCCTTATAAACTAGGGTTATGCTTTCTGAAAATCTGCTGTAAATCATAATAGCCTGATATAAAAATCAAATGCCTTATTCTTCTATATTGCTATTTGCTAGTTATGCCACCTATGTATGAAAGTTGAAATGGGAAAAAACATACATAAAAATGCCTGTGCCAAAAAGAAGAAGAAGAAGAAAAATTATAACCAGAAAGCTAAAAGGTTTTTCTGAACATACAACCTAAAGTAATAATAAGACAAAGCAAAATCTTGCATCACTTAGAGACTTGCCAACCAGAGATCCTGTTGTTGGTTTGTGATTGGGCACCTTGTCATGAAGATTTCCTGGGCAATTGGCAAACTGGATCCAGGGAGCCACTAACATTCAGGTGTACAACATAAAGTTCCAAAATAGAAATGCAAAATAACTAACCAGAACCACAATTTAAGGGCTCTTCTCCAAACCAAGCTAGATGAAGGAGCCCCCAGGTACATTAAAAACTTCTTCTTGGAGATTTATGCTCCATGAGTCTTCACAAAAGGGTGATGGGAAATAAGGAATGCATTTTAAGGAGAACAGACCAAAAAGGCATGTGGTTGGGAAGAGCACAGTCCCGAGACTCAAGACCATTGTGCCTGTATTTTGGTTTCAACTCTACTTCTTACTAGCGTCTGTCCTAGAGCAAGTTATTTGGCCTCCACCAAACCTCAGTGATCATAGCTATAAAATGAGGGTATTGATACCACCTACACAAAGCACTTAGGTCATGGAGTAGTTGTAAGGATTAAATTAATTGAAATTGGTAGAGCACTTAGAGTACTATCTGGGACCACTAAGTATTATATAAGTGTTTGCTAAATAAGTAAAATGATCTCCCTGGCAGCATTTAGGGGACTTCTTTTAAGGAAGTGCTTTCTCCGTAGTTCCTAAAAGTACTGTATGTGGGCCATTTACCCACTTGTCACTTGTGGGATGAGAGTTCCCTTGCTCCACTTCAACACATAAATAAATGGAAACTTGACATTTAACACTGCCATTTTTCACTTAGCCTTGGGGCCAATGTTAACCTCTTAAGGAAAAACAAAAACCAGAAATTGATCAAAGTGTGCACATATGAACTGCTCCAAGTTCCTGACCACTGCCACTGATCAGTAATCAGAGCATTCAGTTATTGTGTCCAGTCTCCCAGAAGTACTTTCAGTAAAAGCTAAGTAATAATCATTGCTTCACAGATAACTGAGCTGATACTCAGAGCGAACTTCAGTCTGAACACTTCCAAGGCAGATAAAAGGACATTGGCGTATAGTTGACATTCAATGGATAACTAGCAATTGTTAATTCATATTGTGCACTTACCTAGATGGGGGATTCTTCTAATTACTTTATAATAATTCTGTAATGTTATTACCTATTTTATCTCTGCTATAAAGTTGAGAAATGTGAGGCACAGAGAGATTTAATAAGTTTTCTAAGGTCACACAGTAAACAAGTGTTGGAGCTGGATTTCAAACCTGAAACATCTAAATCCAGAGTACATATAATGAGAGAATATGCCATTAATGAGTTTAAGACACAAATCTAAAGGACAAAGTGGCAGCCATGGGAGTATACTGCTTGGATCTCCATTCAGCTGCAAGGAGTTCAATAACTCCGACTTTCAGCTTTTTGTGATTTGAGAGCTACCAATTCTGAACTGAGGCCGCTGTCTTCCTGTGCAGTCTCCTGCCAATGACTACACAGTGAGGGCACCAGGGCCCAGCCACTTCTGCCCAAAGCAGGATGCCTGTAACATGTAGTGTTTTCTCTGGAGCTCTCTGTTGGGCTCCTGGAGACCAGCAGACCTGAGGCTCTGCCTGCCTCCTCTCCGCTTTCCCTTTGCAGGAGGTGAATCAGCACTGTAGTCTGAGGGGTTTTCCTGCTGAACCCTGCTTCTTCTCCCTTTTTGCAGTAGTATCTTCTCAGTCTCTCCTTCTCAAAAGGTTACAAATATCTGGCTAACATCACTCCAGTAAGGAAAGAATATGAAATCTGAACTGTAGGAGATGAGTCCAGATCCAACACATCAGAGAAAATTGCCCAATGAGGTCTGTGACAAGGACAAGAAGAGCACAGACCGCCTCACTGGAGCATTAAAGCATTTGCCCACACGGCTTTGTCACTCTGTTAACAAAGCTTTCATATTCAGTTGTCAAGAACCGATTTTAATCTTGTACTAAGATACCTGTGTTCTTTTGTCATTTTCAACACCAGTAAGAGGGTGAGATCTAACTTAATTGTAGAATACTGACATTTTGGCAGATGCTAATGCTTCATCCTCCCTCGGTTTCACCTGTAAGAGAACGCTGAGTCTCCTGCCCAGTGCAACTGTGTGATGGAGTTAAATCTTCCCATTTAAAATGCAGACAAAAGCTCTTTTCAAAAAGTTACTAATTTTTTTTTATATTTAGTCAAAACTTTCTTTATTGTGGGAGGGGAGTACCAGGGATTGAACTCAAAGGCACTTGACTGCTGAGCCACATCCCCAGCCCTGTTTTGTATTTTATTTAGAGAGAGGGTCTCACTGAGTTGTTTGGCACCTCACAGTTGCTGAGGATGGGTTTGAACTCAAGATCCTTCTGCTTCAACCTCCCAAGCTGCTGTGATTATAGGCATGCACCACCATGCCAGCACTAACTGCTTTCTTAATGGGTAAAAATTATAGAATTCTGTTGTAGACAGGAGAGGAAGATGAGAAAGGTTCAGATTTTTCTACCGTGGATTCAGTCTTCTGGAAATTAAGATAGATAATACATTTTGATCAAATTAAAAGAAGATTCTTTTTTTGAAACAATGTTTATTTTTAATTTTTTTTACTTTATAAAATTTTTATTTGTTCTAATTAGCTATACATGACCACAGAATGTATTTATGTACTTTGATATACATAAATGGGGTATCATTCTCATTTTTTGGATTGTACGTGTTGTAGAATCACATCCATCATGCAGTCATATATGTACATAGGTAATAATGTTTTTTTTTCATTCTACTCTTCTTCCTATCTCCATATCCCCTCCCCTCCCTTCACTCCCCTTTGCCTAATCTAAAGTAACTCTATTTTTTCCTATCAATCACCCCCTTATTGTGAATTAACATCCTCATATCAGAGAAAACAATCGGCCTTTGTTTTGGAGGGATTGGCTTATTTCACTTAAGAGGGATTGGCTTATTTCACTTAGCATGATATTCTGATCCGTGGGATACTTTATCATTTTTAAAATAGTATGAATAAGTTTGTAGAAGCAAACACAGTAGATAGATGGACTATTGTGGACAATGGTGGCATTGCGAAGAGAGAGTTATTCTTAAGCAATCAATAGCAACTAGCTAAAGCAAAAGCAATGTATTAGAAGGATGTGGTGAGCTTCACAGAAGCAATGGAAGGGTAGAAAGCAGGAGTTACCACAATGGCTTATAGCACAAATGGTATGACCAAGGAGCCCTGCTAGAATGAAAGGGAAATCCAGTTATTTCTATATTATCATCCTGCTGAAGATTCAAATTCCAAGGAAGAAACAGCAGATTGACTTAGCATTCATCCTTTCCAGCCCTAGTAGAGAAGTAAACAGGACCAGGGATTATGATTCCAACAGACAGTATCTTAGCAGGAAAAAGATAATTCCTGAAAAAAAAAATGTTCTAACTGGAAAGAAGAGAAAGAAAGAGAGAATGCTGAAAAGTCAAGTGACTCTAGCTGTTTAATAGGTTACATTTCCCAATAATTACCCATGAACAAATTCAGTAACATGAAAAGGACTTGTCTTTTCATTCAGCTTGTCTTTTGCTCCTCTTGAGGTGACTCAGCCTTAGGAGGAAGACATGCAACAAGAATAAGAAGTCTGTTAAAACTATTGAATCCATTCTTTGAAAGGATAGGTGAAGGAGAGTGTTTTTTGAAGCAGGGAGTAAGGTGAAAGAATGCAAAAATCATGTTATATGAAGAAGAGCTGGAGGAACTAGCGATTTTGGTCAAGAGAAAAAGGTCTCAGGAGGACTAGATTAGCTGTCATTACTTATTTGTCATGTCTTCATGACCTTACTTAGAGTGACTGTCTTCCTAGGTTGTAGATTTGGAACCTATGGGTCTCAGAATCAAGGTATCAAGTCAAAGTAAATGAGAGGTAGTTGCATCTGCCTGGGGTGTCAAATGAAAATGATTCATATTGTGAAGAAAAACTAATATGAAAAAATTATGATGGAGGTCAGGAAATTATGCAAAAAGAGAATGAGCTAGAAATAGCAGTAGTAACAAGAATAGATATATTCTGAGTGCATTTAATATATACTGAGCGCTATGTCATACTCTTTAAATATCACTGTGCATCAAACTTTCCTGTGCTAGGATCAGTTATGACAGGAAAAAACTCCAGATCCCTGGAGAAAAGACAGAAGAAATCAGGGGCAATGGTAAGACTGTTGGGAATTCTTAGGTTTTACCTTAAAAATTCATGGGGGTCTGGAGATGTAACTCAGTGATTGAACACTTGCCTGGCATATGTGAATCCCTGAATTCAATCTTCAGCACTGAAAAAAAAAATTCATGGGGATTTTTAAAATTTTGCTTCATAAGACAGCAGTGTATATTTTAATTTAAAAATAATATTTCTGATTACCAATTATTTTTTATAATTCTGTAAGTTGTATTTATCTCATAGTTTGAGGCATGGGGGGCTCTTGAAGATCATTGCATGATTCTGTGGGTATACATACTCTGGTTTCTGAAGAACAGTCAAATATTTAGAAAGAGGATGTTTTAATAGCACTCTTTGAAGCTGGAAAAGACTATCTAAAGAAACTTGTACTCAGCTCCCAAGGGTGAGTTAAAAACCAAGCCAATGAACAAAGGAGAACTCCTTTAATGCCCTCCTTCAATTTATCCATCAGAGGCAATGTCAACCTCTTTGCCTCCAAATTCCCCCAACTCCTAGGATGTAAGGGGTGAACACCAAAAGCTCTAAGCACAATGAAAGCATATGGCCAAAAGTAGCAAAAGGTCAAGGTCAGAGACAGGTAGGTGCTTTAAAGAGGCTACCAAAATAGACTACCCAACAGATGAATAATTTAACTCATTCACTGCTGAATTAAATATGCTCTAAGTCCCATTTCTCCAATTCTTATAGTGGACAATAATATGCTTCTGTCATTGAGCTGGTAAAAAAATATTACATCTATTAAATTATTCAAAGAATTTTGAACTAAAAGCAATCTTAAGGTTAATCTATTTCAGCCACCCTCATTTTATGGTTGAAAGAAACTAAGTTTCTATGAAGTAAAGAATTTGGCCTAAGATAATACAGATTAGGGCAATTTTATTCCCAATTGAATATTCCCTTTATAAGGATAAGGCCAGCAGTAATAGAAAGAGAAGCCTTAAGATGGTACATACAGGCATGGCCATTTCCTGGCCCTGTGACTTGGGCAAGTGGCTTATTCTTTCTGAACCTCAGTTTCCTCATCTGTAAAGAGGAAATAATACTCACTTCAGTACATTCTTATAAGGGCTTAGAAAAGTGATGTTTGCGAAGCTGTTAGCATAGTGCTTAACATATGAAGGTTCCCTACAAAAATACTTTCTTTCTCTAATTTCCAATCCTTCTTTGTTTGGCTGTTTGCCAAGGCATCCTGTTGATACTGTTCCCATGGTATTAGGAATAAAAATGGACTTTTCCCTCGTCTTTACAAATCACACGGTGTAAAGGTGGGGGCAAGCAATGTAGTACAATATTCAATTGGAGAAACTGGGTAAGGGATTTCTTTGTACTTGACTTGCATGTCTTCTACTTATGTACAAAACTATGTTAAACTTTTTTTTTCATGGAAAAATAAAATTCATGCTACCACAGGCTGGTTTGCTTCCATTCCAAAGCCCTATTGCCTAGCAACTAGACAGAGGTTTGTAACCCCATATGCATCATAAACTACATATTAGTAAGTGTGCCCTTCCAATCCTACTATTCTAGAGGAAGTTAGGCTTATGATTCCTCTTTCATTTGTTGAACACGTGACACAAAGAGGAACTGGACCCATGCTCAGGTCACAGGCTGGAGCCCAAAAGTACCTTGGTTTGAGTGATAAATGTATGATTATTCTATTTCTAACTGCTGACTGAGAGGAGGTCATGTGCTAAAGGGAAAAAGTCCTCCCCCACCCCCACTAAAAAAAAGGGGGGGAGAAGTAATTGAGAGTCTTTTGTTGGTGGTGATTTGTTTTTTATTTATAATCACGAATTTAACCTGGCAATCCAGTTAGACTAGGAGGAGAATAAGAAAAACATAAAACCTGAAGAATTGCAGTGAGAGCATAAAGTTGTAGGCTATCGCAAGCAGGTGGAGTGAAGGGGAAGCAGGTGGAGTGAAGGGGTGCTCTCCTGAGCTACAAAAGGCATGGTCTGAGAGTTAAGATGAACACAAGTCAAATGCATTAGGGTCACCCAGAGTCTGCAGTGGTAATCTTCCTATTGTTCTTGCCATTCCTAGACCCAAAAGGCTCCATGGCTTCCACAATGTTTATGCCCTCCTTCACCATCCTAAGACCACATGTTTGCCATCTGTCTTGGTGCTGATGAAAACCCAGGAACCTTTTGTATTTGGTCCAGCACCTTCCATGGACAAGATACCATGACCTGAATGCTTTGTGACAAAGTTCTAACCATTAAATATCTCCCATTGGTGGACTTGACACAGGTACCAAAAGGCATATGAAGTCATTACCTTGGCACATAAATCCTGGAATAATCCCGTGAAAGCAGGAGTCTTATAACCCAATACTTTTCTTTCTAGAGCATGAAAATTCTCTGTCTAGTTTGGAACACTGTCTTCAGATAGCTCAAAGGAAATAGACCCAAGGACTTGCTGTCAACTGCAATGTCTAAGTATAGAGTGGTGTTGACAGCAGTGGGAAGCTACAGGTGACAGTGATATCTGCAAAGCTCAGAGCCCTTTGTGCCTAGTGGGAGAGCACATCCTTTGCATGCACAAGGTCCTGAGTTTAATCCCCAGCACCAAAAAAAAAAAAAAAAAGAAAGAAAGAAACAAACAAACAAACAAAATGATATAAATATATTATAGATTCCTAATGAGAACAAATTCAAATTTGTATGCCTTTCACAATGATTTAATGCTGGTGTGTTTTTTTTAACATAGTTTGAAAGACTTCCCCACTAACAACTGCACTAACAACACACTGTTCTTTAGCAAGTAAAGCTCCAAGACCCTGCTCAAACCATAGATTTGGTAAACAGAGGTGGTCCCAGCCTTAGCCTGTTTTGTGTTTCTGTAACAGAATACCTGATGCTGATAACATACCAAGAAAAGAGGTTTATTTGGTTCACAATTCTGGCAGCCATAAAGTCCACACAGCTTAGTCCAGCATCCAGTGAGAGCATCCCAGCTACGTCATAACATAGCAGAGAAGTAGAAAGGGAAATGGCCACACTCAAACGGGGCACATATGTAAGCAAGGAGGGACCAGGCTCCTTTGTAACTATTTGCTCTCTTAGGCACTCACCTGGTCCTATGAGAATTATATTAATTCTTTCTGAATATGGTGGCCCCATGATCTAATCATCTCTTAATACTACCTTAATACCATTACATTGGAGGCCAAACTTCTAGCACATGAATCTTGAGAAGACATACTCAAACAATATCTAAACTATAGCAGTCCTTACATGCCATTATTTTTAATTACATGGAAAGTCCTCTATGTTATGAGATATAATTTGTGGAAAATTTCTACAAGGAAAAGAAAAATAATGATGGTATTAACCTAAAAAGAATCTTTGCAGATCAGAGTAGAAAGCCTAGGATAAATCCAAAGCAATTTCCCTTCTCCTAAACCTCAGCATATGACTCATTCATTCACTCACTTTTTAATAGATATTTATTGATTTCCTCTTAATTACCACTTACCAAGCTAGACACTGAAGATACCATGGTAAATAGATGATTTCCCTACTTGCACAGAATTTACCACCTCATGGGGAAGACAAGTATGAACAAGGAGTTATGATAAATGTGAAGAGTCTTCTGGCAGGATGGTGGGCAGAAGCACACAGGGGGAGCACTTACCTCTGTCTAGTGGGGCTGGGGGCTGGGGTGGGGGTTGTCCCAGAAGAAGTCACATCTAAACTGAAACTCTGCTTTCAAGTCAGAATTAGCCAGCCAGGAATATTTTCCAGGCAAAAGAAACAATTATGTGCAACTAGAAATTCCAAATAGCTGAGCTATAGCATGCAGGAAGGATGGGGTAAGGGGGAAATGGGACCAGAAAACAGACTGGGAATGCCAGCACTACAGGAACATCAGTAACTCACACTCACTCTTCTCCAAGAGAGAGGCAAGGGGAAAGACCTTTACCGTTCATTCATACTGCTGCTTCCCTTGACTCTCTTCTTAGAGCTAATCTTCCCTCTAGAGAAAAGATTGTCTGGAAAAAGTTGACTTTGCACAAACCTGTTTTGTAGTGTGGCTTTTCTTTGGTGTCTTCTCTGCCCCTAATTTGAGTCCCTTTCTTCATTCTTGTGTAATGGCAGAAAGAATCCATGTTTATGGAGCACTTCATATGGGCCTGGTATCCTTTTGGATGCCTTCCAAAATATCTAATTAATATTTAATGAAATTATCAATAATACCCTACAAGGTATTATTATTATCTCTATTTTACAATAAAGAAACTTGGGCTTACATAATTCTCTTAATTTTCCCAAGGTCATAGTACTAATAAATGGCATAGTTGATAATAGAAGCCAGTGTCACTAAGTTCAATGCTCATTCTCCTAATCATCCTGGTACCCAACATCAAGATATCTAGTTTGTATACAATTCCCTATAGAACATTCCTCTCAGGTAGCCATCAGCTCAAAAATTAAAAGAAATCATTATGGGTTAGGCATCCAAGAGATACCAAAGTATTAACTGGCAGAGTTAAATATATTAACCATGATGTTTAAAAAAGAGTCCTCTTTACGATTGCAAATACCTTAGGACCCAAAGCAGTGAAGCTATTCTTATAGAAGGATGATTGTCCTTGATCTTTGGAGTGGTAACCATGGCATCTCTTTAAATGACACCATGGAAACAGCTGCTACCTTCCTGTTTGTTGCTATACTCACTACCTCCTCCTGGATGACGCTTCTGAGGTCCTAACAGAAACCCACTCCACCACCACCACCACTTTCTTCCCTACGGCTCATGAATTACAGTGTTATTCACATAAATTAAGCCTTTCCCTAAACTGTACCTATTCTAGCAGCTAGGTAGGTAGGAATTTCCAACCCTAGTCTAACGGGAAATTTAGAACACCCTCATGCAATAAGTGCTCTGTCAATTCCGTAGTCCAGGGAGCAGATCTATTTTTTTAAATAAACAACATAACTAGCTGTGTGATCTTGGGGGGAAAATTCATCTTTTGAAGCCAAATTTTCTTCTCCTAATTAAAAAAAAAAAGTCTTAAGAAAATTTATCTCTATTTATCGCTCCAAGTCAACAACTCTAAGAAACAAACTGCATCTAAGATTTTCTTAATTTATATCTTAGTGCATCTAGACATAATATAAGGTTGAAAGATGTCTGGGGGACTTTCTAAGCTAACTCTGCTAGGCTGCCTAGTTTTTCTTCACTTTCCTTATCTCTGGCCTAAAAAAAAATACTCAAATACCTGCTATTGTTAAGCTAGCCCCTAATCTGCTGCATGAATCCCTCCTAATGTTATCTGACACTTGACCATTATCCATTGCATGGCATTAAACACCTCAAAGGCCAGAAAGCTCGCTACTTTTGGAGACAACCCATTTATTTCCAGGCACCTCTAACTGCTATGGGCTTGTTTTTATACTAAACCAAGATCCATTGCCTATAATTGAGCTCCTCAGGAAAAAAAAATACATATGAGAAATAGGTAGGCAAAGGACAGGCTCCCTGGGATTTAACAAGCCTTAGAGTAACAAGGGCCCTTAAAGGTCATCTTTGAGCTTCCTTTTCATCAGATATGTAAAAATAATCTGTGTAGAAAAAAGAAGTTGAAAATACTGACCTCATGAACAAAAGAAATTGGGGTGAAAGTGAACCAGGCCTCCCTATGAACAGGGAGAATGTTCATGCTTTTTATAAATAAAGGATGAGGGGGAACAAGATCCAAACTATAAATGACCCAAGGTTTCTTCTAGTAATAAAAGAGAGAATGTGAAAAACTCAAATGAATCACTGTCTTGATTCAGGCCACCAAGCAATCATGACAGTGAGAAATGTGTCCCTGGAGTCAGGGTCGTGCCTATTAAGACAAATGTAGAGTCATTTCAAACTCAGCTTCCCTGTGCTCTGATAAAAAGCCTCTTCGGGCTGCCCAGTCTCTGCAGTGAGTGGCCCATTCACTGTCTAATGCCCTGAGAAAAGGAGTAGAGGCCACATCTGAAAAGACATGTTGTCGTTAAAGTGCAATATAGACTGGCCACCTGCCAAGGGCCAAGGGTTGTGTTTAGAGGCATTTTCTTATTGGTCCCTTTTTGTCCTGTGAGGGCATGGAATGTTTTGGGTTGTACAGATGGAATGCAGTTTTGTGGAAGAAAGAGAATAATGCTTCATCTCTGACTGGCTGCAATCTTGAACAAATCATTCAGCATCTCTGTAGTTACGGTCGGATCTTATTTACCAAATAGATGTAACAACACAGGCCCATTATTGGGGTTTGCATTTACTCATATTATTTCCTCTATCATAGATATTATCCCCCCTAAATTCTGATAAGGAATATGTAATTTTTCCTACCTGAATCATTTCCTATAGCAAGTAACCATGGTAATGATCAATGCTGTCAAGGAGTACCTGGAACCCCCATTCCTCTAGCAGGGCCTTTCAAGGTAAGCCAAAACCTGATCTGGAGCTGCTGAGGAAGTCAGATGGTTCCAGAGACTATGAGTTGCTCATAAGACCTATTACCAACTCCCTCCTCCCTGGGGACCCTCAGAGCTTCCAAAAAAGTCCAAAGCTATGGTCAATTTCAAAGCATATTTTGGGATGATCTTACCCTAAGTCTATGCTGGACCTGACATAAACTCCTAAAAATAGTTCTCAGTAGACTCAAAGGCAGAGGATGGATTAGTGTACCACTAAAGAAGCCTTTAAGCTTGCTGGGGTTTGAGGGTATGCAAACAAATCGCTGCTAACCATCAGACTTTCAAGCAAACATTTTTCATGACTTTCTCAATTTCAGTAAGGCCCAAAAGTAATATTTGGACAAAACAAAACAACTAATGGGCTTGTGGCCAATAACTCTGTCTTCTCCCCATTTTCCTTGATGTGATTCACTCAGAAAACATCGTAAGGCCTAGCCACCCTCAGCAGCCCAGATGGCTTAGGAGTGGGACTCCCAAGCACTCTACTGCCATCTGGATTGATGACGTCAGGCAGACTGGGTACATACGTGTTCATCTGCCACTGAAGCTTGGCTAGGCTCTTAGCAATAATAGCAAGGCATTTAGCTTTTATAAATCCATATTGACCATGGCCAAATCTTCTCAACTAAACCAGGCCTTAGGATTTGCAATAGAGCTAGAGGGAATGGGGTAAACTCTGCCCACAGGATACTTCCCAACCTGATATGCTACAATTTTGTGAATGTTAATATGGTAAGTAAAAATTTCTTAAAAATAAATAAAAATTTAAAAGTCTTCCAGTAATACAGAAGGCCTTGGAAAGAAACCACTTCTTTCCCTTCTGAATTTTTGTATTCACATTAGTATTAGTATACCACATGGTCTATAAGGCTGTCTCAATATTAGTAATATCATTGAAAACTCACTGATTTGCCTAAGAACCTACATATTATTAAGTATATATTAATTATAATATCTGAAAACAATTCCTTTCTTATGGATTTCATGAATTATACAAATTATATTTTTTTCTGATTTTCCAAATAAGCTCAATCATGTGCTACCCCACTAAAGTTAGTTAATAATGTATTAAGTCTGATTCCATTAAAACCATTGTTATTCATCATTCTTGACCAGGTATTCCAAAGGTCCTAAAATATTCCAAGATCAACCTTGTAGGGAGTTATTATTTTTCTATTTATTGTACGATTTTCCCCGTAACCCACATTCTGCTCATTATTTCTAACTATTTTTCCATTCATCCTCCCTTCTCTGATTCATGTTCTGTGTTGTGCCTTTCTATTCTTCCCAATATTCTCATCTCTCCTTTGTTTCTGACAGTTCCAGCTCCATTCCATTCATCAGCACTTTCGTATTCTCCCTCACTGACATCTGCTGCCACGGGTTTCTTTTTTTGTTCCCTGGATTCAATTGCACAGCTTCCCTTCCATTCCCCCACCCCCGCCCTGTGTCCTCTGTGCCTGCAAGCTTCTTTGTCTTTTTGTGCTGCTGATCAGACACTGCACAGGCTTTGAGAAGGCCATGAGGAGTAGCGTTCTGGCCATAGCTAACGATGATCCAACAGCTCTTTAGGCAGCAGGCAGCTTGCAATATTCGAGCACAAAAAAGAAGCACAGAGAACATGCCCCGCCATAGACTTCAGAAATGTCAATGTTCTAGAAATGTAATAAGAGCTAACTCTATTTAGTGTTCCAACTGGCTTGTCTCCTTCAACAAATTGGCTACTGGAGTGGGTGCTGAAGGCCTCCTCCCTTTGAAGAGAGTTTGGGTTTTGTTTGTGTTGTGGAGTTTTTTTGTTTTGTTTTTGTTTTTGTTTTTGTTTTTGTTTTTTTCTCCCTTGCTTGTCTGTGTTCATTTTTCTAAGAAAGTAATTTTACTTCTTTGTGCGTTGCTTTGCCCACCTGCTTTGCTAGCAAATTTTCTGGTGCTTGTTTAATCTCACATGGTGGAGACAATGGCCTATTCCTGCCTGGGTGGTACAACCAGACAAGAGGGTGTGCCAGACATAGAGGTTACAAACACAGCAATGCCTACACGTCCTCATGGGGCATTTCCCAAGCAGCCTTACCCTGTCAATCAACATGCATCTCTGTTAGGTTTTCAAAGAAGATACAGGGATTTATTAGACATATTCACTGCCCTCCCGAAGGCAGTGCTGTATCTGGGGAGACAAGAGCCAATATGTAAGAGATAAAGTAACCATGCAAGACCAAGCATGATTAAGTGCCATGATTAAGGCAGATAGATTAGAAGAGCAGCAGGGGATAAGATAAAGGCAAAAATCAGTGGCAGCCCTGCTTTGAAAAATCAGTGGCAGCCCTGCCAGAAGGTGGGTCCCATTAGATAGAGAACTCAAGGTCACGATTATGACACCTATGATTCTACATGTAGGAGTGAGTGCTCCAAATCTCTATCTTTGCACCATTTTTCTTCTTCATCTACATTCTTTCCCAAGGCTTTAATAATATCTAATCTAGCAGGCAAATAATTCTCCAATGTATGAGTCAAGCCAGGATCTCCTGTAGTTCCAGGCTTGAACATCTATTGTTATTCAATATTTCCAATTGGTTGTCTAATAAACATTTCCAACTGAATGACAAAAACAGAATTTTTTTTCTTCTTTTTTAAAGTCTTTCTTATCTCAGTAAATGGTACTACCAGTCATTGGTTGTTAAGGCTGAGAATCTAAAAGTCATTCTTGATTCTTCTTGTTCCCTTACACCCACTTGCAATTAGTAAGTTCTGTTGTTCAACTCCAACGCATTTTACACAGCCTGCCAGTCCCTCCCATCTCTGTTGCTATAACCCTGATCCAAGCCACCTTTATCTCTCCTAGACTCCTAGAAAACCTCCCACTGAACAAACTGCCTCCTCTCTTTCTAAATGGCACATGCCCGCATAGTATCACAATGATCTAAGGTAACAATCAGGGCTTTGACCCTCTGGTTGAAAGACCTCCAATGGCTTTCTATTCCAGAGGAATAAAATTCAACTCCTTATAGGGCTCTGCATGCTCTAACCCCTGCTTCCTTTTCTGACCTCATCTCTCACCACTCTGCTTAGTCACATGGGCCTTCTTTCAACCCTTCAAACATCCCAAGCTCATTCTAATGTTTCCTCCAGCTGGAAAGCTCTTCCCTTGCTCTTTGTGTGACTGACTCCCAGCTCCTTATAATCTTCAGGTGAAATGTCTCCTCTTCAAAAAATTTTCAAAATTTCCCTGACCATCCTAGCTAAAGAAAATCTATCCTCCCTTCCTCATTCTCTATTCCATTGCTGTGTTTTATTTTCTTCACAAGACTTAATCTAGAATGATGCTATATATTTATTTGCTTTTGAGTTTATTATCCATTTCTCTGTCAGGTGTAAGCTTTGCTCATGCAAGCACTGTGTCCACTGCACTCTTTCTCCAGTGCTGAGAATAGTGCTAACAAGTGCACAGTGAATGATTGCTCAGTGAGGCAAGCTGATGTGGATGAGGAGAGAGATTCAGTCTGAACAGAGGTCCACAAGCACGGCATGGCAACAGAACACAGAGCATAGGGAGGACCTCACAGGATAGTGCATAGACACTGCTATTATCTTCTTACACAGCAATCTGACTTTTGGAGAAGTGTTCATAGAGAAGGTATTAAATAAAAAGTCATCCACTAGCATTTCCATATAGTTTTTCCTCAGTATTCTCAAGGAATTGGCTCCAGAACTCCCAGGAATATCAAAATCCAGGGATACTCAAGTTCCATATATAAGATGGCATAGTATTTGAACATAACCTATGCACATCTTCCTGTATACTTTAAATCATCTCTAGATTAATTATAATGCCTAACACAATGTAAATGCCATGTAAATAGTGGTTATATTGTATTGTGTAGTAAATAATGACAAGAACAATGACAAGTACATATGTATTCAGTACAGATGCAGTTTTTAAAAATATTTTCTATCCCCAGTTGGTTGAATCCATGGTTGCAGAATCCATAGACATGGAGGACCAGCTGTACATACTGAGGGCACAAGGCAGACCACCCCCCAGAAGGAGAAGGTTGTTCTTTTTTCCCACTTTAACAGGAACATAATTAAAGCAGAAGAGCTACCATTCTTTGAGCACCCACAATGTTCCAGGATTTTTCCTAAGCACTTTGTACTTATCCTTATGATGACATCATAAAATAAGCATTATTATTCCTATTGTGTAGATGAGAAAAATTGCGGCTCAGAGAGGTTGAAGTCATGGAGCTGCTAAAAGGCCCAGATAGAATTCAAACACAGGACTTTTTCATGCCAAAACTGGTGCTCCTCCCAGTCTGTCACATGCCTACAGGTGGAAACAGCCATAATGAGGAATCAAAGCCTGACATGTTAGTTCAGAGCAGAACGGTAATGGAAGGTATTACATTGCCCCCCGAAGGGGCAATGTAAATTTGGCCAGAATAGGGGCCTCCCCTCCAAGGCTGTGCTGCCATGGTAGATAGAAGTGAAGGAGGATTCGGCTGAGAGTGAGCTGAGGAGTTGTATGAATTTCATCATTGCCTGTATCACCCAGGATGCAATAATGGTCTAGCTCCTTATCCTCAGTCTGTCCCTGTTAATATTCTTTCTTGGAACCACATATCTTTCTTCCATAGCACTTAACTTTAGTTATAGATTTTACTTTTACATGGAATTTTATTCCATTTAAGATATTTATCTATTTTGTTTTTATCATTATCTGTCTGTCTGCTATATTACATCAAAGGGTACATGATGTCTGGGAATTGATGCTAAATTTGGTTCCTGGGTGAAAGGGATGACAGCTAGAGATCTAGATAGATCTTTTTATTATAAGGTACATTTCTCCCTTTGTGAATAGCACATGCACACACACATGCTATGGAGTGATATTTTAGCCACATGTGAATAGTCAGGGTGAATATGCCAGAGTTTGCAATTGCCCCCCCCCTCATTAGAAATCACCTGAAAGTTTCTAAATATCTTGATGCTCAGAACCCATTTCAGAACAATTCCATCAGAATCTAAGGTGGTAAGACATGGAATCAGTAGTTTTCAAATGCCCTGAATGATCCCAGTGAGCAGCCAACCTTGAGAACCACTGAAGAATTCACAATCACTGATGCTCCGTGACTCTGTTTATTTGTTTGTTTGTTTCCATGCAAGGTTGAACATTGGTGATTTTCTAAATCTAAAATTCCTATTCCCTGTATGAAAAAAAAATGAGCTTTCCCTCATCGATTATTTTCCTTGGCTACTCTGAAATATAGTTCTGCTGAAAAGGTGTGATGGGTTCCTGATTCTCTTCTCATCACCTCCTTACTTGGAGAAATTCACATGGTTACATCACTCAGATGTCAGAGGCCAATGTGGGGAGAGCCAAGTTCCAGAATTCTTTCTAGAACTCTCATCCTCATTTCTAGAATTCTCATCCTCATATATAATCTTTGATACCCGCGCTGTGCTCTCTAATGCTCACCTTCTTTTTGGTCTCTATATTACTTTCCTGTGGCCACTGTAACAAGTTAACACAAACTTCAAGGCTTATGGCAACAGAAATGTATTTTCTCATAGTTTGGGAAGCAGGAAGTCTGAAATTAGTTTCACTGGGTCAAAATCAAGGAGAAGCAGGATCATGGTTCATCCAGGTTCCAGGGGAGGATCTTCTACCTGGCCTCTTCTAGTTTCTGGTGGCTGCTGGAGCTCCTTGGCTTGCAGCTGTTTCCCTTTGATCTCTGCCTCCAGGGCACATTGCCTCTTCCTCTTGTGGGGGTGCCATTTTTTAGCCTATCACTGTATGATGGTTAATTTTAGGTGTTAACTTGACTGGGCCTCAGGGTGACCAGATATTTGGTGAAACATCATTCTAGATGTTTCTGTGAGGGTATTTTTGGATGAAATTAACATTTAAATTGGTAGACTGAGTAAAGCAGATTGCTGTAGATAAGGTCAGTGAGCCACATCCAATCAATTGAAGGTCTGAGTAGAACAAAAGGCTGATTCAACCCATGTAAGAGAATTCTTCTAACCCACAGCCTTCAGACTGAGACATCTAATCTTCCTCATTCTACCGTAGCCTGTCAGCCTTCAGACTTGAACTGGGTCATCAGCTCTACAAATTTTAGACTTGCCAGCCTCCATAGTCATCCATAATCGAGTGAGCCAATGCTTGTAGTAAATAATTAAATATCCGACTGTCTCTGGTTCTCTGGAGGACACAAATTGACTAATACACATAATGTCAGGGGAAAACTGGCCTAATGGAGAACCAATCAAGGTATGTGTTTCCTTTCTTCTCCTTTATCATCTACAAAATCTTAATATTACCTCTTCTCCTAAATGTTACCAGGAAAAGGGGATAAAATACATATATGCATGTACACACATACATACATAAGGATGGACAGTTAAGTAAAGATAAATAATCTCAAGGCTGAAGATGCACACTGGTTCCCAGTCCTGCTCTGTCCAATCTAGAAAATACCTAATAAAATAATATTGGAAATGCTCATTTCCCTGTAGGTATGATAGCAGATCAGGCTGTTCAACCTCTTTCCTTCTATATCCCTGAGTCTCTCTTCTTCTCCTCATTTGCCAAAAGACCTAAAAGCTACCTGTGTTCCTTCTTACTCTTCCATTCACAGATTTCCATCTCTCTTTTACTTCATATATATGTTGTATTTCTCAACTTTTTCCTCTCTGCCTGGAAAATATTTGCTCTAGAGATAATCTCAGAATGAGTCTTCGTACCTTCTGGTGCTCTCTGATAAAGTTAGGCAATAATAGATTTCAACAGAAACAAGAATGTGATTCCCAGATAATGGCCAGCTTCAGTCCAGACCTGTGTTATTTTGTGTAGGACAATTTAACCTTCCTTTTTTCACAACTTGGGTAGGCTCTTTAGATTTCAATTGGTTCCACACTCTTTTCCCCTTCTTGAGTTCCCAAATGACTGTATTTAACACCAATATTTCTTTCTGTGTTCGTGGCAGGTGGTAATTCATTTGTAAGTGTTCATTTGGCGTTGAGGTCTTTCACAGTGTTCTGTGTCTATCAGAGGAAAGGGAAGTACAGTACAGACAACAACCAGCATGCCAAAACCTATTATACCCCAGTGCTGGGGATCCTTTCCAAGATACTTCACACCAGGTTATTTAAAACAAACAACTCTTTGCTTTCTAGTTTTCCAGATAAACTTCCTCACATCTTATAGGGGAAAAAGACAGGACCTGATATTTAACTGTGCTAATCAAAGTTCTAAGGACAGGAACATCACTTTTCATTTCTATTTATTTGTAATAACTCTAAGCCTTTCCTTCATGTCCAAGAAAGACTATTTTTAATTAACTCTTTTAGCCTTCTTATCAAGTCAAGATCCTTATTATATGATCCTCTGTTGCCAGACCCCAATTATTTGGAAAACTTGAGAAATGAGATATGAATTTAATTTTCTGGACACTCAAGAAAAAATCATTTTTGTTCCTAATCATTATGTTTTAATATATTTCTATATTGTGAATTAACTTACGAATCTCAGTTGGCAAGGAATAGTGGACATGATTTACTCTGTTTTCTAGGTGACTGGGGTGTTGTGATATCCTGGGATGGTCAATCTGAAAAGTAATTAAAACTAGAGTGAAGGTTGCTCATTGGGAGCTAGTGATTGAGCTTTTGTGGTTTATAAACTCTGAAGTTGTACATAAAACATTGCATATTTCGTTGTTGGAAAACTGGTCATACTTTTTCAAATTTTCAAAGGAGTAGCCATGAAATCTGACCACTTCTTTAGAATACAATACAATGTAGAGCACAATACTATTTACATAAAGTATTCTACACTGAAAAAGGAAAACTAGTCCTTGTTCCTGGAGCTACATAATGTCATAGAAGTGTAAATCGTGCTTAGAATTCATAAATACATAATTCAGAAGAGTGTTTCCCTTGTGGGCGAAGTCTGCCAGGACAAACCACTATGAACTGGATGATTTACACAACAGAATTTATTTGTTTCTATTTCTTGATGCTGAGAAATTTAAGATCAAGATTCCAGCTGACTGGACTCCTAGAGAAAGCTCTGCTTTCAGCTTGCAGAAGATTCACCTTCTTGTGTCCTCACATAGCAAAGAGAGAGGTACCAGTCACTTCTATGATCTCACTGAACCTTAATTACTTGATTATCAGTCTCATATCCAACACATATAGGAAGTTAGGCTCAGTATATGAATTTGGTGTGTGAAAAGGAGGAGGTACCCAATTCAGTCCATAATGCTCCAAGAAAGGAAAATGAAAAGGGTAGGATTGGAGACTACATGGAAAGTTTTGACATTATGTAACATGTTTTTTTTTCCTTAAAGAAAAAGAATAACTAAAATAAGTATAGTAAAATGTTGAGGTTTGGCTAACAGGATGAAGGATATATGCATTTTTGTTACGTAATTCTCCCTATTTAAAATATTCCTTTTAAATAATAAGCAAACAAAAGCTTTTTAATATTTCACTAGCATGTGAGCTCCATATGGCAAGGGTTTTGTTCTTTTTATTCCTTGTTATATCCCCATTAAATAAAACAGTTCCTGATCCAGAATTGGCATTCATTAAATATTTCTTGAATGAAAGGAAATAGAAAGGGAAATAACTTGTATCTCTACTGAACCTAAAGTATTCAACAACCCTAAAAACCTTTAGCAATGGCATAATCATTTTCTAGAACTTCCTTACATAGGTAAATATTATAAGTCACATTACTATATAGAAAATCAGACCCTAAATACCTAAAAAGGAGTTGATGATTTACCATCTTGATATACTGAATTGATATATTGATTATTTAAAGAACTGTAGAGCATGAAAGGGCCATTTTGCCTACTTTTTCATACATGAAGCAAGCAAGCAAATAAAGATTCTTTTGAGCCTGGTGTGGTGGTGCACACTGTGTCCCAGCTACTCAGGAAGCTGGGGCTCCTGAGTCTGAGCCCAGCCTGGGCAATATAGTGGGACAGAGTTGCTACATATCCCTTCCACCACATATCTCTTAGTAACATCTCTAGAATTTATTACCCTAGTCCAGCTATTCATTTGTCCTGTCATTCCTTCACAAATTTGTTATTCTTTGTCTAAAAAGTATAAAAGTATTGTGTTTTGGTTATTTCTTCAGACTTCAGTGTCTCGTAAATATCCTCATATGCATGTAAATTTAATAAAATGTATACCTCTTCTCTTATTAATAGGGTCCAAAGAGCCCACATAAAATCTAAGGGAGAGGATTGAGAGGAATTCTCTCCCAGAGATCAAAAAGATACAACAGTAAACTGGGTATTAGGTTCAATGTCTTTTATATCATAGAATTGATAAGAATCAGAAGAAATTTGGGGTTAAACCTAGTTCTTTTTATTCCTGCCAGTTGCATTCCCTTCTATTAAGATTTGACTTCCTCTCAGCCAAGCTAAGGGGTCGGCAGCCACCTTTTCTACTATGGCACCCCATCTTTCCCTTACCATAACTATGGTGCTAATGTGGGAAGGTGGTCTTATCATAGCTCCTCTCTTGGCTGACCCTCAACCTATGGAGAACTGTTTGAAAGAGATGAGCTGGGCCAATCAGATTCCTCTCAAGAATAAGGAAGTAGCATGGAAACTCACAGAATGAGCAATTGACTGCAAAGGCAGAAACTAAAATTAATAAGAACTGTCAGAAAGTAGAGAATGTTGGGACAATCATAGTGGACCAGGTAAAGCCAAAGTTATGAGAAAGTGGAACAGAGGAGCTTATTTGGGAAAATGTAGATGAAGGAAACAGTAAAGAGAAGAGAATAAAACAGAACTATAGAAGAAGAGATGTTAAGAGAGAAGGAAAGAGGAAGGCTGAGATCATTACTAAAAGTCAAAAGCAATCTAACTAAAAGTCATCTTAACCTTATTATTTTATAAGTGAGGAAAATTGATAGGTTTGGTGACTTGGACTGAGGTCAACAGTGTTGAGGAAAGGACAGTTTTCCTACTCTTTTTTCAGTGCTTCTCCAACTCTTTTTAAAAATATTTTTTTAAATGTAGATGAACACAATACTTTTATTTTATTCATTTATTTTTTATGTGGTGCTGATGATTGAACGCAGGGCCTCACATGCACCAGGCAAGCGTACTCTACTACTGAGCCACAACCCCAGTTCCCTCTCCAACTCTTATAATACAGTAACACCTGTGACAGAGTGACTAAACAACTCACATCCGTGTGAGGGCATAATCTAAATCAGGTTACCCTAAGAGCAAAATTCCTCTGATATTTTAGATTTACTCAAAAATCATTCAATAGAGCACCTCTTGCTTAATGTCTCTGTTTGAACACACAATATTATCTGATACTTCTAAAGGGAAGAAACATCCACCCAGGCAAGGAGAAGTTTGCTGTATTAAATCGGAAAAACAGTTAGGCCTTATTGAAAATATGAGATTTCAGCAAAGACTTGGAGGAAATGGAGTAGCTGGCTAAGAGGTTCTATGGAAGAAGAGAGTTTCTAGGGGGAAGAGAAAACAATGGCATTTCATATATATGGAATTGTTTCACTTTGATCACTGTGTTTCTTCCTGGTTTGAGAAGAACGTTCCATTTCAACCCAGGATTTTCTTCATTCCCAAAACACATCTGGCAATTTCAGGGAATTTGAATGGTAGACTCTCTTTCTCTGAGCAGGTAATAGATATTCATTGGGGTAGGATCAGATACATGGATTTCAGGAGACTCTTACATCTGTAGGCATCACCTATACCTAAGCGATCCTAAAGCCTGCAGCCTTCTTGGATCTACCTTTCCCATAAAAGCTTGTTCAGCTGCTTTGCCCATCATCCCATATTCTGTGAGATGGCCAGCTTCCTCCACTAATTATCAATCTGGGAGTCAAACCCTAAGTGCACCCTCAGACAAGACAACTCCATTGCTGCAATGTGGAGCCAATAATATACACTTGAGTGACATACCAAATGTTCCTGATCTTGTTCTTATTCCTGGAATTCTTTCATTTATTGCCAAAGTCCCCATCACTTAGCTAAGGGGCTGCCTACCCAAACCTTAAATTCTTCTCACTAGAACAGCTGAGATCTAGTTTGATTCTGCTTACTTGCAGGCCCATGTCCTGTGGGCATCAGTTTTTACCAAACAGCTCCACTTGTGCATTTTGATAAGGGAAAGAAACATTGACTCAGGCAAATGGAAGCTTACAGTATTAAATTGGAAAATCAGGTAGTCCTAATTGAAAATGTGAGATTTCAGCAAACTCCTGAAGGAGATGGAGCATCTCGCCAAGAAGTTCTGTGGAAACAGAGTGTTCCTAAGGAGAAAAGCAAATGCCCTCTAGCAGGGGAGGAACTGATGGATGCACATATAGTAGATTGAGCAAGGAGAGAGCCACAGGAGAGGAGATGGGAAAAGTAAAAGAGTGTCTGATTGTGGCAAAGCTTGCAGCATAGTGTGGTCTATGGGAGTCACTTCACGGTTTTGAGCCAGAGAAGACATATGACCTAACTTTGTTTCAAGGGACTTTAACCAAGGAGGTTGAAGAGGATGTGCTTGCTGGGGTCAGCCTGGCACCAATTGTTGAAACACAAGCCGGGAAAAGAGGGCATCTTACACAGAGGCCTACTGATGAAGGGAGCCAGAGCCCTGGGCAGGAGAGACAGACAGGAGTCTGTGTGGGGGAAGGGTGCCCACGAAAAAGAACCAGAATGTCAAGGACAAATAAATCCTATTTGCAAAACTCAAACAGGGAAAGTAAAAGATTAAACACTTCTTTTTATTCGAAATCAGAACATTTTCAAAGAATAATTGTTACATGACAAGGACTCAGAAACCACATACAGGGCCCCCAGAAGCCAAATTAGGAATAATTTGAGCATCAAAATAAATAGTAATGTATAAAATAATACAATGTATAACATATAAAACTAAGTTGAAAGTGGAATAAAATTGGAAGCCATGAGTCCAGAAAGCTATAAATAAATAAAAGAATAAATGGAAAAATTGATAATGAACAAGATAGTTACATAGTTCCCAAGTGCCTTCATGAAAAAAAAATTTATTAATTATAAAGGGGAAAAATAATAGCTTTATACTGAAGAAAACTAGCAGATACCAAGAGATTATACTGGGGCTGGGAATTTACCTCAGTAGTAGAGCAGTTGCCTAGCACATTCAAGGCCCTGGAATTAATCCCCAGTGTAGCAAGGAAAAGGGAGAGAAAAGAGAGATCACTATGTACCTCATCAGGAATAGAACAAATTGAAGTTGTGTACCACCTTATAGGAGAAAACAAGAAAAATACAAGCTAACTCTTGTAATATTTCTGCCACAAAGCATAATCTATTTATAAAGACACATTAGACAGACCCAAACGAGAAAATATTTACAAAATATTTGGTCTTTGATCTTCCAAAGTTATCAAGGTCTTGACAGTCAGAGAAACACTGGTCTAAAAAAGTCATGGCCATTTGTTTTTTCAGTGCTTAGCTTTTTGTTCTTTATATACCCTAGAAATTAGTGCTCTATCTGATGTGTGAGGGGTAAAAATTTGCTCCCAGCATGTAGGCTCTCTGTTCACCTCACAGATTGTTTCTTTTGCTGAGAAGAAACTTTTAAGTTTGAGTCCATCTCATTTATTGATTCTTGGTTTTAATTCTTGTGCTATAGGAGTCTTATTAAGGAAGCTGCAGTCTAATCCCACATGATGATGATTAGGGCCTACTTTTTCTTCTATTAGACACAGAGTCTCTAGTTTAATTCCTAGGTCCTTGATCCATTTTTTTAAGATATTTATATTTTAGTTTGACACAATATCTTTATTTTACATTTATGTGGTACTAAGGATCGAACCCAGTACCTCGTGGATGGTAAACGAGCGCTCTAACACTGAGCCACAACCCCAGCTCATCCTTGACCCATTTTGAGTTAAGTTTTGTGCATGGTGAGAGATAGGAGTTTAATTTCATTTTGTTGCATATGGATTTCCAGGTTTCCCAGCACCATTTGTTGAAGAGGCTATCTTTTCTCCAGTACATGTTTTTGGCACCTTTGTCTAATATAAGATAATTGTAATTTTGTGGATTAGTCTCTGTGTCCTCTATTCTGTACCATTGGTCTACCAGTCTGTTTTGATGCCAATAACATGCTGTTTTTGTTACTATTGCTCTGTAGTATAGTTTAAGTTCTGTTATAGCAATACCACCTGCTATGCTCTTCCTGCTAAGGATTGCTTTAGCTATTCTGGGTCTCTTATTTTTCCAGATGAATTTCATGATTGCTTTTTCTATTTCTATGAGGAATGCCATTGGAATTTTGATCAGAATTGCATTAAATCTGTATAGTGCTCACCAATAAAACAAATAAGCCAATCAACAAATGAGCCAAGGACCAGAACAGACACTTCTCAGAAGAGGATATACAATCAATCAACAAATATATGAAAAAATGCTCATCGTTTCTAGCAATCAGAAAAATACAAATCAAATCTAAGATATCATCTCACTCCAGTCAGAATGGCAGCTATTATGAAGACAAATAACAATAAGTGTTGGCGAGGATGTGGGAAAAAAGGTACACTCATATATTGCGGATGGGACTGCAAATTTGTGCAGCCAATATGGAAAGCAGTATGGAGATTCCTTGTAAATATGGGAATGGAACCACCAATGACCCAGCTATCCCTCTCCTCCATCTATACACAAAGGCCTTAAAAACAGCATACTACAGGGACACAGCCACATCAATGTTTACAGCAGCACAATTCACAATAGCTAAACTATGGAGCCAACCTAGATGCCCTTCAGTAGATGAATGTGCCGCTGTCTGGCTGGGCACGATTCAGGAGCCACTTGTCAAAAGAAACGAACTTTATTTTTAGAACCACACACGCCAAACAAAAAAGCTCCTCAGGAAAACCTTCAGAGCCCAACTGCCACCACTGGCTTCCCACAAGCCTCTCCCTCAAACACAAGCCTCTCCACCTCCCACAATCCTCCTGCTCTTGAGGCTGATTGGCTGGGTCGCGTGGGCAGAGCCAAAAAAGTCCCCCAATGAGCAGCTCCGTGGTCTGAAAGGGCAGGGAAACAGTCCAATGAGCATCACCACAGAGGGGAGCCAATCAGCTAGAAGTTGCTGGGGCCGCTGTGAGCCAATCATCAGCTGGCAGTCTGAAAGTTTGCTGGGGCCCCTTCGGCTGTGGCTCTCAACATGAATGGATAAAAAAAATGTGGCATATATACACAATGGAATTTTACTCAGCTATAAAAGAGAATAAAATCATGACATTTGCAGGTAAATGGATGGCGTCGGAGAAGATAATGTTAAGTGAAATTAGCCAATCAAAAAAAAAAAAAAAAACATGCCAAATGTTTTCTCTGATACAAGGAGGCTGACTCATAGTGGGGTAAGGAGGGGGAACATGGGAGGAATAGATGAATTCTAGATAAGAAAGAGGGGAGAGAGGGAAAAGAAGGAGACAGGGGATTAGCAAGGATGGTGGACTGTGATGTACATCATTATCCAGAGTACATGTATGAAGACATGAATTGGGTGTCAACATACTTTATATACAAACTAAGATATTAAAAATTGTGGTATATATGTGTAATAAGGATTGTAATGCAAAAAAAAATACAAAGTACATGTATAAATACATGAATTGGCATGAACATACTTTATATACAAAGATGAAAAATTGTGCTCTATGTGTGTAATAAGAATTGTAATTCATTCCACTGTGGTATTTTTTTTAAAATAGTAGTTAAATTAAAAAAAAAAAAAAGAAGTCATGGCCACCAAGTGTAACACCCTGGTTGTAGAACTGTGTCCTTTTGCTATAAATGGCATAATTAGGACCAAACTAGTGAAACTTGAATGTGGTTTGAGAATTAAGTAATAGAGATAAATCATTGCTAGTTCCCTGATCTTAATGTTATATTGCTGTTACATAGGATAATGACCTTGTTTGTAGGAAATACACACTAAAGTATTTGAGTAGAAGGGAGTAACAGGGCAAATAGGTTAGCAATTTATGCTCAAACGGTTTGGTAAAAAAAAAATTCTCTCTTAAACGCACAACTTCTCTGTAATTTTGAAGTAATAATGAAAGAAAACTCAAGGCTACAATATTGAAACTAGCAATAGGGATAGAGGGAAAGTATTTAGGAGGCTATTTCAGCTTCTTAAAGTTGAGAGATATGGTGGTATAAAGCAGATGGTAGCTAATCAGTTCATGAATATACATATTGGAAAGATTTTTGTATAACTTACTGGTGGATTAGAAGAGGGATACAAAAGAAAGAAAGAAAGGTATTCAAAGATTCTGGTGTTTTCTGTGTGAACAATTAGAAAGATGGAGTTAACATTAACTGAGACAGAAAGTTACAGGAGGGAAGACTGAAGGCAGGGGCTGGAAGGAAAGATGAAGAGGACAGTTCTGAACACGTTTGATATGTCTATTGAACATCCAAGTGGAGGTATCAAGTAGGCCTTTGAATACATCAATCTGGAGTTCAGACAAGAGGAGTTTGGAACAAGATATAAATTTGTCAACATACAGATAATCTGAGGAACTAGATGAGATCAACATGCGTGTGACTATAAAGAGAGGAGAAAAAAATTTAGGGTCCAAATTTATGTACACAACCCCCAAACTTTTATTACTCTATAAAGAAAAAAATGTTGCAGCTTTATTTATAGTTGCCAAAACTTGAAAGCAACCAAAATTTCCTTCACTAGCTGAATGGATAAGTAAGCTATTATATCAAGACAATGAAATTTTATTCAGCTCTTAAAAATGAACTCTTAAGCTATTAAAAAAAGTCAAGAGAAACTAAAATGTATATTACCAAGTGAAAGAAGCCAACCTGGAAAGGCCACCGACTATATGGCATTCTGGAAAAGGCAAAACTATGCAGATGATAAAAAGATCAGTGGTTGCCAGGGTTCTTGGAGAAAGAGGATAAATAGGTGGAGCACAGAGGATTTTTGGAGCAATGAAAGTACTGCAAATGATACGATAGCCATGGATACATCATTATACAAATTTCCAAACTCATTGAATGTACAACATCAAGAGAAACTAGTATAAACCATGGCTTTCTGGTGATAATAATGTGTCAATGTAGGCTCATAGATTGTAATAAATGTACCATCCTGGATGGGGAAGTGGGTAGTTCAGGAGACTGAGGTGGGAGTTGGGGGAGGCAGATGACATAGGGGAACTCTGTCCTTTCTCCTCAATTTGCCTGTGAATCTAAGAGTTTTATTTTTTTTTTTTAAATGCTTTAAGAAAAAAGAACATCAGTGGCTGGGGATGTGGCTCAAGAGGTAGCGCGCTCGCTTGGCAAGCGTGCGGCCCCGGTTCTCTCTCTCTCTCTCTCTCTCTCTCTCAAAAGAATATCAGAATCAGAGAAATATTTTGTTGCTTTTGTCACATCAGAATTTTAGTTCTGACTACCTGAAAAATACTCTGCAAAAACCAAAATGCTTGTTTCCTACAGATACTCAGAGAAAAAGACGGGGAAATTAGTGGTGTTGAATATAGCATTTCTTTAAAATTAAATTATTTATTTTCTCAAAATACTTCATAATTTTAATAAAATAATCAGTGTATTATATTGGTTCTGGATTTTACCTTCTTGTCTCAGGTAGCTCTCTGTCTAGCGTTGTACCTCCAATATTGTCTTATGACCCCTGCCAAAAGCTACCTAACTCTAGGACACTAATGTCAATATCATATCATGAGTAAGAATCTGTCAGAAATCAAGTAAAAGGAAGGAAATATCTTTTCAGGTTTTCACAGAATAGGCAATAGTAACTATAGTGAAGGATAGTAACAAAGTAATCAATATTTCATAATAAAACGTGGACATATCGTTCATATTAATTGAATGATTGAAAGAATGAATGTAGTAATTTGTAAAGTGATGGGATGCTCAGCTTACTCTCAGTCCTTCCTGTCTTATTAAATTTTAGCCCTGAAGGTTGAACCCCTCAGGGTTAATTAATTTTCTATGTAAGAAGACATTTTGCCTTGGATATTTATGCAAAGTTTTAAATATCTTTAACATTCTTAAGCCTACTCTGCTTTCCAGTTTTCTCATTATTGCAATAACATCATCATTCTGTTGTTTTTATACTATATATTGTTATAATGTGGACCGAGCCCATGTGCCCTGACAGTGTACAATCAGTTTAATTCTGAGTTATACTCGGGAGACCCATGAGACACACAGAACCAAGTTGTGGCCTCACCAACAAAGTTCTTGCTCCAAAAACAGTTCAGTGGATGCCATAATTCACCCAAAAGTCTCAAGTCAATTTTTAAAACACAGAATTTCAGAGTACTAGGTTGAAAAGTGGAGATTGATTTCAAAATGAAACCTTGATAACTCTTCCTGACTTCGGCGGGTCCCCTGTTCCTTTACTTTTTCTGCACTTTCCCTCCAGCTAGAATTTCTCAGCCACCTGCCTGCCCTCTGCTTCTTTTAGCTGTGTTTTTAACAATTGGCTTGGAATTTTCAGGTGAATCACGCCATGATTTTCTATTGTTTTTCCATACTGGTTAGGAAGCAGATGAAGGACAAACACACTGAACAGAATAGACGTCCTTCATACTGATAAAAAGTTTAATCCTGACTGCATAACCATTATAAGAAAACATAGGTGGAAAGCTTTATGACATTAGATTTGGCAGTTAATTTCTTGGATATGACACCAAAAGCACAGGCAATAAAAGAAATAAAGAGGAAAATCAGACTTCATCAGAATTAAAACCTTTTGTGCATCCATGGATATTATCAGTAGAGTAAAAAGACAATCTACAGAATTGGACACAATCATGTATGATAATAGATTAGTATCTAAAATATATAAAAATTTCTATAACAACAAAAATCAATCTGTTTCAAAAATTAGTAAAAGGCTTGAATAGACATTGCTTCACAGATATTCAAATGAGCAATAAGCATGTAAAAAGAGGTTCAGCATCACTAGTTGATAGGGAAATGCAAATCAAACCACAGTGAGTTACTACTTCACACCAGTTAGGATGACTGATATAAAAACAAAAAAATGCCAGACCATAATAAGTACTTGAAAGGATATAGAGAAATTGCAACCCTGTATGTTGCTGGTGGGAATGTAAAATGATTCATTCACTGTGGAATATTTTATAGTAGTTCTCCCCAAAAATAAACATGGAGTTATTATATGATCCAGCAATTCCACCTGGACATATGCCTAAAAGAACTGAAAACAGGGATCCAAAGAGATATTTATACACCAATGTTCAAAATATTATTCACAATAGCTAATAAATGGAAACAACCTAGGTGTCCATCAATGAATGAGTAGATAAATAAAATGTGATTATGTAGATGAACCTTGAAGATATTATCCTTTAGTGAAATAAGTCAGTCACAAAAATGGCAAATATCATGATTTCACTTATTTGAGGAGCCTACAGTCATCGAATACATAAAGAAAGAAAATAGAATGGCGTTGTCTTGGGATGGTTGGGGGAGGAATGAGTGTTTAATGAGTACAGTTTCAGATGAGGAAGACGAAAATTTTCTGGAGACAGATGGTGACAATGGTATCACAACAATGTGACAGCACTTGATTTCACAAAACTGTACACTTACAAATGGTTAAGATGGCAAAGTTATGTTGTGTGTATATGCTACAATAAAGAGCCATCATTCAACTTGACACAATGCAAGACACAACAGCCATGAAATTTTATTAATCTCATGGCATAATATATATATATATATATATATATATATATATATATATATATATATATATATATATATATATAAAAATATAAAGTTATGAGAAGTATAAGGAAAACAAATTCTGGCCAATATAATACAATGAAAAAATAATATAGGCTGAAGGTTAAAAGAAGGAAAAAGTGAAACTGTTTTATTTACTGATTACATAATTATTATATGCATAGAAAACATTACTGAATCTACCAAAAAGAAAATAAGACTGGAATTAATATGTGAAATTAGAAATGCTGACACATACAAAAAGTTTAATTATTGTATCTGCTATCAGCAAAAAATTAGAAAAATAAGACTTCTATAAAATACTGACAAAAATCATGAAAAAATTAAATACCCAAAAATACATCTAACAAGAACATGTAAGATTTCTCACTAAAAACTACAAAACATTGTTATGGAAATCAAAAAACCAAATAAATGTTTATAAACAAATATTTGAAAACTCAATATTAAACTCAAATTATTAAGATGTCATTATTTCAATGAATTCTATATAATTTCTATTAAAATTAGTCAATTTTTTATAGAAATTGCCAAGATGATTCTAAAATATATATATATTCTAAAATATATATATGTCTAAAATATATATATTCTAAAATATGTATATATTCTAATATATATATATGATTCTAAAATATATATATATATATATATATATCATATATATGGAAATACAAAGGAATTAGAAACAACCTTCAGAATTTGCCTTCTGATTTGAAGATTTACTATAATGTTACAACAAGCAAGATAATTTGTTATGAGCATAGGACAGACAAATAAATCAGTGGACAGAATAAAGTGTTCAGTAATAGATCCTTACATATATACTCAATTTATTTTGACCAAGACATTAAGTCAACTAGATGGGTCAAATAGAGTTTTCCTTATATAGTGCTTCTGAAAAAATAGGATATTTGGGAGGAAATGAATATTACTTTTCACACTGTATACAAAAATTAATTTGAGAGAGATCATAAATATAACCATAAAAGCCAGAACTATAAGGATTCTAGAAGAAAATAGTTTTAAAAATTTTTGTGACTTCCAGTATTTCCTGGAAAAGACACAAAAAGTTAAGATATTACTACATTGAATTTCATCAAAATTTAAAGTTTCTAATCTTCAAAATACATCATTATATTGGGGCTGGGGTTGTGGCTCAGCAGTAGAGCATTAGTCTAGCAGGTGGGAGGCGCTGGGTTCGATCCTCAACATCACATAAAAAATTAAAAAAAAAATAAAGGTATTGTGTCCAACTACAACTAAAAAATAAATATTAAAAAAAAGACATCATTATAAGTTTCTACTCTTTAAAATGTGCCCTTTAGAAAAAACATAGGCAAGTCACAGTTGAGAAAAAATATATTCACTGTGCTAGTGTGTATACGCATACATATATATGGCAAAGAACATATTTATATCCATAATATAAAAATATGTCTTAAAAACATATTTTTAAGACATTAAACAACAATGAGAAGACAACCAATTTTAAAATGTGCAAAAGATTTGAAGAGTCACTTCATGAAAGAAGAAACATGAAAAGTCAATCAGTCCATGGAAACATGCTCAATATCACCTGGGAAAAGCTAATTAAAACCACAATGAAATAGAGTCCCATCCACACTAGAATGATTTACCCAAAGATCAGCTAAACCCAAATATTGACAAAGGTGGGGAGCAACTGGAACCCTCATACATTGTTGGTGGGCATATAAAATAGTACAACCACCCTGAAGAATTTTTTGTCAGTAACTTATAAACAGATTTTTACCTATGGACTAATAATTATACTCCTAGATATTTACCAGAGATATGTGAAATATGTTTACAAAAAAAATAAAGAGGAAAAAAAGAGTAGAAAAAGCAACCAACCGATAAGAATATTTATGGAAATTTTATCTATAATAATTAAACACTGGAAACAAGCCCAAATGTTAATCAATTGGAGAACAGATAAACCAATTGTGGTATATTTATGCAATTGAATATTACTCAGAAATAAAAAGGAGTAACTGCTTATACTCACAACATATATGAATAACTGCCATTTGGTTTATTACAAAATTTAAGAACAGGCAAAACTAATTAATGGAGATTGAAGTTAGGAAGTGGTTGTCTCTGGGCAGAGGAGAAATTGAATAGAATTGGATGTGAGAAGTTATATTAATAAATATTTTGTATTGGGTGGTACTGAATCAGGTAAATGAAGTGGTCAAAACTCAATAAAGCACATATCTGATAAAGGGTTAAAGTTCAAAATATATAAGCAATTCAAGCAATTTGATGGCAGGAAAACAAATAATAAACCAAATTTTAAAAAGACAAAAGATCTGAGTAGACATTTTTCAAAAGAAGACAAATAGCCAAAGCTATTCATAAAAATGTTCAACATCACCAATCACCAGGGAAACACAGATTAAAACCATAATAAGAAAATGCCAAATACCTGTTAGAATAGTTATTATCAAAAAAAAATAAAGATGAGTGTCAGAGAGGATGTGGAAAAAGACATTCCTGGGAATGGAAACTAGGATATCAATATGTTCAACTGTATGGAAGTTCCTCAAAAACTTAAAAAAGAACTACCATAAGATTCAACAATCGCCTATTAAATCAATATGTCAAAAAGATATCTGTTCTTCTGTGTTTATCACTGTACTATTCATAGTAGCCAAGAAATGGAAACAACCTAAATATCAACAAATGATGAATGGATTAAGAAAATATGGTATACATACACAATGGAAATACTATTCAGACATTAAAAAAAAAGAAATCCTGTCATTTTTGACAACATGGATGGAACTGGAGATCATTATGTTAAGTGAAACAAGCCAGGCATAGAAAGACAAGTACTGAGTGATGGCACTCATATGGGAAAATTAACAAATTTCATCGCATAGAAGCTGAGAACAGAATGTTAATGACCAGACTCTGGGAAGGGAGTGGGAAGGGAGGACGGGGAAAGATTGATTGATCAATGGGTACAAGTTGAATGGGAATAAGAAGTTCTGGTTCCTATTGTACAGTAGGGTGAATATAGATAACAGGTATGTATATCTCAAAAAGCTATAAGAAAAGATGTTGAATGTTTCACCACATGGAAATGATAAATGTTTGAAAGAAGATAGGATGTTTAACTTGATATGAACATTATATAATGTGTACATGTGTCAAAACATCACTTGGTATCTCATTAATATGTACAATTTGTATGTTATATATATATATATATATATATATATATATATATATATATATATATATATATATATATATATCAGTTTTAAAACTATTTGATTTTAAAAAGAGCAACAAAAAAAATTAAACTCCTAGAAGCAGAGAGCCAAATGTTGATAACCAGGGGCTATGGGCAGTAGTTGGAGGAGGGTTGAGAAAACACAATTTCAGTGAGATGAAAGGAATAAGTTTGAGATTTATTGTGCAACATGATGATCATAGTTATTAACAATGTATTATGTTCTTGAAAGTTTGAAGGTGGATGTTAAGTATTGTCACTACAAAAAAAAACTTTCAGGTAATGCAAATGTTAATTAGCCCAATTTATCCATTATACAGTACATATGTATTACAAAGCATTATGATGCACATACTAAGTATATACAATTTTTGTCAATAAAAAAAGTTAATTTTAAAAATACAATGAACTGAACACTTAAGATTTGTGTATGTTGGTATGTATCCATTTTACCACAATTTTTTTAACTTAGAAAGCTAAACTAAAATTGGAAGAAAATGTCCCTTACTTGATAAAAAAGATCTTCCTGATATACCCAGAAAACATCATTCTTAATAGGAAAAATAGCTCTGAGTAAATCTGTTAAGAAGAGTAAAAGAAAACAATTAAGGAAGCCATAAAAAGAAAAAGGGATTTTTTCAAAACATCAAAGTATAGAAATAATACATTTTAGATGGAAAAACCTCAAAATTGTGAGTGTCCATTTTTCTCCAGTTACTCTATAAGTTTAATGTGTTCCTAGTAAAACTTAATAGAAATTGTATTACTTTTAAGCTGATGCTAAATTTCATACAATTAAAAATTTATGGAGGAACAGGCAAGATTATTTTTTAAAGAATTATAAAAAGAAATAACTCTCTTAGATATTGTAAGAATATTTTGAAGTCCCCAGGTCCATCCATTTTACTGGCAAATGCCATAATTTCATTCTTCTTTATAGCTGAGTAATAGTCCGTTGTGTATGTATACCATATTTTCTTTATCCACCTCATCTGTTGAAGGGCACCTAGGTTGGATCCGTGGCTTAGCTATTGTGAATTGAGATGCTAAAAACATTGATATGGCTGTTGTCATTATAGTATGCTGATTTTAAGTCCATTGGGTATATACCAAGGAGTTGAATAACTGGGTCAAGTGGTGGTTCCATTCCAAGTTTTCTGAGGAATCTCCATACTGCGTTCCAGAGTGATTGCACCAATTTGCAGTCCCACCAGCAATGTATAAGTGTACCTTTTTTCCCACATCCTCATCTACATTTATTTATTTTTTTAAAGAGAGAGAGAGAGAGAATTTTAATATTTATTTTTTAGTTTTTGGCAGACACAACATCTTTGTTTGTATGTGGTGCTGAGGATCAAACCCGAGCCGCACGCATACCAAGCAAGCACGCTACCACTTGAGCCACATCCCCAGCCTCATCTACATTTATTATTACTTGTATTCTTGATAATTGCCATCTGACTGGAGTGAAATGAAATCTCAGGATAGTTTAATTTGCATTTCTGTAATCGCTAGAGATGTTGAACATTTTTCATATATTTGTTAATGGATCTTATTTCTTTTTCTGTGAAGTGCCTGTTTAGTTCCTTTGCCCATTTATTGATTGGGTTTTTTGGGGGAAAGGGTAGGGGATAAGTTTTATGAGTTCTTCATATTTCCTGGAGATTAATGCTTTATCTGAGATGCAGGTGGCAAATATTTTCTCCCATTCTGTAGACTGTCTCTTCATGCTCTTGATTGTGTTCTTTGGAATGAAGGAGCTTTTGAGTTTGATACCATCCCATAAGCCAATCCCAAAAAAACAAAGGCCAAATGTTCTCTCTGATATGCAGATGCTAACACACAATAAGAGGGAGTAGGAAAGAACAGAAGTACTTGGATTAGATAAAGAGGAATGAAGGAAAGGGATGGGGGATAAGACTAGGAAAGACAGTAGAATAAATCAGACATTCTTTTCCTATATTCACATATGAATGCACAACCAGTGTAACTCCATGTCATGTACAACCATAAGAATGAGAAGTGATGCTCCATGTATCTAGATCTAAGTACGTTCTACTGTCATATATAACTAAAAAGAACAAATTTTAAAATTTTTTAAAAAGAATATTTTGAAGTAGAGTAATTATATCAGTGTGAAATGGATGTAAAAACATATGATATATAAAGCATAATTTAAAAGTCCAAAAACAGACCCATATATGAATAATAATTTAGTATAATCAATAAATTTGGCATTTATAATCACTAAAAGGTATACTCACTTAATAAATAATATTAACATAAATATCTATTTGGAACAAAATAAAACTAGACCTTTATGTCACATTATATACAATAAATAATGGAAAGTGTATTAAAGAGATAAAAGTAAAAAAATATGTATAATACAAAAAAAATGTGATCTTAAGATTGAAAAGTTCTTCCTAAATTATAAAACTCCAGAATTCAAAATGAAAAAGATTAATTGAACTAAATAAAACTTAAAGACTATATGATTACATTTACCATAAATTAAGTTAAAACAATACTGGTAGAAAATAAAAATACAAAATGAATAGAGAGTTAATATTTAATGTACATACAAATTAAAGATTATAAAAAGGAATTGACAAAAGAAATATAAATGACCAGTAGAAGTTATCTAAAGTTTTCTGAAATCATTAATAAATAAGAAAAAACATATTATCATAAGTTATATTACCTTATGATAACATTATTAAGTTATAAGAATTCAAAAGATCTATAACGCCTAGTAAAAGCAAGGATACAAGAAAATAGACACTGTTAGTTGGTAAATTGGCAAATCATTTTGTAAGAAAATCTAACAATACTTCATAAGTTTTGAATATATGTACCTATGACTCAGTTATTCTATTTCTAGGAATCTGTTTTACAGAAATTTTGTCCACATGTTCAAATAAATATGTATAGTAGGGGCTGGGGTTGTGGCTCAGCATGAGCACTTGCTTAGCATGTGCAGGGCCCTGGGTTCAATCCTCAGCACCACATAAAAATAAGTAAAATAAAGCTATTGTGTCCAACTACAACTAAAAAATAAATATTAAAAAAAATACATGTATAGTATTGACTAAAGCATTAAGAATACATATGAGTAAGGGAATTAACAAATGAATGATTAAATAAACTATGAAATAATTGTATGAAAAGTTATGCAGCTATTACCAGAAGGAGGCAGAACACATTCTCTAATATAGAAAAAAAATCTAACATCCATAGAACAATGTATACAACAGTGCAGAGAGAATGAGCCCACTTGTGTATATCATATAAACATTTAGAAAAAGAAGGATACCATTCAAAAAAACCTAACATAGTTTACCTTTAGAAAAGGTAGCAGGAGTAACATTTTGTTCTGTATTTACTATTGCCTGAATCTTATTATAAGGTTGTACCTTTTTTAATCATATTAGACTATGTGACATTGCTGCTAATTCAGTTATTTTAACCTACCAAAAAAGGCAATTTCATAATATTTGTTTTAATAGAGTAAGAATTTTGTATACTGTTTTTGTATCCTAAATAAATAGATAAGGAGACAGACTACAAACACTGCCTTGAGTTGGGATTAAATAAAAGGATTTATGTGAGTCTGTCCAAAAAGAAGGCAGCACTCAATTCTTTCTCACCTAAAATGGCTGCCCATCCATCACGTTGAGCTCTCTGCCATTTGTCTGGGAGCTTTACAATGCTCTCAGCTTTAGAGAGACATGCCCTCCTGTCTTCTCCTCGACCCTGTGACCGAGACTACTAAATGGAATAGAGGTTGCATAGCTCTATACTCCTCTTTGGGCACATGGTGACATCTTTGCATGCTAGAAATTAAAAATCCAAATTTTGCCAGAAGCATTGAGAATTGCAATAGCCACTATTTCTATACTTACATTAATAATTTCCTGAAACAATCCTGATTTCTTTCAAAACAATGATCCAGGCATCTTTTTTTCCCCATTACTGAAAATGCTATTAGCAATTCTATGTCAATAGAATTAATAGGCTATTACTATAACCTCTGTGAACAATTTTAAATCAATCCACATTTTCCCTGAATTTAAAATACAGTTGTTAGAAGCTTTATTAGTTTGAAGAAAGAAGAGCCATGCTTTTTTACTAAAAATATATGGGCTGGGTTTGTGGCTCAGTGGCAGAGCACCTGTCTTGCACATGTGAGGCACTGGGTTCTATCCTCAGCATCACATAAAAATAAATAAACAAAATAAAGATATCATGTCCATGTATAACTAAAAAAAATTAACATATATAATAATCTTAGTTAAAAATTTTTAAAAAATCTCTTCTAATCTATTCAAAGATGGCAGGTGTACTATAATTCACTTATTAAAATTTCATCAAAATAAATTTAAGTCATAGACTAAACAATAGCATTAGATTGATATTAATTTCATTTTTTGGTTTTGATAATTGCACTGTAGTTTTATAAGAACACGTTTCTATTTTTAGGAAATATACATTGAAGTATTAGAGTTAAAGGTAACTGTATCACAATTTATTCTCAAATATATCAGAAAAAAATATTTGCATACTTATAAAAAGAGAAGACAATAAAACAAATAATAATCAGTTTGGTAATAGGTTGACATCTGGTAAATATGAGTCAAGGGAAAACAGGAATTTCCCACTGTTTTGCAACTTTTGTTTTTTGCCTGTTTTGTACAGTACTGGGACTAGAACCTAGGACCTTGAGCATATTAGGCTAGTGCTGTACCACTGAGCTGCACCCCTAACCCTGTTATGCAACATTTTAGAGTCTGAAATTATTTTAGAATAAAATTTTTTTAAAAACATCTTCCTCCAAGTGATTCATGATTCAATAAATGGCCCCTAAGTGCCTCTGTATGCCAGGTAGTAGGCCAGACCTCTACATTTTTAATTCCAGGTCTTGTAAAGCAATTATCCCCTGTGGCCCACTTTGTGAGGGTCTCAGCCAAGAGTTCCACCAGGCTTGCCTGTTGATCTGTTAGGGGGAGGTCTAAGCCTTCGCCTCTCTCTTCAAGCCTCCTTCTTTCCTTGATCTCTCAAAATCCTTGATTCCCTCAGTACATCAATTACTTTCTTTGATCATTCTTCATTTCCTTTCTTTTTCTTCTATTCTCAAATTTGTCCTCTCCACTCACACCTCTCAGGCCATACATGTGGTAAGGTTACTCCTAGCCTATTTCAAAACTCTATTCCATCCTCTTTTCACAATCAAGCTTGTGTGAAGAGTAACTGGAACCACCAACACTTATTTCTCATTCACTCCAGGAAAGAGAGAGTCTCTATACCCACATCCTACTTTGTGATTGAGTTTTGCCAATGTTTCTAGTAAATAGAGAAAAACAATTAAGAAAAAGACAGGCAGGATTATGCAAGAGAGAAATAAGACAGACTTTTTCCCTGGTATGCAAGAGTACACAAGGAATAAAAGAGATTGCCACTGAATATCTATGTACAAAGCACTCTGGTAGGTATTAGTCACTGAATATTGAAGGGAAGATTCCTGTTCATAATCTATTTCCAGCTGAAAATATAAATCTTACCACCAGAAATAAAACATATGCTAACCAAAGACAGAGATTCTTAAAGTAGTAGAACATTGTCAAAATAATCTTTCAGTTTTTAGGTCAGATAAGACATTAGCAACAAAGGTTAGGGAATAAAAACTACTGCCATTGAATTCGATATCTAATTCTTTTTTTGTAAGAGGATAATCAAGCAACATCTCCACGTAAGGACGGATCAAAACACAGCTTTTCTTGTTGCTAGGTTCAAAGTGTTATGTGAATAAGATAGGATACCCAGCAGAACTCCAGTCTCTAGTTGAATGATCCCCTCCTAATTGTGCCCTCCTTCCAGGAGGGGGTGCAACAAGTTTTTTCATCCACCACGTCCTGAGGCCAAGCCTCTGCTTCCTGCATCTGGACCCTAACTACTAAATGAAGATTTCTTGGAGATGCATGAACAGGGACAACATTTAGCTTTGTTGAATGAAAGGATAAATGAATGTATTATGTCTCTAGAGTCCAGCACATAGATGAAATTTTCTGAATGTTTCTTGAATTAAGAAGTAAACTCACATTCCAATAGACTGAGTCAGGCAGAGTTATTGGTCCTGCAATTGTATTCCCAACCCTTCCCTATTCTCTTACCATTTCAGGCTTTCCCCCTCTCCTCAGGTTCACCCCCAATCCTTTGGGAATCACACTTGGCATGTTTAAGAAATAACAAATTGAGCAAATGAGAAAAGAGATGAGGTGAGGAGAGAGGGAATCATGTTGGAACTTGTTGTCCATTTTTAAGACTTAGCCCTCTACTCCAATTGAGATGAAAGACACTGGGAAACAGGAATAACATGATATGACTTGCTGCTGGGTGAGAATGGGCTATAGAATGTCAGAGAAATAGTACTGTAGTAGGGGAATTTTAAGATGCAGAAATATCAGCATGTTTGTAAGCTGACTGTCGTGGTCAAGTAGAAATGGAAAATTTGAGTTGGCAAGAGAGAAACACTTCCAATACCAAGTGGAAGTGTGTTCACCGAGAGTCCCAGGGCAGGCAGAGTTCTGGGCATAAATGAACATAGGTGGACGAATGGGCTGGTGAGAGCTTGTGCTGTTTCTTTCACATTTGCCTTAATGTTCAGTGAAGTAGGAAGCAGGCAATCAACTGAGAGAAAACAGAGCAGCAGGTATTACAAATTTGAAAAGAAAACATCCCTACATGAATGCATCTTTAAATAATTCCATGAAAAACTCATAAAACTATATCCTTAGCTATAGGTTTGGTTCCAGAAAACAGTTTTACATATACAGCATATGCAAAGCCATCTGAAATACTATAACATGCACAAATGAAGTGATATGATTTGGCACATTTCCATTAAGAATGAGAACTGCAAGTCAGTTGTCTAAGTGCCATTGAGATTTATATCAGGTAAATACCTCTTTATTACTGGAAGTCACTTAAAATTAGGTCACTGCATTAAGAGTGAAACACTGTGGTGTAAAACACACATCCAGGGTTGCATGTCAACCAGTGTGAGACACGGGTGAGCAGAGCTTTACCACAGGATCTTTCTCAGGCCCACACTGAATCCCAGTCACTAACTGCCTTTCTAATTAGATTTCTGTGCTGCCTCACCCTGCAAAGTCTGGGAATCTGGAATTTCCAAGAGTTTTTCAACCCTCCTTTCTCTGGTATTAGTTCACCCCAACAGGAAAACATGCTTAGAATTAGTCATTTCCACTAGTAGATTCGTTTGTCTGTTGGGTTTGTGGTGCTGGAGATGGAACCTAGGGCTTCACACATGCGGGACAAACCTTCTACTACTGAGCTAAATCCCCAGCCCTCATTTCCACTAATAGATTTATCACTGGGTACCACAAATTTATGATGCTGCATGTAAAGGTGAATTAAAAACCTCAAACACATCATTTGATTTGACTATTTTTAAAGTTGAATCATTTTGAAGTATATGGGGCTGGGGATGTGGCTCAGTGGTCTGAGGCCCTGGGTTGGATTCCAAGCATGGGGTGAGTGGGGTGAGGGGAGCACTTCCTTGGTTTCTTGGAAGCTTGTCCTTTAGTCCAGCCTTTGGCAACACTGTCCATCATCCTGTGGCCACTTGTTTGTGTGCCAGGCTGAGCTGTGCAGAGCTGCTGTCAAAGTTATGTAGACACAGCTGACCCACAACACCAAGACTGCTTAGCCAAGTGAGGCTTGGGTGGGGCCCAGCTGTTCCAGGGGAGACAACAGGCTGAAGCCCTTGTTCTTCACCTATAGCTTTCGGTGGACTTAACCATGACCTCATTTTGGAAATCTTAAGAGATTTGTTCCCAAATTGCAATGTTAAGCCCTAGATTTTTTATCTGATTTCCGTTTTTACTTTCACTTCTAATCTCGTGAATTTTTACTTTTTTACTTTATTGAGAAGATGAAAGGCTTGGTTGAATTATTTTTATCATCTTGTATTGTTTTGTATAATTTTTAAAATATCTTTAGAGATGATAGTTTATTTTATCTTAAAGATTTTTAGACTATTTTGTCCTTCTTTACTACTTAATTCTTATATTTTTAACATTTTTAATGATCTAAAAATCTGTTTTTATCTAGTTTTCTAGTCACTTTCAATTCTCTATTATACTTATTTTTATTTAATTTTTATTTTTAATTAGTTGTCTTAAGCTTCTACTTTCTTTTCCTCGCCTCCTAACTCACCCCTTTCTTCCAGTTTTTATGGAAGTGGCATGGAGTAACATGGTGCCACTCAATCTTGGACTGGAACCTCCAGAACTGTGAGTCAAAATAAACCTTTTATCTTCATAAGTTAATCCTCAGGTATCTCATTACAGTGACAGGAATGTGACTAACACATCTTCTAAGAACAAAATGAAAGTCCGTCAATATGGGAGGTGAGGGAAAGATGGCTGAGTAAATTGTAATATGCCCACAGAATACAACCCAGCTATTAGATAGATAAAAGAGCAGCTAATAATTTGCAAGAACTCCATGAACTGTGGTTGAAGGAGAAAAGCCAGACGCAAATAATAGACCTGTATAGAATTATATAAATGGGGATAAAAATATTAAAAGGGGCCTGGAGTTGTGGCTCAGCAGTAGAGCACTTGTCTAGCACATGCAAGGCACTGGGTTGGACCCTCAGCACTACATAAAAATAAATAAATAAAATTTCCAACTACAACTAAAAAAAAATTTTAAAACACATTTTTTAAAAAAAAAATATGTTAAAAAGGACTCACTAGGTCTTAACATGAGTCACATGGAATAGTCAAAGATCAGGCATGGGAATCTAAAGTTTGGACGATGTATAAAAATAGGTGTCCTTGATAAAAACAGAATATATGATATGATCCTATTCATAAAATGTATGTATAAATAAATATATAAATATACCTAATATTTAATATGTATTTTCTTATCCTAGCCTCCTGGCATTTTTTACCTTTATCTAAAAGAGAAAGTCAGATACAAAAAAAAAAAAAGTGTTGTGTACCTAATCCCACTTTTCAAGAAATAATTTTTAAAAACCCTTATGCAATGACTAGATGGAGATAATAGACCTCTGTGGCTTTATATAAAGGTGGATAAAAATATTAAAAGGGACTTACTATGTCTTAACATGGGAAGTTAAAGTTGAAAAACACAAGGAGATCGGGGCAAGGAAATTAACAAAATGAGTCAAGTATCAGAGCAGAGCATTTCAGGGTCCTTATAAATGAACTTGGGGGTAACTGGAAGTATCTTTCCTTGAAACCTGAGCAAGTCAAACTACACATATGGCCACTCGAGAAATAATTGCATTTGATTTTTTTTAAATGTTTCAACAAATAAATGTTATAAATCAAGATAGGGAGAAGCCCTATGCCTGTTTTATATAACCAATGATAAAGATTTCATTATTATGTACAGTTTTCCACTGAACATCTTTCAGAAAAAGGTTTTGGAAGCAAAAATCGAAACTAATGTATGTAAAGTCTATTTCTTCTGATTTTATGAATTTAAAATGATGTGATATGCCTGAGTTCCTTAAGTTTTGTATACTTCAAGCTGTTCTCAGACTAGACCTGGCCACTAGTCACTTGTAATTTTATTTGAATAAACTCCCTAAGGAAATAATATTTAGGGTAACTATCTTTTGTCACAGAACCATTTAGTTCCTACTCTACCACTGATTTCTCATAAAGAAATCAGAAAACAAAAATGTAACACATTGAACACCTGCTCTAGAATAAGATTGCATTTTTCCTTCCTTGTTCTCCCTGAAGGTTCCCCTTTAGAAGAGGTAGGTAGTAATTTAATGTAGTTACCTTGAGACGGGGAGGAACTGTCAGAGTTAATGAGGGAGGCCTTATGTGGAGGGTAGTTTTCTTTCTGCAGTGGTTTGGGTAAGAAAGGCTTGGTCCCCTGGGAGGTGCTGTTGGGGGGAAGGGTGGACTCATGAGGAGGTAGGTCACTGGGGGCATGCTCCCAAAAGGATTGTGGGACCCCAGACTTTCCCTCTTCCTCTCTTGCTCTACTTCCTGGCTTATGAGGTGAACAGTGCGCTCTGCCACAAGTTCAGGCACTATGGTGCCCTCAGAAGCTATTGCAGCAGATTCCTACAAAAGAGGAATTGCCGGAAAAGGATTTCTACCCAGCTAGTGCTTGAGTCTTCATACACCAGACATTTGGACATATTCAGACAACCTCCTGTCTTAGTTCAGTATTTACATAAAGCACTACACGCCTAGTTAGGTAGGAAAGGCAGAATCTCTCATACCCAGATTTTGGAACCAGGCAATGTTTCACAGGAACCACCCCAACAGGGGAATAGCAGAGCAGCCCCCTCCATTACAACTATTTTTATGTTTTAATGCCCTGTCATTAGCCTTTTCTTCTTGAGGCGGGAAGTGGCTCTGGGCCAAGCTGTGTGGGCTCAATATAGGCTGTGGTTATTTATGTCCACACAAAACCAGGGTAAGCTCTAGTGGTCTCCTGGCGAGTCAGATGATAACCTCCAAGGGTTATCCAGACCTACTTCTTTATAATTTCTAGGTTCACATTTTGAAATTACTTTAGATGACCTGGAAAATGTCCCCTACCATACAAAGAAAGGAGATAAGTATCCTTCTACATGATATAAATATGATTTAGTTATGAACCAGAGAATGAAGGCCATAAGCAATTGGTCTTTGAGTCTATTGCCAGAAAAATGATCTCTATTAATCACACTGAAGTTAAAAACATTATCTTTGACAGTCCTCAAAATTAAAGTTCAAATTTTAACATGTAATAATGCCTCACTATATATTAGTAGACTCTGTTATCTAGACGTACATTTAGCTGTTAGTTTATCCTGGAAATTTTCCCAGAAAAGCAACTGAAAGCTCTAAAATCCATCTCTTTCTCATCAACTTTGCCACTGTCTTGGTTTGTAATGTTCCTCGGCTGGACAATCACCACAAACAGTGTTTTAACAAATCTCTGGTGTTTCACACACTGGCTATTTCTAATGAACCCATTCTGCCCACACAAATGTGTGAAAATATGCAGCTGCACACAGGAACATATAAAAGCCCACTGCAGGTGCTGGTTCCTTTCCTGGAATTGACTCACCCACTTCTGTCCCATCTATTCTGTTCTGACATTCTTGTCTCTTCAGGGTCTCTGACTCCAGTGTTAATGTTTCCTTCTAGACAATGTACCCCAATTTACCCCCCACATTTCTTCCAGACATAACCCTTCTAGAAGGCATCATATGCTTAGCCATTGGGTAGGAGATACTGTGGGGGGGGGAAGGATTTAACCCAGAGGCACTTAATCACTGAACCACATCCCCAGCCCATTTTTATATTTTATTTTGGGACAGGGTCTTGCTTAGTTGCTTAGGCCCTCATTAAGTTGCTGAGGCTGGCTTTGAATTCATGATCCTCCTGCCTAAGCCTCCCAAGCCACTGGGATTACAGGTGTGCCCCCAGGGAACTTGGCAGGTAGTGGGTATTTTAATGCTCTGCACACCAACCTTTCAGCACTCTGGAGTTAGCCTAGGGAACTTAGAAAGTTCCCAGGCTTACCTCCTTCAAATTCACTGTCTAAATTGAATTGTACTTATCTTTCTGCAATGACATTCTTACACTGCCTCTTCCCTGCTTATAATTCTTAGTAGTTCCTATGGCTTTCAGGCAGTGATGGCAAAGTCCTTCATGTTGCTCCAGCCCCCTCACTCACTCCCCCACGTTCACCTCTTGTCAGAACCATTATGATATACTTGCATTTTCCCCAGTATACCTCAGGCACTCGCCCTTTCTGAAACACTTCCTCCTGTATTGTTTACCAAGTGAATTCTAACCCAATCTTCAACATTAAATATAAATGTTTTCTTCCCCAGAGAATTTTCTTTATTTTTTCTGAGCAGAGCTTGCCATTTCATTCTTTTTTTAATGCTTAAGTTATAATTTTTTTAGTTTTATTGGTTTTATTTTTTTTAAATACACGACAGCAGAATGCATTACAATTCTTATTACACATATAGAGTACAATTTTTCATATCTTCATTCTTGATCATCCAACTGTATTATATATCACTATAATCATTCATCTTCCCACTAAATCACAAACTCTCAAAAGACAGAGAGGACTGTAGGGTTTTTTGTTTGTTTGTTCGTTGTTTGTTTGTTTGTTTTTATTAATCTTTGTGTCTCGAGCCACCCATGGGCTGTGTGTATGAGCTATGCACATTTGAGCGTATGAGGGGACTGGCCTGACTTTACTGCCTGATTGGGCTGTGTGACATATGTATGCTTTTTCTCTCGCTCTGCCTTTGATCCCACAGAGCACCTGAGATGGGTGTGGCTTTCAAGATGTCAATCAATCGGTAGAATATTCTATGAATGGCTTTTCTCCAATAAATAGGGGGATTGCAGATGTGCTCTCTCTCTCTTGCTCCCCTTGCCCTCTTTCCAGCATGGGAACCAATATTTGAGGTCACAGAGTCATCCTGACCCTGCAATTGAGAAAAAGGTATTTTTGTGTTTGTGTGGTTTCTTTGCCGTTTTCATAGTTATTGATACAGCCAACTCCTTTGAACCCAGCTCATCTCGTCAGCCTGGCCAGCTGGCAACATCTTTGAATCTTTCATTCCTCATGAAGTATCTGACCAAGCATACTTGCAGAATTATGTGAAACTAACAAATGAATAAATGTCAGAGAGGATCCAAAAACATTCCTTGGAAATCTTAATGTTACCTACCAGAGTTGAGTAATGGTATTGATTTATTTATGGTGAAATAGACGAAGGACAAGTATGTATCTGATTGTTTGAGACTGAACATGTGAGAGAAATCACAGGTGTTTCTCTGGGACATTGGCGATTCCAATTCTGAAATAGAAGAGGTTATGATGGGAAAGAAGGGAAAGAAAAGAAAAAAATTTAAAAAGTTAGTAGCTGATGATTTTACCAGGTTAAAAATAGAAATGTTTGTTTTGATATCATTGTCAAGTGAACTATATGTACGAGCTATATGAAAAGAAATTGTGACCAACAGATATTGTACAAGTTAAAAGAGAAGGAAATTTGTGTCTGAAGATAGAAGGCTGTATAAGTGATGCTCTGAAAGAATATCACGCTGGCCAGCAGACAGGACATCAGCCAGGAAGAGATGATGCCACAGAATTGTCATTATCATGGACTTATACCAAGGCCTTCATAACTGTGATGTTATTTTTGTTTTATATCTTAATGAAGGAGAAATAAGACTTTTCATGTGTAATGTCAGAGAATTAATAGAACCCTAAGATTTTCTTGACAACTTGTTTAATAGATGTGGATGCTTTTCACGGTTCTATTATTATTATTATTATTATTATTATTATTATTATTACAGAGAGAGAGGGAGAATTTTTTAGTATTTATTTTTCAGTTTTCAGTGGACACAACATCTTTATTCTATTTTTATGTGGTGCTGAGGATCGAACCCAGCATACCGCGCATGCCAGGCGAGCGCATTACTGCTTGAGCCACATCCCCAGCCCCTGATTTTTTTTTAATTCTTATGATTTTCTGATCTATTTCTGTATATAGGAAGAAATGATCATCCAAGATGATACTGAATCTTCTTATATATTAATGACAGAATGACAATCTGACCTCTACTGTTTTTACTTTTAAAAGCATGTATTGATCTCAGCCAGCCACAGAGACTGTTGACACATAGATCCTGGACAGAGAAGGCAACCTCTACCTCACTGAGAGTAATGTTATTTAGAATTACCTTTTGTGACATGCAAATGCTCTGTGCTTCTAGGTGCTATATTATAGCCCTAAATCAAAACAGTCTGTCAAGTGAGATGTTTATCAACATAATCTACAAGCAATAATCATAAGAAATTTGCTATTGGATTTCCTATATAAAAGTCATTTAGATCATCAGGACCATACTTACATATTGTGTAACATTTCTTTTTAAGAAAGAAAACAGAGCTATGAACACCTTGGCTACTTCAAGAGAAATTTGTGTATACTCTCACCTTTATTATCATGTCAATCGAAATTGTATCCCAGAAGCATGCTGACTTCTCTGGGTCCTCCAATTCCTGTTCAAGTGAAAGCTCTAACCATTATCAGACAATATAGCCATTCCAGTCCTTATGTCTTATTTTTTTTTTTAGTTTATAAGCCCAACTTCCCTTGTCCTTTTTGTTTTCCCTCTGATTTCCTTAAGACTAAGCTTTTCTTAGTGATAAGTTCTCAGTCTTATTTTTTTGTTCATTCATGCAACAAAAAGCATTGGGAGCCCACAATATACCAACTATTATGCTATATATTGGAGATTGTGATAGGATAGTAGCAACCCATGGCATTTGTAATCTGTATTAGTCAATTTTTTGCTATTATAGTGAATGTCTGAGGCAGGCTAACTTTATCTTTAAAAAGAGGTTCAATTTGCCCACAGTTCTGGCCAGATACATGACCATCAAGAATCTGAGTAGCAGAATTAAAAATCCCCATTCTACCTCCTGCAAAGCCAGAGGGTACTGAATTTTGAGGATTTACTAATTCCCATGATAGGTTGTCCACTCTTAAACCTCTCTGTGCCTTGCATGCTCTGCTTTAATTAGTACCGAAGTATCTCATTTCCTTGATCACACTCTGACTTTAAATTGTCCATGTCTTGCAAATGCTGTTCCCTCTTGGCTCCTTTGCCAACCCATCCACCTGACGTCTTACCATTTATAATTCACAACTTTATATTAAAGACTATGCCCTCCTTGATGCTTCTTGGCATCCATCCTCCCTTCCTCTTCTCCTGCCCCAAAGTTACCCCTCCCTCTTCTGTACTGGAGTGATACAATGCAACAGTTTCTAGCTTGGTTTCTGAATTCAAATTAATCTGATTGATCCCCTCACTCAATCACTTAGTCACTATGTAATCTTCAACATTTTTTTTAAAATCTCTCTGGGTCTCAGTTTCCTGATCTAAAAAGGAATGTTATTATTTTGGTATGAAGTGCCTCCCAAAAGCTCCTGTGTTGATTCAGGGTAAAATTCTGAGGTAAAATGATTAGACTGTAAGAACTGTTCTGTAATCAATCCATTCTAGTTTAAATGGACTGTCTGGGTGGTAACTATAGATAGGAGGGGTGTGGCTGGATGAAGTGGGTCACTGGGTACATGCCCAGGAAGGCTGCATCTCTCCTGGGGCCCCTTTCTGTCTTCCCCCACTGCTTCCTTGGTGTCATGAGGGGAGCATCTTCCCTCTACCACACTCTTACCCCATGAGGTACTGCCTCATCTTGGGCCCAAAGCAATGGAGTTTGCTGCCTATGGACTGAGACCTCTGATACCATGAGCCAAAATAACCTTTTCCTCCTCTAAGTTGTTCTTGTTGGATTTTTTGGTCACAGTGATGCCAAACCTGACTCAAACAGGGGACAATAGCCATATTAATCTAATAGAATTGTTATAATTAAATGATGTACTTAGAACAAGTTTTAATACAGAGTAAGCACTTTTACTATTGATTATATTGAGAAACTGATGTGACTCCATTTTTGAGAAACCAGCCTCTACCTCAGAGCAAAGCCTGTCCTAAGGAAGGGGGCATGATCCTTGTCCTTGGGAAAAACCCACAGAGCCTTTCTAGGCAGATAACCACCCTGCTGAGTTGTTTGTCTGCAAATAACAGGAGAGATCTGCTGTGCCAGGTGTCCCTGACTCAGTTAGGCTAGGTGAAGACCCACAGCAACACCCTAGCAACCACCAATCAGCATGAGACAGGGAAAATACCTGAGATGCCAGATGACCCCCCAGTAGTTTATGGTGGTTGATAACATGTTAGGAAACCATGTAGTTTAGCAGGTACACCCCTCGTGGCCTAAACCAATCAGTTCAAAGGAATCCCCCTCTTGTACTAACCAATTATCCCTACCCAACTTGTTCCCACCAGTGAATGTGCTAACCAATGTTAAGAGTTGTTGTTTGATTTTCCCGTGGTGTGGAATGATTTGCTGTGTGATGTTGTGACGCATAGAGTATCCCCCCAAAACCTATAAAATCTCACTGAACAAAGGACTGGGACTCACGCTCTAGGACCGCTGCATTGGGAATGGTTGTGAGTCCAGGCTCGAACTTGCAATGAAGACTCTTATGTGATTGCATTGGATTCAGCTCCTGGGGTCCCACGAATCTGGCATTACAATATGACACAGGGTTATAGTTATTTATTTAGGTACACTCTACCTGTTTTAGTCAGGTTTACATCACTGGTACAAATATACCCAACAAGAACAATTTAGAGGATAAATTTATTTTGGCTTATAGTTTTAGAGTTCAGTTAATGATCAGTTGATTTCATTGCCCTGGGCCCAAGGTGAGGCAGAACATCATGGCAGAAGGGTGTGGCCAAAGGAAAACAGCTCAGAACATGGCAGTAAGAGAGCCGAGAGCTCTGCTCACCAGGAACAAAATGTATGCCCCAAAGGCACACCACCCAGTGACCTGCTTCCTCCAACCACATCCTACCTGCTACCTGAATTAACCACACAGTTAATTCATTCGAGTGGATTAATCCACTGATTAGGTTGCAGCTCTCATAATCTATTCATTTCACCTCTGAACATTCTTGCATTGTCTCACACGTGAGCTTTTGGGTAACACCACATATCTAAACTATAACATTACCCCACAGACTGCTCCATAGGAGTAAGAACCCTGTCTTACTCATCACAGTGCCCAGTGTACAAAAAATGCACAATAAGCAGGTTTAAAACTAAACCTGATAATATATATCTTAATTCCTGCAATCCAATAAATCAAAGGCAACAAATTTTAAATAACAACTCATGAACAGCTGTGCCAACTGCAACTGGAGATCCCCTCCCATAGCATTCTTAAAACTTCTTGTTGCTGCCATGTGTGTTGGTGTATGACTGTAATTCCAGCAGTTTAGGAGGCTGAGGCAGGAGAATGGCAAGTTCAAAGCCAGCCTCAGTAATTTAGTGAGGCTCTAAGCAACTCAGCAACACCTGGTCTCTAAATAAAATTTATAAAATGGCTGGGGATATGGCTCGGTGGTTAAAGACCCCTGGATTCAATTCCTGATACAAAAATAAAAAATAAAAATCCTGTTCCTGTATGACTTAACTTCAGTCATTTCAACAGTTATCTACTAAGTGCCTACCATATGCCAAGCAACATTCTAGGCAGTGAGATAACTCAGCATGGGCAGCCCACATACCTCTTGAAGAGGTAAACATATAATCTTACAAAATCTACTCCTGTTGGGAGCCACAGTGGAATACCACATAAGCTGCCATGGGAAAACATAGGAGCCACAATTAACCTATTTTTGGAGTCAGAGAAATGAAATCTGGCTGAAATTAGGAGAACAAGGGCTTTTGGAGATGTGCTATTTACCTGCTAAGTTAAAAAACTGATCAACCTGCTGCTTTGTGGAGAGGTACCCTTCTCTTACTAGTAAGGACGGTCTCTAGAAAACACTGCAGAACAGTGCCTTGGGTCTTGGGCAACTCCCTCTTCCTTGCAGCACTTACTCCCTAAAGGATATTCAACTCTTAGAAGTTGATACAGTTTAATTCAAGTATGTTGTAAAAACTATGAGATGCCAGGGGCCATGCTAACTATAGACTCCTAGGCCTCCTAGAATTCACCATAATAACTCTTTCTGCTCTGTGCAACCACATGTCTCTTCTTGAAAGAATCCACATATTTTTCAAAATGCTTGTTAGAATTCTGCAGTCATAAATTATTGGTATTAGGATCTGAAAGTCCTTAATTCTGTTTGCATGTAACCTGTGCTTTATGTGTACAGCATTCTGAGACAATCTCTAAATTCTTTCATTAATAAAATATTTATTGAATATCTACTGACAGCTCCGTGGTTGTTCTCACTAGCCCCAGGGTTAACATATCTTTAACATATCTTTTAACATATTTCTAATTCTTTATTTCCTCTCTTCATTATCACACATCCAGTTTCCTATGCCTGCAGGATTATTTTTATAGTGAGTAATTTGGGGGAGGGTGTGACTACACTTAAGAACACAACAGTCAACAGAATCCTTCATCAGAATGTTAAATGGCTTTGGGCCAGACCTGAGTGACTCCATTCTGGAACCATGTATGAGGAGTCCTTTCTTTAAACATCACATTAGGGCAGTTCTGTTGAATTCATACTTTTTCCTTTCCATGTGTAAAATATAACACTTTTCCTCTCCTGTTTAAAAAAAAGGACTATAATTCTAGGTATTAGATTGAGTTAACTTGTAACCAAAGCTTTGGATATAGGCAGAACTGGGTTTGAATTCTGACTTCACTGTTTTCTAGCTGTTTGATTTTGGATAAGTTATTTAATATCCCTGGCCTAGTTTCCTTAAATGAGTTGTTATAAAGATCACATTGTTGTAATAAAGATACAGCATACATAAAAAGAGAGTCTTGATAACTAAGCATTGTTTGAAGTGTTATGAGTGTATTAACTCATTTACCCCTTATAAGATGCCTATCCCATAAGTCACTTACAGGATAAATATCCTGGGTGGCACTCTTTTACAAGGAGTTCTATAGGCCACATTCTCTGTCTCCCAGATACAATGATAAGGGCCTATTTTTTTTTAACAAAGCCTGAGATGTTATTAGCCTCAGGCATCCATCCTTCAAGCCCTCCTTAAGGGGACTTATAACACGCTCAGTGTGACTGTTTTTCTGAAACTGGCAGCCTGTGACACTTCACACTAACTGCAAACATGTGTCTGCATTTAGTCCAACAGAGCTAGCTTTGCTGACACAAAGATCGTGGTGCAAAGCACAGCTCTTTAGTTTCCAAATGAATGAAAATGACATATTTAAAGCAAAGCTGGCCACAGCATATAGCTGGAAAACAATAATGACTCATAGGAAAGACAAAGACTGAGTAAGAACCAATGAAAGGCCACTCATTCCTTCATTAACAGCACTTGGGAAATGTGGTCTCAGGATGGAACATCCGAAAGCATATGGACAAAAAACTCCCAGGTTTTTGAGGATAGTCTAATTCCCATCTTGTTTATACATTTCCTAACTCCTAAATTAGTTATACTAGGAGTTGAGGGGGAAGTACAGGAACCAGAGATATTAGAAATTTTTACATGAGGCATGCATCTGCGTCACAACTAGCATTGCTGAGCATTGTGAAATGACTATTAGATAGCTTTGATAAGAGAACTTGTTATTACAGTCTAGATGTGGGACCACAAAAGCATTCCAGCAGCAACTAAAATATTGAAGTGTCTTTACTACATGTGTATATTATAAGAAGTATTAAAAAAACCTAACAGTAAATAAAATATTTCATGCTCCCCTTCCTTGTTTAATTTTTTAATTATTATTATTGCTATTATCAATGTTTTAATGCTATCTAATCTTGGCATATCTGAGTGTGAAAGTGTCTTACCACAAGCTTTTCCGCCAATCTATTCATTATTTCTATGGGTGGATACTGAATATATTAACAGTTGTATTTGTATAATAAAAACCATTTCTTGATTTTTAATGCTAGTAAATTTTCAAGGTTTTGAACTAAAAATACCATTGGCATATATTTGAACTAAAAATACTACTGACTATTAGTATAATATTATATACTAATAGTCCTCAGAAAGATATACACTCATGTGTGACTTAAAGAGGGGTTATAATCTGAGAAATGCCTCATTTGGTAACTTTATTGTTGTGTGAACATCATAGAGTACACTTACACAAACTAAGGTGGCTATGAGTTTACTAAGTGATGTTATCTTATGGTACCACCAATGTATGTTTAGTTTATTGTTAACCAAAAGTTATGCAATCAGTACTGTCTTCACTTTCTTGGGGATTTCTCAGAAATTGCCAAACAGAATTGAGAGCTAAAAGATAAGGTCTAGGATTTTCAGTTGTGCATCAAAATATCTCATATAAATTAAATGAAGGATTTATTCATCAAAGTCAATAACTCTTAGAGACAAACCTTATGTATATTTTGAATGTTTATGTCCCTCTCCCAAGCATTTAGAACCCTTTGCTATAGAAGCTGACCATACCGGGTACTAGATTACCCAGAACCCTTCGTAGCTGGGGTGCTAGTACATGGCCTAGACTCCTCTGATGGAATGCTTTCACCTCTGATTTGGAGTCAGAAGTTAATGATAAAAAAAAGAAAGAGCTTCCTAGAGTCTGTCTGGCAAGGATAAGAGCAGACACAGAAATTATATTCATTTTCCAAAGGCAGTGGACACAGTGATTCTAGTGGCCACTTCTTGATTCTAGCGCCAGAATCAAGCTGGAGATGCTACAGACTGTGGTTTCTGCCGATCAGCTGAGACACGGATTCTTCCTGGGAAAGCTGTACTAAGTAAAGTTGAGCATGGTGACTGGCTCCATAGTCTCCAAGTCTGGTTCTCCAAAACTTCTAGAGATGATGTCAGATCTCCAATAATCTTTAACAAATTCTACTGTATGATAGCAGAATCTTGGGAACTTTATTGTATTTACCTTAAATAATATTGGACATGTTATTCCAGGTATATATATATTATAGTTTGAGATGAAAGGCAGTTTCTCCTAGGTTAAAAGAGAAGATAGCATAAAAACATACATTCTGGACTACAAGGTAGTGGTCAGCCTTGCAGTAGCCAAAGCATTTAACTTCATTTTGGGCATTCTCCTTCTGAATTCCAGAATCTACTTTCCAGGAGGCACTGATTGTATTGACATGCATTGGATATCAGCAATCAGCTGTTTGTTCTTACTTGGCCTACAGTCCCTGCGTCATACAATGGCTTCCAGCCTGTTTTTTCTTCACACTGACTGGCCTGTCCAGGGAGTTTGATTTGGGGAATACTTCCTATCCACTAAGAACATCTGGGAAATTCTAGATCAACCTGTTCCATTGGATTTTCCCTCCTTTTATTCATTCTCTATTTTCTTATCTGATTTCTTTACTTAAGTGTTCTGCTTCCTTAAAGAGGAACCTTAAAAATGTACTGTATGCTTGAAAATTGCTGAAAGTAGATTTTATATGTTTTCACCACAAAGAAAAAAATGTATGTGAAGTAATGGATATGTTCACTAGTTTTATTTAGCTATTCCACGATATATGCATATTATAAAACATCACATTGTATACCATAAATAAGTACAACTTTTATTTGTCAACTAATTTTTTTAAAAGAGAAGTCTTGGCTAGTCTACTTCATTTCATCCTACTTCTTAGGAGACCAAATCATCACAGTAAATTGTGCTAAACATAGCAGATGTAGATTCTTCTTGCCAGAGTTGGCCCATATTATTTCTTACTAGTATTAAGGAATTCTTTTTTTCTTTACCTATGAGAGAAGAAAAAACCTTTAGTGGGAATTGTATTTTTGTCCTATTCCCAAAGAGTAGTATCCCTCCAAGCAGTATCTTAGCAAAGAGTTTTAGCAATTAGCTTAATAATGCAATTAAAACTGTCTCTCCTACTAGGCAAAAAAGGTTATTCAGAACATGAATGCTTCAAGATGGTTACACTTATCATAATGCTTTCAAAACCAAACACCTCTGAAATTATGAACATATCCATTTTTCAAAAGAAAAATCATGTAGTAGAGAAATGTATTTGTTTATTCATATGGTGTATCACATGTGAACTGAATTGCTTGGCCTCAAAACTAGTCATTTGACTTTAAGCATCATGCTTTTTTTTCCTCAGCTGAACTGTATCTCTAAATTGTAAGTGCCAGTCATGGTTCCCACCACACCCAGAGCCATAGTCACTTCAGAGGAGAACCGCTCCATCTTGGGTCCCCGCTATGAAAGCTGCCCTGGCCAGCCATGGTAGCTCAGTCACATCTCTCTCTGGCCTCTGCTGATTCAACAGGAGTAGGAAACTGACCTCAAAGGAAGCCTGTCCACAGACTTGTCAGCAACCTACAAGGAGGCCTGGCAAATACAGTTTTGACTCAACAGAGGTGGTTTGTGTCAAGCAGATTCTAGCTGAGTCTCCCGTTGACTCAACCTTTCTGCAGATAATGGTTGTGTACACTATTCTGATGAACTGATTGGGTGGAATAACCCTGTTCAACTTTCTATTTCACCACTCTTGTGTAAACATGTCCTAACAGAACAAAACATCACGTGTTTGGAAGTTCCCAATCTTCTTAACCGCTGATAGCTACTTTTCTTCTAGAAACATTTGTTCCTTGTATTCCATGGTCCCATACAATCTTGGTCTTTTCTTTACTTTTTGCTCCCTCTTTTTTTCTAATGCTAAACAGCACTCTGAATGCTTTATATAAATTATCTTATTTAAGCGTCCCAACAACCCCATGAGGTCAACACTATAAGTATCCATATTTTACAGATGGAGTAGGCAAGGCACAGAGATGGTGAGGCTTGTGATCCAGGTAATGGTAGAAGAGAAGAGGGCTTATTACAGAGATCATTTAAAGGTAGACAGGATAAGGCCTGGATGTTGAATTAAATGTGGAATTGAGGGAAAGGGGGAAACCAAGAATAATGCTTGGGCTGGGGATGTGGCTCAAGCGGTAATGTGCTCGCCTGGCATACGTGGGGTGCTGGGTTCGATCCTCAACACCACATAAAATAAAATAAAGATGTTGTGTCCACCGAAAACTGAAAAATAAATATTAAAAATTTTCTCTCTCTCTCTCTCTCTCTCTCTCTCTCTCTCTCTCTCTCTCTAAAAAAGAATAATGCTTAAGTAATGGGGTGAATTGTGCTGCCATTTGTCTAGTTCAATTGGACATTCCAGAAACACCTTTGAGTTCAGTATGTCTAAAACTAAATTTGTCATTTTCCCCACAAGACCTGCTCTTCCTTTTAATATTTTCCTTTTTTTAAATTTTTTATTGTTGGTTGTTCAAAACATTACATAGTTCTTGATATATCATATTTCACACTTTGATTCAAGTGGGTTATGAACTCCCATTTTTACCCCATATACAGATTGCAGAATCACATCAGTTACACATCCATTGATTTACATATTGCCATAATAGTGTCTGTTGTGTTCTGCTGCCTTTCCTATCCTCTACTATCCCCCCTCCCCTCCCCTCCCCTCCCCTCTTCTCTCTCTACCCCCTCTACTGTCATTCATTTCTCCCCCTTGTATTATTTTTCCCTTTCCCCTCACTTCCTCTTGTACGTACTTTTGTATAACCCTGAGGGTCTCCTTCCATTTCCATACAATTTCCCTTCTCTCTCCCTTTCCCTCCCACCTCTCATCCCTGTTTAATGTTAATCTTCTTCTCATGCTCTTCGTCCCTACTCTGTTCTTAGTTACTCTCCTTATATCAAAGAAGACATTTGGCATTTGTTTTTTAGGGATTGGCTAGCTTCACTTAGCATAATCTGCTCTAATGCCATCCATTTCCCTGCAAATTCTATGATTTTGTCATTTTTTAATGCAGAGTAATACTCCATTGTGTATAAATGCCACATTTTTTTTATCCATTCGTCTATTGAAGGGCATCTAGGTTGGTTCCACAGTCTTGCTATTGTGAATTGTGCTGCTATGAACATCGATGTAGCAGTGTCCCTGTAGCATGCTCTTTTTAGGTCTTTAGGGAATAGACCGAGAAGGGGAATAGCTGGGTCAAATGGTGGCTCCATTCCCAGCTTTCCAAGAAATCTCCATACTGCTTTCCAAATTGGCTGCACCAATTTGCAGTCCCACCAGCAATGTACAAGTGTACCCTTTTCCCCACATCCTCGCCAGCACTTGTTGTTGTTTGACTTCCTAATGGCTGCCAATCTTACTGGAGTGAGATGGTATCTTAGGGTGGTTTTGATTTGCATTTCTCTGACTGCTAGAGATGGTGAGCATTTTTTCATGTACTTGTTGATTGATTGTATGTCCTCCTCTGAGAAGTGTCTGTTCAGGTCCTTGGCCCATTTGTTGATTGGGTTGTTTGTTATCTTATTGTCTAATTTTTTGAGTTCTTTGTATACTCTGGATATTAGGGCTCTATCTGAAGTGTGAGGAGTAAAGATTTGTTCCCAGGGTGTAGGCTCCCTATTTACCTCTCTTATTGTTTCTTTTGCTGAGAAAAAAACTTTTTAGTTTGAGTAAGTCCCATTTGTTGATTCTAGTTATTAACTCTTGGCTATGGGTGTCCTATTGAGGAATTTGGAGCCTGACCCCACAGTATGTAGATCGTAGCCAACTTTTTCTTCTATCAGATGGCGTGTCTCTGACTTGATATCAAGCTCCTTGATCCATTTTGAATTAACTTTTGTGCATGGCGAGAGAAAGGGATTCAGTTTCATTTTGTTGCATATGGATTTCCAGTTTTCCCAGCACCATTTGTTGAAGATGCTATCCTTCCTCCATTGCATGCTTTTAGCCCCTTTATCAAATATAAGATAGTTGTAGTTTTGTGGATTGGTTTCTGTGTCCTCTATTCTGTACCATTGGTCCACCTGCCTGTTTTGGTACCAGTACCATGCTGTTTTTGTTACTATTGCTCTGTAGTATAGTTTGAAGTCTGGTATCTCTATACCGCCTGATTCACACTTCCTGCTTAGCATTGTTTTTGCTATTCTGGGTCGTTTATTTTTCCATATGAATTTCATGATTGCTTTCTCTATTTCTACAAGAAATGCCGTTGGGATTTTGATTGGCATTGCATTAAACCTATAGAGAACTTTTGGTAATATCGCCATTTTGATGATGTTAGTTCTGCCTATCCATGAACAGGGTATATTTTTCCATCTTCTAAGATCTTCTTCTATTTCTCTCTTTAGGGTTCTATAGTTTTCATTGTATAAGTCTTTCATCTCTTTTGTTAGGTTGATTCCCAAGTATTTTTTTTTTTTTGAAGATATCGTGAATGGAGTGGTTGTCCTCATTTCCATTTCAGAGGATTTGTTGCTGATATACAGGAATGCCTTTGATTTATGCGTGTTGATTTTATATCCTGCCACTTTGCTGAATTCATTTATTAGCTCTAATAGCTTTTTTGTAGACCCTTTTGGGTCTGCTAGGTATAGAATCATGTCACCTGCAAATAGTGATAATCTTCTTTTCCTATTTTTATGCCTTTAATTTCTTTCGTCTAAGCTCTGGCCAGTGTTTCGAGAACTATGTTGAACAGAAGTGGTGAGAGAGGGTATCCCTGTCTTATTCCAGATTTTAGAGGGAATGCCTTCAATTTTTCTCCATTCAGAATGATGCTAGCCTGAGGCTTAGCATAGATTGCTTTTACAATATTGAGGTATGTTCCTGTTATCCCTAGTTTTTCTAGAGTTTTGAACATAAAGGGATGCTGTACTTTGTCGAATGCTTTTTCCACATCTATCGAGATGATCATATGGTTCTTATTTTTAAGTCTATTGATGTGGTGAATAACATTAATTGATTTCCGTATATTGAACCAGCATTGCATCCCAGGGATGAATCCTACTTGATCATGGTGCACAATTTTTTTGATATGTTTTTGTATCCGATTCGCCAGAATTTTATTGAGGATTTTTGCATCTAGGTTCATTAATATTTTCTTTTTCAGAGAATGTCACCATCACTTGTTAAATGCAGGTACTTTACAGAAAGGGATACAAATGACAGTAGTTAGAACTATACTAAAGATCATTCTAGGTATTCAGATTGTTTTCTCCAACTTATTTGGGGTAAAGTAAACTAGACTTTTAACCCTGATTTAACCGTAAGTTTATTGGAGGCAGAGATTGTGTCTGGAATTAAAGCTTACTTCTATTGAGTGTTTTTCAAAAGTCAAGGCTCATACTCAGCACTTTACAAGCATCACCCCACGTAATTCTCCCAACAGTTTTCCTGAGGCATGATGAATATGAACATAGGTTTTAATCCTGGGTATATTGTATAATTTGGGGGAAACACTCAACTTTTCTGAAACTTATAAGTGGAACTCTGAAAGCACAGAAGAGAGACATCTAACCAAAATAGATGAGATCTAAGAAGGTTTTAGAATGGAAGGAAATGCTGAGCTGAACCTTTTCTCACACAGTTATTAGGGGAAAGGTTTTGCAAGCAAAGAGAGCAGACTATCTATGGAAAGGCTAGGAAGTAAACAAAAGTACAAAACCTTTTCCTAACTGCCAGTGCAATTGACCAAGAACAGGAAAGGGTTACAAAAGCACATGCCTACAAGGGCCAGGCAGGTCAGGTAAAAAGGGAGGATGGCCAGGGGTAAGACAATGAGAAGAAGTGAGGTCCAGAGCAAATAGGAGAGCACAGGACCAGCCCCAAGGTGCAAGCCTACCTGGGTCCAGTGCCTTCCCTCCCTCACCATGCTCCAGTGCACAGCCTTCTATTCTCTTCTTTGAGCCACCAATTTTTACTAATCTAGAAGCTCCTCTTATGCCACTGACTCTACCTGCAATGTGCTTTGCATGGCTCCTTAACATCATTTCAGCTCAAATAAGATTTAAAAGAGGTCTTCTCTCATCACCATCCACAAACCAGCCTTCAGTCAGTTTGTGCTCCACTTTATTCCTTTATTTTAAGTATGCCACATAAGCTCTATCAGAGAGGGAAAATTTTCAGTACGTACAGCAATAGCTGACACAGAGTAGGTACCTAATAAAATCAGTTTATTCATTTTGAACAGATGAATGATGTTTTTATTGTGTGCCCATTTAGTGTCAGGCACTATGGACTACAGAGACAGATTTGGCAATTATCAACCAGAAGATAGGTAGTAGTTAATGCCAAAGGAGAAACCCCAAGCATCTGTGTAGAGCCAAAAGACAATGAGCCTAAGGGAAATTATTTGTACAAGTGAACAGAAGAAAAATCCCAAAGAGACTTGTCAGGAGAAGTAAGGAGGGGACCAGGAAAGAAGTGGCATCACAGAAGCCAAAGGAAACCAAGGTCCCTGGTGTAAGTTAAGACTTGACTAGAAAATCCACATCTGGCTGGTTATGATGGGCAGCAGACACCTGGGGAACTACAGACTTCTCACATTCCTTTGTCTCCTTGTTGTGCTCACTGGGAACCTCTGAAGAAAGCTTCATCTACGCATCTACACCTGTCTGTTTCCTGTGCTGTATCCCAATAGTGATGACATGTGTGTTTTCTTTTTACCTTGTTCAAAAAAATTTTATTTCATTTTCACCTTCAAGTAAACAAATTTCCATTCACATATTGCTACCTCTATAAAGCCATTTCTTTATTAATAGGACATAATCTACTATTTTTATATTCTGATCCTGATCCCATTCCCCAGCCCTCAAAATCATGGTAATATTATAAACCTATAGTTTTTATTCTGTGTTGAGTGAACATTAAAGCCAAAAGCATCCTCCTGGCCTCCTTGTAAATACACACACACACATCATTAAGCACACACACACATATTTCTATATATATAGGTGTGTGTGTGTGTGTGTGTGTGTGTATATATATATATATATATATATATATATATATATACCTATAAACATATATATATTTCTAGGAGCATATATATATAAGTATATATGTAATAAAAAATGCTAAAAAAATGAAAAGAAAAGCAGGGTTAAGGGAAATGGATAGTGACCAAAATGTATATCCAGAGAGATATGACTAATAATCTAGATGGGGTGTTAGCTTCCCCAATAAAGCGACATTTGAGCAGAAATATGAAGGACATTAGGGAGAGAGCCTTGTATATAGTGTGGAAAGAATGTTCTGAGAGAGGAACAGCAAGATCAAGAAGATGTATGTGGCTGAGGGATGAGAAGAGAATAGAGTAGAAGAAGATGAAGAGTTGGCAGAATAGAAGAAAGCAGCAACTGCCTTCAGCTTAGGTATTCTCCAAGTCTGCCTAAGGAAGGAGTGGTATATCCAAACAGTGCCTGACACTTAGTAGTACTCAATAAACATCATTGATATTTGAATCTCCAAGGTGCACAGAAAATTCATATCCCACCTAGGCCTTTGGCACTTGCTTAGGGATTCATGAAAATATCCTTAACATCTCCTCCCTGGATCTTCTGGATAGTCTTTGAATATCTTCCAAATATTCAGTGTTCAAACAAAAACAGCTGATAGTATAAATTTTCCATTGACTTCCACTCTATGGTTGAAAGTCAGTACTTGAAATTATCTAGATTGATTGTTTGCCCTATAGCCATTTGACCTCAGTCACAAAATTTATTTGTCTTCCCCCCTCCTAGACTCTGAAGCCCATCTTGACCCTACATCAAGGTGTCTGAGTCCATCCCAACTACCCAAGTCTCTGGCAGTGCAGTGACTCAGCAGCAAGCCTGCTCTGCTGATAATCCTGCTCTTCCTGTAAGTTGCAGCCTTTCTTCTTATAGGACTCACTTTGCTCTTTTATTATTGCACCATTTGTTGTTTCTTTGCTCATAAGGTTGTTTTCTTTTTTCATTTAAAGTTGGTGAAATCCTCCTCCATGAACCCTTGTTTTTCCTTTTTTCTTTCATATATATATATGATATAATATATATATTAGTTGTCAATGAACTTTTATTTTTATCTATATGCGCTGCTGAGAATTAAACCCAGAGCCCCACCCATGCTAGGCAAGCACTCTACCACTGAGCCACAACCCCAGCTCCCTTTTCTTTCTTTTTAAAACCAAGCCCATTCCATTTTCTACTAGTTTAATACTTGACTCCTTGACTTGTTCCCCCATGCTGGAGTATTTTTCTTTTTCTTTTGCTGTGCTAGGGCTAGAACCCAGGGCCTTGCAAGTGCCAGGCAAGTGCTCTACCACTGAGCTACATCCCCAGCTCTTGAGTACTTTTCTAATTTCCCAGTTCCTTTGAGATTTAAAGTTTACCTTGCTCACTTTTTCAAAGACTGGAGTCCTGAATCCTGGCCCTATCTTTACTACTTTTTAACAGAGTTATGCCTAAACAAGCAACCAGAGACTGGAGAGTCATCGGGTGTTCCCTTTGTCCAAAGGCAACCTGAGTTCCTTCTACCCACCAGGCCCAGAAGACCTGAGGACAGCACAGGGAGCAAGACAGATCTTGCATTCATAGATATTAAATTGTGGGAAAACAAACACATAAGCAAATATAAGTCTAGGTGATGAGTATTTTCCCATACTTTTTACTGGTGCATTACAGTTTTACATAATGGTGGGATTTGTTGTTACATATTCATACATGCACACAATATTAGGGGATGAGTATTATGAGAAAGCATGCAAGCTCCATCTGCCCCATTCTTACAGCTCACCCATGCAGTACCTCCAGCTCATGTGAATTTCCTTAATGAATCTGTCCATGAGAACATCCCTGAACATTCCCCTTGGCTAAAGCAGTTCCCATCAAAACTCTTCATAGAATCTGAGTTTAGAGCTTTTGACAACTAAGTTGTAAAGACAGTGACTAATTTTATTAATGCTAGCTGGGAATCCTTGAGCAATTATGGGATCTCCCCTTCTACATGGTCATGGGAATCTTTCCCTTGCTTGGGAAGCCCCGGACTCTACAGTACAACTCACAGGATTCCCTTAACTTCCTCTTTCAGTCACCAAAAAAAGTAACAGCTGGTTATTTATAGAAGCTATCAGAAAGGCATGGACAAAACACATGTCATCAATAAACATAGTCTTTTAAAAGTGTTTTTGACTAATGAAGCCAAAGCACCGAATTTTAAATTCAAAAACTAGGAGAGAGTATAGAGTAAAATGTGAATCTCTCATATAACCTTTCTTTCCAATTACCAGTTCTCCTGCCCATGGACAACCAGTGTTACCAGTTTTTTAAGTGTTCATTAGAAAATTATATGATTATGTAAGCAGAGATTTTCTTTAACACAAATAGCAGCACAGTATCAATACTGGTCCTCAGTAGCAAAGTGCTATCTTATATGCATTTTTTTCTTCTATTAGGAGTTCATTGTTCTCAAAATTCGTCTGTTTACCAAATGTGGTGAAGTTGGGCAGCTATCCTATCAGGCTCAGGTAGAAAATCCAGCACATGACTGTATGACACTAACCTTGCTATTCTGGCCCTCTGGTGACCTTATCTGGTGTCCTCCCACAATTTCTGGGGGAAAAAAAGAGTCATGCTGCTAGTATGGAATCTTGTGGTTAACCATGAAAAGAAAGAAGCCCTGAGGTTGGTCAACAGAACATATCTCATGTCCTCTAGTTTCCTTTCCCTTAGAACTCAGCAGCTCTAGCCAGTCATTGAAGTTCATGGGTAAAGTATGCGTTTCATCTCTCTGTGTCTTTCCTCTGCACAGCATGTGCTAAGGCTTTTGTTGAATAATGATGACAAAAGAAGCTAGACATGTTACTGATTGTGGAAATTAACCAGAACTTCTCTAGAAGACATAGAAGACACTGCATGGAACATCACAATATTCACCTGGCTATGTGTGTGAAGCACTTCTTTGACTAGAGGAAATCAGTTGCTGACTGAAGAGCTGGAGATGGTATATCGAGAGGACTGCTGGTATTGTTTCAACTAAGGTAAGTTTGGGTAGAAATGGTAAAAGCATGAGGCTTGAGAGTAGGAGAAATAACTCTTCTGCAGCCCCAATTGTAGCTATACTACATTGACACATTTCCAATGAGAAAATTCCCAAGGACACCACCTGGAAAACTCTGAATTGAACTAGAAGCATTTTCCTGGGCTGAATAACAGTTTTGAACCTGAGATAATGAGCCATTTGAAGCACCTAGAGGTCTTAGATAAGGTGGCTGGGAAACTGGAAGCCCCAGACTAAAGTAGCCACAGTGGGATAGGACAATCATCTAGAACTCTTGTCTTTTATGGCTCAAGTGTGAAACCAGATGTGTGGTAGTCTGCTGGGGAGCTACATTTTAAAAAGCAGAAGTGTTTTATTGCAACCATTCTCCCCCGTATCTGTTCTTTCCAATGTATGTGCTTTTAACTAGTGAGGCTGTCCCAAGATTTTGCCTTCTGTGGAGTCATGGCTACTTGATTCCTTTAATCATGTGCAATTCCAAGTTGCAATTTAAGATCCCTACTTGATTATAAAACTAAAATACAATTTTTTTATCCAGAATTGGTACTAGCAAAAGTGCCATATTTGTCCAATGCCTATTGTGAAGCTTTACTATCATTTTATTCTCAATTTTGCCTTTTGCAAAATGAAAAGTGGGATCACATGAAATAATTTCTAACTTTCCTCCCATCATCTTAATATTGTCAGAGCTCATGAAAATTCTTTTCTATATATTCCCTTTTCCTTGTAGATAAATATTAACTGGCAAAAAAAGAAAAAGATAATATAAGAGGAATTCCCTAATGTTCATTTAACTCAAGAGTCATAGAAACATTTTATTTGTATCAGAATTTTTTTCAACTCTGGTTTACAAAGATGAACAGTCATACCTGGGTTTTGTTATAAAAGAAACCATTTTAAAGTTTCATACTTACTCTCTCAATAGCAGATAAGGGCATCATTTACCAAACTATCTGCTTTTCCTACATAATACTGTAACATTTTCATGTGCATATCTCAATATTATCTCAAGTTTCTGTCTTAGGCCAAGTGATCTAAATACAAAAAGAGTAGTTCCTCTACCTTGCCCTCCCACCTTTTTTCCCTGTCAGTAATACTTCAAGTTTCACATTCACAACCATTAAGTCATTTTGGACTTCTCCCTTTTCCTAAGGGCATTCAATCATTCACAAAGCCTCTGTGATTGTTAAATCACAGTGGATCACTTACCTGTCTCTTCCTTTCCTCTCTCACTATCTATACCATAATTTTAGGTCAGTTCTGCCATATGAGGTTTCAAATTTGTTTCCCACCCCTTTCCAAACCATCCAATAACCAACAACCATTAAAGTGTTGGTCTTCCTAGAATAGGATAGTCTCCACATCATCTCTTGACAAAACCCTTCACAGATTCCCAATGGTATATAGGATACATAATCTCTTTCTTAGTGTGTATGTGTTTCCCTCTCTCATTTTGCAAATCTCTGTAATTTTGTCCTACTTTTCCTCTCTACCTTTTTCTTATTCCTGTCCCCCATATTTCCCTGGCATTCCTTGTTTATGCTGTCAGTTCCACAGATCTGACCTTCTTTATCCTCCCACTTATCAAAATCCTATTCATATATCACAATCCAGACCAAATCCTCATTTTCAAAGCCCAGATTCATCTTCTTTGTTTTTTTTACCTATACCAACCTGCTGTGATTCCTCTGTTTTCTGTTACCTTACAGATTTATTAAGCATGACACATATTTGAGACTTTTATAAATTATTATATTTTCTTAGTTTTCTTTTAACTTCCATGTGCTTTCTATCTTCCCAACTAAATAACAAGGTAACTAAGGAAAGTTACAGTATCTTATTCACATAATGGGTCTTGATTCTGGGGTCAGAATGCCTGAATTTTAGTTATTATGCTATTGATCATTTATTGAGTGTAATCATGGTCTCAGTTTTCTCATCTGCAAAATGGAAATAAGAATGAGTTTTCACCTCTAGGAGTTTTGAAATAAGATCACACACATGCAAAGTACTTAGAATATCTAAAACTTGGTAAGCATTTGTTAAATGTTAGTTATTGACTACTATTATTCATCTTTCTTACCTCCAAAGGACCTAAGCAGAGTGCCCTGATCTTTAACCATGCTTAATCAATATTGAATGGAACTCAGTTGGACTGAATTGTAGGACAGAGGGCACTGTGTGGGTGGTATTTTGTGGAATGGGGAAACTATCTGCCATCACTAAAATCATGCCATAGGTTGTCACTTACTGTCAAATCCAGCCTAAATCCCTGCTACTCTCTAATCCTGCTCCAGAAACTTCTGAGAGTTTGGCCCAGTGAACAGAGGCTGTTTTCCTAGAACATCCTACCCTTTCTGGCAATAAAATCTGACCCTGCAGCAGAGAGCAGGTTGCTAGTTTTCCCAGGGTCCTCAAGGTGCTATGAAAGAATGTAAACCACAAAAGTCAGCCTCCTGTCTACAATTTTATTAAATAAGCCTCAAGATTGGCCTACTAAAGTGGAAAATAGGCTCCATTCGACACTTTTCCTTTCATCTTACAGGTAGAACCAGTATGCTCATGGGCATCAGTCAGAAGGATGCTCTACCTGGGCTCTCATCAATAACAAAAGAGCAATAGATGCTAATCAAAGAGATGGAGGCATTCGTGCTGTTCAACTGAGCCATATAAAGTCATTTTTTTCTGTAAAGAATATTAAACAGGAAACTATAAAGTTTGGGTCCCCATAAATATCATGGATACCACTACCATTAAGTAGCCAAAATTCAGGCTTAAGCCATCTATTAAGCCCTGTTGAAAACAATGCAGAGGCAAGAAATGATTCTAAAGATGAAAAATGTGGTCAAAAGTGGTGTAATCTCAGATAAACACTCCAGCGTCGATTTTTTATTTTATTACAATAAACTGGATTATAATATCCAGCTCACCTGGCTGTGGTGACAATTAAATGAGATAAGGCATTTAAAGCAAACTACGGACCAAGTGGCACATGGTAGCCACACAGTCCACTAGGATCCTCCCTTCTCTCCAGAGGCAGAAGCATCCTGCCCAGAGCTAGGAATGATGATCTTGGTAACTATTCCACAGGCAGGTGAATAAGATTATTCGAACATTTCTGAAATATTGACCTAGATTGTTGGGTTCATAGAATAGGAAGGCTCTTGGCTCTCAGAGCTGTTCACACTTGCAACTTAGGTGCCCACCTCAGTACAGAAGGCTGTTTCTTCTCAATCTCCTGAAAGAGATCTGAATTTATTCTGGGTTTAACCTTGATTTTGACATGATTGCCATTTCCAACAAGGCCAAGTTCCTTGTTGAAAGAAGTCCTTCCCGAGGGTGAAATCCCAATAGCCTCATTTGCTTAAATTTCCTTAATGGTCTTGTTTATGCAGGGTGTGGTTTTCCCCCCTCCGTGCAGAATATAGATAATAAATAAACAACCACGGGAAACATGCCCTAAGAAGGGAGCCCGTTGTTTCCCTTGATGCCCAGAGCACGATCCGTGTTGCTGGGCGGAGAAGGTGTTGACCAGCCCAGGCGCACCCTCGGGACAGCTCTGCGGGAGCGGCGAGGGGAGGTCGGGACCCCTGGGTTGGGCCGGGAAAGGGAATGGGTGAGAGGGGAGGAGGCGCGGGAACCTCGGGCAGCCCCAGCAGCCGGGTAGAGCCCGACAGGTCCCAGCAACTCCCCTCACCCTTCTCCACGCCTCCCGGGTTTTCCCCCTGGCTCGGGGTTTCCTGTTTCAGTTCTCGGCGATCTCCAGCAGCAGGTGCTGGTTTGCCAACCTCGGCTCCAGAGGCGGCGAAGGAGAAGGAAAAGAGAGAAGGGGAGGAGGAAGCGGCGCGCGGCGGCGGCTGCCGGCGGGCGGGCGAGGAGCGAGGCGGCAGGCGGCCGAGGCGAGTTCGCTCTCGCCGGCGGAGCAGCGGCGCAGGCGGCGGGCCGAGCCGAGGGCCGGGGGCGCGCCCGAGCCGGGGCCCCGGCTTGCGGCCGGCTGGCCGGGCGGGCGGGCGGCATGGGGGAGCCTCCCGCTTGCCCTGCGCCCTAGCGGCTGCCGCGGCGGCCCAGGGCTGAGGCGAAAGGCGGCCGCCTGCCGCAGGGCCCCAGGGCTGCCCCGGCTCCCAGAGCATGTGATGGCTGCTGAGAAGAGACTGCAAGTAGGTTGAGCAACAGATCCCGGTGCGCGCGACTGTGGGGTGTGAGCTGTGCCAGCCGGGAGAGGGGGGTGCCGGGGCCGCGGCCCGCTGAGAGGGCGAGCGGACGGGCGCGGCTCGGCGCGGGGAGGGCCGAGCTGGCCGCTGTGGCCGCGGGCCCCGCCGCCTGCTCGCCGCTTCCTCGCGGGATTGGCCATGCCGGGTAGCGGCCCCCAGGTTTGTCCTCGGGAAGGGGGTTGGGGTGCCGACGGCGGCGAGAGGGACGCTGAAGGAACGGACGTGGGGAGGCCAGGGGGCCGGGAGGCCGCCTCTGGACGCCGGGCTGGGACCGAAGCGGCCGAGCCGGGTGATCTCCAGGCCCAGGCGCGTCGCACTGCCCGAGGTCGAGTCGCCGAGCTCCCGCCACTCAGGTGGCACGGAGCGGAAAGCCCAGCGCATCCTCCGCTGGCGGCTTGGGTCCCGCCGGGATTTCGGGCGAGGTGAGGCCGGTGTCCAGCCCCGCGGCCTAGGGCACTGGTCCGCTCCCTCCCCGCCGGGGGCACGGCGGCCGAATATGGAGGCGGGCTCCGGCGTCCGCGGTGGAAACGGACCCAAAGCTCTGCTGCTGCGGCTCGGACCCTCGCGCGCTCGTGGGGTGAGGCATCAGCCGACATCTCGGATCCGGCCCCAGCCGTTCGCTTTTATTATCCATCGCTCCATCCTACCACCCCATCGGCCGGTCCTGATGAAGACCCCTCACCCCTCCCGTGTCCCTCCTTCTCCCTCTCTGCTCAGGCTCCAGCCCAGTTCCCTTTCACACCAGGCGTTCCTTTTAGCTCGGCTATTTCTCATGTTTAACTCCTTACAAAGAGGTGCTATAGATATAACTTGGAGAAATGAATCCCGCTTTTCTTCCTTAAACTGTTTCATCCTTTACCGCTTAAAGTCCTGAAAAACAGAGGTAGTTCCAAGTACTGAGTTCTCTTAACTGCGCCTCTTGCCTTTTGGGTACCCGTTAACAATCCTGCATTGTGTTTTGTGGTAAAGAGATGAAACACTAATCTCGATTTAGGGAAAGTTTTCCCATTGGTTGCAAGCCTGTTGGACTATCTCCAGGCCCATCAGGCGCTTATTGATTCAGTGTTTTTTTGTTTTGTTTTGTTTTGTTAACCACCTTAGAATAGATGCAGATATCCTTGGGCCTGAGTACTGTATATTCAGAAATTTGGGAAGGTTGTTCAGTTCTTATTTCCTGAGTTTTTCATTTTCTAATGTTAATGTAAACAGAAAATAGGAAATACACGTCAAATACATTTTTTGGACTTTCCAAAAACCATAGAAAGTCAGGAGTACAGAGGGTTTGAGTTCCATTTATTTCATCTCTGACATAGGCCAAAATTCATTTAGTTTTAGTACCATATTCTTGAATTTTTTTGTATTCCCTGATGTTTGAATATATAGATAGCTGACTAAATATTTGTAAATTAAATTTTACTGTGACAAGCTCAGGAAGATGACTATTTTAGACTTGCCCCTCTATACACCTTTTTTTCTAATGTGGCCTGCTTATATTAAGTTACCTAACTTAGTCTCCTTGAAGGTACCATAAAAATATCATAGTTGACTATGAATCCATAATTCAAAATGTTTGAATAACTTTATTTAAAGAATGGTTTTACTTTCAAAGTAAGTTGCAGTTCTTTTAGCAGCTCATCATTGTAAATGTACTTAAACATTATAAGCAAAATAAAGTGAAATTTTTTTTTCTGGGTATTGAACCCAGGACCTCCCACATTCTACACACTCTACCACTGCTCTACTCCCATAGCCCAAAGTAAACTTAAAACAACAAGGAAGAGATAATTATTTTACACACACGCACCCCATTTAATAATCAAAGCTGATGGAAAGTAGTATAATGGAAAATATTAATGGATAGAAAACGGACACTTGGAATGCTTGTATGCTGATGGGAGTTTTATTAGTCACTTCCTTTTACTAAATTTTTGTTTTTTAGAATAATAAAATATTTTATATTTCAGGCTTCTCTGGAGCTATGTTTTGATGGGTTGCATCTGCCAAATTGGACCCCAAGTGATTAATACAAATTGTATCTTTAAAACATTTTTTTCTCATTTTTTACTTTGCCCTGATTCTAGCAGCCCACAGTGATTTCTACATTTATTTTTTAATTAATATAATATATGTATAAGGTGTTATCATTTTATATCTGCTTAGTGGTTTTCATTGTTTTCTTATATAAACTAGAAGAATTCTTTGATTCTGATTATATAGCAGTCTTTTAAAAAACAAGTAAGAAAAGTTTTGTCTTTTTAGCGTTGGAATATATTATTGTAAACTAATCTGCCAGTTACTGCTCATCTTGTTCCCTTGGCAAATAATTTAATATCAGTATAGGTGCTGAGTAAGACCCCTGACCTCTAAAGGGATAAATTACAAGGTAGGATTCATGTGCATATACCTGGGTGGGAGCCATTTCCAAGTAAGTAAATGAGTCAAGGAGCTGTAGCAGGAAAGCAGATAGTGGATGGACCTGCATCTGAAACTTGTGGCACATTGGAGTAGTGGGTGATTAAGAAGGCGAGTCTTGGGATATAGTTTGTAAGATGGTCAGCAAATAATATAAATGTATTAAATCACTATTCCACATTTACACCTAAAATATTGAGATTATGGTTTCTACATTTGATCTTAAATCTACCAAATGTACTTAAAAAAAAAAAAAAACTTTAAATGTTAATATACCTTATGGGCCTGCAGCATTTGTCCACAGTTATTACTAGCAGAGAGTCCCAACTTAGTTCTCCTTAAAACAAAAATTAAGGTCTCTATAACAATAAATGTTAATAGATTAATCTTTTATTGTAAGGTTTAAATAATAGAATAGAATGAGCTTACGTGGGAGTTTGTTTCTAAAAAGACATAACATTTTCCTATATACTTGGAATTTTATTGTTGATAGCATTTTGAATTCCACCTTCCCATTCCTATATAACAAACTAAGGATTTTCTTATGACATTCAAAATGTTTCAAACATTTCCTTCCTAACTATGGATTATTTTTATCTAATCATTCTATTGCAGTTAGACATATGTGCTTTTCCCCCAATATTTTAATATTATAATGATTTGAACATCTCAGTAAAAATTTTTTTCTTTAGTACGTTTTTTGGATGGATTCCAAGAAGTAATGATCAAAGAGAATAAGCCTTAAAGTTTTTGATGGTTTTTTTAACCAAAAGTTGTATTGATGTGTATATACCCATTAGCAAAGAGTCAGAGTGTTGATTTCATCCGATGTTTACACTCATTAAGTACTGACTTTTAAAATCTTTGACAATGTGTTTGATGGGCATTAATCTCTAATTTTAATGCTTTTATACTTATATTGTAAAGTACTGGCGTGTGGTACTATATTTTAAAGTACTGATGTGTTGATTAAGAAAAGTAAAGTATGGAGGAAACTTAAGTTCATGTGAAATCTCCTCACCCAGAAATAAGTTATGTAAATATTTTAGTCAAGATTGTTCCAGTTATTTGCATTCATATTTATGTAGTTTGCAGAATTTGTACATGAACTTTAAAGTAAAAACAAATGACAAGCATTTGTTTTTCAAATTAAGCAATTCAGAAGTAATTGCTTAATTCCCCATTTTCGAAATACTATATATTTCTTCATAATACTTGCAGATTAGATAAGAGCTGTTTCTTCCTCATTTCTGCTTTTTCTGTCTCTGCTCTTCATCTATAAAAAAAAAAAATATTACCCAGTGTATAGACTTGTCCTGAAGATTAACCAATGATCTGTTAGTGATGGTTATGACGAACAACAACAACAATAATAGATGGATAAGAGATGGTTACGATGATCGTTACAGAGCAAACACACAACTGATAGGCATTTAAAAATTAACTTAGAATATATTATGTGATTGCTTGAGGAGGAATATACATTTGCCTTTTAAGAATATAATTAACTTCGATTACCTCCTTTAGCAAGGTAAGAATATTATAAACATGAATTTTCCAAAATACCAATTTTTAAGAGCAAAACATTTTTCTCTGTTTTAAAAGGAAGAATAATTAGTTCACATTGTATTTTCCTGTTTTCAAATAATATATATCCTGTGATATAAATTATTTTGAAAGGTAACAATAGCTAATATTTATTGTTCCTTAACTCTATGAGCTAGGCACAATTTAGAACTTACATTAAGTAATGTAGTTTGATAACAAGTATATAAAGTGTATGCTGCGGTTTTTTTTTTTCCTGCCTTGCAGGTGATGGAACTAGAGATGCTAAATAACTTGACCTGAATTATTTAGATTTCTAATTTACCCTAAATTAAATAACAATACTTCTATGCTGTTTATTTTAGGTGATGAGGTAGCAGGAATCAATTATTGATATTGATTCATAGCAATGATTTTTGTTCTCTCCTTGATATTAGCTGTTCCTTGCTGACATTGTCATTCCCTTCCTCTAATTTGCAGATGATATCTGCTGTGGATTGTGAAACTGGATGACAAGAAGCTAATAATATATCTGAAATAAAACTTCTAGGCAGTGATTATAGGATGTTCAAATAGTCTAGATTGAGAAGTGAATGTTCACACTGTATGGAGAGAGCAGGTTAAGGCTGTGACCTAAGATAGATACACAGTTGAATTCTGGCCCTGCCATATTCTACCTGTGACTCTAGGCAAGACTCTTAATATCTCTTTGATTACTCACCTATGAAACACATTAACTCTGCAGAGTTGTTTTCTCATAATTCAAGATAATGAAAGTAAAAGTACTTAGCACAAAGAACAATTCAATATTATGAAATGAATTAGCAGTATCCATTCATTTGATTGGACAGAGATTTTTTTTATTTGTTTTGTTTTTCTACTTATTCTCTGGCTCTCAGTTAAGTTCTAAGTGCTTGAAATTGCCAATAATGAAACTTCTATAAAATAATGTTTACTTTTATTGTTACTAAAACGTCAGCTTATATTTTAGGTTTTTCAGAGGGCTTTCAAATCTATTACTTTGTCTTTTAGGATAAAGCTAAAATTAGTTTTTGTTCTTTGTTCTTAGTCATCTGTACTCATTTCCCATTCAAAATTGGTGGGCTTATTTTATCCTTATTCTGAGATTTAGTCTGTTTGAAATCTAGGCTTTTACTTTATAATTTATTTTTATTATTTTGTACATCTACAGGGAAGTTTTCCCATATAATTGAGGCTGTCTCCTCATTGTTGACTTATGCTTTTTTAATGTTTGTGTTCTTGTTCTTTGGCCCCATTGAGTTAGTGAATTAAATACTTCTGAAATTTTGCTTTAATTTAAAATGACTAGTGCAGATCTATGTGCAATAAATGATCTATTTTAGATAAAATACGTTATTTCTATTTTTGCTAAGATAGAAAAGTGGCTTAAGTAATAAAAATCATGGGCATAATTGTGTTAAATTAGCACTATCATGCATAGGAAAAATAGTTTTAATGAGGAGGTGTTTTCTAAAATCCATTTTTACTATTTTGACTACTTCATTTTATCTTTTTAAATTAGATTTAGAATTTAATATTTTGGCACATTTTATCACATTTATAAAATACAGGAAAAGTACAAAATGATAGTGAAATAATCTATATTTCTTGCTTAGATGTAACTTAAAATATTGGTGTTCTTGTTTTCATTTTTAAAAATTTCATTGTAAAAAATCCTTGTGAAAGTGTATGCATTGCTGGGCGTGATGGTGCATGCCTGTAATCTCATGGCTAGGGAGGCTAAGACAGGAGGATCGTGAGGTCAAAGCCAAGCCTCAGCAAACTCGAGGTGCTAAGCAACTCAGTGAGACCTAGTCTCTAAATAAAATACAAAAGAGGGCTGGGGATGAGATTCAGTGGTCAGGTGTTTAATCCCGGGATCCCCCCCAACCCCCTGAGTTTAATCCCAGGTATCCCCCCAACCCCCCAAAAGTGTATGCATTATAGTTTTATTACTTGCTTTTCATAAGAGTTTTCCTATGTCATTCAGTATTCTTTTAAGAAATTGTTTTTACTGGCTGAATGACATTCAGCATATCTTAAGTATTATAATTTGATCAAGTTTATATTGTTTTATATTTAGGTTGTGAGCAAACCAAGAAAAAAAGGGAAAGAAGACCCAAATAAAATTAGAGATGAAAAAAGAGATATGTTGCAACTGTATCACAGAAATAAAATTATTAAGGCCTACTATGAACAACTATGTACTAACAATATAAGAAATCATTGATCATAACCAGTTTTTTTTAGTTGTAATAAACAGTGTGATAAATGTCTGCGTATAGAAATCAATGTCTACCTAAGTATATTTTTAACACATTCCAAGATGTGATCATGAAAATTGCCCTCTAGGAAAGTTAATTAGTAATCTATCAGCAGTACATGAGCGTTCACTTCTTAGTTCTCATCACTATTTCTCCACAGTCTTTTTTGTTCATTTGGTATACCATCATGAGTATAGTGCTAAGAAGCTCATTTTGTGATTCAGAGAAATTGAATTTGAGTGCCTGTTAGGACACTTACTGGTTATGTATGTGATCTTGCGCAAATTCTCATTAATTTCCCTAAGCCTCAGTTTCTTTGCCTATAAAATGGTTATAGTAATACTTATCATCATGATACTATAATGATTGTGGGTATTGATTAATAATGTATATTGAAATATCTAAGTCCTTAGCCATCCTTACTGTGATTTTCACTTATTATGTATGTAAACTAAATATGAAACATAAATTCATTTTATGTTTAATCTTGGGTCCCATCCTCAAGTTATCTCATTATGTGTATACAAATATTCCAAAATTCAACAACATTCAAAATCTGAAACATTACTGGTCCCAAGCATTTTGGATAAGGGATATTCAACTGTATTTTATACCTGCTAGTAGCTGATTTTTAAAAAGTTATTTATTTTATATAACATTTGGCTACCTTACAGAATTCTTTTTAATACACTATTAGATAAATTATTAAGATTTAGTTTCAACTCTGTTTTAATTGCATCTCTTTATTTTCAGGATACTTAATGGCCCATTAATATGTGGGTTTTTTCAATATTTTTATTTTATCCTTTTTTCTTGTCTTACTCCATTGGCTTAAATCAGAGACTAGTACTGATTAATTAGAAGCACTTAGGACTTACTTCTGACTTTAATGGGACTTCTACTTTTCAAAATGCTTGTGGCTATTTTCTAGTACAGGTGTCCTTTGCTTATATATACATGTTCCAACAATATCTATAATAGTTAAATGTAAGAAACTTAAAAATAGCTTTGCATGTAATGGGGATTACCTTAAATTATTAAAGCCTTAAGGTCTTTTTGTTTTTATTTTGGTGGTGGTAGTGATTCTTGAGATTGAACCAGGGCTTCACATAGGTAGGTAAGCATTCAACCACTGACCTATACCCTAGCTCCCAAAGGATCTTTTAAGAAATGTCTGCAACTATACATTTCTAATATTTAGATATTATCTCTTCATTTTTAATTGAGCAAATAGTCAACTATTATAACTCCAGTAAGGCTGAAAATTTACTATTTTCATTCCATTTAATTATTCTATCCTTGTCTCAGTATTTTAAAATTTGAGACCTGTTCTTTTCACAGTTGTCCACTTGTTATGTCATATCTATAAAATTTGGTTAAAAGTCAGTGACAACAGTTTATATCCTCTGGGGAAAAAAAAAAAGCTCTTCATTCAACTAAAGTCTTAAAGTGAGAGTCCCTGTGCCCCCCCTTACCAATTTCCTTATGCATTTTTGTAGAAAGCTGTTTGAAAACTACTGCCCTTCCCTCAAAAAAAGCTTCTAATAATTTACAAGCCTCCAAAATGCAGTGAAACTGAAATAAAAATTTTAAGAAACTGTCAAATCACATTGTGATACCATGAGATTTTTATTAAATATTTTTTTGTGCTGAAATCCTAATTTAGCTTGCCAAAAAAATGATTAGATATAGCAAATATAAACTACAGTAAAATATGGTAGCCACTCATCTACATGGTGCCTTCCTGTCCTTAGATTATTAAAAGTGTGCTTCTATACTTTTTTCTGTACTCTTCCAAAACAAGTCCATCCAATATTATATTTTAAAATACCATCTGTGAACTGATAATTACCACATTATGTCTTCAGTCTTGACATCTGTCTTGTACACTGCTTCTTTGTAGAGAGCTCTATTGGTATCTGAAACTAAAACTATCAACAAAACTTTTATCCCAAATCTGTTCCTTTCTTAGTAAATACTGTCTCCTTCTCAGCTGCGTAAACCCAAAATCTAGACACTCTTGATATAACATCTTTCACATCAATCCAGTAAAAGCATTTAACCAATACATGTAATGAGTTGGTTAACAAAGTTGTTTAATGTTAGAAAAATCTCTTAATGTATATTTTAAAACTTTCAATATACCATATAATTTACTTTAGTTAAATTTAGGACTTTTTATATAAGTAAGAGTATATACATATTTGATAAGTTTGGGTGTTACTTGTGGGGTTTTATCAACAGAGTTATGCTGGCCTCACCAACTAGTTGGGATGCCTTCCATCTTTGGTGCCTTAGAATAATCTAAGAAACAGAAGAGAGGCTTGATGCTTTGAGGTTTTGCTAGAACACGTTCATGGAACCTATTGATATAACATACTTGGACAGGAATGGAATGTCATATAGAAATCTTAAAAAGTTTTTATTCTTCCATGGTTTTCGTACTTGCAACTGCTTAAGTCAACTTTGATTATGGATTCTTAATTTATTGACATAATGTTTTATGCAGAAATATTGACATTTAACCCATTTAATTGAATATTAAATTTATATTATATAGTTGTAGTGTTCTCTGACCTCTTGGTTATACTTTTCTGAAGTTATTCATTCATTCATTTGTTCAATTCATTCAGCATTTAGAACCAGCTCTTCATTTTATTCACCAAATCACTTGTTTTTGATTCTGAGTGTTGAACCCAGGGCCTTTGCATACTAAGAATGCATTCTGCCACTGAGTTGTACCTCTAATCCTTATTAACCAGTTTTACTTATTTTTGCTTCCTAATTTATTTATTTCCGCCTTTAATTTTATTCCTTTGTTCAGCTTTATTTTGAATTATTTGCTCATATTAACCTTTCTGATTTAAACGTTTAATTCCTTTTTATATCTATTAAAAAATTTACATCATGGATTATCAGTTTGGCCACATCTCATAGGTGAACATTTTATTATGATCCATTTCTAAATAGTCTAAAATTTTATTTTTTATAACAGTAGAGTTAATTGGAATTTTATGTGAGTTATCTGTCTGCTTGTAACTTATTTTTTATGTATCATGCCCTACTCTCAAGGTTTGAATTTTTCTCAAGGCTTTGAAAAAGTTGGTCTAGTGCAAATATCTGTATGTCAGCTTTGAAATCAAGTATCTCATGGTAAATTATTAAATCAGTACTTGAGTAAGAGTCATTTTTTTGTTGCTGTTGTTTAAATATTTATGTACCTTAGAGTTTAATACCATCATCATCACTAAAGGCCTGTGAATAAGAAAAATAAATCTTATGCTTTGGATTGTCAGAGTTTGTCCTCTTTGTGTAAGGACAGAATGGTGTTAACTTTCAAAATTATCTGATTTCCTAGCTTGTATTTAAAGCATTTGAGTCCTTAAATGGAGTTTCCCTACTAATCTGCACACTTCTGGCCCTGTTGCACTCCCTTCTAGAGGTTTTCTGGGCGTTAGAAGTTGAGAAGGTACCTATGACTTTTCCAAGATGACAACTATGCTCTCTTTATTAGTTTAACAGTGTATCAGGGAGTATTTTTTGAAAACTCCCACCCTTACTCCAAGATGGTTAGCTTTGGAAGTACAAATTAACTTCTCTTTCCTGTCCTGTTTATGGATGGGAAAAATAAACTGACCAAAAGAATCATAGAGTTCAGCATTTAGAACCAGCTCCACATCTTGAGAATGGAGATTGGTAGTGATTCTGGTGACTCCTATAAGTAACACAAATAGCAAACTCCTAATGCATCACACACTGCCCTTTTATTTCCCCATTAAGTTATGTACTTTTCAGTATTCTCGGAGGTCTTCTGATATATTAATGAGAGAGCCTCAGACTGGTCCTAGGGTCTTTAAAACCTCCCTTTTGAATAAGAACATCAGCAAGGAGCAAGCGGCAGCTAATGTTTGAAGTTAAATCCTGATCTCATAAATCAGAAAGATTTTCTATGCTGAGACTAGCCCCAGAGGATAGATTGTATATTTTTTCAAGTGTGATTTTTTTTTTTTAAAACAATAAGGAATCACCTTATAAGGGAAAAAAAAAAAACTTCAGAAAATCTATTTTGTGAATTTGGTTGAGGTAGGATATTTTTCTGCTGGCCTGGCTGGCTGTGAAGCATGTACCAGGTTGGCAGCTGCAACTTAGCTTCTAGACCCACCCATGCTGTGAAAGCACCTGAATGAAGATGTGGCAGGTGGAGAAAGCACTTTGGAACTCCTGAGTGACAGCCAGAAATCAGAATGTTAATTTGGCAAGTGTGCTACTGGGTGCTGAGTCTTGGGCCTACACAGTCTTCAAAATAACAGGTAGATCATAAATGTTTATTTCCTACTTTGATAGTAAATGAGTGCTTAACTTTTATGTGCATTTTAATAGATTGAGTACTTACTTGATAGTATGCACCTAGTGTAAGCAAGACAGTTCAACATAGATATACATATGTCATAATCTTAAAATGATTTTCATTTGTAAACCTATAGTATATAGAATTCTCATACTTCTCAATGTGCAATAGTCTCTTATTCAACTTTTTGTGTTACCTCTTAGAAAGACATTCAGAATTAGAAGGTCAAATAAAATGGTCACTTATTTTTAGAAATTCTTGTTTTGAACATTGATACATTTAATTGCCAAATGTTTACTTCCCTGTTAGTTTTTTGTTTACCAAACCCAATGATTTAAAATTTTCTTCCAAGAATGAGAAGTGGGGTAAATTGGTTCTAACTCCCAGCCTCTTAACTCCTGCACACATGTGCGTGCATACACTCATACATACACACACACACACAGGAAGTAAGGTGCAAGGATAAGGAAGGAGGTTGAGACATAGATACTAAAATTTTATATTTAACAATTTCCTCAGTCATTTTATCTAAGTATCCTTATAATATCCATAGAATATTTCTTATCTCAAGAATTCTTCACATTTAAATGTTTAATTATTTTAACCATTTAAGTGTCTTAACACTCTCACTGATCTTTCTTTTGGAGTTTGGATTTTTGGTGGGAAAGATGTTGGAAGGAGTAACAAGAATGGAAGTAGACTGCCAATGGCAATGTGAAGCCTCTAGGAATCTGCAGTGCTGGGAAAGAGTAAACAGGCTTAGAAAAGGAGGTAGAACAGCAGCAAAAATTAACCTTCTGCTCCCATGACTGGTAGTTCCCTGCCAGAGGCCTTTTTCCTTGCCTCTCTTTACTCCCATTCCATCTTGGCCCACTGAATCTTATGGAGACTAAGGAAGAGTACAGAGTTGAGGGTTGAAGGCTGGTTAGTTTTACCAGAGAATTATAGGATAAAAGAAAGTCATTGGTTTCCTGATAGAACCAGGTCTGTTGTTTTCCCTACTTTACTGTTTTCCTTTCTTTTTAAAATTATGGTCTATTATTCTTTTTTATACACATATGTGCACACACATATCTTTCATCTCCTGCTGCACTGAAACTATTATTTTAAAGTTTTTATACCCAAAAAAGGGGAGAAAAGACTTCTTTTGAAACTCTTCTATTGCTTTCCACCACCACCCAAAATATCTTTCTGTATCTTAATCTTTTCTTGCCTAACATATGCCATCATCTCTTTTTCAGCAAAAACTTATATCTTTACCAGGCATTTTCAACCTGTGTTCCATTGGTTCTGTGATGCCTGATGGGAAAAATTTACATCTTTATTTTCATATCCTCTAATTGAAATTTAGCATTTCTCTCAATTATAAATGTAAGCAACAAGCCCAATATTAATAGCAGAAATCATATTCCAGTTGAAGTAAATACCCTGAAGTATCATTTGCACTTTTTTAAAAAAAATTTATTTGTAGATGGACACAATACCCTTATTTTATTTGTTTATTTTTATGTGGTGGCGGTGATCGAACCCAGTGCCTCATGTATGCTAGGCAAGTGCTCTATGGCTGAGCCACAACCCTGGCCCCTCATTTGCATTTTTAACTATTTCTAAATCGTGATAGTTTTTTTAGATCTTCGCTTCATCGTTTTATTTTAATGTGTTAATAAAAAGGCATATATTTCACTGTTGAAGTTTTTAATATTTTAATGACTATACTTCAGTATAATTGGCTTCCTTTGAAATGCAACCCTATGTTTTTGTTTTACATATTTAAAAGCATTACTTTGAAAAGAGTCTATCGACTGAGAAAGGTGTCTGTAGCACAAAAACATGGTAAAGAATAAATTCCCGTTCATTCCATCTCTTTTCACTTCATAGAAATAATTCCTTCAATATCAAGATATTGTACTGTCATGTGTAACTAAAACAAATGAAAAAAAAAAAAGAAATAACTCCCTCACTGTCCATTATAGCCTTTACCTTAAGCCCTCTTCCCTGTCATTCTGTAATATATTTGTAATGTTTGTCTCATTTGATGCCATCAGGTTTGTTTTTTTTTTTTTTTAAATGACTCCCCTTTTTCTTTGGTATCAAATCCTAACTAGACTCATTGACTGTATCTTAGAAAGAATCTCATTTTTTCTCTGCATAAATTTAGCTATTGGTCACCTTTTGCCACCCCAAAACTAATAAAAAGTAATGCAATTGGAGTTATTATCCTAAAACATTTTAAAAAGCACATCTCAGAAACCTATAGTAGTTCCCCATTACCTTTCTGAAACATGGGTAGCAATATACCATTGCCTTTTTAAAAAACTTAGTAGTTCCCATTACCAAAGTTGAAATTCCTCAGTATGGTATTCAAGACTTACTATGAACCAGCCACATCCTGACTTTCTAGCCACTTCTCTAGCTATATTAATCAGTGTTTTATCATCTCCAAGACCTCTGGATCTTTGGTCAGTGCTCCTCGTAGGCAACAATTCTTTTATTATTGCCTTTCCCTACTCTTCTCTTCCCCTTCAAAAGACACATACACCATATAGTACATATAGAAATGTGTCATCACTGTCATTTGTACATATGTCACCTTGCAGAACCTTCCTACATCTGAGGCTATGTCTTTGTCTCTTGTACTCTATGACATATCTCTATAAAGAATACTAATTTTGGCATGCCCTGTATTATGCAGATGTTCATTTATCTGGTTTTCCTAATAAATTATGTGCTCCTTAAGCATAGCAACTGTATTCATATTTGTAATCTCTCTCCTTCACTTAGCAGTAATCCTTTCTCATGGTAACCATTCAAATAAATGTTTCTTGAGTGAATAAATGAATTAGTTTTCATTTAACCTCTCACTTGGTTTGACCACATGATCATTCTATAACTGCCATTTTCCTGCCTTTCTTCCAAGTATTACATTTAAACTGGATAGGATTTTGAAATAAAATCTGATCAACTAGCTAATATCTATAAAATGCTCTGTATTTAAGTTATATTACCATCAATAAAATAAACTCAATATAGGAATCATTTTTTAACACAAGTAATTTTGTCAAGTGACAATTATTTTAGGGGAAAATTGTTATAGCTTTAACTTTTTTTATTCAGTATAATTTTTTAATGTTTATTCAAGTTTTTGCTTATAAAACTAGTTCCTTTTTTTCTGGGGTTTGAGAAATATGTTTTTTTTTATTGGTTGTTCAAAACATTACAAAGCTCTTGACATATCATATTTCATACATTAGATTCAAGTGGGTTATGAACTCCCATTTTTACCCCGTGTACAGATTGCAGAATCACATCGGTTACACATCCACATTTTTACATAATGCCATATTAGTAACTGTTGTATTCTACTACCTTTCCTATCCTCTACTATCCCCCCTCCCCTCCCCTCCCATCTTCTCTCTCTACCCCATCTACTGTAATTCATTTCTCTCCTTGTTTTTTTTTTCCCATTCCCCTCACAACCTCTTATATGTAATTTTGTATAACAATGAGGGTCTCCTTCATTTCCATGCAATTTCCCTTTTCTCTCCCTTTCCCTCCCACCTCATGTCTCTGTTTAATGTTAATCTTTTCCTTTTTATACATTACAATTCTTAATACACATATATACCACAATTTTTCATATCTCTGTTTGTATATAAGGTATGTTGATACTAACTTCAAATCTTCTTACATATATTTTGTATAATGATGACCATCACATTCCCCTATCCTTACTATTCCCCTTCCCCCTCCCTTTTACTCCCACCCCTCTTCCCTATCTAGAAATAATCATCCTCCCATGCTCTCCCTCCCTATCCCACTTTGAGTCTCCCCCTTTATATCAGAGTAGCTTTAACTTTTTAATTGTTAATTTATAGATCTTTGCAGGAAGCTAACTTTGAAGAGTATATAAATTAAGAGTTTTACTTAGGAAAATTCTGTGACTAGAAATTAAAAGATTAATGAAATTATATTATGGGAGAGGTAGAGAAAGATGGCTGCTCTGTCTACAGCCATGTATTTTAAAATAATACACACTGTCTGTATTGTTAAACTAAAATCAAAGTTTTAATATTTTTTCTACAAAAGAAGCTCTTTATTTTCTTTCAGGTGTTTATTATATTCTCTTATTATACTTACATTTTTGTCTCTTCCCTTCACTGCTGCCCACCATTAAATTACTATATTTTTTTCTAAATCACTATGGTCAATAATTTTTATATTCACATTTTTAACCAGTTGGTAACATTTTCTTATTATTTCATAAGCCAAAATATTTTATGGCACTTAATTTCCAGTAGATACATTTCGGTTTTCTGAACTAATATTATGTCCCCTTCCCTTTGATAAACATTGTTCTACATTATTTATTTTGTAAATTCGTATGGTAAATAATCATGAACAAAGGAATAGAGTAGGGCATTTGAGTTCCCAAGTCACTTGATTTCTTGTTTCTATTAAATGTGTGATAAGAAAAGTTAGTGGACACAATTACAGCTTCTGCCTGCACAATATTCTTTCTTCTATATTAAAAAGGAGAGAACTTTCAGAATTATATCAAATAAAATAGTGTAAATTGAGTTTTCTTTTTTGAACTACAGTTTTACTTATAATCTAAATATTTTTAAATATACATTTTTGCATTTCCTATGTGACAGGCACATTTCTAAATTATTATATTTATTAACTAATTTTATCCTCATAATAAACCTGTGCTGCCAGTAGTGTTAAGGAAACTGAGACATAGAGAAGTTAAGTAACTTCTCCAAGTTACTTGGTTAGTTTAGGGAAGAGGACATGGTATGGTATTGGTTCTTATATCCATAAATTATAAAATCCCCCTCTTGCTCATCTCTTTCCTTTGGAATCCATGTTGGAATAAATTGTACTTAATAAAATTAAGTATTTTGGGAAAGTTCTGAAAATATCAGTAAATCAGATCTTAAGAAATAGTGATGCCTATAGAGGAACAAGAAGACTAAATTAGTTTAGCTCTCTTTGGCAGTGACCATTGAGAAATAGTTTTGGATGAAATATCATGTTCCTTTTAAGTCAGCAAAATAATAGTGTATTGTAGCAAAGCAAATACGTTATAGAAAATGATTTGAGTTTTAAGATTATTGATACAAAAATTCTCACTAAAATATGTATTTATGCTGATATTTCACTAAAATATCATCATGTTTCTATTAATGTAATTCATAGTAAGAAAAAAATTATGTACTCATCTTAATAGATCATTTTATTGTAATCCAAATTCCTGATTTTTTTCTTTAAATCATGTAGAAAAAATGTACATGAGGGGCAGGGAAACTCATTTTAGCCTCCTTTATAAGGACATTAATCCCATTCATTGAGGGTTGAGGCCTCATGGTTTAATCACTTCCCAAAGGCACCAACTCTTAATACTATCCCATTGGGTGTTAGGTTTTGACATAAGAATTTTGCAAGGGCACCAACATTTAGATCATAACCCTATTACATGTTTCCTTTCACTTCATTAGGTATTTGCACAAATATCATTTTATCAGTAAAGCTTTCTGTTTATTCAAAGTTTCTTTATGACAGTTCAGTCACTCAACACCTGTTTATTATTTACATTCTCTCCTATGTCCCTCCATACACACTAAACTGTAACCTTGGTTAGAGAAGGTGACTTGACTTTGTTCTTGTTCTGTCCTCAATGAGTGGCAACTAGGATGTTCCTGTTTGTTGAATGAAACTGATGTTAAAAATTATGGATAAGATGTATATGTATTTTGAAGAGAGGGAGAAATTAGTCAATTCTTGTGATTCTTTATAGCTTTGACCTATTAAGTTCCCACAAACAATGAATTAATGAATACTGAACCATTTCTGCCAGAGAAAATATAGCAGTTCCTTTCTTAACCCATGAAAGATATATTCCAAGACCCCCAGTGAGTACTTGAAACCGCAGATTGTACTGAACTCTATGTAAGAATTGTGATACCATGACAATTAATTTGATAACCAAGTAGCTAAATGGCTGAAGGGTGGGTGGTGTATATAGCAAGGATACTCTGGACAAAGAGATAATTCACATTCCAGGTCCAACAGAGCAGAACAATGCAAGATTTTATCACACTACTCAGAATGACATAAAATTTAAGATTTATGGATTGGGGGCTGGAGTGTAACTCAGTGTAAGTGCACTTACCTAGCATGTGTGAGGTCCTGGTTTTGATACCTAGCACCACCAAAACAAACATCATCAAAAACATATGTCATATTTTTTTAAATGTATGAATAATTTATTTGGGGAGTTTTTAAAAATATTTTTTTTTAGTTGTAAATGGACACAATATCTTTATTTTTTTCTTTATTTCTTTATTTTTATGTGGCGCTAAAGATTGAACCCAGTGCCTCACATGTGCGAGGCAAGCACTGTGCACTGAGCCACAACCCCAGCCCTTGGGGAGTTTTTCAATCCAATATTTTCTAATAGCAATTGACCATGGGGAGGTAGAACCATAGATCAAGGGCACTACTGTAGAGGTCAGAATATTTATCAATTCATCAGTATATAACCTTGTTATATGTGTGTTTCTTGTTATATGTGTGTTGAAAGATACTATATTGATGATTCATTAACATTGAACTCATGGCCAACAGCAGTATGAATTATGCCTGAACCAAGTTACACATGTATTTTTCCATAAGGCACCTCACAGCCTTTTTGCTCTTCGGAACACTAGATAATATTTCAGCCCAGTTCATCATTTTAAATAGCCTGTTTACTAACAAGAATGGGGAAAAGAGAGCACTAGATAGACCACCCAAAAAAGAACCCTCATTTATAGTGTAAGACTTAAAATATGAAAGCATACCTTCATGTTGCTCAACCTTTGCTGGAGGTCTGTTGACCACCTCAAATTTCACAGTTGTGCTTGTGTACAGTGTGACAGCACCACAAGTATGTATTTGGGGTTGCAAGTAAATTTTAGCAAATAGGCAAATTTGCAAATACAGATCTGTGAATAATGGGGATCAACTGTATGTCATTCTCTCAATAAATGTTAGGTGCTTTGTTTCCAGAATTATGCACTAGTAAACATATACCAGACCCTGTAAGAAAAACAAATAATTTAAAGATGAATTTGCCAGTGTTCTAGGAATGGCTTCATGACAGAGTTAGATTTTTAGCTAAATATTCAATAGTAATGAGTAGCATTATTGACAGGTGAAACTGTGGAAAAAGAAACTCAAAAAAGTCATTATTCTTAAACTTGACTACATATTAGAATCAGCTGGGGAGCTTTTAAAATGCCTATGCCCAGGCTTCACCTAAACCAATAAAATTAAATATTTATAGGTGGGACCTTGGCATTAGTATATTTTAAGTTTCCCAAGATGATTCCAGCGTGCAACCAGAATTTAGAGAACCACACCACTACTTTAATTACTTGAGTTTGGCTGAAGTGTAGGGTATGTGAGGGAAGTAAACAAATCTGGAAAAAAAAAATATTTTGGCCCAAGTATTGAAATGGTGTCACTTATTTAGCACATTTTTATTTATAGTATCTACTGTGTGCCAGGCACTCTTCTTAGTGTAGAACTACATAGAAAAACAAAAGAAGTTTATAATTAAATTACATTGGTAGCTCTTCAAGATGATTCATACTTTAGATTTAACTTCTAGTATATGATGTTTTGTATTTAGAAGGAATCTTGTTCTAAATGCTCACAATTTTTAATATCTAAATTTTGACATATAAGAGAACTCTATAATGAAAAATTTTGTTGCAAGTTTTTGTGCTAATTTCATTGAGTGTTTTTTGAAACAACCATCCATTTTTTAAGCCTCTTAATGCTTTTTATTTTTCTTGTACAATAGGACACTGGTCTAAAATCAATAGTATGCAGTTATGTAGAATCAGTATTATGAGGCCACAAACATTTCATTTCCCCATCTTATAAGAATTGATATAGAGGGAACTGGTTTTTATGTTGATTCTTAGTAAGAATTATTATTTAAATCAAGCTTATAATTAATGAAGTAAATTTACTGGGTTATAGTGGTTTGAAGTTCCTTTTGGATTGTTTGCTCTGTATCATATTTTCTCCATAGTCACTTTACAAGCATTTAATATACTACTTGCACTCTCTTCTAGACCATTAATAAGAACAGACAGACCTACTAATGATATAGCCCTCTTTTAAATGTGATATAATCATTCTTTATAGCCTGTCAATTTCACTTTTTAACAGTGCTTTGGGTCTAGCTGTTTTAAAGTAGTTTGTCAAGTTCAATTATTGAACACTTAAAGAAGAGTATGTATATATGAATCTTCACATGATAGCAGTCGCCTGAAGATACGATGTTCACAAATGAATGCATACCAGGTGGAAAGTAAGGAATGTTATTGAGTGGCATAGGAAGGAGAGATGAGACTTATTCTTATGTTCTTATTGGGCTTTGATGATGATGTTGTGAACATTATCATTAGTAAAAGCAATATGATGTCATGTAACTACCATTCTATTATTTTAAAATTCAAAGAATGTCTTATGAACATTTTATTTTTTATAAAATTATGCATTTTTGTTCATCTTTTCCCCATAGTTTCAATTATACTCAATATAATTATGAGTGTTTTGTTACCATGAATGATATCATATGCTTTCTGCTTCTTTTAAAAGTATATATGTTTTTTTTTCCTCATGGATTTTCTCCATTTCACTCCTCCCATATATTACTACTTCAGAAGTCTGCATTTTGTATGCCATTTGTACTCCCTGCACTTTCTAGAATTCCTTGTTTCTTGGGCATTTACAGATATTATTAGGAATTGAAGGTCCTCTTTTTAAAAGGTTTATTTACTTAATGAATTTTTTAACCACTAAGTGGGAATATAAATATTTTCATTGGAAAAAATATTTAAATTAAATTTCATAATAATGGATTATATTGTCATTGTAAATGACTATAGAAGAGTTTCTTTATCTTTAGACCAGAGGAAAGTAACACTGCCTTTGTGGATTTATTTTATACTTATCTCTAACCCCCAAACAGAGGGTTATCTACTCTAGATGACATTCACTGAAAGGTGTTCATAAACCTTAAGAATTTTGACTTTGAGGAGCATTATCTACCTTTCTGTGACTTTTTTTTTTTCTTTTAAGTACTGGGGATTAAACCCAGGGGTGCTTAGCAACTGAGCCATATCCCACTTTTTCTTTTTTGTTTTGAGACAGAGTCTTGCTGCATTACCTAGGGCCTTGCTAAGTTGCTGAGGCTGGCTTTGAGCTTGGGATCCTCCTGTCCCAGCCTCCCAAGTCACTGGGATTACAGGTGTGCACCACTGCACATTGTCAGTTTTGTTACTAAATTTTATCTTCCTTTCTTCTTTTTTTACTTTCTTCATATTTATTATCAAAGTGGTCTAAGTTCATGTATATAGTCATTATTTAACCCCCTTTTAAGAGTTATTTATAACAAAATTTTATTGTTTATTATAGAGTTTGAGGCAGTCTTTTTCCTGCCTTAGTACTGAACCAGTAAAGAAATAAAGGATCCATAGCAGGAGACCAAAATAGCAACTGTTTTTGTCCATAGAACTGTTAGGGAATATGACCTAAGAGAACAGGATAGAGGATTTAGTAACACTGAGCCCCAGAATCAGAAATATATAATCATTTAGTCTCAGGGAATGCTAAAGAAGAAAGCAACCATGTATTGTTCTTCCCACTGGTGGCTTATCCTGAAGAGAAACATGCAGTATAAGGAGCTGAGCTTTGCTTGCACACATGTTCTTCCTAGGCTACCCATCAGATAAGTCACACTCAAGTGAGGCGGCAGAAGCTGCAGTGTTATTCTTATGGATGTTCCTGTAGTTGGGAAGTCAAATTCAAAGGAGAGTACAGGAAAAGACCTGTCCACTTTTTGAAACGCTTGAGCTTCCTTGAGTGTTGGAAGCAGCTCTAGTAGCAGCACCAGGGTTACAGGAACCCAGCCTTAATCTAAAGGCTCTTTGATAAGCCCACCTTGTCACACAGAAAATAAAAACTAGTGGAATAGCATTTTTGTTCATATGAATGCCTGCATTTATATTTGCAGGGGCTTGGTTTTTTACTGGCCATATTTTGCACTAAAGGGTCTTCCAGAGATTAGCATACTGTGATCATGGAAGAGTGAATGTTTCTGTTCTGAAAAAGCTTGTAGCCTGCACCCAAATGCTAAATTGTGCCATATAGACCATCAATGTTACAGAAATTCAAATAATTGGAGATAAATAAAAACTAGACTAACTCAAGCAGGATTTAAGGAAAAAATAAGCCATGAGCCAGGTTTAGAATGACAGATATAGCTGGGTAAGTGGGACAGTACAAGAGAAGACTTAATATTAGGGGAGAGTTTAGCATCTTTGACTTCCTTTTGCTGTTCTTTCCCCTAAGTAAAGTGAGAAGTAAAATTATAGGGCCAGAGGAGGCTCAGGTTGTGGAACCTTGAAAACAGAATAGAGAACCAGGAACTTGGGATTTGCAACTGAGTATTTGTTTAGCATAAGAGTGATGTCATTGAAAATTATTTTTTCAGAGAAATACTTTTGAGTTATTCAAATTATTCAAAAGAGAAAAATAGAGAAACAAGTAATCTAAGCCTGAGGAGGGAATGCATATCTAGTCTTAGGGATGCTGTAAGAATGAGAAATTTGAGAAGAGAAAAATAATCGGGATTTGATTAACTGGAATTGAGGATATATTAAATCGATGAAGCAGAAACATACAAAGGTGAATGAACATTCAAGAATGTGCTATTGCAACAGTGATGGGGTTCTTTAAAGAAATTCAGTCTTAGATATGATATAGATCAGTCATGAAAACTGAGGCCAAGCAGTGCCTGGTTTCTGCAAGGACATGAGCTTATTACATATTTTATTTTTATAAATGTGAAAAACTAATCAGAAACAGGGATTTCATTTTGATTAAATTTTATTGCTCTTTATTTTGTTTTTTTAATATTTTATTTCTTCACTCCTTACACATTCTTTCTTTTTAAAAGTAATTTTGATGGATTTTATGGGACCCATAATCTCCCTGTAATATGTTTAATGTTATTTAGTAGCAGATACCTGATGTTTTTGTCCACCTACCTTTTTCTCCCTCTCTGCTTTTGTTAATTTCACTCCATGAAATGAACCTCCAGTCCATCTCTATATTGTTCTAGTAAGATTGCCAGTCATGGCCCCATATATCTCTGGCCACAGTAATTGGACAAAGAAGTGAGTGTAAGACCTAAACTGTTCTGCTCAGATTCTTGTCTCAGAAATTAGAATTGTGAATGAGAACACAAGAAGGCCTACAAGTAGGTAGTGCTGAATCATCAGATGGAGGTATTCTAGAAGCTCCACAACCAAAACCTTTAGTTCTGACGTGGTCTCTGGCCTTCCTAGAACTTGAGTGTTGAGTTCTTCCTTTGATCCTATGAACTCTTCAGTATTCTTTCAATAAATTTTCCAAGCCCTGTTAAAAAAAAAAAAAAAAAAAAAAAAGCTAGTCAGTCTGGGTTTTGCTAATAAAGAAGTATTAAATTAATATTTAATTTACCTTTTTTTCCTTGCCATTTTATTTATTATTGGCATTACTTAAGTATTTTTAGGAGCAAATATAAGTTCTACTAAAATATGATTTCTGATATTTCTTTTGTTGTCTTTCTTATTATCAATTTTTAATATACTTTTTTTCTACCCAATAAGAATATTTTTCAGATTATGGGCTTGATTTAATATAAAACCATTTATATTTGATGATTTACTTTAAATATATGATTCTAGTTACAGTTGAGATCTTTATGGTTAAAGATAAAACTGTCTTTCTAGCATATATTTGAGTGGATCAAATTCAGGGCTGGATCCAAATATGGGTTAATGTTGGAACTTTCATGTCCTGCCTCTTCTCTGAAAAGTGGTGTGGTTTTGAGTGGCAGAAGGAAATTAAGAAAATATCTAATTTTATACAGAATATCCTGGAATTAGCATTTTACAGATGATGGTCCTTGACACAGCTGATCCTATGACTTTCTTTTAACTAGTGCTATGGGGTGCTATGGATATCTACAGCAATGTGTCTAATTCATAAAAGCATCATTTTGTGATTTAAAGTTAACCTTTAACAATTTTCAGATAACACTCAGAAAAGTAGTTTTATATATGAAAGATCTTATGACCCATCTAGCTGCCTAATATAATTTCTGGCTTTGAGAATTAGTGCTCAGTTGATTTTGTTCTATTCTTTTACTCTGTTATGTGTATGTGTTAGCTTTTTTTTTTTTTTTGGTTGGCTCATTCATTTTTTTTTATCTCAAAAATATTAAGTTTTTCTTTAAAACCTTTCAACCTTTGGAGGACAATTGGGAGGATTTAATGGAATAATCTTAATTCCATGGTGTTATTGTTAAGGTAAAAAGAGATTCTATGTTAAAGGGAAATGATTCCAATCTTAAGAGAGAGGTACCAGAAAGCTTGTGTCACCACTGACAAAGAGAATTGATTTCAAACAGTAGTCTCAAACTCACTTCTTAACATTCATGCCTCACAAAAAATAGAAAACCCATGTTAGAACCACACTTGGCATTGACAAATTTTAATAAACTCCTCAAACTACACTGGTTCCTTTCTTTTTCTTTCCCTGTCATAAGTGTGAGCTGTGTTTAGTCATTTATTGCAGTGACCCAAACAGAGCTCAGTACAGCTGTTTGTACTTGCCTGTCAGTGGGAAGTAGACTAGGTCCATGTGACTAAGAAAGCCCAAGGAACCCTTTTTTTCACCTACAGATGTTTTAATGTGCTTAACATTATCCAATACTAGCAACTGAGATGGTCTAAATACCACAGCAGGATCTGATTAGCTTTTTCAGATCGCTGCCTTTATTTGCTGTTTGCAAAAAAAGCTTAATCCAGTGCTATAGATCAGGCTTCCTGCTGAGCTCTTGGGTAGTTTTCTCTCATTCTTTGTGTTCACTATGGCAGGCTGAGAAGATTCTTCCTCCTCCTGAATTAAAGCTATAAAGTAGTAACTATAGTAGCAAGGAATAAAGAGAAGGAAGAAACCCCAAGGGAAAAGAGAAGACTGTCTATTTGTACTAAATAGTTTCCTTCTTATATACAAAAGAAAAAAGTTTTAATATGAGTTTATAAATGTGACCTTATTGTCTTTTCTAGTCAGTATGTAGCTACTTAGGTTTTTAGGTTTGGGTTGCAACTAATTTCCATGTAAACTATGTTTTTCATTTGTATTTTATTTAACCACATCAGTATTATGAAGAATTACAGTGGACTAGTCACAGCATTGACCTCATTCCTTTCAGGGATGACACCTTTTTTACTCATGAGATTTCAAGAAGAACTACCATCCCCATGGGGAGGAGGGAGAAATAAAATTCTTTATTTATTTCTGTGATATGCTTAACCCGAAAAGGGAAATTTGAATTCTGTGTAATTTACCTTGTAATTCACAATAAACTATAATGTTAGAGATGCTTTACCCTGATCTTTAATGGCTTATGATATGGAGCATGGACTTAAGTATTTCATTAACATTAATTTAATGCTTGGCAGAAAAAGATCAGTTCTTGCTTTAGAAATTAGTTTGACATTTGGAACCTAGTAATTATTGAGTTCAAAAATAGTTTTGCAGACTTAAAAATTTTCCAACAATTTTGGAAAGGCATTACTTCAATAAAATATTAAGCTCTTTTGCAGAAAAAATAATCTATAGGCAGGCAAATGGTGATCTACAATATCATACTTTATATTTTACTTTTCTTTCTGGAAACAATAATTTTTAAGGTTTTAGTAGGCATAAGGAATGGTTTTTTGAGATCACTGGAAAATCTTAACCATATAGAATAGATTTTCCTCCTATTTACTAAATACAGACCATGTGATTTGCATTTGAGTAAACACAAAAAGGTCAGGAACAGGAGTCCCAAACAAATATTACCTTTTCCAAGTATTCACAAGTGATCATAATTGTGAGTAACGTCTGTATTTTATGTGATAAAGTGAGATTGATGTAGATCCTCAGGATGTTTTGACTTAAGTTTTTGATGTTTAGATAAGTTCATGGGTCATTTAATGAAAAGGTCTGGACACTACGTAAATCAGCCTATATCAGAAAATTTTATGTTAAAGTCAGCTCTTTGCCTTAGCTCTTTCAGTTTGTACTAGATTAAAAAAGGAGTGTGTGTGTGTGTGTGTGTGTGTGTGTGTTCATATCGCATAAATAAGTAGTAAGGCAGCTATAGATTCTTTTTTCTTTAATAGGGAAATATCCTCATAATGCCTATGACATTTACATTTTAATAGAATTTTTCAAGCAGGCCTCAAAAGCAGGTAGCACATAGTGTTATAAGTGTTGTAATATGAAACAGATATGAATCAGAGATAACAAGCTTCCTCACCTTGGGGACATTTTTGTACACTTTAGACCCTTCAAAAATATCACAATATTTCTTTTTAGTGTTAATTTATTCTAAACTGAAATTTGAATATTACATGTTATAAATGTTATGAAATATAAATACTTTCAACAGGTATACTATGCTGTATATTAAAACAATGAAAGATTTTGCATATAAAATTATATGTCTAACTAGTATCCATGATAAAGAATTTTACAGTGTTACTTGACCTAGATAAAATGGGCCATTTCCATGATCTTAGGTTGAAGTTAAATGGATTTGTTTAAATGTATAGTATACATGACTAATTTTACACAAAGGTTTCTCTCTCTCTCTCTCTCTCCCTCCCTCCCTCCCTCTCTCTCCCTCCCCCCACTTCTCTTCCTTCTCCCTCCCCTCTCACTATTCCCGCCTCAGTTTTATTGTCTTGCAACACATTAGCAAATACTTAAAAATACAGATTTCCCACTATTGCCAGGGAAATAGGTTTACTATAACCTTCTGTCTCATTTCACCACTACCTCATTTATTAGAGAAAAGGGTTGCTACAATAGTTAATTGATCCTTTGACACACCTCATTTTCTTTATTTCTGAAATAAAAATGAAAAGCTAATAGACTAGTGTATAGCCTCAACTTTTTGGAAACATGCAACTTTTACTGCTTTAAAACACAATTGGTTTCTTTGTTTCATGCATTAAAAACAAGGAGGAAAAGCTGAAGTCTGCCCAAGCCAGGTGTTTCTTGTTGGCAGCCTGCTCCCTAATGACTCTGCTCTCATATAGCAGCTGCCTACTAGTCAGTTTTGTATGGCCTATTGTTGTCACACACCCCTCGTTAATACACATGCTGCCCCGGGCAGACCCAAGAATGACATCAACTTGCTTATCTTAGAAACCTACAAACCTGTCGCAGGGTGCTGAGGTTGTCTTGCATCTGCCTGGCCAACTAATTGTGAGCTTTCTGGCCTATGATTGGCTGTTACTCCACTCTGTAATAGGTTAAGCAAAGACATTGCCATTCCATCTGTTCAACCATTCATTGTTCTTCTTGCCTGCCTGGAAGTCTGCAGCTAAAATTGTGTTAAAGAATTACTGCTGAAGCTGCTACAGAAACCAATGTCTTTGTATTTTCCTGCTAACGTGAGTATCTGTGCTACTTAATACCTTGGAAGTTTAACTTTGCTAAAGAGATTATTAATTTGAACTTATGAAAGATAGAAAAGCACCTCAAATGAAAACCTGTAAACTATTACATAGTGCCAACATACAGAGAATTCAATTCTTTAAAATATGTCAGTGAATCCGATTTTTACATTTTCATATTATGGAATTTTGCAAATAATTATAGCTTCATGGATCTTTGCAAGGCACTAGACATGGCGTGGAATCATATGGAGCTTAAAGACAAGTTATAACAAAATCTGATATTGTGATAAACAGTGAATTTATATTTTATCTTCTTGTCAGATTCTTATGTTTCTTAAGGAGATGGTCAAACCTAAGTGCTGTAAAATGATGCTGAGATTTGGTAGATTTTTCCATTATGTTAAGTCTAGCCTAGGGAGATGGATTGACACATGAAGATGTTTCAAACAGCTGGTTTTAAATATGATTGAGCATTTCAGTCGCTTTGTCAGCACTTTCAGTATTCATGTACAGTTTTCATTTTCTACTCTCCTACCTTTTTTCCTCTTTTGCATTATTTTCAGATACTAGATTAAAGATGTCATTCCAAGAACTATTGATTTCAAGAGTTCTGTAATGGGGAATGGAGGACAAAGACTTTTCAATCTATCAGTTAGGAGAGAAAGAAAGAGTATAAAGGGTTAAAAAGAGGTTTTCATTTCTACCACATGCCCTATTGTGTGAACATATGCATAAGTCTATTGAAAGTTTTCAGAAGATGGGCAGGCCACCAGTTGCTGGTCTCCTGCAGTTCCAGTAGACATCTGTTGCCCCAGAGCATTAACCAGTCTGTTCAAAGGGACATCCTTCCTTTGTTAGCTAGGGGGATGCAGACAACAGCACTCACTCATATACAATGGTAATTAAATACACAGAGGCTACAGCAGTCGGTATTTATTACATATTCATTATTTTATTTTTATTGTTCTCATAGTATTACCATTTGGATAACAACCAGAACCTACTTTTATGGCATTGTAACTTTATATTACCGTATTATTTTATATTTAATATAAAGTAATACTTTATATTACTTGTTAAATTGATTTAACAAGTTTATGGTCTAATATCCTGATTAATATGAGACTCTTTAGAATATTAAAAAAATAATATTGTTACCTGGTTTAAGATGAAGTATTATCCAAGTTGTTGAATGACAAATTTCTGAAAATCTCTTCACTAAATGGGAGAAATACAGTATGTGTGATAAATTTCTAATAAGTAATCACCATATGTTAAACTGCATTCAGCTATTACAAAGTTTCTTTTTGGTAATTAAAACAATTTGTTATACTTCATCATCATCTACAGAATTATCATGATAATTTAGTTCTCTTTCAACAAATACTATTACTTAGGTTTTAGGTAGCCTTTAACAAGAAAATTTGAATTTCCAGAACAATATCTGGAGGGAATCCAAAGATTTAAAACTGTAGAAATCTGTTTGGGATTATTATTTTTTGCCTAATACCTTTTTGTGTTCAAGAATATAGTATGTAGAGGCCAGTTATAATAGAACCTGATATAAAGTTTAAGAGTAAGCCATGTTTCTTAGAGTTTTGTGATAATCTAGGAGTGGGGTATAAACTGGTCTATGTTATGTGTGAAAACTTTGACTATACTCCTCCATGAAATAAGGAAAATCATCCTTATGTAATATTAAATATTAATATTAATATTGGGTTTTGCATAAGTGCTGTTATAAGATAATTCTTGGTTAAATTTAAGATGACTTACATAAACTTGCATTTGAGTAAATGCAGAGCTTAAGTAGTTTAGAAATGAGGAAAGTATTTTTTACTTTACTTAACAATAATTATATTTAAATTTTACATATCCCATTTTATTAACAAATGTCTATGGAAATATTTTAAATCTTTAGCATTTAGTTTTTTTACTGAATGATTTTAAATATTGCCAAATTCTGAAATGTTCCATATTAAGAGCACCTTTTAAATCATGAATAGAAAAGCATAACTTGAAGTTTTAAAAATCAGATCTTTATCAATTGGGTCAATACAAATCAGGTTATTTTAAATAAGTGTTTTATGATGGAGAGTATATATGTGGCTTGTAGGCCTGGAAATTGAACTCATTTTCCCTTACATTTACTACTTATATTTAGTCTTTTTGCTTTATAGGAGCTAAAAATCATTTTAACTGCTTGTTTAGTACAAGATGGCATTAGATAACTTTTTCTGAGCTAACTATTGAAATCTAGATGATGAAGAGGAGGGACCTAGCATTACAGAAAACGTTCAACCAAAATATATATATTTTTAAATTATGTTATCAAACTAAATTGAATGTTAATTTTAAAGATTAGGATAGTTTACATTATTAAAAACTCTTTATTAAAATGTACAAATGACATGTATTATCACAAGTTAAAAGTACATTGAGTTTTAAGTGGTCTAAAATTTTGAAAAACAACCCCATTTTTCTCCCTATCTTTTCATTATAGCCATATAGTAGTACCATTCGTACTTTTTAAAATACTAGATTTAAGATGAAATAGTTTTAAATACTTTTAGAGTAGTTAATTTACCATTTAAAAACTTTATAGTATCTGGTTTTATTTCTTTGAAAGTCAAAAATTATGAAAATCCACTTATCCTTTAAACAAAATTTTTTATTCTAGTGTTCCTCACTGGCTGTATTTTTCATAAGATACTCCTTTTGTTTGTTATCCCCCCCCAAAAAAAAAAAATTAAAAATCAACAATACTGTTGCTCAATAAAATAATATTTCCTACTTCAATTCAGGGGTTTGGTCAGCAAGTCATTATCTTGAAGAATTATCTCACAACAGCACTTATGCAAAACCCAAACTTTTCAGGAGAGATCAAAAATGTTGCCCATTAAATGCACTTCCTGCAGTCAGAGCAGATTGTGGGGTTTACAGAACAATGATGTCGGAGCTTCCAGATTGGTTTGGCAGCTGCATTGTTCTCAGAGGGTAAACCAGACGCACTTAAGTCCCAGTCTCTTTTATAGGCTTTTGTTCATACCAAATTATTCTTTCACTGTGCTAGCATTCATGATGGCATGTTAAAGGAGTGCAGCTTAGCAACCAGCTTCTGGTTGCCAGGCAGCCCAGCTTCCAATAGGTTTTCCTTGTTTAAGATACTTTTGGTGGGAGCTCTACTAAGGCCACAGTGTAGATTTTTCTTTTAACTGTATCCCTTTATTAGGATGCTGTTGTGATTTGTTACTTACATTATAGTGTTAGTATATTACAGTAGTTAATAAATCACAGGGTGTAAAGATTTGCTTTCAAACTCTCTTCCTTAATTCTAAATAATAATATGGATATGCATATCCATATTAACAGAAGAAATTGAAATGAATACAGCTCACAATGGAACAAATGTATACAGAGCTCTTTTAAGGAATATCCTTTTACCAGTTGAGCAATCAGGACTAGGAAAGTTTGGAGTTGCTTTAAAATTAATGAATGTTCTATTAGTAGAACAGTGATATTAAAGTTATCTGTCTTCTCAGAATAAACTCTGAAGAAACTTTTGTAGAAGTGTGTAGGAGTTCTACACTGCGGGAATTTTAAGTGGATTGTAAAGATTCCATGTTCTCATCTATAGTGTTTACCAAAGCTAATAAAATTTTCACTTTGTTGAAATACTTGACTCATGAAGTTTATTAGATATGTTTTCAAATTTGTGACTTGTCAGAAAATTACTCTGCATTTTCTTTTAACATTTATATAATAGCTCTTTTCTTCTATGTATGTTATGTTGAAGAGCCTTAGAATAAATGTTTTCCCAGTTTTATTAGGTTATTTAAATAGGTGTTTAATGACAGTCTCAAATTCAGCTACCACTGGTTTACTAATGTTGCACTTGGGTAGAACACTAGAATTACTTTAATCAATAAACCACTTATGTTGACATAGTTCATACAGTGAAGCACTAGAGAAAATAACTTTATATTTCTAACTCATCCCTAATAGAGAAATGGAAATTATCTCCAATAGACTTTAAGGAAAAATTGTATAATAGCAAAACATTTTAATCATTAAAAATATTCCCACAGGGAAAAAATTTAGAGGTGATTTTTTTAATGAAATGCAAGTTAACTGTTAATCTGATGCAATACAGAAATATTTTCTGCCATAAAATTCAGGAAATTGAGATAAGATTATTTATTTGGTGTGCTTAATTATTTGTGACTAACTTTATGTGAAGTATTTAATTTCTATTCTTTCCATAAGTGCACATAGGCTAAAAGAACTCTTTCTTTTTTCTGGAATGAAACAGAATGTAATACCACTGCCACTTAATAAGAATAGCATAATGTGAAAAATTATATTTTGTTACCATGTTCAATATTCACAAAATCATGATTATTAAGGCAAAACTATATTCACCTCCAAGTAGAACATAATTAACTTTGAAATTATTTAATTCCTTATTGGTCATTTTATAAAATGTGAATATTTTTCAATATACAAATTATTTTGAAAATGTCTTTAATTTACATTAGTAAGCTTCATCCAGGTTAATGATAAGTTTTCAAGTATGATGAACTAATGTTCTCCTTTCTTCCTATATCGCTTTTTTTTTTTTTTAATTTTGATTTTTTTTTTAAGAGAGAGTGAGAGAGAGAGAGGGAGAGAGAGAGAATTTTTTTTTTTTTTTTTTTTTTTAACATTTATTCTTTAGTTTTCGGCAGACACGACATCTTTGTATGTGGTGCTGAGGATCGAACCCCGGGCCGCACGCATGCCAGGCGAGCGCGCTACCACTTGAGCCACATCCCCAGCCCCCTATATCGCTTTTTTAAAAAATGATTTTTACAGACTTTTAGGAATTAGGGTTAGGAAAAATGTACTCAACCTGTCATAATATTTTGAAAATATGCTTTTTGATAGTATTCTGTAGGTCATTCTAGAAATATAAACGGGAAAATTTCTGCCATTACGGTTGAGAAGCATTCTGGTATAGTGGGAAAAAGATGGGTTTAAGAGTTAGGAAAAAACTGAATAAAATATCCAGTTACATTACTAATTGTTGCCTTGGAGGAAATTACATGGCCTTTCTAATTCATAACCTCTTCATTTGAAAAATGGGGCATGAGAGGTCTTGGCAAGCATGTTATGAGTGATGAGAGGATATAAACAGAATACAAACTAGATGTTCTATAGTTTGACAGTTCACTAACTTCTCCAGTAAGACTTAAATCAAACAATAAGTATGAAATTCTGAATATTTTACATTTTTCTATAGGAATACGGTGTACTTTGCATTCAGGAATACAGAAAAAACAGCAAAGTGGAGTCAAGTACACGTAACAGCTTCATGGGCTTGAAGGATCACCTGGGGCATGACCTCGGCCACCTGTATGTGGAGAACACTGACCCACAGTTAAGTGCAGCTGTACCTTGGCCAATGATAGAAAAATCAACAATGGATACAGTTAATGCCGGGAAGGAGGAAAAAGAGATATCTGAAGAGAATGTGAGCTCTGGTGACTCTGAAGAAAGCACAAATTCTGATCATGAGTCAGAACAATTGAATAGCATTTCAGTAGAGCCATGCTTGTTAACCAAGACTCACAGACAATTATGTAGGTCTCCCTGCTTAGAGCCTCACCTACTCAAACACAATGAAATTTTGCAAGACTTTAAACCTGAAGAGTCCCAGACTCCGTCCAAGGAAGTGAAGAAACCCCCTGATGTGGTGCGAGAATACCAAACAAAACTGGAGTTTGCACTTAAGTTGGGTTATTCTGAAGAACAGGTTCAGCTTGTATTAAACAAACTTGGTACTGATGCTTTAATCAATGATATTTTGGGAGAACTTGTCAAACTGGGAAATAAAAGTGAGGCTGATCAAACAGTTAGTACAATTAACACTATAATGCGGGAAACTTCTTCCCTGGAATCTCAGAGGTCTGAATCGCCAATGCAAGAGATTGTAACAGATGATGGTGAAAATCTAAGACCAGTTGTTATTGATGGCAGCAATGTGGCAATGAGGTAAGTAAGAAAAATTGTACTGAAAATTATTAGTAAAAAATCTTTAAAAGTTTGTTCTACTTTGCTGTTTCCCTTCTCAGGCTCATCAAAGTCAATAATCATCTGCATTCCAACATTACCTTTAGAAAATATTAGTTTAATGTTAATTAATCCTTCTTCAGCCATCTTCTTTTCACTCATCCCTGAATAAAGACCCTCTTTTCTTATATATGTCTTTTTCTTTATCTGACTAAATTACTATGGCATAAGAAATATTGTACATTACTGGTTTAGTGTTATCACTAGTTTTAAATGAAGAACTTAAGTATGATGACATTAAACAGTTTGGGAATTTCCTGTACATGAAGTTAAATGACTGTAAGGAGAATCCCTAATTCTTCTAGAGAGTAGTATTGATTTGGGAACAAATTTTTTGTTCAATTAAGAAATGTAATTCAGAAATAGTTCTCTAGGAATCATAAGGAAATGAAAAGTGAAATTTCTAATGAAGTATTCTAAATGAATTTAAAGGCCTTTTTTTGGTTTGTTTTTTAAGGCAGAGTCTTACTAAGTTGCCCAGGTTGCCCTCAAAATTACAATCCTCCCACCTTAGCCTCCCATGTACTAGAATTATAAGCAATAGCTACCACATCAAAATTTAAAGTATATCCAGATTCAATCAATATATAATCAATTGCCACAATGTTCAGTACTCTAGAGAATAAAAAGACATATAAAGGCATCAGAATAGAGAACTTGTCAAACTTGTGGGGAGTAATGACCCACAGTTAAGTGCATCTGTACCATGGCCAGTGGTAGAAAAACCAACAATGGGTTCAGTTAATGCCAGGAAGGTAGAAAAAGAGGCATTTCAAGAGAATGTGAGCTCTGGAGACTCTGAAGAAAGCACAAATTCTGAACAATTGAGTAGCATTTCAACTTATAATTTCATACATGGTTTCTCAGAAGGAGAGCCTAGAATATTAACCAGGAGAACTTAAAAGCGCTGTTCACTGGAAATAAAATGTGTCATTTTAAATTTCCTAATACCTCATTAAAAAATAAAATGAAACAGGTTAAATGATTTGAAAAATATATTTTTATTTAGTCTAACATAGCTAAATATCATTCCAACATATAGTCAATTTAAAGTTATTACTGAGACATAGCATAAATTTTTTATATTGTCTTTGAAATCTGGTGTATATAGTGCATTTCAATTTGGAATAGGCACATTTTTAAGTGTTCAGTAGCCACATGTAGCTGTTGACTATTGTAATGGACATTGTAGCTCTGAACTTTGAGAATTACTACAGTTCTTCCACATAAACTATAAGGAAAACAGATATGTTGTCCTCCAGACAATCTTAAGAAGGAGACAGAATTATCTTTTTTTCATTTATAAACAAATTAGATTTATAGGATTTAAACTATTTGCCAAGGCTAAACATTATTCAAACCCAAATATGTCTGACTTCAAAGTCTACACTCTTTGTCCTATAATAAAAGAGGAAAGACTGAATTGCACAGTTTCTAGCCAGATCTTACAAGTCTTTAATGCAAAACTTTACAATCCAAGGGTAATTGAGGGTTTTTGTGTAGAGGAGTGTCCTGTATTGATTAGTGCCTTATACCCATAATCTGGCGGTGCTGAATAGAAGGTTGGAGATCAATTAGAATCTAAGCAACCCTTCCAATGGAGAGATTAACAAATGTCTTAGAGGTACGAATTATACATATGGCTTTGAAAAGTCTTTCAGTAAGGTATTAAAGGTAATATGTCTACAGAATGGCTTTTTCTTTCTTGTAATAATCAAAAACTACTAAATGATTACTTAAAAAAATATGGAAGTCCAAAAACCATGAAATTGCCAAAGCAGAGAATATTGAAGGAAGGATGTAGATCTTTGAGAAACACCTACAACCATAGATATATACCAGAATTACAAGATCAGTTGTTTAAAAACATACTTAAAAGAGTATCATTCAGTTGAGTGATGGTAGGGCCAAAATAACTATATATTTTGAGGTGCCACAATTATTCTGTATAGCTTATTCTGAGAACCATTAAACGTCAGAAGTATTCATACATATATACATACATATATACATATATACACACACACATAAATACACATATGTACACACATATATACACATATACATACACACACACATAAATACATATAGGTCAGGACACAGAAGAAAGTGATGATTCAGGGAAACAATAGAGTTACAAAAAATCCTAGTGCTAGAAAAAAATCATAGTGCTACAGTAAACCAACAGACATTTAAAATGTCATTAAACTGAAAGAGGAAGGAAGCTTTAAGGAGAGAATATCCTGAGTAGTGAAAAAAGATCAGAGGACATGACAGCCAGGAAGTCATCGTCTTCAAAAATGCATATGGTATTAAAGATAGAAGCCCAGTAGCTGAATGTCAAGAAATGACATTAGATCTAGACTGTTATTCTAAAAGGTTGACAGAGGAAGAGAAAGACAAGGAAAAAGAAGTGTTAGGAAAGAATTTTGTATGGTTTTGTTTTTAAGAATGAAACTAGCTGAGCATGGTGGTGCAAGCCTGTGATCCCAGCAGTTCAGGAAGCTGAAGCAAGAGGATTTTGAGTTCAAAGCCAGCCTCAGCAACTTAAGGAGACCCTGTCTCCAATTAAAAAATAAAAAAGGGCTGGGAGTGTGGCTCAGTGTTTCAGTTTCCTTAGGTTCAATACCTGGTACCAAAAAGAAAAAAAAAAATAGAGAATGAAGCTATATAAACAGGAGAAAGGGAAGGAGTATAAGAGAGCAATACTGTGAGAGAGGAGTTTAACCCATTTTGCCCCATTGTCCCAGAAGTGAAACACCTATAAAAACCTATTTATAGTATGTAATGTTTAATTATGTAGTAGGTAGTATAATTATAATAATATAATTATAATAGTAATATAACAATGCATATGGTATTAAAGATAGAAGCCCAGTAGCTGAATGTTATATTACTATTATAATTATACAAGCTCTAGATTAGTGTTTTCAACCTATTTGAGTGCAACTTATGCCAATTTCACTCACAGAATTGAAAATTTGGGACTTAATGGGTCAATTTTTAAAGTGAAATTATGAAGGAGGAAACCAAAAAAAAAAGCACAAATGCAGAATTTGGCATTGAAGGGAGTAAACTTTTGGATGCACAAAAACAAACCTTTTGAGGGGAAAAACAGTATAAGACTTACAAAAACCAAATTTTTAAGATGAATGTCATTTAGGTAAATGATGTCATATTGGGCCAGCCTCATGAACTCACCTAATCAAAACCTAGTTCCAAGTTGAAATATTTGATACTGAGAATTGATATAAAGCTCTAAACTATGCTTATCCAACAGAATGTCTTCAGAAAAACTTCAGCCCAAAAGTAGATGGCATATGTTGATTGGGTTGTTTGTTCTCTTATTGTCTAATTTTTTGAGTTCTTTGTATACTCTGGATATTAGGGCTCTATCTGAAGTGTGAGGAGTAAAGATTTGTTCCCAGGATGTAGGCTTCTATTTACCTCTCTTATTGTTTCTTTTGCTAAGAAAAAACTTTTTAGTTTGAGTAAGTCCCATTTGTTGATTCTAGTTATTAACTTTTGTGCTATGGGTGTCCTATTGAGGAATTTGGAGCCCGACCCCACAGTATGTAGATCGTAGCCAACTTTTTCTTCTATCAGACGGCGTGTCTCTGACTTGATATCAAGCTCCTTGATCCATTTTGAATTAACTTTTGTGCATGGCGAGAGAAAGGGATTCAGTTTCATTTTGTTGCATATGGATTTCCAGTTTTCCCAGCACCATTTGTTGAAGATGCTATCCTTCCTCCATTGCATGCTTTTAGCCCCTTTATCAAATATAAGATAGTTGTAGTTTTGTGGATTGGTTTCTGTGTCCTCTATTCTGTACCATTGGTCCACCCGCCTGTTTTGGTACCAGTACCATGCTGTTTTTGTTACTATTGCTCTGTAGTATAGTTTGAAGTCTGGTATCGCTATACCGCCTGATTCACACTTCCTGCTTAGCATTGTTTTTGCTATACTGGGTCGTTTATTTTTCCATATGAATTTCATGATTGCTTTCTCTATTTCTACAAGAAATGCCGTTGGGATTTTGATTGGCATTGCATTAAACCTATAGAGAACTTTTGGTAATATCGCCATTTTGATGATGTTAGTTCTGCCTATCCATGAGCAGGGTATATTTTTCCATCTTCTAAGATCTTCTTCTATTTCTCTCTTTAGGGTTCTGTAGTTTTCATTGTATAAGTCTTTCACCTCTTTTGTTAGGTTGATTCCCAAGTATTTTATTTTATACAGACACTTCTCAGAGGAGGACATACAATCAATCAACAAGTACATGAAAAAATGCTCACCATCTCTAGCAGTCAGAGAAATGCAAATCAAAACCACCCTAAGATACCATCTCACTCCAGTTAGATTGGCAGCCATTATGAAGTCAAACAACAACAAGTGCTGGACAGGATGTGGGGAAAAGGGTACACTTGTACATTGCTGGTGGGACTGCAAATTGGTGCAGCCAATTTGGAAAGCAGTATGGAGATTTCTTGGAAAGCTGGGAATGGAGCCACCATTTGACCCAGCTATTCCCCTTCTCGGTCTATTCCCTAAAGACCTAAAAAGAGCATGCTACAGGGACACTGCTACATCGATGTTCATAGCAGCACAATTCACAATAGCAAGACTGTGGAACCAACCTAGATGCCCTTCAATAGATGAATGGATAAAAAAAAATGTGGCATTTATACACAATGGAGTATTACTCTGCATTAAAAAATGACAAAATCATAGAATTTGCAGGGAAATGGATGGCATTAGAGCAGATTATGCTAAGTGAAGCTAGCCAATCCCTAAAAAACAAATGCCAAATGTCTTCTTTGATATAAGGAGAGTAACTAAGAACAGAGTAGGGTCGAAGAGCATGAGAAGAAGATTAACATTAAACAGGGATGAGAGGTGGGAGGGAAAGGGAGAGAGAAGGGAAATTGCATGGAAATGGAAGGAGACCCTCAGAGTTATACAAAAGTACATACAAGAGGAAGTGAGGGGAAAGGGAAAAATAATACAAGGGGGACAAATGAATGTCAGTAGAGGGGGCAGAGAGAGAAGAGGGGAGGGGAGGGGAGGGGAGGGGAGGGGGGATAGTAGAGGATAGGAAAGGCAGCAGAACACAACAGACACTAGTATGGCAATATGTAAATCAATGGATATGTAACTGATGTGATTCTGCAATCTGTATATGGGGTAAAAATGGGAGCTCATAACCCACTTGAATCAAAGTGTGAAATATGATATATCAAGAACTATGTAATGTTTTGAACAGCCAACAATAAAAAATTAAAAAAATAAAATAAAACATTATGTACATTTGAAGAGAGAATATACTCAGAAAAATCTCAGTGATAATATTCAGCTATAATAAATTAGTCTACAATCTTTCATCTACTAAAAAAAAAAAAAGTAGATGGCATAATTAAAACATTTCAAACAACCTTTCTTATGTAATTATGAAAACAACCTCTACTCCCCTGTTATTTTGGCTTCATTCTGTGTCCTTTGTTATACAGATAGGACTATGCAGATTCATTTCTTCTTTACATAGTATATTTTAATCTGACACTTAAACTGGAGAGCCTTAGGCATCTCATGAGAGAAGTAGTTGACAGGAAAGTTTTATTATAGCAGCATTATAGTGTCAAGTCACAATAAAATGTTGCACCATGTCCATAATTTTGAAAGTGCTAGAACTCATGAAAATGTATAGTGAACTTTTTACATTATGCCATTTATAAGGTAACAAAGTCATTTATATATACTTCAGTTCCCAAATCTTAATGTAACAAAAATACAGAATTTCATCCATTTCATGTTGCATAAATATAATATACTTTTGAAATTAATTTTCTATTTATGATAAGCTTAGCAAACCTATATTTTAAATATATAATAAATTTATACATACAAAAATAGATTACACATACAATAGATTATATATGATAAGTAAATCTGGAGTAAGTTTAGAACAAAGTACTATTTTCTTTTCTGTCTCCCAAACAGATATATGATAGATTTTATTTTCATTTAAATGCTAACCATAAAATTGATATGCATGAGTATTAAGATATAAATTAAAAGTTGGAAGGCAGCAACATTTTATTACAATTACAAAATAGTATTTTTAAAATACATTTAATTCTCTGCATATTATCTTGTGTTTCTCAGATTGTTTAAACTCTCCAGCCTATGTTTTCAAAGGTATAAAAAGGGATATCCTTGTTTTGCAACTTTATTAGGATTACAGATGATTAATACCAAATGCTTGGCATGTAATAGGCACTCAATAAAATATACTTATTATTACATTAAATAAGTATACTTATTTTTATTAATAAGTATACTTATTATTACATTATATATATACTTAATAAGTATACTTAATATTATATACTTAATAAGTATACTTATTATTACATTACATTAAATTTCCAAATGCAGAATATAGTAACAAATATAACAAAAATTTAGTTAAATGTTAATCAACATTTAACAAGCTTAGTGAGTTAATAGTCCATCTCATTCTTATGAACTATAAGTGGTATATTTCAATTTTTACTTAAGGTTTGTATCACCATTGTTTTCAATGATGATTTCTGCAGTGTTATAAAAGAGACTCGGGCTCTTAAAGCTAGGTGGACTCCAGAATTATCCCCAGAATACATAAACAGCATAGGTCCCAAAATTGCAGGGATCTTACGTTGCCTTAGGGAACATGCTTCTCATCAGTATCATATATTAATGTCATTTATTGGTTGGTTGATTGGTAACAAGGATTGAACCCAGGGGCACTTAAGCACCGAGCCACAACCCCAGCTCTTTTTCTCTTTTGTTTAGAAGCAGAGTCTCACTAAGTTGCTTAGGGCCTGGCTAAATTGCTGAGGATGGCTTTGAACTCTGCAATTCTCCTACCTTAGCCTTCTGGACCACAGTGCTGGGATTACAGGCATGCGCCACCATGCTGGGCTCTATTAGCATCTTTTTAAAAATGTGTCACACTGGTAAACTGATAGTTTTTTGAATAAGCAATTCACCAAAAATTGACAATACCTGCAATTTGGTCTAGCATATTTGTGATAGCCAATTCACTGCTAGATATAGAATCAGCAAGGACATAATTGTGCAAAACTAGAAAAGAGAGGAAACTATTTAGATAAAGCCCTGAACTTACATATAAAATGTTGGGAATTCAAGAAGTGCTTGGGTTTCTCAAATATGGAGCAGAATAGAATTTGTATTTAGTGGAGGTAGACTAACAAATTCTGACAAAAGGCAGCAGCTAATTTGAATGCCTAAGAGAAAAAACATTTCATTAATTTGGCAGATAGGCTATCTTCCTTAAACAAGTTTCTTTCCTTAATAGAGCAGAATCTTCATACTATAGATATGCCAAGAACTTTGTACTTCTGATATAAAGATGCAGAAGCAAAACATGCTTAATAGTTATCATATTGCCAAAATTAAATTCTTCATGATATTGTGATTATTTCCTCCAGGTAGCTTCACTGCTCTTCAAAATCTGTGATTCCATTAAACTTGGGATAGCCCAGCAGTGGAATATAGAATTAGTTTCTACCCACATGTACTCATTAGTTTAAATTTCATATATTTTCTTTCAAAAAATCAAGTGCTTTTAAAATTTCCCTTTGGTTTTAGGTTTGACTTGTCTTGTCATTAAGAAAGTACCATCTTGTGAGCCATTAGGGGTAGGAATATAAATTGATGTTGTAGCCCTTTAATCCTAAAAGTGTTTGATTTCTTCAATATGCTTCCATGACCTAGTCATATAATTGCATTAAAATTAACTAGATCTCCATATTCTCCTTCAACTTCTTCCAAATTTTATGTAAAATAAGAATGGGGATAAAAAAAAAAAAAAAAAAGCCTCATCACTGCCTACACATTTGTGGTGGAAGTACAGATTATGTAGTTGAATGTAGTGTGGGGAAGTGAACCCAGGGCCTTATGCATGCAAGGCAAACACTCTACCAACTGAGCTATATCCCTAGCCCTTCTTCTACTCTTGATTTGAGGAAACAACTATCCCACACCCTATCATTGCAAGGTTTCTATCTTGGTCTTTGAACCTTGGCTTCTGGGGTTAGATTAAGTCTCCTGACTATTGGTAGGCCTTCTGGGTGCATGTTTGTGCAGAATATTAGGATAAATATTTTGTTTGCTAATAATTCATGTGACTATTTTTTGCCAATAGGATCTATCTTATATTATCTCTCTAAGTGATAGAGAATCACCAGAAGAATTTAATCAGAGTGGCATAGAAAAATTTGCTTTTAGGAAAGATCGTTTTTAGAGAAATTTAGAGCATGGATTTGATCAGTTAGACTGGAGACAAGAAGACCTAGTTGAAATATATATACAAAGGTTAAAAACTGTAGACAACTCCTGAGAAAAGATGCACTGAAAGTATGATTACTTTTATATGCCAGTGAAATGGCATAGAACAGAGAAATAAACTGGCCATTTGCCTGAAAGTTTATACTCAGCCCCCCAAAAAGACTCATGTTGGAGCTGGTGTTAATATAAAGCTACACATCCGCTGGGATGTAGAAAAGCACTTCAGGTGAATCATTAAAGTAATTTTCTTAAGGTTTGAACACAAATCAGATGAAAGTTTTTAAAGTTAGAATATGAAAGACAATATGCAGAAGTTATAATAACTTTCCTTCATATCAAAAATAGTGATCTAAGTAAGCCCACATATTTATAAAATATAGAATTTAGGAATCTGTATAATCAGGATTTAAGCTTCTGATTCATCTTTTAAAAAGCACAAAGCCTTTCATATACCTAATCTGTTTTGTGAAGGTACATGAACTTGAGAACTCTTAAATTTAAATATCAGTATTTAAGGCCATCTTGCCTAGTTTCTAAAGTTTATCTTTATTTCTTTGGTTTACTCAGTGTAGCACTGACTTCTAGTGAATAAAATCATCCTGCACACCTAGTCCAAGTATTTGGTGTAAATTACAGGAGAAACTAAAAATTGCTAGATTTCATTCAAACTTGTTTTTGGCTTCCTGAACAAAACTATATTAAGTGCAGTATATACCTGCATGACCCAGTATAGTAACCACTAGCTATAAGTGATTATTGAATTCTTGATGAAATTTGTCAAGTCCAAATATGTAGTAAATGTAAAACACATGCCAGATTTTAAGGATTTAGTACAAAAACAAACAATTTCAATAACTTTTATGTTGATTACATGTTAAAATAATTTGATGTTAAGTGAAATATATACTAAAAGTAATTTCAACTGGCTTTTATTTTTTAGTAATGTGCTATGCTAAGTAACTTAAAATTACATATATATATGGTTCAAATTATGTATATCTTTCATTGTAATGATTTTTGAGCCCCAATTTACTACAAGTAGCATTAAAGGACAGTTTATTTCCCTATACGTGGCTATCACAGATATTACTTACAGGTTAGTTAGCATTGCCCCATTTCTCTTACTGGTTTAAAGAAAATATTTAGAGGCTATGAATAGAACCAAAACTAAGTTTTATATTTATTTATTTATCTATTCATTTATATTTAGTTGTAGTTGGACACAATACCTTTATTTTATTTATTTATGTGGTGCTGAGGATCAAACCCAGTGCCTCACACATGCTAGGCGAGCGCTCTACCACTGAGCCACAGCCCAGCCCCAAAACAAGTTTTTCTTTTTGTTACTTAATTATTTCAGTGTAGAGTCTGACAAACGCAATATTAGTTACATTTCATTATACCCCTTTATAACTTGTTTAAGTACATAATTCTGATTATCATCAGTATCACATATTTTATTAGACCAGTGGGCAATCAACTTTCCAAAATGTGCTTATTTAAATTTTAATCAAGGAAATCATTACCTTAGTAATCCTATTGCATGTGAATAATGTTGATCACAGACCTTCACCTGAGTAGTGTTACCAATAATAAGAAATGGGAAAACATAATCAGAGTCCATGTTTTCTACTTTTGATAATAGGATATTTTTATTAACAATAAAAATACTCAGATATGTTTTCCTTGTCAACATCAAGCCAGTGACCTACTTGGATCTGGGTGAAGAAAAATCTGTGCCATACCATGAAATTTCTGTTTGGAACACGACTTGATAAAATTGATTTAAATTATCTGTAATGACATGAATTTATTGTTCTGATGGTCTGTTTAGTATTTAGCTTTCTGAGAACTAGATTTAACTTCACAGTGATCTTGGAATATTGGATAAGATGTCAGAGACAATGAAGTTGAGTAGCTGTAAGAGCAACAAAATAGGCATGCCTAAATAAATAAATGAATGACTATGAGCCTTCAATTCCAGAGAAAATACTCTAGATGCCCATGAGTCAGCAACATGGAAATAAGTATAGGTTCTCAAATACAGTATGAATTCCAATGACAGAAAATAAAATGTTATCATATTTCCTTATTTCCATGTTGAAGGTGGTAGCCAGCTTTCTGTACCCTTTCTCTCTGCTTAAGGCACACAGGATATGTGTAAGAGAATTTCTTTTTCAAAATTATTAACATTGAAAAATGCATTTGTGAGATCTTAAAACCACTTTTTATACACAAAATGCTTTCTTTATTATCAGACCTAAAAACTGAAGAAAAATAATAATTCAACGAATATTTGAAGAGCACCTGTGCTTTACTGTCATTAAATACTTTTTAATATTATATTACTATCATTTTATCAATAGCATTCAGTGTACCTTTTCCCTGTTTTATTTTTTTATTTATTTTTGAGATGGGGTCTTGCTAAGTTACTGAGGCTGGCCTCAAACTTTTGACCCTCCTGCCTCAGCCTCCCTAGTTGCTTGAGATTACAGGCATGCACCACTATGCATCACTGTTTCCAGCTGCTGTGACTTTCCTTAATTGTTTATATCTGAACTTGATTAAACTGACACTTTTTACTTTATGTTTCATTCTAGGCACTTTACTGACAAACTCTGCTACTTGTGTCATCATGATAGGTGGCTTAATATAATGACTTATTAAATCTTTGAAGTTTTATAGTTATATTTCATTCTCCTGTGGACAGTATCATATAGAGAGGTACATTTTAGAATATATCAAACTTATAGGTCAGATTTTTATTTAAATAGATGAAATAAACAGAGGTTTATTAAAAAGAACTTTGTTTTCTTTTTAAGCCTACAAACTACCATAATCTTTAGGTGGTTTCTTTTGAAAACTAAAACTGTTTAACGATCTCCACACATCAACCATATTGCCCTACAAGATAGTTTACTTTCTGGTGAAAGTAAAGCTATTAAACAGAGATTTATTTTATTGGTTTCATTTTTATTCCAAACCAAGCATTTTACTATTTTCTAAACATTAAGAAATAATGTTTTTTTTCTTTTAAATAAAATATTGTTTTCTGGCACAGATGTCAGAATAATGTACAAAAGAGATGCCCAGCAAATAATTTGAGGATAAAGAAATGAGGAGGAAAAAATAAAATAAATAAATAAAAATAAATGAGCAGGAATTTTAATATAAGAATAAAAGATAATGCGATTTATTACACTATTCACTATAAAAATACTAAAAATTCACATGAAAAATCACTGGTATTATAAGAACAAGCTGTTGATGTTTTTTATTTATTTATTTGGGTACTGGGGGCCACCATGCCCAGATGTTAATATATTTTTATTTATTTATTTTTGTTTTCTTATTTATATGACAGCAGAATGCATTACAATTCATATTACACATAAAGAGCACATTTTTTCATATCTCTGGTTGTATATAATAATGTTTCTTAATGTTGGATACTTTGCTAGGTTTTTTTGTATATTACTTTGTTCAGTTCTTACAATCATATAAGGCAGATAGGATTATCCTCATTTTGAATATGAGGAATAGAGATTTGGGTAAGAAATTGCCTAAAGTCACAGAAATGTGGTAAAGAAAAGACTTAAGAGATTACATAATGTCTAATTCTAGAGGGTATGTTATTTTCACTGTCAGTCTACTATTGAAAAGCCATCTCTATTTGGAATATTAAAACGTGCTATTCTAGATACAGTTTTTAAAATTAGGTTATAGATGCTGTGAAAAGGACTTACTTTTTAGGAATAGCTTTTCTTAGATCATATAAATAAAATTACGTAAATTTTAGACAATAAAGAAGCAAAAAAATCACCTATAATTTCCAAAGCTCTTTAAAACATTATATGGAAACTGTAATAAAATGAAATTTGATGAAAAAAAAGATAATTGATAAGACACCTTTGTTCTCCCCCTTACCCTCACCCCTGTCAAGGCCACATGAAGTATTAAAAGAGGCAGTCTCCTTTAATAGATGCCTTCATTCCTTTTTTAGTTTTCTCCATGTTTTTCTGTTTTTCTTCACATCTACCACTAGTAGATAACATTTTAATTCTAAGATAACACTTCCTGTCCTGCAATTCACCTAGTTAATGATATCTATATATATAACTGAATAAAATGTAATACGTGAAATTACATTTTCTAGAAAAGGCAGATAGAGTGGTTGGCCCAGCTTTCCCATCTTCTAGATCACAGAATGAAACAGATTGCATTAAAATATGTGGTTCCTTGAATTTTTCTCAGCATTACCAAATGCACCTTTATCATCTATTAACCGTTGTAAGTGACTAATATGTTGACATTAATAAGCAAGCATATTTTAATTGTATAGTAGCAGTTATTTATGGTCTTACAGGAGATAGCAAATACTATTTTATTTGTACTTATTATGGAATTGCCTTTTTCTTGAGGACAGAAAAGTAGAATTTATATACTTTTCAGATATATTACAGTAGTCAATATGAATAAATTAAAGATAATCCTATTAGGTTTCTGATAAAAAATTAACTTGCAAAATAATAAAAGCTAATGAAGAAATTTTGCCAAGATAATTTGTGTTCATATTAGCTCCCCTTAGTTTCCAGTTTTTTACGTCATAAGGAAGTGTGCATATGTCTGAAACCATGAGTACCCATCCCTGGATAGAAGTAACTGGGCTCTAGATAACCCAGTTCAAAGTTCAGTAGTCCTTATCACAGCTTAGTCTACAAATTAATTTCACCTTGCTACCCTGCATGAGTTCTACAATGAAATACAGAAATTTCTTTGGGAAGTTGTAATGATTCAAATTAATGATTCATTTCTCATGTGACATTGTAGTTACCAATAATGTTAGAAAGCCTCTTTTTTTCAAAATTTGGCCCATAGCATGAAGGCATTCCATATACTATACTTACATATAAGTGTTTATAAGTATATATAAGTATAGTTTATAAGTATATATATAGTATATACTATACTTATATATACTTATACTATCAGTATAAAAGAGCACATATTCACCAACTTCCAATTCAGAAGCACCTTGTTCCTCAGAAGCCCCAAAAATACTGTCTCTGGAATACACTAACTATATGGTAGTCCTTAGTTTACACAGCAGGTCTCTTTCCCACAAATTAAGGACAAGAGAGAGACATGCTCTTCTAACCAGTTCTTAATTGCTTAGGAACCTCAGAAGAGAAAGTACAAGTAGAATAAACTGTCAAGAGAAAACAGATTATTTTTATGGCCAGGATAAAACAAGAAAAGTTAGCAGAAATTGCAAAATCCATGACTCTAGTATTCACAAGAAGACAGACAAAGATCAAGGCAGGAAACACATTGAAATATATGAGGTTGTTTCATTCCCAGCTTTGAAGCTCCTCCATTACGCCAGTTTTGCTCAATAGTTTGCACCATTTGCTAGTTACTTCCTGTCCTATTTCCTGAGGGGAAGAGTCTCCTGGAGGAGTGATAAAGCTTCATAGTTGGGTTGCATCTCTTGTATCCCCCTCAGTCTTTCACCGTTTCTTTTCCCAATGTCCTGGCTTCTAACAGTAGTGACCTTTTGACTTTTCATTAAGAGGTCTTCTCTCTTAAAAGAAGCAGGTGTCTTAAGAGAGAAGAACTTGGTAGCCCCCCAAAAGGGTTTGCTCCCTTTGTACATAATTTTAATTGGGCAGGTGACATTGTAGTCTTAAGTTTCTTTTTGTCTTTCCACTTTTATCTCCAGTTTTTCTCCCAAACTAGATTGCTGTTGCCAGTACCTTAAAACTTGTCTGTCATTACCATCTAAAATACCTCTCCTTCACTTGTGCTTTTATTCCCTGTAATAAAACTGCCACAAAAGTGGAGAAGACTGACTCTATTCTAATCTGCTCTAAATCCATCCTCATTAATTTAGAAAATGCCTCAGTGAGCAACTGAGGAAAAATCAATGCAAGACTTATCCAATAGCAACAGGGCAACTTCTCCCCAGATCACCTCCTGCAGAAAGATTTCACTGCCATCTGTAGTGACTCACAATCAGTTTTAAAGGCATGAGGAGCAATCAGAGATGTTGGAGGAGGTAGTTGGCTTCCTGCAGCTATCGCACAGCTATGTGATGGGGGTTATCGTTTTTCCCATCATGCCTGTTCTCTAGTCAGGCAGTCAATCAGAAGCAACACTCCATGCAGCAGCCAGTACACATTCTCACATGTAAACTAAAAACATGCCAAAGACCCCTTGGCAGATTTTTGCAGATCTTTCCAGAGCACTGGAAATAACATTTTAAGATGGGTAATATCAGCTGAGAAACAGGGCCTATGTACCCTTATCACATCATATGGTTTCTCTGATAGTCCTGGATCACTTATAAAAGGTAATTGAATCAGTGGAATTTCAAAGAGTTAGAACTGGTGTTCTTCACAACTAGATGAAAAATCAGTTGGTTTGTATGGCAGTGTAGTTTCAGGCTCCTTTAACTGTTTGATATCCTGACTTTTGTTTTCCTTTTTGTCCAAGTTACCAGTGCAACCACTTGCCAACCTAACTACTAGGACAGTCTCTTATGCACATTTTCAAACTCCTTGTTCCTTCCTCTTCATCATTTCTACTTCCCTAGCTATGTTTTCCATGTTGGGTTTAAAGGAGTCTGAGAGATGAAATCCATATTAGAATATTCTAATAAGACTGCAGTTCTGCTTTTTCAAGGGGAAAGTTATCCCCAGACACTTTAGTCATTGGGAACCATCCATCCATCCAAAAGTTCATCACCCCACTCTTCAAGGTCCTAGATTGATGCCAAGAAGCAGCATAGAAGGGCAAATAACTTAATCTCCTCTTAGTTTATTCCTCCATTTTCCTAATTTGTTTTGTGGATGTCCAGTTTACTCTTTCTTTTATCTCCTGAGAAATAAAATAGATGCAGAGACATCAGTAATTCTTTTGAGTAGAGTTTTTCTAAGAATTTTTGTAAATACACGAAATTTTCTACTTCAGTCAACCCTTTCTCTGGCCATTGCAAAGTGGTGTTTTTATAGGTGAACCTGTCCCAAACAGCAGAGTAAAATAAGCCTTTTTTTTTTTTTTTTTTTTTTTTTTAAGGGATCTGCTGACAACATTCGGGACTTCTCATATTTTTTCTACTATTAGCCAGTATCACAGTCAGATGAGATCTTCAAGCTCATATTACCCATTTTGATCAACAGTAACTCAAAATTTGCTGTGAAGATTTGGAATTTTTCCCCAGAAACCCTATCCCACTAAACCAAAACAGTTGGAGGGTAACTTTTTAGCATATATTCAGGGTCTTCTACCTAATTCAAGGTAACCACAATGTCCTCCAATGAAATCACCCAACAGAAGAACTTACTTAAGGTTTACCAACCATCCTTATTGCTAAATTTTTAGGTTAAAAAAGAAATTGATATCTGAAGGAATATACTAATTCATAAATATAATATTATCTAATTTCATTACTCAGGGGAGAAAAATCCCTGAGTGTATGCAGATAGCCCATAAGTGGCTGCAAAGTTATTGTGAATTTTGTTCTTATATAGAATTAAAGCTGGGGTTCTTTTTTAATAAACAGCCAACAGATAGTTAATTGCATCAGTAACATTGTACTTGGACATCCTGTTTTTCATAATTTTTATCAGACTTAACTCTTGTCATTTTCTCATTAGTACCTCCTATAGTTGTCCCTTTTACTATATCTAGCACATATCATTAATCACATCTTTCAACATGCCTCAGTAAGATTTGATTAAGTTCAGTCTCCCCAAACCTCTCCTGATATGTCCAAGTCCCCTACAAATTACCTCTGTAATTTGGAGCCACCTGGTGGTTGTCTGCTTGGACTTAAATCTTAGTAGGAATAATTCTGGGTCTTGGTGTTTAACAGGGACTTCCAAAATAACAGCCATTTTAGGAATTTCTTTTAATTTTTTTTCCTGATCTGGGAGGATTGGCTGTGAAAATCTTGGAGACTCAGGGACCTACCCCTCCTGCATGCCTTTCTCTTCCCTTTAGCAGTGAGGAACATTTGCCTATCCCATGTAAAAATCCAAGGCTGGGCAGAGGATGAAAGCCAATGGCTAATTGCATTGAATCTAATTTTAGGTTACTGTGTAGTTTTACTAAACCCGGATGTAGAATTGCTATGTTTTAGAGAAAGCACGCCTTCAACTTTATAGAGTATTGCCAAATTGCTCTCCCAAATAGTTACATCAATTTATACTCCCACCTGTACAGTAAGAGTTCCTACTTTCACACATTCTTGGCAACATCTGGTGTTTGCAGACTTTATTTTTACCAATCTGATGGGTGTGAAGGAGTGTCTCATTTTGACTTTAATTTGCATTTTTCCACTATTGAACATCTTTTCATGTGTTTATTGGTCATTTGGGTTTCCTCTTCTGTGAATTGACTGTTCATATCTTTTACCTTAAAAAAAAAAAACTGGGTTACTGGTTTTGATATAAAAGAATATTTAATTTATTCTAACTATTAGAATTTTGATTGTTTCTACAAATTGCAAGTCTCTTTTTCCAATATGACATTTCTTTATAAATTATGGAGTATTGGGTAAAGAACTTTTATATGTTCAAAGCTATGATAGTACGTGGTTGTTTGTGTTATTTAACAAGTACTTCCCTATCCTACTGTGAATGTCTCCTCATTTCTTCTAAAAGTTTTACAATGTTTCTTTTCATATTTAAATCTTAGATGTGCCTACAACTTACATTTTGCATATGGAAAGAATTAAAAGTACAGTTTCATTTTTTCCATATGAATGGCCAGTTGCCCTAGTATCATTGGTTCAATAGTCCATCTTTTTCCAATTTTGATTTGTAACATCACCTTATTTTTTTTGGTAGTTGTCAGCGGATCTTTTATTTACTTTTATTTTGTATTTATTTATATGCAGTGCTGAGAATGAGCCCAGGGCCTCACACATGCCAGGCAAGCGCTCTACCACTGAGCCCACAACTCCAGCCCCCAGAATTGTTTTCATTGTTTTTCCATATCAATTTTAGGATCAGATTCTCAAGTTCTGTAAAAACTTCTCTCTGTAATTTGTTTGGTAATATAATGTACTTATATATGTTAACTTGATAGCCATCTTTATAAATTGGGTCTTACTGCTGCTGAAAATGTTATATTGTTTCTTTTTTTTAGTTCTTGTGTTCTTTAATACAAGTTTCTAATTTTCATTTTTTCTATAAAGTTCTTTTTGTTTAGATTTGTTTAGCTTTAATTATTATTACAAATTAAATAATCTTTTAAAGTTAAAATTTTAAATTGCTTTTGTTAGAACCTCATATCTGTAACATAGTAACATATTGTGGTCAAAGGATATTTTATGTATGATTCAGATTCCTGATACCTGTTGAAATCTGTTCTATAGCCTGGTATATAGCCAATTTTATAAAGCTTTGATGTGCTCACAAAAAGATTTTCTATCTATTCCCTGAATTTGTGCAGGATTTGTATATGTCCATTAGATCAAGTTTTTAATTGATTGTTCCTATTATCTATATTCTTATTTAATGTTTTCTGCTTCACCTGTCAATTAGTATGATTGTGAATTTGTTAATTTCTTTTAGTAATCCTGTGAACTTTTGCCTTATTGACACAGATTATGAGTTCATAATTACCATAGTTGCCTGTGAATTGTTCCGATTTTACTATTATGTAATAGCTTTTTTATCCCTAGAAATGTATTTGCCTTAAACTATGCACTTTTCCCTGGTATTGATTGAGCTGTGCCAGTTTACTTTGGTTTATAGTCTGCCTAGTGTGGAAGTTAAGGATGTGTTCAACTGCAAACAACAGAAAGTTGCACTACAGTTGCTTCCATAAATGTGGAATTATTTTTTCTCATATAACAAAGATTGAACATAGATTTGGGTCCATCTGCTCAGAAATCCAGGCTCTTTTTATGTTTCTATTTACGACCTTTCATCCTTATTCATTCCTTTTCTCTCCCTGTGATGCTTTGTGGAGGGTGAGGAGAGGATAATGAGGAAAAAATTTATTATTGGAATTGATACAGTTTCCTATTGTTGAATCTATAGAATTTGTGTCCCATGATTGTAAATGGTCTGGTGTCTCACACATTTTATGAAAGTTTTTTAATGAGAAGATGGAATCTTCTATTTGTACATTGAGTAAATGTGACAGTTACCCTTATTGAATGAAATCACCAGGAAGAAATTGCTTATGCATGCCTGTCTTTAGAGGCAGAAACAATTGTCAACTCTCAATAAAACAAATATCATCATTTTACTAGCAAAGCATAATATAATAGATTTCAAAACAATAAAGTAAAGCAAAAATATAGTAAAGTTTTAGCAAGTTGAGTGTATTTAGGAATACGCTCTATGTGTTCTCTGAAGAGATACCTTCATTTTCTATAGTTTTTCAGAGACTGGTTAAATTTCAGGATTTTCCATGAAACCAAACATCACTTTCTTTTTTCTGGAGCATTTGCAGGCTAGTAGGCAGCCCTTCTTACCTAGAAAATGTGACCTCACACTCTTCCTTTCCTTATGCCATTCTTTGAAACTTCCAATGAATCTGATTTCACCTCTAATCTTTCCCTGAACCGTTAAAACAGGTCTGTGAAACCATGAAACACAATTTCTTGTGTATGTATTTGTAGTCTTTAACATCTATGAAGCAGGTGAATCAATTTTTGTTTTGTACTGAAAATGATTACAGCATGTTAGTGGTTCTTGGGTTTCCTAATGGTTGATGTCTATTAAAAGTTAACAGAAGCATTTACCTACATAATTTCATTCAGCCCTTCTTTGTCCCAAAAATAAAATAATATGTAAGAAAGGGAGCCCTCAGAATTTAAGCTGTAAAGAATGCAGTTAATTACATTCAAGGCAGAAACTTCTTTCTTTAAAAAGATTGAAATTAGTGTTATTTTAATTATTTGGTTAATATGTATAAGTAGAACCTTGTGCTAGATAAATACTTATTGAATGACTCCTGAGTTGGGCATTTTCTTTTAGACACTAAGACTGCTAATCCAATTTTGAATGCCCTTTTGACATCATTAATCCTTGTCCAACACAGAATTGTTGAACAGAAACTAGGTATCTTTTCATTACAGGATATAGAAAGTATTTTTTTATATGAGATAAAGCATTGTGAACGTGTTTTTCCTTTCCATGACTATGTGGTGTTATTTTACATTGGTCACCTAAAAATTTTTGTGCATGACTTAGTCATTATATTGAAAAATATACATAAGAACTATTAAAAAGGAAAAGTTTTTAGAAACTGAAGTATTCCATTTCACTGTTTTTTACAGATTTCTTTTTCTGTGTGACTTTTTTACATTTGATTAAAATTCTTTCTGTGGTTGAAGCCTTTTCTTTATCAAAAAGAACTTGTAAACTTTTTGACTAGTTAATCTTTATAACTTTACATTTGGAAACCTATTTTTTATTTATTTTCTACACAATAATCACTTCAGTTTTCTAATTGTTTTCTCACCGATCTTGATTTTTCAACTAAGTTATCTTAATTTTTCTGAGGAATGCAACTTTATCTTAACTGTCTCCCCCCCCCCCCTTTTTTTTTTTTTTTGCTACTGGGGATTGAACTCAGGGTCGGGCACTCAATCACTGAGCCACACCACCACACCACTACCCTGTTTTATATTTTATTTAGAGATAGGGTCTCACAGAGTTGCTTAGCACCTTGCCTTTGCTGAGCCTGGCTTTGATTTCGAAATCCTCCTGCCCCAGCCTCCAAACCACTGGGATTATAAGCATGTACCACTGAGCTCGGCCTTCACCTTAACTTTCAAATCTAATATTGCTATTATTATTATGCAGTTGTTTCTGTTTATAAACTTGAATTAATTTAATTGAACTTAGGTTTTGTTGTATTTTAAGTATTATGAAATAATCTTTCAGCCATGGAAACAAAGAAGTATTTTCCTGCCGAGGAATAAAATTGGCAGTGGATTGGTTTTTGGAAAGAGGCCATAAAGATATTACAGTTTTTGTTCCTGCTTGGAGAAAAGAGCAATCCCGACCTGATGCTCTCATTACAGGTAAGCTCATTACAGGCAGCTATTTGTTCCTAGCTTCTGTATAATACCTATGTAGATCCCTTAACACTCAGGTATTCTTAATCCACTTCTGTTTATTCTATATGATTGCAGTTGTCTTATGTGGGACATTAAAATTGTTTTCAAGTTTGAAAATTATCTAATTAACTGAACACTAATCTTTACTACATGAGTCAAGACTTTTTTTCATTTATATGGAAACTTTGACTTTTTAAAAATATTTTTTTAGTTGTCAATATACCTTTATTTTTATTTTATTTATTTATTTATTTATATGAGGTGCTGAGAATTGAACCCAGTGCTTCACCAATACTAGGCAAGCACTCCACCACTAAGCCAAAACCCCAACCCCTAAAATTCTGACTTCTAGAGACATGCTGAGACAAGAAGCCTTCTCTACCTTTGCCATTTACTTGCAACAGAACTTGAGCAACACACTGAGCCTCTGAACCCCACTTTTCTCATATGCTATAAGAAATTAGACTGGATGCCAGTCCAGTTCTAATGGTTACAAGTTAAAAAAGACCTCTAAGACCACGGAATATGCTGTCTGGTCAAGAAGAAAATGACTGGGCTGGGGATGTGGTTCAAGCGGTAGCACGCTCGCCTGGCATGCGTGCGGCCTGGGTTCGATCCTCAAGCACCACATACCAACAAAGATGTTGTGTCCACCGAAAACTAAAATAAATAAATAAATATTAAAATTTAAAAAAAAAAAAGAAGAAAATGACTAGTCTCAATAAACTATTTATATCCATACTTTATATTAGTTCATAATTTCTAAATGTATGAGTTTCAGGTAGAGATGTCCTTTGTAACATCAGCATCCAACCCTTCCTGACCTTTTTTCCACCTCTAATATTAACAAAATCTGTGAGGCAACTCTGAAGGAAACCATAAAACTTTTCAAATCAACAACAAATGACCATCTATCATATACCCAAAGGGGTAGATTACTTTAAATGTTCTTTTTATTTACAATTATTAAAGTCATAGTCAAATTATGATAAAATGTGTAGGTAGCCAAGGGTGAAGTCCAAAGCTATGGACTCACATAAAAATGTGAGGTTGTTGAGAGCCACAGCCGAAGGGGCCCCAGCAACTTCTAGCTGATTGGCTTCTCTATGGAGCTGCTCCTTGGGGGACTTTTTTGGCTCCACCCACGTGACCCAGCCAATTGGCCTCAAGAGCAGGAGGAGTGGGGGAGGTTGAGAGGTTTGTGGGAAGCCGGTGGTGGCAGTTGGGCTCTGAGGGTTTTTCCTGAGGAGCTGTTTTGTTTGGCGTGTGGGTTCTAAAAATAAAGTTAGTTTCTTTTGACAAGTGGCTCCTGAATTGTGCCCAGCCAGACTGCGGCATGAGAGCTGGCATAATTCTGCTAAAAGATGTTGGAATAACTCTTTGGAAAAAAATACTTGTTTAGATTTTTATCTTATTCCCTATAATAATAAATTCCAGGTAGTTGAAGATGTAATTGTCAAAAATTAAATCATCAAAGACTAAAAGTAGTCTTTGAGTGGGAGAAGGCCTTTCTAAATTTAAAAATTTTAGAAGTAATTATGAAGGAAAAGATAGATGTAATTACATCAAAAATGTAAGCTTCTACCTTTGCAGAAACTTTCTTAAGAACTCATCAATTATATAAGAAAAACAGCAACAAATAAAGAATTCATGTTCTTAACATAAAATGCTCATGCAGTTCTGTTATGCATGCATAAACAGTTCCTACATTTAATTTGTTTAATTTGTGCACTGTTCTGACTAGTGTGATGAAATCTAATGCTGTCCTGCTCCGTCCTATCCAGAACGTGAATCACATCCCATTGTTCAGCATATCAACACTATTTGTGCTGCCCGCCCATTTCTTACTTGGTAGCCTTCTTGGGTTATCAGATTGACTATTGCAGTGCTTGTGCATAAGTAACCCTTATTTTTCTTAATAAAGTCCTAAAGCTCAAGAGTTATGCTGCCAATTTGGGTATGCTAAAGAGAAGCTGTAAACTAATTCTTCTTAGTGAAAAGGTGAAAGTTCTTGACTTAACAATATGCTAAGTTACTGAAATCTATACTACAATAAAATATTTTGAGAAAAACCACGTTCAACATAACTTTAACAGTATATTGTTATAGTTATACTATTTAATTATTAATTATTTATTTTTACTGGGCCTAATATATAAACTGAACTTTGTGGGAATGTATGTACAGAAAAGTGCAGAATATAGAGAGTTAGGTACTATCTGTGGTTTTAGAGATCCACTGGGAGTCCTGGAATATACATATCCAGGATGGGTGGGTGTGGCTACTGTATTTTTAGACCTACTAGTTCATCTTTTAGGAATAATTCCCCGCCCCCACCCCACCTCCCAAAAATAGCAGAGCTCACAGGCAAAGATTATGACCAAAGATATTCATTGCTATATTATCTTGAATAGAAAAAAAAAAGAAAAAAATTATAATTTCGTTAAAAGAATCCATATATTAGGATTGATTGATATAATAGGTGGAATATTTAGGCAGAAATTTTAAGGGGACATATTCTTTTACATTAACGGTCTGGGGTTTTAGGTTGTTGTTTATATGTTTTGGTACTGGGGATTGAACCTGGGGATATTTTACCTCTGATCTACATTCCCAGAACTTTTTAGTTTGAAACAGGGTCTTGCTGCTTTGCTGAGGCTGACCTTGAACTTGCAATATTCCTGCCTTAGCCTCCAGAGTCTCTATGATAACAGGCATGCAGCTACTGTGCCTGGCTCAGTGTTTAAGTATATAAATGACTTGCAGGCTTCTTAAGTAGGAAAAGAATAAAAATCAAGAAGGAATAATGATAATATACATGTGAAGTGTGGCTGAGTTTGGTTTAAAAACACCAGCATACCAGGTCTCTGAAATTCAATATGCACTTTACTTAGTAAAATGCCAGAACTGTTATTAGAGGTTTTTAAGTGTTTTCTCTCCAAATATAATGATTTTCTTGACTAAAGCCCTCATTCAGGTAACACCTGATAAATTGAACAGTCCAGTGCTCACAGTGCACCAAAAATAATGCAAAAATATATATATATTAAAGGTTTCAGATTCAGAGATTCAGGCTAGCACATTTGCCGATCTTCTCCCCCCCGTCCCCTCCCATGATACCAGGGATTGAACCCAGGGGCACTTAACAACTGAGCCACATCCCCAGCCTGTTTTTTATTTTTTTATTTTGAGACAAGGTTTACCTTAGTTGCTGAGGCTGGCTTTGAACTTGGGATCCCCGGCCTCAGTCTCCTGAACTACTGGGATTACAGACATCTGCCACTGCACCCAGCTCTTCTTCCATTTATTTTAACAAATACTAAGCACTATCTATGTTAACTTACCAGCTATACTGAACCTGTATTGAAGTTAGGATTATTTATGTGTCATCCAGTTAATTGTCCTTTCAACCTCATTAGCTGTTCTATAAATTCAAATTAAGCAAGATTGTGTTGATTATTAGGCTGCCACATTTATTCCTTCAGTCTCTTTATCAAGGCTTAAGGAATATCAGATGTCAGTAAATACCCTCCTGAATAATGAGGTACCATGGATCACTCATGCACATAATACAGTGAATACACTGGAAGTTTTCAGAGTATACATCTTCAAGTAGCTCGTTTATTCATTCATTACATAAGTATTTATTGAGCATCTACTGATAAGTTTCATTTCATGGGCTTGGTGCTAATGGATACAAAGATAAATGAGACATGGTGCCTGTCCCCAAAATTTTTATGAGGGAAACACAGTAATTGTGATATGGTGAATTTTATAATTGAGTCTGGGCTTTTGCTTTCAAATTGGTTTTCTCTGATTTTTTTAAAAGAGATCCGACAATTACATGTCTCTATTAAGTTGAAAAGCACAGTGTTTATTAAGAATTTGCCAGGCACCATGTGGTGTCCTTTACTCATGTTAACTCATGTTACTCCTCATAGGCTTGCCACTGCATTTGCAGACATAAAGAAACAGTCTCAATGAGATTATGATTGCCAGATGTAAGAAGTGAGAGAATCTGAGATTTATCCATGGTTTGCTAATTCTAACACCCTTATATCTTCCATTAATGCTTTGCTGATTTTTTAAACCAAGTTCTGGTCTTAATGAATTCATTTGTGAGACCATCATCCAATTCATATGCCAGTATTAGAGCTAACCCATATCACTCCTCCATTTCCTCTTCCTGTAGAGCCTGCTCATATTTCTGCAGTGGCAATTATACTTTTGCTTACCCAGTTTGCATGTTTGTCTGATCCAGTAAGACTGTGCCCTCTTTGAGGAGATGACATTAACCTTGGTGGTTCTTGATACCTAGCACAACACATGCCACAGAGTAGGCATGTAGTAATTGTTGAAAAGATTTTTGTTTTTAATTACTAACTGGCTATTTGTTGCCACATTTCAGAGAAAAGGACACAGAAGATATAATAGCCAATATTTCTGACCTTATTTCAACTTTCTTGAGCTTTCTGCCTCCTTTTTATTGAGCTTCTTTTATATTTTAAGGTTTCCCTTGACTATCTCTACTACATGTACTACTTGCTTTTCAGATTCTCCTACCATCACACCAACCAGTTAGAAAAACAAACAAACAACAACAACAAAAAAAAAAAAAACTACAAAATACACAAACTTGGGAGGAAAATACCTTCTGCTCTCTCTTAAACCCAACTCATATGCTTTGTTAGAGTGTCATTGTAGCAGAATGTCTAAGAAGCTGTATTCTAGCAGTAATGCTGCTGGTTCTATAGCTTAGCTGTTCTATAAATTTGCTAAAGCAGGCTTTTAGTAAAAGCTTCATGGAATGAAAATCAAAATTTTCTCAATCACATTGAGGTTTATGCTGATCAGGTTTTGTTGTTTTATTTTGTTTTACTATTCTTAAAGCCTTTAATTCCTGGAAAAAAAATATTCTAGGGAGTTACAAATTTTGCTACATCTACCAACTATGAATCATAATCTCTAATTAAATGATTACATATATTCCAGTTCATTAAAAAACTCACAATATATGAAAGTTTTCATTCTATATGTTATATATTTATGTATTCCTCAAATTCTGTCCTTACTATTCTTGCAGATCAGGAAATTTTACGCAAATTGGAAAAGGAGAAAATCCTGGTGTTCACACCATCCCGGCGAGTCCAGGGAAGACGAGTGGTGTGCTATGATGACAGGTTCATTGTGAAGCTTGCTTTTGAGTCAGATGGTATAATTGTGTCCAATGATAACTACAGGGATTTGGCTAATGAAAAACCAGAATGGAAGAAGTTCATAGATGAGCGGTTATTAATGTATTCCTTTGTCAATGACAAGTAAGTAAACCAATGCTCTTGCTTCCTTGAAAATATAACCATACCTGGCAGCTGTTAAGAATCCTTTTTATTGTATGGTAACCAGATCTGAGACAGGTTTCTTCCAACAACTGATCTCCCACTGATCCTCAGTGGTAGTCAGAAAAACTGCAAACTTGTGCTATGGAAGGCTCTGAATGAACGACAGGCCCCTGCCCTTCCCTGAAACTTCTAACAGAGCACCTGAGGCCAAGAAAGTTTAAACTCTGAGGGTGAAGAACTCCCATCTTCACCCTAAAAAAGATACTTTTCACAAGTCAACTTAGAGCATTGATAGCTTACTAAAGGCATGATTTTTTAAAGTTTGCAAAACCAATATAAGACTCTAGTCATAGTCACAGTCTACAAGTTGATGAATGGACAAATGACATGAACCAGCATGTTACATAGAAATGAATATATTTATAAATATGAAGAAAAATATCATCTTTGAATAATCAAAAATGCAAACCAATCTAAAAAGTATTTTATTTCTCATCTTTTTTTAATAATTTTATTTTTTTATTTGTTTTTAAGTGGTGCTGAGGCTTGAACCCAGTGCCTCACACATGCTAGGCTGAGTGCTGTACCACTGAGCCACAACCCCAGCCCCTCACCTATTTAATTCACAAAAAATATTTTTGTGTGTGCCTTATGCTTTTAAAGATGCATGTAAACTGATGTACATTTTAGCAAAATTTAGCAGAAGCTTCAAAAATATGTTTGCCCTTTCAATCCAATATTCTCATTTCTTGGAATATATAATGAGGAAAAAAGAAAAGACCAGGTATGTTTGTTTTTGTATTGTTTATAATTGCAAGAAGTCAAAGGAAACTAAAGATGCAGTAGAGAAAGCAGTCACGTTACAGTGCATATCCTACTGGCATATTATTCATCTGTTCATAATTATTATTATGAAAGCTATTAAGAAACATGGAAAAATATTTTTATGTTAAAAAGATAAAGCAACAAAAAGAAAACAAAACAAAAAAGACAAAGCATGGAAAATAATTGTATTAAAATTGTGTGGTTGGTGTGACTTGGTCTTTTATTTTTTAACTTTTATGTTGATACATTGTTTTCATGATAGCAACACTGTTTTTGCCAACTATTTATTACTCAGCCATTTTGTCATTTCCCTAAGATTTCATACATTACTTGCATTATTCTTATTTTGTAGATAACTACTTAGGCTTATTTCAAGTTCTAGCATTATCGTGACAAGTAGTATAATTCTTCAATCATAATTTCTTTTTATCATGCACACTATAAATTTTTTTCTCCATCGTACAGTCAATCCAAATAATAATAAGTTTACTTCCTTAAGATTTTTTATCCATTTCATCTAAGAAGTACATTTACTATAATAGGAAGAGAATAGACTTTGAACAGTCAGTCATAATTGAATATTTCCTATGTTATGGGACACTAGATAAAAATTACTTAATTCTTTTATACCTAAATTAGAAAATTTTATTAATCTGTAAAATGGAGCTAATACTTCATGGGATTATTGCATGTAAAGTATCTGACACATAACTGGTGTCCAACAAGTCCCTGTGTTCTCACTGCATTCCCCTCTCTTCCCCTCCCTTCCTCAGCTGCTCCATCTTACTCCCCACCTGCTTCATACAACTTCACAACACAGATGTTTACAGAACTCTCATAAAATTTCATTGTAATCACTTTCTGAAATCCTTAAAAAAAAATCCCAGCACTCCTTTGAGAAGAAGAAAAAAATTAAAAGACGCTAGACTCAAAATTTGTTTGAATTAAAAAACATACAAGTTCAGCTTAAGATATTTTACTTTAGTTTCTAAGAAAGGAGAAATTTGTGTAGTGTTTGTCATTTTTTTTACTCTGTAAATATTGAATCAAAAACTTGGATTAAAATTTCAAATTATCTTAGAGTAAATAAATCTTTGTACAGTATCTTTAGAATTAAATTATCAACCTCCTATTTAAGTATCATTTTTTTACTATCTCCATGTTAGGTTTATGCCCCCTGATGACCCTCTTGGCAGACATGGCCCAAGTCTGGATAATTTTCTGAGGAAGAAACCTATTGTTCCTGAACACAAAAAGCAGCCTTGTCCATATGGTAACTTTCTTTATGAATACTTAACATTTATATTTAGAACACAATATATTGTTAAACTTTTGTTAATAAAAGTCAGCATTTAAAATTTTGGATGGCATAATATGTGGTTCTTTTGATTGTAATTAAATTTAAGAAAATCCCTTAATTATTTTTACCTATTTGGCTTCAATACATATGAATTGCCATGAACTAAAATGTGGTTTGAAAACTCAGTTAATTCTATACGATGTTTTTAGGTGGGTAAAGATTTAGAATTCATCTAGCTAGACACAAATTAGATAAGCATGGCTTTATTATAATATAGCAGCACAGTTATTCTTCTAAACAGAATTTCCTACCTGATTATATAATCCCACTGGAAGAGAAGAGGCAAGTGTGAGTTGAGAACATGTGGTATTAGCCAAAAGCTGTGAGGTCATCACTAATCATTTGGCCAACTTTCTTACTGCTCTTGCTAGTAAGGAAATGAAGACTAAAAAGTGACATTTCTCATGAGTATGGAACAGAAAATAACACTTAGCACATCTCCCATTTCTGCTTTCTTTCACAAGTTAAAATACTAGTGCCATGCTGATTTTTCAGAATCTGATGGTACGCTACTTTACCTAACTAATTTTACTCTTCTTAGGAAAGAAGTGTACCTATGGACACAAGTGCAAATATTACCATCCCGAAAGGGGCAGTCAGCCTCAGCGGTCAGTGGCTGATGAACTTCGTGCCATGTCTAGAAATACAGCAGCCAAAACTGCAAATGAAGGAGGACTGGTGAAAAGCAACAGTGTTCCTTGTAGCACAAAGGCTGATAGCACTTCTGACGTCAAACGAGGTGCTCCAAAGAGGCAATCAGATCCAAGCATAAGGACTCAAGTCTACCAAGACCTAGAAGAAAAGCTTCCCACCAAAAACAAATTGGAAACCAGGTCTGTACCTTCCTTAGTTAGTATACCGGCTACTTCTACTGCAAAACCCCAAAGCACTACATCTTTAAGCAATGGCCTTCCATCTGGAGTTCATTTCCCACCTCAGGATCAAAGACCACAGGGACAATATCCTCCAATGATGATGGCAACCAAAAATCATGGAACGCCAATGCCTTATGAACAGTATCCAAAATGTGACTCACCTGTTGACATTGGATATTATTCCATGTTAAATGCATATTCAAATCTGAGTATCTCAGGCCCAAGAAGTCCTGAAAGGCGTTTCTCATTAGACACAGACTATAGAATAAGTTCTGTAGCTTCTGACTGCAGCAGTGAAGGGAGCATGAGCTGCGGGAGTAGTGACTCCTATGTGGGGTACAATGACCGATCCTATGTCAGTTCTCCTGACCCCCAGCTGGAAGAGAATTTGAAGTGTCAACACATGCACCCTCACAGCCGCCTTAATTCCCAGCCTTTCCTGCAGAATTTCCACGACCCCTTAACCAGAGTGCAAAGTTACAGTCATGAAGAACCAAAGTTCCATCACAAGCCTCCTCTTCCACACTTGGCTATGCATCTGCAGCACCCTGCTGTGGGTGCCCGGTCTAGCTGTCCTGGTGATTACCCCTCTCCTCCAAGTTCAGCACACTCGAAGGCACCACACCTAGGAAGGTCCCTAGTGGCTACCAGAATAGACAGCATTTCTGATTCCAGACTCTATGACAGTTCTCCTTCAAGACAAAGAAAGCCTTACTCCCGTCAGGAAGGGTTGGGAAGCTGGGATAGGCCGAGTTTCGGAATGGATGCCTATGGGTATCGGCAGACTTATTCCTTGCCTGATAACTCTACACCACCGTGTTACGAGCAGTTCACCTTCCAGAGCCTACCTGAACAGCAGGAGCCCACCTGGAGAATACCATACTGTGGAATACCACAAGATCCTCCAAGGTACCAAGACAACCGGGAAAAGATTTATATCAACTTGTGCAACATCTTCCCACCTGACCTTGTGAGAATTGTCATGAAAAGAAATCCTCACATGACAGATGCCCAGCAGCTTGCTGCAGCCATTTTAGTGGAGAAATCACAGCTGGGTTATTGAAAGATGATGCATCATTGTGGTGTTTAGTAGTTTTTTGTTCAGCTCAAATGCTGAGGGAGGTTTGCTACAATAGCACATGTGATCTCCTTCTCAGCAAGGAGGTTATATAGTATCCATTTATGTGAAATACTGTATCATGGAATCTGTATGTATAGCCCCACTTGGTGGAAGTATCACGGGATTGCTTTACATTCAAACTTTTTTTTAAACATTTCCTTTTTAAAGCTATATCCTTGGCTGGAAAATTTTCCAGTTTGATTTAATAGATGTATCTGTGATCTTTGATATTAATCTTTGGTGCATCAGGGGTTTATATGCAGCACTTTTTATCTTTGTTTCATGTTTTATTAACTTGGTGTTTATCTATCAATCGCAAGCAATTATAATACCTTCAGAATGTGGAAACTTTGACTAGACCTAGCAAACTATTTTTTCAAGCGAAGCTTAATTAGAATCTTTTACAGCTTTTTAAGTTATTTTTATTTGGGGAAAGTGGGCTTCTTTGTGCTATAATCATTATTTATAGAAACAAAGATATACTACAGCACTGACTTTATATTTTAGACAAAATGTAAGTTACCGGTTTATGTTGAAAAGGGTAACAGTATATATTAGAATGATTTACAATATGGCACTTTTCACTGTTGTATTTTTGTTTGGATTTTTTCTGTTAAGAATTAGTTAACTTAATATGGTCAGTTTAAAAGAAAGCAGATGCAATCAATGGAAAAATCATTTCCATTTTTTTATTTTTATTTTTTTATGAATAAGGCAAAAGCCGTAACTGTTACAGGTTAGAGCTTTGTTATCCAGCTATGATGTGCTTCTAGACAGTAGGAATGGAATTGAATTCCTCGATTTCCATTAACCCGTATTTTTAATGTCTGTCTATTTGTTTGGGGGGCACAACAATACTGGATAAATAACCCTTTCACAGTACTTGCCTGTTTTTAATGAATCTAATTATTCTCAGTGCAACTTTTATATTTAATATACTCTAGCTTTCCTGCTATTTATCAAGGCTGGCCTGAGGTGGTTTTATGTGTTGAGGATATGCAACATTTATTGATACTGCACTATAGAAGTGGTGATGGAGGAGTGTAAATGGTAACTTAAAATTTTTGTAAGATACTGTATATTTTCCATTTCCTGAAGGTAGTTTTTTTGGGGGGCCTGTTATATTATTAAGGCCAGACTCTTGCCACAAATAGTGTAGTTTTAGATACAGACTAAAGTCTGTTCTAGTATTAGTAAGGGATATTTCTGGTTTCAAAGTCATGGGTTTTGCTTGTTGCAGTTACATTTCTATGGACTAGAAGATAGATTTTGCAGTCAGCGGCAGTCAGTCATGTGATTGACATAACTTGACTGTTCCCTCCAGATTCTGGATTTTACTTAGTGTAGCAGACACATTCAGATCTATTACTACAGTCTGCCTGGATGCTCTGGTCATTGGGATTATTCTACATGCCATAGTTTGAAGTAAAGCCCTGAAAAACCAGAAAGTACCTTTTACTGTTGATACAAATTGTATCTTTTTAACTATAAGAACTATTTTGATTTGTAGATCTAGTAAAAAACACAAATGTGTAACTATGATTAGACTTTTGGGCAACATTTTATCCCTTATTTAAATACAAATTTTTAAAGTAAAATTGAGGTCTAGAATAGGGTAGAAAATAAAAGTAACAATTTAGGTAAATAAAAGTGTCTGTCTTAGTTTTATATTATATATTAAAATATATTAAATAAATTTATTGGCATTTTCTTTCTCCTAAAACTTATATAGTCTGAACTTAAAATAAAGGTAAAATGCTGCCTGAAAATAATGTCCAAGCATCTTTGACTAGGATAACATTTTCACTACTTGTGTGACACTGTGTGTTGCATGAAGTAGGATTTGGGTATACAGTAAATGCTTCTAAAAGGCATTGTGCATTATTGACATATCCAATAATCTGAACCATGTTCAGCAAACTTAATTCAGGAAAGTGATGTTCTACACAATTATTGCTGTTGTGTTTGAAGTGAGTGTGGCATGCATCTGTACCCAAAAGTAATGCAGGTGACGCCACACAGACCATTTTGAGTGGTGTCTGAGCAACCCGTACTCACTTGTGAAGTTGTTTTCCTTGATTTTGTCAGTCATTATCTACAGAACAAGTTTAAATACAGAGGCTAAATGCGTGCCAAAAGTAGGGTTACAGATGTGTAGTATGTTTTATGTTAGTCATAATCTAAGATTATATAGTATAAAAATCACTTTTAAATTATTCTTATAGGTTTTGCTTCCATTTTCTTTGTAGCATTTTAATTATTTGAAGATAGCCAAATATTACTAAATTGTTTTAAATGAGATTTTAGGTGAAATGGATATAACTTTTTAAATTTGACCTTTTAATATTTTTAGCTGGCTATTTGTCATGATTGTTTTGGGAAAATAATGTACCCTGCCATCACTTGTACTGAAGTGAGTAGCCCTGAACTACCCACAAATCTTCCAGTATAATTACTTGTAAAAAATAGCCATTTTCTCGGGGCTGGAGTTGTGGCTCAACAGCGGAGCACTTGCCTAGCATGTGTGAGGCCCTGGGTTCAATTCTCAGCACCGCATATAAATAATAAAAATGAATAATGATAAAAAGGTCCATCAACATCTAAAAAAATATTTTAAAAAAAGAAATAGCCATTTTATTATATCAAAAGGACAGTTTGTTCCTATTTTTTTTAAAAATACCAGTGTTGCTTTCAGAGTTTCAAAATGAGATAATTGGCAGACTTTGGGTATAGCAAACTCTTATTTATCTTAAGTAATACCTAAAAGCAGTCCATTGTCAAATTAAATCTACAGCTGATCGCAAACCTTCATTTAAGCAAAAACTTTCTCCCTAATTTATAATCCCTATTTATCAGACTTGCTAATAAATAACTAGAAAGAGGTGTGTGAATAAGTAGTGAAATTGCCAATAATGGTCAGCTGAATAGGAAAAAAAAAAAAGAATTCAGACTGGAATATTCTGCCCCTGAATAATTGTCAGTTGACTGTACTTTATACAGTAATTAGCCAGTCTGTTGTCTCTGTGTCTTAGTCCAGAGGGAATAGTATCCAACTGGCCATATACTGGCCCTTAGTATTTCCTCCTTTCTTGCATGTGATGCAGACATTTTTGGTCTCATTTTTATGATCTCTGTATCCTGATAGAGTTTGTCATTAACTTAAACATTGAAAGAAATGCTCACCAGTATAAAATATTTGATACTGGTGGAAACTTGAATTTTGTGTTTTTATGAAAATGCATTTACGAGAATATGTAATATAACTAAAGAAGAGTGTCTTATATATATATACATATACACATACATACATATTTGTTATGAAGTATTAAAAAATGGGAGGGGGGGTTCCTTTGATGGCTAACATTTCTGTAATTGAACTGTTTCACTGAGTTGTAGATGACCAAGTCTAGGGTCTGGATGACCAATGATAGGATTTAGAACCACTTAAAAGGAAAGCAACTCTTCACTGGTTTTATTCCTGATATTTTTAAAGAATTATTTTGATAATTTTAATAGATGTGTAATTTTAAAATACACAAAAAACTTAAAGTAGTATTGATTATACACATGATTATTTAACATGTTTTGTGGATGTAACTATATGTATATAGACAGTAATATATTTATAAAACAAATCTACTTTATGTTGTAGTTCTTTATGGTAAGTGGGAAGATGCTTCTGTGTGTGTGTGCATATGTGTGTGTTTTGAAAAGTCTAAGCCTTTTCATGCCTGATTTAATGGCTCTTATATATTTGGTCTTATTATTCTTTCTATCCAGCTTCCTTATTCAAGATAAACAAGATGTACAGTTTCTGGCCATTCTGTTGGCACGTGGCCCATCCATTTTTTTATTAATCTGTAATAATTCATAAAGAGTGCCTGAGTGACCTGAAATAAAACAATTTTTTTGCTAGAGATAATGCTTATGTTCCAAAAGACAAAAATTCATCTGTGATGTTGAGCTTCCAGTCCACCAACAAATATGATGAAGTATAAAAACAAGCTAAAATATACATATATATTAGAATTAGAGAAAGCTGAGTGTTAATAAAGGCAAAGTAGCATGCATTATTTTGTTTGGTTTAGGAAAATGTCCTGGAGCAAGTGTTGACAGACTTTTTCTATAAAAAGAATCAATTAGTAAATAATTCAGGTTTTGAGAATTAAATGCGCTCTCTCTCTCTCTCTCTCTCTCTCTCTCTCTCTCTCTCTCTCTCTCTCTCTCTCTCTTTCATGCGCGCAGGGGGTGGGGGGGCGGAGAGAAAGAGATAGACATGCTAGGCAAGTGCTCTACCACTGAGCTACATCCCCAGCTTTCAAATGGTCTCTTAAAAAAAAAAAAAAAAATGCTCACCTTCATCTTAATAGCAAAAACACAACCAGGGACAATATGGAAATAAAAGAGTTGGCTGTGTTCCAATAAAACTTTATTTAGAGAAATAGGCAGCAGACCAGATTTGCCCTGTGGGCCATTCCTGGTTCCTGCCTTTGAGGGAGAAAAACAGACGCTGTGAGTAGTAAATCCTGATATATGTTAATATTAGAAATAATAATTTATTTCATCTGACATTCAGAGAAAAATCAGATAGTTATTGATGTTCTTCAAAGGATGATTGTGATACAGTCATATTAAAGCACCTTAATGCATTTATGTTTTTAAGATGTTCACACCATTATTTATTAGATATTTCTTGTGTTTAAACACACATACACACAAACTATAAAAAAGATAATAAGTCTTGAAATTTTTTTCATGAGCTTTGTATTTCTGTTGGTAAGTGTGAGTTCTTTACGTTATCTTTTGTTTTTTAATGGCCTCTTGGACCAAAAAAAAAAAAAAAAAAAAAAAAACTATTGTATTTTGAAAATTAGCGTATAATTAGCTACAAAATTTTTAAAGACTGCATTTATCAGTTTTTTCTGTTAGTTTTGGCCTCTAATAATTGACAGATCTGTGCTTTAAAAATGATTTTAAAGAAGATAAACAGGCTGCAATTTCACATTTTAGTTTTTCTCTGTAAAATTAAAAATTGTGACTATATAATGATCTATAATGTGAATGTTACAAGTGACTATAAGAAACAGTGTATCTCTGCTTTCTCTGTCCAAATGTTTAGATTTTTAGACACCATAGGGCTATCCATGATGAATGATATTCTTAATGTGATAATGTATAGTTCTGAATTCCTTGGAAGTACACACTTTTGGGCATCCTCATTCACAGTGTTCACATTCATGGTGTTTCAGCAAAAGCATCATAAGAACATTAAATTGATGTGAAAGTTACTATTCACTTAAATAGTTATGCTTTATTTTAAAATTGGAATACAATTCTACCTTTTAACAGTGTTTATTGTTTTGTCTATTTTTGTTTCTTTAATGCTTTCTGTGAACTTACTTATTGTTCCTGTTATAATAGTACTGTTATATTAGAAGTGGCTTTTTTCTCTAATAATCTTTAGATTTAAAAACAATTTAAGGCTCTCTATTGACCATTTGGCAGAGAAAATATCTGCATGTTTTAATTTAGTTAAAACTTGTAAAGTTTTACTTTTTAAATCATGTAATAAATTTTCTGCTTGGGTATTTCAGGAAAAAAATGTTGACCATTAAAGCCTTGGCCATCTGTTTTTCTAAAGCAGCTTATGTCTCAAAGGAAAAAGATATCGAAGAGTAATGTTTTGGTTTTATAAAGAATATGTTTTCGATTTCCTTTGGTTTTTTAAATCATAAAATTATAAATTTTCTATCTTATGTAAAATAGTAACAAACATGCAAACTTCTGCAGACTTAGTATTTTGTTGTAGTATACCAGGTTACTGATCTTATCTTTTCCTTTTAGTTTTGGTTTTCTAACCCATAGTAGTATGCTGATAGTGGAATTCCCTATTTGATTCTGCAAACTTTTCTTACAGGAAAAGTAAGTTAAAGAATATGTTTAAAGCAACCATTTGATAAGCCAGTATGATTCTATTTATCTCTGTCCTCTGTGTTTCTGTAATGGAATTTTTACAATTCCAAAAGCAATTTATTAGAACTACTGGAAATCCTTGATAAACAGATATTTGATTCTGCCACTGAGGGAGAGAAATTAAAATATTCGTTTTTCTTATGGTGGTTTGTTTTTGTTTCATGAAGAGAAATTGGTCTCATATGGCAGCATAGATGCTAATAAATAAAAGCATTATCCTTCTGTAGTCCATAGCTTACCTGCATTCAGTGGTTAATAACATTATGAGCATTCTGTAAAGTAAGCTCATGTTCAGTGTCAATGTAAATGTTAGCACCAAAATTAATTCCTCTGAAAACTGAAATTAAATGTCAAAGACAACTAGTCATAACTTAAGATGGTGAGAGTGTTTTCTTTCTAGTCAGTCACGAAGGTGTGTGTATGTGGTGATTTTGAAGTGTCATCAGGTATCTGGCCAAGACAGAGTGATTGTTAATAGTGACCTTGTCCATAGAGTTTTTAAGAAATGTTGGGTGACATTGGTGTCCTTTTTCTCATTATGAGGGCTGGCAAGTGATTAAAAAATATTGCTAAGGCCCCTTTTGTGGGATAATAGGTACTGGAATTCTGCATTAGGTTTGAGCACTAATGTATGTGAAGCCTCAATACATGCTTGGGGCTCAAGAGAACCAGGGTCAGTACATCTGCCTTTAAGTTCACCTTGCAGTAGGGCTGGAATTTGCATAATCAAAAGTTGACTATTTAAAAAAAATAGTCTGAATAGATCTCAAGGAAGAGAAATGGAAAGTTTTAGTTTTCTGGTAGTTGAAACTGAAAAACCTAAATCACTGTAGGAAACTGTACTGCTTCTGAGAAATACCTCCACAGGTTAAAAAAGATTTCAGACAGTTGCTGGGATTGTGTTCCAATTCCAGTCCTGCACCCGTTGCTATGGTAATGTCTATATCACACACAATAGGTAGAATCAGGGCAAATCATCTTTCATAGTCTTTTTGAAACTCAATTGTAAAATGATGTTCATGCCTGTCTGACAGGCTTATTGTCACCAATGGGATGATGGTGATGGCAGTAGGCATGAGGATAATTGAAGAACAGATGCAAATGTATACAATGCTGCATCTATCCCATTCTTGCTGAAGTGAAACTGGGATTTTCACTTTCTCCCAGCTATTTCAGAAACTGTATGTTCCTTACCCAACTGTTCTAATAATTTTCTGTCAGTGAAAAGACACTCTATTTCAGTTACAGTCAAAGTAAGTAATGAGATGTTCCAAGGATCTCCATGATTTAATATACTCGTTCTATCAATGCATAAGATATTATTTCAGATAGCAGATTTTTTCCTCCTATATTGCTTTTTAGACCTTTGCTTTTCTTATTTCAGATAGCAGATTTTTTCCTCCTATATTGCTTTTTAGACCTTTGCTTTTCTTGTTGTCTTTTCCCTGAAATTGCTATTTTCCGTTATCAGATACTCTTTTCTTCCTTCTTCATTGTCTTAGCTTAACCTGTTTAACTGGGTTCTTATGGATTTATACAGTGTATTTTGACTTTGTCAGAAGACTTGATTATTGATGTTGACTTGTCAGAGAACTCAACGTATCCAAAATAAGTGTTAGGTAGGGAGGCTCTCCAAGTACTTGGGAGGCTGAGCTGAGAATCCAAGATAACATTAGATTGGGTTGCAGTGTTAACTAGAGCTAGTACTTTATTCTTCCCCATCTAGTACTGTTGTCCGAAGAGAAAAGGTTACTACATATTGACGAGTTAAGTAATATTTGAGGAGTATTGTAAAACACAACTATAATGATGAATTTATTCAAAGCAAAACACCTGTACCTGAACCTTTCTTGAGTTAAGTACTTACTAGCATTTGTACTACAACCTCAGGTACCCTTATAGAGTTCATGTTTTCACTTTAGTGTTTGAAAAGACGTAAAGAATTTTCTTAATCTTTTAACATTTTAAAGGTTTCCCTTAAAATTTTTAAAGTAACCTTTTAAAAATGTATTCCTGGGCTGGGGATATGGCTCAAGCGGTAGCGCGCTCGCCTGGCATGCATGCGGCCTGGGTTCGATCCTCAGCACCACATACAAAGATGTTGTGTCCACCGAAAAATAAATATTGAAATTCTCTCTCTCTCCTCCCTCCCTCCCTCTCTCTCTCTCTCTCTCTCTCTCTCTCTCTCTCTCTCTTTTTAAAAAAAAAAAATGTATTCCTTTCTAGATACAATCATCAGCCTAAGAGTTCAGAGTAGGAACCCCACTTCCATTGATGTCAGCAAGTTGGCAAATCACTCAACAGGGTAATGAAACCCTCACCACCTCTCCTAGGGTTGTTAAGACTAAATGAGTTGAAACTACTAAAATCCTTTTACATGCAAATCCATAGTGTGTGTTCCATAAGTAATGGGATATTTTTTACATGATAGCCATTGTCATGTAAATGAAAGGATGTCTAAATGCATAACAATTTTCATAAGTTCATATTACTGGTAAAATATGAATTCTGACAATCAGTGTAATTTGATATATTTAATAATGAAGTGATTTTAGGATTTCAAAGAGTAACATTTTAACCTTCAAGGAATTTCTTTCTTTTATTTTTATTTGTTTGAGAACTGGTCTCACAAAGTTGCTCAGGGCTTTGCTGAGTTGCTGAGGCTGGCTTTGAACTTGGAATCCTCCTTCCTCAGCCTCCCAAGCCACTAGGATTACAGGCTTGTGCTACCACACCCAGCTCAAGGAATTCTTGGAATCTATTTCCCTGCTACCCTGTCACCAGGGTCTTCTTGGTTTAAGAGTTTTTCTATGTATCATAATAGGAGAAAATGGAATAACAATAATGATTTCAGAAAAGAAGTCTTGCAGCTAAGTAATTCCTAGACTTCATTACTGACATCCTTCTGAATTCTACTTTTATTCCAGCAAACCTGTCTGCACTCCTACATCACACAAACTCTAGAAAAGCATGTCAGTCCCTTAGCCTAAGAACCCACAGAGCCAAGGAGCAGGGGGACAGTGCACATTTCTGGGAAGATAGCAGCTTACATAGGGTAGCTGTTTTTGTCTTTAACCACTTCCTCCTATTTTATAACTTCCACTCTCCAAGTTGGAGACATTAAGCTGTCAGGTAAGCCACTCATATCCGGAGGTCCAGTATTATATTGTTACATAATTTAAATCAAAGCCTGTGCAACAAACATTATCCCTAGTTTACAAATGAGAAAATTGTGACTCAGAAAGGGTAAAGCACTTGCTCAAGGATGACCCATGGTTGATTCTCTCTCCATAACCTTCCAAAGCTGGAGTACTGAGAACTGATCCCTGACTATCCTCAGTATGAGTTCTACAAAAATGTAGTTATATCATAGTTGCACGTACTTAAAAATGCTATAATTTTACATGGGAGCAGAGGAAGACTGAATAAAATGTAAAATTAGAAGTATTATTTCTCTTCTTTAGTAATCCATACTTTTAACACTCTGCTTTCATGTGTGGACAGTCATGACACAGATGTCACTTGTATTAGAGGAAAGGTTACCCAGAGATCTACCTGACCCAAGCCTTTGATGATGGCCCGCTGACTAGGCACAGTGTTCAGGATCCAAGGAAAAGCTAAGCCCCACTTAGTGCTTCCAGTAAGCAAGATGGATTGGCTCTCTGCTGTGATAGAGGGTTGTTTTTAGAGTCTGGGACCTTGTCTGAGAATTCTTTGTAGTTCCAGAGAGTAAAAGGCAGAACATTTATTTCTAATGTTTCCAATCATACATAGAGCCCTTCCAGCGGGTCTTTTGAGAAGGCCCATTTAGCTTTCAATCTCCTGACAATAGCCACTGCAAACAGCACCTTTTATGTTGAAGCAGCTGCCATTTGCATTTCCCCATGCTTTCTCTTTGCACAAATTCAGCATGAGATTAGAAATAGGAATATTTAATTAGGTGACCAAATAGATTCCCTTCCCAGTTCCCCAGGAGAGCTCAATGAGGGACAGAACATTGAAAGAATAGGAAATACAAGGCTTAAATGCATTTCCCTCTCTTGTCCAGAGGCTTAAATGAGCCAGTCTCAGTGCACAGAGGGCTCCCCTTCCTCCTTTCAGGGATTGGGGGCCCACCAGGGCTCAGGCTTTCTCACTGTCTCAGCCTTCAAAGCTCTCTTGCTCTGTACTTTTCAAGGATGTAATTATCATTCATTTGAATAATTATTGCAAATATGCATGTGAAAAGATTAAGGGAGATGGCAAATATAATTTGGTAACTACGTGAAAAGCTATTCAATAAAGTCCAGAGGAGATTTATGGGTTTGCTATGTATGTTACCAAATTAACAAGATAAGAACAAAGCACATTGTGTCATATTAGACATGTTAAAGACTGCCAAGAGAGGAGCAGAGCGAAATGCATGCTCTAGTTCAAGTTCAACTTTATTGCCTGTGTCGAGAGCAGTGGGAGATGTGAGTGGGGACTGGAGGACTCTTGGCCCCTGGGGCAGGGATGCATGTGAGGGACAGGTTCTTAAAAACCCCAGAGCCCCCCTCCAAGCAGTTGTCCTCCCTGTGGCCCATTCCTTCCTTCACCCTACCCTCTCTTCCTGGTTGGGAGTTACCTGGAAAAGTAAGCATTCTCAATTCTGTCTCATTCTTCCCAGGCAGCAGTTTTCAGAGACACTGAAATCATCCAGTTGGCAGTGGCTCTGGGCAGATAGGGAAAGAGGTTGATTACTTTTGAGGGTCAGAAAAACATACAAGTCAGAAGAAATCAGGCCCAGAAGCTAGGAGGCATTGATAGAGCATCTTCTGAGTACAGAGAGGTTCAGAGTGACCTTATTATGATGTTCACAAAGCAGAGGCTGTAGGTACATTGAGGCCAGGCAACCCCTACATGTAAAGCTTAGATTTGGGATCTGTAACTAAGATTTTACAAAGGTCTCACATGAGCCTGATCTGGGGCCAGATGCATCTACTGTGGCCAGCACAATTGTTTCATTTTCCATTGGATGGCTCTGACCACATGTGTACCCTCTAATTTGGCCTCTAGCATCAGCCTCACTAATTTCATCAGGCCAGGAAAACAAGTAATATTGGGGCCAGCAAAATATATGAAAGATGTTAAATAAGAAGCAAATGGTGGGTCACAATTTTAAGGAAGATGGTCAAACTAGGGGAGGGTCAGCAGTAGGGAGGTTGCTGCAATGACCCACCCACAGCAGGACCGACTGGGGCAAGAAATCAGAGACAGTTCAGAAGTAGAATCAAACTAGGTTTTTGTCTTGGGCGATGCAATGCAAGGATCTTACCACATGGCCATCCACCACATGCCACCCCGGTGGCAGAGTGACAACTAATACCCCACTAAGAAGTACCACACCTGGTCCAGAGCTGCTGCCCAGCAAGTATTTATTCCTGTCACCACCCTGACTTTTATCTCTGGAACATTAAGGCCTCATCTTCCCAGTTCCAAGTCCCCAAATACATTCTCCAATAAGCAACCAGAATTTATTCTTTCAAAAAGAATCCCACGGATTCCCATAGAATGCTTAATCTTTTTAGCTTAATCTCTGCACTGCTCTGGATTTTATTCTCTAAGAAAGTTATCAAGGTGCAAAACACAAGGCCAAATGTATAGGCAGATGTATACTGGCTCCAGTAAAAAGAAAAAAGAAAACTGGCTCCTGTTTTAGCAGCAGCCTAAACAAACATAGTTAGTCACCTTGGACTCAGATGGAGGCAGCCTTGGGAGTTGAGAGCCCAGTCAACTCCTGATAATTTGGAGACAAGTATTCCATCCCAGGCATCTGTACTTTACACCCCCTACTTGTCCTTCCCCAGCCTGCCTTCTACCATCCTGCCGTGCTCCTGAACTTAGGCAGAGTGTGAGAGAAGGCAAGGGGTGGGAGAGACACCCAGCTGCTAGACTCACTACTCTAGCAGCTTGCTTGGAAGAAAAAACTGCAACTTCCAATCTACCCATCCTCCCTGGAGTTATCAGCCAGTGAAGGCTGCTGGGTGCCACATGACCCTTGCCTCAGTGCTGGGTGCAGTAGGAGGTACACGAGGCACTCAGGAAGGGCAGGGACCCCTGTAAACTGCTCATCCAGCATAGTTGGCACAAAGAGCAGTGCCCAGGCCCCAGGGGGTGGTCATAAATGTTTTCAGAGTAAATGGATAGCATTTGGTATTCCCTCCACTAACCCTGCCATGCACAGTTGTTTCTTAGAATTTGTATCAAGTCTCTTCATTTCTGCCTTTAGGACACTTTCTGATAACTATCCCTTGGGGCTAGGGGAGCATGCTGCCCCATGGTACCAGGACACCTGAGCAACATTGCTGTTTTAAACCAAAAGGAACTGAAAATGAGTTCTGAGCCCTATAGATTTTACTTAGGGAGAAAAACAAAATAAAAATTGAACACATATGTTATAGAGATCAATTTATTCTTTCACAGGTATAGAAATTAAAGTCCAGAGAGTAATGACTGGCCCAAAGTCAAACAGCAGAAAAACAATAAACTTAGAATGCCCATCAGACCAATACTGGGCACAACCCTTGGACCATAAGCACAGTCCACTGTGAGGACAGTGAAAAATAATGACAGAAGCTAATATAGGTCACCTTCAGCTTGGCTCAATCACCAACCAGATAAAAAGCAGTGACAAAGAAACACATGGACTTCAGGGTATGCAGTCCTGAGCACACCCACTGGGGCCTGCCAGTTTCTCTTCCAGGCACCCTGCGACCCAGCCACAGCAGGGGTGAAGGAAGGAATCCTCTAGGTGAGAATCTAAGCTGGCTGCTGCCTTCTGTATTTTGAGCCTGGGGAAGTGTTTGCAAATATCACTCAGGTTTCTTTCTTTCTCTGCCACCCCTCGTCTGGTCATTTCTGCACTTCATTTCTTCTAGTCATCTGTCACACTGAAGGGGCCAGGGCTGCAGGCCACAGTCCATAGTGCAGCCTGGCCTGGTCCACCATGACTGTATTCACCTGCAGGTGCAATCTAGATGGAGCCAAGGCAAGACCTGTGCATAGGTAAAACTGTTCTCTGGACAATGGCGCTCAGGGCTCCCAACCACGCTGCTATTGGTGTTTAGGGCTGGGTAATTCTTTATGATGGGAGACTATCCTTGCATTGTAGGATGTTTCCCAACATCCCTGGATTTTACCAGCTAGATGCCAGAATCACACCATCTTAACAATCAAAAATGTCCTCCAGACTTGTCTCCTGGGGGCGGGGGGGTGGGGGGGGCGGTCTCTGGGTGTACAGAAAGCACATACTGTAGGATAATGGAGAGGGACCAGAGTGCATGGGTGTCTAAGAGCAGAAGTACAAGAGGGACAATCTGGCACTCCCAAACTCACGGATAAGTCAGTTTGATCACTGTAGCAGAGTCACAAATGCTCAGTGCCAAGGTTTGCATATGGTTTGAGTTTGTCCCCCCAATGTTGGTTGTGCTAAGGCTTGATTTGACAGTGTTGAGGTGGTGTCGCTTTAAAAGGTTGGGCCTAGTGGAAAGTGATAAGGACACCATCTAAGGAAAGTAGTGATGTAGCTCTCGCAAGAGTAGGTTTCACCCACCCAAAGTGTCAGTTACTCCCTTTTGGTTTCTCTGTCAGGGTCCCAGCTGGGGGACCCTGATGAGGAAGCTGGAGCCATGATGTTTCAACCCTCCAGCCACCACAAGCATAAGCCAAATAAACCTCTTTACTTTTATGACGTACCCAGGTCAGTTAGTCTGCTAACACTACACGAAATGGACTCAGACACTCATGGAATATTCCCTGTTTCCCAACTGCCTCAAAGCTAGGAGGAATTGTGTGACTAGTTCTAACCTTGAAATATGAGCTGAAAGGACAGTGCCACTGTGGAGCCAAGGGAGGAGGTGAGCATGAAGTCTCTCAGGAAATGGGGGGCAAGATTCCCCCAAACTAACGAGAGCAAAGAAAGGGCCTCAGGTGGGTGGGCCAGCATCAGCCTGGGCATGCAGCCTCACCTCTGATTGACAGAAAGGGAGAGAGGGAAGAAAGGCATTTCCCATGGGGGCTGGAACCCAGGTGCAGACACAGGGTGGCCTCACTGGGACACACTGGGCTGGGAAGTGGAGAGGACTAGCTGGGTCGCCACCGTCCAGTCTGATGTCAAAGACCAGAGAAAGGTGTGATGTGGTCTGCCACAAGGCAGATTGGGTGACAGCAAATTTTAGGAATTCTTGTTTGTTGAGCAAAAGAAGCAGAACTGAAGAGTACATGCTGAACAACTTGATTACTTATATAAAGTACAAACCAGATGAAACACACCTACCCCATTAGGATTCAGACTGGTGCTGACTCTTGGAGGGGGGCCCAGGGCCTGAGAGAGAACACCAGGGGACAGTTGGGGGCTTGCTGCTCTGGTTGTCTTTTGCTGATTACACAGATATACGTACAACTTATTAGGATTTCCCATGCTGTTCCCTGGTCTACAAATGTTTGTCTTTTACATTTCTAAGAAAAATTTATACAATTCTCTGACTCCATCTTTATTAAAAAGTCCAGTTAAATGTTTATTTGTGCTTTGTGTTCTGTAAGGTTTTATCAAAGGAGAGCTTCATGTGCCTTTTGGATTCTCTTTATAAAATCACCATTTCAAGACTGACATACAGCTGGCATTGATTTATCTTGTGTTCTTCTTAGAACCAAAATGACTATAATCCATAACCATTTCTTTCTCCCCAAGGCTGTGAACTAGAAAAGGATATTGATTTGTAAGAGTTACTCATTCCGACCAAGGAATGTTTGCCAGCCCCAGTTTAGCAAAGGCCATCCAGCTGACTCATCCAGCCTTGAGAACATTTGGTGCTTCTGGAGTTTGAGGGGAACAAGAAATAAAACTCCTTCCCTCAGCCAAGTGCTCCTGGATCATAAGTGGAGTACCCAATAGAGCAGCCTCAGTTTTACCTGGGAACTTGCTAGAAATGTAGATTGTTTTTTTAGTTGTAGATGGACACAGTACCTTTATTTTATTTATATGTGGTGCTGATGATCGAACCCAGTGCCTCACATGTGCTAGGCAAGTGCTCTACCCCTGAGCTACAGCCCCAGCCCCTAGAAATGCAGATTCTGGAGCCCCATCCCTGACCTGCTCAATCAGAATCTTTGGGCACGGAGCCCAACCATCTGTTTTTTGTTGTTGTTTTTTCTTTAACAAATCTTCCATGTGATTCGAATGCACATGAAAGTGAGAACCACTGTGCTAGGTCAACTGAGAAATAGAGCAAAAGAGTAAGCAAGTGAAGGCTATCCCCTTGAGCGTTGCTAAAACTCACGCTGGAAAATGTGGGCTTTGTAGCAACCGGGCTTCTTCCCTAATACTGACCCTGTAGGAGCCTGGCCTGCCTCTGTATGACAATGGCATGGAGGAGCTGTGGGCTTCCTGCAGACAGCTGGCTTCCAAAAGGAAAATTCAAGAGAAGGAAAGTGCTGTACAGGCTCCTCTTCAAATTCACCAAAATCCCATCTCCCTGGAAAGGGAGGAGTGAACCACCAGGGCAGGGCTGTTGTGCTGGTAAGTGTCAGACCTACACTGGAGGGAAACTGGCTGGGGAATGTGTTCCTTAAGGGCAGATGTGGACTATTTGTGATTTAAGTGAATAGCTTTCCTCCCCTTTGGTTGTGATATGGATCAGCTTTGCTCATAGACAATTGGAGACAGTTTGACAAGGACATAAGCCTAGCAGTTTTAAGGGCCAAGGATGCTCTGCATGGCCCCACCTGGTCTGGTGGCTCTGGTGGTTTGTGAGTGAAGAAAGTGGCTTCCTGTTCTGAGGCTTCAGCTTTCCACCTGTCTGTCCCAATGACGAGCATAGACTGAAGTCCTTCTGTCCTGGGCAGAAGCGAGACACAAAGACAGCCAGCCAGCAGGATGTGAAAAGTGAGAGCTGACTATGTCCTCTTTCCTTGGAAGAAGTTCAACCTGGTACTTGTCATTATTTTGACAATTCATTTTTAAGTATCTGAACATGAGCAGTCTTTTTATCACTCCCTTCTGCTTCTCATTGCCCATTCTTGCTGTCTCATGACTTGCTCTTTAGCATTAAAAATAGGCTACCCTTCCCAAAGGAGGACTTTATGAATAGAAGTAAATTTAGATGTAGAAATCAGTCCAAACATATCATTTTACAGTAGAGGAATCAGAGGCCCAAGAATTGGAGTGACTGAGCCAAGTTCCAGCCACTCATTAGTAACAGAGCCCACACCCCACACCCAGCTTTAACACCCACAGGCTGAGAATCCTCAATCTCCTGCCACTGTGGATTATTCAGCATTACCGCTAATTAGGCTTATCTCTTATGACACTATAACCAGAAGCCACGGATATGTTTCCCCTTCTCTTTCCTAATAATTTCTTCTTGTATCACTAGTCCCAGCCAGAAAAAGCTACGCATAGAAAGGGTTTTCAAAAGTGGCCTCCTGTGGGACTCTGCTGTGGAAGACAGACTTTATCCTTTGACCCAGAGGCTCAAGTTCTCCGAAGAATCTATTAACAGGTGGAAGTAAGAACAGAGGTGACTGTCTGCTCAGTGGCTCAGAGGGCTCAACCAGATGATTTCCTTAAGTCTCTTCCAGTGTGTGGGTGTGTATTTAATACACAAAAAGTACTCTTTCAAGTGCTGCAAACCCTTGCTGAAGGACTTTCCAGCTTTCAGCTACATTGCATTTCCTGCTTCATGACTGAATAATTTTATGCCAAATTTGCTTATGATTAAGGAAAGGTCTGGTAAGAAACCATAACAGAGTATGTGATTGTGGTCTTAAGTCACACAAATGATGATAACCAGAGATTTCAAATGAATTGTGAGAGACCAGTTTGAATAAATATCCCTTGACTTTAGACAAACAGTATTATATCTGCCAAATAAAGCATTATCTTCTTATAGGTCCCCTGTAGGAGGAGATTGTCCTTAAAACAACCAGACTTAGTACCCTTGAAAACCTTTAGTGACAGATGGAAAATTCTGTTTCATGTTGTCATATCTGTGTGAGTACCTGCAGCAGAAAACATTCTTAAAGAACATGAGTGACTATCAAAATAGCTGACTCATATCAAACTCTCACCCAATCCTCTAAGCTTCAGTTCTCGGGCTTTCAAACCTGAAATGCCAGGATCAGTGCCATCTCTTGAATTAATAATGCCACTTCATGTCCCAGGCCTTCCACTGTAGTCTCCTTAACCCTTTCTCCGACCACTGCCCAACTCCAGACTAACACTGTGAAATCAGAGGAGATTAGAACCTAAGATTGGGCAGGCAGGCCCCACTGGTCAGGAGGCCAATTCCTTGAGAGTATAATTGTCACTGCCTACCATGAGGATGAAGAGTCAAATGGAAAGTAAGATGCACATTGATGTTAGACTGTATTTATTGCTACATTTATATACAATTATACAAACAGCCCAGACAGGAAAGGGTGTGTTGCATCAATTTCTTCAGATTCCACACAGTGCACATGGAAACAGAGCCGTGCACCACTGAGTTAACTCTCAGATCAAAGCCAAAAAGTCACACACATTTTTTTTTTAAGTGGAAAATTTTGGAAAATTCTCCCCATAGATTCCTCCTTACAAGCTAATCATGCAGAAACAGTGGGTTCTCAGAAGCTGATGTCTGAAGGCATTTGGGGGACAGTGCCTTGAAGACGGGTGCCATGGATGCTGGCTTGGGACTGCAGGGTGCAAGGCAGAAGTCCCAAGTCCGGGCCCATTTCCTCAGGTCTGTCCCTAGGAAAGGCAATCAAGACAGGTTTGGAAAGAGCAAGAAAGGGAAAACCAACAGCAATAGGGATGAGGAGAAGAACCATCAGCAAGAATCCTGGTTGAGGGAATACTGGTCCATCGAGTTCCAGCTGAGATTACAGACTTTGAGGAATGTACACATTCAGAACAGGGCTGTCTTGGTATGTCCTTATCCTAACGCTTGCCATGTGTGAGCTGCCAGGGACCTGCATGAAGACACAGAAAGTCAACAGCAAAGTCACTAAGAAGAAAACTCAGTCATTACCAGAATGGGACCGCAAAATGCATGATCCTGAATGCCTTCTCCATGTTCTGTCAGTTAACATTTGGCCCCAGGGGTGTTGGTCAGTGAGCTATGAAGGGGAATGGAATGACCACAGGCTGCAACAGAATAAGGGTGACTCCACAGACTCCTCACTTGGGCCTCCACCCAGCAAGGATGACTTTTGGGCTCAAAAAGAGTCTAGCCTAGTGGACTTTGTATTGTTTCAGAATTAGAGGCAGGTGTAAGGTTGTAGCATAAACATGTTCACATCACAGTCACAAACCTTTGTGACATGAATCCTAAGAGAAGTAGTTGAGCAGCCTGTGGGTATGTGTGCCCAAGAATGAGCTTACCCTTTTATATCAGCTCCCCATCCTGCCTCAGGCTACTTCACATTTCAAGAATCCAGGAGAAAGGACACACAGGTCAGGTCTACCTGGCCTTGTAAACTAAAATCAGCCTAAAGCCTCTGAAAAAAGACAGGCCTGAAGGTTGAGAGCCAGAAGTCTGTGTCTGAATATACTGGCTGCACCAGCCTCAGGGCTGATTAATAATTTGGATACCATCTGGTCCTGGACCTGAGGGGGTGCTATCCTGAAGAAACCAGTCAGCTCTATCTTGTCTGTGGCTTTAGATGTCACCTCTAATTCCTCACCACCATGATCCCACAGGCCCACTCAGGATGACAGCACCGTGGGAAAGGCCTAAGGGTGGCAGGAGGACTAGAAGAACACTCAGAAGTCCCTTTCTTTTCCTTGGGTCAGTAACATTATAATCAACCATGGAGGAGCCCGGTAACCCTTCCAAGGCTGACAACTACATGACATTTCAGGCTGAAGGATGTGACAATTGCCAACTCCCTCGCTCTCTTCATAAATTCATCTCTGTATAATTCGAAATCTGTCATTTGAGCTTGACTTTCCTGGTGAGTCATGCAGAAATTGTCTTTTCCTACTTATGATGACACTAGCTCAGAATCAGACTCACTCAAAGGATTGACTCTAAAAAGGAAAAACATAACAGATGAAAGTCAATGAGGGACGATTATAAAACATTAGGTGAATTTTAATTTGGGGAATTTTTCTAATCAAACAAAATGGAGTGTGTTACATAAATGAAATTTCCTCATTGAAATAAAGATTTAAAGATTAGAAGCTAATCTGTTCATAGCAATCTATGAAACGTTAAGAATGTGTTTTAGGGCTGGGGTTGTGGCTTAGTGGTAGAGCACTCACTTCACACATGTGAAGCGTTAGGTTCGATCCTCAGCATTTATAAAGATAAATAGAATAAAAAGTTAAAAGTAAATAAATAAAATAAAGGTATTGTGTCCATGTACAACTAAAAAAATTTAAATGTCTTTTAACTAAGGATTTTAGTTCAAATACTACCTGAATTATAAATTCATAATCAACTACACCCCTTTCAAAATGAGCCTTTCACAGCCCTTTGAGTGGATTTTAAAAAAGTGCTGGTGGTGCTAAGAGATGCCAAAGATTCTAACATGACCTTCGCCTCATTTCAGAGCAATCCAAAATTCAAGGCCAAAGAAGCAAATTATTTCTAAAAATCCCCCATATTATGTGAACACATATAACCATTTTTTTTCCTGTCACATGAAAAACATCTAAAAAATAGTATTGTAGGAATGGACACTTATTCCAAATCTTGAAGTATTATTGCAAATATATCACATTTAGCTAGAGTGACCCAGTGTCCTGGCAGGTCTACTGGGAGGGTGGGCTAGTCCTGGCAACAGCTACCAGTTGTACTTACCTGGTCAGGGAGCCTTCGTCCTATTACATTTGCTTTATACTGCTTTGGCAAGATCGCATCTGGAACAAGGCATACAACTTGGGTCCCCACCTTTCAAAAGAGACATCAAAAAGTTAGAAAGCATTTGGAAAAAGAACACAGAAGAAAATAAAACAGGGGAGGGGTGGGTAATGGACTGCCTGCCCTGTAGTCTGGAATGCCAGGAACACCTCTGAGTATCATCAAGCCACTGGGTAACTAAATTGCCAGACTAGACTCTTTCCTAATCTTTAGCCTCTTTTTTTTAAAAAAAAAATAAATAAATTCACATTTGAAACTACACTATTAGAATATAGAAATAAGAGTAACTAAATTGCTCCTTAAAATAGGTGCTAGAATATCCCTAAGAGTTGTAGCAACTCTCACAATCAGTTTCACAAGATGAACAGGTCTCAAAGCCATAAATATCAGAACTTCAGGGTATTGTGCTTTAGTAGATTTTATATGTTATTTCGAGTTCTCTCTTGATTAATGAAGGCACTTCTGGAATTTCCTTCAGGTAACAACTAGGCTTACAGAAGAAAGTACTTTATGGTGCCTACTTTGAAATTAGTAGTTGCTATATTTGAATATATATACTATCTGCCTGCCACAGGACTGGGGTGGGTTAAGACAAACAAAATGACCTCCCAGGTAGCCACATTGGCATCCCAGGGGCCACAGAGAACAATTTGAGCCCCACTTTCTCCACTCTGTCTTCCTTAGTCGATTCATCTGCCGCTCTCAGATGCAGCCCTTAGAGAGACCAACCAGAAAACAAAAGTAAGACTAAGGCAACAAAGAAGCTGCTGGACTGGCCAACTGGTTTGTCAGTTCCTGGACTGGGGAGAATCATGCTTACAGTGTTTTCCATACTAGTAGGTAAACAATCAGAAGTCAGTTAGTCAGTCTCTGTCTTCTGCATAGATTATGTACCAAAAGCATGTCTGGGCTGGCTTGTTTTCCTCTGAAAACTGTCACAGATGGTGGCTCTGTTTCCAAGTAGTTTAACCTATAATGAAAAACTGAGTCTGCGTAGTAAAATACTTTAGAAACCTCAAATTTGTGAAAGCTGGTAATAAAGGAACAAAGATACAATGAGACTTATTAATAGTTTTATAACTTTAATTGAATACTTGAGCTTGATGTTCAACTGGGTAGAATTAATTAGAAGATGATTAAGTAGTATTTGAAATTTAAGAACATTTTAAAGGGAAGTATTTTCAAGGATTTGGGAAATTAGCAGAGCGGACCCTTTATTCTACATCAAATTATACAGTTGTATTTTTTCTTTAGTTGCCAGTTCTACTCTCACCATGATTAACCACTACTGAAGTAGATTTAGATTCATAAAGGGACAAATTGTGAGAGGAAGAGCTAAGAAAGGAAAAAAGAAGTGATTTTCATGAATATACTGAGAAAACGTAGAAGAGTAAAATAAAGGAGGATGAGGGAGCACAGTGGATAAAAGGCACAAGAAAGAAAACAAAATTAAAGAAGTTAGCAGTGATAAGAGGAAGCTGCATGTATACATTTCCCTGAAAGAGAAAAACAAGGTCAAGACAGAAATTTCCAAAGATTGCCACCAGGTGGTGCTATGAGATTAAGCTACTCAACAGCAACAACTGATGGGGATTGAGGTGGGGAGACATATAGACACCAGAGGGCAAAATATTCCCAGTACCCAGGGCTCCGGATTTGTGGAGTGCTGCGCATGGTTGTATCAAGTTATTCCAGGAACATAAACTTGGCTTAACATTAGAAAATATATCCAGATCAGGATGTTAACAAAATTTTTAAAGCACCCAATTATCTCAATATACATAGCAGTTACATTTAATAAGTTTTAAAACCTCCCTTAATAACTAAAAAAAAAAACTCTTAGAAAAATAAGTATATACTTATAAAAGAACGTTTCATTAATCTGATAAGGGTCATGTGCCAAAAACCCAGAACAAACGTAATTAGTGGCATAATGTTAGAAGCATACCTGTTAAGTCAGAAGTGAGACAGCACCTGTGTTCAACATTATACTGGAAGTCCCAGCCAGTCAACTCAATAAGAAAAAGAATGAAAAGCTTAAGTAAGGGAAGAAAGATTGAAAACTCATTATTGCAGAAGATGACTGGGTGAAAAGCCCAAGAGAACTTATAAGTTATTAGAAAAGAAATTAGAATTTGAGCCAAGGATAATGGCACATGCCTATAATCCCAGCAACTCAGGAGACTGATGCAGGAGGATGGCAAATTTGAGGCCAGCTTCAGCAACTTAGCAAGACCCTGTCTCAAACTAGAAAATAAGGACTGAAATGTAGGCACATAGCTCAGTGGTAATCCTCTCCTGGGTTCAATCCCCAGAGTCCCCATCACCACCACCTTCAAAAATGCGCAAATTTTCTTAATTTAAGCTAAGAAAACAAAAAGAAATTAAATTTCTCTACATTAGTCACGAAATAGTTTTCAAATATAACTCCTAAAAAGATAGCAAAATAACAATTTAAAGGCATTAAGGAAGACATCAATAAATGGAGAGAGAGAGAACTATGATTAATATTGTACAGATATAATTTCTTCCCAACTAATCTGTTCATTTTCTACCAGAAGTCTCCAAATTTTTTCTCATACAATATAAACTAGGTCTAAAATTTATGTAGAACAATGAGCCAAAACCAGTTAGGAGCTTATTATCAAAATAAAGTGGACAAACTTCTATAGAGAGCTCAACCAGATACTAACCCCTTAAAATCTATAAAAGCTAAGGCAGTAGTAGCTAAGACAGAAAGGTATTGACCCCAGGCTGGACACATGCCTAGGAGTCACAGAACAGAGAAAAGGAGCCAAGTGGATGCAGCCCATAGGGAGAGGACAGCGGTAAAAGCAGCCATCAGTACATCAACCATACACAAAAGTTCTTCTGAGCTAAAGAGTTAGATGTAAAAATAACCAAACTTTTAGGAAAAAAGCCAAACACTTTTATATAAAAATATAGGAGAATATCTTTATGATCTCTAGAGGAAGAGGAATGTCTTAAAGACACATGGGGGTTAATCCCCATAAATATATGGAGACAGATTTACAAATTAAGCTAAAAGAAAATTTAAAATTTTCATCCATCAAAAAAATCATAAGTGGCGCACACCTGTAATCCCAGCAGCTCAGGCAGATGAGGCAGGAGGATTCAAAGCCAACCTGGAGCAACTCAGTGAGGACCTAAGAAACTTGGACCCTGTCTTAAAAGGAAAAAAAAAAAAAAAGCGGGGGGCGGGGCTGGGATGTGCCCCTGGATTCAATCCCTGATATGGTTTAAAAAAAGCAAAAAGACAAGACATGGAAGGAAACATCTATAAAACACTTAAATGTCAAAAGATTAGTAACCAGAACAGGAGGAAATTATCTGAACTGATCAATTAGAGGTAAACAAGCAGTAGAAATATGCTATTTGCTACTAGAAATCAGGCAAAAAAACAAAAGTCATTCCAAAGACAATGAAAGTCTCATAAATATAAGAAAAGTTTTCAACTACATCAGCAATCAGGAAAATGCAAGTGGTATTCAACAGTAACTATTGACTGGTAAAGGTGTGGGTAAATCCTTACTTTGGGAAATATTTGGATAGTTATTTAGTAAAGATGGAGATAGTTATTTAGTAAAGATTGTCTACTTGACAATTCCCCTCCCTTGGGCTCTGCCATAGAAATAGTATTGCTCACATGCAGGAGTAGATATGAATAAAAGACAATGGTATTTATGATCTTATTGTTTATAAATTTCTTTAAAATACTGAAAACAGATGGAGCATGGTGGTACATGCATGTGGAATCCCAGCCCCTCAGAGGCTGAGGCAGGAGGATCAAAACTTCAAAGCCAACTGCAGCAACTTAGCAAGGCCCCAAGTAACTTAGCAAGATCTTGTCTCAAAATAAAAAATAAAAAAGGGCTGGAGATGTGGCTTAGTGGTTAAGGGCCCCTGGGTCCAATACCTGGTAGCAAAAAATAAAAATAAAAGATAAAAAAATCCACATCTATTAGGGGAATGGATAAATTTTAGTACATTCATAAGTAAATGTACAGCAGTGAAAATGAATTAACCACAGCTACAGACATCAAAATATGTGTATGTGTGTAATGAAGTTGTTAGGTTCATGTGTGTGCAAGACTGGAAATTATATTGCTTGTGAATACAAACACAGTAAAAAAAAAAAAAAAAGCAAAGGATGACGTAATCAAGAACACCAAAGCTACTGGCAATGGAGTATTTTTAAAACTGATACATTGGTATCTCTTTTGTATATATAGTATAATCCTTTCTATTTCTCCTAGGCACATTTCTTTCTCTAACACTGTTGTAAACCAATCTTTATTTTTTTAAATGTTTAAAACAAACAAAAAAATGATGGGAAAATACTTAATAGGTGGAGCAGTTATGAATTTGGTTCCAATGAGCTTTGGTCTTTGAACCATTCGAATTTCAAGTCTTACACCATCTTTGTAGAAAAATCAATAGTCACTGTAGGACACTGATTAAAAGGAGTAGCTGTGCCATCTCGTGGCAGGGGGTGCTCGCATCTCTCTAAATCATGACTCTCATAGTGAGGTCCCAAGATGGCAGCATTGCTTCACCTGTCAGAAATACTAATTTGTGGCCCCCCACCAACACTTCCTGAATGAGAAATTTATCCTGAAGTCTGTGTTTAAAAAGCCCTCCATGTGCAACCACTCTGAAAAGCAGTACAGAGATTCCTAAGAAAACTTGGAATGGAACTACCATTGACCCAGCTATCCCACTGCCTGATTTATACCCAAAGAACTTAAAATCAACATACTATAGTAACACAGCCATATCAATGTTTATAACAGCTCAATTCACAATAGCTATACTGTGGAACCAACCTAAGTGTCCTTCAACAGATGAGTGAATAAGAAACTGTGGTATTCAACAGTAACTATTGACTGTATGGAATATTACTCAGCCTTAAAGAAGAATGAAATTATGGCATTTGACAGTAAATAGACGGAATTGGAGAATATTATGCTAAGTGAAAGAAGCCAATCCCAAAGAACCAAATGCTGAATATTTTTTCTGATATGTGGATGCTAATTCACAGTAAGAGGGAGGGAAGAATAGAGATGTATTGGACTAGACAGAGGGGAGTGAAGGGAGGGAGGGGGAATGGGGGTAAGAAGGATAGTAGAATAAATTGGATGTTATTACCCTATGTGCATATAGGATTACATATCATGTACAACCAGATGAATGAGGAGTTATATTCCATTTACATATGATGTGTCAAAATGTATTCTACTGTCATATGTAACAAATTAGAACAAATTAAAAAATAACAAAGCCCTCTAACTAATTGTGATGCATGCTAGTTTAAATTTCTGCTGAAAATTTTTTCAAAGTGTACAAAAAATCCCCTCATTGCAAGAAAATAAGACCCTACTATGATCACATCAAACCTCTAAATAGCTGAGAAAACCATGCCACTGCCCTAGGAGGAACAAGACTGCTTCTTTAATCCTTGAATTTAGGGGTCAGCAAACTGTCTTATCAATCACATCTGGCTTCCCACCTGTTTGGGTACTGACAATGATTTAAGAATATTTTTTACTTTTTCCCCCCAAATCAAGACTTTCATGACAATGAAATCGTGTGAAATTCAGATGTAAGTGTCTGCAGATGAAGTTGCATTGGAGCACTGGCCTGCTCACCTGTTCACACAGCCTGTAGCTGCCGTTATGCTGTAGCTGCAGAGTTATGCAGCTGAGGCAGAAACGATTTGGTACCAAGTAAAAAATACTTAGAATTGGACCTTTCATAAGTAGTTTGCTAATCCTTCTCTACTTTGATAACAAAGAATCAACCAATCTAGAAAAGCAAAATATAGGCAACTATGGTGACTTTCCTCTTAAAAATGTTAATTTTAATTCCACAGGCAAAAATGCATTTTCCTGACTGGAATCCTGGCTGAAAGTGCGGCACACCAACCTCATCTCTTGGACCTCAGCCAGAGGCCACCTTCCTCTTGGCTCCCTTTCTTGTGCTTCAACTTGCCAGACAAGAGCCTTCTTCCCTCTCATCTACAACCTCTTGAATTTCCTCCAGACTCAGTTGACTTCGCGTCATTACTAATACATTTTCTTTGTGCCCCCCAAAAGCCTACTTCTTTCCACAACCATCTTCACTTCTCTAGGTTTCTAAGATCTCTTGAGCACAGATCCTTCTTTGGATTTGGGGGCATTTAACAGATAATAAAAAGATGCTGTCTCTCCCCTGCAAGAATAAACCACACATTTCAACTTTGTATCTGAGCTATGTCCCCCTGCCCTTGTGCAGTGCAGAGCCCCCGACTAGCCCCAGCCAATAAGAGCTGAATGAGACCCGTGTTCCACCTGACAGGTCTGGTCTTGGGCTCACTGCTTGCTCTCCATTCAATTTAAACTTAAGATATGACATATTCATCTTGGCCTCTAATTAATGGATACATTCACTTTGAGTTTTGCAGACACTGAAAGCTTGCAAAGAGCATGGAAACATGTCTCCTTTGGCTTTAAATTAGAAATGTGGTTGGTTTTGCACACACACACACACACACACACACACACACACATGCATAGACATGCACTCTTCTACCTCAAAGGAAACCAGAATCCAAATGCAGACTCTGCCACCATGGTTGTCTTTAGGCTGTTTACCTGAACTGTGAAATGAAAGGATACGCCTACCTTCAAGGATACCAGCAGATTTGTGACATCTTTGTGTGGATTAGGAAAAGGTGCTCCTTCTTCCAGGTACATGCAGCCCTGTCTGGCTCTAGGGTACATGGCTGAAGAGTACTGGACCAACTAAGTTTGTACTTCTATCCTTACACATCTGCACCATCTGTCCCACGATCTTCTTTGAATTTACCTTTTCTTAGCTTAACTCTGGCAGCAATATTTTTGTCTCCCAGGGTCACACTACTCAGCAGACATCTGGCCTAGACCCTAGAGGTGTCTTACCAGGACTTAGGAAGCTCCTTGTGGTCTGGCCCCTTCCAAATTCATCTTCTGCACTACTCTCCTCTGGGTTCACTTGCCTCTGGACATGCTCCTTTCTTTTCCTTGAACAAGCCCAGCCCTGACGGTCTTTGCTGATGCCATTCTCTCTGCCTGGAATACTTCACAACAGATTGTAAAGGTATCTAATGGGCCTCTTCTGGCAAGCAGATGTGTCTGGTCAGGCTCGCAAAGCTTTTTTAAAATTTTTCAAAATAGTTGACATGTTAAATTTGGCAGATTTCATACAAAGTTATGTTTCAACTTAATATCTGTGAATGCTTTTCTTTGAAAGCTGTTTTCTGGCTTATCTTGGAAGGCCGGAGGGTATGGCAACACTGGGCCTTCCGCATCGTAAGAGCTAACAGCACGTCCCCTTGGACGGGGTCTGAGACTCCTGGGTAGAAAGTACTCCCAGCCAGTCGCACCTCGCATTACCCCTCTGGCATTTGCATCTACCGTCTTGTTTTAAACAGAGGAAGAAGAGGAGATAGCCTTCTTTCCCTTCATGTGGCAACTTAGACATACATACCTCTATCTCGCAGAGGCTTTTCCTGACCTTCGATCCCTGATTTTCATCCTTACTTTTTTCCTACGTCTTATTTCCTGTTCATAGCATTAAATGGATATAAAAATCACTTTGATAAGATGGTTGAATATTGGCAATTTCACGATTCGACCTAATACTACAATTTGCGACTTATTATTTTGTTTGCTGGTGTTTTGTGTCTTTCCTTCTGAAGGTCAGTTCATTAGGGCAAAGGCCTAGTCACTGTGATGTCCTGGATGACTAATACTCCGCACCTGGTAGGCTCTAGGTACTAAAATGTTTAGATAAATAAATGGAAGGACCTCCCTTACCCCCTCACCCCCCACCCCCGCACCAAGGTTGGTTAGGGCCAGAGCACACCCAAAATTCATATTAACCTCTCCTGAGGTCTCTGAAAGTAGCCCAGATTATAAATTAACTTCCTAACCCACAGCTCCAGGCAATCATGCTGTATTATTCAGTAGCACCTTATACACAGTGGTAGAGCTGGCTTTGGTCCTAAAACCTACCAGTCTCCACCACCTGGAGTTCTGGGTTCTAGCACTGGAAGTTACTCCCAAATTGTACATCCAACTGAGATGTTCCCTCAGCCTGACATCGAGGTTGAAGTGGGAATAACAACTTACCACTGCACTAACCTCTCCAGCCTTGCCCATGTTAGCAAGAGGCTGATTGATCCCTAGCTCTTTGTATCTCTTGTTTGTTTGTTTTTGTCACAATTATTTCTCTTCTGTCTCCTCAGCTACACTAAGGATGATGTTTTAACTTATCTATGAATCTCTAAAGCCTAACTTCAAACATATAATAAATCTTTAATCAAAGAAATTATTTGAATGTATTAAATCATTCAAATGTCATATGGAGCATATTTAACCTATAAGGTAAATAAGGAAACAGATTCATTTCATTAGGAATAATCCTGTGGACTTGGGCAGGGGTGCAGAATAAGACTTGTACCAAAGCATACCAGCTTTGGGCATCTGGAGCTGACAGAGGGCTCTGCTAGACAGAGCATTTTTCTGTTCTTTGGGATATAAGAATTCATGTGTAGGTTTGGGGAAAACACATTTCAGGAGACACTGTACAGTGAAGTGATAACTGTTTTAATTCCAATGATTTTCTTGTTTCCCAAACCTGTGTGCATTTTAAATATCATGACAGCTTTTCCCATGGCTCTGGTGGTCACAGGCTATTGAGCCTCTGGCCTGTCTTTGGTTCTCCCTGGAATGCCCTCTCGGCCCTGACAGTACTTCGGTGCTGGTGCTCACCAAGGTTCTGGACTGAACTCACTGCTTCTTTACTTACTCTTTCTTTGGGGAAACCCAATATGACATTCCATCTGTATCCAAGCTCAATTATCCAAAAAGAACTAACACAGGCCTCCTCCCCTCATGATCTTCTAGTGTTTTATGACACCACCTTCAGAACTCATACATTTTCAATACAAATTGGGCATTCCAGGACACTCCCGTCTTCTTGTGCCTTGATTTGGGTGCATACGTAGTTCCTCCTACCTGGACAGTTTTCCTGTCTTTAACCCCCTGATTAAGAAGAGTTCATCCTCAAAGACTGTCTTAGGGATATTCTCTTCCAGGAAGTCTTCCTGGGGCCCTCAGCAAGTCTAGGTGCCTTCCCTCTGAGTGCCTAATCATGTAACTAACTGTTCATTTAACCAACAGTGAGAAGCTGTCTATAACACACACTGTTCTAGGCACTGAGTGTATATCACTGTCCCAGAGTACAGTGCCGGCCTCCTGGAGCTTACCTCCACCCCCCACCCCCACCCCCCCTCCCCCGCCACAGAGGAAACAGACAACAAACAATAACAGGGCAGGTACTCTGTAGTCAGATGGTGCATGTGGTAACAACAGAAAAGAAATGGGTAGGATATGAGGGAAGTCACCACATTAACTCAGATAGTAAGAGAAGGCCTCACTGAGGTAACATTCAGGCAAAATCCTGGAGGTGACAGAAGTTAGATTGACTGGTTTAAAGCATAACAAGAGTGTGACTTCTACTTAACAAAGAAGGGGAAATCAGCAGATGAGATCCAAGAGCTACAACAGGGGACCAAACTATATTAGACTATGAATGGTTATTAAGAAAGATATGCTTTTACTCTGAGATTGGAAATTTCTGGAGGATATATAGCAGAAAACATATGATCTGATTTACGTGCTTAAAGCTGTGTTTTTAAAAAAAAAAAAAAACTATAAAAGAGCAAGAGAAGAAATCAAGAAAATGGAATGGAGGCTATGATAATCCAGACACTCCTGTGGGTAGAACATGGTGAGCTGGTGGAGCATGGGGGAGGATGTTGCAAATTCTACATTTACTCTAGATACTAAAGTAAGACATTATATTTCAAAGTTAATGAGAATGAACTATCTGTTTGTAACTTAGATTATCCAAAGATTATATCCACCCAGATTCAAAAGCCTTTATAGTCTAAAAGTTGAGAACTAGTCTACATTTAAAACTGAGGAAAACAAGCAAAAGGAAGGAAAAAGTTTGCAATATCATTTAGACATAAGCAGATGAACCACATCATTCCTGTAGCATAAAAGCTAAGTTGATGAGCAGAATCAAACACAGTTCTCAACTTTTAAAAATCCCATAGAAATTCAGACAAAATGAGCTGTTCAAAGTTGTTGCAGCCAGTAAATAACTGTGTATGTGTGTTCTAAGATAATCTTCACTGTGTTTAGTTGATTAAACCCCTTTTATAATAATCTGAAAGAACTGGTTTTCTAAACCCTAAAAACCTCTTGGAAAAAAAAAACCTTCAAGCTGGGCACAGTGGTACATAGCAGCAACTTGAGAGAATTGGTGGTAACAACAACAACAACAAAACAACTTCAAGTTTCTTCTAGTCACATTGTTAGGATCATCTGGGAGCACAAAGATTGACAGAACTATAGTTACATGCACCACAGAGGAAACAGCTTTTCAACTACAAATAAGAATTAGTAATTCAAAAGTTCATAGATATTAACCATAGTTAGGCAGTGTATTTTTTAAAATATGTTTAGTTGTCAATGGACCTTTATTTTATTTAATCTATATGTGGTGCTGAGAATAGAACCCAGTGCCTCACACATGTCAGTCAAGCACTCTACCACTGAGCCACAACCCCAGCCCAGGTAGTATATTATTATATGTATTTTCTGTAAAGACAAGATCTGGAATCAAAGCATCCATATCTGATTCCAGAGAAATGCTCTGAAAAAGACCATCAGATTCACAACTCTGAAATCAGTTATCAAAACTAGAAGAATATAAGAAAAAAAGAGAATTAGAATCCAGAATAAAATCCATTTGTTCCTAGATGTCTCTATTTCTAGTTCACCAAGAACCCATCCCTAAAAGGTCATGGATAAACAGAAACAGTGTTCCAAAAGGGGTCATTTGGAAAATAAGCAGAAGAAAAACTAATAATACATGTAGCAAACATAATAAATTCCTTGTAGATATTTCCTTTCAGTTCTCAAGGGTGGTAATATTCATCTCCTTGGCCACAGCCTTTCTTTGGGCTAATTATAATATATACAGTTGTTCTATAGGCTTTCTTTATCCTCTGTATTTTCTAGTATATCTTACACAGAAAGAATTTCAAGTAAGATTGTGTTATTTTTCCTTTCTGTAGCTGTGCTTTCTCAAAGCCACCAGTTGTCCTTAAATCAGACCAAACCACCACAGCACAGAATTCAAGGCTCCACAAATTCCTGGCCCAACACACTCTAGTTTTATCATCCTAAAACAGTACACAGTGACTCACATTTTCTGTTCTACACACTCTAACCTCTGTCTATAACATCTCTGCTACCTTGCCTCTGTCTTCAGTAATAACTTAATCAAACTGTTTTCCCTCATTAAAGAACATGACATCCAGGCAAGGTAGCACACACCTGTAATCCCAGCTACAAATACATACAAATGACCAATAAGCACATGAAAAGATACCTAACATCTTATATGCTTTGGGAAATGTGCCACATGGAAATGCAAATCAAAATGGGATAACTACATCAAAAGCAAGCAAACAAATATTCAGAAATAACAAGTGTTGATGGGGATATGAAAAGTTAGAACACTTGTGCATTCCAGTGTGAGTGTAAAATAGTGTAGACAGCAGTGGAAGACAGCATGGCAGGCCCTCAAAAAATTATCACAGATTTATCATATGATCCAGCAATCATATCTACCCAAAAGATATCTACCCAAAAGATCTGAAAGCAGGGAATTTAACAGATATTTGTAGACCAATGTTCATAGCAGCATTAGAATAGTCAAAGTATGGAAACAATCTAAATATCCACTGACTGATGAATGGATAAACAAAATGTGATATATGTATACAATTCAGCCTCAAAAAAATTCAGATACATGCAACTTGGATATTATGCTAAGTGAAAATATGTTAATTGAGATAAGCCAGACACAAAAGGGCAAATATTACATGAGATCACTTTTATGAGGTACTCAGAAACCTCAAATTCATAGAGACAGAAAATACATAACAGTGGTTACCAGGGGCTAGGGAGGAGGAAAAAATGGGGAGTTGTTTAACGGGTACAGAGTTTCAGGTTGAAATGATGAAAAAATTCTGGATGGTGGTGATGATTACACAACGTACTATGAATGTACTAAATGCCAATGAATACTTGAAAAACGGTTAAAATGGTAAATTTTATATAACACATATTTTGTAAAACAACAAACCCATAAAGATTCAACTGAAAACTCTTAACTCTATCTTTTCAATATTTAATACAGATGTTACTAGTTACTAGACCAGATTTCAGTGTGGGTATAAAATGAATCTTCCTATAAAGTTAAAGAAACTTTTAAAATTAGGGTCTTCTATCTTTAAAAATATCTTTATTAATCCAGGTTTAAAATTTGACCTCTAAAAATAACTTATCAGAGAACAGGCAAGCTAGAGAAACCTATACTATTTATGTTATCTATTAGTCATTATCTTTTCTGCAGTTGATCTTCCTCATGTTATTGTTTCCTTAATAATGACACAACTCTAATTTTTATCCAAAGCAGCTAAAGTTTAAAATAATTAAATTAACATTGCTTTATAATTTTAAGATACATGCATTTCTAGATGTAAAACAAGACAAAACATTTAAGTTGAAAAAAACTAAAAGGAATATCATGACATGAGTACAAGAACAATTCCACAATTTTTCAGGAGGAATTTTTCTGAAGACAGTAACATGAATAACCACAGAAATTTTGATGCCATATTTCCCCTAGGAAGATGGGCGTTTGTCTGTACTGCTTTAGTAAAGATGAGAAACTAAAGCCAATATCACTGTTTTTAGGAGCAAACTTTATGACATGCATAAATATCAAAATTAATCCGATTTTGTAAATGACTAAATAAAAATAAAAAATAATTAGAATAGAGTAATAAAAATAAATTTCACAAATGGAAGCAACTATCTAGCTATAAGCATGGAGGAATCTGGGCATACAAATAACATGAATCAACATGTGGCACTGCTGTTTTGAAATTGTAATAAATACATATAATCAAAATTGAAATATTAATTTAAGATTTCCAAAATAGTCATTTTAATCTTGCTTCTAAGTTGGCAAATGTAGCAGACTATTAATAAAAATATTTTAAATGAAGGTTATTATCAAATAAGAATATGGAACTGAGTAGATAGGGAACTCCAGAACCAAACATAAAACTGGATTCAAAGGATGTGTCATGGGGTAATTATCTTAGTTATACTCTTTTAACATTAAAATTTTGCAGGAAATGATGGAACATTTGAACTTGTAAAGCAGTTTATGTATAATATATATAGCGTATGTATATTTTTATACATTAAACATAAGCATAATCTATAGTATATAATTGTACATAGATCTTAATTATATATCATTCATGTGTGTATGTATGTATTTATAAACGTGTGTGTGAATATATATAACATATATCTCCCCAAATCAGGAAACTCTGTATTACGGGGCTTAAAAGAAGTCAAAATACTGAGCAGGAAGTACCAAGCAGGAAGTCATAACTTTTTCAGAGGGAAAATGGCAGTTCTTAAATTCTCAAAAGAAGACATATTATTGAGAAGTATGTCCTCTTAGGAAAAAAATAGGGAGTTAAAATTATTTAGTTGGAAAAGCCAAGGATGAGAATATAGTGAGCTTTGACATGGAACATTGTTATAAGCCAATTCTTCCTACCTACCAGTGTAGAATGCAAGAAATCAAAACTGCCTGGACATATTTTTGCAGTAATCAAAACATATGCAGAAACTATTGAGCTTCCAAAATCTGCTAGGACACCTTCAATCTAAATGTTAAACTACATTAGAATATTTGATAGGTACATTAGTTTAAAAGAATAAAGAGAGCCAGGCATGATGATATACACCTGTATTCCCAGCAACTTGGGCGGCTGAGAAAGGAGGATTGCAAGTTCCAGGCCAGTCTTGGGAACTTATAGAGGCCCTAAGTAACTTAGCAAGACCCTGTCTCAAAATAAAAAATAAAAAGGACTGGAATGTGGCTCAGTGGTTAAGCCCATGGGTTCTATCTCTGATACTTTAAAAAAAAAAGAAGAAAATATAAAATGTTAAAGTTCTTCTGCTCATTTAGAACAAATTTGAGAGGAATTTGCCTATAAATGTATCTCTGCATTGAAATGTATTCCCTTATTTTTATTATTAATACTACACTTTGATTTACAAATCAGTTAATGCTATAGTTAGTAATTCCTCATACTTCAGATTCAAACTAACTTTTAAAAAGGTGAGTTTTCATTGTGCATATACACAACGAGATGCTTTTGAATTTAAAAAGTTCATCTTGTTTTTATTTCTAAAAACATCCCGAACGTACAAGGTAATCAAAATTGGGACATCACAAGTGGGGAATTCTTTTATACATGACACTAATATTAAGATACTTTTCTTATCAAAAAAGAGTAAGTTTCACTGGGTTCAGTGGTATATGCCTGTAATCCCAGCAACTCTGGACGCTGAGGCAGGCAAAGCACAAGTTCAAGGCCACCCTCGGCAACTCAGTGAGACCCTGTCTCAAAAAATTAGGAAGAAAAAAAAAAGACTGGGATGTAACTCAGTAGCAAAGTGCCCCTGGGTTCAATGCCCAGTATTTAAAAAAAAAATAAAAACCAAGAAGGTGTAAAGCATAAAAAATTTCTTTTCTTACAAGATCAGAGTAAAGAAATCACTGCCAGCCCTTGAGAACATAAAGTACAATTAAGTACTACTATGAATTGAGAAGACACCTGGTTTTTTTTAGAGTAGATTTACCAATTGTTTATTTAAAAAAATATTTGTTAAAAATTAGTAAGGTGCTTTTAAAAAGGCAAGTAACTTAAACATTTATGTTATCTGCTCTGTAATATGGCTTTAAAATAAGAATGTGCTTAAATAAATACACTTAGCATCCAGTTCTTTAAAGAACATCAAAAGTTTAATAATGAGATGAATTGTTGACAAAGAAACTGTCTTCCTCAAGGAAAAAAAAAAAATCTCTACATTAAAAGCCAATGACAGAAAATCCTAAATAATCTTTTGTTGTCAGAAGTCAATTTAATTTTTCCACAGAATAAACACAATTATTTCTATAGTAATATCAGTATAATCTGGGGGAATGAGTAAATCTACAAGGATTTTAAAACTTCTTCCTGTCCACTTATCACTTTTAAGATGCAATGATTCAGAGCTCTGATAGGGATTAAGATTTTCAGGAAATATAGAAGAAATTCATGTTAAATAACAACAGTGGACCTTGAAGTCATGAGCTTTTGTTACTTTATTGTTAACCAATGAATATTATCCAAAATTAGAGATGTAACTTAGTTGTACAACACAAAAATATACTAATGGTAAAAGCCTATTGGAATTTACCAAATACTCATTAGTGTATTTTACATTACTATATGAACATGTGCTCAACTGCTAATGATAAGTTATATTGGTTTAATCACTATGAAAATCCATATTGCAAATGGCTGTTCCTGTTTTAAAAAATCCACACAGCTTTAAAAATGGATTAAATCCATTTTAATCCTAATCTACAAATAGATTATAAACAGCAAATGTAACTGGTAATTTTTCAACACTGTAACAAACTGATGTAGCAATGATAGTGCATACAATTCAAAATTAGAAAAATTAATGGAAATCCAGGTTTTTACTATTATGGCAATTCCTTTAATGCTTTGGAAAAGTAAAAATTTTTTCAAAGCATGAACAGTAGGGTCTACCATTTACTCCTCTAGTGTACCAAGTAGAAACATTCTCTTTCATAGGATTTTGAAGCATGTGCACACCACTGTACAACAGTCACTTCAAGGTTAACCAGTTATCTTTTGTCCTACAAGTTCAAAATATATTAAGCAAAACCTTTCCTTTTCATAATGTCTGCCCAGATTAATCCTTTTAAAATTAGCAAAATAAAAAAGCACAAGAGATATTTTCAGACATAACTTGAATCTACTGTGCATGAAAAATGTTTAATAAAATGGCAATTTTAATAAATGTAAATTTGAGTGCACAATACCAAATGCAGAGTAGCTGAACCACACAGAGAAAACAAGGCTTTCCATATCTTCAAATCCAGGCATTTAATAATAAAGAAAATATTAGAATATCTCTAACTGGGAAAATTTATTTAGTAAGATAATTAAAATTAACAGCCTAAATATTATAATTTCTAAAATAAGATTACCAAATTTAATTTTTAAGTTATAGATTTAAAAAATAAGCACAGTGATTTAGAAACCAAAAATGCTAAAATGATCATGTAACTATCATATCAAGAAATGAAGGTATAGACATTCTTTATATGCTACAAAGGTAACATCTCTTTCTCTCACACACAAAGACACACATTTCCTCAGACATAACACCCCTCTAGGAAGATAGTATACCAGTGACATCTTAAAATTTTAACACAAATCAGAACCCACGGTTCAACTTAACAAAAAGTCAGTTAAAAAATTAGCATTCACATATTCTAAAGGAAAATGAAGTCTCAAAAATATTCCTTCATAATTGAGACTGTCTTAATGTATAATAAACATACAGCTTACACATTTCATGTGTTGGAAACCAGTCATTGTAGGTGTAATAGTGAGGTAGTATTACTGTCCCCTTCCTGGGACTGATGTTTTTATATACTGCCCTTCCAGAAAGGTCATTTTCCTTTTAGTGATTAAAATTAATTACCAACAAATGTTTACTTTCTTTTATTAGACATCCTTTTTTCTAAATCAACTCATGAAAGAACAAAACTTTTCAAGTTTTTGAGACAACTTATTTGTAGGTAGTGTTTCATCAATAACCTCTCCTAGGAACTAACTACACCTCTGTGAAGTGACTAGCAAAGAAAACCACCAAAAATTACAGGAGATGAAACACCAATCAATTTAGCTGTCAAAAATGACTGTAATTAAGTAAGCAAATAACAAATATCCAATAATGTAATTAAATTGGGACTTTATTTTAAAAACCTTATCATCAGCTACACACTATACTATTAAATGTACTAATCCTTTTCATGATTTGTAGTCATCATCTACACAGTGACCAAACACTTCTTCACCCTGCCATAATTTTAAACACTACCAATGACCTGTATGATAGCAGAATTATGGCTATGGGAATGGCAGGATATGAGAAGGGCACACTGAGAAAATGTAAGAGAATGAAGAAATGTATATAGGTTAAACACAAAAAAGGCAAGGGAAAACTGAGTGCTCCATCTAAACACTTATTGAAAGGTTCACCATTATTTTAAATGCACAAAGTGATCAAGCCACACATATACATTTGTCAGTCATGATAATTAGTGTTGAATGTTCAACAGAAAAATGAAAACTGAAAAATGTAAAAGAATTGATGGAACGTGGTTCTCCATCCCCTGGCCCAAACAAAAAAGAAAACCGAGCATGATATCACACTGCCTTAATGTTGAAGAGCTCTCCTTAAATTTGTCTTTCAGCCACCACAGTCAAACTGGTATAAGTGCTTTGGCAAGGTGGGATGCATTCCATCACATCTGCAAAGGCCTGCTTTTCTCTGTTGGTGGTTCAGCTTATGAAGAACATGTATGCAAAATAACAGCTCTCACATTGCTTCAAACTCATCAATACGCTGCTTTGTATTGCCTTGCCGAATTTGTCGAAGAGTCTTGTATTTATCACGGCCTGCTTTAACATTCTCAGCATGAAGAACGTCATTTTGTGTTTTCTTGGTTTCATCTCTGGCTTGGGCTAATTCTGAACTCAATGCCTACATTTAAAAAAAAAAAAAAGACTATTAAAAAATGTATGGAAATGGTTTAAAGATGCAAAAATACATATATACCAAGTCTGACTTTTTAATATGTTAAAATTTCCACTGTGAAATCATTTTCTCTACTTTTTGTAACGGTGATGGTAGTACTTGGGGAGGAATATTCATGGCCTTTCATTTTCACACTTACAACCATGATATTTTTTTATTCTAAATTTCCTTAACTTTTAATTCAGATTATATAATACCTTAAAGGTAGTTTATTAAATATTATAGTCAATGTACACTTTAAAAATATTTTTATTGGTCCATAATAGTGGAATTAATTGGGACATGCTTGTCAATGTGCACTTTACTATTTAAAAACTATATTCATTTGATTTTCAACACAGCAATAGAATATTTTCTACCTTTTAAAATGGGTCAAGCTAACAAACTAGTTAACAAACATTTGTTAATAGAGACATACAAAGGAAGAAATGAAATAATTGGCCAAACAACCAATTATAAGACTGGCCACTAATAAGATTGCTAAAAATCTTAAGTTCTTTTCGATACATTCATCTAAGATAGACAAAATATAAACTACATTTTACATGTACATAGAATTACAAATTACCTGAAGTTGTTTCTTTACGCGCTCATTTTTCTGTGTTTCCGTTACACGTTCTTCCTCACTTCTATGGTTCATTACCCCTTCATTCGATAATTCGGCACTAGCCTCAGCATTGTTCTCATCATGTTCATCATGTTCATTTTCTGTTGGAGGAATGACGGGTGGTGGTGGAGGGGGAGGGGGAGCAGACATCACAGTTTTTAACTCTTCTTTGGTTTTTTCCAAGTCTTCCTGGGCTGCAAAAGCCTAAACATTAAAAATAAATTCATGAGCAACTTACTTTGAAAAGTGGTAATTAAGAGAATCAAGTTATCTTGCCTTTCTAGCAAAAACTGTATCTCAGCGTAATGAAAATAGTCCTTACTGATGAACACTCTATTTTTACAGTATACCAGCAGGTAGAAGAGATAAAATTTTTAAAACATTATTTTACAAACCTCTAATAAAAAATTTTTAAAAGCCCTAATAAAAGTTTTAAAATCCCTAATAAAATCATTAATTCTGGCAAGGATTATCCACTGCTGCTGAAATTATTATGCAAATGTTTGACTATTTTGTTTGCAGAGGGCTAATAGATTACATTTGAGCCACATGGGAGTAAAATGGAGGAATCTGTCATTACTCTAATCCAATGATCAATTAAAATCACTAATGGTGAGTTAACTAAATAGTAAGAATCTTTTGACATGAAACAACATAAAATACCCAATATCACCAATGATTTGATTGATTCTATTGTCATGATTTGTCTAGAAAAGCCCTCTTTACACTGCTATCTTATATAATTATTAATAACCCCCCTTTTACTCACTTTTGTGATCTTCTTGTGTGCTATGTTATATGGAAGTCTCACCTATGATATATTATACAAAAAGCATTTAATTCCTCAAGCTTCTAGATCTAACTTTCAGTTATGGGAAATAGTGGGTATAAAAGGACAAATTGGATGACACCAAGAGGAAGCAATTTCTTCAGGTTCCTTCTATAAATCAATATCAAAAACAAAGGACTGTCCAACATTAAAACAGCCTTAGAGCAAAAAAGTACTGCAGGCGTGCAAAGTCCTAATTGAACACTGGCACAGCAAATTACCTCTAAAAGATTTTTTGGGTAAACTGAAAAATTCTGTTTAGATGAGATAAAAATTCACTAAAATGAAATTACAGGTATGATAAGATCTCATTTCAAATATATAAATGGGTATGTGTGTGTGTGTGTATATATATATATACACACACACACACACAAACACACACTCACACACACATACACACACACACAAAGAGGAAAATATGCACTAATGCTTTATAATGTTGTCCTAATCTGTGGGAATGCAATTTCTTGTGTACATTTTCTAAGTTTCTACAGTTCAAAGGACTTGTATCTGCAATATGAGATTTTTAAAAGCTATGTCTCTGAAGTTCATAAATCATCCCTAAATGGGAACGATAAAATTGTAATAATGAAGTAGTATAAGAAGAAGATAAAACAATTTTATTCCTTTTGTACTATTATATGTAAATTTATTTTATTTATTTTTTTAAGAGAGAAAGAGAGAAAATTTTTTAATATTTATTTTTTAGTTTTCGGTGGACACAACATCTTTGTTTGTATGTGGTGCTGAGGATCGAACCCGGGCCGCACACACGCCAGGCGAGCGCACTACCACTTGAGCCACATCCCCAGCCCCTATATGTAAATTTAAATGTATCAAAAACTTCCCAATGAAATATAAACTGCTACAAAGAAAATTAAAGAAAAACATTTTCTATAATAAGTACATTTTATTACAGAACATCATCAAATGTAACTGTTGAGAGCCATCCCTGGACTATATGTAGACTAAATCAGCATGGAAGCCCATTGAATAGGAAAATCTGATATTTGGAAACTTCCAGTGACAATCTGGCTGATAAAATCGCCCAGATACATGTCAGTCCTATTCAGCTCTGCCAAGTCCTACACAGCACTGGAGATGGGGTGACCTGTTGTAGCCACACCACCTCAGAGATGGGTATAGCCTATCAAGATGCCAATCAACCTGTTGACTGCAAGACTCTACATCTGAAACCATATCCCTACCTTTGACGTATCCCCTTAAATAAAACCAACAGAGCAATTTTCTCGTCAGTCAGCTCCAGTTCCTGTGTAGGCTGGACCTATCAGGAGCTCTGCATTTAAAACCATTTTTCTGACTTTGTCTTTTATTTCTTCACTATTTTCTCAGATGGCTTATCCCTCCTGGGCAAGAAAAATTACTCTGGTGAGTAATTCCTTTTGTACTTTATGATATATAACTGTATTTGGGGGTGTAAAAAAATCATTATAGTTGTCTTTTAAAGTTTACATTAAACTCTCATATGTCCCACATTCAACTGAAGCTTGATTTTCACTTTTGACAATGATGGATTCCTCTACAAAGAACTCTCATTAGAAATCTCAGCAGCACCATCACTGTAACTCTCTAATTCTACTCAACATCCAAGAATTGGTTATCCTGCCCTTTTCAGTGCACCACAAAATGTCAGCTCTCCATTTCTCTTTTTCTTCACCGCCACAACCTTTGGTCTTTACCTCTTTAAGTATCCAATATTCAATACATCCTTTATATTATTGTTGTTACTGTTATAAAATCTTACCTGATCATGCTACAATTATGTTTTGAAATTTTGAGAGCCTGGTGTCTACAGATATTCCCCATGACTTTGTCTTAGCATGGCCATTTATGTAAAGCCTTCCACAATTCAACTATACAATTTGCCAGGCACATCACCAACACTTCCAAATCTACGCTCTATGTTTTGGTCATTTATTGACTGTCCTCAAATTCATTATTTTTGCCCATACTTCCTATACTCATTCAATTCCCTTCTATCTAGAATGACCACCTCTTCAGTCACTAACTGTACTCAATCTTTTCTTTTCCCAAAATTTATTGCTCAATATCCAGCTTAAATGTATATGAGTTTCCCCAATAAACTGGCTCGTTCCTGGAAATTAATCACCTCTTCTGTGTTCCCAAAGTACTGAACATATGTTAATCTTATATTCATCTCTATAAAGTTAGTATATTGCTGACTTATTAGTGGACAAAGAATAGATTACTTTGTGTTGCCACTCGGTTGCTTCCTCTTCCTTTTTCTTTTTGGCTTCTTCTAGAAGGGCAATCTTGGCAGTAAATTCGGCAAGTTCTGCTGCCTATAAAGAACAACATAATTACCAATACTAAAAAAAAAAAAGAAAAAAAAATCCTAATATATTTTGAATAATCTTACATGTTCAGTCAAAAAATATTCAAGTATATTCTTCTGTTTTTAAAAAGGCAATATTTCTTGAAGATCCTAAGTGGCTTATTTATACTAAGCTCTTGAGATAATAAGCTAATGAGACAAAACTAAGTGTTATTCTATAGAATGAGTTTTTATAGATGAGTAGTTAATCCTGATTTAGTAATAGGAACTTAAAATTTGTAACTTAGCTATTTTAAAAAATTTTTATCAGCAAACTTTCACTAAAGCCTACAAAAGAAAAATACTACATTGTTTATATAACACTTTATAATTTAAAGAGTACTTTGTCAAATAATCTCATCTGATTCCCCAACAATTCTCTTAAGTATATCATTCCCCTTTTCACAGGGAGGGACAGGGGGGCTAAACAAGCCATAAAGGCAAATAGCAAGTAATTACCTGAACTAATACTTAAATCCATAGATCTTTTAAGTGTTATGCCCCTCATTATTTGGAAGTCCATTAAACAACAACAAAAAAAAAAATCTAATGAAATATGGCCCATAGTTATGTACAGACCAGAACATACTGCATCAATCGATCTAGAACAAAAGATGCCAGATGGCTTACTGCAGAGCCTGTCAAAAGTGTAAGCAAATGAGAATCTTATTGGCAGTAAAGGTATTTATTTGTTTTATTTCTAGGCTTTCTTTAAGGCAGAAATAAGTTTTAGGTTTATTTTCACACTTCATTAAGTTCCCTATACCTTTGGTTTGCATTTCACAGGTATGGTTTTTAAAAAGTTCATGCCACGCATTTACTTAATTTTTTCTTTTTCTCTAAGATCTAATATAATTCCTTACTAGCTGTTCCTGATTCTTCATCTGGTCAGCAGCTTGTTTTGCTATAGCAGACTTGGCCTCTTCAGCAGCTTGACGCTCCTTTTCTAGCCGTTCAGCTTCTTCTCTTGCTCGTTTTCGTTCCTGATCCAGTTCTAGAGCTTTCCGAGTCTGTTCTTCTAGTTCTGTCAAATACATGTATTTCCATGCCCCCCAAATAATGATTAATTCCAATTATTTCATTACCAAAGAAACTAAAATAGTAACACAGAATCTCATGTGTTTAGTTTCTAAAAATCAGTACATATATCAATACACACACTCACACACACACACACACACACACATATATATAAATATATAGCAATCACATAGACTTCATTTTTATCTTAGTGAAATATTAATAATTTTTAGAGATCTATGATGCAATTCAAAAATGCAAAGACATGAAAATTCTTTTTAATTCAAGTTATGTCATGAGGCTAGAAGCACATACCTTTACTTTCTAAAAATCCTTTCACTTAAAGTTTGACCTTAAGGGGGATGAAATTTTTTTTTTTTAAAGGGGGTACTAAATTATACCGGTTGTAGAGCACTTGCATAGTAGGCACAAGGCCCTGGATTCAGGATCAGCAACATCTATTAGATAAGTAAACCCAAGGAATTTGACCTAATGTAAAAGTTCTTACATGAACTACAAATTATTGAAAATTGTGTTACTGGTATCCACAATTCTTAAGGCATGTGAAAGCAAGTGCTATTTGGAGATGACTGACTGAAATTTTAATCTTGAACAGTTAAGACCACAAAATTTTCTTATCCCAGTGAGTTGAACAGGAAAGGAAAATACTGCTGACACAAAACCAGGAAGCTTTTAAATGATTTTAAAATTACTAACTTTAAACATTATTAACAATTCTTGTTGAATAAGTACATTGTATGAAAGAGATAACAGAATGCTATCTAAGAGAGTGCAATGGTCTAGAAAGAATCACTTTTCCTTACTGAATACATTAGAAAAGAGGAGAAGTTGAAAATCTATATGCCCGGAGGTTTGTGGTTTTGATCTGTATTCCCCTGATGATTAGTGATGTTGAGCATTTCTGCATGTACCTGTTGGCCATTTGTATGTTTTGTTTTAAAAATGTCTATTTAGATCTACTGCCTATTTTTAAAATCTGGTTGTATTATTTGGAGTTTGTTATATATTCTATGTAACTACCTCTTGTCAAATGTATGTAATGTAAGAGCTTTTACCTACTGTTCTTAATTTTGTTGTTCATGGTCAGAATTAGCTTAAGTAACTGTAATTAAGACTTTGGAGTTATGGAAAAGAAAAATTACTCTTCAGTTAGGTTCTAAATTCTTGATAAAGGAATATAAAAATTCTATGTGGCTATTTTGCTATAAAGATGAAAAGTGTACAACACTGGATGTTGCCACAGCTAAATTCTAGAATTATTCATTTTTTAAGTTTTTATTTTTGATACACAAAAACATAATGTTCAATTCGTGTACACTGCACATAGTATTTAAATTAGTAAATACACCTATTTCTCTAAGCACAATTCTTTGTTAAAAGTTTTCAAAATCCTTTGTTCTAGCTTCTGAAATGTGCAGTTCATAACTGTTATCTATAAGTCATAATACTTTACAAAAATAGTCCAGAGTTTTTTGCTCCAATCTAACTATAACTTAGTACCCACTGTTGGAACTTTCCTCATCCCTTCCTCCACACTGTCCCTGACCTCTGGTAACTACCATTCTACTCACATCTATGAAATAAATGTTTTTTTTATATTCCACATGAGTGAGATCATGTGGTACTTGTCTTTTTGTACCTGACTTGTTTCATTTCACAAAATGAAACAGTTCCATTGATGTTGTTGCAAAAGATGTGATTGTGCATGTTACATACCACATTTTCTTCATCCATTAATCAGTTCATGAACACTTAGATAATCTTATTTCCACTTCTCTGCTACTGTGAAGAATCCAGCAATGTACGTAGTAGGATAGATAGTTCTTTTACATACCAATTTCATTTCCTTCAAATATATTCCCAGTAGTAGAATTGTTGGAACATCATCATCATAGTTCTATTTTTAATATTTATGAGGAAGCTTCATACTGTTTTCCGTAACAGCTATACTAATTTACATTGCCACCAACAGTGTGCAAGGTGCCCTTTCCTCCACAAACATGTTACCACATGGTATCTTTAGTCTTTTTTATACCAGCCATTCTTACTGGAGGTGATACTTCATTGTGGTTTTGATCTGTATTCCCCTGATGATTAGTGATGTTGAGCATTTCTGCATGTACCTGTTGGCCATTTGTTGGTTTTTTGTTTTTTTTTTTTGAAAAATGTCTATTTAGATCTACTGCCTATTTTTAAAATCTGGTTGTATTATTTGGAGTTTGTTATATATTCTATGTATCTACCTCTTGTCAAATGTATATGTTGTAAATATTGTCTCCCATTCTGTATGTTGTCTGCATTCTGTTGAGTGTTGCTGTGCAGAAACTTTTATAAAATCCCATTTGTCTACTTTTGCTCGTTTCCTGAACTTTTGGCATCTTGTCCATAAAGTTCCTGCCCATTCCAATGGACTGAAGTATTTCCCATTGGTTTTCTTCTCGAAATTTGCTTCGAGTGTTCCATTTAAGATTTTAATCCATTTTGGGTTGAGTTTTTAATCAGTGAGAAATGGAAGTCCAGTTTAATTCTGCATGTGGGTTTCCAATATTCCCAACATTGTTTATTAAAAAGACTACCTCTAATTCATATTTTTAGTACCTACGTTGAAAATCAGTTAGCTGTAGATATGTGGGTTAACTTCTAGGCTATTCTATTTTAATGACAATACCATGCCATTTTGATTACTGCAAATCTATAATATGTTTTGAATTCAGATAGTGTAATGTCTCTTGTTCTTTGTTCTCACAGTAACCTTGGCTATTCAGGGGTGTCTGTGTGTGTGTCTCTGTGTGTGTGTGTGTGTGTGTGTTTCATATACATTTTAGAATTGTTTTTCCTAGTCCTGTGAAGTATACCACTGGTATTTTAATAGGAATTGCAATTAATCTGTAAATTGCTTTGGGAAGAATGAACATTTTAACAATATTGATTCTTCTATATTGTTATATAGAATATATATATATATATATATATATATATATATATATATATATATATATATATAATATAGAACATGGGATGTTTTTCCCATTAGTTTTGGTTCTCTTCAATTTCTTTAAAATTTTTACTGTAGAAATAATTTCATCTCTTTGGTTAAATTTATTTCTAGGTATTTTATCTTTTGTAGCTATTATGAATAGGACTGCTTTCTTGATTTCTATTTCGGGTAATTCACTATTGGCATATAGCACATAGTGATGCATGTGTGTATGTGTGTGTGTGTGTGTGTGTTGCTGGAGATTGAACCTAGGGCCTTGTGCATATGAGGCAAGCACTCTACCAACTGAGCTATATCCCCAGTCCCAATGCTAGTGATTTTATATGTTAATTTTATATCATGCAACTTCCCTGAATTCATTAATTTTAGTAGTTTTTGGTAGAGTCTTTGAGGTTTCTGTACAGGAGATTATGTCATCTGCAAATGGTGACAATTTGATTTCTTCTTATTCAATCTGGGTGCCCTGCATTTCCTTCTCTTTCCTAACTGCTCCAGCTAGGACTTCTAGCACTATCTTGAATAAAAATGTAAAAAAATGGGCATCCTTATCTTGTATCAGATCTGAGAGAGAAAGCTTTTCCCCATACAATATATTCACTGTTCGCTTAATATAAATGATCTTTATTTTGTTGAGGTATGTTCCTTATATATTTGTTCAGCATTTTTATTAGAAGGTATTAGAACAATGTTGAATTTTGTCAGATTCCTTTTCTCCCTCAATTGAGATAATGGTGTGGTTTTTGTCCTTCATTCTGTTGGTGTGGTGTATCACTTTTCAGCCTTGCATCACTGGGATGAATCCTACTTGATTGTGCTAAATAATCTTTTAAATTTGCTATTGTATCTGGCTGGCAAAAATTCTGTTGAGGATTTTTGCAGTCTTTGTTCATCAAACTGCTCTGTAGTTTTCCTGTTTTTATTATGTCCTTATCTGTTTTTTGGCATCAGAGTAATGTCCTCTTAGAATGTGTTTGGAAGAGTTCCTTCCTGTTTTGGAATAGCTTAAGGAGATTCAGATTAAATGTTTGATAAATTCAGCAGTGAAGCCCTCTGGTCCTAGGATTTTCTTTGAATTACTAATAAACTTTCCATCAATCTCATTTGTTACTGGTCTGATTAGGTTTTCTATTCATGATTCTGTCTTGAGAAGGTGTGTGTCTACGAATTTGTTCATTTTTCCTAAATTATCAAACATGTTGGTACATACTTTATAACAATCTCTAATGATTTTTGTATTTCTATGGTGTCAGTTGTAATGCTTCCATTTCTATCTCTGATTTGACTCTTCTGTCCTCAGTCTAGCTAAGGCTTCTCTATTTCATATATTTTGAAGAACCAGTTCTTTGTTTCATTGATCTTTTGTATTGCTTTTTAGGCTTCATTTATTTCTGCTTTGATCATTACTGTTTCTTTCCTTTTAATAAGCTTTTAATTATTTTTCTAGTTCCATGAAATGCAGTGATAGGTTCTTTAAAATCTCTCCTTTTTTTGATGTGGGCGTTGATTGCTATAAACTTCCTTTTTGGTACTACTTTTGCTGTATCTGATTAGTTTGGGTATGTTGTGTCTCTATTTTGACTTTGAGAATTTTTAAAGTGGTGATGATGGTGGTGAAAGCCCAGAGGGGGCTTTCAGTTTCAAAGTGATGCTGGTTTTTGTTTTGGAGATGGGGGTGGTTACTGGGGACTAAACTCAGAGGCACGTGGCCACTGAACGATATCCCCAGATCTGTTCTGCATTTTATTTAGAGACAGGGTCTCACAGAGTTGCGTAGGGCCTTGCCATTGCTGAGGCCAGCTTTGAATTCCGGATTCTCATGTCTCAGCCTCCTGAGCCACTGAGATTACAGGCATATGCCACTGTGCCCAGGCCTCAAAGTGACCCTGTTTGAGCCAGTGGCAGATTGCAAGCTACTGGTGTCTGCCTTAAGAAAACTGTGAGTGTGTTGGGCATTTCATGTCAGGATCAACACAACAATGAGTGCTGCCAGGCAATCTCCCACACACAGGTGAATCATTCAGCCTCCCCAAGAAATGATCTTGGATCTAGCAATTTGGAGGCAGAAGACTTGGGCAATGAGGAAACAAAAATTCTTGAGACTTATCAGGTACAGGCAAGAAAGCACATATTGGTTGTCTTGTTACAGAAGATCACAAAACAACATCTCATTTTCAAAAAGGGGAAGAAGATAAGAAAATAATGAAGAATTGGAGTCTCAATATCAGCAAATATTTATCAGGACACTATCAACACTGTGGACTTGGCTTCAATGAGATAGAAGATCATGATGGAGAAGATGACGTGGCTGGAGACAATGATGATATTCACCTTATTTTGAAAGTCTAGATGATTCTGAAAGTGATTCAGAATTAGAGAAAGAAGAATCTGAAGAACTTGAAGCTACTGAGCACCCTGATGAAATGGAAGATCCCCAAAACAAAAAGATGCAAAAAAGCAATTATAAAATATTTGTTAAATCTAGTTTGTTAATTCCCACTTAGTCTTTGATTAAAAGTAAGCCTTATTGTTATAATGCACAATGGAGGACTGATTATGGAATATTACAATTTTTTAAAAAGGTCCTTTTAAATAATTATAAAGCGATTGCTTTCAAATGCCATTCAATACACTTTTATGGCCATGACTATTATTTTGTAAAGAGTAACACTTGTAGAAAATCAGTAACACTCTTACTGATTCAGCTCTGCTCTTTTGGACCAAAACAACACAAGCACAAGTACATCAACCCATTAAGCTCCAGGATTCCAATTCTATATAGAATGATGGGACATGATAGATTAATACATATTAGAACAGAATAAAACTGTCACATTTAGCATGTTGTAATTCCAGCCTTCATACAACTTGTATCACATTGCATGTTAGGATTTTGATAAAATTTGGCCAAGTTTTACATATGAAATTATTTTTCTGCTCATTTAGTTCTGACTATTTAGAAATATGTAAACCTGGATTTTTATTTTTTTAAAAGGAAATGTGACCAAAGTTCATTTTTCCCTTCAGGTCTAAATAAAGACTAAGCAGTTTCCCATATTTGGTTGTGATACATTTATTTTCATTATCTAAAAAAGAGGAAGGGGTTTATTGAATAAGCAGAAATAAGAAATTGTCTTTATTTTATTCCAGTGTGGTTATTTGATTATCTAATTACTAAAAAGAAGTATTACCTTTTAATTTTATTGCTTCTGTTGAAGATTAGAATGCTTTTATGTGAATGATTTTTATAATGGATTAACACAACTGCATTATGGGCTAGTCAGTGGATCTCTGAATAATTGTTTCCAAAATCTGAATGTTTCCAAGTAACAGGTTCAAAGATGAGAATCAAACCTGTTTGTGAGCCAAACTATTATTTATCTAGATACTTAAGTATATGTTTGATGCACTGGACCTTTTTACCCCCAAGTACTCTTATCATTTTGCAATTTACAATTTGTTAAGAGTACAGCAATTAAAACAGGTGATTTCTGGCTACAGATTATGTCTTGCATTACTTTTCATATATCTGGCCCCAAAAATTTATTTATTATTTTGTTTTTGCTTTTTTAACTTTTCACATTGTTTTAAAACAGGTTCCACCCTATATATATTTAAAATAATGAGTCTGCCAGGAATGGTGGCGCATGCCTGTGATCCCAGCAGCTCAGGAGGATGAGACAGGAGGATCAAAAGTTCAAGAACAGCCTCGGCAATTCAGCGAGACACTGTCTCAAAAAATAAAAAGGGCTGGAGATGTGACTCAGTGGTTAAGTGCCATGGGTTCAACCACCAATATCCCCCAAAATAAACATTATAAAAGACAATGTGTAAAACATTTAACAGATACATGGTTTACAGAAATTTAGTTTATTCCATTCAAAGCATTTTAGCTTGACCACTGATTTTCAAATATCTAGCCTGTAGAACTGCACATTGAAGTTGATTTAAATAGAAAATCAGGGCTTATATTTAAAAATGTAAGAGGGAGAGAGACCAGTGTTATGTTTCAAAAAGTATTTTCATCATTTCATGGTTTAAATATGCTGGGTTGCTTATGAGTCTTGATTCTGATACACAAACACAAGCATGTTCTGAACTAACTACACTGGCAAAAATTATTTTTAAATTTCTTTTTTGAGTTCTTCCATGTATTTATATAGTTTCCAAAGATTTTTCTGTTATTGATTTTTATATTTATTGCATTGTGATCAGAAAAGACACTCAATATGATTTCATTTTTTTAAAAATTTGCTGCAACTTGTTTTGTGGACTGCCATATGATCTATCCTGAAAAATGTTCCATATGCTAATAAGAAAGTTTTGCATTCTCTAACTGTTGGATAGCATGTTCTGTTAGGTCTCTTTGGTACTGGGTGCAATTTAACCGTTTCTTCGTTGATTTTCTGTCTGGATAATTTGTCCAATGTTAAAGTCCCTAGCTATGGATTGTATTGGTTTGACCTTTAGGTCTGTTAATAGTTGCTTTATTTGAGTGTTATAATATTGGATATATATACATATACACACACATATATTTTTAAAGATTTGCTCTTGCGGAATTGACACCTTAATCATTATATAATAACCCTCATTGTCTCTTTTTACTGGTTTTGATTTAAAGTCATTTTATCTGATATTAGTATGGCTACTCCTGCTTTCTTTTGGTGTCCATTTGCATGAAATAGTTCATTCCTCTCCTTGTTCCTGTTTTTAAAGCAAATACTTTGTTTTTCTCTATTCAGAATAATGTTTGCCTTGGGTTTGTCATATATAGCCTGTACAATGTTGAGCTAAGTGTCTTCTATTCCTAGTTTTTCTACTGTTTTAAACATCAGTGAGTACTAAACTTTGTTAAATGCTTTTTCTGCATCTAATGAGATAATGATGTGATTCTTGTCTGTAAGTCTGTTTTATTGTGGTGAACTACATTTAGTGATTGTATCTCTGGGCTGATAACCAATTGATTATGGTACTCTTTTTTAAAAAATATTTATTTTTTAGTTTTAGGTGGATAAAATCTTTTTATTTTATTTTTATGTGGTGCTGAGGATCGAACCCAGTGCCTCACATGTGCTAAGAGAGCACTCTACCACTTGACCCACAAACCTAGCCCAGTACACTATCTTTTAAATGTGTTTTTTCAGGTAATTTGTCAATATTTTATTAATAATTTTCATATCTATGTTCATCTTTTCATTCATTAACTGATGAACACCTGTGTTGTTTCCCTTGTTCTACTAACTATTGTAAATAATGTTAATATATGTGTATATGGTTTTTGTGTTGTAAGATTTCATTTCTTTTGGGTACAAACTTAAGGTGAGAAATTCCTAGACTATATTAACTCTTTTGGTTTTGAGGACTGCCACAGTAGTTACAAGAGTGGCTATACTATATTATATTCCAATCAGCAATGTATGATGATTACTCTACATTCTCATCAACGTTTTTTTGTTGTTGTTGTTGTGTTTGTTTTTTTGGTACCTGGGATTACACTCAAGGGCACTCTCAACCACTGAGCCACATCCCCAACCCTATTTAGTTCTTTTTTTTTTTTTTTAAGAGACAGGGTCTCACTAGGTTGTTTAGCTCCTCGCTATTGCTGAGGCTGGCTTTGAATTCATGAACCTCCTATCTCAGATTCTCAAGTCACTGAGATTACAGGTGTGAGCCACTGAACCCTGTGTCCAACATTTCTTAATATTTGTTTTCTGGATTGTAGTCACTCTACAAATTTGAAATGGTGTCTCACAGTTTTGATTTACACTTCCCTTTTCTAAGGCAATGTTTCATCAAGGATCGCTTTTTAAAAAAAAAAAAAAAAAAAACCTTGGAAAAGAATACTACCTTAAAGGAAAGCAAGTAAGTTTTGTTAGCAAAGACCTAAGCAATTTAGTGAGACCCTGTCTCTAAATAAAATATAAAATAGGGCTGGGGGGGGCTGGGGTTTTGGCTTAGTGGTGGAGCGCTCGCCTAGCATGCATGAGGCATGCACCACATTAAAAATAAAATAAATATATAAAATAAAATAAAAATAAAGATATAAAAAAATAGGACTGGGGATGTAGCTCAGTGGTAGAGTAAGTGTCCATGAGTTCAATCCCTGATTATTCCCTGCTCCCACAAAAAAAAAGTATCTGTACAACACCTAAGGAATCTATCAGAAAAGTGCTTTGATTTTTTAAAATATGAATTTAGGAACCTAAGGAAACCAAGAGGTTGAAATGACTTCCTTATGATCATATTATAAGTTAACAACAGAATTAAACTTTGCTCCTAATTGTAAACAATGTATATCCAAAGTGAATATCACCTTGCCTACCCACAACTACTCCTTTTAATCACATCATGCTTACTTCCCTCCTGGCACTTAAAAACTATATAAAAATGATTTTACCATTTCATCCTCTTCTTTCAGTAAAACATAGACTCCATTAGAGCAAGGACCTTTTCTGTTCAGTACTGTATCCTAATGCCTAGAACTGTGTATAATACACGCAAGGGATTTAAAAAGTATCCAGACCAAATGCAATCATTACATGTCAACTCTTTTCTATAGTTTGTCTTACTGAAGAAGAAAAATTCACCTTGATATTTGCTTGAACAGTAACTGAATGCAGGTCTGGCTGTATTATATTCAAATATCATTTGCCATTATATCCTCAAAATAATTAAAAATGATAAATAATTTTTAAAATGTTACATGTGGAACAATGCTTCTATTTAATGATTCATCTAAAAAAATAACATCAATAAAAACAAAAAGAAATAATGAAATAAAAAGTTTCTTCTCACACACAAAAAAATCATAGGTCAATTTACTAAATACCATGACTTAGAGATGGCCGAAGTTACTGCATTTGAATGAGATTTTAATATAAATTACAAGACAATCATGTAGATTTTAGGACAGCCTGGAAAAGCTTCATTAGAAAAACAAAAACCAAATTGGGTGTCTTTTGCCTTAAGATGACTGATTTGAAATTGTCTTGATAGGATGTTCTATATTCTTTATGTTCTATCTCGCTTATATTCTTCAGTGCTTCTTTGCTTTTTTTATATATAAATTAATATTTTTATTACACGTCCTAAATAAATGAGTTTGAAATATTTAGTAGTTCTCTCAAAAAAGGTGTTATGTAAATAAAAAAGTGCTGGTTCAATCTTTCAAATCAGGTACAATAAATGTTTATAAACTTTCCATTTTTAACATCTTTTAGTACACTGCACACTTTTTTTTCCTTTTGCAGTGCTATGGATTGAACCCAGGGCCGCCGTGCATGCTAGGCAGATGCTCTACTGCTCAGCTATACCCCTGAGCTGTGGTCTGCAAACAAATACTTTACTACTTTTGGGCTTCGAATAATTTAGTTTCCAGGTCTTCTGTAAATCTGAGAAATAATGTTTCTACTGGTTAGAATAAAACCCTATTTTTTTCTATTATTATTTCCAATTCTCTTGGAATTGGAATGATTAATCATCTTAAAGACTTAAGAGTTATCTTTGTGACTCTCCACTCTATCTCCTTGCAAATTATTCTACATACTCCCGAAAAGCATTTCCTTCCAATAGGAGGCTGCTATAAGGAATGAAAATAAGCCTTATATAAGACTACTGGTTATTTCCAGTAGAACTCAATGGCTACTAGTTGTTAGGAAAGCAAGTTATTAAATTTGGTTTTATAAATAGTATAGATTTCATGTTCCCCTCTGAAATCCTACTGTTTAGGAAGGAGGAAAACACTGGATTGTGCTCAATATCTTTTTTCTTTTGCTCTTTCTACTATTTGCTGTATGAAAGTAGTAATTCTACAATTACTTAATATAAATCACATATCAAAAAAACCTTGTATCATTTCCATATTGTAGTATTTTGGTTACATGCTGCCTAGGAAGTAAGTTAAGTTCTTCCAAAACTTGTACTACCAAAAACAGATAACACATCTTACATGTATGGTGGATTTTTCTTTTGTTGTTGTTGTTAATGTAGTTTTGGGGATTTGGAACCAGGGTCTCACACATAGCAAGGCAAGTGCTCTTATCACTGAGCTATATCCACAATGTGTGCTGTGTTTTCTAACACACTAAAATCTTTTTAGGAGTGAGTTCTAAAAATGTATATAGTCAGAACAGCTGAAAATGCTTTGAAGCACTGCATAAATGCTTTTGTTTAAAGGACTGAACATATGGTTTTACTTATGGAACCCTGAACAGTTATTGTTATAAATTAATAGTTATTTACTATAGTAAATAGCTATTCATCTGTAACACGTGAAAAATATTTGTGATTAAGTATATTAAAGAGAACATGAGCACTGTAGAACTCAATGTGCCTTTAGTTAAAATGTCTTTATGATCCAATTCCCATAAGCATTGTCAATTAAATGTAACTGTCCTAAATAACATAAAAAACATATAAAAACAGTCAGAAAATACTCCTGTTAGTAAAGTAATAATTTTGAATACAGCGTTAAACAGAAACTTACCTTTTTGGGCTTTCAATGTCTGTTCTTCAATTTGCCTTAGACGTTCCATTAGTTCTTCCTTTTCACGTTCTATTCTTTCTTTTTCTTTTTCTGCTATTTCTCTTTTCTTCTTTTCATTCTCTAACTGTGCCCTTAGAAGGAATTGCAATTCCCATGTTATAAATCAATAGAAATAGTGTGAAACCTAATATTGAACATATAAGAAACTACAGCATAAATATTTAAAAATTTTTCATTATATTAACTTATCTTCAAATATGGTAGGGTTAAAAATATTGGCCTGTGCTGTTACTCATGCCCATTCATATATACATGTGCTGGGTTTCAGTGTACTTCTTATTGTTGGATCATAATAAAGATGATCAATGACCATTATGAAAAACATTAAAGGCTTTAGACATCATAGGAGGATTCTTAACTACAAAACTGCTAGAAAGTATTGTGTATAAATCATGTTTTGTTTTGTTTTGTTTTTGTGTGGTGCTGGGGGATAGAACCCAGGGCCTTATGAATGGAAGGTAAGTACTCTACCAACTGAGCTATAGCCCCAGCCCATAAATCATGTTTTTAAGGCAGGTTTGAGTCAGGGAAAAAGATTAGGAGAGTTACCATCTTCATTGGGTCAATTCTGGCAACCTACATCAGCATCATGGAGTTTATTTTGCTCAGTTGCCTTACCCCAAGAAAATGTCTTCTTTAGCACAAGCCCTTCTTAAACTGGGGAGGCTATTTTTAAAATAATTAATTATAAATCAATTAATGCAAGTTTAATTTCTGGGGTAGTACCCATATATGCCTACATCCAAGATGATAAATCAGTTTTATTTCCTTTGACAATGCCATTAGAATGATACTAGGTGTTTAATGCTGTAAAAAAAGATCATCATCAGAGCTTGCCGGTGGGAAAGCATGCCTTAATTGTTTAATTGCATCTCTCATGGACTGATGAGACATTCTTTAAAATACGGCCAAATTCATTCATCAAACATCCATGAAGAGTCTACTCTGGGTCAGACTCCATGCTGAAGACCAAAAACAAAAGGATGAATAAAAGTCAGATGAGAAAATTATATCTTAACAAGTTCCATCAATATTCAAATCATTATTTCAATGAGAATAATTTTCTTTTTGTTAATTAAAAACAAATGATTTCATCTGTAACATTTTTTAATGTTCCATAAAAAGTCATCACTGCCATCTAGTGTCAATTCTGAATTTCACAACAAAACCACATTTCTCAGCAAAGTCTTACTATTAAAGTATTCTTCCTTTAAACTACAAACATAAATTTTGAAATTCCTACAGATTCCAAATATCATGTTCCCCCAAGAGAAAGAGTCCAACTTGGGAGCAAATAATATTGTCCCAAGTCAGTTAGGGGCAAGGCAGGCAATGATGGTGGTCAGGCATAATAAGAGTTAACTGCACAGTTGCCATACCCCAGTTGCCATACCCCAAGTTACACCAAGCCAACTCATGAAGTTGAAGAGTCACTAGAACCCCTGCTGGCTTAATAAATCCTCATACCACTTAGGAACTAAGGGCCTGAGGCTCATTCAGGCAAGGGGAACTCCACTTTAGTTTTGAGGTCCCTACAGGTACTTTCTCAAAACCTAGGAGAAAGAATCAATAACTATACTCCAGGACTTGTGTTCACTCTACAAAACATTCATTTCTATGAAGCATATAACAGGCAAAGAGATTCAAAGAGATAGGGGTTACTACCCTTCTAGACGTCTGAATGATGAAGGCTTAAGGGCATATTTAAGCTTCCTAATTTCCTTGAGGAAAAGAAGAGTGTGGATGCAGCCCATTCCTAGAGAAAAGAAGGGTGTGATGCTGCCCAACTCTAGAGGTTGCTGCTCTTTCTGTGATCTTCAGACAGCGGAAGTATCAAGCTTTCCGTGAAAACAAAGGCACAGCAGTTTTCAAATAACTGCTAATATGGGCAAGAACTACTCATGTTTGTCCTCTTCCTGAGGATGTCCACTGCTTACCCCAACCACTTGCGAGCCTCTGCACAGTCATGTCTGCTGCTACCACAAGTCCCCAAGACAGTTCTCTTCTTTCTTCCTTTAGGCCCTACAACATTGCTTGAGGACTCACAGTGCAAACCCCATCTCAAGATCTGAAAGCTACAATGATATTTCACCATCAAAATCTTTCAGGTCCAGCTGTCTCATTTAGAGTCCCTTCTGGGGAAAAGTGCTGGTTTTATTTAGCTTTTCTCTATTGATGTTTCATTTGCTCTTCTTTAGGGATGAAGGTGAAAGAGACAGGGAAGTAAATAAAAAGGACTGTACCTGGCTATAAGTAAAGTGGGGGTAAGTATCATTTTCCTACTGAAAAAAAAAAAAATAACTGTGCAGCACAAGCACACATTTAATCCAATTATAAAACATTAAACATTCTTTAATTTACTCTGCACTCTTATGAGGTTCATTTCTCACATCTTCTCTCTCCTGATTAGAGCCATTACCAGCTAACACTTCAAAACACCTAGTTTTTGAAGGCCTGTCTCCTTTATAAATAACAGGGAAATTTTGCTTCTCTGCTGCACACCATTTACTAGGGAGAATTAACTTGATCCACTCACTGGTCCCTTAACATAGCATGCATATTCTTATCTTCACACATGTATTTATTCACGTCTTCTCTATTCTCTAACCTTCAAGACCCCACCTTCTCTACAAAACTTCTTGTGGTTACTCCAACTATGGATGTAGATATTTTATTCAGAGTCTGGGTTGAAAATACTCATTTTGACCCAGTTCTATTTCAAGGTCATAAATAACATTAGTAAACTACGTATTCTATATATTAACATACAAAAATAAATTATTTTAGAATATTTTTCAAAGATTATCAAATGGGCCCACTAACATTTTTCCTAAATGAATATTAAATTTACATTCAACTTAGAATATGTTAAAATATTGAGAATTACTATAACAGCTACTATTTAAGAAACACCAAATACTTTGCTAAATGCCTATATATAGGTGTCATTATTTCTTAAAAAAAAACCTTTGAAGGTAAGATTATTACTTTCCTAATAAAAGCAAGGGAACACAGGCTCAAAAAAGTCTTATTAAACAAGAATTAGAAGAGGATTCAAAGCAAGATCTATTTAGTTTCAAAGCTTATGCTCTTTGTATGACACCAGCTATGTTCTCGTGACATAAGCAGCCAGCCATGACACAGAAGCTTCCACAGCTAACCTACAATTGGCATATGGATATCTGATTCCAAATTGTAAACTTAAGGTTTTCAGTTTTTAAATTTAGTAACCATCTTGGCTATAGAAAATTATGTTCAGGTATGACAGAATGAGTCATTCAATTTGGACATAAATAACAAGACCATTTTCATTGCCAATAAAAGAATTATGGGGAAAATATTCAGCCACAAAAACAAAGATATTGTAGGGTAAGAGGTCTACTGGCTGCCCTTTCCCATCTACTGTTTTTGCCCAAGTGATTCTAGCAGCACAGACAGCACACCTCTGAGCATTCCCCAAAGTTATGTCTGCTGGCTACTTTACCAGTGGGCTTGACCAAAATTGTTTCCACATATACAGCTGCCATTTCTCTCTCCCTGTAAAGCAGGGAATAAATGAAGACTTAGCATGCCATTTCTGAAAGTCTATCAATCCTTAAATGACTAGAATAATAAAGTTATAAACTCTCACTGTGCATAAAGCAGTCAATAAACAATTACTAATGAAAAGCTATAAAATGTATTCCAAAAAGGAAACATGAATTACAATGCCAAAAAAGAAACTTAAGTGTTCCACTTCCTTCTAGGTTTTAGAGTAACTATCACCAAATGATACTAATAAGATTCCATATAGCCCACTTCTATGTGCTGAGGAATAAGGTAAATAATAGGACAGCAGAACAACTAGACATCATATGGAGGGGTGACTATAAGATACAGGAACTGCACATAAAGTAACTTTTCACTTAATCCAGCATAGAAAACTTTGGAGAAGAGAGTAAAAGTTTTATGATGATTTTTTAAAATATAAGAATATATATAAAGAACTTTTTAAAAAGTAAGACTAGAAACACAATGTAATCCAAAGGCACATGACAGCAGGAAAAAAGGACAAAGCCCAAAGTAACAATATAATTTAGTATCCTTGTTAATGGAATCAGGAATTATTAAGGTCCATGTCCACACAAAATCTAACAAAGTCAGATTCTGTAGGGCATACAATTTAAGTTAATATTATAAAATAAGTAAAAATAATAAAACATCTGAATTACTTACAACATTTTTAAAAAATCATTAAATACAAATAGCAGAACTATAATAGCACAGTGACATCTGGAAGAGGGGCCATTTAATTACTAGACACAAACTATATTATGTCCAATGTTTAAAATGTATGTCTAGATTTCCTCAATTTGGAGTTTTTGATTTTCTTAAGACCTCTATTTCTTACATGATCACATTTTCCATAAAGATTTCCACAATAAAGGGTTAGCTTCAGTTTGGCCACTAAATTTTTTTCAAATAAAATATACAGTTTAAATCTAGAATCAGATATGGGAATTATGTTGCTGGAATGAGTAATGTAGTTCCAGGTTCAATAAGGGTTTTATTCAATATTTCTCAGTTTTAATGTGCATTTAATAGTATCTTTCAAGACTAAGAGAAACAGTCAAAAAGATCAGGGTCTTTGGTAGGAATTACTGGTGTTTTTCTATTCTACAATAACTTGAGTTCTACGATGTTACTAACATTATTTCAAAGTTAAACATTGAGCACATTCTTACCCTTAAAAACTTAAGAAATATGTCAAAAGCAAAACACATTTGAAAATTTTTAAACTACTCTGCCCCAAACAATATAGGTGAAAAGCATGACTGATTAAAAAAAAAAATAAAAATACACATCTTTGAAGTCATGAAAAGCTATTTTCCAAGAAATATTTGTCACATATATTTTACCTTGAAAATTATACATATTCATTTTTAAAAAGGACAATGTGAGGGGCTGGGGCTGTGGCTCAGTGGTAGAGCACTTGCCTAGCACGTGTGAGGCCCTGGGTTCTATCCTCAGCACCACATAAGAATGAAATAAAGATAATGTGTCCAACTAAAAAATATTAAATATTAAAAAAGGTTTAAAAAAATAAAAATAAAAAGGACAATGTGATAATGCTATCTATTTTAATACAATGACAAATAATATAAAAATCTAAAATTAGAGTACAGTAATAAAACTGACAAGTCTTAAGTTTTAGATAGTTTATTGTACCAATTAAAAATGAAAGGCTATAAATTCATACCTTTCCAACTGCTTCTGATGTTTCTCCTCCCTAGCCTGAGCTTTCATCTGTTGTACTTCAATAGTATCAGGCTTTCTTCGTCGCATGTACAGTTCATGGTTTCCCATACATAAGGCCAAAATCCGCTTATTGATTCTTAGACGCGGTGCATAAAAAACAAAATCCTGAACATAAAATATTCTGATTTAAAACCTTTCTGAAATATAGTGTCTTTCATATCCATTAAATTTCAACATGAGGTATGAATTCTAATGTCAATATATATACATAGTTTAGAAATCATTAAATTTCCTAATTCCTAATTACTAGTTCCTTACCTCTGCATGCCTAACCAGTTTTATACAGAGATTAATATCTTATTCTCTCATTACTTTAAATGTCATTCTTTTTTCTTTTCCAAATAACTATGACCACCTGTTCCTTACCACCATAGAAGAGGAGATTATTTTGTTTAGCTTTTCACAATTAATGTCAAAAATCAGTCCTTGTTTGTGGCTGTTTTCAACCTAGAAATGTCCTCCATATCTTTTTGTTTTCAATAACAAGCAGAGATAGAATGCTAGAGTATCCCTGACATTAGCTAAATGTTAAAAATCTGTTTAAAGATCCAAGGCTCCAAGCGAAAGAAAAAAAAAATTTATAATATAAAACTCTATAAACAGAGTTAACTATCTCTACTATATTCCAGTCACCAAATAATTTTTAAATTGTTTCTTAAAAATGGTGAAACATTTGTTACTTTACCACTGGGAAAGTTAAAACTAAAAAATAGAGAATGTACCTCAAAAGCAATTCAATAAATGATTAATGCCATTCTTCAAGTGACATCATAGGGAAGTAGCAGAAATTTAAAGAGTTAAAACATAAATTTACTTACAGGTGCCTTTTTGTCGATTGGTTTTATAACAAATTTTTTGTCATTAAATGAAATATTTCTGATTTCACTCCAGGGAAAGCCAATTTTAGGTGTTAACCTTAAAAAGTAAGAGCATCCCTTTAATTAAAGGCAGGAAACAACAGAAAAAGTTAATCAATTCTTGGGGGCCGTTTGGCAATCTTAAAGAGTTATGTTTTCAAAATGTATTTTTAATAGAAATTTGACATATTGAATCACATAATAACCTCTCAAAGAGTTTATAAATGTGTCATGAACCTTAAAAGCATTAGAGTTATTTTCCTAAAATTATGTAAGAAAAAATATCTGGTAATCAGAGTATAGAAATAAGTCTCTTGGAGTCTATATTATTTTAGATTTTTATTCCGTTTTTAAGCTACTACAACTTTCAGTTAAATATGTTTAAGAAGGAAAGGGCAAAAATTAGGTTTTTATAACTTCTCATGTGGATTATGAACATCAATTACTATTATTTCCTTCTTGTTAAATGTTTAGATATATGAATATATTAAAAACATTGGATTTTCAGTATACTTGGAAAGAATTAATTTAATGGTATATGAATTATATCTCAATTTTTTAAAATTCTAAAGTGTTCACAAATGGCTGGATAAGTGGTAGAACTAAAATTCAAACTCTATATGACAGTTGTCCCTTTTTATCACCCTACATATAAAAATACAGGGAATCTGATTAGAGTAAGTAATTTTGTTTCTGCTTTTTCATATATTTTACTTTTTCAGACTATCAATCAAATCATATAAGTGAGAAATGACTGACTCTTACACTAGCCAAGAAGTCATCCAGGCTACTCATAACTAAGAATTTCTAGCTATTTGTACTACCTTTAATACTTAAGCACATAGGTACTACAGCATAGCAAATTGTTTTTTTCTACATAAAACATTCTTTACACAATATGCATGTGTTATTCTAGCCTCTAATGCCCACTAAATCAAAGTAAGCTGCTTGAAAAGGAAGTGACAGAAACACAACCACAACTCTACAACTGAGCCACATCCACTGTTCCCTGCCTCCAGTCCTTTTTATGTTGAGACAGTATCTCACTAAGCTGCCTAGACTGGCATCAAACTTGTGATCTTCCTGTCTCAGCCTCCTCAAAGCTGGGACTTACAGGCATGAACCACAGCATCCAGATGGAACACAATACTTTTAAGGTAAAACTTTGCTACATTTATTTGCTACTTTTAAAAAATTACAAGAATATAATTGTGAGAATTATATTGGGAGCCTGGAAACAAGTAGAAAAATTTTCTTCCCTTTCTTTTGGCATTAGGGATTGAACCCGGTGGCCCTTTACCATGAGTCATATCCCCAGCCCTTTTTTTTATATTTTGAGATAGGGTCTCATTGAGTTGCTTAGGGCCTTGCTAAGTTGCTATGGCTAGCTTTGAACTCAAGATTATCCTGCCTCAGCCTCCCAAGTCATTGGAATTACAGGCATACACCACCACACCTGGCTCAAAGATTTTTTTAAAAGGAGAAAAAATAAAAATCCATCCATAATTAGTCTTAAGGTAATTTCTGCCTTTGAAAAACCTGCTAAATTTCCTGTAGTGAATTATATAGCTAGCATTCTAACTTGCTTTGTATAGAGTAAAAATTGCAAAATTCCTTTTCTGGAGTCATAATTATAGACTTTGAAATACATACTTTATTAGACAGGTATAATCTGAAAACTAAAATTCTGGAGCCAACCCAGAATAAAAAACAATGCCTTAGGAGAAGGCAATACTGACACAGACTTCAATGCTTATGTGGTTTGGTAATAATGTATAATTGTAGCAATTATTCCCCAAAAGTTCTACCAGAATCTGATATATTTATATGGTATTACATACATGTACACATATATAAATATATATATATGTCAATATAGTATATATACAGATATATGCCCATATATAGTGTGTGTGTGTATATATTTATGTATAATGCAGTACTGACAAGCTAGTCACTTTTAAAATATAATCAGACTGTCTATTATGCTTAACATTCTATTCATGTCCAAAATATTCAAAACAATTCCTATAAACATTTAAAAAATGTTTCAAAACCCAATATATATATTTCTATTATAACTTCTCTCATTGCTTATGATTTCTTATACATGTTAACTTTAACCTATTTGTCAGTATCATAACATCTAAGGAATTATCCTTAACCTATTGAGATTTTAGTTATGTCTGATAAGAAGACATAACTCAAAATGAGATAAACTACAACTCAAATAAAAGTCACCCCATTTGATAAACACCAAGAAGTAGAACCTTTGAAACTGCAAGGTGCTAAGAAAATGGAAATACAAATGCCTATAAGCCTGGTAGCTTGAGAAGCCAGGGCAGAAGGATCACAAATTCAAAACCAGCCTCAGCAACTTAGCAAGACCCTATCTCAAAATGAAAAAGGGCTGGGGATTTGGCTCAGTTCTTAAGCATCCCTAGTTTCAATCTCTGGTACTAAAACCAAAACAAAACAAACAGTAAGGGTAACCAAGACAAGAAACCACTTTTACAAACAGAACATAATTTGATAGACATTTACACCACCAACTAACAACTAGCTCATTATGCAGTTGATTTACTTACTTGTCATCATGCTCATAAATATTCAGACCCAAAGCATCAACGCCTAGCCACAATTCGGTACCCTTTTTATTTTTTATTTCAAAATAGTTGACGCCGTACATTTCTAGATCTTGCGCAATCTTCAAGTATTCCATCATTGAATCTTCCCTGTTGAAATAAAGCTAAATGTAATATATTTAAGTGGAAGAATCTAAATATCAGATTAAAACTACAAAAATACATTGGATTGAAATTTAATGTTTTTTCATAAAACTCAAATGATGGGGGGGGGCATAATATATAACAGTGTTGAAAATTTTTAAATGAAATAAAAATACTTTAATTGAAGGAAAACATAGTCACCAAAATACCTTAGCATTCCTCTATGTTCTTCATGCCAGTTCTGTATTCTTTCTTCCCATTGTTCTTTTGTCAGTTTATGTTGTTCCAAAACACTGTGGGGGGGAAAAAACTATTTTAATACTTTTGTGATTTCTGGCCCAGTAGTGAGGTAGCACACACCTGTAATCCCAGTGGCTGGGGAGGCTGAGGCAGGAGGATTGAGAGTTTAAAGCCAGCCTCAGCAACAGTGAGGCACTAAGCAACTCAGTGAGACCCTCTCTTTAAATAAAATACAAAATAGGGCTGGAGATGTGGCTCAGTGATTGAGTGTCCCTGAGTTCAATCTCTGGTAGCCCCCCTCCAAAAAAAGTCTAAAATCCTTTCAGTACTTTGACCATGGTAGCAGTCATATAAATTAATATATGTGAATAAAAACTACACATAACTAAATATATACACAAATAAGAGCATGTAAAGTTGATGAAATCTAAATAAGGTAGAGTGTGTCAATGTCAGTATCTTGGTACCACACTATAATTTTTCAAGATGTTACCACTAGAGAAGGCTGAGAGGACACACAGAAATTTTTTAAATTAACATTACATTTGAATCTACAATAATATGAAATTTTTAAGATAGTTTAAATTATCTTAAATGCAGTCTTTAAAATATCTATATGAGAATTACAAAAACTGTAGTATTAAAACACTATTGTTTTATGATGTAAAAATTTTTCATTAAACCCAGGGATTTCTTGGCAATATAAAGTAATATAGGGTATAAAATCTTCCCTGGACAAGTCAGGTGCAACCTAAGAATAGATTTCTTGATGGAGTCTATTATATTCTCTATGAATCCTCTTTCAAGCTCTTGTTTTTGGGGAGAACAGTTTTGTCACTCATCAGAGCACTTACATTTCCACATTTTCTCTTGCTGTCTGGACTCTGGGCTCACCATGAAGCATGCAGTCAGCCTCAGAGGCTTAACCTACTGTAATAATTGTTCACTATCATATGCCTAGTAAGAACACTGAAGAGGTACTAAAAATTTGTAGAACATACAAATGAAATAATCATTTTCCCTCCTTTAAAGGAACAAGTCTAGAAACCCATGCTCTCCTAGCCCTAGAGAGTATATTTTTCTTTTTCAGAGGTAAACTTCTTTTAAGGACTGTCCACATTTATTAGCTTTAATTTCCATACCCAACAGGCATTGCCCCCAATCTACCACCACCTGCTTCAATCTAGAACACTATACTGAAACTATTCTTTGTTTTGGGTTTTTTTTTTTTTTTTAGTTATAGACAGACACAATACCTTTATTTTATTTATTATTTGTTTTTATATGATGCTAACGATCAAACCCAGTGTCTCACACGTGCAAGTCAAATGCTCTACCAACTGAGCTAACCCCAGCCCCCTGAAACTATTCTTAACTAAAGTCCCTACCAATTTCTATTACCAGCAGACAATTTCTCTTCATACTTGACCACTTTGTACTATCTGGCAGTGCCTGACCTTTCTCTCCTTAAACCATTCTTTTACTAGAGTTTCTATGGTATAACACTCCTCTAATATTCTTGTATCTCTGCCCATTTTTTCTCAGTATCTTCTAGAGGGGCTTCTTCTTCTGTACTTAAAAATTCAGGTTCAACAATGTTTGGGTTATACTACCCACATTTCAAATTCAGTAACATCAAACTGAATTTACCCTCCTCCCAAATTTACTTTTTCTTCCCCTTATTTTCATAAAAGTCACTACCAAACACCTAGCTATCCAAGACAGAAACCTACCATGGAAAAATTTCAAAGGAAATTGATACTGTCTGGTAGCTGATTATCCATATCACCAAAATTTAAACTACTGTGATAGACTAGACTACTTATTTGGATTTTTTCAATATAAGAATTAAAAATCCACCAGAATCAAATTATTTGTTTATTGTCACCAAATAACCCTGTGATTTCTCATTTCCTCCTCATATACTTAGATAATAACAAATGGATTATACATCATACATGGAATAAGCCAATCACTATGAAGGTATTTTTTTCATTCAAAACCAAAAAAAAAAAAAAAACCCAATAATCTAAAAATTTATGCCCAAGTCTCTTGTAAGCTTAAATCTTGAATTAGTCCTCCATAAACTATCAATTCTGGAATAACAACGGACCTAAAAATCTTGAAGAACATCTGCACTAACAATGGTAAACAATCCTATCCAAAGTTGTTCAGCTATCTTTCTTCTTATTTAAACAGAATGAGTTATAGCACACATGCATTTAAATAAATTATAAGTGCATTTTAGTATTTAAAAGATTATTTAAATCACAAGACTATTATATATAAGACAATTATTCAACCAAACAGGAAACTGACCTAACAATGAAAAAACAACTACCTGTGTTGTACTTATTGAAATAAAGCATGTTCACTGTTTTATAAACATTTGAGAAATTCTAAGGGTAATTTTATTGTAAAATTCAACCTATGTACTGACTTCAAACCTAATCTGTTTTTAATATATAAATTATATCTCAAAAGTAAAAACTAATCCTTTCTGAAATGAAATTCGGTATTAGTTATTACTTAATTCACTGCCTTAAAAAATCTGAGACCAGCAATTTCAGTGTTGTACACCTCTAGTTCTAGGACTTAGGAAGCTGAGGCAGAAGGACCACTCAAGCCCAGGAGTTAGTTGGAGTCTAGCCTGGACAGTATAGCAAGAACCCATCTCAAAGAAAGAAAAAGAAAAGAGGAAAAAAATATCTGAGAGGATTGGGGGGTTGGAATAATTATTAAAACCAGAAGAACATTGCTACAGCTTGCCCTCACCAAAACTCTTACTGAGTTTTCAACCATGTTGATTGGTGGTGGGTTAAGAGGGATTTATACGTCTTTCTCCAGAGACTGTAAGTTCCCAAAGAACACTTTGTTATAAAGCATTTAGCCCCTTTGGCCCCTCCTCTCTTGATTGTGTGTGGTACTGGGGATTGGTGCATGCTAGGCAAGTACTCTGCCACTGAGTTACATCTCTAGGACACTGGACCCTTCTCTTTTCTGGAGAAGCCCACCTCCCTTTCACTTTCCTGCCATGAGGTCTATAACAGAGGCCACCCTGATGTGATAGCCTGATCTTGGGAACCTTCAGAACTGGGGCCAAATTAACACCCTTTTCTTTACAAATTACACAATCTCCAGTATTTCAATATAACAAAAACAAAGACTTACAAATATTTCATTTACATAGAGACTTAAAAATGTTATATTCCTGATTCTCCTGATGAATATGCATCATTCTTTTTTCTAAGATTATTTCTATAATATTAAAAGGCAGAACACAGTAACAACCAAATTTTAAAGGTGCTGTACTTGGTGGTACATTATAAAGCATATATCAATAATTATACATTAGCCAAAAATAAACACCAATGCCTATAGTCAAAGAAAATTAACAAATGTGGACAAAGTCGTTTTGTCTTTATATTTAGTAGCTATGAAAATGAGCTTCAGTACTTTGAGGAAATGGTACAAAACAAATTTTAAGTCAATAATAATAATATACTGTTTTTCATTTACAAAAAGTAAAAACCTCTTTCGGAGCTCTAAAAGAAAGATCTCGATCTACTTTCTAACATTGGGGATATGTGTGATACCAAAATTAAAAAGATATTCATTTTTCTTTTTAGTTATACATGACAGAGTATATTTTGACATATTCATACACTCATGGAGTACATCTTATTCCTAATTAGGATGGCAATCTTGTGGTTGTATGTGATATAAAGACTCACTGTGGTATATTTACGTACATATGAAAGTTAAGTAACATTCATTCCACTGTCTTTCCCATTTCCTGTCTCGCCTCCCTTATTTCATTCCTCTTTGGCTAATCTACAGAATTTCTATTCTTCCTCTGCCCCCAATGTTGTGTGTTAGCATTCACATATCAGAGAAAACATTCAACCTTTGGTTTTGGGGGATTGGCTAATTTCAGTTAGCATAAGAGTCTCCATATCTATTCAATTTCTGGCAAATGTCATAAAGCATTCTTTTTATAGCTTACATTCTATTGTACATATATACCACATTTTCTTTATCCATTCATCTGTTGGTTTCATAACTTAGCTATTATGAGCTGAGCTGCTATAAACACTGATGGGGCTACATCACTGTAGTATGCTTTTTTTTTTTTTTAAGTCCTTTGGGTATATACCAAGGAGTGGGATAACTGGCCAAATGGTGGTTCCATTCCAAGTTTTCTGAGAAATTTCCATACTGCTTTCCAGAGTGGTTGCACCAAGTTGCAGTCCCACCAGCAATGTATGAGAGTATTTTTATCCCCACATCCTTGCCAACATTTATTGTTACTTGTATTCTTGATTATTGACATTCTGACTTGAGATGTGATCTCAGTGTAGTTTTAATTTGCATTTCTCTTAATTGCTAGAAATGTTGAACATAATTTCATATATTTGTTGACCATTCATTATTTCTTCTTCTATGAAGTGTCTGTTCAGTTCCTTTGCCCATTTATTAATTGGATTATTTGGTTTTTTAAATGTTTTTTTGAGCTCTTTATATATCCCAGAGAGTAATGCTGAGGTACAGGTGGCAAAGATTTTTTTTCCCATTCTGTATGTAGGCTCTCTCTTTGTGCTCTTGATTATTTCCTTTGCTGTGAAGAAGTTTTTTAACTTGATACCATCCCATTTATTGATTCTGGATTTTATTTCTTGCATTTTAGGAGTATTGTTAAGGAAGTCAGTTCCTAAGCCAACATGATGGAATGCTAGGCCTATATTTTCTTCTAATAGGTATAGGTTTTATGGTCTAATATCTAGGTCTTTGATCCACTAGTTTTGTGCAGGGTAAGAGATAGGGAATAAATTTCATTGTTACATAGAGATTTCCAGTTTTCCCAGCACCATTTGTTGAAAAGGCTATCTTTTCCCCAATGTATGTTTATGGTACATTTGTCTAGTATGAGATAACTGTATTTATGTGAGTTTGTCTCTGTGTCTTCTATTTTGTTCCATTGGTCCTCATTTCTGTTTTGGTGCCAATACCATGCTGTTTTTGTTACTATAGCTCTGTAGTATAATTTAAGGTCTGGTATTGTGATGCCTCCAGCTTCACTTTTCTTGCTAAGCATTGCTTTGGCTATTCTGAGTTTCTTTTCCAAATGAATTTCATGACTGCTTTTTCTATTTCTATGAAGAATGGCACTGGAATTTTAAATAGGAATTGCATTAAGTCTATACAGTACTTTTGGGATAGTTTTCTTAATTTCTGTTTCAGCTGATTCATCATTGGTGTATAGGAACACAATCGATTTATGGGTATAATTTTATATCCTGCTACTTTGCTGAATTAATTTATGAGTTCTAAAAGTTTTCTGGTGGAGTTTTTTGGGTCTTCTAAATATAGGATTATGTTGACAGCAAATAGGCATAGCTCTTCTTTTCCTATTTGTATCCCTTTAATTTCTTCTTTTGCCTAATTGCTCTGACTAGAGTTTCAAGGACTGTGTTGAATAAAAGTTGTGAAGGAGGGCATCCCTGTCTTATTCTAGTTTTTAGCGGGAATGCTTTCAATTTTTCTCCATTTAGAATAATATTGGTCTTGGGTTTAGCATATATAGCTTTTACAATATTGAGGAATGTTCCTACTATCCCTCCTGTTCTAGTGTTTTGAACATGAATTAATGCTGTATTTTGTCAAATGCTTTTTCTGCATCTATTGAGATAATTATGTGATTCTTGTCTTTATATCTATTGATATGGTAAATTATGTTTATTGATTTCCATATGTTGAACCAAACTTGCAAACCTGGAATGAAACCAGTTGATCATGGTGTACTTTTTAATGTATTTCTGTATGAAATTTGCCAGTATTTTATTAAGAATTTTTACATATGTGTTCATCAGGGATGTTGGCATGAAGCTTTCTTTCCTTGATGTGTCTTTGTCTGGTTTTAAAATCAGGGTGATACTAGCTTCATCAAATGAGTTTGGAAGGAGAACTGTGATATTTAAATATAACATTTGATACTATGTTTTCTAGATTTCATAAATAATCTTACCAGATAACAGTATAACACTTTACAATTAAAACTGTACAATTCATGAACTGTATTCATAAACTGGAGTTGAACAGAACAGCATTATTTATCTTCATTTTACCAATTTGGATACTGAGACTCAAGATATTTTAGATTATGAATCTACTGTCACATAACTAGCAAAAGGTATGATCAGTTCTCAAAATCTGTCAAAACCTAATGATTTCTTCCTAAGCCATATTTTAAAATTACTATTAAAAAGACAAGACTAGGATTGTGGCACAGTGGTAGAGCACTTGAATCATATGTGTAAGGCACTGGGTTCAATTCTCAGAATCACATATAAATAAATGAATAAAATAAAGGTCCATCAACAATTAAAATATATGTCTATTATATCTAATATATTTACTAATATATATAAGATATATATAATATTATATATTCTAAAAAGTATCATTTTTTAAAAAAAGATAATAGCACTATATTGTAGAGAAATAGAGCACCAACCTATGAATCTGAAAGCCTAGTTGAAAAAGCCTTTTTAAAAAGTTGGAGGAAACATAGTGTGCCACTTATCATTCTCAAAAGCATTTACTAAACATCTATATGCTTATTTTAAGAACATTTACTAATCAGCAACAGTTTATATCCTTCCCTTAAGCCTAAATTAACATATCACTTTACTGCTTATCCTATAGAAATGATGGCAGAAGAGGTAGATCAACTTTAAGCAATTATAGAGCACATAAATCTACAGAGAGGCTGAGTCAGAACTTTTAAAAGTATACTTTCTGATCCAGCTGGCAACTTAAAAATCTCAATTATTTTAATTTAAATTTCTGGAATATAATTTTCAAAAAATATAACAGAAAGGCTTGTTTCACTTACCGTTGGGGTAGGAGTCTATCATTAGCCAGGTAGCCTGGTTTATGAACCTCTTTATTATAATCTCCATACTTGGCTTGGACAGCATAGGAGGCCAAAAGAACTGCAGTTTCTGGTGGGCAATATATCTCATCATTTAATATGGCTTCTTTAACTTGCAAGAAGAAAAGTCTCTGGGTTATTTCTTGAATTAATTCCTCAGAAACATCTTCAGGAAAGAATTTAGCTCTAAACTTGAACTGTAAAGGATTCTCTTTTTTAACATCTTGCTGTGTCACCTAGAACAGTAATTCAAGTATAATCAATAAAAATCTCAAATTCAACACAACTGAGTCCAGTCACATCAAATTCTTTCTGGAAAAAAGAGGAAGTGAAATAAAAGTTTCCAAACCTTCAAGTAATACTATGTAAGATTTTAAATGTGTAAACAAATAAATGTGAGAAAAGCAATGCTATGCTCAGTTATGAAGGCTGCTTGTAACTCACAGATCTGATTTAATAACTAAATTGAAAACTTCTTTTCATATTCTGGAGACACTTATCCTGCAGATGTTCCAATTAAGGTCCAAATATGTAGTTATACAATATGTAATATCTGCCTTATGATAATAATTCACAGATACTAGTTTTCAACTAGGAAGTGAGCGTATCTTTTTACTCAAATGAAGTTGATGGTGCTTAATTTAAAAATATGACATCTTGCAATGATGAACAGAGATAACTATAAAAGCGACTCAGAATCAGACACTTAAATTTACCAGCAAATTCACAATAATTTCAAATTAACTTAATTACTAGCTTAATTTTATCATGCACATTTTACCTTTTTATTTAGTTTAAGCCACGTAGAATAACCTTTGCTGTCTACATACTGCAGCCCAAAAAACCAGACCTCACGCAAACCAACTGTTTTCACCACCTAAAAAAAAAAAAAAAGAAAGAAAATTCATTCACATGGCAACTAGATGACACTAGAAACTAGACTTTAATAGAACAAAACTAGAGAGCTATAGATATATTCCTTTGCCATTAAAAAAAAGGCATTTCCTAAGGAAAAATTGAACATATTCACAGAACATGTCTGAAAACTTACATTTGGATTTTCTTTTCTTTTTTTTTTTTTTTTAAGAAAGAGAGAGAATTTTTTAATATTTATTTTTTAGTTTTCGGTGGACACAACATCTTTATTTTATTTTTATGTGGTGCTGAGGATCGAACCCAGCGCCCCGCACATGCCAGGCGAGCGCGCTACTGCTTGAGCCATATCCCCAGCCCTAAATTTGGATTTTCTATATACTCGATTTTGTACTATCACTTCAGTCTTCATACTTGATTCACCTGTTTGTATTTTCTTTTCCTCATCTCCCATTACAACCTCAACAAATAACAAGTCCAGAGAACAAATATGCAATTGTCATAATCCTACATTTCTATTCCAACTTACTCTTAGAATTACCCTATTGGTATTCAGGGCAAATAGTTTGATTTTTGTGCTTAGAAAAGAGTCTGATATAGTCTATGTTCTACAATCACTAAGCATTAAACCATTCTTGGAACATGCCATAACTTTCACCCTTCTACACCTTTGCTCATGCTTTTTAACTCTCTGCTAGAATGTTTCTTCTGTCCTTTTGTCACCTGTTGAATAATTTATTATTCAAGGCTCAGCTCAACTAACATGCCTTCTGTGCAGAAAGCTCTCTCAATTTTTAGATAAATTAATCACTTGTTTCTGATTACTTTATTCTGCTATCAGAACACTTATTCTATCCTACCATTATTAAATGTGTTTTTAGTACTGTGTCTATTTACTCTCCTTCACTAACACTTAAGGACAGAGATTACTATTTTTTTTTTAAATTTTATTTTAACATCCAGGTCCTCTCACAGAATAATTATCCTATTGCAGGTACTCAGAAATACTGGAATAGAATACTAAAGTGGTGCAGCTAGCATATACACCCAAGATTATACCCACACTTAACAAAAGAATATTAAAACATACTTCAAATAAAATAAAATACTTAAAATGAAGGGAAGTGAGGGGTCACTAACATTTTAAAAACTTAAGAAGATTTAACTTCAGCTCTTAAATGATAAACATTGTTCATTTTTTAAAACTAATCTTAAAATATTCCAGGCTTTTGGTTTCAATACAGCAAATTGATCCTTCAGTTTACTCTCACTTGAATTTTTCACTAAAATGTTACATACAAAAAATAGTTTCTCTCCAGGGAGAAATACCACTCTCAGAATTTTATTCCCTCTCTGCACCTGCTTGTCATTGTAGCAACAGAGAAAATGTAGTGAAAAGAAAGCCCTGGGGTGGTGAGAAGCAGCAGATGCATTTCTGAGCTTAGGTTAAGCAGCCAAGTGGCCAAAGTAGCCAATCACTGGCTCCCTGGTCTCAGGCCTGGCAAGCCAGTGGAATGTTTATCTGCATCTTTCTGTTTTCAAAGGCTGCAACTTGTGCTTCATGCCTTGCCCACTTCCCATGACAGAGTCAGAGGAGAATTAGACGAGTCCTGCTTTTTATTCTTTACCTGGGAATCTTGCTCCTGGAATGGTTTGCTCTTTCAATTCATCAAATACTCACAACACAGCAAGAAAGAGGCTGCCCAAGAAGACTGCCTGAATCAGGACAGCTCCCTGTGCTGAGCACATGCTAACAGTAGGGTTTTCTCCCTGCAGTAAAAGCACTTGCAGGCCTCAGTGTCTAGCACCAATCCCGAACTTACAGATATGCAGGCATGGAGCCCAAATGAACCCAGTGACTTTGAAGTAGATTTTTTTTTCCTCTATGCGAACTTCTCTGGCCTATGTGAATTCCAACTGTGCCTGTGGCCTCCTAATTTCTGGGATAGCTGGTCCAGGCTTTTTGTTTGTGTTAAAAGAGTAAAAATGGGGATTTAAAATCAAATCTTTTGTTTGCCCTTCTTTCCCTTTCTAACTTTCTTTTGAGGGAGGCATTTTGGATTCCTCATATACCTTAACTTATGAAGCCTGACTCCTGTTTCAGAAAAAAGGTGGCAGAGGAAAAATGAGAGGCAAGAGGAGTTCCAGGTCTTTCTAAGGAAAAGATTCTCTTTTTTGACTTTGTTGCATACCTGAAGGCTGGCCACTCATCATATGCTAGGGAGGGGTTATAATTTCAATACTGAAATTGTTTTTCCTTACCTGAACTATAATTCACCTTAAAAACAATTCTGGAGGGGGAAGAGGCAGTATTGTTCAGGGAGTGTGTATGTGTGACTCAGTGTGGCTGTTTTGTTTTGCAGTGGTTGTCTAAAATATTTTCACAGTATGTTTAATATTCGGTGTTTTAAAACACAGTAGTAGTCAGTAAAGTAGGATTCTGATTCTGGAACCTGGGATGTGTCCCATGTCAGTGGGTGAAGTTGTCACCTAGGGTGGCATCCACACACCAGCTCCATGGGCAGATGCAGGTGCTAGAATCAGAAAAACTAACAGACCCACATCAAAAGTAACCCAACAAGGGTTTTCATTTCATACAGGATACAGTATTTTTATTTTATCACAGAGTCATAATTTTTTTTGAAGTTTTCAAACTTTGAAATTTGAATGATTTCAAATTATATCAAATATTTAAATTATATTAAATATTGTAGTTTTAAAACTATAACAAAATCTAAAATTTCTATTTTTTGTTTTTCATTTATCTGTTCTCTCATCTATTAAATTGTTTTATGAGGGTGGAGAAGTTTTCTCTTCTTAACATTTGTTTCTATAACCAAAAATAAATTATATATTAAAGAAATAAAAAAAAAGAATGTTTAAAATAAAAACAATTCAGTTGTGCTAAGAATATATTAAAGGTTATCATAACAAACACATTTTTGGAACATATGGAATATAAAGACTCATACTAATGTTGCAAAAGCTAATAATGCCAAACAATGAAAAATTTAATGCAGATAAAAGGAGATCCCAAATAACTTTGACAAGAGAGAAGCTATCCAGCAAAGCCACAGAAAATGTTCAAGCTCAGGGTAGTAAGAATAGGAAAGGTATGGGGCAAAAGTAGCAGAGAAACGTGAACCTAAACAGATGGCCTCAGCTTTTGCCTCCATGCTTTGTGAGATTCACAATGCTGGCTGATTAAAAGGGGATGTGCCACAGTGGGCACAAGGCATAGTACTTTAACTAACTTTACACAACTAATATTCAAGACAATCGGGAAGAGTTTAGTTGTGAAATTCCCTAGTATGCCCAATCTCACAAGAAGCTCTTTCCCTACTTCTTCTGGAGGTATGATCAGAAACTTTTGATCACATACCTAAAAATTTTAAAATGCTGGGGGCATAACTACAACAGGTATTTTTTAAATAAAATATACTATTATATTAATAAAGACTATATTTTTAAAGAATTAGAAAAAGAAAAAAATATAAACAAAAATTTTAATAAGAGATTTCTGAGTATTCCTTGGGCACATGAATATTTTAATCCCACAAGTAGAAGCTAAACAAGGAGGCTAGGAGAGGAAGAGTCAGCCTCCAGGAGCAAACGAAAGAACTGCATGCACTCAATATAAGTACCCCCAAGAAGCCAGCCTCAATCTAATAATTAAAAATGGGATTTTGCTGCATGTTGACCCATGCAGCTATGCACTCTTGAGAGGACCCAGTCTGCTCCTGGTCTTACCTGAAGCTAGAAGAAAGGATTTTGAATGCTTTCACCATAAAGGAATGATAAATGTTTGAGGAGACAGAGAGTGTAACTGACTTAAACATTATACAATGTATATCTCACATTGTATATATACATAAAACTCAATTAGACATCACATTATATACAATTTTTAGGTTTTATGTATGTTTTAATATCTAAATTTTTTAAAAAGTACTATCACACAAATGTAGTAATAAGAATAAAGAATATCTCTATAGCTGTTCAAATTATATGAATAGGTATTGAGAAAAATTCCTGGTACTACACTGTTGGACTATCAATAATGGTACAGGAAAATACAGATGTATAAACTAGTGGGATGGGGATGTGGCTCAGTGGTAGAGTGTTTGCCTCACATGCATGAAGGCCTGGGTTCAATTCTCAGCACCACACACATAAAAATAGTATGTAGTGGCATACATGTGGTATCAAAGTTGCATGCTTCATGTGATTAAATGATACCTGGTCAAAAAGCTGTTTGCCAGTTGTATTGGGCTGAATGGCAAATTCCAGCTCAGCATCCATTGTAGTTACTCTTACATTGATCTATAATAAAAACAGAAGAGAAAATCATTAGGAAAGACAATATATTTAATTACTTATTTAGTAGGCATGAGAAAAATCTTTTATCTGATTTATAATATTTCCTTTATTAAAATGATATAATTAGACTTAAGATTTTCTGTGATTCAAATCAATTTGGGGGGAAAAAAAGAGCTTCTGAAGTCCTTATTTAAAAACATCTCCTTCAGTCTGACATAACTTTCCTATGTATATATATGAATATACCACAGTGAACCTCCATATCATGTTTATTTATGAGAATTAGAATAAGATATACTCCATGTTTGTATAAATATGTCAAAATTGACTCTACTGTCATGTATAACTAAAAAGAACAAATAAATAAAATAAAAAGTCGCATAGCTCCTTTGCTTTAAACTAATGTGCTCTCCCAAGGTTAAGCAGTTCAGAGAGAGCAGGAGTCAAGGAAAAGGGGTCATCAAAACGCTACCAAGAAAAAATAAACACATCTCAATACTTAACATGCACTGGGACAATAAGCCATGAACTTTCTATATTCTCATTTAGCCCCTGCAACAATACTGGAAGATATTATTTCACATCTATGGAAACTCAAAAGGTTCCCATTACTTGCCCAAGCACACATGGAGATGAAAAAGCAGAGTAGGTATTTAAACTGAGGTATAATTCCTAATTCTTTGTTATTCACTATGCCACATTTCTTTCAACATAAAAATCACATACTTATTTTTGTTCATATGACAAACATTTTCTTGACTTTATAAAAGACATTTATTTTCTACAGCACTTTATGTACAGGACTCCATTCTTTTTTTAATTAATTATTTTTATTTATATATGACAGCGGAATGCATTACAATTCTTATTACGGGACTCCATTCTAAATACTATTTTTTGTATAAATACTGTTCTAATTGATCTCAAAACTTAACATTACTTACCACATTTTTACCCCAGAATACTATCTTCACCTGAAATTCCTCATGTGTTTCAAAACTCTCTTATAACTTTAATTCACATTATAAGAACTTTTGATCAGATTCCTCATACCCCTTTGCATGTCTTAATCACTTTAACACCATATGTGGTGTGGCTTTTACCTGAATGCCTTCTCTAAACAAATCATATAAATTCATCCTTCTTAAAATAATCTTATTTGTATTTTTCTTTAAAATATCTTATTAAAAATATTGATATAAAAATACATGTAAAACATACGTAAACAAAGAAAAATGAAGTCCATAAATTTAACATCCAACTTAACTAGAAATGACAACTTGTTACATACATCACTGTATTTCTTTGCCAATTTACTTTTCCTCATCCCTACCCCCAACACATACAGGTAAATAATAATCTGAATTTTTTTTTTTTTTTTTTTGTCATTCTCTTTCTTTTTTTTTTTTTTCCTTTTTGGTTTTGGTACTGGGGATTAAGCCCAGGAGTATTCTACCACTGAGCTACACCCAAGCCTTTTTTATTTATTTTGAGAGAGGGTGGCACTAAATTGCCTAGGCTGGTTTTGTTCATATGACAAAATCTCAGCCTGCCAAGTCACTGGGATTACAGGTATGCACCACCACACCTGGCTGTCATTCTCATCTTTAAAAACTAGTTATATCACTCACAGGTGTGTGTATGCATGTTTGTGTACACACATATATATATAATCAATTAAAAAGTTGATTTTTTTCAGCTATACTATAATTGCAAGCACTTGCTAACGTAAGTCTTCTTTCTTAGTATGGACAATGGTTACATGGATATATTCACTTTAGAAAAGTTCAATTATAATAAACATGTTAATTGTACAAATTACTGGGATTCACTATGATGTAGTCTTTTGATTTGCAGATTCTACTTCAATTAAAACATTTTAAATTGTACACTATACTTTGATTTTTCAATTATATTTCTAAGATTGACATTTCTGTGAGTAGTTACAAGTCATTTTCACAGCTATACCATCTTCTACAAGTGATTAAACAATTTATGTACCCATTTTTCTATCAATGGACATTGTTTCCATTGTTATGAAGTCTTATACACTCTCCTAGTACATATGCATCAGAATTCCTCTACAGGTATTTACACAGAAAGAGAACTCCCAGATGATAAAATATGCATACCTCTTATTTTAACCATGTAATGAGAAACAGTCTTACAATAGTGCCTAAGAGGGGGCTGGGGATGTGGCTCAAGCGGTAGCGCACTCGCCTGGCATGCGTGCGGCCCAGGTTCAATCCTCAGCACCACATACAAACAAAGATGTTATGTCTGCCAAAAACTAAAAAATAAATATTAAAATTCTCTCTCTCTCTCTCTCTTTAAAAAAAGAAAAAAAAATTCCATTGGAAAAAAAAAAAAGAATAAACTTTAAAAAAAAAATAGTGCCTAAGAATTCTTATTGATTGCATTTTCACTAACAGTGGGTATCAGCAGATTTCTTTAATGATAACCTAGTAGATATGAAATGATATATCAATATGGTCTTAAAATATGCATCCCTGATTCCTGATGAAGTTGAAAACCTGTTTGTATATGTGGCATACAGAATTCTAAAATGATCCCCATAATCCCTGTGCCCTAGTGTTTCACCCATGATTATATTGCACTACATGATAAAAAAGAATTTTGTAGATACTCTTAAGGTTCACAATCAGTTAACCCTAAGAGAGATTATCTGGCCAGGTGTGGGGCATATGCCTATAATCCCAGCTACTCAGGAGGCTGAGGCAGGAAGATCACAAATTCAAGCCAGTCTGGGCAACTTAGACTCTGTTTCAAAAATTTTTAATTAAAAGTGGGAGTGGATGTTGCTCAGTGGTAGAGCCCTTGCCTAGCCTATATGAGGTCCTGTGTTCAATCACCAGCACTGCAAAAAATGATAAAAGGTTATCTAGGTAAGCCTAAGCTAATTACTAACCACTCAGTCTCACCTTTGAAATGTCTGTTCACATCTATGTCTTATTTTCCTATTGTGTTTTGTTTCTTTCTCATGCTTATAATAGGAGGTCTTTGTATATTAATCTTTTCTCAGTTATTTGTGTCAAAAAAAATCTCCCTGTTTGTCATTCTGTATTCTTTATGGTGTCCTTCTTTTTAATAAACACATATTCTTGATTTTAATGTTTTAAATACAGATGTCACTTTTTTGCCATTTGTTAACTGACTCTACAGACTCTTCCTTGTCTATAGAGTCACAAAGATATTCTTATATTTCTTAATCTACATCTTAAAAGGTTTTGGATTATATCTCTTTGATTTTTGCTTATGATGAAAGAGATCTGATTTCATTTTTAATCCCCATTGGATAATATTATGAAAATTTTTTAAATCTCAACATAATTTATTTACTCCCCAAAGACTGTCACAAACCAAGCATCTGTACAGGCATGGATCTTTGTTATATCAGCCAATTTAACTATTCTGCTAATATCATGCTGTTTTAATTACTATATCTTCAAATAAGTCTTGATATTTGGTAGGGCAAGTCTCCCCTCATTATTCTACAGAACTGTTCTGGCTATTCTTGGTTCTGTATTTTAGTTCCTGCCTCCAAATAAAATAGTAAATTTTCAAAACCCCACATTTATAATTTAGAACTACACTATATTAATCAGTCTTTCAGGGTAAGAACTGACATCTTTCCAATATTAATTCTACCCACAACTATGGTTCTTGTGTGCAATGATTTAGGACATCTTCAATGTTTTTTAGTCTCTTTTTTGAAAGAGACTACTTATAGTTTCTCCATAAAGATAATACTACTTTTATCCCCTGGACATTAAAGTTTTGTAGCAATTGTAAATATGGGTCCACAGTCCTTAATCCATAATTTTGACATCCTAAAAGCATTCAAGAATGAAGTTTTAGTTTATTTTGGGCAAAAATTTGATATGAAGTAATGTGAACTATCACTCACGGTGAATTAATTTATTCCATTTCATATGGACATTCACACATTTCTCTATAGAAATGTTAATGATGCCATAGAACTAATAAAAGTTTCAGGACATAATGTAATATACATTATAATACATAGTCACCCTTCTAAAATACTAAAAATTCCAAATTCTGAAACTCAGCTAGTTTCAAGGGTTTCAAAGGCAGGACTGTGAAATCTGATGAAATATCTCTTCAAATTGTTCTGTTTGGAATTTTAAGGAATAAAACTGATTTTATATTGATCCTATTATTTCACTTGTCAATTGTTATAATGAGTCTATAAATCTTTGTGTTTCTATAAAGCAAGAATTAGCAAGCTTTTCTATAAAGAGCTAAACGGTAAATATTTTCACTTTGAAGATCATACAGTCTCTGTTGCAGTCACTTAACTCTGAACCTAGGGCAACAAAGCAACCATAGGTAATAAACAACTGAGCATACTGTGTTCCAATAAAACTTTATTATGGATCCTGAAATCTAATTTCATATAGTTTTCAGGTGTTACAAAACAACCTTTTTTTCAACCACTGAAAATGTAAAAAAAAAAAAAAAAAAAAAATCATTCTTAGCTCATAGGCAGTAAAGAACAGGTTAGTAAATTTCAGTAATCCTAAAATTCTCAAATAGCATTTCTTCCTTTCCTATATATACTTAAGCTTTTCTATTTTTGTACAACAGGTTTTGCTATTCAAAGTTGAATAGTAGCCATGATAACATGTATCTCCTATCTTGTTCTTGATTTTAAGACTGTTTCTACCATTAACATATTTAGAACAGTTTTTACTTTACATTCCTTCTCCATTTTTATTTTTTAAACCATAAGTGGTTGTTCAGTTGTAGCAACTGATCTTTCTGAATGTATCACGATTTTTCTCCTTTAAACTAATGGCATGACACAGAGTTACTAAGCTATAATGTCTCTTGGAACTAGGTATGCCCTTGTGACTAAGCTGTCACCGATAGAACATGAGCACTACAGAGGCAGATTATTCCTCTGCATAAGCATAAAACAGTGGGGGCATGCTTGCCCGTGCTTTATTGTCCCTTCCTGCTAGCTGGAGGCAGCTTCAACTATAAATACTATAATAATACCTAAAAGGCTAAGGCTCAAACTTCTTGGGCTCAGGATCCTTTTACACTCTTGAAAACTACAAAGCACTCAAAAAGTTTTTGTTATATGGGTTATATACATATCAGTATTTACTACATTAAAGCAGATAAATTTTTAAATATTAACTCATTTAAGTATAATGCTAATAAACTTAATACATGTTAACATAATAATATTGTAACATATAAAAATGGCTACCTATAAATATACTATTTAATTTTAAAAAGTGCGACAATACTATTTAATTTTAAAAAGTACAATATGACAGCTTTTAAATCCTTTTCATTTGATCTTAACATCAATTCTTGGAGGTAATCAAAGCACTTGTTATCGAATCAATTTTACAAATGAATCAAGTTTGCAGAAGTTATGCTTCACCAAGGTTACATATCTACTAAGTATAAAGCTGGGCCAACAAGATTGGGGTAAAACACAAAAACGAAATTAACTTTCTCCAACTTTTGTGTTTGGGGGAAAAAATACACATATTTTTTATTAGGGTGAGAGGGGAGAAAAAAGTCAGTTATATTTTGACCTAAAAAGTTTGAGGAAAAAAAAATCACTGATTATTAATATATTAAAATATTATCTTCCAGATATTTTAATGTACCAACCACAGATCTGATATCCAGTTGAATAATAAATCTGACTCTTCACTCTAAGGAACAATAAATAAATGTTCTCTGCATAATTACATTAGCAAAGAGTTTTCCAAAGTTCTTATCAACATTCACATTCCTACTGAAATACATTAAGGGTAACAGATGTTCCACATCCTTATCTACACTTAATATTATCAGTATATAATTACTCCCCTTCTAGTGCATAAAATGTTATTTCACTGAACCTTTAATTTGTATTTTGCTGATAACTAAAAATATTTAGAATATTTTTGTGTTTATTGGCCAATTAACATAGCTTCTTTATATAAAGTATATGTTCAGAGTTTTTGCCCAATTTTTTTTTTAAACTGAGTAATTGAACTATAGAACTTCACATTGCAATTATTTTCTCTCATTCTGTCTTGCTGTTTTCTTATTGCTCTTTTTTTCACAGAGCAAATGGTTTTTGGTGTTTTTTTGTTTGTTTGTTTATTTGTTTGTTTTTGGGGGGTGGGGTACCACGGAATGTCCAGTCATATTTTGTATTCTATTTAGAGACAGGGTCTTACTGAGTTGCTGAGGCTGGCTTTGAACTTACAATGATCCTGACTCAGTTTCCCGAGTCACTGGGACTACAAATGGCTTTAACTTTGATAAAGTCCAATTTTTTCCTTAATGGTTCAAACTTTCTGTGTATTATCCAAGAAACTTTCCCCTATCCAAGATGACAAAATTTTTTTCCTTTATTTCCTTCTGAAAGTTTTATACTTTAGGTTTTTGCATTTAGGTCTACAATCCATCTAGAGTAAATTTTTGAGTAAATTATGAGACAAGAGTTTAATGTTCATGTTTTTTCTGTACAGATAACTCTTTGTTCCATCAACATTTGTTGAAAATAATTAAAATTCCCCATTGAACTGTGTAACACTTTTGTCAAAAATCTTATGATTATAATATGTAATGTGTGTGGGTGTGTTTCTATTTCTCTGATTCTATTATCTACCCTTTCACAATTACCACAATGTCTTGTTTTTGTAGCTTGAGAGTAAGTCTTGAAATGAAGGTATGTAAGTTTTCCAGTTTTGTTCCTTCTTAAAACTGCTTTAGCAATTTGATCAATTTATCCAAAGAAGTCTTCAGGGTTTCAACTGAATAGAATTCAATTAAAACTACCAATATATCTGGGAAGAACTGACACCTTAATAGTTATTTATAAACAAAACTGTAAAAATTATCTACTTCTCCATATATTCAGATCTTTAATTTCTTATAAAGTTTTCAGTATAGAGACTTTGTTTTGCCTCTGTATGTTTATTCCTAAGTACTTTATGTTTTTTATGCTCTCACTACATTTTTCAAACTCTGCTGTCATTATATATATTTTTAAAAACATTGATTGTATTTTTATTATTATTTTTACTATAACTTTTTGTCTAACAATCTTGCTAAATTAAATTACTAGGTCTATCAGTTGTTTTATAGATTCATAAGAACTGTTTATAAACAATCATGTCATGTGCAAATAGAAAATTTTATTTCTTAATTCTGATCTTTACACCTTTTATTTTCTTTTATTCTTTTCTACCAACAACACACTGTTACCTGCTGAGTCTTTAAAGCAATATTCGTGAAAATCTAGTAACTATAACCAACAATTTCTCTAAAAAGCTAACTGACCAAAAGGAACACTATTAAAATATATATATATATATATATATATATATATATATATATATATATATATACCCCATTTTTTTTTTTTAGGTGAAAGAACAGTTACTCTAGGACAAAAAGAATACATACACCTTAATCAAGAACCATATAATTCTAAAATCAAGTAAAATGATCAAAGATATACAACTAAGAATATCTAATGTCAGTGTAAGTATCACCAGCATCAAAAACTAGTGTGTGAGAACACTTGAGGAAAAAAAAACATGCAGCCGGGCACAATGGCACATGCCTTTGTGTGACTCAGGAGGCTGAAGAAATTTTATCAAACAAGTTCCAACCCAGCCTCAGCAATTTAGAAAAATCCTGTCTCAAAAAATAAAAAGGGCTGGGAATATTGCTCATTACTAGTAAAACACCACTGGGTTCAATCCCCAGTATTAAAAAAAAAAAAAATTTAATAAGCATGGGTCCTCCCAACCTCTCATTATTTTCTCTTAACAATAAGTTACCATTTTTTTTGCACTATGTACCAGATTCTTTCAATCCTCATCATACTCCTTAAGTTAACTAATTATGTATACCCCATTTTATATAAAAAGGAAATTAAAACATGGATAGGTTGAATTAAATTAACAAATTACCCAGATTAAATGACAGTAGGTCAGTTTTACCCCAAGACCCATGAATTTTAACCTTAACTGCAATGTTATCCATACCAGTTCTTCACTGCCCATAATACTATGCTATAGCCACACTAATCTAAAACAAGTAATAGTAACAGAACATTTTCTTCTAACAACTTTCCCTTGATATTTTGCCTAGTTCAAAAACAAAAAACAAACAAAAAAACTTACTGCTAATAATATCTTTTTAAGTAAACTATATCAAAAGTAATAAAATTCACTTACTGGTTTCGGCATTTTCTTTCTCTTTTTGTTACTTTCTTTAAAAATTCTTCACATCTATAAATTCTATTGTCACCTTCTGTTAAAGAAAAAGAATAATTTATTATCTTTTTCACATAAGGTTTTTAACTAACACTTATATAAAAGATAAACATTAGAGCACCAGAAGTAACAGTTCTTATTTATTCTAATTTTTAATGTCTTCTACTAATATTTCACGTTTCCTAGAAAGATTAAAACCTGATACTTGCTAATCTATTAAAAGTTTTAATTTACAGACAACACAGCAAAGAAACATGTTTGCTAAGGGCCTTTCTCAGTGTTGGGTTCATTCCTACATAAGACTAACAGAGAAAAGGACAGTAAAAGTGAGGATGAGTAGATTCAGATTCTAAAGAATTAAGTCAAGAATTTTTTCAACCATTTTTTGTACTTTCAAAGACAAAAGGAAATTCTAATGTAGCTACAAATTTTTAAATTATTCTTGAAAGTTTTAAAATCTCAATAAAGTATATATGTAGCTTATCCACCTATACATATTAAACAGTCATAGCTTTGCACACTAAAAATTTTCATGCTGCTCACCAGCAAGCTAGCAGCATTCAATGAAATTTAGAATTGCCCTAAAGACCAATGGTAAATTGTATCTTCTCCCCCTAAGGCAACAAATCTTATCAAGAATTATGACATTATCTTAGGGTAAATGTTCTAAGAAATATCTAACAAAACCAAGTTTCCCCTCCTTGCAAATCTGTTAAAATATCTAATTCTTAATCATTATTAATTGTCCAAAAATTATCATTTTAATTTGAAAACTACAGAAGTGTTCTATTAGATACATTATTTGAGAATAAGCTTATCTAGGTAATGTCTCTGGCAAGAAACTTTGTTACACAAGAACCAACTAAATATACACTGAAATAAGGTCATTTTCCTAAATTTTATTCAAGCACAGGCCAATAAACCTCTTTTTAGGGATAACTTTCTCCTTTAGTGTGGGGGGTGCATGTGCACGTGTGCACGCTCAGAGTGTATATTTTATCAGTCACTGGGCAATGAAATTCAGTTGGAAGCACACAACCCTCACCTCTTAACTTGTTCTTAACCTATCCCCTATCTATACTCCCCTACTTTTATAACCTAAATGTATTTCAGTCAAATTTTTCTACAGTCTGTTTTCACAAGTCCTTCACCTTACCATCTCAGGTCTTGATTAAAACAGCCTCCAAAAGGACTTGCTTTTCATAATCTATTAGCTACTAGTCCCCAAATCTCTATCTCCAGGGTTTCTTGGCGAATTGGCTTATCTCAAAAAAGACTTGGCCAAACACTTCAATCCCTATCCCAGAGCCAAATCTACTTTTCTTCAAAGCTGAATGAATTATGTATTTCTAGAAATCTATTCATAGTATTCTCTTAGGATTTTTTTTATCTACTAGATCTAAATTTGTGACCTTCTTTTCATTCCTGTTAATTTTGCCTGCTTTTGTTTGATTAGTCTTGCCAGAAGTCAAGAGTTGGTCTAAAAGTCACTTTTTTAGTTTCGTTGACCTTTTATTAATTTTGTTAATTTCTATTAATTTTTCTCATTTTCTTCTCATTAGTTACTTTGGCTTTACTCAGAGGGCTGACTTTCTATTTCCTGCAACTGCAAGTTTACCTAAGTAATTTCCAATATTGTTTCTTTACTAGTTCATGCATTTAAGTCATCAACTAAGTATGTCCAACTATAGAAAAACTCCAAATATAAAGTGATTTCCCTAATTTACCAGTGAGAAATTCAAAAATAATTTTATGATTTGAATATTAAATTAAATGTGCATCTATAACATTTATTAGTATACTTAAATGTTAAAAACATGATCTATGAAATACTGATTCAGAAATATTGTTTGCTTCATCTCAAACTTCACAGAATAATTTTATTCTAATTTTATACATACATGAGATAAAAGTATCTGTATAAAACTTGGACTACTTTTTGAATCAATAATTTTCTAGATTACATTAGTATTTTTGAATCAGTGTATCATATGATCAAACTTTTATTTCAAGTCACAATTATACATAGGACACTCTCATTTGTACTATAGGAAAAATTTTTAATATATTTACATTGTAACTACTTTTTTTTTCTTGTTTTCATTTATTATTACTATTATTTTTTTAACTGATGATTCCTCTGCCTTTTCCCATGTTTAAATCACTCACTAGATGAGCCCTGTGAGCTTTCCAAACTCAAGTGAACTAATGGAATTTCAAATCAATGTGCCTTTCTTGAAGTTTCATGCTCAAAAAGAAGACTGCATCTTATAATGAAAGACTTCTTAAGAACACAAATATAATTCTTTTCTGGGGAATATTTGAGGAAAAAAACCTTGCCTCTTACTTGAAACTATAGCATTTTTTCTAAGTAGCACTTCAGTGGCTTAGGTTTTTATACAGTTCTAAGTGTCCTGCCTAAATGTTTCCAATTTCAACCATGATTTCTAATCACTACTGAGAAATATTTTGTTTTTTAGTTTTCAAATAGAAGGGTTAGAGGACTTTAGGTAGAATGCTGATTTTTTTCATTACTTTTAAGTTTATTCTTCTATAGTCAAATAATTCATTAGGATATTTTATGTTTAGTACATGGTCAGTGTCTTTCTTTCTAGACTGTTCCAAGTATAAATATTGTATTGTATGCATTTGGTAAATTAAGTCAAGCTAAACCAAGTTTTTAAAATTTTCTTAATAGTCTATTACTACTCATTTTAGTCTATTTAATCAAATTTGGTAGAAACATATCAAGTTTTCTCAACTAATGAATATGGATCTTAATTTCTTCTTCTAAAATACCAGCTTTTAATTTATGTTTTAGGCTATTTTAAGTGAATCTAGGTTTAGAATTGTTCTATCTTCCCAGTGAATAGTTCCTTTTCTTCTTTTCTTACAAATATAATTCTAAATTGACCATTATTCCCTCAGCATTTGGAAGACACTAGTTTATTCTGGCATCTGTTACCACTGATGAGGAGTCTGAGGTCAATCTAACTCATTCCTTTGCTTTAATCTATCCTAGAACAATTTTTACATTTATTTCTTTTCTCAACATTCCCTTACCACCTCATTCCCTACCACCACACCCTGGGCAAGTTAGCAGGTATTCAAATGAGCTTCACATCTATCATACTACTTTCTAAACCATATGGTTGGTGTCTCTCTCCAATGCAGTATTTCATTAGTAAGGAAGAATAAAGAAAGCAAACATTTAATTATATGCCAGATTCTATAAACTAAGAGTAGTCAGATTATAGAAAAGGTATTTCTAAAACAGCTAGGCAAGTAAATATTGAAATAATTTATCCAGGTTTTTGATGTTAGAGTTACTTCATGTTATACTCTACAGGAAAGGATCTTCCAAACAAAATACTCCACACTAAAGTTTTAATCTTAATAAGAGAGCTCATCTAACATAAAAGTATACACGACAGGCCAACAAACACAGAACCAGGGTCTTACACAAGCTAATTAAGCGTACAAAATCTCCTACAAGTGTACTTGATCTATACAAACTGTGAAATGGGGGGAGGGCTAGTAAAAGCCATCACAAATATGGAATCTTCTAAATGAAGCTTCTAAAAATGTCTACTTTCAGATTAGTGTTGGGGGGGTGGGGCGGTAACCAGGGATTGAACCCAGGGATGCTTAACAACTGACCCACATCTCTAGTTCTTTTTCTCTTTTGAGACAGGGTCTTACTAAATTGCATAGGCCCTCATTAAGTTGCTGAGGCTGGCTTTGAATTTGCAATCCCCCTGCCTCAGCCTCCCTGGAATTACAGGCATGCACGACCACACCCAGCTTCTGTGTTCATTCTTAAAAATCATGTTAGGCTTTCCTGTTTTATTTCACTTCCCCATTTTATTTCAGTTTATCATAAATTATCTGAAGAAAAATGAGGCTCTCTTTGCCAATTGAACATAAAGTGACTAAGAACAATGCCTTATATTTATAAACCATAGTTTCATGTTCTTACACTTTGATTTTTTTACTAACAAAAAAACAGGAAGAAAGTAAGATAGATTACATTATGGCTACCTTATAATTGAAGAAACAAAACAAGGTCCACTTTTTTGTTGTTTTGTTTTTATGTAATGGGGATTGAAGCCAGGGGTGCTTAACCACAGGACAACATCCCCAGCCCTTTTTTATATTTTAAGACAGAGTCTCACCAAGTGGCTTAGGGCCTTGCTAAATTGCTAAGGCTGGTTTTGAACTTGCCATCCTCCTGCCTCAGCTTTCTGGGCCGCTGAGGTTACAGGTATATGCTACTATGCCCAGCACAAGGTCCATTCTTAAAGTAACTTGTCCAAAAGTCACATGGACAATAAATGGACAAGCTACAATCCTTCGGACGCCTAAAATCCACAACTCTATCATATACCAGCCTGTCTTCCTCTTTCTGATATTAAAAAAAGTGAAAAATAATCTCATTTATGGAAATATAACCAAGGAAAATATTTTAAAATGTGTATAATGGTTTAACTACAAAGATTCTAATTATAGTGCAAGTTTAAAAAGTAGATGTCATATGGGACTTTAGTTAAGTGAATCACGGTATACACTACACTAGATCAAAATGCAGCTAATCAAGGTGTTACAGAAAATATTCAATGGCTAGGGAAAATACGCACAAACCTCTGAGGAAAAAGGCAGGTTATGCTGGGCATGGGGGCACATGCCTATAATCTCAGCAGCTCAGGAGGCTGAGGCAGGATTATCACAAGTTCAAAGGCAGCCTCAGCAATTTCACAAGGCCCTAAGCAACTCAAAAAAGGGTGGGGGATGTGGTTCAGTGGTTACATACACCTGCAATCCCAGCTACTCAAGAGGCTAAGGCAGGAGGATCACAAGTTCAAGGTCAGTCTGAGGAATTTAGTAAGATCCTGTCTCAAAATAAGGGATAGGGATGTAGTTCAATGCTAGACCATTTGCCTAGCACATGTGAGGGCCTAGGTTCAATCCCCAGTACTGCAAATAAATAAATAAAAACATCCATAGCATATTGTCACTTTTTTAAAAAAGTATGAGAAAGAGACCAAAATGAACACACTGCAAAATATTGAATCTCTGGGGATTAGAATGAGTTTGTAAATTTCTACAATTAAAATGTAAAACTTTTTAAATAAAATTTCTTAAAATGAAAGAACAAATTATTCTAAGTGAATAAACTGAATGAAGTTGGACTTATAACTTTACAATACTATTTAATATTATCTAAGTATGTTAATCACTTTTCAAAAACACAAGAAATACCAATTCTAATTTTGAAGAAAAATACCTAAAGAGGTATATAGATTATGATAAAAATAGATGAATATATTCTTACTTTAAAAACCTACATAGGTAGGATAAAAGAAATATCAAAATTAATAGGAAAATATGCAACAGCCATAATAAAGTTGCTTGTAAAACACACTTCACTCAGTAAACACTTAAGTACAAACAAATCTTACTTTAAAAACTGAACAACTGTGCTATTGACTAAAACTACAAATCAAAATGGCTTTAAGGTATTACTGATTATGTACTCATTAAACTATCAAATTGTGTTAATTATACATGATAATATTATGGAAACTATATTGGTAAATAAATAGATAAATATTACTAGCAGTACCATAATTGACTCCATTTTTCTAGAAAGTTCGTTGCTAATATATTAAAAGAGCTTTTTTGAACAGGAAATTCTGCTCCTAGCATAAACCTCTAAGAAAATAACACAAAAGAAAGCAATCTCTACCAAAATATTCTCAGCAGCACAATAGCCAGTGATTAAAATCACAAAGTAATGTGGAAACTATGTGACAACAAGATAGCTACTCTAGGGTTTTGTTGTTGTGAGGAGAGGGGCTTGTTTTTATATACTAGGACTGTGTCAATATTTACATAAGGGTAAGTAAGAACATGTAACTAGCCACTCATCACCACCAAATAAAAACACAGGTACTGTTAACAAAGTACATCTGGAAGTACAGAAACCCCACATTTAATATTAATCAGGGTCTTTTAAATCCTAATTTAAAATAACAGAGATGAGAATTTCAAAAAATACTTTCACCGTCTTCTTTCACTCTAATTAAGAAGACATCTTTCAGTGTCTTCTTTTACTCTCTAATTAATAATACTAGTACTAATATGTAAACTATTATATTCTAAAGATCTATATTTGCATATCAAATATTTGTATATTTGTACCTTTCCTCATAACATTATCAAGAAAAAAATTTACTCCTACTCACTCTTAATTTTCTTAATCTTTCCCACTCCTAAATTTCTTAGCATGATCTTACCCTACCTTTTTTCCACAATGACTCTCCAAAAAGCAATGAAGTGCAATCTTGGTAGCAACATAGGAAGTAGTCTTAACAGATGCTGCCAAGCACATTTTCCATTTCCAGAGAAGTACCCATATGAATATGTACTTAAACACAATGCTGCATGTTAAAAACAAATCATTCATTTAAAACATTCTCTCTTTCGTCCTTCAATTCTGAGGGTGACCCTAAAACAGCCTCCTCTGTACTTCATGCAATGGAAAAACAGCCTCATGTTCACAAGGGAGAGGCACAACAGACTCCAGGTGGTAAAGCAGGTGTTGTTAAGGCTCCTAAACACATAGCTTACAATGAAGCTTCAATAATTTACAGCAGAGTGCCTAATTTTACCTTTAAGATATTCTTTTCCCAAAACCTTTTTTCCGCCTTTTGAGATTCAAATGATCTCTGATCAAATGCTCTCTCCTTAAACTTTCAGAAGAACTCTGGCCATTTATTGAGGAAAGCAGTACTATAAAGACAAACATAAACTGAACTAATACGGTAACTCTGGCAGTCAAAGCAACATAGGAACATCATTAGCAAAAGAAGTTCTTTATCATTTGGGTATTTTTCCCTGCATGGGACACTCTAGGGAAGCCTATGGATCTCCTCTTAGAAAATTATTTTTAAGTGCAGGAAATAATGCATTAAGTTACAAAAGAAACCAGTTACATTGAAATACAAAAAACACAAATTTAGGCCATAGTAATGTATGTGCTTCTTTATTAATGCTTTAAACAACAGTATCTACAAATGCATCTAGTAACCAAATTTGTAAGTAAAGATGAATATAAATGTCATCTTGAGAGAATTTTAGTGTATTATAAAAAATATCTGCAATTTCTAATGAAAAGAGTCTCTGGTACTACTAATGCTACCATTGCCTACAATCATTATGGAAGAAAATGCGTAGAGATACAATGCCCCCCTACCAAGCTCACATATCCCAGATCCAAAAAATATATAAAGGACTATGTTTATTATATTTTTATCTCAGTGTTAATACTGAATCCAATAATAGTGCATTTTGGCCTATGAAATGCCATGTGATCCCAAGATAAAGCAAAGAGAAAAATTTAGCCCCATTTCCAAGTTAAAAAAGTAATACCAAGAGCAAGAAGGGTAGTGCTCATTCTATAGATTCTTGACCTATATTACCTAATCTTCTTAATAACTGCCCTTCCTCTTCCTGCCCTATACAGGTATTCCAATATTTCATCCTTCTATTAAGAAATTAAGATTCACATAAGTGACTTGCCCAAAGTCATGAGGTGAGTTAACAGAGTCAGAGTCCTAAAATCCTAGTATTGGGGATTTTGACCATCCTCGTCTGCTTTTCTAAAATATCATTCTAGACAAGCTCATTTTAAACAATAACACTTTTCAAAAAGCAGGCTGTTCAAGCTTTCTCCTTTACTAGTATCAAGTAGAAAGACTACTTCTAAATTTGTCGTTAAGGGCATATGATTAAGTGGTATAATCACTTCTATCATTTGATTTCCTGTAAGGGTGTTTTACAATTCTAAGTAAGACATTAAGTACTAGCTAATATAGACATGGTATCTGCTTTAAGAGTATTTTCAAGGAAACCAAATATTCAACATTTTTGAAAAAATGAAAATACAGAGCAAATTTCTAAAACTCAAATATATAGCAGAACTACGATAGTTAAAACACAATTTTACACTGAATTTAGGTTCTCCTCTAAAAGAGTCTTATAAATTTAAAATATATCTGTGTTGTTCTTTAGGTGAACAGAAAGGCAAATAATACACTTGTAATTATTAGTTTCAAATGCCAAAAGGCAATCATTCTACATTTATAAAAACATTAAAAATTCATATAATAAGTGTTTAAAAATAGTAAAATAAAAACAGGTTCATGAAGTCATATGTAGCAGGAAAGCAGCACACAAATTGAAGAAATTCTCACAAATAATTCTACACTTTATATGTTCTAAAAAAACCAACTGTATACAGATACAACTGATTTTTCTAAACAGAACATTAATTAATTTATTAAATATTATTAAAAGTATACAGCATTTCTACAGGGTAATTCTACTATCATGAATACCCTTAACCTCCATTTTAAGAAGCTGGAATGGTTCCTGTCTCACAATAAGTCCTCAATATTTGCTGCTTTTGTTGAATTAAGCTTACAAAAAAAAAAAAAAATGATCATTTTTTTCTGCTGATTGGTGTCAAGGGCAATATTTTCCTCTTATTTTAACGTTATAAAATGATGAAGCTAATAAACACTGAGACAACATAAGAAAAAGCTTTAAGCCAGAGGCTGTGGCACAAACCTATTAATTCCAGCTATTCTGGAAAATGAGGGCCAAATCTGAGGCCAGCCTAGGCAATTTAGCAAGACCTGACTCAGAGTAAAACTTTAAAACAGGATTGGGGAAGTAGCATAGTGATAAAGCTCTTGCCTAGGAGGTGCAAGGCCCTGGGTTCAATTCCCAGAACCACAAAAAAAAAAAGAAAAGAAAAGGTTTTCACAACTAGTTTTCCCAAATTCAAGTCTATATTATCTCTATCCAAAACTGTTTAAATAATTCCACTTAATTCAACAACGAAAATAAATTTAAAGGCTAGTTAACTGGACACATTTAACAAGAACTATAATTATCATGCTGTATATTGATTAGATATAAGTAGTAAGTCTTCTGAATATAAACTACCTTTGCTTAACTGACAAACTAACTTTATATAGTTTTTCTAAGTGTAGAACCTATAAACAGCTTAAATATCAAGAGTCCTCGTGGTAGCTATCAAAATTTAATCCATCTCACACACTCCCTAAAGACCCAGGGGTTCTTGAGTCAATTAACCATAGCTGAGACTTCTCCTGTAAGGGAGATTTTTCATGACAAATACATCCACTCTGGTTAGCTTACTGAAAGACAACCAATTTACACAAACAATGGGAAGACTTTAAAAAAAAAAAAATTAAGTAGGAAGAAATATCCAGAACTCATATCACAGAAGAATGGTTGCAACATTATTACAATGAATATTCTACTTTATACAAACCACTACCATAGCATGTAACACACTTTAAGACACACAAGGGCTGGGTCTATAGCTCAGTAGCAGAGTGCTTGCCTAGCTTGCGTGAGGCACTGGGTTCGATCCTCAGCACCACATAAAAATAAACAAATAAAATAAAGGCATTCTGTCCATCTACATATACAAAAAAAAATTTTAAAAAGACATACAATATGGCATATCTATATTCCCTCTAGGGAGTGGAACTCCTTAATATCTTATTCATTTTTCCAGCCTAAAATGCAAAGAATTTTTTGGCACATGATTCTATCTCAATGTATGATTAATACCTTAAAGCAAGAGTCATCAAACTTTTTTGTAAAAGGTCAGGTAAACAAACATTTTAGCTTTTGTAAGCCATATCATCTCTGTTTTCAAGTAGCTGGTAAAGCAAGAAGCAGCCATACATTAGTAAACAAATGAGCATAGTGTGTTCAAATAAAACGTTGTTCACAAAAATAGGCAGGAGGGGTTTAGTTCATGAACTATAATTTGTCAAGTACTTAAACAGTAGTCAATGTTTTTCATTCCATAATTTAACTACATTTTGTGTCCAAGAAGATGTGAGCGCACATGTTCATACTTAATTATGTATGATTATGTATGACAGGTCAATCTTGGATCTGATTTTGGTTGGCGGCAAGAAAGAATTCAAGACAGGTAGTATATGACTAAGGAAAACAGTCTAATGGAAACAGAGTTAGAAGAAAGGGCAATTCCATTTCCCTTGTCAATCACTTGTTAGATATGGTATATGCCCCAATCCTGGTCAATAAGTTGAAGAATTATCTTTTGCAGGCACTTCTGGAAAAGATACAGTCCCCTTCATTCATTTTATTATTGTATCTGAATAAGACACTAGTCCTTACAACAGCCATATGGGACAAGGGAAAAGCGGCCTTAGTGTGAAGTCAGCAGGTAAGAACACAGGCTGGAACTAGAAGGAAAACTGGGCTTTGGTGATATTGCTGAGCCATTCTTTTTTATTTTTGATTTGTTTTAATTAGTTACACTGACAGTAGAATGCACTTTGATGCCTCACATATAGTGGAGTATAATTTCTCATTCTTCTGGATATACACGATGTAGAATCACACCAGTCATATAGTTATATATGTACATAGGGAATAATGTCTGATCCATTGTACCTACTATCCTTCCTACCTCCACATCCCCTCCCCCACTTCACTCCCCTCTACTTAATTAATCTACGGTAGTAATGCTATTCTTCCCTAATACCCCTGCCATTGTGAATTAGCATCCCCATATCAGAGAAAACATTCGGCGTTTGGGTTTTGGGGATTGGTTTATTTCACTTAGCATGATATTCTCCAGCTCAATCTATTTACTGGCAAATGCCATAATTTCATTCTTCTTTAAGGCTAAGTAATATTCCATCATATATGTACATACCACATTTTTTTAATCCATTCATCTCTTCAAGGGCACCTAGATTGGTTCCATAATCTTTACCACATGTGCCTCGATAAAGCATTAATATCCAGGATATATAAAGAACTCAAAAAAATTTAACACACACAAAAAAAACCAAATAACTCAATCAACAAATGGGCTAAGGAACTAAACAGACACTTCACAGAAGAATAAATAGTCAATCGACAAAGATATGAAAAAATGTTCAACATCTTTAGCAATTAGAGAAATGCAAATCAAAACTAAGATTTCATCTCAGATTGGCAATTATCAAGAATACTGAGCCATTCTTGAGCCTCTGGACTTTCTCATATAAGATATTAGATTTCCTTATTGTTTAAGGCAATTTGAAAATGTTATTATTTGTATCCAAAGCATCTTAAATGTTGTAAGGGCTAAAAACCAAAAACTGTTCACAAATTCACCTGTAGTCGATCCTATTTAACTTCAACTTTTCACACATGAAAAAAGAATGTAAGGTCCAGAAAGCCCTTAGAGATCACCTAAAACATAGAGGGAAAGTATCTTGTATCAATTAGAAGGTACTAACTTTATATACTCTATAATCTTGGAGAAAACAGTAACTTCTTTTTTGATACTGTATCTAAAATAGTCTTTCAAAATGATATTTTTTACTCTAACTCAGGAGTTAGCAAAGTTTTTCTATAAAGGAAAAGATAGTAAATATTTCAGGTTTTGTGAGCTATATAGTTTCTGCCTTTGTGGCTCAAAAGCAGCCACAGACAGTATGTAAAGAAAAGGCATGTATGTTTCAATAAAACTTCAGTTACAACAAGAGACAAGTAGGTTGGATTTGGTACACTGGCCATAGTTTGCTGGCCCCTGCTCTAAAATGGCTACTAGCAAGAATTCTCTTTCAAACAAATCAACTTTACTAGAACTCAAAAATAGCTTATTTCAAATGTATATAAATTATGAAGAAAAGTAACCAGCATTTCTTGATCATTAGATTACTCGATGTAAAAAGTTTATTTGCCTTGTTTATACACATAAATTAAAACTTAGTACAGTTGGGCACAGAAGCACACCTGTAATACCAGCAATTCAGGAAGCAGAGGCAGAAGCATCACATGTTCAAGGCAGCCTCCACAACTTAGTGAGACCTTGTCTCAAGAAATAAAATAGGTTGGAAATGGTGATACAGCTCAGTGGTAAAGTGCCACTGGGTTCAATCCCCCTGTACTCAAGGTGCGGGATCTGATTTAGTACGTGTAATTTAGAATTAAACTGTGAAAAAGTCACCAATATATTACAGAAGGAAAAAATGCAAAACTTACTCATACACAAATTTAGAATATCTATGAAGTATAACTAAGCATTTTAAGTTAGTGAATTTATAAGGATTGCTATATATAACAGCTATTTAGTGGGGGGTGAGGGGTCACTACACAACTCCCAATCCAAAAGAACCATTTCTTGAAGGAAGTTGACACTAGAGTTCTCTATTAAATGGAATGAATAAATAGTGAATCACATAGATCATTATTCTTAATAGTTTTCAGACAAAAACAACCACAACCACATATTACATGGACATTTCACTAACCCAAATCATGAATCTTTATTTTATTTTATTCAGTACCAGGGATTGAACCCAGAGATATTTAACCACTGAACCACAACCCCATCCCTTTTTATATTTTGAGACAGATCTCATTAATTGCGGAGAGCCTCACTAAGTTGATGAGCTGGCTTTGAATTTACAGTCCTCCTGCCTCAGCCTCCTGAGCTGCTGGGATTACAAGCATATGCCACCATGCCTGGCTACGACCCTTGTTTTAAAAGGACACCATGTGGTTTTTGTTGTTGTTGTTGTTCACTATTAGTCATACTCTAGAAAAAAAACAAAGTGAATTTCACCTTTAATCATTAGTCAAGAAAATTTGCATATGCACTTACACAAACACTTCCGAGTACAGCAAATTCTATTTCATGAATTCATTCAAATGATGAAAATGTGAGAAACGATTTAGTATTTAACATAATTAATAAACACTATTTTAGTGTTTTTACAATATAATCTTATTTTAACAAACTTTAAAATCACAAGGGATATCAAGAATGTTTATCCTTGCATAAGAATTGGTATTTTCTATATATACAAGAATTACTAACAATTGTTAACTATGAAAAACAGGACTGGAAAAGGGGTTGGAAGCGTTGGGGAGTTTGGAGAGTGAAGAGAACTTTTAACTTTCCCTTTACATCTCTCTGGGTTTTTTAACTTTGCCATAAAAATAAATTAATTTATAGTTGTGAACATTAAGATATACATTTAATATAAATTTTAATAAAAATACCAGGAACTTGAATGAATAGAACAGGCAGGATTTCTCTAAAACAGCCTAGAGATGGAGGAACCATCTGAGATCAGAGTGAACACCTTTAACACCAAACAGATGAACATACTCTGGCTATAGAAGTCTGAGAAGTTCCTAGAACAGCCTCTACTGATCAATAAATACCAAGAACCTTAAAGTAACCTGTAAAGGTAGAGTCTATAGCAACCCAATCCAGCTCTACTGGATCCTGTACCCAGCAATAGGATCAAGTAGTGCCCACCAGCTTTTGGTCTACAGGAGGGTCCAAACCATCCAAGAAAGGGTGACTTCCTAGACTTCCCAGGTGCACAGCAGTAACATGAACTTCTACCAGCCATACTCTAAGGGCTGAAGATGTGACTCAGTGATAGTGCTTACCTAGCATGCACAAGGCTCCAGGTATGAACCTCAGCATTACAAAAAAAAAAAAAAAAGATAAGACTATTAGCTATTCTCTACAGAGACATGTTTCATCAGTACTGCTTGGGTCTTCATAATTTTTTTTTTCAGTTGTTTTTTGTAGCACTGGGGATTGAACCCAGTGGCGCTTTACCTCTGAGCTATATTCAGAGACCATTTATTTTTTTTACTTTGAGACAGGGTCCAGCTAAATTATTGAGGCTGCCCTCAAACTTGCAATCCCCCTGCCTCAGCCCTCCGTTGTAGCTGAGATTATAGGCATACACCACCACACCCAGCCAGTCCTCACAATCTTATTGGTCTTCGAGAGATAATGGTTAAAATTGGCCCTCATCTTTAAATGGTTTAAGTTAAAATTCGGTAAGTTAAAAATAAATTTAAAAAAAAAAAAACAATATTTCCACCATCATTCAACATTTCAGATTCTACTACTGTAGAATATGTTGTTGTTGATTATATTAAAAGACGGTGAACTGAAAGCAAAATATACAAAGACTCTCACTTCAACAGCCTGCCAAAGATAAATATGAATATTAAAAAAGTCCAATTCTGTTGTTGGGAATGGTGAAGCAATAAACAACAACAACAACAAAAAAAAAACCTTTGTTCCAATCCCTGAGACTACTGACAATTAGCAAGAGAGAAAGAACTGCAAAGTGTGTCATTTCTTACCATCACAAGGAAAACAATAATCAATTTAATTTCCAGTTAAGTAATCACAATTTCCAAAAAGTAGGACAGACTCAACATATTTTACCCACACCAAATAAATGACATGTCTGAACCCCTCCTACACGTTCTTCATGTGTATGGATAAAGAAGTGAACAAAACAATGTATATGATCCATGATAGCAAGAATTTAACATTTTTAAGTGTCATAATCAAATTTTGTCTCAATTCCAATGTTATTCATTCCTCACTATCATCTGCTTATTAAATTCCAAACTACAGTTTAAAAATGATTAAGAAACTGCAATCCTTTAAACAGCATACAATTTCTCAAAAGAAGTGCTCTACATTGTCATATTTTAATTATCATCTTCTCTAGAAGATATACTGGTAAAAGCAAATACTGAAAACAAAACAAAACAACCCCTCCTCAAAAAAACCCTGCAATCCTAAATATTAGTCTCTTTCCTCAAATCTAATGATGCTGTTTTGGCAAATGGTCTAAGCCATTATTTATCCAGCAAAATGAACGGGACAATTGTTCATTCTAAGCCCGTCCATCATATGAAAGAGTATTTAGTGTTCTAAAAACTGTATGCTCCGTCAACAATAGATTGCAATGTCTATGTCCAAGTACTCGCTTATCAAATAAACCCTCATTATCTTGGACTTTTACATTTACATCATGCCAGTCTTACACAGGACTGCTGTGGAGCTCCTAAACATGTCTTCTGTAAAATCTCAACTATATTAAAATCTATTTTTTGATGAAATTGATTTTTTAACATATTTTCAACCTCATTAATAACCACTCTTTGAGGAAAAACAAATCCTGGGGATTTTTAAAGAAAAATGACATCTGTGTAGCAACTGATGTGCTCCATTTAAACTGAAATAACTAACGTACTGCCCCCTTTCAAAGTTAGCTAGGGAATTGAGCTCAGAACCCGGTAAAGGAAAGGGGACTGTGATGCACTCAACTTTTCTGGTGGGGGCTGAGCTAATAAACTGGGCGGCTTAAGGGCTCAAGAAAGTTAAAGGGCTCCTAGCGCCCCGCAGCAGTAGCAGCAGCAGCAGCAGGTACAGCGGCGGCGGGAAGGCGGGCCTGGCCTCGCGGGTGCAGGCGGCGGGAGCAACTGGCGCCCCAAAGCCTGTAATGCAACAAGCTTTTTGCCACTAGGGAGGAACGCACGCTGTCTAGTAATTCAACACCCTTACTTTCAGACTGGAGGTCGGGGAGAAGTTCTGATCAATGCCTTCCCTACATGGCAAAACAGAATCCTACATGCCCTTATTATCAGTATTTTTCAAATACCCCCATGGACGTGCTGGCCCAAGCCCGCGGCCCAGTCCGACCTCCCCGGGTCTGGGGGTGCGAGGCCGACGCTAAGGGCGGATCCCACGCCGCGCCCGGAGGAGAAACGCGCGGCTGCCGGGGACTTCGGCCCGAACTGGGCACTGTGGGGCCGCGGCCCGCCACGACTCGGCCGGGCCTCGCGGCTCCCGCCAGCTCCGGGAGCGGCCTGGCTGGGTCGACAAGGCGGCGGCGCCTCGGCCCGCGGGGCGCGAGCTAAGGCGCGCCAGGCCCGGGCGCCGGCGCCACCGCCGGGCAGCAAGGGCCCCGCAACTTCTCGCCGTCACCTCAACGTCTGCGGCGAAGCCCGGGAGAGGAAAGGGAGGGCGCCGGTGGCTTACCCGAGAGCGAGCGGTTCCTGCCCGCGCGCCGACTGGCTGGGGCGCTGCGCAGCGGCGCGAGGCGTTGGGGCTGCGGCAGGGAGGGAGAGGTGGTGGTGAGAGCGCCGGGCAGCTGGAGAGAAGAGGCGCCGCCGACACCGCAGACAGCTCCGCAATATGGCCGCCCGGCGCCTCCTCGGGGGAAAGGCGGGGCTGCCCCGCGCCCCCCGCCTCCCCCTCCCGGCCAGCGGGCCTCGCGCGGCGGCCTGAGCGCCAACCCAGCGGCAGCCGTGAGGGCCGCCCCGCCCGGGGCCTTTCAGCCGCAGGCCGCGGTCTGAGGCAGCCAAGGCGGGAAAGAGGCTGCGGGCCCGGGGTCCCTGGGGAATCTGGGCACACGTCAAGAGGGGCAAATCCTTGCAGGAAGCCCCGGGCGTGAGAGAAGCCTGCGGCAAAGGGTAGAGGAGCCGCCCAGCTTGGAGTGCGCCCGCCGCCTCCCCCGCGAGTGGAAACTTGAAACTCCCGCTGTTGCCAGCGAACTCACTGAGGGCTTTTCCAGCGCCCCCGGGGAGGCGTTCTTCCCAGGGGGAATCCGGCAGCCGGTGGAGCGCGTTACTTGGCCGCTCTGCTTGAAAATCCTGGAGTAGGAGACAGAAATGGGCCTACCTGAGAGGAACTTGTCTTTGCAAAAAATAACGTTTAAATTATTTTGGTAGGTTTTAACCTACTGGAAAAGCTTGCTTTTTTTCGGAGGCAATTTGTAAATTCACCCAAAACCTCAGTGGATATGACACCAATCAGAAGTGCGAGTTTTGATCCAAGCCAGGATGTGTGATCATTTTTATTATCAATGACATTCCTTGGCCCTTAAAAGGAGCGGGTTGAGAAGAAAAAGTTGGAAGTAGAAACTCAAAAGAGCAGCTAAAGCTAAATTATTTAGGTTTGGAGAGAGCCTTAACTCTAGTCCACTCATTTCAGTTAGTAACAGACTACATAGAGCCTCTTCTCACTTCTGGAACAGTGTTATACTCTCCAAGCTGCCTCCCTTCAGTATTTCCACTGGGATTCAGAGTAAAACGTGCTACAGCAAGTGCACAAAATCAGATTAGCCTGGCTTAACCGGTTTGCAATGCTTTAGTTTATCTTTTGTAAATAAACCTTAAATTCCAATAAAACTCAAGAGTGTATTTAACTTTTATAGGACAAGTAATTCATATCCTTCCTGCCTTTGCATTTGCCTTCATTGAGACAGTAGCTTTTCCAGGAACTCTCTCCAGATCACTTTCACTAAGTTTCCTCTTCAGTGAGTTTCCACCATTGCCCTTTGGAGACCTTTCTGAACAATTAAAAGCCCCAAGAGACTCCAGGGTTACACTCAAAGGCCTTTAGATTGCAAATTCCTCCAGGATGGGAACCAGGTGTGTGCTTTGTAATCAAACAGGTTTATGTGGTTCTTAGAGACCACCAAAAGATAACTCCTTTGTCTCCGGAGACTCAAAAATTATCTAGGGAATTGTTCAGCCTTCTACATCAGGTTACACGCATTAAGATGGTCAAAGTATTATGAAAATTCGTAAGTAGTACACCAATCAAAAGTCTGTAACACCCTTTTGCAACTGAAAATGAAGGATTCACTCTTGTTGGGCATGTATCAGGTACAAGTGAGAAAAGCTTTCACAGGACTCTTAATGATTATAACAACCCTGTGTTTGGGATGAAAACTAGTGTCAACTTTTAAAAAATAAATGAATAAAGAGATCCTCAAAAGCATTAAGTAATTTATCCAAAGTAAACCTGCTAGGAAGTGGCTGAACTATGACCAAACCCAAATAAATATTTGCATCCAAAGACTTGATTTTCTTCTGTCCTCTGTAACAGCAAATAGAACAGAAGTTGTAACATTTCAGTTGATGATGGTATTAGTAAATATTCAAGGCTGGTGAGATAAAAATGGTAATCTCAGACAGTGTGAGTGGGAATGTAAACTGAAATAACCTCTTTAGAAAGCAATTTGGCATTGTGATTCAATCTTTAAGTAAATTCATAAATCTTACCACCCACAATCCCATGTCTGGGATTCTTCCAGAAATAATCTGAAGTAGAGCAAAAACTTTAATTCATAAATTCCATATCACAATATTTTATAAGATCAAAAATATATGGAAACTAAGTTTCTAAATAGCTGGATTTACTCTATAGCATTTTAAGTAACAATTTTAAATATGAATGTATATAACAACATAGCAACATTTTAAGTGGGGGAAAAATAAATTATGAAACTATGCATGCATTATGACCACCATTATGTTCAAAAATTCATGAAGTATCAGCAAAAAGAAAACTTGAACCTCATAGTTGTCTTTGGGTGATGTTTCTATGGGCATTTTTATTTCCTATTTCCATCTCTTTTTTTTTTCTGCATTTTATAGTGTTAAAAATATTTTTATCTGATTACACAAAAGCAACAAAGCCACTCTTTTCTAATAATAATTGTGGTGAACTGAGCTAGTGGAATTTTATGGTCAAGATCATGTTTACCATGGATTCAGATGTCATCTACACACATCATTATTGTTCTGTACTGTTCCTTATATCAAGTATATGCACTTTTAATGAAATATTGGAGATTTAATTGACAATTATCTTTCCCGTTGTCATTCTAACAGTTCAAATTTCAAAGTGGAAAAGAATCACATTTGCTAAAACTATTGTGTTTCAGAAAAAAAAAATCTGGTATTAATCAGTAATTACAAGAAGTCTACTTATGAAGCCCATAATATGTTTTTAAAAGAAAGACTCAAATCAGTCTATTAAATATGTCTGTTATAATCCTGTTTGTACTTCACCACAATATATTGGTTTATTCTGAATTCTGGAATTCCACTGATAGTTATAAAAGCATTTGCCTCCGGGCTGGGATTGTGGCTAAGTGGTAGAGTGCTTGCCTAGCATGCATGAGGCACTAGGTTCGAGCCTCAGCAGCACATAAAATGTAAAATAAAGATATTGTGTCCAGCTAAAACTAAAAAGTAAACTTTAAGGAAAAAACAAAAAAGCATTTGCCTCACCAACACATATAAAAGTATTCCTTGAAGGCTGGAGATATACTCAATGGTAGAGCACTTGCCTAGCATTCTCAAGGCCCTAGGTCCAATGCCCAGCACACACACCATTCCTCCAAGGGGAAAAAAAAAAAAATATATATATATATATATATATATATATATATATATATATATATATATATATATTTCATTTTTGCAAGAATGGTTTATAAATGGAAGGTTTTTGACCTAGCACAAACATTAGTTTGCAGGCCCCTTGTTAGTTTGAATAAGACTGGGTTCCTGTCCTCTTGTACAGTAATTGGAAATACAAACATTGCTGTCAATCTAGCTATAGTGAAGTCAGATACAGAGCATCCAGGAAGATAGAAAAAAAAGGCAATTAACTGCCTAGAGAAGAGAATACCACAGCACGGGAGGTGATAAGAGGAAGGCATGTTAGAAAGTTCCATGAGAGGAGAAGCAGAGGAAAGGCAACCAGCCTTGGACACTGAGTAATAAGATGAAGTTGATGCTTGGTTGTAAGTGTGTTATTTCCAGAGGTTCCAGAGAGGTAAGTTGAGATCCATTTGGGCAATGCAGAATTTGCCCTTCAACCTTGAGGAAAAAGGATGAGGTATTAATTAACACCATAGAGGTATTAATGAATAGTTTATATTTTTAGTAAGTAACTGGCATCCAGCTGGAATTCTTGATTCAAGGACAATGAGAGTAGATAGTGAGGTCATCAGGGACACCTCAGGTAGATAGCTTGGCTACAAAAGCCCATGCAAGAGAAAATGAGGTCTGAACTTGGGAGGTTGAAGGTGAAGAAAAGAGAGAGTCTGTTAAAATATTTGGAGATAGACTTTGTACTATAGAAGGAGAAGTGGAAATGATTTCAGGGTTTCCAGTGGGTTTCAGTAAGGTAAACAGGGAGTATGTACAGAACAGAGGGGAACTGAAGAGATCAAGATAGGCAGGTGGGGGGCTGGGGTTGTAGCTCAGTGGTAGTGAACTAATTTCTTAGCACGTGTGAGGCACTGGGTTTGATTCTCAGCACTACTACAAATAAATAAAAATAAAGTTATATCAACAACTTTAATTTCTTTAAAAAAAAAGGCAGGTGGGGAACATGCTGACTTTAAGTGTATATGGATAATCTAGGGATAAATGTATATGTGCAGTGGCTGTAAATCCATGAACTGTAAGAACTATGGCAAATGAGACATCCTATAAATACTCATTAAATAAACAAACATAGGTAACATACTAAAATGGGTTTTTCTTTTGTACCTATTTCTTTTTTTTAATACATTTATTTTATTTATTTTTATGTGGTGCTAAGGATTGAACCCAGGTCCTCGAACGTGCTAGGCAAGCATTCTACCGCTGAGCCACAACCTCAGCCCCTGTCTGTACCTGTTTCTTGGAAAATACAGTTTTGTATAAGCCAAGGTTCTTTAAACAGTGTTAGATATTAAATTAGTCTAAAGCATCTTAATATACTAAAATCTTTTTCCATCAAAAATTATACACTAAGCAGAGCACAGTGGTGCAAGCCTATAATCCCAGCAGCTACGGAGGCTGAGGCAGAGGTTTACAAGTTCAAAGACAGTCTCAGCAACAACAAGGCACTAAGCAATTCAGTAAGACCCTGTCTCTAAATAAAAATACAAAATAGGGCTGAAGATATGGCTTAGTGGTCGAGTGCCCCTGAGTTCAATCCCTGGTACGCCCCCCCCAAAAAAAAATTGCTATAACAAGGCAAAATTACAACTATTTTTAAAAACTTTTATACATAGAAAGAAATGCAAGAGAATTTTCCATTAGAAACCAGGATATTTTATACTATGCATATTATCTTGCACATTTAAGTACATATTCACATTATGTTCATAATAGCCCTCAGTAAAATTAGACAAAGTCAATACAACTATCTTATCATTTACTTTGTATGCCTAGTAAACCATACACATTTAATTGCTGATATAAGCTATAAAATTTCAGTACAGTCAATAGAGATCTTTTGGCTAATGTACCTAACCCAAGTCAGGAAACCACAGGTTTATTCCTACTTTTATTCTCTCCCTATCTAGGTTCAGATTAGATAAGCACATAATTCATGTGTCCACAGATATGACCATATTAGTCTTCAACAAAGATAGAGTAAAAGTTATGACTTAATTCTGTTTACATAATAAAGACAGTTTCATTTGTTAAAAAAAATAGCAATAAAATTTCAGAAGTATGTAATAAGCAAAGCAGAGACAGACTCAATAAGGGAATCTTATTAAACTAGTTTTTATTCCCAGTTCTTTCCAACAATTTACAAAATGACAATGAAAGATTTTATGGACTATTCTGTAACATACTTACAAGCAGTGTTAAAAGAGAGAATGTTACCTATATTTTACCTTTCCCACATATTGTTAAAAAACATCATAGATTTTCAGGACGAGAAGACAACCTCAAAGAGCATTGAATCACCTCTCCAACATTGCTACCAAATGACCGGCTCATCAACAGTAGCTTTCTGTGACAAACTGAGAACTCTAGGAGAAAAAAGTCTGTGTGTATGTGTGCTCCTGCCTGCACTCCCACTTTTATTAGTCTTCTCATCGAGTAAATAAGGGAGCTGGACTATACCAGCTGTAAGTTTTCTTCAAGCTCTAAAATTCTTCACCTATCTAATTTAAATGTAAAATATTTGATTCTCATACAGAGCAATGTGGAATTTGTAGAATTCATTATATATTTTATAACACAGGCAGGAGATAGAAAAAGAGGGAGAACTTCCAAATTCATTCTATGAGGCCAATATCACCCTGATTCCCAAACCAGATAAAGACACCTCAAAGAAAGAAAACTACAGACCAATATCCCTAATGAATTTAGATGCAAAAATCCTCAATAAAATTCTGGCAAATTGGATACAAAAACATATCAAAAAGATCGTGCACCATGATCAAGTAGGATTCATCCCTGGGATGCAAGTCTGGTTCAATATATGGAAATCAATAAACGTTATTCACCACATCAATAGACTTAAAGATAAGAACCATATGATCATCTCGATAGACACAGAAAAAGCATTCGACAAAGTACAGCATCCCTTTATGTTCAAAACACTAGAAAAACTAGGGATAACAGAAACATACCTCAACATTGTAAAAGCTATATATGCTAAGCCTCAGGCTAGCATCATCCTAAATGGAGAAAAACTGAAGGCATTCCCTCTAAAATCTGGAACAAGACAGGGATGCCCTCTCTCACCACTTCTATTCAATATAGTTCTCGAAATACTGGCCAGAGCAATTAGACAGACAAAAGAAATTAAAGGCATTAAGATAGGAAAAGAAGAACTTAAATTATCACTATTTGCGGATGATATGATCCTATACCTAGAAGACCCAAAAAGGTTTACAAAGAAACTACTAGAGCTAATAAATGAATTCAGCAAAGTAGCAGGATATAAAATCAACATGCATAAATCAAAGGCATTCCTGTATATTAGCAACAAATCTTCTGAATTGGAAATGAGGAAAACCACCCCATTCACAATATCCTCAAAAAAAATAAAATACTTGGGAATCAACCTAACAAAAGAGGTGAAAGATTTATACAATGAAAACTACAGAACCCTAAAGAGAGAAATAGAAGAAGATCTTAGAAGATGGAAAAATATACCCTGTTCATGGATAGGCAGAACTAACATCATCAAAATGGCGATATTACCAAAAGTTCTCTATAGGTTCAATGCAATGCCAATCAAAATCCCAACGGCATTTCTTGTAGAAATAGATAAAGAAACCATGAAATTCATATGGAAAAATAAAAGACCCAGAATAGCAAAAGCAATTCTAAGCAGGAAGTGTGAATCAGGAGGTATATCGATACCAGATTTCAAACTGTACTACAGAGCAATAGTAACAAAAACAGCATGGTACTGGTACCAAAACAGGTGGGTGGACCAATGGTACAGAATAGAGGACACAGAAACCAATCCACAAAATTACAACTATCTTATATTCGATAAAGGGGCTAAAAGCATGCAATGGAGGAAGGATAGCATCTTCAACAAATGGTGCTGGGAAAACTGGAAATCCATATGCAACAAAATGAAACTGAATCCCTTTCTCTCACCATGCACAAAAGTTAACTCAAAATGGATCAAGGAGCTTGATATCAAACCAGAGACTCTGTGTCTGATAGAAGAAGAAAAAGTTGGCTCCGATCTACATATTGTTGGGTCGGGCTCCAAATTCCTTAATAGGACACCCATAGCACAAGAGTTACAAACAAGAATCAACAAATGGGACTTACTCAAACTAAAAAGTTTTTTCTCAGCAAGAGAAACAATAAGAGAGGTAAATAGGGAACCTACATCCTGGGAACAAATCTTTACTCCTCACACTTCACATAGAGCCCTAATATCCAGAGTATACAAAGAACTCAAAAAATTAAGCAATAAGAAAACAAACAACCTAATCAACAAATGGCCCAAGGACCTGAACAGACACTTCTCAGAGGAGGATATACAATCAATCAACAAGTACATGAAAAAATGCTCACCATCTCTAGCAGTCAGAGAAATGCAAATCAAAACCACCCTAAGATACCATCTCACTCCAGTAAGATTGGCAGCCATTATGAAGTCAAACAACAACAAGTGCTAGAGAGGATGTGGGGAAAAGGGTGCACTTGTATATTGCTGGTGGGACTGCAAATTGGTGCGGCCAATTTGGAAAGCAGTATGGAGATTCCTGGGAAAGCTGGGAATGGAACCACCATTTGACCCAGCTATTGCCCTTCTCAGACTATTCCCTGAAGACCTTAAAAGAGCGTACTATAGAGATACTGCTACATAGGTGTTCATAGCAGTCCTCCCCTCCCACCTCATCCTCATCCTCCACCTCATCCTCATCTTCCCCTTTCTGCTGTATACAAACATCTCAATTTGTGAAACCATCTTCTAAACAATCATCCATCCCAGAAAATTGCAAGTATCCCTGAACTTGTTCAGGTCCCACTTACCTCAGTTATCAAATTCTATTAATCTTATCTAATCATGAATCTTTTAAGCCATTCCTTCCTAATTCTCCTATTTATCATTATTTTAATCCTGAATGCTAGTAAGCCTCCTAACTAGAATCCCAGACCAGTGTGGGGGCCCTCTGTAACCCATCCTTCTTATGATGCTATTTCTGTAGGGCTTTGAGAGGTCTACTTGGAGAGCTTAGCACAAGGCCTAACCCACAGTAAATGCTATTGTAATTAGCAACATGTATTAATGTGGATGTAAAGCACTGACAGGCCAGGCTCCTGACCAGTGAACACTGTGTTTGTTTTTGCCATGCTAATCTGCAATATCAATATTCTTTAACTCAAGGGTGATCAGACCACAGGATATCTGGCTCATACAGTATAAATCTGTAAGAAATAGTATAATGAAATGATAAAAGCATTGACCTTTAGATTCAGACAGACTAGCATTCTAAATCCAGTGCTGCTATATAACAAGCCATATAAAATGCTACTTGATGCTATTTTTTCTTCCATTGTCCTCATTTTTTTCATATAGAAAGCCAATTTTCTACTTGAACAGTTAAGATTAAGCTCAGCAAAAAGTGACAGAAAGCCCAAAATAATAGTGTCTTTAAAAAGATAGATTTTTTTTTCTCCCTTAAAATTATATCCAGATAGGCATTCTAGAGCTGATACAGTATAGGCCTAATCATCAGGAGCACCATCCCTGTGCTCCATCATCCCCAACATGTGGCTTCCACCTCATGGTAGAAAACGCTGCCCAGCTCCAGCCATCGTGTTCACATTAAAGCCAAGAGAAATAAATTTTTTAAAAGTCAGGGTGACACAGACCTCTAAACCCAGCTCCTTCGGAGACTCAGGCAAGAGGATCACAAAGTTCAAGGCCAGACTGGGAAATTTAACAAGACCAGGCCTCAAAATAAAAATTTAAAAAGGAACTGAAGATTTACCTCAGTGGTAGAGCACTTGGGAGCATGCAGGAGGTCCCAAGTTCAATTTCCAGTACTGCAAAAGAATAAAAGGGGGGAGAGATAAGGACATTTCCCAGATTGCTTCCCTCTATAATTATATATAATAATATAGTTGATTATATATATATATGTGTGTATGTATGATATATATATGTGTGTGTGTGTATATATATATATATATATATATATATATATATATATATATCACCAAATCTAACTGCAAGAGAGGTTGGAAGTTTGAAATTATACTGTTTTCTGAGTAGGCATGTGCTTAGTAAAAATTGAAAGTACTACCTTACATAGAAAAAGGGGAGAATAGATGTGATAAATATCTTAACCTGGCTTCCACCGATAGCAGTAAATGTGTACAGGTTGACATTTATCAGGAAATAAAAACCCAGGGAAACAGAAATGGGGAGGGAGCTGGTGAGACAGGGGAGGAGATGGAGCCAATACTAGAGTCTTTATTGAAGGTTGCAAATGAGTCAAACACAACTGGCTGCTTAATTTGATAGGACAGTCCTCAAATGGAAGTGTCAATGATTATACTTCAGAAGTCTGTCAATGTGTGGTGACAGGAGAAATTCAACCATGGTCTCCCTTCTGTCGAGGTCACCCTATAGGCTTCCTGGCAATTCCGATTGTATGTGCGCAGGCACTGAACAGCTCCTGTGGCATCTCATGCCTCAGCCCAGCAGAGACGCCTCAGAGAGGGAATCAACAGGCATATGACATGGGCATGAGAGGAATCGTCATCACATGGCATCTGTATGAAATCGGAGCAGGTGCAGAACTGGCCAGCTTCAGCAACACCTAGGCCAGAACAAGAGGCTGAAGCCCCAGAAACAAATGAGACTGAAAGATCCAAAGTGGCACCTTAGAGACATTGGATGCAGTAGACCTTCAGCAGTCTCTGTCATAGTATTCTAAATCTAGGCTAATCTGTCACTGAGAAAGCCAGTGAGCCCCTACATATGACCTGCCCAATATCGAAAACACTTGCACAAACAAATTAGTGACAACAAGATTTAGCAACCTCCAGCTATAGGCCAGGTTGTTTTCTAACAGCTTTCTGAGCACTATTTCATTTAATCCTCACAACAAACCCAGGTGGAAGGTATTCTTTCTCTTAGTTTCCTTCCTTCCTTTTTCCTTTCTTTTGTCTTTCTCTTTTTTTAATTTAAATTTTACCTCTGAAGAAATAAATGGTGGAAGATATGAACAGGGCTGGTAATCGGTGGGGCCAGAATTTACACCCACGCATGCTGTGTTACTGCGGGAATTAATAATGAGAAGGTTGCAAATGCAGTGTGCAATCATGAGAAGATATTCTCAGGAAAGGTAATTTTATGATCTTAGGGATGGAAAAATAATAGAGTACACCCATCTAGTTTTACGGAGAAACTAGTCCTGCCTTTGATGTCTTAGTTCTGTGCTGATGTAAACTTCTGAGGATGTGAGTCATCTCTAGCCTGGCCCCTATTTTCTTTCTTTCCTCCCAGAGGATACAAATCTAACTCTAACTTTCTTCTAAACTACCCTTGGTGCCTGGCCTGAAGGCACCTTTTTTGACTTAAAAGCTTGATAGTTGTAATACTCATTCATTTTTTCTTGGAATGAAAATGGAACTAGGTCAGCCTTTTTGAATTTTCTTTCTTTTCTCTGGCCCCTCATTTGGTAAAAATTAGATCCAGGCAATCCAATTCCTTGACCTTTCATTGAGTCTCAGGACTGTAGCCTCTGAAGCCTACTTCCTCTGAGAAGGGAGGCATCATTCTTCTTCCCACCCTTCCAGCCTCCCCCCAGAACTCTGCATGGGAAAGAACAGGAGAAGGAGAGGAAGTAGACCAAAAAAGGCTTCAGTGGATTAAATTTCAAGGGAAACTCAGCCTGATCATCTTCACGTTCATTTCCTCATTCATCACACAGAAATCTCACCTAAGGTTGTGCTGAGAGTAACATCCAAATCCAAGGTCTCTCTCCTTTTTTGAAGTTCTTTTATTTTCCACTTTAAATATATACATATTTATTACAAATATATGTATATTCACAAACATTTATATTCATACACACATACATACATATATATATTTAAATATACATTTTCCCCCTAAGATCATCATTTGTTCACTCAGCAAACATTTACTGAGCGTTTGAAAAGCACCAAGAAGCACATAAGGCATCAGAGGAAGATTCCTACAGCTATCATTTCTGTTTATTTATTTACTATTGAGCCCAGGGGCAACTTACCACTGAGCTACAGTCCCAGCCCATTTATTTAATTTTTAATTTGAAGACAGGTCATTCTAAGTTGTTGACTACCTTGCTAAGTTGTTGAGCCTGGCCTCCAAGTTGTGATCCTCCTGCCTCAGCCTCCCAAGTCACTGGGAGTGCGCTACCACTCCCAACTTCAACACAATTATATAAAAAATTGTTATATCTAATAAATACATATATCATTTGCTGCTTCTTTTTTAATGCAGTACTGAGGACTGAACCTAGGGCCTTGAGCATATTAGGCAAGCACTATACCACTGAGCTATATACCAACTACCTGCTTTTCCTCCATCACTACCTCTTCCTCCTTTTCTTTCTTTCTTCCTTTCTTTTCTTTTTTTTAGTTTTCAGGACTGGGGAGAATCCAGGAGTGCTCTATCACTGAACCACATCTCTAGCCCATTTTATTTTTTATTTTGTGACAGGTTCTCACTAAGTTGATGAGGCTGGCCTTGAATTTGTGATCTTATGCCATAGTCTCCTTAGTCACTGTGATTATAATGTGTGTTACCGTTACCATGCCTGGCTACATCATTAACGTCCCTTTTTTAAAAAATTGGTTCTAATTAGTTATACATGACAGTAGAATGCATTTTAACATATCACACATAAATGGAGTATAACTTTTCATTTGTCTAGTTGTACATGAGTAGAAACACACCAGTCATGTAACCATATGCACATAGGGTAATAACATCCAATTCATTCTACTAACCTTCCTACTCCCATACCCCCTCCCCTCCCTCCACGCCCCTCTGCCTAATCCAAAGTATTTCTATTTTTCCCTAGCCACCCCCCATTGTGAATTAGTGTCCACATATCAAAAAAAAAAAAAAAAAAAAAAAAAACATTCATTCTTTATTTGGGGGAGGATTGGCTTATTTCTCTTAGCATGATATTCCCTAGCTCCATCCATTTACCTGTAAATGCCATAGTTACATCATTTACTTCTAAATCACATTTTGGGTTATTTCTTTCTGACCAGGTGCCTCTAGACACTTCAAATATTGTAACTTCTTGTCTACTTCTTTACTATTTATTTTTCCAACTATCCCCATTGAAAGCTGATCTGAAATTGGACTCATGGACCTTGTTCCTACTTGAATTCTCTTAAGAATCAAGGGCTCTCCAGCATCACAGACTATATGAAATTAAATACTCAATGGCTTTTGACCAGCAGGGACATATCCCATTCCTTGCAAGAGGTCAGAATCATCAAAGAACCAGAAGATTCAGTATTCTGAAGGATACACATAAAAATGAAGATATACTCAAACAGTGTCTCAGTTTTAGCTCTGATATAATAAAATTGAAAACAAGAAAACTATCTAGATTCTAGACAGAGTGACTCTTCATAGTTTTAACTGTTCATTTATATAAAATCATACTTGATATGTGGCTAAGTAATTACTACTTTGAATCAAGTGACATTTTTTACTAGAAACCTTCAAACCTTAATATTTTTTAACTTTTGAGCTTAAAATATTAAACTAAAAAATGAATAGATTATTTCACACACTATGCCTTCAAAATCTTACAAAGTTTTTACTTGTTTGTGTATCAGAATCAGAGACTATTTACACTAGAGAATTTGTATATTAGCAAAAGATAAACGTATTATTAACATGCTCATGAGAATAGAAAAGAAATATATGACTTAAGGTTTAATGCAATGTTAATGACTATGGCATTACTTGTCTCATAAAAGTGATACTTTGGTTTTCATTTTTCTGAAAAGATGACTCATATCTTTTGAATAAGATGTCACACTAAAAAAAATAATTTCTTTCAAGCAATTTCCTTAAACAAAAAGAAAAATGGTATTAGAATTTAAAAGTTCCAAGACATTCAATACTTTGGAGAATATAGTAAGGTAGTTTCTCTCATATACCTTTATACACTTTGAATAAAATCATTGTTAAGTTGGTAAAATAATCCTAAAATACAATTAGACAAATCATGTGTCAAACTGAATATAATTAGGAGTCCTAAATATATTCATACTCCTGGATCATCTGTCCATTTCTAAGAATACATAAGAAAATAAGGACATGGGGGCTGGGGCTGGGGCTCAGTGGTAGAGTGCTTGCCTAGCATGTGTGAGGCACTGGGTTCAATGCTCAGCACCACATATAAAGACAAAATACAGCATCCCTTTATGTTCAAAACTCTAGAAAAATTAGGGATAACATATAAATAAATTAATAAAATAAATATTCATCAACATCTAAAAAAACTTTTTTAAAAAAAGAAAAGAAGACATGGTTTAATACATATTTACAAAGATGTTCATTACATATAAGTGCAAACTTGAGAACAACCTAAATATCCACAAACAAGAAATGTTATATAAATTATGATTACAATTTACAGTTGACCCTCTGTTTCTGTGAGTTTCACAACTGTGGATTTAACCAACCACACATGGAAAATAATTGGGGGTAAAATTTCATCTATACTGAACACAGACAGACTTTTTTCTTTTCATCATTCCCTAACTAACACAATCTAACAACTATTTATATTGTATTAGGTATGGTTTAAAGCATACCAAAGGATGCATCTATGTTATATGCAAGTACCACACAATCCTATGTAAAGGATTTGAGCACTAGTGGGTTTTGGTATAGGGTGTGTCCTGGAACCAATTTTCTGGCAGAGTGCTTACCTGATATACATGAGATTCTGGGTTCAGTCCACAGCATGGGTGCACACACACACACACACACACAAATACAAAGAAAAAGGGAAAAAATGTTCATTATATAATGTTGAATTAAAATCATGATATAAAACAAATATAATATCATCCCATCTTAAGTTATTTTGTTTATATTTACATGAAAAAGTCTCAAAATGAAAGTGACAGCTGTTGTTCCCAAGTGATAAGAAACATGCTCAATATTTTTCTTTATTTTTCACAATTCTCTAAAATAAGCTTTAATGATAAAATATTATTAAACCACACTTAAACACTTTTTTTCTGATACTGGGGATTGAACCCAGGGGTATTTTACGATTGAGCCTTATTTCCAGCCCTTTGTATTTTATTTTGAGATAGGGTCTCCCCAAGTTGTTTAGGTCCTTGCAAAGTTTCTGAGGTTGGTCTTGAACTGGAGTAAATACCCAGGAATGGAATGGTTGGGTCAAATTTTAAGTTCAACTTTAAGAAACTGCCAAATTGGTTTTCAAAATGATTGGTCCACTGTATATACACACCAGCAACATATAAAGAATTCTAGTTGCTTTATATCCTCACCAACACTTGATATTTTCATTCTTTTTAATTCTAGCCATTCTGGAAGATGAGTCATATCTCATTGTAATTTTAATTTGTTTTTCACTAGTAACCAGTGACAAACTTTTCATATGCTCATTTGTCATTGATATATCTTTTTAAAAATATTTATTTTTTAGTTGTAGTTGGACACAATACCTTTATTTTATTTATTTATTTTCATGTGGTGCTGAGGATAGAACCCAGGGCCTCGCACATGCTAGGCAAGCACTCTACTACTGAGCCACAACCCCAGCCCCCCCATATATTTTCTTTACTAAAAGGTTTTTTCAATTATTTGCCCATATCAGTAAAGACTGGCCTCATTATTGGTTTATAAGAGGTATTTTTCTATTCTAAGAGAAAGAAAAAAAACTTTGTCTATTAAAGTATTGCAAAGATTTTTTTTCTCCCCACCCCACACAACCCAGTACTGGCGACTAAACCCAAGAGGGTTCTACCACCAAGTTACACCCCCAGGCCTATTTATTTATTGATTGATTTAGGGTTTCCTTAAGCTGCTGAGGCTGGCCTCCAACTTGAGATTCTCCTGCCTCAACATCTGAGTTGCTGGGATTGTGTACCATCATGCCCTGCTTGACATTTTATTTTCCTAAGTGTCTTTCAAGGAGCAAATTTTGTTTTTTGTTTTTGTTTTAATCTCAATGAAGTCCAATTTATTGGATCCTTTTATTTATTTGTTTGTTTTACTTCATGCTTTTCATGTCTTATTTAAGGCTTCTTTAACAAACCAAAAGTCATTAAGATTTTCTTCTATGTCTTTTTCTAGAGCTATTATACTTTATCTTTTACATTGAGTCTATACTACATTTCAACTTTTTTCCTTTTCTTTTAGTGCTGGAGCTTGAATCCAGGGTTTTGAGCATGCTAGGCAAGCACTCTGCCACTGAGATGCATCCTCAGCTGATGAAGTTAATTTTTGCATCTGATGTGAAGTAATTGTTGAGTTTCTTTATTTTTGGGGGGAGAGGGGTGTGTTTGGGGGGGCAGTCCATCTTTCTAGTTTTTCCAGCACCATTTATTGAAAAGATATTTATTTCTCCAAAGAAATGCCTTGGTGCTTTTATGGAAAACTATTCAAGCCTACTTCTCTTCAATTCCGTTGATCTGAGATGCTATTTTATGCCTATTTCACACAATTTTAATACTGTAGATTTATAGTAATTTTGGAATCAGACAATATATGCCTTCCAATTTTTTTCTTCATTTTAAAAATTGTTTTGACTATCCCAGGTACTTTTCATTTTCATATGAATTCTAGAATAATCCAGTGAATCACCCCAGAAAAAAAGAATGTTAAACTTTTGATTGGAATTTTACTGAATAGATATATATCGGTTTGGGAAGAACTGAAATTTAAACAACACTGGTTTTGTTTATTTTTGTGGTACTGGAGCTCAAATCCAAGCTTCATGCATGCTAGGCAGGCTCTCTACCATGGAGCTATATCCCATTCCTAATAACACTGTCTTCTAACTTCTGAACACATTGCATGTCTCCATTAATTTTTTTTAAAAAATTTTATCAACATGTTTTATAGTTTTCAACATGTAAGTCTTAACATGTTTTGACAAATTCATTCCTAAATATTTTATACTCTTAATTACAAAGGACATATAAAATGAATTAAAAATTAAGAATTTCTTTATGGGACTGGACTTATGGCTCAGCAGTAGAGCACTCGCCTCGCACGTGCAAGGCCCTGGGTTCAATCCTCAACACCACATAAAAATGAATAAATAAAGTTATTAAAAAAGGAAAAGTAAAATGTCTGTTAAAATTATTTTAAAAAATAATTTCTTTAGCAATGTTAAAAATGAAAGAATATAGGCTGGGGTTGTGGCTCAGCAGTAGAGCGCTTGCCTAGCACATGTGAGGCCCTGGGTTTGATCCTCGGCACCACATAAAAATAAATAAATAAAATAAAGGTATTGTGTCCAACTACAACTAAAAATAAATATAAAAAATAAAAAATGTACTTCTTTATAAGATTTAATAATAAATAGAGCCTTAGATGATCTAAGTTTGAGGACTATTTTCCCAATTTAGTTGTGATAAATCATGACAATTAGGACAGTTAAAACTGGAGGTGTGTTAATTAAACATCAGCAATAACTTCAGTGTGTTAATAAATAGAGGTATTTGGTTACAAAGACACGTGTCCTACCTGGAGCTGTAGGCGGAAGTGACATTTAGGTAGCAGTGGTTGTCATCATGGAATGGATGACTGCCATATGACAATATGGCTCTCATTTATTAGAACAAAGCACACACGTTTGGAATTTGGACTAAGGTAAGGTCAACTTCAATGTAGACTAACAAAAAAGTCAACAGAATCAATTGAAAATAAAATTCCCCAAACATCCCCAAATTGAAAAGCTGCTACCAAATATCATTATTTTATCTTAGATACACGATGTACCATTTAAAGAAAGATATTATCAGAACTTCTAGACAGATTGTCAGGAAATCCTCTTAGTTTAAAAAAAAAAAGGGTAAGAGCCTCGCCTAATTTACTATTATTTGGAAAAACCCATTGGCTTGTGTGATAAAGACTGAAAAAGACTGATTATACATCTGGCCCGGTGCCAAGTCATTCTTCTGTGAACTCTATGATAATGGACCTTCATTGTTCTGTTTGTTATCGCTGCCAATTCCTGTCCAACTGGTCCTCGGCAGTTATGTGGGCTTCTGCCATTTATCAAAAGTCTGAGGCTTAAAAGTCTCCCTGTATTTGTCTAAAACAACAATTCGTTTGTTTATTATGCACACATTAGACAGAATTTCCAAGGTTCACATGTGATTGGAAAACTTCCACTATTTGTAAATTAAAGAAGTATGTATAACTATATTATGTTAGGAAAAATGACACAATCAGCTAAAATGATTTTTATGGTAGCCATCTTCCCTAGTCTTTGACTTAACAATGAGTCTTAAATATATATATATATTTAGTTGTTGATGGACCTTTATTTTATTTACTTGTTTATATGTGGTGCTGAGAATCAACCCAGTGCCTCACATGTTGGAGGCAAGCACTTCACTGCTGAGCTACAACTCCAGCCCCAACAATGAATCTTCTTAGAACTCATTGAAATAGGAATCTTCTGTTTATTTAAAGCATAAAATTATGTTGTATCATATTTGATAAAACATATGCTAATGATCTCCTGCATACAGTGAGAGAGTTACAAAATTACATAACCTTAAAGCCAAAAAAAAAGACCTGATATAATTTAAGAATAATTTTTTTATATAATTTCTGTGCTAGAAATGAAGATTTCATTGTGTTTTTTGGACTTCTTTTCACTATTTAATTTCCAATTTCCATCCACATAGGGTTAAAAAGTTCTTTTGCAGATTTTTTTTTTTTTTTTTTTTTTTTTTTGCACTTTAATTACAAAATCCTCTAGTTCTGTCCTTTGTGAACTGGAAAATATTTTGTCAGTTAGACTCTACAGCTATTAAATTGCCATCTTTCAAACTTTCAAATATGAGTTAATGAAATAAAGATAACATCAGCTCAGACATTATCCTATATAATTCTATGAGTGTGTTTTCTTTCGGTTTGAAAGCATGAGTTTATTATAGACAAGACTGCAAAGAACTAGTGAAAACAGGGAGATAAAGACATAAAATATATATTTCGTTTCCAAATTCATTTTAGAAAGCTATTTTGGAAAGCTATTTTGCAAAGTAAGTATCAAAAATTGGAAGAAAAGAAGAGAAAGACAAGAAGTATGATTTTACAGTATTTACTTTGTCACAGAAAATAATAATGAAATTTTGTTAATGTCATATTATTTGCAGATTCTGCAGAAGAGGTTAAAGAAAGACAATGCTAAAATCCTAACTCAAAGGAAGAAAGTGTAGTTTTTAAAAAAATAAGAACAGATTTTTTTCAAAGATCATCAATCACTGGCAATTTCAGAGTTGTGGAAGCAGCTATGTGTTCCATAAGGGAATCCAGGCATTGGATGCCAGAAAAACAAAACCAAAAAAAAAAAAAAAAGTGAACTCTAAGGCAAGTGGGGTTGTACCGACCTCTCCCAGCTCTTGAACGTACTAGGAGTTCACAGTAAAAATTAGTCCATGAGTTGCATTTCTCATCTCTGGAGTTGACCTCTGATACTCTTCAAGGATGTAGCATCTGACATGCTGCTGCCTGGGAAGGGTGGGGGAGGAAAGGACAGGGCAGGAACTGGGGTTGGGATCAGGTAAGAGTGCTTGGTTTCAGGGTCATTTTAATTGCCTGAATAGTGTGGGGTTTGATTTTTGAACTTAGCCACTGCTGCTGGATGAGTGCCCACAGACAGGTTGCCTGATTAGGTCCTGTGCTCCTGGTTTTCTCTAATATTAAAGACAATTGAGACTATTTCATGGGCAGTTCTAAGATAAGATGACAGGATGTCCCCTGTGAGAGAAGACAAATGCTTTTCTTAGGATAATAAACATTCCACAATTCCGCAGAGGCTATTCTTTATTTGTTCCTCCTGCCCTGACAATGGGAAATCACAAAGCTCTTTCACCTCTGACCCAAGGCCACTGTGCAAGCACAACTTCAAGGAAGAGCATAAAGATAAGGTAAGAATCCCTAGGAAGGAAGGTGTTAGCATGGCCTGCTGCTCACAGCCCTGCCTCATCCTACTTCCTCACTTTTCTCTCAGCCTCAGATTCTTTGGCTCTATCCCACCTTATCTGCCTCTGGAGTATTTCCATTATTTATCCCAATTTAGGTGTGTTACATTGGTTTTCCTCTTGATCCAGCTGGGACTTGGTTGGAATAAAATAAAATAAAACACTGAAAAAAAAAAGGGAGCAAATATGAGATCTTGGAAATGGATAGGTTTACAAAACCCGGATTTTTAATTTTTATCCTAATATCACCAAAATCTAGTTTTAGCCTAGTTAAATTGGCAGTTTGTGAAGTACCCAGTTCCAATTATTTTTCTTGGCCTCCACACTGTCTGGGCAGATGGGCCAGAAGCTAGACTCAGCTCCTCAGACTTCTGATCCATGTTACTTTGAAGCAAATGATTTTAGTGGAATCTCAGGAAGGATTTTTCATTCCTTCTAGAACTTATGTGTCTGTTCTCTGGAATTAGCCCTCAGATTGTCAGTTCTAGCTGGGGACTCAGTTGATTTCCTTCCCACAGACTCGTGACTCTTTTTGAATCAAATTTATTTCTAAGTAATAATAATAATAATAAAAGTTTTCCTCTCTGCTCTGCAAGGATCCTACGGTGATCTTCAAGCAATCATACTGAGTACTGGCACTCCAATTCCTTTTTGTATCCCTGTCTTTCTCATGGATTAATACATTTAAAAAGTTGGTGCAGTGGTTTTAGCAGTAGGATTGGAAATAAAATTTAGAGATTAAAGATAACTCCAATGCTCCCTGCAATAATGGTTGAGTAAGGTCAATGAACAAGATGGACTATGAGAAAGGATCATTATTTGAAATGTTAACAATGTGTTTCTGCTACAGGGTACAAAAATGAGCCAGCACTTCTAGCCACATTTTGTATTTGTGCTAGTATTTACCCCTCTAGGAAAGTATTCACCAAAGTTACTTCTGTTTATGACTAGTTCTCCAATTCTCCAAGCTTGCTATGAATTCAGATGACATCTCATATGGCACAGGACTCTTGTTTAGTATCAGCTGGTTGTAAGTTGCTGGGCTATTATATCTCCTAGGGCCCTGATTAAAATGTTGATTAAGAGGTTCCAAGAACACCTATTATAAGAGGCCTAATAATAACCCTTCTTATGGGATAGATCAGATGGTAGTCTTACTTCCCTCCAAATCAAATCCAAATATATGCTTCATCAAGATTATTCGTAAGACACCAGTCATTACCAAAACCCAAATGAGAAAGGTCCTGGCTTAGTATAGTATGCTCTAATGCAATTAATAATGGTGCTGTGCATGTTCCAATACACACATTCCAACCAGAATGTAGTGAAAGACACATAACAGCATTGCTCATTGTAGAAACTACTTTAAACATACAAACAATAAAATGAGGCTTCCATGTGGAAAAGTGGTATGCAAATGAACATTTGTTTTGTTTTTTGCTCATTGACTTCTGTCCTCATATTTACCCTGCTCTATTTTCCAGAGCCTCAGCATAGAACTTGGGGTTACAAATGTTGAAGGTGTTTCACCCCCTTAAGCCACCTTACTCACCATCATTTTTAAAAAAGGTATTAGATTTGTCTAGAGGATTTTGTGCCCCCGCCCCCATCCCCACTTTCATTTCTGTTCTTTTTAAGTTTCTTTTATTCTTTCCTCTTTCCCCTTGTTTCTTCTTTCATATTAATAAACTTGTGGATTTTAGGATCAAAGTATTCAGTCTTTCACCATTTATCATGTTAGTTATAGGTACTTCATAAATGCTCTTCCTTAAATTAAGGCAATTCTCTTCTGGTCCTAATTTGTCCAGGAGTTTATCACTAGAAGTGTGCTGAGCTTAGTTGGTTGCTTTTTTGTGTCTATTGAAAGGATTGCATAAATTTTGTCCTTTATTCTATTAATATGAAGCATTGTGTAATTGATTTCTGAATGTTAAAACAATTTTACATTGCTGGATTCTGTTTACCAATATCCTATTAAGGCTTTTTGTGTCTATGTTCATTAGGGATATTGGTCTGTAATTTTCTTATGATATAGATTTAGCATTGGGGAATATTGATAAATCAGTACTATTCGTAAAATAATTGAAAGGAGGACTGGGTTTGTAGCTCAGTGGGGAGCACTTGCCTTGAACACGTGAGGCACTGGGTTTGATCCTCAGCATCAAATAAAAATAAATAAATAAAGGTGTTGTGTTCATCAACTAAAAAGAAATAATAGTAATAATAACAATAATAATAATTGGAATGAATATTCCCTCCTTATCTATTTTCAGTCGGAATAGTATTATTTCTACCATAACATTTGTTAGTATTAATCAGTGAAGCCTGCTGGGTCTGGGATTTTCTGTTTGAAAAGGTTTTAATTGAAAATTCAATTTCTTTGCTTGATGTAGATTTTTTCCCCGATTTTTTAATTTGTGCATTATAATCATTATAGTTTTTATTTGTGCATTATTGTGATGGGATTTGTTGTTACATATTCGTACATGCACACCATACACAATATAACAAAATAATTTGGCCAATATCAGTCCCCAGCACTCTCCCCCTCCCTCCTCACTTCCACTCCTTGGTTACTTTTCTCTATGTTATAGATTTTTTTAAAATTCTGTTTCTTTTTTGAAACAGTTTTATTGACATGAAATTAAACTATTTCTTTTAATTTTTGTAGGGTTATAATGATAATTTGTGATTTGTTTTTCCTAATTCCTAATTTAGGTAATTTGTGTCCTCTCTTTTATTTTTGGCCAGTCTAACTGAAGATTTATTCATTTTGTTGATCTTTTCAAAGAAACCACTTTTGATTTTATAGACTTTTTCCTATTGTCTTTTTATTTTTCTATTTCATTTATTTCTGCTCTTTGATCCTTATTATTTTCTTCCTTCTATACTTTGGGTTTGATTTGCCCTTAGTTTTCTAGCTTCTTAAGGGGAATACTTACATTACCAAGTTTAGACCTTCTTTCCTTTTTGATAGACATATATAAAGCTATAAAATCACCTTGTAAACCTATCTTAGCTGCACCTCATACATGTTGACATATTGTTCATAACAGTGATTATAGCAGCTCAATTCACAATAGACAAGTTATGGAACCAGCCTGGATGCCCATAAACAGATGAATGGATAAAGAAAATGTGGTATATATGCATAATACTTGGCCATAAAGAATGAAATTATGCTGGTAAGTGGATGGAACTGGAGAATGTCATGCTAAGTGAAATAAGCCAGACTCAGAAAGTTAAGCATTGAATGTTTTATACATGGAAGTAATAGAAAGAGGTGGCGGGGATGGGGTGTGGGGGAGGAATTTTTAAAAGGGGAATCTAATCTCATTAAAATATAACAGAGACCAATAGAGTAAAGGAAGGAGATCAAGAGAGAGAGAGAGAAAAGGGGCGTGAATAGGGACGTATTGGGGAATTAAATCTACCAAATTATGCTATGTCCATGTATGAATATACCTCAATGAATTCTGTTTTTATATGTAATTATAACATACTAATTGAATTAATAATAATCATAATGGAAAGTAGACCAGCACAGCAGAGCAAGCAGATCAGGGGGAAAGGGGGAGGGCGTAGCTATGGAAGAACTGGGGAATGAGATAGATCCAATTATGATAAGTGAATGTACAAATATTCCATAATAAATTCCACTATTATGTGCAATTATAAGCATCAATAAAAGTTGTTTTTTTTTTTAAGTAATTATAAGGGAGATCAGTAGACTAGAAGAACTAGGGAATAAAATGAACCAAATTATACTAGATGCACATATGAATGTACCACAATGCATTCCAATTTTATATGCAACTATGATGTACCAATTTGAAAATAAATAAATAAAATAGAAGGAAGACCAATAGAGTAGAGGAAGGTGATCAGAGAGAAGGAGGGGTAGAGAGAGGGAAGTACCACTGGGGATTGAAAGGGAGAAAACTATGCTATTTGCATTTATGAATATGTTAAATGAATTCCACTATTATGTATAACTATAATGTGCTAAAAATAAAAAGCATTTACATAATATGTTGTATTTTCATTATTCAATTCAATATATTTTCTAATGTTTTTGTGATTTCTTCTTTGAGTCATAATTATTTAAAATGTGTTGTTTAATTTCCAAATATTTGGAGAGTCCTTTTATTGTTTGTTTTTGATTTATAATTTGATTCCATTGTGGGCAAGGGAATATAGTTTGCATGATTTTAATTCATTTTCAGTTTATTAAGTCTTGCTTTATATTCTTTTTTAAAATTTTTTTATAGTTGTAGATGGACAGTATGCCTTTATTTAATTTATTTTATTTTATTTTATTTATTTTTTAATGTGGTGCTGAGGATGGAACCCAGTGCCTCACACATGCTAGGTAAGTACTCTGCCACTGAGTTACATCCCCAGCCCAAGACTTGCTTTATATTCTTGTTTTATAGTTTCTACTAGAGAATGTTCCAGGCGTGCTTGAAAATACCACTTACTCTAGTAATTTGGGCGTAGAATGTTTTTGTATATTAAAAAGGCCAACCTGGTTGGTGGTTCTATTCATGTCTTCTATATTCTCACTTATTTTCTGTCTAGTTGTTTTATCAATTTCTATGAGAGGAGTACCGAAATCTCCATCTGTGATTGTTTAATTATTTTTTTCTCTTTTCAAGTGGGTCAGTTTGTGCCTCATGTATTTTGGGGCTGTTTTTTTATATGTGTGTCAATTTGTGATTGTCCTTTGTCCTTAGAAATCTTTTTCTTAAAAGTTTATTTTGACTGATTTTGTCACTTAAACCACTATACAGCTACTAGTCACTTTATATCTTTCTTCATTCTGAGCTTTTGAATCTACAGTGCATCGGAAAAGTAAGCACACTTAGATAAGGACAAGAAAAAATCTTGTCCATTTTTTCTTGCTCTTTTCAAGATTTTCTCTTTGTCTTCTTGGATCTATAGGCTTATACTTTTAATATTTGAAGCTCTGTTTATTTTTTCTTCTTGCTTATTTCACTCTGTCGTTTGCATTGAATGTTTCCTATTGCTCTATTTCAAGTTCAGTGATGCCTCCTTCTGCATCTCAAATCTTGAGCCCATCTCATAGATTTTAGTTTTAGACCTCAGAATGTCACCTACCCTGATTCAACCACTATACACTGTATGATGTATAGAACTTTATATAGAACAATCACACTGTACCCCATAAATTTGTACAATTAAAATAATAATTTAAAAAAATTATGTAGTTTCAATTTCTCCATTGATATTCTCTAATTTCTCATGATACTTTTCTTTAATTCTTTTAACTTATTTATAATAGTTGTTTTGAAGTCTTTTTTCCAATAATCCAATATCTGGGCCCACTGAAAGTCAGTTTTTATTAACCACTTTTTTCTCCTGAGTACGGGTCATACTTTCTTATTTCATTGCATATTTACAAAAATAGGACATGTGTCTAATACATTGTAGTAAGTATGAACTGCTATACATTTTTTCTGAGTTGTTTTGGCATCTTGAACTTTTCTTCATGGGGGAGATGCTGGGGATTCAGCCAGCGCCTTCATGCTTCATGAATCAACACTATTCCCGCATCCTAAGCAAGTGCTTGACCCCTGAGCTGCATCCATAGCCCATAAATTTTAACTTTTTTAAGGTGTAGAATCTGTCTTCCCTGCATTATGTCGCCATGGATGTGTCTTCTGATATTTTAATTCTTTTTTTTTCAGCCTCTAGGGTTCACCTTTATGTCCATTATATTCTTTTGAGTCTGCTTAGTTTCTTAGTTAGCCAGGGATGTAAACAGAACTTACTTAGCATAACTTAGATGAGTAACTCTTTAATGGGGTCACATTCAGATGCAAAAAGACATGAAAACCATAGAAGCATGAATTATTGATGGAATCATAAAAAACTGTACTTAGGAAAGCAAAAGGCGAAAAAAAAAATGCTGTAAAGGGTACCAGAAGGAAGTCGATTAATCAATTAGTAACGACATGGTTTATATGTATCTTTTAAAATGTTGGGCTTAACTTGTCATAATTATCATGTGTTTGTCCTACACATAAGGTCTGATTTTTCCATATGGTGTAAAATATCCTTTAAGACCTGACCCAGTATTTTTTTTTATCAGCCTCATTTTCCACTTCCCATCCATTTTCATGTTTCCATACACTCCCACATATCATTTCCAATGCCTCAATAACTTCCCTGTGGATATCTTCATGCCTCATCTTAGGCCCAGAGGAAATGTTTTAACTTTTGTGATGCCATTTCTGATTCACAAAAACAGGGGGAAAAGAAAGCACATTCAATAAATAGTGTGTCTTTGGTTAGATATGGTACAGAGTGAGATGCAGCTTAAATTCTCATCTCTCTTTGCACACCAAAAAATATTTGATACACAAAAGATGAAATGTAAAAAATAAAGATTTGGTGTAAATATGATAGGCTGAATGAATACATTATCTTTTTCTTCTTCCTAAATCCTACCTTAAACAATTACCTAAGCACCTACAAGGAGAAGGTAACAGGAAGGATAAAAGCTTCTGTCCTAAGCTCCAGGTTTAGGTATATGGCCCTTAGTAACCTTTGAAGAATGTGGTACAGGGCTGAGCTGAGAACAGGAGCAGTTGGTCTGCATAGATTTCCTCCCCTATCCTCTGACCTCTCCCTTACTTATCTCTGCAGAAACCCGGAGCAAAGTTCACTCTCTGGAGAAGTTGAACCAAAGAGGCTTTGAATTCTGGAATACTAGGCATAGTGGAGATGAGGTAATACCATGCTGGAAAGGGTTGGGGAGATCAAATTAGTCTTTAAGATAAATAGTGGGGAATAAATAAATAAATTTTTTAAAAAGATAAATAGCGAGATCTCCCATAATTCCGACGGGAGCTTATGATATACCATTGGACCAAAGATTGGAGGATTTCTTACAAAACTAATCAGCATCTGAAAAACAAAAAAGGATATTTATATGTTGATATATCAAGGAAGCTGCCCAAAGAAGAAACTGCACCCCTTCTCAACCTAATATATGGCACATCCATTGAGAAGTCCTTCAGCTACATGTAAATCTTTTAATTAGCTATTTCTTTAGAACTCATTCTTCATCAAGTCTCTCTCTTTCTCTCTCTCTCTGTGTGTGTGTGTGTGTGTGTGTGTGTGTATGTGTGTCTATGTACAGGGTACACTGGGGATTAAAGCCAGGTGTGCTCTTTACTAAGCTACATGCCATCCCTTTTTATTTTGAGACAGGGTCTTGCTGAATTACTCTCGTTGGCCTTGAACTTGCAATCCTGTTGCCTTGGCATCCTGAGTAGCTGGGAAGTCTGAAGAGTTTAAAGAAAAAGATTATTAATTTTAGTGATGACCAAATCCTGAACTCTGGGGTGTTACTCAGCCATTCTTATTCCCTGAAGAGGGGAATGAAGAAACATCATTTCCCAAGACTGGATCTCTGGTGTCCTATTATTGACAGATACTTTTGCATAGCCTAATTCAAATCTTCCTAACTGGAAAGAGCCAATGTTTTGCAAGAATCTATTGATAATAAATCATTTATATCAAAATTATTGTCCCAAGCTGCTTCATTTGTGATCTAAGAGCTTTCAGTAGATAATTTCCTTGGTGTGCTTTTGTTTTTGTTTTTGTTTTCTTTTTTGTGGTACTAGGGACTGAACCCAGGAGCTTCTCACATGGACTTCTCCGCCAACTTCTTAGGTGTCCTCATGACATACTGGCTGGCTTCTCTCAAAGTGAGTGGCCCAAAAAGCAAGTGGTAGAAGTGGCAATGCCTTTTGTGACTTTACATAGGAAGTCACACACTGTGCCTTCTATCATGTTCTATTTCTGAAAAAAAAAATGAAGTCCAGCATACATGAGAAATCAGGGAATTAGGCTCCACCATTTGAAGATTGTTGAATAATTTAATGACATACTTTAAAGCCACCACAATACTCATTACAAGTATTTGTATAAAACACTTTCCCTCATATCTCTTTTGGGTCAATGATTTTTTTTTTCCTCTTCAAGGCAGACACATTTTCCATGTCCCACATTTGTTATCTAACTATCAGTTTTCTTATGAGAAAGAATAACAAGGAAAAATTAATTACTGTAAGTTAAGGGTGGTCACTCTCACATTTAGCTCTCATGTGGGGTTGTTTTGTCATTGGTACTGGACCAATCTGAATTCCTGAATTTAAGGCCAGGTGATAGCAAAAACTGATTTTAAAATGGTTGCAGCTTATGTTGTAACTCACCAGGAACTTGGAAAAGAATACATGAATTTATTTATGTATTTATTTAATATTTTTGTAACAGGGATTGAACCCAGGGATACTTAACCACTGAGCCACATCCCCAGCCTGTTTTATTTTATTTTATTTTTTATTTTGAGACAGGGTCTCACTGAGTTACTTAGGGCCTCACTAAATTGCTGAGGCTGGCTTTGAACTTGGGATTCTCCTGCCTCAGGCTCCAGAGCCACTGGGATAACAGGCATGTGCCACGCCTGTTGAATGTATTTATTTTTAAAAGTGACAGTCATCAACTTATTGTCTCAGCCCCAAATCTATTCTTCCTGGCCCTCTTTTTATAGACCATCTCTGCTCCATCTGCTCTTCAGCACTGGTGAACCTCTTTTGTAGACCGGCTCTGGCTTAGACCCTGTGTCAAGTCCCTTTGCAGCAGGCAGAATGTTTGAATTTCTCCTCTTCAAATTGATGGTGTGATTTTTGTTTCCTGACTGGACCCCGACTGCTATAAAATTGGTATCTAAAATTGCCCCTGGAAACAGACACTAACGGATGGGTTTTGGGGATTGAGTGAAATGTTGAGCTCCTTGCCAATGGGAATTAGATGCTAATAACTCATGCATGCAGCAGCTTTACAATTACATTCCCGCCTGTGGTTAATTGCATTTAAATGACAATTAAGCAAATATTGTGGGAGTCCATGCAGCTGCTGCACTCAAGCTTTACAGACTCTTCGAAGTGTTTGGGAGCACTGACACAAAGAAACAAAAATGACAAGCTCAAGTTCTTTAACTCCTAGATAAAATCGTGGTCTTAGGATCACAGAACTTCTCTAGCATGTTTAAAATAATCTCAGTTTTTGTAGTCATGGAACTGATGTTGTTGAAAATCAAACACAAAGCTTAGGTTGCAGAATTTCATTAGTTGAAATAGAGCCCTCCTAAGTATGTCATGTAAAAATTAGAGATCAATCATGACAGATCACTGGCCTCCCTTAGAAGCACCATCACATTTTTCTCATTGGGCTTGTTGGGAATTCAAAAAACAAGTGCTATAAATTTGGAAGTAATGTCAAAGTATTTCACTTGCCAAGTGTCTTAACACTTATTCAGACTTTTAGCCCTCTCTTACCCCCTGCATTAGATATTGAACCCAGGCACACTCTACCTCTGAGCCATATCCCCAGCCCTTTTTTATTTTATTTTGAGACAGGTTTAAATTTCCCAGGCTGGCCTTGAATTTGAGATCCTCCTACCTCAGTTTCCTGAGCCACTGAAATTACAGATGTTCAGGATTCTTAAAATGCTTTTGACAGTTTAACTGACTTAGTTTAATGCATAGGCTATTTTCGTGGAATTTAATAATACCATATAAGTAGGCCACAATTAAAGAGCCTAATCAATATAAAGCAGCAAAGTAATTTGTTTTGAATCATTTTTTTTTCATTTGGTGTTAGTGATAACATGCAATCCAAAGGGGTCTTAAAATTTGAACTTTATGGCCAGGTGTGGTGGCACACACCTGTAATCCCAGCAACTCAGGAGGCTGAGGCAAAAGGATTACAAAATTTGAAGCTAACCTTGGCAATTTAGAGAGAGTCTGCCTCAAAAAAGTAAAAAGTGCTGGGGGTATAGCTTGGTGGTAGAATGCCCTTGGGTTTAATCCCTAGTGCCAAAACAACAACAACAACAACAACAAAAAACAAATACAATTGGGGCTGGGGAGATAGCTCAGTGGTAAAGTGCCTGCCTAGCACGCATGAGTTCCTGAGTTCAATTCCCATCACCACATAAAAAATAAACAACAACAATAAAAATGATATTTAAAAAATACAACTTAATAATTTAATATAAATACTTGACTATAAATGCCATGAATATGTCATATAAATTTCATGCATATATTTACAGGTGTGAAAATATTCAAGTTTTTTAAAGAAGAAAAATGCTCTATTATGCATTATCATTTAATATATGCATACATTGAAAAGGAGAAAATTCATTATCAGTTTTTATCTTTTATAGAATCCCTTGGATGATGTAATAATTTTTATCATATAATTTTAAGAAAATACTTTGATTAATTATAAAATTATACTGTCTCATATTTGGAATTACATAAAGAAAAGAAAGAGCTCTGGCATGAATTATGGTAAATTTTAATTCTTTTTTCCTTTTTTTTTGTACAGGAATTGAACCCAGGAATATTCTACCACTGACCTACATCCCCAGCTCTTTTTATTTTCATTTTTTTTAAAGACAGGATCTTGCTAAGTTGCTGAGGCTAGCCTTGAACTTGCAATCCTTCTGCCTCAGACTCCAAGTCTCTTGGGTTAAAAAACTGTGCCATGATACTGGGCTCTTTTCCCCTTATTTTTAACTGCTCTAAAAGATAATTAATTATTTAAAACAGAAGTCAGTTGTATCTATGTATTTTGTACTTACAGCATATGTAAAAATAAAATATGCGCTAACCACAGCACAAAGAACAGAAGGGTAGAATTGGAAATGCATGACTCCGTAGTCCTCGTGCAACACAAGAAGTGGAATAATGTTATCTGAAGGAGGATTGTGATGACTTAACTGTATATTTTAAGCTCTAGGGTAACCACTAAATATTTTTGGAAATGAGGCTTAAGTAGCAAACCAATAATGAAGATAAAATGGAGTCACAATACTCTCAATAATCCAAAAGAATGCAGAATGGAAGAAAAAAGAATCAAAGGAAAGGTGGAACAAATAGAACATAGATATAAGATGGTAGACTTTAGGGCTGGGGTTGTAGCTCAGGGGTAGAGCGCTTGCCTAGCACATGTGAAGCCCTGGGTTTGATCCTCAGCACCACATAAATATAAAAAAAATAAAGTTATTGTGTCCAACTACAAATATATAAATATTTATATATGTATAAAGGATGGTAGATTTTAATTCATCTACATCAATAATTAAAAAGTAGTTTAAATATACCAATTAAGTAACAGAAATTTTTATTTACAAGAAAATGACAAAATTGAAGGATTTAGCATGTAGTTCAGTGATAAAGTGCTTGCCTTAGCATGCATGAGGCCCTGGGTTGAATTCCCAGCACTGGGGAAAAAAAAAACACTTTAAATATAAAAACATAAACATTTAAATAATTAAATCTAATGTAACCAGTTATTTATTAGCAGAGACAAAAATTCAATCTCAGAATTATTGCCATCCCTTCTCCATCCATGATTAGATTGCACAAAATTGCATCCAAGTAAGCAGGACACATAGTCCTGCCAGAGTCTCGCTTGTTCCTTTCATTGGCCCATGAGACTGTTTCCTAATTGCTCCTCAGATGTCTTTGAGCATTAGTGCACTTTTCAGGTAGAGAGATGCCCTTTACCATGACTTCCTGTACTGATCATAGACTCAGCTATAGAATCCTCCTATTGCTCAGGGCTAAGCATTTGATGACAGGTAACACCCAACGGAGGTCCTAGCCCCTCTATGGCACTATATAGGAGCCACTCAAAGCCCCACTATTTGTAGAATCAAATAACTCCTCATCTTTTCCAGCATTTTATACTCTGGAAAGGAAAATCAGCTCTAACCTCCTCTTAGTCTCAATTAAAAAATAAATGCATCTTCACTCTAATAGAGACCAAGAAGCTCTACTAACCTGGGAAGCTATGGCTTCTCTCTTTGAGCTGTGGTATGGTGGTAAGAATGTACCTATACATCAGTTAATACAGCTAAAAATAACAGGAAAAAGCCACCTCTGAGTGCTTGAACAAATAGAAGTTTATGTTTTCTCATTTAACAAGAAGTCTGTCTGTACATGGTTGCTGGTTTTGGTTCTTTAATTTGTTGGTATTAGAGACCATGTATATGTTTCTCTCCTGACTTTTCTCTCAAGGTTAAAAAAAAATGGCACTGCAGATCCAGCCATCAATTCTACATTTAAGAGAGAAAAATGGGAATAGAGGGGAAGACGAAAAAGCAGCCTTACATTTTTTTCTTTTTTCAGAGGAGAGGAGATTTTCCAGATTCCTTCTCCCCAACCAACAGGTCTCAATTATGTTCTGTGTGCCAGAAATGGGTCCCAGGGACATCTCTATATGCAAGGGAAATGAAAAAAAAAAACAAGTATTCTGCTTTTCAGGCTGAATAGTGGGAGGGCATAAATGGATAAAAGATTTGGCAATAGCTTTTGATAGCCATTCCACATTGTCTTCCACAATCCTTTATTCCTTCCCGATGAGTAGAAAATAAGGCAAAGTTAATTTTTCAGACACAATATCCTGGTACTTGTGTCATAGCAATTTATCACATAAATATGTCCAGACACTGCAGAAAAGAACCACAGTACTTCCAAAGGTCACTGAAGAGAAAGCAGGGCATGCTATGCATGAAAAATAGGGAAAAGTGACAGGGGACCAGAAGGGTGAAAGAGGTGGGAGTGAACTTGGAAGGAATGATGGAGAGGCTGAGGTAGAAAAGAATAAACAAGCAACAACCTGAGCACCAGGGCCCACGGAACCCAGTTCCCTAGCAAAGGGGAAGAAACTCCTAGAGTGCTGCAGCCCAGGGCACAACATTTGTGAACACCCAAGAACATCCTCTGCAGACTGCTCACATCCAACTGGCAGGATTTGAGGAATTATGAGGACCAAGTCAAATGGATGCTGCTTGGTTTCTGTCAGTTTAGTCTTAGCATCTGCCTGGACTGGAGTGGGAAAGCACAAGTTACACAATTGCATCTGATGATATCCATATTTGTATTTCTTTTTATTTTTTAAAAATACACAACTGTGGAATGCATTACAATTCTTATTACACATATAGAGCACAATTTTTCATATCTTTGTATATAAAGTATGTTCATGCCAATTCATGTCTTTATACATGTACTTTGGGGTTTTTTTACATTACAATTCTTATTACACATATATACCACAATTTTTCATATCTCTGTTTGTATATAAAGTAGGTTGACACCCAATTCGAGTCTTCATACATGTACTTTGGATAATGATATCCATCACATTCCACCATCCTTGCTAATCCCCTGCTCCCTCCCTACCCCTCCCACCCCTCTGCCCTATCTAGAATTCATCTATTCTTCCATGTTCTCCCTCCCTACCCAACTATGAGTCATCCTCCTTATATCAGAGAAAACATTCGGCATTTGTTTTTTGGGGATTGGCTAACTTCACTTAGCATTATCTTCTCCAACGCCATCCATTTACCTGCAAATGCCATTATTTTATTCTCTTTTATTGCTGAGTAAAATTCCATTGTGTATATATGCCTCATTTTTTTTTATCCATTCATCCACTGAAGGGCATCTAGGTTGGCTCCACAGTTTAGCTATGGTGAATTGTGCTGCTATAAACATTGATGTGGCTATGTCCTTGTAGTATGCTGTTTTTAAGTCCTTTGGGTATAGTCTGAGGAGAGGGATAGCTGATTCAAATGGTGGTTCCATTCCCAGATTTCCAAGGAATCTCCATACTGCTTTCCATATTACCTGCACCAGTTTGCAGTCCCACCAGCAATGTATGAGTGTACCTTTTTCCCCACATCCTCGCCAACACTTATTGTTGTTTGTATTCTTGATGATTGCCATTCTGACTGGAGTGAGATGATATTTGTATTTCTTTATACTTTTGGGGGAAAAAAAACCTATACTTTACATAAATCAGTATGAGGTAAATGTCACTGAGAATAAAGTCACAGAGACCCAAGAAATGGAGACAAATTCTCCACTAAAGTCCATATTCCAGTTCTATGCTACTCATTAAATTCCTTTTTTTTTTCACATGGCCCCTTATTAGAATTGTACGTGTGTGTGCATGTGATATATGCATACACACATACACACACACACAACAAAACCTTTCTCGTTCTCCTTTATCTTACCAACTAATTTATCCATTCAATAAATACTTATAGAGCACTGACCCTTTCCTTCTACATATTTCCTCCTCTTTACCTTGCAGATTTTGAGCCATGACCAAAATTATAGGCGGTAGTCAGGGTTGAGGAGATATAAAAGAAACTTCTTATGTGCAGACACTTCTCTTTTTTTCCTCCCATCTCAGGTCCCAGAAGCAGAGATCAGTAATAAATTAGGAAGATCAATTACATATCTAGCTCTACCACTATCATGCTGGATCTGTCACAAGACTGCTCTGTTTCATTGCCTTTTTTACTGAGACAAAACTGGTATTATTTCTTTCTTTTACCTTCTCCTTTCATCTCTCTTGTCCAACTACCTAAGAGATCTGTTACACAGATAAATGAGATATTGCTGATCACATTTCTCTGGGAAAAAAACAAACCAAGCCATCCATGGAAAAAACATTTTTCTTCTACAGAGCTTTTATGCCTATCACCAATGGTCAACTCAGGGAGAGTGGTGTGCAACTGTCCAGAAAGTGTTACAGAACTCTCTTACCTATATTTGTGTAGCTGACATCTTAATTTATAGACACTTACCACAGTGCATGTTGGTGTTCTTCACTGCCCTTACTGATACCAATACAATTTAGTTCTATGTGTGGTATCTTATTGCAACTTCCCTTTACACTATTATTACATTCGTTTATGCAAATTACATCTGATGAATATCTACAATGTACCAGGCACTCATTGTCCAAAGTCTCTGGGGCACAAGAATGAATGAGGCAAAGTTTCCCGTGCTCTTGAATTTTACATCCTTATAGGAGAGACACATAATGGACAAATAACCGTATTTATACAACCCCCGACACAAAGTGTCAAGGGGCAATAAGAACTAAAAAGAAAACAAGGCAGATGAGGAGGATAGATCGATGGAGAGGGAATGCTGCTTCAGACTGGCCTCTCTGAAAAGCTGACATTTGATCAGAGACATGCATGAAATGAAGAAGAAATCCATGATAATGTACAGTGAACAACACTCTGGGCAGAGGAAAACAAATGCCAAGGTCCTGAAATGGAAATATGCAGAGAAAATACAAGAAATAGTTCGATGAATAGAAGAGAAGTTGAGCTGAGAAGCAGGTAAAGACCAGATCATGTAGAATCTTGTATGCCATAGTGAAGATTTTACTCTATGTGTTATGGAAAGTCACTGAAAAAGTGTAAATAAGGAAATGACATGATCTGATGGATGAGGCTCTCTGCCACACAGTGAATAGGACAAAAGAGTAGAAACAAAAAGATCCATTGAGAGAGATCCTGATGGTAGAAGATGGTGTCATGATCTGACATAGTCGTGATGAAGATGATGGGAGATGGTAAGTTTGTGATGTAGGTTGAAAGTAAATCCAAAAGGATTTCCTGGTATGTCAAATGTACTTATCAAAAGAAAGAAAAAGATTATTGATAATTCCAAGATTTTTGGCCTGATCAACTAAATTAATAGGAATCTCATTTAGTAAAATATAGAAAACTAGCAGGAAGGTGGATTTGTGAGAAGTGGGAACAAGAATTCAGGATTTGGTTTGGGACATGTTTAATTTGAGGAGCCCATTAACTCTCAGAGAGAGAACGTTATAGTAGGGAGATTGATACAGAAGTGATAAATTTAGAAAAGTGGCTGGGTTAACAATATGAATTTAGAAAATCACAGAATGTGAAAACGGTTGAAGAAATGCTTAGAAAAGGAGGGTGTGGTAAACTGTATCAAGTGATTTTGAGAACTAAGATTGGCCCAAAACTGCACATTGAATTCAGCCATATGAAGGCCTGCAGGGAATTTGACAAAAATGGATTCAGAACAGAATGAGATCAAACTCTGAGTTTTAGTCAGACATGTATGATGTAAAGATTTGCATGCCAATCTCTTCTTCTGGGTTGTAAATTTCATAAGAGTAAGGTTGATGTCTTTTTTAGTCATCATTTTCTGTGTTTGGCCCAGAGCCTGTACATAGCAAATGCTCCATAGTTGTAGAATATTCCATTCTATTCAAATTAAGTATTATTTCGAAGATTTCTCTTGAGGTTGTAAGATATCTGGGGATTTAATAGTGATTTTGAGGGAATGAGAAAGTGATTTAGAAAGTCATTAAAGGACCACTCTTTCATTTTGATAAATATCAATTTTCCAAGATTCAAAATGTGTTTCATGACTACCATTTCAAATGGTGAATGTGTTTCATAATTGCCATGTAAACATATACAAGAAATAGCTGATATTGGGTAATTTGAAATTTAGAAATACACGCACGTTATAACTATTATTTGTTGTGAGAAGAATTAACTTTGAAGGAAGCCATGAGGGGGAAACAGAATTTCCTTGTAGGTTATTTCCTTGAGAGAGAGAGAAAATAAAGCATTTCAGGGTTTTGAGAGCTGGGTCTCTCTGTCTTTGAGTGCATTTCCTGTGCTTGCTCAATTAGGCAACAGTATTGATTTTAGGAAAGGTAAAGGTCTAAGATTCCCTATTTGTTCACATTAGCTCTGGCCCTCCCTTTACCTAACTTCCTGGAATCAAATTAAATACCATGAAAAATATGGCATTTTTTCCTCAGATCACTAAGGAACATTACTTCTTTAGTGCGTAAAATAGCTTTCACTATCCCAAAGGCTTTAATGTAGCTTCCCAATAGTACCTCTGAGTTTCCCTGAGTATGTGAATTGAAAATCTGGTTCAATTAGTAACTACATAGAACAAAAAGCTAGATGTGAGTAGGCCCAAGCACAGTGGAATAATAATTAAAATTTGGCCAGTGAAGTACAAAGATAATTGGTATACACTTTTTCCATCACACATAGACAAATTAAGGACCATTTGAAATAGGGACTTGTTCTTTAGCTCCTGGGGTTCTTTACTCAAACTTAAATTTCCAAGGGATCTGAGCCCTCAGTGATCCTACTTGTGTAGTCACAAAACTCCTGTCAAGTTCAATATACTCCTGATAATGGTGGTGAATAAAAATGGGCCTCCTTAATAAAAAGTAACTTTGAGGAAAAATAAGGGAAATGGAAATCTCCCAGAAGTTTACATGCTATTAATGTATAGTGTATTTACCAAGCAACTTACTATACTTAGGGAAAAGAAGAAGAATTTGGTCTGTGAATGACTGAAGTTTATACCAAAAATGGAAACTGAAATAGAGCAGTAGTACTGAACTCCTCCAAGCCTTAATTATTGCTGTAGCTACAGATCCTGAAAAATGCACTAGAAACTACTGCTGTGTGTGCGTACATCTTCCTCTTGCCCTTTGAACAGGAAAGGGAGAGTCAGATGGACCAGGGCCAAAGGTAGAAAAGGGATGATTGGTTGTTATTCTGATCTTTATGAACCCACACGCCTGGATGCTGACCTGACCTTCCTACTTAAATATTGGGTCTGAAAAACATTTTACATGTTCCAAAGGACAGAATTATCTCTTGGCTCCTTTTAAGTACTTGTTAATATAAGCTTTTAGGATAAGATGAAACTAGAGGAATCTTTGTTTCATTTGGTTTTATGACTGAATGTTTTCTCATTCTGAACATATTGCTGCTTCTAACACTAGTAATTCATTGGTTTAGTCCACAGGCATCACTGAATACCTCCTATGTGCTAAGTTCTGAAATGCTAAAGGGAAATTTGTTAAACAGAGATGAATGTGAATGAAATGAAAAATATTTCATTGCCACTATGGATTTAATATTATAAGTACAGTTATTCCTTTGTATCCATGGAGGACTGGTTACAGAAACAAAATCCATGGACGTTCAAGTTCTCATATAAAATGATGTGCTATATGATACATATTCTCCCATATACTTTAAATCACCTCTAGATTACTTATAATACCCAATACGATATAAAAGCTATATAAATAGTTGTATTGTTTAGTGAATAATAACAAGAAAAAACCTTGTACATGATCAATACAGATGCAATTAAAAACATTTTTTGATTCCCCATTGACTGACTCTGTGCATATGAAGAGTTGGCTATCATCTGATGCAAGTAAGGAGGAAATGGTCAGCTTTGATGGGCATGTGCTGTTGAGGCTTAGACAGTATGTTAGGCTGAATCTCAAATAGCAGTAGGTAAATAGTCATGGAAGCAGGTGGGAAAGGAAGTGCTCCAGGTACAGGAGGATGGCGTATCCTAGAGTTGCAGAGGGAGTTTCAGAGAGAACTCTCCCTTTCAGAGTCAAGAGGCAGAGGATGAGGGAACAAGATTGAAAAAAAAAATTTAAAAAAGCAGATGATATAAACTTTCTCTGTATAACTATTAGCAGGCAAGAAGATCTATTTTCTCTGAAATGTGAACAGACTTTGTGCTTAAAATGGGGATACATTGGCAAGTTAAAATTAGTCAGTCTGCTTCCTGATTCCAGTCTGGGATTTGTAAGCCAAAATACATTGCTATTATCTTTGCCACATCAAAAATGATTCTTGGCTCTCACTTTGTTCTTTTGCTGGTCTGCCTTATTTATTTGCTGATGTGACCCAAATTTTCATTTCCAAGGGATCTGAGCCCTGAGTGGTACTGCCTGCATTGTCTCTAGTGTCTTCTACTGACTTGAACACCATCATGGAGTGTAAAATGCATCTGGGCATCACCTCTCTGCCCCTGTTAGGCTGCTATACCCCTCTTGCTCTTTTATAGTCAGAATGAATCACTCAGCCTACACTCAAACTTTGTTTTCTACTTGCCAAGAGACAGCAAAGTATGTGTTTCATGTTCCAATTCAGTGGGATCTTTAACATGTCCCTTGACTGAAACCTTCCCCAACTTGAATTCTAAATCTGAAGGTTGTTTCTCCTTCCAGGAAAGTAAACAAAAAGATATTTAGAGTTCTGCCTCTTGGAAGCATTTCCTTCTCAATTGTCCTTGACAGCCTCCCCTCAGTGGGAGGAACATGCAACAGTAGTCCCTATTGTGATTGCGCTAGTGTCTGTATATGGGGGAAGAGTCCAGTCTGGAACATTTTCTTCTTTAGTTAGCAAGTCTCATGGGAGCTCCCCACAAGGCCATCAGTGTAGGCTCTGGGGTGGGGGGGACGGGCAGCGTGGGGAAGGGATCTCCTGCAGCTTCCCGAGTAGGATACAGTGCACCCTGTCACACCAAGACCCCTTGCAGTGGGAATCCTTCCATTGGAGGCAGAGGATCCTATGCCTGGATAGCCAACTGTCTGGTTTCAAATCCTCCTTCACTTAAAGATCATAAAAAAAATTCATCTAAAAGGTTTTGGTACTATGTGATTTTTCAAAATATTTAAATCTTTACTCCATCTGGAAGTTCGGGTAGTCAGTCATCCAATTTTATTATTTTTCCAAGTGACTAGCCAGTTGTCTGAATAACACATTTATTTTTAACACTTTATTATATAATCCAATCCCATTCATATTTGGAGCTACTTCTGTATTCAATATTTTGTTTTATTGATCATCTGCCTACTCTTGCAGGAGTGTACAAGCAGAAAATAGTGCATTTTAAGTAACTGGCAAAGGTCTCCCTCATAATCTTATATATTAGTATCTCCTTGGTTATCGATTGCATATTTTTATTCTTCCAGACAAACTTTTAAACTTTTTTCCAAGTTCCAAAAGAATTTTGTGAGAATTTTTATTGAGCTGTGATAAATTTCCAATTAGTTTCAGGGAAAACTGGCATATTAACAATGCATGTCTTCTAAGCCAAGAAAATGACATGCCTTTTTATTTATGTAATTGTTCTGTCTCGATGGACACTGACTCTTAGCGATAAGAACAAGTTTTTTTTTTTTCCAGAGACATTTTTGTTACTAATCCTGCTGTGAGAAGCAAGTACAACAAAATATAATCACTTCATTTTGGGCCACCAAAGACTCTTAACAGTATAAATCCATGGGTATATTTCTGAATACTGTGTTGTGGTGATTGACACTCCAATCTGTTTTGAACTGACTATATAAGGATGATTAGTTGAAAAAATTTTTTTTAAAAAACACTGCTTATCAAATTTAAAGCATCCAGAAACCACCAATGTGTGCAATTTGCCTTTGAAGGATGTCATTTATTGAAAAATTGTGTCATTATTCTTGAGCAGGAAAGGAGGCTATAATGTTCTCTTGGCCGCATATTCATGGCACATCTGAGAATTGTTTGCATAAAAGCACTGGCTAGAAGCCACATCTGCTGGTCTAAAAACCTATTCTAATATTGACAAGACAATAAAGAAGAATGGTACATGCCAAGTTATTTAACAAAGCTTGCTGAGAAGGTCGGCATGCCTGCTTTGCTTTTCCATTGTGTACCCAGTGACTAACACTATGCCTGGCATATTGCTGATGCCTAATGATTTATTAAAGGAATAAATGGAGTTGTCAACAAGGATATATATGTATGCTTTGGGTTGGGGGCATGTGCTAGAAATGGAATCTAGGATCTTGTGCATCCTAGGCAAGCACTCTATCACTGAGCATTCATGCTTCCTAAGGTAAAAACTTGAAGAATATAATTTGCTGCTAACCTGGCTTTCTACTACCTCAGCTACCTCCATGGTAGTACCAGCAACTTCTGGACCAGCAATTGAGACTGTCGAGGCTTCCTGCCTTTGACTCACCAAATAACCTTCTCCATTGCTGCTTACATAGCTTGGTCAATTCTTTCCAGCCCACCTTTTATTCCAGTGGTGGATGTTCTTAATGACTAGGCTTTTGGTTTCCTTCTACTAGCTTTCTGTTGCTGAAGAGTCTCTATGTTGTATACCCACTCAAATCACAAAATCTTAATAACCACAATGATATTTTGCTGTTGGCACTGGAATTAGAGGCTGCCATGTTATAATTTGAGTTTTGGAACCATCTCTTTAATGACAAATTTTGCTCAGTCTCCTCATGGTGAGTGGCTAGTAATCTAGATCAAGTCAATCCTGGCCAGAATGAGGCAAATCCAGGACTTAGGCATGCTAGGCAAAATACTCTATTCCTAATTAATTCCTGCAGGAACCATCCCTCTTTTAAGGTATCTTTTACCCACAGTTGCAGATATGGGGAGTTTATGAACAAGAATGTTGTTAAGTCAGAGAGAATGCAGAGCATAAAAGAGTTGCTTGTCTACACAGGTAATCAAAACAAGGTGAGTCTGCAACTGGTATTAGGAATTGAATAGAAAGCCAAGACATTGGAGATGAAAGAACATTGAATATAGCCAAGATAGCAGCCCAAAACTAAACTTTTAAGTACTCTCATGAATAGATGACATGGATAGTCTGAACTTCAGTGTCCGAGGATTCAGCAGACATAATGGAGAATGATTGGCTGGAGAGGTAAGCATTAAGTGTTAGAAGGTTATTGAACTTAAGTGAGAATTAGTGAATGTATAGGCATCACAGTAGGAACAGAGAAGCCAGGAACAGATTCAAAGCCATTTCAGAAATAGAAATATTGGTAATTGATGGTCGTATAACTAAAAGTTATGAATTCTGGAGATACTAGTTGAGGCAAGGAAGAAGGTTCAAATAGAAAGAATTCAAATGATAAGAGAATTTGGATTTCAAAGTTTGTAAAAATTTGAAAATTCAGATAGTACAGCAGCCACTTTTAGGGATCATTTAAGAAATTGATGATTTAAAAGGCATTATGGTTAGGTGGAGTGGCCCACATCCGTGTTCACAGACACTTGATAAATTGAGGCAGGAGGAATGCAAGTTCAAGGCCAGTCTCAGCAACTTAGCAAGAACCCTATCACAAAACAAACGAACATACAACCAAATGAAATGAAAAGGACTGAAGACATCGCTCAGTCATAAAGCACCAGTGGGTTCAATCCTCAGTGCCAAACATAAATACATACATACATACATACATACATGCATCATTATAATTATTGTCCACAACGCCTTTAAGAATGACAACCTTTAGAATTACCTCCACTTTGACAGTCCCAAGAGCAATTTACCCAGGATCACATAGCAACTTGGACACCACTATTTAAAAAAATTAGGACTTTAATCTCCATGTTAGGATTATCCAGAGAAACAGAACCAATAGCATTTATAGTCAGTGCCCTGTATCCAGAAGTTGCATATTTATAGATTCATCCAAGTAAAATATTTGAAAAAAATTTGTGTCTGTACTGAACATGGACATCCCTTAACCGGGCAGTATGACAACTATTTGCATTGTATGAGGTATCATAAGTAGTCTAGAGATTACTTAAACTTCACAGGAAAATATCAGGATACCAGCTATGGCCCCTTCTCCCTCCTGGGAGAAGTCTGTGTTACCCCTTTTTAAATAAACCTTGCTTTATTAAACAACAACAACAACAAAAAAAAAAACTTCACAGAAAAATGTGCATAGCTTATATGCAAATATTATGCCATTTTATAAAAAGGACTTGAACATTTGGGGGTTGAGGAGTGTCCTGGAATCAGTCCTCCATGAACACCAAGGGATGCCTATATGATATATATATAGGAGATTTATTATGGGGGTTGACTGATGTGGTTGTGGAGGCTGAGAAGTCTCACCATATATACCATCCATAAGTCTGAGAACCAGGAAAGCCAGTGGGGTAAGTCCAGTGAATCTGATAGCCTGGGAACCAGGATCCCCAATGACCCACAACAGCAGGAGAGAGCAAATTCACATTTTTATGATTATTTGTTACATCTCTGCCCTCAAATAATTGGATGGTGCCCACATATATTGCTGAGTGCAACCTTCTTTACTCAACCTCTGATTCAAATGCTAATCCCTTCAGAAACACCCTCATAGATACACTCAGAAATGTTTCATCAGTCCTTTTGGGCATTCCTTGGCTCAGTCAAGTTGACATAAAACATTTAAAATAAAAATTTTCCATATCCCTATATTGGATTTCATTCATGTTGCAATTTGACTTTTGTGGTTCAAACTCAACATACATTCTGTCTCTCTCTCTCTCTCTATCTGTCTCTCTCTCTGTCTGTCTCTCTCTCTGTCTGTCTGTCTCTCTCTCTCTCTCACACACATACACACACACACACACACACACACACTCCTAAATCTTAATCCTAAATCTTAAATGTGTTTTCTGGGACCAACTTCCAGATAGCGATAGGTAGATAAATGTATGAATACTGTTGAGATGTTTTTGGAGCTGACCTCATTGTTAGATCTGTTTCAGGAACTCTACAATGATGAGTAAAACCATCAATTCCTCTCTTACTCTCTCCTTTTTCCCTCTCTCCCTCTCTTGCTTGCTTCCTTCCTTCTTTCCTGACCACTTCTTTTCAGCAAACATTTATGGAGTACTGCTAATATATCAACTCATACTTGGCTTTGAGGAATTCAAAAAAAGACAGGATCAAACTCGCATGATACCTCTCAGGGAAAAATCAATGGTTCTTGAGGAGGATTTGAGTCATGAAGGGTCAGTACTCAGACACCAGGATGAAAAAAAGATAAAGGCCTCCCCAGTCCTGGCCAGAAAAGCTGAGCTGGGGGAAGGGAAGGAAGGCATGTGCCTCCTCATGGGACTCCTAAGGGGCAGCAAGGAGGGATAAGAGCACAATAGAGGGTTGTGTAGCACAGAGAGGTGGCCACCCCTCAGCATGGGCCCAGCACATGGGATGGGATCTGTGCATTTAGGAGTCAAGTGACTACCTTTGGCAGGCCAAAAGAGACATGGGCTTTTAGAGGACATATCATCTGAAACCAACTGAAAGAGCTGTCCTGATGTCCAACTTAGTAAGGAATCTCTCTCTTTTGGTAGTGGAAAGAGCTAGAACTTTTCATAAAGCTGGGTGCAGGGTAGGGGAGGATTTGTTTTATATATTTTAATCTTTCCTGAGATCGTGGTTACTTTTTTGTTTTTTGTTCTTTTGTGGTCTTGGGGATTGAACCCAGGGTTTCCCACAAGCTAGGCAAGTGATCTATACCTGAGCTGCATCTTACCCCTGGAGGGGGTGAAGAGTGGTGAAGGTGAAGATGAGCTAATGAAGTGCTGGGTAGGGAGGTCATGTAGAGAGGGGAAAATAGCACAGTCAGAAAACCTGGATACCAATTTTGGCTCTACCACTTATCAGCTGAGCAATCTTAAATAATCACTATGGGTGGTAGTTTCTCCATTAGTAAAATCCCCAAGTGATAACAATGAGCCGTCCCATTTATAGAATTATGTGAATTACTTTCTAATTTTTTTAACAACTGTATGAAATAATTGTTATTACTATTCCCATAATATAGCTGAGGAAATTGAGGTTTAGGAGGTTGAATACATTTTCAAAATTTACATATCTAGTTGGAATTTGAACCCAAATCTATTTGATTTAAAATCCTGCATTTTTAAGCATTTATGCTCATCTGACTCTCTTCCAAGGGTTTGTATTAAGGACTAAATGATATTACATTTTACTAAAATATTGGTAATTAATTTGACTGACTAAAGATGAAATTTTACTTAGAGAATATATTGGAGTGTGTGTATACACTTATTTTCAAGCCTTTTTCCTTTTTTAATTTAAAAAGTTTTTTCTTTTTAAAATATATTTTTGTTTAGTTGATCTTGTATAATTGCTTTCAGAAGGAAGAAAGATCTTTTGAATATTACAAAAATGGTTGGAATAATTAGTATAATCTTGTCAGGGCAATATTGAGTATGTGTATTTACAAACAGCTGTTCTCTTACTTCAGCAGTGACATGGCAAAGGATTATTTTCCTGGGGACCTGAGTATCCAGGTTCTAATCCAAGGTCTGAGTTCATTGTCCCGTATTTATCTTAGGCCAGTCACCCTCTTTGCGCTGCTATTGCTTCATATTTGAAACAAGGGGATTAGATGAAATGTCTGGCAAAGTCCCCTGCAGCATTAGTAGTCTGTGATTCTTTGTAACTTTAGAAGAGAACATAGTCCTGAAGAATATAATTTTAAGTCAATATCTATTGTGAGAATTATAATAAAAATAGTACATGGAATAGCTCTAATTAGTAAGAAAGAGACTAGGAAAAAGAATCTGTGAATTAAAGAAATTTGACTGTTTCTAAGTTCCTTCCAACTTTGAAATCTATGATCTAAATAATTGTACACTGTAATCTCATACTGCTTTGTAATATTTCAAAAGACTTTGGTTTGATTTATTCTTTCTGATCTTCAGAAACAACATGGAGTGGTGAGGGAAGTTCCTTTATCCCTGTTCTACAAATGAAGGAACTAAAAGATTCAGTGATTAATCTTGGGTCACTCGGCTAGCTGGAGACAGCGCTGGGTCAGAAAGGCTTGCTGACCCGCACTCTGTCCTCAGTGCTGTGCCTTCCCAGGCTCAATAAATATTAACCGCTAAAGAAGGTCGCCTGCTACAAAACTACATTTTATTCTAGTCTGACAGATGAGTAATCCTCAACGATAAATTCCTTTTCTGAAAAGTCCAAAGTGTTCAGTTAAGTCGTTTTGAGTCATTTAGAGTCAAAAAGGTTAGGACACAATATTTTCAGCTTTCCCCAAATTTTAAATCAGAAAAACTGGAGAACTTTACATTGTCTTTTTAGTTTCAAATGTAGAATAATTAATACATTAAATAAACTCTCTTTGATCTAAGATGTATTTCCTAAAAAACACATGAGCCTTTGGCGAAATATTGAGGATGGGTAACAGCTATGAACAAGCAACTCACCTTTTTCAACATTAGTATGTTTCTGGGAAAGATCATTGGACTTGTCTTCACTCTTTAATTATTATTTAAAATTCATAATTTACACATGTATTTATTACTACTAAGGTTGTTTGTTATTATTTTGTTGTTATTTTATAGATATTATATATGCACATGATAGAGAAGATTTATCAGTACAGAAGGGTTAAAAATGAAAATTTTCCATCCCATTCCAGTCCAGGCCCACTCTCCATAAACATATACTTCTGTGGCTTCTGCTGTTAGATGGTGTAGCAGTTACCATCATAATTTAAAATAATATGCCTACAGCTCCATTTTTTAATCAATCAACTTTAAAAAGCATCTACTAACTTCCATCTATAAAAGATAAAGAATTTCTTATGTGTGTACTTCCCCTCAACTTCTCTGTTCCCTTTCATCTTCTAATCTGTTAGTTTTAATTTTAAAAAAATTTATAAATTATTCTTTATAACTTTAAACAAGGCACCAAAACTTCTATTTCTGGATTTATTTCTCATAGTAGAATCTGTTGATTTCCATCTGCGTAAGAGGGTCCACCTCTCAATTTTACATATGTATGTCTGTGTGTGCATTTATGTATGTATATTCATGATTTGTGTGTTCACATTCTGCTGTCATTATAATCACATCCTCTGAGAATTAAAACTGATAATCCATAGAAAGAATTCAGCATAATGCTTCACACATATGTCTTCTATAACTGCCAGATGTAATTATTGAATGAGTGGTGTGGATAAACCCCATTTGGAAGAAAATGTACTGTTATTTAATTGGAAATTTGCAGCTCAAATGAGATTCTTCTAGGCTTCAAGGTCAAGTATCCTTTCTTTCTTCCCTTCTTTTCTTCCTTCCCACCTTTCCCTGTCTCCTACTTTTCCTTTTATCCTCCTTTTCTGGATTTCTAGACTTTTTCTGAGATATATTCAAATGGCAATTTCTTGTTTGCTTTCTGAGATTGCTTTTAATTTGTTGAACTATTTCTTTGAAAAATTTTTTTCCATACTGGGGATTGAACTTAGGACCTCACAAATTCTAGGCAAGAGCTCTTCCACTGAGCTACACCCGGCCCTTTTATTTTTGTATAAGAACTTTCTGAATTTTTGAAAGTTTAAATACGTCTTTATTTCATCCTCACATTTGACTATTAGTTTGACCAGGCTTAGAATTCCAAGATCCGTTTTTTTTTTTTCCCTCAAAACTTTGAAGACATTCTGACAAAAGAATGTAAGATATGTGAGGGCAAGCTTTCTATCTGTTTGATTCACAGAATATTCTGTTTTTGTATTCCAAAGACCTAAAACAATGTCTAGCACACAACATAAATTTGATATATATTAGTTTAATAAATGAATTGTCTTTTAGTGATTAGAGTTGCTAAAACATAATTGGATGGCAATGTGAATATTGTTCTTTTTTAATCCCCTAGGATATTCTTTTGGATGACTTTAGATATATACATGTGTGTGTGTTTATTTTTCCTCTCTCCCTGCGTAGTATTTGGTGGGAATATTCAATCTGGAGGCTCTTTGCCATAGGAAAATTTTAGTTTATTATTTCTGGATTTTTTCCCCCTACTTTGTCCCTTATATCTTCTAAGACCATGTTTTTATAATATTAGAACTAATTTCTATGAGTCTTAATTTTCTCTCATATTTTCTGTCATTTTACTCCCTTTTCTTTGTCTTCCAGGTTACCAAATAGATCTTCAGTTGTGTCTAAACTATTATTTAGCAATTCCTTTGATCTTTTTATTTTTAGTTTCCAAGAACTCTTGTGTTCTCCCATGATTGCTGCTTTTCATGGTACACTGTAATTGTCTTAAGAAGGTAGTAAGTTATAAAGTCCTCTGATGATCCTAATTAGCCCTTATTTTACTGTATAACTTTAAATGTTCATTTTCTTAATGAGCTAGTATAAATGTTGGGCATGTCACTGATTTCTGTGTATGTTGATTAGGTTTTTTACAAAATAGTTTTCTTCCTATATTTGGATGATCAAGTTATTTTGTCTGACGCTTTCACTTTTGTATTTTTTCTCACAAATCCATGTCCACTGTTGTCCATCTCTATCAATGAATTGAAAACTAAATAGATAACTTAATTTAGCATAAGTAGATCCGTGGGTTTCCTCTTCAGTTGTTTAGGTCTGTGTCTCCCAGAAGCTTCTCTGTGAATGGAATGACTGACAAGTGGGTGGGGCTTGTGAACAGAAAGGCTTCCCTGGAGGGTTTCCTGTGGGCAAAAGAAATTCATCTCAAAACATTACAAAACTCTTGACATATCATAATTCATACATTAGATTCAAGTGGGTTATGTTTTGAACAACCAATAAAAAAAAGAGAAAAAAAAAGGCATTACAGACATTAAAGATCCAGTTTTCACCCTGAATAAAAAAAAAAAAAAGAAATTCATCTCAAAGAGAGCAGATTAGTGGTTGTTAGAGGGTAGGAAGGATAGGGGAAGGAGTATAGACTGAGGTTAGATAATTATCCTGATTTGTTCATTGTACACTGTTTACAAAAGTGGGATCATCACCCTGTTCCCCATAAATATGTACAACGAGTATGTGTCAGTTAAAAAGAAAAGGGAAAAAAAAAAAAAAAGAGCAGGCAAGCAGGCTGGGGAACCCTGAGGTTCCTAAGTAGGAGAGGTAAACATGCATTTTGAGTTTGTTTTCCTTCTGAGTTTATGGTAGAAATTCAGTTTCTTTAAAGTCTCTTAGGCCACAAGACCTACACTGGGAACCATCTCTGAACGGATTGCTTGCTTTCTAAAGGGCAGTGCCCTGGCTTTCAGCCTGAGGGCAAAAGTCTCAGCTGCCAAGCTCTGTTTACACAGGTCAAAGGAAAGAGACCCTAGCTGTCCCAAGGCACTGAATCCAGTTTGTAATGAGGCCACTGATGATTGCCCCACAGCTCATCACTGCATTGTAGATGGAGCGTGGAGACTTCCTGGGCTCCCTTGGGAGACACACTCTCACTTCTTGTGCCCTGGCCTGCAGCTTCTTTTGTATTTGTACATCCATCCATCCATGTGCTTTGTATCTTTCAGAAATTTCTCAAAAACTTCTTGCGTGCTGATGTTACTTTTTCTTATTTCCTATTGCTGTTCTTATCTCATTTTCTTTAAAGAATATTTTGTGTCACTTTGATGGGAGTGTGGGAGGCAGGAGAGGTAAATGCATGTGCTCAGTCACCATCTGTGGGGTGTGTGTGTGTGTGTGTGTGTGATTGTGTGTACGCATATAAATTCATGTGCACACATATTTGAAATGTAAATGCCATAATGCATACCATTAATTGTTTTGGGAGAAGATGGATTCCTGTAAATTATCAATAAATCTGTATTTTGCCCAGTTTATGATTATTAAAAAATATTGGACAATGTCAGGAATTAGCATTATAAAGTCATCTCAAGTGGGCACTTAAAAGTATTTTATAGGGCTGGGTGTGGTGGCTCATACCTGTAATCCCAGCTACTTGAAGGAGCTGAGGTCGGAGGATCCCAAATTCAAGGCTAGCCTGGGCAATTTAGCCAGGCCCTGTCTCAAAATAAAACACAAAAAGGACTGGTAATGCGGTAGAGCACGCTGCATTCAATCCTTAGTACTGCAAAGGAAAAAAAAAAGGTTTTATAATTATTTGTACATGAAAAGAAAGATTTGTCACTGTTACTAGTACTTTTCTTGTTCTACCTTGGGATTTAGACTTGAGCAACACAATTCCAGAGGAAAATATGAAAGCCTACCTGCCAAGGCCTTGTTTTAGGCACTATTTTGTAAGACATGCTGCCCATCACTCACATCTAGATGCAGGGTCTTGCTTGTGCTAAGCACAAACTCTATCACTGAGCTATATCCTAGCTCCTAAGTGTCGTTTAGATGCTTCTCATTCAGATTTCTATCATTAGACATTCCTTAAAGAAGCATCTTGCTTAAGGCAAAAAAGCAACCACAAAAATTTTTAGGAACTGAATTCTGAAATGAATCTCAAGACAAATTGGGCTCAATCACACACAAACTTCGGACATGTGTTTTAAGCCTCAGTTTATTGAACCTTAGAATGACCATAATAATATCTATTTCATAGGATGGTTCTGAAAATTAATTTAGCACGGTCTCTCGAACATAGTGAGGGTCTCTTTAAGAGATGTTTAAAATTATTATCAATATCCACAAGTGTTAGAGTCTGTAAACAAGTCAGGATGGTGCCTGGCATTTTGCCAGAGAAATGTTAGAGTCTGTAAACAAGTCTGGATGGTGCCTGGCAAAATGCCAGAGGGAGTAGTTTGTGAAGTAATGCCAGCGAGCCATTAAGTGTGGAGATTCCTTATTGGTTGACTGATGTATCTAGTTTATGCTAATTAAGATCAGCTGTGTGAAATGTATAAATACCACTCCGGTCCTACAATAAATGGCTCCTATTCCTGCTGCATCAATCTACACAAGTTGTTCGTCACCCCCCGGTTATTTTGCTGCAGCCGGACTGCGGCACACAAGTAATCAACATCTATATTATAGAATGATTCTAGAATAAGCATCCAATCCTGTCTTGTTAAGACATTGGTAAAACAAAGGGAAATGTTCCTTTCTTCCTGGTTCCATCTGGATAGTCTTTTGGGGGCACCCTTTTTATAGTAGTGAGATACATACAATACTTACCACGTTAACCATTTTTAGGTGTAAAGTTCAACGACATTACATACATTCACAGTGTTGTGCAACCATCACCACTGTCTACCTCTGTGTCCTTTAAACAATGTCTCCCTGTTTCTTCCTGCCCACAGCCTCTGGCAGCCACCACTCTACTTCCTGTCTTTATGAATCTGCCTACTCTAGATAACTCATATATGTGGAATCATATTGTATTTGTTCTATTGTGACAGTCTTATTTCACTTGGTGTAATGTCTTCAAGATTCTTCTTGCATATGTCAGAATTTCATTCATTTTTAAAGACTGAATAATATTCCATTATATGAATATGCCACATATTGCTTTTCCAGTCATCCGTCCCACGTGTACTTGGTTGCTTCCACCTTTGGCTATTGTGAATATTGTAAATGATGCTTCTATGAACATGGGTGTAGAAATATTTGTTCAAGTCTCTGTTTTCATCTTTATGGTGCATATCCAGAAGTAGAATTGCTACATCATATAGGACTTATTTTTTTAAGTTTCATTCTTCTCATTTGGTTTTGCATTTTTGTGTTTGGGATTTCTGTGCATTTTTGTGTGAGGGATTTATAAACCATGTGTTGGTTAGGTTGGAAGGTGTCCCCCAAAAGTTCACCTGTAAGACAATGCAAAAAGGTTCAGAGAAGAAATTATTGGATTGTGATAGTCTTAACTCAATCAATGAATTAATCCCCTGGCATATGGATTAACTAAGTGGTAACTGAAGTAGTAGGGTGTGGCTGGAGGAGGTGGGAATTGGGGGAATGGCTTTGGGGTATATATTTGTTTCTGGCAAGTGGAGACCTCTCTCTGCTTTCTGATCATCATGTGAGCTGCTTCCCTCTGCCACACTGTTCCTCCATGTTGTTTAGCCTCACCTGGGGCCCCAAGGAATGGAGCCTGCTGTCTATGGATTGAGACCTCTGAAACAGTGAGCCCCTAAATAAACTTTTCCTCCTCTACTGTTGTTCTGATCAGGTCCTTCAGTCACAGCAGCAAAAAAGCTGACTAAAATACCATGTGTCTTATTTGTTGTCTTCTCAGTTTTACAGATAAATATGCTGATGCATCTTTTCAGAGGGGAGTCAAATTCTTTTTCTTCAGTCCAGCACACAGCCAACTTCCAATGTACCATGTGATGATCTGGCAGGATCTGCTTACCTGTCCCAAGAGCTTTCTGGGGACAAGAGGACTTTTTTTTGTGGTCTCTACATAAGATAAGAATACCCTTTTTGCTAGCCACCAGAAATAACTCTAAAAAATTTGCCCTCAACTACTCTATGAATAAAGAAACAGGGAGGGTTTTTACCTCTCCATAAAACCTACTTCTAGTCAACAATTCTACAATGGTTTGAACATCCAAAGTATGCTGACTGGGGAACAAAATATGAGCTAGAGAATTTAGTTCCATGGAGAGCTTTTGGGTATACCCTCAGAACCCCCTCAAATCATGGAATAGAGTATCTCACAAAAGAATATTTAAAGAATTTCTGGGTTTGGTGGTGCACACCTATAATCCCAATGAGGCTGATGCAAGAGGATCACAAAATCTATACCAGCCTCAGCAATTCATCTAGGCCAGAAATAAACTCTGTCTCAAAAATAAAAAATAAAAAAGCCAGAAATATGGCTCAGTGGTAAGATACCACTGGGCTTAATGATATAGTACAAAAAAAATTAGAAAAATGTTTAGAGCAAGTGGTGGGAAGCATCCTGAATTGTAAGCTTTATTTGTGTCTTGGTAAATCTGTTTTTGGATTTGAGGGTTATTGAAAAGATCCTTCATCCATCAAACCTCTCCCTCAATAGTCAGTCCTATTGTGTACCTTCAATTTTTCCCATTATTTTCACTCCACAGTTAAGAAATTAAAAGGCATGGCATTTATACACAATGGAGTATTACTCTGCATTAAAAAATGACAAAATCATAGAATTTGCAGGGAAATGGATGGCACTAGAGCAGATTATGCTAAGTGAAGCTAGCCAATCCCTAAAAAGCAAATGCAAAATGTCTTCTTTGATATAAGGAGAGTAACTAAGAACAGAGTAGGGACGAAGAGCATGAAAAGAAGATTAACATTAAACAGAGATGAGAGGTGGGAGGGAAAGGGAGAGAAAAAGGAAATTGCATGGAAATGGAAGGAGACCCTCAGGGTTATACAAAAGAACATACAAGAGGAAATGAGGGGAGAGGGAAAAATAATACAAGGGGGAGAAATGAAGGTCAGTAGAGGGGGTAGAGAGAGAAGAGGGGTGGGGAGGGGAGGGGAGGGGGGATAGTAGAGGATAGGAAATGTAGCAGAATACAACAGACACTAGTATGGCAATATGTAAATCAATGGATGTGTAATTGATGTGATTCTGCAATCTGTATATGGGCTAAAAATGGGAGTTCATAACCCACTTGAAGAAAAGTGTGAAAGATGATATATCAAGAACTATGTAATGTTTTGAACAACCAACAATAAAAAAAAAAAAAAAAAAAAAAAAAAGGCATGGTGATGTTGGAAATATTTGAGTGCCAGATAACACCTAAGTCCATTCCATCTTTCCAGGATCCAAGAAGGCTGCAATGGTGAAGATTAGAACTTGAAGGTAAAGTGTTCAAAAATACCACATTCCTTGTAGAACGTGGCACATAAAGTGCAAAAAACATTCACCTGTTAATTGTCCTGCCACCCAGTGATAATCAGTGTCAACAATTTGTCTGTTTTATAATCATGCAAATGTATAATTTATTTTCTTGTTTTGTTTTGTTTTTGTATTACCATACTTGAATATTTCTGGGCCATGAATTTTGTAAATGTATACTTTGATATTTTGAGAAAATTTTCCTGATGAAAAGGAAAAATAAGACATCTAAACACAGTTGTTGATGTGATACTAAAGGGCAGTCAGCTGGATATTATAAAACGAAGCACTTGCTGCCACCTAAAGGAAAGGGGCTAGAAATAATGAAATGGCATTTTGAGAAGATTGGTATATTAAACTGAGATACAAAGGGTGCTAATTCTATGTTTTGTTTTTCATTTTTTTATTTTATCAAGTTTTTTCTTTGCTTCCTTTAAAATATGCATTTGAATAAATCGGTAATAGGTTCACTAGCATTACATGACAAAGTAGTACATGGTGAAAGAAGGTTCCCTACCTCCTTCGGACATGCTCACCAAGGTTGCCCTCTGCAGATGTCACTCACTACAAGTAGTTCATTATGGATATTTCCAGAGTCTGTGCAGACATGAAACTCAATGCTTGTGTGTGTGTGTGTGTGTGTGTGCGCGCTCGCGCATGGTTTTTTTTTGTGTGTGTGTTTGTATCAATTCATATATTCGTTTTCTCCCCACAAGTGGCAGTGTACTCGTCTCAGGAATCTATACTTTGTTTTTGATTGTTTTCAGTCCTGGGGGTAGTTCACGTCAACAGATCTGGCTGCCTTTTTAAAAATGCTTGCATTTTTATTCCATTTGACCACCATCTGTCTAACCAGTCTCAATTGATATTTTTAAATTATCTCCATTTTTGCTATTTCTTGTTCAATGCTGTGACGACCTTCTTTGTACAATGATCTTCACACATACACATCAAAAATACACATAGATTATGACCCTAGAAAGGAATTTGGGGGGCTTCTGATTTCTTATCCAACTATAATCCTCCTCACATTTCTCCAATGCAGTTATATAAAATATTTAGTTAAATCAAGTCTGCTATCTATATTGTTGAATCTACCAAATTTTATTTACTACTGAATCAGATAGTATGTAATAATAATATCTTCTTTCTTATAGAAACATGTGCTTTTTCTAATATTAATAATTGCTAATCCAGGGTGAGGGGAATAGGTAGGTAATGATCAAAGTGTATGAAGTCACAAATAAAAGGAATACATTGTTTAAAAAACTTTGAGATATATTGTACAGTGTGATGAATAAAGAGAATAATAATGGGCTGGGAATTTCAAAACCAGTAGGAGAATAAATTTCAAATGTTTTTACCATAAAAAACGATCATTATTTGCTAGGCACATCAATGTACACCTATAATTTCCAGCAACTCAGGAGGCTGAGGCAGCAAGATCACAGGTTCAAGATCCTCCTGGGCAACTTGGGGAGATCCTGCTCAAAATATAAAATAAAAAGGGCTGGAGATATAGTTCAGTGGTTCAATCCCAAGTATTGGGATAGGGAGGATTTGGAGGGAAAGAAAGAAATGATAAGCATTTGAGGTGACAGTTAATTGTTTGATTTAATTATTCCACATTGTATTCCTAGAACATAATATCATTTTTTATCCCAGAAATATACACAACTATAGTTTATCAATTTACAATTATAAAATTAAAAAATAAAATAATTGCTAATTCCCATTACCATTGGCCAATTGCTTAGTTTTTTCTACACACAATCACTATATTTTCCCCAAGAAATCTAACAAATTTGGTAAACTCTTAGTTTTCCCTCAAATTCTCCAATACATTAATTTTCAGCTCAATCATCACATTTGGGTTGCAAGATAATATCTCTCAGAATTTTGAGTGTTATTCTATTTAGAATTCTGTATTGCTATCGAAAAGTCTGATGCCAGTAAGACTGCTGATCCTCAGGCACAATGTGACCTGTTTTTTCATTTTGGAAGCTTTTAGTTACTTGTTTTTATTCCCACTGTTTGGAAATTTTAAGATGATGTACTTTGCAGTATCTGGCAGAGACCGTTGTTAGACCATCAGAAGGCACACCTCTTCCAAAATGAGGAATGGTTGCCGGGAAGCCTGTGCTGGTCCTGCATGGCTTTTCTGAGGCCCCTTGCATCCAGGAAGGATGTGAACCGAGTGACTTATGTAGGCTCAGGCAGGGGTGGTGGGGCTTAGGGCACTGACTGGGGACAGGGTTCAGAACACCCTTAGCTCATGTCAGACCAGTACCAGAGAAGGAGCCAGAGACAGGGGAGCCAAGGCCCATGTTTATACTTCTACTCCATCCCCAGGTTCAGCCCCAGGACTCGCTCTTCCCCTGCTTGGTGCTTGGTGCCCCTGTACCTGTTTCTCGGGTGAAGTGACTCAGGTCCTCTCCATATCCCCTACTCAAGAATCACAGATTGTAATAGTCTCTGATAAGTAAGTTTCTTCTCACTCAATTTCCATCTTCCAAATATTTATCAAAATCCTTTTCTGCTACTCTCTTTATTCTTATGAATCATACCATTCTTTTGCCTTTAACTGTTACTCTGGTGGAGCTTGGGTAAATCCAGGAGTATATCAGTTTACTAGGGCTGTTGAGAAAATCAGCACAAAATTAGTGGCAGAAAGTGAGAAATTTATTCTCTCAGAGTTCTGGAAGCCAGAGTCCAAAATTAGTTTCACTAGTCCCAAATCAAGATGTTGGCAGGGCCACATTCCCTCTGAGGCTTTGGCCTCTTCCACTTCTGGTGGCTGATGGCATTCCTTGGTTTGTGGCTGCATCACTCTAGCTTCTGCCTCCGTGGTCACCGTGCTTCCTGCTGTCCTGTCTGGGTCAAACCTCTCTGCCTCCCGCCCTATAGGCTACTTGTAACTGTACTTAGAGCCACTCAGATTATCCAGAGTAATATCTTCATCTCAAGATCCTTAATTTGGCCACATATTCGAAGTCTGCCATATAGGATAACATCCACAGGTTCTGAGGATTAGGATGTATACACATCTTTGGGAGCCATATTTTGTTTACCACAGGAAAGGAAAAGAAAAGCATTTGTGCCGGGTTTCTGTTCTCTCAACTAAAAGGCTCAGGGGTCACTCCAGTTGAACTGGGCTAACTGGGCTTCGTAAAATAACCACACAAGAGACACAAATACCTTTTTCTTTGGGGTCGCTGTAACGGCTCCTCTGACCTTAAGGGTCCGCAGGAAGAGAGAGAGCTAGAGCACGTGCTGACCCCTTTTATTGAGGAGAAGCTATTCAAATGAGGCAAGGGGTCAGGTTTCAGGGGGCTGAGTCTATCTTCATGATGTCCACTGTCAGCAGGATGATTGACACCTGGGTAGGGCACAGTAAGAGAAGGGGACACACACACAAGGCACTTCCATGGAAGATTCTATCCTAAACAGGGCAAGGGGTTATATTACAAAGGAACAGGTGAGCATAGCTCCACCCATGGGGCTGTAGCAAGACACACCCATGCAGGAGACACCGACCCTCAGACCCAAGAAGGGTGGGGAAAGCTCTGCCACATTTCTGTGACTGAGCGCCTCAGCATCCATCCGGGGAGTGTGACCCAGCCATATGAAAGGTTGGTCTCCCACACATTTGGTTAGTTTAACATAGTACATGGGCATCCTTTCCCTGTTTTCTTCTAGTACCTTTAGATTTCTTTATATGCATTTAAATCTTTGAACCAGCTAGAATTTATTTTGGAATGAAGCTTCCCTCTTTTCCTAAATACCAATTATTAAATATTTTGGCTTTCCCCCATCTAGATGAAATAAAGGTGCCTAACTCTTAAAAGAAAATACATTTATTTTCTTATATCAAGTACAAAATTTATTTTTTAAAATAAGTAAAATATGTATATAATTTTGAGAGATTGCCTTTGCTCACTTGGGTTCTGGAGAGTGAGAAGCTGGCTTGTGTGTGCAGGGAGAAGGAAAGCCCCTTCTGCAGTGTCACTCCTCCTCTGATGAAAAGAGGGAGCCCCAGGCACCAGGCTGGCATATTAGAGTACTTCACATTACTCCTACAGACAAATAGCAGTGGGAGGATTGTGTGGGCTAGGGAATGATACCCTTGCACTCTTTCTGGCCCTCTCTGGCCTTAGGAGGAGTGACACATGTCAAGGCCTGTCACTGCAATGCATGCAGTGGGTGGTAAGAAGACAAAGCAAGCGTCCTTAATCACACTTCCCAGGGTCCACAGGCCTGACGACTCCTCAAACTGAATCTGAAAGAATGCAAAATGTTCAAGTTTCCCCCTGTTTCTGGCATAGGCAAAGCACTAGCCAATTGTTTTCATGGGAGTTTCTATGCAGACTGTGAATAAGGGTTTTCCCATCCCAGCCTTCTTTCTTCTCATTTAAGGACAATTTAGAACAGGCCAGGGTAATTGTTCTTTAAGCACTGTAATTTAGTTCCTTTCTGGACCTCTTGTGTGTGAGTCACTTATGTAGCAGTGCAAAGAGATGCAAATAGAACATTTCTGAAAACTTGAGATTTCAAGCTGGATCTTTTATTTCTATTCTTTTATTGGTTTTGGCCTTCTCTTTGGTGTTTTTCTCTTTTTAATATGAGGTCTTGATATGTTGTCAGGCTGGCCTCAAACTCTTGGGCTTAAGCAATCCTTCTACCTCCCAACTAGCTCAGATTACAGGCACATGTAACCTTTAATATTAATTGTAACATTCATATTATTAAAAGAATGACAGAGCAAGGCATGATGGCACACATCTGTGATACCAGTGATTCAGGAGGCTGAGGAAGGAGGATCACAATTTCAAGGCCAGTCTCAACAATTTACCAAGACTGTTTCTCAAAGTAAATATAAAAGAGTTGGGGATGCAGCTTAGTGGTAGAGGACCCTGGGTTTAATCCTCAGTAATGCAAAGGAAACAAAAACAAACAACAAAAACAGAATGAAAGAATTTTAATCACATTTTTATTTTTGGTCCCAAGCTGCTTCTCAATTTCACAACATTCCATTTCTTTTATGTACGGATCACTATTGTTTGGCTTTCCTCTCCAATCCTGGCTTTGCTTCCCCACCTCCTGCTCACATATACATACGTCTCTGATACGGGTCTCTCTTTAGGAGTGCTCTGGATGCTTATGGGTTCTATTCTGTTACTTTTCTAGTATCCTTTTTGACTCTCTTATGCTTGTCCAACGCCAATTCTTCCTTCTTGTGGTGGTATAATAACTTGGTTCTAATTCTTTGTTTTGAGTGTGCCAAAGATAGAAGTGAGGAGACCATGAGTGAAAAGGAATCTGCGGACAAAGTAAGAAGAAAAGGGAAGGAGGGGGTGCTGGGGTTGTGGCTCGGTGGCAGAGCACTTGACTAGTACTCGTGAAGCACAGGGTTCAATCCCCAGCACCACATAAAAATGAATAAAATAAAGGTATTGTGTCCATTTACAACTAAAAAAAATATTTTTTTTTAAAAAGGGAGATATGAAGAGGAAAGGTAATGGCTCTTAAAGAAAGATCTTTTAAGATTTGAACCTAGTGTCAAAAAGCACATTTGATTCTGAATTATGTGGAATCATTAACAAATACATCAACAAATGACATAGTAGTAACAACAGCTAGGGCTACAGCCACTTTTATTGCATCTCTTCTTTTTTTTCCTTGGCTTCCTTGCAAAAACTTTAGCATAATGCACTGTTGTTCAGTTCATGAAATTTTATGTTTCCAAAAGTTGCTAAGGTGAAAAGAGGGGATTTAGAATCAGAAAGAGCTGGTTTTAAATATTGATGTGGCTATGTGACCTTGGACAAATTATTTAACTCCCATAAGATTTATTTTTTCCATATTAAATGTTTCTCTCATGAGAGGTAAATGAGAAAATGTACATATAAATCTTACTATCATGTATCATGCAGGCAGCACTTGATATCAGGGATGTCTAAAGAAAGAGAATGAGCCTGCTGCACCAAGCACTATTTAAGGCAGAGGAAATTGGGTCACTGACTTAGAGATTAGGTTCTGCTTGCTGTCCGAGGCCAGCAGTACAAGGTTCCACCTTATCTTCTTAAGACCTTGTCCTTCTGTAGTCGTGGCACTGGGAACAGGCAACTTCCTTATTCAACCTGAATTCAATGATCAATCATACTCCTCTCCTTGAACACATTACACTCTTTTGTCCATCTCATGCAACCAGGCCCCAACCCCTGGTTAAACCCAGCTCTCCAGTCTGCTCTACTTCTCCATCCAAGGACCACAGTAGAAGAATAGCCTATGACTTTGTTCTGAATGTTGGTATCCTCTGCCCCAGTTTTTATGTTGAAAATTAGTTCCTTCTGTATAGTAGTAAGATGTGGGGTCTTTTGAAATGATTAAGTCATGGAGGTTCTTTCCTCAGAAATAGAATTAATTCATTTATAAATGATCTCAAATAAAGCATGTTTCCCCCACTTCTGTCGTTAGGCTATGAGAGGATGCAGCAAGAGGCACCATCTAGGGTTTGGGGTGTAGCACAGTAGTATAGTGCTTTTCTGGCACACAGCACAGGTACCAGGCCCTGGGTTTGATCCCCAGCACTGGGGGAGAAAAAAAAGAAAGAAAAAAAGATGCCATCTAGGAGGGCATATCAAATTGCTGCTGCCTTGATCTTGGACTCTCCAACCTCCGGAACTGAAAGCAATGTATTTCTATGTAAATTACCCAGTCTAAGGTATTTTACTATAATAGCCTGAAAGGGCTAAGACAATGAGTCCCATTTTAAAGTCACAGAGATCCTTATGCTGCTTAGCCATCTCAGGAGCTTCCCTAGTCTTTGTCATCCCTCTCTCTGGATTCAAGGATGCTCTCCAGAGCATCATGACCCTAGCTTTTCCTCCCCTGGCAACCAAGCCTCAGCTCCCCTTTCAGCCACACTCTATCCACCTACAATACGATCAACCCACCTTTTCAAACAAAGGGGACAGGTGACTCTTGGTGGCTGACAGAAGCTTACAACAAAGGGGTAGGGGTACTTAAGACATGACCTTTGTGGCGCAGGGGACTGAACCCAGGGCCTTATGTATTCGAGGAGGCAAGCACTCTACCAACCAAACTATATCCCAGTCCAAGACATGAGCATTTTTTATTAGTTGAAGGGCAATCATCAATTTCTGTTTCTGAGATTCCCTCTGATGATGATTATAAGAAAATATTTTTAAAGTGGTAGGGTAATAGGATTTTCCATGAATGATAATCCCACTTATTTAATTCAATCCATTTTATTAGCATCACAACAATCAAATTTTGCAGAAATTTCAATTACTTCATGTATCTGATTGTCAGTCACAGCTATTTAAGGAATTATAGACCTTTTAAATATTTTTTTCTTTCCCTCAAGTATACACTTGCTCACCATAAAACCATGGTCTACCAGCTTTAATCTTAAAATAATTAATTATTAATCTTTTATTTCTAATAGAGTATCACAAATCTACCCTCAACCCACCTTATTTCTTAAGGTTCAAAATTTTGCACATTTGCCAAAGCAAATCCTTTGGGTTCAGATTAAAATCAGATTTGTTGTTCTTTCTATTGCATGTTGCTTTACCCTGCTGTTTACTTTATTGGTTCATTTCAGGCTCATTCTCCTCCCCTGATTCCAACCAACTGGGGAAAATTCTGGCAGGCTGCCTAATGGACTTTTCTGGTTTGGAAGCCATAGTGGATTCACAGTTTGAATTCCCCTTTGTGCAATTTTGCTATCTGCTAGGGTCTACTTTCTTTCTACTCTTGCGCCACCTAGTGAACAAAATGACCAGTGCTGCTGTATTTCTTCATTATGGCTTTTGTTTGCAATCTTCAAATTGGGTAATATATCTTCTAATATATTTTCCTTTAAAATTTTTGCCTTGGTCTTCAAGATACTATAATAAAATGCCACAAGTTAGACAGCATATAACAACAGAATTATTTTTTTTCACAGTTCTTCAGGCTGGGAAGTTCAAGATCAAGATGCCAAGAGATTCTGTGCCTGGTGAGGGCAAGCTTTCTCATAGATGGCACCTTCTAGCTCTATTCTCACATAGAAGAAGGGGCAAAGGAGCTCCTTTAAGGGTCTCTTCTATAAGAGCACCAATTTAATTCACAGAGTTCTGCCCTCAAGACCTCAAGACCTCTCAGAGACACTTCCAATATTATCAACTTGGGGTAGGATTTCAATATATGAATGGGGGGTGGGGAAGATAGGACACATTCAATTTATGGCATGTATGCTTAACTTGCCTCTTTGAAACCTTATGCTCTGTTCTTGTATACAAAGAGTTTAAATGGCTTTTTTCCTCTATAAAAATCTTTTAATAACTGTTGTTTTTGTTAGTTATATTTATTTTTTTATTAGGTCATTATAGTTATACATAGTAGCTGGGCTCATCCTGACAAAATCATATATGCATAGAATCTGAACCACTTCATTTCAGTCCCCTCCCTCCCCTGCTTCACTCCACTAATCCCCTCCCTGCGCTCATCCATTTATTCATCCTTGATTGGTGCTTCCCCCACACACCTATAGGTGAAGTTCCCTGTGGTATATTTATCTGTGCACATAGTGTGACTTTGTTAACTTTATTCTGCATTTCCTCCCCTTTCCCATCCCTCTTCCCTCCCTCTCAGTCTCCTTCTATTTCACTCATTTTCCCTGTGTCTTTATGATATCTGATTCCTTTCCCCTGCTTTTCCTTATTTTGCTCTAGCTTCCACATGTGAGAGACCCTTGATTTTCTCAGTCTGGCTTATTTAACTTAGCCCAATGTTTTCCATTACATGGCTTTTTATCATCCTCCTAGATACAATTTCTTTCTCAGAAGAAAGTTCCAGTTTCCCTTAATAATAATTATGTGGGCTAGCAAGGACTAGCTTTCCATTCATAAACTAGCTTTCCATTCATGTCACTTATCCTCAGTTGCTGTCTTGGATGTACAAAAACTGCCTTTCTGAAAGACCTTCCATTGATAATTTTTACTTTTAATAGGATCACAGAAATGGAGCTGGGTTTTGGATTCTAAGTAAACTCAACACAAAACAAACAAAAAGTGAGGAAGTGAAGCCTGTGACTATGCAGGGGGAAAGCACTGCAGGCAAACGGAAGGCAGTGAAAAAGCCTGGGGTAGAAGGCCTGCGCAGCTAGGAGCAGTGAGGACTGGGGAATAAGGTGGAAAGGCAGGAGGGAGCTCATCATGCGGGGCCCTGTCAGTCTTTAAGAACTTACCTCTGCATTGTGTTAGATGGGAATCCACTGAGCACCTTAAACAGAGGAGGGACCTGATCTGACACCTGTGTGGACATCTGCAGGATGAAATTCCCAGAAGTGGTAAGTAAATGTGTAATTTTTAAAAATATCATATCACCCTCAACAGAATTTGGACCATTTTGCACCCTGACCAGGAATATATCAGAGTGTCTGCTTCCTCATAACTTCACCAAACACAATGCATTGTCAAATGCTGTATTTTTAAATAACCTAATAATAAGTTTATTGTGGCTGTTGAGAAGAAATTATACTAGGAGTGGAGAGAGGAAAATAAAAGCCTATTGCAATCATCCAGGCAAAAGTGAATAGCGACTTAGAGGGTGAGAGCAGATGGAGGGTAAGAAGTGGTCTGATTTTAATATAGCCTGAGGAGAGAACTGACAGGACTTGCTGATGGATTGATTGGGTTTGGAATAAGAAATAAAGAGAGCTCTCAAGCATGACTTCTAGGTTTTCAACCTAAGAAAGTCAGACAACTGGGGCTGAGGGTGTTGCTCAATGGTAGCCCACGTGCATGTGTGGGACCCTGGTTTCATTCTCTAGCACCAACCAACAAACAAAACAACAGGAACAACAACACAAAACTTAAGAGAATGGAGGCAGGAGTTGAAATGGAGATGACTGTGAGAGAAGAAAGGTTTCTATTTTTTTGAGGAGATCAGTCATTCCATTTTTACATATTAATTTGAGATGCCTATTAGAAATCCAAATGGAGATGTTGAATGGGCAGCTGGAAAATCATATTTGGAATTTAGGGTAGAGGCCTGAGCTAGAGATATAAATTTATGTTTCAGCAACACATAGGTAAATAGAAGGTATATAGACATGATTTTAAAAATCAAGAGTCTGCATGAGATTCCCCCAACAGAAATAGGGAAAAATAGAAAATTGAGGATTGATCTCTGAGACATTTCAACATGAAGGGCTGGGGACATGATGATAAACCAGCAAAGGAGACAGAGAAGGAGCAACGACCAAGACTGCAGTGGAACTAGGAATGGTGCCCATGAAGAAAGCGTGGCATTTGTAAGCGACATGAAGTGAGACAAGGACCAGAACCTGACCATGACATTTGCTCTGCAGATGTCAACAATGACCATGACTGGGGCAACTTCAGAGAAGTGATGATGACAAAGTCCAAATGGAAGACAGAGGATATATCACTCCTCTGAGTTTCTCTGTAAACAGGGATAGAAAATAGAGCAGTAGCTGGAGGGTGATATGGCATTAAGAAAATGTATTTTTAAAATCAGTTTCATTGAGGCATAATTTGCATACAATAAAATGCTCATAGTTTAAGCATACTCTTCTACCAGTTCTAACAAATGTGTACATGCTAGTCACCATCACTACAATCTCTGACATTGTCATCATACCAAGAAGTTCCCTCCTGTGTTTTGCTGTCTGTATTCTCTCACCCTCAACTCTAGGCAACCACAGATAAGATTTAATTTTTGCTGGCTCTATATTTAATATGATAGAACCATGCAATATGACAAAGTAAAAAAACAATTGAATTGTCTTTCCAATATTTTGCTATTACAGAAAAAGATACATCCTTAGAGCTGGAGGACTGTCCTAGGCAAGTAGCACTGTGCAGACATCATTTTTTTTTTTTTTTGTTGTTGTTGTTACATAACACCTATGTGGATATTCACAGGATGAATTCTCAGAAGTGGAACTCCTGGGTTAAAGGGCAAGTGAATATTAAAAAATATTCTCACGTTGCCCTCAACAGAAGTTGGACCATTTATTAAAATAATGGAAATAAAGGGAAGGGAGAGGTGGGAATAGGAAAGACAGTGGAACGTATCAGATGTAAATTTCCTATATTCATATATGATGATATGACCAGTGTAACTCCACATCATATACAACCACAAGAATATGAAGTTATACTCCAAGTATGTATAATATGTAAAAATACACTCTAGGGCTGGGGATGTGGCTCAAACGGTAACGCACTCGCCTGGCATGAGCCGGGCGCTGGGTTCAATCCTCAGCACCACATAAAAATAAAATAAAGATGTTGTGTCCACTGAAAACTGAAAAATAAATATTAAAAAATTCTCTCTCTCTCTCTAAAAAAATACACTCTACTTTCATGTATATCTAAAAAGAACAAATAAAAAAGTAAAAATAAAAGAGTATTGTTTTAAAAAGAAGTTGGACTGGTTTGCATATTGACTAGAAATGTATCAGAGTGTCTATTTCCTCACAGTTTCACCAACACAAGACTTTGTCAAATGCTGAACTTTTTAATAACTTAATAGGCCAAATGTATGCAGAGTGACTTTAATTTACATGAAGAAGGTTCTGAAAAAGAATTGGGAAATTTGAAATGCCCATCAAAATTTAGGGTAAGCTCTGGGGAAGCCGCTCAGTGGTATAGCACTTCCCTAGTCTGAGTGAGGCCGTGAGTTCAATCTCCAGTACTAGAAAAAAAGAAAAAAACAAACAAATCAGTTTTGATAGAAATGCTTTCTTTAGAGCATCTTCGAAGTCTGAAGTTCTGCAGTTAGCTAATATTTAGAAACTCTCATCAGTAACAAAGGACATTAGAACAGAATAAACTATTTTTCCAAAAGCCAAAGCTTTTTATCAGCCAAGTTCAAGGAAACTTGGCAACTGTTCTCTAGTTGCTTAATCTTAAACCAGAGGGATCAATACGGCATTCCTGAGGACTGTCCTTGACTATCTCACAGCAATCCTTAACTGAATTTTCTTCATTGTTGGGCTCTTATCTGGCTTGCATTTTAATAACTCCAAACCAATAAGTCATATTAATCAAGTCTAAAGGATATGTGTGTGTGTGTGTGTATATATATATATATATATATATATATATATATAGAGAGAGAGAGAGAGAGAGAGAGAGAGAGAGATTTCTTAGAGCAAAATGACATAAACAAGATCAGAAACATAAATACCCTCTCTCTTTTTTCATAAACATACATCAGCAGAAGTATTTAAGACTCAAAGGATTGGAAATAGAAAAGGAAAAGTGTAGATTCTATTCCATTGTCCTCTCAACTCTAAAAGTGAATAAATCTATTTTTTTGGTAGAATGCTATATAAAATAGTATTATGTCTGCTGTTTTCATGTTAATAAAACTACTATATCAAAAGCTATTTAATATTATTTCTTTTAGTAGTACTAAAATTCATTTAAATATATACTATGCATCAGTTTATTCAACAGCAAAATGGTAATGATGCAGATATCCACTTTATAAGGGTTTTGTGAAAAATTAAATAAATCAAAACTTTTAAAGCACCTTGAAGAATACTTGGCTCAGAGTAAGCACTCAATAAGTGTTACCTATCATTGTACATTTCTTTTGTGAGTAAGAAGTTTCTTATGACCATAGATTTTTTTTGTAAAAAAAACCATATTTTTAAAGTCATAGTTGGACACAATAGCTTTGTTTTATTTTTATGTGGTGCTGAGGATTGAACCTAGTGCCTCGCACATGCTAGGTGAGCGCTCTACCAGTGAGCCAAAACCCCAGCCCATGATCATAGAATCTTTAGTTGTGGGGCCCATGTAATTCATGGTAGGTACAATACACCTCATTTCTCCAAGTTGAGGAAAATCTTGAAACCTAAACTAATGCAGTGGTCAAAACAGTTCAGAAAGTTAAGATGATAGTAAGAATTCACTAATGGTTAGGGTTAATGCAGAACTTGTTTGATATTTAAACCTGGGTGTAGGAGGTGAAGTAATGTTTCAAGGGGAAGATGACCAGTGTCTCATTGGAGGGTTCTTCTGCCCAGAGGAATCCGAGCCACTCTAAATAGCCACTCTAAATCTTAATATCACAAATAATGAAGCCACCCAAAATCTTAGTATCTCAAATAATTACAAAATAATAAAACACAAACAAAAGCAAAGTCCCCAATAGATCTAGTCCACATGGGTTCCTGAACTAGACAAACACAAAATGTGGTTTACTTAAGGGGGTACATCAGAGGCAGTGGGTAAGGTTTCAAGGGTGGAGTCTTGGTTCATGGTGTCTTGTGGTCAGCAGATTGATTGACATCTTGGCAGGTCACAACCACCTCAGGTGCTGTGTGGGATCTTAGGCAGAACTTGAGTGGGAGGTTCACCTGCATCAGGTGATCAATTCCTGAGGGGGCGCTACAGGGAGTTCTCAATGCCAGACCTATGCCCTCAGGAGGCGACTGTGTGCAACAGTCCGCACACAGCCCACAGACAGCTCATGACAGTAATGGTCCTTCACAGATGTCTGCCCTAACCCTTGGAACTTGTGAATATGTTACCTTACCTTACCAAAAGGGATTTTTCAGATAATAATTAGAGATAGGGACCTTGAGATGGGAGATTATCCTGGATTATCAGGATGGGCCCAAACTAATCACTTTAATCTTTAAAAGCAGAGAGGCTTTCCTGCTGAAGTCAGAGAAGATAAAGGAAGAAGATTCAGAAAGATGCCAGATAAGGAGTCCACCAGCTACTGTTGATTTTGAAGATGACAGAAGTGAACCAAGGAATGCAGGCAGCCTCCAGAGGCTAGAAAAGGCAGGAAAACAAATTCTATCCTAGAGCTCTGGAAAAGAGTGAGTCACTGCTGAAACCTTGACTTTAGCCCTGAGTCCTATCTCTGATTTCTGACATACAGAACCAGAAAAGAGTGAAATTTCCAGCAACAATAGAGAATGAATATACTACGGTAGAAATCTTTTATAACGACACGGAACTTAAATGTTTTTGTTACATGTTTTTTTTTTTTTCCAAAAATCATTAAAAAGAAACACGTGAAGGTTGAATAAAGAGCATCACATACTGTATATTCCCCAAGAGCAAGACAAGAGGGCAAGCAGGGAGATCAATACAACTAATATGGCAATATATTTAAATACCAGCTGTGTCTTTAAGTGTAAAAAATTTGCTCATCAAAATCTTCAGCAATATTTAAAAATCACCTTGGGATGGAATGGTAATTTCTTGGAATGAAATTTATTTAAGTCTACTTACATGCTTTTTTTAAAAAAAAAATCAGGAGCTGGGGTTGTGGCTCAGCAGTAGAGTGCTTGCCTAGCATGTGCAAGGCCCTGAGTTTGATCCTCAGTGCCACATAAAAATAAATAAATAAAATATTGTGTCCAACTAAAAAATAAATATAAAAAAAATTAGATGAGGAGCTGGGGATGTAGTTTAGCGGTAGAGCATGTGCAAGGCCCTGGGTTTGATTCCTAGCACTAAAGAATGAATGAATGAATGAATGAATGAATAAAATAGAAAGCCTTGAAAAAAGAAAATTCAGGTAATACTTTCTGACCTTATTCCTAAGTTATGTGGATGGTATAGAATCTTCATTTATTATTGAATATGCATTGGAAAAACACATACAATAATACTAATAGCATCATCTTATTTTTTGTTATGGCCCAGTCTTGGGACTGAGAAGACCTAGGTTTGTATTTTGAATCAACTACTTACTAGCAGTATGCCTTCTAAGAGAGTCACTAGCACAGTAACAAGTTTTCTCATGTGTATAATAAGAGGGCAGAAATTGTTTTATTCACTGCTATGTCTCCAGCACTAACATAGTCATTTACACACTTCTGATGTCAATACGTATTTACTGATTTAAAGCATAATTACCATACAGAGTTGCTGAAAATAAATGGGATAAATTCCTTTAAAAGACATTAAATGTCTTTCCTGAGCAGGGCCCTGTGCTAGGTCCTGAGGATATGAAGATGAATAACATAGCACCCCTACTCTTTGGGAGTTTCAGTCTAGAGGAGTTACAGAGATTATGTGTGAAGAAAGAAAAAAATGCCATGAAGCTCATAGTAGGTGTTCAATAAACATTGTTTTTAAAATAGCATTTTGCACTTTAGAAAGCATTTTTTCATAAACATTATCCCATTCAAAACAATGGATACAATGCATTTCATGAGAATAAACAAAGGTCTTGGGTGTTCAAAAGAAAATGAGATGATTTGTTGGTATAAATAGGCATGGCTTAATTAGAAAGATGGAAATAGAGAAAAAAATCTATAATTTGAATGTTTGGTTCCCTCTAAAATCCACATTTAAATGTAATCTCCAATACAACAGTAGTAAGAGGTGGGGTTAACAGGATGCATTAAGTCACAAGGAGTCCACCCTCATGGAACAAACTAACACCTTTATAAAGGGCTAGACAGAACTAACTAGGTACTTTTGCTTTTACCCTTTGTGTATGTGAGGACACAGTAACAAAGTGCCGTGTTGGAAGCAAAGACTGGATCCTAACTAGATACTAAACCTGCTGGCATCTTGATTTTGGACTTCCCAGTCTCTGGAACTGTGAAAAAAAGTAAATTTCTGTTCTTTATAAATTAATTTACAACTAATACATAAAAATATAACTATACTCCATATAATGAGGTACTATGTTTTGACATATGTATAAATTGTGTAATGTTAAATCAGGTCTAATTTGCTATAGCATAGTAAGGTGATCATAGATGATAATGTACTGTACATTTAAAAAAGCTAGAGGGATTTTTAAAGTTTTCACCATAAAGAAATGATAAATAGGGCTGGGGTTGTAGTTCAGTGGTAGAGTGCTTGCCTAGCATGTGTGAAGCACTGGGTTTAATTCCTAGCATCACATACAAATAAATAAAATAAAGGTCCACCAACAACTAAAAAATATTTAAAAAAAAGAAATGATAAATATTTAAGGAGACAGATATGTTTAACTTGATTTAATATACTGCTTATAAATTACCTGTAGAACATCAAAATATGAATGGATTTGTGTGTTAGACCTGACATAAACAACTTAAAAGATGAAAGATTTATTCTGGCTCATGGTTGCAGTCCATGGCCGGCAGGCTTTAATTACTTTGGGCCTAAATCAGGCAGAACATCATGGTGGAAGGTCAAGGTAGAGGAGAGATGCTCACCTCCTGATAGCCAGGAAGGATTTTAATCCATTGCTGAGGTCAGCGACCTCATGAGCCAATCCCCTCCTCAAATCTCCACCTCTGAACATTGCTGCATTTTGAACTAAGACTTCAACACATGAGCCTTTGGGAGACCTTCCAGATCCCAAACCCTAACAATTTAACAGGAGTAAAAGATAGAGTGGGGGTGGGAGTTTATAGATAAGAAAATATAAAAGCAAAAAGATAAGTAAAAGCACATCTGCAGTAATTCCATATTGCTTTATCTGTGTTCCTGAACCTTATGCTCAGCAATATCCCTGAAATTCTGCTTAATATTTGTAATTGCAATCTTTTGAAAACCTTCACCCACCTTTGAAAATTTGGAGAACATTTTTCCCTCTTTAACTTCAATGCACATACCTAATGAATCCTGCTGTTTACTAATGAAACACATGATACCATTTATTCACGAATACTTACTGAACCTTAATATGCTCAAGACCTTAATATGCACTGTGTATTGGAATCGCAGAGGCCACTAAGATAACTAACTATTGTGCATACAAAGAAATGCCCTTGAAAGCAGAACACTGTGCCATGACCAAGCCAAAGCTGGATTTACTATAGTAAGGCTGAGAGGAGAAGTAACATGCAACTTTTCTTCCAATTTTCTATAATTAAATCATCTGACTTTGGAGATTTAATCTTTATAAATAAAAGTCAACTGTTATTTTAGAACCTCTTGCTAAGGTTTGTTGTGCCCTTTCTAATGCACTTACTTTTTTCTTGATCTGAAGACTGAGGCAATTAAAGGAGCCCGATGACTCTTCTCTCTGCTATCAGGTCCAATATGTTCTTTATATCGCCTGGAAAGATTCTTACTCAGCTTGATGTAGGACAGAAGAGGCTGGACAACCCGGGAATTTTTAGGAAGCAGGTTTATTGGCTGCAGGGTCCAGAGGGGCTATCACCTAAAAAATTCTCTGGACCTCGAGTCTGGAAATTCTTTGAACTTTATACCCAGTGGGAGGAGGGGTTTTAAAGTTTTCATGACGAGTGCTTTTTCATTTTATTTTATTTTTTAGATTAGTCAGGGGTCTTACAGGTTTTATTACAAAAGCAGAAGTAACATCATCAAGCCTGCAACCAAACTTAGCTTTTGCAAGATTCAGCAACTTAGTCCTCACAAATAGAAGTCCTATCCCACACTGAGTTTTTTGAAGAATTTTTTGCTTATTTTCTATTCTAAAGCTTTCTGACAAGAAAAGGAACTTATATGTTACAAATACGGTGGAGATTTCTGCTTAATTATGGTAAATGTCTCTGCCTGTGGGGGTTTCTGGTCTGCTTCAAGCTATTTTGTTCTGAATATTCTTTAAAATATCTTTTATCGTGTTTTAGCATATTTGCAATAGCCACTTTTGGCCTTGTGGATATCGCCTGCTGTAAGAGTACTATTTCAGCTGGAAAGATCTATTGCTTGTGGTTTGTGACGCACCGTGCACTGTGCGTGTTAGTTCGTCCAACCTCAGAACCGCCGTGAAGCAAGAACTATCTTATCCATGAAGTAGGGAAAAACTCTGATCCTGAAAAAGATTAATTTATCCAAGGTCTCAGATTGCCTAAGTGGCAGACCTTGGATTTGGACGTTTGTTATTTCTGACATCAAAGCCTCTTTTCCCATAATGTATTAACTGTGATAAAGAGTATTTTAAAATTCATCTTTCGGGATTTCCTAAGTCTTTTAGAAATCTCAGTTCATCAAAAGATTTCCTGTTAAAGTCTCGTGGATTTCATATGCGCATTAAGCATTTATTTTCAGTCCAGGCCTAGGCTTATTACCTGTTTTCACCAGTGGCCCTAAATCTATTCATTATTGTGATGACTTATAATTTTATATTCATAATTATTTCTGTATAATACCTATTGGCATTCTGAAAATTTCTAACATTTTTTTACTGTTCTTGTTGGACAATGCCCAGTATTCCCTTCGGCTGTAAAGTAATGTTATCTTTGCCTGCATTGTTTTTTGGCGGGATTGGGGGGGGGGGGCGCTGGGGAGGAAGTGCGGGACAGTGCGGAGTGGTCTTGGTTAACTGCAGGTTGTTTTACTTATCTTTCTGCCACACGTTCTGCTTTCGAACTGATCACTTCTGCCTGGCAACTCTAAAACGCTGAGAAGCTTCCAGGTTAACTCAAAACTGACCGGTGGGTGAACTCTGCGAGCTCCAGCCCGGCCCGGAGGAGAGACCGCCCCGGAGGCGTGGACACGGGCGGGGCCGAGCGGGCTCGCCGCACCTAGGGCTTTATAGGTCACGGGCTAGTCGCGCGGAGTCTACGGCAGGCGGCCGCAGAGAGCAGATTGTGCCCAGACGCTCCGCCCCCCGCCGCGGCCCTCGGGCGTCCTTCCGCCCAGCTCGCCGAGCCTTCACCTCCGCGCCGCTGGGGCGGCCTGCGTCCATCCAGCAGCTAGCGACCGTGGGCCATGGCCGCCGCGGGGAGTTCCCGGCTCCTGCGTATCGCCTCCGCAGCCCTGGGTGGCTCGGCCCGCCGCCCACTGCTCCTCGCCGGACCCCATGCGGGGGCCAGCGGCCTGCTGGGGAAGCCGGGGCCGGGCCTGGGCGGCGGCGCGCGGGCAAGCCGGCCGCTGAGCGTGTCGGCGCGGAGCAGGTGAGGCGCGGGCGGACATTGGGGTCCCGGCTGGGGGCTGCGCTCCGTAGGCCGCATTTCGCGATGCCGGGGCCTCGCCTGGCGCCTGCGTGCGGGGTCCTTCCAGGGACACCCGTCCCTCGCTCCGCCTCCTCCCGAGCCCTGTGGGCCGCTCAGTCCTGAAAGTGGTTGGTGTCGCCTCCTTCTGCCCTCAAACGAAATTCCTCCTCTAACCACCCAGGTCTGGGGGGAAATGGGGATCTGGGACCCCCAGTTTTCTTTTCCAGCTCTTCCTGTGTCTGGGGAGAAACTAGCAACTTGCCACTGCTGGTTCCTATAGTGGTTTGGAATCACGGTAACCTTTGCCCTGAACTGGCAGTGACCTTCATAGTGGTAAGGGAACAAATACGGGTGCTGGGAACATAAGGGAATAATTATATAAAATGGGCCCACTGTGCTGTCTTCCCACATGCTGTTTTTTCCAAGAAGCAATTTGCCTGCAGCCTAAGTGGACAGGATATGTCGCCTTCCTCATCTAACTACCTGGTATCAGCAGGAGAAATGCAGACTTGAAATAATGTCCCTGAGAGGAACCCAAGTTACTGTGAGGTGGGAGACTTTTGTGACCCTTTTCATGACCCAGATCCTGGAACTCAGGGAGATAAGGATAATTCCGTCTAACCATAAAACCTGTAAGAATTTTTGATTAAGAATCTAATTTAGAATCCATCAGGCTGGGCCAAAGTGATCTAGAGTTGTGGCAGTGGGGACGTGAAAGTCTGAAGTCATCCTGCTCTTGGTCAAAAGTGAAGATGTGGACCTGGGCTGGACCCTTTAGAAACTCCTCTGGGATCCGCAATAAAATTGGAGTGCAGGAGAGCCATCCTGTTCCTCTCCTGAGAGGACCCACTCTTGGCCTTGAGAGTATCCTCCTTTCCCATCCCATCTAATAAACTCATACCTGTTACTCTGAAGGACCTGTCTGAAATCTTTTTGTCTTGATCTCAAGAATTGGGGTTTGGGGGGGGGGGGGGCTTCTGTGCTCAGTTTTCTGGAAGGTTCCAGCCCTTTAACAATGGGAAATTCTGATCTGACCTGCCAGTGGTCCTTTCTCCTGTGGTAGGAACAATCCTCAATTATGTGAGATAATACAGGTGATGAAGGTAGTCTTGTGCCTGGCAGATACTGAGAGGTCAGTGGATGCCTTGTGTTAGCAGCAGCAGCAGCAGCTGCTGCTGCTGCTGCTTCTTAGGCTGATAGTGTTGAGGATTTTGTGTTAAATGTTGAAAAAGATCTGAAAAAATTTCCCAAAACATTGGAATTTTTTATTCTTGGGATTTTTTGGGAGGGTAATAGAGATTGAACCTAGGGGCACTTAACCACTGTACTATCTCCCCAGCTCTTTAAAAATTTATTTTGAGACAGTTTCTTGCTAATTTGCTTAGAGCCCTGCTTAACTAAGTTGCCTCAAACTTGCCAAACAGCTCAGGCTCCTGAGCTGCTGGGATTAGAGGCATGTGCCACCATGCCTGGCATCATGTTTGTTTTTCAAAATCATGCCTTAGGTTACTGGAAATAAAATTCAGTCAACTTCAGGTTGTAGCAGTATGGTGGAGATTTTTATATGTTCCTCACCCTAGGGTGTAGTGTGGTAGGAGGCAAGAACTGGATAGAGAGGATATGGGATTTGTATGCTATCTTTTCCAGTTTCTTCTTGAGAAGGCACCTGAGAAGAGAGTATGGGACTGATGCATCTTATCCCCATGAACCTGTTTTGAGGTGCATGCTCACTGAATTTTTTTGTTTCATGAACTGTGAGTGAGATCATGGAGAAGACAAGTTGGATGGATTTGTCCCTATTTCTTCTTACATACCTTTGACATTCTGTGTGGGTGCTCTCTTGGATGCATTCTTGAAAACTTGGGTATAAATTAGGACATATTGAACGTATCTATGTAACTAGCATTTAAGTGAACATGAGTGTTGTTTTCTTAATGGGAATTATCTTCCCCACCTTTATTATTTGGATTTGAATGTTGTATTTCCTATCATAGACTTTGGAAGTATAACTGGGTTTTCCAGTTCTCATTCCAGATCTGTGCTATTTGTTTCTGCTTAACTACGTGTGGCTATTGGAAGTGTAAGGTAAAGTTATATAAAATTAAAGACGCAGTCCACCAATTACACTAGCCACATTTAAATACTCAGTTCTGCATGTGACTAACAGCTGCCTTGTTGGACATTGCAGGTATAGAACATCTGTGTTATTGCACAATGTTCAATTGGATAGATCCATTCTAGAAGCTGTAGTTATGAGTTTGAAGTTTAACATTTAGATAATTTTGTCAGAATTAAAAAAACCCAACAACTTAACTTTTATTGTAAAACATCCTGACACACAATTTGGAATGATTTAGATTGTAAAGGGTTTTCACATATATTACTTCATTTGACTGTTAAGACAATCCTATTAGGTAGGAAGAGGTAGATAAACGGTAACAAAATTACACATTAAGTAGTCAGCAAAACCAGGCAGGACTAGAACTCAAGAAGTTTTTGTTTGGTTTTCGAGCACCATAATGGCTGATTTTTTTTGTTGTTGTTATAGTAGGGATCAGGATTGAAACCATGGCATCATACCTGCAAGGCAAACATTTGATCACCAAGCTACAATCCTAGTCTTTCTATAGTTAGTGAGTTATCTGGGAGAGTTATGGTGACTGTGTAAGTAGGAACCCTAGACTGGGTCCTTTTTCTGGGCTAGTGTGCCCGGATACAGTATATCGTGGAAATGTGGTCATAAGCAACTGCAGCTTTCTCTTTTAGTAGGAGGCTGCCAAGAACTGTAGCACAGCAAACACACAAATGTATGCTATGGTCAAGCAGAATACAAGATAAAAGTAAATGGTAAAGTTGAGTAAAGGGTAACAAGTGAAGAAAATAGTTTGTAGTGATGATGGATTAATTGGTGATGATAGAAGATTTAAGGGGCTATATTTGTTTCTCAGTGCACGAAATCTCATCCTTTTGAGGACCAGCTAAAAGCTTTTATTAGTTCTTCGAACTGGAAGAAGAACATCTAAAAAAATCCATCAATGCTAATCTTTGACAGTGAACAGATAAAAATTAATTTGGGTAAAGTACATGGGTTTACTATTTTAAGGAACACAGGATTTTCACAGACTTAATTTCTTAAAATCATTTTAATTCTTTAGTTTGCAGCTTGGTGAAGTTATTTTATCCCTTGTTTACTCATAAACAAGTGACTTCCTATGATGACCTAATGAATGTCAGAACCAGGACTAGAATCTCCACCTTTTGAATCTTAGGTGCCATATTCTTTGGACAGAAGAATTACCTTTCCTTTCTACTTTGCACTTCCTCTCCTTTACTGAACTGATTAATATCCTCACTTAACTTTTGTTTTAATAGGACTATATGCTTTTGGTACATAACAGCAGGTCATGTTCTTAGCAGTAAAAAGGCTTTGATTTTAAAGATTATCAATCACTGTTTGTTGGGTTCTATTATGTTAGATATTTTGTGTTTGTTTTCAGAACTATATAAGAAGCCAGGTGCAGTAGTGCATGCCTGTAATTCTAATAGTTTAGGAGGCTGAGACAGGAGGATCGTGAGATCAGAGCCAGCCTCAGCGACGGTGAGGCGCCAAGCAACTCAGTGAGACCCTGTCTCTAAATAAAATACAAAATAGTAAATAAAATACAAAATAGAGCTTGGGATGGATGTGGCTCAGTAGTTGAGGGTCCCTGAGTTCAGTACCTGGTACCAAAAAAAAAAAAAAACAACCTGTATAAGATAAATGTTATCCTGATTTTATAGAAATGGGGGCTGTTGTAAGAGATTTTTAATTCTTTTGTTATAAACTTAGCTTTAACGTATACCAGAACAGCAACATATACCAGAACAGCAATCCTAAAACCTCTGGTTTTCGGTAATTTCAAAAAATGATGGAATTCTTTCTATAGTTTCTATTATGGCTTTAGCTACCAGACATTTGTTCATATCAAATCTCTAAAGTTTTATCCTGGGCCCAGACCCATATTACCATCTGGCTTTGGAACATTTTCATCTAGTTTTTCCATTATTGAATGAAATAAGTTTAAACTTGAACTAATTTCCATCTTCCCTAAAAACTCCTCTCTTCACCCTAAACTGTATCACCCATTTGCCCATACCAGAAATCTGAACATTATTTCCTCACTGTCTCCCAGTTTATGGCATATAAATATTCTCCAAAATCTTTAGTAGTATCTCCTGAATAGCTCTTCTGCATCCATGCTTGGTCTGTGCCCTTCTAAAACCCTCCACAGCATTCTCCCTGCCTCTGGAAAATCTTTATTCTCAGCCACTTTACCTTGGGAAAAAAAGGCAATTGTCTAGATTAAAATCATGATTAATGTTTGAAAGTAGGTTTTTCCTTTTATTCAGTGCTGAAAATTGTACCCAGGGCCTCCCTGGTGCTAGGCAAGCACTCTACCACTTGAGGCACACCCCAGCAAGAACACTTGTTTTTAGTAATTTAATTATTGTTACAAAAAGAAGTGGGAGGACACAGGTCCTTTTGTGGGACACACACACACACACAGACACAGACACACACACAATCATAATTAATAGAATCTTTTTTTCAGTGTTAGGGAGGACCTTATTCAGTTACTGGGGCTTCATTTGCCTCATTTGTGAAATGAGATAATTAGATTTGATAATTTTCAGCTCTGAAATTATTTAATTCTGGCTTATATTAAAATTTTATTTGATAGACTATTACCATCTGTTGCTAGTAGTGAAAATTATAACTTATTAAGTCAAAATACATCTTTTCAATTGTGATGTAAAAGGTAAAATGGTAATGGTGGAGGATAAGGAGCTAATCGCTACTATAATTTGCCAAATTTTGTAGTGGCGTTGATAAGAAGGAAAAGAAATTTAAGTCAGCTTGCTGATAGATAATATAGTAAAATGTGAAAGGATATATTTATCTTTCAAAGATTCAAGCAAGTAAATAATTAAAAACCTTTTGTAGTTCTATTGATTTTTGGGTATACAGAGTCAACCCAAATGAAATGCTCAGATACTCAAAAAACTCTGAAACTGTTGTTTCTCGACTGCAATCTCTTCTCTGCTTCTGTGGCATTTATTCTATCAGGCATCTGGATAGTGATCACACTACTGAGAGCAAATTTTTTTTTTTTTTTTTTTTTTAAAAGCTCATCACAAACCTAGTCTTGTCTTCCAGGAGCACATTCATTGAGTTAGTTGTTTTTTTTTTTTTTTTTTTTTTGGTACTGGGGATTGAACCAGGGCACTTTACTGCTTAACTACATTTCAGATCTTTTTATTTTTTGAGGTAGGGTCTTGCTAAGTTGCTAAGGCTGGCCTTAAATTTGCGATCCTCTTCACACAGCCTCCTGAGTCACTGGGATTAAAGGTTTGTGCCATCCTGTTAGACCAAATTAAACTTTGGAAAGGAAAGAAAATACTGTAAAAGAGCGTATTCCTATAACGTGCACATGCTTTATTTCTTTGAATTTACAGATTAAAATGATTATTTGAAGTTGTATTTTGAAATTACTAAGAACATTGAACAACTGCTTTCTTTTCCAGCTCAGAAGATAAGATAACAGTCCACTTTATAAACAATGATGGTGTAACATTAACAACCAAAGGAAAAGTTGGTGACTCTCTTCTAGATGTTGTGGTTGAAAATAATCTAGATATTGATGGTTTTGGTAAGTATGGAACATTTCTTTAAATTCATAAATGGAACTATTGAATAGGGTTCCACTTTTTTCTTTGATGAATTTTCACCTGTAGCTTATGACATAAAATATTAAGATTTAGGAGGTGCTAATATTGTGTTTTCATTATAGAGAATGGAGTGATACTGTTTTTTTAATTCTTTGGAAAGAATTTAAATAGCCACATGGCCAGAAATCTACTGTGACCTTATCACCTTACTGTTTATCTGTGTGATGTGAAGCTGAGAATAGGGAGTGGAATTTAAAGGTTGGAGATAATATCATTATTAGGTGTCTTTCAATATCATGTCACAGAAGCATATTTAAATAGTTTTGATTTATGATAAGTGTCAACTCACTTTCCTAGGAAGGGTAACTTATCCTAAAAAGTGTTATTTACAGAGTTTTCATTTCTGTACTTCTGACATATTCCTTAACCACATGTATGAAGCCCATGTTTCAGCAGCTGCCATTTTACAGGTCCTCAAGCCTATTGATTCTCAGGATCAGTTTTGCTCAAGTACCATCTCTGTCTGGAATGGTCATTCTCAAAAGAGTGTTCTCTTGACTGTTGCCACCCACATCACCTTGGAAAAATGTAGATTCTCAGGTCTACTCCAGATTTACTGAGTCAGAATGTTAGAAATATTTCTTGATCTTTGACAGAAATGGGTAACCATGCTGCTGTGTGCATTGGAACTTTTGAATATTGTGTAGCTGGAAAAAATTTAAATCTGAATACTAATAACTTAGAACAGTGTTAATTAAACTTTCATTTGGTGAATGGTATGGTGCTGAAATACACTCCCAGATCAGTAACTTTGGGAGGGAAGTTAAACATAATTTCATACGAGAAAGAAGGCTAAACAATTATGTTGACATTCTGTGCCATTAATTAAGGAGTAGATACTAATAGGGAAAGAGCTTAGAAAAATTGCTTTGAAGTAGGAATGTTTTTAAGTTCACAGAAATCTCTTGAATAAGGATAATGGCAAGCAGCACTGATGATGTAGTTATAGACAGGCACTCAGATACATACCTCAATCTGCAATGGCTGATGTTTTTATTTGCTAGAATATGCATCTGTACTCCTGCCTGCCTTTCTTTGCATTTACTTCTATGAGAAATTTAATCTCAACTTGAGTTTTGAATTATATAAAGATTTTAGGACTAGCATTCTTTAAACATATTTTTCTATTGTGTAGGTATGCCATGATTTATTTACTCTGTTGTCTTCTCTAGAAATTTAGGTGTCTTTCAATTTTTAAGTATTATAAATAACATTAATGAGAGCGTCCTAAGAAGTTCTTTTCTATGTGTTTTGTAATTTTCTTGCAATAAATTCCTGGGGATGGAATTGCCTAGAAAAAGGTTGTTTTATAAATTGTGTGCTCAAATTATTTGCCTGTTTATCTGAAGGGTATTTATTCTTATTGGTTATCAAAAGATTGTTAAGTATACTACTTAACAAAATAATCACGAAGATGAAAATTTATTTTAAACATTTATTTAAATGGCTTTCAATCTCTTTCACATGAAGCTAAATCTTTTTCAAAATAAAGTAAAATACCTTATTTGGATAGGTAATTATCACAAGCTGATTTATGTTAATTTCTTCTAAATTAAAACAAGTGTTTGGCAACTTTAATATTTAGATATCTTTTTAATTTTTGGAAAATACTTTTTCCTTCATCATTTGTGACTATACATTGTAGTACAGTGTTTTTCAAACTGCCAGTAGTGACCATTATTGGGTCATGAGATTAATTTAGTGGCTTCCAACTAGCATTTCAAAGGAAAAAGAAGAGAACCTATAAAACACACCATCCTTTGCAAGGGTGTTTGTTATATCTTTATGAAATATTGTTTTGGTATTTTACAGAGTATTTTTGTACTGGGTCATGATCTAAAATAGAATTCATGCTATGAATCATAGTCAAAAATACATATATTTTTGAAAGCTACTTATTGGCATGGTTAAGAGTAGAGCCCTGGCTTGTGTTTTATCAGCTGTGTGACCTTTGGTTAGGCACCCAACCTCTTTATACCTTGTGTTCTCATCCGTAAGATGGAAGATAATATTAATATCTACCTCATATATTTCTGTAAAGATCAAATGAGTCAATCCAAGTAAGTGCTAAATAAATATTAGCTGTTATTGTTAACATAGATATTATTACAGATTCATTGTGGCAATTAAAAAAAAAACATTAAAAAAGAAATTGAAAGTTCCCATAATCACATCACAGAGATAAGCACTAAAGTATTTTCTTTCAATATCCCAGAAATATAGAAAATTTAATGCCAACACACTCTTTAGAGGGTTGATTAAAAATTCTGCTGGTGTCATAGAATTCACATATTGAGACTTAGAAGCTTTAAAGATCAAGGACTCTAGTATGTTTGGAAATTTGGTATGTATATGTAAGCTTGAAATTCACAAGAAATAGGTCTAAGACTCCTTTTTAGAATAAAGATAAAAGAAACAAAATCAAGACGTCTGGAACGTTATTTTTTATAAAGAAGAGGCAATTATGACATCACCAAAGGGCAATTATGACATTATAATAATAATTTAGGAATTATTTCATTAATTCCTAAAGCTGAGTATAGAAGACCTTCTAAATATTGCCCTTGTCATAAGTTATAGTCAACAGATGAACAACAAACTCCACATGTGACTGACCAAATCCGTAGTCTACAGCTTTTCCCTGTGTAACCTCAACCATTCTATGACCTTTAATCCCAATAAACTCTTAAATTTACATCTTTCTCCCTCTGAGCCTTGGTCTTACAGATCCAACTCCCTACTTTACATCTCTTCTTGGAACTCTAAAGGTATTTTAAACTCGATATATTTAAACAGATTTTGATCCTGCATGCCTGCCCTCTTCAGCATCTCTCATCTCATTGATGAGTACCACCCAGCTGCTCAAGCCTGAAACTGGGAGCATCTTTTATGCTTTTGCTATATCCAGCCCATCAGCACCTCTTGTCAATTGTGCCTCCAAGATGTGTCTCCAATATGTACTGTTGACTCCATCCCTATGGTTGTCATTTGGGGCTGGCCAGTCATTGCATACCTGAAGCTGCTAACCTGCTTCTACACTTGAGCCCAGAAGCCAGGGTGATTTATCATGACACAGATATGTCAGTCTCCTGATTAAACCCAGGAGTGACTTCCCTTCCTCTTAGATCAAATCCATATTTCTTACCCTAACCTACAAGTCTCTGCATTACCTGCTCCATCCACTATTCTTCCTCTCTCCCATTTCTCATTCTTTCTCTTACTTTGGTCACACTGGCTTCTTATCTAGAGCTTGAACTTACCTGAAATTTCTGCTTTTGAGACTTTGTACATACTTTACCCTCTGTTGGGATGCATCTTCTCTCCCATCCCAAAATTGCCTCTTTGCTGCTTCTCATCAAGTCTCAGTTTGTATACTTCTTTACATCATATAAGGGCAAATAATCAATTACTATTATTATGAGAAATGCTATGGAAGACACGAGCAGATTGCTGCAATAGAGGATAATGGGTTCAGATAACAAAAGGAAACCCTTGTTCGCCCAGCCACCTAATCCTTAGTGGGGTTTCTCTTGTTACCCTGAACCAGTTATGAACTCATTTGTAAATTACTCAGTCTGTAGCATTCTGTCATAGCATCATGAAATGGACTAAGATAGTGGTGTTTATAACTCTCTCCTCTTTACCCCACTCATCTGCCTTAGACTATCCTTTTCTAGCATTTATCACAATCCGGTAATTTACATTTCTTTGTGTATCTTGTGTATTTGTATCTCTCTCCCAGTAAACTCTGATGAGGGATAAAACCATTCCCATTGTATTCCTTACCAGATATGAAGTAATGAGTGAATAAATTTTAAAAAATGACAGTTGTAAATTTTGTAAACAACCCAGATTCATGAACATTTTTATTGCCGACATATTATAGATCTTCTAAATTGTGCATTGTTTTCAGAGTGTATTGCAATATTCTGTCACCAGGGGGCAGTTGCACATCTGGGATTGAATTTACTTAGCTTATTATCTCTTTTTCTTCTATGCTAGTTCTTTCCTTCCCATGTTTGTTTTAATATAAACAATTTAAATTGGAAGATCCCGATAGTATTTATAAATTTTATAAATTTATTTATTTATAAAATTTTATTTATTTATAAAATTTATAAATTTTATTTTATTCCTATCATACTTATTAATGTATTTCTGACTATGCTAGACCAATCTTTAGAAATTCGATTTTATGTCTATAGGTAATTTTGTATTTTTAATATATAATATTCTCATGCAGCTGTCTACTAGATTCCTATTTAGGAATGGGGTTAGGTGTGAAGGGGTTAGGTGTGGGGGTGAACAATCTGTCTTATTAGCATCATAACAAATATACAAAATGACCTTAATATAAGATGGACATATGCAAAACTATCTTTTACTGTTGGAGAGCAATCAAATTACATGAAAGGAAATGAGCAATAGTTTGTAATTATCTAACTTTTTCTAAGAAATAATTTATGACAAGAATTTGTGAAGATTTGATCAAAACCTTAGTATCATTATTCCTGTTTTCAAAAGAAAAAAATTTGATTCAGGAGAGGTTTTATTAATCACCATCTTTGAAATTAGTAACCATGCCTTACTCATCTTAGGGTAATTATAAATTATGCAGGTTTGAAGTTGTATAGATTAACCATATTAAGATTCTTACCCTTCAGCAAAATTATAAGTATTATGAAACCAAAACTATAGTCACAAGCCCTGTAATTTTGAGGTGGCAGGCCAGGTGAATTGTACATTTTACATTTATTACTGTGACTAAAGTGGTACTGCTTTAGGTTGAAAACATATCTGCCATTCTTTGTCAGCATTATGTGAACCACGCAGTTTACAGACATCTGAATGTCATCCTCAGCACCACATACAAATAAACATATTGTGTCCGCCGAAAATTAAAAAATAAATCTTAAAATTCTCTCTCTCTCTCTCCCTCCTTCCCTCCCTCCCTCCCTCCCTCAAAAAAAAAAAAAAATGACAAAAAGCTATTAAGAAAACCAAAAACCTTCATGATAGGTGTCATTATTAATTTAGAAGAAAAAGCTTCAGAATGTTAATGCAGCAACAGAAAAGCAGAACCAAAGTGTGTAAACCTTTAAGTTAAAAACCAAGCAAGTACGGTGGATAAAATGTTGACCCCTGAAACTAATATCAATGTAGCTGTAATGTGTCCCTAAATCAGATTATCCTCTGTGCTAAGGTACCAACCATTTTTTATTACTGTTTTTAGTTGACAAATCATAGTTGTAAAAATTTGTGGGGTACAATGTGATGTTTGTTTTATATATATATATATATATATACAACGTGGAATTGCTAATTAATATATCCTTCACTTTATTTTCTGTAGTAAGATTTCTGAAATTTATTCAGCAATTTTGAAATATATATTATTTCTACCTGTAATCACCATGCTGTGCAGTAGATCTCAAATATTATTCCTTCTGTGTAACTGAAACCTTGTACCTTTTGAACGTGATCAGATTTCCTCTCCCCCTTCCCTTCCTCTGGTAATTACTATTCTTCAAAGTTTTAAGCATTTTTGATTATTTGAAAGGTAGGCAAAGCAATGTTAGATGTTTTATGTCAAATGTTTCTTCTACCTAAGTGTATTTAAAATAAAAAATGTCTGAGGATTGTAGATTTCTGGACTATAACACCCAGTTTTCTATGTTACATTTTGTTTCATTGAGAAACTTTGACATATGAGATTTGTACAGTTTTAGGCAAGGGTGTCTATTCTTGCTACTCTTATTTAACATCATATTGAAAGTCTTAGTGTACTAAGGCCAAAGAAAGAAAGAAAACTTTAAAGACACGCAGATTGAAAAAGAGATGAAAAAAGAACAGAAAAAGACATAACTATTTTTTTCCCTTCAGTAGCCACTTGTTCTATTTTAGATTCTCTTTATACCCAGATCTTTATCTTATTTAAATGCTTTTTTCAGAAACATGTTTCTATGATCTCTGAAATTCTTCCTTTAAAAAAAAATAAAACACAGGTCAAATCTCAACACAAACTCGAAAAACGCTACTCAGATTATTGTCTTATTGTGGAGTTTTGCTTGAGTGAATATTTCTTCCACTAAGTGCTATCCATGGGGTCTTGTAAATCTTTGCTACAGATCTCATGCTGTAGTGATACTTGTAACACAGTCTGACAATTGTGAGTCTCTAGTTTAGGGTTAGCCCTTTTACACAGGCTAAGTTGATTTTATTGTCTCAGTTTTCTTCCTAGTACAAAGTATTCTAGTAAGTTTCTTCATAGTACAAAGAATAAGAAAAATGTAATCTGTTGATGATAACCTTTTGTGGTAGGAAAAAACTTTGAAAGGAACCATAAGAGAAGGAGGGATCATGAATGTGCATTTGTTTAAAGAATAATTATGGCATTAAAATGTACGATAGGAGCTTAGCATGTAAGAATCAAAAGTTAAACTCCTATATACAATTTTTGTAAAATTTTTATTAGGATACTCTTCAGCTCTGAGTTTGGCAGCTTATGCAAGGTGTGGAAACAATTGACAAGTTTCCTGAGAAGGGCAATGAATATTATTAGACAGTAAAAATAAGAACTGTAAGAGAAGGTTAAAAGAATCTAGACTTCCTAGAGCAGAGAGAGTAGAGGAATGTATGAAGACCTGGAATGGGAATGGTTACTTTTCATTTCAGCTGGCTAGGTGGTTAAAAAAAGAAAAAGGAATGTACTAAATTTTTCAGGAGGGATTTATTGGTATTTGAATCCTTTCTCTATTCTAAGATGATTGAAACCACATTGTATGCACGTTCTTCTTCCCTGGGCTTTTCTAACATCACACATTTTTTATTCTTCACTTCCTCAGCCATTTCTTTTGGACTTGCCTTCTCTATGAACAGTCTCTCCTTTCTGCTTCTTTCTTTTCTCTCTCCTTCCTCTCCCCTATTGGTGAAATCTCATGGCTTTTGCTTCTATGTTGTTCATCTCAAATCTATCTAAAATAAAGTATGTTCTGTCATTTTCCTGCTTAAAATCAGCTTCTATAACCTGCAGCAGATGTTTAAAACTATCACTGTTCCTAGGGCTGAATCAGGGAGAAGAGGGCCAGAAAGACAGGTGTATGTACCCCCCTTGCAGGTATCACTTCCGAGGCAATACATTGTGAAAGACTGACCTGAGCATGTAAAAAAGTTACCCACTCAGTGTATCAGGAAATGATATAGAGAATAATGGATTTACAGGGCAAGTTCAAGCTCCTTATATGGAGACCCTCTGTCTCTGAAGCCCTTACACATTTCCTTTCCTGACTGGGATTGTGAATTTCATTTTCCTTGCAATTCCCTTTTTCTTTTTAGTACTTTGGATTGAACCTAGGAGCACTTTACAGTGAGCTATGTCCCCAGTCCTTTTTTTAAAAATTTGTTTATTTATTCTAATTTGTTATACATGACAGCAGAATGCATTTCAATTCATAGTACACATATTGAGCACATTTTTTTGTCTCTGGTGTACACAAAGAAGAGTCACACCATTCGTATATTCATACATGTACTTAGGGTAATAATGTCCTTTACATTCCACCATCTTTCTTACCTCCATCCCCCCTCCCTTCCCTTCCTTCCCCTTTGCCCCATCTAAAGTTCCTCCACTCCTTCCATGCTCTCCCCCCACCATCCCCATTATGGAGCAGCATCCACTATCAGAGAAAACATTTGGCATTTGGATTTTTGGGGTTGGCTTACTTCACTTAGCTTGATATTTTCCAGCTCCATCCATTTACCTGCAAATGTCATGATTTTATTCTTTTTTAATGCTGAGTAATATTCCATTGTGTATATATACCACATTTTTTAAATCCATTCATCTATTGAAGGGCATCTAGGTTGCTTCCACAATTTAGCTATTGTGAATTGTACTGCTGTAAACATTGATGTAGCTGCATCACTGTAGCATGCTGTTTTTTAAGTCCTTTGGGTATAAACCGAAGAGTGGGATAGCTGGGTCAAGTGGTGGTTCCATTTCAGGTTTTCCAAGGAATCACCATACTGCTTTCTATATTGGTTGTACCAATTTGCAGTTCTACCAGTAATGTATGACAGTGCCTTTTCCCCCCACATCCTCTCCAACACTTACAGTTATTTGTATTCTTAATAACTGCCATTCTGACTGGAGTGAGATGAAATCGTAGAGTAGTTTGGTTTTCTCTAATTGCTAGAGATGTTGAACATTTTTTTCATATATTTGTTGATTGTTTGTATATTGTGTTCTGAGAAGTATCTGTTCAGTTCCTTGGTCCATTTATTGGTTGGGTTATTTGTTTTTTTGGTGTTAAGATTTTTGAGTTCTTTATATATCCTAGAGATTAGTGCTTTGTCTGATGTGCGTGTGGTAAAAATTTGCTCCCATTCTGTAGGCTCTCTGTTAACTTCACTGATTATGTCTTTTGCTGAGAAGCAGCTTTTCATTTTGAATTCATCCCATTTATTGATTCCTGATTTTATTTCTTGTGCTTACCTATGCTATAGGAATCTTGTTAAGGGAGTTGGGGCCTAATCTGACATGATGAAGATTTGGGCTTACTTTTTCTCCTGTTAGGCACGGGGACTCTGGTTTTATTCCTAGGTCCTTGATTCACTTTGAGTTGAGTTTTATGCATGGTGAGAGATAGGGGCTTAATTTCATTTTGCTGCATATGGATTTCTAGTTTTCCCAGCACCATTTGTTGAAGAGACTATCTTTTCTCCAATATATGTTTTTGGCACCTTTGTCTAATATGAGAATGTGTCCTCCATTCTGTACCATTGGTCAACAAGTCTATTTTGGTGCCAATAATGCTGTTTTTGTTCTAATTGCTCTGTAGTAGAGTTTAAGTTCTGGTATATTAATGCCACCAGCTTCACTCTTCCTGCTAAGGATTGCTTTAGCTATTCTGGGTCTCTTATTTTTCCAGATGAATTTCATGATTGCTTTTTCTATTTCTATGAGGAATGTCATTGGAATTTTGATTGGAACTGCCTTAGATCTGTGTAGTGCTTTTGGTAGTATGGTCATTTTGACAATAGTAATTCTGCCTATCCAAGAACAAGGGAGATCTTTCCATCTTTCCAACTTCTAAGGTCTTTAATTTCTTTCTTTAGTGCTTTGTAGTTTTCATTGTAGAGGTCTTTCACTCTTTTGTTAAGTTGATTCCCAAGTATTTTATTTTAATTTTTTGAGGCTATTGTAAATGGGGTAGTTTTTCTAGTTTCCCTTTCTGAGGAGTTGTCACTAATGTACAGAAATGCCTTTGATTTATGGGTGTTGATTTTATATCCTGCTACTTTGCTGAATTCATTTATTAGTTCTAGAAGTTTTCTGGTGGAATTTTTTGGATCCTATAGGTATAGAATCATGTCATCAGTAAATAGTGATAGTTTGAGTTCTTCTTTTCCTATCTGTATTCCTTTAATTTCTTTTGTTTGTCTAATTGCTCTGGCTAGAGTTTCAAGAACTATGTTAAATAGAAGTGGTGAAAGAGGGCATCCCTGTCTTGTTCCAGTGTTTAGAGAGAACGCTTTCAATTTTTCTCCATTTAGAATGATGTTGGCCTGGGGCTTAGCATGATAGCTTTTACAATGTTGAGATATGTTCTTGTTATACCTAGTTTTTTTTGGTATTTTGAACATGAAGGGGTACTATATTTTTTCTAATGCTTTTTCTGCATCTATTAATATGATCATCTGATTCTTATCTTTAAGTCTATTGATGTGATAAATTACATTTATTGATTTCTGTATGTTGAACCAACCTTGCATCCCTGGGATAAACCCCGCTTGATCATAGTGCACTATCTTTTTGATATGTTTTTGTATTTGATTTGCCAGAATTTTATTGAGAATTTTTGCATCTCTGTTCATTAGAGACACTAAAGTTTTCTTTCTTTGATGTTTTGGTATCAGGGTGATATTGGCCTTATAGAATGAGTTTGGAAGTGTTCCCTTTTTTTCAATTTCATGAAATGATTTGAGGAGTATTAATATTAGTCCTTCTTTGAAAGTCTTGTAGAACTCAGCTGTATATCCATCTGGTCTTGGGCTTTTCTTGGTTGATAGGCTTCTGTTGGTGTCTTCTATTTCATTGCTCGAAATTGATCTGTTGAACTTGTATCCTGATTCATTTTGGGCAAATCATATGACCATAGAAATCTGTTGATCCCTTCGAGATTTTCTATTTTACTAGAGTACAAATTTTCAAAATAATTTCTGATTATCTTCTGTATTTCTATAGTGTCTGTTGTGATGTTTCCTTTTCATCTCGTATGTTATTGATTTTGAGTTTTCTCTCTCCTTCTCTTCATTAGCATAGCTAAGGGTCTGTCAATTTTATTTATTCCTTCAAAGAACCAACTTTTTGTTTTGTCAATTATTTCAATTGTTTCAATTTTATTGATTTTAGCTCTGATTTTAATTATTTCTTCTGCTGCTTTTGGTGTTGATTTGTTCTTCTTTTTCTAGGGCTTTGAGTTGTAATGTTAAGTCATTTATTTGTTGACTTTTTCTTCTTTTAAGGAATGAACTCCATGCAATGAACTTTTCTCTTAGTACTGCCTTCATCATGTCCCAGATTTTGATGTTTTTTCAGTGTTTTCATTTACCGCTAGAATATTTTAATCTCCTCTTTGATGTCTTTTGTAACCCATTGTTCATTCAATAGCATATTATTTAGTTTCCAGGTATTTGAGTAGCTTCTAGTTTTTATTTTATCATTGATTTCTAATCTCATTTCATTATGATCTAATAGAATGCAGAGTAGTGTCTCTACTTTTTTGTATTTGCTAAGAGTTGCTTTGTGGCATATGGTCCATTTTAAAGAGAATCCATGTGCTGCTGAGAAGAAAGTATATTCACTTGTTGATGGATGAAATATTCCATATATATCTGTTAAGTCTAAGTTATTAATTGTATTACTGAGTTCTATAGTTTCTTTGTTTAGCTTTCATTTGAAAGATCTATCCATTGGTGAAATAGTTCTGTTAAAGTCACCCAGAATTATTGTATTGTGGTCTATTTGACTCTTGAACTTGAGAAGAGTTTGTTTGATGAATGTAGATGTTCCATTGTTTGTCATATATATATTTATAATTGTTAAGTCTTGTTGGTGGATGGTTCCCTTAAGCAGTATGAAATATATCCCTTTTAATTAACTTTGGCTTGAAGTCTACTTTATGAGGGCTATGTTTTTTTCTAACCTTTCACCCTCAGTCTATGGATGTATTTTCCTATGAGATGAGTCTCTTGAAGGCAGCATACTGTTAGGTCTTTTTATTAAATCCAGTCTGCCAGTCTATGTCTTTTGATTGGTGAGTTTAGGGCATTAAACATTCAGGGTTATTATTGAGATATGATTTGTATTCCTGGCCATTTTTAAAAAATTTTTGGTATTTAACTTGACTTGGTTTCTTCTTTGATTGGTTTTTCCTTTGGTGTATTATCTCCCTTTGCTGATTTTCATTGTTGTTTTTCAACACCTCTTCTTGGAATATTTTGCTGAGGATATTCTGTAGTGAAGGCTTTCTAGTAATAAATTCTTTTAACTATGGAAAGTTTTTATTTTATCATCAAATCTAAAGCTTAATTTTGCTGGATATAGTATTCTTGGTTGGTATCCATTTTCTTTCAGAGCTTGGTATATGTTGTTCCAGGATTTTCTAGCTTTCAGGGTCTGAGTTGAAAAATCCGAAGATTTCCTAATTGGTTTCCTCCCTATATGTTATCTGATTCCTTTCTCTTGTGGCTTTTAAAATTCTGTATGCTAGGCATTTTAATGTGTCTTGGGGTGGACCTGTTGTGACTTTGTACATTTGGTGTCCTGTAAGACTCTAGTATTTGATATTCCAATTCATTCTTCATGTTTGGAAAATTTTCTGATATTATTTCATTGAATAGATTGTTCATTCCTTTGATTTGGAACCCTATGCCTTCTTCTATCCCAATAACTCCTAAATTTGGTCTTTTTATGTTATCCCATAATTGTTGAATGTTCTGCTCATGGTTTCTTACCATTTTAAGTGTGTGGTCAACATTCTTTTTAAGGTTATATATTTTGTCTTTATTGACTGATGTTCTGTCTTCCAAATAATGTAATCTGTTTTTGGCTTTCTCTATTGAGTTTTTAATTTGGTTTACTGTTTCTTTCATTTCAAGGATTTCTGTTTGGTTTTTTGTCAGAATCTCTGTCTCCCTACTGGAGTAATTTTTTGCTTTCTGTGTTTGCTTATGTAGCTGTTTATTGAAATGATCTTTAGCTGCCTATATTTTCTCTTATATCATCCTTTAATTCACAGAACATTTTAATTATGTACATTCTGAACTCCTTCTCTGTCATTTCTTCTGTTTTTCTGACCATGAATTCTAATAATGTAATCTCTTGGTTTGTTTGGGACACTTTCTTCCCTTGTTTTTTCATGTTGTTCGTGTGTTTTCCCTTCTAGCACTGTGGATCTGAGGCATTAGAGCTTTTACCCTATAGGCTTATAGTGTCCCTGCAGGTTCCAATACCTCACCTTTAGGGGGTAGAACAATATTAACAGATCCCAATCAAACAATATACAGCCTTAAACCAAATAGCTGTTATTAAGACGTTTATGGTTTTGTCACAATATATAGCAATGGTGAGTTCAGTTATTATCTACACTATTAATAGTTAGTTTGCAAAAGGGTCTACAGTTTCTGATTGTGGATAAAGAGAGAACCAGGGATGGGGTGTAGGATGAGATGTTGAGGGGATAGGAAGTGAGGATATAGAATTATTAGATCTTAGGAAACGTGAAAGAAGAATCTAAAGAAGTTGGTTAGTAGCAGGAGAAGAGAGAGAAAGTGATTTTGGGGAAACACAAATAAGTGGGAAGACAATAGAGAGAGTACAAAAAACCAAATATTCAGAAACATGAAATATGTAAAAATAGGAGATAAAAGGATATACGACATAACTGTAATATACTATTCAGACATCTCAATCCTCAGTAGCCTAGTTCATGGAAAGTACTTGGTTTCACAAATGTTGGGGATGTTTTAAGGCAGAAGAAGAGAGAGAGAGAAAAAAGAGAAAAAAAAAATCTCGAAGAAAGATAACAAGAATTGTTTTTGTTGGAGATCAGTATCTTTCCTGCTTTGCTTCTCATCCAAATAGGTGGGTTTGTCTGTTGTTTGCTGGTATCTTCACCCTCAGCATGGTGAAGATTATTAGGGTGGGAGAGTTGGTCTTGGAGATGGAGCTCCTGGAGGTGGGATATAGCACTTGCATTCCCCGATGGGAGACTGTACCCAAAGGATCTCCTTTGGGGCCCACCCGTGTGATGTGAGCGCTGGTCTTATCTCCTTATATCGCCTGTAGACCTCACAATTCCTGGTCTCTAATTTAGTCTCTAAACTGTATCTCACCCCCTCCCTTTCTACTTCCCAGTCAGAAATCTCTCTGGAGGTCTTGTGGGCTGTGCACTGGGGGCTAAGCACCTGCCGACAGGTGTTTTGTATTGGGCAGTTCAGGGCCAGGCTTTGTAAGCTATGGACTGGCTATGCGTAGCTGCAAGCATTGTGCCAGGTTAGCTGCTGCAGGGGAGAGGAGGGAGTTGGGGACTATAGGTACCTTGATATTTCTTCTAAGCCCCAGCCAAAAACAGATTGCCCAACTAAAACTCAATAGAGAGAGCCAAAAACAGATTACCCAACTAAAGGTGGTGACAAAGGTGTCCTAAGATGGAGGCGGCTGCTTTCAGAGATGGGGTGTCAGGTCGGGTGGGGCCAGGCAGTGGCATTGGGCGATGTGTTCAAAGATGCAGCTCTGTGGCATGCAGTGTTGTGGCTGGTGGCTGTCTCTAGATCTTGTGCAGTGTCCCCAGGTGCAGGCTACCATCTGTAGGGGGCTGTAGCAGTGGTTGCAGTGCCCTAAGATGGAGGTAACGGGGGAGCCCCGCTTTAGTAGATGGGGGTCCATGCTGGAGTGGTGGCTGGAGGTTCTTTGTGTGGGCATTGGCGGGGTGTCCTGCATGGGAGCAGCAGCTGGGATTCCTGCGAGGGTGTTGATGCGGATGGTCCTGATGGCTGCTGGAGGGAGGTCCTGTGTGGGTGAGTGGCTGGGAGTCCTGCACTGACTCTGAGGCCTGGAGACCTGCACAGGCATGGTCGCCATTATTCCTGCATAGAAGCAGCTGTTCGGGGTTCTTTAATAAGTCACCCAGAAACAATATTCCCACTACTTGAATCCCAGGTCCTGGAATGACACAGAATGCAGCCTCCCTCTAGCCCACCATCTTGGATCCCCCTCATCCCAGTCCTTTTTATTTTTTATTTTGAGACAGGTTCTCACCAAGTTGCTGAGGGTCTTGCTAAGTTGCTGAGGCTAGCCTTGAATTTAGGATTTTCCTCCCTTGGCCTCCTGAGTCACTGAGATTACAGGCATGTGCCATAGCACCTGGTTTCTCTGTTGTATGTGGAATGGAAGAAATGTTCTTAACATGTATTTAAAAGCAAGCCTACTCTTAAAATGACTTATTTGATTCTGTCCTGATTGTGATGGGAGACTGAGAAGGAAGACCATTTAACCTTATTTAGCTTCAGGTTTGACTGCTTTCTTTATAAATTGGGTTGTGCTCTCGAGGAAAAGTAAATAGCTTACGTGCTGTTATATAAACTATTGCTGTATATGTTTTAATATGTATACATTTTTATATGTATACATGTCCCAGCTCAAAACTGTAAGCTCTTTAGTACTGGATCTATATAGTCTCATGTTTTCCTTTTTAGCATCTTGTCCAGAGCCTTTGTGAAATACTGTATGAGTGATTTCAAAATGTGGGGTGGGAGATGATGGTGGAGGGTAATCCCTAATTCATTACTATTCTGAAAATAATTTAGTATTATAACACTGATTCTAAAATTCAGAAATATTTAAATGTTGGAAGCCAGGTTTAGATTGTATAATGTCGAGGATGGGTATGTTCAGTGATTGCTGCTTTTTCAGGTGCTTGTGAGGGAACCTTGGCTTGTTCTACTTGTCACCTCATCTTTGAAGATCACATATATGAGAAGTTAGAAGCAATCACTGATGAGGAGAATGACATGCTTGATCTGGCTTATGGGCTCACAGACAGGTAAGCCTGAAGAGTTCTTCATTTGTACTCATAATTTGGGATGATCCACATGCTGTCACTTTGTTTATTGAAGATCACATCTGAGTTCTCCCAGCTTAGGGAACAGTCACAAGTTTTATGTACTAAATATGTGGCATTTCTCTTTCACTGTCCCATAGTTAACACTTATACAAAACTTTCCCCTTAACAAAAGTAAAAAAATTTAAAAAATTGGAAGAATTGTAAGTTTTAGATCCTAATATATCTTCTTTAGTCTATTTTTTACTGCAGGAATTAATATTTGTCACAGTTTAGCAGGATGGAATTAAGCATAATGCTTTGTATAGTGTTTTTGAAGGATAGATTTGATAATTGAACAAAATTTTACCTATTTGAGAGAGCAGAAATTTTGAAGAAACAATATATAACAATATATAAGAAACAATATATAGTTATATAATTATATAATATATAATTATATAACAATATATAATTATGTTAAGATGATTATCTCTTTTTCTAAATGTATATTAATTAGAACTTATTAATTAATAGGTAGAGTTATTCTTAAATGTAATATTTACAGTAGTAGGTGACATCGAGTGATACCTTATTATTATTATTTTTAATTATCTAGTTTTGGTTGAAGTTAAGGTTGCTAGTTGATTTACTTATTCAAGGGGAAAGATAAGAAATTGATTTACTTATTCAAGGGGAAAATAATTAAATAATTGTTATTTGATTAAGGTGGGCTTTGTTTAACTGTAATTTGGTAACTCGAATGAAAAATAATTTTTGAAACAATTACAAGCAATTGTAATAATAATTGTTGGAGTCTGTAAACAAGTCAAAATAACACCTGGCATTTTGCCAGGGGAATGTTAAAGTTCGTAAACAAGTCTGGATGGTGCCTGGCAAAATGCCAGAGGGAGTGGTTTGAAAAGTAACAAAAGCGAGCCATTAAGTGTGGAGATTTCTTATTGGTTCAGTGCTGTATCGAGTTTATGCTAATTAGATAAGCTGTGTGGAATGTATAAATACTGCTCCTGTCCTGCAATAAACGGCTTCCACTCCTGCTGTATCAACATACACAAGTTATTCGTCACACCCCCGTTAGTTTGCTGCAGCCGGACTGCGGCAAATAATTTTATTAATTTCATGTGGAATTTGTAGCTACAATTTTGTTAAACACTTGAACATAAACTATCATTTAGTGCACACAAAGTTTTTAGGTCATTTGTGTTTATTCAGACATGTTGAATCATTTTATTTTTTTTGCTTTCATAGTACATTTCCCTCTTAATAGAGGTGAGACTGATAACCCTGAAAGAAAGACTGGGGACATAGTATCTCTTTAGACACCAAAGCACAGCAGGTGTGGCTGCCATCTACCTGTCCCTCTCATCTCTCTTCAGGCCACATTCTTTACCAACACTTCCTTTCCTTTTTTTCCCTAAAGAATAACAGAATACATCTAGTGACTGTATTAGTTTCATTCTGATAATTGTGTCTTTTTTTTAAAAAAATTGGTTCTTTTTAATTATACCTAACAGTAGAATTCATTTTGACATAATTATAAAAAATAGAATATATCTTGTTCGAATTCAGTCCCCAGTACCTCTTATTCCCCTTCCCTTCAGCTATAGCTAACTGCTTGTCCTTTTATTCAGAAAAGAATTTGTATGTGCATGTAATACATAATATTCTAAGTGAAAAGAAAAAGCAAATAAGGGGAATAGGAAAAGTTACATCTAGAAGAGGTACAGGTTGTAAAAAGATATAAAAAGGACTATATTAAATGTAAACCAACCACAAGCAATAATAAGATTTCCAGGTGTTAGAATAAGATAACAGAGAGCAAAGAAGAGATTTTAATGTTTCATGTCTGTTATGCTTAAGAACATGGAATTTTAGTAGAGATATTTTGTGAAGAATGAATATGATGTGTTTTATGCAGCATTTACACAGCTCTCTGGCATACTGGAATAAAATCAAAGCTAGTAACCCACATGTAACTATTTTTAGGGTACCATACATTCCAAAACAAAGAAATAGGGAAAAATCAGCCTTTGAGTTTATATCCTTAGTTTGAAGTTAAGTGCTACGTAAATATACCACCATCATTAACAATGTCTGTTATCAGCGTATTAGCCCTTTTTGTGGATAGACCTCCTGTGGGTTCTTGCTTGCTGGTTACCTGTTTCCTTTCTTACATAGTACAGGAGCCAGGTCTTATTTTGTCATTGTCTCCAGTACCTAACAATAGGGAATTCTTAAATGTTTGTGAAATTAAATACATGGATAGAGAGATTAAGGAATTATCTGTGAATATACATTTGACAATTGTCATTACTCCCTACTTTCACTTTCCATGGATAATTTACATAGAGGCCTCAGATTTCTTACATGTAGGATGAAGATAATGATAGCACCTACCTCATAGGTTGTTCTTTGGAGTTAATGAATAAACTCTTAGAATGGTTCCTGGTGGCATTCATTAAATGGTAGTTGTTAGTATTATATCTAATTGATACCAACTTATATGTTGAGTACTTACTGTAATGCCTAGGCACTTAATGAAGATTATTCCCACTTTTCAGGCTTAGACAGTATTCTCAGCATTTTATAGGTAAGAAGCAGATTTAGTTATTGTAGATTTGCACAAGGCTGCCAACTAGTGGGTGGCAGAGCTCTGATTTGAATTCAGTTATGTTGGGCCCCAGAGCCCTTGGACTTTCGCTATTTCAAGCTACTTCTCTGAATTGAAAACCAACCTTAGAAGTAGGGTTAACAACCTGTGTGTACTTTCACTGTCAGGGAAACAGGGCAGGAGTGACAGATAAAGTATCTTTCAGATTTACATGAATGTCAGGATTTTGTGGGATTTACAATATGGGATGCCTTGCTGTCTGTCTCCTTCTCTAGAAGTATGAGACACTGTCTGCACTGAGTAGATATTAGAGCCAGAGATCTTTAAGGAGGTAGAAGTTGTGGGAGAATGAGCAATGGCCACAGTGCACCACTGCTTTGTCTTTTAGAACAAGACAGATCTCTTTGTGCAGCCTGTGTCCCCACAGCATATTTGTTCTCTCACTAACTTTACTGTAATCTCCTCTGCTTCATAACTGTGTCATTTATTACATTAGTAGTTTCTGAGAGAGTAGCACTAACATACAGCTTTTTGTAAACATCAGGAGTAACTAATAGTCTTTAAGGCCCACCACAGTCAGTATGGTTTTAATTATCTGGGAATTGATAAACAGTTTGCTGACTTTGCTAAAAACCTCTTGTTATTAGCAAATAATAGGTTTGCTAATAACCTCATGTTCTCTTGTCCACTATTGTACCATTTCAATGTTTGGCTGCTCTTTCACCAAAAAACAAAATAATAATAATAGTTCTGGAGAGTTAATTAGTAAGTGATAAAAACTAAAGGCTAAAATGAAGCTTTGGCAAACCAGGATTTTTTGTGTTTCATATTTGTGTTCTGTTACCCTCTAATTGATGAGGCTGGTTATTATCTGTTTTGATCTAATGAAAATTTAAAAGGTTGCCACGTGTGATGTTATACAACTTTAATCCCAGTGATTTGGGAGGATGAGATTGGAGGATTACAAGTTTCAGGGCAGCCTGGGAAACTTGGGCAACTTAGAGAGATCCTCAGCAACTTAGTAAGACCCTCTCTCAAAATAATAATAATAATAATAATAATAATAATAATAATAATAATAATAATAGAAGAAGAAGAAGAAGAAGAAGAAGAACTGAGGTTGTAGCTCAGTGGGAAAGCACTCCTGCATTCAATTCCCAGTAACAAAAAGAAAGAAAATTTAGAAGGTTACTTAATTTCCTGTGTTGGGTAAGAAAACATAAAAACATGCTAAACAACTGCACTGACATATACTTAATAAACATACCTATCCCTTTTCTGTACAGATCACGGTTGGGCTGCCAAATCTGTTTGACCAAATCTATGGACAATATGACTGTTCGAGTACCTGAGGCTGTGGCTGATGCCAGACAATCTATTGATGTGGGCAAGAATTCCTAAAACTACCATAAGAAGAAATATTTTTGTGAAATTTTACCTATTTTTATAATTTTTAACATAATTAAATGAGAACATGGTTGAATGGGTTTATTCTTATGACTAGCTTTACCGTTTTACTTCACCTTGTATAACTACTGAATTTTGTAGTATTAAACATGCGATTTTTACATTGGTTATAAAAATATTAGTCAAATATTAGAAAACAGCTGAGAATGATGAAAATCTTACATAGTTTACCTTATTTGTGATTAGCGACTTAAGCAAAATGTTACTACATAATCTTATGTCTGCTTATTTAGAAGGCAGGTTAAGAAAAGCTATGGCTATGATTACCCCTGCTTGATGTGGGTGAAGGCAGAGATCTAAAATGGCTTGTCCAGGATGATATGACTAACTAGGAAATTTGTACTGGAACCTGCATCTTATTATTTTAAGTTAGTTTTATGTTCAGATTGATACTGGAGAAATTATGAACATCTTACTTTTAGCACTAATTAAATGTAAATGTGTGTGAAAGAATATTTAGTGAATTGCTTAATTTCCAAGATAGCTATTAACTTTATAAATAAATATTTCAAAATTTTATTCAATGAGAAATGTTTAGTATTCAGTTAGACATTATGACACTGTCAAGTTGATGTCTGTTCTGACTAAACCATCTTTTCTATTTCAAGCAAAACAAACTGTCTTAGCAATCTTTCGAAAATAATGTTAATTTATAGGTTGATTCTTAGAATGGAAATCTTGTGAATTAGCCCCTGAGCCAGAGGACATAAGCAGGCTGCTGCATCCCACTGCCCAGGGGGCGCCATTCTTCTCACTTCAACGTCTGCAGCCTGGGTAGCATAGCATATGCTACAGTCCCAGAAATGAAGGAATATCTTACCAATTATATATGGAAGATATTTGTATCCTTATCTTTGCTATAAATAAATTCATTAAAGGTAATAAATGGGTAAAGTGTGCTCTTTGGATATATAATAAAAACATCAACTAACGTGGCTAATCATGAGGAAGAGCAGAACAAATTACTAAGAAAAACAGCAAGTTATAAGACTGTCAAGTGAGTTTCAAGTACTTAAATGCAGTTTGTTAATTTATGTAAATATTGGTCAACTATAATACTTGACATACAACATTATTATGTTTGTTAGGGATGCAGAGATGAACAAGACAAGAATGCCTTCAGGGAACTCTATTAGGAAATATAAAATGTGTATATATACATATAATTTGCTTGAACCAAACTGATCAATTTGCCAAATGGTATTGTAAACTAATTTATATAGAAAAGTGATTGGGAAGAACTTGAGGCATCTTATGTTCATTTAGTGTTTAATGACTGTTGAGTACTTTCTGTATAGAATGCTATACTTTTAAGTACTTCAAAGCAATTTTTTTGTCTTAATTAGCTTCATTATTCTTGTATTTTATATAGATCACCTGAACTCTCCAGGTGATCTATTTTAATGATAATATTCAGCCAAAATATTCTAAAATTTAGAATTTGAATTATCAGATTTCAAAATAGAAAAGTTCAAATTAATGTAGTTTAATTGTATTACGTAAATAAGACTAAATTTATTAAATGGAGAATACATTCTATAATTGGTTTGTATAAGGGTTATTTTTCCAGTTTGAAAAAAAATTCTATATTTGATACAAATGCATTCCACATAACATTGGTTTATCTATTTCTACGAAACACATTATCCTTACACTTGGTGGCTAAACACAACAATTATCATTTGTTATTTCAGATAGTTTCTGTGGGTGAGGAATTCAGAGCACAGGACAAACTTGGCTTATCTCTGCACCATAGTATCTGGTGCCCAAGTGAGAAGACTCTTCAGTCTAGGTGCTGCAGTCTTATCCCTCATATGACTGACAGGTGTCAGCCGGGGAATCTTGCAGGGCCTACTGAGTGAAACACCCATGGGTGGACTCTCCATATGCCCTGGCTTTCCTTACAAAGTATTTGTAGGATTCTAAGGGCAAGCACCCAGAGAGCAGGTGTTATACTTCCAGGCAGAAGCTGTATCCTTCGGGATATACAGTATCATTTCTTACCCATTCTTTTCATTAGAAGTAAGGCACTGAGTCTGTCTATCATTTGAAGGGAGGGGTAGCAAAGATATTGCAGGGGGCTGGGATGTGGCTCAAGCGGTAGCGCGCTCGCCTGGCATGCGTGCGGCCCGGGTTCGATCCTCAGCACCACATACAAACAAAGATGTTGTGTCCGCCAAAAACTAAAAAATAAATATTAAAAATTCTAAAAAAAAAAAAAAAGATATTGCAGACATGTTTTCAAGTCATACGGTAATGGTGTTTTCAGATGAGTTTCCTGACTTTTCATTTCCAGTGAATATTGATTGGCCTTTTAACAAATAGCATTCTAAGCTTTAAAAGGAGCTAGTTTTTTTTTAATCCTGAATTATATCCTGAAAAATTTTGTGTTGTCTTTAATATGATGACATGTTTGTTTTATTCTGTAACTCCCAGCATTTTTCTTGACTACTGATAAAAATGAAAAAGAAAAATAGTGGGCTCCCATTCATTGCTGTGTAATGTTAGTGTACCTTTCTTAGTCATTTTGCATGTAGAAAACCATCTTCCTTTGGCATAGTCCTCTGTAATTGTTGGTTATGTACTAATATTATATTTGGTCTTCACAGATAAAAACCACAACCTGTTATTATATAAGTAATTCAGAGCCACTGAATTTAGTTTTTAAGTGAACCATGCTAGGAATTTCTAAAACATTTTGTCTTTTACTGTGAAAATATTGTGTCATTTTTGTTTTAGAGGACAGCTTTCCTATTTTTGTGGTAGCTATTTAAGTATCATGTACACGTGGTTTCTATGGTGGTCACTCAGCATTTAAAGAAGAAGTACATTTTGCTTGAAAAATTGTTTTCAAAGGAGACTTTGACTTGATAAGTTTTCCCATCATTTTTCTTCCATTTCACAACTCTTTTAATTCTTTTTCCTTCCTTAAACTACCCAAAACCTTGTGACAAACCATAGTTTGGGTCAGAATATGTTAAATGTCTTTCTTATTTTTAGGATAACTTATAATTTTTGTTAAAAATAGAACTAATGTGTTGTATGTTCATTCCTAAAAATAGTATATGAACCTAAATGTAGACCATAGTGAGACATGGAAATGTTACATATACACTTGGTTTCCGTTAGAGAAATACTGAAGAAGTATGATCTTTGTTAAGTAACAATAGGAATCCTCTAATGTATCGACTCATCACATATCAAGTTATTTTTATCAGATTTTCCTCTGTTTATAAGTTTCTAGAAACTGAAAAATTAGAAAACCAGCTGGCAGAAGGAAGCCATGATTGCAAGCAGACACAAATAAATGTGACTAAAATAGAGCAGAATTGGGGAGTGAAAAGATAATTTAAACCTACAGAGCAACTTCTAAGAGGAGTCCATTGGAGAGACCTTTGAGAGAGATCCCCTTGGGCAATAGCTGTTCATAACAAACCATTGATATCTTATTTCTCTTTTCTTTTGACTCTCTTGCTTATCTCAGTAACATTTGCCAACTGATTTTTAGACTTACAATGCTATAAGTGTAAGCCATTGTGCCTTTCTGGTCTACCTCATCTACTAGCCATTTTGGAAATCATCAACACTCAACTTGTTTACCTGAGTAATTGCTGTGGTTTGAATGTGTCCCCCAAAGTTCATGAGTTGGAAGCTTGATTCCCCAGTGCAAGTGTTGAAAAGGACCTTCAAGAGGTGATCAGGTCATGAGGGATCTGCCCTCATGAGTGGGCATTTAAATGCCTTTATCTTGGAAGTGGGTCCCTGATAAAAGGATGTTTGGGCCCCTTCCTCTCCTTCTCTTGCTCTTCCATCTGACCCCTCAAACTTGAACTTCTCAGTCTCCAGAACTGTGAACGAAATAAATGTCTGTTGTTTATAAATTATGCAATCTGTGGTATTCTGTTATAGCAGCACAATGTTACAGTTTTTATCACATTTCACTGTGCCACTACTCTACCTAGATTGTCCTTTAGAGTATTTACACATGACTTATGTATCAATAAATGACATATAGCACCTAGTGCTTATTATATCAGCATTTTTCTGAATAAATAGCATATTTTTAAAAATTTAATGCTGTGCACAGTTTTGAAACTGTAGTGTCTTTGCATAGTATTTAGCCCACAGTTGTTATGTATAAATGTTCAAATTAAGCAAAACTTATAAAGAGTATGCTTCTATAATTTGGCGTGAGTATACTTCATTTACAGTTACGAAAACTTGTGCTGTAAATGGGTAATAATGAGTGTAACACATTCCACTATTGTCATGTATGTAAAAATTAAATAAAAAAAGGAAATGAGCAAAATAATTTTAAAAAAAGAGTATGCTTCTGACTCTGGCAGTCATCTATTACAGATGGGACTGCATGAGCTCAATGTAGGGTAGTATACTGAGCCCACAACCTGATTATAAGTGAACAGGAATCAGGACACAGGAGTGTTTTCTCTAGAGATCATGTGATTTCCACTGTATTGAAAAGGACATTGTTTGACTTATCACCTTTCAAGAAACATAATTTGAATGAAACAGCTTAATGCAGATCTCTCTGCTGTTTTTGATATGAAGCCTGAGTGCTGAATCAGCTGCTTTCAGTGACTCCATTCACATGGCCATTCTAGATGAATGCTGCTCCTTCACTTGGATGTGGCTAGCTAGCATCAGGCATTTCCGATGGTCCTCAGGGATTTCCCATCAACATTAGGGATTCCCTTTGGTTCTGATGAGAATTCCTCAAGTCAATGGAAAGTGGATGTGTGATTCACAGAATATTTTCCCCAGTAAAGCAAACAAAAGCTTGAAATATTGATAAACCTTGCTTTAATAGAGCCTTATTTGTTTCTTATCTGAACTCCAAAGATTGAACCTCAGAGATATGCCAAAACTCTTATTTGATGTGAGGGATGGACATGGGATTTACCATTTGAAGTCCTGGGTACTGTTTTTAAAATTGTCTTAAACTTGAAAATAAGGCAAAAAAAAATTATTGTATGTCTTCTCAAAGTTGCCCATAAAGAATTTTTCTAGCTGGGTCACCTAAGGATCACCAAATATTCTATTATACCTTGTGGGTCAAATTTTGTTCTTTTATTTTTTTTTTTTTTTTGCAAATAAAGTTATGGGACTGCAATCATGCTCATTCATTACGTATTGTCAGTGGCAGCTTTCATACCCTAACAGTAAAGTTGGATGGATGCAACAGAGACCCAGAGACCGTATGCCTAGAGAGGCTAAAGTATTTGCCATCTGGCTCCATACAGAGAAAGTTTGATGACCCCTGCTATGGGGGAAGAGGACTTTGACTTACTATGAACTATTGATTTGTACTTATCCCTCTGAAGTTAACGTAAGAAAGATCATTAAGTTGCAGATGTTTTCTGTTTGGTAGAAAAGGTAACCCCAAGAGTTAAGGTTTTCTTGCCTTGTACGGCATTATCCAGTTTAGTGTCCATCTGCAGTATTCTTATAGCATTCTTTTTTCCAATTGGACTCTGTATCAATTCCTCATGTCCTTCAGACCAAGTTCATCATTCTTCTGGTTCCCTCGTGAGTTAAATAAATCTTTGACACTTGCTTGCTATGTATTTGTTTGAGAGTCTTTATCTTATAGAAAGTTATACAATGACTGCTGGAGGTCTGGCAGTGCTCCCTCATGAATGTTCCATTTTGCGATAGTCACTTAACCCCACTGGGAGAGAGGCTGCTTCTCTGTTAAGAGGAGATAATTATACCCAGTTTAAGCAAATCACTCTCTCATCCATATAATACTATCTACTGGACACAATTTTATGATTAAAAGATGTTATGTGTAAGTGCTTTATTAACTGCAAAGCACTATGTCATTATTGGCTATTGCTTTTTGACAAAATCTAAAGCTTAGGTATTAAAGCATAGGTTTAACCCCATGATGTATGATTTTCAAACAGGTTTGAGGCTTTGACTTCTGTATTCAGAAGAGTTATTTTAAAAAAGGAAATGTATAAAGAGATTATCTAACATCTACTCAGCTGATAATAGTGGGAATGCTTTGTTATATTTTAGAGAAATATTCTACTGATAACCACATGTTATCCCCAAGAAGAAGTTATGATGTGAAATTTTCCAGGCTATAATAACTAGAAAAGTGAACAAATGACAATGTACAGCTGTATGTTGCATGAAAAGGCAGGAAGTAATTCATTGTCTTTTTATTTAAGAAAAAGTAAGGAGTGATACAATAAAAGTAAAAAGGGGATGTGCCTAAGGCTGAAAATGGAAATGTAAATTGTTTACTCTCTAGAGCAGTGTCAGTTCTTTCAAACCACACAGTTCTTGGTAATATTTCAAAACAAATTGCCATATGGAAACCACTTTTGGAAGGGTAACAGTACTTGACCATTATCACCCTATTCACCACCCACTAAATGGGAACATACATAAGCATTTCAAAAAATATTGTTTACACATTTCATGACAGCCCAAATTAACTTTTCAAAGTATGATCTTTGGGTAGTCTTACCTGATAGATAAACCATCCTTTGAGAAGAAGCTGATAAGCTTTTAGGAAAGTTTCAATAATCCCAGAAGGGCTCCATTTGTAAAATTTTAATTTTTTAAATTTTATTATTATTTTTTTTAACATTTGACTGTTAAACATGACAGTCAAATGTATTTTGACATATACATGGAATATAACTTCCCATTTTTGTGGTTGTATATGATGTGTAGTTAACACTGGTTGTGTATTCAAATATGAATGTAGGAAAGTTATGTCCTATTCATTCTACTATCTTTCCCATTCCAATCCTCTGCTCCCTTTCCCTTACTCCCCACTATCTAATCCATTGAACTTTCACTCCTCCCTCCTGCTTGCATATTTTGAGTCAGCATCTGCATATCAGAGAAAACATTTGGCCTTTGGTTTTTCGGCTTTGGCTGAGTTCACTTAGGATAATAGTCTCTAGTTTCACCCATTTACTGGCAAATGCCATAATTTCATTTTTCTTCATGGCTAAGTAATATTCCATTGCATATATACCACATTTTCTTTATCCATTCATCTGTTGAGGGGCACCTAGGTTGGTTCCATAGCGTAGCTATTGTGAATTGAGCTGCTATAAAGATTGATATGACTGTCACTGTAGTATGCTGATTTTAAGTCCTTTGAGTATAAACTGAGGCCCAAATGTGGTCAAATGGTGGTTCCATTCCAGATTTTCTGAGGAATCATCATACTGCTTTCCAGAGAGGTTGCACCAATTTGCAGACCCACCAATGTATGAGTGTACCTTTTCCCCCACATTCTTGCCAACATTTATTGTTACTTGTATTCTTGATAATTGCCATTCTGACTAGGGTGAGATGAAATCTCAGTGTAGTTTTAATTTGCATTTCTCTAATTGCTAGAGATGTTGAATATTTTTTTCATATTTTTGAATATATATTTTTTTTTGTTGATGGATCCTATTTCTTTCTCTGTGACATGCCTGTTCAGTTCCTTTTTCCATTTATTGATGGGGTTATTTGGAGGTGGTTTTTTTTTTTTTTTTTTTTTTTTTGGTGTTGTTTTTTGAGTTCTTCATATATCTTGGAGGTTAATGCTATATTTAGGCGCAGTTGGCAAAGGTTTTCTCAAAGGGCTCTTTAACAAACTCTGTTAACAAGAGAAGCAGCACGCATTGGTTGCCCTCTGAAGAGAGCTGTCCTGGCCAACCAAGTGAAATTGCCCACAAGGTTCTCAAGTATACAGCAGTGTAAGGTGATTTGGTCTTCCTAAGATCAGATTAATTACAATATCAAAGGTGACAGCTCCAGTGGTCTTTCACTTTTTTTCAATTTCTTTTATTCATTGTTTTATTCCAGATACTTTGAGTACCTAACACATAGTAGGTGGTGAGTAATTATTGACTGATTTTGTTGAATGAATCTCCTAAAAGGCTTTTAGGGTAAATTTTAATAGGAGTTTGAGGAAGAGAAAGAAACCTTGGGTTGGAGCTTTTGAATAACATGTATGATTAATAAGTGATTCATAAGTATTATTATCCTAATGAGGCAGCTAAACCAAGAAAGAAAAAACAAAGAGTATACCATCCATTGCTTTTGAGACTTAAGTCTTGGATTTTAACTCTTAGGATGATGAGAAAAATTTCAAGTGTTTTTAAATCTTACTTTTGTCAGATAGTTGAACTCTTTAGAACAAATTATTTCTTTTAAGAATGCTGACAAAATTTTTTAAAAATGGGAAGCAAAGTGTTCACGTGCACAGCAAGATGGTTGGACATACTTGACCTGGCACCCACGTCTTCCAGCTGTGCTGTACGTCCTGGGGTTCACTGCCAAAGTGGCTCCATCTTTAGGACAGAGAGGTTCCTTTTATTGTAGAGAATAGGAGTGGCCCCAAGAAACTGACTTCCAAACTTTTCCTTTTTCTCAAGGGACTAAGACCTTTATCCATGCACTGTACCTGTTCTCAGCCAAGGGATGAGTTTCTCTGTGTGTTAATCATGCACAGTCTTGGAGTTCTTTTGCAGCCCCCTCACTACCCTGTCCTTTAGGGACATAGCTTCATCTCAGTGTGGTTAATGTGCACACCTCAAAATGCCCATCATCAAGCTCAGAGTTCATGCCGAGCAGCAGGGTAACAGTGAATTGTAAGGTGGTATTAGATAATGAAACCACCTGCTGGCACTGTTTGGTCTCTATTTTTACTCAACTCTTATACCACAAGTCCAGTTTTGTGGACTGACTACAGCATTCCAAGCCAAAAGATGTTTGGAGACAGAGCAAAGGAAAAACTTAACAGGAAATTAGTAAGCCAACAGTCATCATCTAATGCAACTGCACAGAAAAGTTGAAAAATATTTTAAGTGTTTTCAAAATGTAGTAGATATCAAAGAGCCAAACCATCTGGGTGAAACATTCTATTCCTTTTCTTGGGGCATTAATTTTGATCTGGAAAAAGCTCACCTTTAACATACTTTGCATTTAACACCTCATTCAAAACTCCTAAGCATGTCAAGTCTGATTCATTAATTAGAAAATGTAGAAGTGCTTAGCTAATCATGTTTTCCTTTTAAACATTTGTCCATGAGCCTTGAAAAGGAGAGGAATCCTTCCCTGTCCTACCCATACTTCCTGCAAAGATATTAAGTCCATTCCAGCTCCTCTATGCCCCATCTCTCCCCTTTCATGTCTTTCCTTTTTTAATATTTAGCCCAGTGGTTTCGGTCCTTCCAATCTGATCATCTGAAGTGCGCTCCCTATTCCTGTTCCCTTCCCTGACCCTTCCCTTCTGTCTTCTGTGTCTGGTGTCTATTATATCCTCTTCCATGCCCAGGCTAATCCTGGCACTGAGTAGTTAGCAGGGGAGAATGTATCAGCAGGATTCGTTGGTCTTGGGAGTCATTTTTCAGTTTAGTCACCTGATAAGCCCAAACTGAAAATGGAAAGAGAGGAACACCTCAGAATGTTTAGGGTCAGTTTATAAAGACTCAGGTCACTTGAGAGACCATGTAGGGATTGGCAAATGAGGTCATGCCCTACCTGGGAGGAAGAGGAGGAGGAGGATGGGAGAGTGGCAGCAGCAACTATCACTTCAGCCTGTGAATAAGAAGGCAGGCCACTGTTTTCAGACTTTTTTCCCAGAGAGGCTGGAACTCAAGTTTGATATTTTGTTTTGTTTTGAAATGAACCTTGGGCTATGCCAGTGAATTGTCACTAGCCTCATTGAAGTTATATGCAACTTTTTTTTTTTTTGTGGTGCTGGGAATTGAACCCAGGCCCAGGACATACTAGGCAAGTTTCTACCACTGAACTATATCCTCAGCGCTGGAACCCAAGTTTTTAGTGTGAATTCTGATTTTTATATATTTGCAGTGATATTTAAGTTGTTTTAGTTTGTTTTTTAATAGATGAATAAAACAGCCATAATTTATATAGTGGGCTGCCAAGTTGCTACCTTTGGTCTAGAGAACCCCTGAGAAGTGGCGTCCGCTGTATCCTACTTATCAGAATTTTTATTAGAAAGCTCTGAAATGTCAACATCTCTTTTGGTGGACTTTATTTTCAAGGAACCTCACAATTGATTTGCCCACGAGAGGATTCTCTGGTCTTAGGAGGCTGGACTGTCCTGGGGTGAGCCTGTGGGTTCATGGACTGGAACAGGTCTGCAGCCCTTCTAGAGCAAATGCCTCATTCTCAGGTAGCCTCTCAGCTACACAGGTTTCTGAAGGGTCTGTGTCCTTTTCTGTAGCCACGGAATTCCCTATTTTTCAGAAATGTTTTAATAATCTCCCCAAATTTTGCTTTAATAGATCTTCTAAATCTTTAATAAGCCTAGATTAAAACCATCCTCTAGTAGGCTGATTATTCTAACCACAAATGGATGAATAGGCTTTCCAAATGTAAAGTCTGAGCCTTTTCATACAGTATGTAAAAGAGAAGCTGAGCCTCCTGTCTTAGGTTCTAGTGGGATAAAACCCTTGCAGTCCCCTGAATACATCATGCTATTTCATCCCTGCATTTGCTTAGGTTGAGGTCTGACCGGAGCACCATCCTGTTGTTTCTTGGCCCAACTCTTTTGTTATCTTTCAAGATGTCTCTGAGCAGTCTTCTCTGAACTGCCAGCAGGAGTTAAATGCTGCCTTTTTGGGAATTCCAGGATACAGTTCCATCTTAGCATCTGTCCTAGCACATTGAAATCAGTTGATGGTGTCTTTCTGCCACTAGGCTCTAAGCACATCCTGCATAACACCCTGCATGAATCACAAGAGTCAGTCGATAAATATTTGTAATTGAGATGTTGGAAAGTAGAAAAGGGGTACTTTGTACCATGCAAGTCCTAGTTCTGAACACCTATAACAAACAGACAAATGGAAACAACTCCTGAGTCACACGCAAGAGTTAAAAAACAGGCAAAGGGGCCCCTGCAATATTATTTGTCCCTGAGTTGAACTTTTTTTTTTTTTCTGATTTAATATAGTGTTTGGCCTTGGAAGAGGAATGAAGAAAGGAAGGGAAGAAGTATACATTTAACAAATATTTATTGAGCATCTACTAGGTGCTGGGGATTCCGCAAGAACAACAACAACAACAACAAAAAACTAATAAGTCCCTGTCCTTAAAGCTTATTTTTTTGATGAGGGGAGGGGAATAGAAAAAAAAATAAGAATAAAGGGTGTTTTAGATATGATAAGAGCTGTGGAGGGAGGAAGGTGTTGGGAAAGGTGGGAGTGAGGAGCTTCTGTTAAGGAGTCTCTGAGGTAGGTACCAAAGGAAGGCACATGAGGATAGACAAGGCTTGCAAGCAGAAGGATTAGGAAGGGTGGTAAGAGGTGAAAGACTGGGGAAGGGGTGTTTCCAAATGGTGCAGACCCTGTAGCCATTCAAGACTTGACTTTTACTTCTGGGCAACGGAAACTTCTGGAAGATTTTGAGAAAAGCAATTTGATGCTCTGAATTACCATATGTCCATCACGGCGAGGTGTTCCTAAACTACCTCTTGCAATCTTGTAAGTTACCTTGTAATGAATGTGGTATGGTCCTCATTTTGCAGATGAGGACTTACACAGACTCTATCCAAGGTCAAATATGTGGTAAGTGAGGGAGCCAGGGACACCCTTAACCTCTCTAAGTCCCAGCTTTGTCCTCTGTGAAAAAGGAATGATAACTGTAACACCTATGTCACTGTGAAAAGCTCATGGTAATGTAAGTACAGTGCTTGAGGAACTCAGTGTTAATTTCCATTTGTATTCCAGGGTCACACACACAATAGCGAAGTCAACACTGAATAGAAGATCTGCTCCATCTCTGGAGAGCCCAAACTAGGAGCATCTGTATGCTTCACAGATTTTATTCCCTCCCTTCTCTAGGCTTTTTTCTTATCTGCATATCAAGCTCCCAAAAGGCAAACTTCAGGTGTGAAGTTCTTTATTGATTCTGAGATGTTCTTAGATCATTGTTGCACACCCCCACTAACAAGGGTCACAGGGTTATTATACACATTGTGGGAATTTTATTGGTCTTGTCAAAGGGACATGGCTAAGATCTTAGAGTTTCTGAAAATGAATGCAAAATACAAAATGTTACTGCTTCCCAAGTGATGCTGGAGTGATTCTGTCTCTCTTATGTCATCCTTATTACTTTATAATTACCTTCTGACCTTTACTGACTCTGACAGTTGTGAGTCTTTAAAAAAAGAATTCAAGAATATTACCATTATGCAGTTGCCTAGAAACAGGGCCTAAAATACATCTGGCTTTAATAGAGGAGCTAAAATGAGTTTTCATTTTTTGGCATTGTCTCTCTCTCTCTCTCTCTCTCCCTCCCTCTCTCTCTCTCTCTCTCTCTCTCTCTCTCTCTTCCCTCCTCTCTCCCCCTCACCCATCCCTTTTGTATCAACCACGAATTGCAATAGAATTTCTCACTAATCCTTTCTGAACTGTCCAAAGCCAAGATACCCAGTGTGGAGAGTGTTTTTCCATCATGGGAAGCTTTAGCAACCCTGACTTGGTCTTATGAAGTTTAATCCCTAGTCCACTCACACAGCATGTATAGAATCTGTATTGTCAAATCCCTCGTCACTCTCTAAGACAGCTTTTGCCAGAGAACTTCAGCAGGCTAAAAGGAGGAGATTCCATTTGTTTCTTTATTAAGGCATATTCTAGCTCAGTTTGCCAAAGGGCTACAAACATGATTTTCTGACTCACAAAAATTTCTGTTTCCCACTCCAATCCCTCTTCCCAGATGTATGCTCTCTCTTCCTTCAATCCTTTTATCATCGAACTGTGTGATCAGTTTATAGCTATTGCACATTGCAAATGCAAGCTCTTATCACCTAATAAAAAGAAAACAGTGAAGGAGAAGGAGAGTATATTTCATTTCTTCTGTGATTCAGTTTTTATCTATGGAAAAATGATGATTTGATGAGATGTTTTCAGTGGCAAAGGTCACACACAGCCTTACTAGGTCATGAGGTCCAGAAGTCTGCAGGCCAGGTCTGAAGATGAGGGGTTCTGAAGAAGGCAGGGGACTTTGAGGGATTAGGACAATCATGATTAGTTAAAAACTGGTCTAGAATTGGTTCCCATTGCTCCACTTCTCTCTCAGACTGTTTCTAAACTTGCCTGATTATAAGAACCACTTGAGGGCTTATTTAAAATACTGATTCCAAGCCTCTTTGCTGAAGATTCTGATTCAGTAGGCCTGGCATGGAATTTGGGAAAGAGATTTTAATGAGTAGCACTGGATCCTTATCAAGCAAAAGTTCAGGAAACACACAGACCATCAAGGCAGCGTCTGGGCACCTGGAGCTGCTGAGGAGGCCTCTAACCTTGACTTGGATACCACTGCCTTGAATACCCTGCCGCAAGATGCTTGTTGCCCTGCACACTGCCCAGTGGACCATGCATCCTCTTCACCAGGCTTCCTGGCCCCGAAGATAGCTCAGGTACCACTGCCCCACATTTCTGGAATATCCTGCCTTTGCTTTTAGCAAGGGGATGTTGCTTACCAATATTTACTATAATTATTTACCTGCCACTATCCCATTTCCTGTTTTATTTGCACCCCCCACCCAACACCCAGGACTTCTACCTCATATGTCACAATTAGAAATGGAAGCCCTGGGAGGGACCCTGTGTGTGTTGTGTTCATGTATGCTCTCAGAGATAAGGAAAGTATTCACAAGGGGTAAATTCTGGATGTTTCTAAACAACTCAGCTTTTATTGGTAGTTTCCAAAGGCAGCCTTGGGGGACCCAGGCCATCTGCACAAACCTGCCCTTTCCTTGACATGCCTGTGCATAGCCTCACATGGGATGGGTGAACACAGCCCTATGGGTAGGAGGCCAAATGCTGGTCAGCTTGCATTTCTTCCATTCCTAGTTCCACATTCTGACTTTTCATGGACTAAATGAGTCCCTATATCATAGGGCTATTGTGCTAATTAAACACAGTAATCCATGCAAAGTGCTCAACATAGTGCCTGGCACCTAGAGAGGATGAGTTGTGCTAGGTGCCAAGCAGTTCTCTGACAGGCACTGAGTATATACCAGTGGCTAAGAGCACAGGCTTTGGAATGAGATATGCATGGTTTAGAGAGAGAGCTCTACCACCTACTGGACCTGTGACCTCAGGTATGTTACTTAACTTCTCAGCCTCACATCCGCAAGTGCAAAGTGAGTATAAGAGCTACTATTTCCTGAGCACTTATTACATGTTGAGTACTTTGCATCCATTAGCTGGTGTGATCCCCACAACCATCCTATAAGAATATACCCACATGCACCGTTATGGTTTGGATTATGAGGTGTCCCCCAAAAGCTCACTTGTGAGACAATGCAAGAAGGTTCAGAGAGAAATGATTGGATTGTGAGAGTCTTAACCTAATCAGCTAATTAATCCCTGATGGGATCAACTGAGTGGCAGCTAGAGGCAAATAAAGCGTGTCTGGGAAGTGGTTAATTGGGGCCATGGCTTTGGGGTATATAGCAGTCTCTTTCTCTACTTCCTGTTGTGAACAGTTTCCCTCTGCCACACTCTCCCACTATGATGTTTAGCCTCACCTTGAGCCCAGAGGAATGGAGCCAGCCTTCTACGGACTAAATCCTCTGAAACCATGAGCCCTCAAATAAACTTTCCTCCTTACAGTTGTTCTGGTCAGACCCTTTAGTTGCAGAAGAAAAAAAAAAAAAAAGCTGATTAAAACATGTACCCATGACCCAGTTTCAACAAGTATCAAGTCCTAGTGACCATTGTTTCATTCATTTATAATCTCTCAGCCCTGCATCCATCCCATTCATATAAATAACCTGATTGTTTTTAAGCTACACCCAGATAGAATGTTGCTTTATTTGTCAATTCATTTTGTAGTTTTAATACACCTAGACTTCTTATTTAAATAGACAAACTTGGTTCTGGACAAGACACACAGCTGACATCTCCCTGTTGCATTCTTGTCTTTTGGTTTCTCAACTATCTTTCTCAGCCCATCAAAGAGCTTATCCCATCCGGGCTGCAGGTGGCACTAGAATAGGAGAAACAAAAGACAGCTAAGCTCCCGCACCCAAGTGAGAAGGCTGGCGAAGCATTAGAGGGGTTATCTCTTTGGCTTTGGCCATGTGCAGAGAAACCTGGAAAAGCATGCCTTGGATAAGTGTTCCAGACCACCCCCTTGAAGGGCTCTCCCTGGAGAAACCTGCCTGCACATGACACACCATCAGGAGAGCTTAGAAGAAGCCAGATGCTCCTCAGGTGGTCTGTTCACCTTTAGAGCAGCTTTGCTTTCAGTAACAACAATGAGCTTTAGCAGATGGCAAAGAGCAAAGCACATTTTGATAAAACTGTCGCTTGGTCCTGTCACATCAGGCTGTCATTTTGGTTAACTTGTCAAAAGTTCTTAACATCCCAAATATGAAAGAATTCTAAAATGCCTGTGGAAACTGTCCCATTTTTTTTCCTCCTTTCCAACATGGATGTTTTTGCCATTTGAAGACTAATAAGCTGTCTAAAAGTTCCTTTTCTTCTCTTTTTCCAGAGCTCACATTGCTTCTTAAGCAAGTAGCTCTAAATAGATGGGTTCAGCATTGCTCCAAAAAAAGAGCAATCCTTGTATAAAAGAGAATATGGTTCAGCTGCAACTTCCTGATTCTCTCTGCAGATCATATCAGCTCCTCTGGAAGGAGACTCCAGCCCTGACATAGTTACCTGGTGCATTCTTTGTTATTGCTCCAAGGCAAATCTAAGGTAAGCTTGGAGCTAGAGAGAGAGCTTTATGTATTTATTTATTTTGAGCCTACTGCTCCAATATTCCTCTTACAGTTTCGTTTCCTAGGGAGACGGTATTATGTAACGGGTGCATCATATAACACCCACCTCTAGTCCTTCTGCTGAGGGAGGGTTCTCACTCGCTCTCCTCTGATAAAGCACAGACTGTCAGTGGTGAGCAGGCAAGTGCATCCCTGCTTTCTCCTGTTGCCGCTCTGCTTTAATGTCAACCCTTGGCATGGACGGGAATCTCCTAAGCCTCTGGAAGGAAAGCCTGCTTATGTGACTCTGCCTAAGGACAGGCAGAAGTGTCTGCACCTCCAATCTGTAGCCAAAGCACAGTAAGCAAGTAGGTGATAAAGTTCTCCTTTAGAGGAGCTGCTGAAACTCCTGTTTTAAGACATCATTTTTATCGTCAGAGGAGTTCTTCCTATTACCTCAGTTCTGATTCTCTAAAGAGTGTCTGAGCCCAATTTCACTGCTAGTTCCAAAAACATCTGAGGCAAAAATGTGGCCCTCTGGGCTGCTTCCATCTTAGCCAACAGTGCTTGATGATTGTAAGCAGTTCTCGACCTGACTTGGCATCATGCCCTGAGACTTGTGGGAGGCCAACCTTACATGTGACTGAGTTACACTCCCCGGCTGGGTGCTGAGGCTCTCAGTCACAGAAATGTGGCACCCTTCATGGGTTTGAGGGTCGGTGTCTCGTGCATGAGTGTGTCTTGCTACAGCCCCATGGGTGGAGCTATGCTCACCTTGTTCCTTTGTAATATAACCCCTTGCCCTGTTTAGGATAGAATCTTCTATGGAAGTGCCTTGTGTGTGTCCCCTCCTCTTACTGTGCCCTTGGGTGCGGCATACCCAGGTGTCAGTCAACCTGCTGACAGTGGACATCATGAAGATACTCAGCCCCCTGAAACCTGACCCCTTGCCTCATTTGAATAGCTTCCCTCAATAAAAGGGGTCAGCATGTGTGTGCGCTCTCTCTCTCTCTCTCTCTCTCTCTTTCTCTCTCTCTTTCTGCGGACCCTTAAGGTCAGAGGAGCCGTCACAGCGACCCCAAAGAAAAGGTATTTGTGTCTCTTGTGTGATTATTTCAAGCAGCCCAGTTAGCCCAGTTTAACTGGAGTGACCCCTGAGCCTTTTAGTCGCCCTTCCCCTCTGATGCACTGTCTCACTTGGGCCCAGACCAATGGAGTCAGCTGTCTATGGACCTCTGAAACCATAAGCACCAAATAAATTTTTCCTCTTCTAAAATTGTTCTTTTCAGGTATTTTGGTCACAGCAACAGCAACAACAAACAAACAAACAAAAACCCAAACTGACTAAAACATGCTTGTTTTTTAAAATTGAATTTATTATTTTTTTAAATACACGACATCAGTGGAATGCATTTCAATCCTTATTACACATATAGAGCACAATTTTTCATATCTCTGTATATAAAGTATGTTCATGTCAATTTATGCCATTGTACATGTACTTTTTTGCATTACAATTCTTAATACACATATATACCACAATTTTTTCATATCTCTCTTTGTATATAAGGTGTGTTGACACCCAATTCAAGTCTTCATACATGTACTTTGTATAATGATGGCCATCACATTCCACCATCCTTGCTAATCTCCTTCCCTCTCCCTTTCCCTCCCACCCCTCTTCTCTATCTAGAATTAATCTATTCCTCCAATGCTTTCCCTCCCTACCCCACTATGAGTCACCCCCCTTATATCAGAGAAAACATTCGGCATTTGTTTTTTGGGGATTGGCTAACTTCACTTAGCATTATTTTCTCTAACACCATCCATTTACCTGCAAATGCCATAAAACACATTTGTTGAGTAGAAATAAAGCAGGCTGCATAACCACACATGCAGTGTCATCAAAAAGTTCAAATTGGGGCTGGGGTTGCCGCTCAGTGGTAGGGCACTCGCCTAGCACGTGTGAGGCACTGGGTTTGATCCTCAGCACCACATAAAGAAAAATAAAGTCATTTGTGTCCATCTATAACTAACTATTTTTAGTTATAGATGAACACATTTGTTTGGTGCAGCCAAATTCCTTTCCATCCTTATTCTGTGCATAATTTTTGTTTGAGCTTTTTTAAAAAATATTTTTAGTTATATACGGACACAAATGACTTTATCTTTATGTGGTGCTGAGGATCAAACCCACCTAGTGCCTCATATGTGCTAGGCGAGCACCCTACCAATATGGAAAGCAGGATGGAGATTCCTTGAAAAACTGGAAATGGAACCATCATTTGACCCAGCTATCCCCCTCCTTGGTCTATACCCAAAGGACAGCATACTATAGGGACACAGCCACATCAATGTTTATAGCAGCACAATTCATAATACCTAAACTGTGGAACCAACCTAGATGCCCTTCAGTAGATGAATGGATAAAAAAAATGTGGCATATATACACAATGGAATATTACTCAGCAATAAAAGAGAATAACGTCATGGCATTTGCAGGTAAATGGATGGCGCTGGAGAAGATAATGCTAAGCGAAGTTAGCTAATCCAAAAAAAACAAATGCCGAATGTTTTCTCTGATATAAGGAGGATGACTCATAGTCGGGTAGGAAGAAGGAGCATGAGGAATACATGAACTCTAGATAGGGCAGAAGGGTAGGAGGGAAAGGGAGGGGGCAGGGGATTAGCAAGGATGGTGGAATATGATGGACATCATTATCCAAAGTACATGTATGAAAACATGAATTGGTGTGAATATACTTTATGTACATCAGAGATATGAAAAATTGTGCTGTATATGTGTAATAAGAATTGTAATGCATTCTGCTATCATTTATTTTAAAAAAAATCACAAAAAAAAAAGAAAGGAATTGCAGGGAGTGTTAATGGTGTTATCTTCCAAAATGAAGAAAAAATTGTTTTCTTACAAAGAATCCTCTAATTTCTAGTGAATACCCCTGCAGGGGAGCTGTGTACACTGTAAATGTTTATTAGTTAAACCCTTATCAAGCCCGTAGTAGCAGAAGACAACAGAGCAACCCAGGGAGGAGGAGTGTGTTTGATAGGGAGGGGGGAGAATAGAAGAAAAGATGTGTGGGAGGGGAAGAGGGCACTGCTGGGAAAGTGGGAAATGCCAAGGGATGTTTTGCTTTACCCTTGTACTGGGAGCCAGGAGCCTCCAGTCCCAGGCCCCAGCCCCACTAGGCACTTCCAGGAACATGTTGCTAAAAATCATTCTGGGGCCACCTCACCAGGAGACCCCTAAGCTGAGGCCCAATTGTGCCCATGGTGTCTGCTCATAACACTTATCATCTCCAGGCCTTGCCTGTGGAAAGGATGACCATGATTACAGTATTAATCAACAGCGTAAATCATTTCCTGATCCCAAACAGAAATTCAGTGACAAAATTCTGACCTAAGTTTACGCTTTGTTTGCACCTATTTAGTTGCAGGGAGAAGACAACCTTCCTCTTTTATCCTTTCTTGTTCTTCTTGTACTCTGTGATTTCCATGGTGAGTCACTTGTTTTCTCATCACACACTGCTCACAAGATGAGGCAATGCAAGGGGTTATCTTGGTTCTTGGGCTCTTGCTTCTGGGCAGTTGGCCCTTTGTTGTCTGGAGGGGCTGATGATTTTGGGTGGATGTCTTTCTTAGTCATACTGATTAGACTTCCAGCCCTGTGGATGAAGCACATAAGCCACACTGACACGAGTTCTGCTAGGGAATCTACACATCAAACTTCTGTCTACCAACTTTAAATGTCCCTTGAAGTCTAGGAAACTGAAGATAGCCACAATGCCAGTGGACACTCTTCCACTGTTTCTCAAGAAGTCAAGAACATGGATCCGGGTGTGGTGATACACACCTGTAGTATCAACTAATCGGGAGGCTGAAGCAGGAGGATCACTAGTTCAAGGTTAGCCTCAGCAAGTAACAAGACCCTCAGCTGTGGTGTTGGAGATGTGGGTATCACTCTATAGGATATGACTGATTAAAAAATGCATCACAGCATTTTTATGGAGCAGCCTGGCTAGAAACCACACAAAGACAGCTGACCACAGCCTGCAGGTCTGCAGCTGACCTATCTTGTTTGCCCATGGCTAGCTCAGGCCCGGTTGGAGGAAGAGTGTGTTCCTGTACCCCACACTGCCACCCAGCCAAAAGGAGTCATCACTCATGGCAACCTGAGGCTATATTCAAGAACACTTATATTTATTAAAGCATGCAAACTCATCGTTGAATTGGAAAATACACAAAGAAGAAATTGTAAAACTATTAATATTTTGGAGTGTTTTTCAAAATATTTTATTATCCTTTTTTACGTAGCTAAATGACATACAATGTAGAAGATTTTTGTGTCCCATTTTTATTACATAACAAGAGTATTTTCTTAGCATTAAGAATACTTGCAATCTTAGTTTTAATGGCTGCTTAATATTCTCTCCTATGATAATTTCTTTAACCATCCCTCAATGGTTGGACATTTTTCAATATTATGAATAATACAGCAATAAACACCTCCGATCATAAACCTTTTCCTATTTCAGGCTATTTCTTTAGTAGAGAGGACTTTATGGGAGTAGATAAAGCACTCACTTTGTGCCAGGTACTTTATGTACATTTTGTAACGTAATTTTTATAACAATTATGTCAGATTTGTATCATTATTTGTATTTTACAGATAAAGGAAAGTTCAGAGGGTTGCATAGCTAGTAATTGGGAAAATTTGGATTCAGTGACAGTTAATTTAAGCCCAAAATATATTTGTTATGGTTAATTTTATGTGTCAATTTGGCTGAGCCACAGTGCTCAGATTTTTGGCCATGCTTCTGTGAGGGTGTTTTTAGATAAAATTTGTATTTGAACCAGTGTACTTTGAATAAAGCATACTGCCCTGCATAATATGAGTGGGCCTCACCTGATCAGTTGAAGGCCTGAATAGGAGGGGAGAAAAAGATGGACATCCTCTAAGCAAGAGGGAATTCTGTAGTTCAAGTCCAATTTCAAGGGATATTGAACTTGAACTATATTATAAGCTATAACCTGACAACATGTTCATATTTTGGATTTGCCAGCTTCCATAGTCAGGTGAGTCATTTTCTTAAAATAAATCTATGTATATACTTTTCATTTATTCTGGGTTTTTTTTCCTGAAGAACTCAGAGTAATATGATATTCTCTGGATAAAACATTTTCAAAGTTTTTGATAGGTATTTTCAAATTGCTTCTCAAAAGGCTTAACAGTGACTATTACATCAGTGAGGACATAAACTAGCATTCACAGAGGAGAAATGGAGAGTTGAAGCATCTGTCATCCCCTGCATTCATCTATGAAAATCCCACTTATGTACTGTGTGGAAAAGAACATTTCGGTGTTGTTTAGATTTCCATTTCTTTTTCTAACTAAAGAACTCAAATGTTTCTCTATTTTTTAACAGATAAATATTCATATACCCACCACATATACCCTTTTTCTTTTTTAAGAGTTGAATTATTTACATTTAGGTTTCTAGATTTATTTTGGTGTGTTGTGCATGTCGAGGATCTGAATTGATTTCTTCCATGATGGCTATTATACTGGCCGAATGATTTTTATTGTTGGATCCAGTGGGCTTTGGTTTTCTCATCTACAAAATGAGAGGGCTGGGCTAGAAGTGGTCCTCAACCCTTGTTGTGCTTTAGAATCACCTGGAGGCACCTTTTAAAAACCAGAGTGGCTTGGGCTTCACTCCAGAGTTTTTGTTTCAGTTGATCTGGGGTGGGAACTGGGAATTACTTTTTTTCTCTCTTTTCTGGTCTCTTAAAATTTAATGTGAGGCTAGGTTTGAGAAATCCTGAATTACATGAGTGCTGAGGTCATTACAGCTGTAAAATCCACCCTGGAGGGGCATCTGTGACATCTTTGGACCCATTGCTCTCTAGACAACAATCCCTGATCCGCTGGTGGGTTTTGGGAAATGTGAGGAAAGAAGAAGAGTCTCTTTCCCTCTTTCCCATTTTTTGTTCAGACCTTTTGGAGCTTCCTGGTCCATGAGGACACTGGCTCAGCTCACAGAGGACAGCTCTGCTTTCCTGCTAGGCCTTCCAGGTACAGAGTTCACTGATTCCTCAGACTTGGATTTCTGCAAAAACTGCCAAAAAGATATCAGTAGCAGCACAAAGCAGTGTTATGCTTCCTCTAAGAAAATCAGGCTCTGGTTGTTTTGCTGGCTGTTTTCTGGCCCACTGCCTGTCCTTACCCAGCTTTGCAATCCATGGCTGTTCCACACCCAGCATTTCTGGCAGCTCTTACACTTACTTCACTCATCTCAACTGGGATCAGTGCTGCTTGGGAGGAGCTTCTGTAGCCTGGCTGCACATTAGATTCCCCTCCAAGGACCTTTAAAAAAAGTGCTATTGCTTGGATTCTCCCTCCCATCAATTCTGAATTAGTCTGAGGTAGGGTAAAAGCATCAGTACTTTTATAATATTCCCCAGGTGAACTTAATGTGTCGCCAGATTTGAGATCCACTGCCCTGGGAGAAGATGGTAGAGACTGAAGTTGCATTTAGAGAAACAGCATTGAGGAAGAAAATTCTAGACAAATTAGTGATTTAAAAAATAAAATAAGAGTAAAGAAAAAAAAAAAGGGGGGGGGTGGGGGCGTAGAGGGCGTGGAAAAGTGATATTCAAGTGCCAGAACGATTTTAATGTAGACTTAAGTGGGAAGCATACTGAGGCTTGAGATTCATGACAACCAGGCAGAAACTGGTGGAATGAGAAACACTGGATTAGTTCAAGCAGCATCTAGGTGGACGGAAAACCTCGGAGGCTTGGGAAACTTGGAGGGAAGTTGGGCCAGCATTGGCATTTGGGAGAATAAACCCAGCAGGGACATTGTGTCAGGTGGGCAGTGATTTTCTGATTCTGGGCAGGGGTACTCAAGATAATGGCACAGTCAGTGCTCAGGGACAGGAAGAGGAGGATATAGTCTCACAAACTGAGTCAGAGGAGTGATCATGACCTGGTACCATCTGCAGGGAGGAGTGGGGCTGAGAATAGGGGCTGGCACAAGATCATCCTGGGGAACTTCTCCTTCTTGGGTTCCTCTTACTGAAAAAGTGAGTTCCATGAGGACAGATGCACACCATTTTGTTACTAAGCTTTGTATCTCCAGTATATGCCACAGTGTCTGTTGCATTAGAATAGGTTCTCAAATATTTTATAATTGGTGGTGTCTGTTTGTAGCATGGCCTATATCTGCAAGTGGCAGGGTGAGGGCTCTTGTTGGTAGAAAGCTAACATCCTCTGCACCCTGGGATACAGTGTGTGTGGGGGTAGGTCTGGGCTGATAGGTAGGGCCTATTGGTTTCTATACTGAGAGAAGGGTCTTGAAATGGGGAACACAGGACTATCTCTCTATTACTTCTAATCCTTGGGGCCTATAGACTGCCCCAAACTCTCTTCAGTCCTCTCAACTCTCAGCATCTGTTTGTGGTGTGAGGACCTGAAGATGGTTTCAGAAAGGAAATGCCTGGGGTTCCCTGTCTTGACTTTCAGAAAAAAAGTCAGCAAACCTTAAAAGGGGCATATTTTTCCTTCAAACATGCTTTACAGGCTTTCCCAGTGCTTTTGTAACTGTTTGCATCCTAGCCAAAGATGCTTCACTTCAAAGACTGCTTTTCTAATTTGGAAGAGGATTTCCTCAACTTTAGAGTAGCTGGAATGAGCTATTGCCCAGGCAACCAATAGAATCCATCATATTTAGCCTCATCCACTTTAAGCATGCCCAAGTCAATTGGCAGGGTCAGAGGGAGAAGGGCCTAAGCCTTTCTAAAGAGCTAATCTCTGCTTCCATCTGCCACTTTCCTTCAGTTCTTCAGGTAAATGCAATTTGTCACGTCTGACAGCTGGCCCTGCATTTCTTCTTTCGTCCTGTGATCTGAGACTGCTCCCTTATTAACTACACTTACTGATTCAGAGAAATGGAGTTTTCAAAAAGGCTTTCAGGGAAGTTCAGAGAAATCAATCTTTTCCATCTGCTCTTCCCAGATGGAAGGCAATGACCTCCTAACTGGTCTATGGCTTCTATTCTTACTCACTTGCAAGCCAGGCTCTTCACAGCTCAGGATGATCTTTTTAAACTATAATCACATCATGCTACTCCCCTGCTTAATTTCCTTTAGTATTTTCCCCCCTCCATCTTATCAGGATAAAATCCTTAAGAGGGAGGCTCAGGAGCCCCTGGGACCTCAGGTCTAGCTGGCTCCCCAGCTCCACTCAGTGCTCACGCCCTGCCCCACCCAGTCTACTTACTATGCTCTTTTCTGTCACTTGAATCACTGGTTAGACCATGTCATGTGGTCCTTATCAGATCCATGGATCTCAGTTCTGGAGATGCTGTCAGGAGTTCATACTTAACAGATTACCTCATGTAAAGTCGCAGATATTTCATGGAAAAATCCAACACTAACAAATATGCTTAAGTCTCTAAAATGGGAATAAAACCTAGCCTCATGTTAGATCATCTGGTACTGAGAAAGATTTGAAAAGAGAGGAAACTGGAAACCAGTGGCACAAAAGACAAGAGGGGAGTTACTAAAATAATACTGCTGTGAGATTTATTCACTTATATATGAAATGCTCTAATATTTGTTCTAGGTAGACTGTAATAAGTTAAGGGCCATTCCTAAGGCAATAACTTATATGCACAATACGGAAATATAGGTGAAAAACCAACCGATTAAATAATATGGCATACTTAAGAATGCTATTTAATTAACAACTTAAAAGAAATGGTCAGGAAAAAGAAATAAAGACCACATAGGAAATATGGAAATAAAAAGCAAGATGTTAGGTATGTTAGGTTTCTCCAGAGAAAAACAGAAGCAGAGGGAGATGGATGATAGATAGACAGACAGACAGATAAAGAAGGGTAAATTTTGGCAATTGACTCACTCAATTATAGAGATTGAAAAGTCCCATAGCATTTCATCCACAAGATACAGAGCCAGGAAAGCTGGTGGTATGATTCATTCTGGGTCTGAAGGCCCAAGAACCAGTGAGTGGAGAAGGTAGGGACACTGGGTTAAATAGCAAAGTCCAAAGACCCCAGAATCAGGAACTCTGAATCTGAAAGCTGAAGAGAATGGACGTCCCAACTGGAGAAAGCAAATTTTTCCTTCCTCCTGTTATGCTCTGGACCCACCATGGATTGGATAATGCCTGACCACATTGATGAGAGTGATTTTTACTCAGTCTACTAATTAAAATGCTAGTCTCTTCTGAAACACCCTCAGAGACACTTCCCAAAACAGTGCTTCATCAGCTATCTGGGCATTCCTTAACCTAGTCAAGTTGACACAGAAAGGTAGGTACAAATAATCATATCAATGGTGACAATAGATGTATTTATTTCCTAGAACTGACATAAGAAATGGCCACAAAAGTGGCTTAAAAGAAGAGAATATATTCATTCACAGTTGAAGTGGCCAGAAGTACAAAATCAAGGTGTCAGGCAGCATTGATTCCTTTTAGGGGCTCTGAGGACCATCATCACTTCCCTCCACTCTCCTAGCTTCTGGCAGCAATTGACTTTTCCTTGGCTTGTTGCGGTGTCATTTCAATCTCTGCCTTTGTTTATCATGAGCCTTCTTTTCTTTGTATGTCAACTCTTCTCCTTTCCTTCCTCTCCTCTTTCTCCTCCTCCTCCTCTTCCTTTTGGAACTGGGGTTTGAACCCAAGGGTGCTGAAACACAGAGCTACATCCCCAGCTCCTTTTATTTTTATTTTGAGAAGGGTTTTGCTAAGTTGCTCAGGCTGGCCTTGAATTTGCAATTCTCCTGCCTCAGTCTCCCATGTCACCCACCATACCTTGGTTGTCAACTCCTTATAAGGACATCAGTCGTTGCACTTAGGTCTATCCTAATCCAGCTTGCTTTCATTTTAACTAATTACCATCTGCAAAGACCCTCTTTCCAAATAAGATCTCATTTGAGATTCTGGAAGGACATAAATTTAAGGGGATACCATTCAACTCACTACAAATATTAGTGGACTTAACACCACTTAAAAGGTGGGGATCTGTCTGAGGTTGTAGCTCAGTGGTAGAGCGCTTGCCTAGTATGTGGGAGGCACTGTGTTCTATCCTCACCACTAAATAAAAATAAATGAATAAAATAAAGGTATTGTATCCATCTACAACTAAAAATATTTTTTAAAAGGGCAGGGATTATCAAGATTTTTTAAAATTAAGACAACTATAAATTTTTTTATAAGATGTACATTAAACATAAAGGCACAGATAAGTTAAAAGTGAAAAAATGCAAAGAAAAATCTAACATGAAAATTGGTGAGACTATAACAATATAAAAAAGTGGATTTCAAGATAAGGAATGTGACTGTGTTAGGGGACAGACAGATGCAGATGGCGGGAATATGAAGTTAAGGGAATAATGCTATAAAATGGGCCCTCTGTGCTGACCCCCATATATTCTTTTTTTTTTTTTTGTATCAGGGATTGAACCCAGAGGCTCTTAACTACTGAGCCACATCCCCAGCCATTTTTTTTTTTTATTTAGACACAGTGTCTCACTGAGTTGCTTAGAGCCTCACTAAATTGCTGCAGCTGGCTTTGAACTTGTCATCCTCCTGTGTCAGCCTCTTGAGCCACTGGGATTACACCACCATGCCTGGCCCATATGCTATGTTTTCCAAGAGGCAATTTACCTGCAGCTGTGCCAGGCTATTTCCTATTCCCCAGCAAACTGCCTGTTATCTGCAGGAGAAATGCAAACTTGAAATAATGTTGAGAAGAGAAAGGGGAAGAGTTTTGTGACCAGGTTCTGAAACTCAGGGAGATAAGAATATTTCCTCTTAACAATAAGTCTGTAGGAATGTATGATTAAGAATCCAGTTAGAACCAGTCAGCAAGGGTCAAGGTGACCTAGAGTTGCCAGGGCAGTGGGTTCTGAAAGTCTGATGTCATCCTGCTGTCAGTTAAGGGTCAAGAGGTTGGGGGTGACACAAAGTGGCAAACTGAATACTTCCCCAGTAGCAACTCCAAACTACCTCTTCACCCTGCATCTTGTAGGGAGGGGGAAGCTTCTTTTGAGATGAAGTGTTGGAGCTAAATTGTGCATTGGATCTCATTGCTGCTGAAGTTGCCTATGGGCGACTTGCTGGCTAATGTGCATCCTTACATATCTTAATGTTAGTCTTTGCTTTATACAATATAAAGTTGGTGGTTTTGTTTGGTATGATGGAGTATTTTTGTTGTTTAGTTTTGCCTTTGTAGATTGTATGCCAAGATAGTATTTTATAAGTGAAAGGCATTGGGGTTTTTCCTTTGAAGAATTTTATTTGACCTGGATTTCTTATAAAGCTATCTTTCTCTAAGGGTATCATTAGACCTTTCTACATATTCTTCATGGAGCATAATGTTGCATGTCTCCAAATTTTAATGCCTAAAGAGGTAGTTTTGCTTCCTAATTTATTATTATTATTATTATTATTATGCTCTGTCTCTGATGTTGCAGAGCTTTTTATATGTTCCTAAAACAGTTAATCCTGTGAAATAAATATTGCCCAGAACCCAGAAGAATCTCTGTGTTTTACAGTGGGAAATGCCATGTTTAATACACCAGCATTAATTTTCTAATAACTGGCTGAGCACTTTATTCTTCTGGTGAGCTTTCTGAATATTTATTTTTCTGGCTATAAATATTCTGTGTCAGTAGCATTTTTATTATTACTTCTTCACTGTAGAGCATTGACTTTTCATCTCCCTAGATGTATATTTTGAAATGATATACTTGGTAAAACACAGATGAAAATCATATAGTACATGACTCTAAAAACTCCTCTACTTGAATCTCCCACTTTAAAAATTTTAGTAATGAGTTTAGATTCATAATATTTCTCTAGACTTGCAAGGGATAAATATTGCCCACTGAAATAGCAATCTAAAAATGATACCCTCTGCTTTAAGTTATAGTAACATATGTATTTCCTATTAAGGTTACATTTAGAGTTTTAGTCTTTGTTTGTTTGTTTTCCATGTTGTGCTAAGTATCAAACCCAGAGCCTCACACATGCTAAGTCAGCACTCTGCCTCTGAGATACATCCCCAGCTCTTTTTGTTTTTATTCTGAGACAGGGTTCTCATTCAGGCTGTCTTGAACTTGAGGTCTTCCTGCCTTGGCCTCCCAAGTAGTTGGGATTACAGGTGTGCACAATATTTAGAGTTTAGAACTAAACCTATTAATTTGGTTAAGAGTATTAAAACAAACAGAACTAACAGTTTAAATCTGCAAAACATTAGTGTAGCCTTATGTTTAAAATTATCCACAACAAAAATATATGATTTTCAAGGAGTACTATATTAGAAGCACTTTCATAGGAAATAATTTCTTCCTTCCCCCTGTTGAGTATGAATCTAAAAACACATTGATACTTTGTGGCATTTGGAGTTTAGTTGGCCCCATTTAAGAGAAGACGAAACATACTGAGTAGTTTTACACAAATCTAACCTGGCTTCAATTTGTCTCCCTCACCCCTAAATGTTGAAAGGTGTCTGATTTGAATTCTTTATGTATTATTTATCTATGAATCTCTATCTTCTGTTTCTTAAAGTTTTTAAATTTGTATATACCTACTCTTTTGCTTTTGGATACATTTTCTAATTTAAAAAATCACATGAGAAATATATTTAAGAGAGAGAGAGAGAGAGAGAGAGAGAGAGAAGAAGTTGACCTGAGTGGAACTCTCTGAAAACTTTCCTGGGACCTCTCAATAAAACTGGAGTGCAGTAGAGGCATGCTGTTCCTCTCGTAGCAGACCCTAGTCTCCCTTGAGAGTGTACTCTTTCCCTTTTCCTATTCCTGTAATAAACTCATGCCTGTTACTGAGAGATGTGTCTGAAATATTTCTGACTTGATTGCAAGAATTGGGGTTTGAAGGGGTTCTTTATGCTGCCTCAGTTTCCCTGAAGGCCCCAGCTCTGTAACAACTAGAACTAAAGAGGGATATTCCATAATGATAAGACTCAACTCATCAAAAAAGACAAAAAATACTCAAAGTGTATGTGCCTAATAACAAAGAATAACAAAGCTCCAAATGTGCAAAATAAAAACAGATGGAACTGGGGGAAAAAACCAGGCAAATCTATAATTATGATTGGAAGTTTCAATATTTTTCTTTTATCAAATTATAAAAGAAATAGGCAAAAAAAATCAGTAATTATATGGAAGGTTTGAGCAACAGTATCAATCAACTTGCTCTGATTATTTTTATAAAACTAGCACTCAACAGCTGAAAAATACAGATTCTTTTCAACTGTACATGAGACATTCATTAAAATAGACGTGGGCCATAAGACAATCTTTGATATTTTTATATGAAGTTTTGATAGCTACCATTTAATAGTTTTTTATATACCTTTGCCTGAATTTCTGATGAATTATGTTTTTGTGTTCCCAGGTTTCTATTGATTCAAATCACATTAGCCATTGATTTTGAGCTCACCCCTTAGTGTATTTGTACCTCATTTCTCCTTTCTATAAAAGATTTGATAATTCCTTCATTCACTTTTGCACCTACCAAATAGTCATTGAGTGCCACAGTTTGCCAGGCACTGTTCTAATGCTGAAAATACAACAGTGAGCAAAATGTAAAAATTCTTGTTCTCGTGGAGCTAACCTGCTGATGGGAAATGTAACACTGCCCTCTCACAAGAGGATGCAGTATGCATGAAAACACTTTTACATTATAGAGTAAGACGTGAATGTGGTTAGGAAGACACTAAAATATCCCCCATATCTCCATATGCAACCCATAAGGCCTGACCCCAGACCTTATATTTCTGATTTATTTGACCTAAAGCATTATATTGAAGAAGAAGAACAAGGAAAATTCACTGTAATTTCCCATTTATCAAATGAGATCCTGAATGACCTAGGTACTGGTCAATTTTTTTCATATATATATGACAATAGAGTGTATTTTGACACTTATATATATGTATATTATACATACATGGAGTACAACCCATTCCAATCAGGATCCGATTCTTGTGGTTGTACACAATGTAGAATTTCAATGGTAATATATTCATTTATCAGCAAAGGAAAGTTATGTTCAATTCATTCTACTGTCTTTCCTATTCCATCCTCCTCCCTTCCCTTCATTCCCCTTTGTCTAAGCCAAAGATTTTCTATTCCTCCCTCTCTACCCTTCCTTGTTGTGGGTTAACATCCACATATCAGAGAGGACATTCAGCCTTTGGTTTTGGGGGATTGGCTTATTTTTCCTTAGCATATTTTCCAGCTCCACCCATTTACTGGCAAATGCCATAATTTCATTCTTCTTTATGGCTGAGTAATAGTCCATTGTGTATACATACCACATTTTCTTTATCCGTTCATCTGTTGAAGGGCACCTAGGTTGGTTCCATGGCATGGCTATTTTGAATTGAGCTGCTATAAATGTTGATGTGGCTGAATCACTTCTATGCTGATATTAAGTCTTTTGAGTATATGCTGAGGAGAGGGAAACTAGATCAAATGGTGATTCCATTCCAAATTTTCTGAGGAATTTTCAAACTGCTTTTCAGAGTAGTTACACCAATTTGCAGTCCCACCAGCAATGTAAGAGTGTACCTTTCCCCCCACATCCTCGCTAACATTTATTGTTGCTTGTATTCTTAGTAATTGCCATTCTGACTGGAGTGGGATGGAATCTCAATGTAGTTTTAATTTGTATTTATCTAATTGCTAGAGATGTTGAACATCTTTTCATATATTTGTTGATCATTTGTAATTTATCTTTTGTGAAGTGCCTGTTCAGTTCCTTTGTCCTTTTATTGATTATTTGTTTTTTTGGTGTTAAGTTTTTTGTGTTCTTTTTATATCCTGGAGATTAATGCTCTATCTGATGTGCAGGTGGCAATGATTTTCTGTAGAATCTCTCTTCACATTCTTGATTGTTTCCTTTGCTGTAAAAAAGTTTTTTAATTTGATATCATCCCACTTATTAATCCTTGATTTTCTTCTTGCACTTTAGGAGTCCTGTTGAGGAATCTGTTCCTAAGCTGACATGATGAAGATTTGGGCCTACTTTTTCATCAAGTAGGCCCAAGGTCTCTGGTCAAATCACTAGGTCCCTGATCCACTTTAAATTGAGTTTTCTGCAGGGTGAGAGATAGAGGGTTCAATTTCAAATGAAAACTACAGATCACTAAACAAAGAAATTGAAGAAGACCTTAGAAAATAGAAAGATCTCCCATGTTCTTGGGTAGGCAGAATTAATATTGTCAAAATGGCCACACTACCAAAAGCACTATACAGATTTAATGCAATTTCTATTAAAATTCCAGTGACATTCTTCATAGAAATAGAAAAGGCAATCATGAAATTCATTTGGAAAAATAAGAGACCCAGAATAGCCAAAACAATTCTTAGCAAGAAAAATTATGCAGGAGGCATCACAATACCAGACCTTAAATTATGCCGCAGTCGGGCTGCAGCAAAATAACGGGGGGTGACGAACAACTTGTGTACCTTGATAGAGCAGGAGTGGGAGCCGTTTATTGTAGGACAACAGAGGTATTTATACATTTTGCACAGATTATCTTAATTAGCATAAACTAGATACATCAGTCAACCAATAAGGAATCTCCACACTTAATGGCTCGCTGGCGTGACTTCACAAACCACTCCCTCTGGCATTTTGCCAGGCGCCATCCAGACTTGTTTACAGACTCTAACAAAATTATACTACAGAGTTCTCTGTACTTTACTATAGCTAGCTATAGTATCCTAGAGTTATCTCCAGTCAATCCATTCAAACTGGGATTGACTGATTAGGTTACAGCATCTTATCATTTCACCTCTGAATATTCCTACATTAACATAGGTACTATTTAGGGTCACTGTACATTCAAACCCTAACACATGGGAAATTGCCAGTGAGGACCAAGCCGAAAATAGAGACACCACAAAGGTCCTGTGCTGGGTACTGAGTGGAGAGCAGAAGAGAAGACAGGAATCTTTATCCTCAAAACCCCAAAATGCCACTGGAGTCTCCAATTAGACCACAATTTTGGTTAAAGCAAGGAACAAGACAATCAGGTGTTCCCTATATTCCAGCACCAACCTCAGTGCAATGTTTAAGGCATCATTTAATAGCCTCCATTCCATGTATTTAGATTTAGAAGAAAACTCCATGGAGTGTTTATGTGAGGGGGTCTTTGCAGAGAAGGCCATACTGACCTGGGCTCAAGAATACTGGGCACTGGGAGGATGAAGCCACTGTGAGAGAAACTGATGGAAAGACTGAGCAGATATGAATAGCAGGGGGAGTGGAGTACAGATAGTCTGTAAATCTCAGGAGATTTGCTGAGTAGGTGGGATGAGGACAGGCTAAATGTCATGAATAGTGGAAAGCCTCATGGCAGGGTGTCTGAGAGCAGGTTTGGGATCAGTGAAAAAATAAGTAGAGCAGATTAAGAGGAAGATTGTGGCATCAGATTTTTATTATGCAGCATTCCTGACCTGGGCCCACTCTTGTCAGCCTTGGTGAAATTTCCTGAATCAAAGTGTTCAGCCTCCTCCTCTGCACAGTCTGAGGTTTGTGTAGAGACTTCCTCATTTTGCACAAGGATAACAAAATCTTTGAGGAGTTTGGCTTTGCACCCTTAGCTCGTGCATTTTTCCTTTTTTGTTTTCAGTCTAATTAGCTAAATCTGCCTAGTTTAAGAGCACCCAATCATAGTAAACTCCAACTCATTCAAATGCGGCTTGGCATGAAATTCCTGGGCCTCTGGTTACAGCAACAGGGCTTGTGTTAGGATGTGCCAGTATAGACGGGGCATGAAACATCTGAATTGATCAGGGCTCTCAAATAGTTCTGCAGTACCCGAGTTTCAATAAGTATGAAATAATGGCAGGGTCCAACTAAAAACACTGATTGCAACAGGAGCTTTAATGAGTGTGGGGCCTCTTCTCTGCCTTTAATTTCCCAATAGCAACTGTGGATTTGGGGTGGGGCTGGGCAGGGACAAGCCTTAATTGACCCAAGACTATTGGTGTAACCCCATCTGCTTTGGTACACAGATTAACTCATGAGTGAGCAGGGGATTCTGACAAAATAAAAGTCTAGGACTTTGGTTCAGTGGTTGGGGAATACAAAACTCTCTTCTTGATTTTGTATGTGTGTGAATTCTGTGCTGGACACTGCTCCATCTTTTACTGTAACGAAGAGAGCCATCTAAAGGTGAGGCCAATGCTTGAAGGGGGTAAAATTGAAAGACTAGGGAAAAAATGGAAGGAGAATCTGATCAAATCACATGTAAAGTCTACCTTGCCTTTGGCATTTACAATCATATGAGTCAATACTTTTCCTCTAAGCTAATTTATCTTGACTTTTCCCCTTACTTATCCCCAAAAGTTATTTATCTTGGGATTTCCTTTGCTTGTCTTATAATAAGAAAATATATTTTGGTAAAAGGAGTAAAAGTTGAAGCCCCCTTTATTTCCTCACTGCTGACTCACATATATTCTCCCTGTCAATTTCCTGTGCATTTACATTATTCTATATTATAAATTACATCCTCAGGGTATATCAGAAATTACACCACAGCCTCCTCCCTCCACAGATTTTTAGCTAGTGCAAGGGTGTCATAACTCATAATTCCAATTATACCTATTTTCAATCAAGGATTTGTAATCTGTTAAAGATACAGTTCTGGGTTTACCCCAAACTTCCCTGTAAAGCAATAAAATCTTGTAAAATTCTCATGCAAAAGGGGTGGGGCTCTCATCAGACAGGATTTTCTTTTTTTTTAATCACTGAAATAAAACCACACATCTGGACCAGATAATCTGAAAAATTCTGGAACCAAGCTATCTGGAAAACTCCCAGATAAAAATCCCATCAAGCATTGATGGGGAAATAAATTCCCAGCAGAGATAAAACTATCCTTCAAAACCAGAATTGAAGTGTAAAGGGCAATATTAGAAGGTTTTAATGGTTTAATTCATAGAAGTTCCATTCACCGTTGTAAAAACATGCAACAGGAACACTCAGAGAAGGAAAACTGAGTTTTTCGTTGTTCTTATTTTAGTGAGAAAGTTGCTGTTCAAAAGTTGCAGGTGCACCTCTGTTTTAGTTGAGATAAGTCACCTTGGAAAGAAGCATTTGAACACTCTTTTTAAATTATTCAGTTACAAATTACACTGGGTAAAGAGCGAAACCTTCTTTTTAACTTGATAGGTGATGCCCCTGAAGGAATCTAGGATGCTTTATTCAGATAATCCACTATCATATAATAAGTGCCTTTAGAATTCTTTTGTATAATCACAGACCTGTACCACCATCACTACTATCTAATTACATAATATTTTCACTTCTCCACAAAGAACCCACTACCTGTTGGTGGTCACTCCTTACATGAGCACCAGCCAACCACCAATCTGCTTTTCTGGACATTCCTTATAAATGAGATCCATAAAATGTATGGTCTTCCATTCTCTATCTTTTTTCACTTTTTAAGTGTATTCAAGGTTGTATGTAGCATGTATCAGGACTTCATTCCTATTTTTGGTAATCATCTCTTCACTTTTATACATAGTTTTATTAACTAAGTATGAATACCTAAACAAGATAATTTCCTTTTGTCTCTTTTTATAATTGTGGTAAAATAACCATAAGACAAATTTATCATTCTGATCCTTTTAAAGTGCATAATTCAGTGGTATTAAGTTCATTGGTATTGTTTTGCATTCCATTGCCACTATCCATATCTAGAACCTTTTTACCACCTTTAATGAAACTCTGTGTCCTGTTAACAACAATGACTTTCCATTCTCCCTTCCTCCTATCCTCTGCCACCCACCTTTCTAGTTACTTCATTAAAGTGTTTTTGTTTGTTTGTTTTGTTTTGCTTTGCTTTTGATACCAGGATTGAACCCAGGGGCAGATAACCACTGAGCCACATCCCCAGCCATTTTTATTTATTATTTTGAGACAAGGTCTTGCTAAATTTCTTAGGGCTTCACTAAGGTGCTGACGCTGGCTTTGAACTTGCAGTCTTCCTTCCTTAGTCTTCTGAGCCTCTGGGCATACAGGTGTGAGCCACCCAATCTTTCATTTAAGTGAAATCATACAATGTTTGTCCTAATCTTTCATTTAAGTGAAATCATACAATGTTTGTCCGTTTGTGGTTGGCTTATTTCATTTAGCATAATGTCTTCAAGTTTCATCCATGTTGTAGAACACGTCAGAATTTCCCATTGTAGGGTATATACTACATTTTGTTTATACTTTCCTTTGTTGGTGAACATTTGGGCTGCTTCCACTTTGGGGCTGTGGTGAAGAGTGGTATTCTGTAAAAACACTGGTATCTGTTGAGTCCCTGTTTGCAATTTTCTTGGGCCTATGTCTATTGATAAAATTTCTGGATCATATGGCACATTCTCACTTAATTTTTTGAGGAACCATCAAACTTTTCCAAAGCTGCCTTTCTCTGAGGCACAAAAGCTTTTAAATTTTGCTAAGTCTTATTGGTCTATTCTCTTTTTTTTCTTTTTAGTTGTAGATGGACAAATACCTTTATTTTGTTTATTTATTTTTATGGTGCTGAGGATCAAACCCAGGGCCCCACATATGCTAAGGCAAGCGCTCTATCACTAAGCCGCAACCTCAGCCCTATTATTTGTCTAGTCTTTCTCTTATTGTCTGTGTTTTTGGTGTCATTTCCAACAAATCATTGTCAGATACAATGTCATGATTTCTCTATGTTTTAGTCTAAGTGTTTTATAATTTGAAACCTTAGGTCTCTGATCCACTTTTATTTGATTTTTGCAAATAGTGGTAAGCAAGGATCCAACTCTATTCTTTTGCATGTGGATATTCAGTTTCCCCAGTACAATTTATGGAAAAGATTGCCTTATCCCCATTGAGTGATCTTAGAACTCTTATTGAAAATGGTTTGACCATATATGTGAGGTTTTATTTCTGGTCTTTCGATTCTGTCCCACTGGTCTGTATATCTGTCTTCATGCCAGTGCCACAGAGTTTGGATTATTACTGTAGCTATGTAGCAAAATTTGAAATCAGGTAGTTTGAATCATTCAATTTTATTATTTTTAGAGATTGTATTAGCTATTTAGGGATCTAGGAGGTTCCCTATGAATTTTAGGAGAGTTATCTATTACTGCAAAAAATGTGTTGGGGATTTTGAATCATAGATTGCTTGGGTTATCTGTACAATGTTTAATAGGAGTGGTGAAACAGGCATCCTTGTCTGATTCCTGATTTAAGAAGAAATGCTTTCAGTCTCTAGTCACTGAATACGACTCCATGTGTTATACTAATAAAACATAAATGTTGAAGGAATTTCTATTCCTATTTTTTTGAGTGTTTTTTAAATCATGGAAGAATGTGGAACTGTGTCAAATGACTGAGATAATCATTTGGGGTTTTTCCCTTTGTTTTGTTTTGTTATTGCATTGGTTCATTTTTGTTTGCTGAAATCATCCTTGCATTCCAGGAATAAATCCCACTTGGTCATGATGAGTAATTTTTTTAAAAACAGAAGAATTTGAGTTTTTTTTTTTTAATTGTTCTATCCTTACTCATAAGGGATACCAATCTGTACATTTTTGTCTGGCTCTTGTGGTCTCCTAGAATGAATTGGGAAGAGTTTCCTCCTCTTCATTTGTTTTTGAAAATCTTGTAAAGGATTGGTGTTAATTATTCTTTAAATGTTTTATAGAAATCAGTAGGGAAGCTATCTAGTCCAGGAATTTTCTTTGTTGCGAGATTTGTGATTATGAATTCAGTCTTAATAGTTATAGGTCTATTCAGATTTTTCTTATTTCTTCATAATTCGGTCTAGGTTTTGTGTTTGTGGGAATTTTTCTGTTTCATCTAGATTACTCAGTTTGTTGGTACATAATTGTCCATAGTTTTCTCCTATAATCTTTCATTTCTGATTTGAGTGATTTGAGTCTTCCTTTTTTCTTAGTCAATCTAGGTGAAGGTTTGTCAATTTTTTTGATATCTTCAAAGAGGATTAGGTCTGGAGATTGAGGTACCATCTACAGAAGAAAAATTATAGTAATAATGATGACTGCAGGGACCATTTATTGAATCTTTTACCTGGAACTGTGTATATACAACATGTGCATTAATTCATGTCCTACATTTTTTAGATGCACATTATGGCCCTCATTTTCTCACTGAGAAAACGAAGGCTCAGAAATGGCATGTGGTCTGCCCAGCTACCCAGCCAGCAAGACAGAGCAAGGACTTAAAAACAGATTTTCTGATTTCAAATTCCAGCCTCTTATAGGAAGAAGGTGCAACCAATAGGATTTTCCTTCTGTCACCAGTGTTCTCAGGCTCAGCCTTGCATATCACTTAGGCATTATGTGCTAAAATTCAAAGTAGGGGAAAAAACCTGACCATCCCCTCAGTGTGTGAGATGTGTGGGATTTGGGGGCTGGTCAGAGGAAAGATGTGACCACTTGGTGGCAGTAGCATGCACAGGCTTTATTCAGGCAGTGCTTTGACAGGTCTGCCTGTTGGGGAAATCCCTGACAACGTGAAACTCTCTGGGAGAGGCAACAGTGCAGGGGACACCATCCAGAAGAGGAGGAAGGTACAGAAGATCTCATGGAAGGGGCTTACATGTCTAGGTGATGTGGAGGTGCAGCCTAGCAGAGTCTCTGGGTTAGAGAGCTCAGAAGGACTGCTTGGGATCTTCATAGTAACGGGGTGGGTCTTATTTATGCCGGTAGATGTTGGGTGAAGCTTCCTGAGGTAGGTGAAGCTGACAGACCCTAAATGGCTAGAAGGCTCTATATGGACTGTGTTTGAATCATTGACATGTAAACATTTTAGTTTAGTTCCAGTGGACTTTCGAGCTCACGGGTCTAAGCCTGTGTGAAGAAGTGTCTTTGGCTCATTTGTATTACACTCAGGGAACTTGAATCCCCAGGAGAGGATAAGGCCAACATAATAGGCCACAGAAACTCATCCACGGTTGAATCAGCCCTGTCATCCAGGGGTCCTTAGGAAAGGAAATATGTATCCTCCAGAGACCACTAAAAATGCAGAAATTACACAATTCTGAATAAAAATGCCAAGAAATTTAAGCAATAACTTTTAGTCAGAGTCTTGCCAGTAAAAAGTAAACAAACAGTGTCATTGATTAGGAGATTATTTTTCTCTCTCCCAGTGCATTTGCTTGATGGAACTTTATGACTGGCCAACTCTTTTTTTTCCCCTTTATTTTTTGAGATGCCAAAGATTGAACCCAGGGCATCATGCATGCTGGGAGAGCCCTCTACCACTGAGATACAGTGCCAGCCCACAAAAGGCCAACATTCTATCTCTGCATGTACAAGGGAACTCATAATAAATAATCATAGCAGCTGACACGTACTCATCCTTACTCTGTGCTAGGTGCTATGCTTCTTAGAGTGGGATCTGTGGGTTGGTGCTGAAACTATTTTTAAATGGTTCATGATTATAAGTGCACAGGTTTAGAATAAGCATTTAAACATTTTTCTTAGCAATTTGATATTGCTGCAACCTCCAAGGGTGTGATAATCGCTCGGGTATTTTATTTATTTTTTTATCCTTAAAAAAAATCTGACCAAGTTTGAAAAATAACAGTAAACAAAAATTTGACATTAAGGTCAGAATAGTTTGAGAAGTTCTGTTCTATGATGTTATTTCCATTTTACCAACAAGGAAACAGAGGTACAAAGAGATGAAATACTTGTCCCAGGTTACAAAATTAAGAAGTAAATGCTGGGATTTGGATCTTGGTGATCAGACTTCATGATCTGATGTCAGGGACCATGCCATAAGCCCTCAGATGCTGTCTGTCACCCCATTCATAGACATTTGGCCTCTGGTTGTGGTTGTAGCAGCTTTTAGCAGAGACCTCCATCTAATGACTCCTAGATAGACAGGGGCAGCTGACCCAGTCCTGGCACCAAGGTGGAAGACTGGGGCATAGGTATTTGTGTTAATAATCACTTGTGTCCTGAAAGCCAGGGGTTCTGAGCCACAGAAATGAGAGTTTCAGCACAATGCACTAATTACCATGGTTTCACAGCTGTGATCAATTCACATTTTCTCACTTTGTGCTCAGGCCTGGTCTGTGGGGACTAATGTGAAGAGGTGTAAAAATAAGTTCTGTTTCCAGCCAGATTAATTACAGGTCCTGCTAAGGCCCCAGTGTAGATTGCCTGGGATGCAAGATTGATGGGCTTAGCCGCAGGTCCAGCTGAAGGCAGGCCACACTGGCTGACCCAAGGCTGCTGAAGGACTTGCAACTGAAGCCAGAGAGGCAGCCCGACCTGCCCAGCACCCAGCCTTGGCTCATACTGCAGTGTCCTCTTGATAGCTGCCCCTTCCTTTCCCACCATCCGGCTCAGAGATGTGCTGTAAAATGACTATGATAGGATGCAGGATGTAGGAGATGTTCAACAAAAGGTAATCATAATGTTGTTGATAGTGTTCTTTATTTTTAGTTATTAATATTTTACACATTTGCCTCCTGTTAAAACCTGAGTTCTTTGAGAGCAGGGACTTTTCTTATTTCTTTCCTCATGGGGTTCTAACATTAGGCTAGGCACTCTATAGATGCTTAGTAAATGCTTTCTGAATGAATAAGTTGGTTGATTTAATTGGCTCCTATTAGCATTGTTTCCTCCTTATCACTAATCCATTTTACTTGTTACTGGTGTCCTTCACCATAATATTCATCTCCTGTGAATGAATAGTTCTCAGGTGGGCTTGTTCTGCTGTTCTGAGAATGTAGCTTCAAGTCCTCTTGTGAAGAAAACCATCTTTCGGTATAGCGATGCCCATTCCTACCATGCTTATTCATTCACACAATTCAGTCAGTAATCACAAAGAAGCTATTTGGATTAGGCACTGGGTTAGTAACTGGGGCTACAGCTGAGAAGGACATAGGCCCTGTGTTCAGGTTGTGTTCTGACTGGAGTGAGGGAAGTGACCCAAACCCAGGCTTGAGAGTTTGGGGGAGAGGCCAAAGCAAAGATGCGCACACACCACTGGATGAACTGGAGGAGGTGAGGGAAGAGGTGGAGGAGGGCAGGAGCCAGAACATAACGTCTGGTAAGGAATTTGAACTGCTGGGACAAAGGAAAAGCCTGGATTTGCAGGGGTTGGGATAGGGATCACGGAGTGGGAAGCATGCAGAGAAGTTGAGAGGTAGACACCATCAGATCTGCACTGTAGACAGCTTTCATTGCAAAATGGGGGAGGGACTGAAAGGAGGAATCCTGGAGGTCATACACAAATTTTGAAGGGTCAGATTTTGGTGAACTGGGTTTACTTAAACAGAAAGATTGAAAACCTGGCATCCTCTTTGTTTCTATGGTCAGAATTATAACAGGTTCATTTGAACTGTACAAACAGTTGCACAAACCCTGATCTACAAACTGCTTAAATTATGTATGTCAATACTCCAATATGGCACTGTGTATTTCATAATGTGGTGAAGAAAGGAGGCATTATGGGCGACACACACACATACACAACACACACACGCACACGTGTGTGTGTGTGTGTGTGTGTTTAAAGGAGGTCTCTTTTTATGCAGTAGAATAAGACAGTGGATTTGCTGCTTTCAGTTAGCCAAAGAAGCAGACCAGAGTGGGAGCAGTGGTGAAAAGGTGATCAAGCTAGTGAAATATTGAACACTGGAGCTTTCTGAGAGTCAGATGTCTGTGAGACAAAGGGCAATGGCTAACAGAACTCCTGGAACCGAGAAGGCACTGTGGACATCTGCATCTGTGTTAGGGCAGAGCAGAAGTCTGTGTGCATGCCTTGGATGCATGATTTCCCAAGCTGCTAAATGAATTATGAAGTTAAGAAACAACACCTCTGAGAAATAGCTCAAGAGATTTGTTCATTTTGCCTGGAGATAGCAGAGGCACAGGTGGTGGGGCAGGGGGCAGCTGGGGCATGTTTATAGCCTTCTGTGTGAAGAGAGAGATTATGGGTGACTGTGACTGATGTAAATCAGGTTTTCTGTTCCTGCTGACAAGAGGGGATCAACATACTAAAATACAATTGTTGGAATGAATGATTTTATTTTCCAAAACGGAAGGTGTTGCTAGGAACTTGAGGTGGGGGTGGGGATCCTTCAGGGACATCCCAAGGAAAAAACAGGGATGTTGAGACTCACTTTTGAAGAACAGGGATCCCTCTCCCTGATGGGATGTGTAGTGGGATCTGGCAGGAGTAGTGACCACAGAACCTATTCCTGGGCTCTGAGAGGTCAGAATGAACCAGACCACCTTGCAACAACATTGCCTTTCTAGAAGCTCCAGGAAAACAGTAGCCCCAGGCAGACAGAGGGCCTCAGATTGGAGGTTTGGTCCAATTGAGAATCCAAACTACTAACAAGAGGAGCTAAGATGTGCCAAGGACTAACTTTCTGCCAAGCACTGAGCATCTGCCCTGCCTTATTTCATTAATTCCTGACAACAACCTTGTGGTAAATACTAGTAATCATTTTACATGTGAAGAAACTGAGACTTAGATAAGGAAAGTAGCTTATTCAATCCTACTAAGGTAAACATATATGGGGATTTTGTAACCCTCAGCTCGAGTCTCCTCCCAGGCTTGGGCAGCTCTGGTATGAGTGCTAATCATGTTTCCCACCTTTCCCCGGTCTAGGGGGCAGACGAGCAACCAGTCTGGATAAGCAAACTCTCCTCCCTGGGCTTCTAGAGAGAGAGAGAGATCCATGGGGAAAATGGTGGGAGAGGATTCACTCCAGCAGCAGCTCCAGGATAAGATGACATTGGGGCCATCCTGGCTCCTGTCCTACCTGATTCCAGAGCCACTATCCAGCATCCGTCTAATAAATTTTGTTTGGGTTAAAGTTAACCAGAATTGGTTTCTGTCACTTGTGACCATTGAACCCTGACTGACACAATCACAGGCTGGCAAGCAGAGGTCTTGGATTCCGGCAGCTGGCCCCACAGCTTGCCCTCTTAACAGCCCCAGGCGGTCTCAGGGGCAGTGACTGCTGTAGAGCCACTCTTGTGGAAACTTCACCATGGAAGGAAGGACTGAAAGAGCTGAGGAGGCACTGAAAGTTGGCCGATGAGAGCCACTGCAGCTCTTCCCAATGAAGTGCACCAAGAGCAAAGAATCCTAGTTTCCAAGTGACGTGCTCACCATTCCAGCTGTATTTATATCTTCTGAGTGAAGCACAGAGGGGTAGACTTGGTCCTACCTCTTGATGGCTGTGGCGTGCTCAAGTAAACAGTTTTCCTCCTAGCATGGTCCCTGGAAGCCATACCCCATGGTCCACCCTTTCCCAGGACTTGACTCTGATTTTCTCTCTGTACAGCCCCCTTTGGCTTCTATGCTCTCTCCCTCCTGCTCTTAGAAGGGCCTGATACTGATCAGGTAAGTTGTGAGGTGGTGCAGCTCCCTGCTCAGCAGCTTCTTCTCCGTCATTCATCCTGGAATAGTTCCCAGGTAAGGGAATGCAAAGTTTCATGAACAGGTGAGAGAGCACATGGCTACAGTCGGGGGCTGCAGCCACACCTGTGTGGAGGCTGGCCTGTGCTCTGCTCACAATGGCTGCCTCCAAGCAATTATTCTCCGCTTACATTGGCTTCTTTGATTCCTTTGAGATAGTTCTGCCCAATTGGGCAGATCTGCTGTACATCAAGCCAATTTGGTCAGGAAAATGTCAGCCTGATCATTTCCAATCTGGTATGCTTCCTTACTCAATGTGAGATTCTTCCATCTGACTGAATTTTTTCCTATTTTTTCTGGCTTATTACACAGTTCTTTGGCCTATTTCTTGGGTACCAGACCTCCTGTAGTCCTGCATTCAGTGTCCCAGGAAGCCAGCAAAAAGAAGATAGGGGGGAAAAAAAAAGCAAAGAATGTGTGTGATTTTTGTGAACTCATTCAGCAATGTGGAAGACATTAGTTTTCAGTTACTTTAAACTTGAAAAGCAAAATAAATACTAATGGTCCGAAGCAATCAATTTATTAATCCTATGATGCCTTTTCATTTGATACACAGCAGAATTGATTATATTTTGTTTTTTTTTGAATAAATGAAAAATACACATGGTTCACAAACCAATAATTATAAAAACTTATACAGAGACAATTTTCCTTTCCAACTTTACTTCTCATCTGTCCTGCTCTGTAAATAATCACAATTTGAATGTTTTTCGATGACCAAAGCCTTTCAAACCAATATGTTGTCTTCCCCTAAGCTTAGTTTTAACCCACAGATTCAAACAAAGAAACTATTTTCTCACATTAGCTTTTGAGATGAATCCTGCCTTAAAAATAACGGAAAGTGTATGATAAGTCACTGAGGCCGTGTTGCCATCTTTAAAGTTCTTGTCTCTGGTGGTTTTTCTCTTTGTTTTGTTTTTGTTTTTCAGCCAGACTCCCCTTCGACTTCAGATGGCCTACTTAGTATTGTGTCTCAAAATCCCAGAGAGATTTGTTGAGTATCAATTTGAATCTTAAGGCCCACCTAATCAATGATAAATACATGTAAAAACATATTCCCAATGTCAATCAAGTGTTAAAAGCACCAAGAAGAAGCATCAAGAAGAATCCCTGGCTAGTCATGCTTTCTCTCCCAATTGATTGTGGGGTGTTTTTTTTTTTTGTTTGTTTGTTGTTGTTGTTGTGGATGTTGTTTTTTTGGTACCAGGAATTGAACCTAGTGGTGCTTAACCACTGAGCAACATCCTCAGCCCTATTTATTTATTTTTGATTGTTTAGAGACAGAGTCTTGCTAACTTGCTTAGGATCTCACTTGTTGCTGAGGCTGGCTTTGAACTCATGATCTTCCTGCCTCAGCCTCCGGAGCTGCTGGGATTACAGGCTTATAGACATGAGCCACTGCCTGATTGTGTTCTTTTAGACTAAAATCAGGGAAATGGCAGGGGGTAATGGTGCTCTTTGGGAAAAGCCTGCAACTCAAATCAACAACTGTGCACCAAGCAAAACGACATGTCAGGTCCTGAGAAGAGAAAAATAGTTTTAAGGTTATTATAAACCTTGGTGCTTTGGCTCAGGGTAACATCTGGAAGAGAAGGGAGAGAGAGAATATTCTGGAACAAGAGCAATAGGAAGAACAGTTTTAAATTCTGGCTGCTCATTAGAATCACCTAGGGGAGATTTTAAAAACTAATGGTCTCTGAGCTTCACATCCTAGAGATTCTGGATTCTGATTTAGTTGACCTGGAGTGAAGCCCAGGTATGACTCTGTTTTAATATTGTTTCTAGGTGATTCTACTGTGTAGCCTGGTAATGAACTCTAAGACTGTTAGAGTTTAAAATATTTACATTGAATTGCATTGAGGTGCAAAAGCACAGGATTACAACTTGTATACCGTAGGCTTTACATTGTAACATCAGTTTACTCTCAGAATAAACTGAACAATAACAATGGGTCTCCCCTGAGGGATCTGGATAAAGACATCTACTGAAGATGTGAGTGTGACTACATAGCCTACTAAAATAAGCAGTGCAGAGCCCAGACCTCTGACAGTTTGGCCAGTATAATTTAGATAGTTCTACATTTGTGGCTATTCTCCTCTGATTCTCTCCCTGTTCTTCTCTGTAAAGTGATCATTAACTTCTCTTTCCGGCTCAGAACACATCTATCCAGAGCTTTCAGCAGTTTAGAGAAGACACTACTTCCCAACTTGATCTCAAGGTTATGTTATGCTTGGAGAGTCACAATGAGGAGAAAGAGGATAACTTTTTAAATCCAATGTTTCCTAAACTCATTTGACCACAGAACATTTCTGTGTTTACAGGAGTGAATAAATATTTATTGTTGATTTAAGCCACTGTCTTTTAGGTTTATTTGGAAATATGTAACTAATACACTTAAGAGATTTTACTTTTGGGTCTCAGTTTCCTTATCTGTAAAGTGGATATTACTGTGCCATCTGACAATGTCAGGAAAACAGTATTCTAAAGTATAGACAATAATAGGTGGGTGGGTTCTGATTCCCAGCAACACACACCACACACACACACACACACACACACACACACACACACTCATGGTGGGTTCTTTAAAGGCTTGCTTTTTTATATCTCTCAAGAGTCTCTTTTGGGGCTTTTTGCCAACGGTCTCTCCCTGCTACGTTCATCCTACAGACAAGCCTGGGGCCTGACCACTTGCATATATCATGTGCTTGAGAGCTGGAACACCCTGGTTGGTATGCCAGGCCTTGAGGCTCTTGTCTTGCCAGGTAAATGTAGGTGGAGATCTCAGGTGATAGAGATGTCTTAGTGCTTCAGGGGACTTACTACTCAAAAATCCTATAGTTCCCACTTTTTTTGTCATTTAATTATTTTAATCATGGTATCGAAATTTGTATATTGAAAATGTGCAAACAGATATAAAAAAACATTGAGAACTACCGCTATAGATTAAACTTTCAACAAAAAGAAAGAGATCATACCCATGGGACACAGCACTGAAGGAAATCTTTTAGGTTGACACTGAGGTTTAATTGCCAAAGAATCTGGTCTAAATCCAACAAATTCTATCATAAGCAAGTCTGTGTGCTGTTTGTCCACAATTGTATCCTCTGAAATAAAGATATATTTTCAGTGTTACCTATTCTGATCTTTGAAATCAGGATTAGCACTACTTAATTTTCTTCTTCTCCTCTCTTCCTCCTCCTCCTCCTCATCCTCATCCTTCTTTTTAAAGGAGGAAAGAAAGATTTATTTTGGGTGAAGTTTTCAAAGTTTCAGTTCACGGTAGCTTTGTCCCCTTGCTTCAGGTCTTTGGCAGGGCAGAACATCATGGTGGAAAGGATGTGGTAGATTAGACCTGCTGACTTCAGGGCTGCAGTTGTAGCTCAGTGGTAGAGCACTTATCTAGCACAGGTTAGGTACTGGGTTTGATCCTCAGCACCACATTAAAGAAATAAAATAAAGGTACTGTGTCCATCTACAACTAAAATTAAACAAAGAATCAATTCATGAGGAACAGGGAGGGAGGGAGAGGGGGAAGAGAGAGAGAGAAAGAGAGCGAGAGAGAGAGAGAGAGAGAGAGAGAGAGAGAGAGAGAGGAACACGCACTTTTCAAAAACATTTTCCCAGGGCCTACTTCTTCCAACTAGGCCTTACTTCCTGAAGTTTCCAACACCTCCTGATAGAAGCGCCACCAACTTGGGATCATGTCTTCAACACATGAAACTTTTGGAGACATTCCTGATCCAAACTAAGATTTTCTTAACTAAGAATAGATTTTAAATTCTATCAAAATGCTTCCCTAGCATCTATGATAATACTTGTATTTTTCTATTTATGTAAATCAATGGAGTATCTTTCCTACTAGTGACCCATCTTTGCATTCTTAGCATAAAGTCCACTTGGGCACTTTTTGAAAAACTCTCAAGTCTCTCCATTTTTCTCTGTCCTCAAGGCTGCCACCCTCGGCCAGGTCATCATTATTTCTTGCCTGAACTATTACAACAGCTTTCTGCTTGGTCTTCAGTTTCTAGAATTATCCCCTCTGCCTGAAATTGTGCCATAATGTTGAAGTTAGAGTAATTTTCCTAAAGTTTAAGTTGAGTCATGCTACTTCTCTGTTCCAAAATATTTATGATAATTTATAAGACATTGCAAAACCTCATGTCTATTTACCACTTCTGTCCTACCTCCTCACAATATCTATTTACAGTCCCAAATGTGCTAATATCTTTCCAGTGTCTTGAGCTTTGCACATAATTTTCCCTTTGCTTTAGGTCACGTCACATCTGAAATACCAACAAAACACCACCACCATGAAAACAAACAAACAAACAAACTCATAACTCTCTCACCCCAGATTGGCTGTGGCTGCATAAAATCTCATCATTACCAACTGGAAATAGCCCAGAGTTTAATAGATATTTTCTGCTGTTAAATTGCAGATAATTGGCATGGGATCAGTAGGAGAGGTTTGGGGAGTTGCACAGAAATTTGGTGTTGAGGCATTGAAGACCTTACGATCTGTGTCATTTTTCAACCCATTCTAATGAATTGGGGCTGTGTGACAAAAGCAGGTAGAAGTGGAGGAAAAAGACCTGATTAGAAATCTGGAATCCAAGAGTGAACCCATGGACTACCACCTAGCTTGGACTCTTCTTCTGAGCTCCAGACCCAGATAGCCAGTTACCAACTGGATATCTCCACCTGCATGTCCTACAGGTACCTCAGACTCCCCATACCCATAAGAAGACTCGCCATGGGCTCTCCCAAGACTTATCCTCTGGTATTTCCTATCCCTATGAATTAAATTGGGACATAAACCACCTAGAGCCAGAAACCTAGATGCTACCCTATGCTTACCTCTAAACCTCAGACACAGGTTACTGAATCCTGTACTTCCCACATGTTAATTCTCTTCCCGCTCATCTTTCCCTTTCCATATGCACCACTTCTGCCTTGATTCTGATGATCAACATCACCTACCTATACCACCACTATCTGAGTTTCCCAAGAGTGTCTCAGCTTCCAGTGAACCTTTAACTGTATGCTCCCATAATGATCTTTGGAAAGTGCAAAACTTTCCTGATTAAAATCCCTCCATGACTTCTGTAGTATGTAAGAGTGAGTCCCAAATTCTTGCCATCACAGAGGAATCCTGACACTGGGCTCTGCTCTCCTCAACTCTCTCACCTTTGTCCTGTATTCTACTTACACCCACAATCTGGCTGTGATAAGCTCCATGCTCCTGTACCATTTATGCATCAGGCAACAAGGTGCCCCATCCCAAGTGCCTATCTCATACCACCCTTTCCAGGCAGAGGCCTCAAAAGTTCTCTCTCACCAGGTGTTCCACCCACCCACAAAGGCACCTTAAAGTCTTAAAAGATCTCCTAAGACTCAGTTCAAACGAAGTCTTACAAAAACCTTTTCTGATCACCACTACGTCTTTTCCTCTTTGGATAAGTATTTTTATTTGGTGGGTGTTCCCTATTTTAGCATTGACTGGCTGACTGGGGTAGGAGTGTGGGGGATAGGGTTGAGCCTGTAGGTAACAATATGAAAACTCTGCAGAAATCACCAGTGGAAGGGAGTCTGATTTAGGATTAACTCTACTTTGAATTTGGCACCAACACTTTGGCCCTTGGCCTACACAGAACTGGAGCAAAGCAGGAGATGAGACTGTTGGCTGAAATAAATCAGTCTGAAGGTGGTAGACATGGTCTGGAATCTTCCAACCTTAGTGCTTTTTGCTTTAGTGTTTTGGGCAATCTCATTGAGAATGTGAATGTGTGTGTGGGGTGGCTATAGAGAGAAAGAGACAGACTTCTGAGCTAAAGGAGGGGAGAGAAGAAGAGCAGATGCTCTGGGTGGGAAGAGGAAAGGAGCTATCAAAACTCTTTACCAGCCTTCTTGACATTAGGGTTTACCCCTCCTGGAACCACCATTCTAGAATCCTACTTCCAGATTGCTTAGGAAAGCACAGGAGTGAAGGTGGGGCTGGGGGTGGGGTACACCCACACTTCCTGCCTCCAGCCATTTACCCAAGACACAGTGACCACAGATCCATTTCCCTGCCACAGACACCCTATCTTGCCCACAAATGGGAGAAATTGAACATAAAAAATAAACCCTGCATGCAGCCAAATCCCACCGCAGACTGGGAGGGAGTCCAGGGAAGCCACAGCTGGGTGCGCTTGCTCATTTTGTTCCCTGGGATTTGCTCCTATAGCGCCAGGGGTGCTTTCCAAGAGACCACATTTTGATTGAACCAATTCAAAAAGGAGTTAACTTCTCCTGAAGAGTTTCACATAATTGGAAACATGCATTCTGGCAAAGACAGATGGAGAAATTCTTGGTACAACTCCAGCAAAAGGCCAATCTATCAAGCGTGGTGGGACTGACAAAGGCTGCTTCACTGGAGCCTAGGAATTGAAACAGGAGGACGCATCATCCCTGGCCCCACCTGTGGGTGCACAGGTAGCCTGAGTAGCACTGGAGGGAAAGGAAGGAGAGAGATTTATAAATAAAAGGAGCAGGAAGGACCAACAAAATAGAATCATTTTCCTTGAAGCCATAACAAGCTTTTTTTCCAGTGAGAAATGCAACTCAGACAGGTGTCATGTCAACTAACAGCTTAGCATCATGCTCAGGTGTCTGGATGATAAATGTTTGGTCCACAGTGTGTGTGGTGGGGGACAGAAGATGCGTTCTTTCTGCCACTTTCCATTGCATTTCTTAGCTCCCGGAAACCTAGATAGAGCTGTCATAGTGGTCATAAAAATTATTTATAAAATATGCCTAGCATAGTTTCTGGCACTCTATGTTTAAAGGACAACCTTGCAAGTAACTTTTGATGGCTTGAATTCCTCCTAATATTGATAAATCTTGTTGGCTAACTAATGAAGGGAGAGGAGACACCATCAGATCAAACATTCAAGGTCCCTGGGCCATTTTGTTCAGTAACCTCTGTGACCCTCAGCTGGTCTGGGGCTCTCAGTGGGGACATCTGGGTGTGCTGCCTGGGATGCTCCCTTGATGTTCTGCTTGGCCTGCTCTTCCAGGCTCCTGACCTCATCCTCAGAGCTCTGGCTGAGTCTCCCCAGGTCCCCATCTCTGTCCTCTGACCCTAACTAGACTGCTCCCTGTTTCCAAAGACTTGGGTGTTTTTATTCACTGCTTTCTTTGACTCCTCCCTTCCCCTGGATTTGCAAAAAGCTTCTAGGAATTATTATGATGACTCAATTTCTGTTGAAACAGAAAGTTCTCCAGTAGCAGCCTGCTGTTTGCAGCACAACTTCATTCCCAAATTTGAGAGAGTTTTTATAGTGGTGAAGAGAAAGGCTTTGGGACTCTCAGGCTTGAAGATCTAATTGTGGCTCAGTCACTCACTGGCTAAATGACTTTGGACAAGTGACTTAACTTTGAACTTTAGTTTCTTCAACTCTAAAGTAAGAACAACAACAACAACACAAAACCAACCTCATAGTATTATCATGAAGATTTAATTAGGATCTAGCATTGGGAAATGTTTAGTAAATGGTCGTCATGATAAAAAGGGACATTCATATCTATATACATATAGATATCCTATAGGCATGTCTATAACTATATCCTCCATTCATCCTCCAATGCTTGTCTTTATCCCTGGTCATAGAAGGTTAGAAAACACTTAAAAATCCTGTTATTCTGTGGGTACCTGGCTTCTAATGCTGGAACAGCTTCTACCTAGCTGAATGACCCTCATGTAGCTGGTTCTCTGGGTATTTCCATAAGGTTTGTGCTTAAAATAGTCATTCATGAGAAACTGAGAGAGAAAGAGAGCACTGTGCTGGGGGAGGCAGGTATCTGGAAGCTCTATGAGTTTCACACATGTCAAGAATGAATGATGGGATCATTACAGAAAACAGTATGGAGGCTCCCCACAAAGTACAAATAGAACTACCCTGTGATATAGCAATCCCACTACTGAGCGTATATCCAAAGGAAAGGAAGTCAGTATATCAATGAGATATCTGCACTCCCATGTTTATTGTGGCAATATTTGCAGTAACCAAGATATGAAATAAGCCTATGTATCCTTCACTGGATGAATGGGTAAAGAAAATGTGGTAAATATTATATACATAATGAAATATTATTGAACCATAAAAAGGAATATCATCCTGTTATTTGGAGCAACTTGGATGGAACTGGAGGACATTATGTTAAGTAAAATATATCAGGCACAGAAAGACAGATTCTGCATGTTCTCACTTCTATGTGGAAGCTTAAACACTTGATCTTAAGGAAATAGAGAGTAGAATAGTGGTCACTAGTGTTTGGGAAAAATAGGAGGGAGGGGCATGGAGATAATGATTAATGGGTACAGGGATGCCGTTGGATAGGGGGAACAACTTTTAATGCTCTGTTGCATAGTAGCATAGCTATGGATAACAATTAATTGTATAATTCAAAATGGCTAGTAGAGAGGATTGTGAATGTTCCCAAAACAAAGAAATAACAAATGTATGAAGTAATGGATGTGCCAATTACCCTGATCTAATTATTACACACTGCATATATGCATTATACATATGTGCAACTTACAATGAAATATTACACTATACACCAAAAATATGTACAATTTTAATTAAACTTTTTAAATATTATAAAAGAATGCTCTGTGGGAAAGAATGAGGAGGGGCCCCCTTTTTGTCCTCTAGCTTCTTTGGCCACAGCAATCACGTGGACGACTGGAGAGGGGCCTTTCCAATCTGCTTTTCCCTCTGTGAGCCTGAGACTGATGCCAATCTGAGTCTGGTTGTTTCTTCAGAATTCCCTACTTTTGTCCACATGGTGGACTTCCCAGATAAAAGCAGGGACCTCTGTGGCCCAGGGAGCCAGGCGTGTGCTGTGCATGGGCTCTTGCCACTTAGATCAGGCCCCATGGCTGTAGTCATATTGTTTAAACATTCACACCCCGGAAAACACAGCTGGGATGCAGGGACAGTGCGATCCAGAAGATCATGAACTAAAAGAAAGGAGGGGAGCGAGTGTGTGTATCCAGATGTGCTGTGTGCCTGGCATTGAGCTCGAAGTTTTACGTAGACTCTGACCCCATTGACATTCTACCACAGCACTGTGACATAAGCACTATAACTGGTCTTAGGGTAGTGATGAAGAAAATAAGGCTGAGAGCTTAACTGATTTACCCAAGGTCACCCAATTAGCAAGTCTTGGTGACAGGATTTGAATTTAAGTCTTTCCAAAGTCACAGTTTAAGCACTGAACCATATGAGGCATCCTGGAGAGATTCAATTCTCTCAACTATCTTGTCAAGTGTAGGCATCATTATCCTTATTTTACTATTGAGAGAATAAGACTCAAAGACTTTTCCCAGGATTCCCAGCAAGGATTTGAATCTGAGTCCCTCTTGTGAGAGTAGTCCCTCCTTCCCCCATGGATCCAGGCAGGGCTGGCAGGACTTCTCCCAGAGCATGCACAATTGGAATTTTGTGGTCTTTGCATGGCTGAAAACTTAATCATTTTCAAAACCACTGACAACTTCTGTCCATTTACAAAAAGAAAATCAACATCATGTGGAAGCATAAAATTTGTGAGGGATTTGTTTAATCTGGTACTATAGAAAGAGAGCCATTTCATCTGACTGAAAATATGAAAAGCATTTTGCATTTAAGCAAATAAAAGCTTCATGAGTGCACTGGTAATTATGCGATTCCAAATTTATAGTTCTTGGGTCTCATTGGATGAAATGTGAAGTAGGAAAGCAAACTTGTTAGATCATGACACATTAGAAGAGGAATTTGGACTATTTATTAAGGAAACAGGCCATGATGAAATAGCTAGGGGTGTGATAGTTGAGGATGAGAGTAAAAATTTTGAGCAAACACTAGCCTTACTTTCTTGTTATATCCATTAACATCTGTCACAAAAGGTCAAGGGAGCCAGAAAATTAGCACACAAAAAATAATGTAATGAACCCAGGTGGAAGTGAGCAGGGGAACCAAGCCAGAGGACAATGTAAAATTCCTCTAGAGTGTCAGGAAGTCTTTCTTTTCAATAGGTATGGGCAAGGGCTGAGAGTCAATGGGAGCCATTCCCCAGGCAAATATGCCACATATAAAGCAGCACTATGAAGGCCCTGAAAAGATGGATTTTCACCAATGCCTCTGTTTGAGACTGATGGAGAACAATTTCAAGTCTGTGTGTTTGCATCATTGCACTCTTACCATTTAAGAAATATAATTTCAAAACTCCTTTTAAAGTGATTAAGTTCTATCTGATTTACTTTTAGTTAATACATTTTAAATAAACAGGAGCTCATTTATACTAAACTTGGGAAGCCAGGTGATAGGATTACTCTGAGCAGTACCCCCAGGTAGCTCTTCAAGTACCCCAGCCATTTCATTTGCTGCTGTCCCAGCTTCAAGAAGCAGAGAGAGAGACAAGCGACTCACATTGTACCCTGTCCAAAATTGTGACCTATGTGAGTGTGCCAAAGGGCTGTGTTCTATGCCACTAAATTTGGTGGGTTTGTCACGAACAATAGATAACCAGAGCATTGTGGAGTCTCTTAAATTTTAAGTGCAACACTTAATTCAAGATTTTAAAATAATAGCTCATTTTAAAATTGGATGATTTGGCTTTTTGATATTGAGTTATTTGAGTTCCTTACATATTCTGGACATTGTCACCTTGTCAGGTGCATAGTTTGCAAATATTTTCTTCCATTCTCTTCACTCCATGGATTCTTTCCTTTGCTGTGCAGAAGGTTTTTACTTGGATGTAATCCCATTGGTCTATTTTTGCTTTTGTTATCGGTGCTTTTGAGGTCTTACCGCCAACTTTCTTGCCCAAACCAATGTCATAAAACATTTCCCTCATGCAGTAGTTTCATAGTTAGGGGTCTTACATTTAAGCATAAGTAAGTTTCAATTTTCTACATGTGAATATCCAGTTTTCTCAGCACCATGTATTAAAGAGACTGACCTTTTCACAATATATTGGTGCTGATGCCAAAATCATTTGGCTATAAATGTGTGAATTTTTTTCTGGGCCTATTCTATTCTATTGGACTGTGTGTCTGTTTTCATGCCAGTACCATGCTGTTTTTGTTACCATAGCTTTGTAGTATATTTTGAAGTCAGTGTGATGCCTTCAGTTTTGTTCTTTTTACTCCAGATTGGTTTGGCTGTTCATAGCCTTTTGTGATCTCTTATGAATTTTAAGATTGTTTATTTTTCTATTTCTGTGATGAAGAATTTCCAGAGATTGCACTAAGTCTTAGATTTCTTTAAATAGTATAGACAATTTGGGTGGGGGGTACTGGGAATTTAACCCAGTAGTGCTTTACACCTGAGCCCACACCCACAGCCCTTGTTATTTTATTTTTTATTTTGAGATGGAGCCTTGAAAAGTTGCTCAGGTCTCACTAAATTTCCGAGGCTGGCCTCAAGTTTGGGATCCCCCTGTCTCAGCTTCCCGAGTTGGGATTATGGGCATGAGCCACGGAGTCCTGATGAGTAGTGTAGACAAGTTAACAATATTAATTCTTCCAATCCTAGAAAATGGGATTTGCAGGGTGTGGTGACACAAATCTGTAATCCCAGAAATTCCTCAAGAGGCAGGGGGATCACAAGTTTAAGATTAGCACCTTAGCAATTTAGTGAGATCCTGTCTCAAAATAAAAAATGAAAAGCACTGGGGATGTAGTTCAGTGGTTGAGTACCCTGAATTCAATCCCCAATACTTAAAAAAGTGGGGAGAGGGGTGTCATTCTATTTATTGTGTCCTCTTCAATTTCTTTTATCGATGTTTTAAAGTTTTGATTGCAGAGCTCTTACACCTCCTTGGTTAAATTTATTCCTAGGTACTTTACCTTATTTTTTGGTAGTTATTATAAATGTAATTGCTTTCTTGTTTTATTTTTAGAGAGTTCATTATTGGCATATAGAAATGCTAATGATTTTTTTCCCACAAATGAATAAAATGCTTATTTTTTAATTCAAATCTGGATATTGAAGTGAAAGTTATTTATTTATTTATTTTTCTGTGGTGCTGGGGATTGAACCCAGTGTCTTGTGCATGCTAGGCAAGCACTTACCACTGAGCCACAACCCCAGCCTGTGAAAATTATTGTTGATATTTTATTTCCTTAACTATATTACACTATTCTTTTTATTATTATTATTATTATTATCAGTTATAATTGGCAAAGAACTCAGGCCACTCACAAACACATTGAATACCAGAGCAAGAAAAGATCTGATCATTCAGTCTTCTTGTTTAATTATTTTATTATTATTATTATTATTATTATTATTATTTGTTCTACTTAGTTGTTCAAGACAGTAGAATGCAAGAAATGCTACTGATATTTTATGTTGATTTTATAACCTTCATTTTACTGAATTCTTGTATTAGTTCTGATCTTTTTTTTTTTTTTTTTGAGTGTCTGAGAATTTCTCTATATGGAATTATGTCAGTGGCAAACAGGGACAATATGGTTTTCTCCATTCTAAAATAGAAGACCTTTATTTTTTTGTTTTCCCTAATTTCTCTGGCTAGTACTTTCAGTATAAAAACTGGTGGAAATGTTTTATTGAACAGTAGAGTGACTACAGTTAACAAGAATATATTGCATGTACCAAAACATCTATCTAGAAGTGAGGATTTTTAATGTTCTTACCACAAAGACATTACAAATATTTGAAATAGTGAATATGATAATTATCCTAATTGGATCATTATACATTTATTTGTGTATGGAAACATCATGTTGTACCCCATGAATAATACATAATTATTATGTATCAATTAAAAATGAAACAAAACTAAAATAACAATAGCAACAACAGCAATACTACTTGTTAGCCAATACTGTGCCAGCCAAACAAATTACTAAGTTTGTTTCATACGATGCCAGTTTAGAGAAATTACAAATGGTAGATGGTTGGTACAAATGAACCTAAAGAGAACCATCATGGAGGGCAGAGATTTCTTTGTGGAGAAGTGGCAGACACAATGCTTGGTAAAATACTTAGAATTATGGCATATTTTCAAAAGTGAACATTAAAGGAATGAAGGTTGAGAGGCCAGTGACATCAAACCAGCCTGGAATAGTTTGGCCTCCCATCACTATATTCTTAAGCCTTTTGGATCCTATTCAAGAAAATTGCTGATAGCTATTTTTAATCCATGAGTAGCAAGCAAATATTTTCTCCTTGCAGGAAACCTTAGTCTGGAGAGTCCCATTTGTTTCATCCTTACCTGGAAGCATATATGCACTGAGTTTTCCCAGGTTGAGTTGTGAAAAAAACATTATAATAGTCAGGGAAGAGGCAGAGGTCATAAGGACTACAGCCAGGTAGCACTTGGAATCTGTGTAAACAGAGCTGTGGACTCAGAAGGCATAGCAGATTCCTGCACAGGCACGCTCTGCTGACTGTATGGGCAGCTTGTTTCCAGTCACTCCTAGGATTGTGAAATCCATGTATAGGAGATTGCCCATCAGTTATAATTAGCAAAGAACTCAGGCCATTCACAAACACATTGAATACCAGAGAAAGAAAAGATCTTATCATTCAGTCTTCTTGTTTTATAGACTGGGAGAGAAAGAACCAGAGAATAAAGTCCTGCCCAAGGTCACCGTAGTTAGTGAATGATTGGAACTGAACTCAGCTTGCCTGACTTTGATTGTGTAACCTACACATTTTTTCTACATTTTCCCTAACTTTCTGTTTGATTTCTGTTTTCAGTTCATAGTTATATGCTTCTTCATGATTTTAATAATATGTGAAAACAGTATAGTTTTCTAAAAAGTCCGATTTTTTTCTAAACCACAACTTTTGGCTCCTTTTTATACAATACTATCTGTATAGGACAGGCATAGGAATGTCTTATGTGGCATTCTCAGGTTTCATTGTCTCTGGGGAGTGGGGGCAGGCTTATGTAGTCATGTTTGCTTCACAAGAACCACTTTGCTTTTAATCCACTTTCTTTTAAAAATTATTTATATATATATTTTAGTCAATGATGGACCTTTATTTAATTTATTTATTTATATGTGGTGCTGAGAATCAAACCCAGTGCCTCGCATGTGCTGGGCAAGTGCTCTACCACTGAGCCACAACCCCAGCCCTCAATCCACTTTTTAAAAAAATGGTGTCATTTTTAAAATACTTTTGTTTATTTATTTATTTATTTTTATATGGTGCTGGGGATCAAACCCAGTGCCTCACACATGCTAGGCAATCATTCTACCACTGAGCCACAACCCCAGCCCCTCAATCCATTTTAACTGATAACTTATTTGACCCAGGACAGTTAGTCCACCAGTTGGGTAGAAATCAGGAATTCATTCTCAAAACTTGTTACCAAGAGACACATGGCTGCATGACAATGAGCACTTGAATTAAAAAGTTATGTAGAGTAACAGTTATTATTATTTTTTTTTTATTATTATTATTATTAGCTATGTGAAACTTGAAACAGTCAGACTTAGTCTGCCTCAAAAAGGAGGTGGGGAACACACAATAAGAGGGTGGGGATGGAAGAATAGAAGTTCATTAGATTAGACAAAAAATGAAGGGAAGGGGGCAATGAATAGGAAAGACAGTAAAATGAATTGGACATAACTTTCCTGTGTTCGTATATGAATACATGACCAGTGTAACTCCACATCATGTATAACCACAGGAATGGGAAGTTATACTCCATGTATGTATAACATGCCAAAATACCCTCTACTGTCATGGATATCTAAAAAGAACAAAAAAAGAACAAATAAAAAAAAAAAAAAGAGGAGATGTGGAAGAGGAAGATCAAACCTGAGGGGTAAAGCTAGCATGAGACAAAGATCATGTGACTCAGAGTAGGCAAAGGAAAGCCCAGCTGTCCCTTTGAGGCTCCACAATACTAACTCTATGCTTTTGGGGCCTGGATGATCACCTCTCTACTCAAACCAGCTGTTTGTAAAAACCAACTGAACCATAATTCAAAGCGTATTTTCTCAATAGCGTTCAACCTAACAGTGGAGATAAATTATGTTATTGGATACCTATAGATTCTAATATGACAAGTCTGAAAAGATACTGGATAGTGTGTGTGTGTGTGTGTGTGTGTGTGTTTTCATACATTTACTTAGGCTAATGATGTCCATCTCATTCCACCACCTTTTCCATCCCCATATCCCCCCCCCTTTGCCTCCCTCCCCTTTGCCCCATCTAAATTTTTTCCATTTCTCCCACACTCCCCCCACCCCCAAATGGATAGGCATCCACATATCAAAGAAAACATTCAGCATCTGTTTTTTGGGGATTGGCTTACTTCACTTAGCATGATTTCTCCAACTCTGTCCATTTATCTGCAAATGCCACGATTTTATTCCCTTTTAATGCTGAGTAACATTCCATTATGTATATATACCACAGTTTCTTTATCCATTCATCTATTGAAGGGCATCAAGTTTGGTTCCATAATTTAGCTATTGTGAATTGTGCTGCTATAAACATTGATGTGGCTGTGTCCTTGTAGTGTGCTGTTTTAAAGTCCTTTGGGTATAAACCAAAGAGTGGGATAGCTGGGTCAAATGGTGGTTTCATTCCAAGTTTTTCAAGGAATTTCCATACTGCTTTCCATATTGGCTGCACCAATTTGTAGTCCCACCAGCACTGTATGAGTGTGCCTTTTCCCCCACATCCATTGCCAACACTTATTGTTTATATTCTTAATAGTTGCCATTCTGACTGGAGTGAGATGAAATCTTAGAGCAATTTTGATTTGCATTTCTCTAGTTGCTAGAGATGTTGAACACTTTTTTAATATATTTGTTGATTCACTGTATATTATCTTATAAGAAGGGTCTGTTCAGTTCCTTGGTTCATTTATTGGTTGGGTTATTTGTTTTCCTGGTGTTAAGTTTTTTGAGTTCCTTATATATCCTAGAGATTAGTGCTTGTGGTAAAATTTGCTCCCATTCTGTAGGCTTTCTGTTTATCTCACTGATTATGTCTTTTGCTGAGAAGAAGCTTTTTAGTTTGAATCCATCCCATTTATTGATTCTTGATTTTATTTCTTACACTAGAGGAATCTTGTTAAGGAAGTCAAGGCCTAATCCAACATGATGGAGATTTGGGTCTATTTTTTCTTCTATTATGTGCAGGGTCTCTGGTCTAATACCTACGCCTTTGATCCACTTTGAGTTGAGTTTTGTGCATGGTGAGAGATAGGGGTTTAGTTTCATTTTGCTGCATATGGATTTCCAGCAAAATCCATTTGTTGAAGGGCTATCTTTTCTCCAATGTATGTTTTTGGCACCTTTGTCTAGTATGAGATAACTTTATTTATATGGGTTAGTCTCTGTGTCCTCTATTCTGTACCATTGGTCTGTAAGTTTAATTTGGTGCCAGTACTATGTTATTTTTGTTACGATTGCTCAGTAGTATATTTAAGTTCTGGTACAGTGATACCTTCTGCTTCACTCTTCTTGCTAAGGATTGTTTTGGCTATTCTGGGTCTCTTATTTTTCCAAATGAATTTCATGATTGCTTTTTCTATTTCTATGAGGAATGTAATTGGGATTTTGCATTTCTGTACATCAGTGACAAGTCCTCTGAAAGAGAAACTAGGAAAACTAACCCATTTACAGTAGCCTCAAAAAACAAACAACCAACCCTGGGAATCAATTTAAAGAAAGACCTCTACAATGAATACTACTAAAGAAAGAAATTAAAAAAGACCTTGGAATGATCTCCCTTGTTCTTGGATAGGCAGAATTAATATTGTCAAAATGACCATACTACCAAAAGCACTGCATTGATTTAATGCAATTCCAATAAAAATCCCAGTGACATTCCTCATAGAAATAGAAAAGGCAATCATGGATGGTATATTTTTAAAGACCTCCCTTCACAATTCAGCCCAGATCCAGAATATTGTCCTGCCTAGGAAGAATATCCCCACCCTCTGCAGCTACATCACCTCCTGCCTGCCTCCTTACTGTCACCCCTCCCCAAGTCCTGCCTCAGAGCTTAGGCTCTTGACACTCAGATATTGCTGCCAAATCTTTCTCCTTCCAGAGAGAGACTTTGTCTAAAATACAGGGCTAAGTACAATGGGATCCCCTAGGGATATCCTTGATGGGGGAGGGGGAGACTCTATCTCCTGCTGCCAGTTGTATGTGCCCCCTCCCCTCAAGCTACAGCCTAGAGTAAAAATGACCAGGGTCAGGAGAAGGATTGCTAGGAGTCTACAGTATGATTATTGATGTCCTTTTCTAATGTGTTTTCTGTTACTATATAAAGCACTTGAAATTTGGTAATTTATAAAGAAAAGAGATTTATTTTCTTAGGGTTCTGAATACTTGGAAGTCTAAGGTCAAGAGGCTTCCCCTGATTAGACTCCTTTACTGGTGGGGACTCTCCGCAGAGTCCCCAGGTGGCACAGGGCAGCACATGGCAAGACAGAGCAAGCATGGCAGAGACACTAGATTTTACCGCAAAGCCACTTCCTTAACAACCCATTAATCCAAGAACAGATTAATCCACTTATGAGGACAAAGCCCTCATAATCCAATCACTGCCAAAAGGTCAAAAACCTTCAAATACCATTAACATATGATTTTAGGGATTCAGTTTCCAACACATGAATTATAGGGAACCAACATTCAAACCATAGGACCCAGAAGGAGCCTCTGGGACAGCCTGGGGGATAGAGAAGCAGAGGATGATTGACAGGTGAGAGCAGAGAGGGAGGAGCCACAGCCTGTGATAGGGCCAGCCTGGGGAAGGAAGACTATAGTGAAGATAGAGGACTCAGGAAAGACCTGGAATGGAGATGCTTTGTAGAGAAGAGGAGAGGAAGGACAGTGCCTCACATGATGGATGCCTTTGGTCCTACAGGCCAGTAGCTTCCAAATGTGTTTGAACTTCACAACCCAGAAAATACACATCCACATCCTATCTGAAAACAGGTTTCACAGGGTAGTACTTAGTCTTATTGCATGTGAAGCACTGATATTCTATTCTATTCTATTCTATTCTATTCTCTCTGTGTGTTTTCTAACATTTTTTTCAGTTGTAGGTGGAAAGAATACCTTTATTTTATTTATTTATATGTAGTGCTGAGGATCGAACCCAGTGCCTCACACATGCTAGGAAAGCATTCTACCACTGAGCCACAACCCCAGCTTCTTCAATATTTCCTTTTGAAAAAATTAAATCCACAAAATATAAAAGAGGGAAAAATCAAAATCCATATACTCTTCATTTAGATTCACCAACTTTCAACATTTACCACATTTGTGCATACTGTGTGAATATAGTGTACACATACTTGTATATAAGTGTATACATGTACAACACATACACAAACAATTCCTGCTAGTCACAGTAATTGTATTTCATAAAGCCATAGCAAACATGAATTAGGAGAATGTGGAACCTTGCTCCTAAGGGAGAAGCAAGGTTGGATTCCCATGAACCTCTTGCTCATGTTTTTCTTAATCTTGTTTTATATGTTTTGTATTTAAGGACATCTTACTTGATATGTATTGTTGGTTCATTAACACTGGGTCCATGGTCAACAGCACTCTAATTTATGCCTGAACTAAACAAATCTAGCACATATATTTTCTCCATGAGCACATCAGCCTTTTTGCACGTGGAGACCCTAGACAGTACTTCAGCACTGTGCTTGAGATTATTCTAAACAACAAAATCATCAACTAAAACACAAAAATGCCAGCAAACAAACAATACAGCATGGCAGTACACAGACCATGAAAAGAACACTTACTTATAGTGTGAAACAAGACAGCAGAGAGTTGGTCACCTTGTGATCTCACCTGGGAACACACACACTAGTAACTTCAATTTCTCACTGCTCCATGCTATGCATGTCTGTGAATGACCACCGAAGCACCATGAATCTTGATTTGAGAAGTAAAATTTGAAAATACAATTTAGCAAGTAAGCAAATCTGCATATACAGAATCTGTATATATATATATATGAAAGTTGTAGACACTGTATGTCTTGTGTCTTCACCCCAAATGTGTCTTTCTCTCTTTTTTTGGGGGGGGTATGGGCGGTTGCGGTAGTGATAATTGAACTCAGGGGCACTTGACCACTGAGTCACATCCCCAGCCCTATTTTTTTAATATATTTTTTTAATTGTTGAGAGGCCTTTATTGTTATTTATTTATATGTGGTGCTGAGAATCAAACCCAGTGCCTCACACATGCCAGGTAAGTGTGCTGCTATTGCTGAGCCCCAGCCCCAGTCTCCCCAGCCCTATTTTGTATTTTATTTAGAGAAAGGGTCTCACTGAGTTCCCTAGCACTTTGCTTTTGCTGAGGCTGGCTTTGAACTGGCAATCCTCCTGCCTCAGTCTCCTGAGCCACTGGGATTGCAGGCATGCACCACTGAGCCCAGCCTGAATGTGTGTCTCTTAAGAATAAGGAACATTCTCCAAAACAACTACAGTACCCTTATGCCACCCAGGAAAAGCAACCTTCATCGAATAATATCATCTAATTTTCCTCAAAAATTTTAAAGAGCTATGTTTTAGGGGGCTGGAATTGAACTGAGATTCACTCACACGTTGCAATTAGTTATGTCTCTTTGATATTTTTTTAAAATATTTTTTTGAACTTTCTTTTATTTATTTATATGCCCAGTGTCTCACACATGCTAGGCGAGCGCTCTACCACTGAGCCACAACCCCAGCCCCATCTTTGGTCTTCTTTAACTTGTGATGTCTCCTCCCTTTTTGTAATAACGATGTTGACACATGTGTAGAGTTCAAGCCAGTTGTGTTTCAGAATGTCTCAGATCCTAGATTCACCTGGTTGCTTCTTTGTGATCCTATTATGTTGAAGTATTTTTGTGGGATTAGAGCACAGGTGAGTTGCCTGAAAGGAGAAGGCTTATGTCCCTCTGCTGGTAATGCCACACTTGATTCCCTGCTCTAGGTGATGTGGAGGCAGTGCTGTCTGGAGGCAGTGCGTCTGCCGCCAGAGACAGGAGATATGAGGAAGGAATGTCTTCCTCCCAAGGGGGCCTGCATTTGCCCTGGAGTCTTTCTCTTGCCAAGAGCATGAAGAAACCAAGTGTCAGTGTCCTGGGGCCTAATTTTAATTTTCAGTGAAATTAGGATAAAGTTCCTTTAAGCTTGGTATAATTTATCTTAAGCCCTGGGCTTGACATTGAAGCATTCTAAATGCTTAGGAAATTGTTGTGAATAATAACTAAAGGCAGAATAGCTAACGCCTGACATAGCTTTTTTCTTTGCCATCGCCACTGGATGATTTAATATTTAATATGATTGTGGTCAAACCAAGTCTGAACGTAGCAAGCCCCGAGCATTTCTAGCACTACAGCCAGGTGGCCAGGAGCCCAAAGTGATATAAGTGCGGTTACTCACCAGCCGCCAGAGTAACCTTTAGGGCTAGCTGGACTCACAGGCACAGCTTAGCTTTTCCTAACAATGATCTGTAATACATTTGGGAAGGCTGCCTGAATCGCCCGATTAGATCATCTTTTCTAAGGGGCCTCGATATAGAAATGCTGCCAACGGCTTTGGCAGAGCCCCGCAGAGCACCCTTCACTTAACAAGTCATCTCCCACTCTCAGGCTCTCTTCTGATCCTCAAGGCAGCACCATACTGAATCCTGAGCAAAATCCCTCGTCCCATCTGCAGATAGGTAAATGGAGGCTCATTGAAGTTAAGCGGCTTGGGCAAAGTCACAAAACCATTAAATTGTTGCCATGCACCCCAGACCTTGACTTTCCACTCAGGTACCTTTTCTATTGTGGCTTTTGGAGTTAAGCAGGAGCTGGGGTGGGAAATGCCCCTACAGCCATTGCCAACTGTGTTTTTGTGTTGGATTCCAGAAGCACTTGTCTGGTGAGAGAGGGTCTGGGGGTGCAGAACGAAGCAGAAGCACCCACTAAATACATTCCGTGAAGTCAAAGGAGCCTTCTCCACTTGTCCCCTGCAAGTGGCCCCATAGCTTGGGGGTTAAGACTACAAGCTTAGAATTCAACTGACACTGGAAACCCAGCTCTGCCTTTTACTAATGTGAGGCCTTGAGCAGGTTTAACTTTCGAGCTGTAAACCTTCCCATCTGTAAAATATAGAACACCATAGAAACTACCTCTAGGTTTTTTTCTTCTTCTTTATTCAGATCAATTTATTATACGTAAAGTACCTAAATCAGTAATTAGCCCTTTATAACTACTAATATGCAATGTACTTAGCACTTAGTGGGCGGGTATTTACCCTGTGATGGTGCTGAGACATTGTCACACACAGTGGCTATTTGCAGATGATGTCATTGAGGACTACAAACATTTTATGACAGAATCTCTAAGAGCCTAAAAACTTCCCAAGCACAGAAGCCCGTGATCTGCACTTACTTCTATGATGTGCTCCATGGGCTGTTATTGCATTGTGCCTTCAGGAGTGGATTGAGACAAGTGCTGGGTAAATAGAGGTAAGAGATGTGTTTCCAGCCCTTGTGATACTTACAGTCTGCCTAGGGCTGGCAGGTGGGGATGAGGTATAAAAATCCATGCATAAAAGATAAAAGCCTGGTGTGGTAACACTGAGAACATGGAGAGAATAGGGGATGGAGGGAAATAAGAACCAGGACAGCAGAGCAAGACCTGACTGAGAAGGTGGACTTACACAGCAGTCCTGGGTTTATATGAAAAACCTTCTTCTTGCTGACCAGGTACAAGAGAGTCAACTCCTAGTGACAGTGTTCAAATTGGTATGACTTCAGAGGAACCCCCTGCCCCAGGCCCTCCTGGGTGGGTGTTACCCTGTGCTCACTATAGTTTCCACAGAGGTTCCAGGCAAGTGTTAGAGTCAGGCTTTACATAGGTCAGGGCAGCTCTGTCCTTCTATTTCTCTGTCTGCCCATCTAATTGTCTGCTCAATTACCCATCTGTTTGTCCATCTATGCACACATCTGTTCATTTGTCTATCCACCTCTTCATTTATCTGTGTGTATTCATCCATCCATTCATCCATAGTGCAATCGTCCATCTGTCTGCCATCTCTCTGTGCATTCACTTGTCTTTTTTTTTTTTCCATGTTTCTGTTTCTACTTCATTCCATCAAATATTTAGAGGATCACAGGAAACACATACTCTCTGTCTCCCTCTTCTCTCTCTCTCTCTCTCTTTCTCTCTCTCTCTCTTTCTCATAATCACACACAAAGATGTGTGAGGTCAACAAGTTGAGAATTGGAAGAGGGAAATAAAACTCAGACTATGTTGGAAAGATATAACTGAGCCACAAAATTTGTGTCCTTTGTGTGTTTTTACAGTTATCTTCTTTGAAGTAGAGACAATCTACCTCTTGTCCAAGGCAATAAAAACTTTTCTTGTTCTCAGTTCAAAAAAGACTTTATCTCATGAGACTTCCTTCAGGTTCAGGGGAGAGGCAGCAGTCTGGTAGTTTCATATGATGATTTCTCAGTCATACTGCATAGAGTTCGAACCCTGCATCCACCACTCAACAATTGCATAGCCTTGTATAAATCACTAAGTCAGTCTGGGCCTCATTTGCCTTTTCTGTACAAATGGGATAAGTGAAGTACCTGGCCTCAAATAGCTCAAGCAAAGATTAACTGAAATTGTGTGTACCCAGAATCTTGCAAGGTGTGGGATATATAATTAGCTGTCAATGTATGTAGCATTTGTTATTAAATTTAAATAGGTTTTGAAAAAAAATCTCTTTAATGTGATTACACATTTGCATTTGCTTAGCTTCTGCATGTAGAACCATGGGGAGAGTCAAGACCAGGGCAGCCGTGATCAGGACAGTGCTAGCCAGCCCTGACAGGCAGAGAAGATGCTCTCATTCCCCACTTTCCTGTTGATTACCAATCTGCTTTTCTATGCCCCCAAGGTCCAGTCATCATGGGGGTGGGAGGAGTTGGTCAAACTGCTCTGACCCCTTGGCCCCAGCTGGAAAGTAGAGATTAAATAAGCTGCTGAGATTCACCTATCTTCCCTGCAGTCATCCCTTTGCACTTAAGGATGATTAATTGCATTGAAGGGCAAGTATGCATCCTTCCCCTTGGCTGAGATTCCCTCTATCCCAGAAGCCCCTTATAGCTGACAATATTTCACTCTTAACCTTGCAGTCTGTCTGGGCCTGATTTGCATCCACAAAGTCTATATGTCACAAATATAAGTTGAACCATCTCTCCTTAGAGATAGAGGGGTATAAGGCTGAGGACAAGCAGGAGGTGTTGTGGCTTATTCAATCTGAAAGCAAGAGTCTGTGACTTGGTTGTGATTGCACATATTTCTGTGTGAGGGAGAATAGGGAGAGAATCAAACCATTCTGCTTTGTTTTTACTTTTAAGTATCGTACAAATGGTCTCTGGAATCCCCTGGCAGCTGGTGGACTTTGATTCTGCAAGCAATGAATTATATCCTCCAGTTGTGAGTAGAATTACAAATATCTTCAAGATGTTCTTTGCTTTGAGAAAGAGCAGCCAAGTCATGCTGGCTCTGTGGGATGCCTTCATCTAAAGAGCACAGCATCTCTCTCTCCAGAAGGGAAATGGGAAATGGGGAGAAGACTGTGGGGAGCAGGCACCCACAATCCAGAGACCAGAGAGAAGTATGATTTAGTGACACAGCCTGGGCCAAGCATGGGGTAGGCAGGGATGGGAAGTCTCTGCAGATAAAATCCACTCAAATTAGTGTCTGAGGAGCAGCTGCTTGGTCAGGAGCACTAGGTAGAATTGAAACTGCTTTTTGAAGCTCCCTCATCTCAGAAGCAAATATTTACCAAGTACCTACAATGTAGGAATAGATAGCCAAGAATTTGTAGTTATCAGTGCAAGACCCAAGCTTATGCAGGCTTCCAACAGATCAAATATTCATTTATTTATTCATGTGTCAAAAATTTACTAAGGATAAGATCCCTAAACAGATGCTAATATTGAATAACACTGTTAATTTCTATGGTTTGAAGAACTCGCACAATTGAGGCTGGTGTTCACCTGGGTTTCCAGAGTACTGTTTCCTACTTCTGTTGAGTATCCACCATGTTATTTTGAGGCTGGTTATGATATGACCATTTGGGATTCATCTTTCCATTAATCTATGAAAAACCCAGGGCAAAGATTGAGTTTTGTTTATCTGGCATCACAATGCCTTTTCTCTCTTTAGCAATTTTCCTGGCTTGGTTAAATAGTAGCACTTAATACAGTTTGCTCAGTGAGTAAAAGGAAGTTGACTTTTCTTTGTCTCTGTCTATGAGGTCAAGTAGAGGCAAGATAAAGCAGTGTAGGTGAATCACTGAACATTTGCGTTTGACTTTTTTTTTTTTTTTTGTACCAGTGATTGAACTCAGAGGCACTTGGCCACTGAGCCATATCTCCAGCCCTATTTTTGTGTTTTATTTTTTTTAAGAGACAGGGTCTCACTGAGTTGCTTAGCACCTCGCTTTTGCTGAGGCTGGCTTTGAACTCACTATCCTCCTACCTCAGCCTTCTGATCTGCTGGTATTACAGGTGTATGCAAAAGCCCTGGCATTTGCATTTGACTTTGACACCCAGAGTTTTAATAGGTTGCATCTCCTTCCTGTAGCTGTATTGGACCCTACTTCTCACCCCCTAGCTAGATTTTACCTCTTATCTCTTAGCACCTGTTTGGGAAGAAAGGGGAAGGGGCCATGAATTCTGCAGTTGATGATGAGGTTGTCTCAGCAAGTGTTTATTGACTCAAACCTTGGGTCCACATTGTGCTGGTTACTATTAGGCTAAGAGAAGTGGCTTTTTTTTTTTTTTGACACTAGTTCTTGGTTCTTGTGTGTTGAATTCTTAAGCTGGGCCTGGCATCTTCATCTGAGCCTCAGTGCAATATTTTGAAGCATGTTCAACCAGTGTTGTTGAGGAAATTCCATCTTCCTGGTACAGTTGAGTGTAGTGTGAAAAAGGGTTAAAGAAAGATATTTGGTTGGGGAAGAAAACCAAAGGAAAAGGTGGCTGGTAAGATAGTCAGGTCTTATATGTTTCAATATTCTCTCCTTGATGAGGAAGGAATCTGACTTTTATTGGCAAAACAAAAACTAAACAAAAAGATGCAGTTTTCTGTGTAAACTAACATTCTTCCCTGCCAGGGAATGGTGTGAAGACTGGTCATTTTTATTGTTAGCTATGCTAATTATTTTTATATCGCTCCAGTGTTGGGCAGCCTTTCTCACATGATAGCAGTGTTTCTTTTTTTAAAAAAAAAATTTAACATAATAATTGCACATAGTACAGTGTATTATTTCAATACATATATACATTATGCACACAGCAGTGTTTCTTAAGCAGGTATCTATAAGCTGGATTTCAAAATATTTTTATTTTTGGTGATAAATAGATGGTTCCAAGTCTTTATTGTTCTCTATAGAATTACATGTGCACTCTCATGGTCAGGTAACCTCTCACAAGAGGGGACTCCCCTCCCTCCTATGTTGAGGTTGGCCGTGTGCTTTCTTACTTGTAAATTAGCTTCTAGGTTTGCCCTGAAGAATAAAGATGATGTCTAGAAACATCTAGTAAGAAGAACACCTCACAGTCAAATCAGTGGGGCATGCTAAGGAACACTAGGTACCTGTAAGAAATAATGAGTACGAAGAGATTTGTCTGAGTATTTAAAAAAGGTATCTACTTACTAACTAAACAATTTCTAAAAACAATAAAATTTCACCAAACACATTTAATATGTGAAATTTCATAATTTGCTATATGAAAATAAAAATAGGGAAATATGTGTAAACACACACATGCATATACTTAAGTGGTCTGGGTCATTCTCTCTGAAAATTCACCCAATGGTTATAGACTAAGTGAGCACAAATGGTAGATTAAAATATGGGCTTTCTTCATTTGGTCTCAGTTTTTAGGAACCTTATACAGAGTAAGTATTTTCTCATTTTGGTGTTGAAATTTGTTTTCATGAGACCCATCTACTCCATTTCATGCTCAACTGAAGCAATAGATCTGTTATAAACATGGAGGAAATCTTGACTCTGTTGGATGGACCAAGAGACTTTGACTTTTCAACGTGTTGAGGTCCTAAGGAATTTTTAAAAGGTTACCTCATGACCCAGGATGACTACTGAAAAATGTGATCTTATAGTTCACGTTCTAGGCAAGAAAGAGGAAGGAAATAAGGAGAAATGGGACTCACTTCAAATGCTTTCCCAGCAGCTTTATCCAATGACTAGCTTTTATGTCACTGGTCACACCTAACTTCAAGGAGATTGGGGAATATGATCCTTTAGCAGGTATATTGTGATCCAGAATAGAATTGAAGTTCTATGAATTTGGAAGAAAGGTGGAATGAATGTTGGGGAAGCAAATACCAGTCTCTGCCATGATTTTTTGCCTTATGAGCTGACTTTAAAACCCAATCTTGCCAATGTAACTTAGAGGTCTTCATGTCTTCCTGGGCTGCATCTGATTTCTTGGTTTCTGGAAGGCACAGGTAGGTGTTGACCTTAGTTAACCCAGAATACACTAGAAGTCTGAGCTTGCTCTGCAATTTGGATGAAGAAAATCTGGGCCTAAGGCCCCTTGCTTTATAGTGGAAGAAAGCAATTTTGGCAGTGATAGTTTCTCAGGGTAAGAAGAGTAGAAACAGGATGGGGGCGGGAAGGAAGAGGTTCATTGGAGGCAGGGGTAGGTAGGGTTTTTGGCATTGTGGATAACCAGTGGTGAGTTCTGGGAGCCTTCTGTCAATGGTGTGCCAGAAAATGTTGACCCAGCTGTCCCTGTCCTCAGTCTATACCCAAAGGACTTAAAAACAGCATACTACAGGGACACAGCCACATCGATGTTTATAGCAGCACAATTCACAATTGTTCTAATTTGATCGATGTATGGAACCAACCTAGATGTACTTTAATAGATAAATGGATAAAAAAATTGGCATATATACACAATGGAATATTACTCAGAAATAAAAGAGAATAAAATCATGGCATTTGCAGGTAAATGGATGGAGTTAGAGAATATAATGCTAAATGAAGTTAGCCAATCCCAAAAAACCAAATGCCGAATGTTTTCTGTGATATAAGGAGGCTGATTCATGGTGGGATAGGGTGGGGAGCATGGGAAGAATAGACAAACTCTAGATAGGGCAGAGGGGTTGGAGGGGAAGGAATAGGGCATGGGGTTATTAATGATGGTGGAATGTGATGGTCATTATTATCCAAAGTACGTGTATGAAGACATGAATTGATATGAATATACTTTGTATACAACCAGAGATGTGAAAAATTGTGCTCTATATGAGTAATAAGAATTGTAGGGGGCTGGGGTTGTGGCTCAGTGGTAGAGCACTCGCCTAGCACATGCGAGGCCCTGGGTTTGATCCTCAGCACCACATATAAATAAATAAATAAAATAAAAGATATTGTGTACAACTACAACTAAAAATAAATATTTAAGAAAACAAACAAACAAAAAAGAATTGTAATGCATTCTGCTGTCATATATAAGTAAAAAGATTCTAAAAAAATGTTTTAAGAGTACACGGCCCTCTTATGAAGTAGGTGTTTTTCCTATTCTGAAGAGCTTTTCTGCCCATATGTAAAATGTGTCCTTGTTACATCAACTACTGGAATTAGCCCACTTCCTTTTATCCAATTTACCACTCTAGTCTGCTTTTGGTCTGATCTTTTCTTAGAGTTATCCTGAGAAAATATATGCTGAGAAAATAAGCAGACAAGTATGCAAAGACCCATGACTATGAACATTTTTTGGTGGTGCTGAGGATTGAGCCCAGTGCAGAAGTATAAAGTCGTTCAATGGAGTATTGTTCAGAAAGTAAAAAATTGGACCCAACCTAAATGTTCTAAATGTTCCTCAATAGCATATCAGGTAAATTTGAAATAGCCATCTAAAGAATACTATGGGGCCCAGAGCAGTGGTGCACACCTGTAATCCCAGCAGCTCAGGAGGCTGAGGCAGGAGGATTGGGAGCTAAAAGCAAGGCCCTAATCAACTCAAGAAGACCCTAAATAAAATACAATAAAGGGCTGTGGATGTGGCTCAGTGTTTAAGCAAATCCCTGGGTTCAATCCCCGGTACCAAAAATGAAAAGAATACTATGGGGTCATTAAAGAAAAAGACAATAATAATATGCTCACTGGCATAAAATGAGTTCTATAATAAGTGAAGAGGGTCACAAGTCACCCATTTATAGTAGCCCTCATTTATATAAAATGTTAAAAATATTTATACATATTTATGTATAGAGCAATGTCACAAAGGATGTGTTCTAAAATGTTTGAAACAGTGACTTTCTTTTACAATATTTTATTCTTTCTTATGTTTTCCTATATTGCTTGATCATGATAATAGCATATTATCTTTGCAATTGGAAGAAATTAGTGATTTTCATTTAGGAAAAGATACTCATAAGGAAACAACTGGAAGGAAACCCTCAATGACCACATTTTTAGGTTGGGATTATAGATTTTTTTCCCCCAGATTTTCTATAGAGTGATTATGATATTTATAATTGGAAAAATGAATAAAACTAATTCTAAGAGGATAACAGCGATTGCTTTCTAAAAGAAGATTATAGATGCATTTGTGTCCATAATCTTATATCTACAAACTGTGTATCTGATCAAGTCAACAGTGGGGTAGGCAGGGATGGGAAATGATTATAAAAGAATGTTCATTTACAAATCAAGGAGTGAAGAGAAGCCTTATAGGTCATTTCCTATCAATGCAGGGACCCTCCTTTGCATATCCATCAGAGGGATGGTCTTTCATTGACCAGTTAGAGCAGCCAGCAAGCTCCAAACCATGGAAGTCTGCTAAGATTTTTGTCAAATAGCTCTACTTATTAGAAAGTCCCCGGTTGTGCTGATCTCTATTCTGTCTCCTTGAAACTTGTACTCATTGTCCCTCATTTTATTCTGTGAGGTAACAAGAGGCAGGTCTCTTCTGCCACTGCTGAGGGCCCAGTCAGAGGCTCTCAGACTGCCCTATGAAAGTCAGGTTTACTGGAGGTGCCTCTCGACACTTGTTTAGAACTGTGCCTTTAAAAAGCAAGGCGGGCACTTCAGCTCAGGATTGGCTCAGCCAGAACCTAATAGGAATTTTGCTTCTCTGGACCTGGTCCTGCCTCATTGTCTACAGCGGTTACTCAGTCCCTGCCAGATCTGCTACCTAGGTTCTCCAGGAGCTGTGGCTTTCCAGTTTGACACTGTAGCATCCTGCCAAATCTGAGCAGAGATAGTTTTCCAATAAATTCTTCTTTCTGCTTCAGTTAGTAGAAGTTGGCTTCTGTTGTTTGCAATCACAGAGCCCTGGCTGGTTCACATAGCATGACCTCCTCTTTATTACCAAAAGTATCACACTGATGGCTCGCATTAAGATTTTCATCATTCAAACCTGTCCTTACCCGCTCTACCTCAGTTTCTTTATACTGAAGCTGTTACTAAGCCAGATCTCACTAACTTGTACAAGTGAAGGTGATCTTTTGCTTTTTGGGGGGTGGGTGGGTGGGTACTGGGGATTGAACTCAGGGGCACTCAACCACTGAGCCACATCCCTAACCCTATTTTTGTATTTAGAAACAGGGTCCCACTGAGTTGCTTAGGGCCTTGCATTTACTGAAGCTGGCTTTGAACTTGCAATCCTCCTGCCTCCCCCTCCTGAGTGCTGGGATTATAGGCATGTGCCAGTGTGCCCGATTTGGTGATCTTTTACTTTTAACCTTTATCTGATCCATTAAATTTAATTTTGTAGGTCTGATTAATTGTTGCTGAGGTTAACTTTTTTTTTTTTTGTACCAGAGATTGAATCCAGGGGTGCTTAACCACTGAGTTATATCCCTAGCCCTTTTTTATTTTGAGACAGTGTCTCACTAAATTGCTAAATTGCTTAGCACTTTACTAATTTTCTGAGGCTGGCTTTGAACTGTGATCCTCCTACCTTAGCCTCCAAAGCCATGGAATTACAGGTGTTTGCTCTCGAGCCCTTATACAGACATATTTTTAAATACTTTAATAAACAACTCTTCATTAGTTATTAAAGCACTTGGTATTGTAGATGACCTTTGGGGTCATACTAACATAGATGACTTTGGGGTCAAATCCTGACTTTAAGCTGGAAAACCACATGTATATTGCATAAACTCCCTGAAAGCCAGTTTTCTCATCCATTAAATGGGGATGATAATTATACCTATTTTATAGACTTGCTGTGAGGATTGTTTTAGGTATGTAAATTGTTCAGGGCAGTACCTGATCTGTAGTAAGCACTAAACAAGCATTAAATGTTAGTTCCTTTCCTCTTTCTGAGGCTAATGGAAAAGGGCAGGTGTCGATAATGGCAGACAGAGGTGGGGAGGAAGCCAAATCAGAGTTGTATTCCCAACTGGTGCTCTGAATTCTATCACCACAGAGAAGAGCCCGCAACTGAGAAAGTGCACATGAGCAGAGGGCAGGGAGTAAAACAGCTGGAAGCATTCATGGCAAAACAACCCAACATAGCAGGTAACCCAATACAGTCCAAGGAGCTGCGAGTCTTGCAAACTGGAGACCAAGAGAAGAAAACACATTTTATGGTCCTGGAAGGAAATGCAAATGGGACAACAAATCACCAGTCAGAGTAAAGCCGGCTTTTCCTGCATCCCTGCCTCTTCCCAGCCCCTGGGTTTGTCTGTTGCAGGTTGTATCTTTCTTATTCCTTTTCATCTTTACTCAGGTTTTGTCTGGAAACCAGAGAAATGGGATAATGCATATTTCTCTTAGAAAAATCTTCATTCTCAGCACGTCACTCTGTGCTTTTGGAAATGCTATGGTTTGAATGACTGCCTCCTTCAAAGCAGGTGTTAAAATTTAATGGCCAATGTGATGTTATTCACTGGTGGGTCCTTTAAGAGGTGATTGTGTCCCAAAGACTCCTCCCTCAGGAATGGGATTGAACCCTAATAAGAAGGCTTTAGGGCGTGGGATTGCTGGTGTTCTCTTGCCCTTCTGCTGTGGTGTGAGGACATAGCAAGAAGCCTCCCCGGTTGCTGGTGCCTTGATTTTGGACTTCCTAGACTCCAGAACTGTGAGGAAATGCCCTTCTACTCTTTCAGTTACCCAGTCTCGAGTACTTTGTCATAATAGGACAAAAAATAGACGAGGATGCAGGGAATGTATAAATTGTGGCAATCTTACAGAGTTGAGGGCAGAAACAGAGGCTTTGGAGGTAACTCATTGCTTTAGGTGGAGAAGTCTAAAAGCTGTTCCGGGTGAGTCTAGTTATATTTTACTTCAAATACCACACTTCATTCTTCACTTTCCTCGTTTCCACTCTCTCCCCACTCCAGTGACTTCCAGTCTTATTTTTCTGAGATAGAATTAAAATTGTATCATTTCCTCTGCTCCAAAACATCCAATAGCTCCCCCTGTGAACTCAAAATTAAAGACCAGTTTCTCAACTCAGCCTTTAAGAAACTGCCATAATTTTACCCCGACCCATCTTTCTAATCTTTCAACTGATTTTTCTGCTGCTTCCAGTCCTGCAGGCTGATTGCTGCATCCCTATACCCACCTCCATGTTTATTGATCTCACATTGGTTCCTTTCAATACACTGTTCCCTCCACCCTTCCACTCCCACGGGTCCCAATTTTCCCATCCTCCATGGGCTACTTCAAATTGCTTTCTAGAACCTTCCTGGATCTACATACCTTTCTTCCCTAGCTGGATATGACTATTCAATTTTATTTAAGAAATTATTGAGCTTGGTAGATGTGAAGAAGACAAAAAAGAAAAATGCAGGGTCTCTGTCAGCACCCACTCAGGCAGGAAGACGGGCACAAACAACAAACCTCAAACCATGGTGACAAATGAGATGCCAGTAATGAGAACAAGGCCCTGTGGGGCCACCAGGGAGGCACCAGCATCTCTGGCTTCTAACTTGTCTCTGGTTCTACTCTTGCCACCCCATCCCCCAACTTCAAAATTCCTTCTCCACACAGCAGCCAGAATGCTAAAACAGGGAATGTTTCTTCCCTAGTTGATCCCCAGAGCCTGGCCACCGGGGAAAATCTACACTTACCATCCTGACTTCTAAGGCCTTTGGAACCAGCTATTCCCATATTTTTTGGAACATTTTAGACCTTCTCAGCTTCATTATCTGCCTGTTTTTATTCTGCTCCTTAATTAGGTTAAATGCTTCCCTTTTTAAAAAATTTCTTTTTAGTTATATACAACACCAGGATACACCCTGACATAATCATAAAATCATGGAATACAACCCGTGCCAGTTCAAATGTTTCTCTTCTTGAGACTTTGAACCCTTTCCCTCTTTCACATCCAATGCTTTCGCTTGTCATTTAGGCATCAGTCTACCACCTGCTTGGCAAGCACTTCTCTGACCCATCCAGCCTCGGTCAGCTATCCAACCACTCTCAGGAATGTTATCATTGGCATTTTTCCTACTTGGCTGTTGCTCATCTGTTTCGGATCCATCAAGGCAGAGGCCACGCTGTATTGTTCACAGCTGCAGCCTCAGTACTCAAGGGAACAGGGCAGAGCTCAGAGGAGACCCTTAGCAAATGTTTGATGAATGAATGAATGCCCGGAAGATTTTATGGAAGTGTGGAGAGTGGGAGTTCATCAGTGCTGGGAAGGGTATCTTGAGCACAGGGAGCAGACAAATGAGAAGGAATAAAAAGGAGAATGAGTAGACAGCATCTGCACTTCTAGCTGTGGTATTTGGCTCACTTGGCTGGAATGGGCTATTCCCCAAAGAATAAGTTTCTGAGGGCAGGGGACTTGTCTATTTTGCTCACCACTGAATCTTCAATGTCCTGGCCCAGCATGGGTTTTCAGTATGTACTTAATGAATAAATAAGAGTTTAGAAGGAAAAGCAAGAGGAAGCAAGTTTGGAAAGACAGTGTGAAGCTTTATTGTTAAGGGCCTTGCTATGTTGAGCAAAGGAATTTGTATTTTCTATAAAAAGATGGGGAGTCATTGAAGGTTTTTCTTCTGTTTAGTTTTTAAAATCATAATTATGTATTTACTTTTTAACTTTAAGATTGAAATAGATTCCTAAGAGGTTGTGAAGAAAGGTATAGTGAAGTCCCCTGTGCCCTTTAATCATCCTTTCTCAATGTTTGTATCTTATACAACCATCACACAATATCAAAACCAAGAAATTGACATTAGTAAATCATGAAACTTAGATCTCACCAGTTTATATACATTAATATCTCTCTCTCTCTCTCTCTCTCTCTCTCTCTCTCTCTCTCTCTCTCTCCATGTGATTTTTATCACATGTAGCCTTGAGTCACCACCAACACAATCAAGACACTCAACTATCACAAGATTCCCTTGTTTTTACCCCCTTGTAGGCACATCCATCTCTCCAATCCTAATGCTTGGCAACTAATAATCTGTCCTTCATCTAACTAGGTTATTTCATGATAGCTTCATAAAAGAAATCATGCAATATGTATCCTTTTGAGATTGACTTTTTTCCCTAGTCAGCACAACTTCCTTGGGCTTCATCCAAGTTGTGGTGTCTACCAGGAATCTGTTCCTTTCTGTGACAGAGTAGCATTCCATGGTTTGGATACCTACAGTTTGTTCAACAACTCACTATTTATTTTTAATTTTATTAATTTTATTTTTTTAATTCTTTTTAGTTATACATGACAGTAGAATGTGTTTTAATGCATAAATACCTGGAGTATAACCTCCCATTCTTGATAACCACTCACTATTTAAAGGTTATTTGGGTAGTTTCCAGAAGATTTTAAATCAAAATGGAATAGCATACTGAATTTTATTCTCTAAGAGGAAAATTTTAGTGACTGGGAGAAGAGGAATTGGATTAAAGTTGGAGTTAGCTTAAAGAAGAGAGAGGCAATGGTCATTTCAATAATACAATAGAGAGGAAGACTAGAACTAAGGAAATAACAATGAAATGGAGAAGAGGTAATTAATTTAAAAAGATCCTGAAGTAAAATTGACAGAAATATGTTGGTGATGGATTTGATATAGAAACTAAGGGAGAATTCAGAAGTCTGTTCAACTATTCTGGTTTGGGTAACTGTAAAATTTGTGATGCTACAAACTATTATATGGCGAGGGAAGAATGAGTCCAATTTTGGGTACTTAGAGTTTGATTGATATGCCTTGCTAGAGATCCAAGTTAAAGTGTCCAGTGGCTCAAGAGGGCATTCTGGGAAGAAATGGAATAATGGAGCGTCCAGAATACAAGGACTATTTGAATGCATATGAGATGGTTGAGATAGTCCAAGGAGTGACAGAAAGCTTAGCAGAGGGTTGAGAATACCAACATTTAAAGCTATCAAGACATCAAATGGGGAAAGTCGTTATGGGATATTTGTGTGATCAATCTCAGTAGACTGAAGCATGGAGGAAAGATGAGGTAATAAAGGAGAGATGAAATAGAGGCATAATGTGCATTTTAATAAGCTTGGCAACAAAGGTAGAGAGTGTTGGGTGGGACAAAATCTGCCGGTACTCCTCAGGAGCCCCATAGCACTTGGTGCTCCTGTGACCATGGGCATACACACTAATCCATCAAGTTTCTCCCTTCTGTGATTCCATACATGATACTGAGATTGGTCCAAATTACTCACCATCCTGGGAATAGTCAAGGACTTGCTTTAGAACGGTGAGAAGTGAGAGTGTATGAACCAAGGACATGCTACTGAATGAAGAGAGGGAAGGTGAGGAGCAGAGGGGCTGGAGTAAGTGATGGAGCAAGGCCCTGAGGAAGGAGAGTAAATAGAGAGGTCAGTCTGAGAGGAAGTATGTTTCTTTCCTCTGAATCAGAATTGGGTCAGGATGGGGAGAGATGATGGCAGTTGGGATGTAGGATTGGATTGAAGCTGAGGTCACACTTATCTCAGTGATGTAGAAGGTCATTGCAGCTAAAAGCAAAAAAGGTAGGGGCTGTTGATTGTTCAATGGCAGAAAGATTCAGAGCAATCCTGTTTCTCTCCAGTACTGGTTACCACCTGCCATATTATAATATCAGCTTGCCTTTTGGCTATCTTTTTTCTCATTAGGATATAAACTCTATGTAGGCAAATTGTTTTGTTCATTCTGTATTCCCAGCACTTGTAATAATACCTGGGACATAGTAGGACTCAATGAGTTTTTTTTTTATATATTTTAAAATGCTTTATTTTTGTAATTTAGGGTTTTTTTCATTTGTTTTACTTTTATCTATATTTATTGTTTTTTTGTGATGCTGAGGATTGAATCCAGGGCTTCCTATGTGTTAGACAAGTGCTCTGCCCCTGAGCTACATCTCAGCCCCCTCTGTGAATATGTATTGAGTGGAGAGGAAGAATGAATGAGGAGCAAAATGACTAGCGAGGGTTCTGTCTGGGCCAGCTGTGGTTGTGAATAATCCTTTCTCCCCTGATCTTGCCCTCTCACCTGTACTTGTCTCTTGCTGCCTTGTACCTAAGTTATTTGAAGTCAGACTTTGTCTCCTGTCCTGCACCGCACACTCTTTGGGGTCAAGTCTGCAACTGACCCGTCCTGGTGGATAAACAACATAGTAGGTGCTCAAGAATTATTGGCTGAATAAATGGCTATGTGAATGGAAAGCTAAGTGGCTATGGAGTTACAAAATCCATTTTGTGTTACATTAAAATCCCGCTTCTTATGACTTCTACACATTAGTTGAAATTTTGCAGTTTAGAATAAACAAGGCCATTTCTCCCACCCTTAGGCAAACTTTCAAGTATTTGAATGGTGGTGGGGGTGTGTCTTCTCATACTTTGTCTTAGGTAAAGACCTGTGAGTCTTGTAACCATCCTCAAAAGATCAGTTTCCAAATTCTCTGATGTCTCTCTGGGATAGGAAACCCTGGCCCCAGGGTTGTTTGGATACCAGCAAACTATAGTTCAGTGGGGAACCCCAGCATCTTGGTCTATAAACATATGTGGGTACAGCCCGAAGCCCTGTTTTTATTATCCCTTCCTAAAGTTTTTAAAGTCATCTTCTCTGTGAGGCCTACTGAACCTTAAAATTGGGAGCCAATCTGTCATTGGAGCTGACTTCTATTCTAACAATGAGTACATCTTCCTTGCCCAAAATGACCAGTGACCCTGAGTGTGTTAAACCAGCTGCACTCTGGAGATGTGCTCTATTCTTTTTTTGGAAGATGAACTAGCAAGTTCCTCTGGTATTCTTCCTCTGTGTTTTAACAGATGAAGATAATAAATAAGGGGTCACTCTATCCCTGAGGTAAAGGGAAGAAAAAAGTAGTCTTTTCAGCACCACTATGTGGAAAGGGTTTTTGGTTGATTTTTCTTTTCTTTTTCTTTCTTTCTTTCTTTTTTTTTTGCTGAAATTCTTTACTGCCTTCACCCCTTAGGTGCAGGCTATTTGGGGGAGTTCATTAGCTCAAGTTTCAGGTTTCACTAAAAGGAGAAGAAACTGGCCTACTAGGACCAAGCTTATGACCCTGTAGCTAGCTCAGCAGGGTCGATTTTCTAATTTAGTGAGATAAAATTAACATGCAATAAAATATATAGATCTCAAGTGTTAAGTTCAAAGGGTTCCGGCTGTTGTGAACACTTATATAACCATTTTCCCAAACAAAATGAAGAGAATATTTACTGAAGTTACCTTGAAGTAAGTTACCTTGTGCCCTTTCCAATTTATTTCTTCTACCTACTTTGACTTTTATTAAGTAGATTAGTATTTCCTATTTTTTGCACTTCATATAAATGGAATCCTACAGTGTGTACTTTTGGGGGCCTATCTTTTGCTCAACATAATGTGTTTTAGATTCTACCATATTGTTGTATGTATTAGTGATTTATCCATTTTATTTATTTTTATTAGTTCTAATCAGTTATATATGATAGTAGAAAGCTCTTCAATTCACTGTACACATTGTACACAATGGAGCAGAATTTTTCACTTCTCTGGTTGTACATGAAGTAGAGTCACACCATTCATGCAATCATACATATACCTAGGGTAATGTCCTCTCATTCCACCATCTTTCCTACCCCTTTGCCCCCTCCTCCTCTCCCTTTTGCCCCATTCAAAGTTTCTCCACTCATCCCATGCCCCCCCCCCCCCCCCGCCCATATTATGGATTAGCATTCACTTATCAGAGAAAAACATTCAGTGCCTGTGTTTTTGAGATTGAGTTATTTCACTTAGCATGATATTCTCCAACTCCATCCATTTACCTGCAAATGCCATAATTTTATTCTCTTTTAATGCTGAGTAATATTCCATTGTATATATGTACCACAGATTCTTTATCCATTAATCTATTGAAGGACATCTAGGTTGATTCCACAGTTTAGCTATTGTGAATTGTGCTGCTATAAATATTGATGTGGCTGTGTCACTGCAGTGTGCTGTTTTTAGGTCTTTATGGTATAAACCAAGGAGTGGGATAGCTGGGTCAAATGGTGGTTCCATTCCAAGTTTTCTAAGGAATCTCCATATTACTTTCCATAATGGTCGAACCAATTTGCAGTCCCACCAGCAATGTATGAGTGTACCTTTTTCCCCACATCCTCACCAACATTTATTGTTACTTGTATTCTGGTAATTGCCATTCTGACTGAAGTGAGATGGAATCCTAGTATAGTTTTAATTTGCATTTCTCTAATTCCTAGAGATGTTGAACATTTTTTAATATATTTGTCAACAATTCATATTTCTTCTTTTGGAAATGTCTGTTCAGTTCCTTAGTCCATTTGATTGAGTTACCTTTTTTTTTTTTTTTTTTGTGTGTGTGTGTGTGTGTGTGTGTATGTTGTGTTCTTTGTATATCCTGGAGATTGGTGCCCTATCTGAGGTGTAGGTGGCAAAGATTTTCTCCCATTCTGTAGGTGTGAAGCAACTTTTTAGTTTGATGCCAACCCATTTATTGACTCTTGATTTTACTTCTTGTGCTTTAGGAATCTTGTTAAGGAAGTCAGTTCCTGAGCTGATATGTTGGAGTGTTGGGCCTACATTTTTTTCTAGTATGTGCTGCAGTGAATCTTTATGTACAAAAATTCATTTCTGCTAAGTAGGTATGTAGAGAAAATATATGTTTATAAGAAATTGTCAAAACCTTTTCCAAAGTTAATGTAGTATTTTGTATCTTGACCTGGCAATGTATGAGCACTCCAGTTGTTCCATATCCTTTAGAGATTTTTAGAGGTGTCAGTCTTTCAACTTTTAGCCATTCTAGTAGGTATATAATGTGATCTCACTGTGGTTTTCATTTGCATTTTCTTATTTAATCATGTTAAGCATTTCTCAAGTGTTTACTAGCCATGTGCCTCTCCCCTTTGTGAAGTGTATTTTCAGGTCTTTTACCTATTTTGTAAACTGGATTGCTTGTCTTTGTGCTTGATTTGTAGGATTTCTTTATTTTGGATTGGTTGAGTATGTGCTATATATACTTTCCTCCCAGTCTGTGGCCTATCTACTCATCATCTTAATGGTATTATTTGATGAGACATGTTTAATTTTGATGATAATTTATCATTTTCTTTCATGGGTAGTACTGGTTGATCTGTTTTCAGACACAAGACAGCAGGTCTGAGATCCCCAAAGAACTTTGGAATAACTGGGAAATGAATAGGTGTTAGAACTTTACATTATAAGTGCACAAGAACCCTGCAGCTTGGTGCCTTGACACAAGGATAGTGAATAATCAAGATTTAAATCTAGTCCTGCCTCGGTTATTTACTAGCTGAGTGACCAGTTTATTTACCTGTAAGGTGTGGGCAATCATCCATGTCATAATGGGTTTTGAAAAATAATATGAATAAACTAACAACTATAAGGTGCTAACAGATGATCATGGTTTTTGTAATATTAGTGAAGACCACTTTTATTATCATCAACCCTACATTATCCTCTTCATGTTATTTAATCCCTCCTCCTCCCCAACCCTCAATCCTGAGTGTTACATTTTTCTTGGGGGACAGGCAGGTAGGAAAGATTACAAAACTCAAACCCTCTCTTCTCACTTTTTTTTTTTTTTTGCATTTCTAGAAATATATCCTTGAGTTGTATTAGTCCCATGGAACAGTATTCCAGGCATTGATCTCTTCGTAGTGGGAAGTCTACATGAGAGTCTGAGGGATTGGCAGCTGAATGGGACACAGAACAAAGTCCTGAGCAAATACCAAAGGCATGCCTCCTTTTTACCTCTAATGGCTATTTTTGTTATCCCTCCATATCCCAATTTGAACATACTTTTCCAACAAAAACCTTATGTAAATGATTATACGTAGTTTATTTTTTCAGGAGCCAGACCTTATTTTCCCACAAGTCAGCATACTAAGTTCATGAATTACACACAATAGAAATGCTATGATACTGCCAGTAGACTGTGCAGTTTTATTTGGCTTTTTCTTTTAGTGTTGAAAAATTTGTGGGCATCTGTGTTCCTATCTCTGAGAAACCCAAGCACTTTGGAACCACTGAAGGGCAGTCCCTGATCTCTCCATTAATATCTTTGTGAAAAGCTACCTGGGGGCAAACTTTTTATTTATTTATTTATTTATTTTGCCTCAAATCAGACTGCCTTCTTGGAAAGAACAAAGGAAGCAAGCAAGAAATCTTTTTATAAAGTAAATTATCAGTTTATGGTGAGTCTGGTCTGTTTTCCAAGGTTGGGATACTTAGAAAACACCTCCATGGGGTCTTGGGGTTCTTTAGACACAGAATGTTAGGCTAGTGTACATGCCACAGCTCACCATGCTGCTGCCCCTAGTCAAACCTGGAGAACCAGTGAAGGTGTTAACCCCAGAAGTTTCCCCACAGGGGAAAACTGCCATCTTTCCTGGGCTGGGCCTGTTAACTCAGGGCTCTTCATTATTCCCTTTGGGAGGATGCTTATGAAGATAAAAGCTAAGGAGGTCAACACTCTTGTCTTTGGCATCTCCTGCATTGACAGAAGAGTGAAAAAACTCTGGACCAAGTATGCAAACGCAAGCCCTGTCTCCACCCCCAGGATGGGCCCTCCGGAGCCTATGAGGGCATGTGGCCTGCCTGCCAGAGACCCTTCTTACTGGGAGAGAGGAAATGACGTTGGCTGTGGGAGGTGGGCAGGCGAAGCTCCTCACATGGCTACAGCATCACTAAACAATGAGTCCAGCAAACAAAGGGTGTTAAAGGAAATGACAAGATTCTTAAGGCTTCAAAGCAGGAATGGTTTTCTGTGTGTATCTGAGAGGAGAGGTAGGAGGTGGGGGGTGGGGGTGGGCAGACAGCAAAGATAAGAAGCTAGTGGCTGAGTGTTGTATTACAAAGCTGAAAGGGAGAAGTGGAGAAACTAGGAACTCTTACCAGAAAGATCAGAGGAAGCCAGTATTATGCAATATGCCTGTTGCAGACAGACAGGCGGCTCTGGCCCTTCATCTTTCTTAACCTCAGATTCTGAGAAAGCCTTTGTTGTAGGCTGGTCAGTCACATGCTGGCACAGGCTTGGGCGAATGTCAAAGCCTTGGCAGGTCCACTGCGGACAGGGGAGCCCGGGAGTCTTTTCCAGGTTAGGGAACTAACAGTCCCCATCCTATTTATCAGCTACCTGAAATTACCCCCATTCTGTTGCCCCCACTCTCCAAACTACCTCATGCAGAGGAAGGACAGTGGGAACGTAGGGCTGCTCCGGCTCTGTAAAGGGAACATGCAGGGCCCCAACTGGCTCCATCCAGACTCATGCCACCCAGAGCCAAGTGAAAAGTGAAAACTGCCCACCAGACAGTTCTGTCTACATGACAGTAAGTTGACCAGTTGTTGAGGTTGGTGCCAAGAGATCTTTTAACTGAGACCAGCTACTTGGACAATGTGCGTAGCCCACACTGGACACCACATGGAGGGAAAGTAAAGCATCGTGGATGGAAGAAAATTCCTCAGACCTCGATGGAGTCAAACTTCACTGTCCTTGGGAGACTGAGCACTGTTTCTGTGTGTCCTGGTAATAAAGGACCAATGTTTTTGTCCACTGCCACAGCTCTGGGTATGAGTGACCTCAGTGTATATTCATGGATGGAACATGCTGCAGAAGACAGACAAATAACACAGTGCTGTCCTTACAACTAAGAGGATGAGAAGCCAAAGCAGAATAGGCACAGATCCTAGGGAAGGGAGCATTTGGCATTTGAGAAATGCGTTGAGAAAGCCAGTCTTTGGCTCACTACCTGGACATGGCTTAACCTGGTGTTGGGTTCTAAGTAAGCATCCAATGACCAGCTTCTCAGGTCGGCCAATGCCAGGGATGGACGGGGGGCTGTGGAGAAAACACGACAAACTCCCTGCTGCCTAACTGTGGAGCTTTTGCCAGATGTGGCCTCTTGGGGTCATTTGAGCTTGGCCTGTGACTCTCTCAGGTCACATCAAACAGATCTGATTTTAGATATTTTTAAATCTTTTGACAAAACCTGGAGGCAACAAAAAGAAAAAAGACCACAAGTGCATAAAATATCAGATGAACCCTCCCTGACCCGTGTACATGGAGGGCTTTATACTCTGTGGCAGGCCCCTGTTCTTCACATAGCCACATGCTCTTGCTCTAGGTGCCCTCAGTGCTGGCTGCCTGGACTTCTGACCTGACATTTCACCACCATGCTTGGCTCCTGTCATTCCCCTCTCTCTTCTGTGCTTTAGTTTTCTCCGTAGCACTTCTTATCATCTACTCTAAATATCCCCAATTGTCTCCTTGATTGTCTGCTGTGCCCACTACAATGTAGCCTCCAGGAGGGCAAGGAGGACAGGGTTGTCCCTGGGCCTGTGGGCCCAGTAAGGACAGCACCTGACAGTGAGAGATCTCACATATTCGTGGAAAAAAAAAATGCTTTCTGTCCTGTGAGTAGGTCTTTCCATTTTACAGATGAGGCAACTGAGGCAGAGTGTATTTATGCTCCTGGCCCCCAATGTTTTAAGAAAACCCCCTTCCAATGACTAGGTTTGGGGTGGGCAGGAAGCTGTGCTTTCTAATGAAAAACTGTCCTCAAGTTTGCTAAGCAACCTTATCTCTGAGAGGTGGTCAAATGTGTATTTATGCCAATTGATACTCAGGATGCTCTTCTTTATGCTGCTGGTAGGGTAGATCCTGACTGGTTTTCGGATGTTGCACCACCCCGCATACCTGGAAAAAGAAAAAAAAAAAACACCTGCCTGATCATAGCAGAGCACATAATTCTTTTTATTCATTGTCAGATTCAGTTTTCGGTTAATTTATTTGTTTAAAATCTTGCATTAGATATATTGATCCAAAATTTTGTTATTTGGTACTGTCTTTGTTTAGAATTTATATCAGGGTAGTACTAGTTTCATAAAATGACTTAAGAAAGTTCTTTACCTGTTATCTGGAAGAGATCATATAAAATTGGTCTTAGTTTCTCTTTAAACATTAGAATCCTCTGATGAAACTATCTGGAAATAGAATATTTTTTTCTTCATGAGCTTTAAATTTTGATTTTAGTTAGTTCAAAAGTCCTATAATTGTTAAACAATCTGTTTCATCTTGGTGGAGTGTCGGTAATTTGTAGTTTTTGAGGAATTGTTCCATCTCTCAGCTTGTCAAACGTGTAAATATGAAATTTCTCGATATTCTCTTATTACCCTCTTAATGGCTGCAGGATCTGTACTGGTGTCCTGTGTTTTATTTCTGATGTTAGTGACTTGTGCTTGCACGTGTGTGCTGTCATCAGCCTTGCTAAAGGTTTACCAATCTTTTTTTTCTTGAGTGAATTAAACTTTTTCCCCCTTTATTTTCTTGTGTTTAGTTTCATTGATTTCTGCTCTGATCTTCATTATTCCCTGTTGCTTGCTTTGAATTTATTTTTTTCTAATTCCTTTAAGTAGAAACGTAGGCTTTTGTTTTGAGGTTCTTCCTCTTTTTAAATGCAAGCACTTAGTGTTATAAAATTTTCTCTCAGTTGCCTTAGAAGCATCCCACATATTTTAATCTGTTTCATTTTTATTTAGTTCTTTGAGTTAAAAAAAAAAAGTCTTTTGTAACTGCCTCTTGATGGTATTGAGTTCTATTTTCTTACTGGTTTTTGTCTAGTTCTATCAGTTATTGGGAGGAATGTTGAGGTCTCTAATTATGGCTGGAGTTGTCTAGTTCTCATTTCAGTTGTATAATTATTTTGCTTTGCTTATGTTGAGGCTCAGTTTGCGTATAGACATTTACACATTTATGGTGATTGCGTCTTCCTGGTGGATTGATCATTTTATTGTTATATACTGTCTCTTTCTGTCTTCAGCAATTTTCTTTGCTTTGAGGCCTGCCTTAACCAATTTTAACACAGCCACTCCTGCTTTCTTTTGGTTAATGTTTGCATAGTATGTATTTTTCAACGTCCATCCTTTTCCTATTACCTGTGTCGTTGAGTTTGAAGTGAGTTTCCTGTAGACAGGGCATAGTGAACTAGGTGTTTTTGCTTTTCTTCTTCTTTCCACTCCCTGCCAATTTGTCTTTGTCAATCTGTCTTTTGGTCAGTGCACGCAGGTCATTTACATTTAGAGCAGTCTTGATATGTTAAAGCTTATATATGCCATCATATCATTTCCTGTTTTTTTTTCCCTCTAGTTTTGTTCCTGTTTCCCATTTTTGCCTTTCTGTGACTTATTTAAACTTTTTTTAAATATTTATTTTTTAGCTTTAGGTGGACACAATATCTTTATTTTATTTTTATGTGGTGCTGAGGATCGAATCCAGTGCCCCACGCATGCAAGGTGAGTGCACTATTACTTGAGCCATATCCCCAGCCCCTAAACTTTTTTTTTTTTTTTATAGGTTTCATCTTGATTTATTTCTGGAGTCTTAGAGAAAGAAACTAACAATATAGTTTATAGTAGTTGCTATGGACATTATAATATATACATGTATCATATCCTACTGGTCTCAGCATTTGCCACTTTGAAGTTTAGATTACTTTGTGTGTGTATGTGTGCAGGGGTACCAGGATTGAACACAGGGGCACTTAACCACTGAGCCACATCCTCAGCCCTTTTTAAATTTTAGTTAGAGACAGGGTGTTGCTAACTTGCTTAGGACCTCACTTTGAACTTGCAACCCTCCTGCCTCAGCCTCCTGAGCTGCTGGATTATAGGTAAGTACCACCATGCCGGGCTTAGATCACTTTCATTTAGGATTCTTTGTTTCTCACTTTTATTATAATTTTATTATTATTATTTTATTTTTTCAACTGATGCATAAAAACATAAAAATTACACATAATAATGGGTGCCATGTAATTTCTCAATATGTTTACACATTGTGTAATATTTAAATTGAGTTAAACATCTTCTAAACCTGTGTTGTGGTGCACACTTGGAATCACAGTGATTCAGGAGGCTGAGAAGGAAGAACTGCAAGTTCAAGCCCAGCCTTGGAAACTTAGTGGGACTCTGTCTTAAAAAATGAAAAGAACAAGGGACTGGTAATGTAGCTCAATGGCAAGGTGCCCCTAGTTTCAATCCTCAGTGGAAAAAAAAATCTTATTGTTATCTATGGTCACCCTACTGTGAAATACCACACCAAAGCTTCTTAGTCTGTCACTTAGTACCTATCAATCAACTTCTCTCCATCTTTCCCTTTTTCTTATTCTTCCCCAGCATCTGGCAACCACCATTCTATTCTCAATTTCTAGGAGGAAATCTCTTTTATATTCCACATATGAGTGAGATTATGCAGTACCTGTTGTTCTGTTCCTAGTGTATTTCATTTAACATGATGGTCCACTTCCATTTAGTTGTCACAAATGACAATTTCATTCTTTTATATGACTGAATATTATTCCATTGTGAATGTGGAACACATTTTCTTTAACCAGTCATCAACTGATGGACACTTAAGTTGATTAAATATCTTGGCTCTTGTGAATAGTCCACAGTAAACATGGGAGTGCAGATGTCTTTTCAATATACTGACCTCATTTCTTCAGGATATATAGCCAATAGTGGGATTGCTATACTAATTTACATTTCTACCAACAGTGTGAAAGGGCTTCCTTTTTCTATATCTTCACTAGCATTTATATTTTATCTTTTTTGTAATAGCCATTCTTACTGGAAGTGGGTGATACCTCATTGTGGTTTTGATTTGCATTTCCCTGGTGATTAGTGATGTTGAACATTTTTTCATGTATCTGTTGGCCATTGTGTGTTTTCCTAGAAGTGTCTACTTAGATATATTGCCCATTTTTTAAACTGAATTATTGTTTTTTAAAAAATATTATTTTTTATAATTTTATTTTATTTTTATGTGGTGTTGAGGATCAAACCCAGCACCTTGCACATGCTAGGCAAGCACTCTACCACTGAGCCACAACCTCAAACCATTAACTGAATTATTGTTTTGCAATTTAGTTTGAGTTCATTATGTCTTCAAGATATTAACCTCCTGTCAAACATATGTTTGCAAACATTTTCTCCCATTCTGTAGGTTTGTTTCTTATATGCTCTGATTCTTTGTGATGTAGAAGCTTTTTAGTTTCAATGAAATCTCATTTGTCTCTTTTTGTTTCCTGTGCATTTAGGGTCTTGTTCAAAATATCCTCTCTCATTCCAAAGTCTGGACGCATATTCCCTATATTTTCTTCCAGTGTTTCATTGCTTCATGTCTTAAATTTAAATTTTCAATACGTTTTCAGTTGATTTTTGTAACTGCTGAGATTGGAACTTAGAAGCACATTTCCCAAGTACTATCTATTGAAAGGAATGTCCTTTCTCAAATGCATGTTCTTGGCACTTTTGCCAAAGGTACTTTTCTGTTCTATTGCATTATATGTCTGTTTTTATGTCAAGAACATGCTATTTTGTTTACAATGGTTTTGTAGTATGTATTTTTTAAGTCAGGTAATATGATATCTCCGGTTTTCGTTTTCTTTGTTGTGCTAGGGATAAATCCAGGGCCTAGCACATGCTAAAACTGAGTTAGATCTCTAACCCCAGCTTTCTTCTTTTTGCACAAGGTTGCTTTGGCTAATTTTGGATCTTTTGCGTTTCCAGAGGTGTAGGATTTTCTTTTCCAGTTCTATGAAGAATATCCTTGGTATTTTGATGGGGATTGTATTCAATTGATAATTTGCTTTGGGATGTATGGACTTTTTTTTTTTTTTTTTTGTACTGGGTATTGAACCCAAGGATACTTAACCACTGAATGACATCCCCAGCAATTTTAATTTTTATTTTAAGACAGGGTCTTGCCAAGTTGCTTCAGGCCTTGCTAAATTTCTGAGGCTGGCTTTTAACTTGTGATCCTCCTGCTTCAGCCTCCAGACCCACTGCCACCATGCCCAGCTAGATATTTTTAACAATATTATTTCTTCCAATTCATGAATACTGATGTCTTTCCATTGTCTTGTGACTTCTTAAATTTGTTTATTTTTTAATTAAAAAATTTTGTTATATATGACAATAGAATTCATTACAATTTATATTACACATATAGAGCACAATTTTTCATCTCTCTGGTTGTACACAAAGTAGAATCACATCCTTCGAGTAATGATGGCCATCGCATTCCACTGTCTTTCCTACCCCTGTGGCAGCTATTCAGAATACAAACAACAATAAATGTTGGTGAGGATGTGGGGGAAAAGGCACACTCATACATTGCTAGTGGGACTGCAAATTGGTACAGTATGGAAATCAGTATGGAGAATCCTTGGAAAACTAGGAACGGAACCACATTTGACCCAGCTATCCTACTCCTCAGTCTATACCCAAAGGACTTTTTTTTTTTTTTTTTAAATCAGTTTTGTCACTTCCATCGCATAGAACTTCATTTCTGTGGTGGTAGGTTTATTTGCTGGTAAGTGGATGGAACTGGAGACTTTCATGCTAAGTAAGTCAGACCCAGAAAGCCAAAGGTCAGATGTTTTCCCTGATATTTGAAGCTACACCAAAATAAGGCAGAAAAAAATCTGTGTGTTTGTGTATGTGTGTGTCAATTCCTTGAGAATAGAAATCAGTTGAGTAGAAGAAGGAAGTTGAGGTAGAAGGAGGAGGGATGGGACAGGGAAGAACAGTGGAATGAATCTGACCTCATTTTCCTATGTACATACATGAATATACCACAGTGAATATCACCTTCATGTACACCTACAATATACTAATTTAAAAAAAACTACAAATAGAAGATTAGTATAAGGAAGGGAACAGTGGTAGGGAGGAAGGGAGACTGTTATGGTTTGGATGTAAGGTATTCCCTAAAAGCTCACATGTGAGACAGTGAAAGAAGGTTTGGAGGAGAAATGATTGGGTTTTGAGTCTTAACCCAATCATTGAATTAATCCCAATAAGATTATCTGAGTGATAACTGAAGTAGTAGGGTGTGGCTAGAGAAGGTAGGAATTGGGGGAATGGCTTTGGGGTATATATTTGTGTCTGGCAAGTGGAGATCTCTCTCTGCATTCTGATCACCAGGTGAGTTGCTTCCCTCTGCCACACTCTTCTGCCATGATGTTCTGCTTCACTACAAACCCTGTGGAATGGAGCTGGCCTTCTATGGACTAAGACCTCTGAAACCATGAGCCCTCAAACTTTTCCTTCCTGATATGTTCTGGTTGGGTTCTTTTGGTCACAGCAGTGAAAAAGCTTACTAACACAGAGACAAAGAGTGTTTGGGATTGAATTAGAACAAATTATAGACCATGCTTGTATAATTATGTCAAAATGAGCCCTAATATTATGTATAACTAAAATAGACTAATAAAGAATTATTGTGAATGGGCTTCCTTTCACAATTTCTTCCTCAATAATCTCATTATCAGCATTATCAGTAGCACTGTGAAAAATAAAAATTATTATATTAATTTTTGTATCTTATAAATATCAATTCTAATTTTCTTTTAGTGGAGACTTTAGTTTTTTTTTTTTAATATAGAATAATGTCCTCTGCAAACAGGAATGATTTAACTTCCTCCCTTCCTACTTGTGTGCCTTTCATTTCTTTCTCCTGCCTGCATGCACTGGTGAAGACTTCCAGAACTATTTTAAGTAAGTGTTGTGAGAGGGCACATCTTGCAAAAAAGCTTTTTCTTTTCATTCATGATATTGGCTGTGGGTTTGTTATCTATAGTCTCTTGTCACATTGAAACATATTCCTCTAATTAGGTTTTCTTTGTGTGTGTGTGTGTGTGTGTGTTTAGTTTTTGGTTTCCTTTCCAGTTTTTTATTGGTACATTATAGTTGTATATTATGATGGGATTTGCTGTTGAATTACTGAGGGTTTTTAAAATGAGTAATGGATTGTGAATTTTATCAAATGCCTTTTTGAATCTATTGAGATAATTGTGATTTTTCATTTTCTTGATGTGATGCGTTGTGTTTATTGATTAACATATATTGAACCATCCTTGCATCCCTGGGATAAATCCCACTTGATCACAGTGAATGATCTTTTTGATATGCTGGTTATTTTGATCTGCTAGTAATTTTATTGAGAATTTTTGCATCTATATTTATTAGAGAAACAGTCTATAGTTTTCTTTTGTGTCCTTGTTTGGTTTTGATATCAGGGTAATGTTTGCCTCCTAAAATGAGTTTGGAAGAATTCCCTCCCTTTCACTTTTTGCAACAGTTTGAGAAGAATGGTTACGAGTTTTTCCTTAATAGTTTGATGGAATTCTGGGAAGCTATCTGGTCCTGTACTTTTGTTTGGAGTCTTTTATTACTGATTCAGTCTTACTATTTGTCATTGGTCTGTTTAGTTTTTTGGTTTCATGGTTTGATTTTGGTAGATTACGCATGTCCAAAAGTTTATCTGTTTCTTCTGGGTTTTACAATTTGTTGGCATGTATTTGTTTTTAATAGTCTCTAATGATCCTTTATCTTTCTGTGTTGTTAGTTGTAATGTCTCCTTTTTTATTTCTAATTTTATTTGGGTCTTTTTTTCTTAGCCTACCTAAAGATTTGTTGATTTATTTATCTTTTAAAACAAGTAACACTGTTTCATTGGTATTTTTCATTTTTGATTTTGGTATCAAATTCTGCTGTGATGTCATTTCTTATAATTTTGAATTTGATTTGCTCTTGATTTTTATATATCCTTAAGATTTATCATTAGGTTGGTTGTTTGAAAAAAATTTAATATATTTAATTGGTATAAAATTTCCTTAGTATTGCTTTTGTTGCATCCTGTAAGCTTTGGTATGTATCTTTTTTCATTTCTTTCAACAAATTTTAAAACATCCTTTTTGATTTCTTTAATCACCCACTGTTTGTTTAGTAACATGTTAAATCTACATGGATTTATACCATTTCTGAAATTTCTTTTTTTTTCCTAGTTTTATTCCATTGTGGTCAGAGTTGATGCATAATATTTTTATTTTTTTTGAAACTTATTTTATGCAATAATATATGGTCTATTCTGGAGAACATCCCATGTATGATGAAACAAATATATAAGCTATTGGGTTCTGAAACGTTCTATAAATGTCTAAGTCCATTTGATTTATTATGTGATTCCTTTCTTTTTTTGGTGGAGAAAATCTAGATGATCTATTGATGAAACTTAATTATATATCAATGAAATACAGTGTGATATTTCCAAACATGCATACAGCATGCATCGATCAAATCCACAACTCCTAGTCTCTAGTAGTCACTATTCTACTTACCTATTGTTTTTTTTTTTTTGATTCCACAAGAGAATGTCTTTTTGTGTCTGGATTATTTCACTGAACATAATGTCTTTTACTTCCATCCATTTTGCTGCAAATGACAGGGTTTCATTCTGTTTTATAGCAGAATAATACTCCATTGCATATATATATATATATACTTTTAATATATATATTATATATGTTATATATAATATATATACTTTTAATCATTTATTTGATAGGCACCTAGGTTAATTCCATATCTTTGCTATTGTGAATAGTACTGCAACAAATACAGACATATAGGTATCTCTTTGGTGTGTTATGGTTTAAATGTGAGGTGTCCCTCCAAAGCTCATGTATGACACAATGCAAGAATGTTTAGAGGAGAAATGATTGGGCTGTGAGAGTCTTAACCCAATCAATGAAATAATCCCCTGATAGGGATTAACTGATTGATAACTGAAGTAGTAGGGTATGGCTGGAGGAGGTGGAAATTGGGGGCATGGCTTTGGGTTATATATTTTTATCTGGAAAGTGGAATCTCTTGAGAGATCTTTCTGATTACAATGTGAGCTGCTATCCTTTGCAACACTCTTCCACCATAATGTTCAGTCTCACCTAAAGCCCAGAAGAATGGATTCTGCTGTCTATAGATTGAGACCTCTTAAACTGTGAGCCCTAAAATAATCCTTTTCTCCTTTACAGTTGTTTTGGTTGGCTCTTTCAGTCAGAGCAGCAAAAGAGCTGACTAAAACAGTATGCTTTTTCATTTCCTTTGGATATATACCCAGATATGAGACATATGGATCATATGATAGCTCCAGTTTTACTTAAGAACCATAATGGCTTTACTAAATTACCAGCAACAACATATAAAAGTTCCCTTTTCTCCAAACCTTTCCCAGTATGTTATTTAATTTTTGTTTGTGATACTAGTCATCTGGAGTGAGAGGGTATGTCATTGTAGTTTTGATTTGTACTTATCTGATGGCTAATTATATTGACACATTCTTTTGTGTATTTGTCAGCATTATTCTTTTTTTTGAGATGTGTTTATTCAGATCATATGTACACTTTTGAATTGGATTACGGATTTCTTTTAAGAATTTGGCATCCTTATATATACTGGATATTAGCCCTCTGTCAGATGTATAGTTGGCAAATATTTTCTCCCATTATGTAGCTTGTCTATTTGTTGTTTGTTGTCTTTGCTGTGCAGATTTGTAGGCTGTCAATTTTTGCTTTTGTTTCTTGTGTATTTGAGGTTGTGTCCAGAAAATCACTGACTTTAGCAATGTCTTGAAATGTTTCCCCACATGTTCTTCTGGTAATTTCAGTTCTGACATTTAGGTATTTGAACCATTTTTGAATTGGTTTTTGTATAAGATGAATGATAGGGGTTTGTTTTAATTAAGTCTGAATGTGGACATTTATAATTTTCCCAAAACAATTTATTAAAGAGGCTGTACTTTCTCCAGTGCATAATTTGGGTAACTTATTCGAGAACTAGTTGGCTGTAGACGTTTGGGTTTATTTTTTGGATCTCCACCCTTTTTTTATTGGTCTGTTTTTATGCCAATACTATGCTATTTTGATTACTATGGCTCTTAGTATGTTTTGAAATCAAGTTTTTTTTTTTTTTATGCACCCAGTGTTGTCCTTTTTGCTCAAGGGTCTTTTGTACTTTCACATAAATTTAGAGTTGTCTTCTAGTTCTGTGAAGAATGTCATTGGTATTGCTTTGAGTAGTGTAGGCATATTAACATTAATCTTTCCAATCCAAGAACATGGGAGGTACTTCTTTTTCTTGGCTAAGTTTATTCCTAGGTGTTTTTTTTTTTGTTTGCTTTTTTGAAGTAGAACTGCTGTCATAATTTCTCAGGAAATTTATTATATAATTCATTATATAAAAGCTACTGATTTTTAAATTTTTGTACCTAGCTATTTTACTGAATTTGTCAGTCCTAATAGTCTTTGGTTTTTTCTGAATATACAATCATGTCATTTGCAAACAGAGCTAAATTGACTTCCTCCCTTCCTATTTGTATGCCTCCCCCCTGCCCATTTCTCTGAAAATTTGAGTCTCAAACTTTCAGTTCTAAATCCGATCTTGTCAGGTCTTTTGGTCACAGCAATGACAAAGCTGATTAAAATACATTATTATGGGAGAAGTATTATCTCTATTTTAAGGTAGAATGGAAGGGAAACAACCTGGTATCAGATTAGGGTTTCAGCTGAAGGTGTCTACTAAACAAGAGATATTATAAGCATTAAATAAAATATTACATATACTTATTATCAATACATGCAAGCAACAGTGCCATTTTTTTTTTATGTAGCCTTATTTTCCCCTTAGTTGTTTAAAGACAGAAAACATTTCTTTTTAAATCTCTATCACCAAGGTCTATGTTATGGTTTGGATGTGAGGTATCTCCCAAAGGGTATTGTGATACAATGCAAAAAGTTTCAGAGAAGAAATAGTTGGGTCACAGAAGTCTTAACCCAATAAGTGAATTAATCTTCTGATGGGATTGAGTGGTAACTGAAGCAGCATGTGGGGTATGGCTGGAGGTGAGGGCGTATCTGGCAAGCAAAGATCTTTCACTTTGCTTCCTGATCATCATGTGAGCTGCTCTCCTCCACTGAACTCTTCCACCATGGTGTTCCACCTCACCTTAAGCCCTGAGGAATGAAGTCTGCTGTGGATTAAGATCTCTGAAACTGTGAGCCCCCAAATAAACTTTTCCTACCCTATAGTTGTTCTGGGCAGATCCTTTTGTCACAGTGGTGAAAAAGCTGACCAAGACAGTCTAGAATAGCATGTAGCAATAAAAACTTAATTGCCTGAATAGCATTTTTACATTTTAACACTTGTTTTCCCTTACCATTATCTTTCAATTTTTTTTTTTTTGGAGCCCCCTGTGATTCAGTTTCTTGTTTGTATTAGCTCATCTAAAATTTTCCTTCTACTCATTTACAGTGCCACCAACCATTAAGCTTCTCTGTATTCATGCATTTTAATGACTTTCTGCTAACCATTCATCCCATTTTGGGCAAAGGTATTAAATATTTTTATTCCTGAAAATTTTAGGCATTAACAATAGTAGTTACTGTGAGCTGCAGAGAAAGGGGTATTTCTTGATAGCATCCATTTTATTTGCTCATGCTATTTCATACTTTCAGCCAGTTCATTCACTTCTTATCAAGAGGTCACAAGTTCTAAATTTGATTCCAAGTTATTACAATGTAAAATCAAGCCTAAATGAAAACAATTACCATTTAAATCCTTATGTCTATAAACCTGCATCTTATAAAATGTAAGATTAAACTACAGAAGATATATTTTCTTTGCCTTGATGACAATGTTAGGAAACACTTTGAACTGTGTGAAAATATATTTTTTTCTTTGCTGTACAATGAGAACAAATTAAAGGATAGTCATTTAATACCATTGAGACACATATATATGTATGTGTGTGTACACACACACACACACTCAACCCCCTTCAGGGGGATTTTAAAGATAAACTTTCCAAATTACACCTCCAAGCCTTCTACCAATTCTGCCATAACCTCTGACATTATGCAAAACTGAAGCTCAAGGAGTTCATTGTATTAAAAAAAAAAAAGTTGGGCTGGAGTTGTGGCTCAGTGGTAGAGTAGTTGCCTAGAATGTGTGAGGCACTGGGTTCAATCCTCAGTGCCACATAAAAATAAATAAAGGTATTGTGTCCATCTAAAAACACTAAAAACATTTAAAAACAATTAAAAATATATATTGAAAAAATTAGAAAGCAACTGAATGCAATGTTTAACGGTAACTCAGAAGCCGAACAGGATTAACTAAGGGCAGGCAACATGGAACTCATGAGCACTCTTCATTTCAGCAGGAAATCTTCATAACTAGAATAGATATTAAAGGAAGTGAACATTTTACCCAACTTTATTATTCAGGGAATAGAACTTGTTTACTAACAGTATCTTGGTAATGAATTTTTCTTTGCATTAAAATAGGCCATTTTCAAAATACAACCTGGTAGGAAAATAGAAGTTAAACACTTCCCAGCAGAATTGATGAAGATATGTTTAAAAGTTTTTCGACAGAAAAAGTAAGTCATTGGGTAAAGGATATATTACATCCTTTTGATTCAATGTTATGTCACACAAAGTATAAAAACATAAAAAGGTAACTTCTAAATCTACTGAAAACAATGAGTTTAAGTCTTTTTAAAGGCAAAATTCTTATTTCTTTAAAATTTAGGTATAAATTAGTATCAGTATATGTACATATTGCCCAAACATAAATATTTACACTTCTGAAAGTGGAATTGTGGTCCTTGCTACCAAGTTAGAGCACATAATTTTCTGAACTAAGGTAATATACTTTTTTTGAATTCCCTTGAAATGAATTAAATTTGTACAAATGAGACTTCAATGAGTTTGAAGAAGGCAAACATACAGCACTCATGAAAAACCGGTCATATTTAACACATTAACCTGAAGAGCACTAATGTCATGGTGTGTCTAAGGTCAACTGGGTACTCTGGTTGAAATGATTCACACTTAGACCATTAGAAGGTCTCACACAGTCAATTAAATTGAACTGATGATTCTTTGATAGATAACTTCTAAAACTACTAAAAACTAGGAGTTGAGTCTTTTTAAAGGCAAAATTATCTTATTTCTATAAAATTTAGGTATAAATTAGTATCAGTGTATGTACATATTGCTCAAACATAACTATTCACACTTCTGAAAGTGGAATTGTGGTCCTCACTACCAAGTTAGAGCACCTGATAGGATATGTCATTCCTGGGGTGCAATAAAAATAACTCCTGATAAAAATGCAGATTCTGCATCTAAAACATGACTCATTTGGTAAATAAGATTTTAAAAATATAAAAGAGAAAAAACCCTACTCTAAACGCTCAAAGATCAAATCAGCATTAACTATATCCCAAGAAATTTCACTGTGAGGCAGAGATAAAGTTCATAGACTAAAACAACTCCCCAATGTCAATATTTCTCTGATGGGACTGTGAACTCTGTAGAATGGCATTTTATTTAACAGACAGCATGGAATTCATACATATCCATTATCAGTGCCTTGAAAATCAAACAACTTTAAAAGTTAGCAGCAGTTTCTGCAAGTACAAAAATACACATTTATTACATAACATGTGGTAATAAAATTTGTCAAGATATATTATACAAACTCAAAGCATTTTAAAGCATCAGTCTAATATATTACAGATTGATGAAGTATAATAAAATGACATGTAACCTGCTTCAAATCATATAATACTTTACAGCAATATTAACAGACTATTCACATTAAGTATCTAAGGGAGCAGAGTGGGAATAGTCATTAAAGAACCTTAGCAACTATTTTCTTCTATGCTTCAAATTAGGTGGGTAATTTTTCTATTTGTCAATATGAAAGAAAAAAAGGCTATAACTATTATTTTTGGTAAGTACAGAAGTAAGTTATTCCAGAAAGACACTCTAAAAGCTTCATTCACATCTTGCAATTCTGCCAGTAGTATGCCTAAGGGTAAGGGGAGTCCCTGCTGACTTAATATATTAATTATACCATAAAAGATGCATATGGACATATAGTATTAATATGGGAGTGGTTGGTTATAAGGTGAAATCTACTTCACACATCTGTGACTGAGATGGCCAGTGTCATAAGCTCTTTGGACCTACAGGTGCTACCTCTAAGGGACATGACCCTGTTTGCCCTAATCATTTTAATCATACCCTTTCCCCCACACCATGTTCTTGTCTCTTGACTCATGGTTTATAGATCTATATTTCATATTATATCCATAGACCTTTCTTCTCTTTCTTTAAAGGTTATAATGGTTACATCCCCTCACCTGGAAATAAATTATCAGGCCTCCCTAACCAATTTGGAGCATATCACTAAAAAGAGATGTGCATCTTCCTTCATTCTAACTATTCACCTATAAGAAGTTGCTTAGAACCAACAGGTTTGGATTTAGGGAAAGGTTTTACATGATTTCCTCCATTACCATACATGCTTTTCTTCTTAATGCTTTGATTAGTGGTCTTTTTTTCTTGCCTACTTATTTAAAAACATTCCACAGAAAGTGGATGGTTTCTTTATACCATTCCCTTTTCTCTCTGTCTCTGATTCTTCAATTTATGATATTTTGGTCTTCTCAGAACACTGATCTCAGACTTGTTGACACAGGTAGGCTTCTACAGAGGGCACTTTCTCTAGCCCTGTGCATGCATCTCTTAAAATCTCATGACAGGATCAATCCCACGTTTTAAAAAGGAAAAACCTCCAAAATATTAGATGCTGAAAATTTTAGTATACAGTTTTTGACAAGTTGTCTCAATAGAAAGAAGTGTTTTGTTGTCCTAAGTATTAGCAATGATTATCCTTATATTACCTATCCCAGATATTTTATAAAAAGAGGTCATAATAATTACTGTCTTTATGTTATTATTAGCTAAGTTTCTGTTCTTGCAGACATCAGACTCTTACTGTGGTTAAATGTCTTTGGTTAAATGTCTGTCCCCATCATCACACACCACTACAGGCCCTGCATCTGGGCTGTCCACATCTTCCACAGTTATAGAGTTGGTTGAGGCCCTTCCCCAAGCCATGGGACCAGCAGAAGAGTGCCCTCCCCTCTCTCCTCTCTCGTGGGACTTTGTACAAAGCTTGAGTTTGCTTTCCACTAGGCTGAATGGAGAGCCACAGAGTTTCTCTGAATCCTGACAGGGATAAGAACTATACCATTGGGCTGTCTGCATAGCTCCAAATCCTTCAGCTACCTGGAAGGGTATGTCTTTCTGTCTTTCTTGCAGTGAGTTGGCATGAGAAGCATGAGGAGGTAACTCCAAGGGTCCTTTTAGGGAACAGATTTTCTTTTCCTCTGGTCTGGCTGCCTTTACTTTCTTTTTGAGAGACCAGTTTTTCAAACTGGCCACACCATTTCTCAACCATGTGCTGGGATGAAGAGTTACAGAATGCATTTGTGAATGCCACTCTACAGTATTGTCCTTTTTTGTATAAGCTGGTTGATTGCTGGCCTGCCCTGTTGAGGGACCAGGCATTCCAGAAATGAAGCTAGAACTACTAAAGTCAGAAGAAAGCTCTTCTTGCTTTCTTTGAGCCTGAAAAGTGCAATCTATTGGAGAGGAAGTTTCAGTGGGCGTGAACACAGACTGTTCAGAAATTTGAGAAAAAGCACTGTCCTGGGAGCTTACTGAAGAGCCAGATGGGGAAGTGCCTGGCGAAGATAAGCTGGAATAGCTGGCTCGGGGGCCAAGGTTTAGTCTAGGGGGTAAAACCTTCTCAGTGCTTTGGTTTGTGGAACTGCTCTTGCCCACCTCAATCCCCATGACTAAACTCTGATTGATAAGCTTTTGCCCCTCCATTTGCAAAGACTTATGCCGTTTGAGATAATCCTCCTCTCCATGCAAGAGACCAGCTTCACAGCTGGTTTTATGTTGTTTCTTTGAATAAATCCCTCGGAGATAGGTCAGTTTGCAGTTCTGGTCATCTATGTTAGGCTCTGAGCAGCGCCGATGTGTCCTTGAACTCTTGGGGGCATCTGCTGTGTGTGGTGGGGAGTATCCAGATGAATCTGGATCAAAGGTTTGGTTCCTGGAATGATCCCGGGAGGGTATATGACTATAAGATGCCACAGAAATGGCCATGGGCTTAGACTTGGTGAAAAGTTTCACATGATTTCCTTCATTACCAGAGAAGCTTTTCTTCTTAATGTTCTGATTTGTGGCATTCTTCTCATTGACATCAGTGCCTGTTACTGAACATGTCCTACCCTCTTCCTGGAGAGACTGATTCTGCTTCAGACAGTCCTCATCTTTTTGAGAAAGGATTACATCACAGCTGGACTTACGTAGCTTTTTCTGGTAAAACTCCCTGAGATAGGAAAGCTTTGAGTCTAGGTAGTCAATGCTTGGTTCTGAACAGCGGCGGTGTCGCCGCAGGATTTTTGGAGCATCTGTTGTAGTTGTGGACAGGTAGCTGGGTAAACAAGTGCCAGATGGGGCCCTGGCATGTTCCCCCAGTGCAGCCTTTCTATACATTCCTGAAATGTTCACCGGCTTTGTCTCAAGAGGCTGCTTCATTTGAATGTCTTCATCTTTAGAATGGTCTAAGTCAAAATCACTCAAGGTTAAAAGACCTTCCACCTCAGGCTGATCAAGGTCATAGTCACTTAGGGTTAAGACAGAGTCCATACTTCTGCTACCCTGACCAAGTTTCTTTACCAAATCACTACATGGAGCATCAACATCCTCATTTAATTCATTTTCCAAGCTGTCATAGGAGGAGTCATTCAGTTGGAAGCAAGAGATATCTGTCAAAAAAAGCAAACTATAATCAACAAATTTACTTACCACAAATATAGCCCATGCTGCCATCAAACTATGCTTAGATTAATGTTCTTTACATGTAGTGTTCAAATTCCTACTCTCAAGAAGGAAAAAGGATGTTTTGCAGTCTTCCCAACTGCTAGTGCAGAAGAAATAAAAACCTGTTTGGTATACTAGATTTATCTCAGTTACTAATGAAATGGAATTTCAACAAACTAAGACCAAAAATGTTGAAAAATAGGAAGGAATTAATGGCAGGTATACTTATATTTGAATAAGACTATCTTCTAACATAGATTGCTGGTGATTACACATAATTAACTCTAGTCTTGAGGACATCATTAATTAACCCTACCAATTTCTCTTTTTCAAAGTTCTTTAAAGTTAAGTTCATTACCTTACTTAATCTTTACAACAACCATAGACATTATTATCCACATTTAGATATTGTTATCTACATTTTATAAATGAAGGTATTGATGTGTGGAGGCACAGAATAACTGGCCAAAGATATATAAGAATTCATATTTTAGAGATTATATACCTTTGAATTAAGATTCCCCCAATGATCTAGTTGTTTTCAAATAGTTTCATAGAACAAAGAATAGCATCTCAGGGTCTACTAGAAGGAAGAAAAAACTCAGGCCTGGCTCTGGGCCTTCTATTCCAGTTTCAATCACTGCAGTCTATACATATATATAAAATACACACACACACACATATAAATTATACACACATATATAAAGTCTGTATATATGTGTGTGTATACACAAACACACACACACACACACAGGTATATGTGTATGCATAAGAATGTGTTGGGTTTCCTCAAAGTTTTATTTAAAATAAAGCCTTCAACCATCATGGCACAGCACGCAACTCACTTCCTGAACTTCTTAACCCCAACATGCTGTTAACATACCCTGACCTACTAGCAGGCCTTCTAAAGAAGGAAAGAGAGCCCAGGGCCTTACTGATCTAGGTCAGAGGCTCCCTTCATTCTCAGAGCATCAGGACAACCACTGTCCTAGCATCTTCACAGACATCTGTCTAGTTCTTACATAAACCAATCCACTTCCTCACAATACCTGGGACATTCTCTCTAGTGTCACATCTCACTGAAACTTCTCCCAGGAGGGAAGTGATTTCTTCTCCAAATATCCTACAGCAATTTTCAATCAGAAATTGTATAAGCAGGGAAACCTAAACAAAAAAGGACAAAATTAAAGTGCCACTTTTCATGTCATATGTTTATAAATGTTCATATATGAATCCTGATTTTTTTAAAATAAGAAAATGCAAAAATTCTGAGAAATTCCTTTTTTAAAAAGTATATAAAAGCATACTACTTGTATATTTTAAAAGTTTATCCTAAAAATCTATAATACTTTCAAGAGTAGTATGGACACAGAAACTAATTTTAGTGCACTAGTTAAAATTATTATTTTTGGTTTTGGTTTAATGATAACCCTTAATACCAGTAGCTCCTTCTTCAAAATGAGGGTAATTTCAAGTATTCTCTATAGGGCATTTGGGAGTAGAGAAATATATATTGCTATTAAACTTCATAAAATACCAAGAGATAAAGATTTATAAAAGTATTTCTTGTATAAAGAGCAGGTTTGTTATAAGTTTGGGAGGAGAGTTCATGAAGGAGAGAACTTGAGAGAAAACTTATGGTTTTACTATCTAGTCTATATCCATGTACTGTCTTGTATTATACTCCCTAACTGGAGGCACTTTGGGGAAGAGGAAAGAGTTACTACTGAACTTTGTGCCTCCCCTGAGACGTATTAGAACCTTTCTGTATTTCCTTATCCTAAGAGCTAAGGCCAAGGGGCAGGAGAAATGTTGGGAGCAAAGGGAACTGATATTTCCAAACCCCTTATTAATAACTAGGCATTTACAGGGGTATGATTTCTAGCAACTATTATGTCATCACCACCTCCTTATTTTAGATGAGGATGTTGTATATTTGGTAAGAGGTGGGTCTGAAAATTGAACTCTGGCTTGTCTTATTCCAAAGTCCTTATTTATTTTTTAAACAACTGCTTTCTTATCATCCTGTGGTTTCAGTTAGTTCTACTGGTTAGCTTCCTTAAAGGGAAAAGAGAAATAACCGCTATAACTTTTCTGCTTACATCACCTTCCTATAGTCTATCAGAATAGGAAAGAACACTCCATAGTCAGTAACTGAAACTTATAACTCAAATTTCAGTGTAACTATATACATAAGCTATTTTAAAAATTGTCTTTCAGAGTACATTTTCAAAATGGGGACACAGTCCCCAGTCCCTTAAGGCATAAAAATGAAAAATTTAATTACCTTTTTTGTAAATTCACTTTCTAGTTCTGCGCTGGAGGAAGTAGGAGGCCAAAGAATGCTTGGAGCTACACATACTGCTAAATTAAATGCAGTCATCTGATTGGATGAGGAATGTTGCTCAATGTTACGTAATACCCCAAACAGATACTTTAGGAGAACAACATTGGCTCTTGGAAGCTGGTCTAGTAGCCTAAAGACAGAAAAGAAATACACTTTTTAAGCAAGATGTTTTATTAAAAATCCTATAATAAAGACAAGGCAACCTTTATTTTTTATGGGGAACCATGAAAATCAAAAGGGATTTTCCAGAGTTTCAGTCATGTGGTACTATGCAAAGAAAGTACAGAAAAAGGGAGAAAATAAGCACTGGAAATTTTTTTGTTTATATATTATCTTTATAATTTAATGAAAAACTGTAGAAAAATGTCTCAGAAAAATGCTGCCTGAAATATTTCCCCTGAAACTAGTACAATGTGTTTTAACTTAGGTAAATATTGCAACATTTCAAAATATTCTCACAAAAAGCTTTTTGATAATGTGCTTCATTATTTTCAAGTAGCAACACAGGAATGCTTTCTGTTGGTGAGAACCCCAAATTAATCCAGTAGGACTTCTAGGTCTGAGAGCCCGGGCCCTGTTCTAGTTGCTTCCAAGGTCAGTTTTCTTCTACATCTGTTATTGGTATTACTCTCACATATAAGCCAAGCTTATATTGGTGTATTTTCTATTGTTCCCATTTTAAGGACTTTTAAGTGATCATTCACTGAAAATTATTTTTACTACCAGTGTGAGTGTGCATATGTATGATATACATGCTGATATTCACGACTCTTTTTTTCTATAAGAACCTGAAAACTTGAAGAAGGTAGTCTAATTACTACTGTACAAATAACAAAGGCCTTTCTTCAGCACAGAGGACTGACAAAGAGCAAGGTGATAGGGATGTTATGAAAGACTCTGAGATAGATCAGAAGATAGGGTGTAAATCAAACATCTAGCATATGATTTTGGGTTACCTGATTTTATAAGGGCCTTTGAGCTATTTTACAAAACTCTTTAAATTGAAGATAAATTGAACTGACAACAGTTACCTAGTACTTGTTTATAGAATAAAATCCTGTCTGGTGGAGAAAAAGATTGACTTATCTTCATCACTGCCCTGGTAGAAAAAGCCAGATTTGTATGTCTCTGTAAATTCATTTCAGTATTTCTGATCCAACTGTTATTAAGTTTTGGTACTTTGAAATCTTCTTTGAACTGGATGTAACATCTTAATGATTCCTTCATTAATAATTTAAATAAAATCTTTCACAGGTTTATTTTATATTTGCACTAGTGTTATGATTTTATCTTTTTTAAAAAATAAACATCATTTATCAATTTGTAGAACATAATGTTTTGGACAAAGTATAAAATTTGAAGCTTACTATATATTATTGGTTCACACCAAACTATAATGAAAATGGATGCAGCATTTTGTTATGGCTTTTGTTTCTGGTGTCTTCAATAACTATACAACATTATACTGTTAAAAGATCTTAATAGTAGCATGTAATTGAAAGTTGTTCTAGATAAAACTAAATATACAAATAAATGATTAGGATTCAAGAATTTTCACAGTACTGGCATATTGCTTTTGTTAGTGGACACTTCTTTCCTGTTTTCGTATAATGTAGGACATGTGGGTAGAAATGCAGTAGAGAATTCTACTGGAAATCTCTGTGTATGAGAATAGAAGTGCGTTCTTTGTGATCAGACTGTGACTTGGCTACTCCCTTTTTTCCACGGTACTTCTTAAGGAGTCAACTGCCCTCCAAATACATTTTTATAGCACTGATTAAACTGTATTGTTATTGTTATTCTCAGTTTACCTCTATACTCTACCAGTCTGTGATTACCTACAGAGGAAACAAATCATTTTATCTGCATGACTCCAGTTACTGAATTTAATGTATGTGGAGTTTTCTGATTAGTTAAATAAGTTCCCAGATTCAGATCATAAATTACATACTGGACATACAATACTAACTAGTAGAATAATGAATTTTAGCTCCTATCAGATTCAGATATATAGAAGGTATATAATGTTCAAGTATTCCATGTTAATAAGATCAGGGAGAAAGAAACAGCCACAACAGATTGAACCCAGGGGCATTTTACCACTGAATTACATCCCAAGTTGTTTGTGTGTGTGTGTGTGTGTGTGTGTGTGTGTGTATGTGTGTGTGTGTGACACAGGGCATTGCTAAATTGCTAAGGCAGGACTTGAATTTGCTATCCTCTTGTTTCAGTCTCCCAAATCACTGTTAACAGGGTGTGTACCACTGTGCCCGGCAGGAAAAAAAAAAAAAAAAACTATTTTAAAACTGGTCCCCATGGATAAGACTTTAAAAATTGTCATTTTAATAAACAAGCTTAAAAATAAGTATTTCTATTTTTGAGAATGACCAAATTATAAAAACTACCTTTGAATTGTATTTATTTTCTCTTCATCATTTCCTTGATCCATTACACAGACCCAGTGATCATAGAGATCTGATGAAAAAATACTTCCTGGAATATTTCGTAGAAAATCCTTAAACAAACAAACAAAAAAACAAATATTTTAAATCATTCTCATTGAAAATAGGTGTTGGATAAATTAGAAAAGTTAAGTCTTCTTGTTCTTTTAAGTACACAGAACTCTGTGCCAACTCTCTATTAACTTGTACACACAGATCACATGCTTTGATTTTTTTTTTCCTAACAAGAAACCACTGGGATAATTAAAGTTGGGATTATGGTAGGAAAAATAAAAGGCAATCTATTTGTGATGAAACCTCCTATTTTGTATACATTTTAGCAAATTAGTACAATGTGACAGGATCTGGCAGTAAACTATCCTAAATCCTTTTTTCTATTTTTCCTTTTTTTAAATAGCTAGTTCAAGGAAAGGCACCAAGATATCTGTGAGGTTCATAAGTTGGTAACATTCAGTCACTCTATATGTAATTATTTATATATGTGATACAATGTTTGATGTGCTTGGAATAGAGAAATAAATAAAAGTCTGTTATTTTAAAACAATACCAGTGGTGGTAATAATGTTCTACAACTTTTCTTCCTGTATTACCCCACTGAAGGTATCTCAAGTATTTCAGGCGAGACAGAATTCTAGGTGATGTCTGGGTTCTAGGAACTTGGGAACAGTACTCCTAGTATATTATTTTCCTGGAAACTCTATTCTGCTGTCATCTTGGCAGGGCTAGGTGTAGTAAGACAGACTGTAACACAAGCAGGATATAACCATGGGCATTGCTGTTTGACCTTTATTTACAAAAAGTTTAAAGTAAACTAAATGTGGTCCTGGTCCTAAAGAGTTGGTTGTGGCTAATTCTGTGTTGATTTTTGGAATGGCATTAATAAGACCAAGGTTTCAGTCTGATCTCCACCTTGGTAAACTGTAGGCAGAGAGAACTCCATTTAGTATCTGAGTACTATACCCATGGTTGATGATCCTCTTGAAAATTCCTGTTTTAAATATTGAGATATATGAAAATCTGAAATTGGGCAATTTTAACTTGCTAGGAAAATAAATCAATAATTTTAACCATGTGCCTTACAGAAGGCAGCAATGTACAACCTGTTACTTACAGCTCAAATATTATTACTAATACAGGAATTGTGGCAGCTTATTGCTACAGTCAGCTAATTATGTGGGCGTCTCCTCCTTTGCTAGAAGCTCTTCCAGGACTGGGACAGATCCTCACCTACTTTCTGCACATCATCATCAAGTTCGGTCCCAGCCAGAGAAGAGGCCATTAGTGAACTCTTTACTGTGTCATATGGTTAAATATTAATGAGGGACAAGGAAGTCAATCAACTATAATTGAGATGCTCAGATAACTTTAAGAACTTCTTTGTGGTCATGTTACTCTACTACCATAATTTTAAAAAATAGAGTGGCTAATAAGAAAAGGGAGTAATTCAAAGTCTTCCTCTGTCTAGCTGTTTTATTATATCTTCCAGTAAAAAATGTGATTCAGCTATGTCGTCACAAAAGTTACCTCTTTTTGGGTAAATCTACTGAGTTTTCATAATTCCAAACTAATTTTAGTTGCTGTACTCACTTTAAAATTCAGATTGGGAGAGGAAAAATCTGTTTCTTAAAAATGGGGTAGTGACAATAGCTCTTTTTAAATCTCGGTGGAAAACACTCTTATGATCTGTCTTGAAGAAAAACATCATTAAATCTTAAACCTACACTTGAAAGATAATAACTCGTAACATCTCAATGAACTCTCCCACAGCTGGAATAACAAGTTACGAAATAAAACCACCATTACAGCTGACAGGAATGTGAGAGCTGGTTCTGAATTACAACTAGTAACTTAAAGCATTGAACTGAAATTCTCCCTTTCAAAACCAGGACCTAGGTAATGAAAACTTTCTAATTCATCTGAGATTCTATAGATTAAATATGAACTTTTCATCAAAGATCTGAGAGATCAAAGTTATAGTGCCTCAAGAAATTTTTGTCCAATTTTAGTTTGAAGATTTAAGCTTATATTTGAACAAAACCAATTGAATTGAAAAAATTAAAGGAAAACCTAAGTACTGCTTCAAAATAGTCTTAAAAACAAGAAAACTTTTGCAAAACAAATTTTAAATTGATAGTTATCTTCTTTCCTAGAAACTATTTTGAATTAGATGGGAGTAAAACAATTACATAACAAAACGAGTTACTCAGAACCCATTTAACACAACTCTTTAACCATTAGTGTCATTGTTTTTGTGTTTTGCATGTTTTTGGACAATTAATATTCCTGTAATTTGAAACACAAATTAGCTCTTCTAGAACATGCTTTGCAATAGACTTAATAATTCAGCAAGGAACTATTAAGAATTGTGGTGATGCAAAGAACATGGCAAGAAAAATTTTCTAACTTAGGCTTTACCTTTCTAAATTAAGAGATGGGTGAAAATCCAATTAAATGAAAAAAATTCATGACACACACACACACACACACACGCACGCACAGCATGCCATGTATATCTTTATTGTATTCCAGGTTTGGACAGTAATTAAAACTCTGTGCAAAACAGATTAGATTACTCTAGTTCAAATACCTCTCAAATGATATTTTATTGCATAAATTGACAGCAGGGTTTGTTTAAGGGTAGACTTGGCCCATTTATCAAGAAATGCCTGATTTTTAATATGAAGTTGGTTATATAAGCAGCTGGCCTCTCAGCTGGAGTATGAGTTTTCCTTTGTTTTCATTCTGTAGGTCCTAGGCTTGCAAGGTGGGACCATTACTACCCCTGGCCTAAATATATCCCAACCTCTTGAGAGATGGGAGTCTGAGACATGTGTTTGGCAACCATTGCTGGGGTCAAAAGCTCTGCTTAAAGTTGATTTTTTGACCTGAGGTTTCCCAAAAATATAGGGCATTTCCAGGAGTGTAGGGAAGAAAATATTAGAACTCTCTATAGGAGTGACTTAAGTAAACATGGGTGAAGAGTAAGAATCAATGTGGTAAAGAGAAAAGAAGGTCCAGATGTTGCAGTCATTCCTACTCCACTTATAAAGTAGAAAGAATTAGAGAATGAAGGGAAGGAATATTTGTGGGCATGATTATGGAAATAGAATTTTCAGTGGCCTTACTAACTTTGTTTTAGTTGTAAGGCAAATATTTGTTTATTATGGTAAACTTCCGTGACTATCTTCAACAGCTTAATTAAAGTTTACTTTTTAAAACATTGTCTTCATTAGGAAAGCAGTGAGATAAGAAAACATGGTAAACATACTGTGTGTATTTTGACTATTTTAAATTTTAATTAAATTTTCATTTTGTGGCAGAAGTGAAGATAAGATTATTGCAGGAGGGAAATAATTAAAGCATATCTGATATGTCATATTGGTGATAGCTTTAAATGTTGTAATGTTTTTTTAACACTTACATCCCACAGGTATTATGTCTCTTTGCAAACAGAAATAATGTTAATAATGAAACAAACTATGTATCTTGTGCCTATGTGATGGGGTGCATAAAGGGTGAACTTTTCTTACCTTTAAGACAGACGCTATCACAAAAATAGATTCACAGTCTAGGTGCACTTCAATTCCAGAATTCAGTTTCTCTTTTAGCTCTCTGCAGGACTTCATATTGGCTGATTGTCTGAAGATGCCTTTTGTGAGGGGGCCTTTTTGATTAAGAAAGAAAAGCATGTCCTATGGGAAAACAAAGGGAAAAAACCCTAAATGGTACTTCATACATACAGAGGTCAGTTTGAAAGCCCTGAAGGATTAGAGCCAGATGGATAGCTAGAAGGATTCAGAATCACCAACTTTTTAGAGCATAAAGCAGTGATTACTAGGTGCTGGGAACATGGTGGGGCTGGGAACATGGTTGGGGAGATATTGACCCAAGCATACAAAATTTTAGTTAGACAGGAAGAATGAGTTCAATTGATTTATTGTATAACATGGCAACTACAGTTAATAACGATGTATTCTTGAAAAATTGCTGAGTAGTTTTTAGTGTTCTCTAATTTTGCTTCTATCTGTGTACCCTGTACTTTTAGTGTAGGAAGTAAAGGGAGTTTTGGGCACAAGCAATCTATGAGATTTGAAAGCTATGCCACTGATTTACTGTGTAATCTTGGGTAAGATTCTAAAGTTTCTTTCCTTTTTAATTTGTAAAGTAAGAATGATGATGATAATAATTATTCCTCCCTTAATTTGTTGTGAAGGATAAACAATAAAGTGACTTGTCCTAGTGTCTGGTACTTAGAGTGCACAATATAGCATAAAATGCCACACATTTACTACAATGTTAGAATACTGGATATTCAATAAATGTTATTTATCAGTGATTACTTAATACACCAACTGGAGAAGATGCAAACTTAGTGCTTTTCGTTAGACTCTTTCTATAAGAAAAGATAACTAAATGCCAGGGGATACATCTTGATGTCCAAACACTTGAAATATAAGTAAACCAGTTTTTAAAACTTCAAGAAAGGAAAGATTGTGAAGTTTCTTCTATTAAAATGTTAAAAATAAGGCTTTTCAGAACACTCTGGAGTTCAAGAAAGGATTTGTGGGGATAATGTAGATTCTTTGTCTACAGAGCAAATTCTAATTTATTTGAACAGGTTTAATATTGCTATTTCTTGGGCCAGTTTACTAGATCATCTCTTCCTTATGATTCTATAATCGCTCAATCATATTTTAAATTTTTTCAGTAAAAATGAAGATTCTTAGCAAAAGGCAGGGTTATCTATAATTTTCCAATTTGAGGAGAGATTTACCTCCTAGGGTTCTCCCTTCCCAAACTTTCCCATTAGCTTACCTTCCCAAACAACACTCACCAAGACAGGTTTTGGCAGGTTGTCATTCTCACAAACATCTGGGAGAGACACTCCAAAGAGCTGTCCCGACATAGGAGATGTTGGTGACGTAGGCAAGTTGTCCAGATGAGTGCTAGAACCCCGCCAAAAGGCCCAGTGTATGATAGATCTTCTCCTTTTAAATGTCTTCTGACCAGAATCTAAGAAGTGAAATTATTAAGAAAACTTGTTTAATTCACTTAACCTTATTTCTAGAATTTCTATTTTATACTATTACAATGGCTCAAAGAGAGAAAATGCTTATAGATGTTCTTTATTACTGACAATACAGTCTATAAAATTTCACTATAGTATTTTACAAATTAAGGAAGAATTAAGTGTTTGGGTTCTTTTTCTACCTGTTTTTGGGACGTTACCAGACTGTTGGCTTGAGTTTTGGCACTAAATTTTCAAAGGTGAAAATTTCAACTGTAAAACTTAAAGCAAAAAGTAATTCATACCAATACATTTTCCCACTTTATTTATTTTTGTGGTACTAGGAATTGAATTAAGGACCTCACACATGGTAGGCAAGTGCAGTATTACTATGCTATACCCCAGCTCACATTTTTTCCAGTTTAAAGATTAGGGGCTGGGATTGTGGCTCAGTGGTAGAGCACATTTGTGAGGCGCACTGGGTTCAATTCTCAGCACTGCATATAAATAAATAAATAAATAAATAAATGTCCATCGACAACTAATAAAAAATATTAAAAACAACGAGTAGGGGCTGGCTCAACAGTAGGGCGCTCATGTAGCACGTGCGAGGAGGCCCTGGGTTCGATCCTCAGCACCACATAAAAATAAACAAAATAAAGGCACTGTGTCCAACTACAACTAAAAATATAAATATTTTTAAAAAAATGAGTAGTCATACAAAAAAAAGCTGAGGATTGCATTAGAATTAAATAGTGAGAAAAAGCAAGGAGGAAGAGCGAAGGAAAAGGGGGAAAGGAGCTGGGAGAAGGAATTATTTCTATTAAGTTGTTTTCCAGAAAAAAACAAAGCTTTATCATGGATGTCTCACCACTCTACATTTGAAAACAGAGATAGAAAGCTGATGTCCTAAAATTTTTCCTTTCTTTGCAAATGTAAAAACTCTCACCTATTTTTTCAGTTCCTAACTTTATGCACAGCTACAAACATGAGTGAATCTTGTCCTGGCCGCAGTGAATTTATAATCTAATAAGAAACAAGGCTGGTGGTGGTGAGGAGAAAAACAGTATATTAATAAATAAAATGTTAAAAAGGGGGAAACAAAATATCAAAGGCATTCAGATGAAAGCAAATCACATCTACCCAGTAGGAGGGAGAGGAGTAATTCTGGAGGCATTTGCATTCCATTTGGATTTTGAAAGATCAAGATTTCAACAGATGGAACATCTGGCACCATGCTCTGCATTAAAATTGAGAAGAACTTTATGTGGAAAAAGATATCATTAGCAAAATAAGCAGAAGAAAGAAAGATGGACAATGAATTATGACTTCACAACACCATAGTGCCAAAACATTTTTGGTGTCATTTGTGTTTAACTTTAATATGAAAGCTAATGGGTTTTCATATAATATGAAAATAAAAAAAACCTTTAAAGTTCCTTTATAAAAGTGCATACAGCACTGAGTTTCTTCTTATGGCTTTTAGCATGAGGATAGGCGGTAAGAGAGAGTGCCAGAAAGAAGAAAACCTGATAGTGGAAGCCCAAGTACTGTAAATAAATTCTGTCCACATTCTGGCTGCTACCTGAAGTAGGCATTTGTGGGGCAGATTCTAAACATCTTGCAATTAAGGTTAACAGAGCCACAATGCCACTCATGGTACGATGCAAGATGCAAGTGAGAGTGAATGGGATTGGTCATCAAACTCTGGCTGTGTGGCATTGTTTATGTGACAGACATACCTAGCACTGATGCTTAACTCTCCAAAATTCCCTGATAATGCAACTGAAGAAGATGATCCAAGAACAGAGTCAGCAGTGTCAAATACTAATTTCAATAAGTCTTTTATACTACTTGCTATAAAGTGATGCAGTACTTCATTTGTTTCAAAATAGCCAAAAATGAAAAAGGCCAAGTTTTGTGAGGATAAGCTAACAAGCAACACCTTATCAAATGGCCTTATGATGACCATGATTCACCTTACTCTTATTTAGATTACAGTAAGTATGTCATCTCTGTACACTCAGGTGTGCAAAAGTTCGAAAGTCAGTAGCCTGGTCTGACTCCTGGTTCAGACACTCATTTGGGCAAGTCATTTAACCTCTTTCTTCAACTTTAAAAGGAAAAGGATCTGACTTATCTCTCAAAAGTCTTATTGAGAGGGTTATGTAAGATAATGTGTGAAAAACACTATTTTGCATAGGGCATGGGTCAAAGTGATCTTGAGTAAAGCTGTCATAATACCAATCTCCTCTCAGCACCCACTCTCCATTCATTTAGAAGCCTTTAAGAGGTATGCAGACATGAAACAATATCATTCTTCTCCTCAACTAAAGCATTTTCTTCCTATTCTGACATTCCCAATATCCACATAAACACACATACACACACGAAACCCTTTCTAAGATCAGGGAGTTTCTGTATGTCTAACAATCTGTGCAAATGTTTGTTTAATATATATGTTATATATACATTTAGTACCTGTACTCAAGTCTGGTATGTGCATATTTAACCTGGTTTTACTATTTCCAAAACTATCATATTAGGCTTTTAGCTTTCATGCACTTTAAAAAAAATTCATTTATTTATTTATAAATGGATCTTTTATTTCATTTATTTATTTATATGCAGTGCTGGGGATCAAACCCAGGGCCTCACACATGCTAGGCAAGTGCTGTACCACTGAGCCACAACTCTAGTCCCTAATGCACTTTTAAAGAATGTTCTATCAATAAATTACATACTCAGATATCTCATGAATGTAGACAGAGGATAAAGTAGAAATTGAGTCCTTTATTTTATTCTAAAGACTTTCAGCTGCAGCCTTGCCTTTTGTTATGTTGTGTACAACATTCAATATGAAAGTTCAGATTCCCTCTGGGAATGAGAAGAAAATTTCATTAAAGTTTACTTTCTTGCAGAGCTTATAGAGCATAGTGCTTACCTTCTAAATGTTGAAGGCTGATGAAAAAACATGCTATTGCCATAAAAAGGGTGATATAAATGTAAAGCAAGCTAAATTCATATAAATATGACTTTCCTAAATAACGCTGGCAAGATTTTGGCTTAGTGTTTTTTCATGCTTAAATTAGAAAACTGAATATTTGTATTACAATTCATAAAACCTTATAGGTCACAACACCAAAAGGTTTTAATTAGAATTCTAGTCTGGCCATATGACTCTCTAAATTAAGAATATCACCCCCCCGCCCCCAATGCTGCCCAGAGTAGGAAATTCACATGGGAGAAAAAACCGAAATAATGGATCAAAAAGGTAGAAGAAAAATATGTGTTCTATATTTTACTATCTACCATAAAAGTCCATTTCAATTCCAGTTTAGTCCTGAGTCTCAAGCAGATGTGGAAAGTCAGCCTTGGGGGTGAGGTGGGGATTAAAACTGGGAATCAGTTCAGGATGGAACCTCAAGAGCTACTTCAGACCCTACTCAGATCCTACTTAACCTCTGGAACTATTTCACTCCCCTATAGTTTTTCCATATTAGATGTACCTATGCCATTCAATCTTTGACTTTTGCTCTGTCCTATACACTAGACTAAGCCCTGAGATAAGTTCCCATGTTTAAGAGGCTAACAGTCTTAAAGATACATGTAGACACATAAACAATCATAATGTAATTTTTTTGTGTGGTGCTGGGGATTGAAACCAAGGGTCTTGTGCATGCGAAGCAAGCACTCTACCAACTGAGCTATATCCCCAACCCATAATGTAAATTTTTTATGTTGCAATATGAAGTGCTCTGGAGACATTACAGAAGGGGCAGCTACATGTCTGAAGAAACAAAGATACCCTAGAAATGATGTCTGAGTTGGGTTTTGAGATCAAATATTTGAATGTTTACATCCCCATTTACTCTAGAGCTGTCTCACTGAGGATCAACCACCCCAAAGATGAGTGACACTAATCTAAGTCTCAAGGGTAGCCTTCTGAGAGACCAACTGCTATTCAGTTTTCAGTGTAAGACTATCTAGTAGTAGATCTTCTCCATACGAAGTAGTCATTACCAACCTTTTTTTTCAAATTTCTATATTCACTTAACAGGGAAATTTTTCTTAAGCTAATTAGAGAAGGCATCTCTCAGAATGAATATATGGAGCTTTATCTGTCTAACGAGGGCTTATTTTATTCAGGAAACGTAAAAGTATAATTATTGTTCTCAGCTAACACTAACAGAAATTATCTTTTTTATGCCTTTACTAGCCATAGAAACAAGATACAATTTTCCACATTGGAGACCATGAAAACTATCCAATTCCTTGGACTAAGCAACTTAAGAATTTGAGTTGTATGGATTTCAAATATATAGGCCACAGGCAGAGTGTGATGGACAGAGACTATAACAAAGCTACACTTGGTAAATAAGGCCAAATTCTATAGTATGTGCTAAAAAAGAAGTAAATATCAGTTCATTTTCCCTAGTAGAAGTCAGATCACTAGGCTGCTATATATGTGAAAAGGGAAGGGAGAGGAAATGAAGAATTTATTGTTGTTAAACTCATTTCCTCCTAAACCTCTTATGTTAGGGATGATGAGTGGGTCACAGAGGATGGGGAAGGTAGTAACAGAGAAGGGAATTTAAAATACATTAAATTTTGATAATCACATAGTCATATTTTCTATATCACAATGAAGCTGTGGGAGTACTACAAATAATCTCAATTTCTACAGTAGCATGTTGGCTTTAAATAAAAACAAATATCAAGCGCAGTAATAGTAGCAGTGGGAATGCTGACAGCAAGATAAACAATAACTATGTAAATAAAGTAGCCTGTTTTACGAAGTGAGTTAGTGTTAACAGACTCTCATAATGGAGTCGTTAGGTTTCCTGTTCTTGAATCTCCGCTCTTGTGACTAGACCTATGTGAGGTTTCAGCTTTATAATGCTGGGCACAGTCTGTCTGATCAGAGTAAATGAGTAATAAGGTTACCTTAAATGGTTGTTTTGAAGCACAAAAAATGTTCTACAAACTATTCAGTTCTGTGTAGAAATAACTTGATAACATTATGAAGAGTATCATCCAGGGGCCAATTTCATTTGTAGAATTTCTTGATTCTTTAGTCTTTCTAGATACCTCATAGCTTTTCTACTTCTAATTAAAATATTCCCAAAGACAAACAGGAATGAAGACAAATTAAAAGAGATGATTATATTATTTATGGGAAGCTCTTGTTTCTGTTACAAAGTCTGGTAGAATATTTCAGCTGGAATGTTTTTGACTAAATGTTCATTTTAATCCTCTAAATCACAAGGAAACAAACAATGTTCCCTGGGCAAATCTTTTTTGTGTAGCCTGTGATTCAAGTATGGTTTTGCTTTTTCAAAAAGTTGAAAAACAATTCAAAAGGGGTAAAACTAGTTTTATATAAAATTAAATTGAAAATTGTCCCTAACAGTTTTACTGGAATACCACACCCCACTCAATTGTTCATGTACTGTCTATGGCTACTCTTACTTCACATTCTAGGTAGAGTTGAGTAACTGAGACAAGGGATGATATGTAGTGTTTTCATTGCTTTGCCCTGCTTCCTTATGGCACTACAAATTGCAATGAGTCCATTTTATCTCAATATTGTTTCAAGAGACAAATGAACCATCATACTATAATATCTTGTATTTTTCACTAATTATCACATTGAAACAGGAGAAAAGTGTACTTCTTATGTAGAGTGAAGTGTGGATGACTTTGTAATTGAGTTAAATGGCAAAGCATTGAGCTTACTATGTAATGGTATAATACCTATAGTAAAATAATATATTATGTCAACTTTACCAGATTAAACTCACATCAATATATCCTAATGTTATCAGACTAAGAACTAGTCATAATATTTCTAACTCATAAGAAAGCAAATGATCAGAAGAATTAGAATATTTAGAGAAAAGGCCCAGTGGCCCGCGGAGAGGCAGAGCTTCCAATCACTCCTGCAAGGTAGGCGGGCCTGCGTCCCACCGGCAGAAGAGGAGCAGCGGCCTGCTGAGAGGCAGAGCTGCCCCCTCCCCCGGCGCCGGCAAGGTAGACGGAACTGTGACCACCCACAGAAAAGGCCCAGTGGCCCGCGGAGGGGCAGAGCTTCCAATCACTCCTGCAAGGTAGGCGGGCCTGCGACCCACCGGCAGAAGAGGAGCAGCGGCCTGCTGAGAGGCAGAGCCGCCCCCTCCCCCCGCGCCTGCAAGGTAGACGGAACTGTGACCACCCACAGAACAGGCCCAGCGGCCTGCTGAGGGGCAGAGCCGTCCCCCACCCCCTGCGCCTGCCAGGTAGGCGGAACTGTGACCACCGACAGAAAAGGCCCAGTGGCCCGCGGAGGGGCAGAGCTGCCAACCACTCCTGCAAGGTAGGCGGGCCTGCGAACCACCGGCAGAACAGGCGCAGTGGCCTGCTGAGAGGCAGAGCCGTCCCCTCCCCCCGCGCCTGCAACATAGACGGAACTGTGACCACCAACAGAACAGGCCAGACCTGCAACCGACAGACAGAACAGGCCCAGTGGCCTGAGGAAGGGTAGAGCCGCCCCCACCCCCGCACCTGCAAGGTAGGCGGACCTGCGACCCACCGGCAGAACAGCCCCAGAGGCCTGCAGAGGGGCAGTGCCGCTGCCTGCGCCTGAAAAGTAGGCAGAACTGCGACCACCGACAGAACAAGCCTAGCAGCCCGCAGAGGGACAGAGCCGCTGCCCGTGCCTGCAAGGTAGGCGGACCTGCTACCGACCGGCAGAGCAGGCCCAGCGGCCTGCTGGCGTGGTAGGCACATTGCCCCAATTGGAGGAGGGGCAGAGCCGCCGCCCGCGCCTGCGAGGGAGACTTTCCAACTATACAAGACCAATATAAATATATAGGGGGAAAATTCAATAGCACAACAGTTTCACCAAGTAGAAAGGAACGCGAACAGTATGAAGAGACAAGGAAAGAAAGGACCACAAGCAATGCAGGTCAACTCAACGTTATAAGAGGTAATAGCTGCAGCAGATGGAATGTCAGATAAAGAATTCAGGATATACATGCTTCAGATGATCTGGAGTCTCAAGGAAGACATCAGACAGCAAAATCAGACAATGAAAGATCACTTCAACAATGAATTACATAAACAAATCCAAGAAGCAAAAGATCAACTATACAGGGAGATAGAGGTTATAAAAAACAAACAAACAGAAATCCTAGAAATGCAGGAAGCAATAAGCCAACTTAAAAACTCAATTGAGAATACTACCAGCAGAGAAGAACACTTAGAAGATAGAACATCAGACAATGAAGATAAAGTATTTCAACTTGAAAAGAACATAGACAGCTCAGCAAGACTGTTAAGAAACCATGAGCAGAACATCCAAGAAATATGGGATAACATCAAGAGACCAAATATAAGAGTCATTGGGATACAGGAAGGGACAGAGTTTCAAACCAAAGGAATGAGCAATCTATTCAATGAAATAATACGAGAAAACTTCCCAGACTTGAAGAATGAGACAGAATCCCAAATCCTAGAAGCCTACAGGACGCCGAATGTGCAAAATCATAAGAGACCCACACCTAGACACATTATAATGAAGATGCCCAACATACAGAATAAGGAGAGAATTTTAAAAGCTACAAGAGAAAGGAAGCAGATTACATTTAGGGGTAAGCCAATCAGGATAACAGCTGATCTTTCAACACAGACTCTGAAAGCTAGAAGATCCTGGAATAACATATTTCAAACACTGAAAGAAAATGGGTTCCAACCAAGAATTGTGTATCCAGTGAAATTGAGCTTCAGGATGGAAGATGAAATTAAAACCTTCCACGATAAACAAAAGTTAAAAGAATTTGCAGCTAGAAAACCATCTCTTCAAAACATCCTTGGCAAAACATTACAGGAAGAGGAAATGGAAAATAACAATGAAAACCAACAGTGGGAGGTAGGACAGTAAAGGGGGGAAAATAATCAAAGAGGAAAACAAACCATGTTTAGTAACATAAATAAACAAATATGGCTGGAAGAACAACCCATATCTCAATAATAACCCTAAATGTTAATGGCTTAAACTCACCAATTAAGAGACACAGGCTAGTAGAATGGATCACAAAACAAGACCCAACAATATGCTGCCTACAGGAGACACATTTGATAGGAAAAGACATACATAGGCTGAAGGTGAAAGGTTGGGAAAAATCATATCACTCATAAGGACTTCGGAAACAAGCAGGTGTGTCCATACTCATATCAAATAAAATAGATTTCAAGCCCAAGTTAATCAAAAGGGATAAAGAGGGACACTACATACTGCTCAAGGGAACCATACACCAACAAGACATAACAATCATAAATATATATGCCCCTAACAATGGTGCAGCTATGTTCATCAAACAAACTCTTCTCAAGTTCAAGAGTCTAATAGACCACCATACAATAATCATGGGAGGCTTCAACACACCTCTATCACCACTGGACAGATCTTCCAAACAAAAGTTGAATAAGGAAACTATAGAACTCAATAACACAATTAATAACCTAGACTTAATTGACATATATAGAATATACTACCCAACATCAAGCAGTTACACTTTTTTCTCAGCAGCACATGGATCCTTCTCAAAAATAGATCACATATTATGTCACAGGGCAACTCTTAGACAATATAAAGGAGTAGAGATAATACCATGCATCTTATCTGATCATAATGGAATGAAACTGAAAATGAACGATAAAAGAAGGAAGGAAAAAGCATACATCACTTGGAGAATGAACAATAGGTTACTGAATGATCAATGGGTTATAGAAGACATCAAGGAGGAAATTAAAAAATTCTTAGAGATAAATGAAAACACAGACACAACATATCGGAATCTATGGGACACATTGAAAGCAGTTCTAAGAGGAAAATTCATTGCGTGTAGTTCATTCCTTAAAAAAAGAAAAAACCAACAAATAAATGATCTCATACTTCATCTCAAAATCCTAGAAAAAGAAGAGCAAAACAACAGCAAAAGAAGTAGAAGGCAAGAAATAATGAAAATCAGAGCTGAAATTAATGAAATCGAAACAAAAGAAACAATTGAAAAAATTGACAAAACTAAAAGTTGGTTCTTTGAAAAAATAAACAAAATCGACAGACCCTTAGCCATGCTAGCAAAGAGAAGAAGAGAGAGAACTCAAATTACTAGCATACGGGATGAAAAAGGCAACATCACAACAGACACTTCAGAAATACAGAAGATAATCAAAAATTATTTTGAATCCTTATACTCCAATAAATTAGAAGATAGTGAAGGCATAGATAAATTTCTTAAGTCATATGATCTGCCCAGATTGAGTCAGGAAGATATAGACAACCTAAACAGACCAATATCAATTGAGGAAATAGAAGAAACCATCAAAAGACTACCAACTAAGAAAAGCCCAGGACTGGATGGGTATACAGCAGAGTTTTACAAAACCTTTAAAGAGGAACTAATACCAATACTTTTCAAGCTACTTCAGGAAATAGAAAAAGAGGGAGAACTTCCAAATTCATTCTACGAGGCCAACATCACCCTGATACCTAAACCAGACAAAGACACTTCAAAGAAAGAAAACTACAGACCAATATCTCTAATGAACCTAGATGCAAAAATCCTCAATAAAATTCTGGCGAATTGGATACAAAAACATATCAAAAAAATTGTGCACCATGATCAAGTAGGATTCATCCCTGGGATGCAAGGCTGGTTCAATATATGGAAATCAATAAATGTTATTCACCACATCAATAGACTTAAAAATAAGAACCATATGATCATCTCGATAGATGCGGAAAAAGCATTCGACAAAATACAGCATCCCTTTATGTTCAAAACTCTAGAAAAACTAGGGATAACAGGAACATACCTCAATATTGTAAAAGCAATCTATGCTAAGCCTCAGGCTAGCATCATTCTGAATGGAGAAAAATTGAAGGCATTCCCTCTAAAATCTGGAACAAGACAGGGATGCCCTCTCTCACCACTTCTGTTCAACATAGTTCTCGAAACACTGGCCAGAGCAATTACACAGATGAAAGAAATTAAAGGCATAAGAATAGGAAAAGAAGAACTTAAATTATCACTATTTGCTGATGACATGATTCTATACCTAGCAGACCCAAAAGGGTCTACAAAGAAACTATTAGAGCTAATAAATGAATTCAGCAAAGTGGCAGGATATAAAATCAACATGCATAAATCAAAGGCATTCCTGTATATCAGTGACAAATCCTCTGAAATGGAAATGAGGACAACCACTCCATTCACAATATCTTCAAAAAAAATAAAATACTTGGGAATCAACATAACAAAAGAGGTGAAAGACTTATACAATGAAAACTATAGAACCCTAAAGAGAGAAATAGAAGAAGATCTTAGAAGATGGAAAAATATACCCTGTTCATGGATAGGCAGAACTAACATCATCAAAATGGCGATATTACCAAAAGTTCTCTATAGGTTTAATGCAATGCCAATCAAAGTCCCAACGGCATTTCTTGTAGAAATAGAGAAAGCAATCATGAAATTCATACGGAAAAATAAAAGACCCAGAATAGCAAAAACAATGCTAAGCAGGAAGTGTGAATCAGGCGGTATAGCGATACCAGACTTCAAACTATACTACAGAGCAATAGTAACAAAAACAGCATGGTACTGGTACCAAAACAGGCGGGTGGACCAATGGTACAGAATAGAGGACACAGAAACCAATCCACAAAACTACAACTATCTTATATTTGATAAAGGGGCTAAAAGCATGCAATGGAGGAAGGATAGCATCTTCAACAAATGGTGCTGGGAAAACTGGAAATCCATATGCAACAAAATGAAACTGAATCCCTTCTCTCGCCATGCACAAAAGTTAATTCAAAATGGATCAAGGAGCTTGATATCAAATCAGAGACACGCCGTCTGATAGAAGAAAAAGTTGGCTACGATCTACATACTGTGTGGTTGGGCTCCAAATTCCTCAATAGGACACCCATAGCACAAAAGTTAATAACTAGAATCAACAAATGGGACTTACTCAAACTAAAAAGTTTTTTCTCAGCAAAAGAAACAATAAGAGAGGTAAATAGAGAGCCTACATCCTGGGAACAAATCTTTACTCCTCACACTTCAGATAGAGCCCTAATATCCAGAGTTTACAAAGAACTCAAAAAATTAGACAATAAAATAACAAACAACCCAATCAACAAATGGGCCAAGGACCTGAACAGACACTTCTCAGAGGAGGACATACAATCAATCAACAAGTACATGAAAAAATGCTCACCATCTCTAGCAGTCAGAGAAATGCAAATCAAAACCACCCTAAGATACCATCTCACTCCAGTTATATTGGCAGCCATTATGAAGTCAAACAACAACAAGTGCTGGCGAGGATGTGGGAAAAGGGTACACTTGTACATTGCTGGTGGGACTGCAAATTGGTGCAGCCAATTTGGAAAGCAGTATGGAGATTTCTTGGAAAGCTGGGAATGGAGCCACCATTTGACCCAGCTATTCCCCTTCTCGGTCTATTCCCTAAAGACCTAAAAAGAGCATGCTACAGGGACACTGCTACATCGATGTTCATAGCAGCACAATTCACAATAGTAAGACTGTGGAACCAACCTAGATGCCCTTCAATAGATGAATGGATAAAAAAAATGTGGCATTTATACACAATGGAGTATTACTCTGCATTAAAAAATGACAAAATCATAGAATTTACAGGGAAATGGATGGCATTAGAGCAGATTATGCTAAGTGAAGCTAGCCAATCCCTAAAAAACAAATGCCAAATGTCTTCTTTGATATAAGGAGAGTAACTAAGAACAGAGTAGGGTCGAAGAGCATGAGAAGAAGATTAACATTAAACAGGGATGAGAGGTGGGAGGGAAAGGGAGAGAGAAGGGAAATTGCATGGAAATGGAAGGAGACCCTCAGGGTTATACAAAAGTACATACAAGAGGAAGTGAGGGGAAAGAGAAAAATAATACAAGGGGGACAAATGAATGTCAGTAGAGGGGGCAGAGAGAGAAGAGGGGAGGGGAGGGGAGGGGGGATAGTAGAGGATAGGAAAGGCAGCAGAACACAACAGACACTAGTATGGCAATATGTAAATCAATGGATGTGTAACTGATGTGATTCTGCAATCTGTATATGGGGTAAAAATGGGAGCTCATAACCCACTTGAATCAAAGGGTGAAATATGATATATCAAGAACTATGTAATGTTTTTGAACAACCAACAATAAAAAATTAAAAAAAAAAGAATATTTAATATGGAAATCTCATAATTGCAGAATTTCTTCACAAAAATAAAAAATGAAAATGAGACTACACAAAAGAAGTTTCAAAGTGGCTCATTTGCTACCCAATTCAAGGAAAATCATTCACCAATAGTGAGCTGATTTTATAGCATGCTTGTAGTAGATAATGAAATGTATCCAGAGAAACTAAATTTAAGATTATTAGTGTTTTTATGAGAATTGATTAAACCACTGAAGACATGAGATTAATATCAACAATAAACTAAATAACAGGCCAGTGACTTTCCTTAGCTCTTGATAAGCTGACAATCAAAATTTTATTCAGAAAGTAAATGCTAAGTTTGAAGTAACTAAAAAATTAGATTCTAACACAGGATAACTATAGGAGAAAATTTTTTCAAAGAAATTGAGAAGACAATAATTCAGTACCACTTGAAGTAGAATCTAAGATATATCAGATGGTGGTGAAAATGTGTGAAAAAACGGTGTAATTTGAACATTACATAAGTTTGTGAAAATTTAAAGAAATAATAATGGTTATTCTTCGTTGTACTGATCAATGGAACTGCATGGAAAATATCTGAAACTATCATGTATTACTGCATCAGTAGTGTCAATAGTGAACTTCACTTACTCTTATGGACTTAATCATTGTTCCATGAATTTTTGTGAAAACACAAATCAAGCTAATTGTTAGCTTATCACACAACCATTGAATAGCTCAACAGTGGTAGTTTTATGGTGATATTCTGAATTCGGCTATGAATGAACTTTTTATGAATGAGAAAACTACCCTCAACTAGTATTAAACACTGAATAGCTCTGTGAATATTTTTTTTAATGAACGTAACTTAAAATTATAAAGGCAAATCTGTGCTTACACATAAAAACTTTCACTGTATAATGTCACTTTTAAAACAACACAAATAATATAAAGATTCTCCATATACAAAAGTTAAAACATGAAGCAAGCTCTCGATTCCCACGTGTTTACAGCAGATAAATTTTCTGAGCTCAAACTAATTTCAGTAGTGTTTTACTAATCTTGATGCCAGAGCAAAGGAAATTTCAATATCTCAAAATCCATTTAGCCATTCAATTGAGGAATTTCCACCTAATCTTCAGTTGGGAGCAATTAATCTGCAATGAAATGATATACTAAAAGGCAAATTAATAAGAAGAGAATCTAACAAAATTCTACAAATGTCATTCAAGAGAAATATACACAATTAAATTATGTGTATAGAATGATATCAGTACTTGGCAGTATTTACTATGTAAAAAGGAGTTTTTAAAGATGAAATATAAAAAGTTCATTACAGATTTACCATCAGTTTTATTATCACCCCCCCAATTCTTCTCATTAGTAGGCTTGTATTATATTTTACTGAATTATATTTTAAATTTAATCAATAAAAATGTTGTGGAATTTGGTTTTATGATTTGTTACATTAGCATCTATATAATATCCTCATCATGCTATATCAATTAAATCTCACAGATAAGAGTTTTAGAATTTCATCAGTATCCTTTATACTGAAGTTCAAATTTTACTGTCAGTGGGGAGGGTACAAGATAGTGGAATAGAGGTGTCACTTCCCTAGTGACTCTGTGGGTGAATGATCAAGAATTAGGGGAGACTTTACTATAATTTAATACTGGACACTTGAAACAGATGGGGACTCAGAAGAAATTGTATAATAAAATAAGGGAGAAAGATCCTCAGCTCCACAGCTGCAACAGTGACTGGAGGCATAAACTAGAACAGTCCCTACATTAACACAGTAAAGCAATAAAGGAATTAAAGGAACTCCCATTCTCAGGAAGTCTGAGGTATGTCAGGGAGCTTAGAGATCAGAGACACTGCTTGAAAAAATGAGTGTGCTGTATAGTATCCATGTAAGAAAGGGAAGCCACCATCTTTCTTGGAGGACAGCAGAAAGGACCATTTTACAGCTGTGGGCCAGCAGCTGGGGGAGCCAATTACTGGCAGACCCAAGTCTGGCTGGCAAACCCACACTGTGTGAAAGAGTGACCAGGAGAAAATCAAAGTGAAGAGAGGTTTTACAAAGGGGAATACTGGTCTTGAAAACCCACCTGGGCTTCCCCTTCCCCCTTCAATCCAGCTGCTTGCAGGATTGGCTTGAGAAGAAGTGCCTGACTGGGAATTCGAAAGTATAGTGGGCAGGAGACAAGGAGCTCAGAGACTAAATAAGAGACAAGGAGTTAAGGGGTGGGTCCACAGGTAGGGTAATGGGCGACGAATAGGCTCCTATACCGCATGAGTGAAACCCAAAGGAGATTCCTGGGGTGCACTCTTCCAGTGCTACGCCTTGGAATTGTGCTGCCTTAAAATCTCCAGACCAACTGGCAACCATAGAAGAGAGGAGACCAGAGCATACCTAAGCCTATACCCCGCCTCTGGGAGCACCACCTCCAGGACTAACCCTCTCACCCTAATAACCCCAATCATTCTGAGCATGGAGCTAGCATCAAACTCCAAACAACTCCACCTAACTGCTGAGAAGGGAAGCTGAGCAACTCCTTAACTCCAATGGAAACAATTGTTCATTTTTTCATTGAGATACTTTATTTCTTTTCTCTCACATTTCTACCACTTTTGAAACCAAGTATTTTTCATGCATCAGTTAGAGGGCTGGGATCTCTGAATAGCATATTACAGTTTTATTGTGCATTCCTTCATTTTTGCTTTTTTCCTCCTCCTCTTTAAAATTTTTATTGTACATATATGTTTTCCTCTCACTTATGTTTCCCTAAATTCTTTCTCTCTTTTCTCTTGCTAACAGTTAATCTCTGTTAATTCCTCTTTCACTCCTCCTATAATTTTTTACTTCTAACTTCTCTCCTCTTTCCTCACAAACATGATATCCTACAACACTTCTGTTCTCTCTTTGTCCACCATTTGAAATTGTAAACCCTTTTTGTAAATTTACTATTTATATTGTAGACAATAATTGAATATATAATTTCTGTTGATTGTCACAAAACTGTAGACATCTTAATAGAGGCTATCTGGTTTAAGTCTGCATATTGTTTGCATTGGGTGCTGTTATTATTTGTCTCCCCCTTAAAGGAAAGGTACTGGAAACCTTCAGGGACACAATAAGTTTATAGGGCAGAAACTGTACTTCCTCAGATCCACACTGCTAGATGGGAAGACACACAAACAACATGAAAAACCAAGGAAAAAAATAATTCCGAACAAACAAGATGGTCCAATAATAGAATCCACTGATACCACAGTAGAAGAAATGCAAGAGAAGGAATTTAGAATATACATAGTTAAGTTGATCTGAGACAAAAAGGATAATGTAAGGAGTGAAATCAGAGATAAAATTCAGGAGACGAAAGATCACTTAATTAAAGAGATAAAGATTCTGAAAAGAAATTAAGCAGAAATCCTAGAAATGAAGTAATCAATAAAAAATTAAAAATTCAATGGAAAGCATCACCAATAGACAAGAACACTTGGAAGAACGTCAGGCAACGAAGACAAAATATATAATCTTGAAAACAGAGTTGACCACAGAGAGAAGATGTTAAGAAACCATGAACAGAACTTCCAAGAATTATGGGATAACATGAAAAGACCAAATTTAAGGTTTATGGAGATAGATGAAGGTGCAGAGATACAAACCAAAGGAATGCATGATCTTCAAAATAAAATAATATCAGAAAATTTCCCCAATCTAAAGAATAAAATGAAAAATTAAGTACAAGATGTTTACAGAACCATAAATGTACAAAATTACAACAGGCCCACACCAAGGCACATTATAAAGAAAATGCCCAACATACAGAATAAGGACAGAATTTTAAAGGTGATGGGAGAAAAATATCAGATTATACACAGGGGAAACCAATTCAGATCTGAGCTGATTTCTCAACCCAGACCCTCAAAGCTAGATGGTCCTAGAATAATGTATACCAAACTCTGAAAGAAAACGAATGCCAACCAACAATTCTACAACCAACAAAATTAACTCCAGTTTTGAAGATGAAATAAAAATCTTCACTGATAAATAAAAGTTAAAAGAAAGCCTGACTAGAAAGTCTGAGCTATAGAACATTCTTAACAAAATATTCCATGAAGATGAAATGAAAAAAAAAAGTGAAAACCAGCAAAGAAAGGAACTACACTATAGGAATAGTCAACCAAAAGAGAAATTCAAATTAATAACCCGAAACAAACAAAAATGAATGGGAATACAAATCATTTCTAAATAATAACATTGAACATTAATGGCCTATATTCATCAATTAAAAGACATAGGACTGGCAGATTGAAATAAAAAACAAGACCCAACAATATACTGTCTCCAAGAGACTCACCTCATCGTTAAAGATATCCATAGACTAAAGGTGAAAGGATGGGAAAAAACATATCACTCCATGGATAGCATAAACAACAGGGGTTTCTATCTCATGTCAGATTAACTTTTCTGATAAAGTGGACTTCATGCCAAAGAAGGACATTTCACACTGCTTAAAGGAATGATACATCAATAAGATATAATAAACAATTGTAAATATTTATGCCCCAACAATTGAGCATCTACGTATATCAAACAAACCCTTCTCAATTTCAATAATCAAATATACCACAACACAATAATACTTGGTGACTTTAACATACCTTTCTTATCACTGGATAGATCCTCCAAACAAAAACTTATCAAAGAAACTACAGAACTAAATAATACAATCAATAATTTAGACTTAACAGACATATATAGAATATTTCATCCATCAATGATGGAATACACTTTCTTCTCAGCAGCTCATGGATCCTTCTCTAAAACAGACCACATCTTAAGCCACAAAGCAACTCTTAGCAAATACAAAAAAATAGAGATAATACCCTGCATTCTATCACATTATAATGGAATGAAATTAGAAATCAATGATAAAACAAAAAAATAGAAGCTCTAACACCTGGAGACTCAAAAAACTTAACACACACACACATACACACACACACACACAACCCATTTAATAAATGGGCTAAAGAACAGAACAGATACTTCATAGATGAAGAAATACAACTGATAACAAATATATGAAAAAATGTTCAACATCTCTAGAAATCAGAGAAATGCAAACAGAACTACATGAGATTTCATCTCACTAAAGTTAGAATGGCAATTATTAAGAATACAAGCAACAATAAATCTTGGTGAGTCTGTGGGGGAAAAAGCTGGTGGGACTGCAAATTGGTGCAACCACTCTGCAAAGCAGTATGGAGATTCCTTATAAAACCTGGAATGGAATCACCATTTGGTTTATACCCAAAGGAATTAAAATCAGCATACTATAATGACACAACCACATCAGTGTTTATAGCACAATTCACAATAGCTAAGCTATGGAACCAAACTAGGTACCCTTCAATGGATAAATGAATAAAGAAAATGTGGTGTCTAAAGACAATGGAATATTACTCAGCCCTAAAGAATAATTAAATGATGGTATTTTCCTGTAAATGGATGGAGCTGGAAAATATCATGCGCTAAGTGAAATAAGCCAATCATAAAGAACCAAAGGCCTTGGGCTGGGAATGTGGCTCAAGCGGTAGCGCGCTCGCCTGGCATGCGTGTGGCCCAGGTTCGATCCTCAGCACCACATACAAACAAAGATGTTGTGTCCGCCAATAACTGAAAAATAAATATTAAAAAAATTCTCTCTCTCTCTCTTTAAAAAAAAAAAAAAGAACCAAAGGCCAAATATTATCTTTGATATACAGATGCTAATTCACAATGTGGAGAGCCGGGGAAGATTAGAGGTATTCTGGATTGCACAGAGGGCAGTGAAGAGGGTATAAAGGTAGGAAGGATAATATAATCAACTGGACATAGTTACCCTATGTGCAAATATTATTACATGACTGGTGTCATTCTACATCATGTCCAACCAGAAGAATGATACTCCATTTATGATGTGCCAAAATACATTCTACTGTCATGTATAACTAATTTGAACCCATTCATCTCTCCCAAATTTTACCCCATACAGAAATTCTGCTGATTAAGATCTGATTAAACTAGTGATTTCAAAAGCTGTTGTTAATCAAAATCTTCTTTTTTTTTCTTTTTTTATTAGTTGTTCAAAACATTACATAGCTCTTGACATATCATATTTCATACATTTGATTCAAGTGGGTTATGAACTCTCATTTTTCCCCCGAATCAAAATCTTCTGTATTGAAAAAAATAAGTGGTTCATCTATAATCTTTAATTACACAGGTGATTTGGATGCTTAGCTTTGGCATTAGTGGCATGTATTCATTCCTTTACCCATTTGCTACAAATCCTCTAAAGTGGGAACTACTACTATCCTAACTTCTAATAGACAAGTACTAAGCAGAACAGACAGGAACTAAGCAGAGGATGCCTGAAATTAAACTGAGCAAGTCAATGGCAAATGGGCAAAACTCTTAGGATTTCTGACTTGTGATTATTAATTAAACTAAATTGACATGAGAAATAGTTTTAATAAAACATGGGTGTAAAAGTAGAATAGTCAGATATTATTCTCTTCAGCTAACAGATCTATTAATTTGTTTAACAACTATTTATTGAATACTGGTTTGTATGTGCCAATTGCTAATCCAGGCTGGGAAAAATGGGCCAGAATATCTGCCTTCTCATTTTAATGAAAGGAACACCATATCACTGTAGCATCCTCAAAATGGCCCATGAATGTGAACAAATAGCCTCAGAATCCAAAATTCAATTTACCATTATAGGAGAGAAAATGATAACTAATGCAAGACAACTGACCTATTGACAACTTCAGTAAAGTATATAAAGTTTGAGCTAAGGTCATCCTCAGAAAATGGCAAGGTTGACTGTGTGTGTGGAAGTTGTGTGTGTGTGTGTGTGTGTGTGTGTGTCTGTATAAAACAGGTCAAAGATTTGAACTGGAAAATATTTTAGGAAAGCAAAGTTAAGATTGCCCAGCTAATATGGAGTGGGCATTTGAGGTTGGTCAATAGTGGTACCAAACTACCCTTCTGCTATATGGTTTTATCTAGCAGTACTCAGAGTTCATTGAGAGATGGAATATTATTAGGTGCACAGGAAAGCAGGAAGAAGGATGAAGAAAGATGAGGTTGTCTGCAAGAAAGATTATCATGATCACCATAGAATTTAAGTTGGATATGGAGGGAAGAGTAAAAATAGGAGGTAACTAATATAATAGATGGAGAAAGTGGTAGAGCTCAATGGATTAGAAAAAGAAGTAATATGAGCTTCTATAAAGGAAGAATAAAGAACAGAGGCTGAATAAAAAGGAGAAAAGGTTGTTACAACTTGCCCCAATAAAAATCAAAGAGATTAACAGTTAAATTAAGTTTCACACTTATGCTGCAATTATTTAAAAAACTAGTTATTTTAGTATGAAAATAAAAATATGAATTAAATTTAAAATGCATTAGAGGAAGATGATGTTATCAATACTTAAAGCAAGAAAAACCTTTATAATAAGTAAAGATTTAATTTGTTGGATCGTTACAAATTTTTCTTAAAGTAAGCGCATTATGCAATGAGATTAAAAACAGTATCAGCTACTTTCTCATTAATGCTACACTAATTGGATCACACACAGATAAGAGTTTCAGAATTTCATCTGGCATTCAGATGATGCTAATAATCTGACATGTGGCAGGGCGGGTGGAAAGTGATCTCCCAAGGTCCATGCTTTCTCTTAGACTTATTACTTATCTGTAAAAACCAATGGCACTGTTCACTGGATTTCTCAGAAGGTTTAAATTGACAAAGGCAGTATCAATTTTCTATCACACATTTTTTGTTATCCATTTTTTTGTTTCTTATACATCTTACTTTCAGAATAAGCTTCAGCTCAAGCTTGGATGAAGACAAATTATGTTGCTTTTACATTGAACATCACTGTTACCATGCTAGGACCTTTTTATGAAGTAGTTAAAAGAAAAAGGAAACACATATCAGAATGAGTAGGCCAATGAGAGACTTCTGTAGAAATTCACGTTAGTATTCCCATACTTATCAGTACCAAGATCCATGTAAGGCATCACAGTCTTCTGACTCACATCACTGACAACCTCCTTTTTATGATGTGACCACTTAGGGGGAACACACAGTGGCGTGTGTTAGAATACAAAGAAAGCATTGAAACACCTGTAGCATTGCCTATGCCTTTGACTCTGCACTGGGCCTAAGGTTACAGGGGGAAAGAAAAAAGAAGGGACTGACTGTATTATTACTTGCTGCTGAATATAAGTAAATGATACCTATTGCTGATTTATAAAACTAACTTTTTTCCCCCTAAAATGCCACCTTTTCTTTTTAAAACACTTATTAGCAAATTCAAAAGAAAGTATTTCACCTGGGTGGAAATTTGGTTTGGGTCTTTGTATTAAATTCATGTTCAAGAGTGAAAACTTTTTAATCCTCAAAAATCAAAGGCTGAATGTTCTCCCTGATAAGTGGATTCTGATCCATAATGGGGATGGGGGGGTGGGCATGGAAAGAATGGAGGAACTTTGGGCAAAGGGGAGGAAGTGGAAGGGAGGGGACATGGGGGCAGGAAAGATGGTAGGATGAGATGAACATCATTATGCTAGGTACATGTATTACTGCACATTTGGTGCAACTCTACTACCAGAGAAATGAAAAGCTGTGCTTCATTTGTGTACAACGAACTGAAATGCATTCTGCTGTCATGTACAACTAATTAGAACAAATAAAAAATGATAAAAAAGAATGAAAACTTTTGCTGAGAGAAGACTCTATGAAGGAGGAGAAACAACTCACCACTCAGTTGATGGGCCACAGCCAGGCGGCTGGGCTTCAGGATGAACTGACACTGCATCTCTCGGGGCAGCTGTTCCATAAGGAAGGGCTCTTGCAGGTTGGCAGGGGAGGCAGAGTCCTTTGATCCCTGTGCCAGAAGAATAGTGTCTCGAAGATGGCTCATTTTAATTCCATAGGGATATTCATGCCCTACAAAGAGAAAAATCTAAATGTATTCTTCAGGTTGACTAATACAATACTGTGAACATGTTTGTTACAAACTTATATGTATTGCAATTTATACTCCCGGGACTTGTAGTATAAAGAATCCTTTTGTTGACTGAATGACCACCACGCACAGGTAGACCTACCAAAATACTTTTATGGTGAGAAGGGAAAGAAGGGAAAAAATCTTTAATGAATATCTTATTTCAAATGATTACATGGAAAGTGAATCTCATACAATAAAAATTTTAGATCAAAATTCAGTGCAGAAAATGATTGCAATGATCAGTCTGTCTTTCAATGTTTTTTTTAATTTTTTTTAGTTGTACATGAACACAATGCCTATATTTATTTATTTATGTCTATGTGGTGCTAAGGATTGAACCCAGTGCCTCACACATGCTAGGCAAGTGCTCTACTACTGAGCCACAACCCCAACCCTCTGTTTGTATCTATCATTTAGAGGCATTTGAGTTTCTCATTTGATACTAACTAGATCTGTCAATCTTCAGAAATCTATTGTCACTCTTCAGCCTCAAATTCACAATTTAAAATTTTTACATAACTATCACAAGTATTACGAGGATCAAATAAGTAAACATTAGTGGCTAATAGTTAAATAGGGACAAAAAACTACATATGTCAAGTATCACTACTACTATTATCTAGCATGTTCACCAAAGACATTTCATTCACTTTTAATAATTATAAAACTTGTTATTCAAGAGCCTTGGGACTAATTTGTTTTATTTATGTTTCCCTTCCAGTGCTAGGCTAGGTTGGTGTTCATAGGCTAAAGTCAGAAGACTGCAGATTAGAAACACAGACACAGGTGTAACAAGAAATTTATAAACTAGAAAAACTAAACCTTGGAGACATGACTGCAATGTGATTTTTGCTCTGCAGTACTCTAAGGAAATATCCCCTTGTAATCCTCAAGTTAACATCATGTTATTGACTTTTTAAATACACAGAGTAAGTTCTATTTTTAATACTGAATATAACTTAATGAATTCTTACTCTTCCTTTCCACTGGCATAGGCATACAATGTAAATGTTATCAATATTTCCACATTACAGTAACTTCCAGGGATTAAGACAAATATGGTTTCTATTACAGCAGTAATACAAAATTCATTTATCAAAATAGCCAACTACTAATGTACAGCTGTTTTGCAAGTCATATTTAAAATGTATAATTAAAAAAATCACATGTAAATCATGTCCCATGATTTTTCAGTAAGAGCTGGTAATGAAAATTTGAAACTGTTTAAGTTACTATCATCCACCTAGATTTAATGAATTTATTAAAATAACAATTTAAGTATATATTTGATTTTGTAATGACTTTCATTGTTGCTCATTCACTTTTACAAAAATTACAAGATAAAAAATAAACCCTGAAGTGTAAGCAGTTTTGTCTTTAGTTATATGCATGACAACTTTCTATATTCTAAGTATAAGCATTAGAATACATAGAAAGATTTCACAGAAAAGTCTGGCTTTAGATGACTCAGCTTACTTGAAACAGTCTGAATTATACAACAGTGATCATCATTGATGATGGAAGGATTACATAAGACATGATTTAAACAATGTTGAAAATTATCATCTCAAGAGCTGCTATAGATACTGTCCCTTACTTTAATACCTGTATTTCTAAGGCAGTAAATGAAATTACTTATCAAGAAATTTTTTAGCTAATTAGTTAAAATAAGGTGAAGTGTAACCTATTAATAATTCCCCAAAACAAAGGCTGAAAAATTTAGCTAGAGTAATAGTAGTAAGTGAAATATAGTTAGCAAATTAAGACTTTTAGTAGTCATAAAGATTTAATCTATTTTTCTTTGATACCTAGGAAAGGTAAAAAGTGGCACAGACAGGTATTATACATCTAATGTTGGATTAGATGCATGATTGCATTATGGTCTTCCACTGAGCCAATGTAGTAAAATGTGAGAAAGGGAATAGGAACTTTGAGAAATTAATATGGGATACTAATATTTATTGCTTTCTTATAGTGATAATTAGCTTGGCAAGATAGCTTTAATTGTAAAGTGAAAAAGCAAAGAGGAAAATTTACACTTGTCCTCCTGACTATACCATTAGTTGCTTGAGTAAAAAGATACTACTGTCAAGCACAAAGCAAATGTTTAATATACATTTAACGAATGCACAACACCTGAGATTTAATAGTATTTAAGCTTAGGATCATATGACCAGCTCTGAGACACTTAGAATTATAATTAAAATATATTATAATTAAAACATATTAGTGTCTTAGATTTTCACAGAACTTACCAATGAGTGGATATGGTGCTGCTTCTTTTCCAGAATTGACCCATAACTGGTAATCTCTCTCAGAGCCCTTGGAGATAAAAAAACTAAAAGTCACAATTAATCTTCTGTCTAGTACTTGAATGAAGACACAGTATTGGCATTTTTAAGCTTTGCAAAGAGGAAGATTTAGAAAAATTATAAATGCTATTCAGGTTCCTGGGACAGTGGATATTATTATTTTTTTTTTAAAGATGGCAGTGCTGATTCCTACAACCCATCTCCCATTCCCCAAAAGGACTTGGAAATTCTGCCCCCACCACTGATGTCTAGGGATCCACAAACATAATGGAATTGGACATTCACTATAAAGGTAAGCCCATGGAAGGTGAAATTGAAGCCAGGTCCTTTTACAAAGAACAAACTTCCTTTTTCTACAAAGCTAATCTTTAGTTCTTTATAGAGTCCTCACTTCAGTAATATCTCTGGACTTCTCAAAGAATGTAACATGCTTCTGCAAAGTTAACCTGTTACCCAGCAAGCCACAAACACTTCTGTATCTATGATTAAAAAGTAAAATATCAGAGGTGATTATTAATTAGAATGACCAAAAGGCTTTGAGGAGATAGGTAGTTGGCAGTTGTATTGGCTTTGGTTTGGGCAAGTCCAGTCCTGGAACAGAAAGGATAAGAATTCTACCTAGAGACTAGGCCCAGTCATGGAAAATAATAAAATTGTTCACTAGGAGAATTTAAACCCAGCAAGACTATAAATCCCACTTCAAAGAAATAAAACTAAATTTTATAGACTTTGCTGAGTCCTGTGGAATAAATCAAAATGTTTTAAATGGAAGTTGGAACAAAAATAATCAACTCTGTTATCAATATTTCATATGCTTGTCTTTAACCTCTAATAAAAAATCATGTTAAGATAGGTGAACAAATAATTGTCAAATGACTATCGAAAGGCAAATATAATAAAAGGTCCTAGGTATATAGAATACCATACAAACTGCTATCTGCTCATCCCCTAATAAAAGAGTAAGAACAACCTAATCTTTTTACGTAGTCTGAAAACACTTAAAAATATGTTATAACTAACAGCCTCAATTCTTAAGTTAATGTGACTTCTTTTTTTCAATTTTTTTTTGGTCTGAGCAGATTGATCACTTTATTTAGAGGAAAATACAAAAAAGAAATTGAGTTATGTATTATTTATGTAAGTAGGAAATCAATGCCGATGTACCTGCTTTACCTGGTGTAAATAAAATTTAATTACATTTTAAATGTTACTAAATTTTACTAATGAAATATATTTCTTATCTCGAATTTTGGTTGCCTTGAATTCTTTTTGTTGACATTATGATTTATTGGTTTGTATTATTACAATATGGTTTCATAATATACATTAATGTCACATAATAATAACTATGAAATATGATATGTCAAGAGCTTTGTAATGTTTTGAACAACCAATAAAAAAAAAAGAAGGTTGGGAATATTTTACGTATTTTACTTCCCAGATAAATTTTAGAAAAAAAAATTGTATTTGGTTTGATTTATTGAAAAAAAAACATGATAAAATTTTTATGGGGAAATACTATACATCAAATGAGATAAAATGGTTGTCTTTGCAATGATGAGTTTTATTTACACACATAGTGTGCAGAATGAAATACATTATGTCCTCCATAATTTTTTATTTTGTTATAAGTTCTACATATTTCTCTTGTAAGTCTTTATACATGTGATATGTTACACTGATATTACTTCTATTTAATACTTATATGATATTTTGTTCTGTTAGTTAAACTGGATGTAATGAAACTAAAATTAAAATTGTGTTTGGTCCCTAGAAACCAATTTTTCTCAAACTTTATTATTTATTTCATTTTGAAAGTATGTCCTCTTTCCTCCTAGCACCCAGATTTCAACTGTATGGATCAACACAGCTGTAGTCTTATGCTATCATATAAGTATATGCTATCATGATTCAAAGGTACAGCAGTTTCTATAGGTCTATGCTACTTGTTGAGGAGTACCATATATATTAAATAAACAATTTTCACTAATGAATAACAGCAATTTACATTACCTTTCTAATTCATGAGAATTTGTTTCATGTCCGTATCAATACTGTGTAATTTTTTTTTTTAAAATTCTGATTTGTTATACATGATGGCAGAATGCATGCCCTGAATTCTTAGTGGCCTTTGTACAGTACTGTGTAAGAGAAAATATAAATTCAATAATGTCTTAAATGTGTCATGTCATAACTTAATAGAGTGTTTTAATAATTTAAAAATGTTCTAATGTTTTCATATGTTGTGGTTTAGATATAAAGTATCCCCTGAAATCTAATGTGTGAGATGGTGCAAGAATGAAATGATTAGATTTTGAGAGGTGTAACCTAATCAGTGGATTAATCCATTGAGATGGATTAACTGGGTGGTAACTGTAGGATGATGGGAGGAGGTTAGTGGAAATTTGGTCACTGGGGGCAAGTCTTTGGAGTATATAATTTGTCCTGGTAAAGGGAGCTCTCACTCTCCTTTCTGGCGTCATGTTCTGAGCTGCTTTCCTCCACCTCTCCCTTCCATGATGACATTCTGCCTCACCTTGAGCCAAGAGATAAGGAGTCAGACAATCATGGACTGAACCTCTGATACCATGAGCCAAAGTAAACTTTTTCTTCTCTATGTTGTTGTCATGCAGTCTTTTGGTCACAGTAATGAAAAGTTGAGTAAAACATCACCCTTCTAAAAATTACTCTTTTTACTAAAATTAACTAATTGTGTGGTGTTTATGTAACATGTAGGAAAGCAATAAGGAAAACTTTCCTAATCTTTTTCCCCTATACCTCATCCTTGAATATTCCAATCTTTTCCAACAATAAAATTTCAAAAACTTGCCTCTGCCCCAGAAAAGAAGGAAGAGTATGATATGTACACTAAGGCTTTCCAAACCCATGATCTAATTCAAAGCTATTATTTTATTAACTAGCAGAATCAGCCATCTTAACCTCAGGACCTGCAGCCAGTCAATATGGCTCACAGCAAATCCTTCAGTACGCTTCGTCATCAGTATGCTAATAATGAGCCATCTTATGATAGAAGGGATAATTTACATCTAAATTACTAAATGTTACTTTGAATTTACAGTATCAAAGTTTCTTTATAATTAGGAATATCTATCATAGTAACTTACAGTTATCCCTAGCATTGATAATGACATGTTGATAACTTCACTCGCTGTATCTGAATTCATTACTGTTATAGTTTTAGACTGTGGGAAAAAAAAGAAATACAGCTATAAATAAAGGATATTAAAATAGATGAACAAATAATTGTCAAATGACTATCAAAAGGCAAATCCTGATTTCAAGTGTGGCCATAGTAAAGCACAAGACTTAAACAGAACATAAACATTTGACTGTAATTTACTTTCACTCCTTGATATATTATGCCTTCTGATAAAACATTTATTTTTCTTAAAGGATATGTGGCCTCACAAAATATAAGAACTTAAGTAAGTAAAAAAATACTATTTCAGAGAGAGTACATAAACCCCGATCTCCCAATCACATACCCACAAAAATCAGCTATTCTTCTGTTTCACTGCCATAATTGTATTTCCATAATGCAAAGGAAATAAAAAAACGAAAAGCGATGTATTTCTATTTCTTCCTGAATACTGTTTTCACTATAGTTTATTTCTTTGCATGGTGTAAAATTGGAATAAGAACTGGTTACAAACTACATTTAAAACTTATTGAGTACTTTCTATGTCTGGCATTGTGGCTACTAAGATTTTCAATGTTGAAAATATTTAGAGTACTTAAAATTGAGTCTAAAAAAATTAAAATTTTAGAAAGCTCAATTCTTTTATCAACTCTGTCTTTGAGTAACTATAATAGTTCTGTGCTCAACTTCATTGAGAACTGCTAATTAAAAATAATCACAACAGCTGGGTATGGTGGCATACCCTGTAATCCCAGCAGCTGGGAGGCTGAGGCAGGAGGAAAGTGAGTTCAAACCTAGCCTCAGCAAAAGCAAGGCACTAAGTAACTCAGTAAGACCCTGCCACTAAATAAAATACAAAATAGGGATGGGGATTACCCCTGAGTTCAAATTCCAGTATCAGAAACAAACAAACAAACAAACAAACCCACCTCCCCAAATAATTACAACAAATAAAAGGATTTATTTACATACAGAGTTCAATAAATTCTCAAAAGAGATTATATACAATACTATCCTATCACGAATAAGTTTGCTATGCATTTAAGTTTTACATAATTATCAGATAAATTGGCAATTAACACTGTGTCTCTTGATAGAACACAAATAAGAAGCATAGATGGAAACAAAATGATATAAAACACAAAAAGGATATATTACAAATAAGCTAAGCGAAATCCACTAATAATTTGTCACATGTTCTTCTGTTATACTGTTTCTTCCCTCTGAGCCAATTAGTTGACAGGACAAACTTCTTCTAAAAGTTGTTATTAAATTTCAGTTTTTAAATAAAAGCATTTTAAATGCATTGATTTTAAAAAAGTGTTCCTTGCTAAACCCAACAGCTCAAAGATCAAGGTTAGCCTTAGCAACTCAGTGAGGCCCTAAGCAATTTAGTGAGATCCTGTTTCAAAATAAAATACTAGGATGTGGCTCAGTGGTTAAGCGCTCTTGGGTTCAATTCCTGAAACAAACAAAAAATTAACCAAATAAAAACTCCTAGTAGCTCCAAGGATTATGCAAAAATGTCTACGGTGTCTCACAATCCAACAGGGAGGTCCTGAAGTACCCAATCCAGAATCTGTTTTCCACCACAAGAGCATAGGAATGTTACATGCCAGGCTTAAACTTGAAGTACCATTTCAGAAAGGGCATCTGGCTTTTTTTTTTTTTTTAAACATCTGAAAGAGCTCCCCTTCAGTTTAAAGAAACTCATGTTGTCTTTTGTATAGTGAAGAATCTATCCTGTTTCTAAGATAATTTTTCTTAACATTAGGCATATATTTTCAAAACAGTAATTACAGGAAATGTATTTTTGTCTACATACCTTTATGGGAAAGAAAACAAATTAGTTTCAGAAGAAAGAGCTCATTGGGTATAAACAAATAACAAAAGAGAAAAAAACTGAAAATATGGGTATTCCATTCCATATTAGCTGACAGGTTGTGTATCACTAAAGATAAAGGATGGATTAAAAAACAAAGCCCTTGTTGGGGGAATCATTCTTCCCTGAAGTAGGGCTCTCTCAAAGAAACTCTTTCCATAAAATCTACTTCAGAGAACCAAAGAGTTGTCCTCACTTCATTCTTGATTTATCCATGGTCCTAGTGATAGAAGCAGAGCACCCCACCTTGATCACATCTTTTGTCAAAATGACTGGGAATTGGTTCTTTCTCAAGCATATACCTTCCATACATAAAATGTTAAAAAAAAAAATTTCCCATGATATCTACACCTCAGGAATTGGTCAGAATGTTTGCATTTTTTTTTTTTTGCGGGGTGGCGGGGATACTGGGGATTGAATTCAGAATTCAGGGCATTCAACCACTGAGCCACATCCCCAGCCCTATTTTGTATTATTCAGTGACAGGATCTTATTTATTTTGAATAAAATACAAAATAGGCTGGCTTTGAACTCACAATCCTCCTGCCTCAGCCTCCTAAACCACTGGGATTACAGGCATGTGCCACTGCCATGGCCCAGCTGGCATAACTTTTGCTTTTGGTCAGAAGTGTGAAATATGACAATCCATAGTATCATAAAAATATATGTTTTTATCTTGTTTATCATTGATAACATTTTGGCTCTTGTACTATAATTTCAGTCAACAAATTACACATAGGAACATGGGTTAAAAACTAAACATTTAACAATATGATAAACATTATGAGGTAGAAGCATGCCAATTCCTTAAAAATCTAATTTCTCCCAGACCATCCACTTTTTAACTTGAGGGATTCAATTTCTAGAAACTCAAAGAATAAGCTTTAAAAATTATTTTAAGTTGAAGAAGTGACAAGTTTAAAGAAAACCTGCTTAATACTAATAAGGAAATACTTCCTTATGGAAATAATTTTACTACAAATCTCTGCAGCTGCTACTGAAAAGATCTCAGAGAAATATGACAGAGGAAGAAGAGACATCTGACAAACAGTATTCTTTACAAGCTTAAATGTTAAGTACTGTAGTTAATACAAATTCCTTGTTTCCTTTTCTTGAGTCTTTACTTCTCATACATACAAAGACACAAACCCAGGAGAAAGCATCTTCCTTTATATGCTATTTCCAGACACCTACCTTCTATAGTATGTACATTACCTGCCTGCCTGTCTCTTTTTAACCATGGAGTTTTCTGCCTTATACATAGACTTGGAATTTAATTTTCTCACTTAGAACACTTACATAAGCACAGTTCCCAATGTCTTTGGCGAAGATTTTGAGGGGAATACTCTTCGGATAGTCCTTTTCTTTCTCTAGATTGATGTATCTAATCAAATGCAATGACAATCCAAAATGACAGAGTCAGATGGTATTCACTAATGGCTTGTTTTTTAATTTATTTTTACTAATATTTTCAATTTATTTACATGCTACTCTTAAAAAGACACTTGAAAGACTCAGCAAAGTCAGATTACATTATGGGTTGAAAGATAAATACAAAAGATTGCAAGACATTAGGCATGGGCATGGAAAAAAAATCCATGTCAAGTGAGGATTGAGAAGTATAATCAAGTTCAGGCACCTCTGGATGACATTTTTATCTTTAAAGCCTCCTTGTCTTCTCTGAAAAGGTCTGGTACAAGAATATACATAACATTTTACTAAGTCAAACCAAAGCAAATGGTTTTTTACTTCTCATTTCATTCTCCAGTGGAGTATAAATCTTGGTTATCTCACTGCTTAGGGAGAGGGAAAAAAGAAGTAACAAGGAAAGGACTATGGGTTCTAACCAATGAGCTTAAGTTGACCATGTTAGTCTGTATGCTCAATGGTAGGCATAACTGATTTTTGTGGAGCTCCACAGAAATCCTTGCATTTTTGGAAACAATACATATTTTGGAGAAAATTATCTCCAATTGGTAGCAGCTTGGAGACAACAGCAAGAGATGGAAAAGATTACTAATTTTTGTCTAAAATGATCTATTTGGACTTCAGTGTTCTCCTTCCTAGAAAGAAGAAACACTGTAATGAGAAGGAATTATTTTTAGCAAGGAGTAGTGGGTGGTCTAAATGAGAATTTATTTTGAGGGCAAATGAACAATTTATACTAAGGGGAAGAGTTTGGGGCACATTTCTGAAGAATATGTTTTAATTCAATTTCTATAGGCTAAAGATTAAAAATAAGTATACTTAAAAAATACCTCTGAAGAAGTGAGAGCCATTTGTCCTTCTGTTCTGGAGAACTGCAAAGAAAATGGGAGAGAAAAATTAAACCACATAAAATAATTATGCTAACATTTTTGAGGCTGCCAATCCAGATGAAAATATCAACAAGCCTGTTGTTACTGAAGAAGTTATACATGTAAGCTGCAAACCAGCATAATTTTGTCCTGGAAGACCCTGAAATGCCCTTGTAGGTTTGTTAAATTCTTTTGGATGGATCCAAGATAGACCCCTTTTTATACTTTACTGGTCTTTTACAAGAGATATTATACCCATGAAAAGTAGGTCTTGTAGTGAAAAGAGTACTTGATTTGTAATCCAAACAACTGGTTTCCAAATTATATGCAATCTAGATGATAATCATGGGCAAGGTACTTATCCTAATCCTCAGTTCCTACACATATAAAACTGGATTAATCATTCTCACTCAGTGTTTAATCAGTTATAAGTATCATAATAGATAGAAAGTATGCTAAATATTGAGATGAAAGAGAAATTTGGCATATGGATAAACATGTCTTGGCCCAGAAACCAGTTCTTTATCAGGAAAAGAAGCATTGTTTTCTTTTATATACATAGAGAAAAACTGTAATTTAAGAAATTAGTTTATAGAAAACTTACTACTTACTATAACCTTTTGATCAATGTGAATTTATTCACAACTAAATTACTATTAATAATTTTTTGATGCGAATGTTGCATTTAATTCACAAAGTTAAAAATAATTTCAAGTTTATTTTTCCAAAGTGTTATCTCTCACAGCCTTAAAAATCATATTTCCAATTTTTAGAGAAATTGGAAAAATTTTCTTATTTCAGGAAAATGTACTTCATAAATATTTGTAATTTATTTCAAACTTTGTTGCTTAATATTTTTCTTCATAAATGATCTTTCAGAATTGGTCAACGATTTTTTTTTACCACCAGCCACACAGTTTCTATCTTTAACAGTTTCTTATTACTTCCTGGTATATTTTCTTTTCTAAAACAGATTTTCTAGTTTCATTTATGTCAAATATTTATTTATTTATCTATCAAAAATCTGTGTTGAAAAATAGACTAGATGTTTTCTTTGGGCTCATTAACTTTTTCAAAGCAGTGAAAGAAAATAGCACATTTAAGATACTTTTTTAAAAAAAACTTTTAACTGACAAATATATAGAGAAAACAGCATAGCTTTTAAGTGTACAGCTTGAGAAATTTTATGAATTGAATACATCCATGTAACCAGCACTCAGATTATAAAACAGAAAATAACCTTGGAAAATCCTCTGCTCCTTTTTAGCCACTAACCTCCACTATCTTACTTTCCAGTTGCATAGAAGAGTTAACCATACCAATAAAAAAAGTAAACGTATTAACTGCATGTAGTTTTAGAACCATCATTATTATTGCAATATAGTGTTCATTGTTTGAATAGATAGCAAAATAAACTAATTATGAACGTGTCAGGTTAATTTATGGAGATTGATTTGTTTAATTTTGTGTTGTTTTGCCTTTCCCCCTTGCTCTATACAAGAATCCAGAACTCCCCTTTCTTCTGGAATTCTTTATCCTAGTCATTTCTACAGGACACAAGTCCTCAGTACTCCAAAATCAATGGTTATCTCAGAGTTTCATAAACACCTAAGAACATTAAAAAAGACAATAAGATCCAAAGGAGAAGAATATAGTAGTGGAGGTAAGAAAAAGGTCAAGACAGATTGCAAGATTCTCTCAAATTATGGAGGGGATGGAGATCTATCATCCCTCAGTGTGAGGTGGGAACCAGATGTCAGTTCAGATGCCCTAAGAAAACAGAAAGAACTCGAAGAAATTGTTTTAAGGAACAACTAGGGAGGCTGAGTCCTACACACGAAGGAATTTGCATCAGCAAAGATACCTTACTGTACTTGCTGGAACATCTCTGGATGTAAAGCAACAACTATGGGCATAGCAAAAAGATGATGTTAGCAATGATTACAATAAATTGAAAGTTAGAGGTGGCTTTCAACTGTTTTGGAGGCATCTCAAAAATCTCCTGTATTCTGGTTTCACCTTAAGAAAAAAGTTTTGTTTTCTACCAGCATGTCAACATGTGAACTTAAAGTGAGTTTTAATTTGATCTATAAATAAACCCGAACACGAGTTTGTAGTCTATGACTACATTATAGTCTAAGACTCATACTTCAGTTAAAATATTACTCTGATTCCTATTATAGATAAATCATTGTCAGATTTAAGTATTTCCTTTAAAATAAGCATCATTTTTTCTGGTAGGCATAGATCCTAGGGTGTTTTTCTGTTTGTTTGTTTTGTAAAGGGGGTTGAACCCAGGGGCACTTTACCACTGAGCTACATCCTATGTTCTTTTTATTTTTTCAACTTTGAGACAGGGTCTTGATAAATTGTTCAGGTCCTCACTAAATTTCTGAGGCTGCCTCAAACTTGCAATCATCCTGTCTCAGTCTCCCAAGTCCTGGGATTACAGGAGTGCTCTACTGAGCCTGGCTTAGGTACTAGGTTTGTTAATAGAATATGAAGGCTGATAGAGACTTGAAATTCCTTTTAGTCCTTTTTAACAGTTGTTTATCGTGTTCCCCAAAGTATGGGAAGTTCACATTGTTTCTCCCAGTTTGACCTAACTAAGAAATTCTCATAGATTTAGGCAGTTGTCAAGTATTAAATTTCAAAGCTGTAAGTTTTTAGTTTTTGTTTCATTATAGATAGTGTAGTAACTGAGCCCAAGTGATTGCTTCTTGAGCTACTAGTCTAATGGTATTTAAAACTGATCATAGCCTAGAGTCTCCTTAATATTTAGTAAGTATGTGTGCATGTAGAAATATGTAAATATATGGTATATATTTAAAGATCCAAACTTCCCTCTGATATAATATCACTTAAAGATCCAAGCTTCCCTCTGATATAATATCACTTCAGCCTGAAAAACTTCATTTTTTTTTTTGTAGAGAAGGTCTGCTGGCAATAAATTTTTATGGTTAAAGAATATTTTACTATCACTTTTGAGGAATATTTTTGCTGGATATTATATACTAGGTTAAAGTTTTCTCTTCCAATACATGAAAGACTGAAAAATTCAACACTTGAAGTTGTTTTTTAACTATCCTCTGACCTCCATAGTTTCTAATGAAAAGTCTACAATAATTCAAATTGTTATTCTCCATATGTAATATATTGTTTTTCTCTGACTACTTTCAAGATTTTCTGAGTACTTTCTCAGATATGATTTATAGTCGTTTGTCTATAATGACAAGATGTAGTTTTCTTCTGTGCTCTGTACTTATGTACTCTGGAGTTCACTGAACTTAAGAAATCTGTACATTTAGTCTTTTACCAAATTTGGGAGGTTTTTAACCATTATTTCTTCAAGTATTTCTTCTCCATTCCTTCTCTTTCCTCTTTCTGCAATTCCAATTACTTGTATATTATACCATTTTATGCCATCCCACAAGTCCCTGATACATTTTCCATTTTTTAAAAAAAGTTTTGGTTTCTCTGATCTTCATATTGTACAATTTGAATTGATGCATCTTCAAATTCACTGACTGTCATTTCCATTCTTAAGTAAGGCCATACAGAAGATTTTTATTTAAGATTTTATAGTTTTTAAATTTTTTTTCTTTTAACATTTTTTTAGTTTTCAACATTTTATTTATTTATATGTGGTGCTGAGAATTGAACCTAGGCCCTCACATGTGCGAGGCAAGTGCTCTATCACTGAGCCACAACCCCAGCCTAAGATGTTATAGTTTTTAATTTCAGATTTTTTCATTTGACCCTTTAAAAATATTTCCTATCTCTCTGCCAAGATTTCTTATCTTTTCATTACTGTCAACTGGATTCTTTATTTACCTACCATGCTAAGGTGCTAAGTTCTTTTCTGGTAATTTAATATATGGGTCCATCTAAAAGTTGGCTTTTTGATTATTTTTTTCTCATTCCTTGTTATTTATATGTCAAGGAATTTTAGATTGGATTCTGGATATTATGAATGCTTTGTTTCAGAGATTGCCTTCTATTCTATTTTCAAAACAGTGTTGATATTTCTGTTTTAGCAGATAATTAATTTGATCAGGTTAAGTTACAAGCTCTATCCCACCTGTGATGATCAGCAGCTCAGTTCAATTCTTTTAGTTTCAAGCTGCTCTCTATGTATCCCATGCATGTAGGGTCCAGCAATTGGCTAGATGCTTGGAGGGCATCTGTACACAGAATGTGGAGCTTTCTTTTTCTGACATGCTTCTTTTTGAGTCCCCTCACACCCCATTTTTCACTCACTTTTCATTAGTTGTACTGACTTAGACTCTGTACTCTGCTTCTTCAGGCAAAAGATCGTGGGGTTTTGTAAGTTTTAGCTACCCTGCATCACAGTGTGAGTGCAGCATGCCCTAGACTAAAGCCTTAAAAGTGGGAAACTCACCGAGTGTTGGTGGCTTCTTTGAAGTTTCAATTCCTCTCCAAAATCTCCCAAGTTTTGTCCACTCTCCAGAACCCTTAGGTAGTTGTTGTTGTTTGTACTTTGTTCAGATTTTACAGTTATCTGTAGGGTGGTCAGTCTGTTAAGATCTCACTCTGCCATACTGGAGGTAGAACTCCTCAACACTTCTTTTTAAATAAACTTAATTTTGAAATAATTTTAGATATACAGAAAAGTTACATATATATAAGAGTACTTGTATACTTCTCACCCAGATTCAGTTTCCTGGAATGTTATCTTCTTACATTATCATGGCCCATTTGTCAAAGCTAAGAAATATTGGTACCTACTATAAGCTAAACTCTTGACTTTGACTTTATTCAGATGTTACCAGTTTTTTTCTTTTAATTAGGGACCTTTTTCTGTTCTGGAGCCAATTTATTACATTTAGTTCTTATGTCTTGTTAGTGAATGGTCTAGGCAAACTTCTCTATCTTTCCTGTTTCTGACCTTGACTATTTTGAGAAGAACTGGTCAGGTATACTATTAAAACCTTCCTCAATTTGTGGTTGTTGGAGGTTTCCTCATAAGATTAGGGTTATGGGTTTTGGGTGGGAGGGGAGAATACCACAGAGGTAAATTATTCTTCTTTTACATTATTATATTAAGGGGTACATGACATCCACATAATACCACTGGTGATGCTAATCTTTGTCACTTGGTAAAAGAACCATAGTTTGAGAACACAGTACATATAAAACATGTTTTCACATTCTCCCTTCTTAAAATGAAGTTTAATGAAAATTATTTGATTAAAAACATCATGTAGATACTCCTTACTTGAAATTTCTCTTTTTAACTTTTAACTCCAAAGAGATTAAACAATAGAAAATGATAGTATCTACAGAAATCTGTCATGGGAAAGAAGATATGCAGAGAATGATACAAACACATGCTTCTTCCAAATAAGTTCTTAAAATCTGTGGTAGGCCAATAGTGCATAACAGAATTTAATGGCATGCCTATCCTTTATTAGAAGAACAACAGCTTGGAAATTTTTAGCAATCTGGATTCAGGATGATGCCCAAGTAGTTTGCTAGTAGTGGGAAGAGAAAAAGAATGAAAATCCTCATATACATTTGATGAACAATATCTCTCAGTGTAAAATAAACATTGGAGTTGAGGTGCAACCACTGAATATCATGGGTGTGAGAGTTTTGGTATATTCACCTTGAACTAAAAAGTACCCACTAAGCATGTTCAGGATAGGAGGACAAAAATTCTGTATGCTATATATTCTCCAACCACCCCATCCCTACCTAGGAATGAGTCTCGGGAAACTAATTTGTCACATCTTTACAGATAACAAATCAAAACCAGACACACGATTCAAGAAACTCAGTATTTCATTATATCATTTTTATTTGTATAATAAACATACCATTCCCTTACAAAATCTGGGAGTACAAACCCATATTCAAACTTAATTGTACTATTTTATAAAATTTGATTCTGTTCTGTGAAGATCTGTTTCAGTGGTTTGAAAGATTGTTTATACATATTGAGCTTTTGAAATGCATCAAACAACTAGACCCTAGGGAAAAGAGATATTGGACCTAGGAGCTTCCTAAAAATCTGACTCTCTTATTCCACTTCCCATTCCTGGAAGTTCCTTTCTTTCCATTTGTTTCAGTAAAACCCCTTTAAAAATCACTGGTGAAATCACTCTAAGAGTTTCTGGTATTTATAATTTTCATATGTTGTAATCAAAAGGTCGTTAGGTAAAACACAAGACACAGAAGAAGTATTTTTGTTGGATGTTTGTGTCACCAAAGACATTGACTAAACAATCAGAATAAAATATTTTCCTTTAAAAATCCAGGCAACAAAATGATTAAATTGTTTCTGTCATCCTAGACATCATTACAGTAGCTAAGCCAGGCAAAAATAGGACAGTGAGACGGTTCTTACCTGAAAGTGGCCACAAAGTTCACTGTGGGCCAGCCCAGGACAAAGGATTTCATGGCATTGGTGTTACCTTCTCCCACTTCATCCACACAGCTTGCTGTCCACATATCAGTTAATTTAATTTTATTTTTTATCTTAAAGTTATTATTATATCTAGAGAGAGAAAAAAATAAAACAGGACTTCTCATTATTTTCTTCAAATTTCACAGGAGCTTCTGTACTTGTTATAAGAGGACATTTCTACTTATCACAGGCAAAGAATGTCTTATTGTTTTTATCTTTAGCACTTAGCACAGTGAACTTGACATGCTTAGCTACCTAGGCCCATGAAACAGGCTTTGAAATATCTGGTGATACATTTAGTAGGTGTATTTTTAATATATTTTTTTCTTTTTAAACTAGCTACTTCATTTTTCTATATGTTAAGTGTTGTATTTGGATCAAAACCCTAATTTAAATGTACTGCTATTACCAAAATTAGTTCATTTATTATTTGTATCTTGCTTACTTTAAAAAAAGATTTGAGTGGCTGGTGATTTATAAAAATGTTTATACAATTATGGCACATAAGAACCTGGAATTAGAGTAATTTTTAACTAAATGGCTGGAAGACTTTCTAGTCTTTAAAAGTGTAGGTTGTTTTAAATTTCCTCACTTATGATTCTGCTTAACCATTTTCCTTTATAATCTGGCAAAACTGAATAAATATAGGCTAAAATCAGAACCTACACTAGAAAAGAAAAAAGAATGAAGTTGACACAGTTAACACTCATCTCTGGGAACCTAGAAGATGACCTATTTTAAGTCACCAGTAAAACTGCTTTTAGATAATTTCAATTGTATCTCCCTTAGACCTCGGATACCACCATATCTTTTGACTTAATTGATAGATTTAATACTCATGATAGATCTGAGACTTAAGTAGTTGGAAAGCACTGAGAAGGATAAAGAAAGCCCCAGGAAACTTAGAACTTTCTAGCATCCAGAACCATTTGTGTAAATACTAAAAGTTAAAATGAAATAAAAAATACTTTATATGGAATGGTTCTAAAACTTCTCTAATATATGGAATATTTAAAGCTATAACTCTTTGGTGGGATTTATAAAATGAAAATGGATTGCAGGAACTATACATAAAGACTAACCTAAATTCTAAGCCTCATTTATGCTTCCCTTTGGGTACAATACCTTTGTGATTTGAGATTAATGGCTTCTTTAAATATTTTCAACCCACTGCTATGAATCTTTAATTTTTATAAAAACAGATCTGATTACAGACACAATCTTATTTTAATGGCAATCATTTAATCATTCCCAAGCATATTTATATTTATGCTGTTAAACATAATGCATCTATGAAAAGCCTTAAAACTGAACATGGATGTGAGAATCTTTCCATTAAATTTCCTATAGCTTTTCTCTCTTTGGCCTACTTTTTTTTTTTTTTTTTTTTTGGTCTTTCCAAAGATACAAGGCTTTCTGATGAGACTGTGTGTGCTAATTATAGTGATAGGAGACGAATCTCACAAACATTTATGGATATAAAGCTGAAGGGATTAGCTTGTAAGTATTTAAAACAAGTCTTCCAATAAAGCTTTATATTGAAATGGTTGGTACTGGCATCATAGTGTTCTTCTTCCAATTTTTCATTCTCAATCTCTAACAGTATTAGACTACAAAAATTAATCTGAATCCAACTTGAACTGGCTCCTGAAGTATTATTTATTATCTCCCTTAGTACCATTTTGATAAAAGTCTAAATCTAATAGTAACTGGCTGAAAACACAAAACAACCCTCTCAAATCAATTCCTTATTTCTCTATTACTATAAAATTAAGATGGCAAGCATACCTTGTTTTCCTACCCTCTGACTTTTATACTGGAATGAATTCCAGTGAAGTTTTAAAATACACAGGTTTCTATGAAGATTCTCCCCTCATTATAAAATATAGATGTGTTATAGTCATATTTTGGGATAAAATCATGATATAGTCTATAACTATCTAATGGTAATTTTAGTGATAATGAATCAATAATCAAGACTTTTGTTAAATATCCTTTTATCTAAACAGAACTCATGGTTTATCATTTGATTAAGAAATGAAAGGGAGAGATAGCTTAAGTGTGTGTGAGGTCATTTCTTTTCTAAAAATTACGCATGGTTGTTTTATGGCTATTAACAGAACATCCTCCTCCTTGTAAATATTTTCATGTTTGTAAACACATCCTGTTTTTAAAAATGAAAAGCCACAATTTTATTAGAAAAATAACTTATTTATCTTTCTAGTGAATTTTTAAAAATGGATTTTAGGGTCCATTTGGCTTTAATACTTGTTCTAATTTTGTATAAAAATGACAATAACCTCAAAATAATTCTCTGCTAATATTATCACAACATCCAGCACAAAATGGAACACATATAATACTTCAGCAAATAAAAGAAAGCACTTAAACTCTCCAATTTACTTACTAAAATTCACCTAGTGTGATTAAATAAGTAAGTGGCAGCTGAGAAATAATTTATCCCACTTGCATTTATTTCTATAAGCTCAACCTAATGACTGAAATAAGTTTTCAAATAAAGCCTAAAGATGAACTAATATGGAACCCAAGGTCTCCCTTTAAACAAAAGTACAAAGCATCAAATACTAAGTTCTAGTCTCAGATTATTTCAACAAATTAAATGATCCAGGGTACCACCTAATCCTTCATCCAAGAATGAGAGGTGATAGGACAGACATATGTTTGGCATTACAGGGGGATATTTCTTCCTGGTGCTGATTATTTTAGAAAAAAATTAAATTCATATTAAAATGGATTTGTGAATACATCTTCATGTTTGCTATGGGAAATAATCATATAAGTAATTTCCTGAAAAATTGTGGATAAAATATTTTCAAGGTGGCAGGATTCCATAATAATAATTATTTCCTCAAATATCTATGCTGTGTTTCAAGGGTATTGGGTTCTGCTAAAAAATGAAATAACTTAAGATAACTCATGCTTTTAAAAAACTCTAATGGATATGTAAAATACAATAATTTTTTATGAACCAAATCTCTTAAATAACAGCATTTAAATTAACTGATAGTTTGTTACTTCATAAAAACATTTAAGTGAACCCACAGAGTCATCTTGAAAGCAGTATGTAGATAAAACATGGTATAAACCTTACATGAGAAAGGTTTTTTAAAAAAAATTTTTTAGTTGTCAATGGACTTAATATTTTTATTTATTTATATGCAGTGCTGAGAATCAAACCCTCACACATAGGCAAGCACTCTACCAACTGAGTTACAACCCCAGCCCAGTTTTTTTTTTTTTTTTATTGTAGCTCAGTGGTAGCACACTTGTCTGGCATCTGTGAGGCACTAGGTTTAATCCTCAGCACCACATAAACATAAATAAATAAAGGTATTGTGTTCATCTACAATTAAAAAATATTTAAAAAAATAAAAACTCAGCTATAGAAGTAGATGATGGACATAGATTTTGCCAATGTATCTAAGAATAGTGATTTTCTAATAGAAAAGAAACTAATAGGCTTTTAGCAAAACATAAGATACATAAAACCATTTAAATGTATGCAATACAACAATAGATAACTTCAGGTAAGAAAACAAAGGTCCCCTTCTCTGAACATTATCATAATTTCTAAGAGAATAATAATCCAAGAAAGGCACAGGAAAATGCATTCCTTCCTAACAAGTATGTTACAAATAAATATCTCTGGGACCCCAGAGTTAAAAAATTTGGTTATTTTAGGTTTTTGATATCTGCTTACAGGTTAAGCACAGGTCAGGCACCTAATAAGTACAACGTGGTCAAGTAGAAGGAACTAGCTGCTAGAATTAAGGCCTACATTCAAATCCCAGCTGTGAGAACTCCTAGTATGTGACAAACCTTCCTGAGCTTCAGTGTTTGATATCTAAAACAACTCTTAGGTTGGGGAATTATTAGGAAAATTAAATTATACCTCTGTGATTCTCCTATTGTAATACCTAGCATATAGAATCATCTAATTAAATTTAAATAAAGGCATGATAGCTAATCTACATTTAAAAAATGATTTGTTTTTCTTTGAATAGAATCAAGTGTACCTAGTGCAAAGGTTGGATAAGGAGACTTTTCTTTCTCTATATTACTCATAACATCATATTCATTTCCAAAGCTATAGGCATTACTTCTATTTAAAACATTCTGAAAGTCTTATCTTTATTTTTGCTTTGAGTTTTTAAAAAATATTTGAACAGTTCAGTAAACCTTATATACCATTTTTTTTTTTTACTAGATAGGTGTTTAGCTGGAGCATTTAACTCATCACAAAGGAAAGACTAATTATGAAACAACTACACAGTTGGAAAATCTTCTAGCAAATTCAGAAAAATACACTGGTTCAAAGATGGACTTTGAAATAAAATAGACCTATGTTCAAATGTGGTCTCAACTAATTACTAAATTTTTAATACTAGGAAAGTCACTTAGCTTCTCTGACTATATAAATTGCTTTGTAAAATGAGGAAAGTAATATCTCAGGGTAGTTATAAAGATTAAAGTATTTGTAATAATATCCAACATACAATAAGATCCATGCTATTTTTCATTGTTAATACCACTCCAATGAAATATAATGTTTTGCCAAATTAAATACTTCTCTACCATGCCTTATTTATGACATAGCATAACTTAGGTGTTAAAGTATTGGTAGTAAAAATAAAGTGTTTACTATTCTCTAGTGACTAAAAATCTCTGTTGATAATTGATTTATTAAAATGCCATTTGTTTCTCATGATGTTTCACAACTCATAAGAATGAGGGATGGAGGAAGTAGCAGCTACCACCTTTTAGGCTAGGTGTTAATTGCACTGGCATGTAGCATTGAGCAATAGATGAGTTCTCTTGGGTACCTCTAAGGCATACTTGAAATGTTGTATCCTTAACTGTCATCTCCAGAGATAATGTCCTCATTATCTCTCATTAGGACTACAATAACCTCTGTCTAGTCTATTTGCTTCCACTCTTGCCTGCCTTCCAACCTAACATGAGCAAATATATAAAAAATATCACATTATGACTGCAGAAGAAAATCAAACTCCTTATATCCTTCATGGTTCCAAACCTCCCTGCTTCTTGATACACCCTCATATAGTTGCCATATCTACTACACTAAGGTTGGTCTATGTTGCTAGTAGCATACATTATAAATGATGGTACATCACTTCCAAAAGATCTTTCACCCTAAAGTAGGCAACTGACCATATTATGAGTAGCACTGTGGAAAGGCTCACGTGGAAAGGAATCCAAACCTATCCTATTTTCTTCACAGTACTAATCATAATTTGTAATTCCCCTCATACATATAAAAATATAAGCTCTCACATTAGAATGTAAGCTTCAAAAGGGACAATACCCACCACATTCTTCACTGTGTCTTCTATATTTATTCAGGGTGTGGCACAAATAGGACCTAAATGAACATATTTTTAATGAAGAAACAATGGAAACTTTTTTTCAGAAACAAAACAAACATAAAACTCACTTCATATATTAGCTATGGTAATAGAGACCAGATATTCTTACTGTAAGCACAGAATAGAAAGGGTATGTTAGTGGAAATGCAATTGTATAATTATATGTGGGACAGAGTATGCAATATACTTACTTGATTTTGGCCACAACAAACAGATCATTGAATAGAAAAAGATGCCTCTCCTGCCTCTGCAGGCCTCTTTTGAGTTCTGCCCGACCATCAATTAGCAGAGTCCTACTGGAGCACATAAATGATGACAGAAATGCACATGTGTCAACACTAGCAGAAGGACTTTCCCTGTAACAGATTACATGACACAGATAAGTTAGTCAAATGATCAACTACAGGACTAAGTTTTATGAAAATAAAACTTATAGTTGGTCAAGAAATATAAAACAGTGAAATATTTTTTTCATGCAATGGCATAGTGTTCTCAATGGTCCCCCAGCCTATTCTCCACACAGAAAACTTTAATACTTCATCAAAACATTTTGAAACATAAAGAAAAGTTGAAATAGTTTTACAATAAACACAAGTAAACTTCAACCTTGATTTTATCATTATACGCCTAATCCAACTATTTATTCATTTAATCATTTTATTTTGGCATGTCAGTGTTAACTGCATAAAGCAGTTCATACCCCCCTACATACTTCAGCATGCATATCACTAATTAGAGGCTCAATATTTATTTGGAATTTTTCTCTTGCTATAAAACTTATCCATTGAAATGCACAAATGTATAAACCAAGTATATATTCTGACAAATGAATTCACTTGTGTAACCTAAATTCCTATCATGGTAAATGAAACTATCACTCCAAAAATTTCCCTTTAGTTCTTTGTCAATTATTATATAAATTAGCCCAGAATGGCCTCCATGTATTGACCCTTGGGTTATTTATTTCTTTACTGCAGGTTGAGGCCAACTTGCTCAAATGCTCATTAATGCCAAATCCAAATTTCTACGTACTTGATTATTTCAAAAACAGTTTAAAATGAGAAAATTTTTAGCCACTACTAGCCTGCCTGCTCTGTATAGCCAGTGTTTGCTGGACAATGTAACAGAGTTTGTGGTTATAAGACCCTAAGTTGCTACTACTCTTGAGCTCTCTGATCCCTTCCAAGCTATTAACATCACCTGAATAACTAATCTCCAGAGACAACCTCTCTAATCCTCTTCTTCCCCATGAATTCCCTTGTCCTCCTTTCTTTCTGGATAATGATTTCTTGCCATAAGTCTCTAGACAATCTCATTCTGTGATGAACTTCCTTTCTTATGCAAGCCTGTCCCATGTTCCCTGATCATACTTTGGTACTGGGAAATGAACCTACTGGTACTCTGCCATTGAGCTACATCCTCAATCCTTTTTATTTTGAAACAAGTTGCACTAAGTTTCTGAGGATGGCCTTGAACTTGAAATCCTCCTATTTCAGCTTCCTGGGTTGCTGTAATTATAGGCATGTGTCACTGTGTCTGGCCCATGGACATATCTTTTTAGCTGACTAAAAATCAATCCTTCAAACTACTTACAAACCAGTCAATCCCGACTCCACCACTCCAGACAAAACCACTATTCTGATTCTTCCCCCCAACTGAAGATTAGTTGTAACTGTTCTCAAGTTTTACAAAATGACAGCACAGTCTATCTTCTTTTGTGTAAGATATCTTGTAATGTGTTTTGGGGATTTATTCATGTTACATTTATCAATAATCCACTAAATGATTTTACAAATCCTATTCAATGTATAACTATACCAGATTTTATCTATTCTCCTATTAATTAATACCTAGCTGTTTCCAGTTTTTAACCATTATGAATAAAATTGCTACTAAATGTTACACTGGTCTTTTTTTGTGATGTATGTTTTCATTTCTCCTGGGTAAATACCTAAGAGTGGAATTACTGGGTCATAGAATAGATGTCTATTTTTAATATCAGAAAAAATGTCAGTTTGTTTCCCAAAGTGTAAACCATTTTGTATTCTTAGAAATACTACAGGAGAATTCCAGTTGCTCTGCAGTGTTACCTACATGTTGTGTTGTCAGTGTTTTGAATTTTAGTCAGTCTAGTGAATATATAGTAACGTATCACTAAGATTTTAATTTGCATTTCTGTGATGTTGAGTTTCTTTCATGTTCTTACTGGCCATTTGCGTATCTTCCCAGTAAACTGTTATCAGATGTTTTACTCATTAAAAAATGGGGTTTGCATCTTTTTATTCTTGAAATGTAGGAATTTTTTGTGTATCCTAAATATCAGTCCTTTCTCAGATATTTATTTTAGAATATATTTTTTCTCGGGCTGGGGATGTGGCTCAAGTGGTAGCGTGCTCGCCTGGCATGCGTGTGGCCCGGGTTCAATCCTCAGCATCACATATAAACAAAGATGTTGTGTCTGCTGATAACTAAAAAATAAATATTAAAATTCTCTGTCTCTCTCTCTCTTTAAAAAAGAATATATTTTCTCCTAGTCTGTTCTTTGCCTATAAATTGTCTTAACTATGTTTCTGACAAAAAGTTTATAATTTTGATGAAGTTTATCAATTTTTGCATATGGTGTTTACTTTCTATAAGTTTTCTACGAAATCTCCATTTACCCAAGAATACAATATTATATTATATTCTACCAACATTATTATATTTAGTTCTTAAATGTATGATCTGTCTCAAATTAATTTTGATCATGGTATAAAGTAGGGGCTCAAGTTAATTTTGTTTTTCTATATGACAATTCCTCATTTTTAGTATCATTTGCACAAGACTTTCCCTTTCTCCATTTTAGGCAAACACCTAGTACTTGAAAGAAATTTCAGAAGTAGAGATGCAGTTGCTTTAGCATATTTATTGAAAATTAAATTATATAAAGCACATATATCATTTAACTTTAATCTTCTAGGCTCTTTATTCTGCTGCACTAATCTGCTTGTAAATTCTTACGTTAGAATCAATCACACTGTTTTATTGTTTTTCTGCTGTAGATCATGAAATTAGGTAGTGTAAGACTACCATATTTTTATTTTTTAATACTGCTTTAGGTAATTTAGGTTCTTTGCACTTTTATATACACTGTACAGATGAACAAAAATGAAGAACAAAGAAAAAAAGCCTATAATGGTCAGAGAAGGAGAGATGAACTCAGTTTCTAATATACTGACCCTGAAGTTATCAGTAGGGTAGATAGTGAGGAATCAGGCAAGCACCTAGCATTCAGAAGAGATTCCAGAAGTAGAGATACAGATTTGGTGATCATACAAAGATTTGTAAATAAAACCATGTGAATGACTAGAATTCCCCAGGAAATAAACACAGAGTAAATAAAAAAGCAGAGACACATCCCTGAGAAAACATGTAAGTAGAAGAAATGAAGGAAAGAGAACTTGTGAACAAGGTAAGGGCTGGTGAATAACTTGGCAGAAACAGCCTGCTGTGGTGGTCTGGAGTACTGACATTGGCAGAGGGGGAATAAAAAGTTGAGGTCTGAGAAGATGTCTGGGAGAAAGTCATCAGCTGGTCATTTAGGCCTTTAAAAAAAAATTTCCAGGAGAGAGGTAAAGGCAGAACTCAAATGGCCTGGTGTCTGAGAAGAAATAGTGTATTTCTGGTGAAGAAGAAAAGGTAGGAAGAAAGAAACAATCAGCCCTGAAGGTAGGTTTTATTATACCTCATTTTACACATGCAAAGTATTAAGAGTAGCCAAAAATGCTGCACTTCAGTGAAAGTGACTTAAAAGCAAGTATGATTTTAAAACATGTACTTAAAAAATTCCATGTAGCCTTCCAAATGGGCAAATACTTTATATTGACTCAGTAACCTCCACTGATGGTTACTGAGCTCAGTGGTTTAGGACTTCATGGCCTGTGGAAGGAGAACCTAACCCAAGTTCCCTGTCCCTCTATAAATAGCATTATATGGCAAGTAATTTGATGACCTCAATTTCCTTATCTCTAAAGTAAGGTAGTCAAACAAGGACTATAAAATCTTTAAATTCCATTTATAATTAATACATGGGACTAACTACAATAACATGTACCTGAAAGGTAAAATTAATATGGGTGATGAAAGGTAAACAGATAATGGATACCATTAACCATCTCTGTGAAAACAATACTGTTATATGAATAAAAAAGTGTCCCCCCAAAAGCTCATGTATTAGGCAATGCAGGAATGTTATGAGGCGAAGTTATTAAATTATGAAAGCTGTAATTTTATCAGTTAATTAATCCATTTGATGAATTAATACTTTGAATGGACTACAGGGTGGTAAATATAGGCATGTAGGATTGGGTTTGAATAATATGGGTCATGGTGTTTTATCTTTCCTGGACATACTAAAAGTCTTAGGATCATATATTATTGTGATAACTCTGAGATAATGCTTGAATGGCTGGCTATCATCTCCTCTAATATAATTGTTCTTGAGGTGTGGTCCATTGAATAGAAGTATCAGCATCAACTGGGAACTTACAATGCAAATTCTCAGGCCCACCAGACTTTCTGATCAGAAACTCAAGCGTTGGTTGAACATTCTGTATTTCTGTATGCTGAATATAATAAGGCTGCTTCAGAAAATTTACATGTGCATTGATTACAAAGAGATGTAGACATATGTTAGTTTGTTTACTGATCAATAAACCAAGTCACCAATATGCTCATTAGAAACTCCAATATTTTGAATTAGTGTCATATTTAGATATGAGGTGTCCCCCAAAAGCTTATCCATGAGAAAACAAAAAGGTATAGAAATGATTGGGTTATGAGAACCTTAACCCCATCAGTGCATTAATTACTTGATAGAGATTAACTGAGTGGTGACTGTAGGCAGACAGGGTGTGGCTGGAGAAGGTGGGTCATTTGTGGGATGACTTTGGTGTACATCATGTCCTGAGCTGCTTTTCTCTACCACATCCTTCCAATGATGTCTGCCACACCTGGAGTCCCAAGGAACACCGCTGGCCTTCTATGGGCTAAGACCTCTGAAGCTGTAAGTTCCAAAATAAATTTTTCCTCCTCTAAAATCATTTTTGTCAGATCTTTTTAGTCACAGTGGTGAAAAAGCTTACTAAAACAAGTAGTCTGGTTTAGGTAATAATTATATAATGGCATACTGAAAAGAACAAAACACTTTTTCCTGATTAGAAGTAGTTTGATAACTTAGGGGTTTGCAAACGTTAAAAAATATCATCTAATAACTGTTTTCTTTTTGAGGCAAGGTCTTGCTATGTTGCCCATGTTGATCTCTTAATTCATGTGACCTAGTAATTCTTGGGCTTCAGCCTCCTGAGTAACTACAACAGGTATGTGACACTGAGAATGTCTAAATTCTAAATAGAAAATTAAGAAATATACCCACAAATTGAAAAATAATCAAGGAGGTATACTCCCAGCAGTGACTTAAGCTATCTACTACTTCTAGCTCATTTATGGCAAAATGTTAAAATTCAGGTTAATATAAAATGAGTTTGATTCAATTAGATGATTCATAGCTAATAGATAAGAGTTAACTGTGACAGATAACTAACTGCTATTCTGCCAAAATACTTAAGAGTACATTTCACAATGAGGAAAAATCACATAATAAAAATAGAAGTCCCCTATTATCCACAGTTTTAGTTAACTGGTCCAAAAATATTAAATGGAAAATTCCAGAAAAACAGCTCCTAAGTTTTCAATTACACGTCATTCTGAGTTGTGTGCTCTGTCTTATCACCCTGGCCTTCCTGGGACATGACTCATGCCTTTGTGTAGCATATCTGTGCTGTATGTACTACCCATCTTTAGCAATTTAGTCTTCATTATCAGATTGATTACTGTTGTATTACAGTGCTTGTGCTCAAGTAACCACTGTGTAATAGCCTAATGCTACATTACAATGCCTTCATTACTCATCTCACTTCACCTTATCACACTGTATCATCTCACATCATTATAAGCAGCATTAAGTACAGTACAATAATATATTTTAAGGTATCACTTTCATACAACTTTTATTACAATATAATTATTATATTTAATTATTTTTGTTGATCTCTTACTGCCTAATTTATAAATATTATAGTTATGTGTGTATAGGAAAAAAAACCTAGTATATATAGGGTTCCATACTATCCATTTTTTCAAGTATCCCCTGGGGGTCTTGCATGTAGTTCCCTCATGATAAGGGAGGAACTATTGTACTTTAAGACGTTTTTAGGAAAAGAAAATCATAGAAATGAATTGACTGAAATTGACTCATTAGAGGATGGAAATACATTTTTGAGCATATCCTTATTTTGATAGTTGTACTTCAAACTGAATATTTAAGAAATAAAAATAACTTTTAGTGGGTGATAAATGTTGAATATAAAAGAATATTCATTCAGTATGTTGAGATAGCTAAACTATTCAAAGGAAGTTTAAATCATCAATCATTCTATATCTGTAAATAATTTATTTAATCTGTTATGTATTAATGATTGTCTATAGAGCTTTAAAGTGCTATTCACAGTGCTGGGTCAGAATAGCAAATGAAGTAGCCAAGGTCCATGCAAAGAATTTCACCTTTTGTTCTGAGTAAGACAGGACAAGGGGACGACTCAAATGGAGAAGTGACAGAATCTATATGGTGAAGTTACTGAGGAGAGACAAGAGTATAAGCATGTAATAAATGTTTGCTTCAAGAAAAATTTCAAAGAAAATCATAGTGATGAGTTGGTTAAAATTCTTTAAATGAAAACTTATTTCAGGTTTTTTGCAACACTGTAACTTAGTAGTGAGACTAGTGATTAGAAAAGGATAATAGATGTGAAGGTGGCAAATTGTTCTATTCTGGATATATTTCAAAGTTAAAGCTTAATAGGATTTGATGCTAGATTAATTCTTGATATTAGCAAGTAGGATAGAGATAAGAAATTTGTCTTCTGACATGTTAACTTTGAAACACCTATTAGATATCAAGATGGAGACTCTAAAACTATGGAGAGAGACCAGTTCACCTAGGAAGCTGATTATAGACAGAGAATGGGTTCAGTGCTGAACCCTGAGGCATTCTAAACTTTTAGAATTCAGAAAAGAGAGAAACTAATAAATTTAGAATGAATCCTTGCCCCCAGCCCAGTGAACAGAACCAAGGAGCCAAGAGGAGGAGGAGACAAGAGTTTCTAATGCTTAAGTAAGGCCAGGGAAGATGATCTGACCACTGGAACAAGCGTTACAAAACTATCCAGTAATTGTAACAAGAATAATTTTATGGGTATTTATTAAGAAATTATTTCATTTTGAGTTTATGATGGTATCAAATTTTAAGTAAGTGATGATTCTGCAAAGTTACCAGCTAACTTGCTCAAAACTCTATTCAATTTTTAGGAAAATTTGCTTATAAGATATTAAATAAAACTGGAAATATATCAAGTTTATAAATCCAAATAAATTCTTGACTTACAGACAAAAATCACATTAGTATCTCAATGCATACAAAGAAAAAGCATTTGACAAAATACAGCATCCATCTATCTTTAAAACACTAGAAAAACTAAGAATAGTAGGAACATACCTTGACAATGTAAAAGCTACATATGTTAAAGCCAAGGCCAACATCATAAAGACAAAAAACTGAAAGCATTCCCTCTAAAAACTGGAACAAGACAAGGATTCCCACTTTCACTTCTAGTCATCAACATAGTCCTTAAAACAGAGCAATTGGGCAAAAGAAAGAAATTAGAGGGATATGAATAGGAAAAGAAGAGCTCAAATTATCCCTATGTGTCAATGGTATGATCTTATATTTAAGACCCCTAAAAAAACTCCTTTAGAAGGCTTCTAGAACTTAAACAAATTCAGCAAAGTACCAGGATATAAAATCAGCACCCATAAATCAATGGTGTTCCTGTACAGCAATGATGAATCAATCAGTTGAAAGAGAAATTAGATTCCTAAATCATTGATCCATTTTGAGTTAACTTTGGTGCATGGTGAGAGATAGGGATTAAATTTCATTTTGTTGCATATGGATTTCCAGTTCTCCCAGCACCATTTGTTGAAGATGCTATCCTTTCTCCATTGCATGCTTTCAGCACCTTTGTCTAATATAAGATAGTAGTAATTTTGTGGGTTGTTCTCTGTGTCCTCTATTCTATACCATTGGTCTACCAGCCTGTTTTGGTGCTAGTACCATGCTATTTTTGTTACTATTGCTCTGTAGTATAGTTTAAGATCTGGTATAGTGATACCACCTGTTTCACACTTCCTGCTTAGAATTGCTTTAGCTATTCTGGGTCTCTTATTTTTCCAGATGAATTTCATGATTGCTTTTTCTATTTCTGCAAGGAATGCCACTGGGATTTTGATTGGAATCTCATTGAATCTGTAAAGTGCTTTTGGTAATATGGCCATTTTCATGCCTATCCATGAGCAAGGTATATCTTTCCATTTTATAAGGTCGTCTTCTATTTCTCTCTTTAGGGTTCTGTAGTTTTCATTGTATTGATCTTTCACCTCTTTTGTTAAGTTGATTCCCAAGTATTTTTTTTTTTTTTTGAGGATATTGTGAATGAGGTAGTTTTCCTCATTTCCATTTCAGAGGATTTGTCACTGATATACAGGAATGCCTTTGATTTATGGGTGTTGATTTTATATCCTGCCACTTTGCTGAATTCATTTACTAGTTCTAGAAGTTTCTTGGTAGAACCTTTTGGGTCTGCTAGGTATAGGATCATGTCATCAGCAAACAGTGCTAATTTAAGTTCTTCTTTTCCTATAGTTATACCTTTAAATTCTTTCATCTGTCTAATTGCTCTGGCTAGTGCTTCCAGAACTATGTTGAATAGAAGTGGTGAGAGAGGGCTGTCTTCTCTGATATAAGGAAGGTGATTCGAAATGGGGTAGGGAGGAAGAGCATGAGAAGAAAATTACCTCTAGATAGGGAAGAGAGGTGGGAGGGAAAGCGAGGGAGAAGGGGAATTGCACAAAAGATGGAAGGAGACCCTCATCATTATACAGATTACATCTATGATGATGTGAGGGAAAAAATAAGAAGTGTGTCACATTAGATTGGGTAGAGAGAAGTGAGGGGAGGGGAAGGAGGGATAGGAAGGACAGCAGAATACAATAGACACTACTATTACTGTATGTATATACGTGACTGTATGACCAATGTGATTCAGCAATCTATACACTCAGAAAAAGGAGTAATTATACCCCATTTGATTCAAATGTATGATATGTCAATGTATTATATGTGTAACTAATTAAAACAAATTAAAAAAGATTAACAGAAAAAATATATTATTCCAATTTAATAAAAAGTACACCAGATGTAAAAAAAAGAATAATTAAAACAAATTTTAAAAATTAAAAAAAATTATGTAACCATCAAAATAAAAAAGAGAAATTAGAAAAACTGTCCATTCACAATGGCCTCAAACAAACAAACAAACAAAAAAGCAAAACAAAACTAACAATCAATGTACCTAAAGAGGTGAAGTTCCCCCACAGTGAAAACTACAGAACACTACTAAAGAAAGAAACTGAAGAAGACCTTAGAAGATGAAAGGATCTCAAATGTTCTAGGGTGGGCAAATTAATATTGTCAAAATGGCCATAATGCTATATATATTTAGTGCAATTCCAAAAATGGTATATAGATTTGGTGCAATTCCTATTAAAATTTCAATAATGTTCTTCATAGAAACAGCAAAAGCAATCATAAAACACATTTGGAAAAAGAAGATGCCTAGAATAGCTAAAACAATCCACAGTGAGAAAAATGATGCAGGAGGCATCACAATACCAGACCTTAAAATTATACTACAGATACAATAATAAAAACAGCTCAGCATTGGTACCAAAACAGATATGTAGACCAATGGTACTGACAAACCCACATAAATACAGTTATTTCATACTAGACACAGGCACCATAAACACACACTGGAGAAAAGATATCAACTATTTAACAAATGGTGCTGGAAAAACTGGAAATCCATATTTAACAGAATTAAATTCAATCCTATCTATCACCCTGCACAAAATCCACCTCAAAGTGGATCAAAGACCTAGGCATTAGATCAGAAACCCTACACCTACTAGGAAAAAAATGTAGCCCCAACACTCCATTATGTCGGCATAGAAACTGAATTCCTCAATAAGGTTCCTAAACCACAAGAAGTAAAAATCAGGAATCAATAAATGGGATGGTATCAAACTAAAAAGCTTCTTCACAGCAAAGAAAACAATCAAGAATGTGAAGAGAGAACTTACAGAATGGGAGAAAATCTTTGCCTCCACCCCTCAGATAGGGCATTAATATCCAGGATATATAAAGAATCCAAAAAGCTTAACACCAAAACAAATAGACCAACCAATAAATGGGCAAAGGAACTGAACAGGCACTTCACAGAAAGAGAAATACAGTCAAAATATATGAAAAAATGTTCAACAACTCTAGCAATTACAGAAATGCAAATTAAACTACATAGATTTCATCTCCAGTCAGAATGGCAATCATCAAGAATACAAGTAACAACAAATGTTGGTGAGGATGTGGGGGGAAAGGCACACTCATACATTGCTGGTGGGACTACAAATTGGTGTAACCACTTTGGAAAACAGTATGGAGATTCCTCAGAAAACTTGGAAAAAGAAGATGCCTATAACAGCTAAAACAATCCACAGTGAGAAATGGATGGAACTACCATCTGACCCAGTTGTCACACTCCTCAATTTATACCCAAGGAATTAAAATCAGCATACGCTATAATGACAAAGCCACATCAGTGTTTATAGCAGCTTAATTTACAATAGCTAATCTATGAAACCAAACTAGGTGCCCTTCGATGGATGAATGAATAAAGAAAATGTGGTATATAACCATAATGGAATATATTACTCAGCCATAAAGAGAATTACTTCATAACTTTTTGCCAGTAAATGGAAAGATATGCTAAGGAAAATAAGCCAATCTTCTAAAACTAAAGGTCAAATGTTCTCTGATATGTGGATGCTAACATACAACAAAAGCGGGAGCGGTGGGGGTGGCGTGGGAAGACCACAGAAGTTCATTGGATTAGACAAAGAATGAAAGGAAGGGATAGGATACAGAAAGATGAAAAAGAGTAGAATGATTCTGACATAACTTTCCTATGTATATATTATGAATACACCACAGGGAAGGTCCACATCGTGTACAACCACAAGAGTAGGATCCTAATTTAGAATAAGATGTACTCCATGTTTGTATAAATATGTCAAAATACACTCTGCTCTCATGTATAACTAAAAAGAAAAAATAAAATATCCAAATAAATGCTTAATAAATGGTCTTGTCCATTGTTTAGTAGAACTATTACAGTATTGTGTATAGGTAGTAAGTACTATTTACAGTATTTTCACTGTATCAGATAAAATCCACATGTGTGAATTTCATGATTAGAGGAGGAATTTTCATGTATCCCAGAAAGTTCTCACCCCTCTGAGAATGCAACACATGATTTTTCTTTTGATTATAAAGCAGTAATTTATGAAACAATAGCAGCTTCTTATAAACCAGTGCTAAGAATCAGTTGATAACAAGATAAGATAATGTTGACAGCTGTCTATTTCAGTTTTCCAAAAGTGTATTTTAAAACTATCTTATACATTAAAGACTTGAATAATTACCAAAAAAAATCTGGGTTGTTTTTCAACTTCTGGGACTGTGCAACTTTTCTGTCTACCAAATCCAAACTCAATTGTGTGTGTGTGCGCATGAGTGCATGTGCATAACTAAATCCTGGATAAATGCAGATTAAGAAGTTATCAGAAACACCAGCAATTATAATCTAGATAAAGGAATGGACTCACTCCACATCAGAACATGAAAGGCTTTTTAAATCAGTACATTTCTTATGTTAGCCCAACCAAATATTTTTGATAGAAGTACCACAAAATTCAATTGGTAACTGAGGTTTCTTGATAACTACACTAAAACTATACTAAATCTCACTTGTTCCAGATAGATTAAAAGCAATAACATATTAAATAGAAGTTGTAGTTTTAAATAGGGCTGCCTGAAGTGTTTCACACAATCCTCTGCTGGGAAATCTAATCTTGACATTCAACCTTTGAAGTATTCAAATTTAAAATACATTTTCAAAGGAAAGTCAACCCAAATCTTAAAATAAAGCATACCATATATTTAGAAGACCAAAAAACTTCACCAGAAATCTTTTAGAGTTGATAAACAAAATTTAATAAAGTAGCAGGATACAAGATCAAAATATATAATAAATTGCTATCATATATGCCAGTGATAAATCTGTTATCAATCTGCTTAAAAAGAAATTAGGAAAACCATCCCATTAACAATAACCTCAAAAAATACTTGGGAATTAATATAAAAAAGTAGGGAAGGACCTCTACAATGAAAATCACAGAACCATGAAGAAGAAGATTGAAGAAGACTTTAGAAGATGAAAAGACCTCCTATGTTCTTGGATAGGCAGAAGTAATACTGTCAAAATGACCACACAACCAAAAGCATTATCAATGCAATTCCCATCAAACTACCAATGGCATTCTTCACAGAACTAGAAAAAACAGTCCAAAAATTCATTTTGAAAAACAAGACATCCAGAACAGCCAAAGCAATCCTGAGCAAAAAGAGCAATGATGGAGGCATGATCACAATATCAGACCTCAAATTATACAACAGACCTATAGTAAAAAAAACGTATGGTATTGACACCAAAACAGACATGGAGACCAATAGAGTAGAAGACACAGAGGCAAAATCATGTTCTCACAGTCATCTGATATTTGACAAAGATGCCAAATATATATGTAGGAGAAGAGACAGTCTTTTTAACAAATGGTACTGGGAAAATTGGATATCCACATGGAGAAGAATGAAACCTGATCTCTATCACTCACCCTGCACAAAGTCAACTCAAAATAGATCAAAGATATATAGGGAGTAGACCAGATAACCTGCAGCTGCTAGAATAAAATGTAGGCCCAACACTTCAACATGTTTGACACAGGGAAAAAAAAGTACACTCATACATTTTTGGTGGGATTGCAAATTAGTGCAACTACTCTGAAAAGCAGTATGGAGACTCCTAAAAAACTAGGAACAGAACCACCATATGACCTAGCTATCCCCACTCCTTGGTACATATCCAAAAGATCTAAACTCAGCATACTATAGGGATGCTGCCACATCAATGTTTATAGCAGCATAATTCACAACAGCCAAGGTATGGAGCCAACATATGAAAGAATCAAAAAAATGTGGCATATGCACACAATGTAGTGTTACTCAGTTAAGAAGAAAAAATAGAATTTTGGCATTTGCCAGTAAAATGGGCAGAAATGAAGACCATCATGCTAAGTGAAAAAAGCTAGATCCACAAAGTCCCAGGTCAAATGTTTTCTCTGGTATGTGGAACCTAGTCCCAAACCAGGGAAACAAAAGAGAGAAAATAAAAGAAGTGTGCGTGGGGTGGGGATTCCATCCAAAAGGAAGAAAGATCAGTAGAGAAGAGTAGGGGGAGGGATAGGATAGGATTGGATAAGAGAAGAATGGTACAATGAATCTGACCTAACTTTCCTATGAACATATATAAATATGCCACAGAAAATCTCAATTTCATGTCTATACACAAGGCACTAATTTAAAAAAAACCCTCTAATAGCATAAAGATGAGTAGACAGGAGAGAACAGGGGGAGGCAGAAGGGGAGGAAAAGAGGAAGTACTGGGGACTGAATTAGACTAAATTATATTCCATGTTTTTATAATTAAGTTAAAATGAATCCTAATGTTATGTATAACTAAAAAGAATAAAAATAAATAGAAAAGCTTTAGATAGAACATATAAAATGTATACTCTCAATACTTGTTGTGCTAAAAGATTTATAAATAGTAAAGAGTAAGAGTGTTTATGTGTAATGTTGTATAGAAATTATTTTCCAATTATTAATCCTTTCATCTGGTGCTATCACCAGGTGCAAATATCTAAATGACATATAACAGTATATTTGAAAGACAAAAAAAGTCATTTCATTGTTAACAAAACAACAAATAAAACAAAAATCATTTAAATTACCAGGCATGTGTTAGCAATCTTTACTGAAAATACTGTAATTAGATATAAAAATGACAGAAGGTTAAAAGTGAAAAGACACATAAGTCAAGTATTAAGTGAGTTTAGGAAACAAATTGTCCTTTCAAACAACAATATGGTAAAATGGGAAGATAAGGGGGTGGGCAGGGAAGAAGAAATCAGAAAAAGTTTCACAAAGAAGTAGCAAAGATCTGAGTCTAAAAGTTATGTTTTGGATTAAAGAGAAAAGCTGTAGCATAAAATGATTAGGTGACTTGCTAAAGGTCACAAAGCTACTTATTGCAAAGTCAGACCTGGAACAATGGTTTCCTGATGTCTAAAGCAAGTAGGCCTTGGATTAGACACAAATATTTGTACAGAAAGAGCAGTTTGGAAGTATTTTCATCTAGTTTTACTCACTGTAAGTGATTTTGCTTATTTTTTACATTTTTCTGGTTGGAACAGATCACAGTTACAAAATATTTTCTAAAGGGACATTAAAGTCAGAAAAAATTCTATGGTTTATGTTTAAATTATCTTTATTACTTGATCTTTGATTTCTCCTTTCTAAAAACAGAAACCTATATGAGACCTTTTCAAAAATTCTCCATCACTGGTATATTAGCAATATCTCATTTATAAGAGTTACTTGCTGACTTCACATACTTATATCCTACAAATGTGCTACTTAGCATTTATATATTTTCTCTTATGTTCTCTACTTATTTTGTGTCTGTATGCTATGTTTCATAGCAGGCTCACAGTAGGTGCTTAAGTAATACTGTGTAGCAAGGCGTAATCTATATCTTATTTATTATCCTCTGTTCCAAAATTGTGCTTAGTAGGGAGAGAACTTGAATGTTTGCAGAATGAAGACCTAAACAAACAATTCCTTATTTTCTTTCCTAACTATAAAAAGTGGAGAAGCCAATTTATTTGGCTCATTCAGAAACCCATTTTGCTATGAATCTGTGGCAGTCCTAATACTTTTAGCTGGAGTTGGGTGGATGAGGAAGGAAAGATTTTCTTTTCTTTTGGCTAATGACTACCAGTTTCAGTAACCCAGCTGAGCATACAGGTAAAGAAAGTTACTAACTCTCTTGGTGGAGACAGAACTATCTGATTATCTGTTCCTATTCTCTACTTTTATTATTATACTTACACCTTTATACACATGCCACTCTATTTCTGGGATTCTTTTCCATTAGAGCTTCTAATTAATAATAAAAGAGCAGGGGAGGGGAATTCTAGATAGAATTTAGTTCATAGTAGCAGGGCTTTTTTTCAAAAGATTAAAACATTCCAAAAATTGAGAAAAACCTAAAAGCTATCATTAATAAAATAAGCCAACTGTCTCTCTTGACCAGGCTGGTAGACTCTAAGACTTACCTCTGGGACTTGGGCTGTGCACACATATACAAACCATGTGCTAAGAGGCCCTACTTGGCTTTACTATTCTCAAATTCCCATGTGAGGACACATCTTTCAATTTTGCTTTTTTTAACTTTTTTATTCTAATTTGTTTTATATGACAGCAGGATGCATTACAATTCATATTACACATATAAAGCACAACTTTTCAAATTTCTGGTTATATACAAAGTACATTCACACCATTCATGTCTTCATACATGTTCATCTCATTCCACCCTAATTTCTACACCTGTGCCCCCCTTCCCTTCCCATCCCACCTCTTTGCCCTATCTAGAGTTTGTCTAATCTTCCCATGCTTTCCCTCTCAACCCTACTATGAATCAGCCTCCTTATATCAGAGAAAACATTCTGCATTTGGACTTTTGGGATTGGCTACCTTCACTTAGCATTATATTCTCCAACTCCATCAATTTACCTGCAAATGCCATGATTTTATTCTTTTACTGCTGAGTAATATTCCATTGTGTTTATATACCACATTTTATTTATCCATTAATCTACTAAAGGGCATCTAGGTTGTTTCCACAGTTTAGCTATTGTGAATTGTGCTGCTATAAACCGATGTATAGAACCCTTCCAAACTCATTTTACATCGCTAGTATCATCCTCATACCAAACCATACAAAGACGTATCAAGGAAATAAAACTTCAGACCAATATCCCTGATGAACACAGACACAAAAATTCTTAATAAAATACTAGCGAATTGCATACAAAACATCATGATCAAGTATGGTTCATCCCAGGGACACCTTTTGAATTTTTGTTACTCAAAGAAGATTCATGTTTTTTAAAATTAAGCTTTTTTTTTTTAAGAACCTATGGATTCAGTTTTATTTTATTTTTATTTTTTTTTATTGTTGGTTGTTCAAAACATTACATAGTTCTTTTTTTTTTCTTTTTAATTTTTTATTGTTGGCTGTTCAAAACATTACATAGTTCTTGATATATCATATTTCACAATTTGATTCAAGTGGGTTATGAGCTCCCATTTTTACCCCATATACAGATTGCAGAATCACATCAGTTACACATCCATTGATTTACATATTGCCATACTAGTGTCTGTTGTATTCTGCTGCCTTTCCTATCCACTACTATCACCCCTCCCCTCCCCTCCCCTCCCCTCTTCTCTCTCTGCCCCCTCTACTGACATTCGTTTGTCCCCCTTGTATTATTTTTCCCCTTCCCCTCACTTCCTCTTGTATGTACTTTTGTATAACTCTGAGGGTCTCCTTCCGTTTCCATGCTTTTTCCCTTCTCTCTCCCTTTCCCTCCCACCTCTCATCCCTGTTTAATGTTAATCTTCTTCTCATGCTCTTCGACCCTACTCTGTTCTTAGTTACTCTCCTTATATCAAAGAAGACATTTGGCATTTGTTTTTTAGGGATTGGCTAGCTTCACTTAGCATAATCTGCTCTAATGCCATCCATTTCCCTGTAAATTCTATGATTTTGTCATTTTTTAATGCAGAGTAATACTCCATTGTGTATAAATGCCACATTTTTTTTATCCATTCATCCATTGAAGGGCATCTAGGTTGGTTCCACAGTCTAGCTATTGTGAATTGTGCTGCTATGAACATCGATGTAGCAGTGTCCCTGTAGCATGCTCTTTTTAGGTCTTTAGGGAATAGACCGAGAAGGGGAATAGCTGGGTCAAATGGTGGCTCCATTCCCAGCTTTCCAAGGAATCTCCATACTGCTTTCCAAATTGGCTGCACCAATTTGCAGTCCCACCAGCAATGTACAAGTGTACCCTTTTCCCCACATCCTCGCCAGCACTTGTTGTTGTTTGACTTCATAATGGCTGCCAATCTAACTGGAGTGAGATGGTATCTTAGGGTGGTTTTGATTTGCATTTCTCTGACTGCTAGAGATGGTGAGCATTTTTTCATGTACTTGTTGATTGATTGTATGTCCTCCTCTGAGAAGTGTCTGTTCAGGTCCTTGGCCCATTTGTTGATTGGGTTGTTTGTTATTTTATTGTCTAATTTTTTGAGTTCTTTGTATACTCTGGATATTAGGGCTCTATCTGAAGTGTGAGGAGTAAAGATTTGTTCCCAGGATGTAGGCTCTCTATTTACCTCTCTTATTGTATCTTTTGCTGAGAAAAAACTTTTTAGTTTGAGTAAGTCCCATTTGTTGATTCTAGTTATTAAATTTTGTGCTATGGGTGTCCTATTGAGGAATTTGGAGCCCGACCCCACCGTATGTAGATCGTAGCCAACTTTTTCTTCTATCAGACGGCGTGTCTCTGATTTGATATCAAGCTCCTTGATCCATTTTGAATTAACTTTTGTGCATGGCGAGAGAAAGGGATTCAGTTTCATTTTGTTGCATATGGATTTCCAGTTTTCCCAGCACCATTTGTTGAAGATGCTATCCTTCCTCCATTGCATGCTTTTAGACCCTTTATCAAATATAAGATAGTTGTAGTTTTGTGGATTGGTTTCTGTGTCCTCTATTCTGTACCATTGGTCCACCCGCCTGTTTTGGTACCAGTACCATGCTGTTTTTGTTACTATTGCTCTGTAATATAGTTTGAAGTCTGGTATCGCTATACCGCCTGATTCACATTTCCTGCTTAGCATTGTTTTTGCTATTCTGGGTCTTTTATTTTTCCATATGAATTTCATGATTGCTTTCTCTATTTCTACAAGAAATGCCGTTGGGATTTTGATTGGCATTGCATTAAACCTATAGAGAACTTTTGGTAATATCGCCATTTTGATGATGTTAGTTCTGCCTATCCATGAACAGGGTATATTTTTCCATCTTCTAAGATCTTCTTCTATTTCTCTCTTTAGGGTTCTGTAGTTTTCATTGTATAAGTCTTTCACCTCTTTTGTTAGGTTGATTCCTAAGTATTTTATTTTTTTTGAAGATATTGTGAATGGAGTGGTTGTCCTCATTTCCATTTCAGAGGATTTGTCGCTGATATACAGGAATGCCTTTGATTTATGCGTGTTGATTTTATATCCTGCCACTTTGCTGAATTCATTTATTAGCTCTAATAGTTTCTTTGTAGACCCTTTTGGGTCTGCTAGGTATAGAATCATATCATCTGCAAATAGTGATAATTTAAGTTCTTCTTTTCCTATTTTGATGCCTTTAATTTCTTTCGTCTGTCTAATTGCTCTGGCCAGTGTTTCGAGAACTATGTTGAACAGAAGTGGTGAGAGAGGGCATCCCTGTCTTGTTCCAGATTTTAGAGGGAATGCCTTCGATTTTTCTCCATTCAGAATGATGCTAGCCTGAGGCTTAGCATAGATTGCTTTTACAATATTGAGGTATGTTCCTGTTATCCCTAGTTTTTCTATTGTTTTGAACATAAAGGGATGCTGTACTTTGTCGAATGCTTTTTCCGCATCTATCGAGATGATCATATGGTTCTTATTTTTAAGTCTATTGATGTGGTGAATAACATTTATTGATTTCCGTATATTGAACCAGCCTTGCATCCCAGGGATGAATCCTACTTGATCATGGTGCACAATTTTTTTGATATGTTTTTGTATCCGATTCGCCAGAATTTTATTGAGGATTTTTGCATCTAGGTTCATTAGAGATATTGGTCTGTAGTTTTCTTTCTTTGAAGTGTCTTTGTCTGGTTTAGGTATCAGGGTGATGTTGGCCTCGTAGAATGAATTTGGAAGTTCTCCCTCTTTTTCTATTTCCCGAAGTAGCTTGAAAAGTATTGGTATTAGTTCCTCTTTAAAGGTTTTGTAAAACTCTGCTGTATACCCATCCGGTCCTGGGCTTTTCTTAGTTGGTAGTCTTTTGATGGTTTCTTCTATTTCCTCAATTGATATTGGTCTGTTTAGGTTGTCTATATCCTCCTGACTCAATCTGGGCAGATCATATGACTTAAGAAATTTATCTATGCCTTCACTATCTTCTAATTTATTGGAGTATAAGGATTCAAAATAATTTTTGATTATCTTCTGTATTTCTGAAGTGTCTGTTGTGATATTGCCTCTTTCATCCCGTATGTTAGTGATTTGAGTTCTCTCTCTTCTTCTCTTCGCTAGCATGGCTAAGGGTCTGTCGATTTTGTTTATTTTTTCAAAGAACCAACTTTTAGTTTTGTCAATTTTTTCAATTGTTTCTTTTGTTTCGATTTCATTAATTTCAGCTCTGATTTTAATTATTTCTTGCCTTCTACTTCTTTTGCTGTTGTTTTGCTCTTCTTTTTCTAGGATTTTGAGATGAAGTATGAGATCATTTATTTGTTGGTTTTTTCTTTTTTTAAGGAATGAACTCCAAGCAATGAATTTTCCTCTTAGAACTGCTTTCAATGTGTCCCATAGATTCCGATATGTTGTGTCTGTGTTTTCATTAATCTCTAAGAATTTTTAAATTTCCTCCTTGATGTCTTCTATAACCCATTGATCATTCAGTAACCTATTGTTCATTCTCCAAGTGATGTATTCTTTTTCCTTCCTTCTTTTATCGTTGATTTTCAGTTCCATTCCATTATGATCAGATAGGATGCATGGTATTATCTCTACTCCTTTGTATTGTCTAAGAGTTTCCCTGTGACATAATATATGATCTATTTTTGAGAAGGATCCATGTGCTGCTGAGAAAAAAGTGTAACTGCTTGATGTTGGGTGGTATATTCTATATATGTCAATTTTTAAAAAAGATATATAACAAAATGTTTTATTTACTACCTCTACTTTTAACATACTTTGTGCACTTCTAAACATCTAGAAAGACTAGATGTTTCAAATAAGGACTTAAGTTTGTCCACTATGTACATAGTAGTGTTAAATAAACTACACACATGTAACAATGGTTATATCTGAAAGTGTCTTCTAAGTAGGATCATTCTGGCCTAGAATCCTTCATTTCTTCTACTTCTTTCTCCTTTTGTCACATGTGTCACATCTGAGTGTCACATGATATGATGTTACAATTTCATTTCCAAAAGTCCTTTTCAGAAGACTGCCTTTCTATGAATTTTAACACAAAGTGTACAAAATGTGTGAGTTTACTAACTCTACTTTTGTCATACATTGGCAACCTCTTTAATATCTAGAGACTAGATATTATAAAATTAGGACTCCTTTGTCCAATATATATACAATATATACAGTACAGCAAAGTTAAATGAAATGCACGGTACAAGGCAATGGGTAAGCTGAAGTTTTCTAGCACACTCTAACAATGTTAAACACCTTTTGCAACTTCTTCCCTCCCACCTCCCTCAACCCAATCAACAAGTACAACAGACAGTATTCTGTTAAGAGGTGGTTTAACAATTCCAAACACAAAATTTCTCATCAGTTTTTAAAAGCTATTTACAAAAAGTTTCAATTCTACTACTTTTACTTTTAAATATATCAAGCACTTCTAAATATATAGAAGGACTAGATATTCCACATAAGACCCTGTCCACTATTCACACAGCACTGGTAAATAAAATTGCACGCGTAGCAATGGTTAAATATGAGGTATCTTCTAATATGACCATTTTGTCCTTGAACCTCTCCCTCCTCATTTCCTTCTATTTTCAGTCCAGTGGACAAGTACAGGCATATGTAACACTTAGAGATGGTCGAACAAATCCATATCCAAAAGTCTTTTTACAGAGGACAAGCGTTCCTATGAATTTCAACAAAAAAATGTACAAAATGTTCTAATTTTACTAACTACTTGGTCATACACTGGCAACCTCTTTAACATCTAGAGACTAGATGTTACAAAATTGGGACTTATTTGTCCATTATATACACTATATACACAGCAAAAACAAAATGCACAAAACATAGAAAACTGATGTCTGAAAATGTCCAAATATGAACACACTAACCTTTTGCAATTGCTTCCCTCCCACCTCCTCCACATCACTGAGCAAATACAGACAGTACTATACCGCTCACAGAGGTGGTTTAATAGTTCCATTCCCAAAAGACTATTTCATATGAATTTTAGCAAAAAGATATTTACAAAGTGATATTTTACTACCTCTACGTTTAACATACATCGGGCACTTCTAAACATCTAGACAAGACTAGATGTTTCAAGTAAGGACTCAATTTGTCCACTATGTACATGACAGTCTTGAATACACTGCACACATGTAACAATAGTTCTAATTTGAAAATGTCTTCAAAATATGAGCATTCTGGCCCTTCACCGACCCAGTGGGCTATAATGCTCAAAATTTTCAGAAGACAATCTTTCCTAGGAATTTTAACACAAAATATTCAAAACTGGTTTACTAATTCTACTTTGTCATACACTGGCAACCTCTTTAACATCTAGAAAGGCTAGATGTAGATTAGGAGGACTCATTTGTCCTTTATATACACTATGTACACAGCAAAGTAAAACAAAACCCAGACAACTCTTGGCTCTCGGTAAGCACACTGGCACGGTGCTCCCCAGGACCAGCGCACAACTGTACTATTCAACAGGGGTTTGGCTATTGCACCCCCCCCCCCCGAAAAAAAAGAAACCATTTCATAAGAATTTTAACAAAATAAATTTACAAAATGTGTCATATATTTTACCACTTCTACTTTTAACATATATCAGGCACTTTAGAACATCTAGAAAACCTAGATATTTAAAAAAAAATATTTAGCATTTTCAACTATATATACACTAATGAGTAATAAAATGCACACGCAAAACAATGGTTATTATATGAAAAATGTCTTTTACGTAAAGCCAGTCTGGCACAGGACCTCCTTCTCACGGTCAGTCTTCTCCATGTCCAACAACCCACTGAACAAACGTGGACAAGTGTCGCTCCTAGAGGTGGTCTAACAAATTCATTTCAAAGTCACTTCCAGAAAACATTTCTGATTTTTTCAAACAAAGGGACATTTACAAGACGTTATTTTCTAACTCTATCATGCGTGAGGCATCCTCTTTACATTTAGAATGTCCAGATGCAGCACAGGTTTTAAAAGGTTGGGGGGCAAGTTGAGAGCAGCTTTTTCATATTATATACACAGGCCTTTTACAAAGGGCCAGGAAATCTCCCCAAAGGGTGGCGGGCGTTTCCAACTGGGTAGATGCGGCTTGTGACTACCGTTTCTCTCTTTGGTAGAACGAACACCAACCGCCCGAGGCCGCTAACCGTTCCACCCGTCGTCGTCTTCCGGGGCTTCGCTCACCTTCCAGGACGGTTCCGGTCTTTGTTGGCCGAGACAAGGTGCGGTCTCGAGGAGCCGGCACTGAGCGCTCACGGAGAGCCCTGGTCTGTGCGGCTCCGCTGTCCAATGCGTGGTCGAGCTTTCAGGCGTCCATCCTCCTTCTTGGGACCTTGAAGCCCCTGCCGGCCTCCGCGGCGTTTGGGCGGCCGCCATTCTTCTCGCCATGCCATGCCCGCCGCCACCCAAAGGCGCCACGTCCCAGGTGGCGGCTTCAGCTGGGACGGGCACGATTGAGCCAGGAGACCCGGCAGCCCTCGGGGTCCGGGGCCCGACAGGTCGCCGCCGCCATCAGGTCATCCATCTGGGTGGCAGGTTCACCGGTCCTTCACAGCCAGGGCCAGCCAGTGGGCACTCGCAGCAGGAGCTCCGGGGATCTGCAGGAGAGGCCGCGTCCTTTCCTCGGGCCCCCCAGCGCACCCGCCGGCCTGGGGCCGGGGGTCCCAGAGGGCCCGGGGGAGCAGGCCGCACTCCCGTTTCTCACCACGCTCTCTGCCGGAACTGACTTGGCAGTTCCCATAGTTCTTGATATATCATCTTTCACACTTTGCTTCAAGTGGGTTATGAACTCCCATTTTTAGCCCATATACAGATTGCAGAATCACATCAATTGCACATCCATTGATTTACATATTGCCATACTAGTGACTGTCGTGTTCTGCTACCTTTCCTATCCTCTACTATCCCCCCTCCCCTCTTCTCTCTCTACCCCCTCTACTGACCTTCATTTCTCCCCCTTGTATTATTTTTCCCTTTCCCCTCATTTCCTCTTGTATGTTCTTTTGTATAACCCTGAGGGTCTCCTTCCATTTCCATGCAATTTCCCTTTTCTCTCCCTTTCCCTCCCACCTCTCATCTCTGTTTAATGTTAATCTTCTTCTCATGCTCTTCCTCCCTACTCTGTTCTTAGTTACTCTCCTTATATCAAAGAAGACATTTGGCATTTGTTTTTTAGGGATTGGCTAGCTTCACTTAGCATAATCTGCTCTAGTGCCATCCATTTCCCTGCAAATTCTATGATTTTGTCATTTTTTAATGCAGAGTAATACTCCATTGTGTATAAATGCCACATTTTTTTAATCCATTCGTCTATTGAAGGGCATCTGGGTTGGTTCCACAGTCTTGCTATTGTGAATTGAGCTGCTATGAACATCGATGTAGCAGTGTCCCTGTAGCATGCACTTTTTAGGTCTTTAGGGAATAGACCAAGAAGGGGAATAGCTGGGTCAAATGGTGGCTCCATTCCCAGCTTTCCAAGAAATCTTCATACTGCTTTCCAAATTGGCTGCACCAATTTGCAGTCCCACCAGCAATGTACAAGTGTACCCTTTTCCCCACATCCTCGCCAGCACTTGTTGTTGTTTGACTTCATAATGGCTGCCAATCTTACTGGAGTGAGATGGTATCTTAGGGTGGTTTTGATTTGCATTTCTCTGACTGCTAGAGATGGTGAGCATTTTTTCATGTACTTGTTGATTGATTGTATGTCCCCCTCTGAGAAGTGTCTGTTCAGGTCCTTGGCCCATTTGTTGATTGGGTTGTTTGTTCTCTTATTGTCTAATTTTTTGAGTTCTTTGTATACTCTGAATATTAGGGCTCTATCTGAAGTGTGAGGAGTAAAGATTTGTTCCCAGGATGTAGGCTCTCTATTTACCTCTCTTATTGTTTCTTTTGCTGAGAAAAAAACTTTTTAGTTTGAGTAAGTCCCATTTGTTGATTCTAGTTATTAACGTTTGTGCTAGGGGTGTCCTATTGAGGAATTTGGAGCCCGACCCCACAGTATGTAGATCATAGCCAACTTTTTCTTCTATCAGACGGCGTGTCTCTGATTTGATATCAAGCTCCTTGATCCATTTTGAATTAACTTTTGTGCATGGCGAGAGAAAGGGATTCAGTTTCATTTTGTTGCATATGGATTTCCAGTTTTCCCAGCACCATTTGTTGAAGATGCTATCCTTCCTCCATTGCATGCTTTTAGCCCCTTTATCAAATATAAGATAGTTGTAGTTTTGTGGATTGGTTTCTGTGTCCTAAAATTAAGCTTTCTGATTATGCTTGTGCCGTCAACATTTTCACAATGATCTTCTATTTCTCAATAAACAAAAGCACACTTGATCCTCTCATGGACACATTTAGCACCCATGTAAACACCATAGTTCCTACTATAAGTCTTCATTTTAGACAATTTCATAAGGTCTCACATCATAAACCCTTCGAAATATGCCTGGGCACAAACTACATGCAGATTCTAGTACTTTCCCAACCTTGTTGAATAAAGTTTTGCTAGAGGCTGTATTATAAAAAAACTTATGATAGCAGGTCAAACACCAGACCATTCTAAGTGCCTCTAGATAATGTTCCTGGAAGAGCCATAGTATAAATTTTAAAAAGAAAAATTATATTATAATCTCAATGGACAGTGATGTTGAAAATGCATTCAACAGAATTCAATATTCCCTTAGGATAAAGAGACAGCATTCTAGGCATTCCTAATGTCAGGAATAAAAGCTGTCCACTAACTCCAATTCTCTTCAATACTCTACCTACACATTTTGTTCAGAGAAATCAGGAAAGAAAGGAAAATAAAATGCATCTAGTTTAGAAGAAGTAAAATTGTTCTTGTTCACAGGACATGGTTAATCTAGTAAAGAGTTCAACAGAATCTAAATAAAAATCTATTAAAACTACTAAGTGAATTTATCAAGGCTGAAAGATAAGATCAATATAGAAAAACCAATTGTATTTGTATATACAGTGAACAAATATTTGAAAAATGAAACTAAGAAGACTATTTACAATAGCATTAAAATATTTTCATATTTTGCTTAAGGGTAGATATGACAGAAGATATAAAATACCAGTACACTGCAAACCATATAACCCTGCTGAAAGATATTGAAGATGAACAAACTAATGCAGAAATATATTTTTTCCATGTGTTGGATGTTCCATATCATATGATATCAATTCTGGTATACTGATATTCATACAGGTTCATTTCAATATCAAAATTTTGGTTATTTAAAGAAATCATATAAGAATATGCTTTCTAATTACAATAAAATTTAATCAAGTAGCAAAAAAAAAAAAAACACCCAAAAAACTCACATAGGGAAAGTGACCAAATATTTGGCAATGCAATACACAAAACAATAATTTTGAAGTGAATGAAAATGAAAACCCAACATACTTAAAAGTGTTTAGTGCAACTAAAGTAGTGCTACAAAAAATTCATGTTAAAAAAGATAAGATTGTTGATTTAATTTCCATTTTAAGAAGCTAGGAAAAGAAGAAATAAAATTCAAATTAAATAGAAGAAAGGAAATAGTAAGAATAAGAGTAAAAGTCATCAACATAGCAATTTCAATTCCCAACTATGCTAGAATAATTTAAAAACAATTTTTTTTAGTTGTTGATTGACCTTTATTTATTACTTATATGTGGTGCTGGGAATCGAACCCAGTGCCTCACACATGCTAGGCAAGTGTTCTATCACTGAGCCCCAGCCCCAGCCCCAGTGCTAGAATAATTTAAGCTACAAAAATAATACATAAAATAGGAGAGGATATAGAAAAAAATCATTTTCAAACAGAATCAGAGAATAATGACCCCTAAGAGAAAGGAAATGAAGGAGGTGAGGTCTAATACTGCCTACAGAGAGATTCCACTCTATAATGCAAGGAGGAAGCCAAATGGAGCCCAGTCACAGGGAGACCAAATTGCCCATTCAGAAAACATAGGTACCATTTCATGAAGCAGAGTGCCAATGAGGAAAGAAACGTCCAGAAACAGAGCTGCAGATCTCAGAGATCCACAAAGGGTTCCATACAAGTTTTCATCTAAGAATTGATCAATGTGTGTGAGAAAATTACCTGAGGCGTGGGAAATAACCCCAAGGAGAAAGCAGGTAGAACAGTTCCCTGAATTCATAGGGCCAGAAACAGTTCACAGTCACAATAGCCAAAATGGAGAAATCTCATGAATATAAGCAACACTGGGTGAAAGATATGATTATTTATGTGGAACATACTAATGAATCTAAAAAGAAAATTCTACTGGAATAAGTGAACCAAATAAGGTCACCAAATACAAGATCTCTCTTCTACTCCCAATTTTTTCCTATATACTACCAAATGAACAATTGGAATTAGAAATGTAAAAACAATACTACTTAATAACCCCATCAAAACATATAAAATACCTAAGGATAAATTTGACAAAATATGTTCCAGACACTTATTAAACATTGTTAAAGAGAAACAAAAACACACTGAAACAAATGAAGACATACTGTGTTCATGGATGGGAAAACTCAATATTGTTAAAATTCTGATTTTACCTACAGTGATCAATGAAATGCACTCACTGTTAAAACCTCAGCAACTTTCTTACTTTAGAAATTGTCAAGCAGATTCACAAATTTTAACAACAATGAAAAACCTGTACAACCCTATTTTAAATACCTTTTAAAGTTACTGTAATCAAGACAGTGTCATATTGGAATGAGTCTAGTAGGAGATCCATATTTACATAGCAAATTGATTATATGACCAGGTGAAAAGGCAATTAATTAGGGAAAGGATAATCTTTTCAAAAACTATGCCAGAACAGTAAGTAGATAGTTACATGCAATAAAAATGATTAAATTCTGAAATTATAAAATTTCTAAAAGCATACACAAGAGGAAATCTTGACCTTGGGTCTAGCAAAACATTTTTAAAACAGAACATAGTCCAAAAGCATAAAAAGAAAAAGTGATAAACTAGACTCTATTAAACTTGAGTCTTATTAAAGACATTTTATGAGAATAATAAAGGCATGTTACAACAAACAAAGAAAGTATTCACAAAACATATGCCCTAGAGATTATGAGCATTTTTTCATATATTTGTTGATTAACTGTATATCCTCTTCTGAGAAGTGTCTGTTCAGGTCCTTGGCCCATTTGTTGATTGTGTTATTTGTTTTTTTGGTGTTTATCTTTTTGAGTTCTTATGAAATGCTCATCATCTCTAGCAATCAGAAAAATGCAAATTAAAACTACTTAAGATACCATCTCACTCTAGTAAGAATGGCACCCATGATGAAGACAAACAACAAGAAGTGTTGGTGAGGATGAGGGGAAAATGGTACACTCATACACTGCTGGTGGGACTGAAAATTGGTGCAGCCAATTTGGAAAGCAGTATGGAGATTCCTTGGAAAGCTGGAAATGGAACCATCATTTGACCCACCTATTCCTCTTCTCGGACTATACCCAAAGGACCTAAAAGCAGCATACTACAGGGACACAGCCACATCAATGTTTATAGCAGCACAATTCACAATAGCTAGACTGTGGAGCCAACCTAGATGCCCTTCAATGGATGAACAGATAAAAAATGAGGCATATATACACAATGGAATATTACTCAGCACTAAAAAATAATAAGACCATGGCATTTGCAGGGAAATGGATGGCATTAGAGCATATTATGCTAAGTGAAGTTAGCCAATCCCCAAAAAACAAATGCCAAATGTCTTCTCTGATATAAGGGGGGCAACTCAAAATGGGGAAGAGAGGAAGAGCATGGGAATAAGATTACCTCTACATAGGGAAGAGGGGTGGGAGGGAAAGGGAAGGAGAAAGGGAATTGCATGGATGGTGGAAGGAGACCCTCATTGTTATACAAAGTCATGTATGAAGATGTGAGAAAAAAAAAGGAATAGTGTTACCCTAGAGAAGTGATGGGAGGGGAGGGGAGGGGTTGGAGAGATAGGAAGGATAGTAGAATGAAACAGACATTATTATTACTGTGTGGATATATGTGAATGCATGACCAATGTGATTCTGCGACCTGTATACTCAGAAAAATAAGATATTATATCCCATCTGATTCAAATGTATGATATGTCAAGGTCATTGTACTGTCATGTGTAACTAATTAAAACAAAACAAAACAAAACAACAACAACAAAAAAAAAACATATGCCCTTCAAGGGACTTAACACCTATAGAACTGCATTACCACTGTAATTTTCCAAGGTGATAGAAATATTTTATATCTGTGCTAATAGGTAATCACTACACATACCTGGCTAAATGAGCTCTTGAAATGTGGCTAGTATAATTGGGGAACTGAATGTATAGAATTCAATTTTAGTTAATTATATTTAAGTTGCCAATATAGGGCCTATCACATTAAATGGCATAGATTTGGAATAGATAATGAACACTTTAAACTCAATAAAAAAACTCAACAGAAAAATGAAAAGATTTGAACTGACTCTTTACCAGAGATGATATACAGATGCCAAATAAGTCCATTAAAATATGCTGCTCAAAATCATTAATCATTAGAGAAATAAAAACTAAAATCATAAACTAAAGAAAAATAACACATACACAAGAATGCTTAAAAGGTTAAATATATCAAGTGTTCGTAAGGATGTGGAACAACTATAATCTTCATACATTGCTAGCAAGAATATAAAATGGTACAACCAATTTTGAAACAATTTGGTAGTTTCTTAATAATACACCTAACATGCAAACTAGCCACTGCACTTATTGGAAAAATGAAAACATATGAAATACAACTACACACAAATACAAAGCAATGTTATTTTAAAGACAAAATTGGAAGAAAAATACTGTCTACCAGCAGAAAAGGGGAATACCAAATTGTGGTATAACAGAGAACAGTACTACTCAGGAGAAAATAAATGGTATTTATGTAAAATTCTCCAAAATAAAAATCAACCTGTAGTAACATCAAGCAGATCACTGACTGTCTACATCAAGTAAGAATGGATTACAAAGGCATATAAAGGAAACTTTTGAAAGGAACGGAAATGTTTACACGTATATTGTAGTTTTGATTTCATGGGTATATAATATATCAAAATTCATTGAATTACAAATCTTACATGTGTACTTCATTGTACATAATTATACTTAAATAAATCTATAAAAATAAGCTAATGAAACAAAACAAAAACAAAAAAAACTAAACTAAAAGCAGGTTCTTTGAAAAGAAAATTGATGTTTCTAGCTAACCTGATATAGGAAAAAAGAGAGCTTGAAGATTACCAATATCAAAAATGGAAGAAGGAATATTATGATTTTTGTGTACTTTGAAAATATAAAAGAATACTACACATAACTTTGTGTTAATTAAATTAACATCAATGAAATGGACACAATTGCTCAAAAAGACACACTTACCAAAACCGACTCAAGAAAGAATTGAATACCCAAATAATTCTACATATTATCTATTAAAGAAATTAATATCATAACTTAAAACCTTCTCAGAAAGAAAAGTCAAAGATAACTTTAAAGAAAATCCTAGATAACTTTACTGATAAATTCTACTCAACATTTTAGGAAGAAATAGTGACTTCTCCGGCCTCACCTGACCCACTACTCTCTCAGAAGGAAGAGGTAACACTACCCAAGTTCTTTCCCCTATGTGTCTTCCATAAGGCTGATTATAACATGGCTCCTCCAGAGTGATTAGAGAGAGTATGTGAGCAATCAAGACAGAAGATTAATCTTTTATAACCTAATCTCAGAAGCGACACATATTTGCTAAGTCCTATTGGTTACACAAATCAATGATACAATGTAAGAGGAGATTTGATAAGGTTGTGAAAACTAAGAATAGGAATCACTAGGGGCGATTGTAGAAGCTGCCTACCAAAATGAAATTATTTTGATGAACCAAAGATTGCACATAAGCAAATGTTTGACTCTGCACTGTTATAAGCAAATGTTTGACTCTGCACTGAAAGAACATACACTCTTCATTTACTGTCTTTCCTATTCCCATTCCCCTCCCTTCCCTTCATTTCCCTTTGTCTAATTCAATGAACTTCTGATCACTCCCTGCCCCCTTATTGGATATTAATATCTGCATATCAGAGAGAACATTTGGCCTTTGGTTTGGGGGGACTAGCTTATTTCATTTAGCATGATAGCCTCTAATTTCATCCATTTACTGGCAAATGCCATAATTTCATTTTTCTTTGCAGCACATTCCATAAGATGTTTTAAGAGTTGCACTTATGTTAAAAGAGGTGGGGCAAATAATTAATTTTAGTACATATTGATGAAAAATTTTTGTCATACTATTTAACACTAAGCACAAAAAATAAAATCCTTATAAACAAAAATGATAGGGTTGCAAGGACCATCTATACTATTTCCAACTCTTTGTGACTATTTCCATGATAATTAAAAAAAAATATAGAACTGGGAGCTGACAGAGAAAGAACATAAAGCATTTAGTTAACTTCACTTCCTCCTGTCTCCCTTCAACCCTGCCACATCATGAGAAAAAGGTCCTGGTTATGGAAAGAATAGATAACTCTACCAGGATCTTATAGTGCTACAGCAGGAAACTATAATCCTTCCTGTCTTCTCATTATACTACTAGTTATGGACAGAAGAACCAAAGGCAATAACTCATAATAGAGAAGACATAGTAAATATGTGAGGACTGAATCAACATACATTAAACAGCTAGTCACTCCAGAATTGATATCTGTTAGGGTAGTTTTTTAACACTGACTGTTACACTTTCTCTGGCAGTAGTGGGCTTCTGTTCCTCTTTTCACTCCAACTAAGAGCTGACCTACTTAGCCAGGAGTAGAATGGAATCATCCATTTGGCTCAGCTAGTATTTAAGCACTGAGCATATAGATTTTGAAAAGTAGAAATTATGGCCCCTGAACTCAAAAAGCAGATGGTTAAGTTGGCAAGAGAAGACTAAAGTCTGGAACATTCAGAAAGTTAGACATTATATGACAGGTGACAACACAGATTTATATATTTTAATAATTGTATTTAACCACAATTTATATAACACAATATTTAAAACACATTATAACATTGACTCTTTTAATAGACCATCCCCATTTTACAGATAAGGAAAGTGAGACAATGAAGAAGTTATGTAACTTGCAAAAGTTCTTAAAGATATTAAGAAGGAACAGGGCTCAAACACAGGAAAGGATAGTTCCAGAGTCCACACTCACTTCAGCACAATAATCTGAAGCTTCTCAATAGTAGTAATAACTATTATTCTGCTTCCTTCATGTCATTTTTTAAAGGTTCTGAAGAAAAGTCAATAAGAGAATAACAAAACTACTCTGGGAAATTTTAGCTTTCAAGTTGTACAGAGGAAAGGAATATGTACCAGGTCTTAGGACAGTCTGCTATCCCTGTGGACAAGGACTAGGATGAGCAAATAAACATGCACTAATGAGGTAATGCTTTCCTGGTGCCAAAATGAAAGACAAAATTGAATTATAACTGCAATTAGCAAATTAAACTAAAGTTGGAATGAAGAAACTAAACGATATGTTTTTCTGCAAGAACAACAGTAATTTGACTCTGTCAAAGCCCACTAGAACATACAGGGACTTAATATAATCTCCTAAAGATCTCCTCCCAGTACCATGAAATAGCATACTGCACCAGGAACAGACAGATCTGATTTTTTTTTCTTTAATGAGTGCTGGGTGCAGTGGTACACACCTGTAATCACAGCAACTCCAGAGGGTTGAGGCAAGAGGATTGCAAGTTTGAGGTTAGCCTCAGCAACTTAGGAGACACTGTCTCAAAATAAAACATAAAAAAGGACTAGAGATACAGCTGAATGGTAAAGTGCCCCTGGATTTAATTCCTAGTAACTATCACCACCAAATATGAAAAGTAGTTTGCATTAAGAATAAAGCAATACATGGGCCTGGAAAGTATTTTGCCTAATAAAGCAAGGAATTTTATTTGGTAAAATTTTGCCACCTTATAAAACAGCTACTTTCCTTTATATTTGAACTTTACACTTTGAAAGATTTTTTTTTCCTTGCAAGGAAATAAAAGGATCTTGTAGAATGCTGATCCTCATGTATTAAATTTCTGCTTTGGTATTCTTTTCATTACATATCTTGGATCATCCATGGATCATGAATTAAAACCCTCAGAACACTTACTCAAAAACTTTAGGAATAAATATTTTCTAGAGCTTACTCATATGTAATGTAAGATAGTAAAAGAAATAGTGTTTAGCATAGGTTCCCCCTTGTCCTGAGATAACATGTTAGTATAGTTTATTGTAATTCTGAAAAAAATATTAAAAATTCCTCTAAAATTCAAAACTTTATTTAAAAGTCTTATACCAGGGGCTGGGTTGTGGCTCAGAGGTAGAGAGCTTGCTTAGTGTATGTGAGGCATTGGTTCAATCCTCAGCACCACATAAAAATAAAATAATGATATTGTGTTCATATATAGCTAAAAAGTAAATATTTAATAAAAAGTCTTATACCAAGAAAATGTAAAATTTCAAAACAAAATCTAGAAATTTCTCTTAAATTAACCTTTTCTTTAAGTTATATCCCACTGTTACTGCTACTAATTTAGAGGATTAGCTTAAGAGAGGCTTTTACTCATGCCACTCACTTCATTACCATTACTATATTTGGAAGTTTCAATCTGTCAAAGGTATAGGCAGTTCTTCATTTTGTTATGAGAACAAATTTTACCATAGTCCTCAATAAACTACTCTATAGTATGAATGCACTCCCTTCATTTGAATGTCTGATGTTATTCATTTGAAGCTACTATTAAAATCACGATGCTAAACATGACAGAAAAAAGGAAATGAAATAATAAGGTATTCATAAAACACAATGGAGATAATAATAATAATAATAACAACAACAACAACAGGATAATGTGAGCATCTATATATGTGTGTGTGGTCATGTACAACTGGAATAAACTGACTAAAAGGAAACAGAATCCAGAAGCCAGTTAGCAAATGGATGCTTTCCTAGTTATCCAATGTCTTCTGATTGGGCTCTGTCAACCTACCATCTTCACTCCAAATTATCCAGTTATCTATCTATCTAATTCATAGCTTTGGCATATAAGTATTACTTAGAGCTTCTTCATCTTAAGTAGCTGTGCAAATAGATCAATACTCCATGGCTCAAGCCCTCATTTTCCAGAGGTTCTAGGTATACAATCCTCAAGAGTTGTCAGGGTCTATCAAGAAAAAGCTCAAACTGTTCAGAGCTTCAGGCTAAAAATAAATTATCTACCAAAAATAAATCAATACTAGACTCTAGCTAAGTTTCTGGATTTTATATCTTACATCTTTTTAAATTTCTCATCTGCTTTCATCCTCAAAAAGTCTCTCCACAAGGATAATGTGTATTTCTAGTTAATCTTTTTACTATTGCTATTAAATATTGCTACTACCACTAGTAATAATACCAATGTTTGTATGTCTATATATCTTTCTCTCTCTACATACACACACAAAAGAAAAGATAAAAAAATCTGATCATGTATCACAGACAAATTTGTGAACTTTTCATATATAAGATCTATTTAGTCCTCATTAAACTCCATGAGCCGGTACTGTTATTATCCCTGGTTAAAAACATACTCAAGATCACACAGCTAGTAAGAAAAGCATGGATTCAGGTCTGGCAACTGGTTCCTGAGTCCATACGCTTACAATACTGGAGCATACTCCTTTTGCTTATATAATACAAAGAATATTCTTGTATTAGAACCTGGGTTCTAGTCCTTCTCTGACAATTAATCAACTATGAGATCTAGGTAAAGCCATTTTCACTATACATTGAGCTAGGTTCAACAATCAGCTTCTAGAAGTACTACTGTGTGACGATAAAGTAGGTGCTTTTTATTTTATAAAAAATGACATTATTAGATGATCTGGGAGCTTTAAGGCTTGAAAATGAAATATATCTAAGGGAAGGGAGGATGGCAACTGGCAATAATCAAGTTAATCTTCTAAACATTTTGTCATTTTATATTCTGTGATATGAGAATTATGATCCGTCTTGAGAGTCAGAGATCAGATAACAAATCCCAAGATCATAGAGACAATCAGGATAGAGAGTCAGTATTTGAACAGCAACTAAAGCCCAAGCACTTTCTGCTATACCACAGTGCTTTCCTGGTTTCACTATTCATGCTCTCCTCAGCAGCAGTAAGCAGAGATTTAAAGATATATATGTAAAGTACATAGCACAAAAAGTCTTGCAAAAAGAACAAATACAACAAACTAGTTTGGAGGTAAAAATAAGAGATAGGTAATACCAATTTAATGGCAATAGATTATTATCTAAAACAAAAACAAATATTCCTTTGTACAAGTTCTACAAGGTGGGTGGAGTACCATATCAAAACTATGAATTTTTGGAGGGAAAATCTGTATGACCTCAATTCATTCTTAAATACAGAAAACACTATAAGAATGGCAATATATGTGGCATTTCCAGACTACATATATGTAGAGTTTTTATGGTATTTTGCTGCATGAAATTACTTCCTAACAATAATGCAGAATCACTTTATTAAAAGGAATCACCATTTTTACCTAGAGAGAATTTCACAGATAATACCAATGAGCAAGGGGAGTCTCTTATGTATTGTCACTTCAAGGAAGGCAGAAGAGTTAGAAATTTTACTGTGCTAACTTATTAAATTCCTCTTTTGGTTTAGAAATGGAGCCATTCATTCATTCACTAAATCATCAGACAAGTAATAATTGAGCACCAGTTTAACATGGTTAACTTGCTACTTAATAATAAGATGATAAATTTTTTACTCAAAGTTTAACAAAACATCTGCAGGGGATTTAAAAGAGTTCTTTCATTTAACAGCTCCTACATGTCAGTTTTTTAAATTTAATGAATAAGCTAGACTTAAAGAAGAGGAAAAAATTGGGCTTTATTATTTTGTTACTATTATTGTTTGTTATTACTTCATTATTCTTTGTTTTTTATTGATTTTATTTTTTTAATACATGACAGCAGAATGCATTACAAATCTTCTTACACATATAGAGCACAATTTTTCATATCTTTGTATATAAAGTATGTTCACACCAATTCATGCCTTTATACGTGTACTTTTTTGCATTACAATTCTTATTAACCCATATATACCACAATTTTTCATATCTCTGTATATAAAGTATGTTGACACCCAATTCGAGTCTTCATACATGTGCTTTGGATAATGATGTCCATCACATTCCACCATCCTTGCTAATCCTTTTTATTTTGTTAAAATTATTATTTTATCTTATTACTAAATGCATGCTAAGACACTAAAGAGAGTGACATATAAGTGCCATGATTAAAAGATATACAAGGTGCTATAAGAAGATAAATGTTATTTATAAAGGTTGGTTCCTGAAGGAACTGAAATTTGAACCAAGACTAGAAAGTGTGGTGTGTTTAGAATTCAGGGTATAGGTAATGAAGTCTTGATTTACTGAATTTTAACAAATCATAATATATAACTATAGGATTATAAGGGTTTTTAACAAATAATATAGTTCAACATCTCATTTTACTTTCAAGAAAACTGAACCCTTTAATATATGTGCCCAGCATTTTAACAGGAGAATGACTATGATACAAGGTGAGGTCATTCTTAAAGAACTGAACACCACTGTGTTGAAGAAGAAAAGGAGCTGAATGTAACCATGTTATAACTACTCACCTTAGAAAACCTCCAACCTTCTTAGTATGAAAGATGTCTATAATCTGCTATCCCAAATACATAACTTAGAGAAACCACCTTCAGATAATTTGAATGGTGTCCATAGACAAAAAAATGTTAAAAATCTGTAAAGTGCCTCTGCATACTCTATAGGTTCATCAAAGAACACTGGTAATAAAACTGTTTAAGACATGCATAAACACAGTCAACTCATCAATTCACCCAATTCTTTCCTCTTCTTTCAATTTAGCTTGTTCATTAAATTAAAAAAAATCGCAATGTAACAGCTGTTAAATGAAAGTATTCTTTTAAATCCTCTGCAGATATTTTGTTAAACTTTGGGAAGAGCTTTATTATTATTAAGTAGCAAATTAACCATGGGACAATAGTAGAAATAGGTCTACCAAAAAGCCAAGAAAAATGAAATGCCAATATATAAAATACTGTTTCTTTGATGTCTGCCCCATTGTTGCATACAAATCTTTTGCAAGCTAGTTCCCATTTTGCATTTCAAGAGACAATGACTTCTGGGGAGGTACTATAATTTTTCTGTGTAACATTCTACACGAAATAGGGGTACTACCATCTTAGACTTTAGAAACTTCACATTTCTGGCACGTAACATATATAAAAGCAAAAGTCTAATTATAAAAATCTTTGACAACTTTGAAAAAAAATAAAAGTACATTACTTAATTAAAACAATTTACTACATATTTCTTTAAAATAGCAAACAATAATTTATAAAAATCTGATTAATGTAATTTTTTCAGGAACATGTATTATATAGACAAAATTCATATTTTTTGAATGTCTGTTGTAATAAGATTTGAACTCCAATTACAAAATAGTGCAAGAGACTTGAAAATGAAAATGACTAACATATGTATGCTAAAATGAGAATTCAAACACAAGGGAAAGCAAATCAAAATTCCAGTCACTTGTGCATACATAAAAACTGAAAAGAATTGCTGGGCACAGTGGTGCACGCCTGTAATCCCAGCAGCTCAGGAGGCTGAGGCAGGAAGATCGTGAGTTCAAAGCCAGCCTCAGCAAAATCAAGGTGCTAAGCAACTCAGTGAGAACTTGTCTCTAAATAAAATACAAAATAGGGCTGGGGATGTGGCTTACTGGTCAAGTGCCCCTGAGTTCAATCTCTGGCACCTTCCCACACGCCAAAAATAGAATATACAAATTATTAATAGTGGCTACACCTTGGGATGAAGTAGGGACTTTCTTTTTGTTTTATACATATCCCTATTGTTTGCTTTATAAGAAATATGTACTACTTTTATTAATTTAAAATACTTTCTTAAAACTGTTTTGGTATTTTTTGTAAGCAAATAAGTACAAAAGGACAGTGGTTCTCCACTAAGACTACATCAGAATCCTATAGACAGCAGTAATACACTGTATACTTAAAAATCTGTAAAGTGGTAGAACTCATACTTAGTGTTCCTGCCAAAATAATTTTTGTTTTTTTAAAAAGGAGTGCAACAGAGTCAACTAAAGAGTGTTTTTGAAAGAAAATATGCAGATGCTTGAGTCCCACTGCTGAATACCAAGTTAGAAAGGTTTGGGAATTATCAATCTAGGTCACCTTTAAAGCTCTTTCCAAAACTAAAATTATACGTACAAATATTCTGTACAGATTCAGAGTCTAACCACCAACAGCTACATACACAGAGTTTAAAAACATCATTTCTCTAAGAATGTCCTGTTCCCCAGCGCTACACTCATTATTGACCTATAGAAACTAATAGGAAATAAGCTGATTTAAAACACATACAACTTTAACTGAAAGCATTTTTCCTTAGGGCTATTTTGACACAAACCCATTATTTTTTGTGACTACTGAGACAGGAATTTGGGAACTGGCTCTAAGATAAACACCAATTATTGCAGAGGTAAAAGGGAAGCGGGGAGGGACATGGCTGTATATTATTGGACTAATTCTCTAACCCAAAACAATAATAAATGAACTTTCCTAGTGAGTCAGATAAGTGTTAGCACTTTTCCTAACCTGGCACTTCATCTATACTGGTGGTTCTTGGTTCTACTAAATCCAATGCCCTTTTGTTATATAAAAAAGTCTATATACACACAATTATTTTAATTTCTCCTTTTATATCCTAAAATGAAATTCGTGGGTATTTAAAATAATTTCAAACATACTAATAAAATATTCTAACAGCAATATAAAGGAAAAATAAAATGAAAATAATTTGTATTTCTCAATATGTATATGTTTAAGCATGACTATCAAAAGATGATGAAATAGATGCTCACATCTACTTATAAGTGATACATTCAAATTTAAGAGAGGTAGGATAAAAAACTATCTTACGCAACAAGTAAACAAAAATGAAGTATAGCAAGTGATTTCTGGAAAAGGTTCCAAACCATATGAAGTACAATTATCTCTTGATGTATGAAGGTGCATTTCAAGGAAATTTAGTATTTATTAAAATGTATGAAATACTTTTGTGTTCATAAATAAAACAAGCTTAGGCACAGAAAACTACATAAAGGTTTTTCCCCTTCACAAATATTCCATACATAGAACATTCAAAAGCTATGAAGGAACTGCACAGCTCTTTGCTACATAGGATGTTCTGTGCTTTACATTTTTGGATACTGCCCAATAATTCTCTGTGAAAAACTCAATGCTCCACACAATTCCAAAGTGCCTCCTAGAGGTTAGCACCACTTATTTCGGAGCCATTGGTTTATAAATAAGTGAATTTAGTATTTAATAAGTTTCAGTACCTATGTGTATACTAATATGTATTCTAGCCTTGGGTTGCGGAGAAAGTGACTACTGATCCCTATGATCAGGTTGAAGATACTTTATATATGATATTAGTACTACTTTTAACTAAAAAGCCTAGTGCATTTCCAATCTAGAAGCCTCTACTAAATTTCACCTAAAACTGTACCTGCTTAAAAAAAAAGACAACAAATCTTTACATACACAAAAGAAAATTAAAGACAGATATACTGATAATTTTGCCTCCTTTGTGTATCCACCTCCTTTTAAAATACTTTCTACTACATTTTAGGCAATCAAGCTCAAATTGTGAAGACATAACAATTCTTTCATCTATACTAATGCAAATACAATGCTGAAGCAAATAATCCAAAGTCATTTACATATGCTTCTGATATGTATTTTGATAAATTTCACTAATTGAGATTGGGAAATATAATTTATTTTGGCACTGAAAAACTTCCATGTGTCCACATATATTTTGTTAAAGTAGCAGATAATTCATAGGACTAATAATTACTGGTGTACCCTCACTTTAAATAAAGATGATAATGGCTTCACTTTATATAAAAGGATTCATTGCTTAGAGGAATGTCATCACAGGGCTTGAACATAAAAACTCCTGAGTTAAAATGCCATTTAATAAATAAATTAATGACTGAATATCCATTCAATTTCTATATACTACAAAAGACTTTCTGAAAATTTCAGTCAAAGTAATAATTAGTCTTAATAGGTGAAGTGATCATTAGTCGCTATTTAGCCTGTTTTTCCATTTCAAACTTCACTAATTAACCAATACTACTTAAAAGAAGTCAATATTCATTTTAAAAAAATCTTACTTCATATCTTTCTTCATATCTAAAATTGGTTAAAATATTCATGTACGGCATCACCTTGTGACAAAAATAAGTAAATTTTTATACATAACTGAAATCCATTTTTGAGTATTGTGCTTTCTAATTGTTCTACAAATAAAGTTTGACAAACACGGAATCTTCGTATCTCTACGATGTAAGATTCATTTCTGAATCAGTTTTAAAGCAACCAAACACATATACTCACTCTAAAGGGCTCTGATTATCATAAAGAATAGTCTTATCACCAGGTATGGTGACCCACGCCTGAAATCCCAGCTGCCCAGGAGGCTGAGGCAGGAGATTCTTGAGTTCAAAGCCAGCCTTAGGAACTTAGTGAGGCCCTAAGCGACTTAGCAAGACCCTGTCTCTAAATAAAATATTTTAAAAAGGGCTGGGGATGTGTGGCTCAGTGGTTAAGCACCCCTGGGTTCAATCTCTAGTACCAAAAAAAAAAAAAGAATATGTCTTATCAAATAATTTCAGAACAGAAATCATGTTTTCTATTATTAAACATAGAATTCTAATGCTGATAAACAAATAATCCCCTCCTTTACAAAATAGCACATGATCCCAAAACACATCTAACATAAATTTCTAAGCACAAACCAAATGTGTATATAAAGTTTTGTACCTACCTGGTACTAGGCCGTTTTTGCAGAGCTTTATCCAAGATAAGAGATGGAGCACTCCTTCTCCTTTCTGCTAGTGTTTTCATTTTCTGGTGAGGGGGAAAAAAAAACAAAAATCAAAATGAAGGCCATATGGCTTGTAAGGGAAGTATATGATTTCACTGATTATTGAAACTGTAACATCTAAAATAGGAGAGTTAAGTGTCAAAAAGTAGTGTAAGCAGTAAGTGGTTTTTGTGGTCAGAGAATAAAGAAGTTAAAGGTTGACTAGACTATCTTGGAAAAAGCACCATTATAACCATTAGTATTGTGTGTCTGGTACTATAACTAGAGACTGGGCATAGATTATCTCATTCATATAAAAAAATATCATTAGTTTAGCCTCTACTAACTCTACTTCATAGGTCCCTAATTAGGTTTCACAGAAAGAAAGGACTTGGAGAGGTCAAGTAAAGGGGAGGAAAACCAGTTAAAACAAAAACATAGCAACCAATATTCTCAAATATGTAATAAACCTTTAATTTTTAAAAAATGTAAATATGTCCATATTTGGGAATTTCTTCTTCTAAACATTATTTTGCTACAACTTACAAAAGGAAAAAGAAAAAAAAAATTTCTTCTTTTTTTGTGAAATGTAAGATATTCTGGATGCTGTTTCCAGAGATCTAAAATTTGTGGTAAATGAGGTGTTATTCAAATTAAATTTTCTGGATTAATTACTTTAATCTTACAGTTTTACATATAGCCAGAAGGATCTGGTTCTAGAGATTGATAAGTAAGATTAACAATATAGTAACAAATAACAATAATTCTTCTAGTTATACCCTCTTGCACTATCCTATTAGACTCAGAGGTTTTACCCACTGCCCAAGGGCCCAGGCCAGCCATGCTTGAGAAGTGGATGGTGCTCTAACAGGAACCATTTAAAACTGATGGTGCACTGCATCCTATTACACAATTCATAGAGGAATCATTTCTTAAAAAGTAAAAAATAGGACCTAGATTTGAATGCAGGAATTGAGGAAAAATCATCCAGATAGAGATGCTGAATTTCTCTGACACAATTCTCATCCCACAAATTGACTACGCTCCCAGGGATCTGTCCCAAATTATTGCTGCCACTACTCTGGCCTTATTAGCAGTGTTTCCCTCATTAATCTTTTGGCTGACATGTGGAAACTATATTCTCAAATCTCCTTAGCAGATGAGACATCAGTTAAAGTAATTCTATAAAACATTAATAAAGGACAGGAAACAAATGAGTTAAGAAATACAGAATATTTAAACACCTCCATCAGGTGTTTTTAACCATGAATCAGTTTTAGACCGACAGATTACTTGTATAAAAGTGTTCTGCATGATTTATATTTGGCCTGCCTTAGAGAGAAACAGCCCACATTGTCATCAGATTCACAGAAGAGTCTAAATCTTCCCAACTTTAGTGATTTTAATAACCTAGTTTATATATTTTATCTTGCAAGCTCCACCTCACTGTTTCCATTAGTCATACCCCTTAGAAACAACCCTCAGGAATCTAAAGCCTTGAGGCTGCCGTGAGTTCAGAAGTTGCAAGGAGAAAGGAAACCTTAAGAGACAAGTATTTGTATTGCAAACTATAGCAGCCATCTCCCCAAAGAGCCTCGATATTGGAAATGAAGTGACATAATAATGGGGGCAGTTTGCTCATATGCATCAAGTTATGTTTTAGATCTTTTGCAGGATTCTATTGCTTAATTTGGGGTCCAAAGAGCCCTAACAAATCCATTTTATGGGTGTTTCTGAACTCTCTGAAGTTGTGTGTAAAACTTAATTCACAAATTCTCAAAGATCTAGTCCTCAAGGTCAACCTGGATTCTCATTCTATGGTTCTGACTCATTTGTTTTTGGCTTATCTTGGGCTTGAGCTTGATTCCTACTCCCTATCATGGTTCCTTTTATTCAGGACCTGTATTTTTCTTACTTCAAAAACTGAAATGTGCCCAATCCTGTTAATTTTACCTGAACCCCTGGCCCTATCTGCTTTGACCTAAAGGGTCTAAACTATCTTGTGGGGCTGTTCCAGGATCTATCTTTACAGCTTTATGTCTGCTTCCCCTAACCCTCTGACATTACTGTCACTAGATCCAAGATCCTAAACTAGATGTTCATTAGTACACGATTTCTAATTCTGAGGTTCTTAGCATTCAGGTTTATAAAGAATTTGGAAAGGGTTCAAAAGAGCCTATAAAAAAATTAAAATGATCTGACATTTTTAATTTGGGAACAGTAATAATTTCTAAAATTAATGTAGCCCTATCTGTGGAGGAAAGTAATATTTTCCAATGTGAGATAAAAAGAAATGAAGCAAAATTATACAATGAGAATACAGGTTGACCTTGAAGACTGGATCTTTGAGAATCTGTGAACTAAGTTTTACACACAATTTTAGTGGGTTCAGAAATGCCTATAAAATGGATTTGTAAGGACCCTATGGTCTCCAAATTAAGCAACTTTCTGATTTAAGGATATATTTCATGGAGTGATGGCAGTTAAACATAGAAGAGATAATCAAAGAAAGGTGACAAATATTTCTCTTAAAGATTCTATTAAAATAGGAATTTTTCACCATAAGCTAATGATCAATTGTGTACACAGTGATTAGGCTGTGTTTTCTGAGTAATAAAACTGTCAGATACATAAATAGGGTCAAATACTAAGCGTGTCCACTCATTTAAACCGGATTCATAATGAAGAGAAAGCAATCAAAATATAGGCAAAATATTGTTTTTATTTGAGGTCCTACTATGTGTACTCAGACTTACCCTACCACTAATGAAATATGAAACCTAAATGATTCAGTCATTTCTCCGAGCCTCTATTTCCTTGCCAAGAAAATTTGGTCTACAAATTCTATTTGTGATATTATCCTGTATATGCAAGAAAACAAATAATATGTGCACTAGGCATTTAGGATTTGCGGCCTTCATTTTGCTTATAAGCAATAAAAGAGCACCAAATAGAATGAAATTTAATCAGATTTACGTATTAATTCTTTCAAAATATATAAATCTCATTTGCTTGAACAGTAAAACAAAGGGATATGGGAACTTTGAAACAAATTCACTGATCTTCACTCAGAAAAAAACTTGGATTTTCTTCTTGTTTATAACAATTACATAAAATAAAATACATCAAGACACACTGAGACAGACTATTGATCCCTTTACAAATGTACAGTAGAACAAACTTATCAGGATAGGTTGAGGTTATGCTTATACTACCACCAACAAATTTCAGTTATTCTGTGACATGATTAATTATGATTCATTGCCTCACAAGAAACAGAAGGTAAACTTTAAGCTGTGTTACCTTAAAAAATCATTATCCAGGGGCTGGGGTTATCAGTGGTAGAGCACTTGCCTAGTAGGTGTGAGGCACTGGGTTTGATTCTCAGCACTGCATAAACAAACAAACAAATAAAGGTACTGTGTCTACCTACAACTAAGAATATTAGAAAAAAAATTATCTACTGTGTGACTTTATTCTTCAGAATTCCTAAGTGCTTGATATTTTTATCTAGATAAAATCAATAAATAGTAGATACTGTTGTGGAAGGAAATATTTGTAAAGGTAATCTTTTTTAAAAAATTGGTAAGCTACTCCAATTTTTTTTTACAAGAGAGAAAACACTATTTTTGCAATCTCAAAAATAGATAAATGGGGCTGGGGATGTGGCTTAAGCGGTAGCGCGCTTGCCTGGCATTGCCGGGCACTGGGTTCCATCCTCAGCACCACATAAAAAATAAAATAAAATAAAGATGTTGTGTCTACCGAAAACTAAAAAATAAATATTAAAAAAATTTTCTCTCTAAAAAAAATAGATAAAGGTTTTTAGGTCTTCAAGGTATAGAATTATATCGTCAGCAAAAAGTGCTAGTTTAAGTTCTTCTTTTCCTATAGTTATTCCTTTAATTTCTTTCTTATAATTGCTCTGGCCACTGTTTCCAGAACTATGTTGAATAGACGTGGTGAGAGAGGACATCCCTGTCTTGTTCCAGATTTTAGAGGGAATGCCTTCAGTTTTTCTCCGTTTTGAATGATGCTGGCTTGAGGCTTAGCATAGAAAGCTTTTACAATGTTGAGGTAAGTTCCTATTATCCCTAGTTTTTCTAGTGTTTTGAACATAAAGGGATGCTGTATTTTGTCAAATGCTTTTTCTGCATCTATCGAGATGATCATGTGGTTCTTATCTTTAAGTCTATTGATGTAATGAATTACATTTATTGATTTCCTTATGTTGAACCAACCTTGCATCCCGGGGATGAATCCCACTTGATCATGGTGCACGATCTTTTTGATATGTTTTTGTATCCGATTTTCCAGAATTTTATTGAGGATTTTTACATCTATATTCATTAGAGATATTGGTCTGAAGTTTTCTTTCTTTGAGTTGTCTTTGTTTGGTTTTGGAATCAGGGTGATATTGGCCTCATAGAATGAATTTGGAAGTCCTCTACACAGGGAAGAGGAAAGGGAGGGAGAAATGGAATTGCATGGATGGTGGAACGAGACCCTCATTGTTATACAAAACACATGTATGAAGATGTGAGGAAAAAAAAAAGAATAGCATTACCCTAGATTAAGTTAAGAGAAGTGGAGGGAGGGGAGGGATGGGGTTGGGGAGATAGGAAGGATAGTAGAATGAAACAGACATTATTACTGTGTGTATATATGTGACTGCATGACCAATGTGATTCTGCAACCTATATACTCAGAAAAATGAGAAATTACATCCCATCTGATTCAAATTTATGATATGTCAAGATCACTGTACTGTCATGTGTAACTAAGTAAAACAAAAATAAATAAATAAAAGAACTATACTATTTCATTTATCTTTTGGAAATGATTTTCTTGATATCAAACTATTTACCAAGTGTTAAGCAGCCCCCAAAATAAATTTTATGTACACTAAAAAAACAAACACAAAGTACCAGATAACTAAGTGCAAAAGAATAAAGTTGGGAGAGAGGACCTGACTGTGCTGCAGATTCCAATCTATTAACATATGGCTCCCCCCAGACTGCCTCCATCTTGGGACACTACAGCCACTGCCATAGTCCTTTCCACATGGTAGAATCCACAGTGGGACAATGGACGGGGCCTGGAGGCAGCTGCTTGCTGCAGCACCGCATGCCACAGCACTGCATCGCCACACAGGCTGCCCAACGTCATCACAGGGCCTGTTCTTCCATCTCCATTTCTGAAAGTGGTCACCTCCATCTTCAGACATCACTGCTCCCATCTTGGGTTACCTCCGTGGCCACCTCCACCATCTTTAGTTGAGGCAGCATCTATCTTTGTACACCAACTGGAGACTGGAAGCCCAACAGCAAAGTACCTACATGTTTGATGCTAATGCTGCCATCAACTAGGGTCATGACCACTTTCATCTAGGGACAAATGACAGGACCTGAAAGAACCTCACCAAGGTCCTGCAAGCCTGGTTACACCAGAGGTATCCCTACAAGATGTGCTAACAGATTACTATCTTGTTGCAGAGGCAAAAGAGCCCTGCATGGGGGCACCCCTTTCTCTTTATTCTCCTGATAACAGCCAACTTATTTTGATTCCCCTTTCACTCTTCCTATAATCTAATACCTCTATAATCTCATATCCTACCTCACAAACATCTAATTCTACCCCCCACCCCCGTTTCTTTCTCAGTCCACCATTAGAAACTGTAAACCTCTATGCAAACCCACTGACTATATGGTTAATGATAATCGAACACATCACTACTGTTTTCAGCAACAAAACTGTAATTGTCTAAATAGGAGCTATTGGATTTATGGCTGCATATTGTTTGCACTGGGTATTGTAAACAGTGATCTCCCCCTTAAAGGTGAGGTATTGGTAACCTACAGGCATTCTACAAGATTATAGGGTAGAAACTGTAATATCTCAGATCTGCATTGCAAGAGATGAAGACACATGGACATCATGAGAAAATAATAAGATGCTACAATAGAACCCACTGACAGCACAGTAGATGAAATGTTAGAGAAGGAGCTCAGAATGTACATAATTAAAATGACCTGTGAATCAAAAAATTATGTAAGAGAGCAAATACAGGCAACAATTGATCACTCCAACAAAGAGATAAGAGAGCAAATACAAAGAGCAAAAGATTACTTCAAGAGAGAGAGATTCTAAAAAAACAAACAAACAGAAATCCTTGAAATGAAGGAAAAAACAAAACAGATAAAAAAAAAACAAAAAAAGAAAGCATCACTAACAGACTCGATCATTTGGAAGACAGAACCTCAGACAATGAAGACAAAATTTTTTATATAATCTTGAAAATAAAATTTACTATACAGTGAAGATGGTAAGAAACAATGAACAGAACATCCAAGAATTATGAGATAATGTCAAAAGACCAAATCTAAGATTTAGCAGGACAGAGAGACACACATAGAGATTCAAACCAAAGTAAATGCACAATCTCTTCAATGAAATAATATCAGAAAATTTCCCAAAATTAAAGAATGAATTGGAAAATCAAATACAAGAGGCTTACAGGACACCAAATGTACAAAATTACAAAAGATCTACACCAAGACACATTATAATGAAAATGCCTAACATACAGAATAAGGATAAAATTTTAAAGGTCACAAGAGAAAGAAATAAAATTATATATATGGGGAGACCAATTTGGATCTCAGCAGATTTTTCAACTCAGACTCTTAAACAAGAAAAGCCTGGGGCTGGGGATGTGGCTCAAGTGGTAGCGTGCTTGCCTGGCATGCGTGTGGCCCAGGTTCCATCCTCAGCACCATATACAAACAAAGATGTTGTGTCCGCCGAGAACTAAAAAATAAATATTGAAAAAATTTTTTCTCTCTGTCTCCCTCTCTCTCTCTTAAAAAAAAAAGAAAAGAAAAGAAAGAAAAGCCTGGAACAAACTATACCAAGCTCTGAAAGAAAATGGATGCCAATCAATAATCTTATATCCAGCAAAATTAAGCTTAAGATTTGATAATAAAATAAAAACTTTCCATGATAAACAAAAGTTAAAAGAATTTACAGTGAGAAAGCCTGCACTATAGAACATTCTTGGCAAAAATATTCCATGAGGTGGAAATGAAAAACAAGAATGAAAATCAGTAAAAGGAGGAACTATACTAAAAGAAAAGCCAATCTAAGAAGAAACCAAGTCAAGTTAAAAACCAAAAACAAACCAAAATGACCAGGAATACGAACCATATCTCAATAATAACCCTGAATGTTAATGGCCTAAACTCATCAATAAAAAGACACAGACCAGCATACTGGATTAAAAAAAAAATCCAACGATATACTGTCTTCAAGAGACTCATCTCACAGGAAAAGACAATCACAGACTGAAGGTGAAAGGATGGGGAAAAATATACCACTCACATGGACTGTATAAACAGGTGAGGGTTTCCATCCTCTTATCAGATAAAGTATACTTCTAACCAAAGTTAGTGAAGAGAGATAAAGAAGGACATTTCATACTGCTTAAGGAAATCATACTTCAACAAGACATAACAATCATAAATATCTATTCCCTAACAAATGGTGCATTGACATACATCAAACAAACCCTTCTCAACTTAAGAATCAAATAGACCACAATACAATAATACTGGGTGATTTTAATCACCCAGATCCTCCAAACAACAACTAAACAAAAAAAACCACAGACCTCAATAATATAATCAATAATTTAGATATACAGATATATATAGAATATTTCATCCATCAACAAACAAATAAACTTTTTCTCGGCAGCACATGGATACTTCTCTAAAATAGACCATATGTTAAAAGCCACAAGAGAGATAAAGCAGATTACATTTAGGGGTAAACCAATCAGGATAATTGCTGATCTTTCAACACAGACTCTGAAAGCTAGAAGATCCTGGAACAACATATTTCAAACGCTGAAAGAAAAAGGGTTCCAACCAAGAATCATGTATCCAGCGAATTAAGCTTCAGGATTGAAGATGAAATAAAAATCTTCCACGATAAACAAAAGCTAAAAGAATTTGCAGCTAGAAAACCAGCTCTTCAAAACATCCTTGGCAAAACATTACAGGAAGAGGAAATGAAAAATAACAATGAAAACCAACAGTGGGAGGTAGTACAGTAAAGAAAAAACTAATCATAGAGGAAAAACAAATTATGTTAAGTAACATACATAATCAAATATGGCTGGAAATACAAACCATATCTCAATAGTAACCCTAAATGTTAATGGCTTAAATGCACCAATCAAAAGACATAGGCTAGTAGAATGGATTAAAAAAAAAAGATCCAACAATATGCTGCCTACAGGAGACTCATCTGATAGGAAAAGACATACACAGACTGAAGGTGAAAGGTTGGGAAAAATCATATCACTCATATGGACCCCGGAAGCAAGCAGGGGTGTCCATACTTGTATCAAATAAAATAGACTTCAAGCCAAAGTTAATCAAAAGGGATAAACAAGGACACTACATACTGCTCAAGGGAACTATACACCAACAAGACTTGACGATCATTAATATATATGCCCCAAACAATGGTGCAGCTACGTTCATCAAACAAACTCTTCTCAAGTTCAAGAGTCAAATAGACCACAACACAATAATCATGGGAGATTTTAACACACCTCTCTCACCACTGGACAGATCTTCCAAACAAAAGTTGAATAAAGAAACCATAAAGCTCAATAATACAATTAATAATTTAGACTTAATTGATATATACAGAATATACCACCCAACATCAAGCGGATACACTTTCTTCTCAGCAGCACATGGATCCTTCTCAAAAATAGACCATATATTATGTCACAGGGCAAATCTTAGCAATTACAAAGGAGTAGAGATACTATCATGCATTTTATCTGATCATAATGGAATGAAATTGGAAATCAATAATAAAATGAAAAAGGAAAATCCTACATCACATGGAGATTAAACAATATGCTACTGAATGAACAAAGGGTTACAGAAGACATCAAAGAGGAAATTAAAAAATTCTTAGAGGTAAATGAAAACTCAGACACAACATATCGAAATCTCTGGGACACTATGAAAGAAGTACTAAGAGGAAAATTCATTTCATGGAGTTCATTCCTTAAAAGAAGGAAAAGCCAACAAATAAATGACCTCACACTACACCTCAAAGCCTTAGAAAAAGAAGAACAAATCAGCAGCAAATACAGTAGAAGGCAAGAAATAATTAAAATTAGAGCTGAAATCAATGAAATCGAAACAAAAGAAACAATCGAAAAAATTGACAAAACTAAAAGTTGGTTCTTTCCAAAAATAAATAAGATTGATAGACCACTAGCCATGCTAACAAAGAGAAGAAGAGAGAGAACCCAAATTACTAGCTTATGGGATGAAAAAGGCAACATCACAACAGACAATTCAGAAATACAGAAGATAATTAGAAATTATTTTGAAACCCTATACCCTAATAAAATAGAAGATAGTGAAGGCATCGATAAATTCCTTAAGACATATGAACTACCCAGATTGAGTCAGCATGATATAAACAACCTAAACAGATCAATATCAAGTGAGGAAATAGAAGAAGCCAACAAAAGACTACCAACCAAGAAAAGCCCAGGACCGGATGGATATACAGCAGAGTTTTACAAGAGCTTTAAAGAAGAACTAATACCAATACTCTACAATCTATTTCAGGAGATAGAAAAAGAGGGAGAACTTCCAAATTCATTCTATGAGGCCAATATCACCCTGATTCCCAAACCAGATAAAGACACCTCAAAGAAAGAAAACTACAGACTAATATCTCTAATGAATTTAGATGCAAAAATCCTCAATAAAATTCTGGCAAATCAGATACAAAAGCATATCAAAAAGATCATGCACCATGATCAAGTAGGATTCATCCCTGGGATGCAAGGCTGGTTTAATATACGGAAATCAATAAACGTTATTCACCACATCATTAGACTTAAAGATAAGAACCATATGATCATCTCAATAGACGCAGAAAAAGCATTTGACAAAATACAGCATCCCTTTATGTTCAAAACACTATAAAAACTAGGGATAACAGGAAATTACCTCAACATTGTAAAAGCTATATATGATATATGCTAAGCCTCAGGCTAGCATCATTCTAAATGGAGAAAAACTGAAGGCATTCTCTCTAAAATCTGGAACAAGACAGGGATGACCTCTCTCACCACTTCTATTCAATATAGTTCTCGAAATACTGGCCAGAGCAATTAGACTGACAAAAGAAATTAAAGGCATTAAGATAGGAAAAGAAGAACTTAAATTATCACTATTTGTGGATGATATGATCCTATACCTAAAAGACACAAAAGGGTCTACAAAGAAACTACTAGAGCTAATAAATGAATTCAGCAAAGTGGCAGGATATAAAATCAATACGCATAAATCAAAGGCATTCCTGTATATCAGCGACAAATCTTCTGAAATGGAAATGAGGAAAACCACCCCATTCACAATATCCTCAAAAAATAAAAATAAAATACTTGGGAATCAACCTATCAAAAGAGGTGAAAGATTTATACAATGAAAACTACAGAACCCTAAAGAGAGAAAGAGAAGAGATCTAAGAAAATGGAAAAATATACCCTGTTCATGGATAGGCAGAACTAACATCATCAAAATGGCGATATTACCAAAAGTTCTCTATAGGTTTAATGCAATGCCAATCAAAATCCCAACAGCATTTCTTGTAGAAATAGATAAAGCAATCATGAAATTCATATGGAAAAATAAAAGACCCAGAATTTCTAAGTAGGAAGTGTGAATCAGGAGGTGTAGCGATACCAGATTTCAAACTGTACTACAGAGCAATAGTAACAAAAACAGCATGGTACTGGTACCAAAACAGGTGGGTGGACCAATGGTACAGAATAGAGGACACAGAGACCAATCCACAAAATTACAACTATCTTATATTTGATAAAGGGGCTAAAAGCATGCAATGGAGGAAGGATAGCATCTTCAACAAATGGTGCTGGGAAAACTGGAAATCCATATGCAACAAAATGAAACTGAATCCCTTTCTCTCACCATGCACAAAAGTTGACTCAAAATGGATCAAGAAGCTTGATATCAAATCAGAGACTCTGTGTCTGACAGAAGAAAAAGTTGGCTCCAATCTACATATTGTGGGGTCGGGCTCCAAATTCCTTAATAGGACACCCATAGCCCAAGAGTTAAAAACAAGAATCAACAAATGGGACTTACTCAAACTAAAAAGTTTTTTCTCAGCAAAAGAAACAATAAGAGAGGTAAATAGGGAGCCTACATCCTGGGAACAAATCTTTACTCCTCACACTTCAGATAGAGCCCTAATTATCCAGAGTATACAAAGAACTCAAAAAATTAGACAATAAGATAACCAATAACCCAATCAACAAATGGGCCAAGGACCTGAACAGACACTTCTCAGAGGAGGACATACAATCAATCAACAAGTACATGAAAAAATGCTCACCATCTCTAGCAGTCAGAGAAATGCAAATCAAAACCACCCTAAGATACCATCTCACTCCAGTAAGATTGGCAGCCATTATGAAGTCAAACAACAACAAGTGCTGGAGAGGATGTGGGAAAAGGGTACACTTGTACATTGCTGGTGGGACTGCAAATTGGTGCAGCCAATTTGGAAAGCAGTATGGAGATTTCTTGGAAAGCTGGGAATGGAGCCACCATTTGACCCAGCTATTCCCCTTCTCGGTCTATTCCATAAAGACCTAAAAAGAGCATGCTACAGGGACACTGCTACATCTATGTTCATAGCAGCACAATTCACAATAGCAAGACTGTGGAAACAACCTAGATGCCCTTCAATAGACGAATGGATAAAAAAAATGCGGCAGTTATACACAATGGAGTATTACTCTGCATTAAAAAATGACAAAATCATAGAATTTGCAGGGAAATGGATGGCATTAGAGCAGATTATGCTGAGTGAAGCTAGCCAATCCCTAAAAAACAAATGCCAAATGTTTTCTTTGATATAAGGAGAGTAACTAAGAACAGAGTTGGGAGGAAGAGCATGAGAAGAAGATTGACATTAAACAGGGGTGAGAGGTGGGAGGGAAAAGGAAAGAGAAGGGAAACTGCATGGAAATGGAAGGAGACCCTCATGGTTATACAAAATTACATACAAGAGGAAGTGAGGGGAAAGGGGAAAAAAAACAAGGGAGAGAAATTAATTACAGTAGATGGTGTAGAGAGAGAAGATGGGAGGGGAGGGGAGGGGAGGGGGGATAGTATAGGATAGGAAAGGCAGCAGAATACAACAGACACTAGTATAGCAATATGTAAAACAGTGGATGTGTAACCGATATGATGCTGCAATCTGTATACGGGGTAAAAATGGGAGTTCATAACCCACTTGAATCAAAGTGTGAAATATGATTTGTCAAGAACTATGTAATGTTTTGAACAACCAACAATAAAAATTAAAGAAAAAACAAAAAACACCCTAAGATACCATCTCACTCCAGTAAGATTGGCAGCCATTATGAAGTCAAAACAACAACAAGTGCTGTCGAGGATGTGGGGAAAAGAGTACACTTGTACATTGCTGGTGGGACTGAAAATTGGTGCGACCAATTTGGAAAGCAGTATGGAGATTCCTGGGACAGCTGGGAATGGAACCACCATTTGAACCAGCTATTGCCCTTCTCGGACTATTCCCTGAAGACCTTAAAAGAGCGTACTATAGGGATACTGCTACATAGATGTTCGTAGCACCACAATTCACAATAGCTAGACTGTGGAACCAACTTATATGCCCTTCAATAGATGAATGGATTAAAAAATGTGGCATTTATACACAATGGAGTATTACTCGGCACTAAAAAATGACAAAATCATGGAATTTGCAGGGAAATGGATGGCATTAGAGCAGATTATGCTGAGTGAAGCTAGCCAATCCCTAAAAAACAAATGCCAAATGTCTTCTTTGATATAAGGAGAGCAACTAAAAACAGAGCAGGGAGGAAGAGCATGAGAAAAAGATTAACATTAAACAGGGATGAGAGGTGGGAGGGAACGGAAGAGAGAAGGGAAACTGCATGGAAATGGAAGGAGACCCTCATTGTTATACAAAATTACATATAAGAAGATGTGAGGAGAAAGGGAAAAAATCAAGGGAGAGAAATGAATTACAGTAGATGGGGTAGAGAGAGAAGATGGGAGGGGAGGGGAGGGGGGATAGTAGAGGATAGGAAAGAGAGCAGAATTCAACAGTCACTAGTATGGCAATATGTAAAAACGTGGATGTGTAATCGATGTGATTCTGCAATCTGTATATGGGGTAAAAATGGGAGTTCATAACCCACTTGAATCAAATGTATGAAATATGATATGTCAAGAGCTTTGTAATGTTTTGAACAACCAATAAAAAAAAATAAAAAATAAAATAAAATAGACCATATGTTATGCCACAAAGCAAGTCTTATCAAATACAAAAAATTAGAGAGCTACTGCCTTTCATTCTATCTGACCATAATGGAATGAAATTAGAAATCTATGATAAAATAAAAAATAGAAGTTACTCGAACACCTGGAGACTAAATAACATGCTACTGAATGATGCATGGATAACAGAAGACATTAGCAGGGTGATAAAACAATTCTTAGAGGCAAATGAGGACTCCGATACAACATATCAAAATCTCTGTGACACTATGAAGACAATGCTAAAAGGAAAGTTCATTGCATTGGCTCATTCATTAAAAGAAGAAAAAAATCAACAAATATACCACCTGAAATTACATCTTAAAGCCCTAGAAAAAGAAGGACACACCATCACCAAAAGTAATAGAAGAGAGGAAATGATTAAAATCAGGCCTGAAATTAATGAAATTGAAACAACAACAACAAAAACAATTGATATAATTGACAATACACAAAAAGCTGGTTCTTTTAAAAAATAAATAAAATTGATAAACCCTCACTCCCCTAGCAAAAAGGAGAAAGAAAACACAAATTACAAAAATTTTGGATGGAAAAGGAAACATTACAACAGACACTACTGAAATATAGAAGAAAATTAGAAACTATTTTAAAAGTATATACTCTAGTAAAATAGAAAATTTTGAAGGCATCAACAAATTTCTAGAGGCATATGATCTGACCAAACTGAATCAGAAGGACATACACAATCCTTTAAACAAATCAATTTCAAGCAAGGAAATAGAAGATGCCATAAAAAGCCTACCAACCAAGAAAAGCTGGGACCACAGGAATTCTCAGCCAAATTCTACAAGACCTGCAGAGAAGAATTAATACCAATACTTCTCAAATTATTCCATGAAATAGAAAAGGAGGAAACCCTTTCAAACTCATTCTAATGAAGCTAATATCACCCTACTACCAAAGGTAGACAATTCTCATCAAGGAAAGTAAACATCATACCAATATCCTTGATGAACATAGATGAAAAAATTCTCAATAAAATTCTGACAAATCGCATACAAAAATAGCATGATCAAGTAGGAGTCATCCCAGGGATACAAGGTTGGTTCAACATAATGGAAATCAATGAATATAATTCACCACATCAACAGACTCAAAGATAAGAATCATATGATTATATCAATAGATACAGAGAGAGCATTTAACAGAATATAGCACCCTTTCATGTTCAAAACACTAAAAAAACCCAAAAAACTAGGGATAGTAGGAATATACCTCAACATTGTAAAAGCTATCTATGCTCAGCCCAAGGCCAATATCATTCTAAAAGGAGAAAAATTGGAAGCATTCCCTCTAAATATAGGAACAAGAAAGGGATAACCTTTTTCACTGCTTCTATTTAACACAGTCCTTGAAATTCCAGCCAGAGCAATTAAGACAGACAAACGAAATTAAAGAGATAAAAATAGGAAAAGAAGAACTGGAACTATCACTATTTGCCACCACATGATTCTATACTTAGAGGATCCAAAAGATTCCCCCAGAAAACTTCTAGAAATTAATAAATGAATTCAGCAAAGCAGCAGGATATAAAATCAATACCCATAAATCAAATGCATTTGTCTACATCACTGATGAATCCTCTAAAAGAGAAATTAGGAAAACCAACCCATTCATAATAGAAAGAAGGAAGGAAGGAAGGAAGGAAGCAAGGAAGGAAGGAAGGAAGGAAGGAAATTAAAAAACCCAACAACTTGGGAATCAATTTAACAAAAGAGGTGAAAGACCTCTACAAGGAAAACTACAGAACACTAAAAAGAAAGACATTGAAGAAGACCTTAGGAGATGGAAAGATATCCCATGTTCTTGGATAGGCAAAAATTAATGTTGCCAAAATGTTCATACTACCAAAAGCACTACACAGATTTAATGCAATTCCAATTAAAATCCCAACATCATACATTATAGAAATAGAAAAGCAATCATGAAATTCATTTGGAAAGGCTCTCGAATCCACGGTTGGAGCAGCCGTCAGAGCCGCCCTCGCGCCACCTTGGGCTGACACAGAGCAGCCCAGCTGCTGGGCGCTGCCGTGGTCGCCCGCAGCGAGTTAGGGAGGGAGCCGCGTGTCTTTGTGCGCATCGCGGCATATTTAGGTCACTAGAAGAAGGTCTGTTGCCAATGTTCAAGTTTTAATATAGCCTGGCTCTGCCCCCGGCCGCGGTGGGACCAGAGACAAACCGCTGTGACTCAGCACTAAACGATCCCGCTGAAACAACTGGTCGGCGCGTCTGAACCTGCAGAAGTTAATACCAACTGAGCCTTCATAGGCAGTGGCCACAGGATTGAGACGGGGCTTGGGAGAGCCAGTCAGGACCCACCCGTTGCATTGGTCATCCGGCAAAGAGAACGAACTGTCGCCATTTGCATGGGATACCACCATGGCAGGGAACTGACGTCACCAGAATGCGGCGGAGGAGATAACTTCATTGAAACCGGTGGCGACAGGTGTGTAACCCCCTAGCCCTCCCTCTCCACACAGCGGGGAAACCTTAAGGGCCCCTCCCAGCTCTCCCGTGAGGGAATCAGGAGTGGCGCAGGACCCACGGCGCTGAACCCCCGGCTACCGCTCCCACCAGTGCTGACAACTAAGGTCTCTTGCACCAGCTACCGGGGGCGTGGCTACCGGAGGGCAAGCAAAATTCGCTGAGGGTTCTCAGCCAGAAGCTCCACAAACTTAGGGTCTGAGGGAATGGCAAACAGGGAGAGTATGCCCAGTCGTTCAAGAAAATAGGGCTCCCGGGAGCAGCAGACCTGGCGTGTAGCCAGTATTGTGGTGAGCATCACCGGTGAGCAGGGCCTGGCGTGAGAAAACGTGGGGAAGTGACTAGACACAAGAGAAGGCCCTAGGCACTCAGGATTGGAGACCCGCCAAGTCTGCGAGGAGGAGATGCTGCACAGTGATTGGTTCCCGCGTATTGAGAGGAGAAGCTTGGTCCGGTGGGCACAGCTCCACCTACTGGAAGAGAAGTTAATCAAACTCTAAGACTGCATTTATTAATTTTTTTAATTATTATTTGGGTTTTTTTCATTTTCATTTTTTTTGTTTTTTAAATTTTTAAAAATATTTTTGTAATTATTTTTTTAATTTTAATTTTTTTGATTTTTTAATTTTTTTTTCTTTTTTCTTTTCTATTTTTTTTCTTTTGTCTTTTCATTTCTTTTCAATTTCCTTATTCCCCCTTCCTTGAATTCTACCTGCTTACTCTCATTCTCTTTAGTGACTTCTTCCCTTCCCTTCTAATACCTTTCCTCCCAAGCATCAAATAAATTTATAGGAGTAAACAGTAACTCAGCAGTCAAACAGAACAAGAAGTAACATGAGCAGCATGAAAAAGCAAGGAAGAAAAGGAGTACAAACCATGCAGGACAGCCTAAATATTCAGGAGGACCTAGAGGGCATCAGAAAAAATGGTCAAATAAAGAACTCAAGGAATACCTTAGACAGATGGAATGGAACCTTAAAGAGGATATGAGACAGCAAATTCAAACAGTGAAAGAACACATTAAAAATGAATTACATAAACAGATAAAAGAAGCAAATAAGCATCTTTATCAGGAGATAGAGATTATTAAAAAAATCAAACAATAATTCTAGAAATGAAGGAAACTATAAACCAAATTAAAAACTCAAATGAGAGTATCACTAACAGAGTGGAGCAAGTAGAAGCCAGAACGTCAGATAATGAAGACAAAATATATCATCTTGAAAAGAGTCTAGCTAACTCAGAAATGCTGGTAAAAAATCATGAGAAAAACATCCAAGAGATATGGGATAACATAAAAAAACCAAACTTAAGAGTGATCGAGATAGAGGAAGGTATAGCGGTTCAAACCAAGGGAATGAGCAACCTGCTGAATGAAATAATTATAGAAAACTTTCCAGAAATAAAAAAGGAAATGGATATACAAATTGTAGATGCATACAGGACACTGAGCATACAAAATCACAATAGACCAACGCCAAGACACATTGTTATGAAGATATCCAATACACAGAACAAAGAGAAAATATTAAAAGCTACAAGAGAAAGGAAGCAGATAACATTCAGGGGTAAACCAATAAGGTTAACAACGGATTTTGCATCACAGACGCTGAAAGCGAGAAGATCCTGGAACAACGTATTTCAAACACTGAAAGACAATGGATGCCAAACAAGAATTTTGTATCCAGCAAAATTAAGCTTCAGGTACGACAACGAAATAAAAATCTTTCACGATAAACAAAAGTTAAAAGAATTTGCAGCCAGAAAACCAGCACTGCAAAGCATCTTGAGCAAAACACTATACAAGGAAGAAATGAAAAACAATAACCAAAACCAACAGTGGGAAGTACCTCAGTAAAGACAGAGGGCGGGGGGAAAGCTAATCATGGAGAAACAAACTAAATTAAAAAAAAGATAAATAATCAAACATGGCTGAAAGTACAAACCAATATCAATAGTAACTCTAAACGTTAATGGCTTAAACTCTCCAATAAAGCGACATAGGCTGATAACATGGATTAAAAAAACAAATCCAACAATATGCTGCCTCCAGGAGACACATCTGATTGGAAAAGACATACACAGGCTGAAGGTGAAAGGTTGGGAAAAAATATACCACGCACACGGTCCTCGTAAGTAAGCAGGGCTGGCCATCCTCATATCGAATAAAATCGACTTCAAGACTAAGTTAATCAAAAGGGATAAGGAAGGACATTATATACTGTTAAAAGGAACCATTCACCAACAAGACATAACAATTATCAATATTTATGCACCAAATAATGGTGCTGCAACGTTCATAAGACAAACTCTCCTCAAGTTCAAGAATCAAATAGACCACAACACAATAATTATGGGTGACTTCAACACACCTCTCTCACCATTGGACAGATCCTCCAAACAAAAGTTGAATAAAGAAACTATAGAACTCAATATCATAATCAATAACCTAGACTTAACTGACATATATAGAATATATTAACCATCATCAAGTGGATATACTTTTTTCTCAGCAGCACATGGATCCTTCTCAAAAATAGACCATATATTATGCCATAGGGCAACCCTCAGTAAATATAAAGGGGTGGAGATAATACCATGCATTTTATCTGATCATAATGGAATGAAACTGGAAATCAATGATAAAAGAAGGAAGGAAAAATCCTACATCACATGGAAAATGAACAATATGTTACTGAATGATCAATGAGTTACAGAAGACATAAAGGAGGAAATCAAAAAATTCTTAGAGATAAATGAAAATACAGATACAACATATCGGAATCTATGGGACACAATGAAAGCAGTTTTAAGAGGGAAATTCATTTCCTGGAGGTCATTCCTCAAAAAAAGAAAAAAACCAACAAATAAATGAGCTCATACTTCATCTCAAAGCCCTAGAAAAGGAAGAGCAAAACAACAGCAGAATACAACAGTTACTAATATGGCATTATGTAAAATTGTGGATGTGTAACCGATATGATTCTGCAATCTGTATTGGGGGTAAAAATGGGAGTTCATAACCCACTTGAATCTAATGTATGAAATATGATATGTCAAGAGCTTTGTAATGTTTTGAACAACCAATAAAAAAAAATTCATTTGGAAAAATAAGAGACCCAGAATAGCCAAAGCAATTCTTAGCTAAAAGAATGAAGCAGGAAGCATAGTAATACCAGACCTTAAACTATACTACAGAGCCATAATAACAAAACAGCATAACACTGGCACCAAAACAGACTTGTAGACAAATGGTACAGAATAGAGGACACAGAGACTAACCCACAAAATTACAGTTATCTTATATTAGACAAAGTTGCCAAAAACATATTGGAGAAAAGATAGCCTCTTCAACAAATGGTGCTGAGAAAACTGGAAATTTATATGCAGCAAAATGAAACTACATGCCTATCTCTCGCCATGCACAAAACTCAACTCAGAGTGGATCAAGGACCTAGGAATTAGACTAGAGATACTATGCCTAATAGAAGAAAAAGTAGACCCAAATCTTCATCATGTCGGATTAGGCCCTGACTTCCTTAACAAGACTCCTGAAGTGCAAGAAATAAAATCAAGAGTCAATAAATGGGATGGATTCAAACTAAAAAAACTTCTGAGAAAAAAAAATCAGTGAAGAGAGAGCCTACAGAATGGGAGAAAATTTTTACCACATGCATATCAGATAGAGCACTAATCTCCAAGATATAAAGAACTCAAAAAACTTAACACCAAAAACAAAACAAAACAAAACAAAAACAACCAAACAACCCAATCAATAAATAGGCTAAGGAACTGAACAGACACTTCTCAGAAGATAATCAACAAATATATGAAAAAATATTCAATGTCTCTAGCAATTAGAAAAATGTAAATGAAAACTAAGATTTCATCTCACTCCTGTCAGAATGGCAGTTATCAAGAAAACAAACAATAAGTGTTGGCAACGATGTGGGGGAAAGGCACACTCATACATTGCTGGTGGGAATGAAAATTGGTGCAGCCAATTTGGAAAGTAGTATGGACATTCCTTAAACTTCGAATGGAACCACCACTTGAGCCAGCTATTCCACTCCCTGGTCTATACCCAAAGGACTGAAAAAACAGCATACTACAGTGACTCAGCTACATCAGTGTTTATAGCAGCACAATTCACAATAGCCAAACTGTGGAACCAACATAGATGCCCTTCAATAGATGAATGGATAAAGAAACTGTGATATATATACACAATGCAATATTACTTAGCAATAAAATAGAATAATGTTATTGCACTTTCAGGTAAATGGATGGGGTTGGAGAGTATCATGCTAAGCAAAATAAGCCAATCACAAAAAACCAAAGGACAAATGTTTTCTCTGATAAGTGGATGCCAATCCATAATGAGGGGTCATGAGATGAGTGGAGGAACTTTGTATTGGACAAAAGGGAGGAAGGGGGGGGGACAGGAAAGATGGGGGAATGAGAGGAACATCATTACTCTAGGTACATGTATGATTTACATGAATGGAATGACTTTACTTCATGTACAACCAGAGTAGTAAAAAATTGTGCTCCATTTGTGTACAATGAATTGAAGAACGTTCTGCTATCATGTACAACTGATTAGAACAATAAAAAAATAAAAGAATAAACTTGGACTTCTAACTCACTCCAAACACAAAAAAATAACTAAAAATCAATTTAAATATCTAAAAGGAAAGAGCTAAAATTATAAAAATCTTAGGAAAAAAAACCCATGACCATAAATATTGGCTATCTGGGAATGAGGCAATCAATGATTTTCTAGACATGTCACCTAACACATGAAAGAAAATAAAAGCCCAGACAAACTAGACAATTCCAAGATTTGAAGTAAATATCACAATGAGAAGTCACTCCATGCAAATTAGGATGACTAAAATAAAAAGTGATACATAATTTATTGGTGAGGGCTTAGAAAAGTTGGACTCATACACTACTGGTGGGCATGTAAAACAATGCAGTCACTTTGGAAAATAACTCGACAGTTCCTCAAATGGTTACATGATCCTGCAATTCCAGTCCTAGGTGCATATTCATGAGAAATGAGAACATTTCTCATTTTTTTGAACATATGTTCAACAAAGACTTGCACAAAAGTGTTTACTGCAGCACTATTCATATAGTCAAAAGTAAAAACAGCCTCAACATCAATCAACTTATGAAAAGATAAACAAATATTTTATATATTTATACAATAAAGTATAATTTGGCAACAAAAGAAATAAAATACTGATACATGTCATAACATGAATGAACCTGAAAACATCCTAATTTAGAGAAAAGTCACAAAAGACCATATATGATTCCATTAATATAAATGCTACAGAATAAGCAAATGAGACAGCATAAATTTTATACTTTATTGAATGTTATAATTCAATTATTGAATATTATTTCAATTTATGTATATTGAATTGATTTTTTTAGAATTAAAAATTTATTTGTTCTTTTTAGTTATACATAACAGTAGAATATATTTTGATATATCATACATACATGAAGTATAACTTCCCATTTTTGTGGTTGCACATAATGTGGAATTACATTGGTCGTGTCGCGTATTCATATATGAACATAAGAAGGTCACGTCCAACTCATTTTACCACAAGAGACAGCATAAATTAATGTTTATCTAAGGTTTGGGGAGATGGGATTAGGAGATCATGACTAAGAAGTATGGTGATGGATGCACAATTCTACAAATATTCTAAAAGTTATTGAATTGGACACTTTAAGTGGGTAAACTGTATGGCATATTAATTAAGTTTGTTAAAAAAAAAAAAACTTAACTACCTAACTACTAATTTTGGGCACACTGGTTCATAGCCAGAAGCTGTAATTTTCTTCTTCCTTGTAGCAATCATCTGAAGTATAATAAATGAAAATGAAAAATTACTTGTCTTTTTTGTCCAGTATATTTTTATGCAAAATGTTTCAGTGACTCTCCATCTGAATTTCTCAGAGATATGTGGAATGTGCCCACCTGCTTATTGTGGCTTGCCACCATTCTTCCCATTCCCTATTTAGGGTTTTCACACAGTAAATTCAAGAGCTGTGTGTTATGTGAATGAATTAACATCCTCTACATATGATTTTTAAGATGCTAGCCCAAGTGTGTCGATGTAGAAAAATGAAGTTATACACACGTAAATGAAGAAAAAAGAGTTTCGTATTTTTATTCTTAACTCAGAAAACACTTGTTTCATAAAAACCTGCCTGTAAACTCTCATTGGAATTTTAACTTCTGGTTACACAAGATACACAACACTATTTTTGTAATGTCTAAATTATTCTGACTCTAGACATTTCTTGGCTCTCAAAGTAATTATATGAAAATAAAGCATCAACAAAAGGAACGGGATGAAAGATTTAAGTCAGAGGTGAACTGCAATTTTTCATATTTTGCTTAGAAACAAAATCCAAGCATTTCAAGCAAAGTCAAATGAAATGGTGGACAAGTCACTTTCAGGCATGTAAAATAAATAAGAATAGTATTAAAATAAGGACTTTGCAGAAAGTGTTTAAAGAACTCCAGATTTTCAAGGCTAGAAAAAAAATGTTTAATAAAATTTATAAATTAGTTTATTTAAATTTGACCTTATTTAAATCAGTCCTTTTCTGACTAGTCTGTGCAATTTAGTGAGAAATAAACTTTCTTTTTTGCCTCCCCTGCCTGCCTGCAACATTTATTTTTGAAGACATAGCCAAGTCACTGAACAATTATAGTTCAAAGACACTGGCTCTACAAGCGAAAAAGAGGCTTATTTTTAACCTTGCACCTTGCTTCTGGCTCCTATTATCGGAGTGATATTTTGACCACTGGGTAAGCTAAAGCATTCTGCCCAGTGTCAGTCTGCACTGTGATAAATAAGTATAATATTTTTTCATTCATAAACCATTCCATCCACAATCAGTTTGAACATTTAACTAAAATAAATACCACAGTACAGACTACTGTGGCGGGATATAAACTCCTTTATGAGTTTAAGAAAAAGTGCTTTTATTTTGGCTCTTCCCTCTTTCCACAAGAGATTTACCACTTTGATGTACAATAAACATGAAAATCTATGTAATGTAGAATGGGCACTGGACTAGAAGACAGACACTGGGCTTTAATTCTAGGCCCTAGTTCTATCATATAATTTCTCAGATTCTCTTTAAAATAAATATCTGTCTTATTTACCACAAAGAATCAAAAGGTATTATGAAAGTCCTTTGAAATAAAAAGTTCTGTGAAAATGTAACATACATAGTAAGCTTCGAAGTGTTTAAATGTATGCCTAAGTAAATATGAGAATATCAGAATTTCTCTTATACATTATTCTTTATTCCTCTGCTTCCACTCCTGCCCATGAGGAAATCTGGGCCTTCAACTTGGCTGGATTTTCTTCCTGAGCAAAGCTACCAGTTTCAAATTTTGCTCATGATTTCCTTTTAGCAGTATTTGAGTATATAGGGTGGATCATCAATGCTCTCTACATAATAATCCCATACAGGGCAGAGTTCCTCTACATTTTTTCACATTATGGCCCACACAAAATGATATTATTTGTACAACCATGGCACACTAAGATAAACAGGCATTCTGGCTACCCCAGTACCCATTCATTTGCCTGAGGGCCAAGGGGTTGAATGTATCAGACACATCTGCAATGGTTCGGAAGATCTGCTTTATATAGGTAGCCTGTCATTTTCCTCATGCAGAGGGGAAAAGTACTGTGATCAAATCCGAAAGACTTAATGGTAAAAAAACAGTATAGCAAATAAGAATAAAAAACAGACCCAAGTCTATATAGATTCACACATAGTGTCACCTAGTAACAACTATTTTCAAAGTTGAGGTTCAAGTGGGTCCATACAGGGATAGAAGAAGGAATGCAGACACTCCTAGGTGTAAATTAGGTCCCAGGTAAATAGGAAAGCAAAAGGCCACAGAACAGCTGGGTGTTCCAGATCTTTGATATGTGACCTGATGTGGTCACACATAAATTCCATTTTCAGATGCCACAAACAAGTGACCAGACGTCCAAAAACAGGTTTTACATTTCAGTTATGCCACTTGACAGGTGTCTATCAAAATTAGGTCAAGACTACTCAGCACACCACTGACATACAGTGCTGATAGGGCTGCTCCTCCTGTCAGTTGGAAGTTTCTAATCTAAACTTGTCCTAGATAAATAAGATTAAAAAATTATAAAATAAACTGGGTTGTGTTGCTTGCAAGCCCCATATATATATACACATATGTAAACTTAACATTATATAGGTACTTTTGTGACACTTTATAGTTTATAACATGTTTTAGCAGCAAATTAAATTAACAAGCAGGCAAATTATATAATTACATGTTTGGGTTAATTTTGTATGTGGTCCTATAAGGCACAAGATGCCTCTATATTGAAAAGAACATACACCACATCCAGAACAGAAGGATAAGAACTGTGAAAGAATTCAGAAATCTAAGTCATTGATTGGAGTCTATTTCATTTTCTGTAGGTACCATCAGTTTTCTCACTTTTCAGCCCATTGAACATATGCCATTTGTCTTGCAGAATTTTCACCAAATCATAACCTGGGAGAATTCTGAAGTCACAGGGAATTTTAGACAAATACATAAAATAAAGATTACCTTTGATTTTATAAAAACTATGACTTATTCTATTCTAATATATGAATTTTAGAGTTACAAAAAGTTAAATATTTTTTCTTCCATGTTAAAATAAATTATTGTGCTCATATTTTAAGTAAGAAAAATTGAATATAAGAGTGTTTCTTAGACTCAAGATATATAATAAAAACGCCTATTGAATTGAAAGTTTTAGCTGGGTTTCCCATACACAGGATTTTCCACAACAGAATTATCTGAGGTACAGGATTCAGAGCACCCACACATAAATTTGAAATATAGTCCTATGTATCTATCTGGGAAATAAGTCAAGTTTTCCAACAGAAAGCAAGGCTGAGGTATCAGCATGGAAATCAGGTCTGGCCAAAAAGCTCTTAAAATACAACTGCCTCATACAAAAAATTGAAAAATAACAGATACCAAGGTGTAAACCTCAAAAGGTACCAAAGTAATTATACCAGGGATTGTATCACTGATTGTCACTATTAGTCAATGTTTACTAAACATTTACCTAGTGGCTACAGCGAATGTTAACAAAACATCTTATGCACCTGATTTAATGCAACTTATTTTGTGAATAACACCAGAGATGGGCTTAGCAGGATACTGGCTGAAGTACGGGCATAGTGTTTTTCTCAATACAGAAAAGTAAAACTAAAGCTTATTCACTAGGAGGTTTCACTCAAGCCCCAGTATCAGACACACACGTGGTCCAAGTCAGTTCTTGGGGGTGTTCTATCATGAAGCACTATAAATGATATCAACCCAGAGAATGTAGACAGAAAAGAATGGACTTTATAACAGCAGCTGCATTTTAAGATGTTAAAACTAACTGGTTTTCTGTCTCTTCCCTATTCCCAAACTCACCTATTTTAACAGTTTTCAATTAATAAGTGAAACCAGAGAGTCAATGTGTTTGAGTCTGCTTTAGTCAACAGTTTTTTGTCTCTAAGACCAAAATACCTGACAAGAACAACTTAGAGGAGGAAAAGTTTATTTGGAGCTCATGGTTTCTGAGGTCTCAGTCCATACATGGCTGACTCCATTGCTCTGGGTCCAAGGAAAGGCAGTACCCAAGAAAGGGCCCAAAGAAGAAGGATGCTCAAATCATGGTGGCCAGGAAGCAGAGAAGAGGGGAGGGGGCCACAAGGAAGATGCACATTTCTGGTGCATTCCCCCAGTGACTCACCTCCTTCAGCCATGCCTCACCAGTCTACAATTACTCTCAAGTCAGTCCATTCAAACTAGGATGGATTGATTAGTTACATCTCTCATAATCCAAATTTTATCTCTAAATATTCCTGCATTAACAGGAGCTTCTGGGAGGATAACTCACATCCAAATCATAACATCCTGACACATATCGTCCCATGATTCAAATATGTGCTTCCAGACATTAAAACTGTTCTGCACAAATGTGGTTATCAGCATTAGCTGTATGATGCCATTTTATTTAGAACACTGTTTTTTTGTAATTATTATGTGAATTTATTGTATATTCTTTTGAAGAGCCTCAAATTTTCAATGGAAAATCTTTGTCCTTTGAGGGTGGATTTGATTTTTAGAAATGGCCAAATCCTTTGACAAATATGGTAAGTGACCCAGCCAGTTAACTCTACTTGAGGTTAAAATAAATGTAATTATTAAATAAAGATAGTAACGTCTTATATAGTATCTACACATTAGTACCTCAAACATACCTGTCTTAAGACCTTTGAATTTCCTGAAATCTTTTTATAGCATACTATTTTTTCACTCATAGAAGAATTAACGGTAATTTCAAAAAGGTCTTCTCTTGAATACCCTAATGCAGATTGATCTGGCTCAACACCCATATTTGTCCACATAAGGGTTTTGTCTATTTCTTTAATAAGTTATTATCATTTACTATTATTTTTTTGTACCAAATATTGAATTCAGGGACACTTAACCACTAGGTCATATTCCCAGTCCTTTTTTGCATTTTATTTAGAGACAGGTCTTGCTGATTTGCCAAAGGCCTTGCTAAGTTGCTAAGACTGGCTCTGAACTCGAGATCCTCCTGCCTCAGCCTCCCAAGTTGCTAGGAATACAGGTGTGTGCCACCACAGCCAGTAATTGTTGTTACTGTTTATCTCTCCTTCTGGATCTGTGCTGTCCAATATAGCAACCGTTAAAAAATGGTTATTTAAATTTAAATTAATTACAATTATATAAAATTAAAGGAAAAAAATTAACAAATTAGGTACCACTAAAATGAAAGAAATTCTTTTCTTTGGAAGATGCTATTTGGAGACTGAAAGACAAGTCACAGACAGAGAAAACATTTTACAAATCTCATATATGACAAAGGATTTGAAACCAGAATATATCAATTACTCTCAAAACTCAATAATAAAGCTAACAGCAATTAAAACTGAGCAAAATATTAAAATAAACACTCAACCAAAGATAACATATGGCTCAAGATAAGCACATGAAAGATGCTCAAAATCATAGTTATTAAGGAAACACAAATCAAAACCACTGAATACTAATTTACACCCCACTAGTACAACTATAAATAAAAACATAGATGATAACAAGTGTGGGGAAAATGTGGAAAAATTGAACTCCAAAACACTACTCATGAGACTGTGAAATCACTTTGGGGGAAAAAAAAAAAAAAACCTTAACACTGTCTTAGAAGTTAAGTATATACCTAAAAAAATGACCCAGTAATTTTATACTAAGTGTTTACCTCAAACAAAATCAAAGTTCCATGTAGATTCGTACATGAACATTCACATTGTAACAGTCAAAAACTGGAAATAATGCAAATGATAAATGATAAATAACTAAACACACTTTGGTCTACAGGTTGAATATCTCTATTTTAAAAATCTGAAATCCAAAATGCTCTAAAATCGGAAACTTTTTGAGCACTGATATTAAGCTACAAGTGCAAAGTTCCAGGCTAACCCTCATGTAACAGACTGCAATCAAACCACAGGTGCACTAAAATTATTGTACAAAATTAACTGCGAGCTATGCATATAAACTACACAAAACATAAATGAATTTCATGTTGAGATTTGAGTGCCTTCTCTGAGATATCTCATTATGCATTCTAGGCACTGAGAAGAGAGCCTAAAACAATATAGATAATGTGTCCATCCTAAAGGTTTTCAAAATCTGGTGAGGGGTGCAGGTAACAGATGAGAAAGCAAATAAGAAAATACCAGGCAAAGTGTAATGCTAATGAAGATAAAGCTGAAGGTACAGAGTATGACCAAAGGCAACTTTCTTTTAGATAATCAGAACAGGCCTCTGGGAAACCTAAGATCTAAACATTAAGAGTAAACAACATAAAGACCTGAGGCAGGTACAGAAGAAATAGCAAGGCCTTAAAAATAGGCATGAATGTGATAGCTTTACCTTTGAAAAAGAAGACCCACTTGGTGGAAGAATACACAAATAAGGGAAAGGGGGAAGGCAGGTAAGTGGGAGAAGCAGATGCGGCCAAGAAAAGATTTTAATTATAAAAGTGATGGAAAACCACTTCAGGATTTTAAGCAGGTGAGCAACATGATAAATTCACATTTAAAAAAAAATATCATTTGGTACTGCTAAATGAAGACTGGATTATGGAAGGACAAGAAAGGTGTTAAGACAATGAGTTTCTGCAAAGGTACAAGTGAGAGATGAAGCAGAAATTCAAGATACATTTCCAGTGACAGTAGCTTTTCTGATGGAGGTTGTTGCAGAGTAAGGAAATGAGTTGAAAATGAATCCTAGATTTTTGGCCTGAACAACTGGGACACAATGCTTTGAATTACAGATACGGGAAAAAATTACAAACAATAAGTGCTAGCATTTAAATAGACCCTTAAGTAGACACTTATATGTCATCATTTACTCATTTCATATTTATTTTTTCCAGCAAACTTGGAGAAGTAGGCACTGGCTTGGTAATATATCAACCCATTATGTTTTATAATGAAGGACACCATCTTGGAGACAGGAGACTATTCTGAGTAAAAGGAACATGGGAAAAAAGGGCAAAGCAACCCTTCATTGACTGGACAAGTACTACTTCACAAATGATGAAGCTACTTTTAATGCTTGCTCCCTTTACCAGCATGATTAGTTAACCTTGATTAAAAAAAAAAAAGAAAATTGTTCAGGAATATAAATCGGATTTTTTTCCAATTCCTTAAGTTTACAAAAATAAACAATGCTTTAAAATCTATATCAATTACTGAACGTTCATTTACCTTCCTAAATGTGCTGCTAACTTGGTAAATTCACACGTGTTTATTTAGATAGAGTTGATCACATACATCCTCCCTCCATTTCTAAAGAGGAAAAAACGACAAGGACAAACGGCAGTCTCAATACATCAAAGGCTGAGCCGGCACTAAAGCCCATACATCAAGTTCACAGACACCCCTAGATTGCTCTGCGACATGGTCAAGGTCCTTGGGAGCTCACATACACGTCTATACCTGATGCACCCATCTCCCTTCTCTTCAACTGACCTCTGGACAACCCACCATCCCGATGGGAAGATTTATGAAAGGCCATAAAATCTGGACAAGCAGGGAGCCTATGTAACGTGTAACCCCTTCCCGAGTCTCTAGTTATAGCAGCAACGCAATGCCTTAACATTTTTATTAAGAGCTAGATGATCCCTCTAATCGCAACTTGTTTCCAGAAACGCTGCAAAGGCACCACCATGACAAGGAACGAAAATGGCCAAATATCCGAAGGTCTTGGGCTGCAGAAGGGGGAAGCAGATATCACTAAAAACACCCAAAACAACTCTAGAGAAAGACTAAGCCGCAGCCAGCAGCTCGTTGCCCACGTGCACTTGCTCAGCTAACTGTTCCAAAGAAACCTGACCCGGGTGGGAATCCTCCCACCTCTGCGTGCCGCCTTTATGGCAAGGCAACGCTACAAGTTGTTACCCGCAACCCTTCTCCCACCTTTGAAAGAAACGCGCGCTGATCCCACATTCACACGACACCCCGTCCCTCTCCTGCCTGGCCGGCCCCAACCGCGCGCTGGGAGCTCAGGTCGCAGGCCCGCGCCTCCGCCTTCCACCACAGCCCACCGGGCTCGCACCCAGCCCGGCTCTAGGCTGGGCCAAATTTCCTCGCCCGTAGCTTGGACTGTTAGCATCCTACATCTGCACCTCCAACTCTGACCACCACCCTGGAGCCGGGTATCGCCGAGACCTTGGCGCCCGGCGTGGGAGCATACCCTTCCCCGCTCCGCCGCGCCAGGTGAGGGGCCGAGCCCGCAGCCCCGCAGCCCCGCAGCCGCCAACCTTCCTAATCGCCGGCTGTGGCGCCCGGGCAGGCGCCACCGGCCCTGATGACATCAGAGCTGACCCCGCCAAGGCCACCTCGGTGATCCGGTGCCCAGCCCCCGGAGGGAAAGGCGACCCCCAATCCGAGTCGGCGCTCGGGAACCGAGGGAGATGCTGGGCTGCGGTTCCGGCGGCGGATGAAGACGGGGAGGGGGGGGGCTGCGGTCCGCTGCGAAGGGAATCAAGACTCTAGATACCGCGAACAGGGGGCTTCGCGGATAACTGGGGGGGAGGGGGGGCGGCGGCGGCAGCGCGGCGCGGCGTGAGGGGCGAGCGAAGGCGGGAATGTCTGCGAGAGCGCCGCCGCTGGGAGCCTTGAACGTTAAACGTTAAATCCTCGCGGTGTCCGGCTCGAGCAGAGCGGCGACCCACGCGGAGGGCGCACGCCGGCGTGGGGGCTGCGGCGGCGGCAGGCTCGAGGCCCCCAGCTTAGCCTCCTCACCTTCTTGGTGCCGGGGCCTCCCGCGATTCGTGACACTCCTGTCAGGGAAGAGGAGCGCCCAGGCTGCCCACCTAGAGTCTCCTGCTGGGGGGACATCGCTTCCATGAAGAAAATCTGCAAGCAAATCCCAGCCTAGGAAGAGGCTAATTGGTCATGTCCGCGGCAGGCAGCTGGAGGGGCGACGACGCGCGTGCCTAGGCGCCACCGTCGTGCTCAGGTAGGGAGCCGAGCTCCGGTGAGGGCGGCTCGCCTCCCGTCGGGGCCATGTACCGCAGCCTGCGCGCGGCGCCGCGGGCTGCAGGCGATTACAGCCGCGACCGCCAGTCAGAACCACGGCCTGCCCCGCCTCGGGCCCGCCCCCTCCGCTCTGGGCGCGGGAGCCGGGACCGCCCCCCGCCTCCCTCTTCAGGCTTCCGCCGTCCCCTGAGGGCGGGCAGCGCGGGTGCCCGAGTGCATATAATATTAGGGACCAGGCGACTGACAGTATCGGACCTATGCTCCCAGTGGGCCCTGCCCTAAGAAGCTCACCCACTCAGGTCATGCACGAGGGCCTGAAATGCATAACAGTCGGCTCTCACGCAGCCCTGCCCACTCCCACCCGACCCCTTCCTTTCCCGCGGCGTCCGGGGGAAAGGCGCCCCTTCAGCGCTTGCATCTGTGGAGCGGTGGCGACCTCAGCCTGAAACAGAGGAGTTGCAGTGATTCCCCGCCCGCTTTCAGCGGACTGCGGAGAACCCCCACCCCCACCCTACGCCCCAGGGCTCGGGATGGGGTTGCACGGCTCAGAGTGCAGCGGCTGTTTAAATTTGGAAGCCCCATGTCATCGCTTGACCTCTTGTGCAGTTCTCAATCGCTAAGGCTAGACTGGTAACACGGCTGGCTTAGGCAGCCGCTGGGCAGCAGCCCTTGCACGTTTACACCCGCGGTTTCCGCTGTCTGTGGGTGCAAAGATGCGGGTTTTCCGAATGTGAAAGCGCAATTAAGGAAAATGCAGGCAGAGAGGACGTTGAAATCTGGCTTAGCTATTGAGAAGGCTACAATATGTGGAAGTGTTTATCAGATATCTGCGCTGAGAGCATTTTTTCCTGTTAGCCCAAATACTGGCTTTTTCACCCCCTTCCTGCCTGAAGAGTAATCAGAGGAGGGGATTTGGAGCCAACCTGTGTTGAGTTAGTATTGCTGCGCTTCGCAGGACTGGCTGACTGGTGCGGAGGATTCGGTAGGTGGCATTCTTCCCTTGGAGTCAGGACTAGGAAAAAAAAAAAAAAAATCCGGCAGCAAATTAATGAGGGGAAGGATACCACTCTATGATACTACGTGGTTGCGGGATTGGTTTGTTTTTATGATAAGAAGGAAAAAAAGCAAGGTTCCTGCCGGGTTGGGCTGTTATTAGGACAGGTTGTAGAAGAATAGAACTCTGGCAGGCTCTGTTCCAAGCAAGGGATTCTGTCCAACACACACACACACACACACACACACACACACACACACAACCAGCAACACCACCAACCACCAGGTTTCTTATTGTGAAAATAATGGAGATACAGTGTTCCAGTTCATTTTAAGCCTTGTCCATATCACATTGTTTAAAGTAGGCTTGTATAGGCCTTTATGAATCATATGAATATGCACACACATATATGGGATTTATAATGCATATATAACTGGAAACACTCAGTTTTTAAGGGGGACTCTTTGCAGCTGAAACCAGTGTGCAGCTACTGGACTTTGCATCCACCGTAGAGTTTTATCATGAATTTTGCACTGCAGAGCCTTGCATTTCCTCTATTTCGTGTTTAAATCATCCTTTTATGACTTGTTTGCCTTGTTTAATTCCTATCATGAATGGACATTCCCAATTTTTCGAACTATGCTTCATTTTTTTATTTCAGTAACATTTATCTCAATACCTAAGGTAACATTATATTTAATGTATATTCCCTATACCTCAGAGGAATGTAAGCTTCCAGAGAACAGGAATCTTTTGTCCTTTTTTGTTCATTTTTTTTTTTTTTTACTTTTTTTTTGTTCTAAATGTTTATTTTTTTTTTATTGCCCTAACGCAGTATCAGGCGAAATCATTGTTTGTTGTTAAATCAATCAATGAAACACACAAAGAATATGAGAGATCTGGAAGGGCCGGACTAGAGTTGGTTGTTTCACTCAGAAATCTCCATGAATCATAGAATATTTTTGTGTGTGTGACAAATGCCTTGTGCTCCTTCAAAGTATTATTTTTACTACACATGTGGAAAACTCACTTTCACTTCTTAATTTGGAAGTGCTTTTATTCTGAAATCGGTTAGTTTGGGTTTGCAGAGAAAACCATCTCACCCCTCCCCCATGAGGAGTTTTGAGGCAAGTCTCACTTCCTAAAGAAATTTGGGCTACTTCAAATTATCACCAGAGTAATGTTTGAGCACAAATCCAATCACATCACTCCCTTTGGCTTCTTATGTTTATAGGATAAATTTCAAATGCCATAGTATGATGTAAAAGGCTGCTCAATAATCTCATCCCCCCAGTTCTTTCTCACTGTCCCACTCAACTTTTTCTCCTTTTAAGAACTCACCCTGACTTTTCACATCTTCATGAGTTTGAACCTGCTATTCTCATTGTCTCTTATATTTTCATCCCCATTACACTAGTACATGGTGCTTAGAAAATACCCAATAAATATTTGTTGAGGAAATCTTTAGGACTTCAATTAGAAATTACCTCAGAGAAAGTTTTTTTCTTTATTTCAAGGTTAAGTGCATCTCTTTAATTGTAACATAACATTTTGGGGGTGCTTACTTTATACCAGATACTGTCCTAAGCATTATATATCTATGAATTAACTTTTTTTTTTAAATACCAGAGATGATTGAATTCAGGGGCACCAACCACTGAGCCATTTTGTATTTTACTTAGAGACAGGGTCTCATTGAGTTGTTTAAGATTTCACTGAGTTGCTTAGCGCCTCACAGTTCTGAGACTGGCTTTGAACTTGCAATACTCAGCCTCTGGGATTTCAGGTGTGCAGCATTACGCCAGGCTGAATTCACTTTTGTCTTTATAATAAACCTATTCGATAGATTCTCTAACACCCCATTTACAGATGGAAAAACCAACAGCTGGTAATTAATCAAGCCAAACTTGAACCTGAGAAGTCTGCTTCAGAAACTGTATTCTTAATCATTTGGCCAACTGCCTCCTATAAAGTGTGTGTTTCCTTCTCCTTATAACTCTACTGTAACTTCTTATAACTATATTATTTTCTGCATTATTGGCCTTAAAATAAAGAATTGTATTTTATTTGTCTTTTCTTCTTTATACCAGGAACACAAGTGTGCTCTCAATGACTTTTTTCTTAATCTCTTACATTTGAGTGAATGAATATAATATTAGAAACCACTATCTTCACTTCCATTATTAGGCTGCATAGTTTTAAGGACGATATTCTGATGGGTGAAGAAACAATTTTGGACTAGTACATTAATTCTTTAGACAATGAAACTACTGTGCACTGGAAATGCTATGTTGTAAAAAAGAGTGATGCCAGAAAACAGAAGTCATGATAAAACAACCAAAGAAGTGTGATGTCCAATACAAGCAGGACACATCTAGAATATTTTGAAACAAGCCTTAAAGCAAAGTACTAAGAACAGCAACAGTTAACAGTTGGGAAACAACACCAGCAGACCTTAGGATAAACTAATCTAATAATGAAGCCAATATTTGACCAACTATTGGCTTTTAAATGACAAGATGTTTAACTATAAAAGGAAATGTTCATGCAACCAATTCATTCAATCAATATATATGTGTAGGACACAGTGCCAGGCAATATAAGTCAGGGCATTATGGGTATACAGAAATAGTCCTTGTAAACCCCAAAATGCACACAGGAACCATCTTCAGTGCTATCCAAATTCCCTAAAACAGACTGCAAATGCAATACCTAACAGATGCCCTAGAGGGTAATTCAGGTATGTTTTTCAATATTTGCACCCTAACTCCCTTAAAAGTCAGAATATTTCACATCTAATTCTTGGTTTTCTGGGGGGGGATCAAGAATTGATAAAACTGGGCTCAACTTCTCTGAAAAAACCAATAGACTAAAACTGAGTCATAGCTATGTTACTTCATTTAATGCTCACAACAATCCTATGGGAGATTTACTGTCAGAGTTACTACTGCCTCTGGTGCTGAGGAACTACTAACAGGTAAGGTCATGGAAAGTGAAAAAGTAGAAAGAGAGAACAGAGAAGAATGAGCAACATCATGTAGGTACGCTAAAAAAAAAAGAAAAAAAAGCCAACATAATGGTATGTTTCAAGAAGAGAAATAGTTGATAGTGTCTCATGTTGCAAGAGTTGAAGCTGGTGAAGACTAAGGTGTAATTTGAATAGGAAAGGTTAAGATTGCTCTTTGAAGAAATTTAATTGACAATAGGGATAAGAAAGGGCAGTCCCCATGAGAAGAAGGTAGGATCTATTTTATTACTAAAGTAGGAGGTAGATCTGTTAAGGTTGAGGTAGGTGAGTGATGCTAATCTTCACTTATAGAACAAGGCCAGGGGAAGTTATCCATAATGCCAAGAAATAGAAGACTGAAAAACATATATTAGGAAGTCATTGGTGACCTTATCTAGAATAGCATGAGTGAAATGAGTGGGCTAGGGATTGAGGACAGGGGTGAGAGGTTAGAATGAATGGATACAACTCCCTTGGGAAATATGAAAGGAAGCAGAGAAGGTAGCAGCTGCAGGTGGGGAATGAGAAGGATTTGAAGGGAACCCACATGAGTCTAGCTATGGATACAATTATGTTTAAATACTGAAGGGAAGGCATTAGGGTGACAGAGAAATAGAAGATACTGGGACCCTGGGTAGTAATGGGATCTCTAGAGCAAAATTCTGCAGAGAATTAGGGGAGGAATCTAAGAACTGAGATTGAAGGGGAGCTGAATGTTCTAAATAGACACTGAATAATGAGAATAAACAAGGACAAGTGTGTGTACCCTGCAGCCAGGGCATACAACCATGAATTTATAATGGCTGCCTGCACAGCATATGACTTCTCTTTAAGGATTCCAGAAAACAGGCTGGATTCATTCTGGAAGAGGGTTTGCTAGCTAAGAGTGATGAAGTTCAATAGGTCAAGAGGGTAGAGACTACTGCAGTAACCTTGGGAGCAGATTTTTACACTTGCACATCAGAGCACTAATCTCTAGTATATATAAAGAACTCAAAAAGCTAAACACCAAAAAACAAATAACCCAATCAATAAATGGGCCAAGGAACTGAACAGACACTTCTCAGAAGATGATATACAATCAATCAACAAATATATGAAAAAATGTTCAACATCTCTAGCAATTAGAGAAATGAAAACCAAAACTACTCTAAGATACTATCTCACTCCAGTCAGAATGGCAGCTATTAAGAATACAAACAACAATAAGTGTTGGTGAGGGTGGAGGGAAAAGGCATACTCATACATTGCTGGTGGGACTACAAAATGGTGCTGCCAATATGAAAAGCAGTATGGAGGTTTCTTTGAAAATTGGGAATGGAATCACTATTTGACCCAGCTATCCCACTTCTTGGTTTATACACAAAGGACTTAAAATCAGAATATTACAGGGACACAGCCACATCAATGTTTATAGCAGCACAATTCATAATAGCTACACTGTGGAACCAACCTAGATGCCCCTCAGTAGATGAATGGCTAAATAAAATATGGTATATATACACAATGGAATATTACTCAGCATTAAAAGAGAATAAAATCATGGCATTTGCAGGTAAATGGTGGAGTTATAGAGAAGATAATGCTAAGTGAAGTTAGCCAATCCCAAAAAACCAAATGCCGAATGTTTTCTCTGATATAAGGAGGCTGATTCATAGTGGAGTTGGGAGGGAGAGCATGGGAAGATTAGACGAATTCTAGATAGGGCAAAGAGGTGGGATGGGAAGGGGGGGCATAGGGGTAAAAATGAGGGTGGAATGAGATGAACATCATTATCCTGAGAACATGTATGAAGACATGAATGGTGTGAATATATTTTGTATATAACCAGAGATATGAAAAATTGTGCTTTATATGTGTAATATGAATTGTAATGCATTCTGCTGTCATGTATAACAAATTAGAATTTTTTTTAAAAAGTAGTCAATATGGTAGACCACAATGGGTCCTTCCTCTTTCATTCTAGAAAATCCCTGACTCATCTTTCTCCTGGTCTCCTCCTCAAGGATCTTTATTGTCATATTTCTTTTTTTCCCCATCCCTGAAACACTTAAGAGATTTGCCTTGTCATCATGTTGTGCTTGGACTTTCTGTGATCTTGTCCATATTCCTTGCATGTGATACTAATTGGGTCCTGATTAATTAGTTCCCTGTCTGTATCCAAAATTAATCTAATGAACACCCACATGGACTCACTTATAAGCCTCATGAACACCTCAAACTCAATAGGTCTCAGACTGAATTCATTAATTCCTGTCATCTTCACCCACCCCTACCAGTTCTCTGTAACTTCTGCTGTTGTCTACCTTTGTAGTTCAAATTCAAAATCCTAGATTTCTCCCACTTTTCAAACCCAGTCCACAGCCTTCCACCCCACCCAGCACAGTCACTCACATACACAGAGGCACGTGGTTGACCACCAAATCTTCTTCACTCTTATCCTGCACACTTGAGATATTTTCCTTTGTCTTCTTTCTCAGCCATGCCCACCAGAAATTTTCTGACTACACTCGACTGAAGAGTTTTCTTTCTCCCTTATACATGACTGGTAGGTATGGAAAATGGTGCAGTTAGTGGTTCCTCAAAAAGTTAAACATAGAATCACTACATGATCCTGGAGAACCACTCTATTTGTACCCAAGGAATTGAAAACAGGGACTCAAATATTTATATGCCAATGTTAATAGCAGCATTATTCACAATAGCCCAAAGGGCAAACATCCCAAGTATCTAAACATATGAATGAATAAATAAATGTGATATATCCATACAACATAATATTTGATCATTGTATTAGGGTTCTCTGGAGGAACAGAACCAACAACAGAAGTATGATTATAAAAAGGGATTTAATAGATGGCTTACATGAACCAGAAGCTGGATATTCCACAATGGTCGTTTGCAGGCTAGAGAGCTGGAGGAATCCATAACTGCACAGTCCAGAAGCTGAAGCCTCAGAACAAGAGGGATCAATGTTCTCAGACTGTCTTCTAGTCTGAGACAGAAGACTTCTGGAAACTCCCTGGAGAATCACTGGCAGAGTCCTCTTTGGAGGAGTAAAGAAACAAGAGGATATTGTGATTGAAGTAGCAATCAAGAAGAATAGAGCTTGCATCTGCTGATACTTCTTTGTTCTTCCAACTTTTATTGCATCCAAGCCACCATCCTATTGCAGGTGCTGCCCAGGTTTAAGGAGGGTCTCCCCTTCAGTTCACTATCCCACATACCAACCATTCCTAGACACACCCTCATGGACACACCTAGAAATCTCTTAATCCTCATCATCTCTTAATCTAATCAAGTTAACAATTGAAATTAACCAGTACAGTAGTAAAAAGAATGAAGCTTGATATATGCTACAACATTATTACCCTTGAAAACATTATGCTAAGTGAAATAAGCCAGACGTAAAAGGACAATTATTGAAGTATTCCACTTATATGAAATATCTAGAATAGGCAATTTCATATAGACACAAAGTACATTCGAGGTTACTAGGAATTGAGGGAAGAAGGAATAGTTTAAGGTTAATGGTTTCAGAGATTCTGTTTGAGGTGATGGAGGGGTTTTTGGAAGTGGAGGTGTTGATGGCTACTTATTAATGTGAATATAATTAATGATAATAAATAGTTCACTTAAGATGGGTAAAATTGTAATAAGAATCTTCTTGCCTCTAATCTCACCTTAACGTCAGCAATAACACATATTCTATCGTTTTCAAACACCAATCTTATCATGTTTCTCTGTTCCCTGAAAACTTCAGTGGCACTTCCTTACTCTCAGCACTAAATACAAACTCAAGAAGGTCCTAGATCTTCCTGCCTGCATCTCAAGCATGAATCCTTGCTTCTCTCTGACCTACTCTCAACTGTGGTACAGAAGCTGCTCTAAGCAATCTAGGTGATGCACAGAAAGTTTTGTGATTTTTTTTCTCATTTGGAGGCATTGATGACTTTTCTCTCTGAGCTGACATAAGCCTTAATATAAGAAGCTTTTCAAATTATCAAGACCAGATGTGAGGTTTTATTTCTCTTCCCTCAGTTAGAATGTAAAAAAGGGGCATAATATATAAAGAATGTAATCCCAGTTCTAAGAGTGGAAGATTATGCAGTATTGTAGAAAGGAGGTAGGGAAAGGAGAGGAGGAAGGTAAGAAGAAAGAATAATAGGGAAGCCTGGAACAAAGAGTTTGGTGTATGGTTGTGAAGGATCTTGGATTCCATTGTCAAAAATTGGACGCTATTCTCTAGGAAAGGTGGGAGAAAGGGAACTGATACCTATTGAGTGCCTGCTTATTGTAGGTACACCTAATATACCTCATTTATCCTTCAGTGTTACCAAAGAAGTAGGTATTATTATACTCATTTTAAATATAAAAACAAGTCTCAAAAAAGTTCAGTTACTTTCTGAGATTACACAAGCAAAAAGCAGAAGATCTAGGATGTGAACCCAGATATGACTGGGTCCCAAACCCAATCAGATCATATTTATAATGTTAATAGTATTATAGTATTAATTATAGTGATTACTTATTGGAAATTAACTTTGAAGGGTAGAGAGATAAAGATTTGGGAGGCACTGTAACATACTATCATAATCTTCACAATAATCCCAATTCTTATATAATAAAGATGAAGAGCATATTACTTAAAAATATTAAGGTACTTTTAAAAGATTATTTAGCTATAGAGTACAGGAGCCAGCATCAAACCAGGACACAAAGTCCATGTTCTTAACCACTAAACTTAATGGTACTATCTTCTTTTTTGTTGTTTATGTCTTAGATGTGTTGGATCCATCTTCATGATGTGAGATAAAAATAAATATGACCCTAGACCTTCTACTTAGACAATGCTCAGCTTTCTGGTCAGAGGTTTAGCTTAATCATTTAAAAAATGTATTTTACAAGGCAACTTGATATACAAAAACCAGTTAAAAGGGGGGTGCGCAGGGGGGGAGGGGAGGGCGGGAGGGGAGAGGGGATGGATTTTTTTTCCATCAAAGTTTAGGTTGATCTGTGATCCAGACCAAATTAATGGACTAATCATCAATCATTGTTTACTCTATGGTTCATTCTCTTGTCTGTTCTTCAAGGGAAAGCACAGCCTGTGACACTCTCCTTCCTGCAAATCACTGTGTGTTTCTTTTCATTCTCCTTTGGTTTTTCCTGGATATTTCAATTTACTACATGTTTGTTAGTAGGTCTACATATTTATGTTACAGTCCTCTTGAGAGATAATGTGAAAATAAGCCCATTTAAGTATATTCCTAATTCAATGCTTTCTATCTGCTGCAAAGTTGTTATTGTCTCAGCTGATAAGGTAATTAGAGAACTAACTATGGACTAGCTATGGACATTATTATGTTTAAATACTGATTCCCAAGTATTTTATTTTCTTTGAGGCTATTGTGAATGGGACAATTTTCCTTATTTCTCTTTCAGCTAATTTGTCATTGGTGTATAGGAATGCAATTGATTTGTCGATAATGATTTTTGTATCCTGCTAATTTGTTGAATTCATTTATGAGTTCTAGAAGCTTTCTGGTGAAGTTTTTTGGAACTTCTAAATATAGAATCATGTAGTAGACAAATAGAGATAGTTTGAGTTCTTCTTTTCCTATTTATATCCTTTTAATTTCTTTCTTTTGTCTAATTGCTCTGGCTAGGGTTTCAAGGACTATGCTGAATAGAAGTGGTGAAAGAGGATATCCCTGTCTTGTTCCTGTTTTTAGAGAAAATGCTTTCAGTTTTTCTCCTTAGAATGATGTTGGCCATGGGTTTAGCATATATAGCTTTTACAATGTTGAGGTATGTTCCTACTATCCCTAGTTTTTCTAATATTTTGAGCCTGAATGGATGCTGAATTTTGTCAATTTTTTTTTCACTCTATTGAGATAATCACGTGGTTCTTGTCTTTAGGTCTATTGATGTGATGAATTACATTTATTTATTTCTATATGTGGAACTTACCTTGCATCCCTGGTATGAACCCCACTTGATCGTGGTGCACTACCTTTTTAATATGTATTGATATACAAATTTTGCATCTATGTTCATCAGGTATATTAGTCTGAAGTTTTCATTCCTCAATGTGTCTTTGTCTGGTTTTGGTGTCAGTGTGATACTAGCTTCATAGAATGAATTTGGAAGGGTTCCCTCCTTTACTTTTCATGGAATAATTTGAGGAGTATTGGAGTCAGTTTTTCTTTGAGGGTCTGGTAGAACTTTGCTGAGATTCCATCTGATTCTGGCCTTTTCTTTGTTGGTAGGCTTTTGATGGTGTCTTCAATTTCATTGCTTGAAATTGATCTGTTTAAATTGTCTATGTTCTCCTGATTCAATTTGGGTAGGTCATATGTATAAAAATTTGTTGATGTCTATATGATTTTCTATTTTACTGGAGTATAGATTTTCAAAGTAGTTTCTGATTGTCATCTGTATTTAAGTAGTGTCTGTCATGATATTTCCTTTTAATTATGAATTTTAATGATTTGATTTTTTTTCTCTCTTTTTCTTTGTTAGCTTGGTTAAGAGTTCATCAATTTTATATATTTTTTCAAAGAACCAACTTTTTGTTTCTTTGATTTTTTGAATTTTTTATTTCAATTTCATTGATTTTGCTCTGATTTTAATTAGTTCCTGTTTTCTGCTTACCTTGATGTTGATTTGTTCTTCTCTCTCTAGAGCTTTGAGATATAATGTTAGGTTATTTATTTTGTGTCTTTCTATTCTTTAAAAGAATGTGCTCAATGCAATGAACTTTCCTCTTAGAACTGCCTTCATAGTGTCTAAGAGATTTTGGTAAGTTGGGTTGCTATTCTCATTTACCTCTAGGTATTTTTTTACATTTCATCCTTGATTTCTTGTACTATCCATTAATCAATCAATAGTATATTATTTAGTCTCCAGGTGTTAGAGTAGCATCAATTTTTTATTTTATAATTGATTTCTAATTTCATTCCATTATAATCTGATAGAATACAAGGTATTATCTCCACTTATTTTTTATATTTGTTAAGAGTTGCTTTGTGGCCTAAGATATGGTCTATTTTAGAGAAGGTCTCTTGTGCTGATGAAAATAAAGCGTATTCAGTCATTGATGGATGAAATATTCTATATATGTCTGTTAAGTCTAAATTATTAATTGTAATTTTTAGTTCTATAGCTTCTTTATTTAGTTTTGGTTTCGAGGATCTTAGTGCCTTGCTTTTGCTGAGGCTGGCTTTGAACTTGCGATCCTCTTGTCTCAGCCTCCCAAGCCCTTGGGATTACAGGCATGCACCACTTGCCTGGCTTTATTTATTGATAAGATGAAGTGATTTCCTAGATCCTTACATGCAGAACCAGAAACCAGAAATCCAAGTCTTTACAATTTTAAAATAAAAATTTCTTCCCTTCTGCTTTCCTCTTAAGTTTTCACTTATCACCACCCCAACATACTTTCTTTTTCTAGTTTACCAACTTTTGGAGAAAATACATATTTATTGCCTCCACTTTCTCACTGCCATCTTTCCTGCTAACACTAGTTCTCTTCCATGATTCCCTAATGTTCAAATGCAAAGTTTCTGTATTCAAGGATGACTCTTTGTAGTATATGACCTGCCACTTCTCTTGACAGATATAATACCACTCTTTTACCCATCCATTCATTCACATAAAAAAATACACATGCACACATATACACACATATGTGCCACTCATAATCTTGGGCATTAGCAGTACAAAATGAACAACTGAGACATGTAATTCTACCTAAACTTTGCATTACAATTGTTCTTTCATATATCTCTTGACTTCTCTAATACAACTTCACTAGATCCTCTTTTCCTACTCACGTTTAATGTAAACATCAAAAGTTTTTTCATTTCTATTTTCCAACATACACGTGTACACACACATGCACATATATTCAAAGTGTTCAGGAGAAGAATCATGATATTAATCACACACATTTGTTGAATAACTGAATTTATTACTTTCCTAATAGCAGGTATAACTATAGCACTTGGGTTACACTTATTTTTGTTAAAAATAATAATTGTAGGGCTGGGGCTGTAGCTCAGTGGCAGAGTGCTTGCCTTCACATGTGGGGCACTGGGTTTGATCCTCAACATCACATAAAAATAAACAAATAAAATAAAGGTGTGCTGTCCATCTACAACTATAATAATAATAATAATAATAATAATAATAATAATAATAGTTATGTAATCCATAAATTAATAGTTCTATAATCCATAAACTAAATACAGAGGTTTGGTTTTATTTCTCTGGGACAAATAAATAAATGTTGAATAAAGTAAGGGCAGAATTGAGTTTTAGAGGGCTATATCATACATATAAAAATGTTATTAAACTATTATACTTCAAGTTTTCACTACAATGCAAGCTCTATGAAGGCAGGGGGTTTGATTTTCACTGCTATAATTTCAGTGCCTATGCCCTGTCTGGGAAGTTGTAGGTGCCCAGTAGATGTTTGTTGCATGAACGAAAGGATGAAGAAAGATATCTTCACTGATTTATGAGTAAAAAACAATTGATCTACAAGGCGGGAAGTGTTGAGTCTGACCTCAGACTTCTGCACAGTCAGAAGAAAGCCAACAAATGTCAACAAAATTTTGAAGATAAAAGTAACTCCAGAATTAACTCCAGAAGATAAAATTAACTCCAGAATGGCATTCTGAAGTCAAGGCTGACTTCAGGATTGAGTTTTTTGAGAGATCCAAGGAGTAGAGAGAAATTAACGATCATTAAAAGTCTTCTTTAAAGCACATCATCTGTGGACAGTGACTAAAATAGATAATTGTGGGGATTTAAAATATCATAGTTTTTATGAATATTTTATAGCCTCTCTTTGTCTTCCTCAATCCCTACAGAGAGAGAATTCTTTAAGCAAATAATGTCTCATGTGAGGAAATATTTTATTTGAATATGGCAATTCCTCTAATTTACTTATAAAATTCACGGAAAATTAAACTAAATTAAAACCATTTCTCTATCCATCTATAAAAACATGTATACATTCACCCACCCATCTGTAGTTCTATAGAAAATATCCAAAATTATCTGCTTCTAATATTAATAATAGTGATTTGTGGGTAATGGGGTTTAAAGTGATTTTAAAACTTTTTGTTTTCTGCATTGCTTTATCTCTTATAATTAGGATGTATCATCTTTACAAAAAATAGAGTAATTTTTCTTTAAAATAAAGAAATAAAAATAGAAGTTTATCTGAAAAAATTTTAACAGTAATTAATTCTGAGTTTGGAAATCTTTTATTTTCATTTCTCATTTTACTTAAGATTTCATTTCTATTTCTAAAAAATGTTAGCAAAAGATTTTTTAAAAAGAAAACATCTTTAGAAGTTCATTTAATTTAAAAATGTTAACAAATAAGCATATTAGTTCTACTCTTTTCTTCAGAATGAAGTTTCAAATGAATTTTTGTCCTAAGTTTCTAAATTCTAATAATAGAATATTTGATAAAAAAATTCATAGAATATTTAATAAGAATAATTACAAGGTAGAAAGATGCATTGGGTACTGAAGTGGGAAGGACAATGACCATTTCATAAATCCTTCCATGTGCTTGGCACTGGACTAAGTCCTTTATTCATTTTCTCATTTAGTCTTCTTAATAAACCTATGAAATGGGCAGTAGTATTATTTCTGCTTTTAAAAATAAGAATTATGAAATTCTGTGACGTTAAATCACTTGCCAGGTTCCTGTGAGCTAGGATTCTGACGTTATATGACTTCAGAGCTCCTTAAATTCATTCTCTCATTTATCCTCATAATAATTCTGTACTGAGTGTTTCCCCCCACAGATCAAAAAACACTGAAGTTTTAAAAGGTGAAATAGGGAGTAAGAGGGACAGGAAAAGGGAGTAACTGCAAAATGAAATTGACTAAGTTATGTTATGGATATATATGAATACAGTACCGTGAATTTCACCTTTATATATATATCTATAAAGCACCAATTTTAAAAATAAATAAATAAATAGAAGGAAGACCAGTAGAGGAGACTAAGGGGAATGGGTGAGTGGGGAGGGAAAGAGGAAACACTGGAGACTGAAATGCAATAAATTATATTCCATGTGTGTATGATTATGTCAAAGTGAACCACACTATTAGATATAACTATAATGCACTAATTAAAACATGATTAAAAAAATAAATGTGAAATAAATTTCCACAATCACATAATAGGGCTGGGATCCAGTCCAGGCCTACATGATTCTACTACTCAAGGGCTTTCCCGTGTGACACTTTTTGTGTATATGTGTGTACAATCACATATGATGTCACATAAATTTTTAAATTTTTACTAATTAATTTGATTTTATTTTTGTCTACTCTCTTTCTTAATTTACCTTTTCTTGGAAAATATACTATATAGAAAATGTCTTGATTCCTAAGACCTTACCAACCCAATGTTAAGATCTAGTAAACATGTCTGAGGTGATTTTCACTCAAGATCAGAACTGAACTCTGTGGCTACAGAGCTAGATGTGTTCCAGAAGCACAAGCAATTGGAGAGGGACAGAGAGAATGGGGTTCTCAAAATACAACTAAACATTAGTTTACTCCTTAATCCTCAGCCTAGAGAAAATTTTTCCTGAGGAAAACAAAACAAAATGAATCTAATTCCAGTTTTTGTCTTTTCAGAAACTATTTTTTTTATTCTTTTGCTTGCTTATCTTCCTTCCTTCCTTCAGTATGCATGTGCACAATTGTGCGCGCGCGCGCACACACACACACACACACACACACACTTTTAAGCTTTAGAATGAAAGGCTTCAAATTATTGTGAGATGAATAGATCTGGAGATGTTTTACAGTAAAATTCTATGAAGCAATAGTGAAGTGCTAGTGCTTGTGAACTAGAAAATAGAGAGTAACCTTGATAAGGCAATTGCTTTGGATTGGGTTCTATAGAAATAAGTGTTTGATAGATCTACAGAATTTTATACTACACATAATCATGTTGCTTCAGGGATGAGCAAATAAATGAATATAGGTTTTATTGTTGTGGAAGAGACCAATGTATCAGTTAATAATTTGTGCTCTGATTGTATCCTACTATGTTATGAACTGTGGAAAGAAACTCCCACCATGGTTTGAATTTGGTCGTCAGTTTCTTGGAGGGACTCATAGAATCTTAGAATAATAAAATCATAGATTAAAAAAATAACATCAGAGATGTATAATATTTGGTTTTTTGTTTAAATTTTATTAGAAAAATAATAAAATTTAGATTATCCAGTAATGGATCCAGCATATAAGTAATCCCAAACTGTAGATGAGCCAAAAATCAATTTACATTGGGTTTAGGGATGTGTTAATTTTGTGTGATAATACAAGCAGAGTTTCTTTGCTAATTATATTATATTTAGATTAAGGCAAAAATTGATTTCCTAGAATAGTAAATGTTGACTAACTGATTCAAGGAGGCAAATGGCATGGGCTTATGGCTTTGTAAATATGTCCTTTGATGAGTAACAATTAATCCTTTTACTTGTACACTTCATTACTTTTCTACCTAGAAGTAAGTTTGGCTAACAGAAATATTGCATGAAGTAGCCATTTGGGAACATTTTATAGTTGATTTAAAGTATGATTACTAAATTCTGGGTTTTTTTTTTTCCCTAAAACACTCAACAGAAAAACTGGAAGTGTTTATGCTGAAGAGAACAAGTATCTAGTCCAAAAATATTTTTTAAACTCTACAAGCATATTTACATGTTTTGGCAGTTACTGTATGTTCCTGGCATTTTCATGTACAATAAAGAACACTTTACTACCTAGCATTTTATTTAAACTAGAAATTATTAATATTTAACAACAGAAACTAAAACAAAACCGAACAAAACCTAAATTTGTGAATTAGGTACTGGTTCTTTCTTTTAAGAACCATTAGCACAAAGCAGAGAAACTCCATTTGGGGTCAGAGATCTAAGCTTGCTTGCTGGTTCTGTTTCTCAACTGTGTAAACATTGGCAAGTTACTTAACCGCTCTGAGCTTTCATTCAAATGTATTTAGTGCTTACTTCAAGTGTTTGTTAGCCTGGTATATATGAGGTAAATATAGGTAAATACATTTTATATGATGTAAAGCACTATACAAGTGACTCTTATTATCTGAGATTTTATACAAACATTGGCATTCTTGAACCTTACCATAGGTTGGAAGGCTCAAGTTAATTTTAGAGTTCCTGGACTCCAAGTCTTGTAACAGTTATCTGCTATGTTCCTGAAAGTGGAATGGGATATGGATGAGGGAAAGAGTGGAAGAAGGAGGAAAGGGGGAAGAAAAGATCCTTCCATTCATCTTTCCCAAACTGCAAAAGGGCCTTACAAACCAGAGTATACAAATAAAAGTGAAACAATAGGAATTAACTCCTATGTAAATTAGATTTGGAAGACTTTGGTTTCATTATGAATTGATCATTAAGTCACTGAAGGGTATCTCCATAATTCCTGTGATAAAATACTGCAATGTTAAGTTACTGAATGGTACCTTAACTCAGAACAGAGCAGGAAGAAGAAACTGATGAGAAAAGAAAATGCTTATGTTGACACACAAAAATGCTTAGTAATCATCAAAGAATGAAAGGAAATAAAGTATATGTGAACATTTAATGGGGTTTTCAGCAAGTTAAATTTCACAGAAATGTGCTTAAGCATGTAGCATTGCTTAAGGTCTAGATTCATCAAGTCAGGGGATCAGAAAGAGCCCTTGTTTTGTACACTGTGGCAGGGAAGGGAGAGAAATACACAGTCATTTTCAGTGGAACATTGGATGGCTTCATCTGCTGCAGTCTGGCTGGGCACAAAATCACGAGCCACTCAAGCAGGAACAAACTTTATTTCCCAAACTCCCACGAACCGCGTTCTCCCTGCGAGAGCTCCAAAGTAGCAGGCTGAGGCTGACAGCTGGGGTCTAATATCCAATTGAATGCAGATCTTAACATAATCATTATCATCTCAATGGCTTGCTGGCATCACCTTTCTTTTTTTTTTAAATATATATTTTTTTAATATTTTTTAGTTTTCGGCGGACACAACATCTTTGTTTGTATGTGGTGCTGAGGATCCAACCCGGGCCGCACGCATGCCAGGCGAGCGCGCTACTGCTTGAGCCACATCCCCAGCCCCTGGCATCATCTTTCAACCAAAGATGCCATGCGTCATTCCTACTCGGCTATGGCTCTTAGCATTCATCAAAGCAGTAATATACTTTCTTTTCAATCTTTCAGTTGGGCAAGGTGAGAAAATAATGTTTTGTAGAAAGAGAACATCCAGTGAAGATATACATCCAGTGTTTCACAGACTATTGCTATAAACACACTATTGCTTCATAGGATGATATTAAGAAGAGACAAAGAAAAAATTATAACTGATATTACATTTTTTGTTATTTTGTCAAAAGCATAAGCAGTACTTATCTTAAATAAATATTAATATTCTCCCTAAATACTAATGAAATAAAAGTAGAGAAATTGAGGAACTCTGAATTTCAGTATTTCATTGGCTGATGCTTTCTATTCTAGAACATAGATATGGATACAGCATTATTCCCTCACATGATCACATTTTACAAACTATCAATGTCAACTTGCTGTCCTTTAGGCCTCTAGATATATGTTTAGGATATATATATGTTTAGGAAGGAGAAGGAGAAGGAGACAGGAGAGAAAAAGGGAAAAGGAGACAGAAAGGGAGAGGGGAACAGAGAAGAAAAGAGATTTACAAGTAAGAATTGGTTTTCTAAACCTTTAAGTAGCATGTGAAGGACTGAGATTAGGTGGTTGAATAAGGTTAGGCCTTTAATCACATTAGCTAGAAATCACCCTTAGTAGAAGAGTAACATACCCAAACACTTTAAGCCCTCTTATGCAGTACACTGTGCAAACTGATTGCAATACTCTTTGTGACTACTGTGGTTGCCTTTCTCTAAGGAAGAAAATCTATTGCAGATGAATAGCTTAACAGCTAAAAGAGCATTTGAGAGAAAGATCCAGCATAAATAAATTCCAAAAATAGAGTTTTCCCAAACTTCAGATGGGTTGAGGAAAGAAATATGTAACAGGATAGACTGTCTTGATCAGATTGTCTTATAGAATATTTTTGAGTAGACTGATGTCAGTGTGAATGCCTCTCATAGTTCTCTGCTACTGAAAAGTCTATTCTTTTCAAAACAAAGATATTCTACTTAGACTTCAGAGGAATATCTTTATGTATCTTTCCATTGAAACTAAGGTCTGAATTGTTAAATATTTTTCTTTTTACAAGTCTATCTAGTATATTGTGCCATCATATTATGGCCCATTTTATTTCTTGAAAAAATATAATAAAGACTGATAATCTCTCAAACCATTCTGGCTATCACATCCCAAATCTGGAAATGAGAACAATGAAGAGAAGAGAGCTTAGTGTTATATTTTCCTTTCAATTGTGATCCAGTGAAGCTCCCTTGGTTACCTATAGGACTGGTGTAGGAAAATCTGTTCACAAGGATAGCTGAGGAATTGGAATTCACTCCATTCAGATGTCGTCCTTAACATATATTAAAGAAATTATATCTCCTCAAATGCAAAGGTTTAAGTGGAGCTCTTCCTCTTCTCCATTATCTGGTTGTCCTTCTCTTTCTCAATTATACTGTTTTTCTGTCAATCATGCAAAGGTCTAAACTTGTGTCACTCCCATCTCTCTCAATCTCCAAGTTGAATCGGTATGGAATACTTCTTTTACTTTTGAAATACCATCTATATCTGTATCTATATATATCATATATATATATATATCTTCTCCCTCCCCCTCCCCCATTACTTCCCTGCCCTCTCCCCCCCACCCCCACGCAAATATACTTTACTAATTCAGACCTTGAGCCTCTATTGTTTGGCTTCTTAAAGTTTCTAGTTGATTTTCATATCCCCTTTCTGTGTTCCAACCATCCTATAACCTACTTACAGTAGTATCTGCTCTTTAGGAATGCACTATAAGATGCTGAGATTTTTATGCAGGAGATTGATGGAGAAGAACTCATAGAAGAAAATCTGAGGAAATAGGATTTGGAAGGTAGAAATGTAGGATTGGGAAGGTAGAAATGTAGAATTGAGGTGCAGTTTCAACAGAGGCCTCAGTCTCTTGGGGAACTCCAAAAGGCTGATCCACAGTTAAGACAAGAGAGCTGAGCCCTTGTAACCCTGTTTGGAGTAGATGTTAAATGTGAGCTGCCTTGGGTGAGGCAGCTTTCTTCTTCTGAGGGTAAGGTCTGGAGATAACTAGATGTGAATCATTAGTAGCAAGTACTCCTGGCTATTGGAAGCATGCATGTCTTAATTATGAAGAAGATTATGGATGGTATATCAGAGAATCCTCTAGAATCCACTTTTCAGAATGCTCAGGTCTCTTGCTTCATACAGGATGTTCACACCACCTGGGAAACTCTCCAGGATTCTAGTTTGTCTCTTTTTCTGAAAGATAGTAGGATGCAATACAGTCCTTGTCTCTATGGCTGGTGTGAAGTTCACACCTCATATCCCTCTACTACCAATTCTAGATTCCCTGACCCTCATTCTAGCCCTACTACATGTCTAAATGGCCCAACTGGTAGGCTGAAAGTCCCTCATATCTAAGAGGTCTATGTCTTGGTCACCATGCTCTTCTCATATTACACCTGTAGTACTTGTACATTTACAATAAAAATGGGGTGGAGGAGTACCAGGGGATATCCCAGATGATCACCAAAGATCCTTATAAGAGTTTCTATTGGCCTAGAAAATGGCATTTCATGTTTTTAGGGTATTGCCTCTGTAAACCCACATATGGTGGTACTGGCTGAGAGTTTGTGGCAAGAAAAGGTAAACCCTATCTGGAATATGTGGCAATTCTTCTCAAGATGAATTTCTGCCCTTTCCAGTGTCAAGAGACTCCTTTGTAATAAACTCGCTAAGTATCTGGCTGAAATCTAAGAAACAGTGATACATCAGGGACTCGGCATTGGTGTCTATTGCTGGCAGGTGGGACTCTCATCTACAGCTGTACTGAGTCAGCAACTGGACCCATTAGTAGCCTCTTTGGCCTCTATTCATTATAAAACAACTGTGCTGGCATTTGTTTATCTGGTGGCAGAGGTTTGTTGACATTAAAAGGGAGAAATCTGTCTACTTGGTTATTAAATGCCTCTTCTGTGGATGGTACTTTCTGGTGGCCATTAACGTATAATACAAAGATCTTCCCATTTTGTGCTCTCTCCCATATACCTACCCATATGATTATTTTCCAGAATTGTGATTAATAGTCTAATCTATCTTCCATGGGCACCTGATCAAACAGTTAGGTCAATCATCACTACCTACCAATTTATGTTCTCACCTAGTTTTACTTCTCTTTCCATACAAATTAGATGGCCAAGGTGTTACCCAAAGATTATTCATCACCAGTTTATGTTTTCTGGCCTTGCTTGTGCTCAATTCAAAATGTACTACTTCCCTCTTAAAATGGGTTGATGCTGGGAGAACCTAATTTTATGACTTCATGGATCTGACAGAGGATGATTAAAGTTAGGTCACTGAAGAATAGTGAACTAATTAGAGTAGGTGGAGGGTAGGCAGAGAAGTGGATGAGAGGTAGGTAGGGACAGGAGTATAGACAGTTTGAGGAGTTTTCGTAAGAAGTGGACCCAAGAAGTGGAGGGGTTGCTAGAGAGATGTGGAATCAAGGAAGTTAAGTTTCCTTATTAAGATGGGAGACATTAATGAAGGTACATTTGTATACCTGAGAATTATTCATTTATAAAAGAAGAAATCTGTGTAGGAAAGAAAAAAGTACAAATGCAAGGAGGTTGGTAGAGGGATTATTAAGCACTAAGGTGTTTCTTTTTTATTGTATTTATGTTTTCTTAGAAAGTATGAAGCAATGTCTGTAGCTGTAGGGAGGAAAAGGAGGAGTAAAGATATTTGAGGTGGAAGAGAAAGTGTGAAATAGGTGCCAGAAACCATAAAAACTGAATTTCTTAAAACATTACAATAGGATTATTTTCTGAATAAGTATCCCATTTGAGTCTTCAGACACTCGCTCAATAAATTGTATTAGGTATCAGGATTGTCTTCAGCCCACTCTTGTCCAGATAAATGTTATGTATTAATACTGGAGGCAATATGTGGTTCTAGAATCCTTTCTGTTCTTCCCCATGTTACGGGCCATGTTTCAGGAAAAGCACAGAGGGCAAGACTGCACCATAACTGATAATAAAAAGCATTCTTCTAAGCCTACAAAACTAGATTCTGTGGGCAAGAGTTTTGTCATACAGATTATTTAAGAATCCTAGAAGTGTTTAAGTGCTTAACAATAATCAATTTTCTCAGGTTTTCTCTAAGCCACACTCTACTTTCACCACCTCCCCAAATATTGATTATGTTTTGACAGCAGTTTCCATTCATAACTGGCTGTTTATGATTAGCTAGTTTCAAGGTATGGACCATCACTGAAATGTCATGAACACTTACTTTTGACATCTTTAAGTTAATAAGAGGATGATTACTGAGCCTTTTTTTTTTTTTTTTAATAATGCATCCTGCTGATTAGGAGTGATGGGAAAGGAAACACTGGAAAAGCACATGATGGCTTAATGAAGTTTTAGACAAAGAAGTCAGTCTGTTTACAGCAGCAATTCTTCCAAAAAAATGGCTCATTTGGCTTTGGTCAATCATATCTAGATTTTATTTTTAGAAAATAAAATTAACCTAACAGCTGTGGTCTACTGGTCAGCTGGGGCATCCATTTTATCAGTAGTCCTGTTGTATCAGGACCCCATATGCTTCCATTCCTAGTATATCCTCCTAAATCACAATCTCTTAGTGTTGAGGGGCTTAAGATTTAATGTCTTGAGACAGTTTTCAAAAAATCTCACTGGTTTTAAATCTAGGATTAACTTTTCTAACACTTGGTGGATTAGTTGTGAGACTTTTATGTCTTCTAAACTTGAAAATATGCCTTTAATATGACTAAATGCAATTTCTAGAGGACACAGCTTCTGTATCACACTCAAAAGACTAGAGCTGAAATAAACATTAACATTTATGATTTTCTGGATTTTGAGTTTTCACTGACCAGTAAATTTTTTAAAATGTGGGAATGCTGGGAAGTGATGAACAGAAAAAAAATTGCCAATTTCTAATTTTGCCAATTAAGAACATTAAACCAAATGAAATAAACAATATCCATCCCCTAAATACTGATATACTATTATCCTCTTCATTGTTTAAAGAAGTATAATTCATCATAAACGGACACTTGGGAAGTGTACATCTCATCCAACATTGCTTATCTAATGTTCTCCACGATTCTATCCAATGTCTGACATTTGTGTAAAGAAATTTAGAGAGGACACACCATTTCTGTAGATGTTTCTGAAGATTATATTAGGTCTTTTAGAATTCACATCACATTATTTTTCATGACTATATAACAAGCATTGCTAAATTGAGAGATTTAAAGATGCAATACAGTTCCTGCCTTCGGAGTTCACAATTTAGTAAGATACATATATAAGCAATTAAAATTCATGTGGTAAGAGCAAGTGTAGAATTCGACATACTCAGGATGCACCAGGGATTGGGCAGGGGCATCTGGGTCAATTAAGCTTTCTGGAAGTAGCTCTTTAGCTAGGGTAAGAGTAAGGAGGTGGGCTGAAACATGTGGCTCTATGATATGTGTAAATTATGATCAATACTACTCATGGAGCTTACTAAGGGTCTTTATATGCATTATCTCATCTGACCCTTATATCAATCCAAAGAAGTAGATATTACTGCCTAAAATTTACTGAAGCTCAGGGACCTTCAGCATCAACCCTCAAAGCCACTCAGCTAGGAAGGGGGAAGAAAAATCTGTGTTGGAAACCAAGCCAATTAAACTTGTCCCAAAACCCATGCTTATAATAGCTACAAAATATTGTTTAAGCACAGTGTGTTAAGGTTTTATGCAATTCATGAAAACCCCTATAAATGCTAAGCTAAATATTCCTTTTCTGTACTTGGTAGTTGTTCCTCAGTTTGGAAAGCAGGAGTCTGCATTAATTGCCATCAAATGCTTTTTGTTAGTAGAGGTCAAGGTAACTGGTATTGTAGAAGACTTCTCATTCAGTGAAAATGAAATTTCAAAATGGAATATTTGTCTTGTGTTCAATATTTGGTATAATTTTAAAATTTTTTCATAAGCAATAAATCCCCATCCCCTTTTCCCAAGCCCCTAAAATCCACTTGGTATAGCTGTAAAATAATTATTTTTGAAAACAAGCAAACAGGCTAGTATGAAGGTAACATAAATAATAACAAAAAGTCCATTTTATTCTGGTAAATGGATGGAACTGGAGACTCATGCTAAGTGAAATAAGTCAATCACCCCAAACCAAAAGCTGAAAGTTCTCTCTGATATGCGGATGCTAACACACAATAAGGGAGTGGGGGATAAAAGTTAATTGAATTAGACAAAAGAGAATGAAAGGAAAGGAGGGAGGTTGGGAATAGGAAAGATACTAGAATGAATCGGATATAACTTTCCTATGTTCATATGTGAGTACACCACCAGTGTAACACCACATCATGTACAACCATGAGAATGGGAAGTTATACTCCCTATGTATAATATGGCAAAATACATTCTACTGTCATGTATCACTATAAAGAATAAATTAAAAAGTCCATTTTAAATTTTGCCTTATAGATATCTAGCTGTTTTGTTATATTTGGGTTTTGGGAATGAATCCTAACTTTTTTCATATTATGTATTTGCTTTCTTTTCCAGATTCAAGTCAAGTACACATTGTTGTTGACGTGTGTGTGTGTGAGTGCGTGTGTGTGCATGTGTGTGTATGTGTTGGTCATCTATACATGTGAAGAAATGTAAACAGATGTGAAGAAATGCCCAAGTAGGTTGCCCCTTACTGTGTCAAGATCCTTTGCCAAGAGAATTACATAAGCTTGAGGTCAATGGAAAAGCAATGCTCAGTTTCATTTGGGGGAGACTGAAGGACTGCTGACTTTGCAGCAGGCATTATAGCTCTTAATCATGGAGGATCAATTAGCTTCCTTGGAGGCAGGGTGACCATTTTATCTTCTTTTGGTCCCTAAAGTCACCTTACACAGTGGGAGACCTACACAAGATGTTGAAAGAAAATGTATTAAATAAAAATGAATTAAACACAGACTACGAACCATAACTGTTTTGCTACTTTGGAAAAATATAGTGACTTCCTCAGGTTTATTTCTTTGCTATTATATTGCTAAAACTTCTAAACACTGTACTGGTTCTTAAAAACAGCAAGAGGAGAACAAGTGAAACTACATTTCACTCTGGAGCAAATCTTTGCTGAAGAAGAGTATCAAGGAGAAAGTGAATGAGATAGAGTTTAAATAACTATGTCAAGAAGGTGAAGAAATATAGGGAATCAGAAGAATTATAAAAGTTTCTGGAGAGCTCTCTTTCACTGTTCTTTTTCATATCATGACAAATATGTTGAAGAGGCAAGGCTGAACTCCGGAGCCAGCACCTACAGACCTTTCTAGGTAAGATGCTGATCTTGCTCCTTTTAAATATGATTATTTATCCCTGTATATGCTGTTTTTAGGTCTTTTGGGTATAGTCCAAGAAGAGGAATAGCTGGGTCAAATGGTGGTTCCATTCCCAGCTTTCCAAGGAATCTCCATACTGCTTTCCAAATAGGCTGCACCAATTTGCAGTCCCAGCAGCAGTGTATGAGTGTACCTTTTTCCTCGCATCCTCGCCAGCACTTGTTGTTTGTCTTCATAATGGCTTCCATTCTTACTGAAGTGAGATGGTATCTTACAGTAGTTTTAATTTGCATTTCTCTGATTGCTAGAGATGATGAGAATTTTTCATATATTTGTTGATTGATTGTACATTCTCTTCTGAGAAGTGTCTGTTCAGGTCCTTGGTCCATTTATTGATTGGATTATTTGTTTTTTTGGTGCTTATCTTGTGGAGCTCTTTATATACCCTAGAGATTAGAGCTCTATCTGATGTGTGAGGGGTAAAAATTTGTTCCCAGGATGTAGGCTCCCTATTCACCTCACATATTATTTCTTTTGCTGATAAAAAACTTTTTAGTTTGAATCCATCCCATTTGTTGATTCTTGGTTTTAATTCTTGTGCTATACGTGTCTTATTAAGGAAGTTGGGGTCTAGCCCCATGTGATGGAGGTTATAGCCTACTTTTTCTTCTGTTAGACACGGAGTCTCTGGTTTAATCCCTAGATCCTTGATCCATTTTGAGTTAACTTTTGTGCATGGTGAGAGATAGGGATTCAGTTTCATTTTGTTGCATATGGGTTTCCAGTTTTCCCAGAACCATTTGTTGAAGATGCTATCATTTCCCCAGTGCATGCTTTTGGCACCTTTGTCTAATATAAGGTAGTTGTAATTTTGTGGGTTAGTCTCTGTGTCCTCTATTCTGTACCATTGTTCTACCAGCCCATTTTGGTGCCAGTACCATGCTGTTTTTGTTACTATTGCTCTGTAGTATAGTTTAAGGTCTGGTATAGCAATACCACCTGTTTCACTCCTCCTGCTTAGAATTGCTTTAGCTATTCTGGGTCTGTTATTTTTCCATATGAATTTCATGATTGCTTTTTCTGTTTCTATGAGGAATGCCACAGCTACATCAATGTTTATAGCAGCACAATTCACAATAGCTAAACTGTGGAGCCAACCTAGATGTCATTCAGTGGATTAATGGCTAAAAAAATGTGGCATTTATACACAATGAAATATTACCCAGCAATAAAAAAGAATAAGATCTTGGCATTTGCAGGGAAATGGATGGCATTAGAGAAGATTATGCTAAGTGAAGTTAGCCAATCCTCAAAAAACAAATGCTGAATGTCTTCTCTGATATATGGAGGGGTGACTCAAAATGGGGTTGGGAGGGAGAGCAAGGGAGGAAGATTACCTCTAGATAGGGAATAGGGGTGGGAGGGAAAGGGAGGAAGAAGGGAATTAGCATGGATGATGGAAGGAGACCCTCATCATTATACAAAATACACGTATGAAGATGTGAATTTGGTGTCAACATACCTTATATACAATCAGAGATATGATAAATTGTGGTATAAAGTAGTATTAAGAATTGTAATGCAAAATAATAATAATAATAAGAGAGCTCATGTATAATGGCATAATTTGGCATGAACACACTTTATATACAGGGTTATGAAAAATGGTGTTGTGAGTGGATAATTATGATTATAATGCATTCCACTATTGTCATGTATGTAAGAAATAAAAAAAAATGATAATTTAACTAGTTAGTCTATATGATTATTTAACTAGTTATATCTTTTAAAAATGTTGTAGGTTTATAGTTTATTATGATGAAATAAAATTCCTATTATAGACTATTCCATAAGTGATTTGGCTTTTGTTTTGTATTTATATATGTTTTATAAATATATATATGAAGCAGAATGCATAATAATTCTTATTACACTTATAGAGCACAATTTTTCATATACCTCTGGTTTTATTCAAACTATATTCACACCAATTTGTGTCTTCATACATGTACTTTGGATAATAATGTCCATCACATTCCACCATCATTTATAACCCCACGCCCCCTCCCTTCCCCTCCAACCCCTCTGTCCTATCTAGAGTTCGTCTAATCTTCCCATGCTCTCCCTCCTAACCCCTCTACAAATCAGCCTCCTTATATCAGAGAAAACATTTGGCATTTGGTATTTTGGGATTGGCTAACTTCTTTTAGCATTATCTTCTCTACAACTCCACCATTTACCTGCAAATGCCATGGTTTTATTCTCTTATTGCGGAGTAATATTCCATTATTTATATATGCCACATTTTAAATCCATTCAGCTACACTTTATTTCTTTAAAAATTTTTATAGTATCCCAACAATTCAAGAGCATATGCAATTAATTCTTATTATTCCTTGTAATATTCTATAATGTCCCTATGAATACTGAATTAGTTAATTCTGAATCACTAGGTCCTAGAGGAAACACAAGTTCTTGCAAACCTCTAATCACAATAATTTCATTGTCTAATCAATACATAACTTTGTTTTATGTGTATTTATGTTTAAAGACACCTTATTTAACATATTATTAATACATTAAAATTGATCTCATATATAGTGCAAATAGCACTACAGCACACCTGGAGGAAGTTTATTCAATATACATATTTTCTCCATAAGGCACATCACAGACTACTTGCATTTAGGATGTTAGTCAGTGCTACACTTTGGGTCAGTTTCAGAATTTTAGATAGCAGAATCCTCAACAAAATGCAAAAGAAAAAAGAAAAATGGCACTGAATTGATTGTGAAAGGACATTTGTTTAGAGTATAAGAGATGAAACAAGAAAACAGTGTGTTCCCATTTCTTATCTCAGCTGGGAACATGTGCATTGGGTTACCCAAATTTTTCACCACTCTATTTAGACTTACATTCAAATGCCTGAATGCCCAGTACTGATTTACAGGGCCACAAAGATATTTGTATAAGTTGGTAAATTCACAAATATGATATCTGCAAATGATGATTAAGCATGTTTTCTTTTATTATCTCACTGCTTTTACTCTCCTTAGATCAATGAACTATTCTAGTCTTCTAAAACCTCTTGTCAACATCTCCTGAAATGACTGGTATGTATACTGTGATTCTGTTTGCCATATTTATAAGTTTCCTGTTTTGAATCTACTGAGGAACTTGAAGTCATTAGGAGCAAACAGATTAATTCTTACATTCTCTGTATCTAGCTCACCAATTTTATTCTATTCTTTTCAACATGGAGATATTTTTTCCTTGAAAAGATAGAAATAAAACATAATTTGAGCCCTGTTTTCTCTTTGTTATCCATTAGTATTACACCATCATTCCTAAGTTAATGCCTAAGGTCATTAGTATTAATAACTCATTATTTAATAAATTCCAAAGAATGATTACGTACTTGGCTTGGAATTATTATTGCAATTTAGCAAAGGAATAACCTGGATAAAACTTGAACCTAAACCAAATAGGCCAGATGGTTCCATTCATTTATTCAACAACTATTTATTGATCATCTGTTATATGTCAGGAAGTATGCTAGGTTCCATAGACAAAGAAATATATAACTATATATTTCTGGATTTGAAGGCACTCACACATTTAGGTGGTGGGGAGAGAGTGGAATTTTGAGTTGGAGAGGTGGAATAATCTTCAGTCAGTTTAGTACTAGAAAGAATATGGTCAAAAGAAGATTGTTAGGAGTCAAAATTTAAACTTGATTTATTTTCATTCTTTGGTAGAGTTATTGGCTTAGTAAATCAAGGAATACTATACAGGGGATATATTTTGATTTTAGCAAAATGCTATAATCTCTTATTACCTAATGTGACAGAACACCTCAGTAAAATATTCAGGTCAGCACAACTGACCAAAACAGAATGAATACAGTGAGGTAAAATTTATAGTTGGTTGGATAACAAAAGTGTGATTAATTCCTAAGTACTTAGTAGAAGACATGTGTTTCATGATGCCATGGGGCTTTGTCCTTGACACTGTCCTTTTCATTAAGCTTGGTAAAGATGTGGAAGACACACTCATCAAATATATAGATAATACAAACCTGAGAGGGTGAGAGAGGGTCAGGGACAATACTCAAGATTAAAAGCAATGCTAACAAGTTGGAACCCTAGGCTTAAAATATCCCTTATCTGAAATGCTTGAGACCAGAAGTGTTTCAGATTTTGGATGTTTTTCATATTATGGAATATTTACATATAAATAATCTTAGATATGTGCCTCAAGTCTAAACACAAAATTCATTTATGTTTTCTACATATATTTTATAACTAACCCAAAGGTAATTTTATATAATATTTTTAATGTGCTCATGTTCTGATTGCAACTTGTCACATGAGACCAAGTGTACTTGGTACTCAAAAAGTTAGGGATGCTTAATCAAGAAAATATTTTTAAAAATCGATTGCATAATATGAGATGGAGAAGATTTGAATAACCAATGGTTTACATAACAAAATCCAGATGCTTTAGTTGACCACGAGTTCAATTTTAGATAAAGATTGATGTGACTCATCAATGTTTTTCATTGATACTCCAAGACTTACTTTTAGCCAGGGCACTCTGCACTTCCTGAAGTGATGCTTGCCACAAACCATGCTCATAGAAGATAATGAAGTACCACATGATTGCAAGATAAAGAATGTCTAACCCCAAGAAACACCCAATGGAACTGGTAAAAAAGTTAATCTATTGTTATGCTGCACTAATAAAGTGCAATATGCATAAAAGTGTGCTTTGCATGCTTACTTAGCAAATACCAAAACTATATTAAAATAATTTGTTTAGCTTATCTTCCACTAGACTATCAATTCTTCAGTGTGGAAACTCAACTTGTTTATTTATATATTCCCAGAATTTAGTTCAATTCTTAGATTATATTTAATGTTCAAGAAATAACTGTTGAATATCTTAACAATTATGTGTAGAGGCTGCTTTAAGCACTTTAATATAATTAGCTCATTTAATCCTCTCAATATACATAATGAGGAAAGAATTATTATTATTTCCGTTTGATAGATGAGACAACTGAGCCCTCACAATGTGGCCCTTGAAGGGGACATAGAAAGGCAAAATACACAAAAGCTTTCAAAATCTCTACATAGAAAATAGTTTCAGATTTCTCTCTTCAATAAGTGGCAGAGCTGAGAATTCAATCTTTGAAGTCTAGTATTTAAGTTTATGTTCTTATCTACTTTGCTTTGCTGCAGTATTTACATAAAAATATGCCTTGGGCCCCTGGGTTCAGATGCTTGCAGTAATAATTCATAGCTATATGATTTTGGATAAGACATTTATTTCTCTGTGCCTCAGCCTCATTATCCATAAAATGGGGAAATATCTAAGAGGGCTGTAAGTGAATTAACTAAAGACACATGACTAAGAAAGAGTTGAAAATGGTGCCTAGTATATAGAAAGTATTATAGAAGTATTTTCTATTATTATAAACCATGTTTATGAAAAATTGAATTTCTCCTCTTGTACTACATAGTCTGTAATACCAGCTACTATTAAAGTGTTAACTTCCCTTTGGAACTGGAAGTTCCCTTTGGAATACTCCAAGACTTACTTTTAGCCAGGGCACTCTGCATTTCCTGGAGTGATGCTTACCGCAAACCAATGCTCATAGAAGATAATGAAATACCACATGATTGCAAAATAAAGAATGACTAACTCCAAGAAACACCCAATGGAACTGGGTTTAGATTTTCCCTATGTTTGGGAACATAATTGGTATGTGGCAGGCAAATATTCAACTAATGAGTGATTCAGGCTATGGAGAGAAGACCCTGGGATGGGAGGATGGCCTTACAGAAAACCCTGACTCAGCTGCAATATTCTTGACAGCTAGATAGGGGAGCTGGCTCCAGGACCCAAATTCAAGTTTACATACTTTATATACAGAGTTACGAAAACTTGTGCTGTAAATGGGTAATAATGAGTGTAATGAATTCCACTATTGTCATGTATGTAAAAAATAAATAAGTAAAATCCACCCACCAAAAAAAAAAAAAAATAAAAGTTAGGGAAGCAAATGAAGCCACACTACATTTTTATAGCAACATAACTTTGGAAGTCTTTCAAAGTTTTCAAAAACTGTTTAGGTTATCTCATTGATTTGCCTATATAAGAGAAAGGGCAAATATCTTTATTAAATATCCATAATCTAAACACAAGTATCAAAGGGAAAGAACCAATTCACATAATACCCTCAAAAGTCATTTCTAGTCTTTCTTACCCGAGAGGTACAGATTTTCTTAGAGATAAGGAAATATGATTGCGGGGGATGGGGGGGTCCAAAAGTAGAGAAATAGGTCAGGAAAGACAGAATTATTGAAAGGCTCATTTTAGTTAAGTAAAATAGTAGTAGCACCCAGAATATGGCTCAAATATTGGATTTGAGTACACAGCTTCAACCTATGTAGTAAGTCATGGTGGATGTACTCCTCCAACCCTATGGTTTGCTGCTTCCACCCAGCCCAAATCGAATCCACTAGATCCCTCATACTTGTGCTACCCAACCCTGTCTACTGCCCAATTCAGATACTCTTAGCAGAAAGTGGTAGTTGAGGGGAAAGTAGGACGCAAATTCAATTATATTCAAATCAATTTAATTGAACTAAGTTCAGTTGAACATACATTATATAAATCATATATAATTTATTTATATATAAATTATATAACTGCATGAATACATATAAATGAATAAGGTTCAGGACTGGATTTACAAACAATATAAGGTATTATTCCTGCTTTCAAAAAACTAACAATTTAATGAGATAGATTTATATAACATTAATAATAAGAGCCACATTGTAGGGTGTCCTATAAGAGCATATAGATATAAATAAAATGGTCAATGAGAGCACAGAAGAAAGAGCAATTATTTCTGATGGGGAAAGCCAACTGCCTTGACATACAATAAATGTTTCATTTAATCCTGCAAAGCCATCAAGGTAGAAACTGACTACCTTGGCTTGAGAAATGGGTTTACTGAGCCTGAGACATGTTGCTCAAAGTTATGCAGGAAGTAAGTGGGTAAGCTTGAACTTGAACTCAGGCCTTTCAAAGTCCAAGCTGGGGTCTGTCCACCACAGCTCACTGACAATCCCAATTCTTGATGGCAGATCTGTAAATTTCCACTTAAGGCTCTTAAAAGCTTATATATTCCATGGAAAGGCAAATGTCTGTGTTTAGATGGGCCGGAGCCTATTTTGATGCTACTTAAGGCAGGAAGTGTAACATATTAGTGACCTCATGCAGCTGGATTACAGTAAAGTTCAACTAGGGAAATATGCGTCTATACTTGGAGTATACTTAATAAGAAAGAGGTATAAAATCCCAGAAATCAGTCCCAGATCTGGGCTTTGGTCCCTGATCTCACATAAGCTTCTGTGTCTGCAATCCCCAGTGCACGTCTATACCATAGCCAACACTGCCACTTTTTTCTCAAGTAGAACAGTGAATGCTTCTGAACCCTGAGTCTGCTCTGGAATAGTTGTTCTGCAAGCTCTTGTGTTTAGCACTCACCTTAGGAAGCTAATGCTTCTAAGTGATGCCTAGGCAAACTGCCAGTTGTTTTTGCCTGCCATTAATGTGTGCTTCTGATTTGGTTACCATGGTTACAGGAAACTCCAGAACTGGCTTTCACTCAAATCAGAGATCCAGTCTTTTATCCATGGGGAATGCCGAACTCTGAGCCAGCATTCCAATCCAGTCCTGTGTAAGCAAGGCCCCACATCCTTATTGCCTTGTAGTGCAGTAAGCTGGGTAAGAGACACCCATTTTTGAAACAATTAAGTGAAATGCTACTCCTTGAAACTAAGAGGATATTTGCTTCTAAATGGGAACCTGGGACTTGCTTCAGGAGGGGCCTTTTTCCTCCAATGGTGAGTATATTACTCACAAGGGAAAAATTGGTTTTCTATTTTTTATTCAGTGTGACTAGAATTTATCAGAATTGCTTTTATTCATCACTATAAAGTAGGAGATTCTAGATATTGTGATTGTTCTCAACTTTGTCTATCATTACCCAAGGCAGAATCACCACCAGCCCATGAAATTACTTTCCATATTAGTAGGATGATCTTTAGAATTGTCAGTGTCTAGGGAATCCTTAGCCCAATCTCTTGATCAGTTACTTATCTGCCACTGCCTCTCACAAATTACGAATTCACAGAGGACATCAGCTAATGTTGTGGGCTTCCAAACAGGCTTGTGCTTCAAGGACCTAAAATCAGCTCTTCAAGGCTTTCTTGGGCTACTGCTTCTCTAATTCTGTACATGCTATTCATGGAGGTTTTAAGCAGGGTCTCTAGTGTACCTCCCATTCTCAAACTTTTCTTTGATATTCATTTTTTTTAACCCATTTCATCTGCATACAGATGTTGGGCAGGGAAGATGAGGAATCTACTCAGAATAATTGGCCCTGAGATCTACCTATTCTTTGGTCATTATAAAAAATGTTCTTTCTCATTATATACATTTTATTTTGATTCATCTCTGTTGTTTCAGTGGCTACATTTTGCTCTTTCTGAAAAGAATCACAGAGAATTATTTTACTCTGAGTCCTTATTCTACACCCCTAAAACGCAGGGAGCAGGCAGTTCTGATAGTCCCCAGAGCAAATAATGACTCATTCTGAACACTGTCTATTACCCTGGGCAGTGAGCACAGGGTCCTTTGGAAATCAAACAGCAGTAAGATCCAGTTTGAACTAGTTAGTTAAGACATTTAAGGCAATGTGGCTTGTTTTTTTCCTGCAAGCATAAACCTGAGCATCTCCTCAAGGACTTAAAAGTAAAGTTGTCATATGCAGGGATGGATCCGACTTAAGAAAAGGCTTTCATTAATTATTTCCTTTCTTGAAAATAAAAATATTTCCCAGAGCCAAAGTCACAGTAAAGATACTTAGTGAGGAAAGAATAGGTAACAATTCTTATTTGCCTGCATCCTGATTTCACTTGGGAAAAGTTTTAATTTAGTGCTTGTGTGGGTGGCCATGTGCAAATTTTCAAAATAACATGCATTAACTGTTTATTTACTTGTCCTTTTGGAATTTGGCTGGCAGCCTGATAGTCAGTCACTGGCCAACACTTAGTAAAAGTGAGGAGTAATTAAAGTTTATTTTAGTCAACCTCATTGCTGCTTTTTGCTCCTTCTTTCCACATATGTGGCATCCCCTCCCCCACATACCCTGAGCTCATTCTTTCTCTCTTAAAATTTTCTCAGGCAAAAAAATCTGAATAAGTCATTTGTTCTAAGTTATGAGACATTATCCCAATAGAACAAAAATGTCTTTTTTATTCAGCAGTATTAGAAAATGTAGCATCTTCCATAAATTAAATTTCCAGCTAAATGAAAATTATTATTTGAAGTACCAATTAAAAAGTTAATTGACTTGGATAGAAGCATTTAAAAAATGCAGTATATGTATCACTGCCTTTATACATAGAGGATATCAAAATATTAATTAACCAATTGTGTAGCATTTTACACATTACAAGTGCTTTCTTATGCATTTTCTCATTGATTTTTCACAATTTTAAAGGAAGATATTTGGTTCCTGTTTGTGGTATAGGAGTCATTGTTTCAATTATGAATTGCCATACAATAATTCACACCACAGCATTATGTGTGATATCTTACCTATCTGTTAAGGGGCATGCGATATTTCCTAAGGTTCCCCATTGTTTGCTGTGCTTTTTCTGTGGTCTGTGCTTATTGCCTTTGTTAAATCAGTTTCTATTTTTCATTGGTGGAGAAAATGTATCTAGCAACTTGGGCCATCTAAACATGTTTATTGTATATATTTTCTTCAGTTAACTGTTCCTAACCTCCTGTAGGTTGGGAAATCAGATGAATTAGCTTCTTAGAATAATGTCCTATAATAAGTCCAAACAAACTATCCATTAATTTCAACTTGACTATTAGAATGACTTCATTTCTAAGACATAAAGCCTTAAAATTCTCTGTCCACAATTTCTCAGATTGTGACCTTATGCTGGCTTGTGTATACCTCTTCACCCATTGTCAGCCACACCCACAATGCTTTAATTAGAATCCTCAAATCTCTTCACTTCTGAGAAAATTCAACTCTAAGTTTTCTCCGATCCTGTCTCTAGGCTGCTGAAAACTCCTAGGGAAATTTAGGAAACTATGCTAAGTAGTACATTATAATTTTAAAACTTTGCAAAACCAATACATTATTTATAGAAAATTCAAAAGATAAATTTTGAAATGGTATTTTCCCTAATAATGGAAATAGATCTTATTAGATTACCTGTATCCCTGAATTCTAACCCCAGCTCTGTTACACAATTTGTTATGTTTCCTTCCAATCCCCTTTTCTTTTCTTTTTTCTTCGTTCTTTCTTTCTTCTTCTTCTTTTTTTTTTTTTTTGGTACCAGGGACACTTAACCACTGATCTACATTAAATTAAAAATTTAATTTTTTAAAATTTTGGGACAGGGTCTCCCTAAGTTGCTGAGGCTTTGAACTTCTGATACTGTTGCCTTAGCTTCCCCACTGCTAGGACCTTCCAATCCCTTTTCTATGTGTATATGTGTAAGTATTTGTATTTACATAATAATTTTAATTTTTTCATTCAGTTTACATCATTGCCAAGTTCCCTTATCATTGTATATCTTTTATACTCATCACATGTAATGATTGCACAGGAATTCATCAAGTAGTTATATTGCACCTATTTCCATGATAATCATGTCTTTATTATTACCTAAATTCTTTTTATAGTTGGGGATATTATAAATAACACTTTAAAAATTTTACATTTATAAATTTTTTTCTAATTAGGATTATTTCATAATTAACTCAAAAAGTTGGATTTACCAGATCAAATGTCAAGAAGATCAAAACACTATAGTCTGCTAGAATTTTAAATATTTCCTTCTCACTTTAATTTGTATCTTTTCCTATTAAATATGCTCACTAATTGAACATTTATCTTGGATCTACTCTGCATTGGGCACTGGGTATGCCAAGAGGGAAAACATATGCTTCCCACCTCAAGGGACCCTCAGTTTTATGTTATCTTGTGATCAGTGCTAAAATGAAGTATTACGTGGAATAGTTAGTGACAAAGAGGAGAGCACATCTAACTCTTGACAGAGATACAGATGTGTGCATTACATTTTGAAAATTGAGTAAGAACTCACAAGGCAGAGACACAAATCCTGGAAAATCATGTTGTGTTCAGAAAACTGTCAGTACTTCATTATCATTGGAACATAGCAGGGAATCAATAATACCATTAACACCTGCTACAATTTATTGCAAGTTATATATCAAGTATTTGTTAAATGTTTTATTGAAATCATCTCCATCAATATTCATAACATTTGAGGTAGGGAGTATTAGCACCATTCTTCAAATTAAGAATGGTCATCAAATACTCATAAGTAGCAGAGTGTGTGTCTGAACCCATGTCCATGTAATTACAAAGAATATGCCCCTAAACATCATGTTATGCTACCACTTTGACATAAGTAGAAGAGTTATAGGAGCTGAGGCTGGTGAATAAGAAGAGATCACCTAATAGAAGTTTTTATTGTTTATACTAGGGAGTATGACCTCCCCGCCCCCTTCGGTGCAGCAGGGTTACTTATTTCCTCTTTCACACTTTTGTCAGATCTGTTTAGACTTGTATTATAACATAGTTATAGGAAGTGTTTATTTACAAATATATCTCCCTCATTTACCTGAGATTCTCAAGTATAAAATTTCTCTTATTTATACTTATCTTCCCAGCAGTTAGTTTAGAACTTAGCAAAGAGCAGGCATGGAATCAATGTGAATGAATGAATTGAGGATTTTTAAGCCAGATCACTTCAGCCTGTGTTGGAGCAGGTTCTTTCTGGCTTGCAATTGTCAGACATTTTATTTTCAGAAATTATCTGACCTGGTTAAACACAACTATTATTGAAATTTAAAGGACATAGACTTATAAGTAAATGCATAATTGTTAAAGCAATAGTTTCATTGTCAAAATTCACAACTGATTTTTCCAATATTTATGTTCTTTAAGGTTATTTCACCTATTGTCTGTATATGATGGAAAAAATTTACAATGGAGAGTTTTTTCAATTCTGCACTCATGTTAATAACTTGAAATTGTCCATAGTGCCAATCATCTTTTCTCTTTTGAAACACCTCTTTAGCTTTTGTGATATTCATTGTGCTGATTTTCTAGTTTCTTTGACTATTTGTCTTTCCTTTGCTTGTTCTTTCCCACTTGTGTCAGTCAGCTTTTGTTCACTATGACAAATACTTGAGAAAAATGACTTAGAGAAAGAAGATTTATTTTAGCTCATGGTTTCAGAGGTTTCAGTCCATTGTCAGCTGGCTCCATTTTTTTTCTGGGCCTGAGGTGGGACGGTGCATCATGGTGGAAGGGCAAGGAGGAGCAAAGCTATGTAATCCCCAAGGATGTGCCTCCAAGGACCCACTCTCTCCAACTTGGTTCCATTTCCAAGAATTCCCACCACCTCCCAATTAATCCATTCAGCTATGAAACCATGAATACATTAATCTATTGATGAGGTCAGAGCACTCACGATCAATCACTTCCCAAGGGCCCTACTTCTGAACATTGCTGTATTGGGAACCAAGACTTCAATACATGAGACTTTGGGGAACATTCCGTATCCAAACCATAACACACCTGTCTTTTAGATGTCTTTCTTTAGTCCTCTCAAATATTTTTACATTTGGTGATTTCACCTACTTCCAAGGTGTCAACTTCTATTGCTATAAAAATTCCTTTCATATTTATATCTCCAGTGCTGGTATCTCTTTTTGGCTCCATAAGCATATCTCATTTCTAATTGTTGGGTGTCCTGAGGTAGATATTTTAGAATATGTCTTAAACTTAACCCTTTATATAACTCAGACCAGCTCCCATCCCTTGCTGACAGTCTGATTTCCATGATTATACAACTTGATTTTACTTAGTTACCTGGATTTGAGTTCTTAATGTCATTTTTATTTCCTTCTCATTTTTCCTTGATATTTTCTTTTTAAAAACTCCACAAGATACTTGCCTTGCTTGTTTCCCTTCCTACCAAATATTGTCAAATGAGATAGATTGACCATCTTTTGCCTTGTTTTGCAGTTATTTATGGCACTTGTCTTATACTTTTTTCATAATAAGTCTTTTAAAAGGCTAAAAAGCAGCAATCAATTTTTAGAATATGCCATCTTACATGGTGAAAGGGACTTTTCACATCCAATTAAGGATCCTGAGAGGGGGAGCTCTCCTGAGTTGGAGTGAACCCAGTGTCATCACAGGGTCGTGGTAAGAGGGAGACAGAGAAGTCAGAGTCAGAAAAGGAGATATGACAACAGATGGAGAACTCCAACACTACTGTGGGGCCATAAGCCAAGAATGCAAGTGGCTTCTGGAAGCTGGAAATAGCAAGGAAATGGATCCTTTCCTAGAGATTGCAGAAAGAATGCAGTTCTAATGTCATCATGATTTTAGCACATTGAGACTGATTGTGAAAATCTGGCCTCTTGACCTGTAAGATAATGGAGATAATAAAGTTGTATTGTAGATGAATGGATAAAGAAAATATGGTGTATATGCATAATGAAGTTCTTGTTATAAAGAAGAATGAAAAATTATATAACTTATGGATAAATAGATGGAACTGGAGAACATTATGCTAACTAAGCCAGACTCAGAAAGTAAAAGTTTAAATATTTTCCCTCAAATGTGAGAGCTAGAGAGAAAAAAAGAATTTTATAGAAATGGTATATCAAAATAGAAGGTAGATCAGTAGAGGAGAGGTAGGGGATCAAGGCAGAAGGAAGAAGGAAGAACGGAGGGAAAGAGGAAAGAGCTAGGGGAAAATTGTCCAAATTATGCTATGTGCATGTATGAATATACCACAATGAATCCAACTTCTATGTATAAATATAATGCACTAGTTTAAAAATTATATGTAAATAAATAGAAGACCAGAAAAGGAGAGGAAAGAGAATAGGGGGAGAGAGGAAAGGAAGGGAGGAGAAAGGGAAGTACTCAGGAGTGAATTGGAGCAAATTATGTTATGTGTATATATTAATATGTCACAGTGAATCTCACTGTTACATACAACTATAATGCAATAATAAAGACATTAAATACAAAATTAAAAAATAGAATTACAGTTTTTGGTGTCTAAGTATGATAATATGTTATAGTAGCTACAGATAACTAATACAAAGGAACTTTCTGTAATATTTATTTTAATATTATGAAATATCAGAAGAATCAGATCTTAAGGGTGGGCAGGTAGATATTGACTGCTTATTTTAGTCAGCTTTTTATTGTCAGGTGATTGACCAAATCATCTGACAAGGGAAATTAGAGTAGTAAAAGTCTATCTGGGGCTCACAGTTTCAGAGACCTCACTCCGTAAATGACCAACTCCATAGCTCTGGGCCTGAGTCAAGGGAGACATCGTAGTAGAAGGGTGTGGCAGAGGAAAGCAGTATAGAACATGGCAACAGGAAGCAGTGAGAGAGCTCTGCTCTCCAGGGGCAAAATAAAACCCCCAAAGACATGCCCCTAGTGACTTATCTCCTTCAGCCACACCCTACCTGCCTACAATTAATCTGTATCAGTGGATCAATCCACTGATTAGGTTTACAACTCTCATAATCTAATCACTTCACCTCTGAAAAATTCTTGCCTTGTTTTACATTGAGTTTTGGGGGACACCTCATATCTAAAACATAACACTGATACATAGAGTTTATAAAACTGGGTGGCCCATTGGCAATGAAGTAGTAGTGTAAGGGCCTCAAAAGCAGAAAGTGTTCAATTGGTAACATGATGTTCTAGTAAAGAAACAATTCTTCTTAACCTCAGGAGCCATATTAGGTTTCAGAGATTCTGCCAAGTGTATAGCAAGGAGAAGTAGTATTTATTAATCATATGATATGTCCCAGATAGAGTGCTAATTACATACTGGTCAATTATTTGACATTGATGCTCAGTCAGCTTTGTAATTTTATTTTTTTCCAAACGCTAACAAGTGGAATTCCAGAGAGCTTGATTCTTGCACTTTCTCTCTTTTCCAGCTGTACTAACTTGGATTTATCTCATCCAGCTATAACTCCAAGTGCAATCCATATTCTGATGGCTCTCAAACTTATATCATCAACCCTAACCTTTCTCTAGAATACTACACTCACAGATCCAGGTGCCTACTAGTCATCCTTCCTTAGCCTCTTAAACCCAGCCTATATAGCTGGACATGGTGGCTCACTCCTATAATCCCAGTGGCTTAGGAGGCTGAGGCAGAAGGATTGCAAGTTCAAAGCTTGCCTCAGCAAATTAGTGAAGCCCTAAGCAATTTAACAAGACCCTGTTTCAAAATATAAAAGATAAAAAGGGCTGAAGATGTGGCTCAGTGGTTATGCACAGCTGGGTTCAATCCCTGGTATGAAAAAACAAACAAAAACCAGCCTATACAAACTTAATTTTTGACTTCCTTTCCCCATAAACCTCTGTCTTCGAATAATTATAAATAAAATCAATGTTCATCCACTTGTTTAGACCAAAAAACTTGGAGTCCTTTCTGACCTCTTTGTCTCATATTTAACTTCATCAGAAAATTCTATTAATTTTATCTTCAAAATATGCCCTCAACCCAACCACTTCTAGGCATCTCTGTCACTAGCTCCCAGTCCTAGTCATCATTCTCCTTCAAACCTGTTCTAATTCCTCCTCCTTCCATTCTCATCTGCCTCTTGCTATCTCCAGTTTGTTCCCCCATGAAACAGAGTGATCTTTTAAAAACAGAAATAATATTTTTGTCATTCTATGGACAAAATCTTCTAGTGACTTCCTACAATGTTAGAAGAAGACCTAAGCCTTTTTCCAATGCCTCTAAGGCTCCTCTAATTTGGTCCTTACCTACCTCTCTGACCTTATTTCCTATCACAGTCACCCTTATTTACTATGCTTCAACCTCAGGGCAACCTAGCTGTTCTTGAACATGCCAAGTGTATTCCTGCTACAGTACTTCATAACTTCTGTCCCCTCTGCCACATATCACCTTCTCAGAGTGGGCCTGCTTTTTTTCCTATAATTGTCTCTATTCTTACCCCACTCTGTTTTTCTTTATAGCATGGATTTATGCCTGGAATTATACATATTTACTGGGTTAGGTATGTTTTTAAATATTTCTTTCAATAGAACATAAGCAAGAGCTTTATTTTATTCATTAGGCAAATAGTAGGTACTTAGTAAACATTTTCTGAATGAATGAATAAATTAACCTTTGTACCTCTTATACTAGTACCACATTCCAAGTCTGAAACATAGGGACTGCTCAATAATGTTTTATTGAATTTTCTCAATTAAGTATCCAAATTTGAGATGTAAATGACCTCCTTATTTCACAGACAGATTATATAATTTTCTTAAGGGCATTCAACTGAGCACAAACTTAATTCCAGATCTCTGAACATCAGAGCCTCTGTCATTTCCACTTCCCCCTAGAATATCCACTTTCCTATGCTGTGTCTGAAGTCTTGGAATGGCTCAAATGACAACAAAAAGTCTCCTCCACATTTTTTTTTCACTTGAGAAGGCCAAGAAGAACTCAGGTAGATGGGATTTATGTCTGGGTTTCCAGAGACCCAAAGAAACAAATTTGACAAATTCCAAGTACCAAGTACCACAGGTGAAGGTGATAGAATTTCTACCACTTTCTCCCTCAAAGAGCTGTTTCAGAATGCATACTGGGAGTGTTTCCCAGGCAATCAACAAAACACCCCAGAATGTGACCCAGGGCAGGAATTTTTAGAGCCCACATCCTGAGATCTTCTGATCTCAGGAGAGGGGAGGTGGAGAAAGAGGGTAAATATTAAATGATAACTGTATGCCACCTTGCCCGTTTCAGTATCCTTAGAAAGCTATAGTTAGGGACATTGAGGTTCTTCACAGTTATAGGAAATATAAGTGAACCAAATTAGTTACTCTTCCAAAGGTCTTCATGTCAATAAATCTTTCAAATAAGATATATACTAAAGTTATTATGTGCTTTGTACTACTACTTCCAAGGCTTCCCAATATATTAAAGGGCTGGAAAGTCATTCTCAGTTACTCTACCCCAACTCAGCCCTCCATCACCTGTTATTGAGCTTTATAGTTTGGCCTTCAGTTTTAAAGTTCTTTGATATTTTGTTTTTGACTCTTTAGTGTATGCACAGCATACCTTCCTTATTGAATTGCCAGCTCCTTGAATGGAGGGACCACAGCATAAATTCCTCTGTTGTCTTTACAAAGCTCCTTCCTTTATCTCTTTCTTCCTCTCATATAAGATCATCTATGTGATAGTTCCTAAAATAACCCAGGCCCAGGTAAAGAATATATTAGGAGGAATGAGGAAGAGTTGAAAATGTTTCCTCTAAGATGTGGAACAAAATAAGGATGTCAACTCTCCTTGTTCTTATTCAATATAGTATTGAAAGTCTAGCTAGAGTAATGAGAAGAGAGAATAAAATAAAAGTCAGATAAATAGAAAGGGAAATAATAAAATTACGCCTGTTGGCAGATGGTGTTAGTCAGCATTTCATCACTGTGACCAAAATACCTAACAAGAACAACTTAGAGAGGGTAACATTTATTTTGTTTCATAGTTTGAGAAATCTCAGTCCATGGACAGTGAACTCCATTACTCTGGACCCAAGGTGAGGCTGAGCATCATGGTGGAAGGCCATAGCAAATGAAAGCTGTTGAGCTCATGGCATCCAGGAAGCAGGGAAGGGCAGCCACACCCCACCTGTCTTCAGTTACTACCCAGTAGTTGATTCAAATTATTAATCCATCAAATAGATTAACCTATTGATAAGATTATAGCTCTCATAATTCAGTCTTTTCAACTCTGAACATTGCTGCATTGACTAACACATGAGCTCTGAGGGGGATATTCTTGGATCCAAACTGTAACACAGATAATATGATAGTATATATAGAAAAAATTAAAGACTACAACAAAAGGCTATTAGAAAAGGTAAATAAATTTAGTAAAGTTGAAGGATTCAAAATCAACACACAAAAATCAGTAGCATGTTTCTACACCAATAATGAGACTTCTGAAAAATGAAACCATTCACAATAGCTACAAAAATATGTAGGAATAAATTTAACCAAGGATGTAAAAAACATCTACAATAAAAATTACAAAAAAAATGATGAAAGAAATTGAAGACACACACACATGCTAATGAAAAGATCTCTCATGTTCACAGATTGGAAGAATTAATATTGTTAAAATGTCCATATTGCCCCAAACAATTTACAGACTTACTGCAGTCTCTACCAAAATACCAATGACATTTTTCACAGAATAGAATTCATATAGGAAGCACACAAGACCTGAATAGTCAAAGGAATCTTGTACAAAAATAACAAAGATGGAGGCATCACAATACCTGATTTAAGATATAATATAGAGCTCTAGTAACCCAAACTGTCTATTATTGGCATAAAAACAGAAACATAGACCAATGGAACAGAGTAGAGGTCCCAGAAATAAATTCACACATCTACAGCCAACTGATTCTCAACAAAGGAAAAAGCATCAAAAACATCCTGGAGAATGGACAGCCTTTTCAATAAATGGTGCTGGAAAAACTGAATATCCACATGCAGAAAACTGAAACTTGACCCCTTTCTCTCACTCTTTAGGAAAATCAACTCAAAATGTATCAAAAACTTCAATGTAACATCTAAAACTATGAACATATGTTAAGAAAGCATAGGGGAAATACTTCAGGACACTGGTGTGAGGAATGATTTTCTGGATGTGAACCCCAAACACAGGAAGCAAAAGCAAAAATAGATGTGGGATTATATCAAACTAAAAATCTTCTGAATAGCAAAGGAAGCAATCAACAAAGTGAAGTGACAACATAAAGAAGGGAGAAAATATTTGCCAACTATTCATATGATAAAAGATTAATATGTATAATTATATAAGGAACTCAAAAAACTACAACAAAAAACAATTAGGGAATCAAATAAAAATAAGCAAATGATCTGAATAGACACTTCTCAAGAATACAAATAACCAGGGCTGGGGTAGTGGCTCAAGTGATAGAGTGCTTACCTAGCACACGTGAGACACTGAGTTTGATCCTCAGCATCACATAAAAATAAAATAAAGATATTGTGTCCAACTAAAAAAAAATAAACTAAAAAAAAATATTAAAAAAATACAAATATCCAACAAATAAATGCAAATTAACTACAGTGAGATACCATCTCACCCCAGTTAGAATGGCAAACAGGAAAACAAACAAACAAACAACAAAAAATAACAAATGCTGTCATGGATGTGAAGAAAAAGGAACTCTTATATACTGTTGGTGGAAATGTAAATTAGTACAGCCATTATGGAGAAGAGTATGGAGGTTCCTCATAAACTAAATATAATCTAGCTATCTTACTTCTGTATATATAGACAAAGGAAATGATATAACAGCATACCAAAGAGATATCTGCACACCTGTTCATAATAGCTAAGATATGGAATCAGCCCATGTGCCCATCAACAGATGGATGGATAAAGAAAATGTGATTGATGTGTGTGTGTGTGTGTGCACATACACACAATGTAGTATTTTTCAGCCATACATTTGTAATAACATGAATGGCTCTGGAGGACACTACATTAAGCAAAATAAGTCAGACACTGAAAGATAAGTATCATGTGTTCTCTCTCGTGTGTAGAAGTTAAAAAAGGGTCAGCCTCAAAGTAGAATGCTGATTACTGAGATTTCAGGGGTTGGGGAGTAGGGTGGATAAAGGGAGTTTGGATTTGATCAATGCATACTGTTTGCAATGTATTGAAATATTACTCCGAACCTCATTAATATGTACAATTAATACATGTAAATAAACATTTTTAATATATAAAAATATTAAGGAAAATAATGCAGAAATGAGTAATTAGCAAGCTTCCTAATCTACTCTACTGTATTCCATCTCAACAAAGTTTTATAGACTAGGATTAATTGGACTGCATTCACCCATTGATTTATATGCCTGGAAGGAGCTCTGAACATTTGCCCACCTAGCCACAGCTTTCCCAAAGATCTCCTATGCAGGTCATGTTAGAAAAATTACGTCTATGCTGTTTGGGTTTCCTGCCCAACTGTCCACTTCCCTGCTGGGACTAAAGCCCTCTCACCCAGTTCTGAATGGAATTTTGTAGTGACTAGAATTGTTGGCCCATACCCACTTGAACATACTCTTAACTTTATCTGGGCTTTATGGTTGCTGGGTCTGCCTCGTGGTTTGATTCTAAAGCATCCCATAGTTTGGGACACTGGTGTTTAGACAGCCAACTCTTAGTCTCAGGAACCTGTTGCCTCAGACCTGATATCAGTTTCCTCTTTTCATCTCTGTTCTATGCAGTTGAGTTCTTTGCATGCCAATAGCTGAGCTTACCACAGTTATAACAGCAGTAGAGCAGGTACTCAGCAGTGCTATCCAAAATAAAGAATAAGCATTTTCACATATTAAGAAACATTGGCAATAGGGGTTGATATTTCAGGTTCACTTTGTGGAGGAGAAACTAAAGCTTCCCTTCAAAGAGAAAAGAGGATGCTGGAGGAGTCAGGAGTTGGGCTGTTCCTGGTGTCCTATGGCTGCAATATTTGTTCACATTTCTGAATTTTTTAATGCCTCTGACTTAATGCCCTTAAAGTTGGTCTATCAATATACTTTAGATCTTCATGGCATTCTAGGGTGATGTGGAACAATAAAACTGAGATGATACTGAGTGTTCACTTAGCCTCTTTCCTCAGCACACTACCATTTAAGTTCTTTCCAGAGGAGTTAATCAACAACCATTGTCTCAGTTTAAAAAGGCATCTTGAAAAATTCACTTTTGTAGACAGAGATGGTAACAGGAGACAGCATCAGGACAACTTTTACTTAGAGTCACTTTTTCAAAATTGGGGAGATGCTATAGGCAATGCCTTATCCGGCTGTCTGGAGGTACTAGGGCAAGCATATGATCTGTTTGGTTTTGAGATTATAGTCCTAAAAGACACAGTCCTGAATACCATAATCCTAAATGTTCTAATCCCAAAAGATCAAAACTCTAAATATCTAAAATCCTAAGTCTTAGATCCTCAAAATCACAATCCCAAAAGGGAAAGATCCCAAATGTTGAAACCTGAAAGCCACAACCCCTAACTCCAATTCCCATGGGGACAAAAACAAAAACAAAAACACAACAACCACCACCACCACCAACAACAACTATTTGAAACAGGTAGAAAGCTAAATTCTAGGGAAGAAATTGGCCACAAGATATGGAAATGATGAACACTTCAGTTTAAAAATGCATCTTTTGATCATTTGTCTGTAGTGGCTTTCCTTTCAGTTTCCCCTTTTTCATTTCTGTTCTATGCTGATGAAATTCCAGGAGCTCTTAATGAATTAAAGCATTTGCCTGAAGAAGCCAGTGAACTTTCTGACTAGTTCCAAAATAATTATGTGCACAGTAGGATAAGAAGACATTCAATGGTAGTGACCACTACTATCGTTTTCCCTAAATTTGTTGTGTGCATATGAGCACATGTGGAATAGATTTGCACATGCCCAAAACAACACAAAAGCATGGCACAGAAGATGGGACCATTAAATAGAGAATGCTAATATTGGTGTATGTTGAATCATAAAAGAATTTCCAAAAGAGCAGTGCCATATAGAAAAAGAATGTGCCTGGCATCCAGTGTATAGACTGAATTGGAGTGGGTTGTGTTCCATGCTTTTGTGATTATGTCAGGCTGTATCCTGATATTTTATGTAATTAAAAGAATGAAAATAAAAATAAGAAAATGAATGTGAACATATTCTTCAATGAGAGCCACGCCCTAAGAGGAAAAAAACAAACAAAAAAGCCACCAGCCATTCCCTGTAACTCAATACCTAAAAATATAGTTAATGATTGTGAAAGTCAGCTAGCTCTTCAGAACTACCATTGTTTATTTGCCCATAATCTGTCCCTGTGATATACTTTTTCATATGCTAAATTTTCTTTCTAGCTTTTTTTCTATTTTAAATTGCAAGCATTATTTTTTATGTAGTTTTCTATGCTATGTATTTTATCTTCACATCATCTCCAGTACTAGAGATTTAAAATATATACAAACTTGTGAAGAATTCTAATTCATTTAATGAATATTTCTGTGAAAGTATATTATCACATTGTGTAATTGACCTTGTGTAAGCATTGTTCATATTCTAAAAATTTTGAAACTTTTTGAATAAATAAGGAAATTTGTCCATATGCATTTGTGAAAAATAAAATTTCTCCAGATATTGGCTTTTTGTGTGACTGCATATGCAGTGGTGATCTATTGTGAGTTTTGATCTATGTCATGAAAATATTCAGGTTTCAATCATAGTATTTCATATGATTATAGTTTTAAAGCCACATGTATACAATTATCAACCATAATGACATACACTTATGTATTTTGCTTTTTGACCTATTTCTTTTTGAATACAGTTAGTCTGCTTATAACCGTTATATCCATGTGAGCATCATTAGTATGCCTAGCTATATTTGCAAAAAATGTATGCTATTTTGCATGCTTATTGCATAAAGTGGCCTATGAAAGCTTCTGTCATGTTTTTATGTTTCTCAAATAAATCTCTTTTTTAAAATGTAAATATGTGTCTTTAAATATTTTATTTTTGTAACTATCATCTTTTGGGATTTCACCTTTCAGTACTATGGCATTCAGGATTGTGTCTTTCAGAATTATGACCCCAAACCAGTTTGAGATTGAGTGTTTTTATTTACTGATGCTTTAGCTTTTGGAAAGACATTTAACTACCTCTTGTCTCAATTTTCTAAATGTCTTAGTCGTATGAAGATTAAACATTGTAGGATATATTAAAGAATTTTTAAAAATACAAATTTGTTTACTATGTTTTTAGATATTTATAAGATAATAATAATTGTCAATATCTATGAGGCAGTTGTGCCAATGAAATGGAGTTTTCATTTTGTGCAAAGCTGGCTGGCTTGTCTGGGAATTAAAAACCATAATTTTTTAAGGAAGAAAATTATCTCAGAATGAGTTTTTCCCTGGAAGTAGTCTCTGTGACAAGGACTGAAGTGCAAGTACTTTATCTAGAAGGTGATTCCATGAAACACTAACAGGGAAAAGGGAGAGAATGCAGGAAAGGTAAAGCAGAGAAAAGGACTATGCTAGGAAGCCAGCTGCCAAAGTGGGTAACTGAAGCATATACCAATGGGAAAACTCTAGAAACAATATACAATACAGGCTATTTTATAGTCAAGGGTTGAGTGAGCCAAGGAGTACTTGTGTACTCACTCCCTCAGCTTGAAGACTGTTGGAGGTGGGATGTTAATTCTTAGTACTCCCAACTTGCCCTTATTGTGTGTAGGGGAGCAGTGGATGCTATGTGTGTAGAGGGTTGGGAGGTATTGTGCAGCCTTCTAGAAAAACTCTTAGGCATAGAACTGGGACTCCATGCCAGGCAGAGAATTAAGTTTTTTCTGCCAATTAGTGATGAATAATCCATGACTCCACGAGGACACCTATCTGGTTTCTGTACTGAGTTGTAATCCCCTTGAGATAGGGATTCTCTACTATTTTATAGTCCCAGTGATAGGCACTGGACCCTGAACTTAACTGATGCTTTTTAAAATCTGAGCTTGAAGCGGGCTTTGTGGTGTACACCTGTAGTCCCAACAGCTGGGGAGACTGAGGAGGAGGGTCACAAGTTTGAGGGCAGCCTGAAAAATTTAGCAAGACAATAGTCAACTTAGCAAGTTCTAGAAATAAAAAATAAAAATGGTTGGAGACGTGTTCAGGGTTAAGCATCCTTCAGTTCAATCCAAAAAAGTTTGATCTTGAGGATCATGATGATGATAATTTATACAAGGCAATTGGTTAATGAATGGGTTAAAAGTGTATTTTATATCTATGATACAATTATATCAGGGTTTTGTAACAAATGTATAACTTACTTATCAGCAAGTATAATTATTAGAAGCCAAATTCTTCAGATGATAAAATAAGTCATGAAGTAGAATAAAAAGGCAGAAAATGAAGAGTTAATTCTTTTTATTTGGAATACATGATTTATAGAAAACCTGTAGTAATGATAAAAGCTAATAGGTAGCTATTTAAAAGATCATATAGTCAACAATGCCTGGAAATTAGAAGCAAAATTCCTTTTTATTTAGTAAAGGTCCTTTATAAAGGATATTTAAAAAAATGATTATATGTGCTTTAATTGTTCTTAAACTGTTTTTATAAAACTGTTGCCACATTTCCAGCATTTTTATGGAAACTTAAGGGGAAAAATTACCCTGTGAACTTTTTCTTTTCTTATTAAGGCAAGTAAATAAATAAAGATGAAACTTTGTGTATGCATCTAAAATCCAGATAAGGGTTCCTTTGTGATTTTCACTAATATAGAAAAGTCTATTTAAATTTTCTCACTTCCCCTTTCCTTTCAAACCAGATCCAGTTAGCCTTGGCTTCCACCCCCTCTTTCCCCAGTTATAAAACCAAATGGAATGTTTGTACTGAAGGGACAAGTCTGTGCAGTGACTCAGAGGAAACAAGCATTTATAAACCATGTTTCCCTAAAGCCTAAGTACAAACATGGCTATGGCCCAATTCCAGCTTGGACAGGGCAACATTCACTGGTGTGGCCCCTGGCAATACTGAGTCTTAGAGGGGCCTAGCCAGAAACAAGACCTGGGCTGCAAATGGCCTTGAGGCAATACCACTCCTTGGTGATCTTTCATCTCCAAGAGTCAAAACAATAATGGCTGAAATGAAAGCACACAAAGAAATGTTGGACTTTACTGGAATGGAATATTCTCTTTGAATTTTCAATGTAGTTTGGCCAGGTTGCAATTTCCTTAGTGGTTAATCCATTCTTAATGGTGTCCAGGAGCTGTCTTCTTTATATGATATCTTTTGCCTTAAGGCCTATGTTGACCATACCTGCCCTGAATACATAGAGTTACAGGGATAGTTCAGTTTTGGTTCTGGAGTCAGTGAGATTTAATTTTGAGTTCCAATTTTTCACTTCATATTTTCACTTGACAAATATTTATTAAGGACTAATTTTGTGCCAGGGATGGTTCTAAGCGTTTCAAATGAGGGAGTGAACTGGATAGAAAAGGTCCCTGTTTTGTTCTTACATTTTAATTGCAAGAAAAATGCCCCCCAAACCTCCAAAAGCAGAGATTATCTGATAGTAATGGCAATAATGTTATGGAAATAAATTAGAGAGCTAGGTTGTATGACAGAAAAGGCCTTCACAAAATGGTAAAGCAGTGACTTCTGTGAAAAAGTGGCATTTAAGCTGAGATCTTAATGACAGAAAAACACCAGCCAGGATAAGAGCACATCTTAAATAGACCCACACAAAGTCTTGAAAGAATAGTCTGGCTTGTTTGAGGAACAAAAAGAAAACCCATATGGTGAGTAAGGAGAGAATAGTAAGAGAGGACGATGGAGGGTATAGTGATCAAAGATGGCCAGCCATTCCTTGAGATGTCTCACAGACAGAGGTGGGTGTGTTTCCTCATCCCTTATATCTAGGATGACTTCTGACTGTTGTGAACATGACAAAATGGCATAGCAGTCCTAAGCCTAGCCTTTAAGATGACTGGCAGCTTCTGTCTTGGTCCTCGGTACCCCTAAACTGGCATGTAGAAAGACTGACCACCCACTGGAGAGGCCATATGGAGGGGGAATACACACAAAAAAGAGTGGTTTAACCGAGTCTAATCTTGTAGCTGTCCCTGACAAGGCCTCAGACAAATGAGGAGAGCCACACTGGGCCAGCTTAGCTGCCAGATGAACACCAAGTTACTCGAGTATATGCCTCTTGAAACAGAACCATCTAGCTAAGCCTTGCCCAAAGTCCTCCACACACAAAATAATGAATACAATTCAGTGGTGATTGCTTTAAGTCACTAATTTGGGTATAGTTTCTTTCTCAGCAAGAGATATCCAGAATAGAGAGAGAGGCTGGAGACAGAGTACTTTGATCTTGAGCCAGGATACAGAGTTTGGCTTGAGATGGATCAAAAACCACAAGAGGGCTTAGGAAGGAGGTATAGGAGCTACATTATATTTGAAAACTTAGTTACAGGTATTTATTCTTGACTTCCTAATTCTTTGATCTTATACAAGAAAATTGAACTCTCTGTGTCTTGGTTTCTTCAACTGAAAAGTATAAAAACTGAAAATAATAATACTGTCTACATCATAGGATTGAAGAGTAAAAGATATAAAATCATTACATAGTGCATAGCACCTGCTTAATTGCTCAATAAATCATAACTGCATTTGCTGCTATTTTTATGGCTCAGTTTCTACCTGAGGAATTAAGGAGACTCCAGCTTCATTCAAATTCCTCTCAACTAGTTCAGGGAGTTCTTCAGGGAATCATGTATGTACTCATATTAGGGACCTTTGTAATTCCAGTTTAAGATTCACCAGAACTGACCCACAAAGCTGCCATTTGCCACCCTCCATAGTTTCCTCTTCTTTTTTGATGGTGGTTCCATGGATTCTTCACAATGACAAGCCATATTAGCATGAAGGTAGCCTAGGCCTTTGCAATCCTCTGCTGTAGCAGGTTTGTCACCTCTAATATAAGATGTGCCAGGCTGTTGCCTTCCAAGCTACAAGTTGGAGGACTTTAGCCATCATCATGCTTAACTGGGATAAGCAACATCACTACTACCCTCTTGGATAATAAACTGTAAGAGTCATTCCTTGACCTTCCTTGCCCAAAGTCCCCCCCCCCATACACACACACTCACACACACACACACAATCATGAAATTCAACTCAATGATAGATGCATTAAGCCACTAAATTTGGGAGTAGTTCTACAGAACTTTCTGTGGTATTATATCTACAGAACTTTCTCTGGTATTTAAATGACACCTACTATAAGGGGAAATCCACCTGTCCAGTGACTGTGAGTGAGATTCCTCATTGATCTTCCAGATAAACTGTATACTTGGTTTCTGCCACCCCTCCCCATACTTAGCTTCTATTTCCCTTGGTTGTCCATTAGATTAGTTTTTCTCAAAGTTGTGTTAGAGAACTCACTTCTTAAGGCATGCACCATAAAAAGAAAACTGCACTTGGTTAAATCACTTTTTTTTCCTGTTTCATTGAAGGGACTCATAGTATATATCAGCAATATTAGTACCTGACACATACTCTAGCGTGGAATGTTCTTACTGGCTTAATCTAGTTTCATAAACCTACTTAATAATGGACTCTTGTTTTGGAGCCTCTCATCTGAAGAAGCAGTGTTCAATACAATATTATTTAAGAAGTGCTACTTTAAATTTAGTAGTAGAACATTTGCCTACCATACACATGCAAGCTCCTGTTTCAAGCCCTAATACTGCTCCTGACCCCTGCCCAAAAGAGAGAGAGAGAAAAGTCATTTGTGTTTAGAATATTCCAGCCATAACACATCAAATAAGAGTTATTGGAGAGGTGTAAGCCAAGTATTACCCAATTGTTTATTCTAAGCACTTAGCATTCTCTGGTTCATCCGTTCTCATGATCAGGAGAGCTGTAAGTGTTAGAGCAGGAATCACCATTAACCCCATTTCCTAAATGAAGTCTTCAAGGAACATGGAAATTTTTTTTTTATATTTATGGTAGTGGAAGTGGGTAGTTATCAGGGTGGAAGAAAACATGAGGAGGACCTTCCCAGGGTTAGCAGGCACTATCAAGACCCTTTTGTATGGGCAGTCAGAACTAGCTTTAAAAAATGAGAGCAGCACCTCTTTAAATCCCAGTCACTAAAAAGTGTGTTCAGAGTGGGATATTTTGACTTCATATTAGAAAATTAAGACCACAATTTTCTCTTTGAAGTGAAGTAGGAAAGATAAGGGTTTAACTGAAAAAGGATAAGTGAAACTTTATCATTAATCAAAGTTTAGTGATAGAAGAAATGCTTTACATAGATTCCCTAAATCCTGCTCTATATGGTGGTCGTCTTTGAATTATGTCTCTACAGTCACCATTCATATTTGTGGGTTCTGCATCTATGAATTAAAACAACCACAGATTGAAAGTATTTTAGAAAGTTTTTACATCTGTCCTGAACATGTGTAGACATTTTCCTATTATTATTCACTAAACAATACAGTGTAGCAATTACATAGCTATTAGCATAGCATTTACATTGCATTAAGTAAATAATAAGGAGATGATTTAAAGTACACTGGATGATGTACATAGGTTATATGCAAATACTATGATATTTTATATGAGCGAATTTACTGTATTTTATCAGAGGATTTTGGAATTGCCAGGGATCTTGGAACCAACCCCTTGAGGACAGATACTGAAGTATGAGTATATTTCCAACAAAGGAAAAGCAGGATAGAAGTTCTATTTAACTTCCCATGCCTTGGCCAACAGGCTGCTGCTCAAATGGAAATAATTCTGTATTTGAAGAAATATTTTATAAGGTTATCCTTGAAAACTTAAACCTATACTAATGGCAAATGTACAAAGTACAATCTTTTAATAATCAGCTTTAATTGTCCTTTTAAGCCTCTGATTTTAAAGCAATAAGCTTTCAGGCAAATGTTCTTTTGGCTAATGTAATGACAGAAGTGATTTTGTAACACAAAGCACAAGTGCTTCTTAGAGCACAGTTATTATTATTATCATTACTTTTGGCTGGCTTTCTTGGCTGTATCTGTGCACAGAATATGATTTTTGTATGCTTGGGAAGAGTGGGAGTGCTAAGGGGATCATTTAGCATCCAGTGGGAAGGGCTGTGCTTATCTAGTTCACCACTGGGCTGAATAGATGCCTGGCACAAGGTAGCCTCAGGAAGTGTTTGTTGAATGAATGGATGAAGAAGTGAGTAAATGAAGTATTTTCTCCTTGAATTTTCCAAGTTAACTCTTTAGAATTCAAATTACTGGGTAATTTCCCAGTTGTCCACTCTGTCTGGGCACTGAAGACTGCTTTCAAAAAGTCAAAAAGTCAATTTAGAGCACTTTTCAGAATATTCTTTTTTAGAATACAAGATGTGATGTAAATATAATGAGATTTTTTTCTTTTGATTCCTTGGCATTTCTTCCTTCATGGAGTTATCAATATTCACTCTCTAAGATATGGGTTTTATCTTCTTTTGTACAAAGTTATATCATAAAATAATTGTTTACATAATATAAATAGCTCTTAATTACTGGAGTTCTTCTTAAAAAGTTGAAGAAGATTTATCTTAAGGGAATAAAAACAAAGTTATAAAATATTTCTATTCCCAATATATTTTTCCTGCTGTTTCATAGTACCAAAGAGTAGAAATAAAATTCACTGGGATTTCATTTGATAATAATTTTCACATAGAATATCTTGGAATAATTTTTTCTACAAATGACATCATATTGGGGGTAATTCTTCCTTTACCTTCTAATTCAAGCCATATATTCTGGATTTAATAGTAGGATTCTCTCTTTTTAATTATCTTGCATAAAGATGAGGGAATAAATCAAAAATCTCTCTGATAATAATGAAATATAGTGACAAGAACTCAAAACCAAAAGAAAGATTTTACCATAGACTTATAGACTTTAATATATATATATATATATATATATATATATATATATACTTTAATATATATTATAGACTTTACTATTATATATTTTATACACATAAAATATATAATAGTAAATTTTATATATTTTTATATATAATATGTAACATATTATATATAATAGTAAATATATGGAAAATTTATTTTTTATATAATATATATATATATATATATATATATATATATATATATATTATATATAAAATTTGGCACTGAGCTTGTTGCTTTGAGTATCCATGCATTCATGTTAAAAGCTTTTCATATGAAAAAAAATTTTAAAAAATTCAAGTAAAGAAATCCTTGCATGTATGATTTTGTCAGAATGAACCTAATTACTACGTATATTTATGATACACTCATAAAATATTTTTAAAAATTCAAGCAAAGTTTTATTTCCAATTTTTTGTTTTTGTTGTTTTGTCATTATTAACAACCAGAACATAAATCACATGCCAGCTTTCAAGAGCAAGTCTTGCTTTCCTTTTCTGTGTGTGTGTGTGTGTGTGTGTGTATGTGTGAATGTGTGAAGTTTGTGTTCTTTCCAAATGAAATTAATAATTCATTTTGCTTTGAAAAATACAAAACACAGGCCTTATGAGAAAAATGGTAGTTTATTGAAAAACTCAGTGGCTTCTACATTGCAACAGCTTCATTAATTTTAAAGCATTTTTTCTTTCAGATTTTTTTTATTCCCTGCTCTATTTTATGGGTAACATACTCAAAGCTTCTCTTAAAATACATCAGCAAATCATGTCTTCAACCTTCACTATGGGCTCAGAACAGCCTTAGGCTCTGCAAGCCATGATCCAGGTCCTAAACAATCTCATTGTATGGGGGTTTTGTAGGTGTGCAAGGGAGAACACTGGTAAATGATGCAACTTTGTGCAAAACTAGGTGCCTACGTCAGAGGCAAACACTGATGGCCCAGTGATCATGGAAAGTGTGCTTTTGTTTCTAAGCCCTGTTTCATGGTTTTTCCTCCTCTTGCAATTCCATCGTCCTCCTCTGGAAATCCTACCCATACTTAAAAATGAGTCTGATTTTACTTTGTTTAGGAAACCCCTTATCAGTCTGGTTAGAACTAGTCTCTCTGAGCCCTGTACTTTTCTTTTTTCTGTACTAATCCTATGGGAAGTATCATGTACAGGTTCATATTGCAGTTATGTACATTAGCAAAAAGGGGGGTGGAAATCCCTTCCGTTCCTAAAAGGCCAAAACCTGACCTTTGGTATCCTGGCATGCTTCATAACATCAATAGCAGTGCCATTCATTCATTCATTAAATGGTGCTCAATATATGTTTATTGAATGGATAATTGTGTGGTTATCATTACTACCTTACATATTAGTAAACCAAAGATCAAAGAGGTAAAGTAACTTTTAAATCTCAGAGTAAGCAAATGACAGAGGAGGCATTCAAACCCAGATCTTTTGACTCCAAGTCTAGTACTCTTTCTATTTCCTAATCATTCTCTATATACCATCAGGTTTATTTAAATGCACTTAAAATCTTTAGAACTTTGTAGATTGCAAGTAATTTGAGGAAAGAGTTTCTTAGCACTCTTAAAGGAGTAATGTAACACTTTACTTTTATGTTTTACTTAAACTTGTTCTCATTAAACAGCCAGTTACACTATTGTTTCATCAGATGTTGAATACCTCAGCTTGTGGGCCTCTTCAGATGATAAGATCCTTTATTTCTCTCCAGAAAGCAGTTATTTGGTCATTCTTTATCTTATTTTAGGAGTATTTCCTTTGTAAACTCAGTGTACTTTTCAAATATCCTTGGAGTTCTGCTGCTCAAACATAAAATGCTACTTTGTAATATAAACAATATAAATGACACATTCCTTATTCTTGCTGTTCCAGTTTTTCATGTTTTATTATTATATAATATTTGATATGTATGTATATTTGTAAAGTTTTGAAGCCTAATGATAAAATGAATATCCATGAACCCATCACCTATCTTAAGCATTAGAACATTCTCAACATGATTGAAACAGCCCTATGTATTTTTCTCTGATCTAACCCTCTGCTTTCACAGTTGTGTTTTAACTTTTAAAAATAACTTTGCCACATATGTATGTATCCCTGAACAGTGTGGTGTTTAGTTTGAATTATTTTTTAGGTTTTTTAAGAATGACATCATACTTTTACATGTATCTTTCCAGAACTTTCTGCTCTTCTGTACTTCATGTTATTATTTTTATTTTTATCATGACTCCCTTTTAGCTTGTAGAGATGTATGCACCCACACATAAATTATATTCCAGTTATGGACCCAGTTAGTTATACTGGATCCATAACTGGAATATAAGATTTTTGTCCATTTTTTCTCTGCTTTGTCATTACTATCTAGAAGAGCATATATTAAGGGCTCAAAAATATTTGTTCAAAGAATGAATGGGCAAATGAATAGAGTTTTATTGTTAAGTAAATTATATTGTTAGAATTTCCTATTGATACAGAAATCATAATGGAATGTTGAAGACACTGAACCAGCTAGCTATTCAGGGAACTGGGTTCTGGTGCCAGATTTGTCACTAACTGGCTGTGAAACTCTGTGCAAGTTACTCAATCCTTCTAATTCTGAGTAGCAACATTTATGCAAAAGAAATAGCAATATTTCTGAGGATTAGTATTTAATATTTATATAAATATTTTATAAATAATGAATTGATACATATATGTTAACTGTCATTATTCCTATGGTAAAAATCTCATACATTTACTGATATTAAAAATGAGCCTATCAGATAGGTGGGGGCAGGAGAAGAGGAGGTTTACTGGATTGGACAGGGCAGAGTGGGGGAATGGGAGCAGAAATGGGAATGGAAAAGACAGTAGAGTTAACTGGACATAACTTTCCTATATTCATATATGAATGCATGACCAGAGTAACTCCACATCATGTACAACCACAAATATGGGAGTTTATACTTCATGTATATATGATATGTCAAAATACATTCCACTGTCATGTATAATTAAAAAGAACAAATAAAAATTAAAAAACAAACAAACAAAAGATGAACCTAAAATACAATGATTTGTTTTGTATCAGGAATTTCTGAGACAGGGCCTTAAAGATAATAAGAGTCAGGAGAGAGTGCAGTTCTAGGGGGTAATCTGGTATACTATATGCATTGGATATGCAGTATTGGGCTTTTGCTGCAAAATTGAGCTATTTTTAGCTTTGAGTAAGCATAAAGAATCTATTTTTAAGTAGGGCAACCAAGAGAGTGTGTTACCCTTTCCAGTGAGCCTGCCTAAATAAGATTTTATTTTTATTTATAAATATTTTGTGCCAAAATAAGAATGATGTATATCATTGGACACTAAGAAGAGATAAAGACTTCTGTGCAAGTGAATCCTTCAAAAGTCTTGGGTATAAAATAACTGTAGTAGAAATATCCATTTATATTGCATTAAGGAGTGATGTTTTCTTTTCTTCTTCTATCTCAGAGTCTCATGTCTGGGCATAGGCAGAGGTGTTGCTTTCTGGGGGAAGACTTTTATCTGCCTGTTTCCAAATGGTAAAATGGAACTGACCCTTGGATTTGGAATTGGTTTTTCCCCATGTTGCGCAAAATCAATAACCTGGGCCTCTATTTTGTCATTGATAAAATGGATTAATAATATTATCCCACTCTTGTGTTGTAAAAGTAAGTATGCTTATGTGAGAGAAAGCCTCATGTTAACTTTAAAATCTGATGTAAATGTTGATGTTATAAAGTTTGAGTTATGGAGTTAATCATCATAAAACAATGATGAGAAACCAACCCTCTTGCAAAAACATAAAGTGAGTATGTTGTCTTCTTTCACTGTCACTTTTTTTTTGGGGGGGGGGTACTGTGGATTGAACATTTTATCACTGAGCTACATCCCTAGTCCTTCCTATGTTTTACTTTGAGATAGGGTCTTGCTGAGTTGCTGAGGCTGGCCTTGAGCTTATGATTCTCCTGCCTCAGCCTCCATAGTTGTTGGGATTATAGTCATGTGCCATGCCTGACTATGCTCTGACTTTTAATCTGTATTCCCTCTTCCTTCCTAGCCCTGTATTTTTATGCATCACCAGTACACCTGTTCAGCCATATGCTAAAATTCTCCCACACTCCAGAATTGGTGCTTTTTTTCCCCTGGAACCTCACATCCCTCTGCCTTACATAATCATTCTGTGTCTCTTTCCACTTGGTGTGGCTCTGCCTTCTCATTCCTAAAACAATATCAGAGCTTGGCAGAGTGAGTGGAAGCCAAAAGATTATTTAAATTCATATTCTCTCAGAGCCTAAAGCACTGAGTTTCAAGATAAATTCTGGACAAAATTTACATGACCACAGAGATCCACTGATAAGACTGAGGAAGAAAAGGTCCACCAGGAGCTTTAATTTTTCTACAAAGTGGGTGAAGGTGTTATGTTATTTTCACATATACTTGGAATCCTCTGGAAAAAGCACAGGTCTCTTTCACCCTTTGACCAGGTCTGAGTGACACAGTTATCATGAGATCATTGTTAATACATGCTCATGGAGTAGTGTCTATGGTTTTAACTCAGTGTTTCATGTCTATAGTGAGAATTTAAATAGGCAACTTACGAGAAGAAACAATGAAATCCTTAAGGAAAAAAGCTAGTGTTTCATATTTTTAGTTAAATATGGATAAGCATGCATGGATTGAAACTGGAACAGAAAACTACTTCTAGGAGGCTTTGGACCTACCTTGTTTCTCTCTTGTTGTCCTATATAGTTTCTCTCTTAACATCTCAACTTTTCTACAATCTTCTTCATTATCTTCTTTATATTTTTGAAGCCAAATCCTGGAGGAACTGATCTTGGCTGGCTTAGCTCACCATTACTACCCTTGTTGAAAAAGACACTTCGAATAAAGCCACCCAGTAGATTTCCAGTCCACCTACTTTGGATTTAGCTAGCAGCCAGGTCTCCGTGGAGAATATTCTCCCTGGGCACCCGAGGGTCTGCAGATTTTCAACAGAAGAGAAACATAACTGACAGATCCAGGACAGTGAAGTGTCAGGGCCCATTGAACACTAGGGAGAAAAATTGCTTTGAACAGATGAACATCTTAGCTTGAGTGGCTCCTGCAGACTCACAATTGCATACCACCCTCCTCCTCCCACCTCTACCTTGAAGAAGACTGCTGAAGTAGATGAGGCACAAATCTCTCTCTCAAATACATACTAAATTTCTCAATACTCCAAAAAAACCATAGGCAAATAATTTTTGTTTGGGGGGTGGGGAGAGAAGTTTCTTTAATAAGAACAAAGTAGCACAAAGGATTTCCCTTAAGATTGTTAGAATTTACACCAGTGTTGACTTTTATTTCCCATCTCAACTTTAATATGATGTTCTTTCACTGCCTACCTGTGAGACCTGGGAAAAGTTACATCTCAGCATTTTCATTTGTGTAGTGAGTATAATGCTAGTATGTACCTCTACACTCTTTGAGAATTAAATGAGAACATGCACATGGAGTGCTAAGCTCTACTCTAAGCACATAACAGGTACTCATTAATTTTAACTATTTTTATTACTTCTTTTGATTATTTCATTTATGAACTCTTCAAACATATTAATTAATTAACATATATTGAAGGCTTACTTTGTGTGAGGTCTTTTACTAAAACCACATAAGTCATCTCCAAAATGACTTAAAACTTCCAAAATTCATAATATTTAACCACCACCTAATTTACAATTTCTAACTTTTATTTTTTAACAAGTCTTTCACTACAGAGGAAGTATCTTAAAAGTGAGTTTTGGTAGTGCTCTAAGCTATAGACTAAAGGAAAAATTTTCAAAAGTTCATGATAAACCATGCACAACTATAAGCCCAGGTACTGAGAAGACTGAAGAAGGAAGATAGCAAGTTCAAGCCTGGCCTGCACAACTTAGTAAGACCTGGCCTCAAAATAAAAATAAAAGGGCTAAAAATATAGCTCAGTGGTAGAGAGCTTACCTAGCATACATGAGGTCCTGGGTTCTGTCCCCAGTAGAGGGGCGGAGGTTTGATGATAATGAATCTAAGTAATTAAGATGGAGTTCTACTTAAAAATAAATTTCTGAACAATGTTAAAGATTTATAGCATTTAAATAGAATGAGAATTTGTGCCAAAGAAATATCAGCAAACTTTAGAAAGCATACACTGCTTCAAGGTTACAAATTTGTGTAATTTCTATGTGACATTTCTTCTCAAAACAAATATAACAATATTTTCCCCTTGAATGAAAATTCTGTGCTAACTCATATCCTTCCCAAACACTCCTTGCCCTGCAATAACTTATCAGTGTGTATACAGGATGGAGGAAAAATAGGTTAGGAAGTAGTTTTCAGTTTCAAGTTTCCAAAAGGTTATTATAAATAAACTGGTGTGTTTGAACAATGGGGTTTTCTAGTTAATTTATTTTTTGCTTACCTTTGAATTAACGCAAATACCCTTTTCATTTTGACCCATGTTGTAATTTATGATGGTGAGCATAAGTGAATTTTAGATAGTTTTAGATAGTTCAGGGTGCTCAATCATAAGTAAGAATGTTAATTCTTATTTAGACATTCAAGAAGCATTTATTGACTATACTGAATATACAGTAACAAACTGTTTATAAAGCTTTGGATTTCACAAACTTTTTATTAAGCAACTCACTGTAAAAAATACATTTTATATCACAACTCATTGCCAATAAATGTGTATATGTACCCATATAAATGGTTGAAAAAAAACTTTGCAAATGTATATTTATCAGTAGCAATGAATGGGGATTGAGCCCGGGGGTGCTTTACCACTGAGCTACATTCCCAGTCCTTTTGATTTTGCAACAGAGTCTCATGAATTGCTTAGGGCCTTTCTAAATCACTGAGGCTGATCTTAAACTTTGATCCTTCTGCCTTAGCCTCCGGAGTTGCTAAGATTATAGGTGTACTGTGGTGCTCAGCAAAACAAATTTCTTATATCAGCATGTTTTGTTATTATCTGGCATAATTCACCTAAATGAACTTGGGGAAAATATTTTTGTATCTATTTTCTTTAATTTCAGAAAAATAGAATTGAATTTCTTGATGGGTTCACAATTTCTCTCTGGTGTCTGCTCCCATTACTGTCACACAGAGTCACAGGGCATTAGTGACTTCCATGTAGGGTACAACAATGTAGTGTGGAGTCAGCAGCTCTAGGCTTGGAGGGGTTGATTCTAGTTTGCATATCACTTGTGCTGTGCCACCTCTGGGAAGCCAGGTATGTTACTTGAATTTTCCAAGCACCGGTTTCCTTATGCATAGAGTAGACAATATTACAGTCAGCCCTCTATGTCTATTGTCATTATTCCTTAAACAATTCAATTATTTACATTGTACTAGATATTACAAGTAATCTAGAGTTCCCCTAGATTTGAAGTGTACATGAAGATATGCATAAGTTATGTGCAAATACTGTGCTATTTTATATAAGGGACTTGAGCATCCTTGGGTTTGGGTATCTGCTGGAGTCCTGAAACCAAACATCCATCAATTCTGAAGAATGACTGTACCTCAAGTAAAATTGTTGAGAAAACTAAATAAAAATAAGAATATGTATCAAATGCTTATTATGTACCAGGCACTGTTTTGAGCACTTCTTTATATATTAACTCTATGAATCCTCCCAATGGATCTAGGAGGCAGACATTATCATCATCTCCATCTTACAAAGGAGGAAACTGAGACTGATTTACATATGATCACAGAACAGGGATTAGAATTCAGGAAGCCTAATGCCAGAACCTATCCTCTTAATGAGGAGCATTCATGTAGGAATTTAGGATATAAAACTGTTAAAAATTGTTCAGCAGCATTCAAATCCATTCAATGAATACTCAACAATTTCTTCCATGCCAACTTGGTGCAAAGCCCTGTGCTAGGTGCCATGGGAGAGCAGAGATAAGAGACTGTTGTCACATTCAATAGGGAAGAAAGATCCTTATAAAGTGGGTAACAAACAGTGATTATTTCAGGAATTTGGGAGTAGGTGAGCAGAGACTAGTTGCTCCTGGTGCTGCCTGCTATTGACTGAGGGTGGGGTGGAGCAAGTGGAGAGGGCAAAGATACTCCTGAGGTGTCAAGCTTGGGAGCTCAGAATGTTATCCTATTCACAGCATGGGAGGGATGGAGAGCGCTGGAGTGACAGGGGAGAAGATTCAGCTGCATGCAGAACCTATCTCCCTGGGCTGGGAAGTGGTGCTATCACGCTGAGCTTCCCTGTATATCACAAATTACATCATGCACACAGTGCTATTTATGGAATAGGAAATGAGCATGTTTGTTCCCATTCATTGATTCCACAAGTGCTTAATAAACACTTATTTTGTGTCATGTGTTCTTGGGCAAGCTCTTGAGTCCTTCTCATCTTAGATTATACATTTACTGTGAATTTAGAGGGAAAGGGCTTTTAATCTGCTTACCTTCTTACATGGTTTTAGATTCTTCTTTCTCAATTTTACTTACAGACTATTGTCATTACTATTAGTCATTACCGACTGATGCTTGGTGTAAGAATATAAATGGAAGTCTAGATTCTATGTCTGCCTTAATTTTTAATTTATTAATCAGGATAACCAGCTACTAAGTAAAAAATGTTCTGTCTCCCTGCTTTGACAAAAATACCATATAATTACTTGAAAGGCCAGGTTTGAGTTTATACTTGTTAGTCAGCTTGGGGAACTTCCTTGAAGTAAAAACAGTGTGGAGAGAGAGCAGCAGCCTGTGGATCATCTTCCTCTGTGCCATATATTCCCAATAAGGGACCATAAGAACTTGTAGGGGCACATTCCCACCCACATATTTAAGCTTTGTTAACCTCACATGCCACTAGAAGCCCCGTATTGACCATCCTTTGGGCCTATCTCAAATTGTGATGGAAAGGACTGACCCTTTAAGAAAGAAGCTACAATTAGCCATAGAAATAGGATTAAGGCCATTTGCATAGGAATGTCAGAATTCCAAGGACCTGAGTCATGGTCTAGAAGTGGAGACATGGGCTTTGAGTAGACACAAACTACAAACTAGTAAACTAAAACTTTGTATGTGTGTGTGTGTGTGTGTGTGTGTGTGTGTGTGTATGTTTAAATATTACTAATGAGGGCTTTGTCAGTTCAAAACCATGTTCCACACCTGTAGTGTCAGGTATTATGCTTGCTCCTAGAAAGATCTAAAAGAATTTAAACCCAGTTACTATTGTCAGGTTGTTCACACTCTGGTAATTGAGAAGATATATAAGCAGATCAATTGCAATGAAACACAATATATACTAGTATTGGGGTATAAGTGGGAACTGAAGACTGAGGAGTCGATACCTAGGGGAGTCTGAGACTGTTTTACCCAGGAGTTGACATTTCAGCAGTGGCTTAATAATGAGTAGGAGTATACTGGACAAGTAAGATGATCATTATTATTTATTTTCATTTTGATTAATTTGTCTTTGCTATTTAAGTTCACAAGATGTCTGGACTTTATACCCTACTGCTCATAATAACTAGATTTTCTGTTTTACTAATTTTTACCCCAGTGCTTGTGAGATAATTAGTTTCAGTGTTCTAGTCTATACATTGGGAACTAAGGCTATTGATTATATGCATAAGTGTTTAGACATGCCTGCTTATGATACAGAATCATTTGGCCTTGTATCTCAGAACTCCAGCTCTCAAGGCTTAATCAAGCTGGGTGTATTTTCCTGAGTCATTTGGAAGGCCTCACAAAGCAGCTCAGGACTGGTGCAGAGATATAATGAAAGGGCTGGTATGCAGGCTCTGGCTCACTTTCTGCTCTGCCTTTTTGAGCATATAGATCTCTTGGTAAATTATAATTAAAAAATGGCCATTCTATCTCCAGCCTCATGTCTAGTTCAGGAAGAAGAAAGAGGGAAGGAAAAAAGAAAGGGTACTCTATTTATTAAGAAAGAAAAAATTTACTTAGAAATCTCCATCAAATTTCTGCTTTATGTGTCCATAAGCCAGAACTTTTTAACATAGCCTCTCCTGACTTTAAGGGAACCTGAGAGGGCAAATATTGTAACAGTGTGTTCCCACAAGACTGGGATTCTAACACTAAAGAAAAGGAAGATGGGTGTCATGTAGGTGATCAGGGGCCTATGCTACAGTCTGGCACAAAATTAGCACTTACTAATGAAGAAGAAGACACTCAGGAAATGTTTGTTCAGTACAACTGCACCACATCTATGCTGTCACTCCCTATTTATTTCTACAGAAAGAGCCTCCTTACCCATTTTTCTGTTTCCATTCTTGCCTGCCTATAATCAATCCATTTCCTACCAGAAGTCAAAGTGATCTTTTAAAAATGTAAGTTGACTAAATGGAGAGCTACCACTAGTCAACTCCTGGAGGAAAATACAGGAGAAAAGCTTTATTACACTGGATTTGGCAGTGATTTCTTGGATATGATACCAAAATTCAGGCAACAAAAGAACAAATAAAGTACATAAAAATGAAAAACCTCTGTGCACCAAAGGACAAAATCAACAGAGTGAAAAGTCAGCCTACATTCGGGAAGGAAATATTTGTAAATCATGTATCTGATAAAAAGTTAATACCCAAAATGTATAAAGAACTACAATTTAATAACAACAACAAAACCAAAAATAACCCTATTTAAAATGGGAAAATGATTTGAATGGGCTTTACCCACAAAAGGATATATACAAATGGACAATGAGGAGTTTCAAGATGGCGGCCTAGAGGAAGGTTGCATTCCTACTTGCTCGGTTGCTTGGGATTCAAACAGCGGGAATACTGCTTCTCAAGGAGCCTTTTGAAAATATAGTTCAGAAATTCCACTGAAGAGAGACCTGCCGGCAATTGGTAGGATTTTTGGAGGTGACAGTTTGCCCCAGACGAGTGAATCTCTGCCACACAGCTCAGCGTAGAGGTCTGGACCTGCCAGCCGCTGCCTGCACGACTCAACTCGGCGACCGCCTGCCCGCCGGCGACCGCCCGCCCGCGGCCCCTGCGACTTAGTGGCTAGAGACCGCCCGCCTGCCGGCGACCGCGCGGCTAGACCCAGAGGCGTGGCCCAGCAGGTGCGGCACAGGGACTCTAGGAAGAGGTCTCTAGCCAGGCCTTCATGAAGTAGCGAACCAGGAGCTGAAACCAACCAGAGACAGACCAGTCCCACCCCTCCCTTCGGACACTCCTGCAAGGAGCCTGGGGCCCGCCATAGCAGAGAGGTGACGTCACCGGAGTTCGGACGACAGAATTCCTTCCCAGCGGAATCCACTTTAGCAGGTGTGTGACTCCAATCCCCTCTAGATACAAGCAGCCAGGAAACCTCGGGATTCTCCCTGGGGGCGTGTCTGTAGGGAAGCAGAGGGGATTCCCGATCCCCAACTCCCCTTACCACCAGCGGCGACACCCAAGGTCTTAGCCGCCAATTTCCGGGGGCAGGCCCACTAAAGGGGTCCAGAAAAATTAAAACTGTTGGTCCCCAGATCACCACACCACAGCACTGGGGCTTAGATGAATGACAGAGAGAGCGCTCAGTCGTTCGGGAATTAGGACATGCGGTGGGGCTGCAAGTGTAACCGGATCTTTGGGGAACCGCCTCCAGTGAACAGGACCTGGCTGGCTTGCTGGCAGGAGGAAGGGGGGAAGGGCTGTGTTAGAGTCTGTAAACAAGTCAAAATAACACCTGGCATTTAGCCAGGGGAATGTTAGAGTTCGTAAACAAGTCTGGATGGTGCCTGGCAAAATGCCAGAGGGAGTGGTTTGAGAAGTAACAAAAGCGAGCCATTAAGTGTGGAGATTCCTGATTGGTTGACTGCTGTATCTAGTTTATGCTAATTAGATAAGCTGTGTGGAATGTATAAATACTGCTCCTGTCCTGCAATAAACGGCTCCTACTCCTGCTGTATCAATGTACACAAGTTGCTCGTCACCCCCCGGTTATTTTGCCCAGCCAGCCGGACTGCGGAAGATGGTGGCCCGTACGGGGAGCCCCGGGACACTCGGGGGTAAGTGACGAAAAAAAAATGCTGCCCGTCCAAAGATAGGATGGTGCAAACCTGCTCATCCCTAGGCAGATAGGGCGAGAGGAAAAATGGCCATTTCGAGAAAATGGAGAAGATTGATACAGTATGTTTGTGTCTTGTTTTGTCTCAGTGTATTGTATTGTCTTTGTGATGAAAATATGGAAGGGGTGAAAAGTAAATTACTAAGGGAAGAAGGCACCCCAGTGGAACCAAGAATAGTTAGGGCATGTGTTGATGGAAGCCCAGGAACTCTAGTCAGAAAGAAAAAGAAAGTTCATAAGAAGAAGGATTATCAGGAAAAAAGTTGCAGCAAAAGGCTATTACTAAATACTTTTCATTACTGGAGGGTGCGTGAATCGGCGCTGCGGCTGCCACTTGCGGAAGCCGGTCATGGTGCAGCAAGGGCTTTCCAAGCTGCGGCAGCCGGCTCTTCCCCGCCCCCCGCCCGGGGAGCGGGATGCCATGGCGAGAGCCCAAATTCAAACCTGTTCCTGGAAGCAGTTTGAGTCTGGGACTCTCCCCAGGGCCATCTGGGGCTGCCCGGGACGCTGCAGGTGGAAGACTGCCCGCATCCCTGAAGTTTGATCATTTCCAAGGCCAGTAACTACAATGGTTCTCCCACACCTGGAAGCTAATGAGTAATGAGCACTATTAAGGCTTATTTCAAATGCAAAAAACCCTTGAGATAATGTACTAAATTGTTCAGAAGGTTGTTTTCTTAGTAGAATGCTACAGGACTTTCTTTAACATCATTGCTGGAGTTCCTGCCTTCGTCCCAGTGCCGGTGAAAACGAGGGTAGAAGAATTTCCAATGTTGCTGAAAACTGGACGAAACTTCGGCTGAGAAACGGACGAGACTTCGAGACTTCGGATTAAGCTAGCTGCCTGCAGAACTTACCTGGACTGTGATTTACCTGGACTGTGAGTTAATCTATTGAGACACTGCTTTACCTGGACTGAGATAACAAACTGTAATCTACAACAAATTGTAACTCGGTATCTTTGCTAACAGTGTCATTGCTGGTATAATTTTTTCCAAGGGCTTCTTGCATGGAGCCATCAATTGGCTTGGTATTGTGGCATTTTGTATCCTCCCTTTCTGTTTGTAGCAGGTTATTTATGGTGTTTCTGTAAAAACCACTATGGTCGTTATTTAAATTAAACAAAAGGGGGAAATGTTAGAGTCTGTAAACAAGTCAAAATAACATCTGGCATTTAGCCAGGGGAATGTTAGAGTTCGTAAACAAGTCTGGATGGTGCCTGGCAAAATGCCAGAGGGAGTGGTTTGAGAAGTAACAAAAGCGAGCCATTAAGTGTGGAGATTCCTGATTGGTTGACTGCTGTATCTAGTTTATGCTAATTAGATAAGCTGTGTGGAATGTATAAATACTGCTCCTGTCCTGCAATAAACGGCTTCCACTCCTGCTGTATCAAGGTACACAAGTTGTTCGTCACCCCCCGGTTATTTTGCTGCAGCCGGACTACGGCAGGGCCGGAGAAGTGAAACGGCTCTGGACTAACAGGACTGAGAGACTCTCAGAAGCCGCCTTACAGGAATTGCTATCGGCACATAGAGGGCAGAAGCTTGGCACGGAGGGCACAGCTCCTCCTACTGGAAGAGAAGAAAATGGATCTCTAAGACTTCAATTTTTTTTTCTCTCTTTGTTCTTTTCTCCCCCTTTCCTTCTTTCTTTCTTTCCTGTTTCAATTTTTATTGTTCTTTCCATTCTCCTCTAATCTATCTATCTCTCTCTCCTTCTTTCTTTTTAAGAGCACCTTCCTTCCCCTACCCCCCAACTTTCATCCCAAGCATTACGTCTTCCATTACGTGTAATTGTCTAAATGCAAATAGGTGAATGTTTCGAGGCTGTCTATAGGGCTCCTAAATACCTAGCTACTACCAACACCCTGATCCAATAGCCTGTTAGTATCCCCCTTCAGTAGAGCAATCTTCTAAAGTAGCCAAGACATACTAACCCTGATACCATCATAGCACCTAACCTAAAAATATAGTCCTAAGAACAAACAACAAATCACTATATGCATACAGAATCCGGAAGCCTTTTATGAATTGAATGAATCAGCTTTAAAGTACAACAAAGCCCAACATTTCTAGGCATAGTCTACCACCACAAAGGAGAGACAACAGAGATATACAAAAGCAAAACAAATTTATAGGAGAGAGCAGAAAAACAGCAGTCAAACAGAGCTGGAAAGTAACATGAACAACATGAAAAAACAAGGGAAAAAAGGATTACAAACAATGCAGGACAACTTAAATCTACAGGAGGACCTAGAAGCATCAGAAACATGGACAGAGAAAGAACTCAAGGCATACCTAACTCAGATGGAACGGAATATTAGAGAAGACATGAGACAGCAAGTCCAAGCAATGAAAGTATATTTCGAAAACGAATTAAACAAACAAATTCAAATGGCAAAGAACGAGCTTTACCAGGAGATAGAGATTCTAAAAAAAAATCAAACAGTAATCCTAGAAATGCAGGAAACCATAAACCAAATTAAAAACTCAAACGAGAATGTTACAAATAGACTAGATCAAGTAGAAGTCAGAACATCAGATAATGAAGACAAAGTTTATCAACTTGAAAAGAATATAGTCAACACAGAAAGGATGCTTAAATCTCATGAGCAATCTATCCAAGAGATATGGGATGCCATAAAAAAAACCAAACTTGAGAGTCATTGGGATAGAAGAAGGTATAGAGGTTCAAACCCAAAGGAATGGACAACCTATTAAATGAAATAATCCTAGAAAACTTCCCAGAGATGAAAGATGGAATGGATTGCCAAATCCTGAAAGCCTACAGGACCCCAAACATTCAAAATCGTAATAGACCAACTCCAAGACATATAATTATGAAGATAGCCAACATACAGAACAAGGAGAGAATATTAAAAGCTATGAGAGAAAGGAGGCAGATTACATTCAGGGGTAAACCAATTAGGTTAACGACAGATTTTTCATCACAGACTTTGAAAGCGAGAAGATCCTGGAACAACGTATTTCAAATGCTGAAAAATAATGGATTCCAACCAAGAATACTGTATCCAGCAAAATTAAGCTTCAGATTTGACAATGAAATTAAAATATTTCACGATAAACAAAAGCTAAAAGAATTCGCAGCCAGAAAACCAGCTCTGCAAAGCATTTTGAGCAAAATACTACAAGAAGAGGAATTGAAAAATAGCGCCCAAAACTAACAGTGGGAGGTATCTCAGTAAAGGGGGAGAAAAATAACCAAAGAGGAAAAACTAGCCAAACTAAAATAAATAAATAAATAAACATGACTGGAAGTACAAACCATATTTCAATTGTAACCTTAAATATTAATGGCCTAAATTCACCAATCAAGAGACATAGACTAGTAACCTGGATTAAAAAAACAAATCCAACAATATGCTGCCTTCAGGAGACTCATATGATAGGAAAAGACATACACAGGCTGAAGGTGAAAGGTTGGGAAAAATCATACCACTCACATGGCCCTCGGAAGCAAGCAGGAGTGGCCATACTCATATCGAATAAAATCAACTTCAAGCCTAAGTTAATCAAAAGGGATAAAGAAGGACATTATATACTGTTAAAAGGAACCATCCACCATCAAGACATAACAATTATCAATTTGTATGCACCAAACAATGGTGTGCAATGTTCATAAAACAAACTCTCCTCAAATTCAAGAGTCAAATTGACCACAACACAATAATTATGGGTGACTTCAACACACTGCTCTCGTCATTAGACAGATCCTCTAGACAAAAGCTGAATAAAGAAATTATAGAACTCAATAACACAATCAATAACCTAGACTTAACCAACATATATAGAATATATCAAACATCATCAAGTGGATACACATTCTTCTCAACAGCATATGGATCCTACTCAAAGATAGATCATATATTATGCCATAGGGCAACTCTTAGTAAATATAAAGGTGTGGAGATAATACCATGCACTATATCTGATCATAATGGAATGAAACTGGAAATCAATGATAAAAGAAGGAAGGAAAAATCCTGCATCACATGGAAAATGAACAATATGTTACTGAATGATCAATGGGTTACAGAAGACATAAAGGAGGAAATAAAAAAATTATTAGAGATAAATGACAATACAGACACAACATACCGGAATCTATGGGACACAATGAAAGCAGTTTTAAGAGGGAAATTGATTTCCTGGAGTTCATTCCTCAAAAAAAGAAAAAACCAACAAATAAATGAACTCACACTACATCTCAAAACCCTAGAAAAGGAAGAGCAAAACAACAGCAAATGTAGTAGAAGACAAGAAATAATTAAAATCAGAGCGGAAATCAACAAAATTGAAACAAAAAAAAACCATTGAAAAAATTGATAAAACTAAAAGTTGGTTCTTTGAAAAAATAAATAAGATCGACAGACCCTTAGCCATGCTAACGAAGAGAAGAAGAAAGAGAACTCAAATTACTAACATATGGGATGAAAAAGGCAATATCACAACAGACACTACAGAAATACAGAAGATAATTAGAAAGTATTTTGAAACCCTATATTCCAATAAAATAGAAGATAGTGAAGATATCGATAAATTTCTTAAGTCATACGATCTGCCCAGATTGAGTCAGGAAGACACACACAATTTAAACAGACCAACAACAAAGGAAGAAATAGAAGAAGCCATCAAAAGGCTACCAACCAAGAAAAGCCCTGGACCGGATGGGTATACAGCGGAGTTTTACAAAACCTTCAAAGAAGAATTAATACCAATACTTTTCAGGCTATTTCAAGAAATAGAAAAAGAAGGAACTCTTCCAAATTCATTCTATGAGGCCAACATAACCCTGATCCCGAAACCAGACAAAGACACTTCAAAGAAAGAAAACTACAGTCCAATATCTCTAATGAACTTAGATGCAAAAATTCTCAATAAAATCCTAGCGAATCGAATACAAAAACATATCAAAAAAATTGTGCACCATGATCAAGTAGGATTCATCCCTGGGATGCAAGGCTGGTTCAATATACGGAAATCAATAAATGTTATTCACCACATCAATAGACTTAAAGATAAGAACCATATGATCATCTTGATAGATGCAGAAAAAGCATTCGACAAAGTACAGCATCCCTTTATGTTCAAAACACTAGAAAAACTAGGGATAACAGGAACTTACCTCAACATTGTAAAAGCTATATATGCTAAGCCTCAGGCTAGCATCATCCTAAATGGAGAAAAACTGAAGGCATTCCCTCTAAAATCTGGAACAAGACAGGGATGCCCTCTCTCACCACTTATATTCAATTTAGTTCTTGAAATACTAGCCAGAGCAATTAGACAGACAAAAGAAATTAAAGGCATAAAAATAGGAAAAGAAGAACTTAAATTATCACTATTTGCGGATGATATGATAATATATCTAACAGACCCAAAAGGGTCTACAAAGAAACTGCTAGAGTTAATAAATGAATTCAGCAAAGTGGCAGGATATAAAATCAACACGCACAAATCAAAGGCATTCCTGTATATCAGCAACAAAACTTCTGAAATGGAAATGAGGAAAACCACTCCATTCACAATATCCTCAAAGAAAATAAGATACTTGGGAATTAACCTAACAAAAGAGGTGAAAGATTTATACAATGAAAACTACAGAACCCTAAGGAGAGAGATAGAAGAAGATCTTAGAAGATGGAAAAATGTACCCTGTTCATGGATAGGCAGAACTAACATCATCAAAATGGCGATATTACCCAAAGTTCTCTACAGGTTTAATGCATTGCCAATCAAAATCCCAACGGCATTTCTTGTAGAAATAGATAAAGCAATCATGAAATTCATATGGAAAAACAAAAGACCCAGAATAGCAAAAGCAATTCTAAGCAGGAAGTGTGAATCTGGAGGTATAGCGATACCAAATTTCAAACTGTACTACAGAGCAATAGTAACAAAAACAGCATGGTACTGGTACCAAAACAGGCAGGTGGACCAATGGTACAGAATAGAGGACACAGAGCCCAATCCACAAAATTACAACTTTCTTATATTTGATAAAGGGGCTAAAAGCATGCAATGGAGGAAGGATAGCATCTTCAACAAATGGTGCTGGGAAAACTGGAAATCTATATGCAACAAAATGAAGCTGAACCCCTTTCTCTCGCCATGCACAAAAGTTGACTCAAAATGGATCAAAGAGCTTGATATCAAATCAGAGACTGCGCCTGATAGAAGAAAAAGTTGGCTCCGATCTACATATTGTGGGGTCGGGCTCCAAATTCCTTAATAGGACGCCCATAGCCCAAGAGTTAATAACTAGAATCAACAAATGGGACTTACTCAAACTAAAATGTTTTTTCTCAGCAAGAGAAACAATAAGAGAGGTAAATAGGGAGCCTACATCCTGGGAACAAATTTTTACCCCTCACACTTCAGATAGAGCCCTAATATCCAGAATATACAAAGAACTCAAAAAATTAAACAATAAGATAACAAATAACCCAATCAACAAATGGTCCAAGGACCTGAACAGACACTTCTCAGAGGAGGACATACAATTAATCAACAAGTACATGAAAAAATGCTCACCATCTCTAGCAGTCAGAGAAATGCAAATCAAAACCACCCTAAGATACCATCTCACTCCAGTAAGATTGGCAGCCATTATGAAGTCAAACAACAATAAGTGCTGGCGAGGATGTGGGGAAAAGGGTACACTTGTACATTGCTGGTGGGACTGCAAATTGGTGAGGCCAATTTGGAAAGCAGTATGGAGATTCCTGGGAAAGCTGGGAATGGAACCACCATTTGACCCAGCTATCGCCCTTCTCGGACTATTCCCTGAGGATCTTAAAAGAGCGTACTATAGGGATACTGCCACATCAATGATCATAGCAGCACAATTCACAATAGCTAGACTGTGGAACCAACCTAGATGCCCTTCAATATATGAATGGATAAAAAAATGTGGCATTTATACACAATGGAGTATTACGCAGCAATAAAAAATGACAAAATCATGGAATTTGCAGGGAAATGGATGGCATTAGAGCAGATTATGCTAAGCAAAGTGAGCCAATCCTTAAAAAACAAATGCCAAATGTCTTCTTTGATATAAGGAGAGCAACTAAGAACAGAACAGGGAGGAAGAGCATGAGGAAAAGATTAACATTAAACAGAGACGAGTGGGGGGAGGGAAAGGGAGAGAGAAGGGAAATCGTATGGAAATGGAAGGAGACCCTCAATGTTACACAAAATTACATATAAGAGGTTGTGAGGGGAAAGGGGGAGGGAAAACAAGGGAGAGAATTGAATAACAGCAGATGAGGTAGAGAGGGAAGATGGGAGGGGAGGGGAGGGGGGATAGTAGGAGATAGGAAAGGTAGCAGAATACAGCAGTCACTAATATGGCTTTATGTAAAAATGTGAATGTGTAACTGATGTGATTCTGCAATTTGTATTTGGGGTAAAAATGGGAGTTCATAACCCACTTGAGTCAAATGTATGAAAGATGATATGTCACGAGCTTTGTAATGTTTTGAACAACCAATAAAAAATACAAAATAAATAAAAAATATACCTTATTAAAAAAAAACAACAAATGGACAATGAGTACATGAAAAGATATTCAACATCACTAGTCATTAGAGGATTGAGATACCAACTCACATTCATTAGAATGGCTACTAAACAATAAATAACAAGTGTGGGTAAGGATGTAGCAAAATTACAACCCTTAAACACCATTGGGGGGAACATAAAATGGTGTAGCTACTATGTAAAATAGCATGGGGATTCCTTAAAAATTTAAAAACAGAATTACCATTTTGATATAGCAATTCCACTTCAGATTATTTATTCAAAAGAAAGCAGAGTCTCAAGGAGCAATTTGTCTACTCATGTTCATAGAGGCATTGTTTACAGGAGCCCAGAATACTGATAACCCAAATATCTGTCAACAGATGAATAGATAAACAAAATGTGGCTCATACACACAATGATGTATTATTCAGCCTTGAAAAGCAAGGCAATTTTGACAAGTCGCAACATGAATGAACCTTATGCGAAATGAATAAAGAGTCACAAGAGGATAAACACTGTATGATTCCACTTATATGAGGTACCTAGAGTAACTGAATTCATAGAGAGGAAGTAGAATGGTGGTTGACAGGGGCAAGAGGAAAAGGGTGAAGGGAAAGTATTTAATGGATATAGAGTTTTAGTTTTTCTAGATGAAAATTTCCTGGAGTTTAATTGTAGAGCAAGATGAACATACTTAACAGTATTGAACACTACATTTAAAATTGATTAAGAAGGTAAATTTTTATATTATGCATAATTAAACAAAAGTAAGTCAAATCACATCATTGTCATGTAGAATCTTCTGGTAGTTTCTCACTGCATTAAAATAAAATTAAAATGACTTCTTACAACCTATAGTCCCAATGATTTGGCTGTTGCCAACCTTCCTGACCTTAAGTGGTAGCATTCTCCCTGTTCATTGTGTTCCAGTGTCCCCAACCTTCTCTTCTGCATTCACTCTGATAAACTCACCCCTGCCACAGGGCATTTGTACTTATTTGCCCTTGCTTGGAACATTCTTCTGAATCTTCAAATTGAGAATTTCTTATCATTCAGGTCCAAACTCAAATATTTCTTCAAACAGATCCTTCCCATAGCCTAAAAGGTGCCCTCTGCCACACCTCAGTCACTGCCACATTGTCTTATTTAAATTATTCATAGCCTTTTCACTATGTGAAGTTGTCTAACTTCTTTATCATATCCTTTTGCAAAGTATAAGCCAGATGTATCCAGAAACGTGTCTGGTTTACTAATGCATTCTCAAGTACTAAAAGGCTGACATACTATGTATGTAAAGGATATCAGTTAAACACAAATGAATTTGGCAAGTACATATTGGGTCTTCATTATATTTCAAGCAACATACTAGACTATAAAAGAATATATGAGCTTTATGTAAACAACTTCCTACCTTTCCAGGACTGATTGTCTTAAGGGCCACCATATAGTGAGGACCTGCCTTGGAGGAAGGCAGGACAGCTTGATGTGATTACTGAGTTGCTGTCCACTGCACTCATTTGCACTTCTGTGTCAAGCTTCCCCTGAGGTTGGCGTACTCTTAGATTTTTTAATCTCACAAATCAGTGGGTGCTGTTTGGCGCTTAAACCTTGGGAAACCTAAGAGTTTAATTTCATAAACATGTAGCAGAGTTGCAAAGAGCCATAGACTTTTCCTGCGTTGTCAATGGATCACATGCGTATATGAAAGAAGACAGGGAGAAATTTTATTTTCCAGAGTCCCTCTTAGAAAGGAGACAACATTTATCATTTATCTGAGAGGGACAGAATAGAGATAGCTGAGGTATAAATGTGTAACTGTTCTTCATGTGAAGCTAGGATTGAATCAAAGCCTGCTTGGGTGCAGTTGGATTTGAGGGTTGGGGTGGAAGAGTCAAGGGAACCTGGTACAGGGAATGGGCATAGTGTATGGACTGACATAATGTGGAATTTAGGCAGTGCAGATGCAGAGGCAGAGGAAGGCCTGATGAACAATATTCTAGAAGTCACAGAAAATGTGAGATGTGCTGGACACGCCCCAGGCTCTAAATTTGGGGTTCAAGTCATGCTGGTCCACATCTCTCAGGGGCAAGGCCCCAAGATATCTGGTCTACATGTGTGTACTTTCTTGTATTAAAATAATTAGAGTCTCAGTTCACCACATTTCATTCATGTGTTAAGTGAATAAATATCCACGTATATGAATACATATTCTATTATTCTGCTTTTATGTATAATTTTTTTTTAAATTTTACATAGAACTTTCCTTCCCTACATAGTTTTTCAGGCTGTTTCAGAAGATCCAGTGTATTTTATAAACTCTGACCTATTTTAGAAGCACCATCCTTATGTTCTATAATTGTCATGGTGTTGTTATGATCACATCCCCTTGAATGCTTTCACAGGAAATTGTTTTCCTTCTACAAACATGGCCTAATGCCAAAACCTGATATAGATAGCCAAGCCAATGGTCAACATCAACTCTGGAAATAAATGTTATGAATTTCCAACATATTGTATAATCTAACTTTCTGAAATGACTGATGCTGTTTTAAAAGAGATAAGTAATCACAGTATATGCTGTGTTCCATGGCTTATCATCATCAGGAATCAGACGAGAGACACTGGCCAGATCCTAGAAATACATCCCCATGAAATCAGACCTGAGCACAAGATGCTATTCTCTGTGTGGAGTGGCTCACAGATCTGGGGCTGGAAGATAACAGCATTTGGGGATGCTGGTTGTGCCAATTTCATCCTTATTATTCAGCCCTTTGGCACAGTCCTTTATGCTACAGAGTATAAAAAGACAGAAAAAATGTGATATTAATGATTCATGGATATGGTAGAGAGTAATTAAAGACATGGACTTTTATTCAGTCCTAGTTTCTTCTTCTTTAAAACCCTTTCCTGTTTGACGTTACCCTTCAAGTCACAGTTTCTGTAAATCGGTGGGGATTTACAACTGTCCCATGAAATTGGTGTAAAAAAATTTTTTTTTATTTATTTTTATTTTTTATTGTTGGCTGTTCAAAACATTACATAGTTCTTGATATATCATATTTCACAATTTGATTCAAGTGGGTTATGAGCTCCCATTTTTACCCCATATACAGATTGCAGAATCACATCAGTTACACATCCATTGATTTACATATTGCCATACTAGTGTCTGTTGTATTCTGCTGCCTTTCCTATCCTCTACTATCCCCCCTCCCCTCCCCTCCCCTCCCCTCTTCTCTCTCTGCCCCCTCTACTGACATTCGTTTGTCCCCCTTGTATTATTTTTCCCCTTCCCCTCACTTCCTCTTGTATGTACTTTTGTATAACTCTGAGGGTCTCCTTCCGTTTCCATGCATTTTCCCTTCTCTCTCCCTTTCCCTCCCACCTCTCATCCCTGTTTAATGTTAATCTTCTTCTCATGCTCTTCGACCCTACTCTGTTCTTAGTTACTCTCCTTATATCAAAGAAGACATTTGGCATTTGTTTTTTAGGGATTGGCTAGCTTCACTTAGCATAATCTGCTCTAATGCCATCCATTTCCCTGTAAATTCTATGATTTTGTCATTTTTTAATGCAGAGTAATACTCCATTGTGTATAAATGCCACATTTTTTTTTATCCATTCATCCATTGAAGGGCATCTAGGTTGGTTCCACAGTCTAGCTATTGTGAATTGTGCTGCTATGAACATCGATGTAGCAGTGTCCCTGTAGCATGCTCTTTTTAGGTCTTTAGGGAATAGACCGAGAAGGGGAATAGCTGGGTCAAATGGTGGTTCCATTCCCAGCTTTCCAAGAAATCTCCATACTGCTTTCCAAATTGGCTGCACCAATTTGCAGTCCCACCAGCAATGTACAAGTGTACCCTTTTCCCCACATCCTCGCCAGCACTTGTTGTTGTTTGACTTCATAATGGCTGCCAATCTAACTGGAGTGAGATGGTATCTTAGGGTGGTTTTGATTTGCATTTCTCTGACTGCTAGAGATGGTGAGCATTTTTTCATGTACTTGTTGATTGATTGTATGTCCTCCTCTGAGAAGTGTCTGTTCAGGTCCTTGGCCCATTTGTTGATTGGGTTGTTTGTTCTCTTATTGTCTAATTTTTTGAGTTCTTTGTATACTCTGGATATTAGGGCTCTATCTGAAGTGTGAGGAGTAAAGATTTGTTCCCAGGATGTAGGCTCTCTATTTACCTCTCTTATTGTATCTTTTGCTGAGAAAAAACTTTTTAGTTTGAGTAAGTCCCATTTGTTGATTCTAGTTATTAACTTTTGTGCTATGGGTGTCCTATTGAGGAATTTGGAGCCCGACCCCACAGTATGTAGATCGTAGCCAACTTTTTCTTCTATCAGATGGCGTGTCTCTGATTTGATATCAAGCTCCTTGATCCATTTTGAATTCACTTTTGTGCATGGCGAGAGAAAGGGATTCAGTTTCATTTTGTTGCATATGGATTTCCAGTTTTCCCAGCACCATTTGTTGAAGATGCTATCCTTCCTCCATTGCATGCTTTTAGACCCTTTATCAAATATAAGATAGTTGTAGTTTTGTGGATTGGTTTCTGTGTCCTCTATTCTGTACCATTGGTCTACCCGCCTGTTTTGGTACCACTACCATGCTGTTTTTCTTACTATTGCTCTGTAATATAGTTTGAAGTCTGGTATCGCTATACCGCCTGATTCACACTTCCTGCTTAGCATTGTTTTTGCTATTCTGGGTCTTTTATTTTTCCATATGAATTTCATGATTGCTTTCTCTATTTCTACAAGAAATGCCGTTGGGATTTTGATTGGCATTGCATTAAACCTGTAGAGAACTTTGGGTAATATCGCCATTTTGATGATGTTAGTTCTGCCTATCCATGAACAGGGTATATTTTTCCATCTTCTAAGATCTTCTTCTATTTCTCTCTTTAGGGTTCTGTAGTTTTCATTGTATAAGTCTTTCACCTCTTTTGTTAGGTTGATTCCCAAGTATTTTATTTTTTTTTGAAGATATTGTGAATGGAGTGGTTGTCCTCATTTCCATTTCAGAGGATTTGTCGCTGATATACAGGAATGCCTTTGATTTATGCATGTTGATTTTATATCCTGCCACTTTGCTGAATTCATTTATTAGCTCTAATAGTTTCTTTGTAGAGCCTTTTGGGTCTGCTAGGTATAGAATCATGTCATCTGCAAATAGTGATAATTTAAGTTCTTCTTTTCCTATTTTGATGCCTTTAATTTCTTTCGTCTGTCTAATTGCTCTGGCCAGTGTTTCGAGAACTATATTGAATAGAAGTGGTGAGAGAGGGCATCCCTGTCTTGTTCCAGATTTTAGAGGGAATGCCTTCAATTTTTCTCCATTCAGAATGATGCTAGCCTGAGGCTTAGCATAGATTGCTTTTACAATATTGAGGTATGTTCCTGTTATCCCTAGTTTTTCTAGAGTTTTGAACATAAAGGGATGCTGTACTTTGTCGAATGCTTTTTCCGCATCTATCGAGATGATCATATGGTTCTTATTTTTAAGTCTATTGATGTGGTGAATAACATTTATTGATTTCCGTATATTGAACCAGCCTTGCATCCCAGGGATGAATCCTACTTGATCATGGTGCACAATTTTTTTGATATGTTTTTGTATCCGAGTGGCCAGAATTGTATTGAGGATTTTTGCATCTAGGTTCATTAGAGATATTGGTCTGTAGTTTTCTTTCTTTGAAGTGTCTTTGTCTGGTTTAGGTATCAGGGTGATGTTGGCCTCGTAGAATGAATTTGGAAGTTCTCCCTCTTTTTCTATTTCCCGAAGTAGCTTGAAAAGTATTGGTATTAGTTCCTCTTTAAAGGTTTTGTAAAACTCTGCTGTATACCCATCCGGTCCTGGGCTTTTCTTAGTTGGTAGTCTTTTGATGGTTTCTTCTATTTCCTCAATTGATATTGGTCTGTTTAGGTTGTCTATATCCTCCTGACTCAATCTGGGCAGATCATATGACTTAAGAAATTTATCTATGCCTTCACTATCTTCTAATTTATTGGAGTATAAGGATTCAAAATAATTTTTGATTATCTTCTGTATTTCTGAAGTGTCTGTTGTGATATTGCCTCTTTCATCCCGTATGTTAGTGATTTGAGTTCTCTCTCTTCTTCTCTTCACTAGCATGGCTAAGGGTCTGTCGATTTTGTTTATTTTTTCAAAGAACCAACTTTTAGTTTTGTCAATTTTTTCAATTGTTTCTTTTGTTTCGATTTCATTAATTTCAGCTCTGATTTTAATTATTTCTTGCCTTCTACTTCTTTTGCTGTTGTTTTGCTCTTCTTTTTCTAGGATTTTGAGATGAAGTATGAGATCATTTATTTGTTGGTTTTTTCTTTTTTTAAGGAATGAACTCCAAGCAATGAATTTTCCTCTTAGAACTGCTTTCAATGTGTCCCATAGATTCCGATATGTTGTGTCTGTGTTTTCATTAATCTCTAAGAATTTTTTAATTTCCTCCTTGATGTCTTCTATAACCCATTGATCATTCAGTAACCTATTGTTCATTCTCCAAGTGATGTATTCTTTTTCCTTCCTTCTTTTATCGTTGATTTTCAGTTCCATTCCATTATGATCAGATAGGATGCATGGTATTATCTCTACTCCTTTGTATTGTCTAAGAGTTTCCCTGTGACATAATATATGATCTATTTTTGAGAAGGATCCATGTGCTGCTGAGAAAAAAGTGTAACTGCTTGATGTTGGGTGGTATATTCTATATATGTCAATTAAGTCTAGGTTATTAATTGTGTTATTGAGTTCTATAGTTTCCTTGTTCAACTTTTGTTTGGAAGATCTGTCCAGTGGTGATAGAGGTGTGTTGAAGTCTCCCATGATTATTGTATGGTGGTCTATTAGACTCTTGAACTTGAGGAGAGTTTGTTTGATGAACATAGCTGCACCATTGTTTGGGGCATATATATTTATGATTGTTATGTCTTGTTGGTGTATGGTTCCCTTGAGCAGTATGTAGTGTCCCTCTTTATCCCTTTTGATTAACTTTGGCTTAAAATCTATTTTATTTGATATGAGTATGGATACTCCTGCTTGTTTCCGAAGTCCATATGAGTGATATGATTTTTCCCAACCTTTCACCTTCAGCCTATGTATGTCTTTTCCTATCAAATGTGTCTCCTGTAGGCAGCATATTGTTGGGTCTTGTTTTGTGATCCATTCTACTAGCCTGTGTCTCTTGATTGGTGAGTTTAAGCCATTAACATTTAGGGTTATTATTGAGATATGGGTTGTTCTTCCAGCCATATTTGTTTATTTATGTTACTAAACATGGTTTGTTTTCCACTTTGATTATTTTCCCCCCTTTAGTGTCCTACCTCCCACTGTTGGTTTTCATTGTTATTTTCCATTTCCTCTTCCTGTAATGTTTTGCCAAGGATGTTTTGAAGAGATGGTTTTCTAGCTGCAAATTCTTTTAACTTTTGTTTATCGTGGAAGGTTTTAATTTCATCTTCCATCCTGAAGCTTAATTTCGCTGGAAACACAATTCTTGGTTGGAACCCATTTTCTTTCAGTGTTTGAAATATGTTATTCCAGGATCTTCTAGCTTTCAGAGTCTGTGTTGAAAGATCAGCTGTTATCCTGATTGGCTTACCCCTAAATGTGATCTGCTTCCTTTCTCTTGTAGCTTTTAAAATTCTCTCCTTATTCTGTATGTTGGGCATCTTCATTATAATGTGTCTAGGTGTGGGTCTCTTATGATTTTGCACATTCGGCATCCTGTAGGCTTCTAGGATTTGGGGTTCTGTCTCATTCTTCAAGTCTGGGAAGTTTTCTCGTATTATTTCATTGAATAGATTGCTCATTCCTTTGGTTTGAAACTCTGTTCCTTCCTGTATCCCAATGACTCTTAAATTTGGTCTCTTGATGTTATCCCATATTTCTTGGATGTTCTGCTCATGGTTTCTTAACAGTCTTGCTGAGCTGTCTATGTTCTTTTCAAGTTGAAATACTTTATCTTCATTGTCTGATGTTCTGTCTTCTAAGTGTTCTACTCTGCTGGTAGTATTCTCAATTGAGTTTTTAAGTTGGCTTATTGCTTCCTGCATTTCTAGGATTTCTGTTTGTTTGTTTTTTATAATCTCTATTTCCCTGTATAGTTGATCTTTTGCTTCTTGGATTTGTTTATGTAATTCATTGTTGAAGTGATCTTTCATTGTCTGATTTTGCTGTCTGATGTCTTCCTTGAGACTCCAGATCATCTGAAGCATGTATATCCTGAATTCTTTATCTGACATTCCATCAGCTGCAGCTATTACCTATTCTATCGTTGAGTTGACCTGCAATGCTTGTGGTCCTTTCTTTCCTTGTCTCTTCATACTGTTCGCGTTCCTTTCTACTTGGTGAAACTGTTGTGCTATTGAATTTTCCCCCTATATATTTATATTGGTCTTGTATAGTTGGAAAGTCTCCCTCGCAGGCGCGGGCGGCGGCTCTGCCCCTCCTCCAATTGGGGCAATGTGCCTACCACGCCGGCAGGCCGCTGGGCCTGCTCTGCCAGTCGGTAGCAGGTCCGCCGACCTTGCAGGCGCGGGCGGCGGCTCTGTCCCTCTGCGGGCCGCTAGGCTTGTTCTGTCGGTGGTCGCAGTTCTGCCTACTTTGCAGGCGCAGGCAGCGGCACTGCCCCTCTGCAGGCCTCTGGGGCTGTACTGCCAGTGGGTCGCAGGTCCGCCTACTTTGCAGGCGTGGGGGGGGGCGGCTCTACCCTTCCTCAGGCCACTGGGCCTGTTCTGTCTCTCGGTTGTAGGTCTGACCTGTTCTGATAGTGGTCACAGTTCCGACTACCTTGCAGGTGCGGGGGGGAGGGGGCGGCTCTGCCTCTCACCAGGCGGCTGCTCCTCTTCTGCCGGTGGGTCGCAGGCCCGCCTACCTTGCAGGAGTGATTGGAAGCTCTGTCCCGCCGCGGGCCACTGGGCCTTTTCTGTCGGTGGTCACCCTTCCCCTACCTGGCAGGCGAGGGGGGTGGGGGGCGGCTCTGCCCCTCAGCAGGCCGCTGGGCCTGCTCTGTGTTTGGTCACAGTTCCCTCTACTATGCTGGCGCAGGGGGAGGGGGCGGCTCTGCCTCTCAGCAGGCGGCTGCTCCTCTTCTGCCGGTGGGTCGCAGGCCTGCCTACCTTGCAGGAGTGATTGGAAGCTCTGTCCCGCCGCGGGCCACTGGGCCTTTTCTGTCGGTGGTCACCCTTCCCCTACCTGGCAGGCGAGGGGGGTGGGGGGCGGCTCTGCCCCTCAGCAGGCCGCTGGGCCTGCTCTGTGCGTGTTCACAGTTCCCTCTACTATGCCGGCGCAGGGGGAGGGGGCGGCTCAGCCTCTCAGCAGGCGGCTGCTCCTCTTCTGCCGGTGGGTCACAGGCCCGCCTACCTTGCAGGAGTGATTGGAAGCTCTGTCCCGCCGTGGGCCACTGGGCCTTTTCTGTCGGTGGTCACCCTTCCCCTACCTGGCAGGCGAGGGGGGTGGGGGACGGCTCTGCCCCTCAGCAGGCCGCTGGGCCTGCTCTGTGTTTGGTAACAGTTCCCTCTACTATGCCGGCGCAGGGGGAGGGGGTGGCTCAGCCTCTCAGCAGGCGGCTGCTCCTCTTCTGCCGGTGGGTCGCAGGCCCGCCTACCTTGCAGGAGTGATTGGAAGCTCTGTCCCGCCGCGGGCCACTGGGCCTTTTCTGTCGGTGGTCACCCTTCCCCTACCTGGCAGGCGAGGGGGGTGGGGGGCGGCTTTGCCCCTCAGCCGGCCGCTGGGCCTGCTCTGTGTTTGGTCACAGTTCCCTCTACTATGCCGGTGCAGGGGGAGGGGGCGGCTCAGCCTCTCAGCAGGCGGCTGCTCCTCTTCTGCTGGTGGGTCGCAGGCCCGCCTACCTTGCAGGAGTGATTGGAAGCTCTGTCCCGCCGCGGGCCACTCTGGTGTAAAAATTAAGTAGAGATGATGAATATGGTGTCAGTACTTAGGAAATTCTCAACAAGAAAAATATTTGTATCTTATTACTGTTACCACCAATACATCAGTGAACTTATTCATTGGTATAAGAAGCACTTGTGCAGAAATAATGTGAGCAAAATGTAGCAAAATCATTTACATAAAAATAACATGCACCATATAGATGACTCATATAAACATTTTGATTTTTATCTCATTGCTACATCTAAAGTGACCCAAGTATCTAGTAGATGAAATTAAAATTGTTTAAAAGATGAAATTCTCACAATTACTTAGTTACGCTTAAAAAATCATCATCATATTGTTATAATAAGAAATCATGATTTTACATACCACCCCGCTCCACTTCTCACCTCCACTTTGCCCCCATTTCCATCCTGTCTCAAAGGAGACCTAAGTTGAAATGTACACAATTGCACATATTTTATGGGTCTTTTCTCTTGTTGAAAACTGAGGACACTTCACCTCCAGTATTGTTGTAAAAATATATTACAAAAATGCCTCTTAAGTCTTTCACAAAGAGACTACCATGTATAAAGCATTTAGTAAGTGGTTGCTATTATTTTTACCACTGAAAATTTATGCTGCATGCTAATGAATGACAACATTCTAGCCTTTCAGTTAGCTTATTAAAAATGTACTCAAACATCTTGAAAGTATTGATATTGTCAAGATGCAGTTTATATAAAACACAGATGTTCACAAATTGAGCATTGGCTGTATCAGCATTTCTCAATATGTGGTACAGGGATTCATGGGGGTCCTGGAAACCCATTTAGGGGGACCCTAAGTTACTTTCAGGGGATCTGGAACATCAAGTTTTTAATAATACTATGACATCATTTTCCTTTTTATTCTCATTTTTTCATGAGTACTAAATGGAATTTTTAAGAGGCTACATGACATTTGATATCACAACATATCAAATTTAGAAGCAGATATGAGAATTCAGCTGTCTTCTTCTTTTTTTTTTAAAGAGAGAGTGAGAGGGAGAGAGAGAGAATTGTTTAATATTTATTTTTTAGTTTTTTCGGCGGACACAACAACTTTGTTTGTATGTGGTGCTGAGGATCTAACCCGGGCCGCACGCATGCGAGGCGAGCGCGCTACCGCTTGAGCCACATCCCTAGCCCTCAGCTGTCTTCTTTTAAGCCAAACTTTAGAGACAATTTGAAAAAAGTAAAACTGTGCCACTCATCTCACCAAATTTAATTTTGGAAAATATAGTTGTCTTTCAGAAAATATTATCTATGTTAACATGTAATTGATTTATTATTGTTATTTTTGCTTGAATAACTAACTAGCATATTTAAATTTTTCTGTTTTAATTTCTAATATGGTAAATATTATTACATAATAAAAGCGCTTTTGAGTTCTCAATAATTATCAACTGTAAAAGAGTCCTGAGACTACCGGATTTGATAAAGTGTAGTCCATATACTATGAAATATTTTGCCATCATTAAAAATGTCACAGAGGGCTGGGGTTGTGGCTCAGAGGTAGAGTGTTTGCCTAGCATGCGTGGGGCATTGGGTTCGATCCTCAGCACCACATAAAAATAAAATATTTGTGTCCACCTATAACTAAAAAATAAATGTTAAAAATTTTTTAAAATGTCACAGAAATATATTTGTAAATATGGAAAAATATTTATCTCATATTAAGTAATAACATTAGGTTACTAATGATATGTGATTTTTATCCTATGCTTAACAGTATATGAGAATATAACTTACAAGATGATTCTAATTGTTTTATGCTTTTCTTGTTTATCTAAATTTTCTATCTTTTCCCATTATTTGGATTACTTTAATAAAAAGGGGGAAAATAAATAAAACTTGTTTCTGAAAAAAATTCAGAAGTATCCACAGTTTGCTATAACTCATGACTAAAGATGTGTATTTCTTCCCATATCTAGCCCTAATAAAACAAATTGTTTGAAAACAGTACATTCTAAATTCTAGCTGCTACATAGTTTTAGGATAATGGATTTGCAACATTTTAAAATAATGAAAATAAAATGTTCACTGGGAAAACTTTGAAATATGCCAAGGTGTTTTAAAATGAACTGAACCAAATTTTTATACTCTGGAAAGATATCACATTGTGAGGTTAAAACAAGTTGTTCATTGTTTAGTCTCATGTCCTGCTTTGGGGATTTATTTATTTTTCTTGCCTTTGATACTATAAAATGGAACCTTTATTATTCTCCAGCAATATTATGTGTATTTGTTTTATCAGCAGAACAAGATTATATACTCCTCCAGTGCAGAAGCCAAATCTTAAAATTCTTTTGCCACAATTATAGTACCTGGTAGAGAGTTCAGTATGTTCATTCAAGTACTGAGTGAACATCGATAAAATATTTAAATGTTTCACTTTCTTGCCGAAGCATTATTCCATTAACTGGTTCTCATTGCACATAAAAACCATTAAATGCCTTTATTATTATATCAGGAGAGAAGTCTAGAAGGAGCTGGAGAATTCTTAATAACAAAGTAATTATTCTTGCATTTAAAAAATAAAACAAGATCCTCTTCTATGATCAAATATAGATGTTAATACTTAAATGCAAAATAAAATGAACACAGCCTTCTCACTGATTCAGTAGCTGACAGATTTCATATTCTGTGGTGCTATTTGCCTTCTTTATGTCTGTTTTTCGTTTGAAATAGTACTAAAGTGAATGCCAGAGCAAACTCAGCCTATCCTGAAGAATTGTCAGTCTTAAATATCTGCTCTCATGCTCTGATGGCTTCAGAAAGAGAAGGGTATAAGGCAGAAACCTGCTGGAGGGTTCAAATTCAAAGGAAAGCTAACCCAATAGGAGACTGCTGAAGGGGCTTGCCCAAGAGAGGAGACCCATGCTTGATGGGGCCAAGGCAGTGGGGATGGCAAGCAGAGCTAGTTTCCAAATCTGGATTCAATTTTCAGGTTGGAGCATCAGAATTTGGTGATGACTGGATGTGAGGGAGAAGGAGAGCTGAAGGAGAGGCTGAGGTTTCTAACTTGGATGATGAGAGATAGAACAAGCCATCAACAGGTTAATGGGGCTTGGTGAAGAAGTGGATGCCAGGGATTCAGATAAGGAACATGGAGCATAAGCTGGGTTGGGGACTTGTGTGTGATGTGAGTACCTAAATTCTTAGGATTTTCTCTACTTTAATGGTTATTGTCCTCCTGCAGACTTTTCTCCATAATACTCCCTAAGAGTAGAAGACATTTCTAGTCCCATCTTCCCTTGATTTTTTTTGGGGGGGACGTACTGCGGATTGAACTCAGGGGCACTCAACCACTGAGCCACATCCCCAGCCCTATTTTGTATTTTATTTAGAGACATGGTCTCACTGATTTGCTTAGCACCTTGCTTTTGCTGAGGCTGGCTTTGAACTTGCAATCCTCCTGTCTCACCATCCCAAGTTGCTTGGATTACAGAAGTGCACCAGCACACCTGGCTTCCCTTGATTTTATTTACACACATCTTGAAAGTCTACCTTTTCCATCTTCCAAGACCTATTCAAAAGGTGTCAGTTTACCTCTAGCTTCTCTGTATGGACATTTGCTTGGATATCATATCAAAACATCTGTCCACTTCTGTATATGATCTGTGTTTCCACTTATTTCTGTATTGAAAGGTCTTAGGTAGTGCTTAAATTATAAAAGTCTTGAATACAATGCTAGCGTCTCTCTTATAATCTGTGTGAAAGTCTTAAAAGCAAATAACTCTGTATTCCAAAACAGTTTCTGATTTCCAAAACCTGAAGCATGAAAATAAATTGTATATTGTGGTGAGAAGAGCCCCAGAGACTCAAAATAATCTAATTTGTTCCAGTTGCTCTCATTCTCACCAGGTCAGTTCATTTGGGAAAAGATCATATGACAAGCAAGATGATACTAATAATAGTCATCATAGATAACATGTGTTGATTTTTTTTTTGCTATATAACAGGCACAGTGATGAGCACATACATCATCATGCTTTTTTTTCACAAGCAGACTGCTTCTACTGCCCCTTGACAGATGAGAAAACTGAGGCTCAGAGAGTTTAAGACATGAGCCAGAATTCATCAGGGTAGTAAGTGATGCATCTGAATTCAAATCTATGTCTATCAAACCCCAAGTATTTTCCCTTATCAACTGAACCACTGCTTCTCAAGGATCTTCTTTTTAAATACTTCTTTTTGAAATTCACATGTTTGAGGCACCACAAGCAAAAAAATTGTAGCAAAGAGAATCATGTTAATATCCCTGCCTCCCTGGCCCAACTTAAATGACAGTGGTGGAGAGCCAAAATAGTTTCTTAAAAATTTTAACAAGGCCAATACTTGATTTTAGTTGATCCTCCAGTAGTCTGGAAGCCTATTCCTGTGCCTTGGAAAGGTGGGCACTGCCTTCACTCCTGTTGGCACTGAGAAGAGACCAAGCTGTGCAAGTGTGTCCATGAGGCTCCATGAGGTGGTGAGCCACCACAGTCCCTGCATCCAGTTAGAGCTGTGGTTAATACTGAAGAAAGCACTGTGTATATCTAGTGGACACCACAGCACTGTTCCGAGGCTTAGGTGGCTACACCCGTGACTGAGAACTGTTGCCCAGGAAATGTTCTTAAAGTAAGTTTAAGCTACTACTTGTAGTTTTGGGATATTGTTTAATGGGCACAACAACTACACAAGAATCTAATCTCCATGTTAAAGTAGTAAGTTTAGAAATCTAAAACTTCTTCCAAAGAAAAATTAATTCAAGTCCCTGTGTACCTTCTAGGGGTCAGTCACAATGCTAGGTGTTGGGAACATGTTTTAGTGAGATTTTTCACTGCTATGACCAAAAGACCTGGCAAGAACAATTTTAGAGGAGGAAAAGTTTATTTGGAGGCTTGCGGTTTCAGAGGTTTCCCTCCATTCATAGATGGCCAACTCCATTCCTTGAGTCTGGAGTTGAGGCAGAACATCATGGCAGAAGAGTGTGGTTGAGGAAAACAGTTTGGAACATGGTACCAGGAAGGAGGAGAAGGGATACTGAGAGACAGACAGACAGACAGAAGAGTACTCCACTCTACCAGGACAAAATATATCCCAGAAAGGAACCAGGGACCCATCTCCTCCAGCCATACTCTATCTGCCTTCAGTTAGCACTCAGTTAATCCCTAACAGGGGATTAATTTACTGATTGGGCTAAGGCTCTCATAACCCAATCATTTCACCTCACCTCTACACCTTCTTATATTCTCTCACACATGGGCTTTTGGGGGACACCACAAATCTAAACCATAACAGGACACAGTACTGAATGAGACATCAAGGGAACCTTCAGGAGCCTGCAGGGAAGAGAAAGACACATATCAAAGATACAGTGAGATATGTACTCTTCCCAGGGACACTCAGTGCAATGAGAGCACAGAATAAGTTGAATCTAAAAATGATTTCAAGGAGGAGTTAAGTTTGTGGATGAAGTTCTCTAAATAGAAGCCCTATGTTTACCTCCCAGGTACTCATCACTGAACTAGACTGTAATTCAGCATATTGATCTTTATGCTGCTGTCTAAAAAAATTGGCTTGAAGGCAGAGGAAGCTAGAAACTTAAAAACCTGCTATCAAACCAGAGGGTCCCTTAGGGTCTTATGAGTATTTATTATAGTTTTTCTATGAAGGATTATGTATTTTCCCAAAATCTTGATTTTTTAATTTAATAATATCATGCATCATTATGTTAGGAAAGGCTAACTGTTGTAGCAGGTAGAGTTTCAAGGCCAAAATAGTTCCAGATAGGCCCAAAGGACTCTGCAAATCAATTAGGATCCAGATCAATGGAAGTCCCATCATTTAGAGACCCAGGTTAATGGTGGTCAACAAATGGCTTCCAAGATTGCTCTGGGCATGGATATGTGGCTAATGTAGGGGAAAAGAATATGGAAGACCTGATATCAGTGTATTTTATGAAATAGGCTGGCCAGGAATGGAACTGCTTATACCCAGTTTTTGGACCACTGCTAAGTGGCCTAGGGTGGTTGGGAAGAGAAATCCAACTGTCAGCCTCGGAGGAAGAGTATTAATTTGGTAAACAGCTAACAGTTTCTGTTGCAACCATTGATGGGGATTATAGCACTAAACTAGATAGTCCTTTAGGAGACACAATAGGAGAGAAGGAAAAGTTGAAGAGAAGAAAAAGAAATGACAACCACTATTGAAACACTATTTGAGTTTTCTACTTCTCACATGGAATAAGGCCAAGTGACAAAATAGCATAAACCTCCAGATTTTGCAAGTACATCTTGCAGATTGAAGTCTGCAGAAAATCTGTGTATCTTTATGAAATTTAGATTTTAATGTAAGCTATGAATATTATATAGTATATTATAATAATTATATTTGTTATAACAGCATGTCCAAATGTCATAATTTTACATATTTCTAAGTGTGTCCAGCATCTGAGATGATTCACAAAAGTTTGTATTGATGAAGATGATACATTGCTTTTTAAAAATAAACTTTATTTTAAAACACTTTTAGATTTACAGAAAAATTGTGAAAAAAGTTCAGAAAGTTCCCATATATCCACATCCAGTTATCCCTACTTTTCAAATCTCATATTAGTTTGGCATACTTGTAACCATTAATGAATGAATGCTGACATGTTATCATTAGTGAAAGCCCGACTTCATGTAGATTTCCTTAAACTTACCTAATGTCCTTTTCTGTGTCAGGATCCCATCTGCTTTATAATACTGTATGTAGTCAGCATGTCTTCTTAGGCTTCTCTGGACTGTAACAGTTTCTTAAGACTTTCTCTGTTTTCCATGACCTTGACAATTTTGAGTGTTCATCAGATATTTTGTAGCATGCCCCTCGCCTGGTATATGTCTTTTATTTCTCTCATGATTAGACTGTTATTGTTTTAGGGAGAAACACCACATATGTAAAGTGCATCAGATCCCAGGTTTATACCATTGACGTGATTTATTACTATCAATGTTAATCTTGGTTATCTGGTTCAGGTAGTGTCTATCAGGTTTCTCCACTGTAAATTTACTCTTTTTTTCGCCTTTCTGTATTGGACTTTCTTGAAGAAAGTCCCTATGCACAACCCACACCTAAAAAATGGAAAATTATGCTTACTTCCTGGAGGACAGATTATCTGTGTACATTATTTGAAATTTTTCTACATGATAGATTTATGTTGTATTTTTAAAAGAAGCAAAAGTACAGAAAGATTTAAATTAATTCTGTGAACTAGTAAATTGTCAGGCACATAGACATGTCTTTCATTTTTAAAATTCTTCCACTATACCCATTATTTAATAATAATAATAATAATAATAATGATAGCCAATACATGCTGAGTTGTTGTTAAGCATATTTGATCTTCTCTACAAACCTATTGAGGGTACTATTATTACAATAATTTTGCAAATGAGGAAACTGAAGCTTAGAGAGGTTGAATTATGAGCCATTAATATAACTCAAAAAAGTTAATCTCCTGCTTAAAAAAATGTAATGGTTTCTGATTTCAATTAGAATAAAATTTAATCTCCTTACCTTGGCCTATAGGCCCTATATACTCAATCTAAATTATTTCTCACCTACCAATCTACCCTCTTTCACTGTGCTCCAGTCTTAGGGTCTTTCTTTCTGTTTCAAACCTCAAATTAATCTTGGTTTAGAGCCTCTGGATTTTCTGTTGCTTTAACTCCATGTCTTTGAATGTCCAGATGCTGTCAATCATGTTGCAGGACAAACTTTACCTCTTAGGAGAGCATTTCCTGACTGTCCAAGTCAAATTCATTTTCTCCTTCTCCAAGAATTTTTCTCTATCACTTCCTTACATCATTTCTTCATAGCAGTTGTGACTCTCTGGGATTATTTTTGGTAATGCATCTTACTTCTATCTTCCCTGCTAGGTTGCAAATTCCGAGTGAGTGATGTCCACATCCGCTTTGTTCACTGCTGTGTTCCCAGACCCTAGGATACCTGGCACTTTGTAAATATTTCTAAAGGAAAGGATAATAGAGTAATGTTATCCAAGGAACAAGACAAGCAAGTGGCAGAGCTGGCATCCAAAATAATGTCTTTCTGATATCGAAACAGCTTGTAACATTTGTTATAAAGTCTAACAGGTATCCAGTAAATAGTGGTTGAATCCAGCAAATAAAATGCTCAGAGACTAAAGACAAGGACTTGAGCATTCTTTACTCCCTTGAGTGACCTCCGGTCAGGATGCTCCATTCTCCAGCGGTCATTTGCAGGAAGCTATGTAATCCTCCAAGTCTGAGTTTCTTTCTCTATTAAAAGGGATGAAAATATCATGTGTCTCACATAGCTTTGTGAGAATTAAACAAGCTAAACTGTGAAAACTGCATTGAGGTTTATAACACTTAATTTAAAGATGAGTTTTTAATCAAAAAGAAAAATATTCCGTCCCTCCTATGATCTGGATTTCTATAGGAGGATGTGGCAGTGAGGAGAGGAGGACCAGGCTGAGAGGGAGATGCTGAGGTCTGCATGGACTGTCTTAGATGATAGTACCACAAGCCTGTATGCTGAGGATGGGGCTCAAATACAGTTTGTCACTGTGTTTACTTTAGCAGAGAGCAGAATATCCTACACATGTTTAAATCTGATTTTCTCCTCTGGATTTTGGAGATAAACCTTCCTGCTATGAACTGAATTTGTAACCACCCCTCAACCTTCTGCCAGCCTGCAGAAATTCATATATTGAAGCACTAACGCCCAGTATTTCAGAATGTGACTATATTTGGAGATAGGGTCTTTAAAGGTGTGATCAAAGTAAAATAAGACCATTCAGATGGCTACTAATTCCACATGAATGGTGTTCTTTAAAAGGAAATTGGCATAAAGAGAGACACCAGAGATGCTCACACACAGAGGAAAAACCAGGTGAAAACACACTAAGAAGGTAGCTAGCCTTCAGCAAGCCAAGCAGAGAGGCCTCTGGAGAAACTAAACCTACCAATACTTTGAGCTTGGATTTCCAGTGTCTAGAACTGTGAGAAAGTAAATTTTTGTTATTTAACCCACCTACCCAGGCTGTGGTATTTTGTATCAGCAGCCCAAGCTGATTACCCAAGTGAAAAATTAATATCTCTAAGAACTAGCTACTACTTATGATTCACTCTGTACTGCATAGAAGTCCACATATCTCAAAGTATGGGAATAATTCTCTTCAAAAGGAATATGTAACAGGATGTGTAGATAATTGGGTTTGTGACAACAGGCTCTGGTTTACAATCATACAGCTTAAGATGAATCTGAAATCGCACTAATAGTGTTCAAGGATAGATGGATTTTTGTTAGATGTTTTTAAAGAATTCAGTATACTGAATTGCCTTTGCTACTCCAAGTTCATTAATACACAAGTAAGATTATTAATTTCTTCTTTAGACAGATGTTTAAAATGTTCTCCTGTGTGTTGAGAAGGAATGGGCAAAGTCCTTAGTAATTTGGCCCATTTATCTCACTTTACAAAGGAGATACTAAGGAGATTGTTCAAGCTTGGTCAGCTCCTTTTTTTTGCCATCATAATAGGAATTGAAACTCAAATCCTCTGACTTTCAGAGCAGTTCTCTGGCCACACCATATTTTTTACTACATATATGTTGGAAAAGAGTCACATTTTAAATTATTTTTTCCAACATTTGCACTGTTCCCATATTTTTTTCATGTGCCAATCACACAGGTGATATGAGGATCACATGTTGATCCTCAGTTTAACACTAAATTCAGTTGAAAAGTACATAGAGTCTGTCTTGTAAGTCTATGTGTATTCTCCTTTCTTCAGATAACTTTGTATGCAGAAGTTTGCTTGTAGCAAATCTTTTGTAGTTGTGGCTTTAAAGCACAAAGATGGCTTCTTCTATCACAGATGACTCTGCAATAGGAAGCTCGTGAAGTTCCATCCCAGGTCACACAACGCTATTCCATGCAAGAGTTTCTGAGGGTCTTAAAGACACTAGGTTATGATGTCTCTGTACCTGCTTCACTGATTTTTCTAACTACGCTGTTGGTGTCTGGCTTTGCCTCCTCTGTTAGCCCGTAAATAGAACATCTCCAGTCTGAAAACAAAAAGGATGCTACAGAGGACCAGCACACACTGTTGGTTATGGAGATGAGCCTGGTTTTAAACTTAAAGACTAGATAATTCTAGTCTAGGCTCTTCCTACACATTGGTGAAGATTCAAGAAGCTATAGACTACATGCCATTTCTTCAATGTTCTCTTTTCTCTTAGTGGCCCAGTCACATTTACACTATTCATGTTCACACTAAATGTAGGACACTAAAGTTTTCATCCACAGAGATGGCTTTCCTGGGTCTACCTCCCTCAGCTTGGAAGTAATGTCCAGCATTTGTGGTGGCACACAACTTCCTGAGCTCTTGAGCCATGACATCTTATTATGAATAATAAGATGTTATCTTAATCCAACTCTTCAGTGATTTTTGAATCTTCCTTACAATTTGCTGGTCATTCAGTGATTGAGGAAGCCCATGAGGAGATTTCACTGCTTCCTAAGATAGGTGATTCACTTCAATCTTCAAATGACTCTGTGTTGGACAGAATTTCTCTGCATCAAGTAAATAGCTATCTCCCAATAATATCCACCCAATTGTCCCTACTTATTTTCTGTTCTCTGTTCCAATAGGTACAAAACTGGAATTCTGGCCAATTTTACGTGTGGTATTTAAACAACACTGACAGCTTGTTCTCTTCCCTGGCATAACAATTCATAAAACAACACTTCCATACAAATGTTACAAACATTATCTGCCTAGAAAGTTAAAAAAATTCAAAGACAAGAAGCAAAACAAACAATACCACCACCACCACCACAAAACTCCACAGCACTATTAAATCACCATAAGAATGTATTTCTTCCACTGCAAGTGCTTTATCATACTGAAGGACTGTATGGGAGACCTAGCTGACCAAAACCATGGCAAGCTGAAGCACAGAACTAGATACAGAAAGAAAAGTTATATTAGAGTAATAGATTATGTTGAATTAAGTTCTTTATTGGATCAATGGTACAAGCAGAAAGAAAGGTACATTTCACAGGAGAGACAACCAGAGCAAGTGTCTTTCTAAAAGCAGAAGATTCTTTCTCACATTAGTAGGAGTAAAAGCATACATTTGGTGAGAAATAATTTAGCTATGCCAAACATAGAACATCCTACACAAATGCTTGTATTTAAGAATGGCTATCTAAATACCAAATATACATTCATTATAATAATTAAACAAAAAAAACCCCACAGAAATATAGGTAACAAATTTTAAACTTAGTTCAAGAAAGTTATTTTAATTCCATTTTTTCAGCAATGTAGCTTCTTAGAACTAAGGTGAAAATTTTGCATTATAACACTAATTCTTAAAATGAATCTTTGACCTATACAGTTTTTCTCAGGATCATTCTGATAGCTTAATTTTATTAAAGAGTCTATGAATCAATATCTTTACATCATCCCACATAAGCCTCAGTGTAAAAATGAGTGTAATTTTTTTATTTTATAGAATGAAACCAAGCTTTATGAAAATAAAAACATTATTCGAGTTCAAACACTCAATAATCAATGGATCCAGTCTTTGAACTCAGGAATGCTGAGTTTTTGCTTGGATGTCCACCCACCACCATCCAGCTATTGGTAAGCAAAGGGACTAAAGGGGAGAAAAACAGGATGAGTGGGTAGACACCTGTGTTTCTCCTTATGAAATAAAGGTATCTGAGATGAGACTTGAAGGCTAAAGAGAAGTTAGAGTTAAAAATCAGATAGTGGTGGTAAGCTACAAAGCAGAAAAAAGCACCCACATATGTGCACTAGCATGAAGGAAAAAGAGTATATGTGGCACTAGGAATACATCCATATACATGGAACAGTATGTGAGAATGGGTGAGAATGGGTATTGAAGGGATATGACAGATTTCACTTTCCAAATATCACTGCATTCTTATCTTCTGTTCAACATGCTCTCTATAGCTTTGCCACTGCCCCCATTACAAAGGAGTCTAATTTCTCTTCCTTTTATACGAGTGTGTGACTCATTTGGAACTAATATACAATATGTGACACTGAGTGATTTCTAAGGTTAGGTCATAAAATGTGCTACAACTTCTCCATTATTAGCTGGGACACTCATCTTTGGGGTCCTGAGATTCCAGAAAAGAAGTTCTATGGTCTTGAGGCTGTCATGCTAGAAGGAATTTTGAGCCTCATAGAATAGCCATTAGTAGGCTTTGACTGACAATCCCAAAGGAGGTCCTACCTAAGAGACAGCATCAACCAGTAGACATGCACATGGAGATATTTTTAGAGCCCAATCTCCAACTGCTTAAAGTCTTCCCAGCTGAGACCCCAGACATCATATGTTAGAAACAACTGCCCTTGCTGTATATTTGCTGAGTTCCTGAGTGGTTGTTTATGTCTCTGAGTTTGGAGATGATTGTTATGCAGCTATAGTAACTGAAACATGTAGTTGTATTTTGTAAAAAGTTGATCAATCATGTCTGGAGTTCAAAAGAGAGACAGACTAGAAATTTATCCTTGGAGTTTTCTGCATTATAAATGATTGTTGAAGGCTTAAGAAGAGAAGAAGTAATCCAGGGAACTATGTAGAATTTAAAAAGAAAGTGATAAAAGAATACAACTCTGGAAAATGCCAATATTGAAGAGCAGAAAAAGGACAAGTATCAAAAGGAACCAAAAAAAAAAAAAAGATCTATCTATCTATCTATCTATCTATCTATCTATCTATCTCTTTTATATATAAAAGGGGATATACCTCAGTTGGTAGAATGTTTGCCTTGCATGCACAAGGCCCTGGGTTCGATCCCCAGCACCACACACACACAAAAAAAAAAAAAAGAAGAAGAAAGAAAAGAAAAGAAAGAAAGGAAGAAAAGAAAGAAAGGAAAAAAAGAAGGAAATATCAAAGGAAGGAGCAATCCTGGAAAGGGGGAAATTAAGGAAAGCAATGGATGAGAATGTTTTATGAAATGCAAAAATGTCAACAGATGCTGTAGAGAAAGCACTAGAAATATGGCTTAATAACGAACAGGTGACCTTGTCCCAAGCAGTTTCAGAGAAAAGTGAGGATGTAGGGTTCAGAATGAGGTGTGGTGCAGTAGGTGTTCAACGTATATGTGTTGAATGAATGCTTCTGAGATGATGAAATAGTGACAAGTTGGTTGTAGGTAGAAGGAGGAATAGCTGAAGGAAAGTGAAAATCTAGGGAGTTTTGGTGTGGGGGGAAGGAGGCAAGCAGAGATTTTAGCATTGTGTTGGGAGCTGCAAGCATCTCCAGCAGCAGCTGTTCTTGCTGCCTTCTCCCACATTGGCAATTGAGACTAGGCTTGAACTGAGCATGCTGTGCATTTCCCTTGGGGGTCAGAGTTGCTCTAAGTTCCAATTTGGGGCTCTTTTCCTCACATCACAGCACTGCCTGGAGGACTGTGATATGGGTGAGTTGTTAACATTTCCCAGAATTTTCAAGGTTTTGTTTAATAAAGAGACAGGGATTGGGGGAAGAGTAAGCAGTCAGCGAACTACAAAAGAGGATCACAAACTATGGACTCTATACAAGTGCTGAAGATGAAGTTAAGAACAACATCTTTTATTCTGACAGTACTTTCCTTCTTCCAAAAGCTCATAACACTTTATAATTTAGATTTGTTCCCCAAATCACTTAATCCAGCATAGCACAAACATGCCAACTCCTTTGTCCATAGTACTGGATGAGGTGGAAGGTGGAGGTGGGGTAAGAGAAGGGAGAAGAGATGCAGAATAATCCTTTCAGATAACTTCATATTCTGATTTTACCTTATAGTCAGGTGTAGAACCAAGTACTTGGCTGTTTTTCCATAAAAGAAAGACTTTTATTGACCTTACAGCTTCTATTTTATATTTTCAATTTAAGCTGATATTGAGGTACATTTGCCTGCTACTGATTTTTCACAAGTTGACTTAGGGATGACTTATGCTGGAAAACCAATATTTATTAAGTAAGGAGAATCCTTGTCTGAGTATACATTGTAATATAGTATTAAAAGGCTTCAACATTTTAATTACCTGCCATTCAAGCCTCACTGATTCTTGGTTGGGCTGAGGTCTATTCTGGACTGGAGAAATTCTAGGTCAATGGAAAATTATGATTGCTTGAAGCAAGTGAGAAAAATGAGTGAATTATGGGCCTTTGCCAAATCATGTGGCCAAGAGGCCAAACTAGACAAACCAGGACATTGAAAATCCTTTTAAAATTTATCATTAAAGTTCTCCTTCCTTACAATTGCACGGCAATATTGCAAGGGTCTCAAATCCTGTAGGCTATTATATTCTGAAGCAGATTCTTATGAAAAACGGTTAGAAGCTCAATTTTAAATATAGAATAATCAACTTTTTCTGAAGAAAAACCAGCCTTTGATCCCTCTCCATGCCCTGGAACCCTATTTGCAGATGAATGCATGACACTGACTCTACTTTCTTTTAAAAGTTCAATTTTATTTTGGAGTATCTTATATTTCCAGATTAGTATTACATCTCAAAGATCCCAAAGTTGAAGATAATTCTTTTAACCATTTGGCATACTTATTAGTACAAATGGGAGAGAATTCCCTGACACTTCAGCTATAGAAGCTAAAATTACATTTCATACACAATGTCTCACTCGGGACAACTCAGCAATCTCATATGCCTTCTTTTCTCCAGGTGGGCTTAAAATTCTGAGTCTTGCCAGTGGGAAGAAATATAAATCTTGTCTTGTCATTTTTTGCCATAAAAATTTGATGTTTTAAAAAATATGGAATCTTTTATCCTTGTATTACAATTATTCTTAATTCTCTTAGTGTTTGTTTCTTTTAATATACTGTCTATTAAAGAAATGAGCCAAGTCTATGTTTTAAAGAATACCTTCAGGTATATGTCTCCAAATGCCATTGTTGCTTAAAAAATAGAGTGAATCTTTTTTTGTTGTTGTTGTTGTTTAAATGTCCTTTAAAAATGTCATAAAGTAAAAAAAAGTAAACTCTGTCTTCTGGCTTTTAGATGATTTTATTTTTTCTTCTAAAGTTCTGTAATATTGCCCTCATTGACCAGGACAAAATGTGGGAAAGATACATTCATTCATTTCTGAGAACCACCTTCTATTTGACTTTAGCTCCTGGGCAGGCGTGGCTGCTGATAACCTACTCTTCTTCATGCAACTCTTTCCAATCTCACAGCCACAAATGGAGTCATTAGATGTAGTAGGGAGCAAAGTCCTTCTTGTAAGACCACTCAGGAATAAAAATCAACCTGAGGGAAGGCATATATGACTATATCCATACTCACTTTATCTGTCTACATCTGTCTATCTATCCATCCATCCAAACATCTGTGTATCTCTGTACTTACCTCCTCATTCTGCTGTAAATCTCAGGAGTACAGAGGCATTATTTATGCATTTCTATAGAACTTAACAACAACAAAACAATTCAATTACATACTGTCATTTTCCACATGTCTTAAAAACAAAGTCCAAGATACAGAGAGACAGCTCAGTAGACTTCTCAATCCCATTGATACCATTTTGGATCAGATAAAGTAAGATAGATACAGTCTCAAGAAATCATAGCATTAAAATAAGCTATTGCTTATAAGAAGTGCTACAATAAAAATGTCACCATACATTATCATTTTATAATTTGATCTTCTTAATGTGGTATAAGCACTATCCTTCTCAATTTACAGATTAGAAATCTAAGACTAACAGACAATAGGTGGCTCTTCTTCAAAGACACAGCTAGCAAGTGTTCTTTAGAATCATCTGCAGACTAAACACTCTTCTATTCATGATGCCCTAAGTAAGATCAGGGGAAAACATAGGTTTTCGGTGTGAACTCAAGTATACATTAGCTTTAAATAAATGTTTTATCTACATAATGTTTTTTTTCTAAAATCCTGGGCATTATGAGTTACTGTCAAAGTGACGCAAAACCCATTAATATCTGGATACTCTCTACCAAACCATGGTTATTTAAAATGTAGATAACTGAAACAAAAATGGGTTCTAAGCCATTTGTATTTCCCACTTACTACAGTAAAGGAGTTCCTAGATGGTTATATCTTCCCAAAGCATATAATGTTAAGCGATTATATGGTTCAAACCCTAACAGCTCATCTAAAGCCAAAACTATACTGTGAACACGGACATTGTGTGGTACTGTGACTTTACAGTAACTCTTCACTCAGGAATATTCCTTTGATGACATTTTAGCACTTGGCTTACTGCAGCCACAATACCCTTAAATCTTTTCCTCTCCTTTGGACATTCTTCAAAGACTTTCAGCAGTTAGAACCTGACTGAAAGGTTTTAATGTGAATTTACTGGAATCATCTGATGAGTCTTGTGTACTGGAGTCTAGCCTGTAGAAGCTGCACATTCTAAACTTCCATAAGGACAAACACACACACACACACACACACACACACAATCTCTGATAAGAGGCTTGGTTCACTGTGGCCTAATAAAGATAAGTGCTACCAAAAAGTTAGAGCTAATAGACAAATAAATAGAAAATAGACGAGAGACAAATAAATAGAAAATCTCACTCCACGAAAAGAGAAGACAACCCAAAGTTGTAGAACCAACCAGCCCTCAGGAGTCTGGGCTGTGACAGCATGGTGTATATTACACGGCAGGTTTCGCTTTTTCAACAATGTGCCTTAATTTTTTGGCATCAGTTGCTAAACTAATTAGTTGGTGGACTGAATTTTTAACTCAGCCTTAACTGGGTTTTTAAAGTCTAGGGAAAGAAGGCAACATGAGGGTAGGTCTGGAAAAGAACTTCTTGAATGACCTGGCTTATTTAGGTTTAAACAGAGGGGAAAACTTTTCAGCAGCCACTCTTTCCATACAATGACACTCTCATTCCCCTCCTCCCATGGGGTCTGCACTCTCCACCCTCTGTCTAGAGAAGTGACCTCTCTGAGAATGAACAATGCTTGTGCTCCAGTGTCCCCTGAATAAAACTCATCCACAGAGCATTTCAGGCTGGTTCTTCAGAGTCCAACTCACCCTGTAGCATTATTTCCCCCTTCCTATGTTAATATTTCAAGCAGAGTCATTAATTATTCCTCATATATGCACCCTCCCTTGCCCCAATAGACTTTTGTGTGTTTTTGCAATATTGTTTATTCTTTCTGAAAATACCTCCATCTTGGATCTGTAGATCCTGTCTCCTCTTTCTCAGTGAAGGTCTCCCTGATTCCCAGGTTCACCTTAGTCCACAATATACCTGTAAACTGGAAGTTCTCGGCCTCATCAGGAATCTGTTGTTTATGTATGTGTTTTATCTTGCTCTGCTGGTTTGCACCATCTCTTCCTCTACTCAGATACATCCTTTGCCTTCTTCTACCTTGTTCCGCTCCCTGAGATGCTGATCTTTAAACCAATTTTGGTTCTTCCAGCTTCCATTTGGGTTCAGCCAATGGGAGATACCAGCAAGAAGACCAGAGGCTGGGGGAGATGATTTTCCTTTTTCCTCCCTGTTTTAGCATTGCATTATCTGCCTCCCTCCAAGATGACAGTCTCCGAAAAGCAGCCTTTATTCTACTTTTTGGCTCCCATCAAGCTCCAATTACACTTTTCCCCACTCCTTTCTCCTTTGAACATAGAAACAGTAACAGTTCACCACCATTGCTCATGTCTGGCTGCCTCCACAGCCTGTTTATTCCTGAAACATACAACTCTAGAGGCAGCCCCTTCACGAAAATCTGTTCATATACACCATCAGAATGAATTGTGCTTCCTACTGGGACCAAACTGATAAATTCCTATTTTGAAAGTATTCTTTGCATGCCACAGGTAAGGCTAGGGAAAGGGGTGTTTTTTGAGGGGTCCAGCTATACCTCTCACTATCCAAGGAATATTGGGCATTTATGAAATGAAACTGTACATGTAATCTTGCCAGTTTGTTCAGAAGATTAAATGAAATTGAATGTGGGGAAGAATTTTGCATGTCTTTGTGCAAGATTCAGTGTTGTTATGATTCATCAGACTCCTCCACAATGAGTTATTTATTATAGATTTGTTAGATGAATGGATGGAATAGATAATTTTCCATGTGTTTCACAGAGTCAGCTACCCAGAAGCACAGGAAGCAGAGGACTTGCTTAGGAAGAGAAGACCAACATGTATTCATACATGTTGGTCCTGTTTCTAGCAGGACTTGCCAAAATATATTTTATTCAAATAATCTATAACCATATTTTTTCCTTATTTATTATGATTGTCAAGACTGAAGTAGTATGGAAACTCATTTTGAACTTAAATTGTGGGTGAAATAGAAGAAAATAAGAGGCTTCTGAATATTGGCCGGGACACAGGAGGGAACTAACATGTCTGTAGAGAAGACCTGGGCTTTACCCAAACCTTAAAAAGGGAAGAATTTGTGAGGGAAAATTGGCTTCCTACTAATACCTCTAAGCAACCCTGTCCCAGTTCCGCAGCTACTAGCATCTCTAACTGCTTTTATCTGAAGAGATGAACTGTGAAAAGCTGGTACCAGAATCTCATTTGGGTTTAAAATGTGTGTTTGAGGACCACTGTGAGTGTGTGAGGGTGAGTGTTAGTTGTTTGTAAAGACTTTTTATCAGACTACAGGTGTAGTGGGTTGAATTGTGACCCCCTAAGGAATAGGTCCATGTCCTAATACGCAGTCACTGTGAATGTTACTATATTTGGTAATTACATTAAGGACTTTGAGATGAGATCATCCAGGATTACCTGAGTGGGCCCTAAATCCAATGACAAATGTTCTTATAAGAGAGAGAATAGAAGACAAACAAATGAAAAAGAGTGTTGAAATGACTACCTAGGCAAAGATTGTCAACTAAACAATGCTACCAGCCACCAGAAGCCTAAGGAGGTGAGGAAGGATCCTCCCTACAGCCTTCATGGAGCATGTGGTCCTGCCCACACCTTGATTTTGTACTCCTGGCTTCTAGAATTATGAGGTAATAAATTGATATTTTGAGCCACCAAGTTTTCTTGCAGTCCTGGGAAATTCATACACAGGATGAGTAATGTTTGTATAAATTCCAGAGGAAAATTCACTGAAGGCCTTTGTCATCAGTAAGCCTAGATGTACTAGAAAAATTTAGACCACTAAAAATGACAATGTAATTTCCCCAAAAGGCCCCCTCAATCTCTTGGGCAAATAGGAAAAAAAATGCAATTCTCAGAGCAGATAAGCAAGTTATGTAAAGAACATGGGATTTGGAAACTCTGTCCAACCCACGGCCAGCAGTGTTTGGAGAAATGACCATACTGTCATTTGGTTAGAGCATCTTTATGAGCCACATATAAGTACATGTTTAGGTATAAAACAAATAGTTTTAAGAGCTAAGTTGCCCTAATAAAGAAAGCTAAAACTATTGAGAAATGCCTGAGATGAGGTCAGAATGAAGCACCTCTAAGACATAGAAAAATGCTACAGAAAATTCAGGGAAGCTCTGTTTAAGGATAGGAAGTGCTAAAACAGTGCTTAGTATAAGGAATAGATAGAGCTAGCATACTTGGTGATTTATCATTTGTGTGGGGAAGAAAGTTACCACATTCCATGTGAACGTCTTCATAAAGGTGTTTTGTAATCTAGAATCACTAGTTTCTATACTATTTCTTACTTTCATTGCAAAGCTAGGAAGCTGTCCATCATTTCTACCTCCTCATTTTCCCTCTTCTAAGCCAAAGATAATATCTAAGGGAATTTGTGCCATCTCCCCCTACAATAATTTATCATTAGAGAATCTCAAATATTTCTTTTATTGAAGAGGAATGCTCCACAATTTTCTGAATCAGTCCTAAACCATTAAAACTTTTCAGCATTGAACAATACATAAACAGAAGACTTCAACCTCCTTTTTCCTTGCCTTTTCTTGGTTTTCAAAATTCACAATTATAGCATCATATTTATTGTGTTCTTACGATTTGTTAACCATATGGAAAAAAGGGACAGCTTCTGAAGTTTATTTGGGACATAATAAATAAGTTTATTTATAATGGGGTTGAAGGCTGAACCAGCTAGAGTCCCAGAGGCCAACACTGGTTTTAGAGTGGGATGATCACCTAGAAGTGAATGCAAGGCTAATGTGAAACTTGGCCTAAGAGAAGAATGAAACATGGACAACCAGGAAAACCTTTTCAGGCATCAAATTTGAAAGCTGAGAATGGGAGGGGGTAAGAGCTTCAGTTGGGGCCTCTAATAGATGGGAGCTGGTAGCAAGTTAGGAATAGAGCATTCAGTTTTTTTATTTTTATGTTTTTAAGGGGGCGAGGTGCTAGCCATTTGGGTAGAGCAGCTGGACTTAAAGGAGCAATTGTGGGTGGGACAGACAAGAACAGTGCAATGTTCTATCCTGTGTCGCACCCAGTGAGAAACGGTGCTCCTTGGTTGAACTTACTAAAGCATCTACTATATCAAAGGCTGGTGAAGTAACATTAATTAATTGGCTTTCAAACATGAAATAACAAATGATGTTTGATTCGGAGACTAACATAACTGAATTTATTTACATTCTTTGAGAATTAACAATTTTTATGAGGTCATTCAGTTAATGGCATATGATTAATCAGAGCTACTAAGCCACACCATTTACTCTCCATGCTAGCTCAACAAAAGTTACTATTAATATTACAATAATACCTTTTAATTTGTTCTCATTTTAAAAAATTTAGTTGTAGATAGATACAATACTTTATTTATTTATGTATTAATTTTATGTGGTGTTGAGGATCAAACCCAGTGCCTCACATGTGCCAGGTGAGTGCTGTACCACTAAGCCACAACCCCAGCCCCTTGTTCTCATTTTTTACATTGATCAATTTTGAATTCTTACATGTGTGAGTAATAGTCAACAAAAATCTTAGCTGATTTTTTTTAAAAAGTGCAAAATCTCTCTCAAACCTCCATACAAAAAGTGCTTTGCATAACTCTAAAGGGTTCCTTTCCTATTGCTATTGTTACCTTTGCCACATGTTCTCAGCATGATTTTCTGAGTGCCTTTGAAATGAGATCACCTCTGACATATCCATAAAATAAAAATCAAGAGACATCTCATCTAGTTGCCATAAGGCAATCTAATTGCCATAAGCTCCCTTTGGAGACACTGAGAATGTCTAGACCCAGATGGGGAGGTATAATCTGAACTGCTGGTGAGGCCAAAAATTAATAGATCAAGCAGGAAAAAGAAGGCAGAGAAGCAAAATGATGCATGGCATGCAGTAGAGAGGAGGCCACAGCTGGGGTTCAATGGAGCACTGAACTGTTGGCTGTCGAAGCCGTTGGGCAGACCGTGCTGAACAGCACTTGTTTCTATATACTAAATCGTATACAAGGCCAAACTAGAGACAAAAACAAAACTCACTGCCAAGTTGTGGCAGCAGCCCCTTGAGTTACAAAATTACCATAGGAAAAGAAATTTAATAAAAAGAAGCATTTTGGAGGTCATTTATACTTCAGAGGATTTCATAAAGAGCCACCTACAGTAAAATGCCCCCAGATATTTCTAAAGGTTTTGTGTCTCAGGGATCTCAATGCCATTCATTTGAATTAGGTCCTGAGTCTCAGGAAATGTCATGTTTTATTGCAGATCCACTACTTGGGAGGAGAAGATGGGGGGCCTCCATAAAGACACTGGCAGAGACAGTGGTTCTAGTTGGTGCCTAGAGTAAACCATATCGTGTTTCCAACATTCTCTAAAACAAATATCCAATAAGCACCATCAAATTCCTTCTAGGCATCTGGTCCTAGGCTAGGCATCTGGGGTGTAACCGTGAGCACCCCAGATAGTTTCCATCTTGGAGGAGCTTGCAGTTGGAGTAGGAGACAAAACAGGACATTGGAGGTAGTTTTGCCTATTTTGAGAAGAAGTATAGCGTGGATAAGAAGAAAGCAGACTTGGAGCCACATTCCTGGGTTTGCATCTTGGCTCTGTCACTTCCCAGGGTGAATTAACCTCTGTTTGGAGATTTTTTTACTCATCTGTGAACTGGGGATGATAAGAATAGTGTATAAACTAGTGGAGAGGATAAAAGAGTTAATATTACATCTATCAGGCAGATCCTAGCTGGGTTCTTAGCATGTAGGTCTCTCCATGATGCAGAGACAATAGGTGCTCTGGAAATATGCAGGATAAGCAGAGCCCTTTGTCATGTGGGAGTGAGAGAGGATTTCCTCCCAGAAAATGACATCTTAATCAAGAGTGAAGGGTGAACAGGGGTGAGTAGGTGGGTGGGGTGTTGGAGCTGAGGAAAGGGGGAGCTAGTATGTGTAAAACCCCGAGGCAGGAATAATGTTGGCTAACATTCCCTCAAATAATTTAATGCTCTCATGTTGCCTGATTCACTTGGCAAGAAAAATAGGTTCACAAGTTTGCTGCCTTCACCAGATGACAGATGACCGTTTCTCCAACACCTCTTCTGTGCAATCGTCCCTGATAGCTTTGGTTTGCTATTCTCCTTGCTGTATTTCCATACCCAGTAAAGACACTTATCATATGATACTGATTGTTTACTTGTCTGTCTCTCCAACCAGTCTGTCAGCTCTAGGATGGCTGGGACTCTTTGCCCACTTCTTTTCCCTTCCTCTTCCTCTTCTTCCTTCTTTTTTGGTGCTGGGGATTAAACCCAGGGGCACTTTACCACTGAGCTCTATCCCCAGCCCTTTTTACTTTTAATTTTAAGCCATGGTCTCACTAAGTTGCTTAGGGCTTCACTAACTTGCTGAGGCTGGCGTAGGACTTGTGATTCTCCTGCCTTAGCCTCCAGAGTAGCTGAGGTTACAGGTGTGCACTACTGCCCCCAGCTGAAGCTGTTTCTTTTACATATATCCTGGTGTTCTCATCCTCTGAGACACTATCTGGTTTATAATAGGTGCTCAAGAAAAATGTACTGATCAAATAACACAGCCCCTTCGTGACAGAACAGAGACTCACTCTAAGATTGTACTTCTAATCCTGTGGTCCTTCACCAGAATCCATTATCATACAATTTACCCATTTCTAGAAGCTCTATCCTTTTCAAATAGAACATTTAATCTCTGCTTTCTTCCAGGTACAAAGGGCATGATTTCTCCCTACTAACTAAATAGCTAGTAGTTGCGACAATGAAGGAAGCATAATGAAAGCAAAACAATTAAAGAAATATATTTAATTTCAGCGAGTCTCAAATTGCTGGGAAGCATGGCATTCATGAGGAATCTCTTGCTCACTATACAGCAGCAATGCAGAAGTAAACCTCACATTGAATTCCCTTGCTAACTCTGATCTAAAATTTGGGAGCCTTTCCTTAGCATTCTTTAGGTTGTGTCAGCTGATTTTCTAGTCATTTGTTTTCTAAGGGCCTGTGCCAGAAGCCCATGGAAGATTCACTCATGGACATTGTTCTTGGTCTTACTCTTTCCTCTCTTCTTGAGACTAAAGGTTGGGAGTTCAAACCTGCATAGTGCTGCTAGTCAAGGGATGTTTGTCTCCTCACTTGGATCACTTAGCACCTTAACACAGTTCCCTGAGAGACCATTCAGAGCCCAGGGACACCTCTATGCATAACTACAAGGTCCACTTTTACATCATAAATATTAGATCATGTGAAATGGGGGCAACACCCCAACATGGAGGGGAGCTATCTTCTAAATCCTTTGTGTGGGGTGTTGGAATCAGGAAAGTCTGGCTGCCATTGCCACAGGGAGGATGCTTCAGGCTTGCCAGGACTATGGCCGAAGCAGAAGATTCAGGAATGACTAACTCATTTATTTAGGAAAGATATATTGAGTGCCCACTCTGTCCCAGATGCTGAGGATGTAGCACAAGCGAGAGAGACAAGGACACTGAACTCATAAGGGTTACAGTATCATTGAGAGAGACAGATGATAAACACAGATGGAGATAAACAAAACAATTCCAGAAAGTGACAACTGCTCTGAAACATGTAATTCAGGGGAATAGCTTTGAGTGGTTAAGCCAGGGAGGCTCTTAAAGTGGGGCAGTCAGGAAAAGCGTCTCTGTGGAGGTGACATTCAACTCAGATGGAATGTTGAGAAGGATCCAGCCATATGAAGACCTGTGGGGAGGAGAACATTCCAGGCAGAAGATGTTGACTGAACAGGAACTAGCTCTGTGGTTCCAATATGTCTGATTGACCTACAATCACACCAGAAAAATCTCATGTTGACCATTATCAAATTATCTAGTTGGGTGACACAACGCCAGAGGCTTCATGCACATTATATTCTGATGCTGTTTTCTCCTTTCACTGGGTAAATTGGGGAGGGAGTAGAACAGAAGGCTGTTGTGGCTGGATAAGAAGGAATACCAGTAGAGTGGTTTGGACTGATTGCTGTTGTTTGAACCTAACAACATAGTAATACAAACAGCTAGGTTACTACATGTCACTCAAGTTCAAGATTCCTTCAAACGCGTTATCTTATTTGTTACAAAAACCCTTTAAGATGGGTACTGTTATGTCTTCCTCTTATGGATGAGGAACAAAACATTAGACAAGATAAGAACTGGAGTTTAGAAAACAAAAATTATAAGGCCACAACAAATTATAGAAGAGTTGTGGAAACAGGCAGTGAGGGTCCAGCTCACCCTTTTCATCCTGAGTTTCTGGAAGTTCATTTCTTCTCTTGGAAGGACTTTCCCTGAAGCTGCTCACGTTAGCCCTGCTGCATCAGAGTGAGTCAGGGTGGATGATGCTTCCTGGCATTTGACTCAAGAGCCCTGGCAGCATCACAAAAAGCATTTTTACCATCTTTGAACTCTGTTAGATGTGGTGACACTGACATCCACTAAAAACGCATCACACACAAACTAAACTTAGATAGAAAGGAACTTCTTTAGGTAGATACATATATATACACATAAAATCCTACATAGTGGAATCCATGGGACATCACAGAAGTAAAAGCCATAGGCTGATTGGAATGAACCCTGATGGGATTAACTGATTATTATCTATCTTCTTTAGTCATTTTTTTTTTTTTTTTGTAGTAGGGATTGAACTCAGGGGCACTTAAACTCTGAACCACAACCCCAGCCCTTTTAGAGACAGGGTCCCACTGAGTTGTTTAGGGGCTTTCTAAATTGCTGAGGCTGGCTTTGAACTTGCAGTTTTACTGCCTCAGCCTTCCAAGCTGCTGTGATTACAGGCATGCCCCACAACGCCTGGCTAGTCATTCTTTATTAACAACCATGTAGTACCTTTTCTCTATAGCCATGGTTCTCCTTAACCCCCATGCTTTCTTTTTACTTACAGAGAACTTTGGAAGAAAAGGCAGTCTCTGCAGGTTATATGGACTACATACCAATGCCTAACCTCATAGCAGAAAAATCCAGAAGGCTCTGGATGGTCCTGGATTAATATCTTGGAGTAAAACAGCTCCAAGTAAAACTGTCTAGAGAAAGCCCAATAATCACTCACCCATATTAAACCTCTGATTGAAGGAAAAGCGTTTTAGGGTACTCAAAGACACACTCTGACTTGCCAAGGAAAGTAAAGACATTTTGCCATGACCTTCTTTCCCAAAGTGCTCTTTCCCATAAGAAAGTGGAAATGAACTTCAAAGAACTTGGGCCACAGGCAAGAACTTTGTCAGGAGCAAACGTCATAGGATGTGCTTCTTCTCTTCTGACATTTATTGTTATTTTTTTTCCCAAAGGCATAGACAGAAGTTTATTTAGAAAGTAGATACATATTCAAGGGAGAATGGGGGTGATCTCCAGCGGGAGAGAGACAGCCCCCTGTTGGAGTGGGGTGTTAATATTTACAGAGGGCTCATGCTAGGAGTTGGACCAGAGGTGGAGGAAGGGTGAAGCTATATAATTTCATGCCAGTTTTCCCTTTGTTTGCTTATTTTCCTTATTTTATAAGGGCAAGAGCCAAGGGCATGTCACTCAAGAGTTACAACTATTCTTTTTGCATCTCAATGGCTTTTGGGCGTTCCTTTAAAATTCAGTATCCCTCTCTATATCAAAAATTCTTATCTCACCCCCCCCACAAATATTTTGATCCCTTAATCTTAAGGATTGCTGAGGGTGAAGATGTGCCTTCTATGACTGCTTCCGGCAAGGGGTGATGGCCCTGCCTAGTCAGGTATCAAAAGTCTCATCCTGACAGATCTGAAGGAGATAGACGCTGGTCTCAGGTGTGGGGATGGGTTGAAATTCTTGTCTTACCATCCTCTTAACATCGTATTGTTGTAATCTGAAAGATATAAACTTTATTAGAAGATTTAAAATATAAGGGCTGGAGGCATAAGTATAGTTACCAGGTAAGGCTAAGCAAGTAATTTTTAATAATTTTACCTGCCTATATATACTGTAGGGTCTGGGGTTTACTTCCTCAAAAGGATGTCTGTCAGATCAGACAAATCAACTCAGGGCAAACTTATGATTTTAGAGTCTTTCTACATTTATAATCACCAATTATTCATATTTTATTTAGGGGCCTTGGTTGTATAAATTTGTCCAAGCTGCAGGCTGCTAATATCCAAAAATGAAAATATAGCCAGGTGCAGTGGTGCACACCTGTAATCCCAGCAGCTCTGGTAGGCTGAGGCAGGAGGACTGAGAGTTCAAAGCCAGCCTCAGTAATGGTGAGGCACTAAGCAACTCAGAGACCCTGTCTCTAACTAAAATACAAAATAGGGCTGGGGATGTGGTTCAATGGTTGAATGCCCCTGAGTTAAATCCCTGGTACCCACCCCCACCCAGCAAAACAAACAAACAAAAAAACGTTAAAATGTAACTAAACTTGGTTGAAAGTTACATACATGATTTAATTTAACAACTGTCTAATTCTGTAATATTTATTTTAATTCAAGATCACTATTGCTTCCTAATTAATAAATTTATCTTTGAGATGCATTCTGTCTTTAAACACTGGTGGATTTGACATAATATTTTTCCTATTTACATGGCATATATTGCCCACATTCCCCAGAATACCTCATGTGTAACTGAAATTGCTTAAAAGAAAAGAAAACTAAAAGTAAGTCCCAGTGCTGGATGGAGTGACACATTTGAAAACTGCAAGACTGAACATGTGACTTGAAGTCAGGTTACATTTATATCCAGATAAATTAGCTCATTTAGTTCTCACAGTTCCTGTATGGCATGAGATGGTTATTAATGACATTAACTCCGTTTTACAGATGAGGACTCAGAGACTGAGGGAGATTAAATGACTTGCTCAAGGTCTTGCAGCTGGTGACCAGCAGAGTCAGTATTTGGAGGGATGTTGTCTGGATTCAGAGTCTTGGAGTTGGCACCACTATGCTAAGTGATTTTTCAATGTACCTTTCTCTTCTCCATCACAAAATGTGTGAAGCCATGCTTCCCCCAAATATCCAGGGGGTACTGTCATGCTACCCAAATACTCACTTTCAGATATCTGTCATTATAAATGATCTGTTCTTTCTTTTGTTTAAAAACACTATAGGGCTGGCAATATATCTCATGGTAGAACACTTGCCTATCATGTGAGAGGCCTTGGGTTTTTTCCCCAGAACCACAGAACACAACAGAAATACTCCATGATAAAACAACAACAAATCAAATACAAAAATCATATATATATATAAAATTCAAATAATGAAGGTGTGTAAATTAACAAGCCATAGCCTGATTTTTAAAGAACTCATTTTACAGATGATGAATTGAAGTTTTAAAATAGTCTGTGTCTTGTTACTTGTTCCCAGTGATTATTAATAACCTGCTGCCCTTCAGCTGTTCCTCCCCACCTGCCTGCCTTCGCCACTGTTTCCTACCGGCTGGACTGCTTTCTGCAGAGGTCTGACTCCTTCCCTGCTGTGCAATGGCTAGACATGCTCCCTTTCTCACCTTTGTCTTGAAGGTCCCTGAAAACTAAAAACCACAGAGCATTTGGTACACTGGATGCTTCTTTGCCATAAAGACAGAAAGCAATTGAGTGGCACATGTGATGAGACTGCATCTAAGGAGCATCAACACATGTCTAAACAGAGGGCATTTCTTCAAGTTTTGGTGACTTAGGTGGAAGGTTTTAATATTTCAGATCTGAAAGTCATCTTACACATAATTTAATTCAAACTATTATTTTATACATGAGAAAACAGAGAACCAAAGAAATGTGAAGGAAAGAAAACCTGCTTTGGCATCATATAGATAGATACAGGTTTGAATTCTGGCTCAGTAATTAGCTGTCTGTGTAATTTCATCAATTTCCCTAACCTCTCTGAACCTCAGTTTCCTCTTCTACAAACTGTGAGGATTAGCACACTTGATTCCACTGCCAACTGCTGTTACACTTTCTGATGGAAGTCACTACATCCCTTGCATGGCTTTGGAATAGGCTCCTGTTGTTTACTCTTTAAGATCTGTTCTCAGTAGCCAAAGTGGACTTTAAAACAAGAAATCAAATCATGTCACACTTAAAGTTCTTCACAGACTTTTCATTGGCTTTAGAATAAAACCCTGCAAAGCCTTGCATGAGCTGACCCCTGTCCTTCCTGGTCTCACTTCTCTTTTTGGCTTCCTTCCAGCCTTACAGACTTCCCTCCCTTCCTGGAACATGCAAAGCTTGGCTAAGGCCTCTGCATTAGCTATCTAGTGTTGGGGTTTCTCTCTGCCTAGTTCTTCCATTTTTCCTCTGGTTTTTCAAGTCTCAATTTAACCCCACCCCTGCCTACTCTGACCATTCTGTCTGCAAAGCCCTTCTTTATGTATCACATAATTCTGTATGTGACTTTCACAGCATCTATCATCAGTTATAATTATTCTTTTATTTAAATAAAGAAACCATGTTTTGCCTTAATTATCTATATCTCTTCCTACAATATAAGATTCCTGTGGAGAGGAGCATTTTTTTTTTTTGTAACCAGAATAAGATCTGATACACAGAAAATACTTCTCAACTGATAGATGTTTTTATTAGTAACAATAATAAACACCTTATCATTTGGTGTGAAATCACAGAAATCAGCTATTTGGTCCCAAGGGACTTCCTTTGGACTAGCAGAGTCCAGTTTTAGGTTTTTCTCTTTCAGGACTAGGCAAGCCAGGGAGGGGAGAGTGCTAGACTGGTATAATCAGATTGAAGAAATGGGTTATAAGAAGTCCGGTGGACACAGTTAGGGCTGAGGGGTCAGTGTCAGTAACGGTGAGCACAGCCAGGGCCTGGAGGCTCTGTCTTTTTTACCAATCCCTACCACCATGACTATGCCCCTGGGAGCTAGGACAAGCACTGCTTTGTATTATCTCAGTTAGTAGGCACTTTGGACTTCAGTTTTGGTGATCCAATGGCAAGTCCTTGTCCAAGCCTGAACTTTTCCACAATGGAGGTGATATGAGAAGGTAGGTCGAGGACAAAGGGCTGGCAATTCCAGGGTCACTAGGGAAGTGACAACAAGTTGCCCTCTCAGCAAGAGGGCAACTGATGCTATATATCATTAGATTTTACATGGCCCTCCATAGTGGGACACTTGGTTATGTGGCTCCAGCTGGGGGCTTTTTTGAAGCCTTAGAAAAGTTGTATCTACCAGAATGATGGATAGAAGGGATAGGGGACAAAGTAATCCCTCCTAGTCACACTGCCATGCTTTACCAGACCCGGGATTTAATATTTATGTTTATTATTTCAAGTAAAATTTCAGCAGAAAAGAAGGAATTTACTAATTACATCTGCTAAAAACCTGGGAAACTTAGGCTAGGCTTGATTATCAAATCCTCCTTTTCCTACGACTAAGAAGGTCAGGAATTCTTAGTCTGGGCTCCAGGGTGGAATGGTGGTCAATAATTTGTATGAGCTGGGAGTGAGGAGAAGGTAAATTTGCTTTCTTTTTTTATTTGTGAAGTATTAGGGATGGAACCCTCCAGCTTGCACATGACCACATCCCCAGCCAAACTGTGCTCATGTAAACACCATATTAAAATTTGTAGGCAAATGCCCACCTTTTCTCTTCCCCTCTTATTCTTTGAAGGGGATTTTCCTGGCTCTCTTCTCTGTATCCACTTGTATTATGAGTGGCTTTTGCATTCTGCACCTCAAATTCATCTCACTAGTCTCCAAAACTTTAGTTCTAATTACTTCTAATTACTGTCAGCAAAGAGGTTGTGGGCTTAGCCTGAGAGTATACTCTGGTCCTATATTGATTATTTATGATGAGTAGCTTGGAAGGATGAGCTGCAATCCCACCTGACTTTGTTCTGATTTTCCCCAAATTATTTAACCAGGAACATTTGGGCAGAGAGGGAGAAAAGGGACATCTGGTTGCACAGCATGGGTTACATATTCTACTCTCAATCACAGACAAAGTCGGTATTACAAAGGAGCATCCTTTAAGGGCACTTCCTATAGATAACCTGGGCTTAGAGCTTCCAGCATTCATTGGTATCATGACTGAGCAGAGCATGTGGATTTGAGACTTTCAGGACCAGGGTGGAGGTTAAGGAGGAACATGGAGGTAGACAGACTAGGTCGAGCTTTAGTGATATAAAGGTAAAAGTGCTTCTTTGAATTTCTTGGTCTGGCACTCTACTTCCTTCTCTCTATTTTTTTTTTAGAAACAAAGACTTCCCATAGCAAGACTGATACTTCTCCAATGAGATGCAGAAAGCAATATCAAAGCCTTCTCTGAATACTGCAGGTTTGGCAGAGCATCTCCATCACCATTACTCAAGAGATCATTCTCCTTATACTAGGTCCTGTTTCCAGGGGCCCCTTAATGTCTTTTGATATTCCTTTCCAAAATCTATTGCAAACAATTGACAGGTCCATGCTTTTGAGCTTGTTTTGAGCTTTTATTTGACTTCTTATGAAAATCTCAGTGGTTTTTGTTTATTTTGTAGTTTTGTTGTTGTTGTTGTTTGTTTGTTTTGGAACTAGGGTTTGAACCGAGGGGCAAGCATTTAACCACTGAACCATATCCCAGCCATTTTTCAGTTTTTTATTTTGAGACAGGGTCTCACTAAGTTTCTTAGGGCCTCACTAAGTTGCTGAAGCTGGCCTTAAATTTGCAATCCTCCTGCCTCAGCCTCCCGAGTCACTGGGATTACAGGTGTGTAAAATCCCAGGTGGTGAGAACAGTTGCTGCTTCAATTCTTCCTATGCCAGAAAGTGATCTCATTTGGAATAAAATCACACATAACAAAGCTAAAATTATTATAATCTAGCCCCTACTAATTCTGCTTTACTCCTCACATATTAGTATGGAATTTTAATACCTCAAATATCCAGGATATGTTATTTTCTCAACCCACAAGAGGTTAATCAAAAGCTATCTCTTCACAAAAAATGTTTTCATTTACTACCAGTTCTAAAGTCTTTTACATTATAATCACTCTTTTTCTTCATAATACTTCTTCTTACTGGGTAATTTAAAATATGCTGTGTATACAGAGTGCCTACTAATTTAAAGTCTCTTCCCTCATCTGGACTATACCCTCCTGGAGGGCATAGCCCATAGTCTTCATGTCCGTGGAAGGCAGGGGAGATCAGGCCAGGTGGGGTGGTGAGGACAGAGGCACATGGAGGGACCCAAGTCTGTAGAGGCATGGGCACATGTCAGCCTGGTGGAAAGAGGGGAGGCTCCTTCAGACAAGTGACTTCTGCTGTAATTCTGGCTCTCACCTTCTCTCTTGGTCACCATGTGTATTTTTGTGAATACTCAGCAGAGGCTTCTCATTATGACATCTCAAGCTCAGAATTGTTCTCAATTCTCTCTTCTCCCATTGAAATGGAACTACCTTGATCCTCAGTCCCTCAGAGCCTCAGTTGTTGCCAAAAGGCAAAACAGAAATATAGACTATCAAACTATCTAGTAAATATAAAATAATTCAGACTGTTAATTCCCTATCCCCCAAGGAATTCTCAAGCCTTTGGAAAGTTCAAAGGTGAGACATTAAGGACAGGAATTCTGCTGATCATGTCATGCTAACAGGAGGATATTTCCTAGCAGGCAGGCTTATTTTTGGTATAAGTAGCAAGTGCTCAGTTAGAGATATAATGACCGCTAAGTATGTATAACAAACACTAAGTACTATGCACTCTAAAGTTTATGATGTTTTGGGGGTTGGTCTTCTGATTCGTATTTTATCTATGAAAAAACAGAGACTCAGAGAAGCTAACTCACAGATACTGCAGGGCCGAGCCAGTCCTCCTGCCCAAGACTGCTTGGTTCTGGATTATGGCTGACTCCTGTAGAAGACATGGGCCATACTTCCTCCCAGGCTGGACCATAAGTGCTTGTTGCTTTCAATTTAAGTAAAAGTTTCTGGTTAACAGCAAAGCTAATTTTAGTAACATCTTCAATTTATGTGAACTGACAGAAGTGGAGTTGGGGGCTTCATCTCAAGGGCAATCCAATTTTCCACGTCTTATAAAACCCAAACAGGCTTGAGGATTTAAGACGGTATAAGGATATCTTGGATATACACTGAGTATTTCCATCTAACTTAATGTCATCTTCTAATTTCAGAAGAAATTATTTCTGAACAAGCTAGAAATGAGAGTTCTATTGCCTTTGTAGTAAGAACATTTAAATCAATCTTATGTCATTTTTCAACTACTTAAACTTGACACTCTAGTACAATCTCTACAATATGGTTTCACTTCTTTTACTTGGATAGCATTGGCCATAGTTCTTTGATATTTACATCTCCAAGATAAAAAGTAAGACAAGTAAAAATCACTCCATAATTTATTAGTTTTCATTTTCTCCAAGCTATTGCTCAGCAAAATTCACATTCTACAAATCTCATTTCCTCACTAGTTTTTTCCCCATGTTGGTCTGTTTCTTGGGGGAGGGGAGAGTTACTTTTAAAAAACGTGAAAAATAGGGGACATCTCTATACTATTTTTACAACTTTATACTAATTGAATCATTTCAATTTTTTTTAGAAAATTGTGAAATACACCCAGATTGCAACACTATTCACAATAACCAAATCACAGAATAAAAGTAGGTGCCCATTGTCAAATGAATGGATAGGGAAAATGTGGCAAATATACACAATGAAATACTATTTAGCCATAAAAATAATGAAATTCTGTCATTTGTGGAAACATGGATTAAATTGGGAGGAGATAATATTTAGTGAAATAAACCAGGCACATAAAAATAAATATTTTCTCATTCATATGTGGAAGCTAATATAATTGATTTCATAAAAGTTGACAGTACAATAGTGATCATGAAAGGATAGGAAGGGTAGTAAGTAGGAAATGGAGACAGTGGTCAGATAATCAGTTCCAAAATATAGTTTCATCAGAGGAATAAACTTCAGAGTTCCATAGCACAGTAGAGTTTACAACAACTTAATATATATTTTATAAAGAACCAGAAGAGATTCTCAATGCAAGGAACTAAAAAATGTAAGAAGATAAAACTCTAACCACTCTAATTTGATCATTATACATATGTTGTACACATATATCAAATTTTCAAGCTGTATGGGAAAACATATACAACTAAAAAATTAAAAATTGAAACAATTTAAGAAGTGAGATTCAGGAAAAACAAGATGATGTATAGCTCAAAGTGAACATCTATGTGTCTAGCAAACTGGTTACAAAATATACAGGATCCCCACTCCATTAGAAACCCACTCTACACTGTGCCATGTGCCCCTTTCCAGTCCTATCCTCATGACTTTTATGTCTACCATATTTTTCTTTTTCATTAGAGACTTAACATGAATATTTGCGTCACTAAACATTTTTTTTGCATGTTTTTAGATTTAGGTCAATGGAATTATTACACATTTCCTACTTCATCCTTCTTATTGATGCAATTTATTTTTAGTGAATGATATTACAGTGAGTGATTGTATCATGGATTATCTGTGCAATCTAATCATGATTGACATTTGGGCTGTTCCCAGTTCTGTGAACAATGGTACTTTAAATATTCTTATACATATTTCTGAATGCAAGAGTTTCTATAGTTCATATAACTAAGAGTAGATTTAGTGAATTATAATGTAAGCACAATTTCAACTTTGCCAGGTGATATCAAATAGATATTTAAAGAGTTTTTACCAATTTACTCTCCCACCATTAGTATGTGAGAGTCCCTATTGTTTTATATTTTCCCCAAAACTTGATATTATCAAACTTATTTTTTTTGCCTGTCTGATACATGCATATTGAAGTGTTTTGCTTTCTCCTGATGTATATTCATTCATTTTATTACTAGTATAATTGAGCAACTTTCCTTTTATTTTTGTTTTTTGCACTCAACCACTGAGCCATATCTCCAGCCCTATTTTTGTATTTTACTTAGAGACAGGGTCTCACTGAGTTACTTAGTGCCTAACCATTACTGAGGCTGACTTTGAACTCTTGAACCTCCTGCCTCAGCCTAATGAGCTGCTGGGATTACAGGCCTGTGCCACAGCACCTGACAATTGAGCATCTTTTCAGTAATTCATTGGATATTTGAATTTCTCCTTCATTGAAGACCATTCAAATCTTTTGCCCATTTTTGTATTGTACTTTCCCCTTCCTAAATGAAGTGTTTCTTGTTTTTTTCAAGTTATTGTTTTGTTTTATTAGTTGTTACATTTTATACTTATTTTAAATAGTATTCATTCTGGCTATGCTTTAAAAAGTTTTTTTTTTTAGTTGTAGATGGACACAATATCTTTATTTTATTTATTTTTATGTGGTTCTGAGGATCAAAGCCAGTGCCTCACACATGCGAGGCAAGTGCTCTGCCACTGAGCTACAACCCCAGCCCTGCTGTGCTTTTAACATATACAGCCCTAACCTAACCCTAACACTAACACTAACCCAAACCATACAAGTTGAAAACTTAATTATTGGAAACAAATCATATCATGTCTGATACATGCATACTGAATAAATATGTTAAATAAGTGAATTAAAGTATGAGCTACTTTTTTCAGCTTTCTTATTTTTCAGTTAAGGAGAAACACAAAGAGTTTGGTGTCAATTACAAAATATGCAACAATTGATAGAAAAAGAACAGTTTTACTGCAGTTTTAATTTTTTATTAAATTATTTATTTAGTCTAAGTTGTTATATATGATGGTAGAATGCAATTCATTTCATACTACATATATAGAGCACAATTTGTCAAGTCGCTGTTTGTACACAAAGTATTTTCACACCATTTGTGTCTTCATACATGTACTTAGGGTAATGATGTCTAACTCATTCCACTGTCTTTCTTACCCCAATGTCCCCTCCTTCCCCTTTGCCTTATCTAAAGTTCCTCCATTCCTCCCATGCCCCGCCATCTCCATTATGAGTCAGCATCCTCTTATTAAAGAAAACATGTGGCCTTTGGTTTTTTGGGATTGGCTTGCTTCACTTAGCATTATATTCTCCAACTCCATCCATTTACCCACAAATGCCATAGTTTTATTCCCTTTTAATGCTAAGTAATATCCATTGTGTATATATACCAAAGTTTCCCTATCAATTTATCTACTGAAGGGCATCTAGGTTGGTTCCACAATTTAGCTATTGTGAATTGTGTTGCTATAAACATTGATATGGCTGTGTCCCTGTAGTATGCTGTTTTTAAGTCCTTTGGGTATAAACTGAGGAGTGGGATAGCTGGGACAAATGGTGGTTCCATTTCAAGTTTTCCAAGGAATCTCCATACTGCTTTCCAGATTGGCTGCACTAATTTGCAGTCCCACCAGCAATATATGAGTGTGCCCTTTTCCCCACATCCTCACCAACACTTATTGTTGTTTGTATTCTTGATAGCTGCCATTCTGACTGAGTGATATGAAATCTTAGAGATCTTTTTTTGATTTGCATTTCTCTAATTGCTAGAGATGTAGAACATTTTTTTTCATATATTTGTTGATTGATTGTATATCTTCTTCTGAGAAGTGTTTGTTCAGTCCCTTGGCCGATTTATTGCTTGCTTTTATTTATTTATTTATTTTTGGTGTTAAGGTTTTTGAGCGCTTTATATATCCTAGAGATTAGTGCTCTATCTGATGTGCTTGTGGTAAAGATTTGCTCCCATTCTGTAGGCTCTCTCTTTACCTCACTGATTGTTTCTTTTGCTGAGAAGAAGCTTTTTAGTTTGAGTCCATCCCATTTATTGATTCTTGGTGTTAATTCTTGTGCTGTAGGAGTCTTATTAAGGAAGTTGGGGCCTAATCTGACGTGATGGGGATTTGGGCCTTCTTTTTCTTCCATTAGGCACAAAGTCTCTGGTTTAATTTCTAGGTCCTTGATCTACTTTGAGTTGAGTTTTGTGCATGGTAAGAGATAGAGGATTAACTTCATTTTGTTACATGTAGATTTCCAGTTTTCCAAGTGGCATTTGTTGAAGGGGCTATCTTTTCTCTAATATATGTTTTTTGTGTCTTTGTCTAATACAAGATAACTATATTTATGTGGGTTTGTCTCTGTGTCCTCTATTCTGTACCATTGGTCTACAGGTCTATTTTGGTGCCAACACCATGCTGCTTTTGTTACTATTGCTCTATAGTATAGATTAAGGTCTGGAATAGTAATGCCACCAGCTTCATTCTTCTTGCTAAGGATCACTTTGGCTATTCTGAGTCTCTTATTTTTCTAGATTGCTTTTTCTATTTCTATGAGGAGTATCATTGGGATTTTGATTAGGATTGCATTGAATCGGTATAGTGCTTTTGGTAGTATGGTCATTTTGACAATATTAATTCTGCCTATCCAAGAACAGGGGAGATCTTTCCATGTTCTAACATCTTCTTTAATTTCTTTCTTTAGTGTTCTGTAGTTTTCATTGTAAAGGTCTTTTACCTCTTTCATTAAGTTGATTCCCAAGTATTTTCTTTCTCTTTTTTGGAGATAATTGTAAATGGGATTCCCAAGTATTTTATTTTTTGAGGCTATTGTAAATGGGGTGATTTTCCTAGTTTCTCCTTCTGAGGATTTGTCACTGATGCCACAGAGATGCCTTTCATTTATGGATGTTGATTTTATATCCTGCTACTTTGCTGAATTCATTTATTAGTTATAGAAGATTTCTGGTGGAATTTTTTTAGTCTTCTAGGTATAGAATCTTATCCTTGGCAAATAGTGATAATTTGAGTTCTTCTTTTCCTATCTGTATCCCTTTAATTTTTTTAATCTGTCTAATTGCTCTGGCTAGAGTTTCAAGAACTATGTTAAAGAGAAGTGGTGAAAGAGGGCATCCCTGTCTTGTTCCAGTTTTTAGAGGGAATGCCTTCAATTTTTCTCCATTTAGAATGATACTGACCCGGGGGTTAGTATAGATAGACTTTACAAAGTTGAGATATATTTCTGATATCCCTAGTCTTTCTAGTGTTTTGAACATGAAGGGGTGCTACATTTTGTCCAATGCTTTATCTAAATCTATTGGGATGATCAAACGATTTTTATCTTTGAGTCTATCGATGTGATCAATTACATTCACTGATTTCCGTGTGTGGAACCAACCTTGCATTCCTGGGATGAACCCTACTTGATCATGGTGCACCACCTTTTTGATATGTTTTTGTATTCGATATGCCAGAATTTTTTTTGAGAATTTTTGCATCTATATTCATTAGAGATGTTCGTCTGAAGTTTTCGTTCTTTGATGTGTCTTTTGAAGTGTTTCTTTTTATACTTCTGGATATCATGCCTTCTTAACCTTGTGTTGCATGGTTGTATGTGTTGCAGTGTATCTTCTCTCAGTTTGCGGCTTACTTTTCACTCCCTTCATGGTAGCTTTTCAAGAATAGATAGTCTCAATTTTAATGATGTTAAATTTTCTAATCATATCCTGTTTGCCCTTTTATAATTAAAACTTTTTTTTCAAACAGAGGTCATAAAATATTTGCCTATATCATCTCCTGATAACCTTGTACCTTTATTTTTCATGGATATATCTTTAATCCCCTCAGAACTGATTTTATTTGATGTTTTGAGGAAATAGTCTAATTTCATTTTTCCCATGGGTAATCAATGTCCCAACACCTTTCTTTGGAAAGTTGAAAGGTCCCTCTTGTCCTCATTTCTTTGACCTCTGTAGTACATTAAGGTGTGGACTGATTCTACACTTTCAATTGTGTTCCATTAATCATCATCTATTCTGACATGAATTCAATACTGTCTTAATTACTTCAGCTTTATAATACCTCTTGACATCTGGAATGACAACTTCCTGCCTTTTAAATTTGTGTTAAAAAATAAATCCATTACTAAGCAGGATCTTTTTTCCTTCTTCACCCAATGTGAGGTGGGTGTGGGTAGAGAGAGACTGCAAGAGATGATTTATCTTGATGCCTCAGATTCCAACCAGTTCAAAACCCAATTTGATTATTAACTGATAATTTTGCATGGATATGAGGAATAAATTTAAGAAGAAGCAAGTAGCTGGACTAGCAATCTATTTACTACATAGGCTTTATCCACTGCTTCTCAATAGCAGGGAGAGAACTAATGATCCTAAATGTCATTTTATCCTTCCAAGAAGTTGGAGGGCCTTGACCTTCACAGGGGATGATTTATTAGCTCTGTCCTCAAGAGAAGGCTCTGAAGACAACCTTTCCTCCTGCCGCTGAAAAGACTCTTCTCATTTGTAGCAAAGGTCACATATGGAGGGAGGTTCAATAGTCCCATCTTCCCTAAAGGAACCTCACAGTGTTTAGTTGCTATTCTAAGGAGTTAGGAACTTGGGATTTGAGTTCTAATAACTTCTAAATCTGTTAACTAAATGAGGAGCAAAATCATGCAACTACTTAACATCTTGTAAGAAGGACAACTTGCTATCCTTGTTCAATTAGACAGTAGCTTTGACATTGCATAGAACCAACTTTAGAAATCCTTGTTATTGAGGGTGCTCAGCTGCCAATGTTTGTAAACATGCAGCAGGCAGAGATCTGGGCACCAAAAAAGAGGCAATAAGTAGGAATCTGAGGGAGGTCTCCAATTCCTGTTTGTGGAGAAAGCTCTCATGTCAAAACCTTCACTGGCTATCTCAATGTGTAGAGTAGCCACAGTAGATACATTGTACAACTGCAATAAATATAAATTGACCTCATTTGTTCATTGCTTTGGTGTGGAATTTCTGGGTGTAAAAGAACAGGCTGAATACTAAAACATATTAAATGGCAATTTTAAATGCTGTAATCATATTTCCTGGTTACAAGGGCTTGGGTGTTTTTCTGCCAATTGAATAATTCTCATTTGAAAAACACAGATGTATGTTGGCAGATCCTGTGCTATCCCAAAACATACTGGTAGAAACTCAAACAAAGTAATTTAAATTGTCTGGGGAAAGTATGAGGTCTTACCCAGCTCAGCTGTTGTAAAGACTAACAAAACCAGAGTGCTTGGTCCAGGCCTTGCCTCCAATTTCTCTTAGATTTAGGTGAGAGCTCTAGCTCTAGGGATAAAGACTGGGGCAATTGGGGCAGTGTTGCTGTTTCCTCCCATTCCCTCTCCATCTAATTTCTGAATAATTAGAGCAGAGGTGGGTAACTTGGCTCCCCATAGAATAGGGCCTGAGTGTACACAAAACCATGGCAAGCATCTAAAGAAATCCTTTCTCTCCAGACACCAAAAACAATATAAGAAATACAGGCACCATTTATTATGTGTTAAGTGACAGTCATTGTGCTTTACATGAACTATCTCATTTCATCCTAGAACAACAACAATAACAAAACCCTCTGAGGAGAGGACTGTGGATATCACCTCATTATAGATGAAGAAATAAAGGGGAGGACAGGTCAGGACTTTTCCAACACCATGTGGTTAGTTAATTGGCAGACCTGAGACTTGAACCTGAACTCAGGTTTCTTAGATCCCAAACTCAGCATTCTTAACCCTAGATTGAATCACCCTGAATTTACAGCCCAGTGCGTGAGGAGTGTTGTAAAACTGAGAATGACAAATAACTCCAGGGTTTCTGAATATATCTCAGTGCTGGGAGACAGATCTTTGGAACTGTCTCTTGTGGCTTGCAGACTGAGCAAGCTGTACTCTCAGGGTCAACTTAATAAAAAGATTGCCTTTTGTCTTTCACACAGGGATAATGAAATAATGCGAGCTATGAACACTTATCACCTGCTTGGCAAAACCCTTCAGAATTACCAGAAGAAACTTTAGATGGTTTGGAGTTGGAGGAGACTCAGGATGCTACCATCTGGAACCAGGATCCATTGCTGGGGGGCTCTCTGTAGGGCTTCTCAGGGCCCATCAAATTTGCCTTCTTAACGTCTGCTTTTTCTTGTCAGGCACAGTGCTGGATTCTATTCCTACCTAGACTGTGAGGTGAAGCATTTGATCTTTCTTTTCTGAAAACTCATAGTTTCCTTTGCTCCATCTCAAAAACACAAGTAATGATCACACAGATGCCTTAATTCTCTTGGATTAGGTCCTTTTACCTTCTATTTTTTGGGGAGAGTGAAATCATTTTTAATATTTCATAAGACAACATATCCAAAATATCCTTCCAACATTTGGTTATATAATATGTTTTATATATAACCTATTTTTATATATTTTGCATTGTTTTTGAAATTTGATTGCACAATTAAATTTATTTTTTAATTATTTTTTTATTTATATATGACAGCAGAATGCATTACAATTCTTATTACACATATAGAGCACAATTTTTCATATCTCTGGTTGTATACAAAGTATATTCACACCAATTCATGTCTTCATACATGTACTTTGGATAATAATGTCCATTACATTCCACCATCATTTCTAACCCCAAGCCCCCTCCTACCTCTCCCACCCTTCCTACCCTCCCACCCCTCCTACCCCTCCCACTTTCTATTTTTCAGAAAAGGAGATTCTATCATTTTCGTTGATTTCCTGAACTGTGGTCAACACTTGCTGTTCCTAGATTCCAGCATAAATTTGTCCTCCTGGGGTTTAAGCTCTTTCCCTCGTGTTCTACTTGCATTGTTATTTGGAAACTGGCTCCTTGGGAGGAAGGGGCGGCTGGAGGAGTTGGGGGTGCTGTGTGGATAGACTGCATCCTGACTCAAGCTCAGCTCTTTAGAAGTTGACAGCTGCTCTGCTTGTTAGAGGGAATGTACTCCTTGTATGTCTATTTTTATATCCTCAGAGCAGTAGAGCTTGGTTGGAAGGGAGGTAATCTCTCTCCAGAGACTCAGCAACATGGTAAATTATAGTGGTTTTAGCCATTTCAGGTGCCTAAAAATTGCTCTCTTTTAGAAACAATCCTCCTGCTTTCGAAACAGTTAATTGAATAATGTTTACATTCATAACACTGCAAGAAATCATCCCACCCCATGTGCAGTTGTGACAGCTGCAAAGTATTTTTCAGCCATCTTCATGCATCAGACCTATGGAACCTTGCTGCCCCCTCCCTTTATCCCTGTAAAGCCTATAAAATACATTTTCTTCTGCTGACACTGCAGCATGAACTTTCCATAGCCACTTATTCCCACACCACCTGTTAATAATGCCAAGAGTAATGCATTTAACTCCCTGCATACTGTGCCAAAATGTTTACACAATTCAGCTTATTTCAGAGTTTAAAGACCAGACATAAATCCTAAACTAGCTGTGTCCCTTCCAAATACTCAGGGAGTTGGCTGCAACATTTTTGTGGGTAGAATCAGGCATATTTTTCCCAACTATTTTTTAATAAATAGTGGGGTACTCCTTTGGGGCTACTTTGCTAACTATTTGGGGGTTATCAAAAGAATGTGGCCAACTACGAGTGCATCTTTTCAGTTAAATATCAGCCTTATTGGCAATGCTCTTTAATCAAGAACTAAACCTACCAAACAGAAAACTTGTTCTTAATATAAAGAAGACTATATTTATAATTTATATCTGAATTAAAAATGAACAAGGACAATTTGGTATTTCATTGATTTTAATTTTAGTTTATATATATTACCATGTCACTTAATTCTCATGAGAATCCTGTACTGCACAGATCAAAATCTACATTATGCTACTGATAAAAGCAAGTTGCACTAGGAAGCAAACCACCTGAGATCACACAGCTAATGAATGATAGAACTGGGATTTATACTTGATGTGTTTGCTTCTAAAGCCGGGCTTTTTTCACTACACCATCATTTTCTAAAATGGTTTTCCTGGAAAATCACATGAACAGATATTAATAAGTGTGTCTTGGAAACTTGATACAATATTATTCTCTTTGATAGTTTCAATTTATATCAGTATGCTAACCTTTCTGAGAAGTTTTGCAATAAAGAAGACTGCTTAATTCACTGCAACCCAGAAGTTCCCAAATTTACCTGAGCATAGTGCACTTTTCCCTTAGCACATCCACTAACACCCAGAGGAGTACAGTATATAGAACATAAATGTGGGAGACACCGTGCTTCACCAGTTTGCTTCTTCCTCAGTAGTACTGGCTGCCCTAGGACCTGCAAACGTCTCTTCTTCAGTTAGTTTCTAAATGCCTTGTAAAGAGGACATAAAGAGTCATTCCACCTCTCCTCAGCCACTCTTAGTTCATTCACTCCAGTAATGCTTTAATATGACTTCCTAAAATGGAATATTCCTCCTCCCTTCTGCATATTTTGAAACAAATAACAACATAAGGCATGGATTAATCAAAGCTCAACCAGTTTATTCAGATTCACAGAGAGGCAAACATTATATTTATATCCAAAAACCTCTACTAGGTCCAGTAGAACTCTCTGCTTGAGCAAGCATTTTCATGAGACCCCACACAGTGGCAAAGCCAAATTAATTGGGCACATTCTTCAGAAAGTATTTGCTATTATGTACACATACATAGTCTACATCTAAAACAATGTCACTCGTGGATGAAATACCCAATGAATAAAAAGTTAGTAATTCCTAAGTTTGTGAATAAAAATACCTTTATGAAAGACTATTATTCACTGAAGATCATTAAAAAAATCTTGCTTACAATTAATCTAAATATTTGAATATCCCTTAAATTCTAACTGGAATATTCATTTTTCCCCCAAATGCCTAACATTGTGTAGAAACAGCCAACAACCTTCAATCATTGACTAATTTCTTTCAGTTTTTCAAATCCTTTAGTTCATGTTGTATCAATCTATTATGTAGACAATATTATTATTAGTTAGCTCCATGCTGGAGATCTTCAACTATAAATGTTAATTATATTTTTATTGGCAAATGAGAATAATGGAAACTAGAAAAAAACCAAGATAGAATGGCCATGTTTCTCCCAGAATAACTTGATTTAAAAAGCACTAATGGATGGAAATTTCTGTTTTAGTCTCTGGTCTTTTTCTTAGCTATCTAAATTTATAGTATTTCTTTTTCAAGGGATCCTGAAATAAGATTCAACATAGTATGAAGTATGCAGCTTTTAAAATTTAACTGATACTGTAAACCTTATTTTGAAACAAGTAATTTAAAAACATGAAGAGGATAAATGACTTGGCAAAGTAAGATATCAAGAGTTTGAATCCAGAGTCCCAGGTGAAAATGTTAAAAACTTGCAGCTAAGGATAAAAAGAAAAGAATTAAATACAATGCTGCCCTTTGGGTTTGGATTTCCTCCAGGTCAATGACCACTGAGTCATTAAGAAAAATTAGAGTCCAAAAGTTCCTGATTCCCTGTGCACTGCTCTTGCCAATAGTACTGGCTCAGTCCCCTCTGCAGGGTGTGGTCACTAGTCTGAAGAGCAGAAGGAGAATCAAGCTTCATCTGGGTGTGTTTCTGGTCATTTTGCTTTTTTAACCCTCAGAGTGAAGGAATCTGATTGAAATGTGAACATTTCTTAAAGTTCAGTTTATCCAGAGTGTTTGTAAAAGACTGAAGCTGTACAGCAATTATGACTTCCTTAAATCAAGAGCAAAATTAAATGTGTGTATCAGCTGGACTTGAAAAAAAATGACCCAAGCCACACAATGTTCTAGTAACATAACTACATGCCACGATAATCACCATGATCATCTCCCCATCATGGTTGTAATGATTCTGAAGTAATGATGAGGTTGAACCATGCTAGCTGTGTTCTTTCAGCTGACCAGGGTGATCATCCTTGTGATTAAAGGCATTGTAGAATTTGTTTCCATTGGTCAGGCCTGCATTTGCTTTCTTTTCAGTGAGAGCAGCATCTGGGCAAACAATTTTTCTTTTTCATGGGTGTTTGGCTGGCTTTTTGATGCACAAATTGTAGAAGTCTGCTGTTGCAGCATCCCAGAGCCAGCAAGGTCCCTGAGGGTCAGGAGAGCTGCATGTCCATGCTGCACACAAACAGGGTCAGGATGGTCACATCTGGCCATTGTAGCTCATTTATACAGCTGTGATCCAGAAACACGTTTCACTGTGCATGCTGTGTAAAGCACCCCACAGAGCTCTGGCCTCAAGAAGATGTGAAGACCTCCATCCACAGCACTGAGTCCTACACACCCAGGTTGCTCATGGGTGACCAGGTGACTCTTGTGTTATGATTTGGGGAGGAATAGAACTTGCTGTGCCCTCAAAAATCTCCCCATCTGCTGGCACCATGCCTGAATTTCCAACTCTGAGAGTCCCTCCTTTGGGTTAAGAGAGTAGTTTCTCTACCATTTTTTTTTTCCTTCAGCACAAAGAATCAAAACATTTTACAGATCTCCCACATAATAGTTATATTTTTAGTTTCCAATGACTAAAAAAGGACACAAAACAAATCTGCTTAAAGTCCCAGTGGTGCTTTTACATGGATTCATATCTAATAAATTATAATATAGTCATATGTTTGAAAAAGTCACCCATATATTTATGAGCTATATTATTTACTAAGTCTAGAGATAAACATATGGGTTCATGGACCCCTATTTCTACATTCTTACTCCCTACTCCCCTACTCCCCTATCCCACACACTTCATGCTTTATCACCAAGATTTCTGATCCATTGCTTGGGGTCACTACATTTACCAGCATTTCATAAGCTCATATTCCCAGGACCGCTGTTTTCTAGGGTGAAAATTAAGTGTGCCCAAATAAAAAAATTTGAAAGTTTGGTTATACAAAGTCAAATAGTTCCATTGACTGCAGGACTTCTCAGAGCCTCCCATTATTGCCATGAGAGATGGGGGTATGAATTTCAGCATCTGCTAAATCTCTTGAACCATGGAGGTTTTTCCTAGCCATGCCTCTGATCATATCTGGGAACAGGGTTCTGAAGAACACCACTTTGGGAAATACTTGGTTAAAACATTATCTCCAGAAGATCTATGTTGAATATTAACATATAGCCTGGGAGAAGGAAACGAATAGGCCTTTACCTCCAGTAAGAGAGGTTGTTGAATTGCCAATTGGAAGATCTTCAAGGGATAGCTTCATGGACATCCCTTCTCTACAGAGCCAGAAATATATGAATAAGATAACTTCTTGTTTCAAGTGATATTTATGGCTATAATGGTTTCATTAAAAATTCCCCTTTCATTAAAAATTCAGAGGCGGAGAGAATAAATAAATAGTCAGTCAGAAAATTGGGCAGCAACTGAATAGATGGACTTTGCTACCACTAAGACAAATGTTTCCCAGATGTTATGTAAGAAGAATGTATGTAGCATGTCCATCACCAGGCTGGATACAGGTTTAGTTTGTCTGTTTTGTACCACACTTAAGGTACACTTCAATGACAGCACAGCAGGGCCTTTGATAGCTCTTGCTCCAGTTTAGCAAGTGTGTCGTGGCAGATGCAGGCTGGCTGGAGACGGCTTTCTAATGACTTCACCAAGTGTGCCCAAACCTGAACGCCCCCTGTTTATCTACATTCTCTCTCCCTAGACATGCTGAGTCCCAAGTTTTACCCAGTAAAGCTTCACATTTATCTCTTTTACTTGCAATTTGGATTCCTGTTGAAATTCTGACCTCCCTGGAGCAAATAAAATGTAAATTTATTGGTCTTTAACAACCGTAGCATGACACCAAAACAAGACATTAGAGGAGTGTGTAGAAAGGCAAAGAGCATTTGGGGACTGTGGACTGGCCCACCTGAGCCACCTCAGAAGGCTCCTCTTGATAGACCCAAGGGACCCCTGAGGGAGCTTGTTTTGCCTGTTAAGTGGCAAGCTTAAAAAGCCAAACCAGTTGAGGCGAAACAAAGGGTGGAACATCTGTGCTTGCAGACACAGCTAAACTAATGTGAGACAGAAAATAGGAGCAATTACTTAGAAATTTTAAAGCCTCAAGCAATTCTTCCTGAATCGAGGGAATATATCAGGTTAGCGAGATATTTGGACTTGAGGTTACTAGCAGAATTGTTTCAATTTGTCATTCTTTGTTCATGTATAGATGCTGTTAATGAGCACATGTTTGCTACTCACTTATCTCAGTGGGGACATCATTTTTTTTTATAGCCCTTTTACACCGCATCATGTTGATTGGTTAATAATTTATCAAGAACCTCCAGCCAAATATTAAAACAAATGTGCACCATAACACATCACTATATCTTTTCGTTGAATCATTCAGAGGGACAGGCAGAAAGTCAAATTGCAAAACATCTGTGCTTCTTCATGGTCTTATTATAATGTGATTTTAACTTTGGATGCAATTAGAATGAAAATCATTCTGATGAAAAGGCTTGAACCAGTGTGGTTCTCCTATTAAGGTGTTAAAACATTCGTTCTGTCAAATAGAGATTTAAAAAAATCGGTTCCCTTTGAGATTTCCTCCATTAAACTGGTTCCCTAATTACTACATGCTATTTAAATAGCTTTGACTGAGCGTTTTATTGCAAATGATATAGTTCAATTAGCCTGTAAAAAATTGTAGGTCTCTAGTGACAAAGAAATCTCACAACAAATCCAATCTATATAAGAGGACACAGATATTTATTAAAATATTCTCAGTAGCTATTATCTCTACTCGTTTCCTCTTTATCACCCCAAACTCAATTCCATTCTACTCTCTGATGATGAAATTTTATAAAATTAATACTGAAAGTAGTGTCACCTATGCCTTATTAAGCATCTACTAGGTACATTATTTTATACACATTATTACATTATTATATGCATTATTTTATTTCATTAGTTTAATAACAGTCTAATATGGATAGTATCCACATTTTACATATTGGAAAATGAGACTGAGAAGTAATTAGAAGGCTTTTCCATTTGCTGAATGTCCAAAGTAAGATTTACACCCAAGTCTTTTATCACCAACATTTCTGCTTTCAATCACAGGACTTGTCCTAATCTTTGTTGGCCCTTCAAATAAAATTCTTTCAATGTAATTGTCCTTTCCTTTAGTTAAACAGCTAATAGAGTCTTAAAGTATGATTGTTCTTTCTTTGTATTATGATTTTTTTAAAACACAAAACTGGAGAGAATAGTGTGACAAATTCATACATATACATGATCTAATATACAATCCCTTATGTACTCTCTTATTTCATTTATCTGTCCACATCTTTTTCTGGAGACTTTAAGGCTAATTTCCATGATCGTGTCATATTATCCATAAATATTTCAGTATGTGTCCCTATCTTCATATATTTTTTTGTCATACCCACCATGTCATTATTATATCCAGTCAAGTTATCTTCTAACACAGTCTGTATTAGTCAGTGTAGGAAATAGTTATCATATGCAAAATAAGTAAATGAAGAGATTTTAATAAAGGGATTATTTACAGAGGTGTGGCCAATGTTAAATGAAATCAGCATAGGATAGTGCAGAGGCTTTGGATAATGAAGGAGCAAGGAGAGGAGGGGGATAGCCTGATAAGAGGGAGCAAAAGGGTGAATAAATACCTCAGTCACTCTCCTTTCACTCACAGAGCTCCTCTCAGTGTCTCCCATTGGCAAACCCCATCTGAATGCAAAGGATGAGATTCCAGGTAATTTCAGTGCAGGGTTGGCAAACTGTTAATATTTATAAAGGGTCAAACTATTAATATTTTGGCTTTATGGGCCACATATAATCTTTATTTCATACTCTTCCTCTTTTTCTTTTGTTGGCAAAGCCCTTTAAAATATAATAATCATTTTTAGCTTGAAGGCAGTACATTAACTAATCCCTGGATGGATCTGACCCATAGTCTATAGTTCACCAACTCTTTTTAATTTATAAAGATGAGCCTCATGGAGCACAGAGTACAGTAGGGTTTAGAATGGTTCTGGAAGAGCAATTGGAAAAAACAAAGACATCTTGTGCAAATGAGGATCCTAACAAAGTCTACACTTCACATTTAGTAGCTGTGTCTCTTTATTCTAAAAATTTCTCCCCTTCATTTTTGATTTGATTTGTTGGAGAAACAAGGTCTTTTGTCCTGTACACAGAAGATTTGGCTAATTGCTTCCTTGTGGTATCCTTCAAAATGTTTCTCTATATTTTCTGTAAACTGATAGATTTGAAGTCTTGATTGAGTTCAGATTCAAACTATTAGGAAACAATAATTCGAAGTTGGTACTCTGTACTTGCAATAACATCACATCACATAGAACATCACACTGCCGTGGTCTCACTTTTGGTGATGCTAAGAATGACTAATAGGATTAGGTGCCCTCAGCCATATGTCTCCATTATTAAATTTGCCATTAATTTTATATCTACTGATTTATAGCATCTACTAACAGTTACTTTCTATATCCATTATTTCATGAGATTTTTTTTAAAGTTCTATTGTTTATATCATTATTGAGATTTCCACTTAGAAAGAAAGAAATAGGAGGGGTTCTAAATACAGATGATCCTCAAATTACAAAGAGTTGCATCCCAATAAACTCATGATACATTGAATTATCAGAAATTGAAAATGCATCACAAGGATTGTACTGCACATTACTAGCCTGCTAAAAGATCCAAATTCAAATTTGAAGTATAGTTTGTCCTGAATGTATGTTGTTTCTTTTTTCATCTCTCTCCAGTCAGAATGGCAACTATTATGAATACAAACAACAATAAGATGAATAGATGAATTATAGATAAGGAAGAGGGGAGGGAGGGAAAGGGAGGAGGCAGGGGATTAGCAAGGATGGTGGAATGTGATGGACATCATTATCCAAAGTATATGTATGAAGATACGAACTGGGTGTCAACCCACTTTATATACAAACAGAGACATAAAAAATTGTGGTATATATGTGTAATAAGAATTTTAATGCAAAACAAACAAAAACAAGTACATGTATAAAGATATGAGTTGGTGTGAAAATACTTTATACAAAGATATGAAAAATTGTGCTCTATATGTGTAATAAGAATTGTAATACATTCTGCTGTCGTGTATTAAAAAAAAAACAATAAATGATGGAAAGGATGTGGGGGAAAAGGTACACTCATACACTGCTGGTGGAACTGCAAATTGTTGCAGTCAATATGGAAAGCAGTATGGAGATTTCTTGGAAAATTGGGAAAGGAACCACCATTTGACCCAGCTATTCCTCTCCTTGGTCTATACCCAAAAACTTAAACACAGCATATTACAGGGACACAGCCACATCAATGTTTATAGCAGCACAATTCACAATAGCCAAACCTTGGAAACAACCTAGATGCCCTTCAATAGATGAATGGATAAAAAAAAATGTGGCATATATACACAATGGAATATTATTCAGCAATAAAGAGAATAAAATCATGGCATTTTCAGGTAAATGGATGGAGTTAGAGAAGATAATGCTAAGTGAAGTTAGCCAATCCCCCCATAAAAACAAATGCCGAATGTTTTCTCTGATATAAGGAGGCTGATTCATAGCGGGATAGAGAGAGGGAGCATGGGAGGAATAAATGAACTCTAGATAGGGCAGAGAGGTTGGAGGGGAAAGGAGGGGGCATAAATGATGGTGGAATGTGATGGACATCATTATCCAAAGTACACGTATGAAGACACGAATTGGTGTGAATATACTTTGTATACAACCAGAGATATGATAAATTGTGCTCTATATATGTAATAAGAATTTTAAAGCATTCTGCTGTCATATATAAATATTTCATCAGGTTTTTAAGAGTGATATTTTAATGCCACATTGCTTCTGCATTTATTAGGTAGAATTGTTCTGTGAAGACTTTCTTTCCCGTGTTAGCTATTTGGTTACCATGAATTACAGCTTCTATAGGATAAATGCTTGATTCTTTTCCTTTACCAATTTTGAAATGTTTTTATTAGTACTTTATAGTTTTACAATGTTCATGTAGCCTCCAATAGTAGTCACTGACTTTCTGAAAATGCATTATTTTGAGTTTATAAATTTGTGCATATATATGTACATAGGTAATTTGCATTATATATTGATGTATACATAAATTCATAAAAATTTTAAAAGCATGCCCCCACAGAATTTATAAATCCATTGCACATATCATTCTTTGTGTTCCTTCCATCTTAGGCAAAGGGAATTTTTTCATGTTAGCTCTTATTTTTTAAAAAATTTGTGTGTGTGTGCCTTAAAACAATAGAAATTTATTCTCTCACAGTTGCTAAGTCAACACATCAGTCCTGCTGTACTACCTCTGAGGCTCTAGGTGAGATTCCTTTCCTTGCTTCTTCTAGTTTCTAGTGGCTGGGCTGGTGGATGCATCACTACAATCTCTCTCTCTGTCTTTACATGGCCTCTGTGCTTCTCTGTGTCTCTTCTCTGAGCATCTCTTGTTATATGTACACTTGCCATTGGATTTAGGGTCCACTAGATAATGCAAGATTATCTCTATGACATCTCTAGTTTAATTACGTCTTGAAGACCTTGTTTTCAAATAATATCACATTCATAGGTTTTTGGGGATTAGGATGTAGATTTGTGTTTTGGGAGGCTGCCACTCAACCCACTACAAATGTCCTTTTGTGGTTTATTGTGTACTTATTAATCTATTACCAGAAAAGGTGGTTTTGAGGACCGTTAATGGATTACAAACTATAATACCGCAAATATTGAAACAGTGATTAGTATTTTTATTTTATCAACATATACTTAGTAAAAATTTACTGATTACCTATGAAAGAAAAATTTATCAAATGGGTGACAATAAAATAGGCATAACCTAAGAAAAATACATTATCTTTGCTAGCACAATTATTTGGTTTTCCTACCACTCTTTGTTTCTATGTGTTTTTGTGAAAGGATGGAGGAAGGAGGTAGGGTCAGAGGTTTAAAATATAAAAGAATGCATTGAAGAGCTTTACTCCTGTTTGGTAACAAAAACTTGAATAGATTGTTACAACTTCAAGGATTCACTTTTACTCTGTTGTAAATTTTCCTAACCTAATGACATTCCAACTCTTTTATATAATAGTAGACTGACTTATCCATTCTATAATAGCATAAAAGAGTTGGAAGCTACAGAAGCACCAGACACATTTTCTCTGCAGTTTTTTTTTTTTTTTTTTTTTGTAACAAGAAAAGTAGAGGAAATGTTACTTTTTTGTTTGAAATCCTTATGACTCAGTTTCAAAGAATCACCATCTTTGTGAGACAAAACTCTCTAATCCATTTCAGGCATTCAGACTGCAGACTGTATATTGTAAAAAGCTGCATTTCATCTGTCATTATAGTGACTGCAATTTTGGACTTCTGTGTCCTTCTGATAGATTTCTTTCTTCCTGGTAGAGCAACATTACTTAGGCTCATTTTGGGTCTTCCCTGCCCTACATCTGAAATCAGCTATTTCTTCCAGCAAATTTTCTTTTAGTAGGAGATGATATCTAGAGACCACAATGTAAGTGCTAAAGATGCTTACTCTAATGGATTGTCATTATTTTGTAGGCTTTAGCAAGTTGTCTGTTATTTATTTTCCTTATAATTGGGTGTTATTACATCTCAGTTGGTCCAAGACAGCCAGGATTTATGTCTGTTCACCTAGTACAGTTATAAATGGGACCCCTTAAATGGAAACCAGTTTGGATGATAAATTATATAATCATCCTATTTATAAGTGACTTGGTCTGTTTTTATTGGTTACCAAAAAGATGTCTTCTTTATATTGAAAGTCTTATAAGGGCTAGAGATGTAGGTCAGAAGTGGAGTGCTTGCCTAGCATGGATGAGGCCTTGGGTTTAATACCAGAACTGCAAAGGAATAAAATTATGAGCTGGGGATGTAGCTCAGGGTACTTTCCTAGCATGCTCACGAACCTGGGTTAAATCCCCAGTATCACATAATAATCAAATAAATAAATAAACCATTCTATAGTTTTAATAGCATATATCTTAGTGTCAACCAGCTAGGCCAATTTTCCCCAAATATATAGTGTACTCTTTGAATATGTAGGCCCAAGTCATATTTCATTGAAGGAAAGCTATCTTATTTTTTAGTTTATAGAAAATGCTCTAACCATTTCTTTGGGCATTTTTTGTATATTCTATTGATACATATGTTAACATTTCTTGTCCATATTCTATATCTATTGATTTTTATACATTCTTAATTTTTGGTTTAAGTTTTTCATTTGTCTCCCTTCTGTCTTTTGTTTCTCCTATTGTTCACTTTGTTCTCATCTCTCAAGTTTATTTTCATTTTGTTTTTATTCTGCAGTGTTTTCTAATTTTTTTATGAACTCTGATAGATGTTTTTATATCCTGCTGATTTTCAATCATGTCATTTCTGAGATTTTCTACTTCTAAATTATGCTAAAATTTCATAGCCTTCATACTAGGAGTCCATTGGCAAAGCCAGCAATTGCTTTTGAAGGTCAATCACCTAGAGTCAGAGCAAGGCAGGCAGCTGTCCAGGCTGAGGCCACTCAGGCTCTCATTTGCTTCTGCCCTAGCTGCCCAGGTCTGTTGTACCTAAAATAGCTTCTTAATATTTGTTGCTCAGCAGGGTTTTATTCTTGGTCTACACTGAGAAACATAATGGAGCACCTTCTCTACCTGAAGTCTTAAAAGCTGGCCAGATCTTAAAAGCCTATCTGAAGGTCAGATCAAAAGCATTTAAAACAAGTACCCTTAACCACCTTCTCCTTTCCTCAAAGGGCTCAATCTCTGTATAATCCTTTTCATTCTTGATAGGTTGGAGAAAAAGACAAGTCTTTTCATCAAGGTTATAACATCAAGTGGTGTATAGAAAATATAGTCAGAAGATGCCCAGTGGAAAAACAAACGCACAAACATTTCCACCATTTAGTAAGGCCATGAGCTTCACTTATGGTGTTATCTATTTCATTTTCATAGCAAATTGTGTGGTGGATATATCAGTTAAGTTTAGTTGTAGGTAACAAAAACTGCTCAATTTAGATAAGAAGAGATTTAATGCAAGGAATGAAGTGCTTATAAAGTCATGGGGAATGTTAGAGAAGCAGGCAGAAAAATACCATAGAACTGATCATCTGACCAGGAGCTATTAATTCTTCCACAATCAAGAAGCTGTTTTGCAGAATCACACTGGTTGTGCAATCATTGAATCAAACTAGGTGCTTTTTAACAAATGAATGGATGACGAAAATGTGGTATATATACACAATGGAGTATTAGTCATAAAGAAGAATGACTTTATGACATTGACAGCAGATGGATGGATATGAAGACAAAATGCTAGTGAAATATGCCAGTCCCCCAAACCCAAAGGTCGAATGTTTTCTCAGATAATATGGAAGCTACACCACAATAAAGGGGGGTTAGAAGGGGACAAAGAGAAATGCAGTAGATTACACAATGGGGAATGGAAGGAAGAAAGGTGGGATAGGCAAAGGAAAGACAGTAGAATAAATCTGACATAATTTTCCCACATACATATATGAAAACCACACAGTGAATCCCACCATCATCTACATCCATAAGAATGAGACTCTAACTAGAAAAAGATATATTCCATGTTTGTATAATTATATTAGTATGTATTCTGCTGTCACATATAACTAGAAAGAACCAATAAATTTAAAAATATGTGTATTTAAATAAAAAAGGGGTCCTAGCAAAAAACACAGGTGGGAAGCTAGAAGGGCACCCCATGCCCTCTTAGAACATGAGTATGCTGATGGACCTTTAAATGCTGATAATTGCCTAATAGGAGTCTTAATTCTCAATGATGTCTCTGTACTTAATGTTGGTTATATTTATTTGCACTTTATTAATTTAATATCATTATATAAGCTTGCTTGTAAAAGATGCCAAACAAAAGGAATCTAATATAAAAAAAAACACAACAAAGAACTGCACAATCCTTGTTTTTCAATAATTTTCTTTTCTTAAACAAAAAGAAGAAGCTGTTCTGAAGCTGGCTGTGGTGGCACATGCCTGCAATCCCAGCTATTCAGGAGGCTGAGACAAGAGGATCAGAAGTTTGAGGCCAGCCTTGGAAACTCAGTGAAACACCATCTCAAAATTAAAAAAATAAAAAATAAAAATACAAAAGGATGGGAATGTAGCTCAGTGGTAGAGTACCCTGGTTTCAATCTCAGTATCCCTAGCTAGTGAGCTAACTAAATGCATACACACGTAATACATATAGCCATACAGACACCCACTGCTCTGAGACTGCGGGCTTCAAGATCCTCTTAGCTGTCATCTAGGGATAAAGAAGCTACCCCTAATACTGTTTGCCCCAGGGACCCTATATCAATTGTGCCCCAGTAACCAGGGCCAGGTGCCAGAAGCACACTGCTAAAATGGATGTCTTAGGTATTGCCTTACTCTCCTCACTAAACTCAACTCCAAATTCAAATTTCACCAGAGTATCTGATTTGCAGAGCCTAAATTACATCAGAAACCCTTGCTAAAAGGGAGCCTTAGAGACATAGCTTTGAGCTTTGTACCCTCCATAAAACTAGACAGACACACTAGTAAGGTTATAGTCACTGAAAGGGAAATGGAGTTGAGTAATAACCTTCACATGACTAGAACTGGAATAGCCAAGATTTAACCCAGATCTAAGCTCATGTTCTCAGTCACCTCCCTGTGAAAGGGATCTGTCAGTAAACAGGTGTGAGACAGGCTAGTTTACAAGCAGGGTCAAGAACTTCAGCACCTACAAACATCATTCCTTCCTGTGTCACCTGCTTGAGTATTGGTTCTACCCCAATTCTTTCTGTCTCACCGAACTTCTCTAAGGGAGGGGGAATCTTCTAGGACCTCATTAATTTATGAAAACTACTGCCCCAGCTGTCAGTCTATAGCATATGAAGAGGTTTATGCTTTGACAGAATCATATAGATGGTAAATTATATTGCTACAATTTTCATGAGACAGTAATTCCTTCCATTAGTAAAAAATTAAGTTTGACTTAAGGCTGGGAATGAAATGGAAGTACTGATTCTTTCTATAAATGGGCTTTAGAAAAATTTAATTAATATAAAATGGCTGCAGTATATTAATTGATTCACTTCTTCACTTGTTTATGCAGTCAACGAATATTTATTGAGTACCAACTGTGTGCCAGGAAAACAGTGGTACAGAAACATGCACTATCCCTGCCCTCATGATGTTCACAGTCTAGAGGTAAAGACCAACACTAAGACACTATGTGAAGAGGATTAAGACAGGAGAAAAACGAGAGCAGCAGCAAAAGGGTGAGCACTTTCTTCCCTGAAGAAGCTTCATCTAGGCTGATATCTGGAGAATGAGTAAAGGTTAGCAAGGCAAAGACAGAAGAGACCACTGTTTAGTAAGAAGGGGGCTGCAATGCCAGAGTCCTGGAAAGAAGAGAGAGAAGAGTGCATTTGGGTTGTTGAAGGAGGAGCTGTGTGGTTGGAGTTTGGGGGCAGGCAGAGAGGAGCGAGGACCCTCATGAGTCTTCAGGATGGACATGGGGGAGGTCATGTGTGGACCTGTAGGTTGACTGAACAGAATGAAAACTCTCCATCCCATTTAATATCTCATTTGATGTTGCTGTGGACTAAGCTAGATAGAACAAATGTTGAAGTAGTAAACAATGGTTAGCAGGTTTATATTAATAAGGAAAAGTAGATACTACTAAAATACAGATGTAATTTAAATATCTTTTCCTTTTAGTATGAATGCTGTACCTCTGTAACATAGAGGTAAGCAGTTATAAAGATGTACCATTTGTACAAGCTTACTTGTAATATCTAATGAATATTTGGAGCAATAACAGAAAATTATCTCTTAACATGAGCTTATATTTTTCAGTACTCTGAGAATCAGGCTTTCATTGTTCAATAGTTAAATTATTTTAAAGTAATTAAATTTTTGTCTTTTATATTTGTTTTCAAAGATTCCCTATGTTGTTCAAGAAATGTGAATTATTTCAAAAGTTACTATCCAAAGATGAATATTTTAATGATAATATTAATCTATTACTTTAAGAGAGAGTAAGGGGGAAAATCTGTGTTACTCTTTTTCCAAATTTTTGAGGTTTACATTAGGAAAAGGTGTTGATGATTGAGGATGCAGTGGAGGTGGTCCCAGTTGTAAGCACACAGAAAAATGGAGGGAAAATATGTGGGCAGCTGCCATGAGATACAGATGATCTTCAGCTTAGAATGGGATTGAAAATATACTACTTTGAAACTGCATTTAATAATCCTGACCTATAGCACCTCAAAGCTTAGTGATGCAGGACACATAAAGTGTCAGTTTTTTACCCTCATTATTACAGGGCTGATTGGGAGCTGTAGCCTATTGCCCCCTGCTCAGCACCCTGAGATGTCACATATTGCTAGGAAAAGATCAAAATCTAAAATTTGAAGTATGGGTTCTACTGAAAGCATATAGCTTTTGCATCACACTGAAGTCAAGCCGTCATAAGTTAGGGACCTTAGGTATTTGGAGAGTGTAGGGTGGCTCATATAGATGGTAGCTAAGCAGCTATCAGCACACCCAACCTGCGGTGACTCTGAGCCATGGGTGGAGCCCAGACACAGAACTGTTGAAAACTGAAAGTACTTCTTTGATTGTCTATCTACCAACAGTGTGGAGATGATACCAGATGAGCTTAGGCAACTTTAAGGTTGATGATAAACTTACTTCCACATGTATAAGAAAGAAATGAATGAATGACAGCTGAGTGGCAGGCAGGGCTGACACACAACAAAACCACTCTGACGAAAAGTTTGGTCTTGCTGTCCCTTTCTACCTTCTACAGACTCAGTGGAGACTTGCTGTTCTCTCCTCTGTCTCAGTTTATTCATTCCTTCACTAATTGTGATGCCTGGTGCCATGTAGGTAGTGGGTCATCAAAGATTCATTAAATCATTTAACAATGACTTATTAGATATCTATATGTGCAAGTCAATGGTCTTATCACTGTCAAATTAAAGACAGAAGCTGTCTTTACATGTGTCCTACATTCTGATGAAGGAGAAAAAAAAATAAACACAATGGATATTTCGGAGTAGTGTAGAAAAGTGCTAAGCAAAGAATTTAAATCAGATGACTTAATAGTTACATGGTGGTTACCTCAGTTAGGTGAGTAGAGAGGGCTTGCTAGAGGAGGTGACCCATGTGCTGAGAGCTGAGTGGCAAAATAAGCAAGTCCCATGAAGATTGGGGAAAGGAAGATTTCCTAATGAGGAAGAGCTAAAGACTCTCAGGAGAGATTTTGTCATGTTTGAAAATTGTGGCTAGAGCAGAGTGAGAGCTGAATACAAAATTAGAGAGGTAAAGAGGAACACTTGGGGCCTTGTAGGAAAGAAAGAAGATGCTTGGCTTTATTCAGAGTACATGGAAGAGCCACTGGGGATTTTTTTTAAACTATGTTTCCTTCCTTTCTCTCTCTCTCTCTCCCCCCCCCCTCATCTATCTGTCATATAATAAATTAAAGTATATTATCTGTTTGCTATCACAGAGATGATATGTTATTGTAGAGGTCATTCTTCACCTTTCTGTTTTCACATAACAATATGCTTCAGAAATCTAAGCCACTGGGGATTTTTTTAACTAGGGAAATGTCATGATCTGAGTAACACTTTTAAAATTTTTTACTCTGGCTGGGCATGGTGGCGCACACCTGTAATCTCAGTAGCTAGGGAGGTTGAGGCAGGAAGATCTCAAGTTCAAAGCCAACCTCAGCAAAAGTGAGGCACTAAGCAATTCAGATGAGACCCTGTCTCTAAATAAAATATGAAATAGGTCTGGGGATGTGACTCAGTGGTTGAGTGCTCCTGAGTTCAATCCCTGGTACCAAAAAAAAAAAAATTGACTCCAGCTGCAAAAATGCATAGTATGTTATGTGGATTGTGGAGCATGGAGAATGAATAAAGAAGAACCTGGTCCTCAAAAAGCTCAGCATCCTCTTTCTCCTTCTCAGCAAATTCATTCTTGGTGCCACTCTAGTTGCCTTCTACTGTCATCTGAAAAGGGACATCCCTAGAGTCCAAATGAGCATCTGTCTTGCTTCTCTGCATCTGAAACACATAACAACTTTTCTAATGCTATAAAGATGCCCAATAAACATTTGTGGGAGAGATGATTTGGCAAGGTTAGGTACCTTTATTAATAGGTCATCTTGCCCTGAAGAGCATGACTTTCTTTCCCTGATTAGTCAGTGTCAAGTGATGAAATATCCAGTGTGTGAAGTGTCAGAGGGATACCTTTGTATAATGCAATGACAACCTATATTCAGAGGTTTTTGCATTATCTCTTTGGAATGATGGGCAGCAATCTGGGTGGTGGAGGGCCCAGAAACTAATTCTTATATAAGGGCTAAGCACACTATGACGTTGATGCTCACAAAGATAAGACTTCGGGGAACAAGCCTGCTGATTCAAATACATAAGGCACCATCACATAGAAAAGAGAACATAATTATTTTATCTTGCTCCAGGGAAGAGTCAGGAGCAAGAAGTGTCCATATCAAGTAAAGAAAAATAATTTTCTACAGCTATCCAGTAATAATAGAATAGGTTCCCTTGTGAGATAATGAGCACTTTGTCCCCAGAGATACTCAAACAGAAATTAGATAATAATTTGTCAGGGATGCTGCAGAACTGATGCCTGGATTTTATGTAATGATAACGATAGCTACTGTTGTTTTAACACTTAGCCTGCACCAGACGTTATGCTAAGAGCTTTACCAATATTATCTCTTTTAATTTTGGTAACAACTCTATGTAGAAGAAATAATCTATTTCTTTTAGATTAAAAATTTCAGGCTTGGTAAAGTTAAGTGATTTTTACAAGGTCATATAAGTAGTAAGTGGAGGATCCTGAGTGGGCCCAGGTCTCACTGACTCTGAATCTTCTAATACAGCCCTCTGGGGGATGTATTATTCTTCCACTCCTCAAATGGTTACTAAGCATCAAATGGTTACTCAGCTTACACCGAGGGCACCATTGTGAACCATAGTCCCTACTCTATAAAAGCTTACCTTCTTGAGGATTTAATAATAATGCTGATGTCTATTGAATGACTATGCTACAGTTTCTATATTAAGTGATTTCTATGCATTATTTCATTTACTTGTTCCAAAACCTTTGTGGACTCTGACAGGCCCAGGAAACTCCTGAACCATGTCCTCTTCCCCAAGCCTCCCTAAAGGCCCAGTCATAGCATCTCATGCCACTCTGTCACCAAGGAAGAAGAGTGGTGCTCCAAGGCAAGGACATTTCCTGGCCAGCATTTCTGGGGATTAAAAGCTGGATGGAAAGGAAAGACTCTCTCTGCTTCTTCTCCCTCAAATGCTGAATGGAGATTACTGGGGTGGTTCCTCCTGAGAGAAGCTCCATTCATTCCTTTATCTCTTTGGCTACATCCAGTGATTTCTAATTCTTGCTTGGGTAAGACAGATCCCCAGGTTGCCTTGCACTGGTGCCAAGGCTGAGTCTAGTCCTTCTGGGATTTCAGTGGAAGTGGGCCAGTCAACATCAAGGACTTGGACTGTTCAAAGCCATCCTGACTTTTTCTTCAAACCCGGCATACCATGATAATAAATTTCCTTCCAATTTTAAGAATTTTCTATTCTAATACTCTTTTAGTATAAGATGATTTTTTTTGCTAAGAATTCAGAAAGGGAAAGAGTCAGAAAAGCTTATTTATTTTGTTTTGATTACTGTGTTTGTCTTTGTGGAATTATTGAATGAGAGGAAGATTTGATTTTGTTTTGTTTTGTTTTCTTTATTGTCCTCCACAGAGAAGAATGTAATGCCTGTGATCTCTGCAAAGCCAAGGAGACTTAAGATTTGGATTTCTGATGAGGAAGCAACCTGAAAGCCTGTCTGATATTTATGTGTGACTACTGGCAAGATGACACGATGACTACCAGGCCTCTTCTCTTTTCTGTGCTGTCCAGAGCCCCACATGCGCAGCTCTGCTCCCACGGCAGCACTGGTGGGAAATGCAGCAGAGAAGTGGTGCACTCATGGCACTGGAAAAGATAATCCTTCCAGACCATGAAAACCAAAGAACCAGTTTCCCCCAGTCTAGAGAGAACCTGGACCAGTGTATAACATCAAGAATGCCACTTGGTTATGTAGCAATATGTTGGATTATCTCAAGGATAAAATGGTATATTTTCCAAAAGGATAAAGAATATTTGGGAAGTAAGAGGCATGTGGGTTGTTCTGTGGAAGAGAATATAATCGGTATTTACTGAGTGACTATTCTCTGTCCATCATGTCTCTGTTTAGATAATCTGGAGTATGATCTGGATGAAGAAGACAGAGCTCATGTGATCAGTGACTGGCCAACATGGGACTTGAGCCCAGGTCTGTCTGACCTCAAAGCCCATGCTCTTTTGTCAGGCTACTGACAGTGGTAGAAATACTGAGTCACTGGGGCCAGATCAGAGGGAATAGCAATTAGTTCCTACCTAGATTAGTAGAGCTCTTCTGAGAAGAAAAAATTCAAGGAAGACCTGTTCTATAGTGAACGGTTTTGAAATTGCTTATCAAAATGTATCTTTTCCCTTTCTCCTTCTCCCCTTCCTCCCTTCCCTCCTTCCGTTCCTCCTTCCTTCCTACAAATATGAAATGTCTTTCAACTATCACAGATGGTGCTGGGTGTTACAGCCAGAATGCAGATTAAAAGTTTCTTTAGATACTTAGTTTAGGGTTATCAAGGGTTGGGCAAGCAGAAGATAAACTATTTTATACTGTTCCGTGATTTTGTCAATATGTATTAAATTTGTAATATTTTCTAGGACATTCAGAAAAGATTATTGTTTCCACCAAGAGCAGTTATTTTTACATTGGCCAAGAAGACCTCTCCCTTTCTTTTGCTATCTCTTGGATGTTTTAGAATGTACAGAAGTCAGCAAAAACTGAGGTGTCTTTCCCTTTTATTCTCAAAGACGTTTTATCCTAAAAGGGCAGGGCCTGAAGGCCCTTGCAACCTGGGGTTGGGATTTCTGAGTTAGTGTTTCTTCAGCTGGTCCTGTTATCGATAAGCATGGAGCACTGGAGTCCCCAGCCCAAATCAAGCATCCACTGTGTTTTAGCTCTTATTTTCCATGCCCAAGTGGACTAATCAATAGTCTTTCAATCATAAGGGTGGGTGAATTGGGAAAGAAAGGACTTGCAAAGAATGAGGATACACCTACGTTATGAACTGTAGTTATTGAGAGCTGAGTGCAAGGCACTGTGAGACCCCCCACTCCTGGACAAGGACACTCCTGGAGGAGACAAGCCATGAACATATAATGTCCTTCAAGAACACCAGGGGGACTTGGTTAGCATGCCCTCCACTTGCTCTTCTAACACTTCTGGGAATATCTGGAAGAACATAGGAATAGACTTGCCTTAGAGAATAGACTTGCCTTGACAAGTTTAATAAACATTAAGTAATGACAGTCCAATAGCAGTTACATGTGACTTCCTGGCCCTGTGAGGATTTATTGCCTTGCTCAGGATGATTACAGATATGATGATGTCTTCTGCTCTCCAGCTTACCATGATTTACCTCTCTCTCTGGAAACTCATTGCCACTCAGAGTGACTGTGTGTCGTAATTACTTGTTACAAGTCATGTCATCTTCTTGCAAACTCTACAGATTAGCACAGAATACAAGCCAGCCACACATCCAGAGTATGCAAAAATGGAATTTCATTTTTATAACAAGTAATTTTCTTGGCTCTGAGCCCTTAGGTCTGCCTAGAGCAAAGAATTTATTTGTGTATCTTCAATTCAGTTGAGTACATTTATCCAGTCTTATTAGGCTATCATTACATCTGTCACTATTTGAGTTCCTAAAGACCATTTCGTTTTTCACAGTCACTGTTCAAGTCAAAGCTCTCACTTTCTGAGCTTCCCTTCCCTCACCCCATTCCACTGTCCAAAAGCCAATCTACAGCTACAGTGAAGATAGTAAAGGCAGGTCACATCTTAGTGCTAATCAGGACTCAGTGACTGAATGTGGAACCTAGGGGAGGGAGGAGCAGTGAGATCTGGAACTTAGACTTGAATCAATGTGCCTTAAATAATTTTTCCAATAATAAACACAAAAGGCAAATATGAAACACACAGAAGAGGAAGAAGAACTTAAAATGGAAACATACACTGCACTTAGTTCAGGACATGGTGAGTCTGTAGTAGGGACAGACATTTTAGTATAACAGCAAGTCTGAGGTTCAGGAAAAAGTTAGGAATACAGATTTGCCTAGAAGGGATAGTGGGTGCAAGTGGAGTTGGATGTTTTTTGAGAGGAAATTGCTGAGAGAAGAAGAGAAAATCAAGCTAAGGCTGGGAATAGCATCACCACATGGGAGTAAAGAAAGAACTGAAGAGGACCATGTGTGTGTGTCAGGGCTGTCCCAGGAAGACAGGGGAAAGGAGAATTTTAGAATGTCTAGACCAATAGTAAAAGTGGACATTGTGCTGTGAATTAAGAAGAAAAATAAAGAAGGCGATACAACATCTTCATAGAAGAATAGGAGAGAGGGTCTGGAACAACACGGTGACATTAGATGTTTCTGTGTGTACCCACTATAGATTGCAAACAAAGTGATGAACCTGAAAGGTAACCACACAAAGGGAACAGATAGTGACACAAGCCCACAGAACTGTCAACAAGGCTTGGTGTGATGGTCCACATGCCTTAGATACAGCCAAGAAGGAAGCCCTGTTTCGAAGAGCCACTGATCCTGGACAGAATTCACCCTGATGGATCTGCAGATCCCAACATGGGAGTTTCATGTTGCATTTAGAGAAGACAAAAACATCTTGTGACACTGTAGAATGACTGCTGTGGAAGTTTTATAGAAGGATCGGTTGGAAGGAATACAGAGATAATGAAGGAGACCACAGATCTGGCACACAGGAAGATAGTATGAGGAGTAGGCAGGAGCATTTCAATCCTGTGGACTTCTGCTCTGGCTTTCAATTTACTGACGATTAGGACCTGGGAATTTCACCTCTTAAAGATAGAGAATAAGATGGAGTTATTATTAATTTGAGTTTAATTCCTACCAACAAAGCACTAACTGGATGGGCAACCTCCCTTTTGCAATCACCCCTCTTCCCATCTTAGCCCAGGCAGTTTAAGCATCCTGGCCTCTCCTCCTGGGTGTTGGCTGGGCCAGTTAGAGCTGGTTGGGAGATGTTTGTTGGGATGATCTATAAGAAGGACTCATTTTCTGCTGGACTTAGAGCTTTGTGGATCACCACCTGGAGAAATCAGCATGGGAAAGCAGACCTGAGAGAAACATCTTTCTGATCATATTATTTGAACATGTCAATCAACATGCCACTTTAAGAAACATAAAATAGCTAGATTTTTTCAACTAAATGAGTCATTAAATTTTTTTTTCTCAGGTTGATTTTAATTGTCATTCCTATAATTTGTAACTGAATGAAACCTAAATAGCATGGCTTTTTAACTTGGTCTTTCTGATTCTGATTTTCTAGCCCATTTTCTATTATGAGATTGCTAAAGATGTCTTTCTGATCAATAAATGTAAAAATATCACTGCCATACTTAAACACCTCTCCAGGCTGCTTAGTAGTTATTGGATTAAGTTTAGCCTTTTTTTGGATATTATATAAAAATTAGTTATACCTGATGTCAAACTGGTCTTCTCTTATCACTTTCTTCCATCTCTCATAATTTTAGTTTAAAAAGATATTCTCATTTTGAAACATTTGTGTTTTTTTGCCCCCAAACTCATCTATTTTACCATGCTATTTTTAATTTTTCATCCTAGTAGTTATTTTAACCTTCAGTTTATAATTTTGTATTTTGAGGTCATCTTTAATAGGGGTATTTTCCCCTGTGGGAGCCATATATAAGCCAGGTTGTAGACATTTCCTTCAATGGTTTTGTTAGGTTCTGCCAGTGTTTGGGAGGATTCATCAGTCTAGGACTTTCTTTTATGTTCATTTATTTGCTTAGTGTTCTTCACAATGGGGATGATTATTGGTTTTGACTGCACCTATTTATGAAGCATGGAGTTCTTTTTGGAGATGACTGTTTTCCACCCAAGCACTGTCTTTGTACATAGAAAGTTTTCTTTTTTCACCCCTCAGCTTGCAGGTAGAATTTTATTAGTTCCACTTTTATGGTCAGAGAAGTGTTTTGAAGATTTGGTTTTATGGAGGGATTTCTGTTCAAAATACCCTTTCTTTTGACTGACATAAGACCATGTTCCTTGTTACTTTATAAGCATTAAAGCCCTAGACCTCTGGCTTTAGGGCCAATAATACTTGTGTGATAACCCAAGAGCTATAGTAATATTGGAGCCTATGAATTCTGTAGCTCTAAACTCCTTTATTTCAGGCAGATGAAATAAAGCATAGCTATTTTCATGAAGATTTTTGTTTACCCTGGATTTCGTATATTTGCTTAATCTTTCTTTCTCAGTTGGAGGAGGCCTCTCTCATGTAACTTCTTTTTACCATATTCCACATCTTCAAACAGGTCATGTTATTCATTTTTCTAATGTGCTATTAGAATTATTCATTCATCCATTCTATATTTTTTTTTTGCATATGTACTTTGGGCCAGTTATCATTAATGGATTCAACATCAATTATTCACCTCCTACAAATAATTGATATTGATTTCATTTAGTTAGAAAGAAGATGAAGATGATAAAATTCTAAGTGAAAGATAATTAATTACTCTGTTATTCAGAGGGAGCAAAGTTTATTCCATAACTTAGGCCAAAAAGAAATGCCTTAGGTATTCTTCATGGAAGGAAGAATGACTTATCAGTGTGGGGCTTGTCTTTAATCATATTTTTTAAAACAAGATTTTAAAAATTAGATTATATTTTTTTGTATGCTGAGAATATAATAGAAAAATGAATATTTGTTAATGTATTTCTGCAAGGGCTAAAAACTACACCATCCATGTAATTAGCTGTTGGGCCACCTCTCTTGGTGTACAGATAAATTTGAGTACACAAGGATGTATGGATGATTTCACTTTTTTCAGTTAATGTTGCTTTGACTTCCTCCTGTCTCCATCATTCTTCTCCCTACCTAGAGGTTTCTCTGTTGCTATTGACTAAGTACAAGCTGTCTTCATACAGCAGCCTTTAAAAGTATTCAAAGGTAGTTACCATGATTCCCCAAGTTGTCTTCTCCTGTGTATACTACCCAAATAGTATATGATTACAGAATTAGAAACATGTTCCTGTCTGTTATTTCAGTAAGAGTTTGCCACCTGTGACATGAAAAAGGCATATGTTATTTTAAGTCCCATTTGAGAAACTGAGGTACTGAGAGGTTGAATGACTGGAAGAAAGCTATTGAAGGAGAGAGCTAGGATTTAGTTCTTCTTATTTGAATCCAAGTCAGGGCATATTCAACCATGTTTTCAGGAAATAAAAATTGTTGTGCAAATTATGGTATGTCTATCTTATAGAATATCATGCTATTGTTACAAACAATAATAACAGAGACTGATGCTTGTGGTATAACATTAGGAGTAAATACAAAATTACATATACGTCATGTAAAAATGAACATACCCGTGTGGGGATGAGGACTGGATTGACACACAGAAATGAAAAGAATATTTGTGTTAAGGGTGTTGTTTTTTTCTGGTTTCCTAAATTTTAATTAAAATAATGGTTTGGGGCTGGGGATATGGCTCAAGTAGAAGTGTACTTGCCTGGCATTCGTGAGGCACTGGGTTCGATCCTCAGCACCACATAAAAATAAAATAAAGATATTGTGTCCACCTAAAGCTAAAAAATAAATATTAAAACAAAAATAATAGTTTGTACCTAAAATAAAGACACTGGATGAAAATTACTTGACAATTTGACATATATACGATATACTAGTAAGCTGCAATTTCTCTTAAGACACACACACACACACACACACACACACACACACACGGTGTCACCATAGCAGTTGCAGAAGTAACAAAAACTTAAATTGAACATGGAGTTTATAGAAGGCAGAGGGCAATTACTTGATCCTCAAAAAATGGGAGCTTATGAAAGGCCAGCCTCATAATAGAGAAATCACCTAGATCAGAAAGAAACACTCAAGGGCTATCTTCCTTCTTGCAGACAAAGGGATATGAATGGGAAGGCCTGTCTGTGGATGGGATATGCCCATCTCTTAAGAAACACTAGAGGCTATTCAATCATTCTGGGTCCATGGAACAAAAGACTTCCCATCTAAAAATCTCTCAGCTGACCTTACTGGCAAAACTTTGGGTGCAAATTGTAAGTTGGCATTCTGACAGGACACAAATAGATGGCACACCCATTGGGTAATTTGAGGAGATTTGAAAACAGGGATAATTTTCAAGGTGGGGCAGAGTTTAGAGAATCACAGGAGTGAGTGGCTATTGCAGTAGCATGGGGCTAGTCAGAAAGGGGTGCTCTTTTCACCCCCAGAATAGAGGGCCAGGAGCCCCTGAGGAGACGATTACCCTTTAGAGATGTGACTTTTGCCTTCCCTAGGTGGGGGTGGGGGGGAGTTGGGTACTTTCCTTTACATCCCTGTCAGTCAACAAGGTTTTGCTTCTTGGTGTAATCCTTAAAAGGAACAGAGCAGAATGAAGGGTGGAGAGTGGACATAGATGGTCAGAGGGAAGACAGGGCATGAAGGAGGTAGAGCAAGTTTCATCCTGGATCCTGCCTTTTTCATATTCTCTTCTAACTCCCTGGACCAGCACTTAGAGGTACAGAAGAAACAGGAAAGACTACAAAGATCTGGAATCCAATAATGAAAGGTTCACATCTCTGAGACCTTAATGATAAAAGAGCTTAACTTCTCTGAATCTGTGGCCTTTGTTTATAGTAGTGAGTATGGAGTCTGGATCCAGACTACTAGAATTCAGATCTTGACTCTGCCACACACTATGTGATTTTGTAAATTATTTTTTAAAAACTTATTTCCAAATAAAAACAAGGTGCTTCAAGAGTACTCAATGAATGTTAACAATTTTGTAAACAGTTTTTTTAATACCTATTTCTTAGCTTTGTGATAATTCAACAAGATAAAACAGGAAAAGGTGTCATATTGTAGATCACCATATAAGGACACCAACGTCATAGGCTTCTACTTTCCCTTGCCTCTCCTTCTTTCTTTCATCCATTGAGCAAATCATTCTTGAGCCAGGCACTGTTCTGATCAGTGAGGAGCCATGGAGGAAAGTATATAAGGTCCTTGTGCTCCTGGAACCCACATGCAATGGGAACAGGTGGATAATAAGTAAACCACCAAATCAATGAAGAAGGTAAATTCTAGCAGTGGCAGGTGACAAGAAGAAAATAGAGCAGGGGACCTGGTAAGAGAGCAATAGTGGGCATTTGGGTATAGGAAAGACAGTTCTGCAAGTAGGAGAAATTTGACCTGAGATGTGAATGAGAAAAAAAAAATTATGGCACAGAAAGTTCCACGGTGGCAGTGGTGATAGTGATGGAAAGATCTAGGGCAAGAAAACAGAAGCACAAAATCTAACAAAGGAGCAAGCCATGGTGTACTCAAAGAATAGGGAGAAGACCATAATGTTTGGAGCCTGTTAGTGGCGGAGGTTGGAGGAGCAGGCAGGTGGTGCTACTGTAAAGTGGTAAGTAAAGGTGTGTCATGGTCTGAATTTGTTTCTTAAACTTACGTAGATGCTGTCAAGGTGGGGGTGAGGACTGATATGGTACAGGGAAAGCATCTTGCACTAGAACTGCTCTAGGTGTTCTGAGGAAAGAGTCATCACTGAGGGACGAGACATCAGGAAAAATGGTTCCCAAGAAGGGGGCTCTGGAGCTGGGCCTTAAAAAAGAGGGAAATGACATATGCAGAGAGCTGGAAGAGGGACATCATCAGCAGGAGGTGAGGAGCATGTGGACACATATGAATGTGTACAAAGATTTGCAGAACAGAGAGCAAAAATCAGGGCACCGATATCAAGGACACGTGCTTAGAGTTGACTCCCAAATCCAGGGACTAGATTTGCATGTCTGCATCTTACAGCCAATCCCTGACACGGTCTTATTGTGTACATGCCATGGATACAACAGTCACCTGGTTAAGCATTAAAATCTTAGGCTCTGGGACACAGTCCAGCTATATGTCCACTGGGTCTCTTGACCTCTCCTGCACCCTCAGTTGATCCCCAGAATGACCAGTCGTCATTCAGAAAAGAATGAATCATCACATTTCCCACAATGAGGATATCAGCTTGTGGTGAATGGTGGAACAGTACTTGGCATTTAAACCTGGTTCTGTCTTTTATTTAACATTTTTGACCTTTTGCAAACCAATTAACTTTCTCTAAAGCACAGTTTTCTCATTTGTAAAATGGAGACAAAATTACCACTCCCTACAACTGTTGGGAAAGCTCAATGACATAATGTGTACAGAGTTGTATTTCCTTTCTTGTACTTCTACAGTCTTCTACAGCCATTTACAGTCTGTAAGAAGATTTTGAAGTTTCAGATATCCCATGATTGTCAGTCAGAGCAGCAAGGCCAGAGAAGGCCAAGCATCACAACATCCAAGTGGGTTTCCTCTGGATTAAACCTAGCAGCCAAATAAGCTCCTCAGTCTGATATCCTCTCTGCGAGGTCAGACATCCAAAAGCAACATGCTTATTCTCCAAGGCAACAGCAGATGCTTAATTCAACAGAAGGGAGAGGACCAAATAGTTTAAAATAGAAAACGAGGTCAAAAAGTTCACTTTGGCCAGTGAATACTGACCTCTCACACACATTTTTAAATCCCTAAGTGTAGAATTGTTTTATTTCTGCAAACCTCCACTTCAGATGTAGTTTGTCCTCTCTGAATAGCCAGGCTGAGTGCTCCCATAAACGTACAGAATGATCAAATCTCCGTAAAGCAAATATTTTATGCATTTCAATAGAATATTTTTAGTTTGTTAGCCCCTGTTTGGATATTTGAGTGGATTCTCACTGCACAAAATGTTTCATTCCATCTCCAGCTCAGTGGGTTGCTACAGTGAAAGTGTTCATGATTAATTTTGTTCATAAACACACTAGAAAAAAAAAAGAGGAGGGGAGCCCTGTTGTATATTGGCATTTTAAATGCTGTGACTTTGATTCAATTTAATTATTTCCTCCCCATGGCTTTAAATTGAAGGGCTTCAAAATCAGAAGTTGCTTCTCATAAACTTAATTACTTTCTCCTGTTAAAAGAAAATGAACTCACAAACAAAAGGCTCCAAAGTGGAAGCAATGTGAGGAGAAAGAGAGAAAGGCACTGGATTGAGTGTCAGGAGCCCTGACTTCCAGGCCTATCCCCTTAACTATGCTCTGCTAAGCTCTTCCTCAATGCCTTGGTCTCTTCATTATTAAAAATAGGACAGATAATCTCTAAAACCTTTTCCTCTGCTAAGAGGTTATGTTATACAACCGTGGCAACAAGATTGAGAGGTTGTTGCTCACACCTAACACCATAAATCTTTCAGCAATCTGGAGTGCTAGAACAAGCAGCTAATCTGGTGCATTTACAACATATTGGCCACGAGCATGGGAAGCAGGGTTAGCCTCTCTGGGCTTTGATTTCTTTACCTTTGCAATGAGAATAATTGCATCCTCCCCCAGTTGCCTCTTAGAACTGTTGTGAGTATTGGAAATCAAAATAAGGTAATATATATAAAATAGCTAAGCCAAGGAGCACTCTAAAGAGGTTAGTATGTTGTGACTCTCTGCTTAGGAGTATGAGGTAGGGCTTGAATGGAGGTGGTGAAGGTGGTTGATAGGTTTCCAAGGATATGAGGCAAAATGGCAAATGGTGTTTTCTCTGCTGTAGACTGCAAAGGCACAGTAAAACAACTGAGACCTCTGTAGGAGCATCATCCACTGTGGACATCTGGGTAGGACCCAAAGCAGAGCAGACTCTGCCCCAGTTTGCTGTATACAGTGAAAGTGCATCAGGGAAGAATGCGCTGCCCAATGGTCCTTGCCACCCTGAAACTCACACTGAAGAACCAAAGTAGTTTCCACAACATTCATATTGTTAAAATGTTCATACCATCCAAAGCAATCTACAGATCCAATGAAATCTCCATCAAAATTCCAATGTCAGTTTTCACATAAATGGGAAAAAACAATCCTAAAATTCATATGAAACCACAAAAATCCTGAATAGCCAAAGCAAACTTGACCAAAAAAGAACAAAACTGGAGGTATCACACTGTCAGATTTCAAAATATATTACAAAACCATAATACTGAAAATAGCATGGTACTTGCATAACAATAGACACATCTACTAAGGGAATAGGACAGAGAACCCAGAAACAAACAAACAAAATTAAACCCATGGACATTTAATTTTTGTCAACCAATTCTGCCTGTCAACCAATTCTACCAATGGTGGGCCAAGCTAAATGAAAATAAGTTCAGAAATTCTTTGTTATAATAGTAAAGAAGTAAAGATTTTAGGGAGATAGCAGTGTTACAATTTGTTACCATTAGGCTCAAAAACACAAACAAACAAAATCCCCATACTCTAACTCTGTCCTCCTGAGAGGATCCAGAAGATACCCTTCACCAAACCGTTGTGCCCAGGAGAACACTTCATCATCCACTAGACTGCTTTATTATTCCTTCTAGACCATACAGGTTACCTGTCTTTTTAGTGGATACATATCTGATTTCTGGCCAGTGTCCCATGAATGGAAGTGTTGTGTGCCAGCTCTAAGTGTGACCAATAATTTGCTCCACATGTGACCCTTACCTTCTTTGGATACCTTGGAAGCCACATATTGAAGGTAAGAAGATAAAGGAAGTCAGAAGATAAAGGGAACCTGTGTGCCTGACATACTACTTTCTGGGAGTGGCCCACTAATCAGGGGCATCCACCTTGGTGGCAGGATATATATTATATAAAAGTTTACCTTAATAACATGGATTTAAGCAGAAAAAAATGGATTTATGTCATAGTTAAAATGTCCCCAAAGAGCAAAAACCTCTATTCAAATAATGTCAAGAACCCTAAGTAGTGTGCATGGATTAAATTTGTCCACATGATAACTATATTTGGTGGGCAATCCAGACTCAAAGCCACAGGAGTCTGATAGTTCATTCTGAATTTCTTTGAATAACCACATCATCTAGTCCTCAACACTGAGAAGAAAGCAGAGTCACAGAGATGAAGTGACTCACATCAACTTCAGTGCAATACAGTCAGGTCTAACTGATACTACCCCTCTACTTTCTCTCTATGGAATTTAGGTCAGAAATTTACACTATTTTTTAAAGCTGTGGAAGATTTTCTTAAAATAAAATCATACTAATAAAACCAATACATACTATGTATAAGCTCATCTATATGCACATCGTATTTTATGATAACAGTAAAAGCTGTTCTATTTGGATGAAACAGGTGGAAGGATGCACCTCAACTTCTACCTTCTGAGAGTGGCCTTCTGCATTCCCAGAGACAGGCTGACTCCACCCAGCTTCTCAGCATTCTGAGAAGTACAGTTTGGCAACAAGGGTGGCTTTTTGTTTTCTAGCAACCAGTGCAAGAGGGAAACATGACTAATTACAAGAATAACAGCACCAATAAGATAAAAGCAATCGACTAATCAAGAGAAGTACAATGGAAGGGTACTCTGAATATTCTGAATTCCAGTTCTTTAGAAATATTTTTGGAAAAAGTTATTTAAATGCATATATAATTTATATACATATAAAAATTTATTTCTCAGAAATTATATTCTATAATGTATATTCCATGGAAACTATTTTGTATGCATTATAAGAAGATCATTGTTCTTAACAACTCTTAAAAGGATTTTCTCAAATATCTACCAATGTATAAATAAATTAAGGCATATTGATAAATTGAATGATATAATATACAACAATGAAAACAAACTACAGCTGCATTTAGGAACATTGAATGAATCTTACATAAGTTGAACATAATAAAAAAACATGAAAGAATATATACTGTGATGCTACAATATGTATGCATATAGAGAATTTAAAATTACATTGCTAACGAACATATACTAGGTTTAAAAATATGAAGGGAAGCAAGAAAGTGGTTATTATAAGAATTAAGGTAATAGTTAACTTCATGGGTCAGGAGAGGTCTAAAAATTAAGGAGAAAGTGGAGTGAGGCTTCACAAGGCTGCTCATTTGCCAAACTCTACTATTTTATATATATTTTCAGTAAATTTTACTTCCCAAGTAAAAAATTATGAGTGACTCACACATGCACAAAACTAATACCAATGAGAGAAGTCTTTGATGGATTTCCGAACAGATACTAGGGGTATTATGATGAATATCAAATATTCATCAGTATTGACTTTATATTAAGCAGTGTTTTCTTTCCTCAGAGCTATTTCTTACAATGAACCTGATGGCACAACACCAAAGTACACTCTTCTAGCTAGTTTTGTTTAGGTTGAGATTAGATTTCACAGAATCTAGAGAAAGAGGGTTGCTGGGTTAACTTCCTATAGGAATTCTCAGATACCTGAATCTTAAAAGGTGTCCTGATGTGAATTCAAGATCAGGTCTCCCAACATGTTCTTAGGGTTAGCCTGCTTTCTGTTACCAGTCATGAGAGAGGATGGACCTCTTCCTCTGAAAAATTGAAGCATAAAAAAGAACATGAGCCTGAAAAACTTCTAGTTTTGATTGAAGAGGTCTAAGGAAGTATCTGCAACCAGAGCCAAGATTTTACTCAGAAGCTAATTGAGTCTGCTGTAGTTCATAGAAAAATGGAAAGTTGAGACTCTACAGTTCTTGACCACAGACAAATCACTTACAGGATGTCTACACTTGAGAAATGCACTTCCTGGGATATTCTTCAAGACAAAATAGTTGTCAAATGTTCATTTAAATATAGCAATGCAGTAACAACTCTGTGGTTATTAGCTCTGTAAGGCATCTTCTTAAAATGGTGCCTTTGGTTTTAGCATAGTTGTTCCAAAGTCTCTCTAAAGGGTGATCGTTAAACTTTAGAGTCAGTGGTCCACTGAAACCGCTGGTAGCCAAGATGATAAATCATGTCGCCTGCATCTAAGAAAATCTTTAACTTTGTGCTTCTTGTTGCTGGTATTTGTGCATCCAGCTCCTCAAAAGAATATCAAGTTATTAACAGATACATTGAAAAGAAGGCTAAGGGCTAGGGATGGAGCTCAGTGACAGAATGTTTGCCTAGTATGGGGCCCTGGGTTCAATCCCTAGTACCAAGAAAAGAAAAGGCGTGGAGAGACAGACCAGATTCATGCCACCAGAAATTGTTATCTGATCTGCCAAATGAATTTTCTTGCCATCAGTATCAAAAATGTAGACTGGTGCAGCTTTGGAGGCTGAGACAGCAGTATTGCAAGTTCAAAGCCAGCCTCAGAATGGCGAGGCTCTAAGCAACTCAGTGAGACCCTGTCTCTAAATAAAATACAAAATAGGGCTGGAGATGTGGCTTAATGGTTGAGTGAGTTCAATCCCTGAGTTCAATCTGAGTTCAATCCCTGGTACCAAAAAACAAGAATGTATACTGGTGTAACTTTATTATGCATGTCCATAAACAGACTAACTAATGGCAAATAGTGTAGTGAATACATGCAGCATAGTCCATAACTGAGTCTTTGTTACAGAATTAAAAAACCCTTCAAGCATGTGTCCACACAACAGGCATTATGCAGTCTATGGGGGTTTTGCAGCCATGCATAAAGTCACCTCCCCCAAGAGCACAGCCCTAATCCTTCCACAATCCCACAGTGTCTGCCCTATCTAAGTTGACCAGGAGGACTTATCTGAATCCCTGAGTTGTTTCTACTTCTGAACAGTTTCTCATCCATGTATTCCATCATTTTATTTGGAGCTAATTCTGTATTTGACAAACTCCAGGAAGAGTTGAGAAGCCACGACTAGGGAAAAGCCCTTCCGTTCACAGTACTCACCCAGACAATTTTTCTTTTTGCTGATTCCACTGTAATTCCCAGGTCTCACTTCCTTGTACATATGCCTTTTTAATGAATACTCTAGTTTCTAGCTTCTGCCTCCTGCGCTCTTTCAGGTCATTGCTGGCATAGACTCACTTCTCTGGCTTTCAACCTGAGGCCTCTCCCTCAGACTTTGACTTCCTCCTGGTTTTAACACTTCATCTACGCTCCTGTGGCAGACACTCAGGCCCTGTGGCTTCCTACACCAGCCAGTTCACCCCCACCCACCCCGCCAGGTAAGTATAGTCACATCTATGTATCTATAGTGACTTAATTGCTGTGCTGCGGATCTGCAGTCGTTGTAGCTTTCATAGACAGTGACTTCTCTAAGGGCTGTATTATCATATTGATCTTTGAATTTTCCAGCACAATCCATGGCACAGAGTATCAAACTCATTTGTTAGCAGAATGATATAAAGAAATTTTTATTTACAATCTAGTAGTCCACTGATCAGTTGGCAGAGAAGGTCATCCAGATTGTTATTTCATTCACTTATTAAATTCTTTTTTTCCCCCCTCTATCATGTTCCCAGGTGATTCTGATATATAGAGAGCTTGAGAAGCACTGCCTCAGTTCACTACTCTTCCCTTTTCTGTCCCTGTGGGCTTCAATTTATCCTGGTTCCTTGCAAGGCTCAGCCTAAAATAGTCACCTTTCTTGAAGTAGATCCTTGTAGAAATCCTACAAAATCACCAACAACCTGTAAGCTAGGTCGTTTGAAGACCTCTACAGTCATATGGAAATTATTATTCATAGGAGAAAGTTCTAAATTGCTTTCTCCAGTTTTAGTATTCTCTTCCCTTACACAGGACAAGTCAAATCAGGACTCTGGCTGACTCAGAGCCTCTGAATGAGCTCTGGGGATCCTTGGGAATATTGTTGATCTAAGACTTTCGGTCTTCCTTGGCTCCAGGATTATCCTAATGCTTGTCACCTGCATGAATTGACTTTCTAAGAGACAGATCTAGATTAAAATCCTGTTATTATTTCATACATTTATATTATAATAATTGTATTATTATAATATTAGTTCTAAGTTTGTGTTTTCTCATCTGAAAATTGGAAAAAACCCAATCATTTCTTAAAATCTAATGAGGATAAAATGAAATGTAATTATATAAAGTACTATTGAGTACAATATAGAAAAATGCATTTTTGTGTGTGTTTTTCACTCATTTTCTGTTGACTCTAGTACCAACTGGAACTGATGTGATTCTGCAATCTATATATGGGGTAAAAATGGGAGCTCATAACCCACTTGAATCAAAGTGTGAAATATGATATATCAAGAACTATGTAATGTTTTGAACAGCCAACAATAAAAAATTTAAAAAAAATAAATAAAAATAAAATGTGTGTATATATACACACACACATATGTAAAGTTATGTATGGTCTTTAAGTACATATAATAAATTGATTAAAAATTTAAAAAAAAGAAACACACACACACACACAAAAAAAGAGAGCCTTGTGTGGGTGTGTGTATGGGGAGGTCTATGTACTAATAGCACAATCTCCTTCCTTATCTACACTTGCTCCTTGAAGTCCTCCTACCCCTACCCCAGCCCCACACATCAACCCCAACCAGCTTCTCTTGCAGCCAGAGGAATCCCCTACTTTAGATGTAAGACTGGCAAAGATCATCTTCAAGGATCCTCCCAATTAGGAGATTTTCTAATTCCATGAATAAGTAAATTTACATCAAATTTTTTAGATGACAACAAAACTACTGTCCTCCTTTCCCATAGGCATTGATACTAAATGCTTTTGATACATGAAGGGCACTTCCCTTGGAAGTATCTTATGCTTAAAAACTGCTGTGTCTTAAAAGCTATCACTTACAAAGCCAAGTGTGTACTTGCAATAGTGCCTTAAAAACAACAGTCAGAAAGAGGAAGTGTTCCCAGTGTCCGTGGAGTGATTGGACACTTTAAGTATCAGAAGTCACTTACTAGTCATTAGTCTTCTATGCGGAGGGTTAGTCTCTAGGGTCAAGGGCAGGGTAAGCAGGAATTTAAAAATTCTCCCTCTTTTTCGCTTTCCAATTTTCTGTTCTTTGTCACTGGTGCACTTGGCACAGAGTGAATACTAGGTAAACCTTTGTCAGACTAGTGTACATGTTCTAAAATCAGGGACACAGTTCTTCATTAGTCAACAAAGGAAAAACTCTTGCTTAGAAGAATTAACATATTAGTGTTGTGTATATGAACAGGGACTTTGAAAGGATATTCTGCCTAACAAGATACATCAACACACATGGAGAGCAGCCCGTGGATAAGGCTGTCCTCAGGAGAACCATAACTTCTGAAGCTAAACTAGGGACATGGGCTGATACCAGATTTCTGATCTACTTCCATACATTAGATGAAACCTGCTCCAAAGCCCCCTTCTCTTCCAGCTGCTGCACATGAACACCAACCTGAACTTCTGCCTATTCCACCTTTATTAACACGGCCTCTAAACCTAGTCCATCCACCTGTTTGGGTTTCATTTTATCTCAGCTTCCCAGGAAATATATGCTGTCATCACTTGTATATTAAAACTGTTGTTTCATTTCACTCTCAAACATGTTTAGATAATTCTCATCAACAAAAACAAAATATTACCCCACAATCTCCTCAACTTGCATCCTCTTGCAGCCAGATTTCTAAAGAGTTCTCAACCCTCGGTGTTCCCACTTGTAACTTTAGTCCTCAGTATGGAGTGATCTGGTTGCTTCTTTTGTATCATTTAAATTTTTCTGCCTGTATATGTCTCCATTCTACCCATAAACAGATCCCATGAAGTCACCATTGACCCCTCTGTGATTGGCCCAATTATGACCTTCAGTCCTTCCTTCCTTTAACTCTTGCATCACTCAACACTGCAGACAAGCCCTACCTTTTCCTCTTGACTTCTATGACCCTACCTTCTCCCGATTTTCCATAGATATATGGTCATTTCTTCTTTGTCTCCTCGGCCATCAGGCAGCAGAGTTCACCACACTTCAATCCAGCACCTCCTTGTTTTTCCCTTCTGTATTTTCTCTAGGACTTGTACCTGGGCACTCATGTGGGAGCCTTAAAAATATTGATTCCCATTCCCTTAGGTTCTTTCCTTAATTGGTTTTGTGGGCAACCTCAGCACTGAGATTTTTAAAGGCCTCCCAGAAGATTTCAAAATGCAGCCAAAGTTGTGGACCACAGCCTGGGTGACATGGGCATCCCCCCAGGGCTTTCCATTACTGTCCTGATTCAGATGACTCAACATTTTTCATCTTCACTCCAGAAGCCCCTTTGGAGTTCCCATCCCAGACAATCCGCTGTTTGTTTGGCATTCCCACCTGGGTGCCTCGCAGGAGGCTTCACACCTTCCCAGGATTCTCTCCCATCACTTCACGCTCTCCCTTGCTCCTGACCTCCTTCACACCATCTTCCCAACTTCTAATTCCCTTTCATTTCAGAACCTCTGTCTCTGTAGTTTTCGCCACTGGGACTGTTCATACTTATCCCTCCTCTCTTTCTTAAGAGGCACTGTCAAGATTTATTGAGGAGAGGAAGAAATATATATTCAAGGGAGAATGGGAGCCACCTTGGGAGTGAGGAATGCATTTTTGGAGTTCCTGGGTCTTTTATTTATTTATTTATTATTAGTTCTTTTTAGTTATACATGACAGTAGAATTCATTTTGAGATAATTATACAAGCATGTACATCTATTCTGATTAGAACTCCATTCTTGTGGATTTATATGATGATGGGATTTGCTATGGTATATTTATATACGTACATAGGAAAATTATCTCAAATTCATTCCATTGTCTTTCCTTTTTCTATCCCCTCCCTTCTTTCATTCCCCATTTGTCTAATCCATTGAATTTTTATTCTTCCCCTCTCTCCACTTATTGTGGGTTAGCCTCCACATATCAGCGAAAACATTCAACCTTTGGCTTTTTGGAACCGTCTTATTTCTTGCAATTCTTATTTCTCAGGCTATTTCCACTTCTTCCAGGAAGCCTTCCTGGGTCCCTAGAAGTATGTACCATTCTTTCAAAGCACTAATCACAATTATAATTTTAACATTTTTGCATGACTAGTCATTTAATGTTGTCTCCCCAACTGAGATAAAGCCCCATATTTTCTTTTGTTTATCACCCATATTTTGTGAAGTCTAAGATTCTGAGTATAAGAAAGACCTATCTTTTTTCTATATATTATTACTAAGCAAAAAAAAGCACCAACAATTATAAAGTGACTATCTATTTTAAAAGAAGTATGTATTTTAGATCTTAAAATGTAAAACAAAACAAAAAAGTGTGTGCCAATGAAATGAGATTGTGTGTCAAAGAGACACAGGAGTACTGGGGCTTCACAGAATGCCTAGTCCATAATAGACATGTCAATATTCCTTTACAAAGAAAAAGAAGATGGGCTGGGGTGTAGCTCAGTGGTAGAACACTTACCCAGCATGTGTGAGGCCATGGATTCAATCTCTGGCACTAAAAAAAAATGGAAAGAATCCTTGGAGATGGAGTTTCTGTTATGGTTCAAGGATTATAGGAATAATGGAAAAGAATATTTAAAAGTTGGAGAACCTAGACTTTGGATTCATGGATTACTTAAAGCTACCTCATAATCAAAGATGCTGCTTTTTAGAAAAGAGACTTTACTTCTTAGAACAGTTTTAGACTCAAAGCAAAACTGAGCAGAAACTACAGAGTTCATACATAGATAGAAAGATAGATAGAACATTTGTCACAATTATTGAAACTACACTGATACATATTGACACATCTTTATCACCCAAAGTTTATGGTTTACATTAGGGATTGTTGGCATTCTTTATTCTGTTTTTTGACAAATATATAGACATGTATACACCCTTATCGTATCCCACTGAGTAATTTCATTGCTCTAAAAATTCACTGTGTTCCTCCTACTCAGTTACTCCCATTCCCAAAAACCACTGCTTAATCTATTGTCTCCATAATTTTGGCTTTTCCAGAATGTAACATGTTGGAATGTCATATAGTGGGAATCATATAATATGTAGCCATTTCAGGTTGGCTTCTTTCACATAGTAATAGACACTTAAGTTTCATTAATGTCTTTTCAAATCTTGATAGCTCAGTTCTTTTTAGTGCTGAATAAGTGGTCCATTTTTGGATGTACCATAGTTTATCCATTCACCCACTGAAGAACATCTTGGTTGCTTCCAAATTTTGGTAATTGTGAATATAGCTATTGCCGCAGTCTGGCTGGGCACAAATCACGAGCCACTGAAGCAGGAACAAACTTTATTTTTAAACTGCAGGAAAACACTTCACACAGCTCCCGGGGAATCCTCCCTAACGCGCCACGAGGCTTGTCCAGGAACCCCCAGCCGGAAAATCTCTCCCGGAAATACCTCCTCCTGCACTTCCCCAACCAATGGGAACTCTCGGGGAATCCCCGGAAATCCCCACGAGAACTCCAAAATAGTGCGAGAACTCAAAAGTTGCGGCAGAGGCGGATAGTAATGCCTCGCCTGTCAATCAATACTGTTGGCAAAATGCCAGGGGCCATACAGACTCAGCCGTGGCTCTCAGCATCTCCCCCTTTTTGTTAAATTAAACAACAAGCAATGTGGCTTAGGGACCGTGCCTGTTAGGCAGTCCAATTCAACATATGGTCCTTACCCGTCATCGGATGAACTGACCTCTAAGCGTCAGCCTCCTGTCTTAGGTTGGTACCACTGCAATTGGATCATACCCGTCACTGACTACCGGTCCAGCATACAGCCATACTTGTGGATAGGTCTATGCACCAGTGGGGGGGTGAGGTTCTTTGCCTCACCTCTGTTGGCCCCCAAATTTGGCCTTGGTGCCAGTGGGGGAGTGAGGTTAATGTGGCTTAAGGACCGTGCCTGGTAGGTTGTCCAATTCAACATACGGTTCTTACCCGTCATCGGAAAACTGACCTTTAGGCGTCAGCCTCCTGTCTTAGGTTGATACCACTGCAATTGGATCATACCCGTCACTGACTACCGGTCCAGCATAAGCCATTGGCCCCCAAATTTTAGACCATCACTAGTAGAAGGGAGGAGGATGCAAAATGCCATGACACTAAGCCAATTGAGGGCTCCTTTGAAAAATTGTACCACCGGTGACACCATGAACAAAAATACTCCAGCACTACCACAATTCGCTGTACCAACAGATAGTTCACAATGCATACAAGTGATACATAGTCCAGGCAAGGTCTGCAAGCAATTCAAAGCAGAGGAATCTGTCAATATGTCCATTTCCTCCCAAAGTAAATCGACTCCTTAATTGAGCATTACTTGTGGAGTTATTATTCATTGATGCATCAGTTTTTACAGTTTGTTGTGATAACTATCGAGAAGCTGTAGTTTGGTTTTATCTTTGTCTTCACCGGCACTGGGATGAAGATAGGAATTCTGGCAATGATGCTAAGAAAAAAATTATGTAACATTCCAACAGGCACTAAGAAAACAATTTTTTGAACAATTCACATTATCCTGAACAGAATTATTAAATATAATGAGAAGGAAAGGTGAAAGTAAACAAACAGATCTGTTAACCTCCTATTTGTTCACATATTAAAACAATTTTCAACAGCTGTTTACCCAATCTAAATTAAACCATTAAAATCACGTGAATAAAAAATTCGGATCCATTTATTCATGAGCGCTCCTCATATATGATATATGGACATACGCACATACAGACATACAACACAAAACAGAAGTGTGCACACATAACATACAACACTTAAGACAATAGTAAAGGCCTTGAAGCTTTACCTAGGTGAAATCTCCATTGCAATGCTTAAAAACTCCACAGTCAAAAAATAAAACTGATCAGAAAAACATTAACCTAGGTCTGTATGAGCTCAAAAATAAAATAGAACTTTATGATGTGGGAAAAGGCAAATAATAAAATAAATATTGAAAAAAGCATCCTGGTTAATCACTGTCGCAGATGTAAGAATAGCCAAACTGGAGTTCTGGATATCAGCTGTTATGGATTTGAGTCAAATCATCTTCCTTTTGGCCTGTAGAAATTGTTTTAGTTAATCTCTCTGGAATCCAAATCGGCTGCTGTTCTCCCTGTGGAAAAACACAAACAGAACCCCGACTCCAGACAATCACTGGGTCAGGACCTTTCCATTGTCCTGTTAGAATATCCTTCCAAAGTACCTTAGGCTTATGTACATTTTTTGGACACATATGCCTTTCCGCAGCACTAAGCCCTGAGGAATCCAAATTTAAAAAGTTTAGAGTAAAAAGGGTTATTTTAAGTTTATCTTTGGGTGACATATACCCCTTTCCAATTCCCTCTTTTTGCTTTAGTAAGTACATTTTAATAGTTTGATGAGCTCTTTCAACTATGCCTTGTCCTTGTGGATTGTATGGAATTCCTGTTATATGAGTAATGCCAAATGATGAGCAAAATTGTTTAAAAGAGGTAGAAGTATAACCAGGACCATTATCTGTTTTTAACTGTTTTGGAACTCCCACAGTGGCAAAATTTTGTAAGCAATGAGCTATAACGTCTTTAGTTTTTTCTCCGGAATGAAGGGAGCCCATCAAAAATCCGGAAGAAGTATCAACTGTAACATGCAAATATTTTAATTTTCCAAATTGTGGCAAGTGTGTGACGTCCATCTGCCAAATATGGTTAGGTATCAGTCCTCTAGGATTGACTCCAAGATTAACTTGTGGTAAAAAGGTCACACAATTTTGACATTGTTTTATTATTTGTCTAGCTTGTTCCTTAGTTATTTTAAAGCGCTTTTGTAAAGTATTAGCATTGACATGGAACCTATTATGAAAATGTGTAGCTTCTTCTAGTGTAGAGAAAATATGTATGTCATGTGTAGTTTTATCTGCTAAATCGTTGCCCAAACTAAGGGCTCCAGGCAATCCTGTATGTGCTCTGATATGTCCTATAAAGAATGGATCTTTTCTGTCCCAGATTAGACTTTGTATAGCAGAAAACAAAGAGAAAACAGTAGAGGAAGGGGAAATCCTGCCAGCATCTTCAAGGGATACTATAGCATTAACTACATACTGACTATCAGAGAATAAATTAAATACAGAATCTTTAAACACCACAAAAGCTTGTAAAACTGCATTAAGCTCTACCTTTTGGGCTAATTGTTTGGGTACTAAAAATGTAAAAGTTTGATCAGGGGTAACTACTGCTGCTGTACCATTATTTGACCCATCAGTGAATACATTTGGAGCATTCATGATAGGGGTTTTTCTTGTCATTTTTGGAAAAACTACAGGATGCGAAGACCAAAAAGACAACAAAGGATTAGATGGTAAGTGATTATCAAATGAAACATTAGATTTACACATGATTATTGCCCAAGTATTTAACTCATTAGCTAACTCATCAATTTGATCCATAGTATATGGAGTAATAATTTTATTGGGAGAAATTCCAAACACTCCCTTTGCTGCTTTTATTCCTTTGAGTATTAATTGTCCTACAGCCTCAGGATACCTAGTAAGAATAGTGTTAGGAGAATAAGATAAATGTATCCACAATAATGGACCTTCTTGCCAAAATACTCCTGTAGGAATATTTTTTGTTGGTATTACAATAAATAATAAAGGCAAAGTTATATCAATTCTATCCAAATGCATATTTTCCATATATGTTTCAATAATTTTTAATGCCTTTCTTGCTTCAGGCGTTAACATGCGGGGTGAATTTGGATCTGATGGACCTTTTAGGATATCAAATAAAGGTCCCAACTCTCCTGTTGGTATGCCTAGATAAGGCCTTATCCAATTTATGTCTCCTAATAACTTTTGAAAGTCGTTAAGTGATTGGAGTTGATCTACTCGTATTTGAATTTTTGGTGGACGGACCATGGTTGAGGATAATAGAACTCCTAAATAATTAATTGGAAAATTTAATTGTACTTTATCTATTGCTATCTCTAGATTATAATTTTTTAATAAATTTGTAAGTGTGGCATAACATTCTAGCAATGTGTTTTTATCTTTGTGTGCTAACAATACATCATCCATATAGTGAAATATTAGTAGTTTAGGATTTTGATTTCTAAGTGGCTGGATTGCTTTGTTAACATAAATTTGACACATAGTTGGGCTGTTAGCCATCCCTTGAGGGAGTACTTTCCATTCATATCTCTGATCAGGACCTTCATGATTCAGTGCAGGGATAGTAAATGCAAAATGTGGACTATCCTCAGGATGAATTGGAATTGAAAAAAAACAATCTTTAATATCTATAGCTAAAACGTACCAGGTTTTTGGCAAAGCAGACAATTGAGGAATCCCCGATTGAGCAGGTCCCATAATAACCATCTCATTATTAATGGCTCTTAAATCTTGCAATAATCTCCATTTACCAGATTTCTTTTTAATGACAAAAATGGGAGTATTGTAAGGAGATACGGAAGGTTGTATATGTCCCTCCGCTAATTGTTGTTTGACCAGGTCATGGGCTGCTTGTATCTTTTCTTTAGTCAGGGGCCACTGAGGAACCCATACTGGTCTATCTGATTTCCAAGTAATTTTTATTGCCTCAGTGACCCCTTCTGAAAACCCAGTCCATGTCTATTTATTCCCTGATCTATTTGAATGGGTGCTGCTATGCCTTGTTCTCCTAATCTTTTTTCTTTCCTGAAACCTTGTCTAGCCCTAATAGTGGGCGCATTTGGATTGATGTTATTTGTTAATGTCAAACCTAATTGATCTAGGACATCTCGTCCCCATAAATTTATAGGAAGATGATCCAATACATATGGCTGTATAGTTCCTTCGCATCCTTCAGGATCCTTCCAATCTAATACCATTGCACTTCTATGGGGATTAGTTGCCACTCCTAGGCCTCGAAGCGTTTGAGTGGCTTGTTGTAACGGCCAATGTTTTGGCCATTCTTGACGAGATATGATGCTAAGGTCTGCACCTGTATCCAGTAGCCCATTAAATTCATGTCCTTGAATATTTAGTTTTAGCATGGGGCGAGAATCTAAATTTAAAGACAGCATAGCCCAATCTACACCTGTGGAGCCTAATCCCCTGGAACCTCTTTCTATAGTACTACTGGAAAATTTATCATGTAGGCTGGGTATTATTAATAACTGTGCTATTCTATCTCCTGGTGAAATTACTGATATACCCTTTGGAGAACTAGCTATAATTTTTATTTCACCTTCATAATCGGGATCAATTACCCCGGGACTTATCATAAGTCCTTTTAGCGTAGAAGAACTGCGTCCTAACAATAAGCCTACTGTTCCTTGGGGAAGAGGTCCTTTTACTCCTGTGGGAATGATTTGAACTCCCATCTCTGGAGTTAGTACTGCTCTGGCGGAGGCGCAGATGTCCAACCCTGCGCTCCCTCTGGTTCGTCTGATGAGAGATCTGATGGATAATGTGTCCTGGGCACTACCCTGATGGTGTTGCTGGGTTCCTCCATGGTGTTTCTGGGTTCCTCCAGTGCCCCGTACATTTGTGGTCGTGGGCCCCGGAGCATTGGGCCCCCCTGTCCGTTTTTTGGCAATGGAGCTCGATGCCTTTCTCCACGATATCGTGGGTAAACACTTGGTCCTTGTCTGTTTTTTGATAACGGAATACCCTCTATGGTGGTTTGAGAACGGCATTCATTAGCCCAATGTTTCCCTCTACGGCATCGTGGGCAAATACCCGGTATTCTATTCGTTTGATATCTAGCTTTGTTAAACCTTCCTCCTATGGGGCAACTCCTTTTAAAATGTCCTGTTTGATCACAATTATAGCATGTTTTTGGCCTGGCATCTAAAGCTTGTTGTACTGCTGCTAAGACTTGCCCTTGTTCATTAATGTCTCTACATAATTTAATATATGTGTTTAAATCTTCATGTCTCCATGGTCTAATGACTTCTCTGCAACAACGATTTGCTTGGTCATAAGCCAGTTGTTTTATAAATGGCATTGCCTGTTCTGTATCCCCAAAAATTCTGGAAGCTGCTTGAATAAGCCTATCTACAAATTCAGCGTAAGGTTCATTAGTTCCTTGTATTACCTTAGATAATTGACCTTGTAAACCTCCATGCCCCTGTAAAGTTTTCCATGCCCTAACCGCATCTACAGCAATTTGTGCGTATATGCCAGGATCATATTCAATTTGTTGCCGTTGACCCTCATAAGGTCCTTTTCCTAACAACATATCTAGATTTCTTTGAGGGTAACCGGCTGCTGCATTTCGTCTAGCTGTCTCCCTGCAAAATTCCTCATTGGCAACCTTCCATAACAAATATTGTCCTCCATTTAGCACAGATTTACACATACTAGCCCAATCTGCTGGCGTCATGTCCAAGTTGGTAATGGATTCGACCATGCTTACAGTGAACGGTGCTTGAGGACCATAGGTTGTTACAGCCTCCTTTAACTGCTTCACTGTTTTGAAATCTAAAGCACAGTGAATTCGCTGCCCTCCTGCCTGCTCAAGTACAGGGCATGCTAATCTTTGAGGTCCTGTCTCAGGATCCCATCTATCAACTACGGGGTTTGAGGGCCACTCAGCTATCTCCATAGGGGGTGCTGTTGGTTGAATTACGCCTTCTGGTGATAGAACGGTGTTAGTAGCAGCCTCCTGTTGTAGCTTTTTCCCTAATAGCTGTTTCTCCTCTAAGCTTTCTTCCTTTAAATTTTCTTCCTCTGTCTGACTAGCTTGAGAGACCTTCTCTTTTGCTTGATCTAAAATGTCTTTCTCCATGGTCTGAACCTCTAACAATTTACTTAACACTCTTTCAGTTTGTTTTTTACTAATTTCTAATCTGTTATAAAGATAACGCAACCCAATAAGATAACACAAAACAAAACCGAAACAGAATGAAACAAAAACGGAACAAAAAATCGTTGTATCAATTTTCCTATTTTCTTGATATGTGCATTTGTGGTCTATTTCTATCTCTTCCTCAGGGGCGAACAACTTCAAACTTTGAGCCAACCATTTTTCCCAATCTGCCTGAGAAAATTCTAGGGATAGGCAGCTTGAAACAAACACAAAACAAATCAAAACAAGAACACATTGTTTTTTAAAATGGTCACCCATTCTCTCGCCTTCCCTTAGGGGCAAGCAATTTCACTTATCCCGAAGCTTCAGACGTTCCCCGCACGGGCCACCAAATGCCGCAGTCTGGCTGGGCACAAATCACGAGCCACTGAAGCAGGAACAAACTTTATTTTTAAACTGCAGGAAAACACTTCACACAGCTCACGGGGAATCCTCCCGAACGCGCCACGAGGCTTGTCCAGGAACCCCCAGCCGGAAATATCTCTCCCGGAAATCCCTCCTCCTGCACTTCCCCAACCAATGGGAACTCTCGGGGAATCCCTGGAAATCCCCACGAGAACTCCAAAATAGTGCGAGAACTCAAAAGTTGCGGCAGAGGCGGATAGTAATGCCTCGCCTGTCAATCAATACTGTTGGCAAAATGCCAGGGGCCATACAGACTCAGCCGTGGCTCTCAGCAAGCTATTAACATCTATGTACATGTTTTTGCATGCACATAAGCTTGCTGCTGGATTGAGTGATAAGAGTAGTTAAACATAGTTTTGTTTTGTTTTTTTAAAAAAAGATTGTTTTCTAAAATGGCTGTAGCATTTTGCATTCCCATCAGCAATTTTTATCCCCCTACATCTTTGCCAGCATTTAGTGTTGTCAGTGTTTTGGATTTTGGCTATTCTAACAGGTGTGTAGTGGTATCTCCTTGTTTTGATTTGCAATTCCCTAAGGATTTATGATGCTGAGCATCTTTTCAGATTTACTACCTATATATTTTGTCTTTGGTGGAATTTCTGTTCAGATATTTTGCCTATTTTAAATTAGATTATTAATTTTGGAGAACAGTCTTTTATTGGATATGTCTTTTGCAAATGTTTTCTCCTAGCCTGTGGCATGTCTTTTCATTCTCTTGAGATGGTGAATTTTTTTATATTTATTTTTCAGTTTTCGGCAGACACAACATCTTTATTTTATTTTTATGTGGTGCTGAGGATCGAACCCAGTGCCCCGCACATGCCAGGTGAGCGCGTTACCGCTTGAGCCACATCCCCAGCCCTGAGATGGTGAATTTTGAAGCTTCCTTTGGGTGTACTTTCTGGAGGCTGGTTGAAAGGCATCTTATCCTCATCTCTTACACAGGATCTCTTAGAGAAGGAGCTTCTGTCAGCTGTTTACCTGTGTCTAAGTGCTCTTTTCTTTCTTGCAATAAGTGAGAGTAATTCTCAATTTTTCATCAGATTTAAATTAGAGGAGACATTTTTCATTTCTGTGTCAAGAAGGGCAACACCTCAAAGGAAGTAGTTTAAGACAAATGCCCACAGCCCAGGAACTCAAATCAATGAAGTCTCACACCTCTGTGTAGGCCCTGGCTTATCACTCCAGCATGTTGCCATGTGCTCTTGACAGACCTGATGGATGGCTTGAGATAGACCCACTAGAGTTAGAACTTCCTCAGCATTCTTACCCCAGGCATCTTCTCTGTTTTGCCTATAATGGCAGACTCTCACCATTACAATGATTACCATTTGTCTCCTTTTAATTTCAACCCACATAGCTCAGCAAGAAATGGAAGAAAATGAGGCTTGAGGTTATTTCTATTTTAAAACAAGTAATATCTTGTTCCCCCAAAGCTGAAACCCCTATAGAAGGCATTTTCAAAAGAGAAAAGGCAAGTCTGTCCTCTTAGGAACTTCCAGAAATAAGAAATTTGTGTTAATATTGTTCTTCCAGAGTGGAGCACAAGAACTAAGCAGGTGTGGGGGATTTAAGTACTTGTGGATAAAGTTTTTTTGTGTGATTTAACTAGTCTGATTGAAGCAAATTACCAGAAGTTTTGGCATTTACTTTTTCAAATATTAAAATGAAAGTAAAATAGGTCAACTGTGTTTTGGGTTTTAGATTTTTTCCTCCCTCTTTAGTGACCCATGCTGACTTTCTGCATTGAGAACAAAATGGAAGTTTCTCTGGGATTATTGGTGAATTTGACATGAGAATAAAAAAGCCCATGTTACTCTCTTTATGCAGTAAACAATGCATATTACAAGTTCTGCAGAAAATAAATGTCTTCTAAATAACTTATTTCTGTCCCTCCTTCTGTCCATCTTTTTTCTTTTTGCCTACAACATTGTGGCTTCATATACATATTTAATGAGTTTGCTTTCAAATATAAAGAAAAGTACAACTTTCAAGTAGACCTGCTAGACATTTGAAACATGCAAAAAAGGCAAAAAATCAAAAGGTAGAGATTTGAGACAGCCAGTGGGAGGACAGCCTGATTTAAGCAGGCTCCCAAGGTGCTTCTTTTTAAGTCATTTGTGAATAATTCTACTTCATTTTTATTCTTTCTGTTATTTGGAGAGAAAAAAATTTGGCTCTTGATCAGTAGGGTTTTTAGTTTATTTGTTTTCCCCTAAACTAATAAGTATTAATCATACTTGTTTTATTTGGGGTGGGAGTAGAGGATAATTCATGATAATTCAAGTATTGACCTATAATTACAAGACACTTTGCATTTTCAAAAGCTTTTCACCAAAGTCCTGTGAAGAACAGACTGACCTGGTGGGACTGACTTTCCACCTATGTCAGTTACCACTGGGCAAGGTTGTGCTGTGAAAACAAACAACCCCAATATATGATAGTTATTTTATTAAAGCAGCAGTTATTTTATTGTTCACAGTTGATACCCATTGTGGGTCACAAAAGCAATCTGCTCATCACAGATCCTCAGAGCCAGGTTGACAGAGGCGCCATCTTGACATTTGCTTTCATGGTGACGTGTACTGGGAGGACTGAAAGCATAACCATAAGGTCCCTCCCTTTCCACTGGTCAAAGCAACTCACAAGGACAAGTTTGATGTTATTGGTGGGATTTTGCAAACATCCCCCACAGAAGGCAGGAAATATTTCTGATCAATGATTATATAAGGACAACTTATAGGTAAGGAACTGAAGCTCAGAGACACTAATCAACTTACATGGGTAAGTAGAGGGGAGCTTTGTTTTCTTATATCAGTGTTAGATATTACTGAACCCTGTGTGCCTCCTGACTGCTCCCTCCCTTCTGAGTGATGTAGGGGACAACATCATCTGGTTCTTGAGTGTTATTCCTATCCTGTGTCTTATCAAATCCTTTTATTCTAATGTTAAAATCTTATAGCTTCTTAGATCCTGCAAGGCACAGAGAGGTCATGTGGTTATTGGGCTTAATGATGACTATAAATGTGCCTCTGGAGTTACATAACAGAGTAGGCAGCTGTCTCGTCTAATTTCAGAGAGCTGAAAAGACTCCATGAGAACACCTCCACCCCTGCTCCTCGATGCCTGAAGCTCCCCTAATAGCTACTATTTTTAATAACTTTCATTAATTGAGTTGCTTTGTGTCAGAAATTGTACTAAGTGTTTTACTTTCACAATCTCACTTAATCCTACAAAGTGAGGAGCATTAGTGCCTCATTTAATGGATGAGCTTGATTAACTTTCCAAAGTGGAGCAGTTAATAAGAGATTAAGCCCTGTCCCTTCTGACCTCCAAACCTGTGCTTTTGACTCCATGCTTTATCGCTTCCCCAAACAGGGACAGGAAAGACTCTACATTCCATAATCACATATAAGACTTCCATGCAGAGACTCCTGGGAGAGGGACAAGGCCTTGGCCAAGTACAAATAAAGGCCTTCAAGGACAGTCCAGTCATAAAAGGGGAAGATTTAGGTACAATTAGAGAAGAACAAGACGAGGGATGCCATCTATGGGATGGGAGTAGGAAGAGGCAAGTTCCTTGTGTTATTTTCTTAACAAAGTAACAAAGCACTTCAAATTGGGTGCTTACACACCATTTATTGTCTTACTGTCATCACTGAAGGCTCCAAGTCCAAGGACAAAGTGTCAGCCGAGTTGGTTACATCTAAGGGCTGTGTTCTATGCCTCCCCCAGCTTCTGGTGGCCTCGGGTATTCCAGGGCACGTAGACGATATTCTCATTGTCTTCCCTCTATGCATGTCTGTGTCCAACTTTCCCCTTTTTATAAGGACAGTAATGGTAATTGATTAGGGACTCAACTCTGGGACAGTATGACCTCATCTAATCACATCTATAATCACATCTAAATATACCTTTACTTCCAAATAAAATCACATTCTGAGGTACTTGGGGTTCATACTTAAACATCTGAAATGTAGAGGTACATAATTTAGCCCATAATAGTCTCCAAAGAGGAGCTCTCACATCTCTCCAACATTGGATTAAGATGCTGCTATAGCTTCCCCAGAGGCTGCCTGAAGAGGTGGTGTCCCAGCCTGTTAGAAATAAGGGGCTGCTGATATCCTGAGGATGGGGGCAGGTTCAGACCTCTGAGAGGCATGGTATTGTGGATATTGAAGCAACACAAGTCATTGAAGAAGTATGTGGTCCTGAAGGCCAGGCAAGTGGGAGCTTCTTCAAATCCCTCCATCCTCCCCCTTGGGACTCTGCACCCCCTTTCTCCCCACCTTCCCTTTGCTCCCCAGAGCTAGGTCAGAAAGTCACAGCTCATAAATGCTTGCCTCATGCACTGCTTTCTACCAGAATCCAAGACCAGTAGTCTGCAATGAAAAGAAAAAAGACATTTCTAGTCTAGAACATTTTCTGCCATTTTAAAAAGCCATTTTGTTTCTTTTATAAAGTCCTTACATGTTATGGATGGTACCTCATCCCCAAAATAATTTCTTTTACATTTTATTTGGATAATTAACTGATTGGAAAATTGAAGATAAAATACCTAGGCAACATATCAGTATTCATGGAAGAGAATTTTTTTTTCCATGCTGAATATATTTTCTGCTGAAAATCTCCTATCATGCTCCCTAAAGGCAGCATTATTTTGAAGCTACCATGGTTAGGGATATAATTAATTTCTGGGCAATAAGGGATAAAGAACTAAAAAAGAAAAAATCTTTCTGAGCTAGCTTATGCACCTTCATTTTCTTCCCAACCTTGGTATCTCATATGCCCTCCAAATATATAAGAGACTTATGGACAAATGGCTTTTAAAAAATGTACTTGATCTCTTTGGGCTCAAAAGATTTCATAGAAAACTGATGTATGCCAAAGCAATTGCACAAATTCTCCTTGACAGGTTAATTTTATAAAAGTATGATGTGCATGTGACTTTAGTGCCCTGGCACTGGGTCAAACCTTTATCCATTCTTACTGATAGAGGTTCATGATTCATGAGCAGTGTGGTGTGAGGGACTTGAACACTGGACCTCTGGACTCCAGCTTTCTCAACATAGAAGGTGGGGAGAAAGGATGTGGATGTCTTTTTAGTCAAGTACTAATATTTTGCAATTTATTATTCTTATCCATTACAAATGCAGTCAAATGACTGGTCTATTAAGTGAGGAAAGGCAATCAATTCTATTTTGTGTGTAACTAGATCTGCTCATAACTTTGCTGATAATAGATTTGTTAAGACCAGCAGGGAAATTCTTATTGTCTAACTTGGTAGAAGGAGCCAGTTTAGCCAGAGGGGGTCCTCTTCATAGGGATGAGGTGTCTCTTAAAGATTGCAGAGCTGGCTGCTTGGATTAGTGACAAATGAGAGTCACAGCCAGAAGTAGAAGAGCTGTAACTTGAGCAGGAGGCTATTCCAGCCTGGGAGCCTGGCCAGGACCATGCAAGAGCCAAAAGAATAGGCCCCAAGTCACCTCAGCATTATAGAACATCTGAGTGCCCCATACCCAGGCAGCCAATGTGGCTCTCTGAAAAACTGTATCTTTTAAAAAAGGACTCTTAACTGTTTAGTTTGAAATAAGCTTAGACCTCTCAAGATATATACCTAGCTTTTTCTTCCCAGTTTATCATCAGATGGCAGCTCTTAGTGGGGATTCCAACATCTATTCACCAAATAAATAAACTGTTTTCCCCTTGTTTATATGAGTTGTGCTGTTATTTTTGTGAGCATTAAAATTAAGAACTCCCACCACAGAGAGATAAGGTAGGTAAGTCTGGAGGGAAGAAGGGGATGCTCTACAAAACAGAAGAAAATAGACTTGACCTACCCCTCCTAGCCCTTTCAGTGTCCCAATGCCCTTCTGAAGTATAAAATTTAAAAACACTGGTTTAAAGCTACGTGCCTTTGGCAGGTGTCAATCTTGTCTCCTTTATTTACTAGCTGTGTAGTCACAGGCATGTCACTCAACATCTCTAGCAAGATTATTGTGAGGCTTACATGGGAAAATGAATATATGTAAAGCACAAACAGAGGGCTGTGCACACAGGGGTGATCTACAAATGAAGTGGGATGACAGCATCAGATTGGGAATTATGAAAAGCGTCATGGTTGGTGCTTCTGCAAATTACATTTCACCCCCCTGGGGACCCGACTAGCTCCTAACCGATGTAACCAAATAGCTAGAACTATGGGGAAATCAATCCACTCTCTCAAGAATCCCAGTATTTTGTCCTCAAAGAGAAGTTTTCATTTTAAAAAAATGAATCCTACTATGTTAAATTTATAATGGGTAAACATTCCTGTGTCCAAGCAAATGTCCAGGTTTGAAAATAATTTCTCTGTCACTTCATTTCATGCTCTAACACTTCGCAGTGTGAATGAAATGATTATGTTGAACACCACCACTGAAATCTAATTTCCACCTTGGTGGAATTATTCTTACACCATTCACAAACTCTCTCAAGAGATAACCAGGCAACTAATACAAAACTCTCACTGCTCAGGCACAATGGAGATACCCAGGTAAGGTAATTCAGTTGTATTTTAAAGTAATTTACTAATGCTCAAGGGACTAGGGTGGACAGAACCCTGGAGAATGATGAATGTTTTAGCCTGGTTCTCTCACCAAGTAGCTCAGTTGGAACAAGCTCCATTATTCTTATTTATAGGATGGATTATAATATCAACTTCCCAGGAATTTGTGAGTTTTTAGTTACAAGCATTTCATTCAAGAAAGGAAGTTATAATCTGTAAACCTCTGTTGCTTGTTATTGCACTGGCCACAGAGATAGTCATTGACAGTGCATGATTTCTAAACACCATTGCTATTTAATATCTATAATTAATTTCTGGGCAATAAGGGACTCAGAATGAAAATGGTTTGGAAAGTAGCGGGGGGAAGTTACAGCTTTGGAGGGAGTCAGGGCTGAATAATACTGCCTGCCCTCAGACACTTTTTTTTTTTTTCGGTCCTGGGAATTGAACTCAGGGGCACTTAACCACTGAGCCACATCCCCAGCCCTTTTTATATTTAATGTTGAGATAGGTTCTTGCTGAATTGCATAAGGCTTCACTAAGTTGCTGAGACTGGCTTTGAACTTGTAATACTCCTGCCTCAGGCTTCCCAGCCACTGGGATTACAGGCCTGTGCTATTGCACTGGCTCAGCACCACTCTTTACATATGCCCTGGAGTCATGTTTTACCTAGCTGAAGATGTCTTCAGTATACATAGTTTGTACCTTGCTAGTTAAAGTGGTGACAACATAGCATGTTTGTCCATTACTCTATTTGTCAGCATGATAATCAGCATGAAATAGGTGTCCAAAATACATGCCAAATGAATGAATAAATTTACAGGTTATTCAACACTACATTTTCATGCTTTCCATTTTCTTCCTCAAATGGGCTGCTTCTCCCTTACTGTATATTTTATCCACAGTATCCCAAATACAAACATCTTGACTTTGTCTACGAACCTCTAGACAAGATCTATCCCTGGTACATCTGTCACAGCACTTTGTAATCTACATTAAAATACTATATTTAATTTTGTTACCAGTCTATCATTACTCACTTAAGAACATTTGCCTTTTATTTTCAGAACAGCACCTTGCAAGATATTATACTATTTTTCTTGTAAGGTATAATTTTTCATAATAACAAAAAGAATTCAAATCTTATCTCTATGTCTATGCCATAGCATCCCACCTGGACACTCTAACTGGTGGGGAGAGACTGGGAGTGTGTTAATGCTGGATTAACAGCCTAGACCTACCTCCTGCTCCTGTGTTTAAGCACATTAGTGTCTTAGAGGTCCTCCCTTTATTAGGTGGCATTAGTGAAGAAAGAGTTCTCTCAAGTAATATGGCCCCAAACTCATAAAAATGCAGCTGGTGCCACAATTAATAAATTGATTAAGCAATTATTCACAAAATCACATGGAAAGAATATAAGAGAAGAAATAAGAGACAGAGAAACAAAACCAGTTTTTTTAAAAAAAGAAATTACTGTCTTATTAGTTAGACAAAAAATGCTTTGAGGATTGTGTGAATAGATTGATTGCAGATGTCTGTTTAGACTTAGCTTCTTCTCTTCCTCAAACTTTTTTTTTTTTTTTAGTAAAGTAAGGGAAGAAGTTGGTAATTGGTATGTTAGATCTACTGCTTCACTGGCCTTTCACGGTGTACATCAGAAAAGATGGAGATGAGGCTGACCTGCAGATTACCAGGAAGCCTCAGGATGCACGTGGACTTGTGGGAAGGGCAACCAAGTCACTGACTCCGCTCACAGGGGTCAGCTTCAACAAAGGCTTAAGAAAGTGAATTATTTTGCCTGTTTCACAACACATGTCTTGCCATTCCCTCCCAGAAACCAAGGGAGGTGATATAGGGAGGGCTGGATGGTAGCTTAATTTGGAGAGTGGAAAGAAGCAACTCTGTAACTATTGTCCTCACTCTTGATTTGGAGATGCTTGGACTCAGAGGTTTTATCAGGTGGTCTTATCTTTGCTTTTGCTGGTTTCTAGAACCTTGGAATAAACCCTAGAAAAGTGCCTAGAGAGAATGTGGCTCTCTTGACATCTCCATACTAGGACTTTGCTTGGTTTCATATATTTCTACTCAGTACTTCATAAAAAGTACAGAAAGCATAAGAATCCTAGGTTGGACGATAAAACTATACTCAAGACACAAAAGGAGATTATGAAAACCTCTATAGTAAAAGGATATATAGGATATCACTGGACAGCAAGTAGACAGTCCAAAAATCAAAGGAAGAAAATGGTGGGTCAGTGTGAATTTGAAATAGCACCTAATCACAAGTTCCTGGCCTTCTGGCTTCCTGTACTGTAGTAGGCTTCCCCCCATCCCATAAGTACTGACTTCTCCCTTTAGACTATCATATTCTCAAGGGTGAGAAAAGTGCCTGAAATTGTATCATGTACGTGTCTGACACCTTTATTGTAGTCGGGATCTCTTACCAAATTCTCAGCTTCAACAGGAACAAATGTTCATGACTGCATCCCCATGGCCAGGCACACAGCTACAACAGATATATATTTTTTAAATATCTATTTCTCTCTTTTTTTTTAGTTGTAATTGGACACAATACCTTTACTTTATTTATTTATTTTTATGTGGTGCTGAGGATCGAAGCCAGGGCCTCACATGTGCTAGGTGAGTGCTCTACCACTGAGCCTCGGCCCCAGCCCCTACAATAGATATTTTTAAATGAATAAATTCATGTTTTCTGTTATAGCACATTGCCTAATCAAGTGCATATTCTTGGGAAAGGTCAAACTGAACCTGGAGCCCATCTCCAGGCTTTGAACCAGAGGATGATGATAATTAATGACGGGGCAACAGCTTAGGGGTGGGTCACCTTACTGAGCAGATCAAAATGACATTTCTCCAAGTCCTTCCTGTTGTCAATATTTTAAAATCTCCTTCAACATTTCCAGTGCCTCTTTTTCATGTTACTCATCAAATTTGTGTTAGACAAGGCCACCAACTGCTTTCAAATTGATTTCCTTTTCCACACAGGTAGCTTCTTACACAATGCAATCAGGAGGAGGGAAGTCACAATCTACAGAAATGACTTCTCTCTGCTCTTTAGAAAGAAGCAATAGTCATCACAATAAACTACCAGGTCAGTTTTATTTCTTTCTGATCTTTGAAATACACAGAATAGAACAACAATGCAGGAAATTTAGAAAGCAAGGAGGGATTTCCCACTAAATTCTCAGCTGAGAAGAAGGATCATTTGGATGCTATTGCCAATAACATCTTATCTTGTCCCAGGTATTTGTCCAAAGTCTTGTTCTATATATGATAAGAAATAGATTTAGGCCCTATGACATTGTTTAGACTTTGAATTTTTATATTTTATTGTTTCCTTTTATCTCAAATTTAAAAGGACAGGTTAAAAATTATAGTAATTAGAGAGAATTTCAGCATAAACTTCTTTAAGACTCTCTTAAACTGTTTTTATCTAAACCATCAAGCCAGAATTTTGTAGAAAAAGGTCCATTTTTAGTAGCTAGAAATACATATCTCTCATAGCTCTGATCAGAAAAGCAATAAGTGAAAAGACATGAATATCAATATATAATGTTGTCTTCATTTATTTTTCTGAAAGCAAAACCAATATATATAATAACTTATGGATCAAAGAGACAGCTGTCTGCTAATTACATCTCTCAGTTTCCCAGAAAAATATGTATTACACTGGTGAAATATAAGATGATAAAAGTTGACTTATATTTTCAAATGAGATAAAGATCTATAAAACAAAATTCTCTAATAAAATTATCAGTATTACTTCCATCTTTCAAGGGCCTTCTCAGAAGAGAACTTGATCCATGGAGGTTGGCTTAATACAGACCAAGCTCATTCATAAATTCCCCCCAATTGCCTACCAGCTCCATGAGTGCCTTATTCATCATTATATCCCTAGAACTAGTTATGATGCTTAGCATACACTATGTGAAAATGATCAAATGAATAATTTCCCATATCTTTGTTCATAGTCCTGCAACTGCCTAAAATAACTTCCTCAAATTTTCTACCAGCCCAAAGCAGACATTTCCCAATTTAATGCATGTCTTTTGTGAAGTCTTCCTTAGCACAATCATATTCCCACTTATTATGTCTTTGTTACTAATTTTTGTGGAACTCACTCTCTCCACTTTGGTTCTATTTATTGTCAAACATTGTTCTCTAATTACTTCTACCCAACTCAATTGCAACTCCTCTATTGACTGAAAACATTTATCATTCTACCCCTATGGGATTAATAATGCCACATGCTTAGTAGATATATCATAAACAGTGGTAACTTGAATGTAAATTAAACAAATATTCAAACAAAATGTACCAATAGTGAAATCTGGTATTAAATCGGGCCATAATCTCTTTGAAAAGATTCCCTCTCTCGCTTAGTCACAAACTACTTCCTCCTCCTTTCCAAATCTAATTTTTTTTGGGGGGGGTATACAGGGGATTGAACTCAGGGACACTCAGCCATTGAGCCACATTCCCAGCCCTATTTTTTGTATTTTATTTAGAGACAGGGTCTCACTGAGTTGCTTAGTGCCTCGCTTTTGCTGAGGCTGGCGTTGAACTCACTTTCCTCCTGCCTCAGCCTCCAGAGCCACTGGGATTACAGGTGTGCACCACCGTTCCCATCCCAATCTATTGTGTGTGTGTGTGTGTGTGTGTGTATACATATACATATATATATATATATTTTTTTTTTCTTTATCAATTCATCTGCTGATGAACACTTAGGCTGGTTTCATAGTTTTGTTATTATAATTGTGCTGGTATAAACATGGGCATGCATCTATTTCTACAATTTGCTGACTTTAATTCTTTTGGATATATACTGAGAAGTGGCATAGCTACATCATTGAGAGCGGTTCCATTTTTATTCTTTTGAGGAACCTCCATATTTATTTTCAGAGTGGTTGTTCTAATTTATAATCCAACCAACAGTGTAAAAGTATTCCTTTTTCCCCACATGCTCTCTTGCATTTATTATTGTTTGTATTTTTGATGAATGCCATTCTAACTGGAGTGAGATGAAATGTCAGTGTAGTTTTGATTTTTACAAATGTTGAACATTTTTTCATATATTTTATGGCCATTTGTATTTCTTCTTTTGAGAAATGTTTGTTTAGTTCATTTGCCTATTTATCTCTGCCTAATCTTCTAAATCATAAGGTCCTAATGTTCCTGTCAAGAGAAGTTAGTTATTGTTGACTTACTCTCAACCCTATTTCCTTATTCATGAAGTTAGTGAGCCAGCTTATCTGTCCAGGATGTCTGCCAGATGGGCTATAGATTCTACAGGAAGGTTGTGCTAAGGTTACCAAAAAAATAAGAATTCAATTTTAAGTGCTCAATAAAATAGTCAAACGCTGAAAACAAAGTACCATTTATAGGAAAGTGGTATTATTTTGTGTGTAATTGCAAATATTTGATTATCTGTGAGAAAATTTCAATGATTCTAATCTGTCATTGAAATTTAAGTTTTAAAAGATAAGTTATGATCCTATTTAGGGACCTGAGCAAGAAGAGTAAGCCGATTTAAGAGGACAATCCTGGGGAGTTGACTCAGCCTGTTTCCCCCAGTAGCTACAGAGGCTTCTATGTGAGTAGTTGACTTAGAGAATGATCTCAGGGAGTAGGAGGCAGAGACAAGGAAACAAAGCAGGGAGGGAGAGAAAAAAGATAGATGTTGAATTGACTACATTATGCTCCATCCTGTGGGGCCTGCTGAAAAACCTACAATCACCTGAGGAATGCAAGGGGATTTCAGTTGCCCATCAGCTCCTCCTTGTGTCCCCATACTTCCAGAGGGACTCTAGGGCAGGTAGCAAGAGTGGGAGGGCCCAAGGTAGGTGTTGTCAGATGTAACCTGCACCAGGCGGGTGAAAGCCTGTCTAGAAGTGGGTGCCACATCATGGGTGCAGGAAGAAGAGCAGTTTAGAAGACCTAAAGCTGTGCACAAGGATGGCTCTCCTCAGGGAACATTCTCTTTGCTACTAGCACTCGCAGTAGGTGAAAAGGACCCTAATGGTGTAAAGAGGCCTGGCCTCTGACAGGTGGGTTCACATCAGGTTCTGAAAGGGCTTCAGTGAGCTATGACCCAGACACAGAGCCTACTTAATTTTTTCTTCTTTTTTATAAATTCAGTTTGTTATATGCCTTTCTCCTTTCAGCTAAGGCATCAGCCCAGCTTAGAGAGGAGGTGATTCAGCATTGCTTACTTACAGCCTGACACCGACAGAATTTGTTATAATATCTCCTTGGAAACCATTCCTGTGTCTGAGCATCAGAGCATGCAGGCACCCACATACATCAGAGAGAGAGAAGAGCTTACAGGGATAACACAGGACAGAAATCAAATGCTCCAGTTCAAGTAACATTTACATACAACGCCTAACTAAAAGTTTTGGTATTTATTAATTTTTCTTCTAAATTCATCCTACCCATTTGATTATGTCCTTCATCTACTGAAAATTAATTTTAAAAATCCATCTAGACTTTTCACCCTAGGCAATTACATAGCAAATTTCAAATAAATATTTAAAGTAAAACAAATTTATCTTCCAGGGCAGTGCTTAGGAAAAAATATTATTGTCAAATAAAATTTAGAGTTTATATATTCTTAATCAATGATAACAAGTAAACCCCAAGTATATAACATTAAAATCTTACGAATTTGAATCTTGTCTTGTAGTTCCCATGCCTAAATTTTAAATTAACCATACTTTGAAGCAAAAAAAGTGAAGGGCATTAGTCAAAGCCATTTCCAGCTGGTGGGAGAGTAATTGCTTCCTTGAAATAACTCGGTCAGAATATTATTACATGGTAGTAAATGGTGAAAACACTAATCTATAGCTTATAGTTTAAGCTTTTTGACTATGAGCCACATACTTCTCCCTAATGATAGGTAGTTCCTGCCCCTCACCATGTCAGAGTTGATTTGCTTCCTATCCTTGCTAAGATCTGTTTCTCTATCCTTTCCTTTGCTTTTATATGGGTTGTCCATGATTTTCCAAGCAATGTTCTTTTAGCCGTGTAGTTTCTATTATTGGCTTCCTTATGATCAAAAAGTAATGGTTAGTAGTCACTGATATTAAGTACATTTTTTAAAAAACAAAACTATTGAGAAGTTTGTGCATAGAAGTTAAGCACTTTACTGAAATCCACCTGCACTCCTAAAACACTGACTTAAAATTTAGTTTATTTTTTAAAGAAAATCTGTGTGTATGTGTGTATTTGTGTGTGTTTGTGTGTGTGTGTGTGCTACAGACGAAATGCTTCTTAGCAAAAATGCTTTAACACCAAGCTGCTACCACATTCTCCAGGTGCTGGGTTAAGTATTGTTAACATAAACTAATTCTCACAGTAACCTGGCAGGTAAAGCTTGTCACTGTCTTTCTGAAAGTGAGCACACCCAGGTTTACAATGCTAAGCAACTTTGACTAATAGCATATTTTTTTGCAGATTGTTTGAGTCTCATATTCCAAAGTTCATACTCTTTCTGCAAAATTTAAAAAAGACAAAGAAGTTTAAATGGGGACAGGAGGAAAAAACAGCTGTTTTCAGAATAACCACTATTTAAGTCTCTGTACAGTTTTGGTTCATCCAAATGCAAAACACATTTTTCACAGAGATCTTTTCCCTTTAATTTCAAAAATTTACATAACTCATGAGGAATGCAATCTACAGATTTCTAATCTGTCTACCTGAACATCAAAATATCACATACTAGAAAAATTTGGGGGTCTGATATGCCTCTTGTCTTTTTAATCCCTGCTTGTTTTTCCTTAATCCCAAATTCCTTATCAATAAGAATTGATACTGAATTCCAAAAGATGTAAATTTGATTCAAAACCACCACCTGCAAAATTTGTAGTTTGTTATCATTAACATGTTTACTGCATTAGAATCACCAGGACACCAATGAACTAGGCTGGGGTTGATCCCCTTCCTGAACCTTTTCCCAACTATTTCTCTTTCCCACTGATAATAATACATGTTCATGGAATAAAATCCCACATCTGGAAAGGATCTTGAAAGAGCTTCATATCTTTAAATTTTAATGACATTATTATTCCTTTTTTACCAACATGGCACCTGGAGCTTGGACAACACCATGGTGGATGATATAGATGTGCCTAGTTGCCCTGAGCTACTTGATTAGTAGGGTATTCAGGCACATGAGCATGCAATCACTGCACACCCTGGTGATTGATCTGATAGGAGAAGTTAAGGTGCTCTGAGTTGCAGAGGAAGATCACCTAACCCTGACCTGCTATTGGGGAGGGAAGAGGAAGGCTTCCTAGAGGATGAAACACTTCTAAGACTTAAAAGACAAATGGAGTACTAGGTGAAGAAGAAATGTGGAAGAACAATTTGGAGGCAAGTAATTCAGAAAGAGGTAGGACATGAAGAGATGAGAGAGAACAAAATAAGATTTGAAAACAAAGCAAGGAAGTTTAATATAGAAGGTAAGGGCCCATTCCCTAGAGCATGGAGTCAAGGAAAATGGGTCTCACCTAGAGGAAGCATCCAGCACTGGCTGTGCCTAGCTGGTCAAAGCTCACTCAGAGGTCTAGTAGAATCAGCCCAGGCCCAAAAGCACTTTCAGAAAGTGCTGCAGCCCAAGAAGGCCATAACAGTCTTGACTAGTGTCTGCTATAACTAATCAAGGACTGCTCTGAGGCTTGCTAATTGGCTGTATATCATTTTGTAGGCCATGCAGAGTAAGGTACTTGAAAGTGCCTTTGGATGGTCAAAATCAACTGATGATATATTTTTAGAATGAGCAGGGGGTAGTTGGAACCAGGGGTACTTGAAGAAGCAGAAGAGGACCACTGTAGCCCTCTTGGCTTTCTAGAAGAAGGAATGTATTGGGGGGCTCAGAAAGGAAAATATGATTTTCAGGCCTTTTGGGGGGCAGTGAAAGACCTATTCCTAAACGCAAGCTGTAGAGGTATGTGCCATTTACTTCCAATGGCAGCTGTGAAGGGATTACCAGCTGGAGGAATCCTGTGACTTCCCCTGAAACTGTCTGATGGACTGTCTTACAGAATTAGGGGTTCACTGCCACTCACCTGCCAGCATGTGCATACATACGGGGGCAAGCAGTGGCCTGGGCCTCTTCTTTGGGCAGTGGGTCTCAATGTGCCCACTCGAGTTCCACCTTATACTTAAAAACACAAGCAAATCCAATATATCTACAACACAATGATTTTTTTATGTAAAAGAGCAAAAACAAACATCTTTTATGGAAAAGAGAAGTTTGCAGATTAGCCAATCTTCCCAGATTTCCCCATAGTGGAACATGAGTTAACTTTGACATCTTGCCTAGTGCCACATACCACCATATAAACAAACAAATAAAAGTACTATCTTTAGGCATTTGATATGTATGAGGCACAAGCATTTTTATCTTTATTGCATTATTTAATCCCCACAATAACACTATGGGCCAGATATTACTTCCCCATTTTATGGAAGAAGCAATGAGGAAGAGAGAGGCTAAATAATTTGCCCTTGATCACAGCTGGAGAGAAGCTGAGGCAGGCAAGACAGAGCCTGGCTGATTCTAAAGTCCATGTGCTTCTCATTACATCATACGGCCTCCAGAAGGGGCAAAAAAGGTTTTGGGGTCAAATGAAACATAACACTCGAGGAGCAGTCACTTTGGGAAGACTTAGCCTTGGCCTCTATTGGCAAACTGATCAAGAAAGGAGAGGAAATTAGTCCACAATTTATGTTTTTAAAAAATGGAATAAAAGCTACTCTATGATGAATAAAACTCCTATTTCAACAACTCATTTCTTTAAAAAAAAAAAAATCACATCCTGAACACTGATGACCTACTTATTTCAAGGAATTTTTGATCCAACAATATTTCAGTACAACAAAAGTTGACAGTCCTTGATGTTTAAAGTAATAGTGTTTCACTTATGTCATGAAGAATGAATCTAAGCCCTCCACGTGAGCCAGTGGAGCAGAGCTGCAGTGGGCATGGAGGTGAGGGGGTGGCAAAGGCCTTCTGCTGGGTGGGCCCAAGGCCCCCGATCCTGACAGAATGCACGGACTCTATGCTGTGTGACTTGAGGCACTGGAGGCTGGGCCAAAACATCTAAGTAGTATGGTCAACTCAAGGACAAAAGATGACAATTATGTGAACACATTAACCAATCAAGTCAGTTACAACAGTTGCTCCCATAATCCCTATTCAAAAGCAAGGCCTAAAACAGAATTGGAATGGGAGGATCCACACTAACTCAGTGCCTTCAGGCCAGCTCCATCTACATGCCAGTAAAGTCTGGGCCTGCTTTCTGTCAACTCACAGCCCTCTTCCTGCCCTTTGAATCCACTCTTGCTATCCTGGGCAGCCTCCAACTTGGAGGTGGGAACAACACACAGGCTTAGTGAGCTCGTATCCTCACCAGATGCCTGGGACACCAGTGCATGTGGACTGCACTTGTGCTTTTCTTATTATACAAACATAAGAAGGCTACTTCGACGAATTGTCACATCCTTAAAAACTTATCGCCTCATTTTACATAGATGGGGCAAACCCCACAAATGTGGCAATATTTATTTTTCTTTTCCCTTTGGTTTTTATTTGCTGAATATCTTCCCTTAATCTTTAATAGTTTTTCCTCAACATCTTCTAGTTAGCTTTTATTAGACCTATTGTTCTATAGTGTTACTTTTACCATTCATTAGGTTACCTTTTGTGCACAGGTATACTTCTGAGTAGTTTATTCTGTTGTTCTACTGGTTTGTTTTGCACTAGTACTACAATGTTTTTGTTACTAGGTTTTGCTGTATGATCATAACTGAAAGGCAAATTCTCTCTCTTCTCTTTGATCTTCCTTTTAACTAAGTGATTTGGCTATTCACAGAATATATTCTTCAATATGCATTTTAAAATAACATTTTTACATTCCTTAAAACAAAACTAGCATAAATTGTTGTTAGTATTGCATTGAATTTTAGTTGAATTTTGGCAAGAATTGACCATTTTTACAAAACTAAGTTGTCCCATGCAAAAGAACAAACTCTCCTCGTTTAATCAGAATTTTTTATAACATTTAACAGAACATAGAATTCTTAGATGTTCCTGGTTTTGTCCTATATGCTTTGTAATGTTTGTTGCTATGGCGAATGTTATCTAATTTCTGATTGTATTTTATAGTTGGATTTTGTGGCTAAAGAGGAATGCTACTGACATTTCATAAGTCCTCTCTCTGGCAACCTTGATCTCAAATTAGTTAGGAATCAATTTTTAGAGATGGAATTTCATTTTTACCATCTCCAGTTAAGATTGGTCCTATTTCATACAAATGGCCAGCTGGTATATTAAAAGGTGCTCAAACTCATATTTACAAGAGGAATGCAAAACAAAACCACAATGAGATATTACCTCATACTGGTTAGTATGAACATTGTCATAAAGAAGTTTACAAGTGTTGATGAGGATATGGAGAAAAGATCATTCTTACGTGTTGTTGGTTGGAATTTAAATTAGTACAGCTCTCATGGAAAACGTTTCTCAAAAAAATTAAAAAATAGGGCTACCAGCAATCTCCAGCAATCCAGCAATCTCACTTTTGGGCATATATCCAAAGGATATGAAATCAGTATCTTGAAGAGAGCTCTGCATCACATTAGCATGTTATTTGCAATAGCTCAACTATGGGGACAACTAAGTGTCCATCAATGGATGACTGGATAAAGAAACTATAACACACACACACACACACACACACTCGTACGTGCATACACAATGGAGTACTATTCAACCTTTAAAAACGGAAGGAAATCCTGCCATTTGCAGCAACGCAGGTGAAGCTGGAGGATATTACACTAATTTAAATAAGTCAGACACAGAAAACACAAATATTACATGATCTCACTTATGTGCAGGATTGAAAAAAGTTGAATACATAGAAAAATAAAGTGGAAGAGCAGTTACCAGGAATCAGTGTTAGGAAAAATGGGGAGATTCTGGCTAAAGGATACAAATATGCATTTGTAACATGAAAATATTTTCTAGAGACCTAATGCATAGCATGGTTACTACAGTTAATAATAATGTACTATATGCTAAGAGAGTTGATTTTAAGTATTCACACCACATGCACACACAAAAGTATCTATGTAAACCAACAGCTAGTGTGAGTATGGAAATCATTTTAAAACATATACATATGTAAAAGCATTGCATATACTTATATACTTATATATAATTCTTATTTTCTACTTATTTCTCAGTAAAGCTGAAAACAAGATTGATTATGTTTGTCTTTATGATGAAAATTTCTAAAAATCTAGGCATTTTTGTTCTCCTAAGGTCCATATGGTTACAACTAAGACTTTTCTCTGAAAATGTAAAAATCCAGAAGTAAAACCCTGGAAATCAAGGTGGAAACACTTCCTCCCTGGGGTACCAGAAGAAGACGACCTGGGACAGGGCTTCTAAACCCTGGGAGACCACCTCACCTTTCATGATGTTACCTGTGCATTATTTGTCCCATGGAATTACCAATAGCATCTATTCAGGCACAGTGAAAGAAAGAGTTAGATGACACACAAAAGTTAAGTAATTTGTTCATTTTACAAGATAGGAGAAATATGAACTATCATTCTGGAATTCCATCTTTTAGAGAGACTACCTGGTAGAAGCTGTGGATCTCCTTTCCTCTTTCAATAGCAGGATTTTTAACCTAAATTAGTTAGACATTTTTAAAATCTTTGTTTTATGTTGCAGGCACAATTAATTAGTCCTCAGTTGGTCAACAAGAACAGATAATAACAACTCTGAAAGCTATAGAAGACTATTATTCATCTGCAATGCCTTAAAGGGTCACAGTTAGTAAGCACATTCCCAGCATTTGGATCCAGGCCCTGTACTCATTGCTTCCAGTAATAATTTGTTTCAGATAATTTTGCTATTGGAGTGTGTTTTGTGATAGGTGCTCTGACACCTCTGAAGGCAAATTCCAAACTCTTCTGGAAACTATTTTGTAAAAGAGAAACAGTCACAAGGAAGGATTACCAAGAGGGATTTTGGAAACTGGCCACCCAATTAGGCAACTTTTCTTCTCCAAGGACCTGTAACTTATGCTCACAGTTTCAGTATTTATATGGACACAGCCCTTGCTCTCTGACATTTTTAGAAGAAATTAAGCTGTACCAGAGATCTGGGCTTAGTGACAACTACATTGGTCTCCTTGGAAAGCAAAAGTACTCCCAGGAAAAGACATGGACTCACCCCTTAATCATACTGCCAGTCACTTCTCATAAGTAGGATTGCTAAATGGATGGGGGGTGGGGGAACGTTTGTTCTAAATTTAAGAAATGAAGGAGGACAAGGCAGAGGAGAGGGAAAGATGATGAAGAGGGGGAGGAGGCAACAGAAGAGAGTGGGATTCTGATTGAAAAGTCAAACTAGGGGGAAGGAGAAATAGAAAGAAAGAAGAGTTAATAGAGTAGTCAGTGAAAGGACTCAGTGGAGCATCTGGCAGATAAGCAGAAGGGGGGAGACAAGGGCTGTTTTAAGTCACAGTTGGTTTTACCTCTAGCTATGTGGAAAGGGCAGAAAGGGTTAAGTTCAAATTCTGTGTCTATGACTTTCCAGCAGAGTGATCCTGGGCTTATTACTTAACTTCTTTGGACCTTGATTTTTCCATCTGTAAAATGAAATTAGTAACCCCTACTGTGTAGAGCTATGAACAGAATTGAAAGTAATGTGTATAAAGATCCTTGCACTCCACAGCTCCTAGAGTGTGGGATCTTCATGAAAAGAGCTCCTTTGTCTCATTCACCTTGAACTACTGAGGCTGAACAGCTGTGTTCCTGTGTAGTTTAATCGTGCAGATAGAAGCAGAGAGTAAGACCACACCCCTGTGAGTGGGTGTGAGGGGGGTGGAGCTTCCCTGAGGGAATGAGCGTCACAGCTGATGTCTATTCTTGGAGGAAGCCAAGGTCAATCCTGGGACAGCGAATGGAAATCTTGGAGGTGAGCAGGGACTGCAAGGGGCATTTCTTTCCTCTGTGGAGAAGGCCTTGGTTGCTCTTGGCTTGACAAAAGAAAGGTATTCCTTGCCAGCTAGACAAGAGGGTGTCTAGCTGGCACTAAGTCAGGAATAGCTTCCTCAGGACCTCCTAGGCCTGTACCCCTGAACATCAGGATGGTTAATCTCTGTTTTACGTTTTCTTCTGCCATCCCCAACTTTCGATAAAGCTTTTCCAAGAATTGCAAATTATTCTCCACCATCCTTGTGGGTGAATGAACCTAAGAGAAGGCTCCAGGAGAACAGGTGAGAGTAAGTAAGACCAGAGAGAAGCCTTTCTGCAGGTGCAAGAGGAGAGCTGAGCAATAGATGCTTGTGGAAAGTGAAGGGCAGCATTTTAAAGCCTGTGTTGCAGTTGACAACCAGGGAGGGGGAACATGTTTGCCTGCTTCAGGGTGCCCCAAAGATAGGGCATTCTGATAAATGTTGGATTCTATATAGATAAATGGGGTAAGATTTCTAAAAGGAAGCATAACTTCCTTTTAATTGCTACATTTCCCAATTATCATTTGCTATAGTCTCATATCAAGACATTAGTAAATTACCTTCCAGCCTAATAATAATAATTATTATTATATAATAATAATTATTTATTCTACCATTACTGGCTTTTTAAAGAAGTATTTATTTTCTAGTTGTAGTTGGACACAATACCTTTATTTTATTTATTTATTTTTTATGTGGTGCTGAGGATCGAACCCAGGGCCTCCCACGTGCTAGGTGAGTGCTCTACCACTGAGCCACAACCCCAGCCCCATTACTGGTTTTTGATGTGAGACACTTCCTGCCAGGTGGTCAGCTTCTCATGAGGACCATAAAGAAAGCACCCTATTGATTCCCGCTTCTTCCAGGAAATGGCCAGGCCGCAGAAAGACCTTAACTCTAACAATGAACAACCTTTATTTTTTGAAATGTCCCCAAACTGCTCTCTTGCCCCTTTGCAGCTGACCAAGGATTGCTGAAAGTACCCAAAGATCAGAGTCTCCCCAGCTTCTACATCCCACCTCACAATAGAGAGCTTGACCATCAGATTCTTGTAGTTCTTTTTATTATATAAAACTTACCCTCTTTACTCACAGCCTGAAACCCCCGCTGAAATGCAAACAGCAGCAGATGGGTTCCCTCGCTGCAAGTTTATGAATAAACAGCCTGTGTTAATTTTGTCTTGAACTTAGTTTGTCTTTGCAGATGGAGTCATACACAGAAATGTGGCTTTTACCAAATGGGCTACTTGAAGGAGAGACCCTACAGTAGTAAGGTTTTTCTATTTCTTGTAGTTTTCTGGTTAGATGGGACTCTAGAGGAAAAGGGAAAGAAAAAATTGGGGAGGAGAAGGAGGAACTTGTGAAAATGAGGCCTGGAACCCAAAAGAAGTTCCAAACCCTTCACTTTTTCTTCCTGCTACATTTCCTATAAACCTTTATGGGAGGACCATGGGGCTTCACTCTAGGTGAACAGGCAAGAGGTTCTCTTAATGTTGTAAATAGCTGGAGAGGTAGAAAGAAAAGTGTTTAGGATGGGAAGATGTCACTGGTCCTCATGGATGTAGCTAATGCAATCTTCAGAGTTTAATCTAATTTCAAAATATAAAATGTAGGCATCGTATCAACACATCAAATTAGACCAAATCAATGTGTCAAACATCTGTCATGTTCAGGGTTCAATATATAACTGACAGTAAATATTGTTCAATGGGAGTTTAATTCAATTAAAACAATTCTGACTTCCCCTTCTAGAAGTAAGAAATCCAGATTCTAATTTTGAGATTTCCACAGGACCTGGCTAGCAGTACCCAACTAAAACTCCCCATTTAATCCCTGTTATGAGGCATTAACAGGACCTTTAGGAGGTGGTTAAGTCTGAAGAGCTTATCTCTCGTGAATGGATTAGTCCAGAATGAGTCAATCCATCCATGGATTAATGGGTTAATGGATCATCTTGAAAAAATGGATCTGTTATAAAACCCAGTTTGGCTCTGTTGCTTGTGTGCACTCTCTTGCCATGTGATACCTCAGGACACTGCAGAGAGTCCACACCATCAAGAACATCTCACCAGATGTGATCTCTTGATCTTAGACTTCTGGCTTCCAGAACTATAAGAAATGAACTTCTTTATAAGTTTCCTAGTGTTAGGGTTTCTGTTATAGCAACAGAAAACAGAAACTATACAAGTTTCTTTTAAATTGTTATTTTCACTTAATATATTCCAAGCACTGTTCCAAGGCAAAACATGTTACTTTAATTATTTTTAAATAACTGTATAGTATTCCATAGTATGAACATCTCATAATTGATTATTTCCTATAAAGAGACATGCATACTTGTAAGTTTTAGAAGTTACTAATGATGTTGCACTAAATATCCAAATATACCTTTATGTGCTGAGGTTTATATTTCTTTAAGGTAGTTCCTATAACACAGACTATTGGTTCAAAGAGGATGTATATTTTCAACTTTAATATGTAAGCCCAGATAATTATTTCTGCAGTACTAGTCCAGTTCACAAGCAAGCAGTATATCAAAGTGCCCATATGCCCACACCCCTACCACCTTATCAAACTTTTACATTATTTCTAGTCTGGTGGGCAAAAAAGAAAACATTTTGGTGTTTTGATTGGTCTTTTTTAATAGCTAGTGAGGTTAAGTGCCTTTAATATTTTTTTTCAATGAATTGTAGGAAACTTGCTGTAAGAAAAATTGCTAGATTAAAAGATGTGAACATTTTAAAGGTGCTTGACAGTCAGCCAAATTGCCTTCCAGAAGTGATGAAACAACTTACCCTCCCACCAGCCGCTCATGAAACCTATTTCACCAAACTAGGTAGTGTGATTCTAAAAAGAAAACAAAAGTCTTTGCCAGTTTGAGAGCCTCTGTTGATTTACTTGGGCATTTCTCACTTTCCTGTCAGAGGGCCACGTGGGAGACCCTGGTGGGGAGCTCCATTCTGCAGAGAAAGCTGGGGTAGAAGGAGGGGCCTTGGGCTGGAAAGGGTAGCCAGGGGCTGTGGTGGGAGAAAGTTAAAGAAGCTTCTAAGAATGCAGTGGAGTCCTAGGATGAGCACTTGTCTGTGTCCAGAAGAACTGAGAGCTGATTCAGACAGAGAGGGTGAGTTTACCTTGGCCATGAATGAGGACTATCCAAGATTCTATAGGAGCATGTATTGAGTTACTTTGGCTTCTCCTGTCTGTCACATTCTAGGAGCAGCAGGCCATAAATGGGAATAAGTGACTTGAACAAAACTGAATTGAACAGATCCTGCTCAACTGTAGCTATAAGCAAAGCTTCAACCTAGGGAATGGGATTACTGCATTAACTCTGTGATATAGAGGCTGTTCATGCAAATCCTAAAGCAGGGTAGGGTATGAGTGACTTGAGAGGCACATTGAGCAACAGCGTTGAGACAGAGTGGCTGCTTGCAGGTAGTCGAACCAGGAATGGCTTTCTGGATAAAGTCAGGAGGTGAGAGAGGTGCCTGAGTCCTCATGAAAAAAATATTATGTTTCTGGATCCCCAGAGCTTCAGGCATCAGGTGGGAAGCTCTTGCCAGTCTGTGGGTGGTCTTCACAGATCCATTGGTAACTCTCATATTGATCCTAGATTAATAAGGTGATCAGATAAAATAGGAAGTGAATGAAATGAATATGAAGGATATATCCAACCTAGGGTGGAATAAACTGTGACCATTGTCTAAATTAAGACATACATAAAATAGACTGCAGATGAAACCCCAGTCCAAGCTCCGAAAGAATTCTAGAACTTCATATTCTATCTTGAGGTCATTCAAAATATAGTAGTAAGTCTCCATTTTTATTTGGCAAATACACATTCAATTTTTCATTTATTTTTTTCAACAAATGTTTATGAAGGCCTGGCTCAATAAAGCACAAGGCACTAGAAATGTAACAGTGAGAAGTACAGTTCCTGATTCCTAAGGGCTATTTATTCTTAGAAAATTTATAGAAAGAAAATATATGTGGAGAAATTCTGTAAGAGAGGGAAGAGAGAATACTCATTTTCCTATAGCCCTACATTTCCTGAATTGTTTCCATGAACCTGTACCAATTTTGTGATTAAATTTAAAAATTCACACACACACATGCTACCCTGATGAAATAATTAGAGAGGTACCCCAGGACTTTGCTATGGGAGATATTCTCAGGCAGAGGTTTTAAGATTGGCTTTTGATTTACCACAACTAGCTGGGAACCTGGTGAAGTCGTTTGTCTTCTCTGTGTCTCAATTTCTTTCTCAATGGAATAGAATTCATAACGAAGCTCAGCTTGAAAGATAAGTGTGAGGAATAAATGAGATGATGTATGTAAAGCATTTAGCATAGGGTCTGGCATACAGTTAAGTGCTTAATAAATGGTAGTTATAAGAGCAATAAGAAATCATTTAAATCAGCAACAAATGTATAAAAATTGCTGTACAAATAATGAACATTCTTCTATGGGAAACTATAAAGTTATTAAAATCACATTCTCAAATAAATTATCATAAAATGAGAAAACAATAATATAATTTTGTGGCAAGCATAATTTACCATAATTCCCATTTCCATATAACATCTATCTGTATACATGTATAGGGAAAAGCCCTGGAAGAAAATGTTCAGAATATTAATACATTTTCTGGAGTTTGTGTTACTTTCCCTTGTGTTGTTTCCAAATGATGAGCAATCAAACCTTGGAAAGTGAAAAGGGCCTTTGTGCTTGCCTCCCAGTTTAGGAGGTGGGAGAGGACACACTGTCCAGCTTCCAGCTCCATCTGGCTAAGGAGGAGAATCCCAAGTGATCCTAGGAATAGTGGCTTTGTGGAGTTGGGAAGGAAGGAAAACTGAATCTCTGAAGACAGAGGCCAATCTAGGCCAGAACCATTGATCATATCAACAAAGAGATAAAGGACCAAATTCAGGGGAATAATCTCAGAGGGGTTTATGCCAGAAGGTGAACATTCTGACTTAGGAATCAGAATTTTAGATCTGGAAAGGAATTCTGAAACCATCTGAGTTCTTGCTTCCCCTAGTGTTATCTAGGATCACCCAGGAGCTTGTTAGAAAGTTTCAATCTCCAGACCCACACAGGAGCCCAGGCCCAGGTCAGGGTCAAGACTGCCCACACAGGCCCAGGCCTATGATGACCCTCGCTGACCCATGCAGGAGCCCAGGCCAGGTTAGACCCAGGGCCACCCCTGCCTCCACTGTCCTGCCAACCCATGCCAGAGCCCAGGCTCAGGCCTGGAACTGCCTAGCTGACCAGCCAGGGAGCCCAGACTCAGGTCAGGCCCAAAACTTCCCCTGCTGACCTGTGTGAGAGCCCAACCCCACACAGAGTGGAGGACCACGCTGGGGCTCACCATATACCAATGTATTACACCCCCAGCCCGCCTGCATCTTGGGACACTGCATGCATCACCATAGCCCTCCCGCTGTAGTAGCCTCTACCTTGGGACAATAGACAGGGCCTGGACACAGCTGCATCTTCGAACAGGCAGCCCAAAGCCATTGTAAGCCCCATCTCTGAAAGTGGTTCATCCATCTTGGGACACCCCCACTGCTATCTTGAGTTACCTCCACTATTGCCACCAACACCTTTAGTTGTAGTAGCATTCATCTTGGGACACCGGACAGGGATTGGAAACCCAATACCAAGATGAGGTACAGATAATCTGCAGGGACGCTACAAGATTATAAGGTGGAAACTATGATACCTCAGATCTGCACTACAAGAAAGGAAGACACATAGACAACACGAATAAACAAGGGAAGAAAGTGCCCCCAACAAACCAAGATACTACAATAATAGAACATGGACAGTGCAGTTGATGAAATGTCAGAGAAGGAGTTCAGAATGTACATAATTAAAATGATCTGCAAATTAAAGAATGACATAAGAGAGCAAATACAGGCAAAAATTGATCACTCCAACAAAGAGAGAAGAGAGCAAATACAGGCAACCATTGATCATATCACAAAGAGATAAAGGACCAAATACAAGCAATCATTGATCACGCCAACAAAGAGATAAGGGAGCAAATATTGGCAGCAAAAGATTACTTCAAGAATGATATAGAAATTCTGGGAAAAAATTTAGAAATCCTTGAAATGAAGGAAATAATCAAATAAAAAACTGAATAGAAAGCATCAACAACAGACTAGATCAATTGGAAGACAGAACATCAGATAATAGACAAAATGTATAATTTTATTGAAAATAAAATTTACCACACAGTGAAGATGCTAAGAAACCATGAACAGAATATCCAAGAATTATGGGATAGCATCAAAAGACCAAATCAAAGATTTATTGGGCAGAGGAAGGCACAGAGATTCAAATCAAAAGAATGCACAATCTCTTCAGTGAAATAATATCAGAAAATATCCTAAACTTAAAAAGTGAATTGGAAAATAAAATACAAGAGGCTTAAAGGACACCAAATTTACAAAATTGCAACAGATCTACACCAAGTCACATTATAATGAAAATACCTAGCTTACAGAAAAAGGATAGAATTTTAAAGGCCTCAAGAGAAAGAAATCGGATTACATATAGGGGGAGACCAATTCGGATCTCAGCATATTTTTCAACCCGGACCCTCAAAGCCAAGGAGATCCAGGAACAATACCAAGCTCTGAAAGAAAATGGATGCCAACCAAGAATCTAATATCCAGCAAAATTAAGCTTCATATTTGATGATAAAATAGAAACCTTTCATGATAAACAAAAGTTTAAAGAATTTACAGTGAAAAAAGCCTGCTGAGCATTCTCAGCAAAATATCCCAGGAGGAGGAAATGAAAAACAACAATGAAAGTCAGCGAAGGGAGGAGCTACACACAAGGAAAGGACAGTCAAAGGAGAAACAAAGTCAAGTTAGAAACCAAAAAATAAACCAAAATGTCTGGAAATACAAATCATATTTCAATAATAATCCTGAATGTGATTGGTCTAAACTCATCAATTAAAAGACATAGACTGACAGATTGGATTTAAAAAAAGACCTAACAATATGCTGCCTTTAAGAGACTCATCTCTCAGGAAAAGAAATTCACAGACTGCAGGTGAAAGGATGGAAAAAAAAATACCACTCACATGGACCATGTAAATAAGCAGGGGTTTTCATCCTCATAGCAGATAAAGAGGACTTCAAACAAAAGCTAGTGAAAAGGGATAAAGAAGGACATTTTATACCACTTAAGGGATTCATATAACAATCATAAATATCTATGCCCCAAACAATGGGGCATCAATGTATACCAAACAAACCTTTTCAACTACAAAAACCAAATAGACCACAGTACAATAATACTGGGTGACATTAATATAGCTCTCCCACTACTGGATAGATTTTCCAAACAAACTATAGAACTCAATAAAACAATCAATAATTTAGACTTAATATATATATATATATATATATATATATATATATATCTGTTAAGTCTAAATTATATATATATATATATATATATATATATATATATATATATATATATATATATTCCATCCATCAACAAATGAATACACTTTCTTCTTAGCAGAACATGGATCCTTCTCCAAAAATGACCATATGTTATGCCACAAAGCAAGTCTTAGCAAATGCAAAAAAAAAAAAAAAAAAAGAGATACTACTCTGAATTCTATCTGACCATAATGGAATGAAATTTGAAATCAATGATAAAATTTTTAAAAATACCTGGAGACTAAGCAATGTGCTATTGAATGACACATGGATAATAGAAGACATAAGGGAGGAGATAAAAAATTCTTAGAGGTAAATGAGAACTCCAATATAACTTATCAAAATCTATGGGACACTATGAAGGTAGTACTAAGAGAAAAGTTCATTGCATTAAATTCATTCATTAAAAGAAGAAAAAGTCAATAAATAAACAAGCTACATTACATCTCAAAGCCCTAGAAAAAGAAGAACAAACCAACACCAAAAGTAGTAGAAGATAGGAAATAATTAAAATCAGGGTAGAAATCAATGAAATTGAAACAAAAGAAACAATTCAAAAATTACAAAGCAAAAAGATGGTTCTTTGAAAAAATAAATCAAATTGACAAACTGCCAAATCCTTAGCCACCCTAACGAAAAGAAGGAGAGAAAAAACTCAAATTACTAAAATTTGTGAAGAAAAGGGAAATATCACATCAGACACTATTGAAATACAGAAGACAGAAACTATTTTGAAAATTTATACTCTAGTAAAATAGACAACTTTGAAGACACTGACAAATTTCTAGAGGCATGTGATCAACTCAAACTGAATCAAGAGGACATATACAATTTAAAAAGATGTATTCCAAGCGAGGAAATAAAAGATGCCATCAAAATCCTACCAATCAAGAAAAGCTTGGGACCAGATGGATTCAGAGCTGAGTTCTACAAGACCTACAAAGATGAATTAATACAAATATTCCTCAAATTATTCCATGAAATAGAACTGAAGGGAACCTTTCCAAACTCATTCAATGAAGCTAGTATCATCCTGGTACCAAAACCAGAGACACATCAAGGAAAGAAAATTTTAGGCCAATATCCCTGATGAACATTGATGTAAAAATTCTCAATAAAATTCTGGCAAATTGCAAACATAGTAAAAAAATAGTGCACCATGATCAAGTTATGTTCATTCCAGAGATGCAAGGTTGGTTCAACACACGGAAGTCATTAATGAAATTCATCACATCAATAGACTTAAAGATAAGAATTATATGATTATATCGATTGATGAATAGAATAAAGCATTGGACAAAATACAGCACCTTTCATATTCAAAACAATAGAAAACCTAAGGATAGTAGGAACATAAAAGCTTTCTATGCTAAACCCAAGGCCAACATCATTCTAAATGCAGAAAAATTGGAAGCACTCCCTCTAAAACTGGAACAAGACAGGGATGCCCTTTTTCTCCATTTCTATTCAACATAGTTCTTGAAACTCTAGCCAGAGCAATTAGACGAAAGAAATTAAAGGGATATAAATAGGAAAAGAATAACTCAAACTATTATTATTTGCTGACAACATGATTCTATACTTAGAGGATCCAAAAAAAAAAAAAAAACTCTGCCAGAAAACTTCTAGAATTAATAAATAAATTCAGCCAAATAGCAGGATATAAAACCAATACCCATAAATCAAGTGCATTTCTATACATCGGTGATGAATTCTTTGAAAGAGGAAATTAGGAAAACTACACCATTCACAATAGCCTCAAAAAAAAAAAAAAAACAACTTGGTAATAAATTTAACAAAAGAGGTAAAAGACCTCTACAATGAAAACTACACAACACTAAATGCAGAAATTGAAGAGGACCTTAGAAGATGGAAAGATTTCCCATGATCTTGGATAGGCAAAATTAATATTGTCAAAATGGCCATACTACCCAAAGCACTATACAGATCAATGCAATTCAAATTAAAATACCAATGTCATTCCTTATAGAAATAGAAAAAGCAATCATGAAATTTATTTGGAAATATGAGACCCAGAATAACCAAAGCAAACATTAGCAAGAAGAATGAAGCAGGTGGCATCACAATATCAGACCACAAAGCTATAGTAACAAAAATGGCATGATATTGGCACCAAAATAGACATGTAAACCAATGGTACAGAATAGAAGACACAGAGAAAACCTGCCTAAATACAGCTATGTCATATTAGACAAAGGCACCGAAAACATACATTGGAAAAAAGATAGCCTCTTTAACAAATGGTGCTGGGAAAACTGGAAATCCACATGTAACAAAACGAAATTAAACCTCTATCTCTCACCATGCACAAAACTCAACTCAAAGTGGATCAAGGATTTAGGAATTAAGCCAGAGACCTTGCGCCTAATGGAAGAAAAAGTAGGTCCAAATTTCTATCATGTTGGATTAGGCCTCAACTTTCTTAATAAGACTCCCATAGTGCAAAAACCAAAACCAAGAATAAATATGATGGATTCAAACTAAAAAGCTTCTTCTCAGCAAAATAAATAATCAGTGAGGTGAATAGAGAACCTGTAAAACAGGAACAAATATTTACCACAAGCTCATCAGATAGAGCACTAATCTCTAAATATATAAAGCACTTGAAGACCTTAACATCAAAAAAAACAAATAACTCAATCAATATATGGGCCAAGGAATTAAACCGACACTTCTCAGAAGAGGATATACAATCAATCAACAAACATATGAAAAAATGTCCAATATCTCTAGTAATTAGAGAAATGCAAATCAAAACTACATTGAGATTTCATCTCACTCTAGTCATAATGGCAGTTATCAAGAACACAAATAACAATAAGTGTTGGTGAGGATGTGGGGGAAAAGGCACACTCATACATTGCTGGTGAAACTGCAAATTGGTGCAACCACTATGGAAAGCAGTATGGAGATTCCTCAGAAAACTTGGAATAGAACTACCATTTGATCCAGCTATCCCACTCCTTGGTCTATTCCCAAGCATACTATAGTAACACAGCCACATCAATGTTTATAGCAGTTCAATTCACAGTAGCTAAAGTGTGGAACCAACCTAAATGTCCTTAATAGGTGAATGGATAAAGAAATTATGGTGTATATACACAATAAAATATTACTCTGCATAAAAGAGAATAAAATTATGGCATTTGCAGGTAAATGGATGGAGTTGGAGAATATCATGCTAAGCAAAGTAAGCCAATCCCAAAAATCCAAAGGCTGAATGTTCTCTCTGATAAGTGGATGCTGAAATGGAGGAACTTTAAATTTTTTTTAAATTTATATGTGACAATGGGATGCATTACAATTCTTATTACACATATAGAGCACAATTTTTCATGTCTCTGATTGTATACAAAGTATATTCACACCAACTTGTATCTTCATACATGTACTTTAGATAATAATGCCAATCACATTGAAATGGAGGAACTTTGATTGAGCAAAGGAGAGAGAAGGGAGGGGAGGGGACATGGGGGCAGGAAAGATGGTGGAAGGAGAAGGACATCATTACCCTAGGTACATATTGTGCGACGCTACATCATGTTCAACCAGAGAAATGAAAAGTTGTACTGCAATTGTGTACAATGAATCAAAATGAATTTTTCTGTCATATAGACCTAATTAGAATAAATAAATAAATATTTTTAAAAAAGAATTCTGCGGGAAAAAAAAAGAAAATTACTATCTCCTGTCTTGTCCCAAGTCTACTAAGGCATTTTAACAAGATTCCCAGGTGATTTATATTTTATATTTTTTATTCATTGTAGTTTAAAAAACAAATAGTATCACTGTGAGTTTTTAAAATGAAGACCTAAGACTCTTAAGAGGCAAAATGAAATGTTTAAGGTCACACAGCACTTTCATTGGCAAAGACAGGACCAGATACAGGTCTCCTGGCCCTTGGCCCATTGTTTTCTCACAATATCTTCCTGCTCCACACTACATTACCCAGCTCGTTGCCCTGATATCTATCACGTGATTCTCCCCACACAAGTCTTTTCTGTGTGTGTTTTATTCATTAGTCCTTAATGCACTGAGACAAATTGTTGTAATAAACAACTGGACGGCAATGGGTAAATCCAAGGTCAGCTTCCATTGCAAGCATTATTGAAAGTGCCTTGGTCTAATTCCTTGGATAAGACTTAAATGTTCATTGACATTGTTTATAAGTCTCATTTAAATTTTCTGTCACTAGATTCAAATGAAATCATGGCTGAAATGACAACTGCAAGGCTTGGCCTTTCTGTCCGTAGACTCCACACACACATCGTCTCTCCTGTTCTGTCCTTTGTTCTGTGTTCTCCTTGGTTCTGTTCCCATTTTCTTTCACTTTCATCAAAGGTTTAATTATGCTCCAGGATTCTGATCACAGATTATTAAATGTTTAAGTATATGTTCCTAGAATGATGGTTTCTCAGTAATGAGATTCATTCAGAAGGAGACCAACAGGTCAAGCATGGGTATAATTTGGAAGAGTTTGACATCAGCCATTTCATTTCTGATAGGATTAATCAGTTTGGATTTTTCAAGACTCAGACTTACTGGACTGTGCCTGTGAAGGTCAGCTGGGTTTTCCCATGTTAATTTTAAAGACACATGGCTACTTGGAGTTTGGAGTTTGCTACATCTGCTCACAATATTAAAAAAAAAAAACCTCAACTGACTCCCCCTTAAATTACGGACCAAAATATAAGTCACCTTGAAATGATAGACAATAATACACTTACAGTAGAAAAATAAGATCAATATATATTGTTGTGTTTATAAGCCAGGACAAATTCTTAGGGAAATCTGCCTGTTTAAAGACAACATAGAAGATGTGATAGGAAAAGTGATGAGTATTGAGTTAATTCTATTCAATAAAGAGTTAATTAGTACCTCTTCTGTATAAAACATCATTTTAGATGCTGTGTGGGAAGCATGCAAAAATAGCTCCTTGGTGGATTGATAGTGTGAACATAGGGATAGGAGAATTAGTCAATAGCTATTATTTCAGGCAAAATATCAGAATTTACATTCTATGGAGGTTCAATCAGAGAGCTCATTTGTATGTGGCAGCTGGAGAGGTCAGAAATGGTAGGATTTGAGGCAAGCTTTTAAATATAGAATTTAGAGTATCTTTTTACTCTATAAATTTAAAAAATAATTACAAAATGGGTTTTCTAATAAGTTAAATCATTTAGAGGCATATTAAAAATATTGAGTATCTAACTACCTTTTCCCCTCCAATCGTACCTTCCCTTCACCAAAATAGTCAATTGTCTGGTGTTCTTTATTCACGTATACATATACTTATATCTTAAACTTTGCTTTGCTATTGTTATTGCTGTTTTTTAAAAACAAAATAGGATAAAATAGATATATCTTATTTTGAACTGTTTTTGTTTCATAAAATCCTGAATATGTTCTCACCTTCACACATACTGATCCAATGCCTTCCTTTAAATAGAAGCACAGTGTTCTATAGCATGAAGGGCCCACCATTTCCATAGTGATGTACCTTCAGATTTTGATGGCAAGAGATGGAATCAAAGAGTCAAGAATGCAAAGAAACATAATCCGGGTTAAAGTAATCATAGTCCTGATTATTACTCTCCATAGGCATTTCATTTTTCCATCTGTGCTAATAGATGATCATTTTGTTTGCCCCCTCTGGTTTCTGGGCCCTCCTCACCACCAATTCTCATAGGCTTTCCTGGGTTGCATGCTATATCAGAGAATCAATAATTTCCCCTGGTAATCATGTCTTTTCTGTCTTTACATCCTATTTTAAAAATCAGCTCATATATATTTCTCAGAGAGCAGAGATCAATAGAGCAAGTTACCTTTCCCTATTGTCACCTTGGATTGAATTGAGGTAAATATGTGACACAGGCTAGGCCAATCAGATGTTGTCTTCTGAAAATTTAGAGCTGGGTCCTTAGAGATATGATAAGAACCATGTGAGGTGCTGGAATTGAGAAGTGGTGAACAGCTGAGGTGAGGGCTCACATGTGGGCCAACTATGTGCCAAAACAGAGAAAGCTGGACTTATCATGGAAAGAGCATGGAGTAGATAAAATACAAAGCCAAACTGTAGAAAAAGTGAGGGGCAGAGACAGAGGGAAGGAGTCTTTCCTCACTTCTGATCAATCCCTGGTTCCAACCCCTTACAAAGTCTGACTTTTCTCACCTTAACTTCTTTAGCATATCTCTATTTCCTTCCAATGAGTTTCCCTTAGTCTAAAAAAAGTTTGAACAAGGATTTGTTGTTGTTTGTTTGCTTGATTTGTATCAGTATTTTTCAGCCAAATGATCTGTATCTGAAATATTTGGCCAGGAATGGAGTTGAGGGAGTTATTCTTCCCCAGCAAATTTAAGCCAAAAGCGACATAGCATAGCTGTCACACTGGGAGAGGTGATAGCTTACCTTCTTCCTCTGTAGCAAGAGGTATGGATTATATATTAATAGCAGAATGTTTATTGCTACTGAATGCATCCCCAAAGTGTGAAGATTAGTTATTTTCTATTTTTTGATAAATATTTTCCTAAGATATTCCAAAAAATCATCCTAAAAATATTCCATTCAATAAGCTTATTTGAGGCTGATCCTCTGATGAGAATGGAGTCATTAGAAGAATCAAGCCCCAGCCTGGTATCAGGGAAAGAGAATGGACTTAGGAAGCAGAGATGGCTGGCTTGTATTCTGCCACATCTCAGTTGAGTGATCTTGGAAATAGAGCTTCAATTTTTCTTCCATAAACTGAGAACAATCAGGTTATTGAGGAAATTAAAGGAAACACTGTCTGCAATGCTGGGCACTTAATGAGCACTAAAATGTAAATTCCATCTCTCCCCACTCTCTAGTTCTTCCTCCTGCCACTGTTTAGGAATCAGGTCTCTTGGGTGCCCATATTTTCTGAGGCTGAAGTTGCTCTTCCTTCCTCCTGGTGCCATGGAATGAGTACAGAAAGAAGTGTACAAGAGAGCTTAGTGACCCAGTCAAAGAAAGATGCCAGGGAAAGTAACAGAGTCCTGAAGTGTTGAGAGAAAGGGGAACGGCTGCACATGTAGCAAAATTCTTGGGCATACTGCTGAAATTAAAAGCTATTAGATGAACATTTTAGGACCAACCATTGAGATCTTTTATGACTACAAAAAAAAAAAAAAAAACACCTCTGCCAAATCATTAAAATGCTGGGTTGTTTGGAGACACAACCATAGATAATGGCATGTAATCCATCCCTGAGCTGTCTGTTCATTAGCTAATGGTTATTCCCTAAGCAGTTCTCTAAGTTGACAGCTACAGCTTCTTATAATTTAATGTTGATTAAACACAGCCATATGTTAGAATTATATAAAGATGGACCAGTCCTCTCTATCTGAAGAGTTTACAAGCCAGGATGAGTAGAATAAAAGTGTGTGTCTGTGCACACACACACACACACACACACATACACACACATACTTGAGGGACAATAAAACAATTTAAAAAATTAAGCCATGAATAAAATTACAGATTAACATTAAACAATAATGTTCTTAGCATCAGTGTTCTCTGTGTAGAACAAACGGGTTTTTGTTTTTTTTTCCTACTTAATTTCAAAAACTTCCCTTCTAAAAAGAACAAAAAGTTTTCTTGGAAGGACTAGAACTGATTAGTCTTGTCTAGGTAGAAGGTAGGGTTGCATTGGAGCTTTCTGCTACACACCTGTGTCCTATAGGATTGTCATCCCTTAATAATACAGGTAATTGACTTACTGATTATTTGATTCATTAATTCATACAGCAAGCGGTTTTGTATATATACTACATATTAGGGACCAGAAATCAAATAAATAAGTCGTAAGCCTTTTTATCCATAGGAGTTCTCAGGTTTGTGGGGAAGATAAATATATGGACCCATAAATTGAACTAAAATTTTAAATTATGACAGAAGTATAAATATGTTCAAGGAAACCTAAAAGGCAGAGCTGTTAAGTCTGTTTAGGGGAATTAGAAGGTTTCAAAAAAGTGACATGAGAGCTAACCATTGCAGTTTATAGGTCTGGAATTAGATGTACCTATGTGCAATCTAGACTTACGTGTGTCTACATATGTATGTGCACACATATATATGTACACACACACAACAGTGATGCCCCTTTCCCTGCCCCTTGGTGTACATACTAACACTTAGGGGGAACGGAGACCTTTGTGAGGGGAAATAAAAACAAACCTCAAACATGTCTACAATAGGGGTTCAGATGTAGATTGTCTCTGAGACATACATGTGTGAATGGCTTCTCCTGGAAGCTAAATTTAACAGCACACCTAGAACCCTGGAGAGAGAAGTCACCAGAAGAAAAGGAGCCAGGCATGAACAGTTAGATTCACTATCACCATGGGGCTCAGGAGTGTGGCACTTCCATGACGACATGCAATCATGTTCCAGCCCGGTCATTTTGGAAACACACAGCACATCAGGGAGAGAAAGGTCATCTGTGTGGACACATTGGCTGCTTCACTGATTCTCCACATTCTGAAACTCAAGTGACACACTTTGGGGCCCTCTTAATTTTCTCTCTCTCTCTCTCTCTCACACACACACCCACACACACACACACTACAGTTCTCATTGATCCATGGGAACACTGATGTCTGGAAAAGGTCAGGAAAATTTTTGCTATAAGGACCTTTTAAATAGATTTCCTAGTGTACCCAACTAAAGTTTCATTCAGTTACTTTTTTTCTTTTCTTTTTTAATTTGTTCTAATTAGTTATACATGACAATAGAATGCATTTTGATATATCATATGTAAATGGAGTATAACTTCTCATTCTTCTGGTTGTACATGATGTAGACTTATACCAGCCATAAAATCATATATGCACATAGGGTCATTCAGTCACTTTTTGAGAAGCTTGTATCAAGTTCTTATTATGTGCCAGTGACACAGCCTGGATTTGACTTCCTATCCTACCACTCACCTTGGGCTACTTGACTTTTCTTGGCTTCAAATTCTCCATCTCTAACATGGGCATGCCAGTTGTATTTATGGTGTTTTGTAAGAATAAAATGAGACTGTATCGCAGTATTAATCAATGTTTTCAGGGTAAAACAATTCCATATTTGTGTCTTTCAACTCCAAATTTTTACTATGAAAATTTTGAAATACACAGATGCCATTGGTGATGTCCTGTGTCACCCAGATCCTCCATTCATAACCAAAGGGTTTCTTTTCCTCGCTGCTAATTATTGTCTCCATTGCTTGCCCGACATCATGGCCCTTCCCAGGATGGCCCATGTACAATGACTATTGATACCCTGAGTTGTCGGCAGAAAGAAAAATATCCCTGCCCTCTCACCCTGCATGGGCCACAGAGGAAGGGTCATCTCAGCCTAACCACCCCATAGATGAATGCTAATGCTTGCTCTACAGTTACATTTTCTGACCATTTCCTCACTCCGTCAGCATTCCCTAAATCTGTGATTCAATATCCATCCCAGAGTTGGCTTCCCAGAGATCCTGACTGGTGGCAACAGAAAAGTGCAAAGAATAACACAGCAAACACCCACAGGTCCTCCGCTCAGATTCCATGATTCCTAACATCTTGTCAGAGCTTTGCTTTCTCTCTCTCTTTCTGTCCTTGTCCTCTTTCTTTCCTGATGAATCATTGTTTAAAATAAGTTGCAAAGAACATGAGACTTTACCCATAAATACTTGAATATGTTTATCCTGAGAAGAAGGACATTTTCCTCCAAATCACAACATCATCATCCTAGCAATTCCTTGTAATTATATATAAATCAATCCAACTGTTCAAAAATGTGTTTTATAGCTATTTATTTTTTAACTAGGACATAATCAAGGCTCATAAACTATGCTTGGTTGTTCTGAGCCTTTATTCTCTTTTAATCTAGATTTTCTTCCAATGAGTTTTTGAAGAGTCACAGCAGTTTTCTTGCAGAATTCCCCACACTCTGGACTGGTCTGCTCTTAAATGTCATGTAACTGTTCCTCATAAACTGGTGTACACTTTATGCTGCACACTATCAATAAACCTGACATCTTTATCAGGCTGTCCCATCACAAATGATGCCAAGCCCGACCCCATGGTTAAGTTAATAGTAGCCACTAAATCCCTCTATCATGAAGGTATATGTTCTTTTTTTTTGAACTGGGGATTGAACCCAGGGACATTTAACCACTGAGCCACATCCCCAGCTCTTTTTATTTTTTGTTTAGAGACAGGGTCTTGCTGAGTTGCTTAGGGCCTCACTAAGTTGCTGAGGCTGGCCTTGAACTCACGATCCTGCTGCCTCAGACTCCTGAGCCACTGGGATTATAGACATGCTCCACCCTGCCTGGCTCTTTTATTAAATTAGTAATTGAAATGAAGAAGAAATATAATTGATCAACAAATATATGAAAAATGTTCAACATCTCTAGTAATTAGAGAAATTAAATCAAAACTAAGATTTCATCTCACTCCAGTTAGAATGGCAGTATCAAGAATACAAACAACAAGTGTTGGCGAGAATGTGGGGAAAAAGGTACACTCATACATTACTGGTAGGACTGCAAATTGGTGTAACCACTATGGAAAGCAATATAGATTCCTCAGAAAACTTGGAATGAAACCACCATTTTATCCAGCTATCCTACTCCTTGGTCTATACTCAAAGGACTTAAAATCAGCACATTGCAGTGATACAGCCATGCCAATGTTTATAACAACTCAATTCACAGTAAGTAAGCTATGGAACCAACCTAGGTGCCCTTCAACAGATGACTGGATAAAGAAAATGTGGTGTGTGTGTGTGTGTGTGTGTGTGTGTGTGTGTGTGTGTATGAATGATGGAATATTATTCAGCTTTAAAGAAGAATGAAATTATGGGATTTGGCAGTAAATGAATGGAGCTGGAAAATATCATGCTAACCAAAATAATCCAGTGTCAGAAAACCAAAGGCCCAATGTTTTCTCTGATATTCAGATGCTAATTCACAACAAGGGGGTGGGACATGCTAGGGAAGAATAGAGTTACTTTAGATTAGGTAGAAGGAGTGAAAGGAGGGAAGGGGGTATAGGGATAGAAAGGATAGTAGAATAAAACAGACATTATTACTTTATATACATATATGACTGCATGACCAATGTGATTCTACAACATGTACAATAAGAAAAATGAAAAATTATACTCAATTTATTTACAATATATCAAAATGCATAAATACATTCTACTGTAAGGAATAACTAATTAGAACAAATAAAAACTATTTTAAAAAATTAAAGAAAACAAAAGAAATAAACCAATCCCAAAGGGGGTAAAATGTAGATGGATGCTTTGGTATGGGGCAAACATTCTGCTCCCCAACAATCTTCCAGTTCATGATTTTAGGGTTCAAGGTCTTTGCCTAAAACAATTATATTGAGGGCTAAAAAATACTGATTTTCTAATTCTATCATACATTCTACTTTTATAAATTGGAATTCTTCTATAAAGGGGGACTTTCCTGCTCATGCATTTTGTGGTGCCAGGGCAGAATCCAGGGACTCTTACAAGCCATGACAGTGCTCTCTACCACTGAGCTATATTTCAGATCCCTATTTCTCTCTTTTTCTTTGTGTTGACTATTACCCTAAATATATGATACATATATTTAAGAATTTTGATTTGGCCAACATGGGCCCACCCCTTCAAGGTAGTCTCTTTTGGGCATGAACCCATTCATCTTTGAGCACTTCCTCACTTTTCTGGCACCAGGTATCAGAGGTTTACCAAGTAACTTTCACTTCCCCAGTCCTTGAATAATCATTATTTTTAAAAAATTATCCTTGATTCCTGTTAGTAGAAAATGATACTTACAATTTATGATCCAGTAACTAGTTATGCTTTTTGCTACTGACAAGAAAACACCTTTTAAAAAATTAAATCTTTGGGCTGGGGTTGTGACTCAGTGGTAGAACGCTCACCTAGCATGTGTGAGGCCCTTGGGTTCAATCCTCAGCACTACGTAAGGATACATAAATAAAGGTATTGTGTCCATCTACAACTTAAAATTATAAAAAAGAAGAATTAAATCTTAGGATTACGAAAGTCAAACATCTTCCATTACAATTTTGTTTTGCAGCTGGGAGCTCAGATCCAACCCCTGTCCCTAGAATTCCACCACAGAGAGGTGAGACAATGAACAACTTTTGCTTCTTAAACTGTTACTGTTTTTCAGAGCTGATATCCATGTTCTATTTTCTAAAAATGAGGGTCCCATTATTGCGCTCCAGGGATCAGAGAAGCTTTGCTTTCATCTCAAGTAGAAAGCATTTATTCATTGAAATTGATGAATACCAAATTGAACAGAAGAGAGATTTCAATTAAGAGGTTCCTGATTCTGGAAAATTCTCCTAAACTTAAAAAAAAGGCAAAGACATCCACCAACAATTTTTTCCTTTGTTTTGATATTGATTTTTTTCTTTTGCTGAGAGAAATACTGGTGTTTGCATACGCAGACAAAAGGCTTCATGTGGATTTTTGTACACAGATTATTTTTTCATCAAGATACAAAAGGGAATATATATTTTCATAGCAATGAAAAAAGCGTTCTTTTCCTGATAATTGAGACTCCAGAAATATGAGAAATTATACCCTGTTCTTTTGTGACATGAAGCAGAACACCAGGACTCCCATTACTGTTTTACTTAGAAGCACTGAGTCATACAAATGAACACTTTATTAGAGACAATTAAGCTGTGAGGCTGTTATAGAAAAAAACAGAAAGGCAGAGGAGTCCAGAGATTCTCTTGTGCCATTTGAATCCTTGGTGACGTTACAGAAAGCACTCAGAGTCATCTGTGACTCTGAACACCTGTCACCATTTTATAACCTTCTTGAAATTCATGGACTTTTTGAGCATAACTCAGATACAGTGATTTCTATTCTCTGTCAAAGTAAAAAACAAAACACATAGAGAGCAACCATAATGCTAAGCACTATGATACATGCAAAATCTTCCCTTCAAGATCAGATGGTCTAGTCCATACACATGTTACATGGACACATGAAAATATACATGATAAAACAAGGTCCAGAGTCAGCACAATGTAGAAGGAGCACTGGCACAGGAGTCCAGAAGACCAAGGTTCTAGTCCCAACTCAAAAACAAACAAACAAAAACTATATTGTTGTGTGATCTTGGGCTGGTCACTCTTTCCATTGAGTGGTCTTCTTAAGCTGTAAGATGGAAGTCCAAGCTATCTCTAAGGTCCCTTCTGGTGCTAACACTCTGTAATGCTTTGATGAATGGACTTGATGACCTGCACAAAGTCTTACTCATGATAGACATTCCATAAGTACTTTGTGATTAACTATTGGTATCTGGGATGGGAATCTCAAATGAGGGGCACAGGCAGTAAGGCGCAACAGAACTTAAAAGGTATGAAAAAACATCATGGCCTGTGTTTGTAACCTCCAGGCCAAATCACTAGGAGCACAGCTGCAGAAGAACAATCTGGGTTTACTCCTCATTTTAGCAAGAAAGGAGACACCATGGAGAATCATGGAGCAGCCCCGAAAATTCTTAGAAAAGATGTATTGTAGGATTTGGACTTGTGTTGGCTGATTTGAGGGAGAGTTTAAGGAAGTGATGTTTTGCTTTAATTAGATGCTGTCAAGAAGTAGGAGTATTTCAATGAGTAGTATCTTAAAATATTTTTATCTTGAAATGAGAAGACTAGACCCAGCTGTCATTTATAGAAATAGTGGCCACTTAAGTGAGAAGAGTGAGGGATGTTGGGTCATTTTTGTAGTTGGACATGGTCATATTTTGCCTGGGTTCAGCCTTGACTATGGTGTGGTCTGTTTCTGTCTTGCTATAGCGGTGCCAGAGGGCCCTTGTCTGCTGCTGATATTATGGTGAAACTATTCATGTCCAACAGGAGAGTAGCATGACCTCACCAGTAGTACCAGGTCAGCCGGGCAGAGGGCTGTGTGCTCTTCCTTACCTGGAGCACTGCTTACATTCTCCTTGTAGTAGCAGGTGCAGGGCCCATTGATGCATTTCCTGTTGCAACATTGATAGTGCTGTGTTCGATATTGGGTGGGAAAGGAGATGAATGGAGAGAAGATGGGAGGGGAGGGGAGGGGGGATAGTAGGGGATAGGAAAGGTAGTAGAATACAACAGTCTCTAGTATGGCATTATGTAAAAATGTGGATGTGTAACCGATGTGATTCTGCAATCTGTATTTGGGGTAAAAATGGGAGTTCATAACCCACTTGAATCTAATGTATGAAATATGATATGTCAAGAGTTTTGTAATGTTTTGAACAACCAATTAAAAAAAAGGTAAAAAAAGAAAAAAGAAAGGAGATGAATGTCAGTAACTGATTCTTACCTCTCTTTCTTACTTTTTTTTTGTGTGTGTGTGTGTGTAGGAACCAGATATATCCTTCTCTCTTAAATGTATGTGTTAGTTTAAGCAAGCACCAGAGATTGACAACAGTTTCTGAATCCTAACACTAAATTTCTTGGAGAGAGAATGTGATTTACCTGCTTAGGTCAGATGACTACACCTGTCCAGTAAATTTTGATTGCTCAAGACAAATTTCGTTTGCCAGGCTCTCTCTGTAAAGATGGGTAGTCCTGAGAGACTGAAGTCATAGCTGGGTCTTGCTTAATGCAGGGACAATTTATCAGGGGACACATTAGGGCTCTCAGCAATGTGTCAAAATAATAATAAATGTAACACCTTGCATGGCTTTAATGCTTTACAGAATCAAAGTATTTCCATAATTATTTTTAACTCCTCTAACTACCCTATGAAATGGGTAATTTCACTACTTATTTTCACTTACAGGTGAAGAAGGTGAGGGTCAGAGGAATTAAGAGATTTGCCTAAGTCTATACCAGCTGTTAGCCTCTCACTGAGACTAGAATGAGGGCCCATGATTCCAGGACAGCCATCCCCACCCACCCATTATTTGAGTGAGACAGTCTTTCCCACACCCTGGGGCAGAGTAAAAGGGATCGCTGGGAATTTGTTCTAAGTGAAATAGGTAGTAAAAGGCAGAGCCAGATTTCCACTCATTTATCTGATTCTAAGCCCAGTATAGGAGTAGTGAAAAACTAGTGGAGTGCAAGTAGGGGCAATTGGAAACCATATAGAGAATTAACTGTTTTTCTCTTCTCTAGAAGGGAGAGAGGTGGTAGAAAAGCCAAGAGGGATACATAAGATTTAAAGGAGGCATTTCCGATGAATGGAGGGCTTTGATAAAGCATAGGAACCCTTCCTGAGGACATAAAACCCATGAAGCTGAGGGCATATGGATAGGAATGGAGGAGAAGGAACCCAGGATGATGAAGTTCAATTCAATGTCCTGTTAGTCATGTAAACTCCCCTCCCACAGTCCCATCTTTTATGCAGGGATTAAAGTGACAATGTTACCTAGGGGAGTAGTGGGAATAACGAAATTATGGCTGAAAGTCCCCTCCAGCCTTCTAGGTCTATGATCTATGATTTTAATAAGCTCCACAATGCCAGGAGACCCTATAAAATTATCGCTGATGCTATACTCTATCCAGTTCCCAAGGGTGGCAGCAATTGTGCATTGGACTCATTTAATAGATCTGGTTATTTCCAACAGGGCTATACTGGGGGGAAATGCCCTGCAGGGTATGGCTCTGCAGCCATTAACGTGAGTCATAGTGCCTGCCTCACCAAGACTCACATGAGATACAGGCTTCCACTTGGCTCCTGTGGTCTCCCAATGAGTGTTTGAAGGAATGACAAGCCAGTTAGGGAACTCCTAGATTTAGAGCAGGTGGATTTCAAAAAGCATCACAGCACTTGGTAAAGTTTGGTATAAGAAGGTAAGAGCCTTCAGTAGGATGCAGGACACAGTTAGTAGTGTGCAAAATATATTTTTTAATCTTCATGCTTCTGTTTAAAATAGTAATAATAATAAAGAGGCAATTTGGTATATTTTTGGTTTGTCACTCTTGGAACCAGAGTTGATTTTCAAGTATTAGTAAATTAATCTGTTCAGTTCTGGCCTCATTTCAGGTCACAGATGTTCCCTGGCTGCTGAGAGAGGAGAGCCTCAGGCTTGGTGGGTGGGATGGACTCAATGGAGAGGCAGGAGATAAGTACTATAACTCTCAGACAGCACCCCTTTATTGGAAAGTGTTGGGGGAAGACCCTGCTTCTCAATCCCTGCATACCCATAGTCCTTACTGGGGCAGGCAGGCGAGCACACTCCAGAATGTCTGTGGTCTATTTGCAGCACGCTGACCACAAAGCACAAGGCTAATCGATGGATGGACAACTCCACCCAAATGATGCCCCTTCCTGCCCCTTAGTGCTCTCAGGCAAATGTTCAATGTTTGTCTCTGGTGCACCCCTACTCCTCTGCTTAGCTCTCTCTCCCTTGCTTTCTGTAACTCGTGCACATCTGCAGCACAGTGTGTTTCCTCACTCACCCACTTTCTCCCATCTGTAGTCATTCTCTGTCAAGCCACTCACACATAGAGGCCAAATTTTGGTCCCTGAACCCTCAGTCTTGCTCTGTTAGCCTGGAGTCAGACCACTGAGTGCTTTGTCCCTCGGGATCCCAGTTCCCTTTTGTCTTCTGCTGTAAGCCCATGGTTTACTTATTTAGCTTGTCCCCCTGCATCGCAGCACGAGTCCTCAGGCTCAGTCCCTATGATGGAAGTCAGAAGGTAATTTTCCATGGTGTGAGGAGATTTTACATCCTCACATTACTGCATAACCCTCTGACTTGGGGGCTACTGTTAACCTGCCATCCTAGGTGACAATAGGAACTCTGACCCTGACAAATCTCCTTCCTGGATGTCTGACCAACTTCTTCCCACCCTGGATGCTTAATTAACAAACATGTCAACTTTGCTGAGGGTCTCAGGTCCTGACTGCCTCACATTTGTCTTATCCTATCCCTGACTGACCCAGAAGTAGGGGGACAGGTCCCCGGCAAGGGGTTAGGCCTTGGGTAAGTACCTACACTCACAGTCATTCACAGAGAAATCATATTTATTTCTGGAATCCTTTTCCACAGCCCTCAGAAGAGCTCCTTCCTAAATAGGAATACAGTTTTTCCTTCCAAGGAATTTAAAATGAGATGTCATTGTTTTACGGTCAAAGACTTGCTTCTTACCTCATGTAATGATGTAGACAGAAGTTGTTGCCACTTTCTTCATTCCAAATTGGCTGTAGAAACAGTATTTTCCTGATAATTTTCCTTTTAACACATAAAATACAGCATATCTCTTTCCACCGACATTTGAGGTTTTAGGTTTCTGTGGGATTACAAAAAGCAGATGTGCTGTAGCTTATAAAAAGAATAGATTTAGTAGAATGTGTGTGTGTGTGTGTGTGTGTGTGTGTGTGTGTGTGTGTGTATGTGTCTCCATCCTTATTCTCCTACTATAAAACTTATCCTGATATTGTGGCAGGAACTGTGGGGGTTTCCAAAGCACAAAAAGGTGATTTTGCCTGGTTTTGTCTAATTGTCCTGAAGAGAATTCAAAGTCTGATTTGGGCCTGAGTGAATGACATAAAGGGTGTAATAAATAATGGAAACTGCTCTAGAAGGTACCAAAGAGAGGATGCCTGGTATAGAGTTGGATGGTCATTTCCACTGCCCTCATTGTGGAAAGGGTTTTTGATCCTTAACATTAGGATCATACTCTGGGTGGCCATTATCTTCCTATATCCCAGGTTCTTCAGGTAGCTAACAAATCAACTGAGCACTGAATTTATAAGTGTAGAGGGCAGAAATTATTTCAAGTGTCAGGCCAAGTAAATCAGAGGGTACACTCTACTCTCAGTAGGTCAATTATAGGAATAACTCTTCCTTCCCTTACCCTTCTTGTCAATTTTCCCCCTGTCCATGTTGGCAATTCTAACCTAAGGATTCCTGAGCCCACCACCTAAGATTTTTATCTTAATACTTGGGGGAGCATTTTATATTCTTTGATGAATCTCATGTCATTTTCTATGTTCAAGGAAGGTGCTATCTTCTCTTTAGCTAGCATCCACCAGTATTTATCATCTGAAAGAATAAAGACCCTTATGCATAAAGCCTGAAGTCCAGGTAAACAAAGATGGTTCATAGACAGCACCAGATAAGCACGGGTGGCATGGAGCTGGACTATCACACACCTCATCAGTGCAGGGCCCTGGGGACTGAACTCAGAGCACACGTACCTTGCAAAAGCCACCATAAATATTTAGTGGGCTGATAATTGAGGAAGGGTTGATGGAGAACAGAGGCAGTAAATTCTACTCTAAGGCGTATGAGAAATATTTTTCTTGGTTGAAAGAATTTATGAGTACTGTGGGGGTAGAAGCGATGAGGAGTGAAGAACTGAGCTCATGTTTTGTCATAATACTTATTTTCAGGACTTGAATTTACTCCAGAGTGTTTTCTGCCCACTGCAGCATTACGTGCATGGGCGTGTGTATGATCGTCAGTCCTGATCCTCGCCTGTGAAAACAAAATACAATTTTGTGGATTCTCCAGCCCTGGTTATATTTCAAGGTTTGATTGATTTTTGATTTTACATTGTTCTCACTTCGAGTTATTCATATAAAGGTCTTTACCACAGCATTTTCTTTCACAGTACAAGATGACTTATCTGTCTCTTTGCAGAAATCTGGGAAGGTCAGTGGTGGTCAAAGAAGAGACAGTATTAAACTCGCCCAGGAAGCCAGGCAGAGCCCTCATTGTTAGTACTCCCCAGTGCCACTTAAAGACAGCCGCTAGGGGAGAACTAATTTAGTCTAATATGAAATGATTCATTTGTTAGCCACAAAGTTCTAGAAAAGGTAAGAGCTATCCATAACTCTGAACTTCCTCCAAAATATCTTTGTTGTCTGGTAAACATCAACATTGGTTAAAACCTATATGAATTCATAATAGCTGCCATTCTGACTGTAATGAGATGATACTTTAGAGTATTTTTGATTTGCATGTCTCTAATTGCTAGAGATGACGAACATTTTTTCATATAGTTGTTGATTGATTGTATATCACCTTCTGAGAAGTGTCTGTTCAGGTCCTTGGCCCATTTGTTGATTGGGTTATTTGTTTTTTTTGTTTTTGTTTTTGTTTTGTTTGTTTGTTTGTTTGTTTTGGTGCTTAGCTTTTGAGTTCTTTATATACCCTAGAGATTAGTGCTCTATCTGATGTGTGAAGGGTAAAAATTTGTTCCCAGGATGCAGGCTCTCTTTTCACCTCACAGATTGTTTCTTTTGCTGAGAAGAAACTTTTTAGTTTGAGTCCATCCTATTTATTGATTCTTGATTTTAATTCTTGTCCTATAAGAGTCTTGTTAAGGAAGTTGGGGCCTACTCATCTGATGGACCTACAACATGTTGGGAGCAAGTCAAACTTTGATTGCTGGTATTTTAATCCTTCTCAGCTACTCTCACCACTACAAGGCCTACTCTTTCTTCTATTAGACACAGAGTCTCTGGTTTAATTCCTAGGTCCATGATCCACTTTGAGTTGAGTTTTGTGCATGGTGAGAGATAGGGGTTTAATTTCATTTTATTGCATATGGATTTTCAGTTTTCCTAGCACCATTTGTTAAAGAGGCTATCTTTTCTTCAATGCATGTTTTTGGCACCTTTGTCTAATATAAGATAATTGTAATTTTGTGGGTTAGTCTCTGTGTAATCTATTCTATACCATTTGTCTACCAGTCTATTTTGGTGCCAATACCATGCTGTTTTTGCTATTATTGCTCTATAGTATAGTTTAAGGTCTGGTATAGTGATGCCACCTGCTTCACTCTTCCTGCTAAGGATTGCTTTAGCTATTCTGGGTCTCTTATTTTTTCAGATGAATTTCCTAATTGCTTTTTCTATTTCTATGAGAAATGCCATTGGGATTTTGATTGGAATTGCATTAAACCTGCATGGTGCTTTTGGTAGTATGGTCACTTTGATAATATTAATTCTGCCTATCCATACCCATTCTTTTTTTTTAATTTATTTTTTTATTGGTTGTTCAAAACATTATAAAGCTCTTGATATACCATATTTCATACATTAGATTCAAGTTGGTTATGAACTCCCAATTTTACCCCAAATACAGATTGCAGAATCACATCGGTTACACATCCACATTTTTACATAATGCCCTATTAGTAACTGTTGTATTCTGCTACCTTTCCTATCCTCTACTATCCCCCCTCCCTCCCCTCCCATAAGTGTTGGCGAGGATGTGGGGGAAAAGGCGTACTCATACATTGCTGGTGGGACTGCAAATTGGTGCAGCCAATATGGAAAGTAGTATGGAGATTTCTTAGAAAACTGGGAATGGAACCACCTTTTGACCCAGATATCCCACTCCTCAGTCTATACCCAAAGGATACATTAAAAACAGCATACTACAGGGACACAGCCACATCAATGTTTACTGCAGCACAATTTACAATAACTGAAGTGTGAAACCAACCTAGATGCCCTTCAGTGGATGGATGGATAAAAAAATGTGTCATATATACACAATAGAATTTTACTCAGCAATAAAAGAGAATAAAATCATAGCTTTTGCAGGTAAATGGATGAAGTTGGAGAAGATAATGCTAAGTGAAGTTAGCCAATCCCCAAAAACCAAATGTCGAATGTTTTCTCTGATATAAGGAGGCTGATTCATAGTGGGGTAGGGAGGGGGAGCATGGGAGGAATAGATGAATTCTAGATAGGGCAGAGGGGAGGGAGGGAAAAGGAGGGGGCAGGGAATTAGCAAGGATGGTGGAATGTGATAGACATCATTATCCAAAAAACATGTATGAAGACAAGAATTGGTGTCAACATACTTTATATACAACCAGAGATATGAAAAATAGTGCTGTATATGTGTAATAAGAACTGTAAAGCATTCTGCTGTCATTTATTTTTTTAAAAATTCAATTAAAAAAAAAAGAATGGTTAAAAAAAAAAAAAAACCTATATGAATAGCCCAATGTTTCCCAAGGATGCTGAAGACAATTCTTAAATGAGATGTTCTGAAATAAAGGGACTCTGTACCATGAGACTGGGAAGCCTGCACAGGATAAACCCCCTGGGAGACTTAGGGGTGGGAGAACATACCAAAGGCTCTGGGATGCCCTGAAGCAAAAACCATTGGTCCAATTTTATTTAAACCAGAATTTCTGAAACTAATTAGATTAACCCTTATTAGTAATTTCTTACAATTCTCCAACAAGCAGGCCTGCACCAGCCAAACAAATTCTGGGGAGTTCCGAAGACAAATTGTTGTCCCTCAGACTTCCATCTCATTGCTCACACTGTTTCCCATGCTTGGAAGGGGGTCTTTCTTCTCTCTCTTCTCAGTCCATCTTGGTAATTCCTACTATTTCTTTTTATATTAATCTTTTGTTATTTATATATGACAGCAGAATACATTATAATTCTTATTACACATTTAGAACACATTTTTTCATATCTCTGGTTGTATACAGTGTATATTCACACCAATTCGTGTCTTTATACATGTACCTTGTATAATAATGTCCATCACATTCCACCATCATTTGTAACCCCATGCCCCCTCCCTTCCCTCCCACCCCTCTGCCCTATCTAGAGTTCGTCTATTTCTCCCACGCTCCCCCTCCCTACCTGACTATGAATCAGCCTCCTTATATCAGAGAAAACATTCAGCATTTGGTTGTTTGGGACAGGCTAATTTCACTTAACATTATTTTCTCTAACTCAATCCATTTACCTGAAATTACCATGATTTTATTCTCTTTTATTGCTGAGTAATATTCCATTGTGTATATATGCCACATTTTTTTATCCATTCATCTATTGAAGAGCATCCACATTCTAGCTATTGTGAATTGTGCTGCTATAAACATTGATGTGGCTGTGTCCCTGTAATATTCTGATTTTAATTCTTTTGGGTATAGACTGAGGAGAGGGATAGCTGGGTCAAATGGTGGTTCCATTCCCAATTTTCCAAGAAATCTCCATACTGCTTTCCATATTGACTGCACCAATTTGCAATCCTACCAGCAGTGTATGAGTGTACGTTTTCCCTCACATTCTTGTCAACACTTATTTTTGTTTGTATTCATAATACCTGCCATTCTGACTGGAGTGAGATGAAATGATTTGCATTTCTGTAATTGCTAGCGATGATGATTTTTTCATATATTTTGTTGACTGATTGTATATCCTCTTCTGAGAAGTGTCTGTTCAGGTCCTTGGCCCATTTATTGACTGTGGGGTTTTTTTTTTTTGTTTTGTTTTGTTTTTTTGGTGCTTAGCTTTTTGAGTTCTTTATATACCCTAGAGATTAGTAGTACTCTATCTGATGTGTGAGGCCTACTATTTCTTTAAGATAGGAAATAATCAAGAACATAAAGAGAGAGCCTACAGAATGGGATAAAATCTTTTCCACCTGCACCTCAGAGAATTAATCTCCAAGATATATAAAAAACTCAAAAACATTAACACAAAAAAAACAAATAACTCAATCAATGAATGGACAAAGGAACTGAAAAGGTACTTCACAGGAGAAATATGAATGGCCAAAAACTATATGAAAGAATGTTTAACATCTCTAGCAATTAGAGAAATGCAAATCAAAACTATACTGAGATTCCATCTCAGTGTCAAAAAAGGCAATGTCTAGTCAAAAAGGCAATGATCAAGAATACAAGTAACAATAAATGTTGGCAAGGATTTTGGGAAAAGGAAGTGTACACTTATACATGGATGGTGGCACTGCAAATTAGTGCAACCACTATGGAAAGCAGAATGGAAATTCCTCAGAAAACTTGGAATGGAATCACCATTTGACCCAGTTTTCCCACTCCTTGGTATATAAAAAAGACTTAAAATTAGCATGGTATAGTGACATGACCACATTAATGTTTATAGCAGCTCAATTCACAATAGCTAAGCTATGGAACCAACCTAGGTGCCCTTCAACAGATAAATGGATAAATAAAATGTGGTGTATATATACACACACAGTGGAATATTACTCAGTAACAAAGAAGAATGCAATTATGGCATTTGCTGGTAAATGGATAAACTGGAAACTATCATACTAAGTGAAATAAACCAATCCCCAAAATCCAAAGGCTGAATGTTCTCTCTGATATGTGGATACAAACACACAATAAGTGGGGGGAGGGGAAAAACAGAAATTCATTGGATTAGATAAAGTGGAATGAAGGGGAGGGAGGGAGGATGGGAATAGAAAAGACTGTAGAATGAATCAGACATAACTTTCCTATCCTTATATATAAATACATGGCCAGTGAAACTCCACATAATGTACAACTGCAAGAATGGGATCCTAACTAGAATAAGTTATACTCCAAGTATGCATAATATGTCAAAATACACTCTACTGTCCTGTATACCTCAAAAGAACAAGAACACGAAGAGATCCAATGTCAGGTTGCCCCCTCTGGGAAGCTGTCCTTGATTCCCTGGTCCTATTTAAACACTATTTTCTGTGCACCCTGTATACGTCTGCATTCCTCTTACACAGGGAACTTGAGACTATAAACTTATAACTACATACCTCCTGATAAAGCTTCTTGAGGGCAGAGAACATATCTTACTCTTCTTGGACTTTTCAGCATCTGTAATAGCACTGGGGCACTATTATTGCTATACACACTGTTATTGTATACATAACATAAGGGAGAATTCATGGGGTTGATATGTGTGTGAAGTAATGGAGCCTATATTCCCAGTGCCTTTCTTGATAGGGAAGGTAGGGGTTGCATTACTCCCCTGGGGTTTCACCTTCTTTCCATAAAGTGTTCCAAACCCTTCTTCTCTATCTGGGTGATGAAAAGATTATGGAAAAGGTCTGAGTAATGTAGCTCATGTCATCTCTCATGAACCAAAGCTAGAGAAGTACTGCTTCTAGACACAGTGGGTCCGAAGCTGTCTTTAAGAGATGGGTGTCCCTTCAAAGATGTCAGTAGAAGATCCAAATGGGACATGAAAAAGAATCTCTAAAAAGAAGGTCAAAGGAGTCTGCAGGAAGTAGAAATAATTTAATCATGCCATTGTTTTATCCTGCCTGGTACTAGGTGCTTTTAAATGTATCGGCTAACTTGTTATGGGCCAGGCTATATGGGCAATGACCAAACAGCTCCATCTTACCCTGAGACTCCACGTCATGTAAGAAAGGCTTCTCCCAGGGAAAGCCCAGCCTCTGTACCCATCACTAGTTGCTTAGTATAGCATGTTTGCAACACAAAATGGCAATTCTTATACAATGTAAAAGTGTTCTCTCTTTGGTTCCCATTTTTCTTGGACAGTGTGCCCTTTCAGAAATTGATTGTCTAGATGTTGGTAACCATTCTTTAACTTGTACTCACCTAGGGACGTTTTGGCTCACTCCCTTTTCTGCTTATGATTTTAGATCTCATGACGTTTGTTTATGGTTTTAAATCATAGCAACAGCCACTTAATCAATATGGTTTTGGACTATAATAGGTGTACTCAAACCTCAGGAGGGGGTCAAAGGGTGTAGACTTTCAGCCTACCCCTTGGCCCACCAGCTGGTGGATCCGGACTGCCAGCTAAGAATATCTCCTGCTTTAAGATCAACTGCTTTAAGATCAACTCGGAGATTTATTACAATCTCGCCTTAACAAACTTAATTCTCCCATCGACACCCACATGTAAACAAATGGAGCATATAGGAAAATTACCTCACTTGGAGCCTGACCCATTTAAAAAATACTTTTGATTTCAAAATAATTATAGACTCACAGAGAGTCACTAAAGCAGCACAGAGTCCCATGTACCCTTCCTCCAGTTTCCCCAGTGGTAGTATTTTACATAACTAACTAGGAAGTTGACATTACCCGTTTATATGTGTTCTCTTGGTGCATGTGTGTTTGTGCTGCTCTTTGCAGTTTTGCTGAATGTGTAGATTCATGTAATCACCACCTCGCACACACAATTGTTTTCTAACACTCCCTTGTGCTACCCCTTTATGGTCCTGACTCATTTTTGAAAGGGAAGTTGGCAGCAGAACCACATGCTTAGCTAGCCACCGACAGCATGGCACCTTTCAGATACCACTGGTAGTGGTGGTACTGCAGCAAGCCAGGAGGAAGCGCTGCGTAGATCTCCCCTGGCATCAACGGTGTGAACAAAAGGTTCAATGTCAAAAGCCCAGGGCAACACTTCTGGCAGTGCAGGGAGCAGCGAGACTTCCTCCCTCTGCACCTCTCACAAGGGACCCTCATGCTTCTGATGTCCTGAGATTCCAAGGAAAAATGACCCATCTGGGTGAAAGGTTTTTCTATGTGTCCAACACGACAATCCATCCCCAGATCCTAATGTATCACCTGCTGTCACTGATTGCTGCTCAGGTAATTGATGTCCTTCATTGTTCAGATCAACAACTGAAGAATGAGGTGAGGAGCCAGTCTCTAGCTGCTTGGACTTTAGGGAATCAGAAGCTGGAGGAGGGATCCTCCATCCTCTGTCATGACCTGGCTCCATGTGCGTTAGTAGTAATCACAGTAGTAGCTTCATTAATGGATCACTTTCTACAAGTCGGGTATTGTGCTAAGCAACTTATTTCACAATCTCGTTTGGTCTTCAAATCTAAGCTATCTCATCCTACAGGCTGCTTTCCTTGACTACTTTCTATACTACCTCGGTACCTAATAATTGAGAAGTCTTTATCAATATGATTGTCGCATTTATGTTTTTAATAATATATGATCCTCTCTCTTTCCCTTTCAAATTTACCTTTTGGGAGTGTCCCACCATGCTCCACAACTCTCACAACTTCTGAACTCTTAGTTGTATTTAATCATTTGGTCCTCCCAGAAAATGAAGAGCAGAGGTCAGTCTGGAATAATGGCAGCTTTCCAGATGAGCTGCTGCTGAAACCCTTTCCCCTTGCTCCCTGCTCTTGTCTTTGCAGAACGTTTCCACCTCAAGGCCCTCATCTGGTCCTTATAAAAACCTAGCTATCTGTGTGGCCAGGGAACTCGTGTTCAGGAAGTTCCCTGCCAGCTAGGAAGTCTTCTGGCTCCAAATCCCATATCAGTTTTACCTCGCCGAGCTCACAGTCAATTATTCAGAAAGAAGAGAAAGTGGTGATGATGATGGTGATGATGATGATGATGATGATGATAGTGATGATGGTGATGTCATGAGGACGCTATGCCTATTGCTGCTGCTGCTGCTACTATTACTACTACTACTACTAGTACTACTATAAAACATAAGCTCTACAGCCCTGGACTTGAATTTTAAAATAATTATTTTCAGTTATGTGAATAACAACATTTTTTACTGTTCACATTAGTTTGTGGCATTTTATGACACTTTGCCATATAAATTATGTTAATACATTTCACCTGCATAGCCACTGTAGAAAAGAGGCAGGGTGAATGAGTAAAGGAGTCAAATCATTTATCATATAGACTGGGAGTAAAAGGAAGCCCTTTTGAGAGTAAAAGGAAGCCCTAGTAATAATTACATCAGGGCAAGAGGTATAATTCTGTGCGGTTCCTAGGTATGCTGAAACATAAGATCTGTCTGCATACGTGGAAATCAAAGTTCAGAGAGTTTAGGCATCTGTCCAAGGTCGCACAGCTGCTGAGTGATGGTGGATGGATTTGGACTGAGAAGAGACTGACTGCAGAGAGTGAACTTCACCCACTGTGCTAGGCTATATTGCCTCTCTGTTTCAACGCAGATTGGAGGCCCGACCTCTGCTCTATCTATCACTAGAGATGGGGCACTTTCATGGGCAAGAGACAGGCAGGATTTCCTGAAAAGGCAGTTAGGAACCATAAAGTACATCACTACCAATCTCACAGCATGGCCTAGGACTGATGGATGGATGGCTGTGAAGGGTGCAGAAACCAGGGCAGCTCCTTGGCTCCCATTGACTCTCCCCTTCCTCCCTCCTGGAAGCACCACTACATAGGAAGTGCTTCCCGACAGAATGGAGTCAGATTCCATGGATGATGTCATGTGCAAAGAATTTTAAATCTCACTTTGTAAAGCACAATTTTCTCATCTTTTAAGTAAAATATATCATAAGAGCATTATAAGTGTCACATGGGGGCTTATTGTGGCTAAACTGATGTCCCTGTTCCTTGGATGACACCTACATTCCCATCGCCCTTCATAGTCACTCCTCTGCCTTGCCCTGGACTAGACCATGCTCAATTCTTGCTCTTTCTTCACTCTCAGCCTTGGCATAGGCTGTTATTTCTACCTGCAATATCTCCTTTCTGCGACACTCTATGCAGTCTAGAAAACTATACATTCTTTAACTCAAATGTCACCACCTCCAAAAAGCTTTCCGTGATCTGGTGAGAAAGTAGTATGTGTTTCCTCTTCACATCCATAACATCTCACTTAAACCTCTGGCCTACCCCTAAGTAAATTTGCTATCATTGTTTGTTCTTTTATTTTTTATTTTGAGACAGGTTCTCACTAGGTTGCTTACAACCTAAGTTGCTGAGGCTGGCTTTGATTGTCCTGCCTTAGCCTCCTGAGCCACTGGGATTATAGGCATGCACCACCACGCCTGGCCATTGTTTGTTCTTAAGACTACTTAATCCAGTATGAGGCAGAGAGAGCAGAAACTTGAGTTCTGGATGTCCTGGCATCCCCAGGCTCAGCACACAAAGGACACTTAACAAATGTATAGTGAATGAATGAATATTAAAGCCCAAAACTCTTAATCCTGTGCTTTGCTAGTCTTATGGTTTCTATATCTAAAAGAAGAAGGAGGAAACACGTATTTATCACTGAATGTGCTCAGTATGTGGTTAGATGTTCATTTCATTTCATGAATGAACAATCCATACAACAGTTTGAGAATTCAGTATTTTACAGATGACACTTCACAGAGAATCGTAGTAGCCTTCCAAGGTAAACATGGTAGTATGGGTGGCATCAGGTTGAACTCTGTCTTGATTCAAGGCCTATGTATTCCTTACAAGCCTAAAGGGAAAAACACTGCATCTCTGGCAAGGCCTCCAGACTGAGACGAGAGGCTCTGTCCTCTACCACCAGAAGTCGCTCCTCTGTGCCTTGGTTCTCTGTCCTGAAGGGGCCCTGGTAGGCTCGTGGGAGTTCTGCAGGGCATTTCTCTCTAGAAGCTCTGAGCTCCTTCCCCAGCGCCATTTGACTGATACATATTCTTCCTCTTACCTGGTGCCCCTAGTCCGCCTTGAAGTGATCGTGCCTAAGGCCCATTTATTCAAACTCAGCCCTTACCAGTAAGCATACAGGATCAGCTCTCTTGGTTAATAGATGGCTCCCTTTTCTCAAGATGAGATATTTGTACTTAAGGCTCTTTTTCCTGTAGACTGAAAAATCCACATACAATAGATATAATAGTGGGAATTCCAGGAGGCAGTTTGTGGTGAAGGGGAAAAAGAGAGAATCTAGATATGGGGACCTTAAAAACTTATCACATGTAACTTATCACTTTAGTGGCTTCTCACCACCCCCTCTGTCTCTCTCTCTCTCTCTCTCTCTCTCTCTCTCTCTCTCACACACACACACACACACACACACACACACACACACCTGCTTCCTCTCCCCACACATGGAGCATTGCCCCCAGCCAGTAGCACCTTCTGAGCGTATTTGTTCTATCACTGCCAACCCAAGGACCCAAGAGACAGAGGATGAGGAATACACGTAAGTTAACAAAAATAGGAAATATCTTTGCAAACATCCAAACCACTACAGCACTAGCTTAGAAGAAAGCAATATAAAGTCAAGGACAAGTACATTCACTGGAAGGAAATGCCCTGCAAGTGGGAGTGATTTAGGAGAAATTGCTTAACCTGAGAATTACAATGAGCCAGCACTTACTAAGCACCCACTTAAACCGAATTTCAAAGCTTATTTAAACCTCATAGTAAGTACGAGGAGTGTGCTATTGGCATAGCCACTCTGTGGATGAAAAAACTAAGGCCAAGAGAGGTTAAGTCGTTTTTACCAGCAAATAAGTGGTATGTGACCCAGCTCTCATCAGTCTCTGAAATTGTATCTAACTACCTGTTCCCCAATCACATCACTTTGTTTTTATTTATAATATAATTATTTGAAATTGTCTTGTTTTGCATGGCTTTATCTGTCCCTATCCTCCATTCATTCCCTCCCAGTCCTACTACAAAATGTAAACTCACAGATGGCAGGGCCTATATCTGTTTCATTCACTGATGGGGTATCCCTAGATCACAAAAGATCAGAAAAGATTTACATGAATGAAATGGTGGAGCAGAAATTTAAAAATAAATCGGTATTGCTCCAAGGTCCTTAAACACTATTTTAGTTCATCTTCCATCTGACTCACTCACTGTTAGCTAACCTAGAAAATGAAGATAAAGACACTTTTATGATTTGGATCTGGAATGTCCCCCAAAAGCTCATGCATTGAAAAGCTCATGCATTGAAAGCCCCAATGCACCAAGGCTCAGAGGTGGGACTTAGGCAATGATTTGGTCATGGGGGCTCTGACCTCACTAGTGGATTATGAATTTAATCCATTGATAGTTGAATAGGTTACTCGAAGTGAAGCTGGCTGGAGGGGGTACGTCTTTGTGGGTGAGCCCAGGAAGAGCTTATCTCATCCCTGCCCACTTCTTCTCTTTCTCTGTGTTCCTGGCTGCCATGAGCTGACAGCTTTCCTCTATCACATCCTTTCCCAATTATGTTCTGCCTAAGTTCAGGATGAGAGCGATGGAATTGGCCAACCATGGACTGAATTATCTGAAACCATGAGCCAAAATAAATCTTTTCTCCTCTAAGTTGTTCTTGTCAGGTATTTTATTCATGAAACAAATAGCTGACCAGACAGACACCTACCTTTCATGGGAGTGATGGTGTTCCAAAATGCCCTAATGCCTTGCCTGCCACATAAAAATGACCCCCAAAATGATGGCTTTTGTTATTGTTTCTTTCCTCTTGAACACGTTTTCCATTTGGCAATGCAGACTCGGTGCAAAGTAGAACTGGCACCCAGTCCCTTTTGCATAGGATATTCTGAAAGGAATTCTTTTATAAGAAATGAAAATATTGATTTTCTATCAAGCTCTGGGAACACCCAGAAATCTCTGAACTTATTAGAGCTTAAGCCAAGTATGGAGTCTGGGACTAGGTCTTGGCAATAGGGACCTGCATGTGCTCTGTTATTACACAGTGTAAATATCCTAATGAGCCCCAGGGGACAGCTGCTGCCAATAGGCCTCATTTATTACAGAAGAGTTTTCTCAAGGACCAGACTGACTGTTGTGCCCACCTGGAGCTTCCCCAGCTTGCTCTTCCCTGGCCCAGAGGCATACTCATCCCAATGCAGACTCTGCAACCAGATTCCAAAGTTATCAGGATTAGGAGTGCCCCATGTCTAAGTGTATGCCTCTCTAAGTCACCCCTTTAACCCATTTAAAAGAAATAGTATTCTTTTTGCCAACATTTTTTCTTATTTGCAATGCCTTCCACTGCCTTTATACCTGAATTTTCTAATTTGGGGGTGAATTATCTTTACTAACTTTGGCTCTGAAAGAGGTAGCTATCAGCAAGTTGGCTCTCCAGGAGGTTTCACTCTTTCAAGACCAAGGAGATCTTTCAGTATCTGAGCTATCCTGCTCATCCAGACCATGCCAGGCCACCCAGGTCAAATTTGGAGCTCTACTCCCAGGTCAGCTAGGAAGTCTCTGGGTAGATGGGCTCAGCCGAAGGAAGATAAAAGCATGCACACACTTTCTATATTAAGATTTTGGGCAATTAAGGCATGAATGTCTTTGGCCATGGCTTCTTTGGCCATAGCTCCTCCCAGTAAGGAGCATCAGTCCAGCTGGTGAGTCAGTTTGAGAACAACCACCCGAACTAATAAGGTAATATGGTCCCCCAGTCCATAGAGGACAGGGATGTCAGTGTGAACTGGGATGACTAAGGAAGACTTCATAGATATGGGATCGCAGGTGAAGTGTTGAAGGTGGAGTAGACTTTGGATAAATAAAGAGTAGAGAGGAAGTCCAGATGGGAGGCTAAGCATAGGCAAAGACTCCAACATGGAAGTATGGGAGTAGAGGAAGATGAGAAACAGTATGTAATTGGGACAGTGGGGAGACTCGGCAAAAATCAAATCTTCATGCAGAATAATGGTGAGAAATAGGGCTGGAGAAGGACACAGCTGTTTGGCATATGACTCAATAACATTTACTTAACCTAGTTTTTTTTGGCCCTTCAAGGAGAAATGGAATGTTCTACTTCTTGATATCTTAGTTATTTATGTCACAAGGGAGGGATTTTGAGGCATACGTAGGTTTAAGGAAAGAAACACATTCTCCTTTGCTGGGCATTCTTTTGTCTACTCTTTAAATATTTCAGAAATCAATCCTTCCTTGACTTCCCCTCTTTCCCAACATCCTCTCAAAGCAATTGCATTCACTCCCACGCTTTCAACCACTACTCATGTGCTGTGTCTCCAAAATGTCTATCTTTGCCCCTGGTCCTACTCTTTGAGTTTCAGGCCCTAAGCTCATCTATATGCTAATCACCTCTTAAATTAAACAACATCTTCTTGCCAAGAACTACTTTTCTCTTACATTCCCTACCTCTCATAAGTAGTGTGCTTTCTTCCTTCCTTTCTTCTACATTAACTGAATACCCCCTGAATATGAGACATTATATTAAATGACCTTTTGCCTTTGAGGGGTTCATAATATAGTAGAATAAGTTGATGAGTTCAATAATTCATTTTTATTATTTAAAAACCATTTATGAAAAAACTACTTATAAAAATAAATATCCATAAAACACTGAGACAATCAGAGAGACACAGAGTTCTTAATGATTCCACAAAATTTTACCCAGAACAGTAGGTTCAAGAAAGGTCTTCTTGGTTAGATAAAATCTGAGCTGAGTCTTAAATATTGAGAGATTAATGGGACAAGGAATAAAAGACAGAAATAGTGTATGATAGGACACAAAAATTAGAGAATGAGCAATATTTGAAAAAATCTTCATAATAATAACAATAACAGCTAACATTTGTTTAGCTCTCATTATGTACCAGTCACTAACATCAATAAACCCATCACATGTTTAGTTTCAATTTGATATTCATATTGATACTCATACTCATAATAACCTCAAAAATATTAGTAGCTATAGGTATTGTAGAGTTGATGATACAGAAGTTCAGATGAATAAAATTACCCTTGAATTTTTTTTATGCTACTGGGGATTGAACTCAGGGACATTCAACTATTGACCCACATCCTCAGCCCTATTTTGTATTTTATTTAGAGACAGGGTCTCACTGAGTTGTTTAATGCCTCACTTTTGCTGAGGCTGGCATTGGACTCGCCATCCTCCTGCCTCAGCCTCCCTAGCCACTGGGATTACAGGCGTGCACCACCACACCTGGCTGCCCTTGAATTTTTGAGGATGAACAGTTGAATTGGAACCCCAAGTTGCTCTGACTCCAGAGCCTAGAAAATGGAGAAGTGTAAGAAAGTTAGAGCAATAAGCAGAAGCAAAATCCTAAAGAATATTGCATGCCTCAGGAAAGGGCATAGCTCTATCTCAAAAGAAGTGAGGAGTCACTCAGGCTATGAAGCAGAGAAGTTTCCGAGGTGAATCTCCATGTACCAAGTCACTTTTGGAGAAGAGATCAGGATGAATTTGGGGATGGGAGGCTAGATGGATCCTGTTGCTGTCATAGTCCTGCAGAAAGAGGCAGAATGGATTGCCATTGACAAGATTGAGATGGTGGGAAAAGGCTTGTTGAGAACAGTACCCAGGATTCGAAAAAGTTATTTGCTTCCTAAAACACTACCACCCATTTGACAGTTCATTCAAGCCTTTCTAGGTCCTGGAGATAAAAATTGATCAACAAGATATAGCTGCTGGCCTCAGGGATGGAGATAAATAAAAATCACCACAAATAATAACTGTGAGAGCTATGTACACATGTGTCTCATGGAGCTTGAAGAGGGTGAACGACAGGCTTCCTGGAAGAGGGATGTACTTAAACTCTCTTTTCACCTGTAAACTTATATTTCTGATGACTGACAGGTCACCTGTGCTGGCTATACTGGATATGAAATTTAATTTGAACTCATGCTCTAATTTTCTATATATATTCATTTTCTTATGTACTCTGTTTCATGTCCTGATTGACTTATTCATGTGATAGATATATTCTCTGAATACTCATAAAGTGCCAGGTACTTTATCAGACACGAAACTTAGAGAACTTATAAAGAAAATTAATATTTTCATCTTGGCTTAAAAAGGCAAAACCAGAGCTGGAGATGTGATTTAATGCTAAAGCACTTGCCCAGTGTCATGAGGCCCTGGGTTGAATCCTCAGCACCACAAAGGAAAAAGAAAAAGAAAGAAAGACAGCAGAGGTCATGGGCTCTGGGCTCTGAATGACATATTCTAAAAGGAGATTACACGACCTAACACAAGTAGCATTAAGAACACCAGCTTTCACATTTCCGCATTTTGTAGCACATTTTGTAGTTAAAATCATGGTTCACACCGGGATCAAATGGATGAACAGGACTCTGAGGCAGGTTTTACCTTATTGAAAAGCAGAAACGCTGCTCGCCTACTGCCCTGACAAAGACCACTGTGAGGTGAGAGTGACACTGTTCACCCCCCAAGGTCTAACTCCAGATGGAAGAAGCAGGCAGGGGGTGTCAGACAGGCTCCATGCTGCTGCCACCATTCAGGCTGGCTGGACTGCGGATGATGAGAACAGCTTGTGATGTTCTCATGATAAAGACCCAGAGATTTAATGGAACATTTCTACTGAGCACAGCTTGGGATCTTTCACACAGTTCTACCCTCCTCCGGGGCACTCAATCTTTGTTTGTATGAAGGCACAATTCTCTACAGAAGCTTTGTGATTAACTACAGAGGAGAAGAATGGTGATAAAGATGATTCTGGGGATAATACAAAGGTCCAGAGAGAGGCGTCTCCCTCAGGACTGAGCCTTGTTCCTAACATGCAATACATTAAGTGTGCACTAAATGAATGAAAGAGCGAATATGTAGATGGAGGGAGGGTGGAGGGAAGTCTGTTGGAAAGCTCTGGTGGGGAGAGAGGCTGCGTCACCCATTAGCTTTTCAATAAGGTGGTTTCAATTACACTCCTCTGTATTTGGTTCACTGGTATTTTATGCCTAAAGATCCTAGGGAGAGAACAGAGGCTGACATGTCATAATTGGCTCTATTAGATTCTGAGATCAGTGCACTGGGGAACTTCTGCCAAATTTGCACTCTATGTGGTACCTTCAGAGTTCCAAGCAGATGCAGATTTCTATGGAGAGTTCCTGTGATCTAAATTGCAAAGCTCATATTTCCAGAGCTGTGGTAGAGGAAAGAGGTAACAGGGAGGCAATTTTCAAATGTGAGATCCTATACAGATGTTTCCTAACAGTCTCCCAAAGTCCCAAGACCCCAAACTCCAATCCAGCTGCCCAGAGTGTACTATGGATCTTGAAAAATCGGTACCAGCACACTGAACTCTCATGCCTAAAAAGAAAACAAAAAACAAAAAACCCTCATTTATCCATCTACTGAGATATGCGATCTCTATCAACTCATCTAACCACTGAATTTAGCCCAGCTGAAAACATTTGCTGAGCTTCCAACACTGAAAGAATTTTATATTTCTCTTCATTCCTTGGTCAAGCCTGTGGCCAAAAGTCAAAGTACAAACTTGCCCTTAGAAAGTGAATCCTTGATTTTAAAGCTCACTCTGAATGAGAAAGTACTTTTCTCTCATGAGCAATCTTGTTCTCACAAGTTAGATAATTCAGATAAATCTCTGGGGTTTGGAAAAGTTTGGAGAACACTCTGCAAACCAGGGCCATCGAATAAACTGAACTGTTTAACCTTGTAAAGTTTGCACAATTCTCACCACAAGTCTAGTCAGAAAATGGGAGCTTACTCTCCAGCTGCAGAGGTTCTGGGTTGTGGGCCCAGAGCCCAGCCACCCATGGGCGGGGAGGTGGTTAGAACAGGCTCCCAGGCATGAGCAGGGCCCAAAAAACATTCCAGTTGGAAAGACATGAGTGCTGACAGGGAGGTCACAACCGAAGTTTACAACTACAACAGATGGAAGAAGCAGAACCACCTAAATCTTGTGAATGTTTTGAGACTGCTGCCCACTTCACCGCCCAGGGTTGACTGTGTGGTCATTGGAATGGCCAGCCACTTCCTCCTGGCCCGTCCTGCTTCACCTTTAGGGCATCCTAGGCCAGTTCTTCCCAAGTGGCCTTTTTTTTTACTGCTGTTCAACAATCACAGAGCCCGGCTGAGGCCAAGAGGGTCAGCAAAGCTCCTTGATCTTCATGTCCCCAGGAAGGAGGAGGGTTACGTATGCAAGTTCAAGGATCCAGGCTTACACACAGGTTCAAGTTGGCTCCCACGATCATAGCAGGATATTTTCTCACATTTTTTTCTTGATAAGTGACCGTGGACTTATCACTTTTTAGTTTAACTGCTGTTACTTAATTGATGTTACATTTGCTACTATTAAAGTTTGGTAGAATTATAATTCCCAAGGTAACATTTTGAGAATATAGATGGTTTGGATATACTTTTATGATCATATTTATGCCTCGTTGGAGGCTAATTGGATAGTATAAGTAGTGTAACTTGACCAAAGAAAGATGTCTACTCTTACTGAAATCATCATTAAAGCTGAAGTTTGACATGACCAATGGAGACTTCTAAAAACATGATGAACACTTCCATATGGTCTGAGCTATTATAGAAATCTCTAAAAGTAATCTTATATTTATGTCAATAAATTTACTTTTAATTGACAAAAATTATACATATTTGTGGTATAAAACATGTCATTTTGATATATGTATACATGTCTGGAATGGCTAAATCAAGCTCTTTAGTATATGTATTGTCTTATATTTTATGGTAAGAACACTTAAATATTCTGTTAGCATATTCAAATATTTAATATGTTCTTCTTAACTGTACCCACCATGATGTACAATAGATTGCCTGAACATATTCCTCCTATCTGATTGAAATTTTGTGTCCTTTAACTAACATCTCACTAATTCACCCATCCTAGCTTCTTATAACCACCACTCTCTCTTTCTCAGAGTTTGACGTTTCTTACACTCCATATGTTAGTGAGGCCACGTGGCCTTTAATTTTCTGTGCTTGGCTTATTGTACTTAACATAATGTCCTGTGGGTTGATCCACATCATCACAAATGACAAAATTTTCTTCATTTTAAAGGCCAAATAGTATTCCATTGTGTGTATATCGTGTGCATTTTAAAAATCTACTCATCCATTGATAGACACTTAGATGGATTCCTTCTTTAGGTGATTATGCATGCTGCTACAGTGAACCTGGAAGTGCAGATATCTCTTTGACATACACATTTTAGTTGCTTTGGATATAAATCCAGAAGTAAAATCACTGCATCGTATGGTAATTACATTTTTAAATTTTTTAGTAACCTCTGTACTATTTCCATAATGGCTTTACTTATCTACAATCCCATCCATAGCATGGAGGAGTTCCCTTTTCTCCACATCCCCACCCACACTGCTTATCTTTCACCTTTTTTAATGGGGATGGGTACTGGGGCACTCAACCACTGAGCCACATCCCCAGCCCTATTTTTTATTTAGAGACAGGGTCTCATCAATTTGCTTAGAGCCTCACTCTTTCTGAGGCTGGCTTTGAACTTGCTATCCTCCTGCCTCAGCCTCATGAGCTGCTGGGATTAAAGGCCTGTGCCACTGCATCTGGCTCATCTTTTTGATAACAACCATTCTTACAGGTATGAAATGATATCTACTATTGATTTAACTGCATTTCTCAGGTAATTAATGACAGAACATTTTTTTCATAAACACATTGGATATTTGTATGTCTCCTTTTGAGAAATGTCTATTCAGATCTTTTGCCCATTTTTAAATTTGGTTATTTGTTGTTTTATTACTGAATTATTACAGTTCCTTATATTAGCCCCTTATCTGATGTATAGTTTGCAAATATTTCCTCCCATTTCATGGATTGTCACCTTACTCTGTTGATTCATTTGTTGTACAGCTTTTAAGTTTGATATAATTCCATTTGTCTGTTTTTGCTTTTACTACTTGGGCTTTGGAGTGATATCCAAAAACTTCATTGCTTAGATCAATGTCATGGGACTTTCCTCCTGGTTTCTTCTAGTTGTTTTCCATGTTCAAGTTTGACATATAAGTCTTTAATCCATTTTCAGTTGATTTTCACATATAGTGGAAGATGAGAGCCTAATTTCATTTTCTGAATGTAGATACATCCAGTTTTCCTAGCACCATTTATCCAACGTAGTGTCCTTTCCCTGCTGAACATTCTTGGCATCTTTGTTGCAAATCAATTGATGCTATATGCATGGATTCATTACCAGGGTTTTTATTCTGCTCCGTTGGTTTCTGTGTCTATTTTTATGCCAGTACCATGCTGTTTTGATCAATATACCTTTGTAGTACATTTTCAAATCAGGTGGGATGATGCCTCAACTTTGTTCTTTTTGTTCATATTACTTTGACATCTTTAGTGGTTCCATGTGAGTTTTAGGATTTTTATACTTCTGTGAAAATGTGGCTTGAATCTTGCTATGGATTATTTTGAGTCTACAGATCACTTTGGGTAGCAGATGGAAATTTTAAAAATATTAATTCTTCCAATCCATGGACATGGGGTATATTTTGTGTCTTCTTCAATTAACTTAAATCATTTTTTCTAGTTTTAGTGTAAAGGTCCTCTATCTCCTTAATTAAATTTATCCTTAAGTAAAGTTTTAGAAGTATTGTAAATGGGAGTGTTTTCTTTATTTCTGTTTTGGGTAGTCCATTGTTAATGTAGAGAAGTGTTACTGATCTTTGTATGATTTTGTATTCTGCAATTTTACTGAATTTGTTAGTTTAAATAATTTTCTTGTGGCATTTTGAAGGCATTCTATACATAAGATCATATCATCTGCAAACATAGACAATTTGAGTTGGATTTTTTTTTTATCGCTTTCCCTTGCCTACTATTCTGGCTAGGACTTCTAGTTCTATATTAAATAGAAGCGGCGAGATTAAGCATCCTTTTCTTTTTCTTGATCTTAGAGGAAAAGCTTTCAGCATTTCACACTGAGTTTGACATTAGTCACCAGCCTGTCATATAAGTTCTTTATTGTTGAGACATGCTCTTTCTATATCTAATTTTTTTAAGTGTTTTTGTCATGAAAAGAAACTGAATTTGGTTAAGGGTCTTTCCTATATTTTATCTATTGATAAACTGTCTATTGATCTATCTATCTATTGATCCTATAGGTTTGTTCTTTGTTCTATTAATGTGGTGTATTACATTTATTAGTTTCTGTATGTTTTTTTAGAGTAAAAGTTCCTTTTTTTGGCAATTTTAAAATTGCTTCTAGTTAGTTATACATGACAGTAGAATGCATTTTGACACATCACAGATAAATAGAGTATAACTTCTCATTCTTTTGGTTATACATGATGTTAGAATTACACTGGTTGTGTAGCATATATGCATCTAGGATAATAATGTCCAATTTATTCTACTACCCTTTCTACTCACATACTCTCCCTCTCCCTTCACTCCCCTCACTCTGTCTAAACCAGGACCTCTATTCTTCCCTAGTCACCACCCCCAACTTATTGTGAATTAGCATCCCCATAACAGAGAAAACATTTGGCCTTTAGTTTTTACAGATTGGCTGATTTCACTTAGCATGATACTCTCCAACTCTATCCATTTACCTGCAAATGCCATAATTTCATTCTTCTTTAAGACTGAGCAATACTCCATTGCATGTATGTGTATATATATATATATATATATATATATATATATATATATATATATATATATATATATCACATTTTCTTTATCCATTCATCTATTGAAGGGCACTTAGGTTGGTTCCATAGTTTAGCTCTTGTGAGTTGAGCTGTTCCATAGTTTAGCTATTGTGAGCTGAGCTGCTATAAACATTCATGTGGATGTGTCACTGTAGTATGCTGATTTTAAGTCCTTTGGGTATAGACTGAGGAGTAGGATAGCTGGTCAAATGGTGATTCCATTCTAAGTTTTCTGAGGAATCTCCATACTGCTTTCCATAGTGGTTGCACCAATTTGCAGTCCCACTAGCAATGTCTGACTGTACCTTTCCCCAACATCCTCACCAACGTTTATTGTTGCTTGTATTCTTGATAATTGCTATTCTGACTAGAGTGAGATGAAATCTCAGTGAGGTTTTGATTTGCATTTCTCTAATTGTTAGAGATGTTGAACATTTTTCATATATTTGTTGATTGATTATATTTATTTTTCTGTGAATTACCTTTTCAGTTCCTTAGCCATTTATTGATTGGGTTATTATTATTATTATTTTTTGGTGTTAAGTTTTTTGAGTTCTTTATATATCCTGTAGGTTAGTGCTCTATCTGATGTGCATCTGGTAAATATTTTCTCTCATGTTTTTCTGTAGGCTTTCTATTCATATTCTTGATTGTTTCCTTTGCCGAGAAGAAGCTTTTTAGTTTGAATCTGTCCCATTTATTTTGTTAAGAATTCTTGATTTCACTTTTTGCACTTTAGGAGTCTTGTTAAGAAAGTCAGATCCTAATCCAACATGGGGAATATTTGGACCTTCTTTTTCTTCTATTAGTTGCAAGATCTGTGTTCTAGTGTCTAAGTCTTTGATCCACTTTGAGTTGAGTTTTGTTCAGGGTGAGAGATATGGGTTTAATTTCATTGTGTTACATATGGATATCCAATTTTCCCAGCCCATTTGTTAAATAGGTTATCTTTTCTCCAATGAATGTTTTTGGCACCTTTGTCTAGTATGAGATAACTGCATTTATGTGGGTTTGTCTCTATGTCTTCTATTCTGTACCATTGGTCGATGTATCTATTTTGGTAAGGTCTGTGTTGAACCATCCTTGCATCTCAGGAGTAGATCCCACTTGATTATAGTGAATGATTTTTTAATATGCTAGTGAATTTATTTGCCAATATTGTGTTAAGGATTTTTATATGTATGTCCATCAGAGACATTGGTCTATAATTTTCTTTTGTATAGTATTCTAGGTAGCATTGACATCAGAGTAATACTAGTCTTATGAGTTGGAAATGCCTCATCTTCAGTTTTTGGGAAGACTCTGAGAAGGACTGATATTCATTCATCTTTAAATGTTTGGTAGAATTCCAGCAGTGAGAACTTCAGGTCCTGGCTTTTCTTTGGTGGGAGATTTTTCATTACTGATTTAATCTCCTTATTCATTACTGATCTGTTCAGATTTTCAATTTTCTCACAATTCAATATTGGTAGGAAGTAAATTTCTGGGAATTTATTCATTTTCTCGACTTAGCCAATATTTTTTGGCATATGATTTTTCATGGCAGTGTCTTGTGATATTTGTATTTTTGTGGTATCAGTTGTAATGACCTCTTTTATTCTTCATTTTGAGTTTGCTTTCTCCTTAGTTTAGTTAAAAATTTGTTGATTTTATTTATCTTTAGAAAAACATATTTTATTTCTGTTACTCTTTCTATTATTTTTGTAGTTTCCACTTCATTTATTTCTTCTCTAATCTTCGTTATTTTCTTCCTTCTCTAACTTTGGTCTTAATTTCTTTTTCTTTTTATAGTTCCTTGAGGGGTAATATAGGTTGTTTATTTGGGATCATGCCTCTTCTCTTTTTATATAGACATTTATTCCTATAAATTTCCCTTTTAGAACTGCTTTTGGTGAACCCCATAGGTTTTGGTATGTTGTGATTTTGTTTTTGTTTGTCTCAAGACACTTCTCCTGAGGCAAGAGGATCTTGAGGCCAAAGCCAGCCTCAGCAATGGGGACGTGCTAAGCAACTCAGTGAGACCCTGTCTCTAAATAAAATACAAAATAGGGATGGGGATGTGGCTCAGTGGTCAAGTGCCCATAGTACCAAAAAAATTAAAGATACTTCTTAATTTTGCTTTTGATTTCCTCTTTGACCCATTGGTTGTTCAGGAGAATGTTTAATATTCATGTGTGTAAATTTTCTGAAATTCCTCTTATTGATTTCTAGTGTTATAATGTTGTGGTCAGAAAAGATATTTGGTGTGATTTTAATCCTATTAAATTTGTTGATACTTGTTTTGTGAACTAATATGTGATCTGTTTTGAATAATGTTCTGTGGGTGCTTGAGAAGAACATGTATTCTGGTGCTTTAAGATGGAAAATATCTATTAGGCCCATTTGTTATAAAGTGTGGTTATATCCAATGTTTGCATATTGATTTTCTGTCTGATATTATTATTATTACTATTACTGTTACTATTATATTTCCATCTAGTTGTCTCTTCAGACTTCTCAGTGTTTGCTTTATATATTTAGGTGCTCCAATGTGAGGTGCATATGTATTTATAAGTTATCATAATTTCTTGATGAATATCTATCAATATATAATCATCTCCTCTGTCTTACTTTATAATTTTTTTATTCTATGTATTTAGAGTATTTTATAGCTATGCTATAAGCATAGCTATATTGCTTCATTTTGGTTTCTGGAAAGTCTTTTTTTCATGCTTTTACTTGCAATCTGTGTGTTATTAAAGGTGTAGTCAGTCTCCTATAAGTAGCATATGATCAGGTCTTTCTTTTTCTAAATCCAGTTAGCTACTCCATGTCTTTTGATTAGAGAATTTAATTCAACTAACTTCAAAGTGATTGTAGAAAGGTAAGGAATTATGACTGCCATTGTGTTGTTTTCTTTTGTGTATGTGTGTGTGTGATGATTTTCTCTCACAGGGTGATTTGATTTCTTACTATTTTTGTATTGACCATATATTTTTGCTTTGTAATTACCATGAGGCTCACATAAAACATCTTATTATAATATGCTACTCTCATAACACATGACTTTGATCACATAAAATAACTATACACTTTCATTCCACCTTCCCCCACTTTAATATCACAATTTATATACTTTTATATTGTGAATAATGAATTTGTTGTAGTTATTATGAGAGTTTGCCTTTGTGTGGTTTGCACATCACCAGTATTACACTAATTTGAGTACTTACTTTTACTAGTGAGCTTTATAATACCTTAAGTTTTCATGTTGCTAATTACCATGACTTTTTTCCAGCTTAAAGCATTCCTTTAGCATTTCTTGTAAGACAGGTCTAGTGGTGATAAACTCAGCTTTTGGTTTTCTGGTAAGAACTTTATTTTCTGTTATTTTTGAAGGACAGTTTTTGCCATGTATAATATTCTTGGTTATATTTTTTTTTCCTTAAGCACTTTGAATATATCATCCCTCTATCTTCTAGTCTATAAGGTTTCTTGGGGAAAATCTATGGATAATCTTATTAAAACTCCCTTCTATGTTTTTGCTTATTTTCTCTTGGTGCTTCTATAATCCTCCTTTGTGATTTTTGATGGTTTGAATTATAATATATGTCGGTGTAGTCTTGCTTAGATTGAATCTGATTGGAGACCTTTGAGCTTCTTATACCTTGATATTTATATCTCTACCTGGATTTGGAAAGTTTTATACTATTATTTCTTTAGCTTTTCTACCCCTTTGACTCTCTTTCTTGAACTCCTATAAATTGAATACTGTGTTTTGATTCTGTTCCATGTGTCCTATAAGCTTCCTTTATTCCTTTTTCTCTACTAACTGTATAGTTTTCAAATAACCTATCCTTGAGTTTTTTTCTTCAGCTTCATCAATTCTGTTCATGAGACTTCAATTGCATTGTTTTTGTTTCATTCATTTTCAGCTCCAGAATTTCAATTTGATATTTTTAATGCAAGTTCAATTACTCTTCTTAGAGTTCTCATTTCACTGAATCATTTCTATTTTTTATGTTTACTGAACTTCCTTAAAATAATTATTTTGCCTTCTTTGTCAGGTAGTTTGTATGTGTCTATTTCTTTGGGAATATCTCCTAGGAGATTATTGTGTCCTATTGGTGGCTTTCTGTCTCCTTGTTTTTGTTTTTTTTTTTTGTTGTTGTTGTTGTTTTGGTGGCCTTACACTGATGTCTGCACATTTGGTGGAACAGTCACCTCTTAAAGACTTTACAGGCCTCTTTCACTATGGAAAAGCCTTTCTGCATCAGGGGTGAAAAGGCATTTGCTGAGTGGGGTTCAGTGATTCTGGCACCAGTGAAGGCATAGCTGTGTAGCTCTGTGCAGCTCTGTCAGCCAGGGTGGGAATGAAGTTACCAGATCTAATGCTGTGGATGTCCACAGTAGTAGCCAGGGTTGTTAGGGTCTTTGTTGGAATTGGCTACTAAAGGTACTTCCAATTTCTTTTTTCTCCCACTGAGGAAGTTATGGTTCAGGGATCCCTTCTGGACCTGGGTGTGGCTTGTGAGCCCACTTGCAATGGTGGTGGCACTAATGTCTGATGAATGGTACCCCAGGAGTGGTAATGACACTGAGGTCTGAAACGTGAGCATCCGTGAAGGAGCCACCCCCTGGTCTAGGAGGCATTGAGGGTCGTGGTGTCTGAGATGGAGGCACTCTTGCCGCTGTGCTAGTAACAGCATGTGAGGCACAAATGCTCTGAAGCAGTAGGAGGCACTGAGAATGGGAGCACAGACATGCACAAAGTTAGCGAGGCTCCAGGGTGGGGCAGAGTCTAGCTCTCCTAGTACCTGAGCCAGTACCCAGAACAGGAGCATGGAGGGCCAAGGCTTGGCTCCCCCCCCCAAAATTGAGAACTCTTTGCTGTCCTGCTGACTCTAAGATATCCGATGTGGTGGTTCCATGACAGCCACAGAGCCCAGATCTGAAGTGTAAATACTCATGCAGTGGCTGCAGCTCTGGGTTCAACATATGTGCAGCTGGGAGAGGTAGGGGCTCCTTTCTCGAATAAGCTTTAGAAAAGCCACTTTTTATTGGGTTTCCTGGTAGAAATGGCTGTTGGTTCCTTTAACAGCAAGAGATGCCAGTGTCCTGTGAAGAGCAGGTCACTGAAGACCCTGGTGATCGCTACCGTTTGACTAGTAGCCTCTGCACTTCTTCTATTCCTCACTGTCACAGGTGTGTCAGTCTTTTCTGTAATTTTTTTAATTGATTCTTTTTAGTTACATATATAACATTAGGATACATTTTGACATAATCACAAAAGCATGGAATGTAATTTTTTCCAATTCACTCTCCAGCAGTGCCCCCCCTCTACTCTGCTGATCTTTCTGCTATTTATTGTTTTTTTTTTTTAAATTAATGTCTTTGGATATACTTGATGTTGGGATTCACTGTGATATATTCATGTATGTCCATACAAATTTCAGTCAGATTCATTCCACTGTCTGTCTTACCAGTGATACTTGCTGTGTAGATATTATCCATTTCTTTTCACTCCACTGTGTTGCTCATGCTTCTTTGATTGTCCCTTGAGCCCTCTCTAAGATAAAAATAGCAGTCTAAATTTATATTTTCATCGAGGTATGAAGGCTGCTATCTCATTCCCTGTCATCTGGATAATTACTCTCCCCAACAAACTTTGACTGGTTTAAAATGCATACATGCACACTCCTAAACAATCACAACAATATCTCAAGCTAAACTGAGTAAACTTTTATGAGCTCAACACTATCTAGCTTTTTAGATCACTTTAGGGGTGTTGACATTTTGCAGCCATTTGTTTCTTGTTTTGTAAACTCCCTTTGTCAATTTGTTTAGGATAATCTTTGCTTTTTAAACATTTCTAAATGCTATATGTTCGAAGTGAAAAATTTTCCCTTATGGCAACACAAAAGAAATATTAGTTTTCACTTCACGTTTCTAGTTGGTTTATATCATACATTTTCTCAGGATAGAAAGTTTAAATTTTTTTTTTCAGAAGTAGAAGTTTGTTATTTGATTTTTTAAAAACTCTTCATTTAATACTTTAGTAAATATAAACATCACATCTACAAAAATACTTTAAAGAATAATGTGAGAAGACTAGTGAAGGGAAGAACAAGAGAACATGTCACAGAAGCATAAATAGCCAAGCATACACGGTATCTACAAATCATTCAGCTTCACAAGAGCATGAAGCATGAGGATGGGTCACGTTAGCTTAGCACACAGCATTCTAGGTCATGATAATTGAATTATATTCTCTATGTGATTGAGTTCTATTTAAGGGATGGAAGGAAATATGTGTTTCAGAAAGATCACTCTATCTAGAGAGGGAAGACTAAAAGGGAGGGGCCAGGCCTGGAGGACAGGAGAACAATTAGGAAGGTATTACTGTAACCCAGATAAAATTTTCTTTAACTAGGGCACAAATACAAAGATAGGTACAGGGGAAAGGATAGATTCCAGAAACACTTAGCAAGTCTAGAAGAAGGGGCATATTCTAGAAGCATTTAATTGGTAAAGCCAATAGAACTTAGTAAAGAGTCAAGAATGATTCCTGGCTCTCAAGCAAGTACTTGAATGCCATAAGGTTACCATTGAGAAAGAGAGTTGAGGGGGAGGCTTTGGGAGAGGGTGGATGAGTTATGCTCTGAACATCTTTGGCATGATAAGGTTAATTTGGATATTTTCTGTGTACCTTGCATAGTTTTCCATTCTGCTTAGGTTCTATATCTTAGCTTTGAATTTTGTGTCCTGGATTTAATAACTATATCAGGAGATATAGATATAGACCCAGACCCAGCCTCTCAATTCTGGCTCTCAATTTAATGAATCAAAGAATCAATTTGGCGGCTGTGGTGTCTGAGTGTGTGTTTGCCCTGAATCAGTGGCTTATTTCAATGACCTCTAGACTTGATGGTGGTTGGCACTGTCTGATGCAAAGAGACAAAGTGTGACTAGGAGGACACTGGTATATGTCAGAACAAAAGGTCATGAACTAGTTCTACTTACTGTGGACGCTTTGCTTTCTCTTGATAAAGAGCTTAATGTAGAGGTTAGAGGGCTGTAGACCTCATTACTCAGTTTGCAAGACTGGGACTTTAAGGTGTGAAGCAGCCCCAGGCTGACAAATAAATTCCTGCAGTTCTCAGACCATCCCTGAGTTTTTAAGTTGATCCTAGAGCAAGCTTGAGCCACAATTTTCCCTGCTATATTAAAGTGTTTCTAATATGAGATCCATAAACACTCCTCTGTTTAATGGCTACTTTCCTTGGCAACTAGATAGATTCCCAACAAATACTTGCTGAATGGCTGTTTAGTTCCTTCTATAAGAATCTTGGTTACCTGACTTCTGCTATCATTGGTATTGGGACTGTTATTCAGGTAAAATATTTTTTTCCACCCTCTTTCTACCTGTTCTGCAGAGCCTTGTCTTTTGCCTACAAATCTCTCTCTCTCTCACTCTCTCTCTCTCTCTCTCTCTCTGTGTGTGTGTGTGTGTGTGTCCCCTCTTTCTTTCACTTGCTTTGTAGGAGGAATGGCCAACACAAGATGTTCCTTCTGTAGTTCCCTCCTATTAATTTCCAACAACATTACTAAAAGATAGTGGTGCTCTTCTCTTTTTTAAAAAAAATTGATTTTATTTTTTTTTAAATACACGACAACAGTGGAATGCATTACAATTCTTATTACATATATAGAGGACAATTTTTTATATCTCTGTATATAATGTATGTTCACACCCATTCAAGTCTTCATACATGTACTTTGGATAATGATGTCCATCACATTCCACCATCATTGTTAAACCCCTGCCCCCTCCCTTCCCCTCCCACCCCTCTGCCCTATCTAGAGTTTGTCTATTCCTCCCATGCTCCCTGTCCTTGAAATCAAAGTAGATCAAGGACCTAGGAATTAAACCAGAGACTCTGTTTCTATTAGAAGAAAAAGTAGGCCTTAATCTTCATCATGTGGAATTAGGCCCCAACTTTCTTAATAAGACTCCTATAGTACAAGAATTAAAGCCAAGATTCAATAAATGGGTTTGACTCAAACTAAAAAGTTTCTTCTCGGCAAAAGAAACAATTGTGAGGTGAATAGAGAGCCCACATCGTGGTGCTCTTCTTTACTGAAGTCATTAAGTAGCCCCAGTGATCTTGTTTAGCTATTCCAATTTATTATTCACTGTGTTATTCAGTTCCTTAAGGATTCCACATTCTCTCTCTCTCTCTCTCTCTCTCTCTCTCTCTCTCTCTATCTGATCTATACTTGACCATATCTTTCACCTGTAACTATTCATAATTTGTCCATTTGTAATTTGATAGTGACCATAATTTATGTCCATTAAACTTTTGAAGATACAACCCCTAAACAGTCACCTTTTAATTCCCAGGAAGCACCTATTGCCAGCCAAGATGTGTCACCAGAGTAGGTGATGTAAATGCTGACTGACTGATGGAATAGGTCAACCAGTCATTTTCAAATACTTATCAAAAAGTAGAGTTATTTTGGTACCCAGACTCCTTCTGTTCCAGAAATTAAAATAAAATAAGAATTCAATTAAAAGTATGCATACAATCCACCCAGAGTTGTGCCAAATCTTCTGAGAAACTACCCTACTTTCCAGCCTATCAGAACTGAAGTGTGCATATGCCAATAAAGAAAAGACCTGAGGATGCCAAAATACTTTAATTAAATAAGAGATATATCATTGTATATGCAATATAGCCAAGATTGCTTTTAAAGCAGTATATCCTGTTCTTAAACTTCTTGTCCATATATTTCTGCAGAGGAATGACATCAACAGGATGTGATGAACTTAGCCATGTAATACCTTCTACTCCACTTACCTCCTCCAAGGATGGTCAAGGTCAGGATGTAGGGTGTCAGCAGTCATTTAACTTTCTATTCTATAGTACTCATTCCAGAATTGAGTAAACCTGGACCCACTCCAGAGTTCATTACAAAAAAAGCAAGTAAAAAAGAAACTAATGGGTGTAAAATGAAGTCTAATGGTCTCATTTTAATTCCAATTTTGCTGAAAACTCTGGAGAAACAATTTCCTTATAGATGGATAACTTTCATATTTTTTCACTGAATGAATTTTTTACTATATTCTGTTCAAAGTTTATGCCTAAAGGAATCTACCAAATTAGCTAATCCATTAATCCTGTTACTGTGTCATTTCTCATTCTTAGGATCCAGATTCTGAGAAGTGATGATGTAAGCAAGATGATGACAGCTTCTTTCTAGTTAGCATGCCCAGGACAGAGGTACTGCAATCAATTCACAGTCCAGTGAGTGCCCACGTGGGAGTGCTGAGGGGAAGGGAGAACACTGAAAGAGAAATCTAATCATCCTCAGTGAAGCTATCAGATGATCTTTAAATTCCCTTCCTAACCTGCACTTCTGAGAGATTCTCTAAGTTGTCCCTTCAGATATTCAACACAGCCAACAACTAGTCACCAAACATCTGCTTTATGCAATAAAGTATGTTAGGCACTGCATGTACCACGTGGAGTATAACACACCCCTACTCTAAGAGTTGTTGAAGCATCATTTGTGCAATAAAAATTTAAAAATTAGCTCTCCACCTTTCCCTCCAAATTGTCTTCCCTGCATGCTCTCCTTCTTAGCCATTACACCCAGTTAGCCCCATCAAAAATCTGGAAAGCATCAGTGTTGATTTTTCGTCAACCACCAATGAATCTCCAATGTATCCCCAAATCCTATTAGTCCTTCCTTAATCCCCCTCCCCCTGTGCTATGGTTTAGATGTTTGTTCAAGTGTCCCCCAAGTGTACATTGTGATTGGAGGCTTGGTCCCCAGGGTGGTAGCATTGGGAGGTGGTGGAATCTTTAGAGGTGGGGCCTACTGTGAACTCCTTAGATATTAGAGATGTGCTCTGGGAAGATAGCTCTCATGTGACCCCTTGTGAGTTTTAAAAATATTTCTTTTTATTTGTTCTAATTAGTTATATATGACAGTAGAATGTATTTTGATACATCATACATAAATGAAGTATAAATTCTTATTTGGTTGTACATGTAGATTTTTCTGTTGTATATGATTCTTATTTGTCTATGTACATGTGTTACACAGGTCATGTAATCATATATGTACATTAGGTAATAATGTCTGATTCATTCTACCATCATTACTACCCCCATACCCCTCCCCTCCCTTCGCTCCCCTCTATCTAGTCCAAAGTACTTCTATTCTCCCCCCTCCTCTTATTATGAGTTAGCATCCACATATCAGAGAAAACATTTTGGTTTTGGTTCTTTGGGATTGGTTTATTTCACTTAGCATGATATTCTCCACTCCCATCCATTTACTGGCAGATGCCATAATTCCATTCTTCTTTATGGCTGAGTAATATTACATTGTGTGTGTGTGTGTGTGTGTATCACATTTTTAATCCATTCATCTGTTGAAGGGCACCTAGTTTGGTTCCACAGTTTAGCTATTGTGAGTTGAGCTATTACATTGATATGGCTGCATCACTGTATTATGCTGACTTTAAGTCCTTTGGGTATAAACAAAGAAGTGGGATAGCTGGATCAAATGGTGGGTCCATCCACGTTTTCTGAGGAATCTCCATACTGCTTTCCATAGTGGTTGCACCAATTTGTAGTTCCACCAGCAATGTATGAGTGTACCTTTTTTTCCCATATCCTCGCCAACATTTATTGTTGTTTTTATTCTTGATGATTGCCATTCTGACTGTAGTGGGATGGAATCTCAGTGTAGTTTTGATTTGCAGTTCTCTAATTGCTAGAGATGTTGAACATTTTTTCATAAATTTGTTGATCAATTGTATTTCTTCTGTGAAATACCTGTTCAGTTCCTTTGCCCATTTATTGATTGGGTTATTTTGGGTTTTGTTTTTTTTTTGGTGTTAAGATTTTTTAGTTCTTTATGTATCCTAGAGATTAATGCTGTATCTGAGGTATGTGTGGCAAATATTTTTCCCATTCTATAGGTTCTCTCTTCACATTATTGATTGTTTCTTTCGCTGTGACCCCTTGAGATTTTTTTTTTTTCAAGAGAGCTTTGATAACAGGAGCAAGCCTTGCCTGTCCCACCCCCTTTGCTCCTTTTCACGATGTGCCTACTTACTCCTACTCAATGTTCCTGCCCTGATGACCCTCCCCAGAGGCCAAACAATCAGAGCTGCCTGATTTTGGCCTTTGAATCTCCAATATTGTAGTTAAATAAACCTCTTTATTGAGAAGTAGTCTGTGTCAGGTATTTCATTATCATGACAAAATGCTGACAAATGTACTCTACGTTCTTCATTCTCATGCCCTTGCCTTGGTTTGGGGCTTTGTTATTTCCTGCCTGAATTTCTTCAACAGTCTCACAATTGGTCTACTGGCTTCTGCTGTCACTCCCCCATAACCCATCCTGTGCACAGGAGTGATCTCTTTAATGCCCAAATCTGTTCCACCTCTGCTTAAAATCCTTCAGTGATTTTGCAGTCTTTGGCATAAAGTCAAACAAGTTGGCTCAGCACAGAGGTCCTTTTTGATTCAACTACTTATGAATTCTCATTTCATCCCTCCCCATTATGGCTTTGTGCTGTGTCCCAGCCACAAGGACCTCTCTGCAGAGGTTAAGGACATGGGTTCTGGCAGCAAGCCTTCTAAACGTGACCACCAGCTGCACTTCTTCCTGGGTGGGTGGCCGTGCCACTGCTTGACACAGTGCTGTGAACAGCCTCCCCTGGAGCCATGGAACACAGCTGCTCCAGCGTGCCCTTGAGCAAGTTCACTCCCCTCTGCCTCTGTTTTCTCATCTAGAAAATGGGGAAGGTAGTGTTGCCTCCCTTACAGGGTTGTCAGAGAGTTAACACACAGAGTTTCAGCTCAAGTGACAGCTCCGCTGACAAGCTTTACCTGAATTTTTCCTTCCACTGAATGAGACTGAGTTTGCCCTCTCGCTGAGCCCTATTCTTTGCAGAGTATCCCCCAGGACTTTTGGCATATTGCTTTGAAATTATTCTGGAATGTTTTACCTTGAAAAATTTTCGAACATATAGAAAAGTTGAAAGAAAAGTAAGATGAGCACCACCTGGATTTGGCAAGTTAATTAACACTTTGCCAATTTATGTGTTTGTATGTGTGCATAAATTGTTTGTTTTGGGTTTTTCCTTGTCAATCTTTTTGTCAGCCCAATTTTACAGAGCCCCAGCCCGAAATCTCAAGAGGGTAGAAGAAATTTCTCTCTGTTTCTCTCCCCTTATTCCTTTCCCTCTCCCCATATATTTATATTCACACTCACATACAAACATACATAGATAGATATAGATATAGATAAATAGATATATGTATGTATGTATATATACACCTATTTACATTTATAATTGGACCATTTTAATGCAAGTTGCAAATTTCAATATATATCACCTTGTATTTCTCCTAAAAAGAATCAAGACATTCTTAAATATAAACATATTTTTGGCTATATTCAGCTTTTCCTCCTTTTTTCAAAAGTAAGTTCCTTAATGCTTCTTCAAAGACAAAGGAAATAATCAAGAATTTAATAGTGAACTCTCAATCAGAACAATCATGCAGAACCTTTTCCAGACACAAAGAGGTTTTCCCAGCTCCAGTCAAGACAACCTGGCCCTCATTCTTCTTCAGGATTAGCTTTCTATTTCAAAGAAGCTGGCATCTAGTCAGGCAAATGGATCTTAATAATTCTGTGGCAAACGTGTTCATATTTTTGGTGGATATTCACTCAGATACCATAAAAATCAGAGAAATTTCTTGCTTTCCTTCATGATTTCTTCTTTCTTTTCTTCCACGTGGTAAATTATTTTCTGGGGAATCCTGTGTCTTCCGCATGGAGCTCATCTCCTGGTACAAGCTGGACTGCAGCATCTGCAGTAAATTAAGTGACTGGCGTCCATCTTTCACACCTTAATAAAATACAGCACACAATCTGATTGAAGTCACAGAGGAAAGCAAAGTTCCTGCCCATCTAACTCCAGAGCAGTGAAGCACACGTTCTTTGGATGTAGAACTTCTCATTAATCCTGATGGAGGTGAACGTTTCATGTTGACAGCTGTGAAACACAATTAGGCAGCAGAGAGTGGAGACCATAAACTGGTCATCCTTATTTGTCAACAAAGCATAATAGAACACTCAGAATGTTAGCACGGAAGGCGATATATCTATGTGAGCCAGTGAACAGCTTTATAGAATAACTACTATTTTATGTCTGCAAAGGAGATCAAAATATGCCACTTTGACATAAGAATTATTTTGTGCTGAAGGCATTTCAGTTTATTAAATCCTCTATTTCCTAAAAGCAGAGCCTCCCAAAAGAACTCATGTGTCATAAATCTCCCTGTAAGCAATTCTAGCCTTCCCTTCTAGAAGTCCACATCACACCCAACAATGTCACAAATTATTGTATTTCTTATTTATTCTCTTTAGGGCCTATATTTCCAGAGTCATTTGCTAATTTGTACATGTGCTTTCTCATCCTATCTTTCCCTACTAAGTTAGGTATTTACATCCCACATTTTAACCACTGCTTTGAGTTACTCTCATTACTGAGTGCTCATGTGTGTGTGTTGGGGTGGGGGGAGGAGATGCACATACTAACCACTTCTGTTTGTTTTTCTCTTGTCAATCTGTCTTTTCATCAAATGATTTTATGGAAACATAACCAGAGAACCTAGGAGGGTAGAAAGCAAAGGAATTTGTTTTATCCTTAAAGCTGAAAGGAACCACTCTGATTGCCTAGTGGAGAGGACACTACCAGCACAGTGTAGCCAGAACTTTAACCCAACCTTGTAAGCTCAGGTTGTTTCTCCTACATGATCCCCTTTAGTATATATCAGGAATTATACTTGAAACAAGCAGTGGAATAGTAGCCAGAAGCCAGTGAAGTGCCTTAGAAAATGAAAACCACCATGGAAGTCAGTCATCTGCTTTGTTCTGTTTACAGTTACTTCACTCAGGGAGCAGAGAGCTGTGGCCATCTGGAGTAATACACGTTTTACATTTAATGTGAACGAATAGTGCAAACCAACCAGATGGGTCTACTTGGGCTGATTTGGGTTTTCCTTGCTTTTTTTTTTTAAAAAAATAGGATGTTATAAATTCTAGATATTTGTATATGAGTCAAACATTCAATAGAGTGTCTCATAAAATTTCACTTTCACATTGAATTTAAATAGCTCAGGGAAAAAGAAAGTCATATGAATTGAAAACTGCTAAAAGGGATGACAGATTGAGTGTAGGGTGAGGTTTTCCAGGATCCAGTGCTGAATCCAGTGTTCATTCAAGGTACTCAAAAAGGTGTGTGGAGACTGGAAACATTGTCACACTACTTTTGCAGTATCATGCTCAGAGATGACACAGATTGGTTCAGGGACAGAGAAATAGATGTATCTGAGAACAGACAGATATATCAAAAAGTGCTAGAAATAGAATGAAAAAAATAAAAAGAATGCTTGAAAATCGACTTACTTGTAAATAATGAAAGAAGGATTTAGTAGTAACAACAATAATAGAAAATAGACATAAAACCCTTAGTAATGTCTCAGGGACACCACGCATCCCTATATATTGCTCTTCTGGCTTTCTCTTTGCTCCAGCCAAATTTCTTTTAGTTCCTTGAATCTGTCCTGACTCTGGGAATTTGCAGGCTCCTTTTTCTACAGAGAACAGTTTTCTCATCTCCCCACCCCTTTCATCTAAACATCATTACTTTCTCTTCAAGTCCCAGATGAAAGAATTGCTTCTTAAGGACACTTTCTCTGATTTCTTAAGAATAAATGAGATCCTCTGTTTATGTTCTCGTGGTTGCTTCTAGCTCTTCATAACAATTTTGGACATTTATGTTTCTTGTTCCATGTAACTTCTCCCTCCCTTGGGGTCAGAGACTTCATCTGTATCCCCAGTTTACAACACGTGCCTGGGATGGGGATTTTCAGCAAGCACTTGTTGAGCAAAATACTGTTGAACAAAATAACATCTTGATTTTATTTTCTGGTAATAAATTATTTTCATTTCACAGGGAAAGGGAGTATAAGTTAAGAGCTCTCTGAAATCATCATAAATTATATCAAATTCTCATTTACATCAAGTCATACAGAACATTAGAAAGTATTATAAATATTTTTTACATAGTCATTTTGAATTTCTATTTTATATATTCATTCTAGCTTTCTTTTCCCCATGAATTCTTTCATATCATTTTAATCAACTCAAAGAAAGCAACTAATTTGAATTTTGAATCCCTGTCTTTATTCATTCATTGATTGAAGCATTGATTCAACTGTTCATTCATCTGCTCTCTTATGGGAGGTGGGGGAGGAGTTGTGCTTATCTTTGCCACTCTTGAGCCTAGATAAAAATAATGGAAGAGTGGAGAGCATGAGGAAGACTAAGAGAAAGCCAGGAATGTACAAAAGTTACATGCTGAATAGTCAACTTATTGACTAGAAGTGTCTCCCACATAATTCATTCCAAGGATAGTCCCATGCAAGAGACTTCTCATCCTGGGGTCTTTATACTTAGAAGATCTTTAACTCAGGCCACCCAAGGGATTGTGTGCCCTGAGGTCCATCAGGTCATATAGAAGTCCACAGCTAGGCTGGCACCTGTCAAGATGGCACTTCCAAAGCCTTAGAGAAGAATTGAGGGTGTGTGTCTGTGTGTGTTGTACACATACACACACAGTACAGGAAGTAAATACATTAATCATCATTATCTTAGGGAAAGTGTGATAAATTTATCATTGGCGTTTCTCATTTATAAATTAGCATTCATATAATCACATTATTCTTGATTTTTTAACTAAGGAAAAAATAAAAAGCTCCTGTGATATCCCCATGATAAATGCCTTGTCCAGTTCAAAGCCTTTCAGTGCTCTACCAGTGTGAGCCAAGTGGCCATGGAAAGAGAGAGAGGTATCCAGCAGAGGTAAGAGGTTTCTAGTTGAAATGGCCATGGGCCTGGCAATACCCAGTGGTATCCACTATTTGGTGAGTAGTTTTTCAGCAGACTGGATTAGTGAGTGAGGACAAAGCCTAGCAAAACTTAAGAGTTCATCTGGTCAGGAAAACTTTTCTTCTAGAAATAAGCATTCTCTCCTTTAAAATCTAGTTTCCCTTGGCTAAAACAGGCACTTCTCTTGAAGAAAGGCCTCTCTTTCTCCTAGTTTCCATGCACCATAGGCTCCATGGAGAAGGAAGGCTTCTACCTTCACTGACTTTCCAGTGTTGTTTTCAGTCAGTTCTGTGTCTACCAACTCACATGTCCCTGTTTGTAAAAAGCCCATCTATTGACAAGATGAACCATGTCTGATGTCTATGAATGACCTCTGACTTCTGTGGAGATTTACCTTTCACCTTAGATTATCACTCATCCTGTATAACTAAATCTCACCAGGACTGGTGCGGACGTAGGGGAGAATCAGGAAAAGCTGGAGAGACCTTCTCAGTGTTCTTTAGTCAGGATAAGAGTGCACACTCCAATACATGTGGAAAACTATTGCCTAGTTGGACAGATGCCAGTCCTCCTTCACCGCCAATCTGACAGCCTTGAAGGGCTGGGACTATTAGCTTTACTCCCTTGTCCAGTGTTATGTACTCTGTAAGCTTTTCTGCCAACAGACAGCTCAAAAAGAATGCCAAATGAATCACTCTGTGACCTAGATTTTTAATCTTTTCTATGTTTCATACCTTTGGAAAAAAAATAAGCATTTCACCGAGTGATTTTTAGTTTTTAATAAACAGTGAAGTGAAATGTCACTCCTGCATTCATTCAGGGCAGTGAGCTCTTATATAAAAAATTGATCAAATGGCAATAAAGTCATCAATATAGTTAACATAATAAAATAATAAATAATAAATACCTGTGTGCTTTAAATAATCAGCTAAGTTTATGTGTAAAAGAAATACAAGTGAGGTTCCCCCATATTTTGGGTGTTTTGATGGATTGACCATACAAATGACCCCAGTTCTCTATTGATTTCTCATATCCACAACTTATGTAATAAAGACTTTGCAGCAGTTCCCATCAAGGGACTGAGTCTATTTCCCTACTCATTAAATCTATTCCTGTCATGTGGGATGTGCTTGGACCAAGATAATGCAGTCTAAATAAGAATGTGTAATTTCTGAGTCTAAACTTTAAGTGGCCTTGTATACCTCCCTTTCTCTGTCTCTGCCTCTCTCCTGCCATTGGATAAGAAAAAGCTGATTGAGACTGTGAGAAAATTAGAGACTGCATGGCCAACAGAGCTGGCCAACACAGGTTAACTTAGACCAGTCAGCCTCCAGCTCACCATCAGCTATTCACATATTCATTACAATTCAGTTGAGATCAGTCTAGATAAGCACAGAGATACAGAACTGCCCAGCTGGCTCATGGAAAATACATTTTTATGAATGTATGCTATGAAATTTTGTGGCTTCTTGTACATAGCATAATCATATCAATCAATAAGCAATATAGTTCAATAGTTTATAGTACCTATAGGACAGTCATTTTTAATCATTCATTATAATTTTCACTTAACCTATGAGCTGTTTTTCCTACAAAAGTGTAGATATACATCATTGAATGTTTTCTTTAGCAATATAAAAGTTATGAAGATGGATAAAAATCCAAATTTTAAGAGTTTAAGTGATTTCTGTAAAGCTACATAGATAGTGAACATCAAACCAAGACCTTCTGATTTCATGTTCAGTGAACAGTTTTCTTTTAAATATTTTATTTAGACATTGATGGCCCTTTATTTATTTATATGTGGTGCTGAAAATTGAATCCAGTGCCTCACATATGCTAGGAAAGCATTCTACCACTGAGCCACAACCCTAGCCCTGTAAGTTACAATTTTTAATCTTCATCTTACAGATGAGAAATTGGACTCAAAATAGTAAAAAATACTTGCCCGAGATCACATAAGTGGTAAGTGGCAGACATGGTATTCAAATTTCTGTGTGCTTGATTCCACAAATTCTTAAATTTCTGTGTTCTCAGCCTTCTCTATATAACAGTATACATCACAGACTTACCCAATATGCAAAACAGCAAAAGAAAAAGAAGCCAAAACAACACTAGGAGAAGTAATCAACCAATCATAACCAGGATGTAGTTGTTTAATTCTATTATTCCCATAAAAATATAGAATCTAGGTCCCTATCTTAGCATATGACTTCCTTTTGTGACAATTATGCTGTAAGTACTTGTGAAATGGGGCTTGCTTGCTGTTGCTCTTGGAATCCTTCAACTGCCATTCAAATAAGCCTGGGACATTGTCCTGGAAAGTGAAGGATCAAGTGGATGGAAGTCCCAGTTGTCCCAACTGTCCAAGACAAGGCTCTTTCAAACCAGCCAGTCCCAGAGGATCCCCGTCATTGACTAGAAGCCCATGAGTAAACTCAGCCAAGCTCAATCAAGCCTGGCCCATATAAGAAGCATCCAGCTATACCAGTCTACAGAATCATGATCTAATCAAAGGGTTGTTATTTCAAACCATCCAGATTTGTTCCCCAGCAAAAGCCAATGAGTTCACATGAGCAGCATAGTACCTGCACATACACTGTCATGTCAATCATGTCAATCTTTCATAATTGGTGCACTAAGATCCAGAACTGTTAACAGGACAATTCTCACAGGATACGGTTAGCAGACGACACTGAAGACACCTTTTGAGTCTGCTATTCTCCTAGCTTTATAACAATAGAATCTGTTATGCTACTGTGTTGTGTAGTTAGACAAATCCTGTCCTATCAATATTTAATATCCTGACTCTTCTTCCCTCCTGTGTCCTCTGATCAAGTCACAACACTGAGCATTTGCTCTCCCCTGTTCAGCTGGGAGCCATCTGTAGCCAAACATGATTATTTTGGTCCTTACCACCTTGAGTCTGTAGAATATTATGAATCTGTCGAAATTATCTTAGGCCACACTTCAGAAAGCTTTTTTAGAAATTTTTAAGTTCCTGATTCAGTGGTTTCACTCAGATGCCCTAGGGAGGGCATTTTCATTCTCCATAATAACTGATTGCTGATGTCCCTTATCCCAAACTATCTACACATGAGTCTCTCTGTCCCAATAAACTGAAAATTCTTCAAAATCACAGACCATATCTTGTGCTTCTTTGAAATTTCCATGCTTAGTGCAAAGCCTGACATAAAAGTTCTTAATATGTTATGTGAAATTAATGAATAAATCAATAAACCATGTGCTTTGGAAAGGCCTAGTTTCATACTGAATCACTAATAGACAACAATATGAGAGTGTTGTATTCTTTTTCGGATAGCAGACTTCTGCTTTTAGAGCCACTTTGCATAATCAAGGGTTTTCCTTTGTCTAACAAGATTTAGCCTTGAGTTACTTTGATTTGCAGAGTCTCAGTGTATATCTAATAAAATCAAATGTAGATTTTTTTCTTCAATATTTCTACAAAAATAAAGATTAAGGATTAAGGGACAATGAATCAGGAGAAACATCTTTAGAATTCTAGGCATAGGGAAAGCTGTTGTTGTTGTAAGGAGCTCGCTTCAATATTGCCTTCTCCAGGAAGCCACCACTTACCATCCCACTTAAAACTCTAACTTTCCACAACATATGACAGCCAAATCCTGCTCTATTTTTGAAAGCATAGATGACCTTCAAATATAACTTGATAATGCTTGGAAGATAGCAGGTGCTCAATGAACACTTGTTGAATCAACGAATATATCCATGGGTATTGTGGGGTAGGCAGAATCTTAGACCATCTTCAAGATTCTCATCTTCTGACACACACACATCTATATAATGGGTGGCTCTACACACTAAAGTGAGAGCAGGACCTGTGAATGTGAGGAAATATTGATCCCTACACCTATGATTAGGTTATGATGTGTGACAAAGGAGAAGAGTTCACAGATGTGATTAAGGTCCCTAAGTTAATCAAGAAACAATATCTTGGGTGGGCCTGACTTGATCAGGAACTAATTTCTACCAACAACAACGAGTTCAGAAAAGCAGCTGGTGTCTCGGGAAGGGCTGCAGTCCCTGCTGACACCTTGGCTACCATCAAGTAGAGTAGAAGATCAAATCTAAGTTTTTATTGACTCCTGATCTACAAAAACTATTAGATAATAAATATATGCTGTTTTAAGCTGTTGTGCAATAATAGAACACTTATACACAGATAAACTTACTTGTGTTGAAGAAAGGGGCAGGAGGAACCATGTAACCCATGGAATTTTTCTCCAGGATCAGAAATAAAGCCTCTACTTGGCCTCTGATATCTCTTCTACAATATCAAATATGATGTTGTAGGCCATCTGTGCCCAAGGCCATTACCTCCACACTGCCTCTGCAGCCCTCTAAAAATTTAAATTTGTGTAGCTCAGAGGATATTTAAGGGATGTCCTGCCTTCAGATATGGATGTGAATTTGGTGGGATCTGGAACTTTACTTTGTGGCTGAGTGCCCCTTTCCTGTGTCACCTAAAGATCCCCGCCTATCCTATCTCAGTCTCCTCATCTCTATGCCTGCAGTCTCTTACGACAAGTAGTTGGACATTGTCCCAAAACACAACACTGAGGCAGGAGCTTATCCCTAGAGATCTGGGCTTAGCTGTCAGGAGGCTGGGCTTAGACAACAAATTGGCAACAGCCTCTCTGCCTTGCCACTGATATCAAAAAGGTGACCAGGGTCTGGGGACAAGGGCTGGCTCCTATCTAGTGACCAATGCTGAGGCAAGAAGCTGCTTCATGTGGGTGGACAGGGTTTCTTCTTAGCTCAAGCAGGGAGAGGGAAGTCCATCCTCGGAGGGGCCTGTCACACAGTAGGTGCTTAGTAACCATTCATGTCAACTCCACAGTAAAACCCTGACACAGGTGCTGGCATGACCTGGGTTTACACATGAGAACACTGAGTCCCAGAGACATGAATTGGCCACAGCCACACTTTGGGGGAGGTACAAAACTACAGACACCAATCACCTGCCCCCGATTTTGGAACTTATTCTAGAGTTCTAACAAGTTCCTCTCACAGACTGGAACTGAAGCCTAGAAGAACAAGAGGAAGGTCTTCTCTGAGATCCTTGAACCCTAAGCTTCTCAGAGCCAGATCCTTGTCCTGGTGGTCACTTCCCCACAGCAGTCCCTGCCTTAAGAATCAGGATGACCCTGGGGAATGTCCTTCCCCTCTCTTATGGGGGCTTCCTCATCTGTGAACTGCAGTGCTGGCACAGTAGATACTTATTTAATAGTAATTTAATACTCAATATCATTGGAGTACTGGAGTTGGTAAGATAAGAATAATAATAATGAAATAGAGGATAGCTATATTGCTCTGTGATGGTCTATGCATGAACGTTTTTCTTAAAAGTTCCCTGGGATGATCTAAAGTACTTAAAGATTGCCTCTGATTTGGAATTCAATGATGGCTCCTTCTTTGACCTTTATAAGAAATCAAGCTTGTCAGTATGATATCATTTTGGTAGAGTTGCTGTGGGCTTGTGGGGATCACAAAAAGGGGATTATTTTAAGGTGGCTGTTCCCTATCTCCTATCTCATGAGCTTCAGCCTTACTGATGTTTCTTTTGGACCCTTCCACTCACCAGCTTCTGAAAACCCATACTCCCATTGTGGAATGCTTGGTGTATGCTGAAGTCCCCTATAACTATAACTCAGCCAGTCCCATACCATCTCCAGCCCGGAGATCCTTCTATTACAGAGGGAGTCATATAGGTTCTCTGGGACTTCTTGGGTGTGTCTCTGTTTTGGTGTATTTGTAGTTTATTTTCTATACAAAACCTCCAGGCCTTCTACTTCTCTCCTTCCCTTTCTCCCTTCCTCCACTTAGGCAATTTTTAATCCTCATTTTATCTCATTGAGATCTCTTTCTGTTTTACCAATCCATTCATCCCCCACCTGGATTTACTTGATAAATGATTTCTTCATCAACACTCCAAGACCTGTAATTCCCTCATTCTCTTGCTTTTGTATAGCATCACCCAATAAGCTACCTATTCTGTTGTTTGGAGCATGAAGTGGTAAAACTCCCAAAGTCTAGCTTCTACTATCCATTTGCTTATATTGTGCTACTATTAATAATTAATGCTAGGCCCAGGGCTGCTGAGCCTGCGGAGGCTGCTTCTTGGACCCTGCGCCTACCAGAGCATACAACAAGCACTAAGCAGCCGAATTACGGCTCCCAGAACTGAGCCCGCGGGGACTGCTTCTTGGAGCTTACATTTATAGGAGCTTACACTGAGCACGGAGTGGCCGAGTTCCGGCTCCCGGAACTTCCCTGGCCCGGGGCTAGGAGCCCGCGGAAACTGCTTCTCAGTCCGGGTCCTGCTGAGGGCCGGTCAGGACTCACCCGGTGCTTTGGTTGCCCAGCAAGGGGAACGAAATGCTGCCATTCGCATAGGATACCAACATGGCAGAGATCTGATGTCTGCAGAAAGCGGCGGAGGAGGGAACTTCATCAATACCAGTGGTGACATAAGCAGTTGGTCTCCTGGTAGGGGGGGGTGAGGCACAGTCACCCGAGTCTCCTCAATTTGTCGTCGAGCCAGAGGGAAGGAGCCGGGCCGCCGCCAGCGCCCGGAGCAGGCCCAGTGGCTCGCCAGCGTGGTGACCGCGTGACCCCAATTGGAGAGGGGGCAGAGCGGAGCCGCCACCCGCAACCGCAAGGTGGGCAGACCCGCGACCCAGTGGTACATGGGCGTGGTAGGAGGGGCAGGGCAGAGCCGCGGTTCGCGCTTGCAAGGTAAACAGACCTGTGACAGCCTGGTGGGTCAGGCCCAGTGGCCTGCCAGTGTGGTACACACGTCACCCCAACTGGAGTAGGGGCAGAGCAGATCCTTCTCCCACGCCCGGACCAGGCCCTGCCGGTGTGGTGGTCACGTGACCCCAATTGGAGTGGGGGCGGAGCGGAACCGCCACCCGTGCCAGCAGGGTGAGCAGACCAGTGATCAACCTGCAGATCAGGCCCACGGGTCCGCAGGCGTGGTAGGAGGGGCAGGGCAGATCCGCCGCCCGCGCCTGCAAGGTAGGCAGACCTGCCACAGACCGGCGGATCAAGCCCAGGAGCCTGCCGGCGTGGTACAAACACCACCCTAATTGGAGTAGTGGCAGAGCAGAGTCGCCGCCCGTGCCAGGAACAGGCCCAGCGTCCTGCAGGCGGGGTAGTCACGACACCCCAATTGGAGTAGGGGCAGAGCAGAGCCTCCACCCATGCCCGAAAGGTGGGCAGATCTGCGACCGACCAGCGGGACAGGCCCAGTGGCCTGCCGGTACGACAGACACGTCACCCCATTTGCAGTAGGGGCAGGATAGAGCCGCCGCCCGCGCCTGCAGGGTAGGCAAACCTGCAACCGACCGGCGGATCAGGCCCGGTGGCCTGCCGGCGTGGTACACTCGTCACCCCAATTGGAGTAGGGGCAGAACAGAGCCGCCGCCAGCTCCCAGAACAGGCCCAGTCACCTGCCGGCGTGGTAGCCACGACACCCCAATTGGAATAAGGAGAGAGCAGAGCCGCCGCCCGCACCTGCAGGAAAGATACGCAAGCAGTATGAAAAGACAAGGAAAGAAAGGACCACAAGCAATGCAGGTCAACGCAACTTTAGAAGAGGTAACAGCTGCAGCAGATGGAATGTCAGATAAAGAATTCAGGATATACATGCTTCAGATGATCTGGAGTCTCAAGGAAGACATTAAACAGCAAAATCAGACAATGAAAGATCACTTCGACAACGAATTACGCAAACAAATCCAGGAAGCAAAGGATCAACTATACAGGGAGATAGAGGTTATAAAAAACAAACAAACAGAAATCCTAGAAATGCAGGAAGCAATAAACCAACTTAAAAACTCAATGGAGAATACTACCAGCAGAGTAGAACACTTAGAAGATAGAACATCAGACAATGAAGACAAAGTATTTCAACTGGAAAAGAACATAGACAGCTCAGCAAGACTGTTAAGAAACCATGAGCAGAACATCCAAGAAATATGGGATAACATTAAGAGACCAAACTTAAGAGTCATTGGGATACAGGAAGGTACAGAGCTCCAAACCAAAGGAATGAGAAGTCTATTCAATGAAATAATACAAGAAAACTTCCCAGACTTGAAGAATGAGAGAGAACCCCAAATCCTAGAAGCCTACAGGACGCCGAATGTGCAAAATCATAAGAGATCCACACCTAGACACATCATAATGAAGATGCCCAACATACAGAATAAGGAGAGAATTTTAAAAGCTACAAGATAAAGGAAGCAGATTACATTTAAGGGTAAGCCAATCAGGATAACAGCTGATCTGTCAACACAGACTCTGAAAGCTAGAAGATCCTGGAATAACATATTTCAAACACTGAAAGAAAATGGGTTCCAACCAAGAATTGTGTATCCAGCGAAATTAAGCTTCAGGATGGAAGATGAAATTAAAACCTTCCACGATAAACAAAAGTTTAAAGAATTCGCAGCTAGAAAACCATCTCTTCAAAACATCCTCGCCAAAGCATTACAGGAAGAGGAAATGGAAAATAAAAATGAAAACCAACAGTGGGAGGTAGGACAGTAAAGGGGGGGGGAATAATCAAAGAGGAAAACAAACCATGTTTAGTAACAGAAATAAACAAATATGGCTGTAAGAACAACCCATATCTCAATAATAACCCTAAATGTTAATGGCTTAAACTCACCAATTAAGAGACACAGGCTAGTAGAATGGATCACAAAACAAGACCCAACAATATGCTGCCTACAGGAGACGCATTTGATAGGAAAAGACATACATAGGCTGAAGGTGAAAGGTTGGGAAAAATCATATCACTCATATGGACTTCGGAAACAAGCAGGAGTGTCCATACTCATATCAAATAAAATAGATTTCAAGCCAAAGTTAATCAAAAGAGATAAAGAGGGACACTACATACTGCTTAAGGGAACCATACACCAACAAGACATAACAATCATAAATATTTATGCCCCAAACAATGGTGCAGCTATGTTCGTCAAACAAACTCTTCTCAAGTTCAAGAGTCTAATAGATCACCATACCATAATCATGGGAGACTTCAACACACCTCTCTCGCCACTGGACAGATCTTCCAAACAAAAGTTGAATAAGGAAACTATAGAACTCAATAACACTATTAATAACCTAGACCTAATTGACATATATAGAATATACCACCCAACATCAAGCAGTTACACTTTTTTCTCAGCAGCACATGGATCCTTCTCAAAAATAGATCATATATTATGTCACAGGGCAACTCTTAGACAATATAAAGGAGTAGAGATAATACCATGCATCTTATCTGATCATAATGGAATGAAACTGAAAATCAACGATAAAAGAAGGAAGGAAAAAGCATACATCACTTGGAGAATGAACAATAGGTTACTGAATGATCAATGGGTTATAGAAGACATCAAGAAGGAAATTAAAAAATTCTTAGAGATAAATGAAAACACAGACACAACATATCGGAATCTATGGGACACATTGAAAGCAGTTCTAAGAGGAAAATTCATTGCTTGGAGTTCATTCCTTAAAAAAAGAAAAAACCAACAAATAAATGATCTCATACTTCATCTCAAAATCCTAGAAAAAGAAGAGCAAAACAACAGCAAAAGAAGTAGAAGGCAAGAAATAATTAAAATCAGAGCTGAAATTAATGAAATCGAAACAAAAGAAACAATTGAAAAAATTGACAAAACTAAAGTTGGTTCTTTGAAAAAATAAACAAAATCGACAGACCCTTAGCGATGCTAGCGAAGAGAAGAAGAGAGAGAACTCAAATTACTAGCATACGGGATGAAAAAGGCAATATCACAACAGACACTTCAGAAATACAGAAGATAATCAAAAACTATTTTGAATCCTTATACTCCAACAAATTAGAAGATAGTGAAGGCATAGATAAATTTCTTAAGTCATATGATCTGCCCAGATTGAGTCAGGAGGATATAGAAAACCTAAACAGACCAATATCAATTGAGGAAATAGAAGAAACCATAAAAAGACTTCCAACTAAGAAAAGCCCAGGTCCAGATGGGTATACAGCAGAATTTTACAAAACCTTTAAAGAAGAACTAATACCAATACTTTTCAAGCTACTTCAGGAAATAGAAAAGGAGGGAGAACTTCCAAATTCATTCTATGAGGCCAACATCACCCTGATACCTAAACCAGACAAAGACACTTCAAAGAAAGAAAACTACAGACCAATATCTCTAATGAACCTAGATGCAAAAATCCTCAATAAAATTCTGGCGAATCGGATACAAAAACATATCAAAAAAATTGTACACCATGATCAAGTAGGATTCATCCCAGGGATGCAAGGCTGGTTCAATATACGGAAATCAATAAATGTTATTCACCACATCAATAGACTTAAAAATAAGAACCATATGATCATCTCGATAGATGCGGAAAAAGCATTCGACAAAGTACAGCATCCCGTTATGTTCAAAACTCTAGAAAAACTAGGGATAACAGGAACATACCTCAATATTGTAAAAGCAATCTATGCTAAGCCTCAGGCTAGCATCATTCTGAATGGAGAAAAACTGAAGGCATTCCCTCTAAAATCTGGAACTAGACAGGGATGCCCTCTCTCTCCACTTCTGTTCAACATAGTTCTCGAAACACTGGCCAGAGCAATTAGACAGACGAAAGAAATTAAAGGCATAAAAATAGGAAAAGAAGAACTTAAATTATCACTATTTGCAGATGATATGATTCTATACCTAGCAGACCCAAAAGGGTCTACAAAGAAACTATTCGAGCTAATAAATGAATTCAGCAAAGTGGCAGGATATAAAATCAACACGCATAAATCAAAGGCATTCCTGTATATCAGCGACAAATCCTCTGAATTGGAAATGAGGACAACCACTCCATTCAAAATATCTTCAAAAAAAATAAAATACTTGGGAATCAACCTAACAAAAGAGGTGAAAGACTTATACAATGAAAACTACAGAACCCTAAAGAGAGAAATAGAAGAAGATCTTAGAAGATGGAAAAATATACCCTGTTCATGGATAGGCAGAACTAACATCATCAAAATGGCGATATTACCAAAAGTTCTCTATAGGTTTAATGCAATGCCAATCAAAATCCCAACGGCATTTCTTGTAGAAATAGAGAAAGCAATCATGAAATTCATATGGAAAAATAAAAGACCCAGAATAGCAAAAACAATGCTAAGCAGGAAGTGTGAATCAGGCGGTATAGCGATACCAGACTTCAAACTATACTACAGAGCAATAGTAACAAAAACAGCATGGTACTGGTACCAAAACAGGCGGGTGGACCAATGGTACAGAATAGAGGACACAGAAACCAATCCACAAAACTACAACTATCTTATATTTGATAAAGGGGCTAAAAGCATGCAATGGAGGAAGGATAGCATCTTCAACAAATGGTGCTGGGAAAACTGGAAATCCATATGCAACAAAATGAAACTGAATCCCTTTCTCTCGCCATGCACAAAAGTGAATTCAAAATGGATCAAGGAGCTTGATATCAAATCAGAGACGCGCCGTCTGATAGAAGAAAAAGTTGGCTACGATCTACAGTCGGTGGGGTCGGGCTCCAAATTCCTCAATAGGACACCCATAGCACAAAAGTTAATAACTAGAATCAACAAATGGGACTTACTCAAACTAAAAAGTTTTTTCTCAGCAAAAGAAACAATAAGAGAGGTAAATAGGGAGCCTACACCCTGGGAACAAATCTTTACTCCTCACACTTCAGATAGAGCCCTAATATCCAGAGTATACAAAGAACTCAAAAAATTAGACAATAAGAAAACAAACAACCCAATCAACAAATGGGCCAAGGACCTGAACAGACACTTCTCAGAGGAGGACATACAGTCAATCAACAAGTACATGAAAAAATGCTCAACATCTCTAGCTGTCAGAGAAATGCAAATCAAAACCACCCTAAGATACCATCTCACTCCAGTAAGATTGGCAGCCATTATGAAGTCAAACAACAACAAGTGCTGGCGAGGATGTGGGGAAAAGGGTACACTTGTACATTGCTGGTGGGACTGCAGATTGGTGCAGCCAATTTGGAAAGCAGTATGGAGATTTCTTGGAAAGCTGGGAATGGAGCCACCATTTGACCCAGCTATTCCCCTTCTTGGTCTATTCCCTAAAGACCTAAAAAGAGCATGCTACAGGGACACTGCTACATCGATGTTCATAGCAGCACAGTTCACAATAGCAAGACTGTGGAACCAACCTAGATGCCCTTCAATAGACGAATGGATAAAAAAAAATGTGGCATTTATACACAATGGAGTATTACTCTGCATTAAAAAATGACAAAAATCATAGAATTTACAGGGAAATGGATGGCATTAGAGCAGATTATGCTAAGTGAAGCTAGCCAATCCCTAAAAAACAAATGCCAAATGTCTTCTTTGATATAAGGAGAGTAACTAAGAACAGTGTAGGGACGAAGAGCATGAGAAGAAGATTAACATTTAACAGGGATGAGAGGTGGGAGGGAAAGGGAGAGAGAAGGGAAATTGCATGGTAATGGAAGGAGACCCTCAGGGTTATACAGTGGAGGAGGTAGAGAGAGAGGAGGGGAGGGGAGGGGAGAGGTGGGGAGGGGGGAGGGTGGAGGATGGGAAAGGCAGTGGAGCACAACAGACACTAGTATGGCAATTTGTAAATCAATGGATGTGTAACTGATGTGATTCTGCAATCTGTGTATGGGGTGAAGGTGGGAGTTCATAACCCACTTGAATCAAAGTGTGGAATATGATATGTCAAGAAATTTGTAATGTTTTGAACAACCCACAATAAAAAATTAAAAAAAAATAATAATTAATGCTAAACACTTTCCTTATCAAGAACTTTGCATTCCGTAATTTAATACAACAGGACATGAGATAAATATTACTATTAGTCCTATTTTTTAAATGTTGAAAATGAGATTTGTCAAGAACTACATAGCTACTGATAAGATTTGAGCCTTGGTCTGTCTGACTATAGAGTCCCCATGCTAAGGAACTATTGTTTTCCACCTTGCAGGAGAAAAACTCTTGGCTTTACTAACTCCATTTTTTGATTCACTTGTGATAATACATTTTTCCTCCTTCCATCTTGTTTCAAAAAGAAGCTACCCCTCTATCCCTATGGTTAATGCCTTCCCTAAAGGGCTATTACTTAGTTTTCCCATACCTGCCAAGGTCATAATGCCATTCCATTTCAACAATTTCTTCTCTTTGTATGTTTAATTTATTCCTCACTACTAGTTCTTTCTTTTTGCAACTTAAAAATAAACTCAGATGGCTACTAGGCATAGATACTCCTGGATATCTTGTGGACCCTTCAAATACAATCTGTCCAAAACAGAATTCATCAGATTCAATGTCCCCATCCCACATCCACCTGCCACAAACCTGTCCTTACTCCTACGTACTCACCTATGAATTTGTAAGCATACCTGATTTTAAAATCTTTTCTCAAGCAAAAGCTTACATAAGTCACTATGAAATATCATTATAAATTATATCTAAATATTGCTTTTTCTATTAATGGGACACAAAGCATCATGCTGACAACATAAACCATATCAGGTAGACAACTGTAAACTTAATGATTACACTAATAAGATTTCTAATTGAAAAGAGCTCACATATCAGTTCTCTATACTTTGCTAATCTGTGGTCATTATGAAATTATCTTAAACTAGTAGCAACCTTTGCCATGTCTAAACAAAACCAATATTAGTATGAAGGAAGAGTTTTAAAGATAAAAATTGTGCTTTGATGTAGTAAAATACATCAAGGCACACTGAGCAGAAACATGAAATTTGTGTTATTTCTAGGCTAGGAACTCTGTGATGGTCAGAAGCTTACATATTTTGCTTTGCTCTACATTTCCAGCACCTAATATAGAGCCAAGAGCATAATTAGTGGTCAATACGTATTCATTAAATTCACAGATGAATGGGAGAACTTTATGTAATGGTTAGGATAGAGTAACCTCCATGACAAACACAAGCTTGTTGGTACTTATTTTTCACTCATGTACCAATACTGGGCAAGTGAAATCCTCCTCTACATGGTCACTCAGGGATCAAGGTTTTTGGAGATTTTAGCACATTCACATTATGGCTTTGATTAATGCCCCAGAGGTTGTCTCCGTTTCCACCATCCAGAAGAGGTAACAGCACATGGAAGAATGCCTCATCGAGTTCACGGGACAGGCCTGAGATCAGTGCACATCACTCCCACTCACATTCCAATAGCCAGGATTCAACCATGGGGCTACAGCCTACTGCAAAAGAAACTAAGACAGGTTGTCTAGCTTTGCCCAGAAAGAGGGGATGAGGAAATTTCACAAGAAACTAGTAGCCTCCATTTCATGCAATGCCCTATATACCTTTGAGCAGGTGGCAACCAGACCCCATTTTATCTCCTCAAAACAACATATTTTTGCCCACATTAAAAAAATTGGCCATACCATTCTCTTTTATGATTGTATAAAAAATGTGTAGGGATCCAGCTTGATATGATCACAGTCATCTGGGCCTAATGATGTTAAAGAAAATCCTGTAGCATTCTACTAAGAAAACAACCTTCTGAACAATTTAGTACATTATCTCAAGGTTTTTTTGCATTTGAAATAAGCCTTAATAGTGCTCATTACTCATTAGCTTCCAGGTGTGGGAGAACCATTGTAGTTACTGGCCTTGGAAATGATCAAACTTCAGGGATGCGGGCAGTCTTCCACCTGCAGTGTCCCGGGCAGCCCCAGATGGCCCTGGGGAGAGTCCCAGACTCAAACTGCTTCCAGGAACAGGTTTGGATTTGGGCTCTCGCCGTGGCATCCCGCTCCCCGGGCGGGGGGCGGGGAAGAGCCGGCTGCCGCAGCTTGGAAAGCCCTTGCTGCACCATGACCGGCTTCCGCAAGTGGCAGCCGCAGCACCAATTCACGCACCCTCTGGTAATGAAAAGTATTTAGTAATAGCCTTTTGCTGCAACTTTTTTCCTGATAATCCTTCTTCTTATGAACTTTATTTTTCTTTCTGACTAGAGTTCCTGGGCTTCCATCAACACATGCCCTAACTATTCTTGGTTCCACTGGGGTGCCTTCTTCCCTTAGTAATTTACTTTTCACCCCTTCCATATTTTCATCACAAAGACAATACAATACACTGAGACAAAACAAGACACAAACATACTGTATCAATCTTCTCCATTTTCTCTAAATGGCCATTTTTCCTCTCGCCCTATCTGCCTAGGGATGAGCAGATTTGCACCATCCTATCTTTGGACGGGCAGCATTTTTTTTTTGTCACTTACCCCCGAGTGTCCCGGGGCTCCCCGTACGGGCCACCATCTGCCACAGTCCGGCTGGCTGGGCAAAATAACCGGGGGGGTGATGAGCAACTTGTGTACATTGATACAGCAGGAGTAGGAGCCGTTTATTGCAGGACAGGAGCAGTATTTATACATTCCACACAGCTTATCTAATTAGCATAAACTAGATACAGCAGTCAACCAATCAGGAATCTCCACACTTAATGGCTCGCTTTTGTTACTTCTCAAACCACTCCCTCTGGCATTTTGCCAGGCACCATCCAGACTTGTTTACGAACTCTAACATTCCCCTGGCTAAATGCCAGGTGTTATTTTGACTTGTTTACAGACTCTAACAGATACACTCTGGTTGGCTACAGCCCACTTTTGACTAAATTACTGGTAAGGTCCCTCCTCCAGCTTTGGGGTACAGAGATCCACCTACCTTGCTGCCATCCAAGACATACTTCCATTCATAAGTCCCCAACAAACTGCCCTTTGTTAAATTCTGAACGTCTGCCTGTGTTTGGTCTCATAGCACTTTGTGACGAGTTCTTATTCACTGGGACTAGGTTTTTCTGAAACATGTAAAAACAGCATTTATGTGTAATGAGGAAAAAAGTTAATTTTCTATGAACTCATCATGTCACCATTACCCTGCCTTCAAATCTAGAAACTTAGGTGCTCTTATCAAATTCCCCCTCTATCTTATGCCAAATCTTTACATCTGGTCCGTAATCCAGTGTACACTATTCCACCTTTTCCCCTCAGCAATAAGACTTAAATATAGCCTGTTCTCTCTAATTCTGTTGTTGTGGTGGTTGTTTTTCTATTTCTAGGATCAGGTCACTAACTTTAAGAGATGAAATAGTTTTCAAAATGGTCTTTGGGCCACAAGCCCCCTCATACAATGAATAAACATCTTTCTTCCTCCAAAATTATGTTTCTGAACAAAAAGTTACTAAGTTCCACATCGTGTTAGTTAGTAAAGCAAAACATACACAAAAAATGGGGGAAAAAACTTTTTTGCCTTCCTATAATTGTCAGATAAAATTCAAATTCTTAACCCTGCACCAAGTTCCTTTCTAGACTCACCCCCCTATTATCACTCTAAAGTTAAGCAGTATCTTAAGTTCTGCCACCATGATCTTCTTGTCAAATTCCCACATATTTGGCCCATGACTCTATGCCTGATAAATTTCTAATTCCAAGCCTTTTTCACAAAGTTTGAACCTAGCTAAAATCCCTCCTCTCTTTGTTTCCTAAATTACTTTCATTCTGAGGAATTAGCTGAAGTGTTACCTCTTCTATGAAGATTTTTCATATTTATCACAGACAGAGTACACTGATTAATTCTCTGTGATCTACAGTACTTTTCCCAGAGTACACTGATCCATTCTCTGTGATCCACAGTACTTTATCCAGTTATCTGCCACAGAAACTAACTATGTTGGTCTGTCCACAGTTTTTATCCCCATAAGACTATAGAATAATTCCAGGAGCAGTTGTTTCTTAATCTTTTTGGTATCCCAAATACCTATAATGGCTTGTAATATGTCCTGGGTGCTTAGTTATTATTTCAAAAGAATGAAAATTCAAAGTGACACTACAGTAAATATTTCTCTTGGGGATGAGGACCATATCAAAATTGAGAACTGGAATAAGAATATAATTATCTAGGACCTAAATTTATTTTCCCCCTATGTTTCTTTAGGAATTATCATCATCACCATAATCAACATCCTGCCAGCTTTAACCCAACTTCTGTTTCACATGTGTATCTTAATGCTCTCTTTGTTTGCTTTGCCTCAGGAATTCAGCAACCAGACAGCCAATTTTGTAAAATTATCTTATTTCCTCAAAAGTTCAACTATTCCTAAGCTTCGTCTTAGAGCTTTTTAGCCAACTTGGTCACTACTATGAGTCATCGTGGATTAATCTTGCTAAGACTCTTCTTAGCCAGACAAGGACAAGATGCCACAGAGCTCAAGAGTAATTTTATTGCATCATACTAATCCAAGTCCCCATTGAGCACTGATGCTTCTAAATACCGATATTTACCTCTGATCAGAAACCCAAGCTATTATCTGGGGATGGAAGGGAGTGAGACATAGGTCTTATTTTACATAAACATTCTCTACTCTTTTACATCTAATAAGAAGTTTGGTACATGTTCAAACTGTCTTAATGTCTGATCTCTACTTTTCCTTTCCACTTGATCTCTTTCTAGTCTACTGGGACATTGGTTTGCCGGAAACCCATGATTCTCCCAACCTATAAAACACAATTTAATTTTGTGTGTTTGTGTGTGTGCATGTGTATGTGTGAAACACAGCTTAGTTTATGTACACCAATACAAGCTTGCTTTATTTTGATTTAAAGTTGGAATTGGTGGGCTTTTCTTTGCATTGGGGTTTAGCACTGATACTCTCATATAAACTTCCTAAAACATAAACCCTGGGCTAGAGATCAGTACCCCAGCTGCCTAGAAACACAGTTTTATAGCAAAGAAAGTTGCAAAAGAGGGGTGTCTTGAGAACTTCCAGATAACAGAATTTTGACAAGCATAATACAAAGGCAGATAGTAGGTTAATGATCTACATGGTTTAACATTTCAAGGTAGGGAGTAAATTTAGATCCCAACATCAGAATTTATGAGGTGCCACTGAGGATTCAGAGAGGGTTGTTATTTGGTCAGGGAGGGCCAAGATTTATGAGGCACCACTAACATTTTAGAGAGGGATGTTATCTGGTCAGGGAAAGCCAGGCATGGGTGAGTTCAAGGCACAAGCAGGAATTCCAAACAAGTTTAGAAATTGTGGTAATTTAAAGTAAAACAGAAATTAACTTTTCATGACTTTGGGACAAGATGGCTCCCAAACTTAAGATGGAATTAGGTTGGGTTCATCATTCCCCCCTTGTCTTATATGTCCCTTTCAAATCTTTAATATGGTAGAGAAAGAGCTCTGAAGAAATTTTAATCCCTCAGGTGACAGTCCCCAACTTGCTGGATTCACCCCAAACTGGCCTCACTGATCCAATCTGACTCAGTTTACCTATCTATATTGACTGTCTATCTAGTTCTGGCTTTATTATTGTAAGAAAAAGGGGCAATGACTCTTATGGGTTCTTCAGAGCTGAGAGGGGTCGATGTGGAGTGGGGGCAAATAGCTTTAAAGTTCAGGTCAGACTGAAGTCTGGTTGGGGAAGAACAAGTTGGAAAGTCCTGTGGGGATGGGTGCTTCTATGAAAGAGAAGCAAAAAACATGAGTACTGAACAAATATCACAGCCTCTGGAACATGTTAATGAATATCATGAAGATGACAGAAGTTAATATTTTCTCACCAGGAGGTGTGAAGACTGAGAAGCTGACCCCATAATAATGCCAGAGTGGAAAACGCCTTTATATAAGAATGTAAATCAGAATGTAAATCTTTAATTTCTTTAGAGTTATCAGGAATGTAAACACAACATTTAACTTTTAATGTTGCAAATATCCATCTCCATGAGATGTAGTTAAACTACTCAATGTCATCTGATCTTGTAAAAATTTTTGCTGGTATGTCCTCCATCTCTAGTAGATAATTGTTTATTTATTTTTGCTACTTAGGGCTGGATAATCATACTAGCAAATGTCAAGCTTACCTGTGTAGGTTAGGAACATCTGTAGGCCTTAACTTAACTAAAAACTTTTAACTCTGGCAGTTCCTCTTGATAGTTTCTTTTGATAGTTATCAGGCATTTCTGCCTAAGAATCTCTCTTTGTAGCCTCCAGTTTAACTTATTTTGGGGGACTAACATAAGTGTATATCTTAAGTTATATTTAACTATTATTATTTATCTTTTAAATGCCCAGGATGGCTATGTTTTGGTTTTAACTGTTTTTGCTACATGTTTAAGATGAAGCAAGTCAAACTGACTTTTGTTTCTATCTATTGTTAAGAGTCAGCTGAGTTTCGATGGGAGTACTCTTGGGGGAACTTGAGAGCAATTTCTTAGTTCTGCTAGTGCCATTTGTGCTAGGATGGGTCCAGGTCTTGCTGACCATGTGACTTCCCTTGGAAGCATACGAGATGTCTCCCTTCTCTAATAACACTCCTCTTCATGGCAAACATGTCTATTGGCTTTCTGTTCTCCAGTGGTCTCATTAATCTCCCTGATTGGGAGGTTATGTGCCCTAGAGTTGCAAAGCTCTTTAGAGAATTTCCCTGTTCCCTGGGTTTAAACAGACTCAGAGGGCAAGAGCCAAATATTGGTTCTTGGGCCTTTTAATTTAACTTTAATTTTTAAGTCTTGATCTTAAACATCTAGCAAGTCAGTCTCACCAGTCTTAAATTAAGAATACTGGGCTTTAACTTTAATGTCCATAACCTTAAATTAATTGGGGTCTGTGCTGTCCTACCTGTCCTTTAAATGGTAGCTTATTATCTTAAATTAACCCAGGTTGTGTGTTCTTGAAGCAATACCTCTGTAAAACATTAACAGGCAACATTTAGACAGTTTATAAGGAAAATGCAAAATAAAATTAACAAGAGTAAAAACATATTTAGTTTGTGTAATAAGTATCTTGAATTTTGGCTGAGTTATATATTATAACCCCTGTTTGAGATCCTAGTAATGTTAACAACAAAAATCAATCTTTTGAACACAACCTTAAATGGACTGAAGTCTGGCCTGCTTTGGAGTCATTCTGACATGTAGTAAGATGTGAGGCAGAGCCTTATCTCAGGTAAGGCAGGGCTCTTTATAAATCTTAAGTGTTATAGTTCTGAAGCTGATATTTGTTTCTTAAATATCATTTTACAAAGTTTATATATATTATTGCTTGAGGTCACATGAATATTAGCTAATATAATATGGCATTACCTTTTTTTAATAATAATGTCTATTTTATTCTGCTGTCCTTCCTTTCCCCTTCCTCTCCTCTCCCCTCCCATCACTTCTCTCTATCCAATCTAATGTGACACACTTCTTTTTTTTTCTCACATCTGTCATACATGTATTCTGTATAACCATGAGGGTCTCCTTCCATCTTCCATGTAATTCCCCTTCTCCCTCTCTTTCCTTTCCACCTCTCTTCCCTATCTAGAGGAAATCTTCTTCTCATGCTCTTCCTCCTTACCCCATTTTGAGTCACCCCCCTTATATCAGAGAAGACATTCAACATTTGTTTTTTGGGGGTTGGCTAACTTCACTTAGCATAATCTGCTCTAATGCCATCCATTTCCCTGCAAATGCCATGATTTTGTTATTTTTTAGTGCTGAGTAATATTTCATTGTGTATAAATGCCACATTTTTTCTCCATTCATCCATTGAAGGGCATCTAGGTTGGCTCCACAGTCTAGCTATTGTGAATTGTGCTACTATAAACATTGATGTAGCTGTGTCCCTGTAGTATGCTGTTTTTAGGTCTTTTGGGTATAGTCCGGGAAGAGGAATAGCTGGGTCAAATGGTGGTTCCATCCCCAGCTTTCCAAGGAATCTCCATACAGCTTTCCAAATTGACTGCACAAATTTGCAGTCCCACCAGCAATGTATGAGTGTACTTTTTCCCCGCATCCTATCCAGCACTTGTTGTTTGACTTCATAATGGCTGCCATTCTTACAGGAGTGAGATGGTATCTTAGAGTAGTTTTAATTTGCATTTCTCTGATTGCTAGAGACATTGAGCATTTTTCATGTATTTGTTGATTGATTTTATATCCTCTTCTGAGAAGTGTCTGTTCAGGTCCTTGGCCCTTTTGTTGATTGGGTTATTTTTTTTTTTTTTGAGTATAACTTTTTGAGTTCTTTGTATACTCTAGAGATTAGAGCTCTATCTGATGTGTGAGGGGTAAAAAATTGTTCCCAGGGTGTAGTCTCCCTATTCACCTCACATATTATTTCTCTTGCTGAGAAAAACTTTTTAGTTTGAATTCGTCCCATTTGTTGATTCTTGGTTTTAACTCTTGTGCTATACGTGTCTTATTAAGGAACTTGGGGCCTAACACAACGTGATGGAAATTAGGGCCAACTTTTTCTTCTATTAGATGCAGAGTCTCTGGTTTGATTCCTAGATCCTTGATTCATTTTGAGTTAACTTTTGTGAATGGTGAGAGATAGGTATTCAATTTCATTTTGTTGCATATGGATTTCCAGTTTTCCCAGCACCATTTGTTGAAGATGCTATCCTTTCTCCATAGCATGCTTTTAGCACCTTTGTCTAATATAAGGTAGTTGTATTTTTGTGGGTTGGTCTCTGTGTCCTCTATTCTGTTCCATTGGTCTACCAGCCTGTTTTGGTGCCAGTATCATGCTGTTTTTGTTACTATTGCTCTGTAGTATAGTTTAAGATCTGATATAGTGATAACACCTGTTTCACTCTTTCTGCTTAGAATTGCTTTAAGTATTCTGGGTCTCATATTTTTGCAGATGAATTTCATAATTGCTTTTACTATTTCTGTGAGGAATGCCATTGGGATTTTGATCAGAATTGCATTGAATCTGTAAAGTGCTTTTGGAAAAATGGCCATTTTAATAATATTAATTCTGCCCATCCATGAGCAAGGTGTATCTTTCCATCTTCTAAGGTCTTCTTCTAATTCTCTCTTTAGGGTTCTATAGTTTTCATTGTATAGATCTATCACCTCTTTTGTTAAGTTGATTCCCAAGTATTTTTTATGAGGATATTAGGAATGGGGTATATATCAGTGACAAATCTTCTGAAATTTCCATTTCAGAAGATTTATCACTGATATACAGAAATGCCTTTGATTTATGGGTGTTGATTTTATATCCTGCCACTTTGCTGTATTCATTTACTAGCTCTAGAAGTTTCTTGGTAGAATCTTTTGGGTCTGCTAGGTATAGGATCATATCATAAGCAAATAGTGCTAGTTTAAATTTTTCTTTATAGTTATACCTTTAATTTCTTTCATCTGTCTAATTGCTCTGGCTAGTGCTTCAAGAACTATGTTGAATAGAAGTGTTGAGAGAGGGCATCCCAGTCTTGTTCAAGATTTTAGAGGGAATGCCTTCAGTTTTTCTCCGTTTAGAATGATGCTGGCCTGAGGCTTAGCATAGATAGCTTTTACAATGTTGAGGTTAGTTTCTGTTATTCCTAGTTTTTCTAGTGTTTTGAACATAAAGCAGTGCTGTATTTTGTCAAATGCTTTTTCTGCATCTATCGAGATGATCATATGGTTCTTATCTTTGCCTATTGATGTGGTGAATTACATTTATTGATTTACGTATGTTGAACCAGCCTTGCATCCCAGGGATGAATCCCACTTGATCATGGTACATGGTCTTTTGATATGTTTTTGTATCCGACTTGCCAGATTTTTATTGAGGATTTTTGCATCTATATTTATTAGAGATATTGGTCTGAAGTTTTCTTTCTTTGAAGTGTCTTTGTCTGGTTTTAGAATCAGGGTGATGTTGGCCTCGTAGAATGAATTTGGAAGTACTCCCTCTTTTTCTATTTCCTGAAATAGATTGAAGAGTATTGGTATTAGTTCTTCTTTAAAGATTTTGTAAAACTCTGCTGTACATCTGTCCAGTCCTGGGCTTTTCTTGGTTGGTAATATTTTGATGCTTCTCCTATTTAATCACTTGATATTGGTCTGTTTAAGTTGTATATATCTTCCTGATTCAATCTGGGCATATCATATGACTTAAGGAATATATCGATGCCTTCACTATCTTCTATTTTATTGGAGTATAAAGTTTCAAAATAATTTCTAATTATCTTCTGTATTTCTGTAGTGTCTGTTGTGATATTGCCTTTTTCATCCTGTATGCTAGTAATTTGAGTTCTCTCTCTTCTTCTGTTTGTTAGCATGGCTAAGGGTCTGTCAATCTTATTTATTTTTTCAAAGAACCAACTTTTAGTTCTGTCAAATTTTTCAATTGTTTCTTTTGTTTTGATTTATTGATCTCAGCTCTGATTTTAATTATTTCTTGCCTTCTACTGCATTTGCTGCTGATTTGTTTTGCTTTTTCTAGGGCTTTGAGATGTAGTGTGAGATCATTTATTTGTTGGCTTTTTCCTTTTTTGAGGAATGAACTCCATGCAATGAATTTTCCTCTTAGTACTACTTTCATAGTGTCCCATATATTTCGATATGTTGTGTCTGTGTTTTCATTTATTTCTAAGAATTTTTTAGTTTCCTCCTTGATGTCTTCTATAAACCATTGTTCATTCAGTAGCATATTGTTCATTCATATTGTTCAAGTGATTTAGGAATTTTTCTTCCTTATTTTATCATTGATTTCCAATTTTATTCCATTTTGATCAGATAAAATGCATGGTAATATCTCTACTCCTTTATATTTGCTAAGAGTTATCCTATGGCATAATATATAGTTTATTTTTGAGAAGGATCCATGTGCTACTGAGAAAAAAAGTGTATCTGCTTAGTGTTGGTTGATATAGTCTATATATGTCAATTAAGTCTAAATTATTAATTGTGTTATTGAGTTCTATAGTTTCTTTATTCAACTTTTGTTTGGAAGATATGTCCACTGGTGAGAGAGGTGTGTTAAAGTCACCCATGATTATTATGTTGTGGTCTATTTGTCTCTTGAACTTGAGAAGAGGTTGATGAAAATAGCTGCACCATTGTTTGGGGCATATATATTAATGATTGTTATGTCATGTTGGTGAATAGTTCCCTTTAGCAGTATGTAGTGTCCTACTTTATCCCTTTTGATTAACTTTGGCTTGAAGTGTATTGTATTTTATATGAGTATGGACACCCCTGCTTGCTTCCGAGGTCCATGTGAGTGGTATGATTTTCCCCAACCTTTCACCTTCAGTCTGTGTATGTCTTTTCCTATCAGATGAGTCCCCTGTAGGCAGCATATTGTTGGATCTTTTTTTTAATCCAGTCTACTAGCCTATGTCTTTGATTGGTGAGTTTAAGCCATTAACATTTAGGGTTACTATTGAGATATGGTTTGTACTTCCAGCCATGTTTGTTTATTTTTGTTATTTAACTTGATTTGTTTTTCCTCTTTGATTAGTTTTTTTCCCTATACTGTACTACCACCCACTATTGATTTTCGTTGTTGTTTTTCATTTGCTGTTCATGTAATGTTTTGCCCAGGATACTTTGAAGTGCTGGTTTTCTAGCTGTGAATTCTTTTAACTTTTGTTTATCATGGAAGGTTTTTATTTCATTGTCAAACCTGAAGCTTAATTTGCTGGATACAAGATTCTTGGTTGGAATTCGTTATCTTTCAGCATTTGAAATATGTTGTTCCAGGATCTTCTAGCTTTCAGCATCTGTGTTGAAAAATCAGCTGTGAACCTAATTGGTTTACCCCTAAATGTAATCTGCCTCCTTTCCCTGTGGCTTTTAAAATTCTCTCCTTGTTCTGTATGTTGGACATTTTCATTATAATCTGTCTTGGTGTGGGTGTCTTGTGGTTTTGTACATTCGGCATCCTGTAGGCTTCTAGGATTTGGATTTACATTTCATTCTTTATGCCTGGAAAGTTTTCTAAAATTATTTAATTGAACAGATTGCTCATTCCTTTGGTTTGGACTTCTATACCTTCCTGTATCCCAATAACTCTTAAATTTGGTCTTTTTATGTTATCCCAAATTTCTTGGATGTTCTGCTCGTGGTTTCTTATCAGCCTTTCTGAATTGTCTAGACTCTTTTCAAAATAATATTTTTAATTTGGTTTATAATTCCAGGATTTCTGGGATTTTTTTTTTATAACCTCTATCTCCCTGTAGAGTTGATCTTTTGCTTCTTGGATTTGTTTATGTAATTCATTGTCAAGGTGATATTTCATTGTCTGCATTTGCTGTATAAGGTCTTCCTTGAGACTCCAGATCATCTAAAGCATGTATGTCTTGAAATTTTTATCTGACCTTTTTTCTGCTGTAGCTAACAATTCCTCTATTGTTGAGTTGTCCTGCATTGTTTGTGTTCCTTTTTTTCCATGATGCTCACGTTTCTTTCTAGCTCTGTGTGACTGATATGTTATTATTTTCTCCTATAGATTTATGTTGCTTTTGTAGCTCTGAGATCTCTCCTTTGTGATTGGAGACAATGTCTAGAGATGTTGGGTTCAATTGTTATTTAATGTAAATTCATTAGCTTCATAAAAGGCATACAGATTCTGGTGGAGTATAGAGAACTGAGGGTTAGACATAGGACTATTCTGTCGCCAATCTTGCTGCCCATTAGATCCGCCCAAAGCTGATGAGGTAGATTCACGATATTACATTTAAAACACAAATTAAAGAAAGGCTAATAGCTTTTAATCTTTTGTGAAAAAATAGCAAAATGCTTGTGTTTTACAATATTAACCTTTACATAGGTGACGCTCTCATTAACTTAAAAATACATTTAAATTGCACCCCAGTATAGAAAGTAACATAAAACTTTATATCTTATTGTTAATAGATCCAGTTATAGAACATTAAATGATATAAATTATTCTCCAATAAAGTTTGTTATTCTTATAAACCCAAAATTACCATACAACTTTAGTTTGGAGAACACTAACTTAATATAATGTTCTTTTAAAGCTTCTACCTTAAATACTTGTATACCTGGAAGAATAAACATATTTAATATATAAATAATAGTAATGACACCATAATTACATTGATATTATATATTAATTAAGTTTAGTTCTTAAGGAAATAACATATTACAATATTTCAAAATAATTGTTGTTTAACCATAGTGGTATAATCCTTAATTCCTTTAAGATTACTTGCTAAAAAAAAAAAAAGAACCCAAGACTTAATAAACACAATGTTATGGGTAAATCAATGTTTTAAGAAATCCTTGTCTTTTTAACATATAGATTAAACTTTTCTTTATATCAGTATATTAACATTTGACCTTAAGGAAAAACCAACTCATATAGAACTTTTAATTTCTCTTTTCTATCTGTTAACCCCCTTTTTTGTTCACAATATGAAACAATCCTTGTAAGTTTTTGAATTTAGACAAATCATTTCATTTTAATAAAAATAAATACTTATGTTGTTTACATTACTCTTAATTGGAACAGTTGAAAATTTGGGGCCTTTGCATATAGATATCTTCAATAAACATTTGAATACAGAATTACACCTGTTTACCCCTTCATGAAAACATAATGTTTAAGTATATAGAATTTTGCCAGTTGGGTCTGTGAATTTTTAGTAAAATGTTTTTTAGTGATGACAAAGCAACTTTACCCTCCCCCCCTTCTTTGTTTTTCATTTACAAATTTATGAAAACATCAATAATGTTACCCAGTAGATTTTAAGGAGCTAAGAGTACTTGATGGTATGTTTAACAGTTAGCATTTTAACCTTATAAATTAATCAGATGTCTAACAAACAAAATTACTTATAAATATGAGTTATCACTTGTCAAATCTACTTTACTTATTTTACCAAAATATCAGATAACTATATTGAACAGTATTAGCCATTTCATTCATGGTGGAGAAAATTTCTAGACCAAGGGATATTAGACATTATATAGACATCAACATTTTATTAGTTCTTTTACCACCTAGAGAGACTTGTGAGTTACGTTTAATTTTAAAGACATCTTTACTTTCATCTGTTTACCCAATTAAAATTGAACCATTTTAAATCATGTGAATTAAAGATATTTAGATCCATTTTTTTAATTTTATGAGCTCTCCTTATATATCTGCCAATTTTCATATCATGCACATATAGACATACAACATATAACACAAGTGTGCACACATAACACAATAGTAAAGGGCTTGTAGCTTTTCACAGGTGAACTCTCCATTGCAGTGTTTAAAAATGCCATAGTTGAATAAAAAATAGAACTGATTGGAAAAACCTTAATCTAGGTCTGTAGGATCAAAATCATGAGCTCATAAATACAGAATCTAAGAAAAAGCAAGAGTCCTAGAATAAATGACCAGCCAGTAACTAATAAAGTATCATACAATTTACTTTTTTTGGTTTAGTGTAATATAACTTCAGGTAAAGGGCACTTTTACTTTTTTCTCCCTAGTGTCTGAGACCTGACTGAGATCTGGGGAAAATTGCTATTCTGAGCAGAAACCCCATGCCTAAGGTGTTTTAACCTTTTTTTTTTTTTTTGGTAATTGAACAGGTTTGGATGTCTAAAATTATGATGCCTTACTTTCTATTACCTTTGAGAACAAAGCTACGATGTTAAGTTCCTTACTAAGATAAGCCATTTACTATTGAGCAGGTCCATTTCCTTGTATGACCATTCCTAGGGTTATTATTCCTCTCTCAGTGACAAAAAGGTGAAATCTTGCTTCAAAGCCTGTTCATAACTCAGGGGGAGTAAAACTTTTGGTAATAGGCTGTTCAGATATTTTTAGAAGAGAAAAGCTGGTGCTTGTATTCAAAGGGGAAATTGACTTCTGGCTCCCTACAAAGAAGCAAGAGAAGTATGCTGCCGCAGCCCAGCTGGCTGGGCAAAATAACCGGGGGGGCGAGGAACTTGTGAAGATTGATACAGCAGGAGTGGGAGCCGTTTATTGTAGGACAGGAGGGGTCTGTATACATAACTGAATACACACAGCTTATCTTAATTAACGTAAACTAGATATGGCAGTAAACCAATAAGGAATCATCTTAATGATTACACACAGCTTAACTTAATTGACATAATCTAGATACAGCAGTCACTCATTAAGGAATCTCTATCATCTTAATGGCTCGCTGGCGTTACTTCTCAAACCACTCCTTCTGGCAAAGTGCCAGGTGCCATCTTGACTTGTTTACGGACCCTAACAGTATACCTGGGACATTTGAGCTAAAGTTTGGCTAAGTAGTAGCATAACATCTTTCCAGGTGAGGTCAAACATCTGGTATAAGTTCTGAAATATCTCAATATAAAAATACATTGAGTATATCTGAGCACAAGAACAGTCATAGGAGATTTTAAACTGGCTTGTGAAGGCCAACTATGCGAATAGAGGGAACCTGGATTTTTTCTTACTAATTATCCCATGTCTTTCTTTTAGTCCTATAACTCTGAATTGCTAGGGTTTCTGATAATTATTTTATCTCTGATAAACAAATTCCCAACTGCAAGATTGTATAGTACTTCAGAAGACAATTCAAAGACCAGATTGTTACAGTAAAACATCTTTTTTAGACACGTTTACAGCTATAAGTGACACATCCAGCCAAGATTGTTCCCAAGAAACAATATATAAGATCAACACATTATGGCGCATGTCTTAAGGGGCTAGAAACTATTACAAACCAAAACACAATGACAGGCAGAGAGGCACTCCAAACTATGGCCGACAGATAGGAAGCTTTAAAACAGACAGACTAGATAGGGAAAAATTTCCCCAAGTTTCCAACTCCCATTTAACTTTGACTCCTACACCAGTGGCACCATAGATGTCCCCACGAGTGGACCAGATGCTCCCAGAAAGGGAGAACCAGAAGTGTAAAATCAAGGGTCTCAGTATGGTTACTTTACTAAATTCAGTTTCCTTTTTTTTTTTGTTTAAGTAGACAGAGATGGAGCAATCCTTACAGTGCAGAGAAGAAAGGCGGGAGTTCCCCGAATCAAAAGGGGCTTCAGCAGCTGCTGGGAGTTCCTCAGCCCCTCCCTTTACTTACAGGAATAGCTCCTCTGGTTCCGTCAACTCCAGGCATATTCGCCTGTCTCCTAACTTTCCAGTAGTCAGCTCTCAGAGAGTTTCATCTTACATCTTATATCCTCAGCAGGTTGCTTGGAGTGCTAGGCTTCCCCAAGTAAGTGAAGGGGGGGCTGCTCTAGAGTCCCACCTGGGGTGTCAAAATTTGTAACTGAAAGTTCGGTTCCTGTCTCCAAAGCCAATTAATGCCAATTAAATAATGAGGTCAGGGTTTTGAGAAAAAGGAAAAGAAGGTTTATTGCTTTGCTGACAAAGGAGAAACACAGGGGACTCCTGTCCCAAAGGCTGTGACTCTCTTGATCTGGAGGGACAAAGGGTTTTAAAGCAATTTTTCAAGAGTTACATTTCAATAGGGGTTCCCAGGGTTCCCTAAGGGCAGGTTAGGATTCACTTGTTAATTTGCGAGATATTCATTTTCTAGATCCCCAGAAGCATTTCCCTCCTGCAGTGGGTATACCCAAGACATCCAACTAGGGGAAGAAAAGAAAATGTTGTTTTCCTATCCTGTTTAACAAAGGGGGGTAAGTTTGTCGAAGTTCCTGAAAACACTGCCCAAAGAAGTATTAAACTTACATGTCTTATTACCCATTTTGTTCTTCAATTGTCTTAAGTTTCTACTAGAGAAAACATCCAATGATAAGGCAGAGAAAATAAACATAGAGCATAGAACAAAACACAGGAGAACAAGAACCAGATGCAAAAACCCAGGGAGCAGTGCAACATCTTGCTAATGCTCTGGACAGGAGTGTATATGTGTCTCATCAGGCATCTCTCTGTCTCCACCAAACCAATACCAACAGACAGTGCAACATTTTGCTACTGTCCTGGACAGGAGCGCATTGTGTCTCACAAGACACCTCTCAGAATAAATTCCTTGCCAACCAATACCAGGAGTGCATATGTGCCTCACCAGGCACCTCACTGTCCCCAGAAGAGATCTCTCTGAACCCAATACCAGATGTTATAAGGGCACCACTTACCTAAGCTAATTGTTTTAGTATAGAAGTTCACTCCTACCTATGCTAATTGTTTTAGTATAGAAGTACATTCCAGCAATCTGATGTAGGCATACCCAGGGGCCTACTTAGAAGTCTGAAGTTGCGCATCCCCCGGGGCAGCACTCCAGCCCGAGTCCCAGAGCGAAGGTCCAGCTTCAGAATTTTTGGCAGTTTGATCTCACTGGGGCCTCCAGATGTTAAACCCCTATGCAAAGAAAAGACTACTGACTCCAATTTTAAATCAAATTAAAGCAAGCTTGTATTTGTGTACACTGTAACTGGCCAGGACTGTCTCTCCCAAAAACCCTGGGCTAGAGATCAGTTCCCCCGCTCTCTAGAAACACAGTTTTATAACACAAAAAGTTGCAAAAGGGGGGAGGGTGTCTTGAGAACTTACAGATAACAGGATTTTGACAGGCATAATACAAAGGCAGATAGCAGGTTAATGACCTACATGGCTTTACATTTCAAGGTAGGGAATAAATTTAGATCCCAACATCAGAATTTATGAGGTGCCACTGAAGTTTCAGAGAGGGTTGTTATCTGGTCAGGGAAAGCCAGGCATGGGTGAGTTCAAGGCACAGGCAGGAATTCCAAACAAGTTTAGAATTTCAGTAATTTATAGTAAAACAGAAATTAACTTTTCATGACTTTGTGATGAGATGGCTCCCAAACTTAAGATGGAATTAGGCTGGGTTCATCAATTAGGCCAGGTAGCCTAGCTTAAATAAAACCTTACGCTTTACTTCCTTTTTATATTGAACGAGGCACTCATTGGCTCTTTATACATTGCATTTATAAAACTAAAAACATTTTCAGGGTTCATAGTATAACTTAGCTTTACAGATAATAAATGGAAGATAAAAAAAAAAAAAGCTTATTCCCAAAGCCACACAGATAAGTAACAAGTATGCAACTGAGCCTGGAATGCAAACCAAATTCTACAGAACTGAAAGCTTTGGCATTTTCCAAATGCTCCTTTTATTTTGACATTTCCAGTCTGATGCCACGGACATGATGATGGGTCTCAAAGGCTGAGAGTCAGGGCAAGACTTACCCATCAAATAGGGGATATGTCAGAGATTTCTTTATTGAGCATTATTATATAGAAAAAAAGCAGCATTTTGATAATTTGACATGCCATTTAACATCACTCCACCAAAACATGGTGCTTTGTTCTTCTGCTCATTTACTACCATCAGAATCAGAGCACACACAATGTATCAGCTAGAAGGACCCATTTGGAATCATTTCAGCCCCTTCCTGCTACTGCTGAGAAGAGCAGGGAAGAGATCTGCCAAAGGTCACAAAGAAAGCTGGTGAAAGCACTGTGTCCAGAGCCTGGCTTCCTGGCTTCCTGAGGACTCTGCATGTCCCTAGTCCCTACCTCACACACAAAGTCCCGCCCCACTCAGTCTATGCTTGTCTCTCCTTTTGAGCTGACCTATATACACCAAAGCACATTCTGGAAATCCCACTCCATGATGTCCTTTCCCTTTATTTATGCTAATAACCATATTCAAAGTCTTACAGAAGCATAAAATTTAACTACATGTAATCAATCACACTCAATAAAAGAATAAGATTGAGCAACATTTTATTCTGAGTGAAAAAGAAGCAAACTCAAAAAAACAGAGAAATAGAAAGTAAAAATTTGAAAGTCCAGTTATAAGATAGTCAAAATTTTTAAATAAAATTAAGTAAAAATATTAAGGATAATTATTATTAAAACATTTTTATATCACTAAAATAATAAAGAGTACATGTTTATTATTTAAGGGTACAAACTAAAAAATGTAATAATTTATAACTTTAAACTAAATGTTTAAAAAAACAGAAAGTAGGCAGTAGAATAAATTTCTGAGCCAGAATTCTAGAATAAGAGCAACCTTGGCCAATATGTTTTAGGCAGAGAGTACAGTGGCACAGAAAGGAATCCTTCTCTTCCTATTTACCAGAAATTCTGGAAGCTTCTGAAAATCCAGTGTAGACAGTGGTCATACCTGACTCTAGAAGATAGTTCTATGCATGATACTTGGTGATACTTCTGTTTTATATTGCTATTAAATCACTTCAAGAATACGTTATTCTGTCATCCTAACAAGATAAAAACTTTTTTATGCTTGAATTAGAAAGTCAACTTAGCTTCTAGTCCTGGCTCCATGGCTCCATCTCTTATTAGCCTTGACATGGCTATGCCTCAGTTGTCTTCCAAATAAAATGCACATAAGAGGGCCTGGCATATTGCTGTGGTTGTGAGGAACCAATGAGAAAAATCATTTCAGTAAAGCAGTACCAGACAGACAGTCAATGCCTGGGAAATTGTGTAAGTGAATAAGACTCAAACTCCCTATAGACAAAGCCTGTATGTTTTGTTCACCATGGTGAACACTAATCACAGTGCTTGGCACATGGCAGGAATTCAAGTATTTGTCAAGTAAATTAATATAGTGATCTTTCCATAAGTTTTCATTGTCTTTTTTCTTCTTTGACTCATTAAAACACACACACACAGAGTTAGCAACTATTATATGTCAGATATTCATATGCTATAAATGAAAATGAATAAGATAATCAAAGATTTTAATCAGGAGTGTGACTAACCCAGGTGTACTTTGGGCTACACTGATAGCAATGTGGGGTAGGTTAGAAGGCAACAAACTTTGATCCAGTTGAGTAAAGATAATGCTCTTGAGCAAAATATTGATCATGCATATAAAAGAGAAAAATCAATCAAGAAATGGATAAGAACTTGCATACTGGAGTTCCAATGGATTAAATATGGGGACTGAGAAAGTAGGAGTCTCCTGTCTTAGGTACCACACAACACAACATGCTTACTATATAAATGACATAGTATGTGATTCCACTTCCATTTCTCCATATTTTACTTGAATATCATTGTTATATTTTTCTTTGTATCAGCTAATAAACTAAGCATTTTAGTAGGTATAAAGTCATAGTTTTGTTAAATTAACTAGAATAGAATGAAAACTCATTTGACCCAACATGCACTGAGATTTTTTTGTATAGTTTTGTGTTTCAAACAAAAAGTGAATCATGTCTACTCTCAAATGCAATAGGAAGCAAAGAAGGGAAGACAGAAAGGAAAAGGAAGAAAGATGAATCATAAAGTAGCCTCTGAAATGAGCCTTTTTACCCATAGATCATTTGTGATGTGTCTATAAGTTACTTGGGCAAATATGACTCAGTTATTTGACAAGTATAGTCAGGTAACAACAACAACAACAACAACAAAAGCACTTGCAAAGAGAGAAAGTATGGGTGAATTCCTCTCCCTCTGACATAAAAAAAGAAGAAAAAGATATGAAAAATGGAAAGCATATAAGGAAATCTACAAAATCTTTATGTGAATTTTCAAATTTTCATTTTATGCTATTTCTAAGCACTATTTAAAATTTATACTAAGTATCATCTGTTTATTGGTGCATATTTTACATTTAGGTAATTGCCTCATGTTGGGTAGTTTAAAGCTGACATTTGACATACTGAAACTGTGCTGATTCTATTCTTTCCCAAGATTGAGATTTTCAAGGATGAAATTATATTTTATGTGGAAAAAAGAGTCAAATTCCTCCTAAAGATGTATAAATCTGTTTCTTCCTGGAGCAAGTCTTGAAATATGTCCATGAAGAATCTCCAGCGTTTGAGTAGACAGTACAATGCTCTCATTGGAAGTAAGAGGGTTATAAATTACAAATTTCAAAAGGAGATTCAAGATGGCAAATTAGAGGAAGGTTGCATTTCCAGTTGCTCCGTGGCTTGGAATTCAATACAGCTTCTCAGAAAGATAGGTGACAGTGAGAATTTACTGAAACTCCACATTGGATACTCAGAGACCCAATATTGGTGCATTGATCAAATAAGAAAGAGTTTGTTGTAGCCAAGTGAGTTGCTGTGTAGCAGTTGTGCCAGTAAACCACAGACAGGAGGAGTAACATACAGAGAGAAACACGGTGAATGAATTTGGTACAGAAAAACCTGTAGAACAGAATGGTAGTCTGAACTCAGCTGAGCCAGAAGCTGCACAGCAAATTAGCATTTGAAAAATGCTCTGGCAAGCAAAGAGCTGAGGCAGGGAGACATTTTAAAGAGGCCCTGCTACAGTTTGCTGCTGTGGGAGCTCAGGAGATCATAGCAAATATTGATATACTGTTCTGCCAAGAGCCTGCCATGTGGCCTAGGGTGTACCTAGCACAATGTGATTCAAATGGGTACAGAGAAGATTGTACGCAGGAGAATACAAGTCAGACAGATGGAGAAGAGTTACACTTTGAATATGGCAGCTCACATGACCAGCTGAAGGAGGTCAAGAAACTAGACAAGTGGGCATAATTATATTTGGGTCTGAGCCTGGGAAGGCCATATTCATGGGTAGTAGAGGACACAAGACCTACAGAGGATTGGCTCCCCTTACAAGCATAGATGCCAGCACAGATTGGCATCTGCCTGCCCTAGGGGTGTGTTGATCTAATGTCTCCACAGCAGATACAACCCTGATTAGCTAAGCCCCAACCACTAGAAGTTCCCATTTAGAAACAGAAGCCATGCACTGGGAGTTCATTGATCTTGTCTGTCCAAACAAAACTCCGACTGATGTTACTTCCCATCAGTGCTGTCCTATTTTATACTAGTAATAGTGAAAAACCAGCCTCTATCTCAGAGAAAAGCCTGTCCAAGGAAGGGACATGGCCATTGTCCTTGGAAAAACCTACAGAGCACTCCTAAGCACATTCCCACCCTGCTAAGTTGTTTATCTACAAATAACAGGAGAGATCTGCTGCACCAGGTGTCCCTGACTCAGTCAGGCTAGGTGGAGATCCATAGCAACCCCCTAGCAGCCACCAATCAGCATGAGACAGGGAAATACCTGGGATGCCAGATGACCCTCCCAGTAGTTTAAGGTGGTTGATAACATGTTGGGAAACCAAGTAGTTCAGCACGTACACCCCTCTTGGCTTAAACCAATCAGTTCAAATGAATACTCCTTTTGTACTGACCAATCACCCCTACCCAACTTGTTCCCACCAGTGAATGTGCTAATCATGTTTTAGAGTTGTTATTTGATTTTCCCACGGCGTGTGATGATTTGCTAAGAGATGCTATGATGTATGTGAAGTCCCTGCCCTCTCCAAAGAATGTATAAAACTGCTGCAAACCCTGGGATCGGGGCCTCTCAGTGTTACCAGTTGCTGTGTGTGTGCGCGTGGAGGACCGAGCTAGCTTGCAATAAACACCTCTTTGCTGCTTACATCGATCTTGGGTCTCTGGTGGTCTTTGGGGGTCCCGAATTCGAGCATAACAATAGGGGAAGCTGAACGCTATTTCAACCAGCTTCGGTTTTAGGTCACTTCCACTGGCAGCTTGGTGAACAACACAAATAGAGGAAGGGTTTAACAAGTCACAGCCCTTGCTCTATCTGAGGGGAAAATAGTTCAAGAAGAAATGGAAAAAAGGACAATGGGGTATAGGCAGAGAACATCCATCTTTGTCAACAGTTTTAACCACGTCAACAGAGAGAATTCTTTTATTAAGAATTCCCCCCCACACACACACACATACCTCTTTTGGTGTTCTTGCTGTGATGATTGGTTCAAAACACACACACACACACACACACACACACACGGACACACGGACACATGCACACATGCACACACATTTGTTCCTATTTTCTCATTTTTAGCATTTTATGTTTATTATGTTTGTTATTTTTGGTCATTTGAGGGCTAGGGTTTTTGTTTATTTTGGTTTTGTTTTGGTGATTATCTTGTGTTTCTCTGTCTCTCCTTTCTCCTTCCTCCAGTTGCCAAATTTTCTTCTTTCTTTCTTTTTTCTTATTTATAGCCATCACTTGCTACATCCCTTCTCCTTTTTCTCTGTTCATATTTTGAATATCCTAAACTTATTTTCTCTTATTCTATCATGTTTTCTCTTCTCTTAAAGAACTCTATTTTACCAACTTTTAGAACTGTTTAGTTTATGTTATTCCTGTCCCCACTATTTATATTGTTGCAGTTATGAGTACTGTGGATGGTGTAATTAAAACTTGCTGTTTACTTTAATGCCAGAGTTAGTTCATAGATATTTATTATTGTTACTGTTAGCAACTGCTTACCTCCCCATTCCTGTTTTTATGTTAGTTAGTGTTGTAGAGGTCATAGTAGGCACTGTGTATTTATTTTATAGCTGTATATACACACATACATACACACACACACACATATATATATATATATATATATATATATATATATATATATATATATATATGATTCACTTCTGTTGTTCATTTCCCTCTTTTTTTCCTGAGGTGCTTCTAATTTGCAGAGACATTATGAGTTTGCAGGGTAGAAAATTTATTGCTGAACTAAACTCAGCCAAGAGACAATGCACCTTGCTTCCCACTCAAAAAAATCATGTTCAAATTTCAGTGATACTTTAATACAAAAAAATAGGAGAGATGAAAACCACAAACAACAACAAGGCACTAAGCAGGAATGGGATCTCTCAGATCCAACTCATAGACATCCACTCCAATAGCCAAAAAAGAATTACCAGAAAGACTGTGAACACCACACCTATGAGGAGTCTTGATCTAGATTGCTCTCATATCACTTTAGAATATACAGAGTTGTTAAGGGAATAACCATAGTCACAGAGAGTGTACCACAAATATCCTGTTGTATACAATGTAATTTCCAGATTCAGAAGAAGGATCCACACTAATTTGAGATCTGCAAGGAAAGTAGGATCCTCAAGTTCTTATACAATACTCACCATCAAAATATACTAATCATCACCAAAGTACTTAAAGGAAATTACACTACAAAACCCACTTGGAAGCATATTGAAAAATTCTGAACAACCTGATATCCTAGAATACATTGCTGAGAGAAGTCAATGCCCTAAAAAGGCCCAGATATAAGAGAGAAAAAGAAATTCATCACAAAACTCAACATGAGATTACAAGAAACATGAAAAAAAAAAAAACACAAATTAACATAATGCCTTCTAAAGTTCGTAATTCACCAACCAATGACTCCAAAAATATTGATGTGGATGAAATACCAGATAAGGGATTAAAAAGAAAGATTATAAAAATGATGAATGAATTTCAAGAGAACAAGGAAAAACAACTGAATGAATTAAGGAATTCAGCACAGGATATGAATAAGAAATTCAATAAGGAGGAAGAGATATTAAAAAAGAACCAAACAGAAGACAGAGAGCTGGAAGACACAGTGGCCAACCTTAAACATTCAGACAGTCTTAAATAGAAGAGAATAAGTAACTATAATCAGAACACAAAAGAACTCCGAGACAACATTAAGTGACCAAATTTAAGAATCATTGGTGAACAGTGTGTGAGTTACAGGATACTGGCATGGATAACAACTTCAGGGAAATTGCCGTAGTCCAGCTGCAGCAAAATAACCGGGGGGTGACGAACAACTTGTGTACGTTGATACAGCAGGAGAGGGAGCCGTTTATTGCAGGACAGGAGCAGTATTTATACATTCCACACAGCTTATCTAATTAGCATAAACTAGATACATCAGTCAACCAATCAGGAATCTCCACACTTAATGGCTCGCTTTTGTTACTTCTCAAACCACTCCCTCTGGCATTTTGCCAGGCACCATCCAGACTTGTTTACGAACTCTAATATTCCCCTGGCAAAATGCCAGGTGTTATTTTGACTTGTTTACAGACTCTAACAGGAAATCACAAAATTTTTCAAATCTTGAGAATGCAATAGGTAGCCAGATACAGGAGGATTTCAGAATCCCAAATGGACAAGATCACAAATGGACCATTCTACATTAGAATTAAAATACCTAACATACAGAGCAAGGAAAGGATTTTAAACGTCTCAAGAGAAAAATTTCAAGTCACATAGGAAATTAATCAGAATTACTTCTCATTTCACAGCATAAATTCTAAAATCCAGGAGAGTTTTGGAATGCCCTAAAAGAAAATAACTCTACACCAATGTTGCTAAATCTAGAAAAGCTACCCTCAGAATCAAAGAAGAAATTAAAACCTTCCAAAATAAGCAGAAATTAGAAGAACTCATGATTACTAAGCCAGCACTACAGAAAACCCTTAAAGAAATGCTAATACAGAAGAAATAAAAATCAAACACTGGAACTCACAAATGAAAAAATCTCATTTGAAGAGTAGGTAATAAAATAAGTAAGAGGACAAAATTAAACATTAGAAATAAATCAAAATGGCAGGAATGAGTAAACATCTCTCTATAATAACAATGAAAATGGTCTCAAATTAAGCCATAGGCTGGCATAATGGATTTTGTAAAACTTTTAAATTTTTTTGCAAGAGACTCACCTTACAAACAAATACAGATACAAGCTGACACTGAGAGAATTAAAATTGATATGCTATGCAAATGAAGCCCCCAAATAAGCAGGAGTGGCTGCTCTCTTATCTGATAAAGCACACTGCAACTCAAAAGTAAACAGAACAAAGAGGATTATATCATACTGGTAAAGGGAGTAATCCAACAAGAAGATAAAATGATAGTAAATATTTATTCCCCCAATGTTGGTGCACCTACTTACATAAAACAGATACAATACTCAATTTAAAAGCTCAGACCCCAGTACAATAATATTGGGTGATTTCAACATAAATCTCTCACCAATAGTTAGGTCATCCAGATATAAGCTGAGTAAAACCTCTTTAGATCTAAAAATATTAAAAATCAAAGAGAATTAACAAACATTTATATAATATTCTATGCAAGAACAGCTGAATTCACTTTCTTCTCAGCTTTCATGGAAACTTCTACAAAATAGACCATACTTTATATTACAAAGTAACTCTAAAAATCAGTATAATTATTTTCATCTTTTCTAATCATAATGAAATGAAATTAGAAATCAACCACCGTCTCAGGAAAAAAAAAATCTCTATGTATAAAAATACGTAGAGATTGAACAGTACACTTTTGAATGATGAATAGATGATTAAAGAAATCAGGGGGAAAATTAAAATATTCTTAGAATCAAGGGAGAAAAGTTACAAAACATACAAGATTTTCTGGGACACTATCAAGGTGGTCCTAAGAGGGGTATTTACAGTCACACAGAAGACTACAGAAGAAAATCAGAAATATTCCAAATAAGCAATATAATGATGTATCTCAAGGTCCTTAAAAAATAAGAACAAACCAATTCCATAATCAGTAGAAGGAAGAAAATAATTAAAATCAGAGCTAAAATCATGAGGAAAGTTATTGATTTTCATGTTAAAACATCCTTGAAATCCTGGAATGAAACCAACTTGATCATGATATACAATCTTCTTAATATGTTCCTGAACTTGATTTGCTAAAATATTATTAAGGATTAATGCATATAAGTTCACTAGAGATATTGGTCTGTAATTTTCTTTCCTTGATGGTCCTTATCTAATTTTGGTGTATGACACTGGCTTCATTGAATGAATTTCGAAGTGCCCCATCTCTTTCTATTCATGGAATAATTTGAGGAGCATTGGCCTCAAATCTTTGTTAAAGGTCTGATAGAATTCAGCTGAGAATCCATCTAGTTCTGGGTTTTCTATATTATAAAATCAACATACAAAAATCAGTATGTCCCTATGCGCAAATAATAAACACTGAATTCAGGAAAACAATCTCATTTGCAGTAGACTAAAAATACTTAGGAATAAATCTAAGGAGGTAAAAGACCTCTACAAGGAAAACTATAGAACACTAAAGAAAGAAATTTTAAAAATCATTAGAAAATGGAAAGACCTCCCATGTTCATGAAAAGGTGAATAATTAATATTGTTAAAATGCTCATATTACCAAAAGCAATATATAGCTTCAGTGTAATACTTATCAAAACACCAGTGACATTCTTCACAGTACTAGAAAAAAGTAGTCATAAAATTAAATTGTTTTTTTTTCTTTTTTTTTTTATTGGTTGTTCAAAACATTACAAAGCTCTTGACATATCATATTTCATACATTAGATTCAAGTGGGTTATGAACTCCCATTTTTACCCCAAATACAGATTGCAGAATCACATCGGTTACACATCCACATTTTATATAATGCCCTATTAGTAACTGTTGTATTCTGCTACCTTTCCTATCCTCTACTATCCCCCATCCCCTCCCCTCTCATATTCTCTCTCTACCCCATCTACTGTAATTCATTTCTCTCCTTGTTTATTTTCCCATTCCCCTCACAACCTCTTATATGTAATTTTGTATAACAATGAGGGTCTCCCTCCATTACCATGCAATATCCCATTTCTCTCCCTTTCCCTCCCACCTCATGTCTCTGTTTAATGTTAATCTTTTCTTCCTGCTCTTCCTCCCTGCTCTGTTCTTAGTTGCTCTCATTATATCAAAGAAGACATTTGGTATTTGTTTTTTAGGGATTGGCTAGCTTCACTAAGCATAATCTCCTCTAGTGCCATCCATTTCCCTGCAAATTCCATGATTTTGTCATTTTTTAGTGCTGCGTAATACTCCATGGTGTATAAATGCCACATTTTTTAATCCATTCATCTATTAAAGGGCATCTGGGTTGGTTCCACAGTCTAGCTATTGTGAATTGTGCTGCTATGAACATCGATGTGGCAGTATCCCTGTAGTATGCTCTTTTAAGATCTTCAGAGAATAGTCCGAGAAGGGCAATAGCTGGGTCAAATGGTGGTTCCATTCCCAGCTTTCCCAGGAATCTCCATACTGCTTTCCAAATTGGCCGCACCTGTTTGCAGTCCCACCAGCAATGTACAAGAGTACCCTTTTCCCCACATCCTTGCCAGCACTTGTTGTTGTTTGACTTCATAATGGCTGCCAAACTTACTGGAGTGAGATGGTATCTTAGGGTGGTTTTGATTTGCATTTCTCTGACTGCTAGAGATGGTGAGCATTTTTTCATGTACTTGTTGATTGATTGTATGTCCTCCTCTGAGAAGTGTCTGTTCAGGTCCTTGGCCCATTTGTTGATTGGGTTATTTGTTATTTTATTGTCTAATTTTTTGAGTTCTTTGTATACTCTGGATATTAGGGCTCTATCTGAAGTGTGAGGAGTAAAGATTTGTTCCCAGGATGTAGGCTCCCTATTTAACTCTCTTATTGTTTCTCTTGCTGAGAAAAAACTTTTTAGTTTAAGTAAGTCCCATTTGTTGATTCTAGTTATTAACTCTTGTGCTATGGGTGTCCTATTAAGGAATTTGGAGCCCGACCCCACAATATGTAGATCGGAGCCAACTTTTTCTTCTATCACATGCAGAGTCTCTGATTTGATATCAAGCTCCTGGATCCATTTTGAGTTAACTTTTGTGCATGGCGAGAGGAGGGGATTTAGTTTCATTTTGTTGCATATGGATTTCCAGTTTTCCCAACACCATTTGTTGAAGATGCTATCCTTCCTCCATTGCATGCTTTTAGCCCCTTTATCAAATATAAGATAGTTGTAACTTTGTGGATTAGTCTCTGTGTCCTCTATTCTGTACCATTGGTCCACCCGCCTGTTTTGGTACCAGTACCATGCTGTTTTTGTTACTATTGCTCTGTAATATAGTTTGAAATCTGGTATCGCTATACCGCCTGATTCACACTTCCTGCTTAGAGTTGCGTTTGCTATTCTGGGTCTTTTATTTTTCCATATGAATTTCATGATTGCTTTCTCTATTTCTACAAGAAATGCCATTGGGATTTTGATTGGCATTGCATTAAACCTATAGAGAACTTTTGGTAATATCGCCATTTTGATGATGTTAGTTCTGCCTATCCATGAACAGGGTATATTTTTCCATCTTCTAAGATCTTCTTCTACTTCTCTCTTTAGGGTTCTGTAGATTTCATTGTATAAATCTTTCACCTCTTTTGTTAGGTTGATTCCCAAGTATTTTATTTTTTTTAAGGATATTGTGAATGGAGTGTTTTTCCTCACTTCCGTTTCAGAAGTTTTGTCGCTGATATACAGAAATGCCTTTGATTTATGCATGTTGATTTTATATCCTGCCACTTTGCTGAATTCATTTATTAGTTCTAGTAGTTTTTTTGTAGACCCTTTTGGGTCTTCTAGGTATAGAATCATGTAAACCGCAAATAGTGAAAATTTAAGTTCTTCTTTTCCTCTTTTTATGCCTTTAATTTCTTTCATCTGTCTAATTGCTCTGGCCAGTGTTTCGAGAACTATATTGAATAGAAGTGGTGATAGAGGGCATCCCTGTCTTATTCCAGATTTTAGAGGGAATGCCTTCAATTTTTCTCCATTCAGAATGATGCTAGCCTGAGGCTTAGCATAGATACCTTTTACAATGTCAAAGTAAGTTCCTGTTATCCCTAGTTTTTCTAATGTTTTGAACATAAAGGGATGCTGTACTTTGTCAAATGCTTTTTCTGCGTCTATTGAGATGATCATATGGTTCTTAACTTTAAGTCTATTGATGTGGTGAATAACATTTATTGATTTCCGTATATTGAACCATCCTTGCATCCGAGGGATGAATCCTACTTGACCATGGTGCACAATTTTTTTGATGTGCCTTTGTATCCGATTTGCCAGAATTTTATTGAGGATTTTTGCATCTAAATTCATTAGGGATATTGGTCTGTAGTTTTCTTTCTTTGAGGTGTCTTTGTCTGGTTTCAGAATCAGGGTGATGTTGGCCTCATAGAATGAATTTGGAAGAGCTCCCTCTTTTTCTATTTCCTGAAATAACTTGAAAAGTATTGGTATTAATTCTTCTTTAAAGGTTTTGTAAAACTCCGCTGTATACCCATCCGGTCCTGGGCTTTTCTTGGTTGGTAGTCTTTTGATTGCTTCTTCTATTTCATCCATTGATATTGGTCTGTTCAAATTGTGTGTATCCTCCTGACTCAGTCTGGGCAAATCATATGACTTAAGAAATTTATTGATGTCTTCACTATCTTCTATTTTATTGGAATATAGGTTTTCAAAATAATTTCTAATTTCTGTAGTATCTGTTGTGATATTGCCTTTTTCATCCCGTATGGTAGTAATTTGAGTTCTCTCTCTTCTTCTCTTTGTTAGCATGGCTAAGGGTCTGTTGATCTTATTTATTTTTTTGAAGAACCAACTTTTAGTTTTGTTAATTTTTTCAATAGTTTCTTTTGTTTCAATTTCGTTGATTTCCTCTCTGATTTTAATTATTTCTTGCCTTCTGCTACATTTGCTGTTGTTTTGCTCTTCCTTTTCTAGGGCTTTGAGATGAAGTGTGAGCTCATTTATTTGTAGGTTTTTCCTTTTTTTGAGGAATGACCTTCAGGCGATGAATTTCCCTCTTAAAACTGCCTTCATTGTGTCCCATAGATTCCGATATGTTGTGTCTGTATTTTCATTTATCTCTAAGAATTTTTTGATTTCCTCCTTTATGTCTTCTGTAACCCATTGATCATTCAGTAACATATTGTTCATTTTCCATGTGATGTAGGATTTTTCCTTCCTTCTTTTATCATTGATTTCCAGTTTCATTCCATTATGATCAGATAAAATTCATGGTATTACCTCCACCCCTTTATATTTACTGAGGGTTGCCCTATGGCATAATATATGGTCTATTTTTGAGAAGGATCCATGTGCTGCTGAGAAAAAAGTATATCCACTTGATGATGGTTGATATATTCTATATATGTCGGTGAAGTCTAGGTTATTGATTGTGATATTGAGTTCTATAGTTTCTTTTTTCAACTTTTGTTTGGAGGATCTGTTCAATGGTGAGAGAGGTGTGTTGAAGTCACCCATAATTATTGTGTTGTGGTCTATTTGATTCTTGAACTTGAGGAGAGTTTGTCTTATGAACGTTGCAGCACCATTATTTGGTGCATAAATATTGATAATTGTTATGTCTTGTTGGTGAATGGTTCCTTTTAACAGTATATAATGTCCTTCCTTATCCCTTTTGATTAACTTAGTCTTGAAGTCGATTTTATTCGATATGAGGATGGCCACCCCTGCTTGCTTACGAGGACCGTGTGCGTGGTATATTTTTTCCCAACCTTTCACCTTCAGCCTGTGTATGTCTTTTCCAATCAGATGTGTCTCCTGGAGGCAGCATATTGTTGGATTTGTTTTTTTAATCCATGTTACCAGCCTATGTCACTTTATTGGAGAGTTTAAGCCATTAACATTTGGAGTTACTATTGATATATGGTTTGTACTTCCAGCCATGTTTGATTATTTATCTTCTTTTTTTTTAAATTTAGTTTGTTTCTCCATGATTAGCTTTCCCCCTGCCCTCTTTCTTTACTGAGGCACTTCCCACTGATGGTTTTGGTTATTGTTTTTCATTTCTTCCTCGTGTAGGGTTTTGCTCAAGACGCTTTGCAATGCTGATTTTCTGGCTGCAAATTCTTTTAGCTTTTGTTTATCATGAAAGATTTTTATTTCGTTGTTGTACCTGAAGCTTAATTTTGCTGGATACAGAATTCTTGTTTGGCATCCATTGTCTTTCAGTGTTTGAAATACTTTGTTCCAGGATCTTCTCGCTTTCAGCGTCTGTGATGCAAAATCCTTTGTTAACCTTATTGGTTTACCCCTGAATGTAATCTGCCTCCTTTCTCTTGTAGCTTTTAATATTTTCTCTTTGTTCTGTATATTGGATATCTTCATAACAATATGTCTTGGCATTGGTCAACTGTGATTTTGTGTGCTTGGTGGTGTCCTGTATGCATCTACAATTTTTATATCCATTTCCTTTTTTATTTCTGGAAAGTTTTCTGTAATTATTTCATTTAGCAGGTTACTCATTCCCTTGGTTTGAATCTCTATACCTTCTTCTATCTCGATGACTCTTAAGTTTGGTTTTTTTATGTTATCCCATATCTCTTGGATGTTTTTCTCGTGATTTTTTACCAGCCTTTCTGAGTTGGCTAGACTCTTTTCAAGATGATATATTTTGTCTTCATTATTTGACGTTCTGGCTTCTACTTGCTCCACTCTGTTAGTGATACTCTCATTTGAGTTTGTAATTTGGTTTATAGTTTCCTTCATTTCTAGAATAATTGTTTGATTTTTTTTATAATCTCTATCTCCTGATAAAGATGCTTAACTTCTTCTTTTATCTGTTTATGTAATTCATTTTCAATGTGTTCTTTCACTGTTTGAATTTGCTGTCTCATATCCTCTTTAAGGTTCCATTCCATCTGTCTAAGGTATTCCTTGAATTCTTTATATGACCATTTTTCTGATGACTCTAGGTCCTCCTGAATATTTAGGCTGTCCTCTATTGTTTATACTCCTTTTCTTCCTTGCTTTTTCATGCTGCTCATGTTATTTCTTGTTCTGTTTGCTGAGTTACTGTTTACTCCTATAAATTTATTTGATGCTGTCGCCGCTGGTTTCAATGAAGTTATCTCCTCCGCCGTGTTCTGGTGACGTCAGTTCTCTGCCATGGTGGTATCCCATGCAAATGGTGACAGTTCGTTCCCTTTGCCGGGTGACCAATGCAGCGTGTGGGTCCTGACTGTCTCTCCCAAGCCCCGTTTCAATCCTGTGGCCACTGCCTATGAAGGCTCGGTTGGCATTTACCTCCGTAAGTTCAGAAGGGCCGACCAGTTGTTTCAGCGGGATCATTAGTGCTGAGTCACAGCAGTTTGGCTGCGAGAAGCAGGCGAACGGGAGCTTGAATGCAGCCGATCCGGGCTCGGTGTGTGTTCTGAGAGGCCCAGACTGTTCGCCCCAGATCCACGTCAGCTCAGCATTGCCTAGTGATCCTGAGCAAACAGCATTTAGACAGTTTAAGACTCCCTATGCCCGCGCAGCTGAAGAGGTCAGAGACTTGATCTCTCCCCGCCCGCCGCCATGTTGGATATAAAATTAATTTGTGAGAATAAAAGTCCCAGAATAGCCAAAGCAATTCTAAGTCAAAATAATCAATGTTGTAGGTATTACAATACCAGACTTCAAAATATGCTGCAAAGCTATACTAACAAAAACTTGTATGGTACTGACATAAAACAGATTCATAGGCCAATGAAACAGAATAGAAGATACAGAAGCAAGCCCACACAGTTTCAGTTGTCTGATCCTTGATAAAGGATACACTGCCTAAAATATATGTTGGAGAAAAGACAGCCTTTGTAACAAATGGTGCTAGGGAAACTGGTTAGCTACATGTAGAAGAATGAGTCTGAATCCTTTTTTTCCACTTGGCAGGAAAGTCAGATCAAAATAGATCAAAGGTATTAGTCCTGAAAAATCAACTTGTAGAAGAAAATAAAAGGTAACACTCCAGCATGTAGGCACAGGCAATGACTTTCTCAAGAGGACCTTTAAAACTCAGGAAATGATACCAAGAATTTATAAATGGGATGGCATCAAAATAAAAAGCTTTTGTGTAGCAAAGGAAACAAATAAGAATGTGAAGAGTGCTTTACATAATGAGAGAAAAATCTTTGCTAGTTACTCTTCTGGTAAACAATTAATATCCAGAATATATAAAGAACTCAAAAAACTTAACACCAAAACACAACTCAATTAATAAAAGGAAAAATGAACAGAACAGAGATTTCTCTAAAGAAGAAATGCAAACAGCCAACAAGTATATGAAAAAAATATTTGACATCTTTAGAAATCAGGGAAATTCAAATCAAAACTATGCTGACATTTTTCCTTACTCCAGTTTGAATGGCAGCCATCAAGAAAACAAATAATAATAAATGCAGGAGAAGATGTGGGGGGAAATGAACAGTTTTACACTGTGTTGGGACTATTAATTAGTATAACCACTATGGAAATAAGTTTGGAGGCTCCTCAAAAGACTAGGAATGGAACTATCATATGACCCAGCTATGCCACTCCTTAGTATTTATCTTAAATAATTAAAGTCATCCATTTTATAGTAATGCATGTATCTCTTCCCCATATATATATATACACACATGTATATATAGTTTTATATAGCCATAAAGAGTGAAATTATGTCATCTGTATGAAAATGGATGGAATATGATAATATTTTGTTAAACAGAATAAGCCAAACTCAGAAAGTCAATGGTCATATATACTTTCTCTCATCTTTGGAATCTAGAGAGGAAAAAGAAAAAGAAAGGTGTGTGGGTGTGTGAGGGGTAAGTAGATCTTATGAAAATTGAAGGGAAACCAGTAGAGTAGAGTAAAGAGACCAGGGGAGGAACAAGAAGAGGGAAACTGGAATACTGGGGAGCTGGCAAAATTATAGTGACATATTGTGTGCATGAATGAATATATAACAACAAATTCCACTATCATATATAATTACCAATAAAAACATGAAAAAGATTACAAATTTCTTTAAAATTGAATTTTTATATTGAATATAAATTGGAATTAGGTTATAATAGAGCAATATATAAACTGAAATTTTTAAATCCTTATTTTGAATTGTGTTCAATTAGTGAACATGGAGATCAAATTTAACTACATGTAAATCCATTATGGTAAATACAAAGAGAAGTCTTTGATGTGCTGACAGTAATAACTATGTACTTATAATCTCATATTTTTATAAATTATTTCTCAAGAATAAAGCAATGACATTTTCTCATGAACAACAAAAGAGATTTGATTGCTTAGAGAGATTCTCTCTGGAGCAACTTCCAAAAGCAGCACCTCAGGAAGAAGAAATTTCAACCAGGAGAAAGGAAGTGAAATGCTAGGAAGAACAGCGAGCCATGAAACTAGTACAAAAGTGCAAAAACCTATCCAGATATTGACTGTGTGGAACAATAAAAATGACAGTCTAATTTGAAAGTATAAGTGATAGAAAAATTACTGAAACTAGAAATTTCTAACATCTTTGTATTTTTCTGGAGGAGGGTAAAGATGTTTTGTTCATATATGCATGTTAAAGTGTTAATGGCAATATTTGAAGAAAATAAAACATGTGACTTCCAAACCTGTCAAGGTAAAAATGAACTTCAAAAAAAATCAATCAATCCAAATGAAGTTAGGGAGGAGAAAAACCTATAAGGCAGGCTGAATATTAGCACAAAATAAAATGGTAGAGAAGAATTCATATATATCCATAATTACAGTCAATGTAAATGAAATAAGCCCTTGTTGATAAATGCCAATTGAGAATGTCGATTTGGAATTTTAAAAAGTCACCCACATTCTATCTACTTGATGGGTATTTTTAAAATGAGGATATATATACTGGCTGAATTTCAGATAAAAATAAGTTACATGAAAGAGTCATGAATCAAAAGCAAGCTCCATAGCTCTACTTGCTAGGGAAAAAAAAAAAGATAGTAAGGTGAAAAAGTTTACAAGGGATGAAGAATGCTCACAGCTTTATTATGATTTTTTTAATGGAAGGAATATTTTACCAGGAAAATACAGTAATTCTTAACTTGTACATTGTGGGAAGCCATTCTTGAGCTATTTATCATCTTGGCCTTAAGCCAAGGAGATTTTGGTCTAGCATTGCCCCCTATTTTGTGGCCCCTCCCATTTAATGGATTACACAGTACATGTGACTTCAGTCTTTGCTTGGCTAGGAAGACTGATCTCCTTGCTCTGGAATTAGGTGTGACCCATTGGGAATCCGACAGCCTACCTCCTACCTTAATCGGCTAAGAACACTCTGTAGGAAGTTCCCCCATATAAATAAGAAAAACAGGGGTCTTGAATGGAAGCTTGACCCATAAGGTGGAAGAGCTGCCCTGCCCCTGTTCTTTAAAACTATTTTCTGTGTCATGTGATTTCTCACTGTACATTTCTCTGGGTCAAATAACTATTTTATTCTCAGCAGAAACTTTTGTTACAATATGAGCTAGTAATAGTAAGTCTATAGCACTCTTACTAAATAGATCTTGCTTAAAAGACAGAATAAACTCAAAAGTTATCCACAAATAAGTTAAAATAAAAGGTCTCAATAAGCAAGAAGCACTATAAAGAAACTCTCATTTTACCCATCCATGTTCTCAGATTCTGCCTCCTTCTTTCTTGCCCACAGCTGAGGCCATCTCTAGGTCTAGTCCCACCCACACTTGCAGGATTTAGACTCAAATAGTAATTGGTGGACCTCTCTGGTCTACAAGCACTGCTATCTTAACATTGTTGTCTTGATTACTAGTGACATTTGACTTCTCCACTCCTCTCTGGATCTAGTTCAAGGTACCTGCCAGGTACCCAACTGTACCTGCCAATCCCCATGCTTGATAGTTGTGGTTCCAGGCCTCTACCCTAGTTCCAGACCATCAGTGACTGATGTTTAACTTTTGCTTTCTAACATGTATTACCTGATCTATTACTCAGTGGAAAATTTTTCAAGCTCACCTAAATTCCTAACTCAGAATATCTATCCTAGGCCAAATGGACCTGTATTCTCCTGGGAGATAAGATGAATGAAACCTCTCTGGTGCCAAGATTCTATAATAGGAAAACAGCAACCAGAAAGGTATATTTATAGCTACCCCAAATATGAGACTTTCTTATGTTAGATGATAAAAAAGTGTATTATCCAGAGTTCTTGGGTTGCAAGCAACAGACAAAGCTCTAAATTCCATCACAGAAAAAAAATTTTGGCATAGATTTGCCAGTTCAGAATCAAAGAAAAAAAAACTTCGAAAAGAATAGGAATTTAGGTATCACCAAAGACTAATGCAGAAGGAGCTAAATCCAGTCTCTTCAGGAGACAACAATAGGCTAAATAAAACACAATGCTTCAATTCCCTTATGTTACCTTTCAAGATATCATTGGTTAAAGCCTATTCCTTGCCTTGAAGATGATGGGGCATTTTGACAAACCCAGGAAAAATCCATCAAGAAGAGGAGAGATAATTCCTAAAGTAAGAGAGAGCTGCTATTACTAGAGGAGAGGAGGGGTTGAGCTGTGGAGGATCCTCAGCAGATGTCAGTCACAAAACAAAAAAACAAACAAACAAACAACAACAACAACAAAATAGCCTGGAAAGTATCTATTAGAAGTTGACATTTATATCTAGACCAAAGGGTACAAAGCACAGAAACTGAAATGTGTGTTATCCTGAAATATCTGTGCAAATGATATCTTTGAGATCATTACGGACTACTAGTGCCATAAGTGAGGGAAGAAGAGGGTGAAAGGAGACTTAATGGAGGAAGCACTGGTTTTCAGGAAGGAAACCAAGAAAAGCTTCAAGGAGGAATCAGCATTTAATATGGGTAAGACTTAAAGGAAGGAAAAGAGGAGCAACAACACTGGTAAAAGCATAAAGAAGAAAAGCAAAAGCAGGTTTTAGGAAGGAAAACTATAGTTTTTAAGGGTAGGTATTTTTATGAGATAAATATACAGATAATGCTGGAAAGTCAGTTTGGGGCAGGTTATGGAGGAACAAGTTAAGCAATGAATTTCCTCAGGAAAGAAGTACTATTAGGTCTTGATCTTGGTTGCCAACAGTGTGCAGCAGAGGGATTGGATATCAGACAAGGAAATGGGAACAATACTATAGAGGTTATTAGCAGACTGCTGAAACGAACTACAATGTGGTGAGTGATTAGCAAAAAGTCAAAACCGACACATATTTCAAAGCCAGAGCAAATCAAGAGAGACAGGCATGAATGTACTAAACCTGTGATGACAGTGGGAGTTGAGGAAGACAGCTCAATTCTGGAATCATCTGCCTAAAATTTGTATTTGACACTAGTTTTCATGTGGGTGAAATGACTGAGAGAAAGTGAAAAGAGGGACAAAGATAAAACTTCACTGAAGACCTAGTTTCATAGGGTATGAAGGTAGAATCAATGATGTAATTCTTTTTGTGATGCTATAACGTAATACCTGAGACTGGGTAATTTATTAAAAAACAGAAACCTATTTCTCATAGTTCTGGAAGCTGGGGATCTAACATCAAGGAGCCAACAGGTTTGGTGTCTGGTGATGGTTCAGCCTCTATGCTTAAGATGATACTTTGAACACTGCATCCTCCAAAGGGGAGGAATTCTGTGTCCTCACACAATAGAATAGCACAAGAACCAAGAGAACACATTTGCACTTTTTTATTAAGGCATTAAACTCTCCATGAGGGTGGATTCCTAGTGGCCCAATGACCTCTTAAAGGCCCCACCTCTCAATATCATTCCACTGGCAATTATACTTCAACTTGAGTTTTAGAAGAGAAAAACATTCAAATCCTGGAAATCAGAGGCATAGGGAAAAGCAGGGCAAAAACAGGAGAAAAGTAGAGGGAGGAAATGACTAGTGGGGAATATCATGGCATCCAAGGGGGGAGAGGATGGTAAATAAGGCTGGGTCAATGATGTCATATGAAAAAGGATGTTGGGATGCAAACTTTAGGAGGTTTCTTATCACTCTGGGGTGGTTTTGGAGATAGGAGATAAATTGCAATGGTCAAAGGTGCACGAGGGGATGGGGACTCAATGTTTGGCACTGAAAAGAAAGAATGGGCCAAGCTAGTATTTTGAGAATGAAACAAAAATAGAAGGAATATTTTCAAATAAAGGACACCCAACTTGCCATAGGCTTAGAAATCAGGAAAAGATGTAGAGAAGATGAGAGAAAATGAGAATCTCATGGTAGAGCAGAAGAGACCAAGGTCATTATATAAGGGACAGCCAGGTCAGAAGGGGGCCTGGAATGTAGGAGGAGAGAGCAGGTGGCCATTCAGAGTGACTGGAGATGAGCAAACTTGAGTTTCTGGCTTTGATCTTCTCAGTAGGTTGAGGGTGAAGTCATTTTCTGAGAGTAAGACTGGAGCGTCTGAAGTTTAAGAAAAATAGAAAAATTTGAAACAACTGCTGTGCATTATCTAAGATAACCATTGCCAGAATAGTGGAAAACAGTGCTAACTTTTCTTAATTCCTGGAACCTCCTTGTTTGTGTGACCCAAAACTCAACAATCTATGAGCCAGAGTGCTCAAAGGCCTGCACTATTCCTTCCTTTATTGGACTAATAATGTCATCCCCAAGTATCCCAATCTAATGGTGACCATGCAATGGAATTATCAGTCCATTGCTTTAGGGCCAGGTTGTCATTACACAGCAACTTTCCCATATGGAGCTTGATAACATCAAGCACTGGTGTCACTGTGCGTCCCTGTGTCTGTGTCACTGAGCAGGCAGGACTTGGTGAACATGAGACAAAACTTCATGACTCACTCACTCAGTCATTTTATAACATCAAACCCCTGGAGCTCCCACAATATTTTTGAACCATCTATCATTTCTATTGTTTTTACTCTTAGTCATACATTGTAAAGAATTCTGAAATACAGAAAGTGGAAGAAAAACATAAGACAACAATTCCGCGAATTCACCTCAAGATGCTTCCCTAGACCCACAGATAGCATTTGAAGTTCTCATATCACACATCAGGATGTTTCCAGTATGTCAACAATGTTTAAAATGTAAAATATACTGGTGATTATGTACAATTTGACTCTCCATCTACTGAGAATAAGGCGTATCAACAGCTGCAGTGTGTTATTTGTGAAATGCTTGCAAATCAAAGCTGAAACTTCCTCCCTTATCTTGTAATTTAGAAACAAAACCTGAAAATTGTATTTGTGTAAAAAAGGATACCAGTTGATTATTTTAAATTCAAAAGAGAAATTTCAAACATTAAGTTATGAAAGCAATTATTGATTCTAGAATCCAATCCATTTTAAATACATTTTTGGTTCCAAAGTTAAAATATAAAGTTATATTAAAATGTATTTGTCCATAAATCATGCTTTTTCATATTGAAATGAGTATGAATCAAATAGTATGTATCACTTGATAAATGAAAATATTGAAATTTCCTGTAAAACTAATTACTAGACCATTAACACGAAATGCTGACAAAATATTTTGTTTCTTATATTAAAGTATTTGAAGAATACAAAAATGTGAGGATAATAATATAATAAACACCCATATTCTCATCACCAACTAAAGAATTCATAATATGAATCTAAAATATATCTATTTTGCTGGACGTGGTGGTGCACACCTGTAATCCCTGCACTTGGGAGACTGAAGTAGGAGAATTGCAAATTCAAGTCCAGCCTCAGCAACTTAAGGAGGCCTTACGCAATTTAGTGAGATCATGTCTCAAAAGAAAAAAATAACAAGAGCTGGGGATGTGGTTCAGTGGTAAAGTAACCCTAGGTTCAATCTTCAATACCAAAATAAATAAATAACATGTTTATTTTAACTTACAATACCTTGTTAATTTATACTATGTAAAAATGATTAAATAATTTTAAAATTCCTAAGGGGACTTGCAAGAATTTTTTGATAAAAGGATTTGACAAGTCAGAAACTTTGAGAAATGCTGCCTTAGAGTGTTCACTGAGGTCAGAAAGTACTTTTAGCTAAGACTGGAGTTACTCACCCAATGACTTGCAGGACCTGCTCATTCATTTCACCAAAGGACTCATGAAAAAGCAGAGAATAAATGCAACTCAGATATAGTTATTTTTAAGTGCAGAACAAACAACACAAAAAAAATCATCCTGTATTCTCTATACTCTGGGCCAGTTCTGTGGTGGGTTCAGAAAGCCAGGAGCTGGGTGAGAGGTAATAGGAAGCCATTGTTATGCCAAGGGTCCTACTGGGTGTGAGACCCCCTATCAGACACATTATACAGCTTAGTTCATTAAACTTGTGCAGCCATCCCCTGAAGTAGGTATTATCATGGTTACAATTTTTCAGCCTTAAGAGGGTTTCTTAAGGCTGGTGGCATTGAAGCCACACCTAGGTGGATATGTCCTAAAACTACATGAGGTTTATTTTCTGTATTGTTAGTCTGGGGACTTTAAAGTTTAGAACAAATAGCCACATGATAAAACATCCCAAATGAAAGCACAACATGTTCATCTCATCAAGAAAGGTTTACAAGCCTCCTTCCTCATTTTCTCTGTGGCAAATCTGGGGATACTGGGGCCTCAGCAACTTCTGATCTTACTGTTGCTGACAAGAAGGAAAATTGAATTGCCAAGATAACAAGCAAACCAAGAAATACACTTTAAGAACATGCCGGGTCCCAATTGCTGGGTTGCCAGGGCCCCTGTTTTCAGTGATGACCAAAATTTCAGAATGCATTTCTGAAATAACTGGACTACTTACTCACTGATCATCTTCACTGTGAGTTCAGGGCACTTTCCAAATGCATTCCCATTCTTTGTCTGCCTTGTAGCTCTACTGGGGAACTCCTCCACTGTTAATACTCACTCAAACCCTGTGCAATATTCAAGATCTACAGCAATATCACTTTGAGAAAAGGAAAGAGGGAGAAGGAAAACAGTAAGAGGAGAAGAAAAAGGAGCAGGAGAGATGAAGGAAATGAAGAAAAATCTCTTTGTGGTACATTGTGTTGATCTGTTAAACGAGAGTATGGGATGAATGCTTTTCTTAATGTTTTCTGGATGTTAGAGCCTGTGAGAATCTGAGGAGCGCTGTGAACCCTGTTTAATGCACATACTATATTTTGCACACAGTTCCAAGAAGTTTGCGGACTTCAGGTTAAATACTCTTAGACTAGATTCTGTGGGAGTAATCCTGCTATCAATTGAAATGTAGCATGTTTTGTTGCTATCAAATTCTGGTTCTATTTCAACAAGGTGGTGGGCAAATAGTAATATTCAAAATTGGCTATATGCTTAGAAACCTGCAGGTGAAATCTAAATGAAAGTAAAATAGTATTAAGGATATAATCATTATTCCAATTATCTTAATATTTAACAGGTAAGTCTCAGCTCCCTAAACGTGAACACTCCTAGTAGGAGTTTGAAACCATGGAAAGCTGCTGTGGTACTTCTTGGCCTTGCTGTCTTTCTCTCCACTCCCTACCCCAGACTCCACACCAAACTTTCAAAGAACTTGTGGGGAGGTTCTTTGTTCTGAAGAAAAAGGCTTAATGGTGAAATGAAATGGGCAATGATTTTTTTCCGGTTTTCTCTTTTTTCTTTTATAGTCTGCATGATAATGGTAGAGGAAGTTCTCTTGGCAGTGTTGTGTTTCCATGGTGACAGGAGAGGTCAAGGTTAGCAAACCAGGGTGCTGGGAACCTACTGCTGCAGGGTGGATGTGAAGGAAGGGCTGGCAGTCAAAGTGTCACCAGGGGACCCAATTTCACAGCCTCCTCCTTTGAGTGAACCACAGAGCCTGACTTGTGCCTCTCTGAATGGACAAGCCAGTGATGTCTTGAATGTAATAATAGCTCCATCACTTCCCCCAATGCAGAAATTTGCTGTGCCCTTCCTCTCAAAGGCCAAGAACTGATGCCTCTCATGACCAACAATCCGCAGATTGTTGGAATATGTATGTGCTCTTTGTATTGGTACCAGAAGCTCAGAGATGCCAAGTTTTAGAAACCAAATGTACTTTAGAAAAGTAATTTGATCTTTGAGAACAAGAGATCCTAAATAAGTTTTGACCAAGTCAGGGCAGGCCAAACAGATGAATTAATTAAGAGTAGGAAGCATACAGTTTAAATTAAATATCAGATGACTCAAGTAATTCTCCCTAAAATCTCAGTTATTTTGCCTGAAACCAAATGTCCTGATTTTACTCTAGGATTCATTTCTTACACTTTTAGGTGGGTGCATAATGTCACAAAACTTCCATAGTTTTGTTCAAACTAGAACTAAAGGGGAAGAAATGTGGGAATCCAAGTAAACTTCAATTACCAAAGATTTTTAAAGTATTCATTCAAAAATCTGTAATTTCAAGCTGGGCATGGTGGCACATACCTATAATCCCAGTGACTCAGGAGGCTGAGGTAGGAGGATCATGAGTTCAAATCCAGCATCAGTAACTTAGCAAGGCCCTGAGCAACTCAGTGAGACCCTATCTCTAATAAAATATAAAAAGGGCTGGGGATGTGGCCTGATATTTAAGCACCCTGGTTTCAATCCCTGGTACAGAAAAAAAAATCTATAATTTCTTGAGAGGAGACAGGAATGCTGTTAGGATTGTAAAGATGGAATGGAATAAGACACTGGTGCATTACAGAGTTGTGTTAAAGGCAATTCAGATATGGGGTAGTTCTTCCCATTTTAAGTAATATTAATGAATTCTTAGGAGTTCTGCTACCCAGAAGATGTAGTATTTCTTGGGCACACTGTCCTCCATAATCAGTTTTGTGCTAAAAACTCTCAAATCTCAATCCAGAGTTGCAGACACATATATCCAATCACCAATCAGAGTTTTTGAAAGCTCATCCAACACACGAAACTCAATAAGAACCAAACTGAACTCCTCATCTTTGCCCCTTCCTCTGCTTCCCCTCTATTTCATGGTCCCACTGTGGTAACTAGTCATTCACCACTAGTCCAGCTATACACCTTGCTCCCTCTTGCTCCTTCTTTCTCCCTCATCCTAAACAACAATCCTGAACAAGTCTTGTCTATTCTCTCTTCTTACTCTCTGTCTTCATTTCTACTTGCCCTATTTAGCCTTTCATCCTCTCACCTGAGGATTCCCACATTCTTCTATGCTGAGCTTTCTGCCTTCAATTTGCCCACCAGTCCAAATTAAATGATCTATGGCCAGATGACTTGGCAGTGTTGTGTTTCCATGGTGACAGAAAATATGATCATGGCCATTTTTCAGCTTGAAACTAACCAAGGTACACTGCTGTGATTCTAGCAGCTCAGGAGGCTAAATCAGGAGAGTGGCAAGTTTGAGGTCAGCGTCAACAACTTAATGAGACTCTGTTTCAAAATAAAAAGGGCTGGGGATGTAACTCAGTAGTAAAACACCACTGGGTTCAAGCCCCAATAACAAAACAACACTAATAATACTAGCTAATGGTTCTCTATTGCCTTCAGAATAAATCCCAAATTGTTATGAGTACTATAAGACTTGACAGGATCTGGGTCCCTACCTCTCCTGCTTCACCTGTGGATACTCCACCTTCTCTTCCCTGCTCCCCCGACAGCATCCGTACCTTCTCTGCATACACAGTGTGTATATAAATACCAGATGGAACAAATTACTTGGTTACCTGAATGCGCCTTCTTTCTCTTGACTCTGGGTCTTTAGCTTGAACTCTGCTCATACTCTAACCCACTTTCCTAGCCATTCATCTTTCTGGGTTAGGATACTTATTCCTATAACATCTAAAGATGTCATCTTAGTTGTAATTTCTTCAAGGATATATTCCCTGCCCTTCGAATTTAGCTAGTAGGATCCCATATACCCCATACTTCCTCTGTCAAAATATTTACACACTGTGATTATTGTTAATGTTCTATTATAAGATTATTATCAGTTATTTTTTTGTTGTTTTAGATATAAGCTCCATGAGGGCAGGACTGTATCTATGTCATTCAGCACTATACCCACAATGCATGTTCTTGAAGAACCCCCATCAATAATTAAGCATTTAATGGAATACTGAAGTATAGATTATTTAATCTCAGAAGTTCTCATGCTTTTTTTGACAAATCATGAATTTTCTCCAAGAATTAGCAAGGTCTCAGATACTTATTGTGGTTAATGTTCTCCTTTCTTTCTTATATCCTATGACTAACTTGAGTTCATCTTTCCATAGAGTCCCACCAGAATGATACTGGAAGAAATTTTGGCAATGCCCCTTTTCTAAGTAAATTCCTGTGTATTAAAATTTGGCTCCTGTAGGAACTAAGAAACTAGCCCTTCCAAAAAACATTGGGTGGAGTGCATTTCCCCAACATTTTTGGCATTTTCTACAAGACAGGGAATAATTTGGATGGAAGAGAGGATTGAAGATTATCTCCTTTGGAAATAACATATAGGGAAAGAGGAGTTTGCCAATTGCCTAAATATTTTCACCATGATGTCTTGGGCCACTTAGTAATCTCTTTAATTTCTAACAAATGTAAAAAGTTTCTTTTTGTAGAACTACAGTATTCTAGAGTGTTTTTAGCAGTCATCTGACCCTGTCTGAAAATTTCAATCAGGACGTTCTTCTGCTGCCAACCACCTTTCTAAAATCAAGCATTGATTATAACATCATCACTTGCAAAAACCTTTATGGGTTACTCCAATGGCTATTTAAATAAAGCCCATGATTAGCTTAGCTCATGACACCCTATATTACACAACTCACCAGTCTTTTGAAAGTTTGTCCTTCCCAAGGCTCTTCAGCTATCTTATATTTTAGCCACACTGTGTGACTTGCCATCTTCTAAACATACTTCTTTCAAGCTGCCATATTTTTGCACATCCTATACACCTGGATTTCTTTCTTCCTTAATGATCTTTGTCTAATACATTTTTACTTGTCCTCCAACCCTCAGTATCCCAATGTCTTAGATGTTAGAAAAACTAATGGGGCTCCTAAGCTAGAGCAGGATTCTAAGATGAGATGACAGCAGTTGAAATTGATTTCCAAGAAATGCAATGAAGGATTCTGACTAGATGGATGGTACACATAGGTGGTGTTCAGTGAATACTTTAAGACAAACTAGGAGTCCCAGGGGCCTAATGTTGATATTAATGTAGAGTCAATTTATAAAGGAAAGTTATCACCTCCAAGTTCCCTAGAGATAGACCCCGACATTCCCATTATTCCTTTGTAGTCTGATATATATTGCTCTCAACATGGTGGTCTGCTTGCCACACTGATTAGCAACTCTAATCTTCTATTGGACACACCAATCTGTACAAATAGAAGTGTATCTTACATTTTCAGGTACTTTTTATGTCAGCCTTGATTTCTTAGGTTATTAGGTTCGTTAAATCTGCCGAGATCTCCCAATTAGCTACCTGCAAACCAGCTTCAGCTGAAAAATGAAAAATCAGAATGATCGTGTGTTTACTCAATGCTTCAGTGATAGAGAGAGAGAGAGAGAGAGAGAGAGAGAGAGAGAGAGAGAACAATCTTTCCAGTTCATCTCTGTCATCATTTCTTATAGTTTTAATAAATTGTAGAATAGGAGAACCAAACGATAAAAATAAAATCACTTGAAAAGGATTAAATTGCAGTCATTGTCATTACACTGGAAGGAATGGAAGCCAGTCATACCCAAATGATAACATATTCAAAAACTACTTAATGACAAGGGCATTAAATGGGTAAAAAAAGATCTGATGCCCTGTAAAGGAAAAATCAGAAACTTTTCAATTAAGGGAACTGCTTTGAAGCAATCTAAATTGTTTTAGAATTCATGTAAATATATCCAAAAATTTTTATCTTAAATGGATGTATTTTGCTCGTGCCATATGGTTTGTAATTACTTCAGAATTTCTCGTTGTTCTTCCTGGCTTGTTTTCTCTCTTCACATATCAGAGTTATCTGTCATAACTAAAGAGAGAAGAAAAAAAGATGCCTTGTCTTCTCATACAAAAGCTAAGTACTTTATTTTTGTCTCTTTGCTTCAAATCCCCTACCTGGGAAAGAAATTCTTTTTCTTGGTTAGTTTTGGTTGTTGTTGTTGTTGTTTTTTTTTTTTTGTGTGTGTGTGTGTGTGTACCAGGGATTGAACCCAGTGGTGCTTAACCACTGAGCCATATCCCTAGCCCTTTTTAAATATTTTATTTAGATACAAGTTCTCACTGAGTTACTTTAGGACTCCACTAAGTTGCTCAGGCTGGCTTTGAATTCATGATCCTCCTGCCTCAGCCTCCTGAGCCATAGGATTAGAAGTGTACATCACTGAGACCAGATCTTGGTTAGCTTTATTGGTCTATTAAATACAACATTTTTTTTTTAAATTGAAGGTTAAATTCCTAAGTTTATTTAGACTAAAATTTTATAGATTCTGACTTCCCCATGCCCAGCTCCCAAATAATAGGTTTTTCAATTGAATCTAGTTGGAATTTCTTTGACCTGGTTTGTGTATGTGCCCCCTGCATTGGAAGATATCCTGAGACTGTGATTTTTAAAATGGTTTACAATTTAAATCGGTACATGAAAGAGATAGCTGCATCCCCATGTTTATTGGAGCACTCTTCACACAACAACCACGGTATGAAATCAACTTGTTGTTCACTGACAGATAAATGGATACAGAAAATGTGGCATAGATGTACAATGGAATATTATTTGATCTTAAAAATGAAATCCTATCATGGATGAAGATGGAAGACATTAAGTGAAACAAGTCATTATAGAAAGACAAATACCACATGCTGTTCCTTACATGTAGAAGCCAAGAAGGTCACTCTCATGGAAGCAGAGAGAAGAACAGTGGTTGGGAAGGGTGGGAGGTAGGATATACAGAAAGGTGGTTGATTAACAGGTATATGGGTGTGGTTGAATAAGATGGATGATTCCTAAGATTTTATGACAGTAGGCTGCTATAGTTGACAATGATTAATCATGTATTTCAAAATGATAAATAGAGAGCATTTTGAATGTTCCCAATCCCAAAAAGACATGCCAATTACCTTGGTCTGATCATTAGATTATATATATATATATATATATATATATATATATATATATATAAATTATATATATATCACAGTACCCTAGAAATAGGTATAATTATTATGTGTCAATTAAAAGTAAAAATATTTTAAAAGTGATTTACAATTTGAATAGTACTTCATCACCCTTCCCTAGCTCCCACAAAGATTAGCAGGTGTGACTGCATATCTATTTTTTTTTAACTTTTGAAGAATTCATTTGAGCTTTGTTTTTTATTTTTAAATATTAAAATTTTATTTTATTTGTTTCCATTAGTTATACGTGAAGTACAACGCATTTAGTCACATTATACATTAATGGAGTATCACTTCTCCTTTTCCTGATTGTACATGATTCACATGGGTCGTGCAGTCATTTATATATGTACATAGGGAATAATGTTCAATTCATTCCTCTGCTCTTCCTACCCCCATACCCCCTCCCCTCCCTTCACTCCCTTCTGCCTAAACCAAAGTACCTTCAGAATATTAAAATTTAATGTGAATTTTATTATCACAACTCCTTGTGGGAAAAAAGAGGATTATATTATATATTATCAGCAAGTCATGTGTGTATACACTGGCACGCTGAAAAACAGTAGCATTTATTCCACAATCTCCAAAGAAATTTCCAAAAGAAGTCTGTAGCTCTTTTCAAGGGAGGGGTAGGTGACAGCTTGAGTGGTTGCAGGTGGATGCCACAGGACTTCCTGTTTCTTGATTTCTGGCTCTGCTAGGGCTTGCTGGAGACCTCCCTTGGTTAAAAAACAACTTCCTGCAAGCCTTCAAAGGAGATTTCAATAGGTTAACACCCACCACTTGAAGGGAGAAGTCCAGAGAGAGGAGGAGGTCAGGGCTGAGAAGGCTTGTCTTTGAGAACTTGGTTTGACAGTTGGCAGGGAGCTCCCTGCTGCAGAGGGTCACAACCTCAAGCTCTGCTTCGTGTTAGGGAGTCATGGCCAAGGTTTGTCAAAACAAAGCCACACAAAACAACCTAGTGCCAAATGGGCAGGAGCTCTGGCCTGTTGCAAATGAAATCATTAGGAATTCCTTTGGAGTAAGAGCTACAGCCCTTGAGTCCTCTGCTGCTAAGCAAATGCAGATGTCTAATTGTGCATGTTGTTATCTCCCTCAGGCACAGCTTGGAGCATGTCACTTCCCTTTTCAAAATCCTTTAAGGATGCCACCCTCCTTGAACAAAATCCAAAATCTTTACCCTGCCTTTCAGAGTTTTCCCAAGTTTTGTTCTATGTATTCACCCAGTCTCAAGTCACAATGTTCCAAATGTGCCAAACACCCTAGAGGCCATGGCCATTGCTCAAGCAGTTATCTCTGCTTGAGCTTGGTTTTCCCTCAAGATCTTCCTCAATGCCACACTTTCCCTCTTATAAATAGTCTTCCTCTCACCCTGTTTAAGGACATCTCACTCTGTTATAACATTTCTCATATCATCCTTCTCAGGGACAATGAAAACTTGAGACATTTACATCAAACACACTGGGTTCTTCTCTCAGCTTTGGAGCTTATGGAGTGCAATGTCACATAAGATGCTAATCTTCCCTAAGCCTCCATTTGTTACCCTGCTGGGAATTAATTATTCTAAAATAGGTGATTAAATTTTTAAAAAATGTCAGGAGGAACACATTTAGAATATGCCTGGTACCACATACAGGTTTGCTGTTTATCATTTGTTTTTCTCACTATGCTGTGATATAGGGCCATATTTTCACATTCTCAAAAGCCCTGTAAGTTCTGCTTGGTAAGTATGAAAAACTTCATGTTGAATTAAGATGTTTTTTGAGTAGATTAACAGTACAAAGACAGGAAAATGACACCACGCAATGCAAATATGTGAGATTTCTACAGAAGCCCGTCCTGAAATTGGTTTGATTTAAGTCCACTATTATAAACCTCTAGACAGAAATTCTGAGGGAACCATACCCATCTCCTGCCAAGGCCAGCACCGGCTTGCTTCCTATAGTTACCAATCCTTGCCTGTCTCAACTAAGAAGAAAGATGGGATTAACAAATTCTAATAGTCTCTCTAAATATGACTACTACTTTTTTCCCCTAAACCTGAATAGAAAAAATATTGCAAAGATGATCTGGAGTACTGACTTTCAAACTTTTGGTCTAAGGATCCTTTAAAATTAGGTCTCTTGGTACCAGGCATATTCTAAATGTGTTCCTCCTGACATTTTTTTTTTTAAATTTAATCACCTATTTTAGAATAATTCCCAGCAGAGTGACAAATGGAGGCTTAGGGAAGATTAGCATCTTATGTGACATTGCACTCCATAAATTCCAAAGCTGAGAGAAGAACCCAGCGTGTTTAAACATATATGTTAATACATAATGTATTTAATGAAAAATAGCTATTTTACAAAACAAGCCAAAAACTTAATGAAAAGTGTAGCTTTTTTTGTTTGTTTTTGGTTGGGGGCAATACTCTTTAATGTCTGGTTTCATAGACGAGAGCTGGATTCCCTTGTCTGGTTTTGCATTGAATTGGTTATGACATGTTGTTTTGGTTAAGGTAAAAATTATGAAGAAAATTGGACTCACACTGATATGTAATTGGAAAGTTAGGAGGACTCAACAAGGGGAAACTTTTTAAAGGTTAGTTGCAACCTAGAATCTAAAGCATTGTCAATGACATTTTTGTACTCTATTATATTAAAATCCATTGGTCAGTCTTGCCTTATAAATGGATCTTTTTATTAATTTTAAAAATTTATTTATCTATTTTAGTTGTAGATGGACACAATGGCTTCATCTTATTTATTTATTTTTTATTCAGTCCTGAGGGTCAAACCCAGTGCCTTACAAGTGCTAGGCAAGCCCTCTACCACTGAGCTACAATCCTAGCTATTAAGTGGATCTTTTAGCATGCATGGTTTTAATTTTTAAAAAATTCATGCATTTGGAAAACAATGGTTTACTGAATCATGCAGAACTTCAAAATGTTAATACATTTCATTATATAATATATAAAGCTCTCGATTGTTAATGTTGCCAACAACCTCATCAGTACAGTCTTTAAGTATTGGGAAGCTGTCAAGCTAATGATAAAAGATAAAAGTTTCTAATTCTTGCTTGACAGCTCAAAATTTTATCATTGGTATATTATCAATTGTTTTCCTTAAAATGATAGGCTTACTTGGTTAAGTTTGTGAATGTACCAAAACCTAAGTAATCAGGGTTTTTCCTATCAGTTTTTCTTCCAAGAAAACAATGTCATTTCATGTAAAGAGAAATGACACTACGGAAAACAAAAACAAAAAACACAAGAGTGCTTTATTTTGGCACAACTATTATAGTCCAGTGTAGAACAGAATTGCATTATGTATACTTCCCATTTTATCACACAGAATAAAAAGACATGTAGTAAAGGACTGAGATTTGATAAAATCAATACTTTTTACTGCTTTACAAGGTCATTCTTTAACAGACATTTTGTTTTTACTGTGAGTTCACATCAATGAAGAAAACAATGGCTCTAAGTACACTATTAAGAGCATTTACTAAATGTGAGGGTGAGAAGCTAAGATTGGCAATTACAATTGAAAAGATATTTTATAGGCACATAGATAAAATTCCTTTCTACTATAACATGGGTCCAGAAAGCTCTTTCCCATCCTCCCCAGCCTTCCTTGAATTTCTTCCTAAGAGGACATATATTCAGGACAAGATTCAGCCAAGAGTGACATTTTCAGGTGTTAGCTAAAGCGTGCTATTCCAGGGCTTGTGTCATCTGATATTTCTCTTTAAATTTGGTCTCTTTAGAAAGGGACACCAGCTGGAAACCAGAATGCATACTTAACCCTAAAGCAATATCATTCAAATGTAAATGATATTTGAATTTGTTTAAATAAATTCTAGAAGATTGAGTCTGTCAGCTGTAATGTCCCTTCCTAATCAAAATATTGAAAACAATTTCATTTAACATTTACCAATTCAACTAATAAACCCCTTCTTGTCTCCTTACAGACTTGTATGTTAACAGATACTTTATCAAAAAACATCAGAGTTATTAGAGTCAGTGAGAAATCTGATGATCTTATAAAAGAGTTAAGCATAAAATTAAAGATCAGTCTCTTCAAAAAGAGTAAAGACCTCCCCCAGATGACTGCTTTCTTGAGCAAATTTTTAGCTTTTAGCTTTTGGCAACTCACATCAATATTCACAGAAATCAAGTTCATGGGATTCATCTGTGCATAGAAAAAGTCGATTGAACCAGATCATCTAAAGGAATGGAGAAAGGTCACATACTCCTCAGGGTTTAGCATTGGGAAGAATCAAAGTTGTGCTTACCTTAAACAGTGGAAAGACTCTGGAAGAAGTTGTGTGCAAATAAAGTGGTAAATGAATAATCTAAATAAATTCATCCCAACCCAAATTTCTTCCTGAGCATATAGAATCTATCTATTCTAGAGAAGTCTAGGTCATTAAGCCTCATCACTTCATTCTAAGTTAAAAAGACATACATCAATAACTAACAGGGAGAGTACATTTTTTTCTATTTGTGCAGACCAAATAATATTTTCATATCTTTTACCCCGAGCAACAAAATAGTTCTCAGTCTATTGTTGTGTAGTGAAAATATCTTAGAAGAAGGAGATGCGGGACGTGGATTCTTCTCTTGACCTTAAACATTATTAGGTTGACCTGGGCACATTGTTCTGTCCTTCAGAGTCTGAAATGATCACCAGATGGTTCAGCTCCCCTAATTCACAGATATAGATCTTTCTATATTCGGTTGAAATGGACAGCCCCTAAGCTCTAAGTTTAAACAAACAAACAACAAACAAACAAACAAACAAAAAAAACAGCACTGCCTTGAACAGGTGGTATATCTCCAATTCAAGGACTGAGGAAATCATAGTCTCTATAAATTCTTGGGGGACTCAGGTTCTCCTGGTTCCTTTTCCTCCTAAACTCTTTGGTCACATGCTTTGTGATATCATACCTTACTTAATGATAGAATTTTATTCCCATCTTTGGTTATGCATATATATACTACTTAGCTTCCTATTATTGCAATTTTAATAAAGTTTAGTGAAAATAATAACTTCAGAGCCAGTCCAGAGCTGAGAGATGATAGACATTTTGTTGGCTCCTTTCTTAAAGAAATCTCATTTAGAATTCTGATCTAACACTTAATTGTATGATCTCTCTGAACCTTCATCTCCCTCTCAAAAGACATTGCCTCCATTATAGGTTTACTGTAAGAACAAAGAAGATAATGTATGTACACTCAAGTTTCTAAAAAATTTCCAGCTTTCTAAGGTCACCTTCTAAAAATAGATATAAAAACAATATTAGAAGTTCATGTCCAGGATGGAGCAGATTAATCTCCCTGTAAGTACGATGAAAACACTTGGATATTATATATTAGGAAAAAAAAACGTTAAAAAGACTCTTGAGAAGTAAAGAAAATAAGACATATACTAGGAATCTCAGGACAGAGGGGAAGACACACAGTGAATCCCCTGTGTTTTCTCTTTACCTTAAATATTTTAGATTTGGAACTGAAAAATAGTGGCAACTGGGGAATACATTGAGCAGAGACAATAATAGCCCCAAGGAAAACTGGTCTCTCTCACCAAAGGACCAGGAACCTGGGAACCAAGCAAGACAAAATTTTTAGACAATAACTTTCTTACTCTATTGAAACAGCATCTATATTCATGCCAGAAAAATGTAAAATGAGGGGCCCAGACTTCCATTCTTGCAAGATATAATGAACATTCAATGTCCCCTCCAGGGTTGTACCATAAAAGACTAAGTAAGAGATTCAGGACTTTCTCCATTACCCAACAATGACACCACTTGCATTGCATTTGTAGTGGAGATCATGTGGGAGTTTATGGCCCTTACAACCAGCAGTAACGAAATTATATCCCCCCTCCTCTGCTATAGCAGCATCTGAGAAAACCAGATAAAACAGAAGGTTACAATAAGGTCCTTAGTCTCACAACATGATATGAAAACGAAAACGTCTAAGTTTCAAATATCATTCATCATGTTAAGAACTAAGAGTATCTCAAACTAATAAATGAAGGCAAAAAATAATTGCCAACACTGAGATGACAGAGATGTCAGAATTATCTGACAAAAATTTAAAGTATTATAAAAAATGGCTTAATGAGCAATTATAAAATATTGAGAAAACAAAATGAAGTTTTAACAAACAGAATCTTTCGTCAAGGAAACAGAAGATATAAGACCCAATGCAAATGTTAGAATTGAAAAACACAATAATTAAAGTAAGAAAGCTCAGGGGAATGTGCTCAACACCATATCAGATGACACATAGGAAAAATTAGTGAACTGTAAGATAGAGTAGAAACTATCCAGTCTGAACAATAGAGAAAGAACAGAATGAAGGAAAAATAGGTGAGTAGAGCCTCAGAGACCTGTGACACTGTAGGAAAAGATCTAACTTCCTTGTTATTGGAGCCCCAGAAAGGGAAGAGTATGGCTGAAAAAAGTACTCAAAGAAATAGTTTCTGAAATCTTCCAAATTTCCAAAGATATGTAAATATATAGATTTAAGAAGCTGAAGAACCTTCAAACAGGATTCACCTCATAATTAAGCTTTTGAGGATTAAAAATAAAGAATAAGAAAAAAATCTTGAAATAACTAGCAGAAAACTAAACCTTTCCTAAACAGGAAAAACAAGTCAAATATCAGTAGATTTATCATTAGAAATTAGAATTCATCCCCAAAAAGTGAGAAGGGAGGTATATCTTTTTCAAATGCTAAAACAAAACAAAACAAAACTCTGTAAAACTTCTACTTAGATCTGACATTTTACCAAAAAAATCACTCATAATAGATTATATAGATTACAGACATTTTAAAACATAAAACTACAAACCTTTTCGAAAAAATAAGGGACATTTTTTAAGATCTGTAGCTAGGCAAAGATTTTTTAGACTTGACACCCAAAACTTGACTTATAAAGAGAAAAATTGATAAATTGGAGTTCATAAAAAGTAAAACATTTGCTAAGAAAAAAAAAACTGTTAAGAGGTTGAGAAGGCAAGGCAGATTGAGAGAAAATATTTGCAAACCACACCCCCAGCAAAAGACTATTATCTAGAATAGTTAAAGAATTCTCAAAACTATGCAATGAAAAGAGAATCTAATTGGCTAAGAGGCAAACATATTTCAATAAAGAATGAATAAAAAGACAAATAAGGGGCAGGTATAATGGCACATGCCTGTAATCCCAGAGACTTGGGAGGCAGAAGCAGGAGAATTCTGAGTTCAAGGCCAGCCTCCGCGTAAATTACTAGTGAGGATATAAACAGTACGGACCCTGGAAAATAGTTTGGCAGTGTCTTTTAAAAGTATACATATAATATGTGGATGCTAACCCACAACAAGGGAGGGTGGAGTGGAAAAGAATAGAAGTCTATTGGATTTGACAAAAGGGAAAGAAAGGAAGGGAGGAAGGAAGGGAATAGGAAGGACAGTATAATTAATCAGACATAAGTTTCCCAGCCTTGTATTTGAATACACGACCAGGGTTACTCTGCATCATGCTCCAACACAGGAATAGGATTCTAATTGGAATAAGGTATACTCCATGTATGTATAATATGCCAAAATACATTCTACTGTCATGTATATCTAAAAATAATAAAATAAAAAATTTAAAAACTATTATACATGCCAGCAATTATACTCCTGGGAATTCATCCCAAAGAAATGAAGATTTTATGTTTATAAAATAAGTGTACAAAAGCCTAGCAACTTTATATGTTGCATCCCTAAACTGGGAACAATTTAGATGTCCCTCAATGGGTAGATACTTGAACAAATTGTTGTACATCCACACCCTGGTATACTACTCAGTAATAATCAAAGACCTGCATGCATTGATACCTTGGGAAGACCTGGATGGATCTCTAAAGAACCAAGTTGAATGAAAACAGCCAATTCCAAAAGGTTGCATACTATATTATTCCATGAATAGATGTTTTTAAAATTACCAAATTAAAGTCTTGGTGAACAAAGCAGAGGTTACCAGGAGTTAAGTAGAGGGAGTAAGGCAGAAGGGAGTGATGCAGGGTCAACTTGAAGGGTTTTGTCCATGGTAGGAGTTTCTGGAACATAAAAGGGCATTTACTTTTAATGAATGAATGTATGATTTATGCCTTTGGAATTCTCCTTAGAAAAATATAGTATAAACCAAGATTATATAGTAAAAGCCTATTATTTTATTCTACTACTTTTATGGGTTTTGTTACTTTCAAGTCAGAAGTCAATCTCTGAAAACTGGGGGACAAAAGATATAGTATGAGTTAAGACTCTACTTTGATTTTCACCCCTAAATGTAGAAACTAAACACAATTGAATAAGCTATACTTCACTACCAATATAAGATATTGTCTTTATCATCAAAAAAATATTACATTTACTTTTAATAATTACTTGCCTGTCTTGGCTTTTATATCTGTCCATTTTACCATTTTATTTATTCCAGTGCCTAAGAATCACCTGAATAAGACATTTAGCAACAAGAAAGTGTGTCCAGTGAAAATGAGAAATTACCTAGCTTTCCTAGTCCATTAGCTTTGTAAAGTGTCTTTCTAACCTCACTTTTTCTCTCTGTAAAATAGAGCTAAAATACAATTCTAGATATTACACACAGCATATGGAAATACCCCCTTCAAAAGTGTGTTAATATAGAATTTTGTAAGAATGTCTGTTTACTTGGCTTAGTCTTTTCAAGTCCCAGAATCTTGTTTATAACAATCTCTAAAAAACAACAACAACAAAAAAAAACCAAAATAAACAAACAAACAAAAACAACTTCATTGAGATAGTTTAGATTTAAAGAAGAATGAAAATGGCCAGAGTTCCCATGTATCCTTCACTTAGCTTCATCTTATATTAACATCTTGTATGTTCATATTGCAATTGTCAAAACTAAGTCCTTAACTAACACTAATAAATAAACTACAGACTTTATTTCATCAGTTTTTTCGACTAAGGTTTATTTACACTTTCATGATCCAATCCAGGATCCTACTTTACTTTTATCTGTCATGTGTCCTTAGTCTTCTCCAGTTGATGACAGTTCCTAAGTCCTTTCTTATCTTTTATAATTTTGACACTTTTGAAGAATACTGCTTAGTTATTTTGATAACAGCCATTCTCAAAATAAAACTGTTTTTTTAAACCAATAGCAAATCATTGTTTCCCATTTTATTTTTTCCATCTTTATTGCAGTATAATTGACAAATAAAATTATATATATTTATAATGCAGGTGAAGCTTGGACATAATTAGATATTGTGAAATGATTATCACAATGAAGCTAATTAACATATCCTTACCCAGCATAGTTACCACTGTGTGTGGGGGTGGTGTTGGTGAGAACATTTAAGATATATTCTCTTAATGATTTTCAAGTATTCAATGCATTTTTGTTCACTACAGTCACTGTGCTATATATTAGTTCCCCAGAACTTATTCATCCTACATACAGATGGCTGGTGACACATAGAACTAAAAGCACTACTTGATCCTGACTTTTCTTACTGGAAGAAATGGGATTTAATCGTTTCAATTCTTATATGTACGCTTTGGCTCCTATATGCTAAAATAAAAGGCAGCAAAAAGCTCAAGTTGTTTCGTAAAATTAAAAATAAATGAAGGAGGAAAATGATGTAACCCTCTGCTACTCTCCCCACTGACACAACTGGAAAGGGTTAGCTTAGGACCATGAAAGAGGAAAATCTCCACACTTCCTTAATTTCACATGTTATATGTAGTTACTGTTAACACATGTGCTTCCAATCACCTTTGTCTTAAAAACATTGCAAATGTAGATGCTAAGAGAATTGAACCTGCCAAATATATTTGACATCACAATGCCCTTGAAAGAACTATCAGATATATATTTATGTATACACACACACACACACACACATACACACACACATCTCAGCAGTTCTATTTTATTAAACTCACAACATTTCCACCCAATTTAAACTCACTGTGATAGCACACGTCATGATGGATTTGGGTGGTGGTTTCCTTTCCAGTTGGCTCTGAGAGTATTTTATTGAGCCAGACCACAATCAAATGCCAAGTCCCTGATCAGCTCTCTTTGCCACTTGGGTCTCTTGGTTTTTGAGCAGATATGCAATGCTGGATATGATGACTTGTGGGTGGGCAAAGGACAGGACCCATTTGAAGAGATGTGACAATGGCTGTGACAATCCACTTAAAATGCTGCAAGTCTTGTTATTTTAAATGTTATGTGTGCATTTTCTGATAAAGGCTGTTGTATCTGTAATACTGATTGCACACTAGTGGCCCCTGGTCCATGTATGGCTCACAGATGTGTTTTATTTGGCCAGCTCAGTGTTATTAAAGCATCTGTATTTTGGGCCAATATTTACATATTAAGATATTCTACACAAAATCTGGATTTCTGGCTTTTCATGAAAAATTTGATGTGGCCACATCAGGCCTACTTTTCCTCATGGCAACAATTGGCTGGGGCTGAAGAGCAGCTGGCTTTTTGAGACAGGGTTTGAACCATCTGGTTAGCATAATCTCTATCCAGCTCACTTCTCCCAGTTATGTAACTTGCTTCATTTCTGTGAGTGTTTAGATTTTCAACACTAGTTTATAAAGAGCACTTCAATTATCAAAGCTTCTGGTTTGACAAAGGTGAGAAAAACTGTGCTGAGAAAAGATGACCTGTGTCTTAGTCTGGCTTTCTTCAAAAGTAGACTTTAAGACAAAGATTCAAGGGCAAATAATTTATTTAGGCTGTGAAACTAGGAAACACGGGTAGGGAAATGGAAAAGTGGGTGAGTGACAAAACAGCAATCGATAAAGAATGCATTATCAAGCAACTAACTGCTGTGGTCAACTGAGGCTTAATCCTTTTGGGGAATTCTGGGAAGTCATATAAAGTATGACCCTCAGAGTTACCCCAACAGAGGGCAAGAGAGCTGCGACATTTACTGACCTGTTCCCAACAAGTATTGGTTGGTGTCCCCAGAAGCAACAAATCTCAGCATTTCCAGTCTGCCATGCCCATAGGCAGGTCAAAGAAAATGCAGGATAAAGAGAGGAGGATGACAAAAATTGGAAATTTGTGCAATAGGCAATGAGTGTAAGACCTAAGGAGTGTAATATGTAGGGTACCAGAAGCCATCATCCACACCTCTTTTCTGCGACTACCTGCAAGTGATGGGTATGTAACAGAATATAGCCCTTGCTATATTCTGCCACTCAGGCTTATCTTTAAAAGAACATTTCTCAATTTCTGGTATCGCCCACACACACACCCTCCAAAATAAACTAAGTTTGAGGCAATCTTTCAATGATAAAAGTGTTCTGGTGAAAAGATCGGAAACTGTTCTACTTGGTGCTTAATAAAAATGTTTTGAATGAATGTATATACAAGTTATTGGCATTTCTTTATATTAATTCAGAAATTATCTGTCAAATAAATAATAATTTTTTCAAAATTAAATAAATGAACATTTCTCCTCTCTTCCAGCTCCCAAATTAACAAGTGAATCACAGTCCCCCTACAGGGAATACCTGGAATGTAGCCTTGGAATAGCTTCTTTAAAAACCCTCTTCTCCCTGATGGGCAGAATTACAGCCTATGGTACAGCAGTCCCCCATTTCTTCTTTGCTAGCAAAGCAATAAAACTTCTTTTTCCTTTTTCTCAAAACTGTGTCCTCATTATTGAATTGGCCTTAGGGACAAGGATTGAGCCACTGAGCTTTCTTAACAAGCACAATGATAATTTTATCTTACAAAATAGAGTGGTGGCACATGGTATTTTGGCCTTTGCTTCCTGCCACTCATTCTCAGGTCCCAGGTAAAAAATTACATTCAGTCAAACTACCCAAAGCAGGAGAGCTGTGAGGATACAAAAACATGACTTTTTAAAATTTTTTTGATTTTATTTTTTATTCTAATTTGTTATATATGATAGCAGAATGCATTATAGTTCATATTATACATATAGAGCACAATTTTTCATATTTCTGATTGTACACAAAGTATATTTACACAATTTGTGTCTTCATACATGTACTTAGGGTAATGATGTCCTTTGCATTCCACCATCTTTCTTACCCCCATGCCCCCTCCCTTCCTCTCCCACCTCATTGCCCTATCACCTACCCTTTTTCCCTATCTAAGAGTTTGTCTAATCTTCCCTTGCTCCCCCTCCCAACCCTACTATGATAGCCCTTATATCAGAGAAAACATTTAGCATTTGTTTTTTGGGGATTGACTAACTTCATTTAGCATTATATTCTCCAACTCATCCATTTATCTGCAAATGCCATGGTTTCATTCTCTTTCATTGCTGAGTAATATTCCATTGTGTATACATACCACATTTTTTTTAATCCATTCATCTACTAAAGGGCATCTAGGTTGGTTCCACAGTTTAGCTATTGTGAATTGTGCTGCAATAAACATTGATATGGCTGTGACCCTGTAGTATACTGCTTTTAAGTCCTTTGGGTATGTAGTATGCTGTTTTTAAGTCCTTTGAGTATAGACCAAGGAGTGGGACAGCTGGGTCAAAAGATGGTTCCATTCCCATTTTTCCAAGGAATCTCCATATTGCTTTCCATATTGGCTGCACCATTTTGAGTCCCACCAGCAATGTGTAAGTATGCCTTTTTCCCCACATCCTCACCAATGCTTACTGTTGTCTGTATTCTTGATAGCTGCCATTCTTGACTGGAGTAAGATGAAATCTTAGAGTAGTTTTCATTTGCATTTCTCTAATTGCTAGAGATGTTGAACATGTTTTCATATATTTGTTGATTGATTGTATATCACCTTCTGAGAAGTGTCTGTTCAGTTCCTTGACCAATTTACTTGTTGAATTATTTTTATTTTTATTTTTTTGGTGTTTAGCTTTTGAGTTCTTTAGTACTCTATCTGATGTCCAAGTGGTAAAAATTTGCTCTCCAGCTGTGGGCTCTCTGCTCACCTCACTGATTGTTTCTTTTGCCCGAGAAGAAGCTTTTTAGTTTGAATCCATCAATTTATTAATTCTTGATTTTAATTCTTGCACTATAGGAGTCTTATTAAGGAATTAGGGGCCTAATCCGATATGATGGAGATTTGGGGCTACTTTTTCTTCTCTTTCGCCACTTTCATTTAACATAGTTCTTGAAACACTGGCCAGAGCAATTAAACAGAGAAAGGAAATTAACGGGATATGGATAGAAAAAGAAAAACTTAAACTATCACTATTTGCCAATGATATGATTCTACACCTAGAAGACCCCCCAAAAAATTCCACCAAAACACCTCTAGAACTAGTACATGAATTCAGCAAAGTAACAGGATAAAAAATCAACACCCATAAATCAAAGGCATTTCTGTATATCAGTGACAAATCCTCTGAAAGGGAAATGAGGAAAACTACCCCATTTATAATAGCCTCAAAAAAAAATTTAGGAATCAATCTAACAAAAGGGGTGAAAGACCTCTATAATAAAAACTACAGAACACTAGAGAAAGAAATTAATAATTAAAGAAGACCTTAAGATCTTAGGAGATGGAAAGATGTACTTTGTTCTTCAATAGGCAGAATTAGTATTGTCAAAATGACCATACTACAAAAAGTTCTATATAGATTTAATGCAATTCCAATGAAAATACCAATGACATTCCTCATAGAAATAGAAAAAGCAGTCATGAAATTCATCTGGAAAAATAAGAGACCCAGAATAGCTAAAGCAATCCTTAGCAGGAAGAGTGAAGCAGGTGGCATCACTCTACCCGACCTTAAACTATACTACAGAGCAATAGTAACAAAAACAGCATGGTATTGGCACCAAAACAGACTGGTAGACCAATGGTCAGAATAGAGGACACAGAGACAAACCCACATAATTACAGTTATCTTATATTAGACAAAAGCACCAAAAACAAATATTGGAGAAAAGATAGCCTCTTGAACAAAATGGTGCTGGAAAAACCCGTATGCAACAAACTGAAATTAAACCCCTGTCTTTCACCATGCACAAAACTCAACTCAAAGTGGATCAATGACCTAAGAAAAAATGACTTTTGAAGCCAACAATAGGCATTGGTCTCCTTATTCTCAGTTTATATTTCTTTATTCCAAAGCAAGGACATTTAGCACTTCCTATAGTGAGCCCAGGATCAGAATCCAGATGCAAGTAAGCTACATTCATTTTTATTTTTTTTAGTTACCAACAATGGTGAATCATATGAGAATTGGATGCAGTTCAAACATGAGTCTAGTACATGTCAATGCTATAATTATGTTGATGTTTCCTTGGTGAGAATTCTTGATGTCCAAGCATCATGATATGTTTATGATTTTGAGCTAAAATAGAAATTTGTAAGTGATATAATTATTCATACTGAGTTTCAATCCTTAATTCATCCAATCTTGCTTGCATGACAGCTGGTGGCACTCAGTGGCCCAGTGAAAACTGACCATAATATCCTCAGGGGTAGGTACAACACTTAGGCAGGATATGCCTGTACATGGAAAGGGCTTGCAGAGTCCCATTACTCATTCTTTGCTGCATGGCACAAAATAAGCACTTAAACATTGCATAGTCTCTTCACCTTTTCTTTTTTCTTCTTCCTCTCCAAGTTTACCATTAAAAGTGGAACGGGGTTGACAAAAGTGCATGCTAGATAATGAGATATAAAAACCAGCAAAATGAGGTGGTAGACCACACAGAGGCTTATTAGAAAATTGGCTCATATTATCACCAATGTTGAAAAGTTCCACAGTAGCCATGTTCAAGATGGAAAACTAGAAAAATTAGCAGTGAGGATTCAATCTAAAATGCTGAAAGCATCAGAAGAGTGTGTTCAAGAAGAGTTTGCATATTCAGAGAAAGGCTAAATAAAAGAACATGGACTCTCAAGTGGATAGGGAAGATGTAAGCAACAGTGAAAAAAGGTGAGGAGGCTATAGTGAGAGAATATAGCAGAATGATCTTGGGTTAGTCACTTTCCCACCACTATAACAAAATTCCTGAAATAATTAACTGATAAAGAGGAAAAGGTTATTTTGGCTCACAGTTTGGAAGTTCCAGTCTATGATATATTGGCTCCATGGCTTTGGGCCTGTGGCAAGGCAGCACACCATGGCAGGAGTGTGTAGTGGAACAAAATTACTCACTTCATGATCAGAAAACAATAAGGAATGAGGAGGGGGCCACAGTTCCACAGTCTCCTTCCAAGCTAGGCTTCCAATAACCTAAACACCACCCACTAGGCTTGACCCCTTAAAGGTTCCATCACCTCCCAATAGTGCCAACCTGGGGACTAATACTTTGACACATGGACTTTGACGGACCTTCAACATTCAAACTATATCGTACCTGGATAACCTGTTTGATTTACAAATCTCCCTCTGTTTCAGGAAGTGCTAATCTGATGTGCCACTAAGTAACAGCATGTGGATTAACAATGCTATGCACATATATTCTTTAAAGTATGCTGCTCCCATAAACTCTTCTATCTGCTTATCCCAGGGTGGAGGGCCTGCTCTTGACAAAATGTGCTCTGGACATAGTACAACCTTCCTGATGGGAGTACTGTTCAACCCCAGAAAGACACAGAGTTCATAGCCTCTATGGAGGACAAGCCCCTCTTTATACAATCCCCATTGGTGGAGGTTCTGAGATTCATAGAAAGTTCCATTCACCCCACCCCACTAGATATGGTCATTCCCAATATAGTATGAAAGGAGAGCTCTCCCTAAAGGTCAAAGTCAAACTATCACTTCACTGACTACCACTGTGTCCGTCCTGTGCTGTTAGAAACTTCACTGTGAGGTTCCTGTTACAATGAAATGCATTCCTTGTAGTAAGTAATGTGCTGATCCACATCACTATTGGACTATATTTCATATATACCAATACTATATTTCATATATACCAATAGGATAGCACTTATTTACTGGGTGATAAATGCATATTACAGCATTCATTCAAAATACCATATGGTGTTGTTATTCTTATCCTTTCCAACAGATGAGGAAACTGAGGCTCCAATAAGATTTAGAAACTTGCCCAAGACATCACAGAGCTAAGGGTCAGAATCATCCCTCCAGTACATTGGTGAAGACTATTTCAGATCAAGCAACACTGTCCAGTGGGGAGGAAGGCATGACACTGGAGAGATGGAGGCAGATTCAGTATTCTTTATGTGGGAATCTTAGAGGTGACAGTCTTGTGGGAGGCAGGGTGGAGGTGGTGTTTCCTCCCTCCCGCTATCCCTGGGATACACTTCGAAGCTGTGTTTACACAACAAGCACAAGCATTATTTGGAACAACTTAAAGAGGAGAGTTGATGGAATTTTTAGGGGAATTGAATGTTCCTAATCACCCCCTTAATAATACCTTTAAGTTTATCCAATGGTGTTTTTAAGGCAGTTACATGCACCAGGCTGTCTCTGAACACTAGATGTATCACAACATGAGTATTGGAAGGAACATACACAGAAGGGGGTGAAACTCAACTCTAGAAAAAAAGGATCAAAACCAAGGAAAAGATTCTCTGCCCAGATCAGACAGAAGCCAGACTCCTTGTGATGTTGCAGGATTAATTCCTACTGTAACTTAGGCACTGGGATGGGGTCTTCTAAGTTTCCCTCTAATTCAAGAACATATTCTTTTAGAGGAAGTCAGAGAAGAAGATTCTGGTGTAGAGCTTTGTACTGAAGGCTGCATCTGGATAGGCATTGCAGAGACAGTCAGGCTAGTGTGGAAGAGGGAAGAGGTTTCAGCACAGAATGAAAAAGAAGGAACAACCAGGAACAAGGGCAGTAGAACTGGCTTGACTTTGGGCCTAGACAGACCTGGATTGAGGTCCCACCTTGCCTTCTCTTCAGAGTGTGCTTAGATGAGTGACTTACTTTTCAGAGCCTCACTCTTCTCACTCATAAGACTATTGAGAGGATCACATGATATAGGTACCTAAAGCACCTTAGTATGATGTCAAGGACATAAGTTGCTCAATAGATGGTCATTTATTATTAGATTCTTACCAAAAACTATAAGTTCCCCTGTGGCTAGTCCTCTCCTTAATTTACCCTGACAGTATTGTTTCTAAATAAATGACACCATCATTGAGCCAAAAGTCTTCTAGACTTGGATAAATCACTTCCCTTCTAAAGGAAGGTTGTCTAATTGGTTTTGTTGTTTCATTTTGCACAAACAAAAAGGCTAAGTGAATGCTTCCAGAACTCCCTCTCAGTTCTACTCCTTATTTTTTATTTCATTACTACCATTAATCATACCTCACTCTTGCATAAGCTTTTATCGTAGGACCCTAGCTCTCTGCTGTCCATGCCACAGTACAATTTGCACACTATTCATACACGTTACACACTTGCCCATACAGACACACAAATATACACGTTTATACACAGTAACACACACACGCGCACACATATACACACAACCCTCAGCATTATTCCTTTTGCTATTCTCTTTCTATATAAGCCCAGAACTAAATTATGAGTCTCGGGTTGAGTCACATTTTTGTCTGAAATAAATGAAGCATAAGATTTCCCTTGGACAGAAGCCAAACTTCCCCCATCTCCTCCAGGAAAAGTCTACATCTCTCACTGAGGGCATATCAGGGAGATTATGGCACAGATGAACAGCAGACCCTTTATTTAGGTCACCCTAGAAACCCAGAGGGAAGAAGGAGCACAGCTCTGTGATCACTTGAAAGGTGGTGAATACAAACATCTGAAATTCATGGTACAAGAAATTCCTGTTTCTCCCTCGATCATCTAAATGATCACCTCTGAGGAGGAGACATGGTACTGTTCTCACAATGCTCGGAGCTCACAGTACGCGTTCTCAGGACACACAGCTTTCATAAAGCCTGAGCACACTCCTCCAGGCTTGCTGGTGCTTGTGAGAGACAGAGATGGAGACAAAGACAGATGCCCAGAGATTTGCAGGGAGGACTCAGGGCTCCCTGCTGGATCCAACAAGGTTCAGGAAATGCAGCAGAGTTAACATTCCTGCTGTCAGCAGTCACACTGGAGATCCGCCTCACTCTTGGCATTCCTGGGCTGTCATCAGTCTGCCTCACAGTTTCAGGGTGCCTAGGTGTCTGTTTTGCATTTGATTCTGTCCCACACATCACACCACGCGCCATGTCGTGGTTCTGCCCTTGGAGAATGGTTAATATCTGAAGAGGGTGGGCGCCCTCACCAAGAAACCCCAGGGGAGACATGGAGCTACAAAGATAACGATCAGTTTCACGGAGAAAACCACACAGGCACAAACAGCAGAAACTGATATTTAAACCCCAAACTCATAAGGGACCCCGCGTTTTCACATTATCTGGCTGTCTGTTTCTCCTCATCAGTAAACATATGTTCTCCATGGAACCAGCCCAGCCCATCTGAACCAGTTACTATTTTTGCAAGAAGTGGGAGGGGGAGAAGAAAGAGAGGAAAAAAAATCATATCACCCTCTTCAAGTGCTGCTATAAATAGGCACCCATAGAAAGCCATGGGGGTCTCATTTGCATGAGTGATACATAGAAGCCAAAATGCACCTCTGTGAGCTAGTACATCTCTCCCTCTGTCCTCAGTGTGCTGCCTCGGTGCTGGGGTGGGCTCCAGGATACCAGAGACCTGTTTTGGAATCCCAGCTCAGCAACATCATATTGTATGCCTTTGAGAAAAATATAATTTACTTCCATTTTCCAATTTCAACTGTCCCCTATTTTTGACTATTATCTTCTACCTATCCAATTCCTGCCTCCACCACTGCTTCAGCCCAATGACACTTTGATGCTCAGCAAACCCTTCAGTGCATTCACCTATAAGAATTTCACCATCTCTTACAATATTCATGGGCTCCTTTCACTCATTATTCATTTTAAAATCCCACGCTCATGCAACAATAATTCCTTTGCATATATCCTTCATTTTCTTGCCCTTTTCCTTTGAAGTATTTGCTTGGTTAAATGACAAAACTAATTATATCCACCTCTTGGTCTACTGTATATTTGGAGTTGGTTGGAGAAAAACACATAATCTTACTGACTAGTTTCATTAAATATGTAACTACATCTTCAACTGGGGCCTCAGGGCTGCCTGACAACCATGCCATGGTCCCCTGGTGTTGGGAGCTGCCACGTGGGAATTGAGTGCCCCTTAGCTTTGAGTGATGAGAGTGTGGAGATGTGGCAAGCCAGCCATCGGCTGTGAGTGTGTGAACTATGAGCATTGAGCTCACAGGGGGAACTGAACTGAAGTTGCCCCTCTCTTTGGGTGGGCAACATAAGCGTCTTTTCACTTGCTCTGCCATGATCCCCACACAGCACATGAGATGGGCGTGGCCTTCCTAGATGTCAGTCAACCTGACAGTAAGACATCAGGAAGCTAGACTCAACCCCCTGAAACCTGACCCCTTGCGTCATTTGAATGGCTTCTCTCCAATAAAAGGGTTCGGCATGTGCTCCTCTCTTTTTTGCCTGCCTTGCTTCCTTTGTGGGAGTTGGGTCAGAGGAGCCATCACAGAACTCAAAGAAAAAGGTATTTCTCTGTCTCTGTGTGATTATTTCATGCCAGCCCAGTTCACCTGGAGTGACCCTGACTGGTTTAGTTGGTGTTGCGACACTCTGGTCCATCTACTGCTTCACTTCTTGGCTGATCATCTCTGTTTCTTCTGCTCTCTTCGGAACTCCCTGGCCCCAATCCTCCCACTCTGTTTCTAGCATCACTTCCTACTTTCCTGAGAAAAAAATGAATCAAAAGAGAGAATTCCTACAAACTCCCACTGTCACATCTACCTTCCCCGCATGCTGCCTAATTTTTATTGATGTGCGTACCACCCCCAGCTCTGACCTTAACAAGCCTTGCCACTTTCTCTCCTACATTCCTTCTCTGTTTAAGCCACTCCCATCCTAGCATGTCACCCTATTTTACTAAGAGGTTTCCTTTTGACCACCACTTTTCTCTATACCTAAAGCCCCTATTCCTCCCTATCCCTTTGTAGCAAAAGCTTTTAAAAGTGGGCTCTATATACTCTCTCCCAATCCTTTCTTGAACATACTCTTATCACATTTTTGCTCCAATGAAAGTACACTTATTAGACCACCAGTGACTCTCATGTGACTAAATGCAATAGTAGGCACTCAGTATATATTTTTAAATGAATGAATAAATGAATCACTCTAAGCCTCATTTTCTTCATACATAAAATGAGATAATAATACTTCTGATGTTGATTGTGAAGATTTGATACACTGTAGGTAAAGGATTTAGCAGAAAAAATGCTAAATTTTATAGAGAGCAAAGGAACTTTGCTACATTTGAGAGGAAATATTTACCTCCAAAGACTGAAGTTTTCTCAATGTTGAACTTAGAAGAAAGATGTTGATCACTCCAGGTAATAGCCACTTGTCCTTATGGTAACATTCCTTCCCATTCCTGGAAAGAAGGGGACTTGACTTCTATTTTCCTACATTTCTTATTAAACATTGATACACTGAGAGGAAGGCATTTGTACTGTTTGTTAATGACACTATGGGTCTTCCTGATAGGCATCTAGGTAGAAGAGGTACCAGCACATTCAGTTTATTCATTAAACTGATCCTAGAATAGGTTATAGCCCTTTGAAAATAATTGGAATCTGCTGAGCACAGGGAAAGAAAGAGAGAAAGAATGAAAATGGAGAGGTGGATACAAGAAGTGACCAAAAACTGAGCACTGTACCTATTTGATTCAGGATGTTGGAAGGATAAGCAAGCTGAGTCCAGCTCACAGGCAAGTAGATTTGCCAGGGGAAGAATTCTAGAAGATTCAAAAATTCTCTACAAGACTCAAACCATACTTTGCTGGAGTGAACATGGTTTCCTGAAACCTTTGGGAGCAATTTGGCATTGTATTATAAAGGTTTCTAGTATGTCCTTTAATCTAGTTTATTCCATTTCTTGGAATGTATCTCCAGGAAATAATAATGGATTTACACAGAGATGTGGTTACAGTGCGATTTACTATAATGTGGTTCACGGTGTAGTAAAAAGAAAATAAAAAAATAGAAAAAATCTAAATGCCCACCAATAAGGAATTGTTTAAACACTTTATTCTGTATAATGACATTTAGTGTAGCCATTAAAATATGCTGGATGTTTTATTATTTGAAGTTGAAATATGCTCACAATCCATTGTGTTACGTGAAAAAAATAAGGCCACAAAACAGTATATAGAGAATGATTCTATATTTTTATAAATTACAGGAAATTTTTGAGATAATATATAACCAAATATTAATAGTTATGAGATATAAAGTGATTTTTATTTTCTCTTTTCATATATAATTTTTCTACAACTATGCATTATTTACATAATAAAAGCTAAATACCCAAAAGAAAGTTCTGTCTCTAGTTGGTATAGGACTCTCTTTCTCCTGGCCCTTAACAAACATGAGCAAATAAAATGGAGTTGTGCAAAAGTTAATAAGCCAGCAGTAAGTGGGGACTGATTAGGAATATTGAAGAATGTCCATCTGCTCATTCACAAAATATAAGTGTGAACCATGTTCAGGCACTGTATAAGTCCCCAGACAAGCAAAGAGGTTGCTGTGGGCCCGTGACCCTATGTAGTCCTGCAGCTACTAAAGAAAAGGGACATTGAGACAAATAATAATTTAAGTATGAGGATTATTACAGAAGAAAAGTTCTGCTATGACAGGAGGACACAGAAGGATTTAATCAAGTCCAAGGGATATAAAGACTTCTCTGGGTGAATGCTATTTAACCTAAGGCCTGAAGGGTGAGCAAAATGGGTCACACATACAGGGGGAAAGAGAATTCAGGTCAGAGGAAGGAAAGAAAGTTCTCAGCAAAGGGGCTGGCATGCATGTAGGCCCCAAGTCAATAATAAAACAGGGCATTTTGGAGGCAATGAAAGAAAACCAGAGCATTGAGAACATATGGGTACGTGTGAGAGACAGGTGTGCTTCTGGGCAGAACAATACCAGCAGTGTTCCCAGAGTATGCAGGCCACGTGGGCAGCATGTGGAGTCCAACTACCAGAACTCAAAGTAATAAGTGTGCCAGTCTAAATCAGAGCACCCCTAGATCCTGCAGAGTTCCCAGTCGTGTTGGCCTGACAAAATATGCTTCTGTAATAGCATCATAACTTCAACCACTCACATGATCCAGGCACTTGCTATGAGCTCTATGTGCATCACTTCACTTACTGCTATCCATCATTCTTTGAAGTGAGAATGCTTATTAAATATATATATATATATATATATATATATATATATATATATATATATATACACACACACACACACACACACACATATACTGAGGCTTGGATAGGTCAGGTATTTTCCCAAGACCAAAAGGTTAATGAATAGCAAGAGTACAAGTTCAAACCCAAGAAAGTCCATGCCAAACCCTCAGTGAAGAGAGTGAAGGAAACTCAGGAATGAATGTGAAGAATCAGTCTACTCACACAGATATGCAAGAAGAACCCCACTTCTTTAGTTTTATAAACCAAGTTGAATTTCAAGCCCTTGTTCAAATAAGCTCTTGAGTAACTTGAATGTAGCATTCTCAAGGTTCCCTTGCTCTTTCTGAGGTTTAACTTCAGCTTTGGGGTTTCATGCAGCACTGTGATTCTGGGGAGTTCCCTCTGCCTCACCTGTCATCTCTCCTGGCCTTCCAGAGCACCTAGACACAAGGCATAGAGGACTTTGGGGAGGATAGGGGTCCTGGGCCTAAGACATGGTTTTCTTGATGCCCTATCCTGAAGTCTTGACAATCTCCAGGGGCTGCCAGAATGCAAAGGTCTCCCTTCCCTTCCTTTCCCTCTTTACCTTTAGCCTGGGAGAAAAACCTCTCTCCTCTGTGTTTTCCCTAGAATCTTTCCTTGGCTCCTGGACTCTGGCCTGCTTACTGGATTTATACTTTCGGAAAGAAAATCCATGAAGGTCAGTGCCTTACAGGTCAGAAGGAGCCTGGCACCTTTGTGGCTCTTAAAGATAATAGCCCTATTTTTCTTTTCAGGGGTCTCTAGCTAAAAGTTTCACCAATGTCTCTGAGTGAGCCCTTTAGAAGCATCTGCATTACTCGCCATAAGGCCCCTTCACCACCTCTTCAGGTTAGAGACATGAAAAGAATACTCTGAAACAAGGCTCAGACTTATCTCTGCCTTCCTAATTCCTTGTATGACTGAAACTGCCAGTGTGGTCTGACCGACTGATGGTCTATTGCTAGTCTCTAGATTTACAATAGAATTGTAGACCCCAACCCCAAACACACACTGTACCAAAAGACAGGAGACTTGGCCCAAGCCCTACCTCAAGTCCTAGCTGCGTGGTCTCATACAAGGCACTCTCAATATTTACAACATGAGCTCGTTGGATTAGATGACTCAGCTAAGGACTTCAGGAGGAAGAGAGCCTGACATGGGAATGGAACCGCGGAGTTATTGGCTTTGTCAAACTTTGCTAAAGTGGAGTGGGGAAAGTCAGAGAAGGTTCCTAGAGGAGGACTCAGGTCTGTGTTTTCCAACTGATGGGCATGGTGGCCATTCCAGGCAGCAGGAACAGCCTGATCAAAAGCACAGAGGTTGTGATCAGGTTGGTGTGGGCCAGAGTCTGATCAGTGTGTACGGGGAGAAGGGCCATAGAAAGTGAGTCTCGTGAGGGAGAAGAGGGCATGGAGAGGCCTGTATGTGATTAATAGGTAGGACTGTGTTCCAAGAGAAAGCAGGATCACTGAGGATCCTAAATACAGAACTAATGGAATCAGATGGACAGCTTAGACAGTTTCCTCTGCCTATAATATGGAGAATATCTAAGGGGACAGACTGGATGCAGCAGATCAATGAGAAAACTGTTGTAATAATCCTGAGAGAAAGAGATATGAAAAGGAGAGATGGGCAGGGAATCCAATACCAAATAATATCCATCTAATGGACAGGTCTTGGTGTCTGGCTAATCAACATGGGAAGGCAGAGGTCTGGTCTGGTCAACTGGATAGGGTCACTGAGACCAGGGTAGAGTGAACTTAAGTGGAGGAAATCATGGATTCCATATTGGTCACATCTAGTTTGAGATTTCCAGCAAGCAGTTAGTGATGAAGATCTGAAGCCCAGGAAGGAGGCCTGTGTGGAAGACTTATTTGACAGCCTGAGCTGATTACTCATTCACTGATGCCATGGGCAGGGAGGAAATGTAGGGTAAAAGGAGAAGAGCAGGACCAAGAGTGGACTCGAGAGCACTGCATTTAAGGGATAAATGGAAGAAAAGGAGCCAGCAAAGAAGAAGCCAGAAACAAGGACCAGAAAGAGAGAGAGAAGAAAAAGAACTGTTTCTTATTCCTTCCTTTCTGGTTGTTGGAGAACCAGATGGAACCTCACATTTAGTTGTGTAGGAAAAGGATTTATTTGAGTATGTCCAGGTGGGGATGGAGGAGGTGGAAGACAGGGGTGGAAGGGGGGGTGGAGGTGAGAAAACTGTGCCTCATTCTTCTAGCTCAGGGTGAATTGGGAAGTGAGAGATAGGAGGCTGGGTAACCCCTTATATTCCTGGAAAAAGACACAAGATGCTTTACCAACAGTTTGTTGTTTGGTTTGTGACAGATGGAATCACCACTGTTCACCAGGACACAGAGCCTTGTCCTTGTAGCAGGCTCTGGAGGCAGTTTCAGATTCAGGTTGGAAAGGAAGAGATAAAACCCATCTACATATGCTTTGGCTATGAATAGAGCCAGAATCAAAGTATTTTTAATGGTGAACCAGAGATTCCCCACACACACATGGCATCAGGCAACCAGAACCTGCAGTGGGCCCTGATTCAGCACACTCAGCCCACCCTATGTATAAGCCGCAGGTCAAGGGCCATGGGGAGACAGGTTGAGTGGGAGTCTGAATCTGCACCCAGACATGGGTGTCTCGCCTCACAAGGGTGGCATGACATCCAATTCTTGATCTGTGGAATTTGACCTTCAGATAAGTGACTTAAGCAGAAGTGGATTGTTGAATCTAAGGAGGGGGATTATAATGCAGGCACGAAATGAAAACCTAGCTCCATGCCATACAGTCCAGTGGAATAAGGACAATTCCCTGTGTGTGAACTGACGAGGACAGCTTTTGCCTACAGCTGTCCAGTGGCTCTGCTGAAGAAGCAGTTCCCACATTTGATGACTTCCAGAGTAATAATGCCACATATGCTTAAGTGATAACAGTGCTCAGGGGAACTTCAACAGCTTTTTCAGGAAGAAGAAATTGAATTTCAGACCTTTGGGATTTGTGACTGATGCTCAGAGGACATGACTGGGGGTAGACCTCACCCAACACACCCATTCTGCTGCCTTAGAGGTGAGCCCACACTAGGCCACGCCCTTCCTCTCCAGCCCACTGCTCTGAAAACAGTGGACCCTTCCTTCCTCCCTAGAGGGCTTGTGTTTCCTCTGGGCTCTGTGCCCTCTGAACTCCACCCCTCAGGACCTTTGTGCTTGTGATTCTCTTTGCTATGACTTCCCTCAGCTCTCCTGTGGCTAGCCTGATTCAGTAGTTGTCTGTTTGTCCAACTGTCACCTTAATTTTAAATGACAGAGAATGGAAAATCCAACCCCCTGCATGGGCTCAGTGTCTAGATTATCTCTTTGTCCTGCATATGGGGACACCAGAAAACAGCACAGTGATGCAATGAACTTCATCCCCTTCTCTGTTTTTGCTCAAAAAACCCACTACTAAGAAAGGCTGGTACAGAAAGATGACTGAGTTTGGGGGTAAGATGGATGGGATTGTTTGCATCACAATAGAGAAAACAAATTGAAATGGAGCATTAGACATTCCCCTTTTTAAAAGCATTTGGCCACCTACCTCTGGGGATTTTATGGCCCATTTAAACCCATTTAACAATCCTGTCCTCTATCCATCTAATGTCATCTCTCTCCCTCTCCTCTCCTACTATCAATTTTTCTGCCCACCTCTTTTTTTTTTCCATAAGAACACAAAATTTTCCACACTACTGTGTAAAGCAATTCATCTCTCCTCAGCTCCCACACACAATCTCCAGACCCATCTGTGCAGATCTAAGCCCATTAATGTATACTTCAGAATGAAAGGGTCTTTCTTGGAACAAAACTCCATCTTTCCCCAACGACAACTGTACTTGTTAATAGTAATAGTTTCTCTCTGGGAGGAAAGATTTAATCTCAGGCTAAAAAGCAGGGCAGATGGGGAATCCATCTAGCTATATATATTTAAAAAACAAACAAGGCAAGAAGCCCTGCTATTTTTTCTATGAGTTCATTTTCCATTGTCCTGAATACATATGAGGTGACTCTACAGGGAGAGGTTCTGGAAAACAAAGGTAATTTGGCAAATGCTACCGTCATTGATGTAATGACATCATTGGTACTCTGAGGTGAAGGAGATAATAGTACAAGAACCCCAGATAAGTCAGCCTCAGAGCAAGGAGACATTTACTTGGTCATTTGTTAGTATGTTATGTAGTCTAAAGGTACAATGAGTGTTCTGCTACATTCCTGGGCCACCTGGGCAGAGGCTCTGGGTAATTTGCAATGGTCAGTACACAGTAGGTGCTCAATAAATATCAAAACAAGTGGAGAAATTTAAAAAAATATGGATGGCCCCAGTGACTGAGTAAGTTTAGGTGTTTTATGATGCACAGGCCCTAATAGAGAAGCCCAGAATAAAGGACTCCTTACAGATATGGACTCCTGACAGATGGGGAGTAGCAGTGGGGCAATTGGAGACAATGAAAAGGCATTTACATGGTGGGAACATTACACAGAACAGCCAGGCAACTTGCAGCACAGGTAGAGGTGGGACCATGCTGGACCATGCCAGGATTCCTGAGGTAGTAGAAACTTATGGTTTTAGCATGTCCTTAGAAAGAAATATATCTGGATGGGCCCACGCATGATAAACATTTTCTCAATTCTCCTTCCAATCATTCTAAACCAATGACATGGTAGCATTTGTCTGGGACTGAATTTCAAAAAGCTTCATTGAAGTCACACCTAAACGAGAGCAGGCTAATAATAAGGTTGACTTTGTTTTCTTAATGCCTGGAATCTGAACATCTCTGCTTAGAACATTTTTTTTCCTGCTTCTCAGATGCTGGCTGAAAAATGGGCTTTGGAATCAGGCAGAATCTGGATCCACCACTAATTTACTACATAATCTTGAACAAGGCACTTAATCCTTCTGAGCCTCTGTGACTGTGACCTAGAGGAAAAGTGTAGAGAATGTGCCCACCTGATAGAATTATTGTGGAGATATACCAGAAGTGTGTCCACACATGTGCTGGGGATGGGTAGAATGATCATGTCTGAATTTGGAATTCAAACTCAGATGTGTTTGAACAGATATGAGCAAAAAAATCAGATATGCAACTGATTCCGCTGACTGGGGAGCAGCAGTGGGGCAATTGGAGACAACCAAAAGGCATTTAGACGGTGGGAACATCACACAGAACAGCCAGGCAACTTGAAAGTCTTGACTGATTTTGGATATAAAGAGAATTTAACGTGGCTGATTAGAAAAAGAGTGGATGGTGAGACTGGAAAGGGAGGCAGGGGCATCGGAGTGTGTGGACAGATTTTGTGGCAGCAACTGGCACCGGCAGGTCTGTGAGTGGAGGGAAAATAGGCAGATTGTGAAAGATGGCCTGGGGAGGAGAACTGGAAGATTTGTCATCATTATTTAATTGTCACTACTGACAAAAACAGCTACCTGTTACTGAGCTTCTGCAGTCTGCCCGACAGGGCCCTTAGACAGTTTTCATGCTTCATCTCTGGTCACATCACTCTAAGAGATGGATGCGATTAGCTCCAATTTACAATTGAGAAAACTGAGATGTAGAACGGTAGAGAACTTGCCTAATATCATTATGGGTCATTTCTAAAGCTCAAATTCAAATGTGTGTCTAAGATCCAAGCTCTGCTGTCTTGCTGTTCCTGGGCAGCGATGGTGGGAAAGAAGACCCCACCTTGAACCACAGGCTGTGGAGCAGGACTCTGCTCTGACAGCAGCTGCCTTCCTGCCTTCCTGCCTTCTGCTTCTCACCCACACTCAAGACCACGAGGTTCTGCCCACCTACAATGCCACTGTCTGCTCAGTCTCTACACCTCACACAGCACTCATATGCACACACACAGACATGTGATAGTAGACCCCAAATGCTGTTCTTGCTTAGATTATATCCAAGTTCTGTCTCACTTTTTGGACATGATGCTTTTGGTCTTTCTTGAGTATCTGCAGTTGTGAAGATCTCCCCTGTCTTTTCCACCCTAGGGGAGACTCAATTCTTGGTCTTCCTCACATCCAGTCTGATTATTCTGAATGATGTTCAGTCTATATCTATTGCTGCCTGTGAAATATGACACAGTTGTGTATGCAGTTTGCCTCAAGCATTATATAAAAGACAGCTTACAAAACTAGAGTGCAAAATGATGTGGGTTCAAATCTCATGCCTACCACTTCATTAGCATGCCTTGGACAATTCCAGAACGTCCAATGGGTGTACTTGTTAGAAAACTTAGGAGCCAACAACAGAAATCTGCTTTTAGGCATACACACATGAGAAAAGAATTCATCAAAGAGACACAAAGAGCTCCCAGAATCAAACAAGTGGTCAAAAGACCTGGCCTTGGGAGAGACAGGAAGCAAGGCTCCTTTGAGATCTCAGTGGCATCTGGCAACATACCACTTTTTGTTTTGTGACAGCATCTGGATTCTAATTTCTAAGAGATTTCTGGGATGCAAGGAAGGCTCACTTTGCAGTTTTACAAAAGCAACATGTGTATAAGTGTCAATTTTATAATTTAAATAACTTCTAAAATTAAAAGAAATGGAGAGGGAATAGAATTTTATGGGGTGTGGGGGAGACAAAGCTTTTATGTCCATTCCTGCTAACCAGCACATCATCACCCATTTTCTTACCCAGAGGGACAAGGCACCCAGAATTTTCATCTCAGTTGACAACAACCAGAATTTGTCAGGACAACCTGAAGAGGTTTTGAAAGCAGGGGCACACTGAAAGGGACAGAGTAAGAAGGGTGCCATACAGTTCAGAGAGTAAAAATTAGTACCTTGATTTTTTTCTTCAAAAATTAATTTGGGAAATAAATGCATATGTGGCATTGGGATCAAACCCTTGAAGTTCCATTAAAAGATCAAGAGAGCAATTTGAATACTTCACCTGGAGCTCCATTGTGCTAGGTCCTGTGGCTGTGAGAACAGTAAAACACATCTTCTCTCCACAGGCAGTTCTAAGGCTGGAGGGGAGGGGAGCAAGAACCAAGTATTAAAAAATGATTAAGCATTATGATAGGTGACGCAGCAGAGCTGCTCAAAGCAAGAGGCAGAATGCAGGGTGGAATGTGGACTCCCGGATCCCTGTGTGGGACTGGGGCAAGCTGTCCTCTCTCACCCACCCCTGCTTCTTTTATTTTTTCCAAATATTTATTTTTTAGTTGTAGTTGTACACAATACCTTTATTTTATTTATTTATTTTTATGAGGTGCTGAGGATCGAACCCAGGGCCTCACACATGCTAGGTGAAGGCTCTATCGCAGGGCTCTGCTGCTGAGCCACAACCCAACCCCCACCCCTGCTTCTTATCAGAAGCTCAAAGAAGGGAAAAGAGAAGCCCTCTAACAATCCATGCTCTCTCCATAGACTTTCTTTCCAAGCACAGTATGTTTCATGAAAAAAAAAAAATCGTATCCCTAGTTAGTTATTTTTTTTTCCAGGGGAATTCTTATTATTCTATTCATAACAAATTTTAGAATAACATTCTTCTAGCACTATAGCTCTCCATTCAAGGCCCCTTGTACCCAAAATACAGGAAATAAGGCTACTTACCTAATCAGAGAATTCAGAAGTCGAAATTTATTTTTTAATCTACTATTAATAGACAAGATAAAATATCTTTTTCTCCCTAAATAATAAGAGTTTAAGTTTGCAAAACACTTTCACATATATCTTTTGATCCATGTAGCTTATAAACTGGATATGACTAGTATTCTCCAATAGATTATTAAAAAAAAAAAAACTAAGGCACCTAACATTTCAGTTAAACCTCACAAAACTCTAAGGTTGTTAATAATTTTCTTTCTATTAGATACTTGCTAATAGTATTAGTTAAAGGTAAGAGACTGGAGTCATACTGCTTTGGTTCAATTCCTAGTTTTATTATTTCATGACTGTGTGACATTAGGAAAGTCACTAGAATTCTCTGTGCCTGAGTTTCTTCATCCATAAAAATGAGATAATATTTAATTGTCAAGATAATATTTAATTGTTAATATTTTATGTCAAGATGACTTAATATATGTGAAGCACTTGAAATAGTGCCTGGTACTTTGAAAGTATTATTGAATCGTGTGCTCTTACTTTGAACCAAAAGATTTTTATTTTTGATTTACAGTTCTATTCCCTGGATTGTATATTCCCAGAATGTGTTTGTGGGATGTTACTAGGCTTTATTGGGAAGGAGGTGTTGAAGAAGGTTCTATTATTGGATATACTGGGGAAGTCCTTCATTAGATCAAGTCATGTATCTCTTCTCTACAGTATTTCCCAGAGCATTTAATACATTTGTATGAACTGTGGATTTTGTCAGAGGATTTTTCTGACCAAATGCTGGCACTGAGGCCTCTCCATCCTCACTGTCTTTGCCCCACTGGTCACAAAAGCTCTTATTTTGGGTATGGAGGTGTCCTTGGCCTTTGATAGATGAACAACATCCAGAAGCAGAGGTCTCTCTGGGACATAGCTATGGAGGCCTGGCTTGCCTTCTGCCATTGGTGATCCATAGGCAAATTCCTGAAGCTGTAGATGGAAGCCCACACCTCTTGGAGACAATGTAAGAAGCCAGTGCTCCTCCTGCACCTGGTGAACTGTGGTGCTCCCTGCAGCTATGATGACAGGCCTGCCTTTCACAAGGTACCCATGCTGCATTCTGGAAGGGACCATCAGGGTACAGGATGTTCCTCCAGGATGCTGGCCCTTCTGCTCAACCATGTGTGGGGAGGCACACAGGGGGCTGGCTAACGGTCTTGTTCTCTTCTGGTCTCTCTAGTTCAACTGATCTGAGAAATTGTAAACTTTGCTAGGGATGGAGTAGAGGAAAGAAAATTCAAGTTTTATATGAATGCAGATCCACCCTTGGTAGATAGGTGGGTGGGTTGCTTGGGAGAATCAAAAGTTAAAAAAAAATGTAACCAATATTTGTAAAATAATCTTAGAGTTATCAAAGCTTTTTATCTACACTATCTCTTTTGAGTCTCTGGACTGGATGTCACAATTAGTTTCATGATTGACATGCCCACCTTATATTGAGAAAGTGAAGGCTGGTAAGATAGGAGACCTCTCTCTCAGCTAATGATTGGCAGGACTGGGACCCAAAGTCAGGTCCTTCCATTCCAGGGTTTTGCTCCTTGCCTCACACTGTGCTGCCAGGTCTCTCTGGGAGGAGAGACCTGGGAGTGGATGAGGAAATAAGAAATAAGAGCAGGGAGGCAGATTTTCTGCAGTGTAGCCTTAGGGCGGGTTTGGAAAGGAGCTGCCAACCCTATACATTTGATAAGACAAAACCTGCCAAGAGTGAAAATCCATCCCGCTGAGGAGTTTAAAAAATAACTTCAGGCTGGAAATTGCATTTTATCTTTTCATCCCACTTAAGTTCAAAATTCAACTCCCCACAGTTGCCCTGACTCTAAAAGAAGAAAAGATTCCAACTTCACAATTCAACGCACAGTGAGTCAGAAGTCCCTGTGCAGCCATGCTGAAAATGGCCAATGGAATTAGAGTGTCTGGCAAATAAGACAGGAGACTGCACATCTCAGCATCAGAGCCCATTTTCATCATTCATTATTATTGAAGGAGAAAGATTTGTGCTCATGTGCAGAATGTGGATAATACTAATCTCCATGGTAAAATTTCCAGGGATGAAGACTCTTCATTACTGGTTTCTTGGGAAATAGTCTTCCGTAAATCTAACAGTTAGGCAGACCAATACATAAGTAAATTAATTAAAAGGCTACTAAAAAGTTTTGTAAGCATGGTTTCTGCCCAGATAGCCACAGACACAATCAGGGAGAGGTAGTATATTAAAAGGGAACATTGACTTTACAGGAAGTCACATTGGGTGTAAACCCTATGACCCCATTCACAGGTTGTGGTTATAAGTTTCATAGGTTTCATTGTAGGAATCAAACAAAATATCCTGAGTAATCAATAGTGACTTGAGCCAATTATGTGTTTAATTAGCTTTATTTAAATCAAAGTCATCACAATTCAGAACAAAGAGACCTTGGTTCCAGGCATAATGGCACACACCTGTATTCCCAGTTACTCAGGTGGCTGAGGCAAGAAAATCATATGTTCAAGGCCAGCCTGGGCAACTTAGTGAGATTCTGTCTCAAAATTTAAAGGAAAGGAAGAGAGAGGGGGTGGGGGAGAGGCGGGTTACAGTTATAATACAGTGGCAGAATACGTGCCTAGAATGTATAAGGTCCTAGTTTCAATCCCCAGGGAGAGAAAGAGAGGAGAGAGAGAGAGAGATGCAGACACGGATCTTAAGCGTGATCCTTGATTAAGGCAAACTGATGCAGCTGTTCAACCAAGAGATATTCTGACCAGCAAGAGCTGAAAGCAGAAAGCTGGTGAAAGTCAGAAGCAAACAGGAGTTATACTGGTCCCTTGGTCCACTTGTGTTCTCCATTACATCAACCCCAGAACCTGAGGTCTAGGGAGCCAGGGCAGGGGTGAAGCGTCTGATACACAGCTGACCATGTGCCAGCTCTGGCCCAGAGTAAACTAGTCAAGGAGGCAGGCCAGGGGATACCGACCCAATCCTGGTGCCTGCCAGAAACATCCTGGAATCCCGGTAGGCTGACAGCCCAGGATGCCTAGTGGGAGCTGGTTGCCAAGGAGGTGAAAACTAGAATCAAAACAAAGAGTCAGGCTAAGGATGGGCTGCTGAAGGGTAAAAGAAATGTTTCTTTTAAGCTTATCCAGGAGCAGATCCAGGGGTGGAGGTTATAGAGGTCAAGGGAGCTGTCTAATAAGAAAGCCCTGTCTTGCTGCAAGATCAGCCTGTTCAGCTATCACTAGATTACAAAGCACCTTATGGGACCAGCCAAGGGGTAGGTGCATGGGACTGGGTGGGGGCCCTTCTCTATCTACATTAAGTCAGTTCCCTGGAAAGCTGGACTCTGTAACCTGGCCCCCTACATAAATAATTTCCTTGTGTTACAGTGCAGTGGAAATCTCCAGGCTCTTACTCAGAGTCTAAGAAATAGCTCCAGAATGGCTGCTTCCTGAACAGGTCATTGTGCCATTCGATTTTCTTAAAAAAAAACAAAAAGCTCCCTTTGGCAAATTCCTTTTAGAGTATCCAGATAAAGTAGAAAGGCCAAAGGCTTTGTGACTGGAGACCTGGATTGGAATCCCGGCTCTCTATGCACTAGTGACACCCTGACACTGGAACCCTATTTCTTATGTGGAAATAGTAGCACTCTCCTGGAAGGTGTTGCAGGAATTATAGGCGCTGTTTACTGGATGTTTACAACGTGCCAGACACCCTGCTAGGGCTTTATAAACACCTTGCTAAACTCTTACAGCCAATTTATGAGTTAGAGATTATCCCCAACCCCTAGTTCAGAGATAAGGGATCCCATGATCCCACACCTGCTTGAGCTTTTATGTTAAGGTCTGTAAACAAGTCAGGATGGCGCCTGGCGTTTTGCCAGAGGGAGTGGTTTGTGAAGTAACACCAGCGAGCCATTAAGTGTGTAGATTCCTTATTGGTTGACTGCTGTATCTAGTTTATGTTAATTAAGATAAGCTGTGTGGAATGTATATATACCCCTCCTGTTCTACAATAAACGCCTCTCACTCCTGCTGTATCAATGTACACAAGTTGCTCTTCACCCCCTGGTTATTTTGCTGCAGCCAGACTGCAGCAGATGGTGGCCGGTACCAGGAGCCCTGGGACACTCGGGGGTAAGTGACGAAAAAAAGCTGCCCGTCCCTAGATAGGACGGGAGCAAATCTGCTCGTCCCTAGATAGGGCGAGAAGAAAAATGGCCATTTTGAGATAATGGAGAAGATTGATACAGTATGTTTGTGTCTTGTTTTGTCTTGAAATGTTGTATTGTCTTTGTGATGAAAATATGGAAGGGGTGTTAAGTAAATTGTTGAAAAAAGGAGGCACCCCAGTGGAACCAAGAATAGTTAGGTGTTGATAAAAGCCCAGGAACTCTAGTCAGAAAGAAAAATAAAGTTCAGAAGAAGAAGGATTATCAGGAAAAAAGTTGCAGCAAAAGGCTATTACTAAATACTTTTCGTTACTGGAGGGTGCGTGAATCGGTGTGGAGGCTGCCACATGCATGAGCCAGTCATGGTGCAGCAAGGACTTTCCAAGCGCTGGTAGTGGGCTCTTCCCCACCCCCTGCCCGGGGAGCAGGACACCACTGTGAGAGCCCAAATCCAAACCTGACCCGGAGGCACAGTCTCGCAGTCTCTTGCTCCCTGTGCCCAGTGGCAGTTTGAGTCCGGAACACTCCCCGGACTCTCCCCGCGGCCATCTGGGGCTGCCCGGGATGCTGTAGGCGGAAGATGGCCCGTGTCCCTGAAGTTTGATCATTTCCAAGGCCAGTAACTACAATGGTTCTCCCACACCTGGAAGCTAATGAGTAATGAGCACTATTAAGGCTTATTTCAAATGTAAAAAAAACCTTGAGATAATGTACTAAATTGTTCAGAAGGTTGTTTTCTTAGTGGAATACTACAGGATTTTCTTTAGCCAGCATTGCCGGAGTTCCTGCCTTTGTCCCAGTGCCGGTGAGGACGAGGGTGAAAGAATTTCCAGTGTTGCTGAGAACAGGACGAGACTTCGGATCAAGCTAGCTGCCTGCAGAACTTACCTGGACTGTGATTTAGGCTTGCTGCCTGCAGAACTTACCTGGACTGTGATTTAGGCTTGCTGCCTGCAGAACTTACCTGGATTGTGATTTACCTGGACTGTGAGTTAATCTATTGAGACACTGCTTTACCTGGACTGAGACAACAAACTGTAATCTACAACAAATTGTAACTCGGTATCTTTGCTAATGGTGTCATTGCTGGTATAATTTTTCCAAGGGCTTCTTGCATGGAGCCATCAATTGGCTTGGTATTGTGGCATTTTGTATCCTCCCCTTCTGCTTGTAGCAGATTATTTATGGTGTTTGTATAAAAACCACTATGGTCATTATTTAAATTAAACTAAAGGGGGAAATGTTAGGGTCTGTAAACAAGTCAGGATGGCGCCTGGCATTTTGCCAGAAGGAGTGGTTTGTGAAGTAACGCCAGTGAGCCATTAAGTGAGGAGATTCCTTATTGGTTGACTGCTGTATCTAGTTTATGTTAATTAAGATAAGCTGTGTGGAATGTATATATACCCCTCCTGTCCTACAATAAACGGCTCCCACTCCTGCTGTATCAATGTACACAAGTTGCTCGTAACCCCCCGGTTATTTTGCTGCAGCCGGACTGCGGCATTTTTAGGTAAATTGCCCCAAGTTTCCCAGCTGGTGGGGAGTCAAAGGTGACGCTCATGAAAGCTCTGGGCAGTTCCTGTGTGGGTGCCAAACAAGCATCAGCCACCTTGTCCTGCTCCTCATGAAGACCTGAAATGTTCTCTTCTAATTGTAAAAAGACTGAGCTTATTCAGACTTTCCTGTTTCCCCATTTCCAAAGTAATGTTCAAGAACAGAAACTCTGTTTCATGAGTATTCTATTCCCCCAATGTGTTCATGGTTTTGAATTTCCTATTTTAGTAACTCTATTATAGAAATATGTTTTGCAGGCATTGCACATGCTACATCTCCTATCTCTCAGAAGCAGAGGTTACAATCCAGGGTCTCTACATGGACTACTAATGTAGGGTGGATACAGCCATAATTACAAAACAGGGACCTTTTTTAAAAAAAAAAGAATAAAATATTAGAATGTCTGAATTCAAATGAAGAATGCCCTTTAAAAGGGGAACTTCAAAAGACTAATCACATATCACAAAGATAAGTAATTCAAAACCCCTTGAATGGTTTCTCTATGGGAATTGTCTTTAATATCTATGGCATGACTTTCCAATACTTAAAGTAATGGCAAATTCACATCTGGGGTGTATGTGTGCGGGGTTAATTTTGGGAACAGATAAAACTTATTCAAAACTAAAACTGAATAAGCAAACAGACAAAACTATGTTTAAAGAAAGCAATAAAAGCAAAAAAGGTACATCAACAACAAAAACAAAACAAAACAAAAAACCCAACCAACCAAACAAAAAACCCACTAAAATTGTTAATAAGTGACTAAACTGGAGAAAATGGACTTCAAGTCAAAATCAGATCACTATTAAAATATAAGGATGTTAGCATTCTCATGGGGCATAGGAAGTGGCTAGAAAGACCTTGTCAAATCCTGAAAATCAGATACCTCAGGGAAATTTGCCTAGCAGGATGCTGAAAAGAGGTGGTCTGTTTGAAGGAGGAACCCTCCTTCCTTCCAGAACGATGGGTAGGAAGGAGGGTCACAGAGATGGAAGCCATGGCAACCATGGGAGGATGGCCTTGTGTTCATGGCAGCATTTGAATCAGGCTTCTGTGAAGTGAAAATATATGGAGAAGATGATACTGAAAGTCAGAGGACTCATCTTTCCTTTAGTACGGGTCAGATTGCTATGGGAAGAAACATCAGGAACTCTCATTTCAAGGACCAATTGGTGAGAGAAGATGATTTAACCTAGAGTTAGCACGTGCAAAGAAAAGCAGGAGAAATCACAGGCTATTAATCACTGATACAAGAATCATCTCCTATATCATGATTGGGAGACACTTGGTTTACCACGTCCAGATCTAGTTTAACAGACATATTCAATGTTCAAAAGACTTACATTTTTTTTTCAGTGACTGCTCTTCATACCCCTGTGATGTGGCTAGGGTAGATAGTATTATAAAATTTATTTGACAGTAAGAAGGCCAATGATCAGATAAATTGACTAATCCCTCAAGGTCACTTAACATTAATGGCTAAATCATCATCACTACTGGAATCTTGATCTCTGCCCTCAGTGTCTGAATTTATCTACTACTTTTCTATTTCCTTGACCAACAAAAAGAAATTCTGAGCTCTTTTCTACAAAGAAATCATTGCAGTGACTTCAGTGGTCTTGACAAGCATCTTGGAAACCAAATTTGAAATTTGAAAAGCCTCTTATGACAACTTGTCTTTGAAACTGAAGATTACATACACACCCTGCTTTATTTTGTACATATTCATTGTCTGTTACCTTCTTCCTCTGGAATAAGGCAAAAAGGAGCACAAATATCATTTACTGTGATATAGAAATGGGAAAGAAAAACTAGGAGAAAGGAAGGAAGGAGAGAGAGGAAGTAAAAGAGGAAGGAAGGAGAGATGGAGTGAAGGGAGAAGGTCAGGAGGGGGACCTGCATCTTCAAGTCTGACCAAGTCTGACTGGGCCTGGTCCTTGGTCTCTGTTCCTGGACTTAGTGTAAGCAAAGAGGGGAGACCCTCCGGGGTGATATCAGCTCCAGCCTGCTTGCCTGTTTTCAGCCCTTGATGATTTTAATGAAGAACAGTTATAAAAATACTTGGTTTGTATTCATTAAAAATTGCCAAGGAACAGAGAAAAATGAAGACTGGGAGTTGAATCTACCCAGAGGCATTTTTACCAGTAATTCTTGGCTTGCTTTCTCTCTATGAGCCATGCCCACCTCAGGAGACTTAATCTGGATAAAACAAATTAAAACAAAACAAAACAAAAAAGACTCCTGTTAGGTCTTGTGTAGTCTGTAAGTAGAACTCTATCTTCTGGGGCATTTGCTTACTGAGAGGAGGTTGATGACACCGTTCTAAGACAAGCACATCTTCTCTATCATCTCTTTTCCTGACCTGCCTCAAGACCAGGCTGACACAGTAATCTACAGCTAACCAGCTCTCATCAGGAATTTTCTACCCCATGGTTTATGCAGGTTTTTGCCTCATACATTCATTTTGCAAGTATTTCTTGATTTTTTACCATGTATCTGGCACAGTGCATTATCGCTCCTCCCTTCCTGCCCAATAGCAATGTGGAAGACAAAGGAAGTTTGTGGCTGAGGGTTATGTCTCCCAATGGCCTTTTGTTCATTTAGAACATTCTGGACTTCTTCCCAGTCCAGCATCTGTGGAAGGCAACAGAACCCACGGACCCACAGGGAGCATGATCTGCAATGGATTCTAATTCACTAACACAAAGTTAAGACCCCTTTCCTGGCTCTCAAGATTTTAATTGTTTAGCTGCACCAGGGCAGTTTCTCTCTGGAAACAAACAATAGAGTGAAAAAGCAACCTATGAAATGGGAAGAAATAGTTGCAAACTATATATCTGATGAGTTAATTTCCAAAATATATAAGAAATTCCTACATTGCAAAAAAAGGCAGCAAAAAAAAAAAATCTTTTTAAAAAATGGGCTAAAGACTTTTATAGACATTTCTCAAAAGAAAACACAAATGGCCAATGAGCACATGGAGAAGTGCTCATCATCATTAATCATTAGGGAAATGCAAATCAAAACCATTACGAGATACCTCCTTACAGCTCTCAGGATGGCCAGTTCAAACGAACAAACAAAATATAGTGTTGACAAGATTGGAATCCTAGAATACTATTGCTGGGAATGTAAATTAGTAGAGCTATTACAGAAAATAGTATGGAGGTTCCTCAAAAATTTTTTTTTAAATGCAACTACCATTGGATGCAGCAACCCTATTTTGGGTTATTTATCCAAAAGAATCAAAATTAGGATCTCAAAGAGATTTTAGTACTCCCATGTTCATTGCAGTGCTATTCACAATAGCCAAGATGTGGAAATAACCTAAATGTCTACTGTCAAGTGAATGGATAAAGAAAGTGTGGTATATATACAATGGAATATTATCAGTCTTATAAAAAATAAGGGAACTCTCAATATGCAACAACCTGGATGGATCTGGAATAAGGTGTGGACTGATATCGGCTGCCTTTTGTTCATGGACTTAACCTGCTCTTGGCCTTAGCTTTGATTCTAGATGCAGGTGTGGCAATCAGTTCCATGTAGGCTTTGACCCACCTTCCCTGACAATGCCTCCCCTCAAACATGTACCATGGGCTTCGGTGAAGCATCCTTGAAGGAGTACTATTGGCTCCATTCATGCACATCCCAGAAACAAGAAGGAATTTACATTTCATGAAGTGACCCTGGACAAATGGGGAGTGGTAGCTATGTAATAAGTGTCCTTCCTTTTGTCCTTCAGGTAGACAATTTTGATTCATGTGGTAGAGATCCCTGCAGGATCAGGCACCGCAGAAATAACTAATTTACTAAAATATTCTTGCACTTATTTTTCACTTTCCCTATTCACTCTCCTCAGTCTTGAATTCATAGTTCCTAGGATCACATCCCAAAATAGACCACTGAAGCACAAGCTCTTGTTCCAGGACAAGGACAAGACCAGGCCAAAACACTCCCAGTTGCTCTCTGGAGCAGAACTGCTGCTCTTGTATAGTTTTGTCTCCAGTGGCTACACAGTTCTTATTCTCTTGATTTCCAAGTAAATATTCTTTTTCAAGGGATGCTGCTCTTGATATCACTTCCCGTCTCTTACTTTGTTCCTGCCCAGCACATTGTTGTAGTCTACTATTTTAATCTATTTCATTTTCTTTGAAACCTGGGACTTTCCTATAAGCACACTCACAGTGGAAAAACCTCAGAGAAAAACTTCTGCTATTTTCCCTGCCCAGTGACTATTTACCTTTCTCCTAATGAGAGTCCCCACCTCTCTCCTGAGAGCCACCCTTTCCACCATTTGGTCCATGGTAGAACATGTGAGGGGTACTCAAGTCAATAGGGTAGTTTCATCTGTTCTGTAACGGTGCTGGGTTCAGGAATAAGTACATAGGTCAATCAAGCCCCATTGGAGGAAATGCAAGGGCTTTGGCTTGAATAACCAGGAAAAACGAGGAATTTCTGCTGGAGTATTATTGCCTGTTTCAGAATGGAACCAACCCATCGGAAACAAGGCTGAGCAGCATCAGATTATAATGACATCATTTGAGCCTCTGCACAAATTTTACTGTAAATAACCAGACACTTGGATTTTTTTCAGTTCTTTAGCCAACACAACACTGTTTAATCCAGGTTGAGATGGATTTTCTTAGTTCTCCTGGGCTAGTTGTACCACTTGATTTTTCTGCTTCTACTATAGTTAATGAAAATTCTGCTCTAAATTCATAATGTCTAAAATTAACTGCTCTCTCAACATCATTTCTCTGTCATCCTACATAACATGGATATGTATGTAGAACATATAGGTATGTCATATATATGTATATATGAACACACATAAACACGTGTATTTTGGGGGGGGTGGGTACCAGGGATTGAACTCAGGGGCACTCAACCACTGAGCCATATCCCCAGACCCATTTTGTATTTTATTAATCACTGAATTACTTAGCACTTCACCATTGCTGAGACTGCTTTGAACTTGTGATTCTCCTGTCTCAAAGACTCCTGAGCTGCTAGGATTACAGGTGTGTGCCACCATGCCTGGCTATTTTTTTTTTTTAAAGTTATTTCAAATCCTTTCAGCTTTGTCTCCCCTCCTTTAGATAAAAAGATGTTTCTACCTGAGCATGGTGGTACACACCTTTAATCCCAGCAGCTCAGGAGGCTGAGGCAGAAGGATCACAAGCTCAAAGCCAGCCTCAGCAACCAAGCAAGGCCCTAAGCAACTTAGTGAGACTATGTGTCTCAAATAAACAAAAATAAATAAATAACTAAATAAATAAGGGCTACGGATGTGGCTCAATGGTTAAGCATCTCTGGGTTTAATCCCTGGCACTAAATAAATAAATATTAAAAATAAAAATATTTCTGGCTTCCCCTACTTTCTTCAAGCCCTTGTATCATTCTCTCCTAATAGTCCACAGACTTGACTGATAACTCATTACCCAAATCAATTAACAAAATTTCCAATTGTAATGGTTACCAGCAACTAGTAACCATCACAGTGTTACTCTACAAATGTTATTGAAAGAAGACATTCTTCTTTGTATCATAGAAACTATAAATTGTAACCTAAGACCTAGCAAAACATCTGGTATGTTGTTGATGATCAGTAAATATTTGGTGACCGAATGATTGATTGTATCTTTTAATTAAATATAATCTGGGGCTGAAGTGGTGGTTCAGTGGTAGAGCATTCGCCTAGCATGTGTGAGGCCCTGGGTTCGATCCTCAGCACCATATAAAAATGAATAAGTAAAATAAAATAAAGGTATTGTGTCCAACTACAACTAAAAAATAAATATAAATAAATAAATAAATATAATCTACCTAATAAATAGCAACTATTAATAGCAAATATTATATAAATATATATTCCATGCATGTCTACCTAATAAATAGATATGCATGGAAAATATATTTATATATGCACATACCATATAAAGTGCTTTTGTTAAACTGTCTCATCTTTTTTTTACACAAAAAGAGAAAAACATATGAAATATTCATATTTTCCCCTACACATAATATACAGAATACTGACCACAGAGGGGACACCTCTTTTGGGTGCTGGGGATTAAACTCAGAGTTTCACACCTGCTAAGCACATACTGTTCCACTGAGCTACACCCTAGTCCTATGGAGAAGGTTCTTAATAAAAAATCTCTGCCTCCATCTTTAGCCTGATGCCTCCTAACCTGACAGAGTACTTACTAGAGGCAACCCACATTTCAGAATAAAGCTCAGTGCTACAGTAAACAATCAACAACCAAGAATACACTAATTCTTCTAACTTTGTAGAGCAACATGAAAGGTAGTAGCCACTTAAGATATATACAGGATCTCAAGACTTATCTACCCCAAGTGCACTGAGAGATTAGGTGGAAACTGATCCTTACGGAAGTTAGATGACATCCCCAAGCCACCTGGCATAGCTCAAACCAGACCTCAGGTTCCACCCCAGTCGTCCCCCCATAGTAGCACTAGTTCCTTCTTGGTAGTCTAAGATCCAATATGTTCTTATAAGTTTGGACAGTGTTCCAAACCCTGTTATTAATCATTTTCCTATACAGGGCCCAAGTTAGGGCACAGAGAACTCAGAAAAATGATATTGGCTATAATCCTGTCTTTAAGAATCTTTCATTGTGTTTAACCCAGTTCAGCCCATCCATTCAGGGAAAAGGCAGTGATGAGGAGCACGGTTGATTTAATGCAGCTCATTTCTCCTGCCCCAGGAGCCTATTATCTCATGTACCACCAACTCCTGGTTCTAAATCAGATATCAAAAAGAAAAGCTTGCTTCTGTCAGTGACCTTGTCTATGTACTGAGGTTCAAATCGTCTGGAATGCCTACTTAAGCAGAAAGCTGTTACTTCCTCAATTTCTACTTAAAAAAAAAAACAAAGAAGTGTGGTGGATCAAAATGTATATCTGTTTGTGATATAATAGGAAAAATGTTCTCTGGAGCTAAAAACGATTTTTTTTTTTTAAACTGACTCAGAAAAAGGAGAAAGAACATGTAATATGATAACATGCCAACACCATTTGCTGATACTATTTTCAAGCAGGTAACCTTTGAAAAAGTTTTCAGTGTAACAATAATCATTAGTGCCTACTATGTGCTGGGGATTATAGTAGGCCCTACAATGGGAAGACTAAGATGGGTCTTCTGTTCTCAGGGTGGATCTAAAATGACTCTACCCTGTCTTCTCTACTCCTAAGTCTCATTAAAGCCAATAGCCACCTCTCCCACTCTTCCCCAAATTCAGTCCTTCCTCCTCCCATATCCCATCATATCTTATTTGTGCACTATAGCCAGTTTTTATCACTAGCTTGAGGAGCTCTTTCCTCTCAATTCAAATTTATAAAAGCCCTATGTTCTTTTGCCCAGTGCATTACCTGCCCCCTTTTATTCCCTCCCCAAGCCTTTCACCGGCTTTCTGCCTGACTGCTCTCTAATCATGACTGCCTCCTCCTTATTCCCTGTCAGACTTCACCCTCGCATCCTTTATTATCTCCATAAACCTGAAGCTAATATGCTCCTAAGAGGCTTGGCATCCTTTTTCCATTCCCAACTCCAAATCCCTCCTTTTGTACTACCAAAGTTTGGAATGACTGCATATTCTACATCCTCTAGGTGCTTTTCCCTCCTTCCTATACCCAGCAGCCTGAATTCAAGAAAGCTACCTGGCCCTCCCCTTATGAAACTACAACTGACTTCAGAGAGGAGTACCTCTAACCAAAGCCAGACAGTGTTGGAGGGAGGATTACGCACTCAGTGCTGCTCAGGGACACAGCCTCTCCCTTTCTCTTTGCTGTACAAACTGTGTTCCTCCTTCCCTGTGGCAAAAATGGGGTTGTATCAACAAAGCAATTTCCTGGGATCTGCCCACGCCCAATCTTCAAGAAAGACAAGGCCCTTGAAATTCTTCCCAAATGGCTCTGGCAAGGCACAGGCTCATTCTTTGGCTGGCACATGCCTGTCTTTGCCTTCCCTTCATGTTTTTCTCCTGCTCTAGATGACAGTAATGACGACTTTCATGGCTGCCAATGACAAAGCAGCAGCTGTGTGGTGGCTCCTGCAGGCCCAGCCAGTAACGCTGCCAAGGCTGCCAACAGAGCAGAGCTGATCTGGACCCCTGATGCTCTGTCCTTGACCACGGAAGATGCTGTGCTCATGCCAGCAGAAAGCTATTGCTTATCAATGTCCCCACTGTATCTATTGACAAGCCCCCTCCCTTGACACACATCTCTTCAGGGACACTGATGTCGCTGAAAAAAGCACAATCTCCTCTTGCTGCTGGCACCAATTCTGCTGCCACCTGGGGCTTACAGTAGCCCATGGTGATTTTGGCAAATCAACCATTTTAGTTCTTATTTATTTTATATCGGAGCTCCCTGAACCTAGGACTTAGATATAAATCCATAGTTGCCAAATCACTGGATAACAGATAAACACTTGTGCTGCATTTAGAGAATGGCTCTTTCCCTCTGCACTCTCCAGAATGTCCCTGGGTTAAGCCCTAGCTGCTCACTGTTCCCTTCCTTAGAGTGAGCTGGGCTCTCATGCAAATGAACTATGTCAGGCTTATCCTGTCAGTTCTCCCAATGTGCCTAATGGAATACAAAAAATCCACTCAGCAGTGCAACAGAAAGCCTCAGTGGAAACAAATGACCAAAAATTAGAAAATCCATCCAGAAAAAGTCACACTACCCCCATAGGTGCATATGCGCAGAACACAGTGGCTTTCAACTGAGAGGCTACTCCAGAAGAAAATAAATTAGCAAAACCACTAATCAGAATCCTGTTTACTCGTCCAGCCCTGTGTTCCTTCTGAATGAGAGCTTTATCCCTTAATTATAGCTCTTAGTGACTGTCAGCAATGGACAATTTAATTATTGCACAATTTCTCAGAATTTACTCTCTTATGATTGTAAACAGCCACTATTTTCACAGAATCAAAGTTCCCAATATTTCTTAGGGGCTTATTGCAAGTGAGTAACTGGGCTTCACGAGAGGATACCACAGAATCATGTGTACAAACCTATGCCTCAAACCCAGGACCCCTGGGTACATTTGTAGGAGGAACAAACCACACATGATGGAAGAAACTTCAAGAGCTCTGTGATTCTTCCAAGATGCATATTTCTGTGCTCAAATACTGTAGTTTCTCTTTCCTTGGAAATTGAATTTCCCAAAACGTTTTCTTATAAGTGGTATTTCTGTCAAGGAGCTCTCTTACTTATGTAAACTACCTCCACTTTTCTTTGGTCAAGCTCTGGAAAAGCTACAGGTATCTGCTTCTCATTGTTTTCTTCTCTTGGCTTTGAACTTCACCCACTTCTAGCTGATGCACTTCCTGAAATCCTTTCTTTCCCTGGGAGTGTGGCATTCCTAATGCAAACCATGGTCAGCCCGGTGGGCTGGGTTTTATCTGCAAAGGAATGTCTCAATCAGAGACTGCAGTTTTTATATCCTGCTTGTATAACTGTGGATATTATTGGATTTGATTCTATGAGATCAAGTTCAGGGCAGACTGTCTTATCTTTTTATGCTACACTGTTTTTATTATGCCTTTTATGTGCCAGTGGTCCTCAACAATACTGTACTTAACCTTTTCTCTGTGAACATCGCTTCAGTAATTTATCACAAAATTGCACTCTGAACTGAACTTGGGTATCTCTTGTTATCTGCTGTTCTCCTTTAAAAAAAAAATCACAATTGCTACCCAATTCTGTAGACCTTCGAATCAAAAAGACACACAGGAAGAAAAAGAAACACAAAACTAGGTATTAAGAGTCTTGCATAAATGTTGTTTATGAGGAAGAGTTTAGGATAAATTCAATTTTCATAAATAAATATATCTGAATATATTCTGTGTGAGAACTCAACGTTTTGTTTCAGGCACTGAACTATATGCCTCTGAGGAGACTTAGTTTCTCTGTGCTTCAACTTCCTTCTGCATAAAGTCAGAATAATACTATTTGTCCTGTCATAGGAGTTACAATCATATGAGATATTCATAGGATACAATTTTAATATCTATAAAGCTCCATGCACCTGTAATTTTTTTGATATTGTCATTAGAAGGGTAGAAACAACATCCCCAGAAAAAAAAGAAGTCATTTCTTATTAAATGATTTTTGCTTTACTCTCAGGGTTGGCCTTCTGATGAACAGAATATACAACTCCTATGTGGCAAAATCTTGAGACTTGGAAAGCAGCTTTCAAACCCAAAGAAGCCTATGCCACCTGCTTATTGATATTTGAAATATAACCAAAGCACACATTTAGAGATGAGGCTGGCAAAGAACTCCTGAAGGAGCCACCATTGATATATTTTCAAATCTATGGCATAAATTAAAACAGATATGGAACTTACCCATGTAGCAGGTTTGGATATGATGGAGAGAGGTGATTCTTGCATGATATTCTAGTCTCCTAAAGCATGCATATTTTGGTTTTCTCCCAATTGTTTCTCACTCTTGATTCATTAGTTTATTATCACAATGGCCTAAAAATATAACAAAATAGCAATTATCTCCCATGATCACAGTTGATGTTGGCCACAATGGGTATCTCTAACCCTCCTGAATGTTGAGTCTGAATGTTCACAAATTTGGTTGGGATATTCAAAGTTCCTGCATCAAGGCCACTCTGAATCACAATGTCAGAAACAAAAGGACATTTTAGAGACTAATCAGTCGCTCAATAACTTAAAATCCAGAGGCAAGGTGAGTAACATGAATGTGTGAATCAGGATGGTAATGAGAAAATAGTGAATGGTGAGGTCTATGGCAAACTAAAGAGAGAACAAATGTGAAGCACTTGAATTCAGATCTAAAAATTGTGTTGGTCAAGTCATGCATATCCACAGAGTGACTACAATTGGCATCTAGTTGCCAGTCTGTGACTTCTGACCCAAACTCCTTACTATAGAGGTAACCTGTGGGTACAATTGCTGTCAGCTTGATTATTAAACTTCATACTCCTCCCCGTCTAAAGCAACCCCAGTTGTTCCTGGATACATCACAACACTGTCTCAGTCTCCCTGTGCTGTCTGCTTTGATCATCCCTCTCTCCTCCTTTATCTCCACTTGGACTGCTGATCTTAAAGCTTGGCAGGGGAGCTTACTGTAGCTAATACTGATGGTGCCCTTGTGGAAACACCAATGTTATTCCAAGGTGCTACCCCGACGCCCTCAGCATCACCATTCCCAGGCTGCAGAGAAGGGAGAATCACTGTCCAATTCAATGCACCTCTTGGGCACTGGGGCCCCAAAGCCACACTGGGTGAGCCCAGAATAACAGAAGGCTTCTTTTGAAAGGCAGCCCCTATGGCTTCCTTCCTTTGGACCAGCCTCTCATACAGAACTCTAAGACAAACATACAAACACCATCCATCTCTGTCAAAATGAGCCATGACACAGGCCTGGTGCAAATAGTGCCAAGAAACATTTTTACCCCACCCACCCCATCACCAAATAAACAAAAGCAAATTTGCAAAGGCATTGCTTTGACTAAAACATACCCAGGAGTTTACACTAACCCAAAGAACCCAGCTTCTTTGTTTAAAGTCTCAGCAGGAAGAAAACTGTCCAGTCAGTGCAGTGAATCAGGACTGGGTTTATACTTGTGCAGCTAAGGGACCTACTCAGTTGACTGTGCCAGAGCAAAGGAGTACTGAGTGTAGCTTTCAACAACACAGACAACTGGTAGCTTTCAAGTGAAATGTTTCAGCTTCTACTCAAAGTCTCTGCAAAGAATCTTGCAATTGAGTTTCAGTCAGCTTATCTTATATCTTGTTATATAGTTGAGACTTCAAGAGGGGATGTATCTGCAAGTGGTACCAAAAAGAGAGTGAAAAGAGAAAACCCATAGACGAGGAGAAAATATTCACAAATTATATATCTGATAAGTGATTTTTATCTGGTATATTAAAAACTCTTGTAACTCAATGATAAAGAATGACCTAATTTAAAAGTGGATAAAAGATTTAAATTTCTCCAAAGAAATAATAAAAATGGCCAATAAGCATATGAAAAGATGGTCAAATTCATTGGTCATCAGGTAGATACAAATAAAAACTATAGTGAGATATTGCTTCCTACCACTGTAACAAAAAATATCAAGTATTGTCAAAGATGTGAAGAAATTGGCATCCTCATATGCTATTGGTAGAAATGTCAAACAGTGAGACCACTTCTAAAAATAGTTTTGCAGTTCCCCAAAACATTAAACATATTTACCACATGATCCAGGAATTCCATTTCTCGATATGTAACCAAGAGAATTGAAAACATATAAACACATGGAACTTGTGCATGAATAATCACAGAAACATGATTCATATTAGTCAAAAAGTGGAAGCAACCCAAATGTCTATCAGCTATAAATGGATAAATGCAATTTCTATACCAATCTAATTAAATATTACTTAACAATAAAGAGGAAAGAAGTCCTGATACAGGTTACCACACAGGTGAACCTTGAAGACATTGTGCTAAGTGCAACAGGCAAGGCATAAAACATTGTGTATTGTAGGGCTCCACTAATAGAAGCCCCTTCAGCCATGGGGAATATATCCCAACACCGCTGCTGGGGCCTGAAACTGCAGATAATACTGAATCCTATGTATATTTCTTCTCTTATGCATACATATGATGAACTTTAATTTACATATTAGACACAGCAAGAGAATAATGATAACTAATAACAAATCTGAACCATTATAACAATATGCCATAATAAAAGTTATGTAACTGTAAGACTTCTCCCTTTCTCCTTCTCAAAATACCTTACTGTACTGTAGATCTTAGCAACCTCAGTGTATCATCTTTTTCTTTCTTTTTTCTTTCTAACTTTTCACTTAAAAGAAACACTTCACAGCTTCTCTTTGACATATTCAAGTTGCCAGCATGACCACTCTTGCACTTTGGAATCATTATTAAATCATAAGGACTACTTGAATGAATCTGACATAACTTTCCTATGTACATATATTAGTATGCCACATGAATCTCACCATTGTGTACATCCAAAAGGAATTAATTTTAAAAAATAACTATGAGTTATTAGAGGGAAGGGAACCGAGGGAGGCAGGGGAGGGGAAGGAGAGGTACTGGGGACTAAATTAGAATAAGATATATTCTATGCTTTTAAAATTAAGTCAAAATGGATTCTACTGTCATGTATAACTAAAAAGGATAAATAAATCATTTTTTTAATTTTTTTTAGTTGTAGATGGACACAATATCTTTATTTTTATTTGTTTATTTTTATGTGGTGCTGAGGATTGAACCCAGGGTCTCATGTGTGTAAGGCAAGTACTCTACCACTGAGCTACAACCCCAGCCCAATGAATCTGTTTTTTGTTTTTTATAAAAAAAGATCTACTTGAACAGAAGTGTTTTGATGCCATGACAATTAATCTGATAACCAAGACAAGTGCTGAGTGACTAATGGGCAGGTAGTATATACAGTGTGTATACCCTGGACAAAGGGATAATTCACATCCCAGGATCAAAGCAAGATGGCACAGGACCTCATCACACTATTCAGAATAGTGAGCAATTTAAAATCTCAAAAATGATTAAAATATATTTATTTTTTAAAAGAATGAATATGGATGCTTAGAGGCATAACCAGGTTGACTGACCTTGATTCCTATGTGTAAATCTGTAGTAAAAGTGGTAGAGATATGGATATAGAAATAGGTATAAAAGTAGACACAGGTTTTTTAAGTGTTTCAAATACTTATTATATTACTGTCACTTTGTATATTGAAACACTGAAGCTAATTCACTAAAAATTACAGAAACAGTATGGAGAGGCCCTTATGTCCTTCTCCTAGATTCCTTCCATGATAATACCTTATATGTACTTAGTGCCTTAGAGACACAGCTTTTAAATCACTTCTGAGAGTTCTTCCCCTTAATTGTGATACATTTCTTTGTGGGAGAGAGTCTCACATCTGTTTTGTTCCTGCCTTCAAATTTGCCAAAACAGGACAAAACCTCCATCACCACCAATGCCACAAACTAAGCCCTGTTTGAAATTCCTGAGTTTGTCTCTGATGCCCATAAAAGGTAAGTTTTGTAACCATATGCCCAGCCTCCTTCAAAATGGCTCTCGGGAAGACACCCTGTAGCCAGAAGCACCACGAGGTTACAGGGCATCGCCTCAGGTCCACAGACCTTGCAGGAGGCCACTGAGCCTGCCAAGCCTCTCTCCTGAGACTACAACTGACATCTGAGCTCTACATATTAGATTTAAGAAGAGGGAAAGAGAGCAAGTGTGAATGAAGGTGTGAAAAACTTCACTTGAACATTTATCGCAAGGGTAGGAAAGTGGGAAGTGAGGCTGCTGAAATGTCAAGTGAGGAAATAATAAGTCAAGAGCAATGGATGGGCTTTGGCGGGCGGATCAGATCTTGGGAGCAAATAGGGACAGAATGCAACCCCCAAATGGCTGAATGCAAACGTGAGAAAAATGAAAAAGGACTGGCTCAGTGCCAAGGGCAACATTCAACTAATTCTAACAGCAAAGCAAAATACATAGAATGCAAGGAAACATTGAGTCACTCAGGTTGATTTGAATAGGAGAATACAAAATATGAGTGACCTCCTCCAAGGGCATTTCTGAGATTCTCTTGCCAAGTCCTCCTGGGGCCAACTGCCCTTCCATTATCCTGGGATTCTTTTCAAGTCCAGCTAAACTCAGGCCCAGAGTATGCTGGCTAACCCAGGCTTTAAAGTCAAACTAACAGATGCCCCACCTATTCCTGCTGTATTATCTTAAGTTACTTACTTGTCTATTGTGAGCCTCAGTTTCCTCATCTATAAAGTGGGAATACCAGTAATAACAGCTCTACCTCAAAAAGTGATTATGAAGATATATGACAGTAGCATGGACAGCTGTCTGGTCTGTCTCCATCCATTTCTGAACTACACAGAGCAGGGAAAAGTCTTTAAAGGCCTTACAAGTAAAGACTCAACAACAAACTAGATGAGAAGTGCTGGGAACCAGAAAGAGCAGGGCAGTCTTCCCCTGTCCCCTACTTCACAAGTAGATGCCAGGAAAGAGACAGAACTATTTTAACTAGGATGATAGGGAGATGCCACTTGAAGTGAACACAGGAAAGTGGTTCTTGCAAATCACTCTGAGAAATGAAGAGATTTCAACTTCAAACCAGAGAAGGGAAAGAGTTATTGAACTTGACTCTTAACTATGTCTATGTCTATGTCTATGTCTATGTCTATGTCTATGTCTCTGTCTCTGTCTCTGTCTATGTCTGTCTGTGTTAGACCAGGACGCAAGAAAAGACCACTGACTCCACAATGGAGTATTACTCTGCATTAAAAAATGACAAAATCATAGAATTTGCAGGGAAATTGATGGCATTAGAGCAGATTATGCTAAGTGAAGCTAGCCAATCCCTAAAAAACAAATGCCAAATGTCTTCTTTGATATAAGGAGAGTAACTAAGAACAGAGTAGGGACGAAGAGCATGAGAAGAAGATTAACATTAAACAGGGATGAGAGGTGGGAGGGAAAGGGAGAGAGAAGGGAAATTGCATGGAAATGGAAGGAGACCCTCAGGGTTATACAAAATTACATACAAGAGGAAGTGAGGGGAAAGGGAAAAATAATACAAGGGGGAGAAATGAATGACAGTAGAGGGGGTAGAGAGAGTAGAGGGGAGGGGAGGGGGGATAGTAGAGGATAGGAAAGGCAGCAGAATACAACAGACACTAGTATGGCAACATGTAAATCAATGGATATGTAACTGATATGATTCTGCAATCTGTATATGGAGTAAAAATGGGAGTTCATAACCCACTTGAATCAAAGTGTGAAATATGATATATCAAGAACTATGTAATGTTTTGAACAACCAACAATAAAAAATTTTAAAAAAAATCAAATTAAAGCAAGCTTATTATTTCAACTGGCCAGGCTGCCTCTCCCACCCAAAACCACGGAAACAAGACAGCAGCAGCATCTTTCCTGCAGCCCAGCTTTAGAGCCCAGAAAGTTACACAAGGGGGGGTGCTGGGAGCCATTAGCCAAGTAGGTATGACAATTTCCTTGCCAGCGTACCCCATGTTGCTGACATGTTGCAGCGACATTGAATGTAGGTGACCTTGCTCAAGGACCAAGGCAGATTAGGGTGTTCCCGGTTTTAAGATAATCGTGTTTAGGGCGTTTCCAGTTTAGGTTCCAGGTTTAAGGTTTAAGATTATTCCTGCTGGGAATAGGGCGTATCCTGCTGCCTGAGTTCCCCTTGAGTTCTCATGGGATTCAGACAGTATGTTTTGGAGATAGAAGCCCAGTGGATGTGGATTTGGGCAGAGAACGTGGATTTCCCCAGAACGTGATTGTGGACGGCTGGTGTGAGTTCGGGAATAAAGAGTTGCTGTTTGAATCTACAAGCTGTGTGGTGGCTCGTGATTTTGTGCCCAGCCAGACTGTGGCAGGGGGGGGGGGGTTACAGATAACAGAACTCTGATGAGCATAATACTAATGGTAGTTTACATTTTTGCTGGCCCGACATCAGAATTTATGAAGGTCATTAGAGCCTCAGAGAAGGTCGTTGTCTGGCCAGGGAAGGCCAAGATTTGTGAGGCATCACTAAAGTTTCAGAGAGGGCTGCTATCTGGTCAGAGGGCCAGGCATGGGTGAGTTCAAGGCACAGGCAGGCATTCCAAGCAGGTTCAGAATTTGCAGTAATTTATAGTAAAGCCGAAATTATCTTTTCATGGCTTTGTGGCGAGATGGCTCCCAATTTTAAGAAAAGATCAGGTTGGGTCTATCATCTGTCTGTCTCTCTCTCCCTCCCTCTCATATATTGCCTTATTGCTCTGTCGCATTGACAAGAAAACAAACTCAATTTTATTTATATGAAATATCAAGAATTGATAAATTCATAGAGACAAAAGCAGATTGGTGCCAGGGAACTGGAGAATCAGGCAAAACAGCTTAATAAGTGTGGGTTTTATTCTAGAGTGATGGAAAAATTTGAGAACTAGAGTGTTGTATAAATACAACATTGTGAATGTACTAAGTGCCACTGAATTGTTCATTTTAAAATGGTTAATTTTATGATATATGAAGATTCTTAATAATATATATATATATATATGTATTTTAATTTTTTAAATGCCTGAAAAGCATTGTTTCTAGTTTCTGCTGTAGTTGTTCATTCCTCACTGTCTGTGGACCTCATACAAATTAAGTTTTAACCCCTATCACCCCAACCAAACTGCTATTGTTAGAGTCCTCACAATTTTCAGAATTCTAAATCCAATGGTAATTTATAGCTCTGTATAGCTTCAAGAGATGCTGAAAAAAGTGGTCTTTATTCTAACACCAACCTTTCTATTATTAGAAACACAGAGAAAATTGATAATAAAGGATAACTAGAAGTTTCTGTTAGTTTCTTTTAGGGTAAACTATTAAACACTAGCAATAGTGTATATAGTCTCCAAACTGGGAGATTTGAGTCAGGGGAAAATGACTTTTTGAAAACTTGATTAATTCAGGAGATAAAAAAGAAGGGATATACAAAGAAAAATATTTCAATAAGCAGAACACACAAAGTAGGAGGGCAGAAATAATTTGAATATATAATTATCACTACTATAAATTCATAAGCCATCACTTATAAGACAGATTCTTTCCAGTAACTGGCCTATTTCACCTCAGTTACCAAATCTGTGGGCATACAATATTTTATAGCATTTATTTATTATCTTTCATTTCTGATATTAGTAATTTGTATTTTTTTCCTCTGTTTTTTCCTTAGTCTGGTTGGAAGTTTATCAGTTTTATTCACCTTTTTAAAGAACCAACATTTTGTTTCATTGAATTATTATTTTCCTGTTTTCCATTTTATTGCTGTTTGTTCTTATTTCATCAGCTTACTTTGGATTTACCTGGCTTCTTTTCCAGCTCCTGAGGTGGGAACTTATATTATTGACTTTTTATTCTTTTTCTTTTCTAATATGTGCATTCTCAGTACTATAACTTTATAAGTAAGGACTGCTCTCATTGCATCCTATACATTTTGATAAATTTTATTTTCATTTTTATTTAATTCAAATGCTTCTCTGAGACTTCCTTATTTGACCCATGTGTTATTTAGGAATATATTGTTTAATCTCCAAATATTTGGAGTTTTCTAGCTATCATTCTGTTACAGATTTCTACTTCAATTTCACCATAGTCTGAAAGCATACTGTACTTTGTATGATTTTTTTTTCTTTCAAATTTAAGGTGTAATTTTAGGCTCAGATTTGGTCTTGATGAATATTCCATATGAATGTGAGCAAAATGTGCATTCGACTATTGTTCAATGAAATAATCTATGAATGTCAGTTAGATCCAGTTGATTGAGGTACTCTTCAGGTTAACTATTCCTACTAATTTTCTTTCCACTGAATCTGTCAATTATTCATAAAGAGGTACTGATGTTTCCAAGGATGAGAGTGAAACTCTCTATTTCTCCTTGGAGTTCTGTTTTGTTTCAAGCATTTTGATACTTTGTTTCTTGGGCACATATACATTGTTTATCTTCTTGGAAAAGTGACACCCTTATTGATATGATGGACATCTTTATCCCTGATCATTTCCCTTGTTCTGATGTTTGCTTTAAATAGAGCTTCTAAATTAGGTAGAAAAATCAAAATAATGTTCTTCATTGTTTATGAAAGAAACAAGAAAAATGTACACAGAACAGTTAAAAACAAAGGGATGAAAAAAGTCAAAACTAATCAAAAAATATTATGTGTTGATATTAAATAGAAGGCAAAATAGAATTTAAAATAGAACAATAGAATTGACAAAGTTACAATTAATCAAAAAATAGTTTAATCTAAAATAAGAGGGATGCTTTATAATAATAAGCATAAAATACCACAAAAATGGTACAAATGGAAATGTACATATACCTATCAACCTAATCTTAGAACATATAAAAGCAAAAAGCTGACATAATTAGAAGGAAAAACTGATAAATCTGTAACCATAATAGGAGGTTTTAATACTCTTCCCAGAAAGAGTAGGCAGATAAGATAATTATAAGAATGCACAGATTTCAACAATATAATCAATAAATTTAATCTGAAATATATATGTGTGTGTATATATATATATGTACATATGTATATATGTATATTCATATATGTGTGTGTATGCCTATACTTTACAAATGAAGAATATGTTTTTCTTTTTTTTATATTTATTTGTTAGTTTCAGGTGGACACAATATCTTTATTTTACATTTATGTGGTGCTCAGGATCGAACCCAGTGCCTTTGTGCATGCTAGGCGAGCACTCTACCACTGAGCCACTATCCCAGCCCATGTTTTTTATTTTTCAAAAGAACATGAGTCTGTTTCAAAAAAATGTCACATACTAGACTTGCTTATCCTACTCAAGGACAGCTAGACTCTAGAACATTGTTCTATGATCACACAATGTCCACTCTTATCTAGAACCAGGTAGAATCCTTCTAGGAGCACAGTGGAGAAAACAGTCAAATTAAAATATGAAAACTGCTCATAGAGATCACTGGAAGGGAGCACAGGGTCATAAATGTAGCTTTACAAAGAAAGTAGTCAACCTCTTCTGAAGAACAATATCATTTAAAACATGTTCTTCAATAATGCAATTAAACATAAAACTTTTTTTCAAAATTTAAGCAAAAACACTAGAAATGCAAACAAATTACATAGCTTTTATGAACATTTTCCGGCAGTTTTCAATTTACTTTCATCCACCAAAAAATAGCCATTTTAACAATGTAAATACCAACTTGTGAGCCAAAATCAAATAACTCCATATTTTTATCCAGATTAAATCTTCCCTTTCCTAGCTCCAGCATGCCTCAGCCAGGAGACCCCCACAGTGGTAGGGGCAGCTAAGGTGCTCTTCTTCCACACCCTGTTCTCCTCTGGGACTGCAGAGTTAGAAGGTGGAAGGAATTCAGCAAGAGGAAAGATAAGGGACCAGAAACATCTTATTACCTACATGGGTCACCGTGGGAGCTTGCCCTGGGGGACAGTAGACATCCTGCCATTTCCTCAGGCACTTTGTGGCTCCCCTCAACTGGTCCCAGAGGGATCCTTGGATTGCAATTGTCATGACAAAGAACTGAGGCTCTTGGTAGGTAAGTAATTGGTTCTTTTCAGCCTACCATTATGCTTCTTCTTTCCTGGGCATCTGGTAGTTCACTGCTTCTAGGATCAAGTAATCCTCTTAGGTACAATCAATAAGAGTCCAAGGTACCTCAGGGCCTAAGTGAGCTAGTGCCTGAGAAGCACCCCTCATCCTTGATCTACTGAGAGTGGAAAAACTCTTGAGTGAAGCCCCTTCCTCTTGATTTGGCTACTTTATTTATTTATTTATTTTAGGAGAAAAAGTTATTCTGGCTCAAAGTTTCAGAGGTTCAGGTCATGGTTAGCTTACTCTATTGCTTTGGGGCTAGAGTGAGGCCCCATGGTAGAAGGGTCTGGCAGAGGAAAGATGTTGAGTTCTTGGTAACTGGGAAGCTGAGAGTAATCAAGACACCAAGGACAAAATATAAACCCCCAAAACATGCCCCCAGTGACTTACTTCCTCCAGCCATGCCTCACTTGCCAATAGTTACCAGTTGGTGTCCATTCAAATTATTAATCCATCTAATGGATTAATTCACTGATTAGGTTACAACTCTCATAATTTAAACATTTCACTTCTTAACATTTTTCTGCGTTTTATAACATGGCCTTTTGGGGGGGGGGGGATAACACATATCCAAAGCATAAACTTGCACCCCTGGCCCCCAAAAGCTTATTCAAATCTTATAATGCAAAATGAACTCAGTCTATCTCTAAGAATCCCCATCATTATAAGAGTTTTAGCATTTTCCAAAAGTCCAAGTCTACAGTCTTTTTTGAGTTTCAAGGCAAACTCTGGGTTATGAACCCCTGTAAAACTCAAAAACAACTTGCATATCCATTCCAAAAGGGAGGAATTAGCAACATAAAAGGAAGGAATGAGACCCAAGTAAGACCAAAACACAGCTGGGCAAATAAGTTCTATGGTTTCACAACCAGTATCTGGGGTACATGGTGGTGAGATGTGATCCCAGAGGCCTTGGGCAACCCCATCACTTTGGCCTTGTCTGTTACAGCCTTATGCCCTCTCTTTTAGCCTGGCTCTGTTTGTAGCAGACAGCTTTCCTCAGTGGACAGTCCATGTTACTGGGCATCTCTTAATCCTGGTAGTTATTTCAGCTCTGACTTCACCTCCAAATCTAGCTACAACATTCACTGGAGTCCTGGGCTCTCCCAAATTCCAGCAGGTATAGTTCAAGGTTCTTGTGCTCTTCCCATGAGACCCCCCATATCTCTTCTGGATGAAGGAGAGGAAGAATCAGGAGCAGTCCTCTTTACCCCCAGGGGTGAGGTGGGAGTCAGAGGTAGATACAGAGCTCTCTGGCGTCTCTTCACAGAAGTCTGCTACCACCTCAGCCTCTGATTTGATCCCTCTAAATGGGTGATGGCCTAAGGGTACCAAAAAGAATTTTATCTCATCCTTTAATGTCTTGCATAAATGGTCTTAAAAGCCTTTTTTGGATCTCCTGTTATTTGGTCTTTTGCAGTCAGGAAGAGGCCATTTGCTTATCTGGCTGCATAACCACAGATGGATATTATCATACAATGAGATGAATAAATGTAGAGGTGTTTTTGCCTTAAGGAGTCCCTATCTCTAGAAACTTGTATTCCACATTTGCCTGGTCTTCTCAGGTTCACTCAGCTTAACCCCCAGGCACTTGTGTTCTGATAATACCCGGAAGTCATGCCAGGAAGTGGGGGAAGGGAGATCATTTGGAGGCAAGAGAAGATCCAGCCATTTCAGCTTTCTTCAAGTCAAGGCCATACTTTTTAGCATTTGTTTAGCAAGGTGAACTTAGAAAATGCTTATTTTTTTTTTCTCATTTCATATTCATTGTGACCCTTGTGAGTCTGTGTTATTGTCCTAATTTCTTTACAAGAGAAGTATATTCTTTAAGGTTATGCAGCTGTTTATAACACAGAGGAACTTAAATTCCTGTTCTTTCTGTGCCCTTGAGCTTGATCTGCATTTGAGCCCACACAGTCCTAGCTTCTTACCAAAAAGTTGAGATGGAGTAGAGTTTTGAAAGTCAATACATCAAAAAGAAAAAAAAAAAACAGGCTAAATATTCTCCCTAGCCAGCCCTGTAGTTCAGATTAAGTTCCACGAGGTAATCACAAATATATTTGGAACTGTATAGTGCTGTCTCTTAGATATATGGTCTTCAGGAATGCATTTGTCATTTTTAGTGTTCTAGATTGTTTCTGAGATTGGAGATAAGTCTCTGAAAATATTGGTCTAATAAGGAAGAAGTACTAAGCAAAAGCCTCAGAGTTGGGTCTCACAAAGGTTTTGATTGGTTTGTGATTTATCACATGCTTAATTTTCAAAACAAATTAAAACATTCCCTCTCTAATTTATGCCCCCAGAGTCTCCTAAGTGCTCATGGCACTCTCCTTGCCAGCTGGAGCAGTTCGGAAGAAATGAGTGGGCTCTCATAAGAGTGAAGGAGAAAATGCAGGATGGTATCAACATCGTGTGATCAGACTACTTGGCTCTCACGTGTTGCTAATAAATCACTGATGTCAGAGGACCCATAAACACAATGCGTAAGGCAGACTTCAGGACTATTGCTACTAGTGCACTCAGCATGGGTCTCTTATTGACTGTCCCCAGTCCCATAAAGAAAAGGACATCCAGAAATCCTTAGATGAAATGACAAAGTTATTGGCTATTTTATCATGAGTGTACTGCTTGTGTTTTAGGAGAAAAAAAAATCATTTTTATATCTAATTTAATTCAGATTGGGGATAAGAAACTATGACTCTGTGGGGAAACTATTTTTATGAGTTTTAGCTACCTACAAGTAGAATCATTTTAAAAACACCTCTTAGCAAAAATAAGTTAGGATCTTATAACTCAAATAGACATAGACCTAAATGAAAGGGAAAACTACAAAACTCCTAGAAGATTGCACAGGAGAAAACCTAAATGTCTTTGATTATGGTGATGACTTTTTAGACACAATATTAAAGGTATAATACATGAAAAAAATAATTGATAAGGTGGATTTCATTTGAAACTTCTACTCTGCAAACAAACATGTCAAGAGAATAAGATGCCAAACCACAGACTAGGAGAAAGTATTTGCAAAAGACATATATGATAAAGGGTTATTACCCAAAATTAATAAAGAATTCTTAAAACTCAACAATAAGAAAGCAACTACTTTGATTTTTTTTTTTAAAAAATGAGCCAAAGATCTTAAAAGATACCTTACCAAAGAAAATCTACAGATGACAAATAACCATATGAAAAGGTGTTCCACATCATATGTCTTCAGGGAAATTAAAACAACCCTCAGATACAATAACACACCTCTAAGAAGAGCTAATGTGCAGAAGATTAACACCACCAAATGCTGGTGAGAATGTGGATCAGTAGGAACTCTGAATAACTGCTGATAGAAATGCAAAAGAGATCAGCCACTTTGAAAGATGGTTTGGTGGCTTCTTACCAAACTAAATATGTTCTTACCATACAACCAAGCAATTACACCACTTGGCTTTTACTCAAAGGAGGTGAGAACTTATGCCCACATAAAATATCTTCACACTGATCTTTATAATAGCTTTGTTTGGGATTACTAAAAGTTAGAAGCAACCAAGATATCCTTCAGCAGGTGAATGAATAAACTATGGTAAATCTGGAGAATCAAGCATTATTCAGTACAAAAGAGAAATAAGCTGTCAGGCCTTGAGAAGACATGAAGAACCTTAAATGCATATTGCTAAGTGAAAGAAGCCTATCTGGAAAGGCTACATACTGCATGACTCCAACCTCTGCAAAAGGCAAAAGGCAGTAAAAAGATCAGTGGTAACCAAGGGTTAATGAAGAGAAAGGTATGAAAAGGCAGAGCATGGAGAATTTTTAAGGCTGTGAAAAATACTCTGAGTAATACTGTAATGATGGGTGCATGTCATTATACATCTGTCCAAATCCGTTGTATATGCGACACCAAGAGTGAATGCTAAGGTAAAACAGATCCTATAATGATGGGTACATGTCATAATACATCTATCCAAATCCACTGTATGTGCAATACCAAGAGTAAATGCTAACATAAAACATGGACTTGGGGTAATTATGATATGTCGACATAGCTTCATCAATTGTAACAAATGTACCACTGTGTTTGAAGATATAAAAGTGGGGAGGCTATGCCTGTGGGGGTGGGGGAGTAGATGGGAAATCTCTATTCCTTCCTCTCAAATTTGTTGTAAACCTAAAACTTCTCTAAGAAAAACAAAATAGTCTTTTTTTTTTTTTTAAGTGCATACATACGAAATAAAATAAAATAGGAGTGGATTGATCCCATAGGCATTCAGGGTGCTGGTTCAGGCCTGACACAAATGAAATAGAAACAATTACTTGCATTAGGCAAGAAAGGGAGTGTCACTAGAACTGCACTGGGTTCAGGCAGAGTAAACTGAGGCTACACCAAGATCTAGGATCCTGTCTCAGCCACAGTTGTATCACCTGAAAATTGGATGTACCATGTAAATCTGAAAACCCAGAAACAAATCAACAATTTCATAAGGTCTATTCAAAAGTTTCCGTTTATGATTTTTTAATGTTCTATCTGTGAAATCCCCTGAGGGAAGAAAGGAGACTAGTACAGCTCTTAGAGAACACTGCAGGGTATGAATCTTGCCTCAGGCCACTCACTGGACAAGTGACAGAGGCAGGGAAATTATTTACCCTATATGTGCCTCAGCTGTAATCATCCTTGAAATCCCATAAGTATTGTGAAGATCAAATGAGTTGCATACATGAAGCATTAGAACAGTATGTGGCACCAAGTAAATACATAGTAGGCATTAGCTCTTCCTCTCCTTTTTCATATATACAAATTACATATATAGACCAACTGTAGTAAACACATTCAATATTAAGATTGGCAATAATCAGTATTTGATCCATATATAGTACAGACACTGCTGGGCATCCTATATATAATTTCTTTGACATTATCAATGATTCTTCAAGGTAGACAATATGGAATTATGATTCTGCTTACTTTTCAGATAAGTAAAGTAAATTTAGAGTCATGTTCAAATCCACATAGTAAATGCCAAAACTCTAATCTAAACCCAAGCCCATTTGAGTTCTTAACCAAACTGCTTTGAGAGAACCAAGGCCACTCTTCTGAATGCCTGCTCTGGGTCAGCTGTGTTGCTGGCCACTTTCCTTTACTCATTGTGTCTAGAGCTCCTAGTCCTGAAGTATGAGCACCCTTACCTCCATTTCTTTTCTCAAAGAGCTGATCCAAGCCTTTTACTTCACATCCTATAGTGCTGCCCAGCAACAGTCAGGTGGGAAGAATCTGAAGCCATTCAAAGTAGGAGTTGAGATGACATTGCTGACAACACTCAGATATATTTATTTCCAGCCATGCCAACTGGTACTCTGGCACCTCATATTAAATAATGAGGCTCATTCAAGATGGAAGGATGACTCATCACTTGTCAGTGTTAACTAACGAGATTGTCTGACTATGGCCTAAAGCCAGGCACCTTCTCTCATTAGTGCTGGGGATGCACACCCTCACCTTCTGGCATGAACACTTCTGAGGGCTTCGTGCCCCCACCTCCAGTTTCTCTACCACTCTAACTCACCTGTACCATGACAGGGCAATGCCAGGGACAGAAAACCCAGCCTAATTACCCTAACTAATGGCTTGTCACAGCACAACAGACCATGAAATCTTTACCTAGGGTGAATGCTCAGGCTTGCATATTTATTTTTAATTATGACATCTCATAAAATTAAGAGAAGTTAAAATTGTCGTTGTGACATGGGAATTCCAAACCAGGTACTACTTTATTTTGGGTGAGTATTCTCATCAGGCGTGCTCCCAGAGGGGCTGGCAGTTTTGGTCATCCCATGTGGGCCCATGTGTACTTGGCTACAGTAAGAAACCTTGGTGCAACCACTTGTCATGTATCTGATTGGAAGAAGCAAAATAAAAGAGTAGCACCCAGAAAAGAGGCTTATGAGGTGAGGATGTGTGGTCAAGCTCTACAATCATTACTTCTCAAGAAATTGTGTGGCCCCTTTATTTCTCTAATCCTCATTTTTCAGATGTAGTTTTTAATATTGTGGCTAAAAAGGTGATTTCTAAGAGTTTTTAGGTAATATATCCTCTGATTCTATAAGCATCCACATCTTGCCCAGGGGAAGCTATTCTGTTTAAAATCCTGTAAACACAATTTTTCCCCAGCCCTTGCCTTCCTGGCCTCCTGTGGTAAGCCATTCCTGGAGGGAGCAAGCTGTCTCATTAGGGTTCTTTCTTGAACAGTCTCTCCTTAACACCCTTTTTACAGCCTGCATTTTTGGTTATAATAAATGCCAAGCTCATTATCTGGCTGCTTCTCCGAATTTTTTTACAGTCTAAGTCCCCTTTAATTTAGCCTTTTCCTAGCCAGGTGCTAACTTCTGAGTGTTCTCCAGAAGATTCTTAAGCCTCCTTATCTCATAAGAGACCCCTGGACTGTGGTTAAGTGGAACATTTCTCAAAGAGTGTTCTGTGAAACACTTATTACCAAGGATGTGAAATAAGTACTCCAAGATCTGGCTCTAGAATCAAACATTTTGGCAATGCTGGACTGAACAGATAAGTTGCTGAGGAAGCAACTTATCACAAGTAATTGGGGTCTGTCTTCCTCACCTGTTAGAGTTGCTGGGACTATGGCATAAAGAACCTAAGGCAGAGGAATTTCCCCATCCTGGCACATTTACCTGAACGTTGCAGACAGGAAAAAGAAGCAAGGGAAAGTCCTTTCCCTATTGCTCCTACAGGCTACCATCACGACATTCCCTACAGAACACCCCTGCTGCAGGGGATGTCATGGAGGAATGAACAGGTCAATAGCTTTGGATGTACGTAAACCACTGAAGTTCAATGCCAACTCCACACATTCTGTTTGTGTGACTTTAGGCTTATTATTCTCTCTCGGAGCACTATGTCACCATTGATGGAATAAGGATAAAAATACACCGAGTGCAGGCTTGTTGTGAAGAATATCTGAGGAAACACAAACAAAGGGCCCACATAGTCAGAAAACTCCAAATACTATCAGAAGCAAAATCCAATTTCCCTTATTATCAACCAGCCCCCCTTTCCCTTTCGAAGATGTGGTGGACCTCTCCCTTCGAACCAGGTTTACTCCTGTTCTTTCTTCCTCCTCAGGCAGTGCTGTCCTGACTTTCAGACCCAACATGCCCACTGGAGGGATGCCACGTCCAACTCTGTGCAGCACTGGTGGCGGATGGATGCCTAACACGGGCAGGAACGTTCTGTGGAGAGGCAGCTTGTCAGCAATTTGAAAACCCACTGAAAAATGGAAAAGTGCAGTGTGAGAAGAGTGAAAGAGAAGAGCCCCTATTCCTGATGTCAGTTGAAAGCCCTGCAGGGGCCATCCTGGCTCTGGGAAAAGGCGGGAGTGTCATGTGGAAATCAGTCAACACTCACCTGCCACCTCCAGTCTTTAACAAGATAAAAACTGGCAGCCCTCAAACATGTTTCTCTTGGCCCACACGATGGTCTTAAAAATTCATGTGAGTTGCCAAGATTTCAAAATTCAGAGTTTACACAAAAATTCAAATTTATAACTTCTTTTTTAAATTTCAGTCTTCCTGCCTTGAAGCAATTGCCCAAAGTAGAGTAGGTGCCATCTCTCTTCAGAGGACAGTAGGAGGTCCACTCTCCAGTGTGTCCTCCTCTACTTCACTGCAACTGCTTTTCTTGATTTCCTGTGGCACCTCCAGGCATCTGAATGTGACTCTCACCCATTAACAAATTTTGTGCCAGGTACCATGCTGGGCACCAGATATATAAAACAGGCAAGTGAGGAAGAAAGATATGCAAACAATGGCAATATGCTTGCGTGCTCTGATAGATGTAAACAAAATGCTATGAGAATTCAGAGGTGGGAGAAACTAATTGCCTAACAATAACACCTAAACTTGACTGAGCATTTACAATGTGTGAAGCATTTTGCTTAAGGAGTCAGAGATAGCTTCATACAAGTATTTAACTTGCATAGCCCTTTAAAAATAAGAAGGCTATCAAACAGAGAAGGATATTTTAGAGAGAATCATATATTCAAAGGCTTGTGAGTACACCAAGATAGTTCAGAATGGAAATCATTATGTGGTTGCAATCTGAGTTGCAAGGGAACTAGGATAAGACCAGGTCCTTTACATTTAGCTTTGGGATAGAAAGGACCAGATTTCTATCCTATGGCCAATGGAAAGGAATCTGAATTGTTTTAAAATTTAAAACATCTAATTAGATAGTAAAAGTTGGACAATGAAATGATTGACATGTTTTGTGTAATGATTATCACAAACTAACACATACATAACTATCCATTGATTAGATATCCAGAACTTATTCATCTTATGACTGACTGACTGTACCCTCCCATCAGAATCCCTTCATTTCCCCTCTCACCAGCTCCTGGCAACCACCATTCCACTCTTCGATTCTATGACATTTTTAGATTTCACATATAAGTCAGATCATATCGTATATTTCTGTGTCTGGCTTTTTCCACTTAGCATGATATCCTCTAGATACATCCATTTTGTCACAATGACTGACTTTCCTTCTTTTTATGGATGATATTCTGTTATTTATATGTAATACATGTTATATATCTAAATATATATATATATATATATATATAACATTCCCACATGCATTTAATAAATTTATCAAACATTGTAGCTTAGTCTAGCTTGCCTTAAACATGCTCAACACTTACATTAACCTACAGTGAGGCAATACCATTGGACAAAAAGCCCATTTTATAATCAAATGGTGAGTATCTAATGTAATTTATTGGATGTCTACATCCAGGCACGCAGTACCCCTGGAGAGCATTGGCTGCTTCCCCCTGTGATCATGTGGCTGGCTGCAAGCTCTGGCTCTCTGCCACTGCCCAACTTCATGAGAGAATATCAGACTGCACATCGCTAGCTGGGGAAAAGATTAAAATTCAAAAATTGAAGTATGGATTCTATTGGCTTCATGATGGTGTTAAGTTAAACCTTGGTAAGTCAGGGACAGCCTGTAAATTAGTCCAAGTCCAACGTAATGAGGAGGATAAGAATGGTGCCAAACCTACTGACAAGGCCCTTGAAACCCAAGTGAGATCCAGTTCCCTCTACCTTGAGTGGATCAGGCTCCTCCCCCACTCTGAAGGAGCTTTCCTTTCCGTCTAAGTATCTGCAAATATATACCTTTCCTCTCAAAGCCACGCTCAGAATACCTTTCCAGCATACATGCTTTTATCATTGTTCTTTCCAGCAACTTCACTGTTTTCTGTTAAATCCGCTTTGTGAATTACTTCTCTTTGGCAACACCCATTCATGCTAATAGGCAAAGGGGTCACTTGGGGGTTGGGGTCTGGGGCCACTTTGCCATGCAGATTATTTAGGAGAAGCAACACGAGAGCCCTTTGGGAAATTCTCGCATGTAACTAAATCAGAAAGTAATATCCTGTTTTGTCTGCACTCTGCACTAGTCCTCATGTGTCCTGTAGAGGAATCCTGGAGTTTCTCCCTGCTGGCTGAAAGATAAACAAATCCCTGGCACCCAGCCCTACCCTAGAGCTGTCCTAGGGAATTACACTGAAAACAAAGTGTCATCAAAATTGAACCAGAAGGACACAAATGCAGCCTCCGAGCTCTTACTAGCTGCAGTCTAAAAATGCTTGGACCAGAAATTTCCACTTTTGCTTGTAGAACCAAAGCATTTCTATCAAGAGTAGGTGACGCCAAAATTTTTCATAAAAAGGAAGGCCCTTTTTTTTTTTGAATATTGAATGTCAATATCAAGCAACTGAGAAAAAAATACAATGTTAGAAACCCACTAATGATTCAGAATTTTAATTCTCTTAACCATAACAGCATCTTTATTTGCCCATTGAAAAATGGCATCTCTCTTTTGCTCAGTCTGAAATGTACAACGTATTACTAGGTAAGCTTATTGATCATGGAAGCCTTGGCAAAAATGTTCTTTCCCACACTCCATCCCCGACAGGAGTTCTCTACCCACAGAGTGAAAATCACTGTGACTCTGGAGAAACAGCAAGGGTGCAGTGTTCTGTGTTTCTTTTAGGTTTGTTTTTTTGTTTTATCAGGGAACATAATCCACAGCAATATCTGTGAAAAACTAATGGGACTTGGTCAAACTCCTGTAAAACTGTGCTTTCTGGCTGAGCTCTGTGGTGCATGCCTGTAATCCCAGCAGTTTGGGAGGCTGAGGCGGGAGGATCACAGATTCAAAGCCAGCCTCAGCAACTTTGTGAGCCCCTGTCTCAAAATAAAAAATAAAAAGGGCTGGGGATATGGCTCAGTGGTAAGTGCCCCTGGTTTCAAACCCTGGTGCCAAAAAAAAAAAAAAAAAAAAAAAAACCAAAAAACTAAAAACTGTCCTTTCTGCCTGGCTGCCTTCTAGTTGTATTAGCCAGTCTCCTCAAAGGGTAGGCTCTTAGATGGTCTCTTTGTCACTTACTCCAGATGGAATAGTCTTCAGAGTCGACAGCTCCATGCTCAGTACTTAATATGAGTATAGCAGTTTTTCCTCTGGGAGTTAGTACATCAGGAGGGATCAGAGTAATCTGGACTTAACACAAGAAGAGACCTCACAATGGGGCTGGAAATGGCCAGGATATCAAATCCCATAAAGAATTTAGTCATAATCTACCTTCATCATGTTTTGAATATGTACCACATGTCTAATAATGTAAGGCAAAAATTGAAAATCTGACCTCGTGAAAGACACAGATAGAAGTGTTTTTAAGCTTATTCAATAGCTACAGAACCAGTTAAATTCCATCTAAGGCACAAATGGAGAATCATAGTACATAGGGGAAAGTGGTCCAACAGCCAGGTGAGACCTGTATAGACCTATGAAGGAAGTATTCAAGTTGGGCCTTGAAAGGCAGGAGATTTGGACAATTCTTTAAATTCTATGCCTCCTATAAAATGTTTGTGGTTTGGATCCAGAAATTTAGAGTGGTAAAGAAATAGTCAGTTGGCTTTCACCTAATCACAGAGGACTTTTCAGTAGAGGATAGTGAAAGAACCTTTGAAAGAAGGTAAAATGTACTCCCCTGTCACCAGTCAATGAAATTGGTAAACTTCCTGATTTCATGGGCTAGTCACAAAGGTCCAGGTTCTATTGAATTTGAATAAATTACTTTCCCTATTAAAAACTGAATCAAACCCTCAGAAATTATATTTGAAGCCCTAACCCCTAGTTCTTCTGCATGAGACTGTATTTGGAGAGAGGTTTCCAAAGAGGTAATTAAGTTACACTGAAATCATTAGAATGGGACTTTATCCATAAGATGGATACCATTTAAGAAGAAATGAAAACATGGGCAGTTACCCAGAGAAGAGCATATGAAAACAAGAGAGATGAAGGCCATGTATGAGCCAAAGCCCTAGAAATAACCGACTTTGTCAACTAGGACGACTAGTGGGACTAGCAGCCTCCAGAACTGTAAGCAATCAACTTGTTTAAGCCATTTGGTCTGTGGCACTTGTTATAGCAACCTTATGTATGTATATATCAAACATACATTCCCTATGTTACAGTTTCCTGATCTTAGAATCATCACACTTCTTGTATTAGCATATTTGACTACACATTTTTATGCAAAGACCACTGCACCCCACCAACAGCCTTCTCTATTGCATACTTCACACTCTCACCTACAGCACCAAGTCACTTATTCTTTTTCTTTGGGGTGTGGTGTTCTGGGGCACTTTACCACTGAGCTACATCCCCAGCCCTTTAATTTATTATTATTACTACTACTACTATTATTATTATTATTATTGAGACAGGGCCTCACTACATTGCTCAGGACCTCACCATATTGCTGAAGTTGCCCTCAAACTTGTGATCCTCCTGCCTCAGCCTCCCAGGTTACTGGGATTATAGACATGAGCCATCACACCTGGCTGCTTAAGAGACTTTCGCATTCACAAAAAGGAACATTACTTTATGCATCTGTGTATGTCCTCTCCTTTGCCTGGAATGTCCTTATGCCCTCTGTTCATCATTTGGGAGTTCCTTATAATCTTTCAAACTCAACTCAAAACCATGACTTCTGAGTAGGCTTCCCTGGCCTCTTCTACCCAATTCTTGACCATTCCCCCACCATATTCTGAACATAGTTGTATTATTGTCATGCAGTTATATCTTACTTCCTAATGAGCTCCTTTCTACACTGTGTCCGATTTATCTCTGTGGACCCAGAACCTAACACAGATTCTGGCATTCAGCAGGTACTCAATAAATGCTTACTGCCTTGAACAACTAATTGAACAGGCTATCATCAAATAAATTCACATCTTAACAAGTATTTAATAGATAGCAAACTCTCCAGTGGGACAGAAAACACAATGGATATTTGTGATTGAAATGACAATGACACAAAACTTAATTCCTCCCAAATACTTTTATTATCATCAAATATACATGTGTATGTACAAATAAATATTTACATTTATGTATACATATACATATATTTATATTTGTATGAGTGTGTTAGGCACTAAAATGATCTTAAATTTTGGATTAAATATCTTAAGTTACAAAGGGAGAACATTAAGTGAGGAGAAGAAATTTATCCAAGTCACCTAGCTAGTCAAGTGGGAGACAGAACTAAAACAGACTCTCCACAGCTGACCCAGTGCCCTTCCACTCATTGAAACTGGCATCACCACTTCAGGCCTGGATTGAATCCCAGCTGCTCTTTGCAGACTCTTCTTATTACTCCAATCCATGCCAACAGCTCTCTCCTCCAGAGCTACCATCAGCCCAACTTACACTGACTCTTGATTTGCTCTCACATGCAATGCCTCATAATTGGCATTTGATTTTCTGCCTTGATTAAAAAATTAAATTTCCAGTAAACTCATGTCATTCTGACAAGAAAGAGTGTGAAGGTCTCAAGTCTCTGATGGAGGTCATCCTTGAAATCAACCTATTGCTGAGCATAGAATCAAAAGAAAACTGAATAGGTCTTACTCTTTGAAGTTAAAATAGACTTACTAGAAAAACAACTGAAGGAAGAGAAATATACAGGTCCAAGACAATATAAGGTGAGAGTGGCTGTCATACGAACTCTGCCCAAAAAATGATTCAGCATCCATCCAATTCCACGTGAATGAAGTCAAAACAACTTTAGAGTTACATTAGAAGAGTGGAGAACCACTAAAGAAGGGATAGAGAGAAGATATGGATATGAATTCTCAGGTTTTAAGAGAACATAAACCTGTTTTCATGAGATGCTAACACAGAAAAAAAATGAGCATAGAGCCCAAAAAAGGCTGAACATTTTAATGCAGGTATGAGAAATACTATAAGAAAAAATATCAGATCAAGTCTCTTACTGAATGCCTACTGTTTTAGTCCACTTTATGCTATAATAATGGAATATCTGAGATCAGATAATGTATAATGAACAGATTTATTTATTACATATGAGGACTAGAAAGTACAAAGCCAAGAGGCCTGCATCGGCCAAAGGCCCTCTTGCTGCATCATAATATGGCAGATGACATCATGTGATGAGAGGGCAAATTCACTGTAATGATAACTAACCCACTCTTACAGTAGACGTTAAGTTGTTCATGAGGGCAGGGCACAATTATCTCATACTAGCTCCCAACTCCCAGTACTTTTGCACTGGGAACCAACACATAAATTTAGGAGAAAGAATTCAAACCATACTTCCTCCTAATAATAGCAGATACAGCATATACAATGGTGTCTGGAAGCTGAACAAAAGGAGAGTTAAATTGGAGACAACCAAAGTTATCAATCAGAAAAGGGTTTTGAAAGAACTTCTTTGCACCCCTGAGCTAAAGTCCTTCCTTATAAATTCTTAAAGACGAAAGTTACCAAATATATATTAAATCTATGAAGATGATAAGAAGAAACACTTAAGAATCATGTAAAAACTCTCTAGAGGAAGAATGTCCCTTGGGAATCAAAAAATGCAAATTATGGAAAATCAGAGAGCTTAAATTTAAAATGATAACTCTAACAAGGAGATGAAGGGAAAAAAAATCCCTCAGAGGCAGAAGGAGAAAATAGTTCAAGGATAAAGGAGAAATGTCCTAGCATGTAAAAAACATAAGCCAAGCCCCTGAATCACTGGATACCTATGGAAAATAATATAATACTAAGGGAGGAAATATAGACTCATGAGTGCTCTGGAAAAGCAGATTATTGCCATTGGGAACAAAGCACATATATATATAGTTAATACTTCAAATTCCAATGCCTTGGAAGAAGGAGGTAGACCCTGTGGACCAAAATTAACTGAAGCAGATGTTACATTTGAGCTTTTAGAAAGGGTATGTGAAGTGTGGGTAATGAAATTACCAAATTTGGCTAAACTGAATTTGGAATCCTTAGATTATCAGATCACCATGGCATGAGTCATGTTTAACTGGGATGGCTCAGGCTTTCAGGTTCCAAAGTGGATAGGTTTCATAGGATCCAGATCCCAGGAGAAGGATTTCTCCATCCTGTCAACCTAATCCTGGACCAATTCTTCCTCCAGATGGGCTATAGAGCTCTCCCTATTTGCTCATAACTCTGAACATCAGTCTGGATCAGTCTACACAAGTTTTATAAGTCTTCTTTTGATGGAGCATAAGGTCTAACATTCTCAAAAGTAGAGTCTAGTAGAAATGACACTGACATGCTTTTGAACAGTTTTGGCCTTCAGTTTTCTCAACTGAAAATGGAGTGGCTGGCCAGGCTTCCTTCCTGCCTCTCCATATCCAGGCAGGTGTCCCATGCTGGAAACTGACTCAGAATACAGGTCCTAAGGGGGAATCTCCTGCTCCTCTCTATTCCAATAAACTCATAAAAAGCCCCTCAAATTATTTCCTGCCCAAGGGATTTTTCTGGATCATTCCATCCTCCAGTAGAAACTGAGCAACATTTGTCCCTCAAGGGACAGCCTCGCAATCTTTGGCCAATTTCATCTCTGCCATCACTTTTGGGGAAGATAGAGTAAAAGTCTGAGGCGCTAGTTCCCCCTTCAAATGAGCCACCTTATAAAGATCTAGAACCAGGGAAAGAAAGATTCTGCTTATTTTCTGCATCATTTGGAATGCTTTCTTTTTAGAATTAAAACACTTTTAAATGATTATACATTTGTTCAAATTGAAGTTGATAGAAGCATGAATCATTGTAATATTTATGTATTTTGAGGAGATTTATGAATTAGGATCTTATAAATGTTATTTTATTATCGTCTTTAGATAATGCATCGTATTTTAGTTTGATTAATCAGCCTATTATAGCATAAGCAATAAGATGAATTTTGTGGGGCAATTCAGCAACTGGACATATTTGAAATTTTAAAAGCTATTTCTTTTTTCCAAGAACTATATTTTTATAGCTTTCTTCAGTTAAGTTGGGTAAACATATAACGGCAGCAGCACCCCAGAGAAAAACCCCAGCATGGTGTCTAACAACCCTCCTTCTCCTCTTTGTTTCTTTCACTGGCCCGAAACGTTCCCACCGGCGCCAATGTTCAAATCCTGCTGGTGGGAAGCCTTAGCCCCAATTAGAATTAACTTCTTGGGCTCCGGAACTGACATATGGAAGAGCTTGCCAATAAACTACCTCAGCCCTGCGACCTCTCCTTAGACCTATATAAACACACAGCCTTTTGTAATAAAATGGAAAACCTCTTTGGCAATCTGTGTCGTGTAGTGCAGCGTTTTTCTAGTCTTACAGTGGTGCTGAAACCCGGGAGACGGTGTGCCCGACAAACCGAGCCCCGTCTCTGCCACCGCTGTCACCAACGACACATTTTTCCCTCTTCTGTCTTTTTGGGCGTGGGCTCCCTGCACTCACCACTGATCGGGCCTAAGTATGTTTCCCCCCCCTCCCCGGCTAGCCAACTCCCTTCGGACTCCCAGCAGGAGACGTGACTGTGATCCTCCAGCACGCTCCTGACACCCGGTAGGGAGGAGGGAATACACCCCACTAAGACCTTCACTGGTCGAAGTGGACCCTCTGGTGACCCACTTCCCTTTGAGGCGTGAGGCTTCTGGGTTTACAGAGAGGGGCTCCCTGGTCTCTTCCTCCTCCACAGAGCTGCGCACCTAGGTAGCCGCATGCCCCGCCTGGCCCACAGGCCCGGGGCTGCTCGCCCTGCACGCCCCGCCCAGCCGGGAGCTGTGTGCGTCCCCCCTGGCGGAGCCCTGCGCCCCGCTGGAGCTGTGTTCAGCCCACAGCTGAACTTCCGGCCAGGGGCTGCGTTCCCTGGGGCTCTGCTCTTTCCTTCCTTCTTTAAACTTCTCATTCCAGTGGGAAATTTTCCTGGCGCCAGGTGACCCGCAGCCTCGACCCTTACAGGGTCACACAGACTGCACTTCGTCGGTGACGACCGAGCTGTGCCCTCTGTGCCTACTCGCAGTGGACTGGTCACTTCGGGGATGCCCACGTGATCCTCCATCTGCTCTACACTTCAAGGAAGCTCCTACGGCCTGGGTTAATTCTTTTTCTCCCTCTGTTGTCCCTTCCTCCACTCTCTAACTATGGGTGCCTCCTCGCCTATACCAGAAGCCTCACCACTCAAGTGTCTCCTTAAGAATTTGGCTACACTCTCTGTCTCCGGATCTCAAGCCCAAAATCCTTATCAGATTCTGTACCCAAGATTGGCCCACATATCCACTAGATAATGACAATCATTGGCCTCCAGAAGGCTTGTTAGATCCAAATTTCCTCTGGGACCTTTTAACTATTGCTGGCGCCTGAAAGGGTAGAAAGAGTTCCCAGCCCCCCCTCCCCCTGTCCTGCCTTCTGCTCTCTGTTCCCAACCTTCCCCTCTGTGCCCTTCCCTCTGCTCTACATGTCTGCTCTCCCTCCCAGTGGCACAGCGTCTGGGTCCCTCTCCCTGTCGCAGCTGCCCCCGCGGCCCTGCCTGTACACTTTCCCTCCTCTTCTGCAGAGACAGCCCCCTCCCCTCCCTTTTCTTCCTGTCAGCCACCACCGCCCCACCCCCATGGCTCTGCCTGCTAGCTTCTAGTCTGCCTGGCCACCAGACACTGGTGCTCCACCTTCCTGGTGCGGTGGGCAAAACGGGCTGGCAGTGCACCCTCGGCGGCTTGGAGAGGCCTCTGGATCCCACCTCAGCCGGGGGTGAGCCGGCGTCCTTCACCTTCCTTGCACCGCAGCAGCTTTCCCACGAGCCCCTGACTCGCGCACCCCTCCCTTTGCCGCCCGGTTCCAACGGGCAGGCAGGATGGGTCCCACCTGGCTGCAATGGGTGGGATCTCGGGATCCTTCTGAGCCTCTCCCCCTCCCCCCACTCTGCTCACTTCTTCAACTGATAAGCCCTTCCCCTCCCCCTACTCATGCCTCTCTTCTCCTGTCAGTGTCCCACTGATCCCTTTTATCAGATAACTCACAGTTCCTTTGTTCTGTCAGGGAAGTAGCTGGTGCTGAAGGGATAGTCCGAGTGCAAGTCCCATAACTGAATCTAACTGGGACTGCATGCAAGCAGTTTCTAATAAGGTAGTTAACTTTGATAAACTGAAGGACATTACCCAGAACCCTGATGAAAATCCATCCTTATTTCTCAACCGCCTTACAGAGGCCCTAACCAAATACATTAAGCTAAATATTGAGTCTCCCATCAGGGCTACAGTGTTAGCAACCTATTTCATTACTCAATCGGCTCATGATATTAGAAAAAGCTCAAATGAGCTGAGGAGGACTATCAGACCCCTGCCGCAGTCTGGCTGGGCACAAACCACGAGCCACTGAAGCAGGAACAAACTTTATTTTTAAACTGCAGGAAAACACTTCACACAGCTCCCGGGGAATCCTCCCTAATGTGCCATGAGGCTTGTCCAGGAACCCCCAGCCGGAAAATCTCTCCCGGAAATACCTCCTCCTGCACTTCCCCAACCAATGGGAACTCTCGGGGAATCCCCGGAAATCCCCACGAGAACTCCAAAATAGTGCGAGAACTCAAAAGTTGCGGCAGAGGCGGATAGTAATGCCTCGCCTGTCAATCAATACTGTTGGCAAAATGCCAGGGGCCATACAGACTCAGCCGTGGCTCTCAGCATCTCCCCCTTTTTGTTTAATTAAACAACAAGCAATGTGGCTTAGGGACCGTGCCTGTTAGGCAGTCCAATTCAACATATGGTCCTTACCCGTCATCGGATGAACTGACCTCTAGGCGTCAGCCTCCTGTCTTAGGTTGGTACCACTGCAATTGGATCATACCCGTCACTGACTACCGGTCCAGCATACAGCCATACTTGTGGAGAGGCCTTTGCACCAGTGGGGGGGTGAGGTTCTTCGCCTCACCTCTGTTGGCCCCCAAATTTTAGACCATCACTAGTAGAAGGGAGGAGGATGCAAAATGCCATGACACTAAGCCAATTGAGGGCTCCTTTGAAAAATTGTACCACCGGTGACACCATCAGCAAAAATACTCCAGCACTACCACAATTCGCTGTACCAACAGATAGTTCACAATGCATACAAGTGATACATAGTCCAGGCAAGGTCTGCAAGCAATTCAAAGCAGAGGAATCTGTCAATATGTCCATTTCCTCCCAAAGTAAATCGACTCCTTAATTGAGCATTACTTGTGGAGTTATTATTCATTGATGCATCAGTTTTTACAGTTTGTTGTGATAACTATCAAAGAAGCTGTAGTTTGGTTTTATCTTTGTCTTCACCGGCACTGGGATGAAGATAGGAATTCTGGCAATGATGCTAAGAAAAAAATTATGTAACATTCCAACAGGCACTAAGAAAACAATTTTTTGAACAATTTACATTATCCTGAACAGAATTATTAAATATAATGAGAAGGAAAGGTGAAAGTAAACAAACAGATCTGTTAACCTCCTTATTTGTTCACATATTAAAACAATTTTCAACAGCTGTTTACCCAATCTAAATTAAACCATTAAAATCACGTGAATAAAAAAATTTGGATCCATTTATTCATGAGCGCTCCTCATATATGATATATGGACATACGCACATACAGACATACAACACAAAACAGAAGTGTGCACACATAACATACAACACTTAAGACAATAGTAAAGGCCTTGAAGCTTTACCTAGGTGAAATCTCCATTGCAATGCTTAAAAACTCTACAGTCAAAAAATAAAACTGATCAGAAAAACATTAACCTAGGTCTGTATGAGCTCAAAAATAAAATAAAACTTTATGATGTGGGAAAAGGCAAATAATAAAATAAATATTGAAAAAAGCATCCTGGTTAATCACTGTCGCAGATGTAAGAATAGCCAAACTGGAGTTCTGGATATCAGCTGTTATGGATTTGAGTCAAATCATCTTCCTTTTGGCCTGTAGAAATTGTTTTAGTTAATCTCTCTGGAATCCAAATCGGCTGCTGTTCTCCCTGTGGAAAAACACAAACAGAACCCCGACTCCAGACAATCACTGGGTCAGGACCTTTCCATTGTCCTGTTAGAATATCCTTCCAAAGTACATTAGGCTTATGTACATTTTTTGGACACATATGCCTTTCCGCAGCACTAAGCCCTGAGGAATCCAAATTTAAAAAGTTTAGAGTAAAAAGGGTTATTTTAAGTTTATCTTTGGGTGACATATACCCCTTTCCAATTCCCTCTTTTTGCTTTAGTAAGTACATTTTAATAGTTTGATGAGCTCTTTCAACTATGCCTTGTCCTTGTGGATTGTATGGAATTCCTGTTATATGAGTAATGCCAAATGATGAGCAAAATTGTTTAAAAGAGGTAGAAGTATAACCAGGACCATTATCTGTTTTTAACTGTTTTGGAACGCCCACAGTGGCAAAATTTTGTAAGCAATGAGCTATAACATCTTTAGTTTTTTCTCCGGAATGAAGGGAGCCCATCAAAAATCCGGAAGAAGTATCAACTGTAACATGCAAATATTTTAATTTTCCAAATTGTGGCAAGTGTGTGACGTCCATCTGCCAAATATGGTTAGGTATCAGTCTTCTAGGATTGACTCCAAGATTAACTTGTGGTAAAAAGGTCACACAATTTTGACATTGTTTTATTATTTGTCTAGCTTATTCCTTAGTTATTTTAAAACGCTTTTGTAAAGTATTAGCATTGACATGGAACCTTTTATGAAAATGTGTAGCTTCTTCTAGTGTAGAGAAAATATGTATGTCATGTGTAGTTTTATCTGCTAAATCGTTGCCCAAACTAAGGGCTCCAGGCAATCCTGTATGTGCTCTGATATGTCCTATAAAGAATGGATCTTTTCTGTCCCAGATTAGACTTTGTATAGCAGAAAACAAAGAGAAAACAGTAGAGGAAGGGGAAATCCTGCCAGCATCTTCAAGGGATACTATAGCATTAACTACATACTGACTATCAGAGAATAAATTAAATACAGAATCTTTAAACATCACAAAAGCTTGTAAAACTGCATTAAGCTCTACCTTTTGAGCTGATTGTTTGGGTACTAAAAATGTAAAAGTTTGATCAGGGGTAACTACTGCTGCTGTACCATTATTTGACCCATCAGTGAATACATTTGGAGCATTCATGATAGGGGTTTCTCTTGTCATTTTTGGAAAAACTACAGGATGCGAAGACCAAAAAGACAACAAAGGATTAGATGGGAAGTGATTATCAAATGAAACATTAGATTTACACATGATTATTGCCCAAGTATTTAACTCATTAGCTAACTCATCAATTTGATCCATAGTATATGGAGTAATAATTTTATTGGGAGAAATTCCAAACACTCCCTTTGCTGCTTTTATTCCTTTGAGTATTAATTGTCCTACAGCCTCAGGATACCTAGTAAGAATAGTGTTAGGAGAATAAGATAAATGTATCCACAATAATGGACCTTCTTGCCAAAATACTCCTGTAGGAATATTTTTTGTTGGTATTACAATAAATAATAAAGGCAAAGTTATATCAATTCTATCCAAATGCATATTTTCCATATATGTTTCAATAATTTTTAATGCCTTTCTTGCTGTAGGCGTTAACATGCGGGGTGAATTTGGATCTGATGGACCTTTTAGGATATCAAATAAAGGTCCCAACTCTCCTGTTGGTATGCCTAGATAAGGCCTTATCCAATTTATGTCTCCTAATAACTTTTGAAAGTCGTTAAGTGATTGGAGTTGATCTACTCGTATTTGAATTTTTGGTGGACGGACCATGGTTGAGGATAATAGAACTCCTAAATAATTAATTGGAAAATTTAATTGTACTTTATCTATTGCTATCTCTAGATTATAATTTTTTTAATAAATTTGTAAGTGTGGCATAACATTCTAGCAATGTGTTTTTATCTTTGTGTGCTAACAATACATCATCCATATAGTGAAATATTTGTAGTTTAGGATTTTGATTTCTAAGTGGCTGGATTGCTTTGTTAACATAAATTTGACACATAGTTGGGCTGTTAGCCATCCCTTGAGGGAGTACTTTCCATTCATATCTCTGATCAGGACCTTCATGATTCAGTGCAGGGATAGTAAATGCAAAATGTGGACTATCCTCAGGATGAATTGGAATTGAAAAAAAACAATCTTTAATATCTATAGCTAAAACGTGCCAGGTTTTTGGCAAAGCAGACAATTGAGGAATCCCCGATTGAGCAGGTCCCATAATAACCATCTCATTATTAATGGCTCTTAAATCTTGCAATAATCTCCATTTACCAGATTTCTTTTTAATGACAAAAATGGGAGTATTGTAAGGAGATACGGAAGGTTGTATATGTCCCTCCGCTAATTGTTGTTTGACCAGGTCATGGGCTGCTTGTATCTTTTCTTTAGTCAGGGGCCACTGAGGAACCCATACTGGTCTATCTGATTTCCAAGTAATTTTTATTGCCTCAGTGACCCCTTCTGAAAACCCAGTCCATGTCTATTTATTCCCTGATCTATTTGAATGGGTGCTGCTATGCCTTGTTCTCCTAATCTTTTTTCTTTCCTGAAACCTTGTCTAGCCCTAATAGTGGGCGCATTTGGATTGATGTTATTTGTTAATGTCAAACCTAATTGATCTAGGACATCTCGTCCCCATAAATTTATAGGAAGATGATCCAATACATATGGCTGTATAGTTCCTTCGCATCCTTCAGGATCCTTCCAATCTAATACCATTGCACTTCTATGGGGATTAGTTGCCACTCCTAGGCCTCGAAGCGTTTGAGTGGCTTGTTGTAACGGCCAATGTTGTGGCCATTCTTGACGAGATATGATGCTAAGGTCTGCACCTGTATCCAGTAGCCCATTAAATTCATGTCCTTGAATATTTAGTTTTAGCATGGGGCGAGAATCTAAATTTAAAGACAGCATAGCCCAATCTACACCTGTGGAGCCTAATCCCCTGGAACCTCTTTCTATAGTACTACTGGAAAATTTATCATGTAGGCTGGGTATTATTAATAACTGTGCTATTCTATCTCCTGGTGAAATTACTGATATACCCTTTGGAGAACTAGCTATAATTTTTATTTCACCTTCATAATCGGGATCAATTACCCTGGGACTTATCATAAGTCCTTTTAGCGTAGAAGAACTGCGTCCTAACAATAAGCCTACTGTTCCTTGGGGAAGAGGTCCTTTTACTCCTGTGGGAATGATTTGAACTCCCATCTCTGGAGTTAGTACTGCTCTGGCGGAGGCGCAGATGTCCAACCCTGCGCTCCCTCTGGTTCGTCTGATGAGAGATCTGATGGATAATGTGTCCTGGGCACTACCCTGATGGTGTTGCTGGGTTCCTCCATGGTGTTTCTGGGTTCCTCCAGTGCCCCGTACATTTGTGGTCGTGGGCCCCGGAGCATTGGGCCCCCCTGTCCGTTTTTTGGCAATGGAGCTCGATGCCTTTCTCCACGATATCGTGGGTAAACACTTGGTCCTTGCCTGTTTTTTGATAACGGAATACCCTCTATGGTGGTTTGAGAACGGCATTCATTAGCCCAATGTTTCCCTCTACAGCATCGTGGGCAAATACCTGGTATTCTATTCGTTTGATATCTAGCTTTGTTAAACCCTCCTCCTATGGGGCAACTCCTTTTAAAATGTCCTGTTTGATCACAATTATAGCATGTTTTTGGCCTGGCATCTAAAGCCTGTTGTACTGCTGCTAAGACTTGCCCTTGTTCATTAATGTCTCTACATAATTTAATATATGTGTTTAAATCTTCATGTCTCCATGGTCTAATGACCTCTCTGCAACAACGATTTGCTTGGTCATAAGCCACTTGTTTTATAAATGGCATTGCCTGTTCTGTATCCCCAAAAATTCTGGAAGCTGCTTGAATAAGCCTATCTACAAATTCAGAGTAAGGTTCATTAGTTCCTTGTATTACCTTAGATAATTGACCTTGTAAACCTCCATGCCCCTGTAAAGTTTTCCATGCCCTAACCGCATCTACAGCAATTTGTGCGTATACGCCAGGATCATATTCAATTTGTTGCCGTTGACCCTCATAAGGTCCTTTTCCTAACAACATATCTAGATTTCTTTGAGGGTAACCGGCTGCTGCATTTCGTGTAGCTGTCTCCCTGCAAAATTCCTCATTGGCAACCTTCCATAACAAATATTGTCCTCCATTTAGCACAGATTTACACATACTAGCCCAATCTGCTGGCGTCATGTCCAAGTTGGTAATGGATTCGACCATGCTTACAGTGAACGGTGCTTGAGGACCATAGGTTGTTACAGCCTCCTTTAACTGCTTCACTGTTTTGAAATCTAAAGCACGGTGAATTCGCTGCCCTCCTGCCTGCTCAAGTACAGGGCATGCTAATCTTTGAGGTCCTGTCTCAGGATCCCATCTATCAACTACGGGGTTTGAGGGCCACTCAGCTATCTCCATAGGGGGTGCTGTTGGTTGAATTACGCCCTCTGGTGATAGAACGGTGTTAGTAGCAGCCTCCTGTTGTAGCTTTTTCCCTAATAGCTGTTTCTCCTCTAAGCTTTCTTCCTTTAAATTTTCTTCCTCTGTCTGACTAGCTTGAGAGACCTTCTCTTTTGCTTGATCTAAAATGTCTTTCTCCATGGTCTGAACCTCTAACAATTTACTTAACACTCTTTCAGTTTGTTTTTTACTAATTTCTAATCTGTTATAAAGATAACGCAACCCAATAAGATAACACAAAACAAAACCGAAACAGAATGAAACAAAAACGGAACAAAAAATCGTTGTATCAATTTTCCTATTTTCTTGATATGTGCATTTGTGGTCTATTTCTATCTCTTCCTCAGGGGCGAACAACTTCAAACCTTGAGCCAACCATTTTTCCCAATCTGCCTGATAAAATTCTAGGGATAGGCAGCTTGAAACAAACACAAAACAAATCAAAACAAGAACACATTGTTTTTTAAAATGGTCACCCATTCTCTCGCCTTCCCTTAGGGGCAAGCAATTTCACTTACCCCGAAGCTTCAGACGTTCCCCGCACGGGCCACCAAATGCCGCAGTCTGGCTGGGCACAAATCACGAGCCACTGAAGCAGGAACAAACTTTATTTTTAAACTGCAGGAAAACACTTCACACAGCTCCCGGGGAATCCTCCCTAACGCGCCACGAGGCTTGTCCAGGAACCCCCAGCCGGAAAATCTCTCCCGGAAATACCTCCTCCTGCACTTCCCCAACCAATGGGAACTCTCGGGGAATCCCTGGAAATCCCCACGAGAACTCCAAAATAGTGCGAGAACTCAAAAGTTGCGGCAGAGGCGGATAGTAATGCCTCGCCTGTCAATCAATACTGTTGGCAAAATGCCAGGGGCCATGCAGACTCAGCCGTGGCTCTCAGCAGACCCCTATCTGAGATCTGGTGGAAATGGCTTTTAAAGCAGGCTCCATTGCAGAAAAGAAGGTAACACCCCAAACTCAGGCCTTGACAGCAACCCTGAGGCCTACATCTCCAACAAGTTTCAAGTTTCAACCAGCATTCCTCTCCACCAGAGGCTTGCCTCAAATATGGATGCGAAGGTCACTGGGCTCACCAATGCCCAAGCCCATGGCCTCCTTCCAGGCCATGCCCCACCTGTAAGCAGACAGGACATTGGAAGATAGACTGCCTCTGGCTGGTCCTTCCTTGGCGCCTCTACGCAAGGGGTATGACCAGTCAGGCAGTCCCCTCTCCTGAATTTTGGGGTTTGCAGAAGACTGAAGAAGCCCAGATTCAAAGACCCCTTCAGCCCTCTCTGAGCCCAGGGTAATGTTCCAGGCAGCGGGTAAGTCCATAACCTTCCTTGTGGACACGGGGGCTACCTATTCTGTCTTGCCTGCCCATTCTAGGCCTCTGTTTCCTTCCCAGGTCTCAGTTATGGGGATTGATAACAAACTCTTCTCCCCAAACAGAACTGTACAGCTGGCCTGTGCCCTGGAGGGACACCCATTCACTCACTATTCTGGCCATTCCATCCTGTCAGTTCCTCTCCTAGGCAGAGATATTCTCCAATTATTAGGAGCCACCCTTCAATTACACCCCAAGAATACTACCACCCATCTCCTTTGGCCTTTAACTCTTACCCTCTCTAATGACCTGACAGTGCCTACTGTGCCATTGCCCCCTGATCCCTAGGTCTGAGACATCTCCATGCTGGTTATTGCCTCCCATCACAAGCCAGTCCATACCCAGCTGAAACACCAAACTAAACTTCCTTGTGTTCCCAATTTCCTATCTCCAAAACCCATAGGGAGGGACTTAAACCCATTATAGACCGGTTGCTGGCCCAGGGACTCCTTATTCCTACTGACTCCCCCTGCAACACCCCCATACTGCCAGTGCGCAAACCCTCCGGAGCCTATCGCTTAGTCCAGGAACTCCGCCTAATTAATGAGGCAGTTATTCCCATCCACTTGGTTTCCAACTCTCATGCTTTTCTTTCTCATATCCCCCTTTGACCATTCACTTTACTGTCCTGGACCTTAAAGCTGGCTTTTTTACAGTGCCTTTGCATCCTGACTCTTATCACCTCTTTGCCTTCACATGGGAAGACCTTACATTCTTTAGGTTTCAACAGCCGACATGGACAGGCCTACCCCAAGGCTTCAGGGACAGTCCCTACCACTTTGGTCAGGCCTTGACACAGGATTTAACTGTTTGTAATTTGGGGATAGCACTCTCTTACAGTTGGATAAAAGCCTTCCCTACCTCCAGGAAAACTGCTGACACCATCGGAAACTGCTGACACCGTTGCCTCCATCCTCATTAAGCAGATCATTCCTAGGTTTGAACTTCCTGCCTCCATCCAGTCAGACAATGGTCCAGCCTTCACTTCTAAGATTGTTTAACTAGTTTCCAAAGGCCTTAACAGCACTTGGAGGCCCCACATCCCCCACTGACCCCAATCCTCCTCGGGTAAGGTTGAGAGGCCTAATGGCATTCTCAAGGATCATCTCACTAAACTTGCTATTGAACGCAGACTGTCCTGGCCCAATCTTTTGCCATTGGCCCTCACCCAAATTCGGGCAATTCCTAGAGCCCCCTCAGGCCTTAGCCCCTTTGAGCTGTTTATGGATGCCTTTCTTAATCAACTAAAACTTTCCTGTCACTCCTCCTCCCCTTGTGTCCCACCTGCCCTATCTCATGCTTCTATACAAACTCCTAAGAGAACACGCACACTGGTGTCCTCCTGCACCATCTGTTACTTCTGTTCCAGCACAATCGGGAATTAAATCGGACCCTCTTCAACCGGGTGATGCAGTCTTACTTTGAGAGCTACATTCTCAGTCGTTGAAACCTTGCCGGACAGGACCCCATACAGTCATATTTCCACCATGCTGGGGCCCACCAAACTCAAAGTTTCTCGCCAACCCTCTCCTATTACTAATCATTAATCTCTCTCAAGCTTCTATCCCAACCCACAGATGGCGCCTCTACATCCAAGCGACATGGCAACAGGATGGGACCATCCGCTCCCAGTCTATGGGCCAAGGCGATTGGCCTTTCACTGGCTGTAATCCGGCCCATAATGTTACTGGATTCAACTGGGCCACCTCATCCCACTTATGTTCAGCAATGCTATGCTTCATAGCAGATCAAACTGAGGAATCCTGTTGAAGCCATATCACCAGGAGGCCGCCCCACCTGCTGATGACAAGACTACCCCAGAGGAGCCTTAGGAGTCACCTCCTAGACCTCCCCTTTACTCCTGCTCTCCACATCCTAACTATCCTCTAAAGCTTCGCCTGTCTCGTGTAACTGCCCATACTCCAACATGATAGTTGGAGATTCAAAGTCAGAGAGACATATGTCCAAGGCATATGTAACGAGACATATGTTCTCATTACACTCGCCTAGTTTCTTCAGTCGATTGCGCCCCTACTGGATGTAATGCATCTATCTTCCTTCCCCTCTCCTCCCAGAATTCTGAACTTTGAATTCTGAACTTTTAAAAAATAGCCACTATGCCTTACCTTTGCTTCTTATATGATCAGACAGAGGATTACTGCAAATGGTGGCCCAAAACCTATGGGGGATGCCCCTACTGGTCATGTAACATTCATAACCCACATGCATGCATTGGGGATTCCTGCGTTGGAAATTTCAGATCGATCTCGGGGGGCTATCAATTGGCTATCACTGACCCTAACCATCCACGCTGGACTTCTAGGATAAATGCTTCCTTCTACTGTGACATATCTTCTCCCACCCCCTGTGGCTCCATCTCCATCTCCTGAGAGCTTCAACACTCCCAGCCCTCAGTAGCTATAATCTCTACTGACATAAAGCATTCCGAACAGTAGTTGTTAGACTCCATACAGGATCCATATGAGCCTAATTTTGGGAGTCCACCACAGTATTCATGGCTACGACTACTTACTGAAACTGTAACCTTCTTAAATCTAACCCTCCCCGCCATCACACCAACTGATTGCTACTTATGCACCTCTCTGACTCGACCTTTGCTTGCAGCAGTTCCCTTGAACTTCTAGGCTTCAGACCTCTCAAATTTCTCCACTCCATCTGCTCGCCATTCTCTCCGAACCCTTTCACCCAACGCTCCATTATGGGAGCCCGAGGAATCTAATCATACTCTGATTCCCCGACGCTGCCTCCTGGGCTTGGGCGTCTCCCAGTCAAAGTTTTGCCACTCTAACATCACCTTTAACTTCACCCTCTATGTACCACCTGGCTCATTCTTCTGGTGTAATGGTTCTCTCATCACTATCTTATTCACCAACACCTCTACCCCATGTATACTGGTGACGCTTGTCCCACTATTGACTCTCTATACCCCAGCTGAAGTGCAGGCCCTCGTGTCTCCCCCATTGCAGAATAAGTGGGCTGCTTCCCTTCTAATACTGGTGGGTCTCTTACTGGCTGTATCTGTAGCGGGAGCCGGAATTTCTGGTGGACACTCCTTATGGGCTGTACAGGACTTAAGTTCTAAACTTGAACAAGCGCTCATTTCTATGGCAGAATCTCTAGCATCTTTACAAAGGCAGGTCACATCCTTGGCTCAAGTTACTCTTCAAAATCGACAAGCTATAGACTTACTCACAGCCGAAAAAGGTAGAACCTGTCTTTTCTAGAGGGAAGAATGCTGTTACTACATCAACGAATCAGGCCTTGTGGAAACTAATGTAGTCAAGCTCACCCACTTGGCTACCTCTTTGAAAAATCCACCAAACCAAAACCCATTTGCCACCTTCTTTTTAGCCCACTTCCAATCGTGGCTGTTGCCTCTTTTAGGGCCCATATGTCTTCTTTTCCTGATGTGTCTGTTCCTGCCCTGTCTGCTTCGCTTCCTACAGGGCCAATTACGGAAGATCTCTAACCAAACTTTCAACCAGCCTCTGCTTAGGTACCACCAGCCTCTGATGACCGATGAGCCCCCAACATCTTCAAGAGAACAGCTGACTCATTGCTGAAGCTCATTACCAGGCGCGATGGAATGCAACGGACGTTGGACAGCGGGAGACAACGAGCCCGGAGAACCTCTTAATCTGCCATCCTGGATTTTTAAGGCTTTATGTCCTTTTAAGCCTCCTCATGGCCCTTGGCCTCTTCTCTGTCAGTCCCCCGACATGGAACTTCTGCCAAAAACTGACATTTGCTTTAATTTTTATCTTCATCCTGCTTTTGTTTGCTCTGATCTTCTTCAGGTGTTGGTGACGCCATGTCAAGGCAACGCTTCCAATATTTCCTAGAGTCTCTGTTACAGGACCAGTGGCTGATACCAACAATCTCCTCCATCCAGGACTGGTTTGATGCCATCGACGACTTGTGGTTTCAGGGAACTTTCATAGACTTCACCCCTATGGAAGTAGCTGTCTATAGCCACTGGGTTTTATTTCTGGTTGCCATGATATCCCCAGACCTGCCCCCCCACCCCCCGAAACATTCCTCCACTTCCCCTTCTAGGCCCTACGCCACCCCCGCACAGCCAGAAGCAGCCAGATCTGACTAACGATGCCCCAATTCCTAAGAAAACAAAAAGGGAGGAATGTTGGGTAAACATATAACGGCAGCAGCACCCCAGAGAAAAACCCCAGCAAGGCGTCTAACAACCCTCCTTCTCCTCTTTGTTTCTTTCACTGGCGCGAAACGTTCCCACCGGCACCAATGTTCAAATCCTGCTGGTGGGAAGCCTTAGCCCCAATTAGAATTAACTTCTTGGGCTCCAGAACTGACATATGGAAGAGCTTGCCAATAAACGGGCGACCTGTTATCTACCTCAGCCCTGCGACCTCTCCTTAGACCTATATAAACACACAGCCTTTTGTAATAAAGTGGAAAACCTCTTTGGCAATCTGTGTCATGTGGTGCGGCGTTTTTCTAGTCTTACAAGTTATAGAGTATAAAAGTAGTTAAAAGTTTCAAAAAATGAATTTTCATTAATTTTAAATAAACAAATATTAATTCTATATGTCCTCCCTTAATAAAAGCTTGAGTGGAAAACGGGGATGGTAACTAATATTTCCTTAATATTTTTAGCACATATATACTTCTTAAAGTAAGCACTAGATCCTTAAAAACTACTGAATGAAAAGAATGAGTTCATCAATGAACTTTTTCTAAACTGTCCCTGTTTTATCATCTATAATTTCACATTTATCATAAAACAATTTTCTAAGTTATTAAGTCAAACTTTTTTACCTGTTGCACTTAGCAGTTCCTAGTGGATTTATGGGTAAGACCAGTTCTCATTCTGGGTTTCCCAGTTTTAACCTTTACTGCTGAGCATGTTTGATGCTTAAAACCACAAATTTGTTTGAAGACTGATGATGTAATTCCAATGGTAATAACTGTAAGTGCTAGCACTTAATGAATGTCAGTCCCAGACACAGAGGGTCAGACACTATAGTAGCCATATTGCATGTATCATTTTATTTCATTTTTCATGTGCTGTAGAAGATTTGTTTTCTTATTTTCTTAATCTTAGGTGCAAAGAAGTTAAATTAGTGGCTAACAAGTAAATGGCTATGTTTTGAATTTATCCTCTCTCCACCCATTCTCTGTCTCCCTCTCTTTAAAGTTTAAACTCTTATTCATTATTCTATAATCACCTCAGTAAGAGGGCAAATTACACATTCACAGAACCTACCATCTTATGCATTTAAATATATACTGTGTAGACCACCTTCAAAAGACCTACACTTCTAGTCCAATTATTTAATAGCACTCATGGCTTTGGGCCAAGCCATTTATAGTATTTTGCCTAACTTGCATTCTGACCCATGATCCACTTCCATTTATTAGGATTGATATAATCCTGCCCTATAAACTTCAAGGATGTGTTGACTCAAACTCAGTTCTTCAATATGGATCACCAGCTCCTCTAATCCTAAGAACCATACCTAAGTGAACAGCCAAACCCCATTATCAAGGACATCTGCTAGTCTAAAGCCATTGTTGATTAGTCCTGGAAAATATTTAAGAATTTTTTGCCAAGATTCTGCAGAAAACCACTGAGCCAATGCTGAATTCCTCTTAAGGGCATCATAATTTTTAATGTGTGAATTTCAATATTACATTCTTACTTAACCCTATACCTAAAAAGAACTTCCGGTTGGGATTCTAGGTGCCTAAGAAAACTTTCTCAAGTGGTTTTTACTTTTCTTTCACCATTAGATGTCAATTAAAGCTAATAGTTATTGTACAGTCATTTTCCTCATTAATTACAGTCTCTAGAAGTGTTAGGTTCTAGACTTTATACAGAGAATTAGTTAATTTTGAAATAGAGAAGTGGCAAACCAGAGGTGACAATAGTTTCTTTCAGTCTTCTCTGACCAATTTCTTTTCTAAGAGGCAACTACTGGTAATCACAGAGTCTACGGTTTCATATTCTGCTGCTTTCCCAAATGAAATTAATTCCTGTCCTAGAAGCTGGTAAATAATAAAATGTCCCCAGAAGGACATTTGAAAATGAGATTTTACAAAGAAAAGAGCTGGAATTTCAGTAAAGCAGAACAATTTGCATGTGATAATTAATAATCACCACAAAAATAATAGAATATTGGACTGCAATACTCTGGAAATATACAGAAATCCTAGCTCTTCTGAAAGGTCTAAGATTGACTCTTACAGATCAAATGAATCCTTCTGGAAATCCTTGAGTATAAGAGGAATTATGATCCATGTTAAAGTCACATAAAATTATGCTGTTATTTCAGACTAGATTTATTTTTCTTAAATGCATTGTTGTGTAAGATCCAGGAAACTGCCCATGCAGACAGTATCCACATGCAGCGAGAGCCTGAGACTGGATCTCTGGGTGCAGTTATTTACCCTCTTCCCCAATACTGGAAGGAGGCAGGACCTGAACAGCAAGGAAGCTGCCCAGCCTTGCAGAGTCAGGGGTGGTGAATCCATTGTGAACAAACTGGAGAGAAGACAAACTGATACCCCTCTGAAGGACCCATTACCCCATACTTTCATGCATGCTGATAGAACTGGCTGTCTTCATTTTTCTCTTCTTTGCTGAAATATTTTTATTCATTACTACTCATCCCCTAGAAAAACAGACAAGATGCAACAAAATTAAGAAACATGGGGAAATCACAAGCATTCCAGAAATTTTACAAAGTTCTTTTTTTTAGATAAAAATCTCAACTTTCATTTTTAAATTATGTTCAGTAACCTCTTTCTGACCATTGTAAATGTTAACCTTCAGATCCAACTATAGATATTAAGCACAGAGCTATTGGGAGCAATTTCTTCATGGGTCTCTTTCATGTCTTCATATCTTACAAATAGAATTCCTGTCCATTCTTTGTTCTGGACTGCCTTTTAAAAGTTTAACAAACAGCCTTGGAGAAATGTCTCTCTCTAAAGTAAACATAAGGCATAATTACTATTCCTTATAAAAGATGTGGGTTCCCTTAGCTCCAAGTTCCTCTTCTGAGCTGATATCCTCTGCATGTACAGTCCACTGTCCCGTCGGCATTTTCCCAGTCAAACTTGAGCAAGAGGAACTGATCCAAATATGCTCCTGTCACTTGCTGAGCCATGACAGGTCCTTTGTAATCCAGAGGGTTCATTCCTTCTTCCACCATCCATGGGATTCCAAGCTAACTTGTTAGGCTTGTAAGCAGGGTAAAATCACAGGTTTTAATAAATGTTAGTATTCTCACTTAGGTTTCCCCCTGTAAGCCCTGGTAGGGTCTTTGCTACTTCTAGGATCCACTTCCTAATCAGCCTCCCGACATAGTCCTTCCTTCTTCCTACTCTGAGGCTAGTCCTTTAGGTATTTCTACTTAAGGAATACATCTGCTTCTCTGAGCCCTAAAATTTCCTCTATCCTACAGAATTTCTGGCCTTCCTGTACATTGCTCAGGCCTCACCTATTAGAAATCTTACCCTCATATTTAGTAGCATCCATATCTGGTCTTTGTAGAATCTTTCATCTGGATTTCAGATTCTCTGCCCTTCATTTGACCAGTTGTTCTATCCCTAGATCTAGGGAGGATTTTTCATTCAGCCATTCCCCCACAGCCCTGCAGATCCACAATGTTAGCATTCCTGTCTGAGACTCCGGGCTTTCCTACCCAGGCTAAGGCTCACCTTAAACACTGTCCTTTCCACCTTTTCTTTCCTTCTCCTTTTAATTATTTATTGATTAGTATGTCTCTCCTGTAAGCATTTTGGAGAATAACATATCAAATTCCTTTTTGTATACCCTCTACTGACTAGTGCTTTCACAGTAATTGCATTCACTAATTAAAATGAATTATAGTTTTACATATAAAAGCTCAGACATAAGCCAGTCATGGTGGCTCAAATTTATAATCCCAGAGACTTGGGAAACTGAGGAAGGAGGATTACAAGTCCAAGGCCAGCCTTTGCAATTTAGCAATACCCTAAGAAACTCAGTGAGCTCTTGTCTCAAAATAAAAAATGAAAAGGGCCAGGAATGTAACTCAGTGGTAAAGTACCACCTGGATTCAATCCCCAATACAAAAAAAAAACAAACAAACAACAACAACAAAAACCCCACAGGCATATATTTCATTGATGTTTTATTGTCACATGGGCCATTTTCTCCTCCTCTTTGCCCTCACTGTTGCTATTTTTGAACACCCTACTGCATATGTCTTCCTTGATAAGAAAAAAGGTGATATCACAAACTAGGTGCCATACTGAAGAAAACTCAGAAACCAGAGTGGAGTTACCAGGTAAAGAGTCCTTGGAGATCTAAGTGACAATGAAGAAAGCACAATGGTTACTGGAGAAAAGGAGTTCATCAAGGTTACTTAGGCCCCCCACTGAAGACCTTCAAAATCCCCAGAGGGAAGACTCTATAGAATGGGGAAAATTCTGGGGGAACGCTAATCTCAGTAGGACATATGCCATTAGTGTGGGTGACTGCAGAAAAAGGAAGGTCTTATTTTGGTCTTGCTTTTTAGAAAGTTTCCCTAGGGAGGTATTCTAAAGGCAGGCAGGAAAATTATCTTGGAGTAGGAAGGTCACTTAGTAAATCCAAGGATCTTATTCTACACCACTCTGCTTTTCACCCTTACTCCACTGTCAAAACAAAGGTTTTCCCTGGCCCACTAAGTCCAAAACTGCTCTCCTGCACTTTCTGAGTTTCAGAAGAAATAAGGCCTTAGGAGAACAGCTGCTCCTTTCATAGCATGCCTCGCCACCCCTTGGAGATGAAGACACAGGGCGTGCACAGGGTCTTCATTTTATTTCTCTGATGTGCGTGGCACAAATGCCAAAGACAGCTACAAGTAATTGCTCTCTAAGCTCCAGTGAACTAGAACATCTTCATTTAAGTCATGCATAGCCTGGAATTTTTTTTTAAAGGAGAGAAAGATGACTTTATGTGGTAGTTGCTAAGCAGCCAGACTCTCAGGGAGCTCAAACACATATGCAGCTTTGCAGAATCTCAGCAGGAAGCCACACTGCCCTCTTTACAACACTCTCCTTATGCAACCTTTACTGTCTTCTACTGCATCCAAAATGTAAGTTTTTCTTGTTTGTTTTTAACTACTCACCATCCCCACACCCCATTAACCAATGATAAATCAGAGATACCTACTCTGAGAATTCCAGTGAAAGTATTGGAAGAAGTAAGATTTCATAGCTTTTCATTTATTGCTTTACAAGTGCATGAAAAGAAATTTGAACATTGCAGAGAAGTATAAAACAATAAAAAAAAATTAAGTGTAATTCCATGACAGAGAAAGTCAATGATAATTTTGGTGATTTTTTTTCTCTGATGATACATAAAAAATTGGGATGAATACATAGATTTAACACAATGGCTAGAAAATGGTAGGCACTTATATTCAATAAATAATTTTAATAAGTGGATGAGTACATTCCATTTTATGTCAGTTTTTCAATGAATATTGCAATATAAATATAGGCACATTATTGAAAAATGTTAGTAATTGATACTTCAGCATATTTATTACAAAACTTTTTTTCTATTTTTATCTATTCTGAGATATTTATTCTAATTATAAGAATATTTATTCTAATTTAAACAAATCTGTCACTTACATAATTCTTTATCTGTTTTTCCTATTCTTTAGAATTAAATCCCTAGAATTAGAATTATTTGACCAAAATGTATAAATTTTGCTAGATTTAATTGTTATTGTCAAAGGGCTTTCAAAAAATTGGTAATAATTCATATCATAAGTTATGCTAATTTTTGCCTCATCGTACCTTCATTCACATAGTAAGTATGTTGTTATTTTTAACTGTCATTTTTGTTTACATTTTATTCTGTAAAGAGGTAGTTGTTAAATATAAATGTCATTTCAGTTTTATGTTAACTATTTTTTTCATATTTAATGGCCACACTGATATTTATTCTTTCATGAACTGTGACAAAGTGACTTTAGTAGACTTTTTTCATCCAAATGACAGGACATCACAAAGGCCTGGGTACCAGGAGGCAGGGCCACCTCAACTATGTCTGTCATAACCAACCTTAGACTCACTTGTCCTCATGGGCATAAAAGTACTAAGGTTTAAAAGGCCAAGAGGAAGGATTTCATTTTAGAGAGTTGTCAAGGTAGTTGGCATTTCTTATTACACCACCCTATGGAGAGAGCAGGCATGGAAGAAAGGGTTTGCCAAGGGAGAGTGGGGGCTCCATGAATAGCATGCAGAGTCTGGCCTGTGTCCCATGGAGTCTGGGGAGCACAAGTTATGAGCAGCTAAGCCTAGGAATTGCCTGAGGAGACAAAAGCCTAGGGGAAACCCTCAGCTTACTGGACTATATTCCCACTTGGTAGGGACAGAGCACCTCATGGATCAGATGGAGGCCACCTGGAGGCATCCTGACTCCCGTGCAAGATGACTGCTGGGACTAGTGGCACACAGCTAGTGAAGGGGAAAATGGCCACATTCCCAGGATCAGAGAGGAATTATGGCAAAGGTGAACCATGGCACATGTTACAAACCCTCTGCTTGAAGACTCCACTGTTGTAATGTGGCTGTGACTAAAATATCTAGCAGGAACAACTTAAAGAAGCATCCGTCCACAGATGACCAACTCCATTCCTTTGGGCCCAAGGTGACACAGTGCATCATGGCAGAAGGGTCTAGTAGAGGAAAGCTGCTCAGCCTGTGGTGGGGTCAGAAGCAAAGACACAAAGGAGAGAAGGGGCCACAGGGAAGATGCACCCGCCTAGGGCACACACCCAGTGACCCACTTTCTTGAGCCATACCCCAATTGCCTGCAGTAACCACTCAGTCTATTCAAACTAGAATGAACAGATTAAGTTACAAATCTCATAATCAAATCATCTCCCCTCTTAATATTTTTGTATTAACACAAAAACTTTGGGGGAACACCTCATATCCAAACCATAATAGCAGTCCTTCCCGAAAAACCCGTGAGAGAACTCCATGAGAGAAAGAACCAGCATTAGATGCAAGGCCTCACCAGCACACTCATTGGACTCCATCTCATAATCACTACTGTGTCAGGTAGTAGGACCTTTCCTGACCCTCATCTCTCCTCCCTTTCCCTCTCCCTCTCTTCAAGGGGCCAGAGTGCTTGGTAAAATCCAAGAATAGAAGAGCAAGATTCCTATCAGCCAAGACATCAGGGCATTCTTTGCTTCCTTTACTATAGCTTTCTGGTCTTAGTGGAGGGAGAAGACATAAATTTTTTAAAAATCTTTTAATTTTGTACAACACTGGACAATATAACCACAAAATGAGTGTGTTTTCTTATCATTAAAATGAACAAAATTAATTTTTCAAAATCCAAATGTAACTGGAAACTTCAAAATATCTCAAAGTTTTCATCCAAAGAATTAAAAAGAAACAGTCCACAAACACAGTTCAGGGTCAGCAGTAAGAAAGAATAAGGTTATTTTTTGCCTCTACTCTATCAAGTTGAAACTCGGTCAAATATCTGGCAGAAGGAACGCAGCATTTCTGTACCTATTAAAACAAATTCTTGTCTATTCTAATCTGTTTCTTTTTCTCAACTAGCTTTAAATTACTAAAAAAATTCATAAGTAGGATTTTTATTGGAGTAGGCCTGTACATTTCATTTGGGGAAAATTTAGTTCTCTGTAATACACGTTATCCTAGAACATGGTGTCCCTCTGTTTATGCAATTATTTTTTAATTTCTCAGTAAAGTTTAATAATAACCATCTTCATTATATCCTATATATTTATTGTTGGCTTTAAATCTATAAATGTTATAGTTTGTTTTACTGATGTTTTTGTTGTTGTTACAATGGAGTATTTCTTTCACGTCTTAAAATTGGCTATTGAGTTTAACTACAGATGCTCCTCAACTTACATTCCAATGAACCCATCACAAGTAAAAATATCATAGGCTGAAATTGCATTTAATATACAAAACATACCAAACAGCATAGCTTGGCAGCACAGCTCACCTAGAGTGTCCCCTGTTAATCATCATGACCACATGGCTGACTGGGAGCTGCAGCATATCATTAGCCCAGGGAAAGATCAAAATTCAAAACTCAAAGTACGAATTTTACTGAATGTGTATTGCTTTCATTGTAAAGTTAAAAAGTTGTTAGTCAAACCATTGTAAGTCAGGAGTCTTCTATATAATGATTGATGTTTATGTCAATAACTTTACTAAATTTTTGTTAATTTAAAAAAATGTTTTAGTTGATTATTTTGTATTTCCAGGATTTCTAGTTGAATGATCTACAAAATTAATATGTATGTGTCTTCATTTTATAGCTTTAATTTCTTCTTTGTATTTTACTCCATTGACAAAAAAGATCTAGAAAAACACTATGAATGGTGAGATAGATCAGATAGGTCATGTTTTTATTTAAACTGGAATTTTTCTATTTTTCAACCTTGAGGTTGAGGTCAGCTATTGTCTTTAGAAATATGTCTTTGTGTGTGAAGGAAATAAAATGTTATTCCTGGTTTTACAAAAATTAGATTAAGAAAGTGTATGTAACAATTCAAAGGCTACCACCCACTTCAAGATATTTTGACATTCAAAAAAGCAACTCTGCAAGTGCTTAATTACCCTCTACATAATTTAACTTTATTTAACAAAGTCAATCATATTCTCATGTTTTGCCTCAAATAAAGGCACAAAATTGTCAGTTCTTACAGATTTTTAAGGCCCATATGAAAAACTAATAAATTTTCCAACAAGACTGTTTCACTAGACTTGTATACATGTTCAGTTTTCAAGAGGAGATATGACAGATTTTCTTTCATGTTATAATCATAATAGTAATTAACATTTTTAGCATTTGTAAACAGTTAGGAAAGAATAATGTAATCACCAGGAGCCATATATGTTCACTGAAAATAACATTCCAATTAGCCAAAATACTTTTCTTTTTTGATAGTTATTAAATGAGAGAAATTTAGTAGACAGAGTAGAATTGGATTTCATGAATTCATTTATGAAATGTATTTGTTAAAGCCTCTCATGATGTCCTTTTGGTAAGCTGGCAACATGTGGATGGAAGTATAGATTTACATCTACTTGAAATTAGAATCTCAATAGTGGTTCTGTGTTCCAAGGAGGAATTACCAGGAGAGGCTCTTCATCTTTCCTATTAAACATTTTTTAAATCAATTCTTGGAATGAAGCTATAGGAGGCACACATGCCAAACTTCAAAATGTCACAAAGTTAGGAAAGAGAAGAAATCAAATGGCCTAAAATATAAAAACTTTAAGAGACTTTATATTAGTGACTTGAACCATAGGTAGAAATATGGAAAAAAATAAGAAAATGAGTGAGGTCTTACATAAATAAATCTATCACAAAAGCATAGGATGAGGTGACTGGCTTGGTGCTATTCACATTAATACTGTTAACTAAATGTCCTATGAGTTCTAGTCAATATGGAGCACCTGATAATGGATGTCACAGGAGGGTGCCTAAGGAAGCAGTGGAGAAGGGGAGGCTGGTGGACAGGATGTTCACTAGGAATGCCCTTGGAAGCAACACCTGTGAAGGGCAGGTGGGAAGCAGGAACAAGCAAAGGGAAAAGTCGAACTGCAACACGTACTCAGGGGCTCCTTGACCAAACTCATGGCATGCTCAGAAGTAGAATGGCTCTTCAGAATTGGTCCTGAGTTGGTCCCAAGTTGGACCAAGATGGCAGGGCCTCTGTATTCTTACACCAACCGGCCATTGGATGTGGGCTGCCCAGGGAACAAAAGGGATATGACCTTGGATGAAAGGGCTCTCTGCAGCTGAGCAATTCCTAAAAGGTTGACAGCTGAGCACTATCTACAGACTGTACTGCCAGCAGCTGGGTCAACAAATCCTTCAGTGAAGGGGTTTCTGGGCCATGTATCACAGTGTCCACCACAGTGGGAAACCCCAGCACTTGCTCCAAACCCACAGAAATGCTGGGGAGAATATATTTTTTAAGATGTTTTTAATACATGGTTAAGCATAGAAAAGCAAGAGAGGGTGCCAAAAGTAAAGCAGGAGCTGACAGGCAAAGCACATGGCCCAGATATATGCCTTAGAAGAACATGAGGTTAAGGTCTTTGAGAAAGAAATTAAAGCCCTTAGTCTCTATTCCCAGTCAGACATCAAAAACCAGAAAACCAGACACCTGACACTCGTGGGTGTGTGGTCTGAATTTTTACTATTCTCAGTGTGAGAGAACACTGAATGAACCATTAACATAAAAATTGATCTAAAAATGGACCTATGTATAGATCCTCAGCAAAGGAAAAACTCAAAACACCCCAACACCCCATGGGATGATACCACCCCGGTTCACCTGAGACTCCCATGGTAATCAATGTCACTGAAATGAGCACACATGCACAGTAAGAGTGACTCGGGTGAAAACTTCCACCTGCCAGAGTCTATAAAACTTAAACCATCTGACTTAAAAACTGTTTAAAATATTCAGAAAAATTAGGAGAAAATCCAAAAATGAAATAGACTGGAGAAAATCACAAATAGAAGTTCTAGAAATTAAAAGTACAGACATTTTTAAAAAAAGTTAATGTATTAGAACTGATTGCAGAGATCACCTAGGATGCAGTCCAGAAAGATAAATTAATGAAAAATATGAAGTATCTACTATGTTCAAGAAATCTTTTAAGATGCTGAAAACCCTTTTTCATTCATTAAACATGTATTAAATAACTACAATGTGCCAACTATTGTGCTAGATATTGAGAATACAATAATCACCAAAAAAGAGTAACATTTCCTTAAATTTTTGTTGGCTTCATGAAAATGAAGTTCACACTTTCATAATCCATGTCACCTTAGAATTAAATAAATAAATTAAAAGTTAAGTATGAAGAGCTATCTGGTAGACTTGAACTATGACCTGATGATGAAGAAAATTTTGTCCCAGTGTGCTTTTTTTTGGTTAACCATATCTGGAGTAATGTGATCCTTTCTGGACATCACAACTTAAAATTGGGTGTTGATAAATTATGGAGAAGCCAGACACAACAAACAAGGATAAAGAAAATCCTGGAATATAGGGTATTTAATAAGTAGCTGAGGAGTGTTCCAACCAGGGAATAAGAAAATAAATAAATATAAAACCCTCTAGTACTTTCTAAATCTAAAGTGTTCTGATTCAGCTCAAGGCTTCGGTGTCGATGATGAACAGTTCACCTCTTCCTTCTCCTCACTACACAGGTGGACTATGTTCCTAGCTTTGCCTCTAGTTAGAAAAGGTCGTATGACTGAGTTCTAGCCAATATAATAGGAAAAGAAGTACTTTGTACCAATTCCAAGCATGTCCATAACAACCTCACGTGTGTCTGTCCTCTCACCATCTGCAGACTTGGTGCACAGCACAGTGACCTTGGAAGTCAGTGCTGAAATTAGTAGTGCCACAGAATGGAAGGAGTTGCATTCCCTGAGTCACTATCTGGAAAAGAGCTTCCACCAAGGACATAAAATTATTCTGGATTTTACATAATTGAGAAGTATAATTTTACCTGTTTAAGCATTTACACATTTTTTTTTTCTTTTTGACAACAGCCTAACAAGATTTAAGGGAGGAATAGCTCATACAATGGTGTGAACACCCAAACATCATACTTATGAATCACAAATGTTTTTTTTAAAATTAATAACCTTTACTAATACAGATTCTTAAGTTCCCCCATCCAATTTTCATTTCTAGTGCCTGCCTAATTAATCTTAATGGAATTCTACTTATCATAATCCTATTTCCCTCAGGGAGGTGCTCTTGAAGGGAAAGCTTTGTCATTACCTAGAATTCTTTTGGTCATAGAAACTGGCACATCATTTTGTCACTGGTCCAACTTCTTTAAAGGAAAGAATATTTCATACTCATTCTCCATCAGAAATTTAAGTGTTTCCTCCTCAAAGAAACTGAGTTACCTAAAGATTCTTTCATGCTTTTGTTTATATCTTCAGGAATGATCAAGGTATACATCAGGCAATTATTGACTGGGTCAATTAATTATAAATGTGAAGATGTGCATCTGAGCTTTTTGACTCTTAATGAGAAAACCAGACAGAGCAACATTTTGCAAAAAGAACAGAGACTATGTATGAATGCAAACACATAAAACATTTTAGTGGTAACATATCTCTATGCACATGTTTGTATATAAATGAGAACAGGTTGACTTCAAATCAGTTATTTCCGTGTATAAAACTAACAGCTTCCTTTTTTGTTCTCTTTACTACATCAAGGAAACCCGGATATGTAGCTATTTTTAAAATACACACAGGGTTTCCCTGAGCAAATGGTCTTTCACTAAATTAGTAAATGAGTAATGGTAATAAGATTACTGTGGGAATAGCACATGCCAGAAAATATAGTGCTCAGGAATCAAAAAACAAGCAACCAAGACTTTCAAGAAATCTTAATTTTCTGCTACTGAACAAACACATCTGTTCAGCTCAAGGCCAAATAGCTAATAGATCCCTGATTTTTATGAGCATAAATAAAAATTTATGCTATGCTCAAGGGCAATGCATTCTTACCTTTCTCAGGGATTTGCACTGGAATCAGAAATAAGAATGAAAGAAAAATATGGGCTTGTTATTTTCAGAGTCTAAGAATAAAAGCTAGTGCTTGGTAAGTAGAAAACATCTAATTAAAGTGTACCTTAATGATATTCTAGAAACCTAGACCTGCCCCGTTGGGCCTTCTGAGACTTCTCCACTTGCACAGATCACATAGCACAGTAGTTACACACTTCTACATCTGCCTTCTTCTCCTTAGCTAAGATTCATGAGGACAGGCCTCATTGTTGACCACACATTTGAGCCCAGGGAATTGGCACCATCAAAGCCTTTAGTAAATGTTCATTAAATTCTTACTGTGTAATCTTGGAATTTTCCTAAAAGCATCAATCCAATTGTGATGATTTTTCTCCCTGTTATGAGTAAACTTTGAAGAACAGACACAAAATGAATCAAGTTTCACTATCTGTGTGACCTCTAAATTAGTGAGGTTCAAGTCAGCTAAGAGCAAATGATGCTAAAGAGCTTATCTAGGTTTTACCCTACCAGTAACAATCCCTCTTCTAATATTACCTTAACTAGAAATTATGTTCTATGAAAACAGAAACACATCTGTCTTACTCAAGACAGTACCCCAGCATGCATGCAATAAAGTAAATGACTGATCTCTCTTGTGTAATTTTTTGAGAAAGTTTCAATGATATTAGCTTATCAAGACGAATCCTTGACATGATCACTTCTCTGATTCTCTTCGTATGTTTCCAACTTGTCAGCTGGCTTACCTCAATATATTAATTTTTTTATCACTGCTGTAAAAGATTTCAAAAGCTTAGCTTATTAGTTCACAGGTCTCCTGGTCAGAAGTCCATGCAGGCTCAGAGTCTAATCTGAATCTCGTAAGGCTGAAATCAATGTCAGTCAAGATGGTTTCTCATCTGAATGCTTTGGGGGAAAAATCCACTTACAGGCTCATTCAGATAGTTGGCTGAATTCAGGCCCATAGGATTGTGGGACTGAGATCTTTGAGTCCTTGCTGCTTGTTGATCAGAAGTCATACTCATTTTCCAAAGCCACCCACATTCTGGGGCTATTGACCTCTTTGTCTTAAGCCAGCAATGGTGGACTGAGACCTACTCACACTTCAGATCTTTTTGATCCTCCCTTCTGCATAATGTGTACTATCTTTTGCAGCCAGGTTCAGGTGATTCCATTGGGCCTGGCTGGATAATCCAAGATCATCTTTCTATTATAAGGTGAATTGATACTTCACTTCCACCTGCAAAATTCCTTCAGAGCAGTATGAGATTATGTTTGAGTAACTAAGTTTGGGAATTTGATGGGACAATTTTAGAACTCTGCCTACTACACACGGAGTAACCAAATGAAAGAGCCCCGAATGATAACCAGTCTTTATGTATTATCTCAGAAATCATATCCATTGTTTCTACCATATTCTAATTGTTAGAAGCAAGTCAGTAAATGCAGCTCACAAGGGAAAGGAAGAAAATACACCATGCTTTGGATATTAGTAGACAGGGATCACTGGGGACCACCTGAGAAGTTGCCTACCACAGAAAAGAAAGAAAATGGCATCCTCTTGTCTAGATCAGCTATTAAAAGCATTTATGTAATCACAGTGATAGAAACATTGAATATGAATCTAAGAAAAATTATTATAGCATTAAATTAAGAGGAGAAGGTGATAGAATAAAAATGTGTTTAATAGAAAAGGGAAGAAAGAAAGCTAAGCCTGCCTAGCTGATGTGGGAATTCTTAAATATGGCATATAAAGAAGTGGTACTTAATAGGTTCTTTGGTGACACAAAGGGGAAATATCAAATAATCAGGTAAAACTCTGGGACAGGGAAATGTTACCATGGGAGGGTTGTTCATGAGGATGGCTATTGTTTATAACAAACCTTATAGAACTTGTTAACTCTTTAAACCAGGTATGCCTATAACTTTGATTAGAACAACAAGGAAAAACCAAAACTGAGGCAGCAGAGGAAAACCGTGAAATCATTTTCATTCAGTGAAAACAATTTAATGCATCTCTGAAATAGGAAAACTTTAGCCCAATAAAAACAAAACAGGAGGATGCTGTTGACAAAGACTAAGACCAGTTCAGTGGAACTGCAGCTATCTGTCCAGCTGCACACTAACCATCCTGACCCATGTGCACCCTTGGGGCCTATGACAAGTGACCAGCAAGGCCAGTTCCCAAACTGCCTCTCTTTGCTACCACCTTCATTTTTTATTCTGGCTAAACTGCTTCTCCAGATTTGTTTTTATTGCTAGATATCAGTCTAGCTTCTATGCTTTAGAATATTTTGAATGTTAACTTTATAGTGTTGGATTATTTGAAAGATGATGAAGTCTGTTCCTGGGCCAAACTCACTTCCACCATAGGACCCCCCTGCCCTTGCTGTTCTGCAGCCATGGACTATGGCTGGCTGACCTCTGCTGCCTCCTCCTTGTCATTCATTGTTTCCTTCTCAAGAGTCTTTTCCTGACTACCCAGACTAAATGTGCACTCTCCCGCAGCCACTCGTCACTGTCTGTCACTTCACCCCATCTTGTTTTATTCTAGCATTTGTCAAAATGCAAGCTTATCCTGTTCATTTAATTTTGTTTTATTCACCGTGGTATTCCTGGGGTCTATAAGTATCTAACATATGTACCAGTTAGCCAACATGATTGTTGAATGAAAAAAATGAATCGGGTAGCATATTAGTCCAATTTTACCAAGTCACCCTAAAACTTGATGTCTTAAAATAAGCATGTCTTTCTTGCCCATGGATCTGTGGATCAACTTAAATTCAGCTGATGTTGGACGAGCTCAGCTGGGCTTGGATCCAGGCATGGGCTCTGTTCAGTTTCACACCATGTGTTTCCTCATGCCTTGAGCTATAGACTACCCTTGGAAAACAAGAAGGCAGGCAGAAGCATACCATGCTTCTTGAGGCCCATTATACGACTGGCACCCTGCTAGCTGTAGGCACTTTCCACTAATCAAATCACATCACATGACCAAGATTAAACATCAGTGGAGTGAGTGGGAAGGAACAGTCTGGCCACCATCATTTGTGATTATTATTTTTTTAAATATTTAGCTATTTTTCTATTTTTTTATTCTAATTTTTTACATATGACAGCAGAATGCATTACAATTCATATTATACAATTTTTCATATCTCTGGTTATATACAAAGTATATTCACACCGTTCATGTCTTCATACATGTACTTAGGATAATGATATCCATATCATTCCTCCGTCTTTACAGCATGTATACAGATAGAATTTTCCATGTTATTGCAACTGATAAAGCACTAAATATGTCACAGAATATTTAAAACCATAAAAATTTGATCTTGCCCAACCACTTCATTTGCAGACAAAAAATTAAAAAACATATCCAGAAAAACAGGAATGAAAAGAAACACTTTAAAGTTACATGGCAAAGGAACAGTCATATTAAATTATGATCAGTAAGTCAATCTGATCTGAATGAATTAATAAATAATTACACTGGTATAAAGGATCCAGTAGAGGAACAGAAATTGAAACTATAAGAAAGGTAGGCCTTTGAGTGGAAGATTCTTCTCAAAGGGAAGAAAGAATGGTAGGTACATAGACATACTTCTAGGTAATAAGGAAGGAAAAATTAGAATTGGAAGTTCAGATCGGTAAAACAAAATACAACACTTGTTTGACTTAAAATAATACACCTAACAATAGTGTGCATTTACATACATCATGATTGGTGATAGGTTCTCAGACTCTGAAACCCCAGGCTAGGTGGCTGCCCCACTTAGCAGCACCATAGGAAGGTTTCAATCTCTCAACACAAAGTCTGTAAGTGTTGCTATTTTTCCACTGGGATGATCCCAATTCTCAGTGATATAGATGTCAGAATCCTTTGTCTCAACTTAAGGCAGAAGGGTTGTATAGGTGGCATGAGGCAAAAGATCAAAGTTTGGAATAGTATCTGAGGGAAATGGGAAAGAGATGACCAACAGCATCTGAAGACCTAACCACCACCAGAGGGTTGGCAGCACTGAGATTAGACAATGAATCAGAAGCAGTACCATCTACATGGATGCATGATTTCCTGTAGTGCTCTCCTCTGTTCAACCATGTATGGAATGCTATGTGAAAACAGGTAGAGTTTCTACCAAGCAGATTATAGTCTAATCAATACATAGCCAGAATGAGTTAATGACTAGAGAAAGAATTCAGTTATAATTCAGAATTTAAAACTAAAAACTGAGACATGGATTCATGCAAATGTAACCTTTCCATCTCATCTGCCAGTATCAAATGTCACTGTCATTTAATTTTCTAAAAAATTGCAGTCATATACAGTGCTTAAATGCAAAGTTTAATGAAGTCAATAAAGTATGGGCATAAAACAGCAGAATGTAAATTCTATTCCTGTCCTTTACTACCTAATTAAGAGATAAATGTCATTTACCTTGAGATAATATTTTCACAAAAGCCCTTAGAAGAATTTCAGCTCAAATATTCCAAAGAACCACTGATGGCCACTATTATACAACATACAGAGAAATAAACCTCTATAAAATGGCTGTTTAATATTAACTATTAGTGTTACAGAATGATAAAATTGTACAGAACTTTGCTTTGGTCCAACCATCTCATTTATAGATAGAAAATAAACAAGGACATGAAGAAGTGCAATAAATTTTGCAGAAGGCACACAACAAATTAGTAGCAAATAAAAAAATTCAAACTCCCCTGATTCCCACTCCAGGGCCATTCTACTGCTTTAGTCTGTTCCCTTAACTGTACTTGGACACATTATCAAGCAGGTGTCCCAGATTACCATGATGAGCAGCTTTAAACAAAGAAGGAAAAGAAAGGCCTCAAAGGGATAGTTGTATACAATCTCACTCTCTGTTCTTCATGAATCAGCAGAGCCTCAGAGGAGTAGCCCCATCACACAGAGACTGAGGGGCATACAGTCCATGATAATGGCACAGTCAGCAGCAGACCCTTCAAGGGGCCGACAGAGCCAGGGTATCTAACATTCAAAGGTGTTTTCTGGTAAGGAAGTCATATACCATCTAAAAATCTGAATGAATATGGTAACTGTATGGGAGTAGAAGGTGTCATTTTCTTTTTCTTTTTTTTTTTTAAAAAAAAGTTTGTGAAGTCACTGGGTGCTGACTCAATCGTATGGCAACCAGGATGCTGGAAAGAATATAACCACCCACCCCCATCTTCACAGCTCAGGATTCACACCAGTGAAGGGATGCTAATATGCTGTTTAATGATCTAATTTCCATTCTCCATAAGCCTCCCAAAGATACAGACCATAAACCTTGAATTTCTGACATTTCCGACTACTTCATCCATTTTTCCCTCTTCACATTTCCAATATTCCCTGTTATAGGTTTTAGGAAGTTGCAGGGTATATCTCAAGTTATTCCAGGATCATATGCAGAAAAGATCTTTATCTTTGGTCAAACAATTCATGGGGTATTTTGTTGTGTTCATTTCATTTTAGGAAGTTCATGAAGAAAACAAGCACGAGAACTGACAAAGTCTAAAATAATTGAAGAAATTTAGATATTTAGCCTGCAAAGAACATACATCAAAAAAAAAAACCTGATTTCTCCAAATGTTTTTATAATAATTGTCTTTGCGTTTGCAAAAATTATGCACTTGTTAGTTTTTAAAAAGTCAATTAATACAAAAGAAGATCCAAGAGGATCAAAAGACTTCTCAAAAAGTCTAAGCATATGTCATGGATTTGGAAGAATATGTGATGAATTGGGAAAGCCTTCCCCATTCATTCTGGAACTGGTAGATTCTCTGGGTTAGGAAAAGAGAATCCAAGGTGAACATGACTTGTGTAGAATATGTAGGTCCATTGAAAGAGAAGCTGGATGAGGGAATGATAGTGCCCCGAATGAAACTGAGGACTCAGAACAGAGCCCTATGGGACACAGAATCTAGAGGAGGAAGACAGGGTGCTTTGTCAGCAAACACTGGCCCACAGCTGCCTCACAGTGTTCCTGGCCCTGGTGGGCCAAAGAGCGACCAAGATATCCTGGGAAGCCAAGAATGCATGAAATTGTCAGGGTCCTAAGCAATCTTGGAGCATTTGATGGCCTAGAATGGACTGAGAGCTGCACATTCAATTCCTTGACACACGAAAGGTCATGGAAGGAGGATTGAAGATTTTAGCAACTTCAGAAAGGCTTTCATTTAAGAACATGTGACAGCTAGTCAGCAATCTGCGTGGATTAATCACAGACAATGAAATAAGAATAAAGACATCTCAAATATCAGGATCTACTGATGACAAGCCATCATCTATACCACCCCCCTCACCCCCAGAACTCACACACATATCATGGAGGAAAGACAGAGCAACTCAAATCAATTGAAATTATACACCAAAATTTCAGTGATAGGAATATTCAAAATAGAATTTTTCTTTCTAGCCTACTAACTCACATTTCTTCTATCCCTTGACTTGTGGTCTGTGAGTATGCTATGTGGCTTCAATACATGTTATGATGTATATTAGAAGCCCTTTTCTTATCCTCAACTAACTCCCTCTTTTAATGCCTGGGTATTGCAGGTGAGTTGGTAACAGTGTCTCTCAAATTGAATTCTAATGCCACTATGATTAAATTATCTTGTTCATGTGAAATCTGCATTCAGATTATCTATATAATTACCAATATTATCTGGATGGTGGAGTCCTTTTTATTATGCCAAAATAGGAAAAGTAAGCCTTTTAAAAATAGCATAATTCAATGAAAAAGTTAACATCATCATTAAGTGATGTCTCTGAGTTCAATTAAACATTTAGCCCCTTAGTGGAACAGGAGACCCCAGTGGGATGGCCTGTTAAGGTCTGGAGCAGTGGCTACCAGGATGCATGTGCTTTTGCATCTAAAACTCACCGACTTTTCTATCTTAACTTTATAAATAGGTAACATTTGGCACTGATTTTTTTCCCGACATTTGCATATATTTTGTGTGAACTCATTTATTTGATCCTTACAGAAATCTCTAAGTTCAAGACCATTATCGTGATTGACAGCTCAGGAATCCAATGGGTAGAGGAAAAGCAACTGGCTCAAGGTCAAAGAAGTTGTACTGACCAATCCAGGTCTGCAGGCCTCCAAAGCCTACTTTCTTAATTATTAAGTTATTCAACCAGCCCAATAATCCCCTACCCACCCAATGCTAAAAAAATGCAAGTTAAAAGAAAAATATCTGGTCGTTCAGGGACACAATCCATGACAATGTATTTATAATTCAGGAAGAGGAGGCGGGGGAGGGCATTCTCTACTAACCATGGTAAGCAATCTGTTCAGTCCCCAAAGCATGAAGTTTGATTTTCTTTTTATCTGGTTTTTATGTTCAAGGGAATATAAATGTCAGGAATCAAGCATTCCCTCTGGATGGTGGAGTAATAAATAACTTTCATACCATTTTGCACAGATGCTATAACTAAATTGAGACCAGGAAAGATACAGACAACTATAGCAACACACTGATGATGAATCTATTTTTGAGAGCAACTATTAAATTAGAAAGGTTTGTCAAGTTTAAAAAAAGAAAAAACTTCAGAGGAAATAATTTGGGCACAATTCTAAGAAATTCAAAGGAGATTTAAAGATAGAGTGAATGATCACTTCCCTCATTTTAAACAAAATTCTGAATGCTTTTAAAGCATAAAAGCAAAAGAAAATTTTTATACCTTGAAAGGCCTAAAATGCTACTTAGAATACAGGCAAATATTTCTGAAATGATAAAAACTTTACACTCTAAATTGTACAATATATCTAGTAAACAAATAATACTTTCCAAATAATATTAAAAGTATTATCATTTTGGGCTGGGGAGGTGGCTCAAGTGATGACGCACTTGCCTGGCATGCGCAGGGTGCTGGGTTCGATCCTCAGCACCACATAAAAATAAAATAAAGATGTTGTGTCCAGTGAAAACTAAAATAAATAAATAAATATTAAAAAATTCTTTCTCTATCACTCTCTTTTAAAAAAAAGTATTATCATTTATCTGTCTTTAGTGAAAGTCACACTTAAAACTAAGTTAGAAACAGTCATCCTAAGTTGAATAAATTTAATTTCCTTATTAAATATTTTGTACCACTACAGGCCAGTAATAATATCCCTGGGTATTTATCTTAAGGTAATAATACAAAAATGTCAATAACAATAAGTATTCAATGAAACATCATTTTAAGCAATATATCATAAAGAGAACCAAAATGTAGGAAACTAATAATTTACTCAGTAACAATTATTTGGCATATATTATCTGGATACTTTGCTTATGGTATTGGATTCAATAGGATTAATCTAGATATTATTTTCATAATGAGGAAATAAATTCAGAGGTTACCTGTCAAAGATCAAACTGCAAGTTAATAAAGGATCAAAATATAATCTAAAAGAATCAAATAGAAAGATAGTTAATTAATTATATCTACAAATTTATTATTATTTATGCAGGCATTGAAACTAATAGTACTGAAGACCATAAAGCAGCATAGAAAGTGCTTAAGATTTAATATTTAAATGTGTTTATGCCAGCATGCATTTTATTGCCTCGGTGCTCTAATTAAATAGGTAAAATCATCTGTACCAACAGGTGATGAGTAGAACATATGAACAGCTCATATTTGTTAAGGTAGTAGTTAGAAATGACTTTTCTTAATTCAAAATCTTCCATTTTTCATTACATTTAAGAAATATTTATTAAGAGCCTACATCCATGAGCAAAATAAAGTCCTTGTCCTCCTGGAGATTATATTTCAGTAGGGGAGAAAAATAATAAAGAGATAATGTTTCATGATATCAATAAATGATAAATGCTATGAAGAAAAATGAAGGTGGGGAGGATGGAGAGTTGATGGTGTTCACTTTGGAAACACTGGACACAGAAGATGTCCCTACATGGTAGGGAGGGAGTTTTAAGAGAAATAACATGGGCAAAAGTCCTGAGTCTGAAATGTGATGCCACATAGATATGTTAGGCATAAATAGAATAAGAAAGGCTATAAAGCTGTGCCTGCATCTAACAATTATGTAAAAATCACTGAATAAAGAAATAAAAGGTATGTTGGTGGTGAGTTATATTGGTATAAATTAGTTTTTAAGAGCTCTAGAAGACTGCCTGGATTTAAATCTCTGTTTTTTGACCTCTGGGAGTTTATAGTCAGTCTGTCTCATCTATAAAGTGGGAGTAATAATAGTACCTGTAGATACTATAGCATTACAATTAGATATGATAAGCAGAGTAATATGCCGATTTGTCCACATCCTAATCTCTGGAATCTACATGATACCCTACAAAAACAAAGGGGAAATAAATTGCAGCTGGCTTTAAACTAGGGAGATTACCTGGGGTTATCTATTCAGGCCCTAAATGACGACCAGGAACCTTAAAAGTTAAAGATGGAGGTAGAAGAAGGGAGAGGAGTGAGAGAGAGATGCCTGTTTGGGCTTTGAAGATGGAGGAGGGGGCCCTGAGGCAAAGAATGTGAGCTGCCTCCAAAAGCTGGAAATGGTGAAGAAACATCCTTCCCTAGAGTCTCCAGAAAAATAACAAAAATTACATGCTGCTGACGCCTTGATTTTAGCCCAAACATATCAGAATTCCCAACTAGAGAACTATAAAGATAATAAATTTGTGGTGGTGCAATCTACTGAATTAGAGTAGTAATAGAAAACTAATACAGGAGAATGAAATGGATTTTTAGTGAGTAAAATATTTAGAATAATATTTAATTTAATAATAATGAGCATTCTCTAAGCTGTTAAAATATTCACAGTGGTGTTTTCTCCCATGTTTTTCAATAAACAGTAAGTATGATTTGGTTTTTTCTTTAAAAATAAGGGGAGAAAATGTTTAAAAAGAGAAACTAGTTCATTAGGATTAATACCTGAAAAGGAAGATTTTAATTGTTATTAGGATTACTAATAAAATACCTGAAAAGGCAAGTTTTAATCGCAGGAAAACAAATTAATTGAAATGTAAAATAGAAATAAGAAAACACAGCAAAAAAACTCTTCCTTAAATTAAATAGACCTTATGTTTTTAAATTGCATTCTTTAGTTGCTAACAAAATACTGACAAGTTGCTGGGACTGGAGTAGATTAAAAGAGGTTTCATTTTGGGTAAGTGATTTATAGACTATGAGGAAAACCGTGAATCCATCTAGAATCCAGATGTGGGTCAGTAACCTAAGGTATGGGGTCCAGTAAGTTCCTTTACAGACAAGAATCATAAAAGCTTGGTATTTCACTCCTAGTAAAAGCCTCTAGGAATTTGTGAATTTCATTTTCCTTCCAACAGAAAAGTGACAAATCAAATTGTAGCAAGTAAACTCAAGCACCCCCTCCCTCAATTCTTGGCTCAGTCAGGTCTCCAGGGCACTCAAAAATTTCAATTCCATCCAAACACTTAGCAAGCATATCCCATATGTATGGCTTGACCCAGCATAAGTAGCACTGAACTTACAAACAGTACATAATCTGTAACTTTTATAGTTGAAAAAAATACAGCAGTATGAACATTTACTGCTCATACTCAATTTCTTATTCAAAAATATTTATTGAATGTTAGGAACATTTTTCAGATATGAAATACTTTCAAATGCACTTCATGGATTCTCAAATAGTTTGTAGGAAAGAAACAGGAAATTTTGTAGATTTTCTACTTTACTGCTTTGGAATTACTTTCAGATTCCTCACCATTTAGATATCTGGGGGGGGGATAGTCAGAATATTTATAATTTTGTAAGAATTATGTAATAAGACATTTGTCAAAATGGTAGATTTTGAGATAGTGCTTTCTGTTTTTTAATTTCACTTTTACTAGAGTAACACACACACACACACACACACACACACCCCAAATATGTACCCAGCCATCTGCTTTCCCAATTCCAACACCCCAGAAAATGCCACTTTCAATGATTTGTCTGTTTTTTTCTGGTGCTTACTTTCATATTTCTAAATATCTTAATTATATTGCTCTTTTATGATTTTATAAAATTTAAAATGTATCAATGCAAAATGAGAATTTAATTCACAGTCAGGCCCCTACCCTCTTACAAATGTACAATCATCCCTCAGCATCCATGGGGGATTGGTTCTGGGACTCCATGAAGTACCATCATCTGGAGTGCTCAAGTCCCTTATAAAATGGTGTTATGTTTACACATAGCCTATACACATACTCTCATATACCTCTAGATTTCTTATAATGCCTAATGCAGTATAAATGCTATGAAAGTAGTTGTACTAAATGGTTTAGAGAATAGAAATAGGAAAAAAAAAGTCTGTACATGTTCAGTATACATATAATTTTTAAATTTTATTTTATTAATTTTAGTACCAGGGAGTGAACCCAGGAGTGCTTAACCCTGAACCATATCCAATACTTTTATAATTTTTATTTTGAGACAGAGTCTCACTAAGTCACTTATGGCCTCACTAAATTGCTGATGCTGGCTTTGAACTTGATATCTTTCTGCTTCAGCCTCCTGAGTTGCTGGGATTACGAGTGTGAACCTCTGCACCCAGCTTTCTGCAAATAGTTTCATCCCTCACTTATTTGAATATTGGATACAAAATCCAAGAATATAGCACCCACTGGAACCTCATTTTTTTCTATTCTTCTAAAAGAGCTGTATCACTTTTTTTGTGATACATAATCAATATTTATTGTTTATATTTTGTGACTATATAAAATACTGCAGTGGCGATAAAGATACTATATTCTAATTGCATTCCTTTTCTCCTATAATACTTGACTTCATGAATTTTTTCAGTTCAGTTGTTCGCTTTACTGTGCAAATATTACTCAACCCTCAACTCTGACAGAGCTGAACTTCAACACAACAGGAAGTCCATCAGTTTTGTTTTTGATTGACTGATTGATTGCAGACATGGCTGCTGGAATCCTCTGATTCTCCCACTTTGAACTGGACTGGTTGGTTCAGAGCTCTGCCTCAACACAATCATTCCGTGACTTGACTTCTCCTTCATTCTGAAAATTATCTTCACCTCCAATCTTGTTTCCAAGATGCTTTACCTTCTCTCTTGAATGATGTCCTGATGTCTTGGAAACAAATCTTGTTTCCAAGATGCTTTACCTTCTCTCTTGGATGATATCCTGACTTCAGGAAAATACCATCCTTCAGGAGCTTCCAGAATAGGATCCTTAGGACCTAAATTTGTTGAGAAATTACAAAAATGGACCTTCTACCCTCATGCTTAATTGTTAGTTTGACTAACAGTTAGGATTCTGGTTTGTAAATTGAAATGGTTAAAATATGCTATTCTGGCATACTGAGTTAAATGCATTTGAAGAACAGCAGGTGCAAAAAGATCACTCTAATCTTCTAATCCATTTCTCTTATGGTTTAGATGTTAGGTGTCCCCCAAAAGCTCATTCAAGAGACAATTCAAGAACATTCAGAGTTGAAATTATTAGGTTAAGTCTATCATAACCCAATCCTTTGATGGGGATTAATTGAGTGGTAACTGAAGGCAGGTAGGGTGTGGCTGGAGGAGGTGAACATTTTCTTAAGTGGGCTCCTATGCCACATAGCCACATAAAGCATTTATAAGTAAATGTGTATGTTTCTATCCTGCTATGCTATCTTATATTAATGAAATTCTATGGCAGTTGTGACCCTAATAGAATGGAGATGGAGTTTTGTCACCCCTACAAAACCTGCCTACTTCTAACATTCTGTATTGTTTTTGCGAGACTAAACTTATTCTAATTCCTGATTAGTTATGAATAATCTACTATGTTTAAATGTATGCCCTCAAATTCACAAGCTAGAAACTTAATTCCCACTGCAACAATGCTGTGAAGTGGGGCCTAATAGGACATGATGAGGTGACAGGGGCTCTATGTCTGTGGATGGATTGTTATTGCAGGAGAGGGCTAGTTATCACTAGATAACTAATTTTTTAAAGGACAGTTCAGCCCCATCTTGCACATTTGCTCTCTTGCCCTTCTACATTCTGCCATGGGATGGCACAGCACAATGGCTCTTTCCAGAGGCCAGCGCTATGCTGTTGGATTTCCTAACCTCCAGAACTGTGGGACAAATGAACTTCTTCTATTGATTATTAATCACCTAGTTCTTAGAATTCTGCTATAGTAGCAGAAAAAGAATCAAGACATAACTTTTCCATCTCTCTTGGGGGTCTTTTAGAATTTTCTCTCATCATGAGTATCCTAAAATATTTATGATGAAGGACCTTGCTTTAGTTTATGTTTTTCATTGTCTATTTGCTAGCCAATCTTCTAGCCTTTTTTTCTTGAAACTTAATTCCTATAATTCTGAGAAGTATTTTTAGAATATATCTTAAATATTTTTCATTTCCTCTGGTTCCTCCTTTTGGAACTTCTATTATTATGATGATGTCAACTGATCCTTTAATTTCTTATTCTATTCCAGCACTTTAGGGAGATATATTCTGAAATATTTCCTCAATTCTATTTTCTAAGCTTTCCATTCCACTGAGTGCTTAATTTCTGCTATTACTTTTTAATATCCAAATCTTACTTTTTTAAAGAAATCTGTTCTTTTTATGGGAATGTTTTCTTTTATTTCTAAGAATATTAAAAGGTTTCTTATTTGTTCAGTTCACTGTTAATCTTTCTTTAAACATCTTATGATTTGTGGGTACCTGGATGCCTCTGTGTGGCATTTATTGACTAGCAGGCATCACTGCAAGATAATCTGGCATGGACACGGTTGTCCTTTTGAAGAACCACAAAAGTGGTCTCTGCAGCAGTTCACGCTTGGGTATATTATGTTTCACAAATAAGAGTCTTCCAATCTCCTGATTTAGGAAAACGGACATAGTTCCAAGTTTCATGGCTGGTGTTCAAGAAGACAGGTGAGGTGGGGTGGCGGTCTCATTTTTTGCAGGGTAAAGCTCCCTGCTTAAATCCTGTTTTCAGTAAAAGGTCTCTATTTTACCCAAAGAGGACAGCTGTACCTGCTTGTGGGCCCCTGTGATTCACCCTACCTAGATGAATCCTTAAATGAGCAAATTTCAATATTTGGACAGCGTATAGAGGACAGTTGTCCTAGGAAAGAAGACTTGGAGGCCTAAGTGCTAATGTAAATAAATATTTTCAACCCATCCATCTGTTTTTAGCCCCATCCTACACCTCCTACTTTTTTCCAGATACCTGCAGTCTCAAATTCCTGAGACTTTTCCAAGTTATGCAGGATGAACCTGTTTGCTTGTATTGGCTTTCCAAGCTGTAGGCTTGGATCTCTGATTTTTTTTTCAGGCCAGTTAAGTCAGTTATTTCTAGTTCCTCCAAATTCCTGCTTTCAGATTTTAAAAAATCAGTTTGCTATAAATTCATGCACCTCTTTCCACGTGAATGTGTACCTTTAAAAAAAAAAAAAAAAAAAAAAAACCTTTGTTGTCACTTCAGTGAGACTTGGGGAGGAAGATGAGGTAAACACAAGGTTTACCCTACTATGTTTACCTAGAACAATGCTGCCTTTTATTAATAAAATAGTTCAATATCCCTTTATTCTCTTGATGCTACTTTGAGATTTTGTAAGTATGAAGTAGTCTCTTAAAGGAACATATGATGCAGGTCGGGAGGCTGAGACAGGAGAATCGCAAGTTCAAAGCCAGCCTCAGAAATGGTGAAATGCTAAGCAACTCAGTGAAACCCCATCTCTAAAATTCAAATAGTATTGAGGATGTGGCTCAGTATCTGAGTGCTCCTGAGTTCAATCCCAGGTACCAAAAAAAAAAGAAAGAAAGAAAGAAAAGAAAAAAAAAGAAACATATGATTATTGGAAGCAAAGGCATTCTTAAATACCTATCTTCTTCATTTTTCAGAAAATGAAACACTTTTATAAGCACTTTCTAGTAAAATGGAACTAATATTGTATCTACCTCATAATAAAGAGTACAACCAGAAGAATGGGATCCTAATTAGAATAAGTTATACTCCGTGTATGTATAATATGTCAAAATGCACTCTACTGCCCTATATACTGGGAAAAAACAAATTTAAAAAAATAAAAATCTATGAGACAATTCACAAAGGCTACCTGACACATAGTAAAATGTCAAATGTTAATTTTTTTGGTGGGGTGGGTACTGGGGATTGAACTCAGGGACATTTGACTCCTGAGCCACATGCACAAATACACCCTCTTTTGTATTTTATTTAGAGACAGCTGTCACCAGCTGGCCGGGCTGGCAACTAAAAGGCCTCACCAACACAGAAATACCTTTTTCAGGGGTCAGGGACAGCTCTGAGACATCAGGAGTCAGCTCCCACGCTGAAGGGCAAGGGGAGCAAGGGAGGCAAGAGGCAAGAGAGCGAGCACACCCCAAACCCCCCTATTTATTGGGGAGAAGACATTCTATAGGCTATTTCACCCAAATAAGACAAGGGGTAGGATTTTGAAGGGTGGAATCTTGCTTGATGATGTCTTGTGGTCAGCAGATTGGTTGACATCTTGGCTAGTCACACCCGTCTCAGGTGCTGTGTGGGATCACAAGCAGAGTGAGAGGAAGGCACACTTGCATTATAAAGTCCAATCAGCACACAATGCCAGACCAGTCCCCACATATGTTCAAATGCGCATAGCTCACACACACAGCCCATGGATGGCTCATGACAGACAGGGTCTCACTTTAGCTTATCACCTTGCTAAATTGCTGAGGCTGGCTTTGAACTTGCCATCCTCTTGCCTCCCGCTCCTGAGCCGCTGGAATTACAGGTGTGCACCATGGTGCCTAGCTTCAAATGTTATTTTAATTATTATATAAAACATTCTGCTTTAACAGGACTGAGACAAAACTTTTTTTTCATATTCAATAGCTTGCTTTGTTCATTTTAAGGGTTTTTATTCCAAAAAAATTATTTCACCAACCATTTAAAATAAAATGTTAAAGAAACATTGTGATTGGAAGGAAAGGCATTCTTAAATACCCATCTCCTTCATTTTCAAGAAAATGAAGCACTTTTAAAAGCACTTTCTAGTAAAAGTAGCATATTTGCAACTATGTTACATTCATTTTGCTACTAACCCTCAGGATGAACAGCAATTTTCTTTACCAGAACATCCAGCAATCAATGTTATAATATGAATTCTGTAGTAATAAAGTAGAAGATGGGACAGCATTGAGGGGGAAAGAATAGATTGATAAATGTTAACTTTAGAGTCAAAAATATTCAACAAAAAGTCTGAGAGAGAGTTTAAAGTATTGAATTATCGATTCAATTGTATACACCGTACTTCCCCATCTAAATCATTAGGATAAAGTCCCACGTGTCATCAGACTTAAGAGGCATGTGAAATTTCAGTACTTTGGAAAGAAGAGTGGATGTTTATATTTGGCCAGATTCAGATTTCTCTTCCATTCCTTAGAGAATTCCCACTTCTGGTATGAAGCAGATCCATCTCATGCTATAGAAGCTAAAATTCTCTGACACGACTTGTCCCAGGCTGTCTTGCAAATAAGGTAAAGACACACATCTTAGACTCTGTTAATCAGACATACACATCCCAGTCTTTAAATTGAAAAATACTAAGACCAACCAAACATGGCCACAGATTGACTAGGTTCATGGGGTGCTCTTGGCAGCAGGGCCAGTACCCAGTATCCAGTGTGCTTCATGTAGGCAGGGCCAGCTGTAGTGTCTCATGCTCAGTGGAAGTGCCATTGCAGTCCTCAGTGGACTAGCTGGATGATGTGATTTCCCAGAACATTTTTCCTGGTTGCATATGCTACTTCTCCATTCCTCCTGCTGATGCCATTAGCTCCACAAGTACCCTCTTTTTTACCTGCTCATTTCTCTTTCTCTTATTATCCATTACATTTGGAAACTGACCAAATAACACTGCAATATTAGCAAATGCCTTAAATTTTTAATATAAAACCTGAATTCATATAAAGCAAGAGTTCCAAATCCATTAGTGTTTCTCACAGACAAAAAAATAAAAGTAACAATTCTTCACATAACTCATTATTAAAAATCATCTTGGCCACTGACATTTCCAATATGATATTTTACATCTTGCTCTCAATGTTTCTGATTATCAGAAAGCCTGGGTTAGGGCTCTCAAATTAAATTCTAACTTCTGTCCAAGAAATAAGGGAGTTGAAAATCATAAAACTCTCTATAGTACACCATGAAATATGAAAACAGCCAGCCTATCCATATTAAAAATCTAAAACCAAAGTAGATAATAACATATATGATATTAAAGAAGTAGTATGAGATACAAAAGATTTTGAAATACATATTGGGAGAAAAATGTATTTTTCTACATCAGCTTAACTTTTTGGTGAAATCTGGGGAAAGTTCAACATTGTTTGATTTCAATAATCACCACATGAACTCATACTAAATGATTATACTAAATGAATTGGAATGCTGGTATTGATGAAATAAAAAATTTTTTAAGTTTCTAAAGTAAATAGATGTTAAGAGAATCTGTCCATGTTTCTAAATGGCTAAAGATAACACTTTCTGAACACATTTTAAAAGAAAAAATCTGGGGCTAGAAGTGTGGCTCATGGTTGGAGCGCTTCCCTGGCATGTGTAAGGCACTGGTATGGCATCGCATAAAAATAAAGATATTGTGTCCATCTACAATTAAAAAAAAATCCTCACTTGCTTTAGCCCAATAGCTCATGCTTGGTAATTCTACAAGCATGCAACCCAACTAAAAGCTCTCTCAAGATATTTTTTAAAAAGTGCTAAAGCCTTATTTCTTTCTAGTGTCTACTCTTTGTGTGCCACTTATGGCAGGCAGGGAAACTTTATTAAGACCATATATGATTTGAAGTCAGCATTACTATCCCATGTGTAGTAGTGGACACAAATCCTTTCCAGTCACTGCAACTTATCAAAAGATTGGCACAAAACAACCAACCAACTCATACACTTAACATGCATACAAATAAACTGGGTGCCTGGTCAGTTCCCTTCTCTGCCCTGTATTTCCTATAACTGTACTGGGCTGGATCAGTCAGAGACCTCGGGGTGCTCAGCAGGGACTATGCTTCCCTACAGAGAATAGCCTCCTCTATGTGCTTGCAACCAAAGTAATCCTATGCTGCTGGCCTTAACTGACTGGGCCCAAGGTCATGGGTCTATGCCAAGGACACCCCACTAGGGATGCTCTGTTACAGATGACAATGAATAACCCTAAAACAAGAGCAACATATGCCTTAAAATGTAAAAGGACAAGTATCAAATGGAGCAGATTCAAATACAAACAAAATTCTAATCAAGTTGTCAACACATAAAAATTTTTAAAACACCAGCTTATAATAAGACATAAATATGAAACAGAACCTTGGTGTAAAATCAATTTCATTCCAGTAGCCTGAGATATGGAAAACTTCTGATTCTGTACCTTCTGCTTCCAGAAACTCATCCTTCTTGTTGGAAGAATTTGCCACCTATACCTTGTGAAATGCAAACTCACTGAGGTATTGGGTGTTGCTGGTACTTGCATATGAACTTAACCCTCTGAGTTCCCTCACTCCTAGGATAATGTCATACAGTAAAACAGCTCTGCCCTGGAATCAGGGATCTCATTGACTGCCCAGTCTCCCTGTGAACTTGGACAAACTGCATCTCCCCTAGACAAGCCTGTGGTAGAAAGAATTGAGCTGGATAATTTGTAAGGTCTCTACAGGAGTCATTTGGTGAAAGAACAGTTTTAAATCTACTTTCCTTCTGAAGAATGAAGTATGGTAGGTAGAGTATTGTCCCTGCCCAACATGTCCACAACCTAATCCCAGAACCTAGAAATGTTACTATATATGGTAAAAGTGTCTTGAAAATGCAATTACCTGAAGGATCTTTAGATGGAGAGATTATTCAGGACTCTCTGAGGGGCCTGATATAATTACAAGGGTCCCTGTAAGAGGGAGATCAGAGGGTCATAGTTGAGAAGGAGATAAATAAACAGAAGCAGAGATTGCAGAGATAGGACCCAGAGCCAAGGAATGCTGGCAACCTCAAGAAGCTGAAAAGGGCAGGAGATAGATTCTCCCTAGGAGCCGCCAGAAGGAAGACAACTCTACTGACACCTTGACTTGGTTCTGAAAGTCAGACCCATTCCTGATGTCTGTCCTCTAGAAATATAAGAAAACAGATGTGTGTTGTTTTAATCCATTAAAGTACTAGCAATCTGTTACAACAATAGAACACTAACACATGCAGTGGTGTGGGGATGGGGTGGACTGCTGACTCTGTACGGAAAGGAAGAGTCTAGGAAAGAGATGAGGCTCCAGAAGAGCAGTAGGGGCTTGTATGGGAATGGCAGGAATGTGGAGTTGTCATGTGTGCTATCAAGTGATGTCTCATACTCACTGAATTCTGCCTAACAACCACAGAGTCCAAAGGTAGTGATTCCAAAAAACACTTAACTAAAATTTATAAATGTACCCTTTCTTAAACCTAAAGAAGAGGACAATCAAGAGAAAAGTCTTCCTTAAGTATGACTCCATATATATGCAAATGCTATGTCACTAAATGTTTTATTGTTTTTTCTTTTATCCATTTATTTTACATAAATATCTATTAAACATCACAGATATCTGATATTCTACAAATGCATAGAAAGCTAGACACAGGAATTAAATGATAAAATAATAATAATAACATCTTCATGGAGCTTACAAACTAGCAAAAATGAAAATTATTAAACGTGTTAGGTTAGGTGTAATGGTGCATGTCTATAATCCCAATGACTAGGGAGGCTAAGGCAGGAGGATCACAGGTTCTGGGCCAGCCTCAGTAACTTTGCAAGGCCCTAAACAACTTAGTGAGACCCTACCCGCCTCCCCCAAAAAAGGGGGTGGTAGTTAAGGATGTGATTCAGAGGTAAAACACCAAGGTTTCAATCCCCAGTACCAAAAATAAATAATTAATTAATAGGAAAAGAAAGAAAAGAGTTTTTCAGAGTTCTTTATGAGAGAAGACAGAGACATAGACACACACACAGAGAAAGGAGATATTAGCAAGGCCCTAAATAACTTAGTGAGAGCCTGTCTCAAAAAAAAGGCACTAGGTGTGGTGGTGCACACCTGTAATCCTGCAGCCTGGGAGGCTGAGACAGGAGAATCATGAGCTCAAAGCCAGACTTAGCAAACTCGAGGTGTTATGCTCAAATTCGGGACCCCCAAAAGACCACCAGAGACCCAAGATCGATGTAAGCAGCAAAGAGGTGTTTATTGTGAGCTAGCTCCGTCCTCCGCGTGCACACACAGCAACTGGTAACCGCTGAGAGGCCCCGAGCCCAGGGTTTGCAGCAGTTTTATACATTTTTTGGAGAGGGCAGGGACTTCACATACATCATAGCCTCTTTTAGCAAATCATCACACACCGCGGGAAAATCAAATAACAACTCTAAAACATGATTAGCACATTCACTGGTGGGAACAAGTTGGGTAGGGGTGATTGGTTACTACGAGAAGGGGATTCATTTGAACTGATTGGTTTAAGCCAAGAGGGGTGTAAGTGCTGAACTACATGGTTTCCCAACATGTTATCAACCACCATAAACTACTGGGAGGGCCATCTGGCATCCCAGGTATTTCCCTGTCTCATGCTGATTGGTGGCTGCCAGGGGGCTGCTATAGATCCCCACCTAGCCTGACTGAGTCAGGGACACCTGGCACAGCAGATCTCTCCTGTTATTTGTAGATAAACAACTTAGCAGGGTGGGAACGTGCCTAGGAGTGCTCTGTGGGTTTTTACAAGGACAAAGGTCATGTCCCTTCCCTGGACAGGCTCTGCTCAGAGGTAGAGGCTGGTTTTTCAGAGGCACTAAGCAACTTAGTGAGACCCTGTCTCAAAATAAAATACAAAATAGGGCTGGGGATGTGGCTCAGTGGTCAAGTGCCCCTGAGTTCAATCCCCAGAATCCGCCCCGGGTTCTGACAAAAGGCAGGGGATGTGGCTCAGTGATAAAGTGCCCTGGGTTCAATCTCTGGTACAAAGAAAAATTACAGAAGCACATAGTATAGAGGTTAACTGATAGAATGGGGGAATCAAAGGAAGTTCCCTTTGGGCTTACACTTTACCCATACCTAAGGGTAACGCCTAAGCTGGGTCCCACAGGATGAATAGAAGCTAGCAAGACAAAAGGGAATAGAAAAGAAGGAGTGTTCTAGATAGAGAGAAGCAACAGCCCCAAGACTGAAGGAACATCAAGATTGAGTTCCTGTTTTTAAAATCTGACTATGGTTGCCATGTAGTGGGTGGGATGCAGGCAACTGGGTACTAGATGGTTAGGAAGAAGAGGTTGGTGGTAAACATCCAAATCAGGGGTCCAGGAGACTGCAGAGCTAGTCCCAAATCTCCTACTAAATAATGATAAAACCTATCCTTTACTGAAGTGTTATTGTGTACCAGGCACTGTTCTAAGTTCTTTACCTAGAATACCTTACTCCTCCTCTCTGATGAGGCAGAGATTGTTACTATGCCTGTTTTAAAGAAAAGGGATTTAAGCACATCAGAATAAGCTATACCCTATGTTTGTATAGCTTTATCAAAATGAATTCTACTGTTATGTATAATTAAAAAGAACCAATAAAGTAAAATTTAAAATTAAAAAAAAAGAAATATTATGTGCCTTGCCCTCAAACACCTAGCTATTAAGTTACACAGCTGGGATTTTTCTTGTTTCAGAACTTAGTTTATCTTCTCAATTCTCCATGCCATGCTGCCTCTACTGACCTACTGGATATTCCAGGAAAAATATAAAACACAGCAATTGTCCTACCAAAGAAAGAAACAGCTCAATGGGCCTCCTCTGGAAAGGGAAAGAATTGAGCTGAACCAACACTTAGCTCCTTTCAGTTCCAGTTATACAATTTTGTCTGGAAAACCAAGATTCTGCAGCCTGTTCTTTCCCCAGGGGAAGTATTTGGGGCCTGAGAGGAGTATCCAGAGCCCGAGGCCATGGCTGAACTTAAACCTGGAACAGAGACCTTGGAGATTCAAGTAGACCACACCTCCACCCTACATGCTCTTCTTTCTGACTGCAAGTCCTGCTCCACTGCACCTGTTCCACTCTACCCCCAACTCAAGAGAGCCCACCCCATGGCCATCCTTAGGACTTCCATTTTCACCTGGATGAAACCAGAATCTCAATCATTTATTTTGGATTTGTGAAACCATGATTGACTTTTGGTTTTGTTTTGGGATTTTCTGTTAGGAACACGTATTCATTAGGAAAAAAACATTTTTAAAATGTGTTCTTAATGAGGTATCTAATTGGTGTTACTCAATAGTTTGTGAAGTTCAGTTCAGTATTTAAATTTTTTCATCCCCCCAAGTAATATTTAATATCCAGAAGACCAGACTTAAAGTAGGCCAGGCCATATACCATGTACGTAAGAAACTAGTAAAATTACAGAATGTTACAAATGAAAGTATTTTCATGTCATTGATCCCAGTGATTTTAAAACCATATGCCTTTGACTCTAAGGGTTCTGTGGATAACTCTTGATGCTACAAATAGAGGAGATGCAAATGTGTTTGGATACAGATTTCCTACCTCTTTGTCAACCAAACTTTCTTTTATCTTCTTTTGGATAAAAATGTTGCTTGCTCCAAAATATATCTAGAGTAGTTTGCTTCTCTCCATGTCAATTGCCTTCACTTTAATGGGATCATCATCCCTACACCAGATTATGGTAATAACCTCATTATCTAGTCTCTTTGCTTCCATGCTTGCCTTTTGCTCCAATTTCATCTCATAGCACCCCCACTTTATACTTTGCTTACTGTGTTCAAGTCATACTTGATTTTTATTTATTCTCCAAACACACTTATATTACCCAAAACAAGACAGTGTATGCTGAAGTAAAAAACTACCTCAAAGTATCAGTTCTGATAAAATTATAATTCTTTCACATCAGAATCTGATATACCTTCCCCTAAGAAGTGATTCAAAGACCCAGTGTCCTTCAGTTTTAGGACATCATCATGTTTAATGCATGGCATTCATGATTGCCATGTAAAAGGATGCGGGGAGGGGACTGCTAAGGTCTAAGTATGGAACAAGGGCCATTGACCAGAACTCAGACACAGACCTCAACCAATTACAAAAAAGGCTGGTAGGAATAGTCTTCCACAATGCTCAGAAAAGGGAAATGATGCAGGATCTGGTGAAGAATTGGTCATTATATAGAATGGTCTCTATCCTGCCAATTCTGCACAATTGCTTTGCCCTTTCCTCTTCATAGGATATCCTTCCCATAGCTTTTTGGCTATGAATCCTTCTTGTCTTTCATATTTAGGCTCAGTTTTAATCTCTTCTAAGATATCTTCTCTAATCATGAACCAAAGTAATCTGATACGGCAGAGAATGCTTAATCTCTCATCATTCTTTCTCTCTTCCACCTTTAGCAAAGGGAACATTTACATTTAGCTGTTCAGTTACCTAAAAACACATTTCTTATCTGTCTTTGCAGCCAGGCTTGTCCATGTGACTGTTTTGGTCAGCGAGATATTAAGTGTGATGTGAAAATGTCTAGAAAATTTAAGGAGATTGCATGTGTTTTCTTTCACTCATCCCTCACCTCTCCCTGCATCCATGGAGGCCAGAATGATTCAAGCAACCATCTCTGGACTATGAGGCAACATCCCAAGCAGGGTGGAGCATCAGCTGAATGAACCAATATTCCTGATGACTCTGTAAGGCCACCATAGCAGACCTGGACTGCATGTCTCGAGATTTCTTGAATGAGGGAAAGAGATCAATTTCTATCTTAAGACGATAATGTTTTTATAAACCACTAATTTAATATAACATCCTTATTTTATATATATATATATATATATATATATATATATATATATATATATATATACATATATGCATATATATATGTATGCATATATATGTATGTATATATAGTACTAATTTAGTGCCTCCTTATAAAATCATGAACCAAGTACTCTAATATGGCAGAGAATGGTTAGCCTCTCATCATTCTTTCTTTTTCCTTTAGCAAAAAGAACATTTACATTTAGCTGAGTGTGTTGCTGAACTTATTTCATATTATATATATTTATATATGTATTAACATATGATTAAGTGGCTCTAATGACATAAGAATTAGTTCTCTGACTTCCAGTTAAGTACTCTTCACACATCAACAGTCTTAAAATGAAGTTTCAGTAAAAACAAAAGCAAAACATGCTGAATTGCTATCATACTTCTCCAATGAACAGAAATATAAGACATGCATAGTTTCTGCCCTTGTCATGATGACATCACAACATAGTAATATTATGACATAGACATGTATAAGCATGTACTTTTGCACTGAAATACAAGGAAAGGGAGTGGTTTAATTCTGACTTCCATTATAAGAAAAGTAACATAGGAGTCAGACCTTGAAGGGTAAATAAGAGTTTCTCGGGTATGAAGATAAAAGGCAGGAATGAGAGAGATTTTCTAGGCAGCTGAAACCCCAGTATAGAGGCATGGAATGTCATGCAAAGTCTAAGGACTGCTCAGAGCAGAAGTTTCAGTAAAGTAACAAATGAGTGAAGAAATGCAGGATAATGACAGACTCTAAAGATCCTATATACAAACCCAGGACTAGATCAGATAGAGAAGGAAGGTGTAATGGGTTTTCATTGATATTGGAGACCTTATTATGTATTTCCTCTTCCTAAAATAAATCTAATTTCTACTATTGATGTTAATTCCTCAAATATATAGAGATGTTCCTCCACTTAATGATGAGGTTATATTCCAATAAACACACCATAGGTTAAAACTGCTGTAAATCAAAATGTATTTAACACACCTACCCTAATAAACAAGCTGGCTTAGCAACACAGCACCTGTGGAGTACTGGCTGTTGCACCTCATGATCAAGTGGCTGAGGAAGCAGTGGCTTGCTGCTGTTGCTCAACATTCCAAGAGGATGACATGACATATTGCTAGTCCAGAAAAAGATCAAAATGCAAAATACAGTTTCTACTGAGTGCATATGATTCTCACACCATTATAAAATCAAAAAATTCTAAGTTGAATCATTCTAAATGAGGGATTGTCTATAGTCTGATGGGACCCAACTAGGGTCTCCACTCTCTGTCACCCACGGAGGCCAAGCGACTTAAACTAAGCCAATTAGATGCTCCTGCTTTGGACCCTGAATCTTGGGCAAAAAAGAAGAAAAGAACACAAACAGTTGTCCCTTTCCCCATCAGCAAATCAAGGTCCTCACAATAACACTGCTGACAGGAGACTGTCTTGCAACCTCCTCAAATCAACCTCAATGCAACCAGCCTCCAGGGTAGCCTGGCTCTCAGCCTTGTTTCTGTCCATCCTCTGAGTTTCCATTGTTCTTCTGATATATTTATTCTGCTTGAGTGAAACAGAATGGTTTTTGTAGCTCAAAGAAAAGAAATTTCTCACATAAAGTATCACAATATGAATTGAATTTTAGAAAAACAATTTTGGTAACAAGTAGATCGTGGAACTAGAAAAAGAGAGACTGAAGCCAGAGGACTAGGTAGGGAGAGAAAATCATAGTTTATATCAGGAATTATGAATGAGGAAGTTGGATTTTCTTGTCAGATTTTCCTTAGCATTCAGTAGTTTATACTTTAACCTTAGTTAAAACTGGGCTTTCATAGAAAGTTAAATGTTTTGATATTTTAATAGTCATCAAATTTGTTTGAAAAGTTATATAGGCTTCTTCTTAAGGCCATTAAAACACTCACACGTGGATATTTCTAAAAAGTAATTAACAGTGTACAGTAATTTCCAAACTTATTTGATAGAGATTGCCATTAAAAATGTTCTCTCAAAAATAGTTTTAAAAATAGAAACATGGATTCAGAGGAAGGTAGATTATTCAGCTGGTTATTGATCCAAATTGTTTATCAAGAAGGCAGCAGAGCCCTGGGGTCAATGATTCTAGAGTCAGACTGCTTTCATATGCCAGTCTTTCACTTATGAGCATGGATGACTAACTGCAGAGACACTCACCAACAATTGCTTCCTTCTCTGAACATGTGTATCACAACTTTCTTGAGGAAGTGAAGACTATTTCCTCTCTTCCTGAATCTGTGCTGACCTTTGCCTTGCTTTGACCAAAAGAATGTAGTGGAAGTGATGCGATGTGACTTTGGGGCCTAGGCCTTCAGAACTATCAGTTTCTATGTTCCCCCTCCTGAAGCCTAATCCACAATATAAAGAGGCCAAACTACCTTGCTGGAGAATAAGGCCAGGTGAAAAGACAGAGGCTCTGAAGAATGAAATAAAAAAGAGTTTTAACCAGATCCCAGTTCTTCCCACTACCGCAACTGAGGCAGAAGCCATGGGAGGGGAGCCATCTTGGATCATCCAACCTCAATTGAGTGGTTCTACCCCTTGGAACCTGAAGTACACAGTCACAAGAAAAGATAATTGGTGCTTTCAGCTACAACGTTTTAGAGTTATTATATAATAAAAGATAGCTAATATACTAGCTGTGACCCAGGGTAAGATACATAACGTTTTTGTGCCTCAGACTTCTTACCATATATGAAGAACAACTCCTCATAAGGCAAGTGAGAGGGTTAAATGGGATTATACTTGTGAAGAGTCTACTGGGATATTCGGCAAAGGTAAACACTGAATTTTTTTTTTCCAATGCTGGGAATTGATCCAGGGCTTTACTCATCCAGGCAAGCACTCTATCACTGAAGTATATCCCCAGCTTGAATACTGTTACATTTGTAAATACTGAAAAAATGTTAGTTATTATCATATCAGTTATTTCTTCTTACAAATCAAGAATAGTGAACACAGACAAGGATTTTTTTTTTCCAGAGCATGTTCACCAATGTTAGAAGGAAATGGCTTTCCCTTGACCCCTATAAGGAATGGCTTTCTTTAAATTCTCCAAGTCTACGTCCCACCTTTTCTTTCATGACAGAGATGAATTAACTGGTAGGTAACTTCTATTTTTAATGTGGTGGAAATAAGGTACTGAAAGTTCTCAGCACATGGGCTTTGGTCTTTTCCTCTTCCTTCTCTACCCAACCACGGGAAACAGCATCAGCCTGTGAATTCCCTCAGAGCTGTTGTTCCAAGATGGAACTCCTTGGAGATGAGGGAGTCAGGGGCTAGCACACTAATTAAGGCTTAGACCAATCTACATCCATCAACCTAGCCACTGTCAGTAAAAGCTTACTGACTCATTTTTCTCTTACTTTTCACTTGGCTGAGCTTAATCATGGAAGACAGAGACCACATATGAGCTCCCTCAAAGACCTCAAATGAGATATGCTACCACAGGTAACCTATAGGACAATATGGGAAAAGGAAACCATTTTACATTCAGTCTCCCCATGAACAGCAGAAAACTGTACCCAAGCACACAGCCAAGGCCTAGACTCTTGTGTCCTAACTCAAGATCCTATATTTTTGTCCCTAAAAGGATTGTCCAGCTGGGTTTGTGACCTTCCTGGTTACTGCCCCCAAAGCTTTCTCTTTTACAAATTCAGAGTTGGTGATCATGAAATCCATGCTTAAGACAGGAAATCCATGCTTCCCATGAGAAGTCTTTTAGGCCTGACCTAGATAAAACCAAACAGTCTGTCCCTGGATTCTTACATTCCTCTGGATTCATAGAGCAGAAGCAAATGCCAAGAAGGAAGACTGCTTTAGGGCAGGGTGCAATGGATTTCTGAGTCTTCCTTAATTAAAAAGGGATTTAGGGCATTTATTTTATCAAGATCCTCAGATGATTCAAAGAACACTTTTTTTAGATAAATGATCATGTTACTGAGAGTAATAGGAGATATTATTAAGGGTTTCATAAATATTTAGAGAATGACGAGGAATTTTAATGATGCAGGATAGAAATTTTGCCTTCCCCTAAAAAATAATTCAGACTAATGGAAGACCTTGAAAGTCATCTCAACTATTTCATTCTAATCCCTGCACAAAAATGCACAGATAGGTCCTGAGGTGGGCTATGAAACTGGAACCACTCATCACTGTCTTTTATACTTCAATCCTGATCTCAAATGTTAAGTGAAATTCAAGAGGGGTGAACTAGAAAACATCCTTCCAGAATCATCTTTCTGGATTCATAGGTAAACGCCCAAGAAAAGATGCCAGCAGTTTATATTCTCAGCCTTTCTACTATCTATAAGCAAGGATTTCCTATTGTTCAAGGATTGAATGCAGATTGCCATCTCTGTAAATCATCAAATCAGGTATTGAAGAACAAGAACTTAGTTTGCAAATTATTCATTCCAACCACTGCACTTGACCAGAAGATAAACTAGAAAGAAAAAAATCAGTCATCTAGGGAAGGTGACAATCAGTTAAGAGCACAACCAGGAATCATTCATTGTCCCTGAATGTTGAAGATTTTTCATTATAATACATGATACTGACAGGAGGACTTACAAGACTTTTTTTTCTTTTTTGGCACTCATAGATGGGGGTGGAGATGAATGGAAAAACAAAATTTATCCTGATAGCTGATAATAATATTTCTTTGGGTAGCTGGTAGAGGAGAAATATCCTTTTCTTAAAAAAAGAAAAAAAGAATTATCTGCCATAAATAATACCACAGAAAACATAAATAGTTTTCTATGTGTTTGACATAAATGACGACAGCTTGTTCTGCCCATAAATAATAGTGCAGACTGGGTGGCTTAACAAATAGATATTTATTTTCTCAAAGTTCTTGAGTCTGGAAGTCCAGGATCAGGATGCCAGCATGGTCAGGTTAGAGTGAGGGTCCTCCTCCTGGCTTGAAGATGGCTGCCTTCTCCCTGTCCTCACATGGTGCCTCTTTTTATAAGGGTACTAATCCTATCACAAGGGCCTCACCCTCAGGACCTCATCAAAACCCTCATCTCTACACAACATCAAAGGATCAGGGCTTCAAGATTTTAATTTGGAATGGCCACCAATTCAGTTCACAAAAGAAAGTCACCTGAAAGGAAGCTGAAACTCTAAGGGTATTTCTCACCTAAGGCATCAAAAGTGATCATTAAACTGTTTTAAACGAGAAAGAACTTTCTACTAAGAAAGAATAGTAACTTAAAGGTGGTGGTGATGGTGCTATAAATGCATGGTGTAAAAAATAAAGCAAAGAAAATGTGAAAAGCAAGGAAAGCTGCCCAGCTGACTCCCTGGTGGGAGCAATTTGTCAGGTGACAGATGTGATCAGCAGAAAATCCTTGGAGTGGGATACCTGAAGGACTGCAATCTAGAAGATGCCTAACATACATCTGAAGTCCATCTATATCTGCTCTAGTAAAATCCCTTTCCCAAGCTCCAAAGATCCAGTTGATTTTCCTCCATACACAATGTACTCTGTGCAGTGAGTCTTCCTATGGAATCAAGAAAAGTTCCTAGTTTTATACCTTAACCTTCTGTGAACCACGGATGGATACCAGGCTGACAAAAACACCCTTGAACTATGGAAAACCCCCAAAACATCAGAAGAATATAATCCCTCTTGCTGAACCAGAAGCCAATGATATCTGGCTCCCAAGAAGAAAGGAGCCTTCCCTAACAGGCGTTAAACAGGCAAAAATATCATAGGTATTTATTCAGTGTGGACTGAAGACACTATCAAAGCCTATGTTTAGAAGATGTCCTGGGGAGAAAGAACCACCTCACTGAATACCTTAAGGTTATGTCAAGGCTCCCAGCTCTCTGCTTAGAGATTCCTAGTGAGGCAGCAATGTATCAGCTGTCCTCTTTCTCTCTTAGTTAGCAAGAAAACGCTGGGGTTTCTTTTTCTTTTTTTCTTTTTTTAAGAGCTAGCATATACATGGAGTGTTTTCTTTCTTTGAGGGTGGGATCAAGGGAAAACTTAAGTAAGTTGTCTTTCCTGTAAGTGATCAAATAGTCTATTGAAGTATTTGCAAAACAGTTATCCTTCAGAGGTGCACGTGTTGTCCCCCTCCCAGTCCCGATGAAAGATGACTCCAAATGTAATAAAATGGCCTCCAGAGAAATCTGTTTATTTATTCCAAATATTTCAGCTAATGAGAAAGCCAATTTGTACTCCCTTTTCCTCAGGGGCTTTGCAGCCAAGCTCTCTGGCAGTGTCCTTGGCGTGGGCACTCCGATCCATTCCTTCTGCCTCTCTGGTTCTGTGGGGCCCACTCTCTCTCCAAGCTTATTATTAGAAACCCCATCATTCATGTGGGATGCAAAGGCCTCACTCCTGCTGATGCCTTTATTGTGCTCCACCCCCTCCCCAGCCTCTTCAGGCCCTCTCCCTTGCTCCACTCCAGCCCTCCCTCTCTGCAGGACTCCCTCCCATTCTGTCATCCTTCTGTGTGGCTCCTGGCAAGAAGCTGCCTTTGATGGATTCCACAGACCCCTGACCTTACTTTGAAGTCCCCACAGCTTAATCAAACACGCCCACCCCAACACTCAGCATTGCCCCTTTCACTGGCTTACAAACTCATTAGGCAACCCGAGGGATCCGAGGAGGGACTCCGTTTGCCTCCTGTGTGACAGGATGATAAGGAGGCTTGGGAGAAAGGAAAAGAAGTGTTATATTCTTGTACGTACACCACTAAGAAAGCTGAGTTTTCCCTTGGAAGGAAGCCAAGGAAGCTGCCCTCATCCAGCCCCAGCCAGGACTGGAGATATCAGGCTTTGGGCACAGAGAGACATGAGTTAGGCCTCATGTTCCAACTCTGCCTGGTTGAGATTGACCTTGAGCAGGACACTTTGTCAGAATTTATGACTAGCAATCATCCTTAAGGTCTATGTGAGGATTAATTGACTAAAGTATTTAGCACAGTTTGTGACAAAATATAGTCACCAAAAGCATTATTATTGCTATTTCCAGAAACAGGGTAATAGGTGCATCAGAGTTAAATACCCCATATCCCAACCACGGAGTCCTCCTAACCTCTGATATCTTGCTGGTGCCTCTCATTGAATGATCCTAATAGGAACCCAATGACAAGGGAGCTAAGTAAGGCAGCCCATAGAAGTCAGCATCCTTGGGTACAAATGAGAAAAATCAAAGTCATGTAGCTTCTAAGTGGAAAACCTAGGACCTTGCTCAACTTAGATGTCCAACATCAATCCCAATCCCTACTATAAAGATATTAGTGTAATTTGGGGGTAAATGAGTCATCCCTGGCTGGATTCCAACTATAGGTATAATGAAGGAAAATTATTGGATACTATAAAATAGAGTAATAGGATCTCAATGAAACTGAATTTGAGTCCAGAGGGCATTGCTTGTCCTTCTCTACCCCTTTTTCAAGGTACCCATCTCTTCTTTGGCTCCTTCTGAGACATATGCACCCTCTGTACTCAGTCCCTAACAACTACAAGCCTGTCTGTCACCAGCTTCTGCTTTTTGGAGAATCTGCCCTGCTGGGCCATCTGCCTTACCCCCCCCCCACACACACACCTCAACTTCACCCACCCATACAATAAAAATCTGCTAAATTATATATTCTCCATCTGGTTACTAAGAACAACAGTCAACAAACCTACCATGTGCTAGAAACTCTTCAAGGCCCCAAAAATCAGCAATGAAAAAGCAGATAACAAACCAGGCCCAGCACAGGACACTGTTAGAGTTTAGAGGTGCCTCCAAAAGCTCTTGTGTAAGATAATGCAAGAATATTTAGAAGTGAAATGATTGGGTTATGGGAGCTCTAACTAATCAGTGCATTAATCTACTGATACGGATTAACTGGGCAGTAACTATAGGCAGGTGGGGAGTGGCCGGAGGAAGTGGATCACTGGGAGCATAACTTTGGGGTTTATAGTGTTTTCCCTGGTGAGTGGAGGTTTCTCTGCTTCCTTCTTACCATGTTCTAAACTGTTCTCCTCCACCATACTATTCTGCAATGATGCTTTGCCTCACCTCGACCCCAGAGCTATGGAGTCAGTTTATCATGGACTGAACCTCTGAAACCATGACCCTCAAATAACCTTTTTCTCCTCTACATTGTTCTTGACAGGTCTTTTGGTCACCACAACAAAAAAGTTCACTAAAACAAACACTGAGGCAGAAGGATTATAAGTTAAAGGCTAGCCCAGGCAACTTGGTGAGTCCCTATCTCAAAATAAGATTTAGAAAGGGCTGGGGACCAGCTATCTAACTCTCTGGTATATATCCAAAGGATTTAAAATTAGCATACTAGAGTGACACAGCCACATCAATTATTATAGCACCTCACACAATAGATTGGTTGTGGAACCAACCTAGATGCCCTTCAACAGATGGATGAATAAAGAAAATATGGTATATATACACAATGGAGTATTACTTAGCCATAAAGAATGATGACTTTATGACATTTACAAGTAAATGGATGGATCTGGAGACTATCAAACTAAGTGAAATAAGCCAGTCCCCAAAGCCAAAGGTTAAATGCTTTCACTGATATGTAGAAGCTAACCCACAATAAGGGGAAAGATGGGAAAATTAAATATTCAATAGATTAGACAAAGGGGAATGAAGGGAATGGAGTGGGGATAGGAAAAGGAAAGACAGTAGAATCAATCTGGCATAACTCTCCTATGTACCTATATGAATATCATAATGAATCCTACCATCAAGTACATTCATAAAAGTGGGATCCTAACTAGAATAATATACTCCATGTTTGTATAATTATACCAAAATGAATTCTAATGTCATATATAACTTCTAAAAATCCAATAAAATTTTAAAAAATAAAGGGCTGGGGATGTAGTTCAGTGATACAGTGCTTATTCAGTATGTAAGGGACCCTGGGTTTGATCCCCAAAACTACCAAAAAAAAAAGTAGGCAATAATTTCTGCCCTTGTGGAATGTGTATTCTAATGGAAGAGCAAACGATAACATAACAATTAAGAAAAATATGTCATATGTTAGAAGATGACAAGGGCTAAGGAAAAACTCAAGCAGGAAAGGAAAATGAGGGGTTATGGCATAATAAGGGGCTACCACTTTAATTAGGGTGGCCTGAAAAGACCTCACCAGGGGTAGAGAAAACATGAAACATTTCACAGATTTACATGCTATAATAAATGTTAACATAATTGGTCAAAGAAAATAGAAGTTTCTGACAAGCTATGCACTCAATTGTTTTGTCTATGTTGATGCTAGAGGCATGTAAAGGGAAAGGTTTGAGAATTACTACCTAGATATTGCTGGGGGAGGTTATCACAACAAACCAAGAGAACACAGGGTAACACAGGACACCATATACTTCTCTGTTTAGCTGGTCTCAGACCCAGCTCTTCCAAGTCTAAGAAACGGAGGAGCTCTCACAGAGAACTGTGTCACCTTTGGGCATTTAGACTCAGCTCATATAATTCTTCCTTCCTCAGTATATTTAGAATATAAGTGTTGACTGTGTTGGGTTGCTGACATCCAATATGGACTCCTGTGTGGGAGAGAGCTTTTAAATAAGTCATGTCAGTGATAGCAAATTCCCTTGTGGTCAGCTGCAGTTGGATGTCCTTGACTAGGTCAGCTTAGGCCAGAATACATGGAGGCAGTAAATTAACAGAAATCCCATGAGATTATAACTATAAAAGTTCATTTATTACTCATGCAACATCCATTCATGGTCTAGGTAGCCATCAAGGACAACTCTTCCCCAGGCTGTTCCAATCTTATGGTTTCACTTCCTCTACAATGACAGGCAAGGAGAGGCTTCCTCCTCAATGACAGGGAAACAGAGCATACAGGAAGATTTCATACCTGCACTGGTGTCTCAACCTGGAAGTGATGAGCATTGCTTCTACTGAAAGATTTATCATTTAGATCTAGTGATGTGATCGTTATGTGACTAGTTCTCTACCAAGAAGTAAAGAGCCAGATGTTGGAGGTCATTAGCAATTTCTTCCTGAATCACTTGCCTCTACTCCAGGTGGTTGGGTCAGACACTAGGTAGAAATGGTTTCATTCTATGTGTACCAACTAAACTTGTTTTGTGCAGAAAGAACATATCTGCTACCCTGAGTCCAAACCCAGATATTGGAACTCTCCCCTCTGCAGAGGCAAGGGTGAAAAGAAGAGTGAACACAATATGTAGATGCTGGCAATCTCAGCTACTGGAAAGTTTCACAATATTCACAGGGTGTCAGCCCACTTTGAGAAGTAACTTAGAACCCACACAGTAGCCTTGCTTTGGAAAATGATCTCACATCATCTCCCAGTGAACATCCAGGGTGCTCTAGCCAGAAGTCATCTTGAGAACTGAGCTAGGACTGCACTAGGGGTCAGAAACCCAGCACATTCCATCTATGGGATTCCACAGGTGCTCCACTGCACTGGCTGGGATACTAGCTGTGTTGTGAACTCAACTTGGTCCAGCCCAGTGGGTACTCTGAACTATAAGAGTCAGGTGTTAAATATGGAGGTACTTGTGAACCTGGGCATTTGCCCTTTGATATCAAAGGTGTGGCCAGTTGGTACTCACACCAGGGCCAGAACTGAAGGCTAGTGCCCACTAGCTTCCAGCCAACCCTCCCCCATGATCAAGTACCTATCTTTGACAGGCTAAGGAAGGAATACTGTGGCCACACTTCTAACCTGTCCACAGAGGCATGCTGAGGGGGCCTTTAACAAATCCATGTCTGTAGCTATTGCCATGTCCCTAGTATTCCTGGCTGGGGTATGAAGAACAAATGCAATTTTGCCCAGCTCTGGCAAAAGCTGGTGGGCAATACTCCCAAGCAGCAGGGAGGAACACCACAGTTCCCACTCCTGCACTGCCCCACACTATCTGAGCATGCACTGCTTCTGGACTGGGTGGGAGCACCACAGTGCGGGTACTGCAGTTCTATCAACTTCTCTTCCCATATAGTATCTGAGCCCATACCACTGATGAGGAGAAGGACAAATGCTTCCAGCCCCTAGCCACTGCTAGGGCTGCCAGTGCCAGAATTCCTTACAGAGATGTTATCAATAGTGCCTGAGAAAACCCCCATAACTCAACAGGGACCACCATTCTCAGTGAAGGAATATCCACCGAGTGAGCATCCTACTCTCTGCACCATACCTTCCTTAATTGCTAGAGTGTCACCACTCTTGCATGGCATGCAGAGACAGTGGGTCTTTCCAACTCTACCACAATAGGCACTGTGCCCAAAGCCATTAGTCACATTCAAAGAAGCTGTAGAGAGACTTCACTATGGCACCCAGCTAGAATCAAAGTCAACACTACACAACAAATCAAAATCTTAAGATAAACCATCAAAAGAAAGCCACTTGCTAAGAAGTCTACCCCATAAAAGGGCATCTGGAACCTGACTCACCAGATAAACAAATCTAAACACAGGAACACAACATGGAAAACTGAGATAATATGTAATCTCAAAGAGAATATAAAGAACATAATGACTTTCTAGCAACAGATGCCAACAAAATATGGTTGAAATGTCTAATAAAGAATTTAAATAATCAATATTTAAAAACTCAATGATATCCAAGAGACTAGAGATAGTTAAATGAATTATGGAGGAAAATGCAGAACATGAATGAGAAATTCAACAAATTGAGATTTTTGGAAAGAACAAAACCTATCTTTTAAATGAAGAGCTCAATAAATCAAATAAAAATACAGTTGAATTGCAGCAGCTCAACATGCTGAGGGAGGAGGATTGTAGGTTCAAAGCTAGCTCAGCAACTTTTTGAGGCCCTAAGTAACTTAGTGAGACCTTGTCTCAAAAGAAAAAATAAAATGGGCTAGGGGTGTGGCTCAGTGGTTAAGCACACCTGAACTTAATCCATGTTTCAAATTTTTTTTTTTTAAAAAAAGGGAAACAACAGTTGAAAACCTCAACTAGATCAAGCAGGAGAAAGAATATCTGGTCTTGACAGCAGGAATTTTAAAATATTATAAAAAAAGAAAGAATGAAGTATATTTAAGACTTTAGGAAATTATTAAACAAACAAATATCCACATTTTCAGAATATCCAAAGGCAAGGAGAAAGAATTTATTGGCATAAAAACTGTTTGATGAAATAGAAAATCTCCCTAATTTAGGGAAAGCTATGGACATGCAAGGAGAGGAGGTTTATAGGGCCACAAACAGATGTGACCAGAAAAGATCTTCAGCATAGCACATATAGCCAGACTTCTGAAACCCAAAGAAAAAATTCTAAAAATTTGCAAGAGAAAAGAGGCAGGTAATATTAAATGGTATCCCCATTAGAGTACCAGCAGTTTTTTCAGCAGAAACTCTACAAACCAGAAAGGAATGGAATGATATATTGCAACTCCTGAAACAAAATAACTGCCCACCAAGAATAGTATACTCAGCAAGACTATTAATCGAAAATGAAGTAAGTTCTTTGACCTCAAGCAAAACCTGAGAAAATTCATAACTACCAGACCAGCTTTACAAGAGATGCTCAAAGGAATCCTACATCCATTAGGGGAAGAAAGAAAATTATCATCATGAAAGTTATAGACCAATGTCTAAATAATAATAGATGTAAAAATTCTCAACAAAATATGAGCAAATGGAATTAAATAATACTTCAAGAGGATCATTCACCATGATCAAGTTGGTTTCATTCCAGGAATGTAAGGATGTCCCAACATATGCAAATGAATAAGAAACTACATCAACAGAACAAAAGAGAAATATTATATGATCATCTAAACAGATGCAGGAAAACCATTTGGTAGCATTCAATTTTCCTTCCTAATAAAAGTTCTGAGCAAACTAGGTATAGAAGAATTTTAATTTAATGTGATAAAGACTAAATATGACAAACCCATAGCGTAACATCATACTAAATTGAGAAAAGCTTAAAACATTTCCTCAAAGATCACAAACAAGATAACATGTTCACTTCATCACTTTTATTCTAGAAGTTTTAGCCCAAGCAACAGAGAAAGAGAAAGAAAAGGCATACAAATATACAAATAGCAAGTGAGAAAAATTATCCCTATTTTCAGATGATATAATTCCCTATATAAAAATTCCTAAAGATTCCAGAAAAAGACAATTAGAACTCATAAATAAATTCAGCAAAGTAGCAAGGTACAAAATTAACATACGGGAATCAGTAGCTTTTCTATATAACATCAATAGTAAATTTTCTAAGAAAGAAATTATAAAAGCAACCCTATTCAAAATAACTGCAATGTAAAATACCCAGGAATACCACTTCAAGAAAGTGGAAGACCTCTACAATGAAAACTGCAAAACATTGATGAAAGAATTTGAAAAAAAGACAAAAAGATGGAAAGACCTCCCATGTTCATGAATTGGAAGAACATTATTAAAATGTTTATATTACCCAACGTGACCTAAAGATTCAGTGTATTTCCAATCAAAATGCAATGGCATTCTTTAGAAACTAGAGAAACATCCAAATTTCATGTGGAAGCACAAAAGTCCTTGAATATCCAAAGCAATCTTGGGCAAAATAAACAAAGCTAGAGGCATCACAGTTTCTGATTCAAGACATAACAAAGCCATCATGACCCAAACAGCAATGGTACTGGCATAAAAACAAACACTTAGACCAATGAGAACCCAAAAGCAAATCCACACATTTATAGCCAACTGATTATCAACAAAGGCACCAAAAACATACACTGGAGAAACAACAGCCTCTTCAATAAATAGTGATGGGAAAACAGGATATCCACATGTGACTGTACTTGACTCTTATTTCTCATCCCATACAAAAATAACTCAAGACAGATCAAAGATCCAAATGTGTGACCTGGAACTCTCAAATTACAAGAAAACATAAGAGCAACACTTCAAGACATTAATACAGGTGATGATTTTCTAAATAGGATCCCAAAGCACAGAAGACAAATTCAAAAATCAACAAATGGGATCACTCAAAAGCTTCTCCATGGCAAAGGAAGCAATTGGAATAAAAGACAATTACAGAGTGGTAGAAAATATTTGCCGACCATTCATCTCACAGAGGATTAATATCCAAAATACTAAGAAACTCAGAAAATGTAACCAAAAAAATCGGGTAATCCAATTTAAAAATGGGCAAATATCTGAGGACACTTCCCAAAGGAAGAAATACAAATGTACAACAAATATATTTCTAAAAATTCTCAATATCATCAGCTATCAGGGGATTGCAAATCAAAACTATAATGAGATACCATCTCACTTCAAGTCAGAATGACTAATTAAAACAAAAAGGTAACACATGCTGATGAAGATGTGGAGGGAACCCTAACATCCTGTAACGGGAACATAGTACAGTCATTATAGAGAACAGTATGAAGATTTCACCAAACACAAACAAAAATAGAAGTTCCATATTATCCAGCTATCCCACTTCGGAGTATTTATCCAAAGAAAATGGAAACAGCATCCAAAGAGATACTCGCTTGCCTATGTTTATTGTGGCACTATTTGCAATAGCTAAATATGGAATCAGTCTAGGTGCCCATCAATAGATGAATGGATAAAGACAATGTGGAATGCACAAAATGGTGTATTATATAGCCAAAAAGAAGAGCAAAATCCTGTCATTCACAGCAAAATGATTGGAATGAGAGGGCACTATGTTAACTGAAATAAGCCATACACAGAAAAACAACTACCATATATTCTCTTTCCTGTGTGGAAGCTTAAAAAGAATCAACCCGAAAGTAGATTAGTGTGTTAGGGTCTGTAAACAAGTCAAGATGGCGCCTGGCATTTTGCCAGAGGGAGTGGTTTGTGAAGTAACACCAGTGAGCCATTAAGTGTGTAGATTCCTTATTGGTTGACTGCTGTATCTAGTTTATGTTAATTAAGATAAGCTGTGTGGAATGTATATATACCCCTCCTGTCCTACAGTAAACGGCTCCCACTCCTGCTGTATCAATGTACACAAGTTGCTCGTCACCCCCTGGTTATTTTGCCTAGCCAGCCAGACTGCGGCATTAGTGAATTACCAGAGATTGGAAATGATGTGGGATCAAGGGTGGAAAAAAAGGAGGATATATTTTATTAGTGTATACTGTATACATATGGGAAATTTCATAGGGAACTCCATGAACACATATGACATGCATTCATTTAAACAAAATGGAACTATACTTGCGAGCTAAGCTCAGAAAAAAATTGCTTTGCCACATTCCTAAAAATATAAATGGAAGTCAGACATTATTTATTTGAGAGTAACTTAACGAATACTTTTCTGACTTATATACAAATAGCCATAACAAAATTCCTTATGGAATAAGAATTAAAAGGCACATGTGTGTTAGCAGGAATCTTCTATCTTGACTTTTAATTCTTGTGTTTACCTGCTTTGTGGACTTAGTTTCATATTCATTGTTTTCTGACACCCTCTACTATTCATTTTAGAAAATATTAATGATTGCTCACTATAATGCACTAATTATGAAAAGGTACTGTAGTTAAGATACTATAAAGATACTATAATTGAAATATTTAGAGATTTAAAAAAAAATCTCTAGCATTGTTTCTAATTCTTGAAATTCTCTGAATGGCCACAAGATTCTTATTAGTGTTAGAAGTGATCTATAAATAATCTGGGCAGTACAGAAGACTAGGAAAACATACATCAATATTTCCATTACATATAATTATTCATTTATTCCACAAATACATGTTCATACCAAGCTATGCCTGCATGACAGAGGGAAAAAAAACAAGACTGGTCATTCCCTGCTCTCCTCTATCTTGAAATCTTGATGGAGAACACAGACAATAAACGTGTAGTGAGGAGATAGGACTTTCCAGACACCAATGCCATGAGCAACAGAATGGAATAAAGGGATACATGCAGATTGGAAGAGGCTTGCTCTAATGAGGGCCGTTAGTAAAGGACTCTTCGAGGTGGGAACATTTTTTGCTGAGGCCCACAAGCCATGCAGAGATGGGATGGTTGCTCAGGCAGAGGAGGACAAGGCCCTGAGGGAGGAACAAACTGGAGAAAGAAGGCCAATGTGATGGGAGCATGTCAGCACCAACTCGAGTGGCATCCGAGGGACTGGAAGAGACGGAGGCATGTAATAAACTTTTTCAATATTATTTAAAGTTCAACAGCAAAGAATTGAAAGGATTTGAGTGTTTTGTAAAAGATCCTTTGGTTACTGTGAAGAAAAGTGAGTGTAAGGAACAAAAGCAGAGTCAGGAGGACCAGATGATTCAAAGGAGAAGAGAGCGGCCTGGACTGAGGTGTCAGCAATTGACTTGGAGCACAGTGGTAGAGTCAATAGGCCTTGATTCTGGGAATGCAGGAAAGAGGGTGATTAAGGATGATTCTGTCATTTATGACTTGTGTGGCTGCCTCTGCTACAAGGCTTTGAGGTCCTTGCTGGTCAGACATCTTTTTACCTTTACCAACTAGCACAGGGCTGGGAATAGGGTTCCTCTTAGTAAATAAGTAAATATAAGAACAAATGGAACTTGGTGGTCTCTCTGTTTCCAAAGAAATGGAAGAAAAATTGGGCCAAGAAGAACTCACAATGCTAACAGCTCACTGCCGTGGCTGCTGTTTGGCCAGGTGAGGAAACCACATCTCAGTAAGAAGGAAGATATAGGCTGTCTCCTATTCAGGCACAAGACTAATTTTTCTTGTTTTAATCCAGAAGACAATCATAAAAGAACTGGGATAAGTACTATGCTTCTTAGCAAGTAAATACTACTTACACCATGTCCACAGGAGAGTCCTATGTGGACCTATATAATGATTACATGTTTAATTGCTCAGAGTGAGTATGTTGTTTCCCCCTGTTTGTTTCCTGTCTTCTCTTTGAGGGATATTTATAGATCCTATGGATTCTTTCTGGCTAACAAGTTTATCTAATCGTTCTTTGACATTATCCCTGAGGTCTGAAATGAAAACTTTTCTCTTTTTCTCTCTGCAGACTTTGACCAGATGTTTTCCCCACATTGACTCATCTAATGCCTACAGGTTTTAAAACATGACCACCTAAAACTGAATGAGATTTTTACATAGCATCAGAAGAGTTTTATTACACCAGATGGTGTTGTTTTATAGTTGTGAAAATCAGTGCTTCGTACTCCAATAGCACTCAGCTCCTCAGCCCTGAGGCATTTTAATACTTCGATGAAGGCTTTGTCAAGCATGAGTGAATCATATTCCCTACTTTAATCATGCCCAGTGCCTAGCACCGAGTAGGAGCTCGGTAAGATGGTTGTTGAACAACTGAATTAATTAGAGCATATTTTTAACACACCATACAATTAATTATGCCACTTCAACAAACATGCCAGCTAGGCTTCAAACATTTTTTTTAATCGATACAGATGAAACAGGAAACTCAGTTCCTAGAATTCTTCCTCTGGACTCAGGCCAGTACAACTCTTTAATGTCCTGCTTTCCTGTTCCTGCTGTTTGTCAAGGATGAGTTCTCACTATTTTTACTTAAGAACCCATCACATTGGTCAGGTCATTAAGTTTTAGTGAATATATGGCCATTTTGTGAACTCTCGACTTGGATACGTTGATTAAGTCATTTTTAACTGGACCTCACTTTTTGGAAGCTCCTCTTTCTCCCACCAAATATTCTCCATACCTATCGGTTGGTACCTCCCAGATTCCCATAGAAGAAGAGTTGGGATTGGATTTTTGTTTGTTTGTTTGTTTTGTTCCTAGAGTCTCTGTCAAGAATAGTCATTAGCTAAGACAGCCACTGTCTAGGAGAGCCCTGACAGAGCAGAAAGCTGGGTTCCGGAGTGTGCATCAGGCAAGACAGGATGAGGACGTGAAGCCAAAATGCATGAAATAAGAAATGTATTACTCACAGGTCCAGAGGAATTAAGGGTGCTGATAGGAGTCTGACGGAAAGTCGATGGCCACAGGGAGCTCAAGTCAGCATCAGGGGAGTGAGCCGGAGGGAGAGAGGAGATGTGCGGCTACAGCTTATCAAGGTCCATGGGAATCAGCTCTTCGGCTTTCCCAGCAGCTGTGGATCAGATAGCTTAAACACATAGGAAGCAGGAAAACTTGAAATGTGACACAGGTGGTGACCATTAAGTTTATCATGATCAGAACTTATGGGTAGTCTTGGTTTTGAGTCAATGAGATGAGGAAGAAAGGGGAACCACACAGGGAGAGGAAGTTTGAATTAGGCCAGAGGTGACAAGGGTATCCCTGGGTTTCAAATAATTAGTCAGTCCTAAAAATGGATATCGAGGCAGCATCTTCCATAAATAAACTTATGACAACAGGTAGCACAGAGATGATGTGTAACAACTTAAATCCATCTAGAATCAATGAAATGGATGGTTAGGCAACTGGATGTGCTAGTGATAGGCTATCATGTGGGGTGACTCAAAAGGTAAGTGTTCAATATCAACCATTGCCTCAAAGCTCCCTGAATGGAAAATAAGACTTTGGGACAGATTTCATAAAATTTGTTTTTACAGCATTACAAAAGTAACATGTTTTCTGAAATAAAACATACATTAAAAAAAATCAAAAGCCACCCTTCTCCCTGTCCTCAGCTTCTCACACCCAATGCAAATAGCCTTAAAGATTAATAAATTATAATACATTGCTATTATTCTTTTATACCTTTTATAGGCACACAAGCTCACACACTGGCCTGTAATACACATTTCCTACAATGTGCCATATTTTTTTTAACAGAAAGTTGCAGAGTCAGCCGTGGTCACACATGCCTTTAATCCCAGCAACTCAGGAGCTGAGGCAGGAGGATTGCAAGTTGCAGGCCAGCCTCAGCAAATTAGTAAGGCCCTAAGCAACTGAGTGAGACTCTATCTCAAAATAAAAAAATAAAAAGGGCTGGGAATGTAGTTCAGCAGTAAAGCGCTTCTGGGTTCAATCTCCAGTACAAAAAAAAAAAAAAAGTCGTAGATGTTCCAGGTCAGTATAGAGATGTGCTTTTCTCTCTCTAATGGATTTTACATGTGACACTGTAAGTTGCTTCTAGATTTGTTTGTTTTTGTTTTTGCACTTCATGAGCATTTCTGTACCTATATCTTTGTGCATTCATCTATCGGATAAATTTCCAGAAGTGGCATTGCTGGGTTAAAGGGCCATACACCTTTGAAATTTTGTTTGATACTGCAAATACCTTGTACAAGGTGGTTGTAGGCGCCAATTTATATTCTCAGAAACTCTGATTTGGTCATTTTTCCTTAAAATGAAAGTAGAAAAAAATGGAGAATGAAAACCAGGGATTCAGGAGATAGAGGACAGAAGCAGGAAAACAAGAGCAAAGTCAGCTCCCCATCCTCCTGGCTGGTGCTCTGCAGGAGAGCCCTGCAAGACAGAGCTGCTGGTTAACAAACACTTCTCCACTTCTCCGCCAGTCAGAACTGGAGAGGCCTGTTTCCCAGTAATAGATACTTTTAGCAAATGAAGGCTTGATGGGAGGACATCTTCTAATCTACCTATCTGGCTTTGTCCAAGAATCTCTGTGCCTCACTCCAGGAGAGAACAGGCCTTTTGGACAAGGCTTTCTTTCAAAAACAACAAGTACAAAATGTTTGAGTGGTGGTAATTTAATTCTGACACCCCCCAGAATTCCCAGAAGAAACAAGATCCAGCAACACAGATGATTGAGTTATACAGGCAAAGTGGGGTTAAAGGGACTAACATAGATAAATTGGATCTTTCTGCCCTTTCCTGGCTCCATTAATAAAAAGCGCCTGAAACCTCTTAACCCTATGCTTGTCAAGTTCTGGAGCAATCCAGGGCTATTTCCCTGCTTGGATTTTCTAGGAGTAAAACAAAAAGATATCTGATCCCACGATAAATACCATTACCTACTGCCAGAAAGTTTCTTCTTGAAAAGTAGGAATAAAAATTAAGTTTTAAAAGGAAAATAGAATGCCAGGAGCAGGAAAATTTTGCCACTGGTATTTTTTTCAAAAGAATCCCCTTCAATGCAACTCCATTTGCATTCTCTCTCCCTTTATTTATTTACTTTTTTTTTTTTTTTTTTTTTGCATTCCCAGGGTGGGATCAAATCCTCTCCCCCTTTCCTAATCTGCCACCCTCTTTTGAGAAATGTGTTTTAGTAATTCATAGCTTCATGACCCCCCAGTTGCCCATACCTGCCTGATGAAATGCCGGCCACTATCCTACAAATGAGAAATATCTAAGAGATATGTGTCAACTCTCATTATTCACAGCAGTTTTAGTCTATAAATTTGCTGCAAACACTGCATTAAAGAACACTGCACCATTGCACCTGGTGGAAATGTAAATTTGGTCCCAGTAAATCTGTGGTTTCAACACTTTCATCAATACATCAATATGCAATCTTGTTTTATGTATGCTTCTGTTTAAAGACATCTATTTTAATATGTATTGTTGCCTCACTTGCATTGGCCTCATAGCCAATAATACTGTGACCCATGCCTGAATAAAGCTTATCAAACACATGTATTTTCTCTGAAAGGCATGTCACCGCCTTCTTGTTTAGAAACACCAGACAGCACTTAGCACTACATTGGTGGGCATTTTAAACAGTGAACTCACTAACAAATGGTACAAAAAAAAAAAAAAAGATATGTATATAAAAGACTTGTTTATAGGATGACAGCAGCAGGAAGGGGGAGTGTCACCTTGTTGGAACTCCACTGGGAACATCCACTGCTAGCTCAGAGCTTTTGCCTCTCCATGCTTGTTTGTGAATAACCACAAAAGACCATGAGTGATGATTTTGGGGTTACAAATACCAAGTAGAAGGATTCCCAAATACAGTATGAGGAATATTGAGAATGAACTGTTTCCCATTCAGGTCAGGGCAGACCTCCCCCCAAAACAGTCCACCCACTGCACCCTTCCCAGGTCCTCAGGTGTGGCCCAGTTTGGCTTGGAAGCTCCAACAGATTGAGCCTCTTAGTGAAGGCAGTGAATGAGGCTCCAAAGAGAGACATGGAATGGGCCCAAAATAACCCCACCCACCTCCTAGAAAAACTGCAGGGAGTGCTCACAAATGATGATGATTTTAGACCCAGAGCAGCAAGTGCCATTATAGACTAAGGACATGAAAGGGATGGTAGATGAAGGCGTGAAAGGACTTCCTGCAGCTTTCCCTAGTATTCTCATATTTTCTATTGCTTCCTTCCTTCCTTCGTTTCTTTCTTTCTACTTTTTGGTACTGGGAATTTAAGCCAAAGGGGCTTAACTACTGAACCACTGAGCTACATCCCCGTCCCTTTTTTTTTTATTTTTAGACAGGACCTCATTAAGTTTCTTCAGGCCTAATTCAGTTGCTGAAGCTGGCTTTGAATTTGAGATCCTCCTGCCTCAGTCTCCCAAGTGGCTGGGATTACGGGTGTGCACCACCATGCTGGCAGTATTCTTTATTCTTAAAAGAATTTTTTATCCTTTATTCTTAAAGAATTATGACTTTTTTATTACTACAAGAAGTATTACCTCTTTTTTGTAGTAGAAAACAAAAATAATGATTTTTTCCAAATGGGATACCAGAAATAGGATTGTCAGATTCAGCAAATAAAAACATAGGACCTCCAGTTAAATTTGAATTTTGGATAAATGACAACTGATTTTTTAAGTATAAATATGTCTCATGTTTATCCTAAAAATATAAATGCATTATATTTGTGTGTATGTGTATGTGTGTGTGTGTGTGTGTGTGTGTGTGTTAGTAAGTATTGAACCCAGGGGCCCTTTACCACTGAGCTACATCCTCAGTCTTTTTTATTTTTATTTTGAGACAGAGTCTCACTAAGTTGCTAAGCCTGGCCTCAAGCGTGCAATCCCCGTGATGCAGCCTCCCAAGCTGTTGGGGTGTGTGACACCTGGCTGTATTTATACTTTGTGCTAATATGTCCAATGCCCTGAGCAAAGTCAGGTGAAAGCTGAGGAGTGGGAGAGAGTACAAGGTGAGAGACATCTAGAGCCATGGCAAAGGCAATTTTCCTTACTGGCTCTACACTTCCTACCAAAAGTCACTTAGATATTGTTGGACTTTGGGTTCTTTATCTTTATTCTGTGCATATTTGTAAATTCATTTTATCATGGTAAGAACACTCAACATGAGAGTTCCCTCTTCAATTCTTAAGGGCACAATACAGGACTGTTCACTTTAAGTATCGTGTTATAAGCAAATCTATAGAGCATCATCATCTTGCTTAATTGCTACTTCATGCCCTTTGATTAGTAACTCCCAATTTCCCCTCCCTCAACCCCTGGCAATTATCATTTCACTCTTTAATTCTATGAATGTGTCTATTTTAGATACCCCATCTAAATGGAATCAGGCAGCTTTTGTCTATGTGGCTGGCTTGTTTCACTTAGCATATGTCCTCAAGATTCATCCATGTTGTCATATATTGAAGAATTTCCTTCATTTAAGGCTGAATAGTATTCTGTTGCATGCAAACACCATATTTTCTATATTGATTCATCTCTCTGTGGACAGATGTGTAAGATCTTGATGTCAACTCTTTTGGATACCTCCCCAGAAATGGGGTTGCTAATTTTCTTTCACGTAGAAATTATTCCTCCCTCACCAGGAAATTGGGATGGCTAGGAGAGCTCATGGATGTAAATCCCATGCACAGACATTGTCATTTGTGTTATTATATCTGCAAGAGGGAGAACCAGCATCTCTGTGACCATTAAAAGTTTTGGCTGTTTTGTTTTTTATTTGTTTCCAAAGCTGTTTTGTCTTGGGAAATACTATCATAGAAAGGTATGAAAAACTGCCATTTTTTTTAACATAAGAGAAATTAGCTTACTGCACAACTGTTTTTCTAGTTTCCTTAAGCTTCAGTCTCACTATGAAAATTAAAAATGGAAATTACATGATCTGCTTTTACATCTCATCTAACATATGGGTATTTTGATACCTCTGGATGCCAAGTTTTCAAGTTTTAAAATGGATGCTTGTTGACTTTGTAGTAATGACTGTAAAAATCAATCTATGTCATTTCATACTTTTGTTAGCATTTATGAAGTGAATCGTCCACACTCTAATTGTCCATACTCTTCTTGTTATTCTTTTTTCAGAACCAAGAAACTAAGGATTCAAATGACAAATACATAATCAAGAAGCATGGGAGCTCATTCTGTGACTTCTTTCAAACAGAACTATTGTTTTGTGTTAATTTTCTTAATTTTCATACTTAGTGGCAGCAGCAATATCCTCAAATGATACAGTGAAAGCCATTCGTTCATTCATTCGATAAATACTTACATTTCATGTTTCTGCCATGGGTCAGTCACTACTCTAGGCACTGGAGAAACAGAAATGAACAAAGAAATAGCAACTCTTGCTCTCTTAGAGTTTCAATTCAAGTGGATAGAGAAAATAGGTAGGTTGATAGATAGGACAAATGGTCTTGGTTGAAAAACCCCAGTATACAATTAGTTATTCTGTCAGAAAAGGAGACTAGCACTCAGGCAATAAATGAGATAGACTAGAAATATGAACACTACACCTGTCCTTATGTGTCCACCAGAGTGAAATAGACTACATATAACTCCTAGCAATAGGTAGCTGTTGAGGAAAATGGTCAGGATTGGGATGAGCCAATGTGAACTAACCAAGGAACACAGGCAAGAAGAAGAAGGCCTAGCAGGTGTGGCAGTAGGTCTGAGCATCACTGTCCTGGTTGTATTCAAAGCAGCTCTCCAGTCCCTATAATGCCTGGCCAGAGGACAGCAGGGATGCTGTCTTAGTATCTTGGTGAAGAGAGGTAGGAAGGTGGGCACAGGGGATAAGACAGGAGCTCAGTCTCTAAGGTGGACTTTGAGATCAGCAGCCTAACCATGAGGGTTGGGTGTTCATTTATTCTGTTCTACTTACTGAGTACCTACTGTATATCAGGTACTCTTCTAAGTACTGGGCATACAACGATCAACAAGATACAGAAAAATCTCCCTCTTTATGGGGTCTGCATTTAGAGATGAACAATAAACCATAAATAAATAGAGCAAAGAAGGAGCCCTCGAAAGGTATCAGCAATTTTAAAGAGAGGTCAGGCCTTACTGAAAAAAATGACATTTGAGTTATGATTATAAAGAGATGAGGATGGTTACAGACAGAGGAAATGGGAAGCCCACCAGAGGGTTCAGAGCAGAGGAGAGTTACAGTCTGAGATTTGAACAAGCTCATCTGGCTGCTATGCAGAAAGTACACCATAGAGAGGCCAGGGCTCTTTCTAAACTAAAGGCATTAGTTCGGCAATCGATGTAAAAACACCAGTGATATGATGCTGAGTCAGCCCAACTACTGCCCCCTGGTTCTTACATTCCTTTGACTAAGAACAAGATTAATGACAGAGCTAGGGGCAGAGCAGTGGCCGCTGCAGCTGGGGATGAAATGACCCCAGCTGTGAGACAAATAGGCCAAAAGGCAGGAGTCATAGAGATGGGTGACTCTCAACCCCAGTTTCACATCGTTTCTTTAGGGACCTTTTAAAAATATGATGCAAGACCATACCCATAGAGATCCCTACTTTGTGGTTCTAGGGTGGAGGGTTTTTATTAAGTCCCCGACTGATTCTAACGTGCAGCCAGGGTTCAGAACTACTGATGGAGACCATTGCAATCTGATACCACAAAAAAGCAGGTGGTCACCCATCCATTCATCATGCATTTCTTAAATATTTATATGCCCAGCTGGGAGCTACACACAGCCTAGCACATAGAAAGTGCTCAGTGAGTGCTACATTTACTAGCATTAGCAATGAGAAAGATTGATGGTCTTTGCCCTATGGAGTAAGATGATCATATCTATGTTTTGAAATTTTTTTCTGGGCATTGATATGCAAAATAACTGTGGTTCAGAAGAGAACCTGGGAGAATTGTTAGCTCAAGGTCTCAATTATCAGCATGTATCAGAATCACCTGTAGGCCTTCTTGAACCGGTTGCTGGGCTCCACACCCCAAATATTCTGATTCAGAGGGCCTGGAGTGAGGTGCTTGAATTTGCATTTGGAATACATTCCCAGTTTCTGTCAATGCTGCTGCTCTGAAGACTACACTCTGAGACCTACACGGTGTTACCATTAGCTACAGCAAATGGTCAGGTGAGAAGTAAAGGAGAAAGGGAAGAAAGGGAACATGCTAAGAGATGCTGTGCAGGTAAATTCAATACAGTGTTGCAATTGGCTGAAGTGAGCACTGGAGAAAGAACAAGGGAGACACCTGTCATAATGCTGAAGTCAAAATGTGGGTAAGCTGTTCAAGATAGTGAACAATGTCTTTCTTATTTATTTGAGCTCCTCAGCAAAAAGCAAAAGATGTTCTTTGTTTTCTTGATACAGGTTTTTGCCCTTTTTTTCTCCTACTAAATAGTACAATAAATTCCATGGCCTTATTTGTTTCATCAAATAAAAGAATGCCTGCCAATATCTGTTAGGCTAATATTACAGTTCAATTCCAGAACATCTTGTAATGGTTATTTCAAACATGTTCTGGAATCTGTACTTAGGGTGCTCAGTTCCTTAACCAACCCACATTTGAAACTTCACTGCTGGTGCACAAGCTTATCAAAGTTATTAAGCCTACAGAGTAATTTATAACTGATATGGACCAGGGTTTCCATCCTCTGATACCACAGTTATTTCAGTAATCTATACATTCAAAGGCTGACAATAGAACAATAAATGTTATGAAGTGTTTCTATTTTTGACTGACTTTCCTGGTAGATGAAACAACATAAATAGCTCAAAATATGTTCCTCAGGAAGGGATATGAGGTTGCCAGACCCATTCCTATAATTTAATAAACTGGCATGATGTTGAAGCAATGTTTAGTAGATGAAAGTCTATTAACTTGGAGAACAAAAAGAAACATCTTTTTTACTGTTTGCTTAGATAATAAAGTATGGTCTTAGACCCTCTTCACCATGCCACCTATTTAGAAAATGCACATTCCTGGACCTGACCTCAGACTTTCTGAATGTCTTGCTGGGACCTTAATATCTGCCTTTAAAATAAGGACTGCAGGGGTTGGGGATGTGGCTCAGTGTTAGTGTTAGCCTGGCATGCTTGAGGCCCTGGGTTTGATTCCCAGCACCATAAAAAATAAAAGATAAAAATAAGGCCCACAGGTTTAAGAGAAACTGAGAGAAAATATACTTTGGGTCCTACCAGCAGGAAATTGATGCAAATAGCTATAGCTGGGAAGTTTTACAAATAGGGTTTCCACAGGAATCTATTTACATATGCAATTATATACCTAACCATCAAATTTCAAAGGAGAGAAAGAGGTTCACCCAGGTCTGCACCAGCAGTTTGTCATCAATGTGAAAAAGAAGCTCCCACTAGAATTCAGGTCTTCTTGCTCTAAATCCAGTGCTACTTAAGTGAGCATCATGTTTATTTTTAGCACTTTGTTTTTATGGATATCAGCATACAGAGCTTTTATGGTCATCACACAATCTTCCTTGTTTGGCAGCTACTACATATCTATTTGTTAGCTAACATCGGGTGAAGCCAGGCTAACTAGGGATCCTGAAATCCTTACAACTACTTCGTACATGTGTGCTGATTGTCTACCTACACAAACAGTCCCCACTTACGATGGTACAGATTTTTCGACTTTACAATGGTGCAAAAGTGAATGCCTTCAATAGAAACCATACTTTGAATTTCGAATCTTGATCTTCTCCTGGACTAGTGATGCACAGTTCTGTCCTTTCCAGTGATGCTACACAATGGCAGAGAGCCACAGCTCTGAGCCAACCACATGACCACAAGGGAAACAACTGACCCTCTTCAGGCTCCTGTGCTACTAAACTGTGATGTTTGGTAGGTTAGGTGTATTCAATGCATTCTGACTTATGATATTTTCAAGTTATGATGGATCTCTCAGGATATAACCCCATCATATCAAGGAGCATGTATACATAACTTTCTGACATGCATTCTTTCTTTTCCCAATGCTTCTGATAGAAGCAGTAACTTTCATTTTTACTTTTTATTTAGCTTTATTGAGGCACAATTGATACATGGTAATCTGTAGATATTTAAAATATGTCATTTGGTGACTTGTGACATATGTATACACTCCTGAAGCCACTGCCAAAATCAAAATAATGAATATATTTATCTGTCCCAAAGTTTTGGTGACCCTCTGTGATTCCTCTTCTCCATGCCCCACCCATTTCTGTCACCACAAACCACTGAACTGTTTTCTGAAACAACAAATTCTCTGGAATTTTAAATTCATGGAATGAGAAAGTACAATCTCTTTTTTTCTCTTCTAGTACTTTCCTTCCACATTCTTATTTGAGAGTCATTTATGTTGTCATGTGTATCAGCAACTCTTTCCTTTTTAGTTTATTAGGACCTCATTACATAGATGTACCATTGTTCAATTCTCCATTCACTTATCGATTGTCATTAGGATTGCTTCCAGTTTCTGGCTATTACAAATAAACTACTATAAACTTTGCATACAAATTTTTTGTGTGTATACATGTGTTTTCAATTATCTTGGGTAAATACCTCAGAGAATGACTAGATCATAAGATAAGTGTACATTTAACTTTTTATTGCACTGCCAAATTACTTTTCAAAGTGGTTTTAATTCACCAACCGTGTATGAGTTTCAGTTCCTCCACATCCTTGCCAACACTTGATATGGTCAATCTTTAGAATTTTAGCCATTCTGTATTATGGAGTATCTCTTCATATTTTTAATATGAAAATGTTATTCTGGTTTGCCAAGAAAAAAAGAGAAAATTAGGGATGTAAATATGACAAGCCAGTAAAGTCAATATCAATCCCTGTCAAAAATCCAGAAGAATTAATCAACCAAGTAGTTAATAAATATTTGAAAAGATTGGCAGTATCACTGACTGCTGACCTGGGCTTAGTCTCAAAATTCATACTGAGCAAATGTTAATATTTTGATAAGGCATTATTAGATCAGTAGATAAAAGAGAAAATGTAAGGTCTAATTATCATCAAAACATAGCAGTTGCCTTCCATTATGGGAAATACTTGTGCACGCCTAGGTTGCTATATCATGAGTACCTCAGTGTCCTTCTTTGTTTGTCAGCCTGTGTGTCTCCTCACCCTCATTCTGCAGCAGCAGGAATCTCTTCATTTATTGTTGGGTTAAATCCAAGTCCTCCAACAACCTCTTGTTTCATGACACAAATTTTGGTTTCAGTGTGTACTTTTCCGTTCACAATGGCCCTCTTCCAATCTTCTACATGTTTTTCCATTTAATCTAGTTGTCAACTCAGGATATTTTATGAAAAATCACTTGTACATTGCTTGCCCATAAATTTTTGTAATTTTCTAACTGGCTTAAACATAATGGCCTATTGTGTCTGTTTCATCATTATATTATCTACTGAATATTCAGTTTGGAGACAATTTTTTTCTTAGTCAGAGGGTTCATGTCTACTAATATATAATGGTTTTTGTTATCCTGTTCATACTTGGGCATTAAACTTGGTTCAAAATAAGCCTTATTTTCAGTTTTATTTGTGCCTCTTAATCCTAAAACAGTTCTGAATTTAAGCAGGTCTTAATCTACAAAGAGTCTCTTATTATTAAAATTGAATACCTACCTAAACCTTCTTCAATTGTCAGCAAGAAGAAAATTAGAGGTAGTTTCCTAAGTAAGGGAAGAAAAAAATATTCACCTTCTGGATAAGGAGTGGTCATGGATTCCCCCCTGCCATAATACTCCCAAGATGCTTCCAGAAATGAAAGATACTAAGCTTTGCTGCATATTCCTAGCAGTTCCTAGAGGGAAAAAAAACAAATCTTTTTATCTCTTGGGTTAGGAAGAAACATTAGAAAGATTGCTCATGATCATGTTTTGCCTAAATCAGGAAACTATCAACAAGATGGCCGCTCTTACACAATGGAAGAGCTGGCAAAGAATCTGGAGGTTCCTAAACCAGAGACTATTAAACAGGAAACTTTAGAAGTAAAAATCAAACTTTTATGCAGGTACAGAAACAAAACCAGCTAGGAGAACATGTAGCTGAAAACATAAGAAAAAAAACATGTTTTTCATATTTTCTGGGAAGATTATTTTCCTTAGATGATTAACACATTACAAAAACATGCTCTAAATATATTTAACATGCAAATTTGTACAACCTGAACAATAAGATGACATCCAGATAAGTCTACAGGTATGAGCCAATTGTCCATCCCCATCTTGGAAGGTAGTAAGTTCTTTGGTTAAAAGTTTATTAATTTTGTTTGTTTATGTATTTAAATTATTAATATAGTTTAGAGCTCTCAAAATACAGTTTTAGTATTATATTCATCTAATGCAGAATCTTACACTTTCTGCAGACTTTGGTTCTAGGGAGAGAGCACAGGAGTCTGCATTTTTATCAAGAATCCAGGAAATTCACATGCTCAATGAATATTGAGAACCACTGCTTTAAACCTTTGAAAAGGAGGTGTCATGGGTCCAGTCTGGTTCTAACATACAGGATCACTCCAGATACAAGAGTAAACTTCATATATATATTTTTTTTACTTTGGAATGAAGTTGTAGTTTGTAAATCATGTTAATCTGTCATCCTAAACCCACTTATTGCTGGAGATTTTCTAGTAACAAGGAGATTTCACTGAACTGAAGGTCCAGCCAATATTATATGACGCCTTCTACATTCAATTTTTTACATATAAACATGTACATCATGATAAACCTGTCCTGAAAATATATTTAATATGTCTCATTTAGTGCCTGGCATATAAAAAGCACATGAATATTTATTAATGAAAAAATGTTTGCTCATCCGATCTTTTCTACATCTCTTTGGCCTCAAAAGCTTCTGTCTTATTATCAGAGTAATTATTATTACCATATGCCATGGTTTGAAAGTGTCCACTCCAAAACTCAGATGCTAGAACTTAATGGCCAGTATGATGTTATTGAGATGTAGGGGCTTTAAGAAGTAATTAATGAATGAAATTAAGACCCTTACAAAAGAGGCTTCACACAGAATTCAACCCTGTTTCACTAATTCTCTGACTTCTGCTATGTGAGGACTCAGCATCCCTCCCTTCCAGAGGATACAGCAACCTGATGCCATTTTGGAAGCAAAGAACTGCTCTCTCCAGACAACCAAATCTCCTGGCACCTTGATCTTAGACTTTCCAGTCTTCAGACTAGGAAAAAAAATGCTGTTCTTCATAAATTACTCAGTCTCAGTTATCTTGTCATAGTAGTACAAATGTACAAAGACACCATCCACCCAGACTTCCACCCTATCATTCATAAATGATTGGTCAGTAACTCCTCTCATGTTTGTACAATCCAGAATTTTCCTATTCTTTATAGCTCCATGGTTGGGTTAAATGATATGTTGGTAAAAGGAATAATAAATTGAAAGATGTAAGGATAATGAGCATATGTGTACCCAAGAACATAAGCAATAAATTATAAAATGTCATCCTACACAGGGAAAATAAAAAAATTGTAATTGGAGATTTTTACACAACCCTTTTGGAAATTTTTAAATCAAGTTTTTTAAAAAGCAAAAATTATAGATAACTTGAATATCATGATTAATAAATACAAACAAATAGGTTTTGAGAAATTTACATCCAACAGAGAATACATATTGTTCTTGAGCAAACATAGAACACTCACAAAACTCTTTGTGTGTTAAATTCCAAATAATCACCAGTATATAAACTATATTCTCTGTTTATACATCCTGCAATAAAATTAGAATTCAGCAACCAAGAATTTTTTTTTTAGATCATATGCCTGTAAACTAAGCGACATACTCAAGTGACCATTAGGTTAAAAAGAATAATATAAGGAAGATAACAAAATGCCCAGAACTGAAAAACAAGGGAACACTACTACATGCCAAGCTTTTGGAACATAGGAAGAAAGTACTTTAGAGGAAATTTCTAGTTTGAAATAAATTTTCCACCAAATGAAAGATTGAAAACAAGTGCAAAACGTTCAACTCAAGAATCTGGAAAAAGGAGCAATTTACTAAATTCAATAGAATTCTTCTATACTAGTAATCATCAATTAGAAAATATTGTACCACCAGTAGCAGTCAATTAGAAAATACACCTTTACAAGTGCAATAAACCTTATACAATAGTTAGGATTTTGTCCAACAAATAATACTCAGGACCTTTATTGAAAAAAAAAAACTTTTTAAATTAATTACGAAAGAAGATCTAAAAGTGAATGAAGCAAAAATATTGAGTTCATAAAGGAGTGTCTTATAGAGAAGATGTCTCAGATTAATTTCTAATTGTAATGTAATTCCAATTTAAATCACAATAGGATATTTTGGGCAACTATACTTTCTAAAAAGTACAGCACAGAACATTGTTGCACAAACAGCCACAGCAACTTTAAAAGGAAGTGAAGAAGAAGACAGTCTCAGGTTGGCAGATGTTTGGTCATACTGCAAAGCCAGAGTAATAGCAACAGAGGCAGAAGCATGATGGTAAAGCAGAAGATTAGCAGAACAGGAAGAGAACGCAGAAGTAGATCCATGGAGACAGCAATGGCCACACAAGTCTATGGAAAAGAGACAGACTGTCACATGCTAAAAGGACAACTGACTGACCATATGAAGGTAAAACAAACTTAGACAAGTTGCATGGAATATGTAATCTTATTGTATGAAGTATGTGAAGAAACAAAACTACAAAACGAAAGAAGACAATATAGAAGAACATGCTTTTGACATTATAATATAGAAAAGCTTATTAGACAAGATTCCAAAATTAATAGTTACAAGGCAAAAAAAAATTAAAGGCTGTTGGATTTGACTACAAAATTAACAGGTAAGATTTTGAGTCTGAAAATGAAGCATTTGAAAGCTTCACTTTTATATGTATATTAATAATAACAAATGAGTCTTTAAGAAAAAGCTAAGATATAACCTCTACGGGGTCAAGAAACATGCTTTTGTTGTTCTTCTTTCTAGCTTGGAGACCTCTCACTGTGCCTGGCACATAGTAGGCGCTTAATAGATATTTAATGAATGAATGAATATTTCATTGTATTTTCCATCCTACATAGTAAGACAAATATGCAATCTGTTTTTGGAAATATTTCTGTCAAATATTTTCAAGTGTTTAAAATTCAGCAATTAAATAAATTTAGTTATTTATAAAATATATTTATGCTGAGTACCTTCTTTCCCAATTTGGTAGTAAAATAAAGAATCACCCCATCATTATTTTCACTCACTTTTTTAGGTACTTGGGTCAGTTTTCAGTCCTGCTTGAATCATGGGATTTACATTCTTATTCAAACAGTTGAGTAAAATTTGAAAATACAGTTTCATAAAATACCATCAAAGTATGTTTCTCTGAAGTCTAATTACATAATCTGAATTCCCAATTTGTATTAAATTGACAGGCCAAATTAAAAAGCAGAAATGAAGAGGGTAACCAAGGACTGACTTCTGCTGTGACCTCGTTCCCTGTGATTTCACCAACTCCTGAAACAGATCTCACCTTTTTTTGTTGTTTTCAGTGCTGGGGATTGAACCCAGGCCTTCACACTTGCTAGGCAAGAACTCTACCACTGAGCTCCATCCTCAGCCCCTCTTACTCTTGATGAAAAGAAAAACATAATATTCTTACAACTGAATAAATAAGAACAAATATTGGACTCAGAGAAACCTTGTAGTATTTTATTATTTATTAGTTGAGCTAATTTTTGTTACCACAAGGATGTCACCAACCCCATAGCACACTGATTTCAGTGGTACTGTTGGAGTTGGGCAGATTTCTGCAAAAACAGAAAAAACAAGAGCAGTAAATTAAGCCTTCAAAGAGTAAAGAAGATTTCAAGCACTGAAGCTAATTTTTATTGACCAAAGAGAACAAAATAAGATGTGAGAAATAACCCCAAATATTGCTAATTATATGAAGCCTCAAAGCAAGAATAATTCAACTCAGAGTCCCCATGCCCCAATCATGCATGTGCTTTTTGCTTTTTGTCCCCTCAACTGTTGTTTACACCTCGAGAGAGCTTGGGATCACCCTGTAGGGTGATTTTTTACAACTCATACTCACTAATTTCAAGTTCTACACACAGTGGTTTTGGTCTCAAGCCAAAGGTAAGATGTCCTATGGGATCTGTGGTCTTATAGGATTAAACACTTTTCCAGACACTATTTTTCTACACAAGTGACATGACACTGCTAATTCCCCCATGGCACTGCCTGCCATCTTATTTCTCAAAACTCTAAAGCAGAGCTGTAACTGGCACCACTGGGCCTCTGACTAAAGCTCATTCATTTTCTAAAACCCATGACTGGACATCCCCAATAACCAACATGGTACTCACAGTTGAACATACTAATACTCATTTAGTTGCACATAATAGGAATCCAATATAATCAAGTTTGGGCGAGAGATTAGGGTTGATTTGTTTTAATGTTTTTTTAATTGTTGAAGGACCTTTATTTAATTTATTTTTTATAGTTATATGGTGCTGAGAATCGAACCTAGTGTCTCACACATGCTAGGCAAGCGTTCTACCATTGAGCCACAATCCCAGCCCCAAGATTAGGGTTGTTGTCTCATAGAATCCAGGGAAGAAAGGGACAAAGGAAGACCACTGAAATGTATGGTATGAACTGATTTCAAAGACAACTGGAACCAGCAATCCAAATGTCATTCTATACGCTCTTTCCTCTGGCTCTCCTCTCTGGTTTTTTGTTTGTTTGTTTCATATTCTAAAGCTATGTTTTATTCTCTCCTAGGCACCCTTCTTTCACATCAGGGAAATATGGCTACCAAAAATCTCCCAAATGTCACTTCTAATAACTTCTAACAAAGAATAAGGACTAATATTCTCAGTTCTAGTTGACTCTGGAAAAGTGATTGCAGACTCTAGATCAAATGCTCACCCAAAGAGGCAAGGTCATGTCCAAGTAAGGCAGCTTATACAATAGCAACATAGATGAGAAAGACTAAAGAAAGACACGGAGCAAAAAATAGGATTTTCACTTTACAGAGTGTCAATAATAATGAATGCATTGAAATAGAATAAGGTTAATCTGGCCTTCTATGAACCTGTTTGCCTCTATTTCTGGAATAACACATAAACCACTTTCAGTTCAATTCAACAAAAACCCAATATAAAATATAAAATCTCTAGAGAAAGAAACAAATTAAGGCAAATAGATAGCATTACTAGAGATAGAGGGTCTCTTTATAATGGCAATTTTTTTCAACAGGAGAATATAATGCTTTAAATTTATATGCACCTACTAATTAGATATTGAAATAAATATGTAAGGCAAAATTGTCACCAGGAAAAACAGACACATTTAAATACATCTTCTTTAGGGGGAAAAAAAGGCAATTTAGTCCAAATCACTTAGACCACCACTGCTAGAAGTCTAGTCTCACAAGACTTTAGTTAGCCTTCTACTTGTCAAGACTCATTTAGCAGGAGATGCCCAAGGAATCCTGTTTGGGGCACAGAGGACCTGGTATAATAGCGTACCATGTTAAGAGTACTGAATTTTACATCAGGTTCAAAGTTCACTAATCCCACTACAGGATGTTGCCTTATGCTTAGTTGGGGTTGTTAAAGAGCAACATGGCAAGGAGATCTTTCTGATATTAAATGAATCCAAGCAATTCTCTAGCATGTGGAAGAGCATATCTTCTTGTGGAAAAGTCAGTCACAGAATCTCAGAAGTGGCCTCATCTTGCAGAAAAGTTAGGGTTTTCAGGGATTTTAGAGAAAGCCAGCCTCTTATATTCCTCAAGGACCTAATAATTCTTTTTTAAATAATAAATACCAAAAAGTTATAAACTGTATGGAATAGTACTTCAGATATTAAATTTAAAAATCAATAATTTTAACATGAAATAATGGCTATACATGTATAAGAAAATACCTAAAACTAAATGGGTGGATCTTGGTGAGTGTAAGGCCAATTCATAGAATGTTCCTTTCACCCAACCCATGCCTAACCCTAGTACTCCCTAAGACCCACAGGAGGCCCCAGGACATGTGCATTTGCTATTTTCATTTAAATACAACAGATTTAATATATTGGTCTAAGGACTTCAGCTCACTGGGATCATATCTTGCTCAGATTAAGATCTGTCTTGCTTTCTTTAAATGTTAAATCCTTTCTCTAGGATTAGATAATTCCCACAAAACTATAAGAAGTATAATTACAAAAGGCAGGACAGCTTCCTGATCAGGGATGCCTTCTTAAACATGTAAGTTAAGCTTTACATGTTTTAGTTTAACTTCCCTGGGACTGCGCTAACCTTGAATGTCCTTAATGCTGGAAGTGGATAGAATTAACAGTCAATAAAGTGACATGATTAATAGAGGCCAGAGAACTAGGTTTAAAGACCAAAATGCATTCTTACTTAAAGTCACTGATGGAGAAATCAGTCATTTGTCTGTATACCCATAGCTTATATGCAGCAGAGTTCACGTGTGGTCCTATATAGTTCCAAGACCCATCCACTTTCTATTATATCTAGTCTGGTTTACTATATTCAAATGTGTTTGCTTTTGTTCTTGTGTTTATGCAATCTTACACATAAGAAGCAAATCTTTATGAGTGGCTAATCATAAAGGCACCAGGCTAGTCAAGAGATACAATGGGGGGAAAACAAAGTTATGGCCTTCCTGATACATAGAGTTTAACAAGAAGACATAATCAAATGTTAAAAATGAATATATGTGGACAAACAAGAACTGGGGGTGGGTTAATAAGAACACTAGTACCATAATAAAGGCAATGTTTTAAGCAAGAGACTCTAAACAAATGCAAATGTTTGAGACAAAAGTATAGAGGCCCAGGCTGGCCCAGTTCCTACTTTATAATGTTGTTATACTCATGTAACTTTGTTATCAAATCTTACTCCAATCTATAGAAAGATAAGTAGAGAGGTAGGTAAGTGATTAGGTAAACAAACAGATGGTAATAGATGGTAAGTGATATGGTCAAGGAGGGAAAGAGTAAAAGGTGACCATCTATACCTCAAAGGAAAAAAGCAAGACACTAATTTGGACCACATTTCTCCTGGCAGAAATTTGCTATTTAGGCTGACGGTTTGAGGTCTAAGGTGGTCACTTTTGTTAACAATAAGCTCCTCCTGTAAAACTCCTCTGGAAGCCTAGATTTGTTTCTGTTCATATGTTACAGGGTTTCTCATCAAATGGAATTCCAAGCAGTAGTCAGGCCTTTGCCAAAGCTAGGATATAACAATGGTATAAATAATTGTGGATGTCAGTGCTGCTACTTGTTTTTAATTTATACTTAAGCTTTTCCACGAATTCAGACTGACCTTGTTATTGATCTAAATTAGTAAAACTGGGTATTTTGCAGGTAGTCTAATGGACTCTATCCTCTCTTAACACATACTGGATTCTTTTAGCTCATGAAAGAGGTTGCATTTAGATAGACAGCTGGCAGGACACAGCATAGCCAGGTTAGTCATAGACCATTCACTCTCTGAAGGCTATTTCTACCCCTGCCATCAGAGAGAAGAGACTTTACCCTAAGTATATCAGATATTCTGTAAAACCCCTAAGAATAAAATGCCTATACAATCAAGAAACAGATCTCCTAGCTCCCCAATTCTACTGCTCCTTTATTTTTTTAATTAAAATAAACTTTCATTTATTTCTCCACAAATCCATCAATCAAACCTTATTAGACACCTGCAATGTTCCAATTACTAGTGAAAATTTAGGGAAACAAAAATCCTTGAGCCCATGGTCCCGTTCAGGGAGAGCTATGTTCACTGGTGAACTTCTGGGTGAGCCCAGTCAGAAAGACACCGCTGTTCACCACATGTTTTCTAAGAGTCCTACCACCCTAAGCAGATGTGTTTATTTAACTTTCTTGTGTAACTGCATATTCTAGGTCTCTAATTTTGTCCAGGGTTAGGTTTCCAGAATTCACATGAATTTTCACAGTTTTAAATTTCTTTAACTGCTCGAATGTAACCATCTTATATAAAATGAAAACATAAAAGCACTCAGAAAAATAATAGCTCATATCTTTGAAAAAAATGGAAGAAAGTGGAATAGCAATAGGGTAAAATAGCTTTATTAATGCCAATCTTATTATCTTGTCTCTATCTTAAATAAATGGCAGTGAGAATTAGGAATGGATTAGGCTTTCTAGAAACAGATGTTATTCTCATTTGCTTAGTAGATTTGACACCTACTTTTGAAAGTAACAAACAATGACATCTAATTTCCTTATGGTGCCAAAGCTTCTGAATTATTATGTGCCAGGAATTTTGTCAGGCACTAGTGATACACAGATAAACATAACACAGTTCTTATTCTCAAAAAAACTTTGTTTATTATCTACCTCCTAAGTGAACCCTTTGGTCCATGTGATTTCCTAAGAAACTGTGTACTATAAAAAAATAAATGTATCTTAACATACTACATTGTCAGGATGGAAATGCATCTCTACCCTAAGCCCAGGAGCTCAAGAAGTCTGAAAATAATAAGCAGGTAAGTATAGGCAGCATGCAGTGGGTTCTAACTGTGCCCAGAGGAAATGCGCAGCCTGCCTCTTCATTTGGAAGTCATACACAGATGGTAAGCATTCAACTCAAAAGGAGAAACATTTTGGAAGATTATAAAGGGAAGTGATGAATGATGAAGAGAATGTGACACTGAAGGCTGTAAACAGGCCTGGGAACTGATGGGTCACACAGTCTTGGTAAGATGTAAGGACACGAGACTGACTAGTCTAACACATGACCCCTAAAAAGCCTAGATAATGAGTGAATACCACTCAATTCCATCAGCACTGTCTTCATGATAACCTTTCTATTGGCCTTGAATAACCCCTTCAATAAAACCTATGGCATAAGGAGTAACAGAAAAGAGCATTGGGAACCGACTGTCTGTCCAGGATCTTGGATCCATTAGTGAACCTCCCTGGTCCTCAGTTTCTTAACTTATAAAATTTGGATAATTAGTTGTTTGGATTATATTGCATAGTTAATATGGAGCATCTAGATGCTGTATGTGGAGCACATTGCCTGGATCCATAAATGTTGGCTTCCTGAGAAAAAGAAAATTATGACTCTCATAGCACATGCCTGAGGCTATGTTTATATAGATAATGGTTATACTTCCAGCAGCCAAGATATCATGGCCAAAACCAAATAAAGAACAGATTTATAAAGCCTTATTAGTAAAGCCTGGAATATGAACCAAGTGTTTAAGTGATAGGCAGACATCCCACAAGTAACAGATGACTGTATTGAACTCAGTGCCTCCAAAAGAGTGCTGTTGTAGACATCTCTTATTCTTTGTGGCCACCCAGAACCTTGGAATACTCTTCCTATGGCTGGGGAAAGTTCTTCTCGGTGAGTCCTGCCTCCCAACAAAGAAGCCAAACTTACTTGCCTTGCTTCTTTGTATCTACTAAGCAAGCATGTGATGTGATTTGTTTGATAAGTCGCATCTCAGATACCATTCAGAAAACAGTGGCATAAAGGGAGAATACAGCATGCAGAACCTAGGCTGGTAAAAGACTCGAGAGATCCATCTTTTACAAGAAGTAACCTCTGGCAGGGCAGAGACCCTGGTGCTAGTATTCCCAGGCCAAGATTCTTGAGGCAATTTGAAGCACCTGTGCCAGGTGAGCACAGCAGCAAGATCTCTATGGGAAGAGTAGATGGTGTGAGTTGGGTAATATTCTTGGTCATATGCCTAACAACTCTGACTCTGACCCTTCCTGATAAGCTCTAAATGACCTCATTGCGTTTTCTGCAATAACCAACTAGAATATATTCTGGGTGTTTGTGGTGAAGTACCCTGACTGACAAGAGAGGCTCTTTGATATTCTTCCTGCATACTTAGATCTGTACCTAAACATAATTCAATGTGAAAATTGGTAATCATTCTTATCTAGAGAAGGTAGTGAGGAAAAGAAAACTCTGACCCTGAGCCTATGAGCTCCTCTCAATCTTCCACTGAGTTCACTGACTTGAATCAATATTCCACTGACCTACTGCAAAATCAGCTAGCTTCATTCAACCCACATAAGCCAGATGTTTCTATTTATTTTCTCAAAGATTCTCTGAATACCTGGGTTTGTCCTATGTCCTTAATCTGATTCTTCCTCCATTCTTTCAGCAGATATTTATTGAGCACCTATTGTGTACCATACACTATTTCAAGCTCTGAGAATCTGGTGATGAACAACACAGACAAGGCTTTTGCCTTCATGGAATGCACTGTAGTTTAATGATACATGTATTATACAAACAAATAAATCATATCACAAAGAGCCAACTGTAAAAAAAATTAAAGCACCAATAATATATCTGATAATTTTAGGGGGAAATGTAGAGAACAGGAAGTATACTTGAGAGTGTGTGTAAATCCATCTTGAGGAGGTGCTATTTAAGTTGAGGATACAGTAATGAGAAGAAATCATCCAGAAGGACTGAGGAAGACTCTCCCAAATAGAAATAAATACCAGTAAGTGCAAAGGTACACAGATACAACAAGGCAGGCTTAAGTCTGAGTTGAGGAATGGAGGCTAAAGGGGTCATGAGTCATCAAAGTGTTTATGTCCAGCAAGAATTCATGTGCAGGGATCCTCAGAAGTATAAAGAAGTTGAGACAGAAAACATTGCTTGTATCATCAGGATTCTGATGGTAATTAAAACAAGAAGAGTTGATGAGACTGCCCAAGCAGAGCAAGATAGTACAAAGCAGATGGGGCCAAAAATGGAATTGTGGAGAACCCTAGTATGTAAGGAATGTGCAGAAGAGACAGAATCCAGGAAAACAGAGGAAACAGAACAAGAAAGATGGGGGAAATGAATCAGGAATAGTGCCAAAGAACTCAAGAAAATGGGATTTCAGGAATAGAAAGTGGTTGCAGTCTGAATAAATTTATCCCCTTTCTGTTAACAACATTTAAGAGTGTTTGTGTCTCTTTGTGTACATGCACAGAAAATATCTGAAGTTACTTATCAAGAAAATGTTAGTAGTGGTTATCTCTCAGGAATCAGATTAAGAAGTTGGAAATCAGGGTGGGAAAATTCATGTCCCCTTCATTCCTTTCTCTACTGTACTTGTTTTCATAGTGAGCAAACATTACTTTTGTAATCTTGTGTGGAATCTAGGAAATTGCAATAGGAGGGCTGGAGAATATCACTTGGATCTGGGTGTGGGGAAAGGCAGTCCAGTGTCTCTAGACACGGAACAAGTCTTTTGAGTAAGTATCTTGGGTTGCAAACAGAACTTTAGCAATGTATAGTACTCAGAAGGCAAAAATGAACATATGACATATGAAGAGAAATTGTGTCTCCCATACATATTATCAGGTATTTAAATACACATTCTTTGGTTATTCATCTCAATCACCCAGATTTGAAATGCAAGTTACATATCCCTTATAAGAAATCCTGGGACCGTAAATATTTTGGATTTCAGATTTCGAGATATTTGTATATACTTAATGAGATATCTTGGGGATAGGACTCAGGTTTAAACAGGCAATGCATTTGTTTCTTACACATTTATGCTCATTGCCACAGAGTCATTTTAAACCATATTTTTGATGATTTTGTGGATGAAACAAAGTGTCCTGGTATGGAATTTTCTACCTGTTATGTCAAGTCAGCACTCAAAAAGCTTCAGTTTTGAAGCATTTCAGATTTCAGATTATCAGATTTTCAAATTAGGAATACTTAATTTGTACTACTTTTTGGAAACAGCATGCTAACATATGACATATATTAAATTTGTGTTCACCAAACTAGCATATTTTTATTGGAGAAAAGGAGACTACCCTAAATAGATATTTATTCACTTATCAAACACCAGTGGCATTCTGCTAAGAAATGTGAATGTAGAAGTTACAGTCAATAGAAGATGCAAATGACTGCATGATAATGACCCTGCAAAGGTAGTCACAGGACTACAAATGGACCACAAGATATACTGACCACAAGAGTTCAATGCCTCTCCTCCTGGCAAACCATCAAATGACTGAAATGTCCTGCTGGGAGAAAATTAAGAATCAGAATTGGGAAGCAGTCACCCTGAGTGTGGGGAGAGGAGCTGGCTGCTTAACTACACACAGGTGTAGCACTCCACTCCCCAAATTCCAGGCCAAGTGAGTGCTACAGTGTGCTATGGGATACAGGAGGAGGAAGATTTCTCTTTTACCTGAATATACATCACCTCATTGTAAGAAGAATATAACTGATACATGTTACAGTCTTAATCTCAAAAGATGAATTAAATTTGAGTGAAAAAAAAATACATGATGGATAATATATCAAGTGCTGAGTTCTGAATGAAATGCAGAACTACAATAAAGACATTGCCTAAAGTCTTTAAAAGCTAACAAAGAAGCATTAAATATCTACAAATCACCATACCACCTGCTAGTGAACTAAATTGCATTTGAAATGCTGCTGAAATAGGGTGAAAAGAATAAATGGAATTTTATTATAATCTTACAGCTCAGTTTGTTCCTGAACTGTTAGGAGTTGTTCTGAGCCCTAACAAGTGTGCTTGTTAGTTTCTAGCTGTGATTTTATCCCAAGTAGGTCTTTGTGCTGCAGAGAAGGATGGCTGTAGTTATCACCATTAATTAAAATCAGTTACGTAAAAGGAGTTCAGAAGTAAAGTACCTTTTTCATAAAAGGGGAAACAGGAGCAATAGGGAGTAGGTTGCCACTTCCCTTAGGAAAATCATTCTGAAGAAGTACTGGGGAGAGAACAAATGTAATGATCATGCCAAGTGCAGGCCATTTAAGAGAAACTTTGGGGATCCTTGTGGCCATCGACTTTCTTATAAAGATGTAGGAGTTTTAGACCCTGGGCTTCCAATATTTATTTTATTAAGGACTTTTGATGTATGAATTCACTTTCTTTACACAGGCTTATGATGTGCTTCATTGATTTACATACACTTCAACCAGTTACATTAAAGAGTTTAGGCTTTCAGAGACATAGTCCTGGACACCGGAAAACACACAAATTACGTTTTGGCAGTCAGGTGCCTACAAACTTGCATGGCAATCGTTTTTGCATCCACATGGTTTGCAAGATGCAAACTGGATCCCACGCTTCTGGAAACTAGATGCCTCCTCAACTAATGAAGATCCTCCATATTGGCTCAGTCAATCATCAGTAAAGACATTGGCAAAAACACCCATTTATTTCCATCTCCACCAACTAGAACAGAAAACAGCTAGGCTCTTTCAGTACTACTTGAAATCATTCAGGGTGCAAATGCATTGATTCCAGGAGTTTTCAAACACATGGTCTGATGAATTGAAACAAAACAAACAACAATACACACACACACACACAACAACAACAACAACAACTTTTACAGTTGGAAAACACCTCAATGTCCAGATAACTATAGTTTTGAAAGCTTGAAGAAGTTCAGTTTCCTCATTTTGCATAAGAAATCTGGGAGACCAAAACAAAAAAATATATATATTGGGAACAAACAATACATCGTGCTTAGACAGCTGTTATAATGCTGTAGCAAAGAGAATTTACAACAATAAAATGAGACTGTAAGTACTTTGATGAATTTTAACTAATGCATAGACACTTGTAACCTTCCTATTTAGACATACAACAATTCCATCAACTTAGAAAGCTCGTTTGTGCTCTTTGAAGTAAATATCCTTCAACTCACACCCCAGGCATCTACTTAACTGACTTCTATCAACACAGGTTAGATTTTTTTCTGTTTCAGAACTTCATATAAATGGAAAAGGATAGCAATTTTGTATGTGGCTTCTTTCTCTCAGCATAACTTTTCTGAGGTTCATCTATGTTCTTAAGATGATTGGTTGTTTATGCCTTCTTCTTGCTGGGTAGTGTGATACTGTGCAAATGCAATTAGTTTTTTTGTTTATTGTTCTATGTCACACATACACTAATTAGTTCTAATAGATTTTCTGTTGATTCCATCAGATTTTTCTACATCAATGATCAAGTCAGCTGTGGAGAGAGTTTTGTTTCTTCCTTTCTAATCTGAATGTCTTTGAATCTTCCCTTTGCATGGCTAGAACCTCCAGTACAATGTTGAGTAGATTACTGAGAGCAAACAGCCTTGCCTTGTTCTTGATTTCAGAGGAAAAATAGTAAGCATTTCACAATTAAGCATTAGCTATAGATATCCTTGATCGAATTGAGGAAGCAGTTCTCTGGTCCTAGTTTGCTGCAAGTTCTTAGGAGGGATGGATATTAAATTTTGTCAAGGGTTATGGCTCAGTGGTAGAGCGCTCGCCTTGCACGTGTGAGACCCTGGGTTCAATCCTCAGCACCACATAAAAATAAATAAACAAAATAAAGATATTGTGCCCATGTATAAATAAACAAATATTTCTGCAACCTGTACACTTGGAAAAATGAGAAATCATACCCCATTTGATTCAAATGTATGATATGTCAAGATCATTATATTGTCATGAGCAATAATTTAAATAAATAAATAAATAAATTTTGTCAAATACTTTTTCTGCTTCTATTGAGATAATATATTTTGTGTTTGTTTCGTTGATTTTCAAAGTTTTCATCAAGTGTACATTTCTGTGGTAATACCCACTTTGTGATAACACATTATATTTTGATACATTATAATATTTTACATATGTGTGGACATGGGTATGTACATATGTACACATGTACATGTGATTTCACAAAATTTTAAGAATATTCTCAACTGTGTAGTTTTATTATAATGTTTATGTTTTAACACCAGAGTAAATATAGTCTTATAGAATAAATTGGAAAGTATTTCTTTCTTTTTAACTTTCTTGAAGATTTTGCATAGAATTTCCATTATTTCTTCCTTAAATATTTGGTCCAACTCACCAATGCAACCATCTGAGCCTGGATTTGGGAGAAGGGGGCAACAGGGGTATAAAGGATTTTAACCACAAATTCCATTTATTTAATAGGCTATTTAGGTGATCTATTTCCTTTCAAATAAAATTTGATGGTTTTTTAATGAAATGAGTCCTTTTCATCTGAGTTATCAAAATTATTGGCATAAACTTGTTGATAATATTTGTTCTTTATCTTTTTAACCTGAGAATTTTTAGTGATGTCATATCTTTTGTTCCTGATGTTGATAATTTGTGTTTTCTTTTATTTAGTATGAGTTTAATCAATTTACTGACCTTTTCAAAGAATTAACTTCTGATTTCACTGATCTATCTATGATTTTTCTGTTTTCAATTCCATTGATTTCTTCTCAGCTCTTTACTATTTCCTTTCTCCCTCATAAATTGGATTTCACTTACTCTTTTTTTCTAGTTTCTTAAGATGTAAGCTGAGGTCATTCATTTGAAACCTTCCTTTTTTTCTATTGTCACTTACTTCTATAAGTTTTCCTCTTAGTAATGGTTTAGCAGCATCCCCAAAATTGTAACATGTTACAGTTCCATTCTTATTCAGTTAAAAACACTCTAATTCTCCTTTCTGTTCTTCTTTGACCCATGGTATATTAAGATGTATGCTTAGCAAATAAGAATATGAAATGCTGTATATATTTATGCAAAGACATACATAAATACTCATTGAAATATTATTTGTAATAACAAATAATTGATAACTCAAATGTAAACCAACTGAATGGATTTTTTAAAATGGGAATATTCACACAATAAAAAGAAATGACCATTAACACATACAACAAAAATGAATCTCTTTATAATTATGCAGCATGAAACAAGACACACAAAAAAAGTACATAATATATGGTTCCACTAATGTAAAATTCTGGAAAATGCAAACTACTTCATAATGGCACAGATCAGATCAAAAATTACCCAGGGAAAGTGAGAGAAGACAGGAAGGGGTGAGAGGGAGGACTTCAAAGGGACAAGAGAAAACATCTGGGAATAATGGATATGTTGATAGTGGTTGATTATTTGAGGACAAATTTTATACACACACACACACACACACACACACACACAAGCCTAACAAATCTTACACATTAAATGTACACAGTTTGTTGTATGTGAATTATACTTTAATATAACCTTTAAAGAGACCAATAGAGTAGGTGAAGGGGATTGAGAGGGAGGGAGGGAAGGAAGGAGGACGTGAGGACACAGGGAAGTACTGGGGAATGAAATCTACCGAATCTATGTATGAATATACCACAAGGAATTCAACTTTATAATACACTAATTATAATAATGATAACAGTAAAAGTAAGATCAGTAAAGTGGATCTGAGGAGGGAAGAAAGAAGGGAAAAGGCACGTATCAAATTATGTTATGGGCATGTATGAATATGACATAATGAATCCCACTATTATATATAATTATAAACCACCAATTAAAAAAAGAGTCCTTAAACAAAAAAAATCCAAACCCAGAAGAGATACAATGGCTCATCACTGCTCAAAATACAGGGGCAGCTCTGGGGCCTGGGTCCCCTTGCCAGACCATGCATCTTTCCCTCCTGCAGGAACTCTGCAGTCCTTTGACTCAGGGTCTGTATCTCCTTGACCCTCTACTAGCTTCTCTGTTTCACCGCCCTGTATGTTCGTGTCTTATGGCTCCAAAAAAAATCACAACTGATATTTAGTCATGAGCCAGACATACCTCTTGTGTGTCTCTTTCATTTGCTGCATCTATATTCCTCTTGTTAGATTAGGTGCATTCAGTTTCTAATCTATTATGACAAGTCAATCAGGGTGTCACAAGAGAAAGTGAACATGGCAGCAAGTGTCTTTGGCTGATCCCTGGGAAGAGAACCATGACGGGGGGGGGGGGGGGGGGGCTCCTTAGGCCCATTTTCTCCTCACTATTACCAGCTGCAGGCTATATCTACTTTTCTCCTGGGCCCCCATAGAGGGCTTCAGGTTGCTGGAATGGGCTTAACAGCTACATCTAGTCCTCCTTAGAAGCCAGAGCTCTGAAGACAGCCAGCACGTCAGCTCTTGCTGCTGGACAAGAACAGCAGGCAGAGACTGACACATTGCTGAGCTCTCTCCAAAGCACAAATGGTTCTCAGGAACAATACATTACATAAACAGAAAATGTTGCTATGCTCTCCCTGTGGTCAACTCCTGGATTGCAGAAGAGGTTAAGAGTATAATATATCTGCAGATCTTATGTTTTAATACAAATCTGCAAAAAAGGAAAGAGAAAGGGAATCATCATTTGAAAAATTAGATTATGCTCTACTGTCTCCAAAGGCAGCATGCCACAGGAAAAGGTCACACTCAGAAAGGAGAGGCCAGGCAGAGACTCTCCCTGGTAGGATGTGGACCTTCCATCAGGCTATTTTCTCCAAGGTCCAGAAACAACATAACCCTGGTGTGCGAGTTTGTTTTAGTTCTTTGGGCTGGCGCTTCTGCCAAGAAAATCCTCGCTGCCTCTTTGTCCTGCTTGTTGTTTCATGGTCATTTCCACATAAAGAATTGAGAGCCCATCACTGAGCAGAAGGAAGAAGCAGAAGCTCAAGTGTTTATTTTTTTTAACTCCCTAGTGCCCCTCTGAGATGTATGCACATGTGTAAAAGGACAGACACGTGAGATGGACATTGCTACCCTAAGAAAGCTCTCCAACACAAGGACCAGAGACCCGTAGCTCTTCAGCAACGCTTATGTTTTTTCTTTTATCATCCTCTTCTCCCATTTCTAAGAGCTTTCCTTTTCAGTGATGATTCCAAAGCTGGTCATGTGATATACAGTAAAAATTATACCATCAGAGGCCAATGATGGAGATGGAAATGTGAACACATGTCAATCAAATAATCATGTGACCCACAACAAAGAGTTGAGTGGTTTACACTGTGGTTAGGTACCAATAACTGAAAACTGGGGTACTTCATAATACACAAACACCCCCCCCACACACACACACACACACAGGGCCACAATCTAAAGTGGCAAAAAAGTACTGAGTTTAGAGTGGTCTAACTGGGGTCATACCTGAGCCTTGCCACTCATCAAGTGCAAGCAGCTCTTTCCAAACTCCATATTGCAACTTCCTCATCAGTAAGTGGGAACAAAAATGACACCTAGCCTGCTAATTCCCCAAGTGTATTACAAGAATGGAGTTATATAGAAAAAGTGGTTATTATATGTCGTCACGTTTTTTCATTATTATAATTCTCTATGGAATAGAAAAGGGTTTTAATGAGAAATTTCCCTTCATTAACTTAACAATTCTTTATTGAATGTCTTCTATGTGCTAGATATTCCTATTTTTTTCTTTTGGGGGGGGGGGGGCGGGGTGGTTACCAAAGATTGAACTCAGGGGCATTCGATCACTGAGCCACATCCCTAGCTCTATTTTGTATTTTATTTAGAGACAGGGTCTCACTGAGTTGCTTAGTGCCTCACTTTTGCTGAGGCTGGCTATGAACTCACAATTCTTCTGCTTCAGCCTCCCGAGCCACTGGGATTACAAGTGTACGCCACCATGCCCGGCAATATTCCTACTTCTTAAACCCTTTTAATCTTTTAAGTTCCAGGGGTTTTTATTGCTTTTATATATTCTACATAACTTTTATAAATAAACCTCTATATAACAAAAAGGAATGTGCACATTCCAAAAAGAGAGAAATAGAACATCACATCAATGTTACCAAGAAAGACATCAATGAAACCAAGATAAAATTAAAACCATAAGACTAACATTGACTACTCAGAAATATGCTATGCTAACGTGTTTTAGAAAAATAAATCACAAGAGAGTTGTTCTTAATAACTTGATAGTTTATGCTCTGAAAAGGAAAATGTAATTTGCAACATTTATCATCATCTTTTTATCAGAGCTTCTGAGCTATTGTAATCCTTCTTCCCACACTTTATATTTCTCCCCAATCTTTCACATGCTGAAGTCTTTTCACATTCTGAAGTTTAAGGATCTTGAACCTCCAAATAGTTCATCATGCTACTTACGTCAATTTTCTCCATCACTGGCCTGTCTGTTTACTAAGCTCAAGGCCAGAATTTGAGTTCACAATTTCAATCCTACTTCATTTGGAGCTTTCTCTTATTTCAATAGTTTAAAAAACTGTGGGTGACTTGCTGAAAGTACTTCATGAATAAACAGCAAAAAAAAAAAAATGGACTTCAACATTGGAGGATGATTTAAGTTCCATGTTTTTCTTTCTTCGTGGTTTAGAGTTTGAATAAATAGACAAATTAGTTTCTTTCAAAACAAAATAATCACTCTTTTAGTCTGTCGTATTCATCAGATTACTTCAAGTAAAACTTTTAAGTAAAATGTATACTATAAAAATTGTGTTTCTCTTTTATGTTCGTCATTAAAATGTCTGGGGGATGACTCCTTTCGTTTTAAAGTACTTTATGGCAGTGATTGTTTGTACAGGGTTTGATGTATACTTTTTACTGTGCCTTTTTTTGCAAATGCAAATTCAAAAATATTAAAGGAATAAAATAACTTAAACGGAATTTGCCAAGAGAGATCCACAAAGCGTGTTGGGTGTGAGGTTTCAGACCTATGAGGACTGGAGTCAGACTCCAGTTGTCACAGACTGCCTTATGCTGATGCAGGGATGGGCTGTGTCTCCTACTCTTTCTTTTCCTTTTTGACCAGGAGCAGGGGGCTACATTGATCCAGCTGCCACCTTGTGTGCACACACAGCCACCCTGCCTATAGCCCCCAGCCCTCTCCCCTTCCTGCTGCCATCACAGCTCTGTCCTTACTAGGATTGTGCAAACCACACAGGGGAAGGAGAGCTTCCCAGACAGCTTGGATAAAGATAAGGAAACGGTTCTCCACTTCAATTCATCTTGGCTGGAAAATTCACCCAGGGATGCTGAAAGGATACTTACTTCTCCAGCACCCAGAATGCTCTTTGAACACCTCCAAGAGAAGCAGGGAAGACAGGGCTGATAAAACATCTGCCTGGATGAACGAGAGAAAGAGTTCCTGTTGACAACCTCGCAGTGTGATTACAGTGGGAAGACCTGCCACTCACGGCCACACCAGCCTCCTCCCTGCTCACACAGCTGCAGGAACACCTCAGTGCCTCCAGCACTAACCCACCTACAACCGCTAGTCACTTTGGAAATGTGCCCTCCCACTGACGAATGCCACTGTATATAAATCAAATTCAACTTCTTTAGAATGGAGCACAGAGCCGTGCCCCCGTAGTTAATATCATTCTTTCTCCATTTTGGCAAAAGGCCATGTTCTTCTCAGTTGTTTGTAAAGCAATCATAACGCTGTCCCCTTTTTATACAACAGCAAGGTAAGTGTGGTTATGGGGATATCACACTGGCTGAACACAAGCAGTTTTTATAAGGATGAACTGTATAGGAAGAAGGAGAGAGAATTTCTTTGTTTATTTTGTGTTGATGTGACAAAATGTCTGAGGCTGAGTGACTTAAAGTAAAGAATTTTATTTGGCTCCTGATTCTGGTGGCTAGAGGGTCCAAACAGCATGACACCCCCAGCATATTGGCCAAGGCCCTCTGGTTCTGTCCCATCATGGCAGAGAAACAGAAAGGGAGCCAACCACACACCAAAGGGGCACATGTGTAAGCAAGGAAGCAAGAGAAGGGGAAAGGGCCTGGATCACTCTTATAGCAATCACTTGTCAGGAGAACGAACCCACTACTAAAGTCCCAGCCCACACCTGACCCACTCCTGTGAGGCAGCATTAATCTATCCATGAGGATGGAGATCTAACTACCTTCCTCTAGATCCCACCTCTTTAAGTTCCACCACTTCAACACTGCTACACTGGGGACCAAATTTCCAGCACATGAACCTCCAGGGACTAGGCCACAACCCAACCATAGCAGGAGGCAAGAATTGTATAGTTTTGCTAAGAAGTCTGAATTTGTCGATATTAGTGTCAATCACACTAAAAAGTGCCCCAATATTCTGACTCTTGGATAACCAACCTGGGTACTACAAATACTTTTAAGCTAGCTTTTGATGGGTTACAAATAAGCAGAATTTTTAAGCAGGTAATAACTTAGCAAAAATATGCAAAAGAGTCACTGGATTGGAATCCAGTGCATCTTCATTAAGTTCATTGGAGATAATATCTATTGCATTTTCTTAAAACCACAGAGGCTATCCATAGTTTTGGGCTTTGAATAACAAAGGAAGCTCATACCAACATAGATTATTCAATTAATATCAGCAAAGTTCTTCTCTATTTCTTCTCTCTTTTTTTTTTTTTTTTAGTACAGAGCAAGTTTTTTGGTACTAGGGATTGAACCCAGGGGTGCTTTACTACTGAGCTATATCCCAGCCCTTTTTTTTCTTTAATTTTTTATTGTTGGTTGTTCAAAACGTTACATAGTTCTTGACATATCATATTTCACACTTTGATTCAAGTGGGTTATGAACTCCCATTTTTACCCCGTATACAGATTGCAGAATCATATCAGTTACACATCCATTGATTTACATGTTGCCATACTAGTGTCTATTGTATTCTGCTACCTTTCCTATCCTCTACTATCCCCCCTCCCCTCCCCTCCCCTCCCCTCTTCTCTCTCTACCCCCTCTACTGTCATTCATTTCTCCCCTTGTATTATTTTTCCCTTTCCCCTCACTTCCTCTTGTATGTAATTTTGTATAACCCTGAGGGTCTCCTTCCATTTCCATGCAATTTCCCTTCTCTCTCCCTTTCCCTCCCACCTCTCATCCCTGTTTAATGTTAATCTTCTTCTCATGCTCTTCGTCCCTACTCTGTTCCCAGTTACTCTCCTTATATCAAAGAAGACATTTGGCATTTGTTTTTTAGGGATTGGCTAGCTTCACTTAGCATAATCTGCTCTAATGCCATCCATTTCCCTGCAGATTCTATGATTTTGTCATTTTTTAATGCAGAGTAATACTCCATTGTGTATAAATGCCACATTTTTTTATCCATTCATCTATTGAAGGGCATCTAGGTTGGTTCCACAGTCTTGCTATTGTGAATTGTGCTGCTATGAACATCGATGTAGCAGTGTCCCTGTAGCATGCTCTTTTTAGGTCTTTAGGGAATAGACCTAGAAGGGGAATAGCTGGGTCAAATGGTGGTTCCATTCCCAGCTTTCCAAGAAATCGCCATACTGCTTTCCAAATTGGCTGCACCAATTTGCAGTCCCACCAGCAATGTACAAGTGTACCCTTTTCCCCACATCCTCGCCAGCACTTGTTGCTGTTTGACTTCATAATGGCTGCCAATCTTACTGGAGTGAGATGGTATCTTAGGGTGGTTTTGATTTGCATTTCTCTGACTGCTAGAGATGGTGAGCATTTTTTCATGTACTTGTTGATTGATTGTATGTCCTCCTCTGAGAAGTGTCTGTTCAGATCCTTGGCCCATTTGTTGATTGGGTTATTTGTTATCTTAATGTCTAATTTAAGGGGCTAAAAGCATGCAATGGAGGAAGGATAGCATCTTCAACAAATGGTGCTGGGAAAACTGGAAATCCATATGCAACAAAATGAAACTGAATCCCTTTCTCTCGCCATGCACAAAAGTTAATTCAAAATGGATCAAGGAGCTTGATATCAAATCAGATACACGCCGTCTGATAGAAGAAAAAGTTGGCTACGATCTACATACTGTGGGGTCGGGCTCCAAATTCCTCAATAGGACACCCATAGCACAAAAGTTAATAACTAGAATCAACAAATGGGACTTACTTAAACTAAAAGGTTTTTTCTCAGCAAAAGAAACAATAAGAGAGGTAAATAGGGAGCCTACATCCTGGGAACAAATCTTTACTCCTCACACTTCAGATAGAGCCCTAATATCCAGAGTATACAAAGAACTCAAAAAATTAGACAATAAGATAACAAATAACCCAATCTATTTCTTCTCTATTATCTGACTTTTGGGTGAACAAGTTTTCCTCTCAGTTAAATACCCTGATCCAACCTTCCATTATCCACAAAAGAACAAGAAGAAATAACAAAACCATTTTTTGTGATGATGTCTATGATTTGATCTTTACAATAATCCCAGAGAAAACTTTGAGTATGCTTTGTGCTCAAAAGACATAAATCTTTTTTATAAGCTCAAAATGCCTTCACTTGTGAATGTTATTCTTAAGAATTAATTGTGAGTTCTGGGGATATAGTTCAGTTGGTAGAGTGCCTGCCTCACATGCCAAGGCCCTGGGTTCAATCCCCAGCACCATCCAAAAAAAAAAAAGAATTAATTTTGATATAGCATTATTAAAATGCTTCATTATGGAATGCTCTGTATATTATGCATTTTTAAAAGCAAATCAAAGGTTATACAGTAACACCCTAAATGTGTCCTCAATCCCAGAGAACAACATTGCTCATAGTGGTTGTAGATGCAGGTAGTTGGTGCTTACTTTCTGGTTAAGAGACCATAAAATGTATGGACAATTATCCAAATATACATAATTGAGCCATGATTATTTTCTATGCAAGATATGTTTTATGAGAAATAAACACCATTTCATCTGATATATAGAGTAAAAAGCATCTTCTGAAAAAGAACCTCAAATTTCAAAGAAAAAATACTCCAAAACAGAAACTTAGTTGTTTTTCCATTATTCTTTCCCTCCCTCATCTTTTGTAAATGAGCATAACCTTGCATCAACTGATGTGACAATTTTCCTAACAATAAAACTGCAGGTCTTTTGTAGATAGAAGTAGTCAAAGAGATATGACTAAAAGTCATTGAGTGTACTTTCTTAAAAAGGGAATTGACCCAGAGGGGAGGCAGGGTAGGAAAGCTGTAGCTATTGCAGCCATCCTTTAGGAATAAAGTTATCCTGAGGATGGAAGCCACTTACTATGGATAGTGGCACAGAAAGATAGGAGACTGGGTCCTCCAACCTTGGAATTAAGGTACAAGTCCTTACTAGCCTTGCCTACTTCTAGAATTCTTTCAAGAAAAAAAGAAAAACATGACTATATTATTTAAGTCATGGCTACTTTGGATCTTACCAACAACCAAACCCTATGCTGTCTTTCTTCACCCTCCCAACTGTATCTGATGCATTTAATGATTGAAATAAATTATTAAAATATAACTGAGATGATTGCAACTACAGAGAAATGGAATCCTGCAGTTACCAAGCATGATTACTTCAATGAAGAAGGACCTCTGGAGTATAAGAGAGGCAAATTTAAAAATCATGTAGGAAGGATTGGGAATCCTACAGTGTACCTCAGGGACTTTTGCCATAAAAAAGACCCATTGTTAAATGCAAATTATGGACTCTGGCCTTCACAGGGGAGAATCATGTTAAAGCACAGGATCAAAACCCAGAAAAAATAGGAGAAAGAGGCAAAAGAGGAGAGAGGGAGAGAGAGAGAGAGAGAGCATATAACTAATTCATGGGGTGACTAAAATAGAAAAATGGTATAAGCAACTATACAGTTGATAAATCCTCAGTGAAAGGGAAATAATCTTCTGACATGGGAGCTGGAGACCTGTAGAATTACAGAATAGGTGTGGTATCTGTTGTGGAGAATGACAACTCTAATAGGTGCATTTAAATATACTAGAATTAGATTCTGGGGCCTGAAGAATCAAGCTCTTGGCTAAGCTTAAGAACAAGGCTCAAACTACACAGCAGAGCAGCCTGATGAAGCAACGTGTTACATGACTGTGCAATTGCACTGTTTGACTTGAAGGCCCAACCATGATGCCATTTCTGCATCAGAAGCTAGCCTTAGCTGGACCCCTTGTTTAGCAATAAAGCCTACTTCCTCGCAATGATCTACCTTCTGTCTGTCATGTGTCTTGTGCAAGAGATCCTGGAAATTGAGAGTCGACTTCAACATTGGGAAGGAAGACTCATAACAAAGGAATTTCCCCCAATACACAGTCTTGTCAAAACATGATAGGAATACATGAATAGAATAAACACACACAACACAACTTCTAAGGATGAAGAATTTAAGAGGTTCTGATTCTTCAACCTGGGAAAATTAAAAAAAAAATTATTGAAGAATTGAGAAAACTGGTAAAAGTCCAGTTTCAGATTAAAACCAGGAACTGAGCTAAGGAAGTCTTGGTGTTCAGGATGCAAGTGCTCTTCCACTCAGCAAATAGTCATTGAGCACCTAGCACATGCCAGTCCCTTTGGAGACTCAGCAGTGAACAAAATTGATAAAAAGTCCCTAAGCCTTTCACCGACAAAATAATCAGGACCCGAAAGCCCTGATTGAAGAGTAAGCCACCACATATGTACGGTTCATGCAGATATATATTGAGCTGTGTTCCCTAATTCCTTTCCCAATATCTCCCCAAGTATGTTTTGCCAATTGATAAACTATGCTAAAAGAATTAAAGGGGCTCAGTGATCAAATCCATTTGGTATGTGACAAAGAATCAAGAGTAAACAGGTTCAACAAATGCAGGACTTCTCAGAAGCATAGATCTATGACTGTGTCCTGGAAGTCTCCAAGAAAGGGATAGAGGAGTTACACTGTGTGTCCCCAACCTGAATGCCCATAGGACCTTTCTCAGAGATGAAAAATCTGACAAAACAAGAATTCCTGGAAACACTTTTTAAAAATGCTGTTTTACTCTGTAACAACGTTGATTTTATGCTCTGAAAATAACTGCTGAAGGAAGTGGAGAGCCAGGAGCACAATAACAGCAGGGAAGCCTGGTTGGGTTCCAAGGAAGCCACTGAGGGAAAGGATCTTCCTGGTTTTCCAGGTGGTGGCAGCAGGAGGCCACAGCAGTGCACCTAAGAACACCATGTCTTAGGAGTTCCAGGTAGTTTTCACAGAAGAGAATTCACTTAAAGAACATCAGGGCTGATTTGCTAAGGGCACTCAACAACAGAGAAATATATAATATGTAGGTAATCAGCCATCTTATAGTCTATGAAGGGGCCCTGTCACAAAAAAAAAAAAAAGTTAATTAAGGATCATATACAAAAGAAACTTTTCTCTCTTACTGGGAGCAATACAAAATGTATAATTCATATGCTTTTCAAATTACCCACAAGGAACACAGCGTTGAAAGCAGTAATTTGCAACACTTTCTACACCAAACCTTTCATTAGAACCATGAAAAAAAATAGCAAATAACTCTAATTTTGATCTGACCTGTCCATACCCCTATGGAGTGCTGATGAATAGGTTGAATAGGTCAAAAAGCAGAGCACAATTCACACACACACACACACACACAAATAGAGAGAGAGAGAGAAGGAATAATCTCTACAGGGTGGATGAAAAGCCCTCAGATACTTGACAGGTCACAGAAAACCTTTTAAGGGAATAGTGAGAAACTTTGAAAACACAATAAGGCGTTACTTTTGAAAGATAATGTGAATCCTACCTCTTTTTCCCCAGAGGTTAAGTTTAGATGAAATGGGTCAATATTTTGAACTCTGAGCCTTCCTCCATCTTTCAAGAGTCCTGATTTAAAATACCACAGATTGAGAAATATTTTACTCCATTTCTTCTGTGTCATAAGATGATGAAACAGAGATTATCTTTGAAGTTCTGCTCAAAGTGGACACAGTGGTAAAACCACCTGGGATGTGTGATTCAATGGCCTATTTTCTAAAACTCAAGAGGTATTTTGAGAAGGTCAGAAGAAAAATCATCAGCCTTGAAATATACAAAGTAATTTTTAATTGAAAGATTTCCCTAAAGTGCCTCCTTTCTGCATCATTGGCTTTTATCAAATTGGTATGTCTGGTTGGGCATGTGAATACTGCAGCCATATTGACAAAATGAAATTTAAAAAATTACTGTGGTACCAGCTGCTATGGCCTCCAAATTCTGTTGATTCTTATGAGAGATATATAAGAAAATAAATGGCATTTTCCTGCCGTTGAGGAGCTGACAACCTTTTTTGAGAAAAAGAAATTATACATGGGAAACAAGCAGATTTGTAACAAATGAAGCCCCACATGGGAGCAGGCCAGGATCCTGGCCTAGAATGATGGGAGAAGAGGCCAGCCGCACAGAAGGAAAGAATCAGCTCTGACATATAGCTTTGGAATGTGCTGCAGAGAGGCCAAACTGGACAGAGAGAAACGAAGCAGAAGGGAGCAGACTTTCCAGGAGCCAAAGCAGGACAGAACCAGGAAGAAATAGAAAGAGATGGAGAGAGACAACCCAAAGGGAAGAAAGGGAGGCATTCTGGGCAGTCTGGGACTCTTGCTGGAGTGGGATGAAGGAGTCACATCTGTTGTCCTTCATTCATTGCCTGTTCTCATACAGCAGTGTGCAGATTCCTCTACTCATCACAGTATCATCCTGTTCATGAGCTTTTTCCCTGATAGACAATAAATGCCTCTGTCGAGGAGCCAGGTCTTATTCTCCAACTTTGCAGTGGAGAATGGAGCAGGGTGGGAGCCTGATCGGTGGTCTTTCCACCGAATGCAGTGATGGGACAGCCCCAGAGGGGCTTCCTTAGAGGCCTGGGTGGGATGATCGTGGAAGAGAAGAGTCTGGCAGAGTCTAGGAATCAGGTCACAGATCTGGGTAGTTGAATCCAAAATCCATAGGAGAGAAGGGGCAGAAGAGAAATCCTACAGGGTAACTTAACTTCCATTTCATTTTAATTTTTCCTTCTCCGCTGAAATTGATGTTTGTATTCAATTTCCTCCTTTAAAATATAAAAGAAATGCCTTAAATTGCAGCTTTCATTGGACATCACCCAGAGTTTCTCGAGCAAATATATTAAATTTGCCCCCTACATAGGCTAGCAGAAGTGTTTGAAATGGCTGACTAGATCACTAATTATTTCCAATTCTTGCCAAAAAAACAAAAGGGAAGGGAAAGAAAGTGACTCATTTGTTATCTGATCATAAAGTCTCCATCCAAACCACAGTCATGTGAGCCTTGACCACACCTCACCAACCCTAACTGTGAGAAGGTGTCGGGCTGGCGCCATCTTGCTTAGCAGGGCATAGGCCTTCATGGTGCACCAGTGCTGGAGTGTTGCTGCCTGGCAGCAGTGGACAGCTGTTCCATGCCTGCCTAGGCTCAGGCTCCTGCTCTGTCCAGATCGGTGTTGCCTTCTCCTTCCTCTTTCTGGCAACTCTTTGCTCACAAAGCAAAGCTTCCATTCAACTCTCTCTCTCTCTCTCTCTTTTTTTTTTTTTTTTTTTTTTTAAAGACAGGGGGGGATGGCAGGGGGAGAGAGAGAGAATTTTTTAATATTTTTTTTTGGCAGACACAACATCTTTGTTTGTATGTGGTGCTGAGGATCGAACCCGGATCGCACGCATGCCAGGCGAGCGCGCTACCACTTGAGCCACATCCCCAGCCCTGCGACTCTCTTCTTACAAGACCCACCCAGACCCCCTGAAGCCTAATGCGTGTTTGTGATAGAACAAAGTGCAACCCAGCTGTCTCAGTAGTTACCAAAATCACACATCACTGTAAGTCTTCAGAAAGATAGCCAGCTAGCTATAGTTATCAATACAGAATCAGAGGTACCTAAAAGCAAAGACTTTAATCAAATCATGACAAAGCATAAATTCAGAAGACAGTTCTATTCATTCAGAATCTAGAATGTGATTTGTGTTTCATTCCTTGATGAATCACGTCCAATTTCCTGTGTCTCTCTGAATCAGTGTGACAACAGGTTTTTCATTTGCTTGTCTCTCTTAATGGACAATAAGCTTCCTAAGGGCAGGGACTCAACCATATTCACTTTTGTATCCTCTCCCTCTGGTAGAGTGGTAGTCTCATAATGGACACTCCAAAAAAACTGTTGCTGAATGAAAGATAAGTGACTCTTCCCCTCAAGGAGTATATGTAGTAGTTCTATGGGGAGGAGGTGGGGTTGTCCCATGGTATCATGTCTTTAATATAAGGTAAAAAATAATACATTTTATAAAGGAAGCTTAAAATGTATAGCCAATTTTTATTATTAGCAGCAGTTATGTTCTATAAAGTTTCTGTGAATATAGATTTGGCAAATGCTTCCCATAATGACATGGCTAATTTACATTCCCACCGACAGTATGTAAGGGTTTCCTTCCCTCTGCATCCTCTGCATTTGGTATTTTTCTCTTTTTGATGATAGCCGTTCCAACTGGGATGAGATGCTATCTCATTGTGATTTTCATTTGCATTTCTCTGAGGATTAGTGCAACTGGACATTTTCTAATATGTTTTTTGGCCACTTGTAAGTCCTCTTTTGAGATGTGTCTGTTTAGTTTTTTAGCCCATTTTTTAATTGAATTTTTTTGGTGTTTAGCCTCTATTTTTTTGTGTGTTTATTTTTAAATCCCCTTACCACATATTACTATTTTTTCATTTGTTCTGATTAGTTATACATGAGAGTAGAATGTATTTTGACAAATCATACATAAATGGAGTATAACTTCTCATTCTTCTAGGTGTACCTGATGTAGAATCACATCAGTCGTGTAGTCACATATGCACATAGATTCATTCTACTATCCTTCCTACCCCCAGACCCTCTCCCCTCCCTTCACTCCCCTTTGCCTAATCCAAAATAACTCTATTCTTCCCTGCCTCCCTCCACACACTTATTGTGAATTAGCATCCACATATCAGAGAAAATATTCAGATTTTGGTTCTTTGGGATTATGTCACTTAGTATGATAATCTCCAATTCTATCCATTTACTGGCAAATGCCATAATTTTATTCTTCTTTAAGGTTAAGGAATCTTCATACACACACAGACACACATACACACACACATACGTGTGTGTGTGTATCACATTTTTAATCTATTCATCTGCTAAAGGTCACCTAGTTTGGTTCCATAGTTTAGCTGTTGTGAGTTGAGCTGCTATAAACATTCATGTGGCTGCATCATTGTAATATGCTGATTTTAAGTCCTGTGGGTATAGACCAAGGAGTAGGATAGCTGTGTCAAATGGTGTGTCAAGTTTTCTGAGGAATCTCCATTCCACTTTCCACAATGGTTGCACCAATTTCCATTCCCACCAGCAATGTATGAGTGTACCTTTCCTCCCACATCCTCACCAACTTTTATCGTTGCTTTTATTCTTGATAATTGCCATTCTGACTGGAGTGAGATGGAATCTCAGTGTAGTTTTGATTTGCATTCCTCTAATTACTAGAGGTGTTGAACATTTTTTCATATATTTGTTGATTGACTGTATTTATTTTTCTGTGAAGTGTCTATTCAGTTCCTTAGCCCATTTATTGATTGGGTTGATTTTTTTGGTGTTAAGTTTTTTAAGTTCTTTATGTATCTTGGAGATTAAATGCTCTATATGAGGTGCATGTGGTAAAGATTTTCTCCCACTCTTTAGGCTTTCTTTTCATTGTTTCCTTTGCTGAGTAGAGGCTTTTTTGTTTGACTTCATCCCATTTATTAATTCTTGATTTTACTTCTTATGCTTTAGGAGTCTGTTAAGGAAGTGAGATCCTATACCAACATGGTGAAGATTTGGGACTACTTTTTCTTCTATTAGATTCAGGGTCTCTATTCTAGTGCCTAACTCTCTGTCCACTTTGAGTTGAGTTTTGTGCAGGGTGAGAGAGAGGGGTTTAATTTCATTTAGTTACATGTGGATTTCCAATTTTCCTAGCACCATGTATTGAATAGGCTATCTTTTCTCCAGTGAATGTTTTTGGTTCCTTTGTCTAGTATGAGATAACCATATTTATGTGGGTTTGTTTCTGTGTCTTCTAGTCTATAACTTTGGTCTATGTGTCTGTTTTGGTGCCAATACCTTGCCATTTTTATTACTATGACTCTGTAGTATAGTTTAAGTTCTTGTATGGTAATGACTTCTTGCTAAGGATTCCTTTGACTATTCCAAGTCTTATTTTTCCAAATGAATTTCATGATTCTTTTTTCTATTTCTATGAAGAATGTTTTTAGTATTTTAATTGGAATTGCATTAAATCTGTATAATGCTTTTGGTAGTATGGTCATTTTGACAATATTAATTCTATCTATCCAGAAGCAAGGAAGTTCTTTCCATCTTCTAAGGTCTTCTTCAATTTCTTTCTTTAGTGTAGAGATCTTTTACCTCGTTTGTAAATTGATTCCCAAGTATTCTAATATGTTTTTGGCCACTTGTAAGTCCTCTTTTGAGATGTGTCTGTTTAGTTCTTTAGCCCATTATTTAATTGAATTTTTTTAGTGTTTAGCTATTGTGAGTGGGGTAGTTTTTCTAATTTATCTCTCAGTAGATTCATCACTGATGTATAGGAATGCATTTGATATATGGGTGTTGATTTTATAACCTACTTTGCTGAATTCTTTATGAGTTTCAGAAGTTTTCTGATGGAATATTTTGGATTTTTTAAATGTAGAACATTGTCATTAGCACATAATGATAGTTTGAGTTCTTCTTTTCCTATTTGTATCCCTTTAATTCTTTCTCCTCTCTAATTGCTCTGGCTAGGGTTTAAAGATGATGTTGAATAGAAGTGGTGAAAGAAGGCATCCTTGTCTTGTTCCAGTTTTTAGAGGGAATGCTTTCAATTTTTCTCCATTTAGAATTATGTGGGCCTTGGGTTTTGTTGCTTGTATTCTTGACAGTTGCCATTCTGACTGGAGCGAGATGGAATCTTAGTGTAGTTTTGATTTGCATTTCTCTAATTGCTAGAGATGTTGAACATTTTTTCATATATTTATTGATGATTGTGTTGTGTTTAGCTCTTTTAGTTCTCTTTATGTACTAAATATTAATTCAAATACTTTCCAAAGCTTGTCTCTTAATTTTGCTGATTATTTCCTTTGCTGTGTAGAAGCCTCTTAAGTTAGTTTGTCAATTTTTACTCTTTTTTCTATGCTTTGGGGATCCTATCTAAAAAAAATCATTGCTTATACCAATGTCTTGAAGTGTTCCCCTATGTTTTCTAAGGTAATTTGGAAATTCCTCAAAAAACTAAAAATCAAATTACCATATGATCCAGGAATTCCAATAGTGAGTGTGTGTGTGTATGTATTATATATATAAAATACATGTATTGAATTACTATATATAGAGAGATAGATATATAGATAGATATACAGATATTATAATTTGTATTGTGATATATATATCTCCAAAGTAAATAAAATCATTATATAAAAATGATACTCTCTTTTCTGTGTTAATAGAATTTTCCAGAATAACCAAAATATGGAATCAATCCAGATACCTCTATGTGAATGAATAGATAAAGAAAATGTGGTATATTCAAACAATGGAGTACTATTCAACCATAAAAAGTATGAAATCCTGTCATTTGCAGCAATACATATGAAACCAGGGAACATCGTATTAACTGAAACAAGCCAGATAGAGAAAAACAAATACTACATGTTCTCACTCATTTGTAGAAACCAATAAGTCAACCTTGTAGAATGGAATGGATGAGTAGTCATTAGAGACTGGGAAGGGTGGAGGGGAAGGTGGAGAGAAAACTCAATAAGGGGCACAAAAAAAAAAACATACTTGGAATGGAGGAATCAACTCTGATTCTTTTTTAGGACAGTAGGATAACTGTTGGGTAAAACAACCTATGATATATTTCAAAGTAATTAGGAAAATAGAGTATGAAATTCCCAATCCATAAAAACAGTGCTTGAACAGATGGAAATGCTTATTACTCTGATTTGACTATTACACACTTTATACATGTATTGAATTACTATAAGTTACCCCAAAGAGATGTGCAAACTTAAAAAATAATAATGAGCAAATGCAAAACTATTGCTGCTAGGGTAAATACAGAACTAGGTTCCTGGAAACCCTAGGTCACAACTTTTTCATCAACTGAATTGCCATTTATATTATAAAGTTTGTTTACTAACTCCTTTGTAAAACAATCTAGTCATTATCCCTGAAAACTTGCTCTTTCACATAACTATTTTCCTATATAATACTTACCAAGTATTTTCAAAATCTTCTGTGTCCTCCAGATCTGCAGAATCTGCCTCATCTGCAAGCTTAACGTCTTTCATACCATATCACCTCTTGGAACATGTGAAACAGCCAAGCCAAAGCTAGCCAAGAAGAGTTTCATATTTTCCCAACCCTGGGTAACATGACCATAAATTTCTTTGGCTTTCAACCTCACAACTGTGGCATACATTATGCATTTTTAATTGATAATCATCTCATGAAACCACAAATTCAGTTGCTTTCCCATCTTTTCCATAGGTTCATCATGTGCTAGATATGGTACTTTACACCTCAGGAGTGGCCTCATACAAAGATTAGTGAATTTCTCCTCCTTTCTTTGTATGCACCGAATTGTTGATTCACTAACATTGACCTCATGATTCACTAACATTAACATCAGCACTATAACTCAAACCTGAATTAAGCTCACCTAACATATGTATTTTATTCTAAGACACATCACAACATTCTTGCCAGCAGGTACACCAAGTAGTACTTTAGCACAATACTTTGGGGACTGTTTTAAACAGTAAAATTACTAGCAAAGTACAAAAATACAAGGAACATGGTGCTAAATAGACTGCACTAAATAGACTGAATTGCTTTGTTTGACCTCAAGTGGGAAAGTGTACAACAGGCTTTCTCAAATTTTTCACGACTCTGTGCACATCCACAAATGACCATAAAAGTACTATGAGTATTGATTTTGGAATTACAATCAGATTTAGTAAGTAAGTGAATTTGCAAATATAGAATTCAAGAATAATGAGGCCTATACTATGGGAATGAAGTTCAGAGGAAGGAAAATTCTCTCAAGGAATTATTTCGATAATCAAATAACATCACACATATTAAGCATTAGCATAATGCCTGACAGTTAGTAGTCCATAGATTCCAACCTATTAACTAATAAAATGAGATCACACTTAAGAGAGGAAGTAACTTTTGAGATGGCACCTTAAATGTAGATAAGACACACGGACATACATGGATGAGAAGAAAATATTCCAAGCAGTGAGAACATTGTAAGACAAGGGAAAGAGAGATTATAGGGGAAATCAAATGGCTACACCTCACTGAATTGCAGGGTATATAATGGAATTTGGCAAGAAAGAATTTGAAAAGGCAGGTTGCACCAATTTATAGAGTTCCTTAAATTCCAGGCTGAAAAATCTGGACATAATTCTATGGGCAACAAAGCAGGTTTAATGTTTCTTGAACAGGAAAATAACGATCAAAGCTGAGTTTCCAAAACTCATTTTGCAGACAATTTTTCACAGACCCTACAATACTTACTAATGGATTCCCATGGCATCCACAAATCCAGGTTAAGAATGCTGTACTTAAAGGATCTTAGGACACCTTCAACCACCAGCAAACTACTGAGATGTGTGTGAGATATTTGTGCACAAACTATAATGAAGCTGACGGTGCCATGCATCTCCAAGGCAACGTTTGATAAATTATGTATATCAGGAGGAGTCCCCAGTGACATGGACAACCATCTTGTGTAGTTGGCAATAGCATACACACACACACACACACACACACACCATTTGCAATCACTAGCTTTGTCGAAACTAAGCTTCAGTGAAAAGAAGATTAACAATGGGCTCAGACATCTCAGCTCTTCATGATGGGTAGGAATGGAAACTATAGTGAAGGAAGAAACTGAACTAAAAATTCAGCCGGCAAAGCAGATCAGCAAAAAGGTCTGGCAAGTTACAGGGAGTTTCAGGTGGTCATCTATTCTTAAAGACTTCCCAATCCAGGCTGTCATGGCAGCCTGTGTGACCCTGGGGAGAAAGGAGCCCAGGTAAGAGATCTGCAATTATTCAGGGACCCAAGGTCCACTAAAGCCCATCTTGCCCCAATTAAGCAATACAGAAGAGAGCATTTTCCTGCCCCATACCATGAAGGGGCTAAAGGCATTGGTGGCCAGACAAACCAGCAGGGATCTGGGCCTAACTGGGCACAGGGACCCATACATAACAGGCAAAAACAGCTGGAGCGAGGCTATAATTCATGTAGCGGAAGACAAAGTAAGAGTAACCTGGACCCATGGAGGATGTTCAGATCACTCAGGGAACTATCTTAATGTCAACAGGTGTTCTGTATGTGTGTATGTGCACAACAGTGTATACATGTGTGTATGAGTATGTACATATGTATATGTGAAATGTGTGCAGAAAACTGTGAGAAGCCACAAATCTTCCCTGCTTCATTGACTCCTTCTTGGTTCAGAATCTTCCTGGCTTCATTCTTGCCTCAGCCCCTGGTCTAAGGTGCTTAATAGGCTCAGGAGCCAAACTGCTCAGTTCTAATCCTGGTTCTACCACAGAGTGCTATGACTTTAGGTAATTATTTTAACCTTTTTGGGCCTCGATATCCAGATAATAGTATGGCTCCATTCATGTAAACCTGTCCTTAATACCCGGGGACATTCAAGTAACATAGGCATGGAAAAATGATCACTGCTAGCCACAAATTCCTGAGTCAATTTCTCTATTGATTTACTGCCCTCCCCCATCCTCTGGTGCCCTCTCTCACAGAGTGTGTACCAAGAATCCCTACTGAGTGGGCAGAAAGCAGGGCAATCTGATCACCTCAGAAGACAGTCAGTAAAAATAATAAGATTCTCTAATTCAGGCTGAAAAACTTATTTTTTTTGATGTAACTCTACATCATCAGACCAAATTATCTACCAAATTCTCCTATTAATGTTGCCTTTTAATTATCTGTTTTAAAGTGCACTCTAAATAGCTGTGAAGAAATTAGCACATTTCAGAATTCTTGTTCTTAACTTATATTTAGCTTTAAGCTAAAATCAAACATTAGCCACAAATAAGAAAAACTATAAAGGCAACTGTGATGGGACATTGCTCCTATTTTGATTTGTTCAGGTAATATTCAGAACCGTTACTAGAAATAATGAGATTTCTTCAAAAGTCAAGCCCAGTTGTCCCCTTCACCATCTTACACGTGTGTAGATAAATGTGTGCCTTTGTGTGCTTTGTTTATGAATGTGTAGATGTGTGAGCATGTGTATGTGTGTGCACATGTGTACAGTCAGTGACAAGTCCCTCCTGCTTCACAGGCTCCCACTCTGATCCAGACTCTTCTTGGTTTCTGCTGCTTAAGAAAACAGATTCAGGGACCAGGGCACTGGATTCTAATCCTAACTCCACCACAGTGCTATGACGTTAGGCAATTGTATTAACCTCTGTACTTCCATTTTTCATCTGTAAAATAGTGTGTATTTACGCCATAATTTTTGAAGATTATAAGAATAGATATAAAACTCTCAGAAGCATGCATATCAAATAAATACTCAAAAAATGCTGTTGCCATGATTAATCATGTCCCTTAGTTAGTAGAAAAATAGTTTCTTCTTTGACTGAATGCCAGCTAACTCCTCAATTTTAAGTTGAAATTGTTCTGCTTATTGGCAAAGCCCTGACTCAGCAACCCCAGATGTAACATAAGATTTCCTGTTGTTAAGCTCTTCCATAAGCATCCGTTGTCCCCTAGGGAGTCATGGCCTCAGGTCTTCTCCCTTTGAAGATTTTATAACCTGACTCCCACCTCCCTCCCTCCCCCACCAGACTCCATAATTGCAGATTATCTCCCTTTTCCCTTAAGAGTTCAATTATCCGCCCCCCCCCCCTTTTTGTTTTGAACTAGGAATTGGTCCCAGGTATGCTCAACCACTGACCATGAGCCACATCCCCAGCCCGTTTTATATTTTATTTAGAGACAATGTCTCACTAAATTGCTGTGGCTGGCTTCAAACTCACAATCCACCTGCTTTAGCCACTGCCATTACAGGAATACACCCTACTCCTACTCCTTTTCCCTATTCTTCACACACACACACACACACACACACACACACACACACTCCACAATCTAGAGACCCTCCTCTCACCTGAGAAAGACTGCCTCTTTCTCCAAGGTATAAGTAAGTATGTTTAAAATCCTGGTCCAAATTGCACAGCCTTCTCTAATGCCCATTTACTTTTGACAATAACCACACACACCTACTATCTTGGGTTATGCTTCAACCCACACAGTTTTCAGGGAAATCTGAGGAAGTGACATTTTGTGCAAGAAAGGGTCGTTCAGGAAGCAACAACAACTGTCATGAGCCTAGGGTGCAGCACATGTGGGAAGAAAAACAGAGAAAAGCTGGAGATGCTGAAGATCTTGGTGGGTGAGGTCAAGGAGTTGAACCACTTCCTGTCACTGAGGAGGCACAGAATTATTTTGATCACGGTAGAGTCATCATCAAGTTGACATATGAGAAATATTACCTGATTGCAGCAAAGAAAAGGAATCAGGGAAAAGAGAGAAAGGTGAAAGGCAATTTTCCAAACCACTATGGTGAAATGGTAAGGAGAGGCTTCAAAGCTAGAAAAGAGAGGCCAGTTTTAAAAAGTGGAGTATAGCCAACAGGACTTGAAATTTTGTTGTTGTTGTTGTTGTTGTTTATTTTTAGGACTTGAATTTTGAGACTTTAAAAGTAGTGAGAGGACAGAGTAAATCTAAGATGACTGTAGAGCTGGCATAGAGAACAAATGTGGCATGCCTTTAACAGAAGCAGGCAATATAGGAGAAAGATAAATGACAAGGAAACAAGTTCAGTTTGGGACATGTTCATTTTAATGCTCACAGGCATCTGAGCAAGCACGACTGTTGGCATTTTGAAGTTTACAACTGGCACCCAAGAGAAAGACCTAGAGGTACTGATTGGTGTAATATGCCAATGTAGATATTGTGATAAAAATAGAAGTTTAGAGCCTTAAGAGTAAAGAAAATAACCAAATAAATTAATCAAATAGAGCACAAGAAAAGGAGAGAGCCGGAGCAGGCACTCTTAAGAACACTAGCGTTTAGCAAATGGGCAAAGGAAGATGGATCTGAGAGGAAATACCAGAATGGTTGGAAAACAATCAGAAGAGAGTAGTGTCTGCAAAGACAAGAAAGGACCATGTTCAGGAAGAAAGTGATCAGAAGAGTGAAATTCCACAGTAGGTCAAGTACAACAAGGACAGAAAAAAATAAATGCACATTGGATTTGGAAATTAGGTGACAGAATAAGATGAGGAGTATGAAACCTTAGCATGATTCTCAACAAATATCTTCTCTCACATGCATGGGGCGGTATAGGTTATGTGTTACTAAAGATTGAGAATGACTGCCTAAGCAAAAGCACTTTCTGTGGAGCACAAAGAGTAGAAGTCAGACTTCAGTAGAATGAAGAAGGTACTTTTGAGGAGAGGAAGTAGAGAAAGGAAATCAGGGAGCAAATGGTGTGCACCCACATCAATGGATGACTTGGGTTTGTTTTTATAAATAGGAGTGGGGGAGGGGATTATATGGAAAGAAAGATAGCAAAAGTAAAAGAGAAAGAGAGAGAGAAGATCATTGATTACCCTGTGAATGAGGAGTTAGAGAAAAACAGGATCAAGAATAGAACTGAGCAAGAAAAATAAGGTAAAATTTTATACACAACAGAAGTATTCTTGCTACATTTTTACTTTTATTTTTTCACAGTAACAGTAACTTCATTACCTTTCCTCAAAATTTCAAGTTTGTCAGGAAAGACAAAGAAGAAGTGATAGAGCCCAGAGGATAAAGAAAATATCTCAAGAGATGAGATGCTGAAGCCACGCTATGCTGGGCACTTTTATAAGTTACCTAATTCCACCCAACTTCATCACTAAGTATTACCATTCCTATTTTACCCAGTGGAAATTGGGATCCAGAGAGGCCAACCGAATTGAAATGCAAAAAAAAAGAGCCAGAATCCATCACTAGGAAGAGATAGGAGAAAAAGAGGTGGGTAGAGGGAGATTGAATCTACATGAAGAAGCTGGGGAAACTGATTGAATTCATTCAATATGTAAGGATTGAGCATCTACCATATGTGCATGATGATAACTACTGGATGGGAAGAAGATGCAAGGGAGTGTAGTTTTATGGTTACATCTCCAAAGGAACTTACAGTTGTTATGAGAAGCAATACACACAACATTGATGTCACCAGTGACAAAATATGATGACTCAAGAGATGGATGAAAACAGGAAGTAATGAGGAGCTAAAGAAAGGTAGAGATAGTAATTGCTATAAGCATTGAAACACGAGCCAAAATATAGTCAGACAAATTTAATGAGAAAGGTGACCTTTGAATAAGACTTTAAAGAATGAATTAAATTTGAATAACTTGGGGTTCAAAAGTAAGTACGCTAAGAAAAACGGAGCATTGAGATTGACCAGGCAAAAGTGCTCACTGGAACATCATAAACAATAATAGTACAAATTAGGCAAATAGTTTTGGTCCACATTGTGCTAAGCTTGAATGTTGAATTAAGGCATTTCCATTTCCAACTGTTTGAATTAATTTTAACATAAGTCAAGTCTTTGGGATCCTTGTATGTGTATGTGTGGAAAATGTCACTGAACAAAAGCCTAAGCTACATATCTTCTGTGATGTCAGACAGGTCTCAGGCCAGAAATCCAGTGGGCTCAGGATGGAGCCAGTAAGTTAAATGCACTGGTGTTGACATCAGGTTCTCAGACTCAAGAAGCACAGTGAGGAATACCAGCCACCTCCTAAAACAGAAAAAATTCTGGGGAGGTATACCATATGGACAAAGAACTCACTCAAGGGGAGAAAGTTTGGGTTTCTTTAGTATGAACGTGTCCATTTTAATATGAAACAGTTACATGCATAAAAGAAAGAAGAGGTGGATCTGGAATTCAGTAAGAGCAAGTTAAATGAAAAAGCTCAACAACATAGAGACCAAAAAGGAATTGATGTATATAGCTGAGTAAAAATGTCCTTAACACCAATGGACAGGCAGTTTCTTCACATCTTAGTGGCAATGACTGAAGAAGGTAGCAGCTTAAAAAGATGCCAGTTAACACAAAGGATCAGGGTTAATCATGGAGACTTGGAAGTAAGCCATAGTAGAGTAACAATGATAACACTATAAATGCCAAATACCTCTAATGGTCTCTTATAAACTTACTTGATTCCCCTCGGAGACTGTGAAATGAGAATCAAGTGATTTTGCAGAGAGGAGAGTGATTCACATACACCAAAATGTAACTGTTTTCATTAGCTCGCCACGATGCTGCTGTTATCTGGACAAATGTGTGACACCTGTATAAATACACACATTCATCCATTCAGCAAAATCAAGCCATATGAGAAACCAAACACCATAGGGCAGATTTTGAGCTTTGTAAAGATGCGAAGCATGCCTGTGTCACCTCCCTTAGCATCTCCAGGACAGTGACAGACACATGGTCTCTGCTTAAAGGAGCTAAGGGCTTGACCAAAAGAGATAAAGATATAAAGAGAGAGATGTGAAAACAGAGAAAGAGATATAAAGAGGAAAGATATAAAGAGAGAAGTGGAAGGAATTATAATTGTTGGCTCAAATTACAGTTTTAGAGATAAAGAAGTCGACAATAAAAAGAGAGAACATTATAAGGCACTTTGTGTTATACCTTGCACATAGTAAACACTCAATAAATAATTGCTATTCCTAATATTATATCGTGTGCTCATCTTAGGTACTCCTCCAAAAATCTTGGGAAATCCTAACGCTTAAAGATAAATTTGTATCTAGCCATAAGCTGGCTTCAGGTGCAGTTCAACCTTCCTAGAAGAGCATAAGTCAGTCTCTTCAGGCAAGCAGAGTGTTTTTAAGACAGATGGTTTAAATCAAGTTATTTTATTATTCAAAATTCTCCCCCTCAACAGGAATTTGCAGAAGTTTAAACTGAAGATGAGTGGTCTTTCTCAGTCAGAGTCAGACCCATCTTGAAAAATACCTCTTCCCTTATGTTTTGGTTACATTTTCCTTTGATAGACAAACAGCTCCAGCTGTTTCGACCCTTGAAGTGCCTCAGGGCTTCCTGGGCAGGCTTCATAGCCCACTCTTCCTACAGAGATAGGAGATGTGCATTCAGCCCCTGAGAAGTGGAGGGGGCCCCCGCGTTTGCCTTCTGATCTTAGGCTAATCCTTTTTAGTAAACATAAAGACAGCCCCTTGGACTACATAGCTCTGTGGATATTATCTATCCAGGAAAAAGAAACTCACAGAGTTTGGGTACTGGGTACTGTTTTAAATAGAAAACACAGAGAAAATTGAACACATCAGCAGTTGATTATATAAATGTTGTCGGATGAACAGGATAGAGTTCATTCATAGAACTAGAACTCTTCCCAAACTCATATTGACAATCCGCCCACGGTATCAGCAAATTATTATTATCAACTTTATTTTATTCCCTTTCATGTAGAGTGGAGTTTTAAGGGATTTGGAGGCTTAGTTTTATTATTTTCTATTAATTGTTATTATTATTATTTTAATTGTACATATTTATGGTGTACAGTGATCATTTGATACATGTATACAATGTACAATGATCAAATGAGGATAATTAGCATTTTCATCTCTTTAGCTATGTTTTTAAAAACATTTTGTGTATGTGTGATGCTGGGGATAAAAACTGGGGCCTCAGCATGCCTAGATATACCCTGTGTGCTTTTACATATATCTCATTAACATGTACCTAGTTAGGAGGTATACTTTATTCAAGATCATGGCCAGTTTGTAATCCAACAACCAGGTGGTAATTGACTCTCCTCAGTCTGGGAGAGTGACTTTGGAACACTATAATAGAGATATTATATTTGATGTCACAAATACCAAGACAAAGTTTACTGAAAATGAAAAAGCAATTGTTGCATTTATTCTATCCTATGTGGTAACTTCAATTTTGTAGATAGATCATTATGTTTTATTCACCCACTTGATATTTAAGATACAAAGATTTAAGATTGGACAACCTACTGTTGACTGCCCTCCAGCCTGATAGATAGACCTTGGCTCTTTTTATCCAAGTAGAACCTTATGTGCTCTCTCAGAAGACATCCAACAGCACGCGCCAAGCACGTTAGTGGTTTCCCCAGAGAAAAGTTCATTTTTCTTGCCAACAGTAATTCTACCGGGAATTGCTTTCTAGCTTAGGTAAAAATAACTGTTTTCATCAGCCATTATGCTTCCTGTTCAGCTGTTATATACACACCACTTCTACAAATGGAAAAAATTGGGGGCAAGGGGGAGCTTTAAATGTTATCAAATTCATAGACTGCTTCTGTATTAAAATATAGTTTATGACACAAATAAAGAAATAAAAAAGTGGACTTTCCCCACATCAAAAATACTGTGACCCTGAGTTTCATCCCCAGCACCACAAAAAAAAATTAAATTAAATAAAAAAAAATACTGATTGATAATTACAGATGCTTCCTCTAATTGAAGAGATGATTTTTATTAAAAGAGATCATTTCTCATAGGCACAATAGGAATCCCAGCTCAGCACCACAGTGAGATTTAGACCAAATGTACAGAATTTTAGGGAATTTCAACAAAGGACTTTGACTTATCATAGTTCATGAGAGTAAAAATAAAACGGAGAAGTCAGAGGTGTGGTCACCCATAGATTATCCTCCTCCAACACAGAAAACACTTATATAGTTGTTGATACTTTCTGAATTGAGTTATCAAGCTGTCTTTCTTTTTTACCCAAGCAGTCTTTCAATCAGGCTATGACTCTATTCATATATATATATATATATATATATATATATATATATATATATATATATATATATATAATTGGCCTTGTTATACAAAATCCAAGGGATTCAAATATGTATCATTTAGAAAGCAAAAATACTTATGATCTCCTCTGCCTCTTCAGTCCTAACATTTTATTGTTGTTCTAAGGATTTTCTACATAGTAAAATAAAGGGGATTCATACATTTCTGAAACATTGACTTTGTTTACTACCTAGTTTGTCAGCTTCTAGAGGGGGAAAAAGAAACAACAACAAGTCTGAATGACTGAATTCGCTGTGTATCTAACAGAAATCTCTTATTCTTCACAGGCCAGATATTAAAATGGTGGAATTTCAGAGCTGGAAAGGCCCTCAGAATAATGAGGTCCTAAATGTTTAAAAAGGCTACAGTTTGAGAAGCACTGTGTGATCCCAGCATGCAGCCAAGTTTCAGACAGAGTGTGCTGAATCAGTGCTTCTCAAATTTTAATGAGCAAAGGAGCCACTGAAGGGTCTTGTGAGAGCACAGATTCTGATGTGGTAGGCCTGGGAAAGGTCCTGAGAGTCTGCATTTCTAACCAGCTCCCAGGTAAAGCTGATACTGCCATGCCTCGATGGCACTCTGGGTCACCAGGTCGCAGTGATCAGCTAGGCCAATGGTTATCAAACTGTTCTCTGCACTCTGATTCAGAAGACAGCATCAGAAGGGTGTTCTGTCAATCCTAGATTTCGCTAGCAATGACGCTCCTCTGAGCCCACATCCATTGCCCAATCTTCACCCCATTTCTCCCAACTTAAGTTTGCCTATTTATTTAAACTGAGTGCATTATCCTCAGTGACTTTCTTTACTATATGTAAATGTTATAAATGTAAGCAGAAAAATATACAGATCTGTTTTACAAACATACAATTTTCTGTGAAAGAGTGTGTGCTGCCCAAAAGCATTTCTCTGTATTGCCTTCTTAATAGCTGGGGAAATTAAGGCCCAGAGATCATTGACCTTATGTGAGTCACATCACCCTTTGTTACAGGTTAGCACATTCCCACTCAAAACACCAGTTCTCTTATATAATTCAAAAGAACCAATCTGCCTAAGGTCAAAGTAATGAAAATGCAATTGGGTTTCAGATCTGCTCATTTATGTCATGGTTTAAATAAAGCAATGAGACTGCATAACTCTTGGGTGTGGATATTGCTACTGACCGAGGCTTTGTTGAACATAAAAACTTGTAGCTCCTAAAACAGTTTTAGGAGCTACAAGAAAAGAAATTGTGACTTAAAGACAATATTTCAAGCTATAAAACAATAGTGGTGGGGGGAGGAGTAAAAGAAGAGAAAACTAGAAAAGGGGGCTCAAGGGAAGAATCAAAGAGGCTCTCAAAGTTATATGGGCATCAATGTAAGAGCTACTCATTCAAGGAGAACTCTATGACCAGGAAGGAATTCATGGAAGCAGAGGTCTGATACCCAGAGGGCGGTAGAGACCTCAGTGGTAAACTTGGGAGAAAGGCCTTGGAGAATCACTGAAGAAAATAGCTCTGGTGAACTCTCATCTAGTGAGCATAGTAAAGGTGAATCAGATGTAAAACTTCTGACCCAGTTAAAATCAGATTGTCATCATCTCTGTGCCAGTCTTCTCATGATTCTGCTTTGTATCTTTACGTTTCTTTATGCTGGGATTTTTCTAGGGTTCCTTTTTTGCATTCCCAGTGACTGGGAGTGAAGGATCTGTACCAGGTGGAGATCCCTATAGGCGACTCACTGCCAGGAAGTGAAAGCAGAGGCAAGATTCAGGGAGCAGAATTCTAAGAGTCCCCTATTACATTTGTATGACAAAATGAATCAGGAAACTTTTGGGGGGGAGCTCCTCAGAGACGTTGATAGTTGTTACAATGCTAATAAGCATTCAGCCTAATAAAAGACAAAGAACGTGATACATAGATTGAGATGTACAGACATGTTTATGTATAATAGGTAAATATGTATATTTGTGTATATACACACACATAAACACACACATAGATATGCAAACATATATTTATTCAGGCCCCAGCAGGAAACAGATGGCACACTCAAATTTATTGAGTTTATAAAGGGGACTACTGACAAGGCAGAAGGCCGGGGGCAGCACCAAGAGCTGAAAGTAGCAGGGGGCAGAGACCACCCCTAGACTTGACAAGGCAATAAAAGAAATCCAAGGAGACCTACGGCTGAAGAGGGGGCTTCCCTGCGCCAAAAGGAGCTGTGACCTGCGGTTAAGCCACTGCCAGCCCACAGCCTAAAAAGCCCAGGAAGGACACTCCTCAGTAGTAAATTCCCTGTTGAGTTTCTTCCACCCCTTTATCTCTTGCTGGTGCCTCCACTGGCTGAATTTAACCAGATAACAAAGAGAAAGGGAGCCTGGTTGGTTCCATTCATACAAGTCAGCATCCTGGGACTCAGAGCTAGGGGTAGAGAATCTGGAGGGGCAAAGGAAAAACATGTGTACTGGAAGAACTTCCATGATCTCCTGATACCCTGCAGTCAAAGTGGGCTCTTTGCACCTCCTGCACACACTGTCTTCCTGCTCCTCTCCTTGCTGTTTCCCCTTCCTGAAACTCCTGACACCACCTCCTTTGTAAACTTAAACCCTATACAGGTGTTTTACACAAGAAACCTCCCATCTTAGGCACAATTTTGTCCACCCTAATAGGCTGCAAGCTCTTTGTAGGCACAGCCATGATTGTCTGTAGCAAAGGGAAGATAATCTGCTTCCAGCAACCTGCTCAGCAGAAGCCACGGGTGGCCCTCAGTGCTCAGGACGTAGCCTCTACAGCCCAACTCCATGTGCCAGGGGGAGCAGCAGCATGACAACTGGAATCCTCAGCTCTGCTTATGATTCTGTCCTGCCTGCCTGTCCCTTATAACACCTGCTTTCCCAGTCATATGATCTTTGACCACGCATGGTACAAATCCAGGCTGCAGAGGGATTTGTAGTCTATACGGTTCATTACCATTTGCAAATTAGCTGCCATCATTTAAAATCCAGGAGATGCCACATAATATGGATGCACTGCTTTAAAAAAAATGAGAAAATTTGGCAGCACTAAGTCTATTCTTTTGTGACAATAACCAGCTGGAGCTGAACAGTGGCTGCTTCTTCAGACTGAGCACATGTTGGCCAGCCTATTCATGCTGTACCCCATCCAGGCTGTTCCACTCACTGACACTGGCCAACTTTTCCCTGTAGCATTCAAATTTGAGACACTTGCTTTATAGGCACCAATGCTAAACCTCTCCCTTCCCCACTTCCTGCCTTCCAGCCAGTCATCCCTCACTGACCTTGGGTCTAATCCTTTCTGTTTATTCTGCGAAGCTCTCATTCTATTATAAACAAACGCATCTCTTCCCTCATCCCCATTACACAATGTCTCTTCTATTCCTTTCTGCTGTTGGTTAAATTGTTTCACACAAAAAAGATATATTGAAATCCCAACCCCAGTATATGTAAATATGACTCTATTTGGAAATAGGGGCTTTGTAGATATAATCAAATTAAGATGATGTCCTACCGGATTTGGGTGGCCCTAAATCCAATGGCTGCTGTCCTTATAAGAAGACATATCTGAAGACATAGAGGAGATACAGGAAAGAGAATGGAGACAGAGATTGGAGTTATGTTGCCAAAATCCAAGGAAGGCCAAATATAGGAGCTAGGAAGATGCAAAGAGGAATCCCTCCCCAGAGCCTTCAGTGGGAGCACGGCCCTGCTGACAACTTGATTTTAGACTTCTAATCTCCAGAACTAAGACAGAATGAATTTCTCTTGCTTTAATGCTGCCAAGGTTGTGGTACTTTGCCACAGCAGCCCTAAAAACTCACTACATCTTCCTTTAACTGAAACAAGAGAAATATGCTCAAGGAGTAATATATTCTCATGTCCACACAACAGCTTTGCCCTCTTGCAAAATCCTTTTCTTCTTTTTTTAGGCCTGTGACATTCAGTGATGCCCATCCTTGTTCCATCATCACCTTGTGACTATCACAGAAGACTGAGGTATCTTTTTTGCATTCTAATTCTTGCCATTACCACAATATCTTAAATACGTGTATTGGGATCAGCTAACACCTGATCCCTGATGTCCTGGGCACTTGGACTCCTCCTTTTCAGTGATTTCCCATCTTCCTCACTTTGGCCAGCTGCTCCCATAACAAAACCCAAAGATGGCTGCTCTGTCTAGAAGATTTGTGGCCCCATTTTTTTAATTGTAATTGCCTATTTCCCCCAACATCCACCTCCAACTATGCCTGTTCTTCGTCTTCATTGAGACCTCTTGGTCAGAGGTTCTTTTACTCCTGAGTTCTTGATCACCTAGAAGGATATGGGGGGGGGGTCTATAAATATCCTGAAATTATATGCAGATGATGTGCCCAAGCTTCAGCCCTCTGCACATTTATGCAAATTAAAGCCACTACAAATGTGTGGGTAATCCACAGCACTGCCCAGAAGTCTTCCTGTTTCTCCTAAGTCGATGCTTTTTTGGCCCTTTCCCTGCCTAGAGATTTGGTGGGCTGCAAGTGTAGAAGCTTCATTGCCTTGCTGCATCCTACCGAATCCCCAGACTCCCCTTTCCCTCCAACGAACTTATCTCCTGCTTCACTACTCCTCAAATGTGTGCACTAATGTGTCCATCTTTCCCTCCTTAAGAGGAAGAGTCTGTGTCTCAGAGAAGGAAATGTTGTGCCTCTGTATGGTAGAAAGAGAAGAAAGACCCCTGGTAGTGAGCATCTTTGAACTTCCTGCTCACCGGATCAGTTGGCGGGCTTACTGCACAGAGGAGAATGGATCCTGCATTCCCACCCAAAATTTGGTTTGAGAAGTGAGACTGAAGCTGCCACATGTGCACCAAGAGCATTTGAAAAAATTGATTACTCACATAATGAGCTTCCTGGATGGGGCAAGCAGGCTTCCAAGATGGTCTGAAACTGGCTGGAGAGAGCAGGAAAAGGAGACAAACTTGGCTCTTATTGCAATTAGGAGTTAGGCTGGTGTGAAGGCTCCTTGGCATGGGTTGGGGCACCAGCACCAAAAAAAAGGAAGCACCCAGATGATCCCAATAGCTTGCAGAGGGGAAGGAGGTGTGATGGGGCTTAAAAGCTGTCAGCAACTAGAAATGGAGTCATGAGAAATGGAGTTGGACCCTTCATTAAACTCTCCAAGAGGTGGATTTGAATTCTAAGTCTATTACTTTGGGCTGGATACTCCTAAAAAAGCCATTTACTCATAATAAATCTGATTTATTAATAGCATCTTCCAGTGGTGTTTTTGTAAGAATTAAATGAGATAAAGTATACTCACTTCCTAGTATAGTTAACCTCATGTATCCTTTGGTTCCGCATCTACAGATTCAACCAACTACAGGTCAAAAATTTTTTAATAATTTAAAAAAGGAATTAGTTCATTATTGAATGTGCAGAGTTTTTTCTCATCATTATCCCCCAAACAATACAGTGTAATGTTAATTTATATAGTACTTGTATTTTATTAGGCATTATAAGTCATCTAGTGATTATTTGAAGTATACAGGAGGATATCCAGAGGTCATGTGTAAATATTACATCATTTGTGTAAGATACTTAAGCATCTGCTGATTTTGATATCTGCAAGGGGTTCCTGGGAGAGTCTGGGAATCATTTCATGGAAATACCAAGGGATGACTATATAATGGCAAATACTCAATACTGTTGAAAGCTTATTCCCTCCCCTCTCCAAAACTAGCTCTTCACCATATGCCCTGGATCCCCTCCCCTCATGCTACTGTAACACTGAACTCTGTCACTTATCTCTGTTTCTCCAGCATCTTCAATTTCTTCATTTTTAATGATTTCTCTAACCCTTAAATATCTGCAGAGTGTCTGTATGTACATCAGGTACCTCAAACAGGGACACTAACCACTCCACATGTCTTCACACCACCAAGGACAAATCCTTGTGGTGCTCCAGAAATTTTAGTGCTGTGCTTCATATGTCCCTTTCAAACTCTGAACATCTAATTGGTCACCTAATTTCATGGATTCCAGATTAGAAGTTTCTTCCAACTCTTTTATCTCCAACTCTGTTAGCACTATCTTGTCCAACATCTTATTATCTCCCAGACTACTTATTGGTCTCTGTCATAAGTTTCTCAAGATGCCTGTTTTGCTCCCTTAATTACTCTATTAAAAATCTCTGCTGCTATTTTAATTATGCAAAAAAATGGATGCCATTATAGCAAGAAGTGAATAAGTAAAAAGGTCTATAAATAGGAGAAAATGGGGGTGGAATAAGCTACAATTTTAACAGAGATCCTCTCTGCATGGTAATATTATGGGTATTTTGTTTCTTTGTGTTTTATATACATTACAATTTTTCTATAATATGCGTATATCACCTTATAAATGTTATTTTAAATAACAAACTTCACCACCTTCCTCAGGATTGTTTTTTAAAATGCGAACTCCTGAGCTATATATACAATGCACTTCACAATGTGCTCCTGCAGTAGCCAATCCCAATGACACTGAAGCAGTACGGTAGGTCCAAGAGATAAGAAATGGAGGTCTTCTGCCAAAATCCAGCAATGAGCTTTCCAAACATGTGAGTGCACCACCTTAGAAGCAGACTCTCCAGCCCTGTCACATCTTCAGGTGACAGCCAGACTTGATGCAAGATCTGGAAACAGAACCACCCAGCTAAGCAGCTCCCCAATTTCTCACCTTGAAATGGTGAAATAATTTATTGTTTTTAAGCCACTAAGTTTTGAGGTAATATTTTATACAGCAATGCACAGCTAATACAATCTTCAAAATATCTTTCTGACTTTATCTCCCCAGTGTCCCTTTTGTACACTATACTCCTACCATACTGAACTTGTAACCAATTCCTAGATGGTTGCAGAAATTCATCTTTATATTTAATTCCACTGCTTAACTCTCCCTTATAGTCCTTCAAAACTTGCTTCCTCCCTCCTGTGCACAGCCCTGGCCCTTTCTTCCCATTTTGATAATAGCATTTATCCTACTCTGCTGGAATAAATCTGTGAGCACGTTCACATCTCCCTCTAGACTGTGAGGTATCCAAGGCCAAGGCCTAAACATCATTAATCTTTGTATCTCTAGCACCAAGAGCACCTGAAACATAGAAGACAAAAAATAAATGGTTGATGAACAAACAGACACCTGAATGATGGACTGAATAAAAAATTACAGTGCCGAGACTGCCTTTGCCAGAGTTGGAAATTCATAAAAATCTCTGCATGTTAGTTCAGAGAAGAGGTTAAAAATTATCTGCCAAAGCAATGACCCATAAACCAAGTTAACAATCCATAACCACGAATTAATTAGGTCAACATTCCTTGAGCTATAGTTAGCTAGTAAAAAACAAAGTCAAAGTTTTTGGAATATAATTATTAGGCAAAATCTAAATTCTGGAGAAAACATAATAGAATCTACCATAGCAGGACTCATTAAAATGTGGATTTAAATATAACTGGGACTGAATTGTTTCTCTTTCTCAAAACACTGCTAACTACCATGGAAGGACTCATGTGGCACACGTAGGCCATTTGACATATTTCCAGTAATTCCTAAGCAGTTTGTAAATATTTTGCTTCTGAAGCAAGTTGTATGGACTTATTAGTAAAGTTGGTTAAAAAAGGATACATTAAGCTGAAATACTTGATCTCCTCAACCATCATGCTCCTCTGAGGTAGCAGCTACTAATCTTCACCAACTAAAACTATGGCTCAATTACTTGTTTATAAATATTGTTAAGGAGCCAAGAATTCTAAGATCCTGTGATATTACTTCTGAAGTGTTTATAATTTGAAATAGGCCATATTTAAGTTCATACGGCCATGGCTCATCTTTATCTATAATGACAAGCTAATTTCTAACACACTATCACAGAATAACCAAAGAAAATAAGGTCCTGGGTAGGTTGTCTTAATCTGGTCAGGTTTCTAATGCAAAATACCTCAGGCTGGGTAATCTATAAACTAGAGAAATTCATTTCTCAGTTCTACAGACTGGGAAAGTCCAAGACCAGACTACTAGTAGATTCAGTGTCTGGTGAGGGCTCCAGTCTGCTCCAAAGATGGCGTCTCTGGCTGTGTCCCCACAAGGTGTAGGGTGGAGAGGGCATATGGGCTCCCTCCAGCCCTTTTATAAGGACATTGATCCCATTCATGAAGGCAGAGTCCTCATGCCCCAATGGGATGTGAGGCACTAGGCCAAATCCATTCCAGCCTTAATTTCTTTGCTTTAACTCATCACTGACTCTTTTGTAACTTTGAGAAGTCTTCACCAGTTCCCCCCAAATTATGATTGATTTAGATAACTTATGACTTGAGCATTTTTAAAAGCTATGATTGCTTTGCCATTATATATTTGAGGCTTCACAACAGAAGAAAACATGTTTTGTCATAAGCATGAATTTTTGTAAAAATGCATAAATTTGATTTTTTTATAAACATCAAGAGTATTCTCAGTAACAAATTTTCCAAAATATATCAGTTTAATTGTAGATAAATGTGTATGAAACAAACATACTTTATGCAATACATGAAGGAGAACAATCCACAATTTACTCAAAACTGATGTTTGTATAGAATATAATCCCAATGGAAAGACATTTAAATAATAAAAATATCTCCCAGTGAGATTTTTGATAAAGGCAAAGCCAAAAAAACAACAAAAACAAACAAAAAAAATACAATTTCATCATTATGTAGCTAAACAAGAGACATTTTAAAAATAAGTTTTAGAGAAACTCTTTAGAGAATTTTAGTTCTGAATTCTGAATTTCTGTTGTGAGCCCTACTCTGGAAACAGGATTATCAAGTGATCCTGGCTCTGTTTCTAGGGATGAAGACAGCTGGGTCTTACAGAGGGATGAATGCATAGAATAAGGTTGACTATGACTATCTTCTGTTCTGAGGACCCTAAAAAGAGTAAGAGCACCAAGCCTAATCCCTCTAGGTAGGTGCTGTCAGACCTCCAGGGAGCACCTACCTACCGTAAGAGGTTTCCCACCTCCTGTGAGGAATGCCAGCGTGGATCCCATTAGTCCTCACGGCTCTTTTTCCCAAGCTCCCATGTCCATACTTCTCCCTATTTGCCTTTTTCTCTGAATGCGCATCTAACAAACTCTCCTATAGGCTTTGTTTCTCCTTGTGCCTTAAATTAAAACCAAGCTCTTTTTCAGAAGATCTTACCACCTTCGCCCTCTACTCACTGCCAATAGGTTCTCAATGTCTCCTTGCCTCCCTCATTTTTTTTTAAGAATTCAACTCCTGCCATGGAAATGTTGGGTACCTCAGCTCATCCTCATTCTCTGGACCTCAACAACGACCTGAAGGAAGCAAAAGTATTGTAGCAGGGTGCTGAATATGACTAGTAATCGAGCATGACTAGTAATCGAGCAAATTCTAACTAGAACAGAACCCATTCATTCCAATGCCTATCAAGCAAACATTTCAAAATTATAAGTCTGACAATATTTAGTTCATTGATGATATGGATTTATAAGACTCCTAAAGCACAAGAATTAAAATAAAGAATCAATAAATAGGATGGATTCAAACTAAAAAGCTTCTTCCTAGCAAAAGACATGATCAATAATGCAAAGAGAGAGCCTACAGGATGGGAGAAAATCTTTACCACATGCACCTCAGAGCATTAATCTCCAGGATATACAAAGAACTCAAAAAACTTAACACCAGAAAAGCAAATAACCCAATCAATAAATGGACAAAGAAACTGAATGGACACTTCACAAAAGAAGAAATATAATTGGTTAATAAATATATTTTTAAAATGTTCATAATCTCTAGAGAAATGCAAATCAAACCTACTCTAAGATTTTTATCTCACTCCAGTCAGAATGACAATTATCAAGAATAAAAGCAACAATAAATGTTGGTTAGGATGTGGGAGAAAAGGTACACTCATACATTAGTACAGCAAATTGGTACAACCACTCTGGAAAGCACTATGGAGATGGGAATGGAAACACCATTTGACCCAGCTATCCCACTCCTTGCTTTATACCCAAAGGACTTCAAATCAGCACACTATAGTGACACAGCCACATCAATGTTTATATCAACTCAACTCACTATAACTAAAGTATGGAACCAACCTAAGTATCCTTCAACAGATGAATGGATAAAGAAAATGTGGTATATATACACAATGGAATATTACTCAGCCTTAAAGAAGAATGAAATTATGGTATTTGCCAGTAAATGGATGGAACTGGAGAATATCATGCTAAGTGAAATAAACCAATCCCAAAGAATCAAAGGCTTAATGTTTTCTCTGATATGTGGATGTTAACTCACAATGAGGAGAAGGGGCTAGGGAAGAATAGAGGTGCTTTGGATTAGGCAGAGGGGAATGAAAGGAGGGGAGGGGGCTGGGGGTAGAAAGAATAAATCTGACATTATTATCCTATGTTCATATATGACTATATGACTGGTATGATTGTATAAGAAGAATGAAAATTTATACTCCATTTATGTATGATGTGTCAAAGTGCATTCTACTGTCATGTATAACTAATTAGAACAAATTTAAAAAATAGAATTCTCAGGCACTGATGAATAGTACCTTGGTACAGCCACAATGGAGAAGAAGATTGTAATAATAGCCAGGCCAAAGATAAACATACTTAGAAATGCTATCTCTAGATATATACCCACACATACAAGAAGAAAAACATTGCAAAGTTGATCTCAGTAGTATTCATATACACATAACAACCTAAATGTCTATCAATGGGTAACTGGTAAATTAATTATGGCTTATTCATAGAATATAATAGTATATAGCAATTAAAATACATAGGCAAACAAAAACCGAAATTGGATAATGGTTATCTAGAGGAAAAAAGAGGGTAGTGGGATTTGAGATGGGCACAGATGGATTCATCTATGTCTATTACACTTTATCAATTACACTCAAAAAGAAGAGAAGGGACATGAAACAAATAAGCTAAAAGAGTTAAACCTTAGTAACAGGTACATTTTTTAAAAAGGAAAAAAAATGTTCAGCCAATTCTTCTTGGCAACAAAATTGAAACCTGGAATAACTTAAGAATTCCAAATATCCCCTAGCAATATAAATGTTGCGTACATAGGAAAAGGGAAAGATGTTTGGCAGTTATTCAATTAATTTCACTGGTATTAGATATCTAAGATTAAAGTTTGCATGAAATTAATTCATGTGAAAAATAAATTATTTTTGAGTATTTAATATTGACCATGAGTACCAAATAATAGTCAAATCCTCACTATACATTGCACTGTGTGGAAATAATCTTATGCAAGTACAAATCTCTAAACTGTTCAGTAAAAAAAAAAAAAAAAAAAAAAGTAATTTGTTTCTACACCTGGCCTTACTTAAGGAGAGTAATGCTTTATTTATTCAACATCATTGTGAAATGAAGTGTTTCAAATAATTTTACGCCTTTAAGTGCCAAGACTTTTCTTTTTATAATTTAACCACTTGGATTGGAGTCATTTTGGAAAGCTATTACACATTTGGATGTTTTTCTCCCTCTCTTAAGGCAGTAGACAGAATATGATTAAAGTTTTTGTGCTAACCTGGGGTCAAGATCAGTTAGGCTCCTAATCTCATTTTGCCTTGTAATTCCTGAGGATCCTTGTCCACCTTCCTCTCCAGGAAATATACGTTGTCAGAGTTCCTTATACACTTTGGGCTGTTAAACAATTGGTGGATGTTTCTCCGGAAAACTGTTCTTTTTCATAACCATCCCAAGCCATCACTTCAGTTGGCTTCACTGGCCTTAAGTAACATCTATTCACTAACACACGTGTGCCAGTATCCTTTCATTTCCACAGAAGGTATGATTGATCTAGTCCATACTTCATAATTATCTTTACCCATATTAATAGTTATTTGTACATAAGGACTGCTTATCCCAGCAGTAAACTAGCACAGGGCTAGGGGGTTTGAAATTGCCATGTTTTAAGCTCGTGTACTCCTTTACTCTCAGGATGTCAGCCCCGAGAAGCTGCTTGCTTTCCTGTTACCTTTTTCTAATTGGCTGGTTCTGATCCATCCCAGGCTAGGAAATAAGGTAATTTATTCAAAAGTAAAGATAAATACATTGTGACTGACAGGCTACATTATTGCCTATGAGGAAAATATGTAAACTTGGATCTGTTCATCCCTTTTTAAGTGCTGCATGTGTGTCTAGTTCCTGCTCTTCTGTAATGTCCCAGAATAATCCAGTTCCTAGGAGCTCCCTTGAGAGGGTGAGCCATTACCAAATGTGGACCCACTTCAACTTAGGGGTGAATTGATTCCAGGGCTCATGTGCACCATGACAGAATTTACCTTTCTTTTGATTTTCCTTCTGGACACACAAATGGCATTCTTACTCTTGAAACCTGGAATAACTTTAGAATTCCAAATATCCCCTAAATTTTTAGAACAAAATCTTATATTTTGGAAATTTTATTAAAGGATTTCTGACTGACAGACTGATAGCGAAAGCATGCAATATAAATCTATGCCTGTAGGTTATAAACTGCCTACTAGATTATATGTAATTCCACTTAACTTCCAAATCAAGAAATTTGAAGTAGACATTTTATTCTGTATGCCAGACATCAGCAAACTACAGCTTGCAAGCCAAATGCTGGCAGCTTTTGCAAATATAGTTTTATCAGGACTCAACTCATTAGTTTACATATTATCTATGATTGCTTCCATGATATAGTGGTGGAGCGGAGTGGGGTGAGACAGAGATTGTATGGCCCAAAAAAACCTAAGATATTTTTAGAAAAAAGTTAGCCAACCCCTGATCCATGCTAACTAATCACCCTGGCCTAAGTAGGTTTACGAGGCAAATTCCAACAAATAGGAAAGATGCAAAACAATCAGACTAACTACTGATCAAATGCTTAACTGTTTCTGAGCTATTTCAATGTTGAGAGTGAATTCTTAATGACTGACATTTGTCCCACTGGACAAGAAAATTTATAGGCAACGAATTTACATAAGTATCTCCCAAGAATACCAGTGCTGACATCCTCTAACTGCAGTGGAAGCACAAAGGAGAATGCACATCATAATTCTTTCCCAGAACAAGATTAGACACGAGATAGAAAATTTCTTAAATAATTACTGTGTTCTGCAATGCAAAGCATAATTAATATAGTGTTAGACCCACAGTTTGGAAAAACTACAAATACTGAGAAGTGGCTGGTAATTAATTGACTGTAATGTTACTCAGGCAAGCTAAAGTTTATACTATTTAAGAAAATAAAATAAATGTTATTTGGAACTATTTACATTTTATCCAGGTTAATCACTACAATATTAAGAAAAGGAAATACAACATAATTCCTTTCTAAATTTGGTACCAGAACATAGATCCCTATAATTCAACTATTACATTTTATGAGGCATGTCAAAGACTTGCTTGATGAATGTATTTATAATGTTTGGGCAGACATGATTTGACCCATGTTAACCCAAATCCCCATAAAATAACTGTTTAAATGTTATATGAGTTCAAACATGTTTTATATGTAGCACATATCTTTAACAAGCCCATTGGGTGGGATTTCATTAAAATTCAACCTTATTTCTGCCTCTTAATGCTCTTTGAAACTCTTCAGTGAATGAAGCTTTGCCCCTGCACCGATGAAAACTCAGCAGGTCTCATAAGTTTTCTACTCATTTTAAGGTGATAAACACTGCCCCGGGCCATTTCAGAACATTTAAGATATTGCTTCGTAGATTAAGAGTTCAGTCAGCCTAAGACATTAATCAGCATTTCATGCTCCACTCAACTAATAACACCTCATATTCGTGTAAGAATACAAAGGACAGGTACTACTCTGCATCTTACCTAAAAACAACCTGAAATGTTACAATAATCAAGACAGCATGGTGTTGCTGAAAGACTAAAAACATGGGTCAGAACAGATTCCGACAGAATAGTATAGAGTTCAGATCTAGACTCCACACAAATAGAGTCAAATGATCTTTGAAATAGAAGAAAAGGCAATTCAAAGGAAGGATAGTCTTTTCAACAAATAGTCCCAGAATAATTAAACATCTATATAAAAACAGAAACCTAGACAGAGACTTTATGCCTTCTACAAAAATTAACTCAAAAGAGATCACAGACATGTGTAAAAGGCAAATCCATAGAATTTCTAGAAGAAAACAGGATAAAAATCTAGTTGATCTCGCTTTTAGATACAACATCAAAAGCAAAATACATGAAAGAAAAAAAAACAGATAAGTTGGAATTCATTAAAATTAAAAACTTCTGCTTTGTGAAAAAAAAAGAGAATGAAAAATAACCACAAATCGGGTGAAAATCTTTTCAAAATAACATATTTAATGAGGAATTTGTATCTAAAATACACAAAGAGCTTTTAAAATTCAATAAGAACATAAACAATTTTAAAATGAACAGAAAATCTAAACAGAGACTTCCCCCAGAGGATATGTAAATGGCAAACAAGCATATGAAAAGATGACCAACATTATTTGTCATTAGAGAATTACAAATACCACTACGTAAGTATTAGAATGGCTTATTTCCCAAAATTGACAATACCAATTGCTGATAAGAATGTGGAATAATAAGAACTGTCACATACTGTTGGTGGGAATACCAGAGTGCAAGATAGTTTGGAAATTTCTTACAAAGTCAAATAGAGTCTTATATGATCCTAGGTATTTGTCCAACTGAGTTTAAAATATGTCTACACAAAAACTAAACATAAATCTTTATAACAGCTCTACTTAGACTATCAAAAACTGGAAGTAACCAAGGTCTCTTTTAATAGATGATTAAGTGAACAAATTACAGACAATGAAATATTCATTTAGAAAGAACTGAACTATTAAGAAACCAAAAGCCATGGATGACTCTTTAAAAATGTACTTTGTTAAATGAGAGAAGCTAGTATGAAAAGGCTACCTATTGTGTGATTCCTTTTATACACATTCTAGAAAAGGGAAAAAGATGGCAATGATTAAAATGTCACTAGTTTCCAAGGTTTTGGGTAGTCACAGGAGAATTGTGTAGGGCAGTGAAACTACTGATACTATAACTGTGAATACATGATGTTATGCATTTTTTTCTCAAAATACACAGAACTTTATAGCACAAACAGCAAACTTAAATGTATGTACATGTTAAAAATCATTAAGGAGGTCAAGGGAAACTCAGATGAAAAATGTAACCAAAGAATTTCATAAAATGAATGAAATGACCTCACTAAAAAGGATTAGGTAAAACGGTGCTGCCCTACTTTGGAAATGAGTGGAGTCTGTAAGACTCAATGCAAAAGGAACTGTACATAAGCACTGTACTCTAATTGATAAAGATGTTTCCCAAGCCAGGCACAGTGATGCACACCTATAATCCCAGCAGCATGGGAGGCTGAGACAGGAAGTTGGTGAGTTCAAAGCCAGCCTCAGCAACAGCAAGGCACTAAGAAACTTAGTGAGACCCTGTCTCTAAATAAAATACAAAATAGGGCTGGAGATTTGTCTCAGTGGTCAAGTGCCCCTGAGGTCAATCCCCGGTAACAAAAAATAAGAAAAAGATGTTTCCCATAGAGCTATAATTAACAATTCTGAAGAACTATATATGCATGCTATAAATGAACAATTAAGTAAATGGATGGCAGATAGTAGGAGCTAGTTTTCTCACTGTTGGTATGGGAGTTTATGAATAAGCAAGAGTAAGAGACTAGAGTGATCCACATGGTAATGGATTAGAGTTGGAGACATTGATATTATTCATGTTTAGCTTAATGTAGATATAAAAGGTTATGCACACAAAAACTACACATACTATTAGGATACACATATTTTCTTGTTCTGTCAGTTGAGAGGGTTTAGAAGCAGCTACACTAGTCACAAGTACCACACTTACACTGAGAACTTAAGTTCTAACACTATACCTCAATAAAAGAAACCTTTCAATAAAAGGATTCTTATAGAAATTATGGAGCCTACATCCTGGGAACAAATATTTACTCCTCACACTTCAGATAGAGCCCTAATATCTAGAGTATACAAAGAACTCAAAAAATTAGACAATAAGATAACAAATAACCCAATCAACAAATGGGCCAAGGACCTGAACAGACACTTCTCAGAGGGGGACATACAATCAATCAACAAGTACATGAAAAAATGCTCACCATCTCTAGCAGTCAGAGAAATGCAAATCAAAACCACCCTAAGATACCATCTCACTCCAGTAAGATTGGCAGCCATTATGAAGTCAAACAACAAGTGCTGGCGAGGATGTGGGGAAAAGGGTACACTTGTATATTGCTGGTGGGACTGCAAATTGGTGCAGCCAATTTGGAAAGCAGTATGGAGATTTCTTGGAAAGCTGGGAATGGAACCACCATTTGACCCAGCTATTCCCCTTCTCGGTCTATTCCCTAAAGACCTAAAAAGAGCATGCTACAGGGACACTGCTACATCGATGTTCATAGCAGCACAATTCACAATAGCAAGACTGTGGAACCAACCTAGATGCCCTTCAATAGATGAATGGATAAAAAAAAATGTGGCATTTATACACAATGGAGTATTACTCTGCATTAAAAAATGACAAAATCATAGAATTTGCAGGGAAATGGATGGCACTAGAGCAGATTATGCTAAGTGAAGCTAGCCAATCCCTAAAAAACAAATGCCAAATGTCTTCTTTGATATAAGGAGAGTAACTAAGAACAGAGTAGGGACGAAGAGCATGAGAAGAAGATTAACATTAAACAGGGATGAGAGGTGGGAGGGAAAGGGAGAGAGAAGGGAAATTGCATGGAAATGGAAGGAGACCCTCAGGGTTATACAAAATTTCATACAAGAGGAAGTGAGGGGAAAGGGGAAAATAATACAAGGGGGAGAAATGAATGACAGTAGAGGGGGTAGAGAGAGAAGAGGGGAGGGGAGGGGAGGGGAGGGGGGATAGTAGAGGATAGGAAAGGCAGCAGAATACAACAGACACTAGTATGGCAATATGTAAATCAATGGATGTGTAACTGATGTGATTCTGCAATTTGTATACGGGGTAAAAATGGGAGTTCATAACCCACTTGAATCAAAGTGTGAAATATGATATATCAAGAACTATGTAATGTTTTGAACAACCAACAATAAAAAATTAAAAAAAAAGAAATTATGGGACTGAAGCAGGAAATATACAAGATGAGCATGAAGCATCGTACCAGAAAACAAAGAAATGCTCAAGAAAACAGGAAAAGAAACACACACACAATGACAACGGTATGTCAAAGAAAAACAGCAGTCAACAAAGGATCCTCCTGAAGTCAAAGCTAAAATAATTTGAATTTTAAAATAGAGTAGTTTGGGATTATAATGCAAAGTATAAATAGATATCCATGAATCTATATTGATAAAAAGAAATTAATGGATAAGTAAATGGCAGAGAAAAGACAATTTTCCAGTGCAAAATTCCAAATAATTTATACAAATACTCCACCCTCAAGGAGGTGGAACATAACTGTCCTCCCATTTAAAGGTAGATTGCACAAAATGAATTCTTCCAAAGAGTACACTATGGAAAGAAGGAAAAAGAAATAACCTGTGATAGTGGAGAGATCTGACAAACAATACCTTTAACTATAGGGTGACAAGATTGGTATTAGTAATAAGTCACATTGATAATATGTACCCTTGATGTGATGTAATGAAAATTGGCATTCTGTTGTCTTCCTTCCAGGAAAAAAAAATACAACCCCAGTCTCATTATGACAAAAATATCAAATAAATACCAATTAAGAAATATCCTATAAAATACCTGACCTGTACTTCTCAAGATTGTCATGGTCATCAAAAACAAGGAAAGTCTGAGAAACTACATTAGCCAAGAAGAACCTAAGGAGATGCAGCAACTAAAGGTAAAATGGTGTCTTGGTTGGGATCCTGGACTTCAAAAGGGACGTTAGTAAATGTGTAGGAAATTTGAATTATGTGTGGACTTTAGTGAAGAATAATATGTCAATATTGGTTCATCAATTGTAACAAATATACAATATTAATTTTCTATATTAAAATAAGAAAAATGGTGTGGGATATTTGGAAATATCTGTACTATCTTCTCATTTTTTCTGTGCATCTAAAATTTACAAAAATAAATTTTAATAAAAAGAACAAAAACAAGGACCTGATGGTGTGCATACTATCAGCACTCCTACTCTATGGGAGAGTAAACAAAATCACGGAGAAAACAAATTCCTCCCTTCCAGCGGTCAAAGCTGCAGTTTGAACCAGGGTGACTTGAATGTGTGTTCTCATCACTGCCCTCTACCACTGTGCTTCCCCCATCCTTAGTAAGGGCTGTCATGACTGCAGAGAAAATGAGCTCTTTCTCACTCTCTGCTGACCTTCACCCCACCTATCTGCTTTGGAACAAGTGGGCTGAAGCAGGTTGTGGGCAGAAGTCTGCATAGCCATAACCAGGAGTTCTTGTTTATCTATAAAACTACTACAGATTCATATCAGGCTCTACAGCCGACTTGCTTCAAGTTCAAAGGTATTTACCTGGAGTCTTTGAAGGGACCTGCAGGGCCCCTGTCACCTCAGGTGCCCAGGCCACGCACGCCTTTTCATCTCCCCTCATCTCTGGCTCTTAGCTGTCCCGTTGGTTCCTCTCACCAGCCAGACAGTCACTCCTGCGCAGCACATAAAGGACTATGCTCACTCTCTGTCAGAGCCAATAGCTGGTCCACAGAAATCCAGGACTTCCCACTGTCTTTCCGGCCATAGCTGCCTTTCCTTTTCTGAGGTATCTCTACCTATAAGGAACACAGTGGACATTCTGAAGGATCATTTGAAGCCTCTGTACTCCCCCTTGGATTCACTCCCTGTTAGGTTGGAAGTGAAGAAGCAGGCATGTGCAGACACACACACACACACACACACACACACCCTGAGAGCAAAGCTCAGCTTTCTCTAATGAATTCTGTTCACAAAATCTAACTCCTATACTTTGATCCCAATTGATCTGACTAGGTGATTCAGGAGTCAGGAAACCATTCTTAATCATTGCTTTTAAAATTCCTGTATTTTTTCCTCACATCTCATTTTGGTAAACAACATCTGTTGCTTCAGTTGGAACTTCAATTTTAAGGCACTGAGATAGATAGATAGATAGATATAGATAGATAGATAGATAGATAAATATAGATAGATATCAATAAATATTTGTGAGATAGCTTAGCCATGGACAATAATAAATAGAAATCTACTAACTTTATATGTTACACTCTAACTAGATGATAAATTTCTCAAGGGCTATAATATCTTCTACATCTTTGTAATGCACACACACACACACACACACACACACACACAAACTTTTATCTTAAAATTGACAAGAAATACTGGTAGCTGACCTGGAGATGTATCCATATATACTAAATTCTACAAAAGCAATCAAGCATGAATCTGAGGTTAGGGCATAAAATTTGGAGCCAGAATTTGAGACTGTGGGTTTCCAGCTAGGTCACTAGTAGCCATCTGCAAAGCTGGCATCACAGACCACAGAAAGATCCAGATCAGACAGCCAACGCTGAAGATCAATGGAATGAAAAATGTTGCCTTCAAAGCAAACTGACATCCAAATATACTATCATAACACATCATCCAGGTAAAATATTATTTTGTACCTCCTAATTTATTTGGTTCTGTAAGAAAAACATTTTTAGTTGGAAGATTGGTCCCCCTAGACTTGGCAGGCACAGAACTTAAAATTCAAGTGAAATGCATTATTTAGACCCACAAGCTAGCAAACCAACTCCATTCATACCTAAATCGGTAATAATGAAAATATTTCAGTTCTGAACTCTTCTTCCTTGACAAGGGATGCAGTTTTTCTCATACAAGATGGCCCAAATTGTTCACCCTCTGTTCAAAGACTGACAGGGATCCAGGACTGTGGGCAACCCACTGTGCACAGAAAATGGATTGATGGGTACAACAGACCAACCGCTCATTCCACCCCAAGTCCTCACCATGGCTGGTATCTTCCCTTCCACACTTTGAATATTCCAATTGGCACTCCTCCACCCCCGGCCCTGACACACACACACACACACACACACACACACACACACACACACATCTTCTTTCCTTCACCCTGGCTCTAGGATTACCTCACCTTTGGGAATGGAAAAGTAAATATAAGCATGCATCAGAGTCTTTTCTTCTCCATTGAGTCCATCAGCATTGAGTCTTTGTGTCTGCTTCTGTGTGGAACAGGAAAGGGAAAACAGCCCAGGGTACCCATGAGGCCTCAAAAGGAGAAAGATATACTAAACATAGAAAATATACCAATTAATCCTTTAAGCTACAGTCCCACCATAAATACTTTCCAACCAATATCCTATGACCTTTGCAAAAACCATTACCCTTATTTACCTTCCATGTCATGTTCTTTAAAAGCAAAATAGTTTGGGGAGGGGGAGATACAATTTGAAAATGTTCAACCAAGAAAGACAAGAAAGATTAATAGGAAGAATCAAAATTTTGGTCAAACAAGAGACATTAGCAAGTTAGACAAAGATGATGTCATGGTCAGGGGCAACAAAGGAGGGTATCTCAGGCAGAGTAATGTCACCATTAGTGGCCAGTGACCAGGCAAGGGAAGCAATCATCAGCCAAGAGAACCATGCCTGGTGGTAATCCACACCAAGGAGGCACATTGTTACTGGTTGAGGAGAATGGGCACTACAGCCCTGTGTGGATCCACTAGTCCTAAAAGAACAATTATAGCTTCTAGAAACTGAATATTTGAACTGAATCAGTAGAGAAAGATGTGGATTCTAGAATAATTCTAAAGATGATCCAATACCCAGTTCTTCTCTGAGAAATTTTTAATTGATCTGTTTTTTAGATTCCATGGTGAATTTTAAATCTGCTTTAAGAAAGTAAGCAAAGGAAGGTTAGGGCAGTAATCCAAAATCTTCATCCACAACTCTCACCTCAAAGAGCATAAAAATCTTTTTAGACCTACACAAGCGACATTAAATTGCTTTGGATTAAGATATTGATGTTAGAAATTGTGTTTCTATCCAGAAAGTTTTATAATTTCTTGCTTATAAAATATCTCCAATTAATATTATAAGTTTTCTTTTAATGATGCCAGGTGTCCCTTTGGGGACAAAGCATGTTCAAAAGGCTTGTAACCAGCATATTGCTCTGTCTCAGCTCAGTGGCATATGAACATGAAGCAGTTTCATTTTTCTTTAATTACTGCCTTCACCCAAGTTCAAACCAATCTGCCCTCTGCATCCCTTAATGATATCCTAGGCAAATTTCAGAACTTTGACATTTATTTTCCATTATTAAAACTCAGTCCAATTGAAACTTTAATCTAAAATTTGATACCACATCCTCTCCTCCCTTTAGCACAGTTTTGTGCTGAGACCTGGGGAGTTGAGAGAGGAGGGGACACAGAGGCTCCGAGTTGCTTCCTCCACCCTCTCTTCAAGGCCCTGTTTCTCCAGTGTCTTGGCAGAAAGGAGGCAGAGGTCCAGGTGTCTCTTATTTAACCCACCCCTTTCCCAGCTGGTTGCTCTGCTTCTTAGGGTAGCACTGACTAGCTGCAAATGCACTCCCTGCAGTTAATGTTCAAATACCTGCTTTTTTCAAGGAGTCCACGTGAGAGTTCTCCTCAGGGCTCCCAGGCCTCGGCTGGATACATGTCCCTAACTCAGGACATCTCATTCCCATTCTGCCTCTCCACTTCCCACAGCTTCTACCTCTAGGGGCACTTCCCACTGCACCAAGACAACTCACCACCAGGGCCTCCAGCTCCATTAGGCACTCTTGTAAATGACTCAACCTTCCACTGTGGCCTATAAGCCCACAGGAGATGCCTGCATCCTTTATCTTGATTACACTGTCTCCCAATTCTCCTTCCTCTGCTCAGGGAGGTACATGGAAAATCAGCAAATCATCCTACTGGGGACCAAGATGCCAATCTCCTTTTATGAAAGTCACCTCTAATTTCTACAGAAATTTTCTTAGTGTCTCCTCTCACGTGGCTTGGGGAAGAGGATGTATATCTTACTCCTCCCTCAAGGGAAAGAGAAGAAATAACTTCTCAATACAAGCCCAACATGCCAATGTCTCCTCTCCCCCCTCCTCCATCTTTATCCAGTCATAGTCTTATTTGTGCTGCTATGACAAAATACCTTACTCCAGGCATTTTTAAATTTTTTTTAAATTTCATTTATTCTAATTTGTTATATATGACAGTGGAATGCAATTCAATTCATATTATACAAATAGAGCACAATTTTTCATATCTCTGGTTGTACATAGAGTCACACCATTCATGTTTTCATACATGTATTTAAGTCTGTCTCATTCCACCGTCTTTCCTACCCTCATTCCCCCTCCCTTCCCCTCCCTCCCCTTTGCCTTATCTAAAGTTTGTCTATTCCTCCCATGCTCCCCCAACCCATATCCATTATGAATCAGCATCCTTATATCAGAGAAAACATTCAGCATTTGGTTTTGGGGGATTGGCTAACTTTACTTAGCATTATATTCTCCAACTCCATTCATTTACCTGCAAATGCCATGATTTTATTCTCTTTTAATGCTGAGTAATATTCCATTGTGCTTGTATACCACAGTTTCTTTATCCATTCATCTACTGAAGGGCATCTAGGTTGGATCCAAAAATATGGAACACTTCATGAATTTGCATGTCATCCTTGCACAGGGGCCATGCTGATCTTCTCTGTATAGTTCCAATTTTAGTGTATGTGCTGCTGAAGCAAGTACTCCAGGCAATTTATTAAGAACAGAAATGTATTTCTTATAGGTCTGAAGGCAGAGAAATCCAAGATCAAGGCCCCAGCATTGATTGTGGCTCAGCAGTAGAGCGCTCGCCTAGCACGGGCGGGACCCGAGTTCCATCCTCAGCACCACATACAAATAAAGGCATTGTGTTGTGTCCATCTACACCTAAAAAATAAATGTTTTGTTTTTTTTTTTAAAAGGCCCCAGCATTCAGTGTTGGTGAGGGACTTCTCACTACATTCTCAAATGGCAAGGGGAACAGACACTGTGTCCTCACATGACTGGCAGAAGTTGGAAAGCCAGAAAGGACTCACTAGTTCCCTTGAGCCACAGGTACTAACTCCATTCCTGAGGATGGAGTCCTCATGTCCTAATCATTTCTACACGCCGGCCTTTAATATCAACACATGGGGTCTTAGTTTTCAACATGAGAATTTTTAGAACCCCCTCCCTGGTTGTATACAGACGTGGGGGTGGGATGCAAGCAGTAGGTGGTAGAAGGAACTCTTCCTTGCTTCCTAATAGGCCCGAAAGTGTGGCTTCCCAGATCCTCCAAGGCTTAGGGCTCTCTTCACAATGAAAGGAAGTTTGCACCTGTTATTTTTTACTATTGGCCCTAGGGCCCATTAGGGGTTTTAGGGAAAAGGCCACTTTAGCAGATTTCAACAGAAACGCACAAACTTAAAAAAATATATATATTTTTTTTGTCTTTTTTTGTCCACAGAATCCAGAGCACAAATCTCTTTTTCAGGAATGAATAAGACATGTTTGTTTTATAGATAGAAATTCCCTCCTGTCCTAAAAGCTCATTTATCCTGTGAACAGATCAGGAAGGAAAAACTGTTTCATAAGCTGAGGAAACTTAACAGCTATTGGTGGGGGAAAACAGACCCCCAGATCTTCAGGACCTTGGTGCCCTCCTCTGACACCCGCAACCAATTGTGCTAGAAATTCCTGAGCCTGTGGAAGACTCCATTTTCCCTCCTCCTCTAGTCTCCACTTAACCCCAAAAGTCAGTCAGTGAGGCACTAACTGGAGGACAGTCTGAAGTCCATAAAGTGCAGATCTAAGAGGGAAAGAGAGTTGCTATCAGCAGAGGATAGGTGTTCACAGTAGACCCCTAAGGAGATGTGAGCTCCGTTTGACAAGGTGATACAGAATAGAGGACTATTGTATCCAGGGCGCTCTATTCTCTCCCTTCACAGCTCTGCAGCCCCAACAGTCACTCCGTGAACTGACTTGTTTGTAGTCCCTACTGTCTGCTGTGCAGAGACGCAGAGAAGAGAGCTGGTTCCTACTCCCAGGCTGCTGCAAGTGAAGATGCACACTCCACCAACAATCCCCATCAGCACGTTTACTGATGTCACAGCCACAGAATAAACCTTTGTAAACCAAATTAATTTCAAAGGTTTCCTATTTAGCAGAGTATTCAGCTATGTTAGGAAAGAAGGCAGGCAGGCAAGTTAGATGAACAATGGTTACAAAAGAGGAGGTGCCAAGAGCAGGCTGGTGGGGCTGGGGAGGGCCTGGAGCTGCCACCCTTGAGCGGGAACACTAGTGGTATCTTGCAGAGGTTCCACCTCCAAGGATATAGCCAACAAGGAGCTCAAGATGAGAGGAGCACGCTAACAATCTTGCACTAGCTTTATGGTCAGAAATAAAGCTCTCTCACTCCTGAAGGCAGGAGGCATACCAAGTTTTCTTCTTTTAAAAAAGCCTGGAAAAGATGCAGACTTGCATTATCTGATGAGGGCCAGCAAGATGGCAAACTGCGCCTACCAAAGACCAAAGTTTGCTTGATTTGATCTGGTATCTAACCTGGATAGTGATAATAAGCAATAACTACACTACCACTATGTAGCAACTCTGAAATAGCTCCCCATCCTGCTCCCCATTTTGCAGATAAGGAAACTGAGGCATAGAGAAATTAAATGACTTGTCCATGTTTACACAGTTTGTAAGTGAAGCCAGAATATAGACCCTATAGATGCAGAGCCTGTATCCTTAATCATCTGTCTGCATTCTCTGTTGAACATGAGAAAAGTGCCCCACCCCTCCACAACTCCCAAGATAGAGGGCTTCCTCTGTGTGCTCACTATTACCACTATAAGTTTCCTGTACTGATTTGCAGCAAAAGGCAGGAAGTTGGGGAAATGGCCTCCTCTGCAGCCTTTCACAGAGGGAAAATTCAGGTTGGCTTCTGGGATTTTCAGGAAGGAGAGAGTACATTGCTTCTATATCACTGCAGTTCCCCAAAATTCCTTGCTTTTAACCCAGATGTCAGTGCAACCCCTTTGGTGTTATGCAAAGGGTTGAGGCACCACCTAGTGGTTGAAATTAAAAATACTCCCAAAGGAATGTCACTGGTAAATCCCAGGCAGAGAAAACAGTGATCTGAGGCAAGAAAAGGGAGCAGAAAGAAAAATTTACTCATGCTGGAGGCCTTCTTTGTGCATTCCCTGTTGTATACAGCATCAAAACATGTATTTTTTATGCCAGCCTGTTCAAGGACTCAAGTTTTACCCAGTGTGGCACTCACAAAACAAGAGCTAGAATCCAGGAGACCTAAGTCCCAGGCTCCAGTCACTTACTCTGCAGTAGGATGTTCTCTGAAGTCTCTCCTCAGGATTTAGAACCATCCTGGATATATAGATCCTACTCAACATCTGGGGGCAACTTAGTGTAGAGGTTGGTGGCAAAGAAGGAGCAGAGAAAGAAGAAAAACATGGGGAAAGTATTTGTTCTCCCAAAAAACAGTTGTGCTGAGTTTATGCAAAAAATCAGAGAAATGGAAGGAAGCAGTGGCACCTTTGCAGGCCTGTGCTCTCTTCCTTGCCATCTCAGGAGCTGTTGTTCGTGGGTGTCTACTCTTACTTGTCAGGTTTTAAGGAGCAGCCCAAAGGGACCAGACCAAGCAAGTTTACCAGAGCACTTCCATGGGAGAGAGATTGGCAGGTCAGGTCCATGTATCCTCGACGCCCCAGAGAACTCTAGTCTAGATCAGGCATGTGGAGGGAGAGAGCTATGGGAAAGAAAGGTAGCCAGGAGGTGTGATCTGAGGGGACAGGATTAAAAACAATTTCTAGGACTCTGGGCAGCAAAGGTCAGCCTTTGGCTTCAGGTGCAGATGAGACCATTAACTGATGAAGCCAATTTATGATGATTCAGGGTAGCTAATTCTACTAGGACCTAGTCCCAGGAAACCAGGCAGCTAACGACTCAGCCCCACCTCCCCTCTAGAACACTGGGGATGTAGAGATATCCCAATGATTCAAAGGATCAGACTGGAAAGGACTAAGAGGAAAAGAACAGATTCAGAAAGCAGCCAAATCTAGTATCAACCAGGTGTGCCAGGCTGGATGCTGGCCAGTCTGTACTAACTTGGTCCCAAGTCTGCTCATGATAGCATTGTGCTAGGGGAAAAAGAACCCTTGACCTTCAGGAATCTATTCTGGGATGTTTTCTATGAATGAGTCTCCAGATGTTCCTTTCTGTATTTGGGCTCTGCTACATCTACATTGCAGGCATCCCAGTCCCTACAAGGCTGCAATATTCAGGCTAAGACAGAGAATGCTATTTCTCCCACTTGACCTTCAGGAATTCCTGCCCTTCAGGCACGTCTGGAATGACAGTTTACTCTTTCACCTTCCTATTAGTCGGCACGGTCAAGTCCCTAAAGTCTCGCTACCCATGTTCTTTATTGTCCATTTTGGTTCACCTTTACATTCAATTTCCAGAGTTGGTTCTATCCTTAGGGAGAATGTGGCTTCTTTGCCTGTTGTTAAGGTGAGCTCAAAGGTTAGTCTCACCAGTGGCCATATAGCTTTACTGGTCAGTCATGTCAGGTCACTCTTTACTCCATGTCAGATCCCTGCCACAGCTACCAGACTATGGTCTCTCCCTATTGCAAATACTCAGGTTATTGAGAAACTATTTAAACTTGTTCAGGATAACAGTGTCAACCCTAGGTCTTTATTCATTTGTTATTTGGAGCTGATTAGCATGCCCTAAAGAACAATGAATGAATGGGCCTTCCTCTGTATAGATTAATGTATCACTTTCCTATTTATATTCATTTTGTATTTGAAAGGCTAAGCTGCTGTAACAAAGAGGCCCTGAATTACAGTGCCTTAAAAATAAAGTTTATTTCCTCTCATGTTAAAGTTTCAAAATTTGCCAGCTATTGTACTGGGCACAGTCCTTCATGTACACTTCCATTTTTTTCTTCAATACCTATTAAAGAATTCTGTATTCAATAAATACTTGAGCACTATTGTTTAAAGGGTTCTGAGTCTTATTTCACAGGAGATACATACTCTGGTCCTTCTCAGAACTCATGATTTAATGAGAAGACAGAGCAAATTAACATGTGTAGTTCAGAGGAGGGAAACAAGCACAGCAGAGAGATCTTCAGGGATTAAATGAGGGAACAGGTAAGTCTTCACAGAAAAAGAAATGCCATATAAGATAGAATTTGAAGAATAAATAAAATTTCAGTAGGTAAGGAAGAGGAAAAAAAGGTTACCATTGGACCATGAACCAAAGCCTAAAGATTAAAAATATAGGAAATCCAGGAGCAAATGGGAACAACAGTATAGGATATTATACAATAACGAGGGCATCAGCCAGCATCTCAATGGGGGGGGGGTGTTCTTCTTCCTGCCCAGGAGAATGTAGCCACCTTAAACTTAAAGTCTCAAATGATTAATAAATAACAAAACACAAATATTCAGAAATATATTTACAAAAGCGAAGCCCCTGATAGATCTAGTCCACATGGGTGCTGGAACTGGACAAAGAAAAGATGGCTCCCATGGTTTATTTAAGGGGATACATCAAAGGCAGGGATGAGATTTCAAGGGCAGAGTCTTGCTTTCTGATGTCTAGTAGTCAACAGGTTGATTGGCATCTTCTCAGGTCACACCCATCCCATGTGCTATGTGGGCCACGGCAGAGAAAGATAGAAATTCACATTGTCCCTGGGCAATTGACTCAAGAAAATGTCCACTGGTCATTCCCAGACACCAGATGTTTCTATCCACTAGACTTCCATGCACGGTGACCCACATGCAACCCATGTTACGATGGCTCTTGACAATACTAGAAGGCTCTAAAGAAGTTCAGAGCCTCCCTCACTGGTGGGCATTGGGGAATCATTGTGATTTCCAGTTGGACAATAAATGTCTGAGCACTGAGACTGATGGAGATGGACTGAAATGGAGATATTCACGGAAAACGAAGAGAAAACCACAAATGGGGAGGAGAAAACATAGGCTGGAGTCAGGTAATGGGTGTAAATAAGGAGCTTTAAGGAAAACCCCCACTGGAGGCAAGTCTGATGAGACTTTACAACTGAAAAGTTGAAAGTGAAAAGGAGAAATAAAACAATGCAGAACTTTCAAGGTTTAACTAGTCCAAATATGGTGCTGCTGCTACGGGATGGAAGTCAGAGGGGGAGGAGGGAGAGAAGAGTTCAGTTTCAAATGTTAAGTTAAATTCCTAGAGGACCTACATGGAGCTTTCTAGAAGCAGTTCAAAATGTAATTCTAGAAGCAGTTCAAAATGTAACAGTTCAAAAGCTGTTTCTAGTGAAAGACATGGATGCAAAAGTAGCCTGCCGGGAATTACACCTAGAGGGATAAGAGAACACAAGACTGCCAAGGACAAGGACTTGAAGCAAGGCTGGCCAGCCCTTAGAAAAATCACGTACTTAACTGTAGAGGGAAGAAATTTAGAGATAAAAAAGAAGCAGCAGCCTCATCTGAAAATCTGAAAGACCATAAGTGTGCAGTGCCCTAGGAGAGAAAAGAAGAAATTTTCAACAAGGGTCAATTATGTCAGGCAAAGAAAACTCCAGGTGACACAGATGGGTGAAGACATTGAGATTTACGATCAGTCTGTAAATTTTAATTTTTAGGACTATAGTTTGAGTCAACTGGGAAGGAGGAAAACAAATACATGAGTCAATGAGTTAGGGAAGTAAGAAAAAGAACATAGAAAGTTATAAAAGGAACAACAAAATAGAGCAAAAGAATTAATAAAGCACAAAATAATGAATTAAAAATAGAACTAACGAATAAAAACATTTCTTACTGTATAAAATACAGGTCTTGCTATATCCTTTTAAAAATCACTAGTGAACCTAGTTTAAAAAAATAAAGTGCCAACAGACATAGAAAGAAATGTGGGAAACCACCACACATAAAGAAGAATTTAAAAGAGTTAACAATAGTCCACTTTGCTCACCTCTGCACAAAAAAAAATCTGAAAATCAAAATTAAATGGATAATTTTCTGTGGACACGTAATTTATTTCAATTAGCCACTAATGATATAATTATATATTTGAAAACAATATAAGTGACCTTAAAACTACTGTAAATAATAAAATAATCAGTAACTTGAAAGGATGTTCAGATTAATATGTAGAAATCAATAGCTTTCATGTACAAAAGCAATGAGTTGAAATATATTGGAAAAAAATAGTCCTTTTCCAATACCAACAAAATATGTAAAATAACTGGAATAAACTTAATAAAAATGGGAAAAACATATAAATAAAATTTGACTTTGGCAATAAAACATAATCAAGTAAAATATGCTTATTTGTAAAAGTAAAATGAACCAAATTAATAAACGAACCCAAAAGAGTATAGAAAGCCAAGGGTTTAGAAAGCCAAGAAATGTATGAAATATATACATGCTTATTTAGATTATGATTAATGTGGCATTGAAAATCTGTGTGGGGAAAAACATAAAGTATTCACAAAATAGTTTTGTCATCTGAGTTCCAGTTGGATATGAGAACTAAATAAGAAAGCCAGAGAGAGACAGGAAGGAAAGGACATGGATGAATTCCTTTATAAACCTGGCTTGAAAAAATGTTTCTCATTCTAAATAAAAAAAAAAAATAGAAACCATAGAAAAAGATAGATAAATAAAAACATATGTTTTAAAAAAATACAAATACTAAAGCCATAAGCAAAGTCAAAAGATGAATGACAAACAGGGAAGAATTATTTGCAACTCATATTACATAAAGCACTGATCTTAATATGCAAATACTCCTAGAATTTGACAAGACAAAACACAATCAACCCAATATAAAAGTAGATAGTTCCCAGAAAAGGAAAGAGATAAGCGAAAAGATGTTCAGTCTCTTGATAATAAGAGAAATGCAAATTAAAACTATACTGAGATAACGTTCATCACCTTTAGATTGGCAAAGAACCTCAAATTTGATAACCCAGGATATTAGTTGCCTTTTTGCCGCTGTAACAAAACACACACTTACAGGATTAAACAACACAGAATTATTATCTTACAGCTTTGTGGGTGAGAGCCCCACAACAGTGAATCTGAGCTAAAATAAAAGTGTCAGCAAGGCGATGTTCCTTCTGGAGGCTCCAGGGGAGAATCTGTGACGGGAATTTCCCCTTCCAGCTTCTAGAAGCTTCCCACACTCCTTTGCTTGTGGCCTCCTTCCTCCATCTGCAAAGCCGGCAATGTTGCATCACTCTGATCCTTTCTTTAGTCACATCTTCCTCTGACTCACCCATCTGCCTCCCACTTTCACTTTTAAAGACACTTATAATTATACTGAACCCATTAGATAATCCAGAAAAATCTCCCTATCTTAACATTGGCTAATTAGCAACCTTAGTTCCTCTTTGCTATGTTCCCTAACATATTCACAGGTCCCAGGTATTGGTACTTGAACACCTCTGTGGGAAGTATATGAGGGATGATTCTCTCTACTGCAAACACTGCCTGTGCAGTTGTGGGAAGCTAGCATTCCCTCAGAATGCTCTCATCACTATGGCAGAGGGTAGGTTGGTACAAGGACTGTGTAGGGTAATTTGGTAACATCTACATTTAAAGATTTAAAATGCACATAACCTTTGATCCAGAAATTCTACCTTAAGAATCTATCCTACAGATATACTTTCATACAGATAAAATGATGGGTATCTAAGATTATTTATGATAGCAATGTTTGTAATAGCAGAATACTGGGAATAACTTAAATGCTTATTAGTAGAAAACCGATTGAAAGAGTGATAGCACATCTCTGCAAAAGAAACTTAAAAGAATGGTCCCTAAGGTAATTAGGAAAAATAAAGAAGGGAATGGTATACATAAAGTGCTGTGTGGTAGAAGCTGAAAGTAAGGTAAGAATCTATATTTACTAGTAAATACATAAAGAAACTAGGGGAAAATACAGAGAAAAAACTTAATGATGCTTATTTTAGAGGAGAAGGACGGATACATAGAAAACATATACTAATACACACACACACACACACACACACACACACGGACACACCAAAACTCACCTTAAATGCATCCATCTCTAAGGATCCTTCCTGTTTTCTAAGTCTCTTTGTAGCCTCTCATAGTTCTTTAAACATTTGTATTAATATTAGGGGATCCATGCTGCTTTTATTTTTTTGCATTATCTTAATTTGTGCCGAACCCTTTCCTCCACTTACCCAGTGATAAGAAGAAAAAGGGAAGAGGAGAAAAGATGGGGGAAAAGATGCCTACTTCTGAATCTTTAGAAGAAGGGAGTGTTTTATGATTATCAAAAAGAAGTTTGAATTTTAAAATGGTTAAGAAACACTGTACAGAACTATGAACACCTGGAGGGCAGGGATAATAATCTCCAAAGAGCGCTTTTCACATGGCATTCTAGCAGTCAGGTTTTTTCTGCCTCCCCCACTAAACCACCAGCCCCTTAATATGACTTTCCTTGTAGAAATGCAATAGGTGACCCATTTGAAGGGCTGAATGAAAACTCATCTGCATTTCTTTTTAGAGGAAAGGGTTGGGGAAATGAACTCTCAGACACATAAATTTTGTAAAAGTTCTTCCTTGTGTTCAGGACTCTAAGATACGTATGTTTTCACAATCCAGCATTTCCAAATGAAGTTGTGCCACAGTCACTGTCATCTGAGCAGCACTGATGGCACAGCTGTTGTCGCCACATCACTGCAACTTAAGTCATAGCCATTGCTGCTGTCACCTTGGTTGAGGTATGTGTAAGGTGACCACATAATTTCATCTTCCAAACTGAGGCTCTTTAGAGAGTAAAGGGGACATTACCAGATGGGATGCCATGACAAGAGTTAACTTGGACCTTGTTTAAGCAAACCTGGCCTAGTTATGTAAGTCATTAGCACCAAGTAGGTTGGATAAGTATCTTTCAAATGTGCACACTAGAATAAGCACTGACACTAAAATTATCATGCCCACAAAAAGCAGTAAAAAGTCATAAATTAGTAAGATATTCATTTCTGGAGGAATGACCACAATTCCATGTTTTCTTATAAAGCAAAACCCTGGAGTTCATGAAAACTAAGAAAAGAAAATGCCTACAAATATGTAAGTGTGTTTCATTATGTTGGTGGGAAACATGCAAAAGAACTGCCTTTTAAATGTCACATAATGCAACTGAAGGCAGGAGATAGTGCTAAATCCCCAAAAATTCATTAAAAAAAAAAAAAAACTCCAACAGAAGGAGAAGGCTCTGTGACCAATACAGTGTCATGATTATTGCTAGGCACTATGACACAGTCTAAGACAGCTACTTCCTTCTCAGTGGTGCACAGAGTCATGATGGGTCTGACAATGGACAGCATCTTGGCTTCATGAGATGCAATACTTTATCCACACATGAGAAGCGAACTTCTCATTGACATACCTGGCTAAATCTGGATCAGGGATGTTTCTGAAGGTGATTTATCAAGAGCCCTCAGTTCTCCCTGGCGGTAGACTCAGGCCATCCTTCAGGCCAAGCTCTGGCCAGAATACAAGACTCTTCACTGGGATTGTCTACCTCTTTTACTCAGATATGAGCAAATTCCAGAAGAATTACTATGTACACTTGTACATACTATCTTTAATAGGCCACAACATTTGATTCTAATATCTGGGCCTTGGTCCTATTTCATATTATACCACGAGGGTCATTGCCCACAGGTTACATAATAATAGCACCACCAGCCACTGGCTTTGCAATTGTGCCGTGGTGACCAGTCTGGACATAAGCTGTCCATCATTTACAATGTCACAATGCCACAGAGGGGAGAAGCACAACATGGTTGGCCTCATACTCCACAACCAGCTTGCTGCCTGACACCAAATAGATGTGATGTAAAATCCTTATTTCAACAGATCTCACTGAGCCCACTTCTTGGCTTACATAGTCAAGATCCCCACTTTGTCACAATTGAGATTTCTAAATATATGGGAAGCTTATGATTCTTATCTCCTGGCATTTTTGTTAATCTAACTTCTTGGTTAGGAAAAAAAAAGGGGGGCTTCTTTTTATCCTCCTGCCATCACTGCTACTTCCCCTCACTACACCAGAGTTAAGGTGTAGCAGCAGCTCTTCACCTAAGGGAAATGTGCTAGAGTCGGGTGGGAAAGGTCCAGCCTTTACCCGCAGAACCACCATTCCAGCTCACCTGGCCTTTCCCTAGTCCCTAACAACCACTTTCATGCCTAGATTCTTGGGGAGATCTTAGAGAATTGACTGACTCCAATAAAAAGTGTGAGGATCTAAAACCTGCCTCAGGCCCTATACACTGCTCAGAAAATAAACTTATCATCTCCTCAGGCCCAAAAAGGTACTCAAGTCCTCCTGAAGGGGACAGTGGGTATCACAGAATGGTGTAGCCCAGTGAATAAAATAACTGCATACCTCAAAGTTTCACTAGCTCATGATTACAGATTTTTTTCTCTCCCATGGCAATGGATCAATATACCCCAAATTATGTCCTTCATCAAAGCAGTGCCCAAAATGTTGCCCCAATGCCACCAAACAAAATGCTAAGATCAATGTAATCATTTGTCCCTTGGTGGTGATTTATTCTGATCCAGCAAATCTAGAACTAAATTTTCTCCCAGCCACACTAAGGGATATCAGCTATCTGATCTCCAGTGTGAAGGCCATCTCTCATCTGCATTTTATTCTCCAAGTGAGCTTCCATAAATATGCCCAAATGTCATGGTATTTGCAAAACAGCTGTTTCCAGATTCAAGGGAAAGTCTGTGGTCATGAAACTTGCCACATGTAGAAGTATCCCGATGGCTAAATAACCAGGACACTCCAATACAAATCCAAAGGAGGTCTCTCTAAATAATAATTCAATAACTCACTGACTTGGAGTCACCATTCTGGCACCTTCCCTACAGTTCAGCAATATAATCTATTGGCTATATTCTCCAGCCTGAGCCCTTTGACACTTTTCAAATGAAACATTCCAATGATCCAACCAATGAGCATCCCTAACTGCTCCCTCCCATCCCCTCTAGATCCTGGGGAATAGGATGGCCTTAGAATAAAGGCAGGGTGGGGGAAATGAGGGGACTTTGGTTACCACCTTGGTGTGTCTGTTCCAGGGCCTGTGCTCCACACCTTCACCTCCACCACATCTGCCTCCCTGATAGTTTGATGCCACCACCAAGTTGTCAGGAGATACCTTAACCTCCACAGCAGGGTCCCAGCCCTGGAATTAATAAGGAGGTAGACACAGAGGCACTGTGGTCAGGATTATCAGACGAAGACACATACTAACCATGTCTGTACTCTGTGGATTATAGTTTATTCACCAAAACCCACATTTGTTTTCCCTCCTTCATAGTTGGCAGCCCCAGATCATCATCAGCCTTACTGTGGCCCAGCAACCTGCCTGAGCCAACCAGCAACTGAAGCAAACAGCCAAATCTATCACCAACCCACATCCTTCCAGCAACAACATCCACTCAACTCTGTGAGAGAATTGTTTCCTTGAAATAAGAAAACAACCTTCCTTTGGCTTTATTTTTAAATGTATTTAATCCTACGCAAGTAATACTGGAGCTCTAAATAAATGTGACATGTGTACCAGAGGATACTTTCAAGAACAAGCCAGTAATTATTGCAAATCAATTTCTCAGCTTTAATGTATTTCACCTCTTCTGATGACACTGAATATCTGAAATGCTTCTGCAGTGAATTGACATTTTTGCATTGAACTTCCTCTAGAAAAATCACAATGTCTTTGAGCTTCAGACTCTGGACAAACCTACTGGGAGATGGTTACAAGCTCTTCAGTGTTGTGTTTGGTTTGTAGCAAAAAAAGGTCATATTCATGGTAACATTTTTTTAACCATGAAAAATAATGGACTATCCTTTGCTAAGCTTCATCTTTTATATATTGCTGCTTATACCTAGAAATCTTCATCTCTCATGGACTCTATGCACAGAGAAGAAAAAATGAGAGACAGTCTTAGTTGGTATGAGGGATAGGTATGCAAATCACTGACAAGAACGGAAAGCCTAAGTACAGCTATTATATGTCAATAAAATAAATGAGTAAATGACATTTTTAAAAATGGAAAATAGCATGAAATCAGTACCATTACAGAAATTCAAACAAGGACAAGTAGGAAATGGGCTGTTAAATCAATCTTGATGAATATACAAGCAAACTATGAGGAAAATGTGGCATTTGGGATGAATCTTGAAAGATACATAGAATTTAATCAAGACAAAGTGAGACAGAGTGCTTTAGTTTGAGAGAATACTATGAACAGAGACAGAGAGGGGAAAAAGCCTGCAACTTACTTGTAAAACACTGACTAATTCATTGTAGTTGTAGCAGAGCCATCAACCTTTAATATTGAAGAATCACACAAGGGAGGGACTGGTTCAAAGTGCAGGTTATCAGGCATGATTGCCAGCATTCTAATTCAGTAAGTCCAGGAAGGACTGAATTTTATCAGCTTCAGAAGTGACTATGAGGCAGGTGGATCAAGATCCACTTTGAGAAATCTGAGGCACAGGCTACTTGGAGGAAAGCAGTGACAGACAAGGTAGAAAGGCAGTATGGGGCCAGGTCATAGAGAGCCTTGAACGCCACGCTATAGAGGTTGGTCTTCATTTGATTGGTGATGGGGTGTTGTATCTGTGCTTTAAAATGGTTCTAATCTGCTTGAAAAGTTTAAAATGTTCCATCCTTTTTAAAAAGTAAAATGCTAAAAGGAATCTATAAGCTTGGGGAATTTACTGTAGAAAGTCAGTAGTTCCCTTAATGATTTCGTTAATTGAATGTAGAGGTGTTGGCTGGAAGTGTAAGTAGGAATGAGCTGGGGTGGCTGCTGGGGCACGCCTGCTTGAAAAAGGATAAAAACCACTGTGGTCACAGGATCAACATGGACATGCCTTTCCCAACATAAATGGGTGTTAGAAACTGAGAAATTGGGATAATTTTGTTTGGGAGTGTTATTTTTTTTTCTTTTGGATTTTTGCTTTGAAATGTAGGAACACACGGGGTATATTCTATAAAGAAGAGTCTTGAGAAGCAGTTAAACTTTCAGGTTCCAGGACCCCTTTACTCTTCTATAAATTATAGACCCCCAAAACTTTGTTCCTCCATATATTTATTATATTATAAATTAATATTGTTTAATAGTATTTGTTCATTTAATATAGCAATAATAAAGCTTGACCTATTAGTATAAATAACCATTGTTTTTTTAAGAAAAAACAACTCTATTGTCCAAACTCCAAAAATAAAATTAATTAGAAAAAAGTAGGTTTTGTTTTGCATATTTAATGTCCAGCTTCATATATAACAGCTGGATTCTCACATCTGCTTCTCCTTTCAATTTGTTGAGATATCACATGCATCCATGAAAAAATGGGACGATAAAGGGCAAATCATTCATTAATTGTATTATTAAATGGGACAAATCATTTATTGACTTTATCATGAAAATAGTTTGGACTTTGCAATATCAGTCTGCAGGACCCCAGGATATCTAGGACATACTCTGAATGCACTACATTCACTGTCTCAAATGATACAATCAAGCTTAACGATCACTAGTTGATGCCCATGTGAGGCTCTGAAATACAAGTGTTATACAAATCCAGAGGAACCAGGAAGGCACCTGGTTCTAGCTCTGTTTAGAATCAGGAGAAGCCAAAATGATGTGGGGTTTTTTTGTTTGTTTGTTTTTTTATTTATTTTTTTATTGGTTGTTCAAAACATTACAAAGCTCTTGACATATCATATTTCATACATTAGATTCAAGTGGGTTGTGAATTCCCATTTTTACCCCAAATACAGATTGCAGAATCACATCGATTACACATCCACATTTTTACATAATGCCATATTAGTAACTGTTGTATTCTGCTACCTAAAATGATGTTAAGCAGTAACTCTAGGTAGTTAAAGATGAATGAGGGAAATGTCAGAAAGCACCCAAAATTTGTTTTCTTTAAATTTTGCTCTAAAGGAATTCATGGCACTAACTATGCATCATAATGACTCTTTTTTAAAAACTGAGAAAGTTTGTTTTAAAAGGTAGTTATCCAAATCTTACTTCAAAAGATTTGGTACTCTGCCAGGAGGGGCAGGACAAAGATATTTTTAACCAGCTACACAAATGATTCTCCTTTTCTGCAGAGTACAGGAACCTCTAGCTCCTATATTTGTTTCATAAATCATAAAAAGGCAATGTAATTGTATTTGTGACATTAGTTTTGACTTCTGTTTTCATTGGTTCTTTTTAACTATACATGACAATAGAATTCATTTTGACATAATTATAAAAGCATTTTTATAATTTGTTCTAATTCTGTCCCCAGTACATCCACTTCTCCTTCCTTCCTCCCACTGTTCCCTTCCCTCTATTCTATTAGTCTTTCTGCTATTTACTCATAGTTGTATTTTTTTAATCAGCATCTTGTGGATGAACATGATGGTGAGATTCACTGTGGCATATTCATATATGTACACAGGAATATTAGGTCAGAGTCATTCCTATCCCATCTCTCCTCTCTCCCTTTCATTCCCCTTTGTCTACCCCACTGATCATTCTTCTATTGACTTCTGTTTCTTTTTTTTTATTTGTTCTCATTAGCTATACATGACAGCAGAATGCATTTCGATCATTGTACATAAATGGAACACAACTTTTCATTTCTCTTGTTGTACATGATGTAGAGTCATACTGTATATGCAGTCACACAAGTACCTAGGGTAACAATGTTCATCTCATTCCACCAGACTTCTGTTTCTAAATGAAGACGACTTCCTAGGATTTTATCTACAAGTGAAAACCACCCAGCTTTTAAAAATAATGTACCCATAATTTAAGTCTTGAGGATAGTCCCTACCGAGAAACATGGACTTTTTCATACAAGCATCCTGTTTTTTAAAAATATAACCCTAAATTAAAGGGATGAAAAAATGCCACTGCTTTCATGAAACAAATAATGGATGCCTTGTTTTCATAATAAACATTTAAGAGAGCTTGTTCCTAATGGAAACTATTGTTACTGATTAAAAATCTTCTTGGGGAGGAAAAAAGTACCTTCGTATACAATCTCCATTGGGGATGCAAATTGGACAGAAACATACACCAAAGGATTTGCATTTAATCAAATCCAAAGCAAGTCATTTCAGAAGCATCTCCACTGAGTACAGAAGGCTTTTCCACTAGGATCAGGCTGAGCTCTCCAGGGGATCAGGATCCCTTACCAAGGAGTGGACACCATTTGCAGAGGCCCTGTACTGCTGCTTCTAAGAAGGAAATTCACCAAAATCATCCAGAATGGAGAGTGGTAAGTCAAGGTCAATTGTTACAATTTTTTTAAAATTTAATAATTCTAATTTTTATTTTTGACATCACAAAATTATAACACAAAGCAAAGGTAAAGAAGAAATAGCACTAATTTTGACTAGAACATATAAAAATACTGACCAGAAACCAACTATTTAGAACTCTTGGTAACATGTTAACAATTCTAGACACATTTAATTATTAATTATTAGATGTAATTTTGCTGTATTGAATTTAGGTATGTACTCTGAAAGATCCATTTAACTAACATTATTTTTATAAAATTATTATCTGAATATTAATGCATTATTCTCTACAATTGTGAAATTTTATGTTAAATGAAACAACTTCTGTTAAGTCCTCAATTATGAAGTCCAGAAATACCTTTATTCAGGCATCTTGCTTTCAGCTCTTAAGGCTAGGATGAAAGGCAATACACTAACACATGATAAGTAAGAGATTCTCATTTCCTGGATTCAAACTACATACAGATCTTCATCCTGAAGATACGAGTATTAGTGTCAATATAGAGAATAAAACCCCACCTGTTCAGGAATAAATTTGAGATATAAACTTTAGCATTTAAAATGTTAATAAATAATGACAGATAAAATATTTCAAAAATGCTTTGTAAGCTATCTTGAAAAAATATTTTTTAAAATCACAGATCTTCTTATCAAAAAGATAAGGAGATAGTTAGAAAATCACCTATCTTCTGCAACATGGAATTGGTTACTGGCAGTAGTGCTGTTTTGTGATCCAACTATGAGCCTTACAAGGTGGGAATGGAGGGGATGTCAGGAGAGACTGTGGATAGCAATAGTGTCGGCAAACCAAACTTCACCTAAATCCTAATATATTGACTAATTTGGCCTTCCATCCTTAAAATTTTCAGTCTTTCTGATTTCATAAGCAGTATGCATTATTTTCTATTTAATAATTTGAACATTTAATTAGTGGACAAATTTGGAGACTCTATGTTGCCTCTCCTTGTATCTCCTTGGAGGTTTCCCACAGTAAAACTAATATATTCTCTTCCTAGATCAGAAGTAGAATACAAACAATAGCTTCTAGCATGCCCGGCACTAGTACTATTTACTCCCGGGCAGACATCTGCCTTCCCCTCAGTGAGAGGGCTCGATCCTCAGCAAGGCAAGCCTGTTGGGGTGGAAAGAGAGGCCCCCAAAGGATAAGAGGGGTAGCTTAGCCAGACAGTGACCCAACATACCATATTGCCACTGCATTTTCTGGAACCTCATTGTTGGCCCTTTCCTGACAGGCAGAGAATGGAACAAAGATGCAGAATATCCAACAATAACCCATCATTCGGATTTTTACTCTGTTCTGTCTTGATTGACAATGTGCCTCCATGCCAAAGTCACGAGGGATGATAGTTCAGAGACATCATCTACTATCTTCATTGTCCAGTTGCAGAACTCAAAATAGAAATGCTTCTTTTCTAAAGTAACTTTCTTTTTTATTTGTGTTTGTTTCACGTGCTCTCTTTATTTCCTTACCTTCTGTCACAAGCTTAGACTCTCTAATGAATTTCAAAGTAAAAAATGCCCTCCACAAAAATGTCATCAGAAATGTAGAATTAGAATGAATTTCAAATATGGAAAGTGGACTTACCATTTAATCACTAAGAATGGTTTAGGAATCACCTGCATTTTAATTATTAAATCAATTTCAGAATATACCAGTGTGATTTGATGCAAAAAAATGTTTAATTTTCAAAATAATATTAAAGTGATAGCTGCATTAAATCTATTATGGACTAAACTCTCCATCAAAAAAGGGGGAAGAATAAGGATGTCACAAGGCTAAAACAATTTGCTGGGCTGGGGGCATAGATCAGTGGTAGAGCACTTGCCTAGCAGGCTCAAGACCTAGGTTTGATCCCCAGCATTGCAAAAAATAAAATATTTTTTTCTAATAAAAATAAAAAAACATTCTCTGTATGAACATAATTGCAATCATACAGTGCCAAATTTTTATTCCAAATTCTAAAGGAAAAATTGATTGCTATTTATAAATTTGCTTGTGCTTTCTCTCCGGAAACACTTGTCTTTGTTTTCTTAACAACTAATCTGAATGCAAGTTTGTATCTAGAGGATTTGAATAAAAACTCTTAAGCTCTCCTGGTTTATGCAGGTGTGGATTCTTTAAATAGACACATGCACAGAAAAAAAATGTTTGAGACTAGGAATACTGGCAATATTTTTTGAACTCTATATATCATGTCTGTCTTAAAAAAAAAATAGAAAAGGAGATTCAGAAATTTCCCAAAACTCAAAAATCATGAAAAATACTCCAGATGGGATTTTAAATAATTTGTTCAGGCTCCATGCTTTGTCAAAGTCAATTTCCCTTCTGAGCTGTTGTAAAGTGTAGGTGTTGGCCTTCCTGGACCACAGCATGGGAGCATCCTTTTAGCCATGTTCCCATGAAACCCCCAAAGAAAGGACATCTCCACCTTTGTCTTATGAAAGTATTCTTTCCCAAGTTCTAAGCCCATGGCCTTTCTTGCCTTCACTTTCCTCAATTTCTCTAAGGCATTTTGTATATACTACAAGCACTTATTGAGAACCTGGGTGTCAGATGCATAACAGAACTGGTGGTAACCCACTTGCTCTCTGATCCTTCTTCCTTCATTCCCTTGATGTTTCTGCTCTGGTACACAGTGACCTTTTGGGCCTTGCCCCTTCCCCCACCCTGCACCCCTCCCACAGTGGCCCTTCTCCGTCCCTTCCTTCCCCTGGGCTCAGAACTGCAGCCATTTCCCAATGCTCTGTACTTGAACTGTACTCTTCTATTGCAAAGTCCACCTTGGAAAACTTTATTTTCATTGCTTTAATTCTCATAGTTTTTAAGATGTTTCTTGGATGTAGAGTTCTAGCCCAGGTTCTAGTTTTAGGTACGGGATATTTTTAATTTAATTTGATTATGTCACCACAACCTCAAAGTCAACATAGTCAAAATTGAATTCTTCTTTCCCTATCAGAATCAACACTCTACTCTGCCTTCTTAGATTTCTCCTCTTAATCATGGTGTTGTTTTATTGTGTGTGTGTTGTTGTTGTTTTTGTTGTTGTTTTTCTCTTAAATCTGCCCTTTCCCTGTCACATCCAGGTTTGAGGCTAGCCTCTGTTTGTAATTTCTTACTCCCTCCACTTCTTCATCTTTAGCCATTCTAGGATCTACGCTCAGATCCATCTTTCAAAAAATTTTTCAACTCTTCCAAAAAATATGATACACAATATTCTTATGTTGAAAAAAATCTAATTGTTTCCATCACCTATGACATAAAGCATAATCATGCCCTAACTGCATGAAGGACAGCGCTTCCATGATATTGTGTCACCTAGTGACATCATAGTCATTTTAAATTGCATAAGTACACTCTCTGGTGTTTGCACAATGATGAAATCACCTAACGACACATTTCTCAGAACACGTTCCAGTCTCTAAGCAATGTATGCCTACGTATATTTATATAGTCAGGTTTTTAAGATCTTCAGCACCTCATTATCAACAGCAACAACAAAATGCTTTCAACAGATGTTTACTGGAAAGCTGCGTGGAACTTAAGAGTCTTGCAAGGAGCAAACAATAAATCTCTACATACAAAAATTTTACAGAACTTTATAAAGTGGCAAGTGCTACATGGGAATAAGTAGTGCAGGATAAGGGGGATCAAGCAAATTTTATGAGGAAGGTGCAACCTGAAATATGTTCTCATTGAGAAGCTGACATTTGAGCCAAGACTTGAAGGAGGAAAGAACAGTTAGCCATGTGGATAAAAGGAGGAAGAATATTCTAGCTGGTAGACATGGCCAGTGCAAAGTCTCAAGGCAAAAGTGCTTGGTACATTTCAGAAAACTGGCTACAGTACAATGGGCAAAGAGTAGAATCTTGGGAAACGAGAACAGAGGTATAAGCATAGGGTCACATAGGACCATTTTAAGGACTGTGGCTTTTACTCTGAGTGAAATGAAGAACCACTGTAGGATTTTGAAAAGAGCAGTGACCAAACTGGACTTTCTTTTTTGAAAGGATCACTATGGCTGCTCTGTTGAAAGCAGACTGAACCAGGGGTGAAGGGTAGTACAGGAGGACCAGTAGAAGGCTCCTGCAATAATCTCCATTAAATGACAATAGAGAGAACCTGGATATTAGAGATGGAGGTGAAGATAAGTCAGCAGACTCTGGATCTATTGTGTAGGTGGCCCTATTGTGTATTCCCCAAAAATGGTTGTGAAGTTGTAAAGGACTCCAGCCTTGAAATTGAGAAACTAAAAGGATGGAGTTGCCATCAACCGAGGTGGAGAGGACTTCAGGTAAAACCAAAATGAAAGGGAAGAATGAAAGTTCAGATTTGGACATGTAGAATTTGAGATGTCTACGGACATGCAAATATAGGTGGATATCCAAGTCTCAAGTCCAGGTCAGAGCTGGGCTATCCATTTGAAGTTCATCTATGTCTACAAGAAGTTCTGGTTATTTGCCATCTTGTAAATTTCATTCCTCTATTAATTACTATGTAGTTATTTTTTAAACTTATTTAGAAGAGGCATATTTCCCCTAAGCTCTTTGGCATACACAGAAAGTATGAATCACTAATTCAGATTGAAGTCATCACTTAAAAAGCCTTTCAGAATAAAGGGAAGCCAAGACTGTCTGGGAACACACAAATGACCCAGCCTGGACCTCTTCTTCAACTCCGCCCCCTCCTCCTCCACAGGCCCAAGTCCACACCTACTATCAATCACTCAGATGTTCCCCTTCTTGCTCAACCAGAACTGCCTGAATTTAGAATTGCCCCCCTGCCCAACACACTCTGCCACACACAGGAACCTCACTCATAAAGATATTCGTAGTTCTCAAACTTCAGAGAACACCATGGTTAGTTAAACCCATTCCTAAGGTTTCTAGGGTGCTTTGGGGTAGGACCTGAGAATCTACATTCCTACTAGGTTTCTAGCCAATGTTGATACTGAAGGTCTAGGAATCAAACTTTGAGAATCACCTGTGCTTATTCTTGATTTGACTCATCTTTCTGGTTCTGACCCTTGCCTTCTTCCAACCTTGAGTGTCTGAGTTACTCTCCTCCTCCAGGCTGCTGCATGTATATTGGGGCTGTCTTAGTCCCTGGCAATACCATTCTTCCCCACTTACCACCCACCCTTCCTTATTTTAGTGTCAGAGGCTGAGGACCAATTTGTGTCCTTGATTCCACTATATGTCTTCCTCTTTGAAGTCTCCTTCTCTCATTTTTCCCCTTTTCCAAAATCTTAAGTCTTTCCCTCCATTCCATTCAAATATCCTCAATTCCCACTACTGATAAATACACAGAGTTATAAAGCATAAGCAAACCTCTCTGTGACAATGTAATTCCTTCCAACCATCACCCAATCTCTTGCTTCCCCTTCTCATTCAAACTTCAAGAAGTAGTCGTCTCTCTCTCTCCTGTTTCCACTTCCTCCCCTGAATTATTGCCTGGGTTCTAGCCATGCACACTTCCAAAATCACTCTTGCTGAGGTCAACACCAGCCACTGGATTGAAAGCAATGGATGCTTTTCCATCTTTATCTTCCTAGACCACTTGTACTGGCATCCAATACTTTTCCTCCTTCCCCCCATCCCCTGGAAGTCTCTGCCTAAGTTCTACGTGCCTTATTCCCCCTGGCTTTTACTGGATCTTTTCCAACAGTCTTCACGTGTCCTCTTCATAAGGCTTTCTTCCCCTCCTCTGACAGCCCTTCAAATAGAAGTGCTCCCCAGATTTCCATCTTGAATCATTCAGTACCGAGCTTCCCAACCAACCTGTCAGAAATCAGTGCTCAGGGCCTTCCCTAGATGCTGATCCTCTCAGCCCTTGCAAGTACCCCAGCCTGTTATCCCAGAGTGCCAGACACATTATTGTTTTCTCCGTATGTCATCATGTGACTGTCACAGGCTCCCTTGGGGATTCCATCCTCCTCCCTGGTTTCAATTGTCAAAAGTGTCATGATGACTCTGAAACTTACATCCTAGAGCCATAGTGGAAGCTTGAAAATCACCTGGAGTCTTCCCTCTCCTTTCTTTCCCATACCTACATAATTTTACACCTATCTGATCCTTGCCTGCTTATCTCAGACCCCAGCACCTCTTGCCTGAATTATTCCAGAATCTTCCTGACTGATCTCTATGAGTCTTTATGATTCTCAAATCTACCTTCCACACAGCTGCCAGAAGAGTCTATCCAAAATGCAAATCTAACTACACCACTCCCTAGCTTAAGAGCCTCCAGTGGCTCATTGCCGACAGGATGAAGTCCAAGCTCCTGTATACCAGAAACACCATGGTTAGTTAAACCTTACTTGTTTCCCCAGCCTCACTTCCTCCCTCACACCTCTTTCTGTTCTGCAGTCCAGACCTTTACCCAGGCTGCCTGTACATCTGGAATGTTCTTGCCTTCTAGAGTCATCTAGAAGGTCAGGCCCCATTCCTAGGGTTTCACCTCCCCCAGGCCTTCTCTGTTAAGCCTCAGCTCAGAAGCTGTCCCAGTCCTCTCCCTGCTCCCCCAGGAAGCGGCGCAGTCTGTTTCTCAGAATATCTTAGCCTTATTTCTATTGTAGCATCACAATTATCTATAATATATTTCTTTTCCAATAGATACCATGTTCTTTTGTATTCTGTCAACACATAGAAAATAGTCAATAAATAACTGATAAATAAATGTAGCCTTAGGCTGTTCAAAAAAATAAATAAATAAGATACTCTCAATTCTAGAAGCAACATTTAGATTCCTTTGGAACAAACCTCTGGTCTTTGTGTTTTATGTTTGAGACTTATTTGAAAGGAGTACTTCAAGCCTCTTTAATTAAAACACAGACAGGGGCTGGGGATATAGCTCAGTGATAGAGTGCTTGCTTTTCATGCATAAGGCCCTGGGTTCAACCCCAGCACCACACACACACACACACACAAAAGACAGACATACCAAAATTAGGCCAAAGGACCCTTCAAATAATTTTGTTTTGTTTAAATCAGGTTGTATGTGGTTTTCTTTGAATTATGTTTTGGAACATAGATTTTTTCAACTCCTGCCCTCCTCCCCATTCCTCCACAGCCCCAAGTCCACACCTACCATCAATCATTTGGATATTCTCCTTCTTGCTCAACCAGGACTGCCTGGGTTTACAGGCCCAGAAACTTGGTAGTTTCCAAAGCATTTTCATATGCATATATTATTTTTTACTTACAAACCTCTGAATATAGCAAAAAAGAGATCATATCCATTTTAACAGGGGGAAAAATGAAACTGAAAAAATTGTGATTTTTTTTTTTCCCCAAGTCAGTGACTAACATGTAGCTGTGTAAACCCTGACTCAGGCCATCAACTTCCCCCACCCATTGCACCACCCTGCCTCTGGTTATAACTTCAGTTATTTTGTTGTTGTTTGTTTTGTTTGTTTTTTTCCCCTTTCTTTCCTCCTCTCATTCTTTTTGTGATACAATTTTATTTGTATGTCAAGTATCTGTAAATTCAGATTAGAGAATATTTTTGGTTATGTGCTTCATACATTTATATACTAATAACTTCTGACATATATGTTGATGCTAAATTCTGTCCCAGCTGACTTGGCTGGAAAGCCAGCCACACTTCAATTAAAAGGGATTGAAGCCATCCAACCTACTACAGAATACCAATTCAATAGGCAAAATGTATCTTGAAATGTGTCTAGTTCAATCACTAACTTGGTGTTTAAATGCTTTCTAAAACAGTTCAAACAGTTCTCCTGCCATTGCTTGATTATCCCCAGTGACACGGAGCTCACAATCCCTAGAAGGGACGTTGACAAATTTTAGAACCATGAAATAGGTTTTCTCTATATCTTCATGCAATTTCCTCTTGCTAAAAGTGAAATAGTCAATGTAAATTGCAAATCACTATGATATCTTCAGTAAGTGCATGTAGCAAGTGCTCAAAAATTATTTGTTAAGTGAACAAATAACTCTTCCCTTACTGTTGGCTAGTTTTAAAGCAGTAATTCCTCATGTCACCATATTTTTAAAAACAAAGCACACTCTTTTAGTGTAGTAAATAAATGACTTTCCTCTTAGGAATGATCATCCAGTTGACCTGCTCCTTCATCAGGTACCAAGATGTGGGACAGCCAAACAGCCTGTGACCTGAGTCATGCAAATCTAACTTCTTCTACATGTAATAAGAATCATTATTTCAATTTCTATCCAATCCCTTATCTGGTGATTAAAACCTAAGTTATCAATCTTGCTGGAGTAAATCTTGACAAATCAAAGTAGAAAAAAAGAGGACATTTTAAAGAGCTCTTGTGCAGAAGACACAGAGTGTTTCTTGTTTTACTTATACAGAGCCTGGGTGAGTTTCCATCAAGGACCAGAGTTTGGACTCTACTGAAGCCACTTCATATTCCAGATCTCTACTATTTGAATGGGAAAACGGCATCAAGATTATTAACCCTGAGTACATCCCTGGGAGGTTGACCTTACTACCCCATCTAGATCTGACTGACTATCCTCTTTGCTTAAGTCCCAGGAGATTACAGCAAACGAGTATACCAAGGCGTGAGAGTGAAGCACACGGTCAAAGATCTCCTGGCAGAAAAACGATCCAGACAGAGTGACTCCAGACTTAACGTGAGTCCCAGCTTGACACACACTGAAGCCTTAGGGTCCCGGCCCATGATTGAGGGTGGCCATCTCCCCTCTCCCTTCCTCCACGCACCAATCTTCTGCTCCTGGGTCTTATATTCTCAAGAGCAAAGCTCTTATTTACCTGGAACACATTATAGAATGATGTTATTGTTGTGGGTTTTTTTCCTTTTTATTTCTCCTGAGATGAATGACCTTGGCCTGCAGAGCACACCCCCTTGACAGTCTCCTGACTCACCCAGATGTGCCAACATCTCCACTTTAGCATTCCCTCCTCCTGTTGCCCTGTTCATCCTATTGTACGCTGGTTTGGGGAAAGAATTTTTATATCTCTATTTATCTGTATTGATTATATGCCCTTAGAAATAGAATGCACATTCCCTCAGAGCTATATGTTTTGTAAATCACAGTGGAGTACAAGGAATATGAACATAGAGGGAATAATGGTCCTTCCAGGGACAAGCTGTATGACCCTGGGAAAGTCACTTGACTTCTCTGGACCCAACATGAAATGAATTAAACTCTAGGGTTCATTATAATGTAACAATCTCTAAACTATTATTAACATCACAGCACATTTGTTAGCTACCAGCAGTGTTCTAAGAGTGATCTTATTGGCTGGTCATTTTAGCTGGTGGCAATGAAAAGATGATGTGTCCTCACTTTTTCATTTCCCCTAGTCATGAATTAACAAAGACTCAGTTTGTGGAAATAACACTGACCTTCCTTCATATGGCATTCTAAATCCAACAGAGATAACTTAGAAAAATTTATCTTGGTACCATAAAAAAATCAGATTTTAAAATATTAGTAGAAGGTACTTGTATTGCATTTATCACTTCACTCTAAACCTCTGTCATCTATATCTTCATAAATGTCTGAGCTCTGTGTCTAAAATATTTCAGTGGCTTCATCCAAATCTCCAAGACTAATTCAAGAATGGCAATAGGATTTGGCTATCAAGGTCTGTAAATAGCTACCTATTCTGCTAAGTGCCATACAATAACAAGAACATTGGGCATCTGTTGGGCATCTCCAGATAACCAGGAATAAATGAGGCCGCTGTGTACAGGATCTAGTGCAGGGTCTGATGCACACTGGCACTGCATGTCTGCTGAAAGTGGGCACAGTGTTCAACACAGCTCCAAAAGCAAACTCCTGGAACACACTTCAAGTGAATCAACTCCAGCTCCAATTTCCTCATCCAAGAACATCCTGTATTGCTCATTTTCTGCTGTCCTCTTTTAAACCACCTCTCCTAGCTCCACAAATGGAACTTACCTGATACAGAGAAATCTGAACAATCAGTTCTTGTCTGATTCTTGTTTGGTGTTTCTCCTATGCCTGCTCAAAAGCATCTGGAGTGTATGCTAAAAATATCCTTCCAGCTTAGTTTCCTGGTGGGGAGGGGCAGGAGGAAACTCGGTCTACCCAACTTCAAGTGGAAGTAACGTGAGGGCTTGGCCATGGATACAGGCACAACAGACAAGGGAGTAACTGGATTGTGAAACCTGATACAAATCCCAGGCAAATTGTCAGTTATAAGGGTAGGAATCATGCCTTAGGATAAGACCCACCATTAAGAAGCGGACATTCTGTCTGCCTAGTGTGAGGGAAGAGGTGACCCACACCTTGCTGCCGTCATCAATACCGTGATGCAAATGACAAAGCACCACTCCAGAGTTCTATAGAAAGACATGTGATATAAGAGTCACAAAGATACACTGCATAGCCAAATGGTGGATAAAACTTTTCCCCTCTAAAATTTTACCTAATGTGATTTTTGTCCACGATCAGTGATAGTCATGTCATGAATTTTATGTTTTCTCTTTAGTTTTTTAAGTTTTTACTTTTTAAAAAATTAAATGATATAAGCATAATAATAAGTTATATTATTGTATTTTAAAATACAGATTCCTGGGCTTATCCCACATCTACTAACAGAGTCATTAGGTGGGGGCCAGGGAGTAGTCTTTTTGTCATTTTTTATAGGCTTTAACATCACCATTTACAAACTTTACCACAGACCAAAGAGCAAATGTCCAAGCCTCACACCACATCCAAGGCTCCTCTCAGATAAGAACTGGATGAGCTATTGGTACTGCCCTAGTGACACTGAGTTATTGAGAGAGTAGGTTCAAGGAACATGGAGTACCAACATAGTCCCTGCCATTAAACCATAAATAACCTGGTGGAAAGGAAACATAAAAATATTTGTATTTAAAAAACACAAAATCATATAACCAAGCACTAGACTGAATGCTTAAGACCAAAGACCAGACTATAAAGCCATGTGACACAAAATCTGCAATAATTCTTATGTAAGGACAGAGACAGTGCCCCTCTTCATGCATCATCTCACTTCACAGACACACTAGCCTGTGAGGTTGATGTTTACAGTCCCATTTATAGATGAGTAAGCTGCCACCAAGAGAAGAGCAGTGACTGTTTCCAAGATGCCCAGTTAGCAAGCAGCACATTTTCTGGACTCCTAATTTCATATTTAAAAGAAAAGATCATGTGGACTAGCACAGAAGAAACTGCTACCTTCAAAAATAATAATAAAATGGATGAAAAAATATGATGCAGAAAGAAGTGAGACTAGAAAGTATAAACAAGCTCTGACCACAGTAGCAACTAATTCTCCAGTGCTTAGCACATAGGTGTTACAAGCTCACCCTTTCCTGTGTTTTCTATTGTGTTACCCAATATCTCAGTGCTAGTATCTTACCATCAATAATCTTTTAAATTTGGGTCACTAAATACAGAACAACCAAATGTGGGGTGATTTGCACTTACAGCATCTCACAGAGGTGATTGTGTTGTCTACCTGCTCGTGTCTTGTCCTCTACCCACTATTCTAGAATATCTGAAAATCTCAAGGAGGACACCACATTCAGTTATCATCTACTCTTCAGATTCATGTTGATCCTGAGATGTAATTTTTAAAAATTCAATGATTAGCTTTTATGGAACTACATTGAAATAGTGTCATTAAAAAATGTTGGCAATAAGAAATCTGATTATATATTGTAGGTATTAGATGATGGTTCATTATTTTGCTGGGAAGTGTGCAGGAATCACAGAGCACCATGTTGTGGGTAAACACTGATGGGTTTCTGATAATATGGGTAACACTGAGACTACCTCCTCTTTTTCATACCATTGCACTAGGAGACAATGAGTCTAATATCTCAGTTCACATAGGGAAGCCATCCATGAGGCCAGCTCAAAACTTTGGCTGACAGAAGGTCTAGTGACCCAAGGCCCTATGAAGCAGCTTTACTGTATTGTGTTAGGCAAAAAGAAAGAGAAGAAAAGAAGAAAATGGGGAAAAAAATCAAGAAGCCCATGTGAAATCCCTGGGACCTGTGAATATTGCCTCATAGGGGAAAATTTGTGATTAAGTTAAGACTTGCACGGAGGCCACGGGGGAGTTTTGAGAGAGAAAAACACATGCAGAGAAGACATGAAAGAAGGTAAAGTGACTACTTCAGCAGAGATTGTGATGAGGCTACAAGTCAAGGAATCCCAGCAGCCACCAAAAGCCTGGCGAGGCAAGGAACAGATTCCCCTGGATCCCCTGTGGTGACACCCAGATTTTAGACTATGGTCCCCAGAACTAGAAGATAGATTCTGATGGATACAGCAGTCCCGGAAAACCAGTGCACACATATTATGAAAACTATGTCTGTCCCTGGGGACAAGTAGGCTCCAGGAAGGAATTATCCAATGCCCAAATCACTGCTCTTCTCTCTGTCACAACACTCTGACAAGTTTACACAAACCATGCTGATCCATCTTTACCAGTCTCCCTCAATGACATCTGTTTTTGATACCATTTTCACATCTTTGCTGTGGGCATAAAAGAAAAACACCATTTTAAAAACAAAAAGCTTGAATCAAGAAATTTTCACCAAAGACTGGAAATTAAAAACACTTCTATACATTTTAGCCATAATTCTGTGGCTTCACAACTACAATTGTGTGTACATCTATTTAAAAATCATGGCTTTTCTTTTTTCTTTCTCAAAATTGTTCTGTTATTATTTACTACATTAATAGATCGTCTGCCAGAATAAATAAATATGAGTCATTCACTAACATCCAGTACCAAAAAGTATATAATTAGATTTCTGATTGCCACATTTTCTTTCAATTACACTATTTCAATGGAGTTCCATAAAAGCTATTCATTGAATTTTTTTTAAAATAACATCACAAAATTCAATAAACTCTGTTATCTATAAAAACAGAAGCAGTAAGTCTAATAGCTGCAATTTTTCAGTTTTGTTTCAAAATTCAGTGAACAATTTGCAGGCTATTTAGCTTTCTAATCAAGTTTTTCTGAAGCTATCATAAAGATTCATTTAAAATCATTGAATATACAACAGCTGGCAGGAGGGAAAATTTGTAAAAACTTGCTGAGTAGGAAATGGAAATTGGTTTAAAATTAAAATTGCATGGGAAATGGAGGAACACTGTGTGGTATGCAGAAGATTAAGAAGAGAGCTGGAAGCGGGTTCTGATGATCAATCTGTTCTGTTGATTTGTGATTTATGGACACAGTTAATAGGTCTCCTGCTCTGCTCATTCATCAAAATTCCACCGTCAGTAAAAACAGTGAAATCAGTATGAATGTTCTTTAAATTACACGAAGAAAAATAAGATTTCTGGTTCTGTTTTTGGAGGAAAAGGTTGAGGAGGAATATCCCAAGTAGGAAATACATATAGACTTTGTGGCCTTCAATTATACATATTGTGTAGATAACAGAGCAAATTTTAACTGCTTCTATTTGGCAGGATTCATTCATACCCACCTGAAGTGTTTGTCCTTCACTTATAATTACTTACAATTATTTTCTCTTTCTACATTTTCTCAAGTCCTGATGTTTAAATTAACAGTTTAAATATCTATGTCAAGAACACCTTGGATAAAGCCATATTGTCAGGTGGAGTTCTTAGTTAATAATTTGTCCTAATTGTTTTTGGAGTGACAACCCTGTAAGTAATGGAAAGAATTATGACAATAGCACATATCTGGAGTAAAAAATTGAAGGAACATAAGGTAAATGGGTGTCATATAGTGGGTTTATGATACAGAGTCATTGAGAGTGTTTGATCTTGGTGAGATGTAGGCAAGCTCGAACTGTAGACCAGATGTACACTGGCTAGCTTGGGTCCCAATAACTGTCTTTGCATCAGAACTTCTAGATGGAGGTTTGTTTAGTTGCATATCCAGCTGCTGTTTTGCTATACCAGTCATGGGCACAGGTAAGTTATCACTGACTACAAACATGTGATGTCCAGATCTGTAATTTGCATTTGGATTTCTTGTGAAGTAGTAGGGGGAAAAATACACAATGGGAAACTGTATATTATGACATCTCAAAGTTTCTTTGACTTCCCTGCAACTTTGGAAAACATATAAGACATTTCTCCTACCCCAAAGAGAAAGTTCCCCTTCCTCAGTCTCTTGGAATGCCATGTTGTGACAATAAGTGATCTTGGAAAGTTCCCTTCTCCTCTCTGAGCCTCAGTATCCTTGTCAATAGAAACAGAGTTGGGCCATGTCTCTAAAATTTCTCTCATCTCAGTGGTCATTTTCTAAATAAATTTGATTATGTTTATTTGAGGTTTAGGTGATGTTATAGAACACATATAGAAAGTAAAATGATTACTACAGTGAAACAAATTAACATATATATCATTTCACATAATTACTTTCTTGTGACAACAGCAGCTAAAATCTACTTAAAATCTCTAAAATCTCTAACATAATACAATATTATCAACTATAGTTTCCATGTTTATGTGAGATCTCTAATGCTGATACTTTGTATCCTTTAAATGACAACTCAGAGTCCATTTTTAAGACTTCAGCTTTAAAACATTTATCCTGTTCTTTTATGTTCTTTATTCTTGCTATTCACATTTCATTCACATTTGTATTGCTGTTTAGGATTTAAAATAAACCTGAATGTGCAAGAACTAGCAATTACCTTGTACCCAGTTTGAAATATCCTTAAGCTGATGTTTCAGATAGCTCTGTCACCTGAGTTTACTGAACTTCATCCTGTAAGACCCAGGGGGCATAGCATGGTGAAGAGTTTTGGCTCTGGATCCAGATGACCTAAATTCAATTCCCAGTTCTGCCATTTTCCAACTATGTGCTGATGGTAAAGTTACCCAACCTTGCTGTTAAAGGAAGACAATAATTCTACCTTGCCAATTTATCATAAAGGTTGTATTTAATATTTGCCAAGGGCATGCCACATAATAGGTGCTTTATTAATGTGATTTCTGTTAAAAACTATTACATTCAAGTAGTGATGCTGGTTAGTATTCAAAGAAATAAGAAACCCACTGCCTTGAAGAAATAAACAGTTCAGTTGAAGAGGAAGAAATTATATATGAAATATGTGATTAAAATACCAAGGTGGCTTTGCTCTGAGTGCCAAAATCATGACAGTGAGCATCAGTGAACACTATAGTTCAGAAGGGGTAAGTCAGAGTGTAGGTGGAGGAAGTATCCATGGAGGAGGGTGTTCCTTGAGCTAAGATTTGAAGGAAAAGGATGACAAGTGAGCAGTGAGCAGGGGTGGAGAGTCCCAGCAGAACACAGAGAGCCAGCAGAGGCTAAGGTATAGGGGGGCGCTCTACCTGCCATTGTGCAGTGAGGGAACCTACTTTGTCTGCAGAGCGGAGAAACAGAAGAGACTGTTGAGAGGCCTGTCTAGTGCACAATCCTTCAAAACTCAGCTTCGGGCCCACCTGGGAAGGTCTCAGACAGTTCCTTCTGCTCCCAGAGCCTCCAGCATATTTTTCTGCTAAATTGTTTATTATATTACACTGTAATTGCTTGTTTTCTTAAACCCCTTCCAGTGACTAATATCCTGAAATCTCTGATTGTCCTTCTGGAGCCTCTGGCCCAGGATGAATGGCAGTGTGGTAGGGTGGTTAGGACTTGCATGTCAGAACAAGACAGACCTTGGTAATGACTCTAGCATATGAAAGGGATCCAATTTCTCTGGAAGTCCATTTCTTCTGATGTAAATGGGGACAGTGATATCCAACACAGAAAGCTCCATGAGAGAAAAATTAGGTAATGTTGGCAAAGCACCTGGCACAACACATGGCATGTTGTAAGTGTTCAACAAATGGCAGCTTTTATGGTTTTTTTATAGTACCCGACACATGGCAGCATTTGATAAATATTACAGCAAGGTGTGCAGCGCTAAGGTAGACACCAGATTATGGGGAGCTCTGAATAATGGCCTTGGGAGTCAAATATCCCTGCCCTCATTACTACAAATTCTAACATAAATACGTCAAACCATTAGAAAAGTCCACTTGACAACTTTGTAGATCTGAAAAATTTATTCACTATGAGTGAAGGAAACAATAAATTAGTAGAAGCAAGAGCTAGCAATCTTATTTTTTTCATTGATTGGGTTTTTAACTTTTTTATTTTTAATTGACATGTAGTAATTATACATATTTATGGGGTACAGTGTGACATTTCAATACACATATCAATGCATAATGATCAGGGTGATTGGTGTATCCATCACTTGAAGCATTTATCATTTCTTTGTGTTGGGAACATTCAAAATTCTTTTGAAATATATGACTAAATGTTCTCAACCATAGTTATTCTTCTGTCATTCCATAGTTATACTATGGAACATTGGAAGTTAATCCTCCTATCTAGCCACACACCTGCTCCTGCTAGCCATCCTCTCTCCAGCCCATCTATTCCCTTACTGACCTTGACAACCTCTGTTAACCACTATTCTACTCTAAACTTCTATGAGATTAATGTTTTTAGTTTCCAAACATTAGTGAGAGAGCATGTGGTATTTTGTCTTTCTGTGCCTGACTTATTTTGCTTAATATAATGTCATCCAATTCCATTCGTGTTGCCACAAATGATAGTATTTCTTCTTTGTATAACTGAATAATATTCCATTGAGGGTGTACACCTTACCATCTTTTTCCATTCATCCATCAATGGATACCTCAGTTGATTCCATATCTTGGCTATTGTAAATGATGCTGTAATAAACATGGTAGCAACGATCTTAATTTTATACTAACCCAGCAATACTACCCTCCTCCATTATGCAGGTTAAGATGGTTAGAGTTGAAGTTCCCACTTGGTACATTTCATTAAGATCATTTCAGCTGCTCCCATTCCACAGTGCTAAATATCCAAAGCCTTGACAAGTCTTGGATAATGAACCAGGAATTATATACTTGTCCATCATAAACTACTATTTTTATGAGAAATCTAGCTCCAAATTACAGGAAGAAAGAAATAAAAGCTTTGATCAAGATTTACTACCAACATACTGATCTAACAAGTAATTTTACTTTCTCGAGCCTACATTTCCTCAATGTAAAAAAATTTTAAAAGTGGTGCAGATGGGAGGAGATTAGTGTTCACAGTGTCTCATTGTGTCCCTTCTCACTACTGGGTACAGCTGTTTTTCTTCCTGACTCAATAGATTTTCTCAGAACTCAAAATATTCTACCCACAGGCACCCCAACCCCAAATCTCCAATTTCCAACACCAAGCTGAACCCCTTCTTTATTCTGAGAAAGATTTAAATCCTCTTTCCTCTAGTTGAACTAGAAGTTTGTAAATTCCCTGTTTGCCAGGAAAACCGAAAACAGAAAATCACATAAAGCACAAAAATTATTATGTGGCCTATAAATGTCCTTCCACATCTGGTCAAAGACTAACATGGGTGAGATGGCTGAGGTGACTTTCAGGCATGAATCCCCTTTCATCATCTCTCTCTAGGATAAATAAGGAACCACAATAATAATAACTGTCATTTACTGCTGAGCTCTGAAATAGGGACTTGAAAAATATTTTCATTTCTCTATTTAAAATATATTTCATTTATCAACAAGAGCACAACAGCCTCAGGAGGGTGGCCCTGATAACTATTTTTCAGATAAGGAAAATCAAAATTAGGTAGAAAGCAGTGGAGCTTGGATTTTTGACACAGGTTTGTAAGGTAAGTCTTTCTTACACCCAAAGTATTATGTTCTTAAGTTTATATAGCCACAGCAAAGAAGACAAGTTTTGGAGTAACCACTTTCCTTCAGGTCCTCCTGCTCGCCCATCTCACCCCTTAGACTTCATACACGGTGTTTGACTCCAGTTACATTTTCGGCTCCCTGCAGGCCACACATGTCTCTCTCCCGTCATTGCAGTGTGTCTGAAAGGGTCCAGGAATGCCACACCCAGCCTGAACAGAATAGGACCTTCCTTTCCTATGATTTACAGACATCTGAGAAGAAATGAGACCCAAGAAGTTTTTCATTTCCTTCTAGAACTTACTCTGGTTCTGTCCCAGAGTCCCAGAACCTGCCTCCATCATTCCTGCCCCTCCATCATTTCTACCTCTCCTGGATCTCTAGTCTCCTGCAGCCATCCATGGTTTCACCCTCTCTGAAGAGCACCTCCTGATTCAGAGTCCAGGTATACCACTGACCTTGCAGAAGCCGCTTTTCTGCTCTCCTGGTGATCTCTAGGGCCAACCTCACACAACCCATTTCTCTCTGGCCTCTTCTTGTCTGAAGCTTACTTCCTTCCCTGCTGTGTCTTGTGATGAAGTGTGACTACCATTCTGATTGAGGTTGGTATCCTATGACTCACTTCTGGGACTTGAGGTAGGCTGCCCCTTCACTCACTTGAGCAGGCAGCATATCAGCTCCCCCTTTTGAGACCCAGAAAGACTCCTAAACCCAGGAAACACAGCATTTCCTACCTCAGTTTACCCAGTGTCTCTGATGACCCCATCCTTCTGATGCTCTTCTAACCCCCATGGTGTCTGTACTTTTGTATATACATAAAAGCACCTTACTCATATTCTTTTTTTTTCTTTTTAAAATTTATTTGTTATAATTTCTTATATAAGACAGCAGAATGCATTTCAATTGATAGTACACAAATGGAGCACAATTTTCATTTCTTTGGTTGTACACAAAGTAGAGTCACATCATTCATGTCTTCATACATGTATCTAGGATAATGATGTCCATATCATTCCACTATCTTTCCTGCCCCCATTCCGTCTCCCTTCCACTCCCTCCCTTTTGCCTTATCCAAAGTTCCTCCATTTCTCCCATGCTCCCCACCCTACCCCCATTATGGATCAGCATCCACTTATCAGAGAAAACATTCAGCCTTTGGATTTTTAGGATTGGCTTACTTCCCTTAGCATGATATTCTCCAACTCCATCCATTTACCTGAAAATGCCATGATTTTATTCTCTTTTAATGCTGAGTAATATTTCTTTTTTTTATTTGAAATAATAAAATATTTTATTGAAGAAAAATAGATAAATATGCTTCTGTTTTAGAGGTAAAATGTGTTTCTGTCTTAGAATCTGCAGATAGATCTTTTGTTGGAAAAAGAGGTGAAGTATCATATATCATTGGAGATACTCAATTTTTTTATCTTCAATTTCACTTATTAATATATTCATTTATACAAATTTGAGCATTACATAATATGTGTATATATTAAAATATTACTTGGTACCCCATAAATATCTATAATTTTTGTATAACTTAATTTAAAAAGTAGTAGTCATTGGTCAATTTTACTTTTCATATGTTTCCAAAAACCATAAGATAACTGCATTTTAAAATTACTTATTTCCACCACCAGCCCAGAATATAGATTTTTAAACTATTTAAATTTTATATATGGTCCTATCTGACCATATATAAAGCAGAACTAGACTATATAGCACTATTTTTCAAGATGCACATATTTAGGTCTTTCAAAATAGATAAAATGTAGTAAAGAAAATTGTCTTTTTAAACTTCTTATGAAGTCACAATAAAATCTAAAACTGGAGCAATGTTATTGTGTATATATACCACAATTTCTTTATCATTCATCTATTGAAGGGCACCTATGTTGGCTCCACAATTTAGCTATTGAGAATTGAACTGCCAAAAACATTTATGTGGTTGTGTCACTATAGTATACTGTTTTTAAATCCTTTGGGTTTAAACCAAGGAGTGGGATAGCTGGGCCAAATGGTGGTTCCATTTCAAGTTTTCTAAGGAATCTCCATACTACTTTCCATAATGGTTGCATCAATTTGCAGACCCACCAGCAATGTATGAGTGTGCCTTCTTCCCCACATCCTCGACAACACTTATTGTTTGCATTCTTGATAGCTGCCATTCTGACTGGAGTGAGATGAAACCTTAGAGTACTTTTGATTTTCATTTCTCTAAATGCCAGAGATGTTGAACATTTTTTCAAATATTTGTTGATCAATTGTTCTTAATAAATACAAAAGCCACTAAGGAAAGGGAAGGAAGTTTCCTAATGCACGTATTTCCTTATGGAACATGGGGAAAGATTGAGGGAAGAAGACCATCAATGCTCTCATTTCCTCATGTTCCATGCTTAAGAGAGACAGAACTCTTTCCTAATATATAAATCTAATTTTCATTAAGATCTACATCCGAAAAGCACTAAAACTTGAACAATTTGTGCACTGCACTACTTCTTTTTGGTATTCTAGTTGTGCTAAACAATAAGGAAAAGGCCAGAAGAAACAGCAAAAAAACATTCAGACCTCAAAACAAGAGGGTTGACCACACATAAATTCAAGGGAGAATTACAGTCATGACTGTATTTTCAGATCTAAGAACACAGATGGATGGGATATTGAATTGATAGCCGGAAAAACGGTCAGCTCTAGACTAAGGCACCCCAACCCCTGAAGACATATGACTGAAAAAGTCAGCCCCGTGGCTATTTCAGGAAATACTCTTCTCTGATTTCCTAGAATTCATCATAAAAATTATTTCGCATCTCTTCAGCTTTTGCAAACTGAACTCACCCTACAATGTGTCCTAGCTTTAGTGAGATTGCATGCTTGTCTGGGCACAAAAAAAATAAATGACCATCAGATGGCCTAATGTACATCTTCCTGCTTTGCTATTGTTTTATTTTTCTTATGTTTTTTGAGATTTTTGTTTTTTCTATATTATCTTTATTTTTCTTATATTTTTAGAAGTACCTTTTGTTCTTTGTGTTTGATTACTAACACTCTTAGGAAAACTGCAGTTTTTCTTTAATTAATGCATCTCATTTGCCCTTGTTATTTTTTTCTGAATTCCAGAAGAATTTATTTCTTATTATTTGTAATTTTTACAAGATTATTGACAAAGGGAATCCATGTCCATCCTGGGAGTGTCTCCCCCACACCTCTCGCTCTTTCTCATAGCACAGTAGTTTGCATATTGCCTGTTAACATTGCTAACCAAGCCCTTCATGAACCCAGAAAAAAATCAAAAAAAACGAAAAAAAACATTTTTTTGAGCAGGCAATGCCTTGTAAACTCAAAATGCCATCGTTTGAATACAGCTACACACTATACTCTTGGCATTCATTTGAATGAATGCTTTATTTTCTAAGGCTTTCTAAAGGGCCCATTGTCTGAATTTAATTAGCCCACTGTCCTGACCTGTTTAGAGAACCAAACCACATTTCCAGGGCTTTCTGTGTTCCCCACCCAACCACCTGCTCCTTCACAATTGCAGAAATTTTTTTTTTATTAATAATAAAAGCGAACCTTTTGCAAGCAACTTATTTTTTCAGCTGTTCTACTAGTTCTGTCTTTTTCTTTTTAAATGTCATGAAATTTAAAATAATTCCTGCTGGTAAATTCTTTCATGCAGCTTGCAAAAATAATCAGGTTTTGCAGCAAAACAGCCATTGCAAGTCCATCTGGCAGGGTTGAAGTTCTGCAGATTCTGTTCTGGCCAAAGTACATCCCAGTGACTCCTGTTGTTCTAACTTAGCTACATAAATACAAATAGCATTCCAAAGGCACACCAAGATCCAGGGGTAAAAAAATATATTTCATTTTGTAACTTAGGCAACAGCAATCATTTTTTCACAGAGACAGCCTGGGTATAATTTTATGCCAAGCAGGAGAGTTTTAACAGTAAAAAAAAAAAATTGTAAGAAACTGTCAGAAAGTTGGAATTCTGTAACTGTGTGAGCCTTCCAAAGGACATAAAATAATTCATAACCCAGAAATTTAAGACACTTGGAATCGTAGTTTTTAAAAATCTGAGATTTGCAATAAAGATAGAAGACCTAATGGCTATTTATTTTCATTACCTAGTTGCTTTAATTACACAAGAAATACCTTGTAAAATTTTCAAATAGAAACAAAGAGTATAAGATGGAGAATAGGAGTCTACTGAAGTCTCCCAGTCCCCTCCCCACTCTGTTACATCTTAAGGATAACTACCTTTAGTTTCATGTGCATTCTTCCAGATTTTGTTAACATTTTATTTTAGAGAAATTAAGTTGTTGCATCAACAAGTTAATGAATATCAAATATGTTATATAATCACATGTTCTATTACAAAAATGCATAAATTAATATGTTCACGGTAAATTCCTTTCCCTCAGAATTTGACATGTTTGTTTGTTTGTTGTACAAGGGATGTTTAACCACAGGGACATTTAACCACTGAGCCACATCCCCAGCCCTTTTTTATATTTTATTTAGAAACAGGGTCTTGCTAAGTTACTAAGGGCCTCACTAAATAGCTGAGGCTGGCTTTGAACTTGGGCTCCTCCTGCCTCAGCCTCACAAGCTGCTGGGATTACAAGTATGTACCACCACACCAGGCTGAACATGGTTTTGTGCCTTTATTATACCTTTATACAATTGAAGGCATTAAACAAATCATTAATACTTTTATATCAATAACATAGTCCCTACTGTTGATGGTGGAGATAAAAGTGGCACAAAATCAGGCAAGCTTTTTTCTTAAGAGTTAAGTCCCCTAGAGCCCAGGCTTTGTAGATGCAAGGTGTTTTTGAGGATATCTGTTTCAATGTTGCTTCCTCAATTAAAAATCCTTATTGGCCTTCAGATTGGACCTATACAGTGTACCATTAAATTGAATCATTGAAAAATGTTTTTTTTCCCCCTTGTAAGTAGGACCAACCCACTCTGTACACACATGCATCAGCCAGAAGGTTGTAATGAAGAAAAGAAGGAGAGAGCACTGAGATTGCAGAGCACCCAGGACACTTGTCTAGCAATCCTCAGCACCTACGGGCACATATTAGACTTTGCTAATACATCCTCTAAAGGATGCCAAATAGATGTGGATAGAAATGTCACCTGATGACCTCCTGAAATACCATCAGACACTTGCCAATGGATCTCTGATCAAGTACAATATCCACATCATCAACCTTTCAGATCTGTCATTTCAACCTCAGATTCAATTTGCCTAGGACATCACTTTTGCCATGTCTACACTGCTAAGAAATCATAGTCTGCTAGTAGGCAAATTTGAAATACTTAGCATCACTGAAAAAGCACTGTACAATCTGGCTTCTGCATCTTTCTCCAGCTTCTCTTCAACCCTCCTGTCTTCACACTTCCTGCTTGCATTTCCCTGCTGCTGACATGCTGTCCCACACATTCCAGGCTTTGGTTTTCTCCATGATGTCAACACCTTTATGCTAATCTGATTACTGATTTCCTTTCGTCCTTCAGAACCAGACTCAGACATCACCTACATTATGATGTGTTCGATCACATTCTCCCAGGACAATAAATCACCCCCAATCCTCTACCTGCACAAAACTGTGGTTAGAGTAGATGGAGGTTAAAATCTAAACTATGTCGTCACTAGCTCTATGACCTTGGACAAGTCCTTCACAACATCGATGACTTTTTCAATCTATAAACTAGGGATAACAACAATCTATCTCATTGATTAATGGTATGGAGTTGATGATAAAATACATGTAAAACATTAAGCACACTGCAGAGTACATAAAGCTCTCAAATCTTCGTTGTCACTAAAGATCATGAGACACACTCATAAAGCATTTGGCACAGAGTCTGATAGGAAGTAGGTAACAGGAAATGCTAGTCCTCTGAACTACTTTAATTATTGCACTAACTACATATATATCCACATACACACACATAAATATTTATGTAACTATTTTCCCTATGAAACCATATGCTAAGAATAGAATTCATATCTCATCCTTCTTCATATCTCTGGCAATCACTACAATCCTGGAGCACAGTAGGCAAAGAATGTATTTTTATTTTATCAGCAAAGTGAAACTTCAACTCCCAACAAATCAACTCGCTGATTATTTCTTGAAGAAAAGCTGTGATTTCCCTCCCAGGTGTTTGGTTTACAAAATTCCTCACACCTGGGAGCTTCCTTTTCTCTTTTTGCATCCCCTCAGCTTCAGCACCCAACCCTAACCCTCAGCACACCAATTTCCTGCTTTTATAACTTCCAGTTTGTAGATCATGGACCACACACCTAGAAACGAGGTGCATACTGTTAGGCATCACAAGCAACTCTTTCTTGAGCATGTCTGTATCAGATACTTATTTCTGTATAGGAAACCACCTTAATCTTAGCAGTTTAAAACAATAGCTATTATTATTTCTTACGGTTGACACACAGTTTGTGTGTTCCAATTCCTTTATTGTTTCCCCAGTTGAATTTAGCTGAAAAGTCTAGAATGACCTTTCTCCCTGATCTCTAGTTGGTGCTGCTGGTTATCAGCAGGAGCACCTGGATTCACTTCCACCTAGGAGACTGGATCAGCTTCCTTTTGAAGAGGTTAAAGGGCATTTCAAGCAGATGAAGATGAAATCTGCAAATCCCTTTAAGGCCTAGACTCTGAAATTTCCGTATTACTTCAGCCATATTCTATTGGCCTAAGCAAGTCACAAAGTCATCCTAAATTCAAGGTAGAGATATAGACTTCACTTCCTGATGCAAGGAGCTACTGAAAAAAAGTCTATATTTAATTTGTCACAGATAACTTGTCTCCTTAAGTAGGTCCTAATCTAAGCAGTTGATTGAATTTTTTTCCTAGCACCTGCAAAATCCAGCACTGTGCCTTCCACATATGGTTGGCCAATAAAATCCTTGTGGTTCAATTGAGGGACTAGTGTACTTCTTATGTCTTGAAAGCTCAGTCTTGGGTTTCAATACTAGTTTTTTAATTCATAAGATGTGTGACCTTGGGTATATTACTTATCTTTCCTGATGTTTTATTTCTCCTTTTGTAAAACAGAGAATATCTACTTTCTACTATGATAATATCATATAGAGCACCTGGAACATAGTAGATGCTTATAAGTGTGGTTTTTATCCATTATGGAGTATTTTTCTTATTTTTGATTTAAAATGTAACTCAAGCTGGGTGTGGTGGTACATGCCTGTAATCCCAGTGATTTAGGAAGCTGAGGCAGGAAGATCATGAGTTCAGAGCCAGCTTCAGCAATTTAGCAAGGTCCTAAGCAGCTTAGCGAGAACTTTCTCAAAATAAAACATAAAAAGGGCTGGAGATATGGCTCAGTGGTTAAGCACCTCTGGGTTCAATCCCCAGTACTAAAAAAAATTATCTTAAAGAAGTGGCCTACAAGTCATAACCTGTTTCGAAGATTGCAAAAGTAATAAAATGTATTAGAATTGTTTGAGAAAGTATAATCACCATATAAGATTCGACACCAATCAGAATGCCCCTGGTTCTACCACATACTTATCACATTAACTAAAGCATCAAATTCTCTATTCTCATTTTTGTCTTGCGAAGAAAGTGTTCTATTCCAACAAGGTACTCATTTAAAGGCTGTGTTAGCCTATGGCGTATCTTTACATTCATTTTAAAGTAGGAGGAAAATCATATGATGTTTTGGTGGGTCTACATTCAGACATTAAGATGTGGTATTAGAATGTTCAAGATAATATCATCAGTTCTACTTCCTCCCAACCAGATATAAAATGATCAGAAATTAAATGTATAAAATTTTATGAATTCCTTGAAGAGAGTAACTTCCTATTCACAAGTGGCTACAATTACTAGTATGTAAGAATTAGTAACAATATCTTTAGATTTAAAGGGATACTTTCTAAATGATATAATTCAAATTTAAAGATAAAATTATGCAGCAGTGTGAAAATGTCAGGCCGGTAAGCGATCTCTTCCTAGTACCTTTGAACATATTATTTCAACTCAGTTGGCACCTAAAAATATTATAGGGTCATAAAAATGATAATAAATGTATTCAAGGGAGACTCCTAATCTTATCACTTTATTACCTTGGTGACCTATTAGTTCAAATTAACTCATTTTCATGGAGGGGCTTTTGGGGCAGCTGTGAGACTGCTGTGTTAGCTACAGGAAGTTTCAGACTGGCAAATTTCATTCAAATATAAACCTCTAAATTTGGCTACCTGGCATTGCAGCATCCTGTTGTTTGCAGTATGCAAAATAAAAATTATATACCATCTCACTTGGTCAAAAGCTATGGGCTCTTCAATATTCATTTTAATATGATTTCTGGAGGACTAGTAGGCCAACAGGCAACAGTGTGAATGTGATATATTGATCAAGGAAGACAGGAATGTGAGTTTTCCCTTCGCATGAGGGTGCATGCTGAAGGCTCCGGGTTTAGGCTCTTCTCTCCCGAACTATAAAATCTGTGAATGGATGGAGAAGTGAGCACCCGCTCTGAAATCTGTCCATGAAATCCTTCTCAGTCCCATGTAGACCCTTTAGAATTCTTTTATGTTCTATGAGATGAACTGAAGAGATGCATTATCATTTATTTTTATATTGATCCATCAAAATATTTTTGAGGCCACCACAGAAGGGACAGTACTACATATAACTACAAAATAATTAATTTGATGAAAATGTTCCATATTATATTCATGGTGGTGGGTCAAAATTCACCAAATTGTATGCTTAAAAATTGTGAATTTTATTATATGTAAATTATACCTCAATAAAGTTCCTCTCTCAAATAGAATATCACTTGAAAGAGGAAGGAGTATGTAGATAATCTTTAAATTTGAATTATATAATTCAGACAAGAGGGTATCCAATCCCACTTGATCTTTGTGTGTTTTTATGTAATCATATGATCTCTCTAGATGTCCCTAAGTCTACTTTATACTGGTATTTGTAAACAATGATGATTTCCTTTTTTAAATTTTTGAGTTATTAAAATGCTTGGGAAACTAATGGTCAAGATAATAGTTACTGAAATCAGAGAGGTCCTTGTTTGATCCCACCCACTGCCACCACCACAAGCAGCCTCACCTGTAACTGAAGGGAACTTGTGTTATACTCTTATTATTTCAGCTTCCTCATCAGTAAAATGAGAAAATATTACTTATCTTCTGAGTTTGTTGTGAAAATTAAATAAGATAATACACATAATATCGTAGGGTATAACAATGCCTGTGTTATGAAACTACTACTACTTATTGCTTATGCACTACTTCTACTACAATTTAAATCCCTGCTATAAGAATCATAGAAAAAGAAAAGCTTTTGTGCTGTGTAAACACCAAGAAGGCATCTACATCAAGGTTCAATATTTAGGGATTCAATTCTGCTCCAGGGAGGCTAGATAGTCTCAGTTGGGGAGAGCCCTCCCCCGCCCCAAAAAAAGCCAGATTCTGTATACAACAAATTTTAATGAGTTTTTGAGCTAATGAAATGGTAAGGAAAATCTTTAAATCTGGAGGTAGGATAACAGGGTTGGAATGGGAGGTTGGGAAAAGGTTTGGCAGAAATTAAGGCATTGAATGATAAAAAGATGATCATGTCGAAAAGAAGTTTCCCTGAGGATAAGTATCCAAACTGGCTTTACTTGTAAAGACGGGTCCTTGAGCTATAGCCAAGGCTGGGATGTTGAGTTTATCCTGGGGGCTCCAGGATTAATCTGAAGAATCTGAAAGGGAACCTGGCTCCAGAGAATTATAAATATAAATCTTCTGGAGGAAAGCAACCTCAGTTTAGGACCCCAGTTTTTCACACAACCAAATGAGTCTCAATAAAAGATCACCAATACATGGTGGTGCACACCTGCAATCTCAGAAGCTCAGGATGATGAGGCAGGAGGATTTGGAGTTCAAAGCCAGCCTCAGCAACTTAGCAAGGCCCTAATCAACAGAGGAGATCCCATCTCTAAATAAAATACAAAAAGAGCTAGGGATGTGGCTCAGTGGTTGAGTGAGTGGCCCCTGAGTTCAATCTCAGGCACCAAAAAAAAAAAAAAAAGAAAAAAGAACCAAATCACTCTGAAAGAGTCATCAAAAGCAATAAATTTAAATTCACAGGACTTTTAAATATTATAATTACCAAAAGAAAAGTAACTTAAATAATGAACAGTCAACATCAAAATTTACCAAGCAGAATTTTTAAAAAATGGAATATATAGAAATAATAATTACTCTACAAAAGGGACTAAACCATTAAAAAAAGTTATACATCCAAGAGACCCCCAAATTTTTCAAGCTGTCAATGATAAGCCCTAAAATGTAAATGATTTCATAGTACTGACATTTAAAAATTCCTGCCTCAGTTCTAAATTGTTTTTGTTATGCCTTTGAATAAACCATTATGTCTTTAAAAAAAACTATAAAATCAATATAAATTGTTTAATATGAGTGAAATGGCAAATTAACAAAATCTAAGGAAAGAGTTAGTGAACTAGACATGGATCTGAAGAAATCCATATCAATCTATCCAAAAATAAAGAACAGAAAATTATGGATATAAAGAAAGATTATGAAATTTAGAAGATAAAAGTAAAAGGTCTAAAATATATATAAACAGTTTCAGAAGAACAGAATAAGGCAAAATTTGAAAAGATGTGGTTGAAAATTCTCCAGAATTTATGAAAGAAATGACTCCCTCCACAAATTAAGTATGTGCTAAATCAAGCATGATAAATAAAATGAAATCTATGATAAAGTGAACTGAATTTGAAGAGCCTCCATGACAATGGGAGTGTTAAAAGCAATCAGGAAGAAAAGATCAACAAAGAATAACTGGAAGATTAATAGCAGACTTTTTAATAGCAATCATGGAAACCAAAAGACAGTGGAATGATATCTGTAAGTGCTGAGGAGAAAACATCCTATGAAGTTATAATTATAAATCCAGAAACTATCTTTTGAGTACAAGTCAAAAGAAATTATATTTTTCAAATAAATAAAATCTGAAACAGTTTAATACCAAAAACCACCTACACTTAAGGAATTTTCTAGAGAATTCATTTAGAAGAAAGAAATGGATCTAGAAAATCTGAAAGAAGAGCAGCAAAGAAAATGGTATACATGTAAGGTAAACCTAATACATGTTTACTTAATAAAGTGATAATGATCATTTGTGAAGGTTTAATATAAAGAAAGAAAGTAAAATTTAAGAAAATAGCATATACATGAGAATTAGGAGAGGAGTGGTAAAAGTTAATGTCCTCAGCTTCCTGTCTTTCAGTGACAGGGTTCAGATGTTATTTGTAGCTTTTGTTAAACCTGCATGGTAAAATTTTATGGGTAACCATAAGGAATGGAAATAGAAGGTGTCATTTCCACAGCAGGTAGAAGGAAAATTATATAAGGGAAAGGAACAGAAGAGGCTTCTTTTCATCAAATATTTGTTTTTTAAAAAATCAACCAAACTTATAAAGTCTCTGTAAATCCTTCAGATTTAAAAATGATTTGGGGAAATAGTGCTGATAGCTCCATGGTAGCAATTTAACCAAGGCAGAAAGAGGAGGGGGAGGAAAGAAGATGCAAGGACTACTGGTGATAGAAGAGGAAGCTAGGAAAAGTTTTATGGCTGAGTCATCAAGGGTGAAGAGACAGTGGCATATCCTGGTCTCTCTCCGGGCTTGGGGCAGAAGTAGGAAGCAGGGCCATGCCAGCTGATGACAGAGGCTGAGGGGAGAACAGGGTGCTGTTGTGGTAGTTATGGGCAGCTTTGGTGCTGGAAAGGTCCACACATCAAATTGGGTATGTGTACTTTGACTTAAAGAAGACTTCATCCTGGCCCCAGCTTGGCCACAGAGATCAAGGAAATAGGTAGACAGAGAAGGTGGAAGAACTATGGGACATCTCCCCAGGCAGCACCCAGGACAGCTACCACCCTGCCACTCCCCGATCATACTGGAAAGGAGGCAGAAGCCAGAAGGTATAAGGATTGACACAATCCTTGAAGGACAAAACCAGCCAGACAAGAGCCAGAAACAAGAGGGTAACACTGGACAACATGGATCCTAGCAGCATGGGATGATGTGCCCAGACACAGGCACATCTATGGTTAAATCATGCAAATGTTAGGGGACCCTGATCTTTACCCACTCCTGGCCACTACATGCCCAAGAGTTCCCTCCTTCCACTCAAATATGTGAACTTATTGAACAGGAAAAACACATAAATTAAAGCATACTTAGAGGAATATAGCACAGATTTAAAGGTACTTAAAAATACAGCAGGTTACAGCACTTTCCCCTCACCCCCACCATTATCCTCAGTTTCATTTTCCACAGTTTCAGTTACCCACAGCCAACTGCTGTCTGAAAATGTTAAATGGAAAATTCCAGAAATAAACAATTGGTGATTTTTTTTAATTGTGCACCGTTCGGAGTAGCAAGATAAAATCTCATGCCATCCCACTCTGTCCTGCTCAGAATGTGAATCATAGCTTTGTCTAGTATGACAACACTGTATATACTGCCCACAAGTGAGTCACTCAGCAGCCCTCTCAGTTATCATGTCACTGTCATGGTATCACAGTGTGTACATTCAAGTAACCCTCATTTTACTTAATAACAGCCTCCAAAGTGCAAGAGTAATGATGCTGGTGATTTTATTACACAGTATACCATTATAATTGTTTTATCTTTAGTTATTATTAATCTCTTACTATGCCTAATTTATAAATTAAACTCTATCATCATATGTATAAGTAGGAAAAAAAAGTATATGGGGGTTTGGTACTATTCACAGATTCAGGCATCCACTGGGTGTCTTGGAACATATCCTCCACAAATAAGGGGGGACTAGTATAATAATAGCTCATGAGTATACACTTCCTAATCTGTGCCAGACACCATTATAAGTACTTGACATCTATGATCTCAGTTAATCTTCATGTCAATCTTCATGTACCCAAGATCCGACAACAAACAAGAGGCAGTGATGGAACTCAAACACTGGTTCCAGAATATTTATTTTTAATATTATGCTGACTCTGAGGGGTGGAGGATATTTTGCCTGCAAAAGGCAAAATTCATGGTTTGAGCTATGGACTGAATGTTTATGTCCTTCTCAAAATTCATATGTTAAATCCCTAATTCTCATTGTGATGGTATTTGGAGGTGGGGCCTTACACAGATAATTAGGTCCCAAGAGTAGAGCAGAAAGAGGCACAAGTGAGATGATTTCTCTCTTTGCCATATAAAGATTCAGAAAGACACGAGAAAGAAGGCCCTAGTCATGACTTCAGACTTCCAGTCCCCTGAACTATGAGAAATAAATTATCATTTAAGCCAGCCACCCAGTCTATGGTATTTGTTATAGAATCTGGAGCTAAGACTGTTGGGGAATAATGGATTGTCTTCAAATATTTGAACGTCTGTACATGGAACAAGGGTTAAACTTTGTTTATATGGACCAAAAAGATTAGAACTAGGAGAGTGTTTTCTTTCCATCCTTCTGTATATAGTCAAAGTTCCCCGAAGAAGAAATGGGCCTCCCCAGAAGGTGCTGAGTTCTGTCACTGGCTATCAGATGTTCTTAGTGTTGGTAACATGCAGAGAATTTAAACACTGAGGAGTGGGTGGTTAGGTGAGACTATAAAATCTCTTGCAATTCCTGAGAGTATATAGATTCTTGAGGGTCAGGAGTAAAAGTCAGTACCAAAGAACTGGATGCCAAGGCTTCTTAACTTCCATAGCAACTATATAATCCACTACTTTGCTAGGGATCATTCTGGAGTTAGAATTTGTGTTTGAATGTTTCAAGACTCTACATGCCCAGATAGCTTGAGTGGTTGTGTCCTCCTCAAACTTTATATGTCCTTCAGAGGTAGGCACAGACAGCACCTCCTCCAGAATGTTCCCCAACCACCGCTAACACCATCGCAGGTGCCTACATCACCCCACTTTTCCCTGATCATGCCACTTCTCACACTACAGAGAGTATTGTCTGTTTGGTCATCAACCTCCCCCCAAGTTCATTTCCCAGGGCTATTGTAACAAATTACCACAAACAGATGGTTTAAAGCAATAAAATTTATTTTCTCACCATTCTGAAGGTTAGAAGTCTGAAATTAAGATGTCAGAGTAATGTTCCCTCAGAAGCTGCTAGAAAAGAATCTATCCTCTCCTCTTCTGAACTTCTGATGATTGCCAGCAATTCTCGGCCTTTGGTAGCTTAAGGTTATATCTCTCAATTTTCTGCTTCCATCTTCACATAACCTTCTCCCCTCAGTCTGTATCTTGGTGTGTCCTCTTTTTTATAGGAACATCAGTTTTGTGCGATTCAGGGCCCACTCTATTTCAGTATGACCTCATCTTAATATAAGTAATTATGTCTTCAAAGGCCCTATTTCCAAATAAAGTTTTATCCACAAGGACCAGGGATTAAGACTCAGGTCTAGGATGGAGGCTACCAATTCTGTTTTAAAGCAGCTCTGAGCCTGCAGGGAGACAACAGGAGCAAAGCTCACCCTCCCAAGCTTAAAAAAAATTATGGGCAAGATATTATCATGGTGGAAGATATGTCCAAGGAATATTTACAAATATTTACAAATCTTAAGATAGATGAATGTGTGGAGATGGCAACTGTGGGCAACAGAACAATATTGGAATGGTGGTAATAGGAAGAAATAGAACCATCATGTTAAAAGCCTTAGAACAAGTATAAATAATGGCTGTTCAGCACAGAGATCCATGTCCCCTCTCCAAAGGGCTTGTTTTACTGTGATATAAAACTGGGTCATATAATTTTCATATTAAACTTTTTTGTTTAATAAATTTTTGTAATGGTAAAAAGAAAAAAAATTCAATCTATCATTTAGAGGACACAATTCAACCAACCACATCACCCAACCCCCCACACTCAATAGATTGTGGGCTCTTCATTTTACATATTTTTATTGTGTCTATCATGAACTACATTCTGTTCTGGACAAGCCACAGTCAAGGTCACTAGACTTGATGAAGCTTCTAAAAAAAAATCTACATAAAGATTGACAATAAAATGTGCCCTTTGGTGACTGAAGCCAAATGCCAAGTGTATGTAAGTACATATTGCAAAATATACAAACACTTGATACATATTTGATGAATAAGTATTAACAATGAAACACAAAGGATAAATCATTGTACTTCACCCAGCCAGTGGTCATCAACATGTTTACCAGAATCTGAGAGTTTGGTTTCTCTCTGTCCCTTGTAAAACTTTGTACTTCAGTACTTGAATTCTTACTCTCAGTTGACACCCACAATCCAATTCCTCAAGTAATGTATTCTGACTACCAGAAAATAAAGCTTGTAAAACCTGGTTTTTTAATTAAATTTGAGCTCTCCCCTAAAGAATACACTTGCACTCTGTTTGCCTTCCAGGGCAGTGTCAGCTCCTCCCAGTCTCCCTTCGTCCAAATGCCAGGTGAGTACTTCAATTCAATGGGCAATTAATTCCCTTTCAAAACGAAACTGAGCATTTGGACTCCTGTTTTGTTTTGTTTTGTTTGTTTTTTGTTGTTGGTGGTGGTTGGTTTGGGGTTTTTTCACAACTGCCTTACATGACTTTAACAAAATTTTTTCTTTAAAATAACTATTTTCAAAATGTAAAATCAGTGAAGACAGACCTCATTCAGTCATTCCTATATTTAGAATCTACTGTGCCTTGAAGTCAGCCTTTTGATCCCCAGCCTAGAAGAAACTTTTTGCACAAAGGCAAGAGGAATTAAGCCCCTGACAGTTTTTAAAACAAAGTTCTGACATGATATTATAGACGAAGTACCTACTTCAGACAGAAAGAGAAAGATACCTAAGGGCAGAGATGTGGAACTACCATTCACTGGGTGCTCTCTGCACATCAACCACTCAGTTGAGCATGATGTATTCATTTCAACACACATCTCATTAAATATTTCTGTGAGGATGGAAAAGGAGCATTCTTTTTCTTTTTTCTTTTCTTTTCTTTTTTTTTTTTAATAGAGTCTAAGTTGCCCAGCCTGTCACAGTCCTCCTGCTCATCCTCCAGAGTAGCTGGGGTTACAGATATACAGCACCAAACGAGGGGAATTCTTAGTAGAAGTCTGGGACATTCTCATCCACACATGCGCACACACAAAAAACCACTCCTCCAAGTGCTCAAACTCAGAAGTGCCATAGGCCTTCTCAATAGTTTTAGAGCCCACAGTACTGGGTAAGAAAAATAAATAAGGGCCTTAGAGGATTTCAAATAAACAAATGTCTCTGTGTCAAGTTTTCTAATCATATTTTATGCCATTGCACTGTGCTTTCATCTGCTCTCTTCTACACAGAGAAACTTCTGCAGCTTCTCTTTTCATCTAGAATTCTTTTTCCTCCCTTTAAGGAGAAAAAGGAAGGCTTTAAGAGAGCAGAGGTTTTTCCTTCATGGTTGTTTTTAATTAGAAGTTGGAAATAAAGATATGACAACCTGGAAGCTTTATTTACATATTCTTCATTCTGCTCTCAGATTTAACCACTCATTCCTATGGTCATAAATTTATGACATGAAACAGAAATCTATTTATGGATACTAATTTGAATTTACACAGGTTTTTCCCCAAAGAAGTTTGCTTATAATTAAAACTCTAACTGCAGCCTTCAAAATGCATGAGTAGTAGAAAAAAAATGCATGAGTATATTTGAAGTTTGGGGTTATAGAATTTAAGATGAAAGTGAAGTGAGTAGTATCATGCTAAAGGTTTTGATGGGGGAATTTTGATTGCTTATTCTGAATGAATAAATTTACATGCAATTGTTCAACACAATATTATGTTATTCATTTTATGGAAAATAAAATCTGCAAGCTCTGCCTCCAAAGAGCTTGCAGATTGGCTGGAAAGACATTGTGAGAGATGAAAGAGTAATAAGCATAGTATACATAACATAGTGTGCGGGTGGCCTAAGTTCTGTGTGTGTCATCATGCAGGACTGAGTCATGATAACAAAGAGGAAGGTTTCCATGAGATGGTCTTCTTTCCCTCAAGAGTGGGTGGGACACAGTTTAGAAGTCCTCTGCTCTGGTTGAGGGAAGTAAAGGGAAACATCACTTTTGTCTTTCCCCTACTTCTACCCCTCTGTGACTCAGGGGGTTGCTCTTAGCCAATTAGACCACGCTGACCCCACCTCCAGCTAGAATACTTAAACCATCGGTTTTACACACTCATCTCTACCCCCAAACATGAAGATCATGTATTTCCCGCTACAACTAAGATACGGGGTCAGAAAGTAGTTTTAAAACACATTTCTTCTCTTCTGGAACATCTCTCTGGCATTCTCTGGCACTAAAAGACTCCTCAGTTTCAGCTTTTCCGATTTCCACCCAAGCTTCGGTACTAGGCACTCTTCCTAAACGTAGTGCCCCGGAGAACTGAGTGATGGCCACAAGAGGGCAGCAAATAACATCAAACTCATCAAAGCAGAAAGGTCCTGAGTTCCTCTGAAATTGGCTTCTGTGCAACCATATTATCCCAAAGCAAGCCCTTTATTGATGCCTTCCCAGTGAGCGACATGGTGTTAAAGGTCAGTACACAAAAGAATTAGAATACAGAATACAACGTTCATCTGATCTGCGGTGGGGTTATCTTATCCGGAGATCCAGTCTCTCAGGTAATAAGTCCAGAAGCAGCCCATTGTATCACAGGGACAGAGCTCAGACACTCCATTCAATAAAATGGAAATGCCAAGAGATTCTTTGACTTAGATTTTTAAGCCCAGCCCTTCCTAGCATAGTGCCCAGTTCTGGAAGATAGAAGGGAAGTGTGATGCCTATGTGAATGGCTGAGCAGTTACAGTATCGTCTAAAATGAACTCATCCTTAAAGGCAGAGTGGACGTTAAACATAGTTACCCGGGCCAGCACAGTTTTTAACAGTAAAGCAGGCATATTTCGAGCTTTTCGAGACATTGTTCTATTTCTACATTAACACTGGTGTCAGGCAGGTATTAGGAACGTCCTTTCACACTAGAGCCACTCAGCGGCAACAGAGAGGCCCTGCCATTGCTGGGGTGGGCATTTTTGCCCACTTGTCTTTCGTTTGGCAACAGGTTCGCCGGTCATGTCAGGTTACTATGGCGTCAGAAGATCTTTTTTGTCGGACTCAGACTTCCACAACAGTAAACCGTTTTCAAATGACGTCTACACCTCCGGCGTGGCGAAGCCCTTTCCCGGCGAGTCGTCGGCAGGGCAGAGCCACGCGGCGCTGCTCGAGTCCTACCTGGCCGAGCCCTACGGGGACTACCGCCCGCCTGCCCTGACCCCAAGCCCGGGCTCTCTGTTCAGCGCCTCCCCGCTGCCGCCGCTCCTGCCGCCGCCCTTTCCCAGCGACCCGGCTCACTTGGTATTTGTGAGTACGCGTTATTTCAGGTACAGGGAGTAAGAGGAGGAGTAAGGGCTCTCTTGCATCAGCCCCGCCACGACCTGGGCAACCAGGTTGAGACCCCTGAGGCTGCTCTGCTGTTGCCCAAAGGGGCCAGGTCAGGCCGGCTCTGCCAGGACACCTGAGGGAGACTTGCTCAAAGATGGATGTTAACCTTGACAGCAAGCGTTCATCTAGGGATTTGAACTTAAAAACAAAACAAAAAACTATAAGGTAAAATTTACGTTCATTTTGCTAATAGTCTACAGATTTTGCCACATGTTCCCCAATGCCATTAGCACAAGTCATTATCATTCCTCCTGCTCATAAGAGAGAAGCATGTAGTGACATCTAGACATGGCTAGTTATCTTTCCGTGCAAGCACAGGTGGCTTCTTCCCACCCAGTGCTCTGCCTCCCACTTTCCCAAGAATATTTCTACCATAAAACATTGTTCTCTGGATCCTTCCAACTAGATGAGTTCATAGAGATCTGAAGGATGCTAAAACTCTTCATGAAAACTAAAACTGTAAAGCCTTCTTGCCATAAAGGTGAATCTCCAAAGGTGGGAGAGGGAATTAACATTATTGAGTACCTATTCTATACCAGGAATCTTTATGGGCTTTTGTTCATTTAATATGCACTAACTCGGGGAATATTTATGAAAGTCCCATTTCACAGATGAACAAAGTGAGGTGCCTAGTCAGTAGGGGAGTAAGTAGCACAGCTATGAAAGAGTTCAGCCCACTCCAAGAGAGGTAGGCTTGAGGAGGTAGCATCAAACCTACTTCTTCTCTCACTGAGGTCAGAGCAGCCTCCTCCACCCACTCCAGAGCTCACTGTGTAGCTGGAAGTCTACTCCTTCAAAAAGCCGGCCAAGGGCTGACTTACCCACTAGTGTAAAGGGTATTCTGGGACCCAGAGAAACCTGAGCCTCAAAAAGAAATGCAAGCAGTGCTTTATTGTAAACAATAGAATCCTGGGTACATGGCCATTTTATTCTTCTCACATTTCATTCATTTAATGTTGTTTTCTGGGAAAAGTAACCTCAATACATATAGGAAATCTCATTCAAGAGTAAAAAAAGAACCAAAACATTCCCCTCTGGTGTCAGGATGAAGCTGCCTGGGTGGGCTTTAATAGCAGAGGGAGGGTCCTGAGGATGCTCTGGAAGTTGGCTCCAGCAGCAACCCTCGCAACAGCAAAGCATCAACTAATACATAACCCCATTCTCTTCAGAGGGACTCGTGGGAGCAGACAGTGCCTGATGGCCTCAGCCAGACGGACCCCATGCCCGCCGATACTCTACAGACCTTGCCGCCCAGCACCAGCTGCCTCTCCCAGCTTGAGTCAGGAAGTGCCACACAGCACAGGAGCTCCACCTGGGGGACCTCCCTTGCTGGCACTCAGTCCTATTCTCTGCACACGCTGGAGGATCTGCACAACACATCTGGGTACCCCACCCCACCTCCTTACCCTTTTACCCCTTTCATGACAATGTCAAATGACCTACCACCAAAGGTGGTACCTCTCTCCCCAGATGAGGGGACAGACCCCTCTTCCCTTCATGACCATTCAACTTGGACCAAAGAAGACGGGAGTGTGGCCTGGGGGTCATACGAATGCCGCAGAGCTTACTGAGGGTGTGGACCAAAGGACTTCTGTGCTTTTCTTTAAGTTGGGTTCTGTATTCCAGGGATTGCTTTAGTTGTGCTGGCTCATTCGGAACTAGATTTTCAGGATAAGCCATAATGCCACCCTTTGTTAATGGACGATGGCATTTATTTGTAATCTTTACCACCATAACCCAGTTGAAATATAATACAGTGTCAATTAAATATACCATGGACCATATTCTAGTGAGGCAACCTTACAGTGAGGTCATTTTGGAAATTTAGTAGCCAATTCCATTCTGAATCTTCTGTTATCTTTGAAATATCATTTTGGGGCACTGATTTTTTTCCTTAAATTATGTAGATCATAAAACAGAATGGTTTTACTGTGTAATTTTTCTTAGTTATAAACCATGTGTATTATTTAATAAAAGAAATAGCTAGGGTATAATATAGGTTGGGGCACATAAAACAAAATTCATTTTATACCATATGACATTAAAGAGTGAAGTGTTATATGCATTTCCTTCATTGCAAGAGCATGTAAAGGCACTGTAAAAAGATATGGCACTGAGTGTAAATGTGTTACTGTCAATAAAAGAGGATGAGGTCCATAGATTACGTGTGTGTGTGTGTGTGTGTTTAAATACATAGTTTCGACTCTGTTTTAAAGCCTAGGGTATCAAAAAATTAATCCATCCCCCCCCCCAAAAAAAAAGCCAAAAATTTCATTTGATCAGTGACTGTCTAAATTAAGGTAGACATGGTCTCTCTGAGAAATAAGCCTAGGGTTATCAGAATGGATGAGTAAAATGGACAGTTGGTGATCAAGTCAGAATCTTGCATTTTTAAAAAAAATAGGAATAAGCTATTGACGAAAAACAGACCACCTAATGCCAAAAAGTAAAGTGGCTTGGAAGAAGAACATATTGTCAGGTGAGTCAGTGGCACCACACACAATGTCCCCTAACTGTGCCTTGCTGGTGGCTTACCAGTCAGAGATGTTATGGCTCTCACTGTGTAAAAATGAAGAAACAACATCTGAAACAATAATCTGTCTCCTGTAAGTCTGACTGGTGTGGGTTCCTTTGCCAATGATGCGAAACCCCCACCAAGCAGTGCACCTGTCTGCAGGCCAAGCCCATCATAAATGCCCTGCACACACTTTGACTGGAAGTACATAAATCAAGGCCCACGAATTACATGTACTGCCGCAGTCTTCTTGGCACAATTCAGGAGCCACTTGTCAAAAGAAACGAACTTTATTTTTAGAACCACACACGCCAAACAAAACAGCTCCTCAGGAAAAACCCTCAGAGCCCAACTGCCACCACCGGCTTCCCACAAGCCTCTCAACCTACCCCACTCCTCCTGCTCTTGAGGCCGCTTGGCTGGGTAGTGGGCGGAGCCAAAAAAGTCCCCCAGTGAGCAGCTCCATGGTCTGAAAGGGCAGGGAAACAGCCCAGTGAGCATCACTGCAGAGAAGCCAATCAGCTAGAAGTTGCTGCAGCCGCTGTGAGCCAATCATCAGCTGGCAGTCTGAAAGTTTGCTGGGGCCCCTTGGCTGTGGCTCTCAACAATGTACACCCTTCCTCCTGTCTTTCTACCACCGACCTTCCTTTACTTCCTTCTCACATGTTTCTGATCCCGCTGGTCCCTCCTTGCCATCTTCTGAAAGCCAAGACTCTCATTGTCCAGCTGGTTGCCCAAAACCCTTCAAAGCAGTCTCTATCACATCTTCTACAAGTACTCATTCTCTACTTCAGGTAGGTAGGAGTCCCGAAACTCACATAAAGGGATTTGTTCACACTTAGATGTAAATAATTGATATTTCTCCTTCTCTACTCCTTTAAGGATATTTTCTGGTTCAGCAATCACATTTCTAACGTATGGAGTACCAGCAGAGATGCTTGGGCAGGGAGCCTTCCTTTACCTCACCCCCTAAAACTCTCTCCCAGGACAGCCAATCAAGAATGAGCCTCACCTGCTGGGCAGTACTCCTCCAAGCCACCCAGCTCTTTTCTGGCAGCCTGGTATAAAACTTTTTGCCTTTTCTTAAATTTCATTTTGTATTAACAGGCAATAATTGTACACACTTGTAGAGGTTCAATGCAATGTTTCAATACATGTATATACGAAATGATGACCCAAGGTAATTAGCATATCACCTCAAACATAATTTCTTGATAGTAAAACATTAAAAATCCTCTCTTCCTAGTGTTTTTTAAATATATGATGTATTATTATTGACTATTATGGTTTGAATATGAAGTGTCCTCCAAAAACTCATGTGTTGAGGCCTTGATCCCTAGTGGAGTAGGGTTCAGAGGTGGGCTTTCACAAGTGGATCATCAATGGATTAATCCATTCATAGCTGAATGGACTACTGGGAGGTAGTGGGCCATGGTTGGAGGAATTGGGTCACCGGGGCATGCCCAGGGAAGGTATTTCTTGACTTCATCCCCTTCCATTCTCTTTCTGCTCCCTGACTTCCATGAGCTAAGCAGCTTTGCTTTATCATGCCCTTCCACCATCATGTTCTGTTTCACTTCAGGCCCAAGGCAATGGAGCCCACAGACCGTAGACTTAAACCATGAGCCAAAATAAGTCCTTTCTCTAAATTGTTCTTCTGAGGCATTTGTCACGGCTACGGAAAGCTAACACACTGACTGTAGTCACCCAACTGTGCAAGAGCAGAGCACACCAGAACTTATTCCTCCTAACTGTAACTCTGCACTACGTGTTGACCAACTTCTCCCCCCCCCACCTCCCTGCTTCAGCCTCTAAGAACCATTGTTCTATTCTCTATTTCTATGAGATTGACTTGCACATATTATTCACAGGAGTGAAATCATGGTGTATGATTTCAGCTCTACAGCTGGCTATTTCATTTAACATATGTCATTCATGTCCTACCAAGTTGTCACACAGGACAGGATTTTATCTTTTTGTGGCTGAATAGTATTACATTGTATCTATATAGCACATTTTCTCATTCATTTATCCACTGATGAACACTTAGGTTGGTTCTTTATCTTGGGTATTGTGAATAGAGTTGCAATAAATATGCAAATGTACATCCCTCTTCAAATTATCGAGGTTCCTCAAACAATTAGAAACATAAGTACCCTATGATCCAGCAATCTCACTCCTGGGAACAGACCCAGAGGAAATGAAATTAGCCTGAGCTTAATTTTGCTTAATATTTGTTTTTCAGTAAAAGGTAGCAATATTTAGTGTGGGAGAGAAAAACTCCTTCTTCTCCAGTGGAATTTGGGGCCTTAGTCCTGGTTCTAAATAACTTTCTCAGAGTCATCTGTCACCCAGCAGTTAACACATACATGAACAACAGATCTCTGCATCAGACAGAAGAGATCTTACCCCCTCTATGGATTTAGGGATCCTCATGGCAGTCTGAGTCATTTTTCTGAATTAATTGTGTAAAATATATAACTACTCACCATTTGTTATTAAGAAGCAACAACCCAATATTGTTAATGTAGAATATATATATATATATGTATATATATATATATATATACATATATATATACACACATGGAGATATATAGATATTTTATATAATATATAACATTAATATAATAATGATTATAGATAATATCTACATATTTCCACATAACTTCAGCTTTTGATTATAATGCTAAATATTAGACATGCTCATATCACTTACTTGGATGTTATCTGCCAATGTATTATGTCCATTCATCTCTTCACAACTTGAAGTTGCTTGGTTCTTAGTTAGGTAGAACTCAGTAAACAGACCTCCAAACTCAAGAAAATGCAGTGAGTGTAATGATGTATACATTCTTCTTAAAGCATCGAACCCCTTTCTTGGTGTTTAACAAAGTCAGTTAATAAAAAAGGAGAACACACAGGCCCATACATATGTACTATCCATTTTGGTTATCTAGCCTAAAAGTGCTTGGAGGGAACAAGAATAATGCTAATGAATTTCAAATAATAAATGATTTTCTTAAAAAAAAATTCTGTTTAGCTTTACAATGTGTTTCTCTACTTCTTATAATTTGTTTTATTGTTTTGGGAACATTTTTGCTAAAAAGTGAAAAAAAGCTACAAAATTAAAACATGAAAATTATGTTTATTTCCCTCTCCTATTTCCCAATTTTTGTTGTTAGTTGCTGTCTTAAAAATAATTTTATTATAAAAATTATTACTTACACTGTCATAATTGGAAATGACCACACATGATCAACAATTTCATTCCACCACTCATAAAATACCATGCCCTTAACAATCCAGAAAATGGGGCATTTGTCTTCTTTTCTACAAAGAAAGTGCTCCCTTCTCAAGTACTTCCAATTTTCTACTGCATGTGGAGACCAACCACACTTTCATTCCCAATACCAACATATGAAAAAGTGTACATTCTTCTCTCCTCCTCCTTCTTTGAACCTGCTCTCCTCTAGGAACGCTAGAGAAAATTCAAGAGCTTAGATTCAAAACTCCATCTCTTTCAGGCCCTGCCAGGATTTAGCATATATGTAAGATTTAAAGTAAGCAGAGATAGTAATGTCAAATTCGAACTACTTTAAAAAGCTGACTAGATAAGAAAGTCAAAAGAAGCCAAAAGTGAAAAGTATCCATGCAAAAACTGCAATGTAGACAGCCATCCGTGAATCACTGGAATCAGACAGTGCATGGAATTGGAAGTGTTTGTATTTCTCTTACAATGTTATTCAAACCCCAAAGAATGAGAGAAGAAAACCACATCTTTACCTTGTTTATTTAATAATACTTTTAAATGATCATTATGACCTGTCACAGCTCAGTTAATAATACAATGTCATGGTACTTGTGGTAGAGGAAGAAGAATGAAGTGCTCCAAAGGAAATTCTACAAAGGGAAAAGAATTACTAACCCCAATAGTAAAATATATATTTACATATATACACAGAAAAGTATCTTTGTAATCCATTTTCAAAATGTAAATCTAAATGATACAGTCAAAAGGAATTAAACATCAGTTATATTTAAAGTACCAAAATAACAATTGATGTCCAAGGTTTAATTCACATTGCATTATAGTGATTCTGTCAACCACACACCAAAATTATATTTATCCATTGGTTTCAATCACTGGGTTCTGTCTAAAGTATACTTTCTATTCAAAACAATATTGTACTATTCTTTTCACACACCATACTCACCACCTACTGACTCTAGAAAAGTTAAGTGCAAAATCACACACTCTAAAGAAAGTGATTCACTAGCTAAAGAAACAAGGAAGGACACATGGAGGGCTCATCACTGTTTCTCCAGCACCTGGCTCAGGGCTTTGCATGTTGTAAGTGTTCACTAAATGTATGGTAGGTTGAGTTAAAACTAGACCACAAAGATGAACAACTATTTAGTCCTTGACTCAGTAGATGACAGCTCCCTGAAACCAGTAAATGAGAAAATTCTCTCCAGTAGACAAGTTCTGCAAATTCAGACACTAGTTGGATCTTGGGCTTTAGTAGTTACATATTTAAGATAATTGATTTAGTGTTTTTAAATGTCTTTAAGAAAGGAAATTACTGAACTTTTGAAATAGCACAGGAAAATATTGAAAGTTCATTTAGCATTGACATGACTATATCAATAAGACTTTTAAATAAAAATTATTTGTTGCTTGGTATTATCTCTAGTGCTATTAAAACAAGTATGATAAACAAATCAGAAAGTAGAATCCCCCAGGGTCAAACTGAATAAATGATAATAAAACCTTCTACAGTAATTTGCAAATGATGATACCACATTATATTTGATTCTTGATACAGAAGTGCCCTACAACCATTGACCCCTACTAAATAATAATGTAGGTTTGCAATATGCAATGTAATTTTCAGTACATTAGGAGAAAAAGAAAACAGTAAAAATGTTACATATTCCAAAAGGAAAAACAATGGGAACCAAAATAATAATAATAATAATATCTAGGAATTAGTTATTTTTCACTGGTAAAATTGATAGGTGGTCCTGCTAACCTTTCCCCTAACAAAGTATTTTGAGTGGAAAAACTCAAGTTTCAATGCTTAATAAATTAATTTAGTCAAAAATAAAAGAACATTCAACCATTTTATTTCTTAACCTTGGTGATACATTCATAGATTTTCATCACAGTATTCTTTTTTTAAATATAGTTTTATGGTTATACATAGAAGTGGTTTCATCACAATCTTCTTGATGTATTTTTGTATGTCTCAAATATTGCATAATAAAAATGTTGTAAGTAAAAGATGAATTTTTTAAGAAGTGTATAATATGATGTCATTTTTTAAGGGATAAATTATCAGGTATTTGTTCCTCATGGAAACTTTGAAAGGAAAAAAGTTAAAACTTCAAGTGTATCTTATGGGAAGAGATTGACAAACCATTGAATAGCTTTCACCTAGTAGACTTCCTGTTCATTTTCATATGGGTCAAATGTTCATTCTAAGGCTTAATACTTACCTGTTTCCTCCATGTATTCAATTTTTGGAACTTGATATTTCCCACAAGAAATATGGTAACAGTGTCCAAACTCAAGGTGACAAAGGAACTTTGCATTAATAAGGAAAATTTAGAGCTGTAGTCAAATTTGGAGGGAATAAACTATCCCTTTTCCATATACTGAAAGTCTTTGAATATGCCGGTACCTAAGTATTATAAAACCTCCTAATTTGGGAGAAAAACATAATGCTCTGTAGTTTTATTTGCATACTAATGACTACCAAAGTTTTTTTTTTTTTTTCAGTTAAAATATTCAGTTTAAAACTTCAAAAGCAAATCTATTCTATTGATTCTGGTACCGCTGACTGATTTTAAGATGGTCAATGACAAACTGAAGGATTTCTGAGCTCAGTGGAAAGGACAACCAGAGACCTGAAAAACAGATTTATGAAGAGCCAGAGAAACTGCAGGTGGTGGCCTCAAGAACAGAAAGCTTGGGTAGAGAGTAGGCATGATAACTTCCTCATATGAGCATTAGACAGGGGCAGAACAGATAATCAACACATGGTTGTTCAATGAATGAATGAACTAAACAAAGTTGTAACAGAAAAGCACTCATGTGGAAGTGAGAGAACAGAGCCATTGACAGCAAAAACCACGACTTATTTCTTTGTATTCCTGGTGTTTGATACCATGCCTGGTACATAGTGCTCCTCAATTAATACCTAATTGAATTATGGCTCAATCACTGATCACCATATTGGACTTGGACTGTTCCAATCCAATCTTGGAACGGGTTGCCTTATAAATAATGAGCTCTCATTTCCTCTATACAGATTCTGCTATGAGCCAGGCTCTCAGCCAAGCAATGAAGCCAGAGGCTAAATAGCTATCAGCAGAGATATTGGGAAAAGACTCTAAGTCCCTCCTACTTCAAAGAGTCTTCCTAACACCAAATATTGAGTCCAATGTTATATTTTCAAGCCAAAGAGCCTGGTATAGTGGATTAAAACCCACAGTTTTTCAGTTTTTATTGTTTTTAATCAAAACCCCAAAGGGATTATCAGGACTTCAGGGCAGACACCCTAGAAGTGACAGTGTTTCCAGCAAGAGGGTTCCAGACTGAGAAGCACAGATGGTTAAGAAGCATAATTAACAGCTCATCCTCATCTCCAGCCAGTCTCTTCTTCAGGGTTCCAGCATTTCCAGAATACTCTCAAGTCAGTATGCTGTACCATCTTTGACTCCTTGCACAAATAAACTACACACCAAAACACTCCCACGAGCACAACACAGAGATGTGTGTGTATATCTTAAGAGTGCCACTTTTCCAATGCTACTTACAACTCATGAGAGGGTAACATTAAATTACCTTAGTAACTCCCAATCAACATCTATTTCTCATAAACAGAATGAAATGAAAAAGCTGGAATATATTAGAAAATATCAGAGTGCCTCACATGCATAAATATACATTGTTTCATGGATAGTTTGTTTTATAAATGTAGATATTGTTGCAGATATGTGTGAATTTCTTGTGGGCTAAAGTCCAGAAAATTTAAGAGCTTCTGTTATAAAAGATAAGAAAGACGACAATTGTAGTTAACACCAAGGGCCCTGGGTTAGACTTATTAAAATATGAATCCCAATTCCACCACTGATGTGCTCAATCATCTTGGAAAGCCTGCTTCCTTGTCTATAAAATGGAGGAACCATACAACACAGTGCCTGACATCAATGAACAACAGATGAGAACTTTAAAGAGTCTATGAGGCCAGGCACAGTGGTGCACACTGGTAATCCCAGTGGCACGGGAGGATGAGGCAGGAGGACCACGAGTTCAAAGCCAGCCTCAGCAAAAGCAAGGTGCTAAGCAACTCAGTGAGACCCTGTCTCTAAATAAAATACAAAATAGGGCTGTGGATGTGGCTCAGTGGTCTAGTGCCCCTGAGTTCAATCCCTAGTATCCCCCCAAAAATCTGTGAGGATTACCCATTTTTATGGGTTTCTGGGGTTCTTGGGGTAGAAGCAGTTGGTTGCTCAGGTGTCAGCATACATGCAGATTTATAAGGAGGAGTCCAGGATCTATTTAGAAAAGATTGTTCCCTACCTGCACAAGCATGGAGTTTGACTCTTAAATACCTGTGCTGGGATTTTGCAGTTACAGAAACATCAGAAACCAAAACTCCTTACTATTGGGCTAACAACCAGAATAGAGTGTGGGGAAGGGAAGGGGTTCTTCCTCAAACAGGGGTCAGGCATGGGGAAATTTAATTTTCTGAAGTTATTGACCAGCAACTTGATGTTCATCCCAGCAACAGGAGCCAACACAAAAGCCCAGGACTGCTGCCATGGCTCAGGCAGAGGCTTCTGGAAGAAAGGACACAGGTTCTTTTCTGTCCCTACAGACCCCACGATTTCCAAGGAATACCCCCCCCCCCAAGTCTCACATGCCTTCTCTAATGAGTAGCCTATCATTATTAAGAACCTCCATGATGTTGCCAAGGGAACAGAATGGCCTCCTGCCATCTCTGTCCATCTCCACGTGTAAAGGAAAGGTTAGGAAGGAGATCAAGCATGAAAATATGGAACATGGGGAAATAGAGGTAACATAGGGAACCAGAGAGAAAAACAGCAACACAGGCAAGAAACTGAGGAAAGCAGTTATAGGAAGAGAGACAAAGGAAAATGGTGTGTGTGTGGGGGGGGGGGGTGTTTAAAAAGCAAACCAAAAAATAAACAGAAGATAAAAGTAATGGAAGAAGCTATGAGGACAAGAGACCATCCCTAATTCCAAGCAGTGCCCTGGCATGGCAGATGACAGGACAATGCAGAGATAGGGACTTTCTCAATTCCCCCTGCCCTTTCCTTCCTCACATCTGGTCTTCAAACCTAGCTTCTATCAGGACACAGGCCCAGGGCCTTTGGAGAAATAAGCTCCAAACGCTGATATATCCCAAATGGATTTGGGACAAACACCTCCATCCTGCCTTCTACTGCCAGGAGCCACCTCAGGAATCCCCATTCCTGATCCTTTTCCCCCGCCTTATGGCTCCAGCTGTCAAGCAATTCACACTCATCATAGTCGCACACTGATCATTTTCAGAGATGCCCTTTCCTTGAGTTCTATATGATGCCCTTGTTCTGATACTTTGGGGCACATTCAGATATTTTTCTGAAGGCCTTTGGGGCTAATTATAATCCCTCACCCTAGAGAACTCATGAATGATTAAAAAACAGAGGGCTTTAACAATCACCTGGTCTGATATCCTGGGAATTATCCTTGTTATTTGTTATTTGCAAAGGAACCCCTGTCTCCTAGTGTTGCTACAGAGGATTTGCTCCCTCTCTGGCATAGCCCTGTCTCTTCCATCTTCCAAATCACAGGGAAGGGGCACAGCCAGTGCTTGGAGAAGATGAGCTAGCTAGCACAGCCTCAAGTCATTTGTGAGGGGCTCGGCCTAGCTCAAGGGTGCAGCCTGACCTCAAATCCCTTCCACCTCTCACCCCAAAGTAAGTTTAAAAAAAAAAATGTCCTTTCAACAAAAATGAGCAGGCACCCAGCTTGTCACCAATTTCTTACAGGTGCTTCTGCAGCTAGAAGGCAGGAGTAGCTCTAGAGGGAGAAAGACAAGAGCAGAAGGAGGGACCTCACAGTGCAGTGATGAAATACCAGCCTTAGAAAACTGTTCATGGGTGAGGCCCATGTGCATCCCCAGATACATGCAATGGATCAAAAGGTCTTAATGGGCAGGAATTTAGTGTTGAAACCTCAGTGTTTGGGACCAAGTAAGGCAGCAGAATGAAAAGGGAAGGGAAGCCCACATGTGGCCAGGTGAAGCCAGAAAGACACAAAGTGCAGAGGGAAGGCCTCTGCTGTCCTCTGGCCTGCAATCTGGGCCCACAGTGACCCCTTGTTGGGCCACACCCACGGGTTGCCATGTTCAGTCACCAAAACGTGAGATTTCCCCTTAAATGGAGATTGGGCATGTGGGAATCAGTCTGGCCAGCCAACCTGGCTCAGGTGGTCATGAGGGTCAATCTAAGTCACTCTGGGCTTCTGAGTTATTTTTGAGGCAGAAATACAGAGCATCTTTGAGGACACCTGCTCTGTCTGTGGGAAGGTGGACAAAATGCTCAAAATACAATAAAAGCAAGGGTCAGGACCTAAAGGGGTCTCACTCCCTGTTTCTCTGGACTCCCTATGGGGTGCCTGTCTGCAGGATTTCTGCAGAAGATAGTCCATTTTGTTAAGCCTTTGAATATTCAAATTGAAAGTATCGCGCAATCATTGATTGTCAAATCATGGGTTTCTAGAGGTTTTAAATACTTGGCATGAGGGGGGAAAAACTCAAACCTATACCCGAAGGTATAAAACATTAATTCTGTGTGTCTCCTGCTCCAGGGACCTGGGTGCAGCCAGATGCTTTGTGAAACTTTAAAAATGTCGCATCTCTGCCTTTCTCCCTGCACAGGAGCCCTCCTAGGCGCAGAGTTCCTGCAGCTGCAGCATCCAGCCTGCGACCCAGTTCCTGCTGACCACGATGTCCGGTAATTCGGCTGCTTCTTTGGGGGTCGGATCATGCGGGCCAGGGGCATTTCGATCAGGGTGTATTTCCACAGCTTTTCCTGCATACAACAGAGAGGCACAAAGTCAGAGCACGCCAGTAAGGGCCGGGCAGGATCCGGAGAGGGCGCGGGCCAAGCTGTGTCCGCTCCCACTTGGTGCCTGCTCCCCAGAGCAGAGGCCCAGAGCTCAAGTTGGCCGCTCCGGACATTGGAGTACCCCAGGACCCCCGCCCTCCCTCCCACTTTTCCACCGTCTTGACTTGAGACTTCGCGGCGCGGACCTTGCGCGCCCAGAAACGGCGGCGCGGGGGAGCTAGAGGTTCACCGTGAGCCGGTGACGCGAGCAGAGCGCATCGGTAGCACAAAACTGGGCTGTGGCGGTCTCTGTGTCGACCCCAAGACGCGTCTACTGCCCGTGGAGCCCCGAACCGAGCGAGGAAGTGGGAGCGAGAGGAAAGGAAACTGAATACGGAGAGGGCGCGGCGCCTGGGCTCTGCGGGCCAAGAGCAAGATTCCCTGGGTCTAGGAGAAGAAGAACGCGACCCCTTTCCTGGGGAGACCCTATCTCTGGTCTAGGGTGAGGGGTTCCCTGCTATCCGGCTGCGGTCCCTGCAGTGACCAGGCGAGGCGCTGGCGGTCTAGCACTGTCACCAGATGCCCAGGCTAAACGCACTGCCGCCCCCAGCCGCCGCGCTCGGCCCCACCCCGCGCGATTCCCAGACGCTCACTCCAGGGTCGAGGTCAGGGCAGGAGTCCTACAGGGCTCCTCGGCCGATCCCACCTCTAAAGCTCGCCCGGCCCGGCTTGGCCTTACAGCCTGCCCGGCCTACTCACTGCAGCTCTGCAGGGCCGTGGCCTTCTCTACACGGCGCTGGGGTCCCTCCGGCAGACCTCTGCGGCGCGCACCTGGCCATTTCGACTCGCCGGGGCAATCCGCCTGGTCCAGCCAGCTCAGGGGTGGCTCCTCCCGAAAGGCTTCCTCCTAACGATTGCGCGGTCCTCGGAAGCCTCCGGACGGCTTTTCCCAGAGCTCGCACTGTGCGGACTCTTCCCCAGGCTCCGTGCGCCGCTGGGAAATGCCTGCACCAGACAGGGAGGGGGTGGGGAGAGAGGGGAAGAAGGGGAGAGTTAGAGCAGGGCCTAAGGAGGGAGGAGGAAAATGTGGAGAGCGAGAAAGGCGGAGAAAAAGGGCGAAAGAGAGATGGCAGAAGAAAGAGAGGAGGGAGGGAGTGGACCGGGATCCTTTACTAGGTTCTCTCTCTGGTCCCACCGGCCCAGGTTAGGGCTGACCAAACCAAACTTTGTCCCAGGGCTGGCTTCCAGGCTAAGGGCAGGTAGAGGTCGTAGCCTCCCCAGAAGTCAGGCCTGGACTGGGGGAGATGGAAGAGACTTAACACTAGTGGGAACATCACGGTGAAGTGGGCTTCAGCTGCTATAAATCAGATCCATAATACCTTCTCCCAGCAGGCTGGACCCAGAACCCCAGGGTCTCCCACCTTAGCCAAGGTGGTGGGCAACCCTGAATTGGCCTCCATATTCCTGAGCAGAGTCACCTGTGTGCTGTTGTTCTAGGGATGGGCCCAGCCTGGGGTGAATGACTCCACAAATTTCCATGTGTTCTGTTCCCACTGGGGCCCTAGAAATTGCTCAGCCTCTCTTCATCCTTTGAAATTTCTGGCTACCTTAAACTATCTTTTAGCATTCTCATTGTGTTGTCCAAACCCAGAAACTTGGCCTTGGTGGACACAGCCTCTAAAGGGGGTCCTCATTATGCAGCCTGGTACCAGACCTTGGACTTGACCACTAACTCAGTTGCCTTTTCCCAGAAAAACCGAAGGTGTATCAAGGTGTCCGGGTGAAGATCACAGTGAAGGAGCTGTTGCAGCAAAGGAGGGCACACCAGGCAGCCTCAGGGGGAACCGTAAGCATGAACCCCTCATTCCCTCCCCAGCCCATAATAGACCTCATTCAGCCCTATACTAGGAAGGTGTGGAGGCCACCCCCAGACCCTGCCTTCCTCAGGTGTTCTTATAACATCTATGCCCAACTTCATCCCAGTTCACCCCAGGAAGCCACAATGAACAGGTGGGACATGTTGTGGGGATCAGGATTTGGGGGAGTTCATCTGTCACTGGTCAAAGTTGGGTATAAAAGTCTTGTTGGTTCTCTTCAGGAAAAGAGTCAGCCAGGTAAGTAGATTGTTGCTGTTTTAGGAAGACAGTGTAAGTCCAGCCCTCACATACCCATGGAAAATCTCTCCTAAAATTTACCTCATATAGGGGAGCACTTCCAGGTTAACCTATCTGTGAACCATCTTTCCCACCCTCCTTATTCTTTTGGAACTCAGCTTCTGAGGTCATTTGTCTGTAAATCACTAGTCATTGAAGTTCCCAACACAAGAGAGCCATATCTCTGGAGTATACATAGAACTGCTTCCTTAAGATGTATGGAGATCCAGGTTATTACAGAATTGGTCTGGGCAATCATAAGGTACCCTGACATACTGTATTCCTTTCTAAAGCACAAAGGATTGCTTAGGGAAGGGGCAGAACCCAACAAAAATGAGCGGAAGTCATCTCCCAGGAGAGGAGCTCTTACTGAAAGCCTCCATAGACAGTACATTGCTTGTGGGTTGGTTTGGGTGTGGAGGATCAGGCAGCTGGGGCTGGTATTGCCTCTATTAGGATTGGTCCTTATCCAACCTGTAGGCATATGCCCTATAACGGTTTTTGTGCCTGGTGCTGTTTATGTTCAATGTCCAACTTCACGAAATGGGCTTTTGGCAATGAATCTCCTGAAATGGGAGGAGGCAAAGTATGTAGGAGTAGTGAGACAGGTTTCAGAACCAGACGGCCTGAGTTCAGATCTCAGCTCCTCCATGGTCTGTATCCTCCAGCAAATTACTCCATCTTTCTTGCCTGTTTCCCTTTATCTTTTAAATTGAGGATAACAGGATTTTGTAAGGATTCAATGAGCTATTGCATATAAAGTGCTTGGAAGAGTGGTTTCCATACAGTGAGTGCCAATAAATATTATCTGGGGAAAGAAACTTAAATAAAATTACAACCAGGGATTGAAAGTCAGCTATTCAATAATCTTAATCTAACCCTCTGTTCAGAGTTTAGAGGTCAGGTGTGAGTTTGCTGTGAATTTGTAATACAGCTAGAGAAGTTAATATCTCTGCCTGCAGGATTTTGGGTCACTAAAAATTCATTACATTTATACAAGGCTTCACAGTGGTTCTTCATTAAAAGTACTTTTGCACACTCATTGTTTCATTTAGTTTATATAATAACCAGAGGGGATAAGTAGATCAGAAATCTGCATTCCTCTATTATAGCTAAAGTTCACAGTCTTTCAGTTGCTATTGGTTGAGCAAAAGGTAGGACCAAGGTTGTTTTATATTTAGTATTATATTTAGTATTAAAAAACCTTCCCACCTATTGACTCTCTAAGTTCTCTTTCAGAAAATCCATCCATACTAAGCAGGAGTTTGGTAACCTTGATCCTTTCAGTTCAGAGATGGTTATATATAATTAATAAAATTAGGTCTGAAACACCCTCCCGCTCCCCACTGTCCCAGTCAAGGTGTTCAGTACAAAACAATATCTTTCACTAATGAGCTTTGATACTTCTAGAATTCTGCCTCAACTGCACCTGCAGAAATCCCATTTGGGCAAAGCAACTTTATTGCTATAGGGTCCTTACAGACTGGTTTAACCACTGTTCCCTTGTTAGCAAGCTACAGAAGGTAAAGCAAGTGTAAAGCATTTCATTTGTGTATCCAATCAGTATCCCTGGAGCAGTTAAAACTTACTTTTTCTGAATCCCCACCCCCAACATAAAAATACACACACACACACACACACACACACACACACTCCTGGGGAGAAATAAAGCAGGACTCCTGACCCAGCACCTTGCAGGAAAAATACTACTTTGCTTCCTGGAAGATTTTGTCAGCCTATTCCCTCACAAGCACGTATAAGTAACACATAATTTCAGAAGGTGGGCCAGATATAAAATCCCTCACTGGGAGCCATCAGAAGGATCTGAGATTCTAGGAATGCTGCAAAAGTATATTCAGTAGGCAAGGATGGCAAATACCCAAGGGTAATTTATGCCTGCTCTTTGGTGTAGGTAGGCCTTTCTAGCTTAACGGAGATTATCTTCAATTGTTCAATTGTTAAAGGACACCTCTGGGAAACTTTAAGCCAAAGAGAGAATTAATAGTATCAAATATTACAAAACAGGAAGAAATTTATCTTAATTTGTTGTAAAGTCAGAGTAGTTTCCACAGTTAAAAATTTAAGCATGAAAACATGAAGTTATAGTTTGAGAGAAATATCCAGATCTCAAGCAGTGCCAGAGAAACTATGTGCATGTGCATGCCAGACTGATAATTTAACTTAAAAACACTGTCAACCAGATTAATTTGCAAATACTCTCTCTCATTCTCTCTCTCTCTCTCTCTCTCTCTCTCTCTCCCTCCCTCCCTCCCTCCCTCCCTCTCCCTCTCCCTCTCTTCTCCCTCGCTCTCTCTCATACACAGACACATTTCTTTTATCTTCAGGGTAAAGAGATAGTAATATATAAAAAAATATATATAAAATATATAATTTACCTTTTTTTTAATCATTAGTTTGTTTTTTAACAGCCTTGATGTGTTTTTATAAAGTAGAGATTGTAGGTTTTGTGCTGTTTGAAACCTAAGAGAAAGGTGCTTTTCTTTTTATTGTTGGGGCAAAGTAGAAAGTGAACCCATGACTAGAAAGATAATATCAAGTAGGATATTGTAAACATACCTCGGGGAGATAACAACAGGATAACAGGGAGCAGGCAAACAGGCCAATCCAGGGGAGAAATGGGGTTAAAGAGAGCTCTACAATGAAACAGATTTTTTAAAACCCACTCCTTCCAAGTCCTCCAGCTCAAGCTGTAGCCAAATATTTGCATAAAGAGCTGGTAAAGGATTCCAGCTTCCTGGTTCATGACATTACAGCATGGATCATTTTCAGAATGAACACCACCTCCTGTTTCAGCAGTGGCTGACTGTGCAGTTCTCCCAGTAGCTCAGTGTACGGAAGTGAGTATGCCCTGGAACCCAAGAGAGGTGTGGTGAGATCAACTTCCCAGACCAGAATCCCACAGCAATGCTGTCCCTTTAAAATTTAAAGCTGCCGCCTGAAATCTTTAAAAAAAAGTCCTAAATTACTCCATTAGTATAATTATCCATTCAACAGGAAAATGCAGGCTGCTTTGCTGTAAATAGTTTAAAGGCACAGTTTCATAAACATTAAATTTAAAATACAGTAATGAAAAGAGCAACATTTATTTTAAAATGGTAAAAAACATATAAGAGTTGAAATATTTCCTGACCTTAGACTAGAATATCGATTCTACTTCAACTGTTGTAATCAGCTTCAACTCCTGATTACACCTTTAAGAAAATATTTTCTATTTTAATAGTTCATAGATAGTAAGACTGTGAATATTTTTTAACAAAGGCTTAACAAAGTTAGGAATTATGTTCTTTCAGAAAAATGTATTCCTAAGACTAAGAAATCAGATATTATGTGAAAATTAAGGAAAACAACTAAGTTCTAGTTGAATTATATAAATGTGACTCCTCACTAATTGGAAACTAAATAGTTTAATAGGAAGGCACTTTGTTGAGTTTTCTCAAAGTGTTACATTTCTGTAACATAAAAATTATTTTTTTATCAAAATTAACACTTAAAAATTAAGTATATCAAAATTTAATATTAACTTTCTAATATCATGAAAAATACCCAAGCAAACAAAAAACATAAAAGTTGAATCTAAAAAAAATATATAGCATTGGTTGTATTTAAGGGAGACAACCTTTTTTAGAAGAAAGAATCTGGCTTACCTTACAGCAGCAGGAAACAGTTCCCGTCCGAGTCTTAGCTTTCCCTGTATGATATGCTTCTCTTTGCTTCATGGTCATATTCTTGCTTTGGCAGTTGTCCGGAGGCACCAGTATCCACCTTTCAGATCCAGTCGCACCATCTTCTGCAGGTCAGTACAGCCCGCATTACAGTTCCCTTAAAAACTTTTTCAAAAGTCCATCTCAAAGGTCTTCCAGTGCTTGATTCAGGGGTTAAGATAGGCACCACCATTTAATTGGAATCCAACCAATCAGAAGGTGAAAAAGGCATAGTGACTCCAGATGCAAGCCCAGCAAGGAAACTAGTGCAGGTTTTTGCCCTCATTTCTGAACTGTCTCTTCTCTCCTGCCTGTTCTGTCCCAAGACCATGTTCTTCACATTTATCCCAGTTTTTCATCTGCAAGTAACCCAACTTGATTACAAGATGAATTTTTTTTAGAATATGTTATATATTTTTTAATGCACTAGTAGTTGGAATATAGAACATCCTGAGACACTAAAATATGTTTTTGTTCTTGTTCATTTAGCTTCTAGCCGACAGGGGCTTCCCTCCCCTTCTTTTCTCTCTTCCCAGAAAGCAGTTCAAACAAGTGTAAGTTTTCCCAGCCCAATATGAATAAATCTATTACATAAACAGTCCTTCCTATGCCACTGCAGGTAAGAGTTTAAGAAGGTCATATATAAGAAAACCTGTGCTGATGGTGGTTCCCACTGAATGTGTCACTTTAACTTAAAGGAACTTGAGATTTAAAAAAAGAAGAAGAAGAGAGAAAGAAAGAAAGAAAAATTCAATATCCTTGAGCCCCTTTGGTGGGCATACTCCAAACCTCTCTTTCTTGAGCACTTAAGGATAATTATCACATGTCAGTCCTATTAATACTAAAATGGAAAAGGAGTGATGTTTCCGAATTGTTTTTGTTTTGTATTTAACATGGTTTTCAGTGTACTCTCCTGTTAACATGTCCACTAAGAAAATGCTTTGCTTTTTGTAATTTTAAATAAGTAGCACTGTTTTCCATAAAGAAGTTTCTGGTTTCCATTTTTATCCTTTGCATTGTCATTCATGTCACTTCTCAAAACCCTCTCCTCAAAATTTAAATTACTAAGTGTGAAAAGTTTGTGAAGACAATAACCCTGAATCAAGAGAATTATTTCCCACAGCATCAGAAGTTTTCTTAAAGCCTTGAACATACCTCTGATTTACTTCTAAGAGGGTTACCTGAATTACAGATAGGGACAGGCTGTCGATGCTTTTGTAGTCCGTGTCGGCAGAGGCTTGAACCATTATTCCACTTTGACACTTGGACACAGGTCAGGCCACCATGCCTCATTTTTACCCTAGCCACACTGAAATCAGTTGTCACAATGTTAACCAGATTCATTTCACTAATACTTGAATTAACTAAGATAACTAAAAAGTTACTGCCTACCTGTTTACTTTTCTGGAATTTCTTAAGTGCCTTTCCTAGAACAGTAACTCTTTAAAATTTTGAAGAAAACTCCATTCAAATCCATTTTGCAATTTTGCAAAAAAATTCTCCTTCTCTTCTAGGATTGTATTTTGAGCCTGAATCAATGTCTTCCACACCAAATTATTTTCAACCCCGAGAATTTAACACTTGTGTTTCTTGTGAAGAAAATCCAAGCTGCCTGGACCAGATCTTTGATTCCTATCTTCAGACTGACACACTGTCAGAGCCGTTGCCCAACTGCACGCAAAGTCCTCCACACTATTTCCCAGACAGCTTCCCGGCCACCCCTTTCTGCTTTAACCAGAGCCTGGTAATTTATCTTTATTTTTTATACAACCTGATTGTTGCTAACTCTGGGGTAGTGATGCTTTGTAAGAGTGTGCGTCATCTCCTGAGAAATTATACAAAGTCTATCAACAAGGAAACCATCCAGAAACAAGGAATCATTTAAAATTCAATGTATAAAGATAGTCACAGTTGCAGAGCATACGCCTTTGGATACACAATTATGATTTTCCAAGTAAGTTGATATGTGGCAATAAAAAGGTTTCCTGGTAATACTTAATGTTTTTTAAATTGTGAAGTTAAAACATCTACGAATTTGGAAATCGGTAGTTTAAACAATGGCCCTTGGATTTTTGAGATCTTGAAAACAGGATTAAGGCTGCTTGTACATACTATGAAATTTCATTCAGATAAAGGGGTTTTGTTGTTTTGTTACTGAGTTGACTCCAATAACTGGTTATTTGGATCTGCCGTAGGCATAGGAACTCATTTGGGTCTGAGATGGTTAGTAAAAATGAAGCCTAATCTTTTAATTAATTTGAATTTTGTGTTCTAGATAGATCTCAAGTGTTTGAAAATGTGTCATCTTTTTAAATGAAGTAAGGTTTCTATTAATAGATATTAGTTATTTTAGAAACTCATAATTTTTAAAACTTTAAAGTGTTTCTTTTTCTTTTTGAAGAAATTTGAATACTTTTTTATTTTGATTTTTTTCAGACGTCTATATGGGCATCAGACTAAATTTTGGAAGGAATTGAAATTAACACTACAGAATATGCATATTATTATGGGGAAAATACTGGGCCCCAAACACCTATTGCCCTTCTAAGAAAGCCTTCAAGTTTCTCGGTGACTTGCATAAAGAGAAGGAAGTGTGTACCTTTTTCCTCAGGGAACAAGACTTGTGTGATGGGAAGTAGCCTAGAGGCTGGGTCCTATTGGATCCAAGTTTTCCCTGGGCAGGTTCCGTGTTCACCTGGTTCTTCTCCATCAAGGGTGTGGAGAAATATCCAAGGTGCCACCTGCCCCTTATATTGTGACAAACAGCAGGATTCGATGTACAGGTGATCCGAAGCACAATAGGATTTTGTGGTTTAAGAACAAAACATCCTCTAATATATGGTAATAACAAAGGAAGCCAGTAAAGCAAGGCAATTTATTGTTGGGAAAGAAATAGGTAAATACAGAATGTGGTATCATGAAAATATGTAGTCAGCAAATAAAATTACTTCTGCAGACTTGGGTTGGGTGTTTGGGGTTTTTACCCCTAATTTTCTTACTCTGTGTGAATAAATCCACGGTGCTTGCTTCTTTTGATCCTGTTTAAGTTACTGAGCTCTTTGCTCCTTGGTTTTCACTCTCTAGACCCCAGGATCACCTTCAGATTCCTCCACTCTCTCTGGCTCCTTAGACTACAGTTACTCACCGGCTCAGCTGCCTTCATACCCTCCGGATAATTACAGTTCTCCCCCTTTTCTGGACACCCTAAACCATGGCCATTCTCAGGAAGACTACTCCTACCATCATTTGCCCTCGCATGCCCAGTACAACTGCTTCCCTGCAGCCACAGCCTCCGTCTGCTACTGCGCATCCTGTGAGGCGGAGCACTTGGAGGCAGTCAGAACAGCTGAGTACTTCTACCCCAGCACCGACTGCATGGACTTCGCACCCTCGGCCGCCACTGCCAGTGATTTCTATAAGAGGGAAACAAACTGTGACATCTGCTATAGTTAATAGAAACGACACTAATTTGGAACATGGCGTGGGTATAGCTACTTTTCTACCACATCTAGATAACACTTTGCATTATGCAACCTGTTAACAAAATATCACAGACACAGTTTACATGTCACTGTTTTCAATTTTCTGATGCTAATATAGGTATTAAGATGAAATCCTCAAACCTGGTCATAGTACCACACCTGCTGTACAAAAAAATGTCAACTCACAGTTGACATTTTTGTAGGGAATGTTCCATTGTTTTATTTTTCTGTATAACGAACAAATTCTCTCTTTTTTACTAATAAATAATTTTGCATTATTATTATATGCTGGGTTATTTTTTAAATTACCAACAATAATTTGACTTGATTTTTATCCAGTAGGCTAGGAAATTGATCACTAAACTTGAGTGGTCTCATCTTATTGATGATTTTAAAATTATTTTAGTGTGCTGAGATGCATGAGATGGAGGTTAGACACACTGTGAAGGTAATAAAGAGAAAATCTGCCCTGCCTCTAAATGGGGCTATTCATCAAAGAGCAGCATCAGAAAAAGTCATGGACTCATGTTTGCATATTGATTTATAGGACTGACTGTGTTATTCAAAACTGACTTTCAGAATTTACTTCCTCCAGTTAATCTGTTTGAAGAAACCCACTGTCTTTCAAGGTCCAGAATTACTTCAGCTACCTGTGATAGACTGTACTATTAAATCTTGTTCACTGAGGACAATCAAAGAACAGGATTAATACCTGAAGTGAAGTCTTGAGGGGCATTTTCCATGTCCCAAGTTTCAGCATCATGGCAGTAATAACTGATACCAGTAACACCATAGCCACCATATTTTAGCCCTTCTTGTGTGCCAGAATTGTCTGAGTTTTCTGGCACGTTATCTCATTTAGTCTTCATAATAGCATTGATAACAAAATGAAGAGTTTGAGGCTCAGAAAGTTTAAGTCACCTGCCCAGAGTTACCCAGCCAGTAAGCACCCAAGCTTGGGTCTGAAGGAATGCAAAGCCTGCTCCTTCCTCTCCAGTGGTTGAGCTACTCCTTGCAAAAGACTGTTCAGGAGCCTATAGGATCATTAAACCCCAGCTTTGTCATACAACATTGTTCCTATCACAACTAAGTCAGTCTTCCCCAGAAGAGCTAGTCTGTCCCCAGGATATCAAGATGACAAACACAAAGCTGCCAGAGTCCTGTGATGTGGGGCAGGAGAGAAGCTGACCCACTGCCATAGTCACTCAGTGGGCTTCTTCCTATCCTGAGTCAGAGATGCTTTCCAAATGATGCCACCTGATTGTCCTTTCCCTGGAGACTTAACTGAGACTTAGGCAAACAGGACGAGTCCCAGCCTGCCTCATGGAATAGCTATGCCAGGAAAATAGAACAATCGCTGCCTTCCTGACATGCCAATAAAACTAGATTCTTAATGGCTTGAAACTGGCCTGTTGTCAACAAATACCTATTGACACAGACCAAGGCCCCTTAGTACACCCTACCCCACTCCAGCAGTTATCTCCAAGGACAAAGAACAGAGAAACCAAGGATGTTTAGTGTTTGGTACCAATATAGCCCTTTCCTGGATGCCCTTCTCCTCCTCCTCCTTCTCCTTTTTCTTTTTCTTCTTCCCTGGCTTCAATCCTCTGCCTTCTGAATTAATTATCTTGCAGCTCTAACAGAGATCATTTCCCAGCCCCCTTATTTCTCATTCTTTCTTCCCACACTTCAAGGACCCATTAACACAATCCTCATAGCTCACAAATACTAAATTCTTTCAATAGGCCAGTGCTGGGGTATTATCTCATGTAATCCTCAACCCATCACATAAGATACATATTATCATTGTTCTCATTTCTATAGATGAAACTGAAGTTTGGAGAGATGAAATAAGTTGCCCAAGGTCACATCACATACAAATCAGTGTAAGAGTTCTCTAACTCAAGTTACCTGATGTTACAGTCTGAACTTCCAAAGGCCTCAATACACTTCCCATGCACTATACTTGGAAGAATAAACTTTTTGGAATGTGCTCTTTTGCCTTAAATTTCACATGTATATCTGTAGCCAGTTCCTCATGCCATAGACGCATCTAATAAAATTACAACTGGAAGTTTAAATGAATGAATAAGAACCATTAGACTAATTAAACAAAATGATAAGTGCTTACCATATGTAAAACTGATCACATGTCTTCAAAATACAAATCACAGTTTTAAAAAAGAGTTGATTTTATTTTTTTTTTAATTTTTTATTGTTGGTTGTTCAAAACATTACAAATTTCTTGACATATCATATTCCACACTTTGATTCAAGTGGGTTATGAACTCCCACCTTCACCCCATACACAGATTGCAGAATCACATCAGTTACACATCCATTGATTTACATATTGCCATACTAGTGTCTGTTGTGCTCCACTGCCTTTCCCATCCTCCACCATCCCCCTTCCCCACCTCTCCCCTCCCCTCCCATCCTCTCTCTCTACCCCCTCCACTGTATAACCCTGAGGGTCTCCTTCCATTTCCATGCAATTTCCCTTCTCTCTCCCTTTCCCTCCCACCTCTCATCCCTGTTAAATGTTAATCTTCTTCTCCTGCTCTTCGTCCCTACTCTGATCTTAGTTACTCTCCTTATATCAAAGAAGACATTTGGCATTTGTTTTTTAGGGATTGGCTAGCTTCACTTAGCATAATCTGCTCTAATGCCATCCATTTCCCTGCAAATTCTATGATTTTGTCATTTTTTAATGCAGAGTAATACTCCATTGTGTATAAATGCCACATTTTTTTTTATCCATTCGTCTGTTGAAGGGCATCTAGGTTGGTTCCACAGCCTTGCTATTGTGAATTGTGCTGCTATGAACATCGATGTAGCAGTGTCCCTGTAGCATGCTCTTTTTAAGTCTTTAGGGAATAGACCAAGAAGGGGAATAGCTGGGTCAAATGGTGGCTCCATTCCCAGCTTTCCAAGAAATCTCCATACTGCTTTCCAAATTGGCTGCACCAATCTGCAGTCCCACCAGCAATGTACAAGTGTACCCTTTTCCCCACATCCTCACCAGCACTTGTTGTTGTTTGACTTCATAATGGCTGCCAATCTTACTGGAGTGAGATGGTATCTTAGGGTGGTTTTGATTTGCATTTCTCTGACAGCTAGAGATGGTGAGCATTTTTTCATGTACTTGTTGATTGATTGTATGTCCTCCTCTGAGAAGTGTCTGTTCAGGTCCTTGGCCCATTTATTGATTGGGTTGTTTGTTCTCTTATTGTCTAATTTTTTGAGTTCTTTGTATACTCTGGATATTAGGGCTCTATCTGAAGTGTGAGGAGTAAAGATTTGTTCCCAGGGTGTAGGCTCCCTATTTACCTCTCTTATTGTTTCTTTTGCTGAGAAAAAACTTTTTAGTTTGAGTAAGTCCCATTTGTTGATTCTAGTTATTAACTTTTGTGCTATGGGTGTCCTATTGAGGAATTTGGAGCCCGACCCCACCGAATGTAGATCGTAGCCAACTTTTTCTTCTATCAGACGGCGTGTCTCTGATTTGATATCAAGCTCCTTGATCCATTTTGGATTCACTTTTGTGCATGGCGAGAGAAAGGGATTCAGTTTCATTTTGTTGCATATGGATTTCCAGTTTTCCCAGCACCATTTGTTGAAGATGCTATCCTTCCTCCATTGCATGCTTTTAGCCCCTTTATCAAATATAAGACAGTTGTAGTTTTGTGGATTGGTTTCTGTGTCCTCTATTCTGTACCATTGGTCCACCCGCCTGTTTTGGTACCAGTACCATGCTGTTTTTGTTACTATTGCTCTGTAGTATAGTTTGAAGTCTGGTATCGCTATACCGCCTGATTCACACTTCCTGCTTAGCATTGTTTTTGCTATTCTGGGTCTTTTATTTTTCCATATGAATTTCATGATTGCTTTCTCTATTTCTACAAGAAATGCCGTTGGGATTTTGATTGGCATTGCCTTAAACCTATAGAGAACTTTTGGTAATATCGCCATTTTGATGATGTTAGTTCTGCCTATCCATGAACAGGGTATATTTTTCCATCTTCTAAGATCTTCTTCTATTTCTCTCTTTAGGGTTCTGTAGTTTTCATTGTATAAGTCTTTCACCTCTTTTGTTAGGTTGATTCCCAAGTATTTTATTTTTTTTGAAGATATTGTGAATGGAGTGATTGTCCTCATTTCCATTTCAGAGGATTTGTCGCTGATATACAGGAATGCCTTTGATTTATGCGTGTTGATTTTATATCCTGCAACTTTGCTGAATTCATTTATTAGCTCTAATAGTTTCTTTGTAGAGTCTTTCGGGTCTGCTAGGTATAGAATCATATCATCTGCAAATAGTGATAATTTAAGTTCTTCTTTTCCTATTTTTATGCCTTTAATTTCTTTCGTCTGTCTAATTGCTCTGGCCAGTGTTTCGAGAACTATGTTGAACAGAAGTGGAGAGAGAGGGCATCCCTGTCTTGTTCCAGATTTTAGAGGGAATGCCTTCAGTTTTTCTCCATTCAGAATGATGCTAGCGTGAGGCTTAGCATAGATTGCTTTTACAATATTGAGGTATGTTCCTGTTATCCCTAGTTTTTCTAGAGTTTTGAACATAAAGGGATGCTGTACTTTCTCAAATGCTTTTTCCGCATCTATCGAGATGATCATATGGTTCTTATTTTTAAGTCTATTGATGTGGTGAATAACATTTATTGATTTCCGTATATTGAACCAGCCTTGCATCCCAGGGATGAATCCTACTTGATCATGGTGCACAATTTTTTTGATATGTTTTTGTATCCGATTCGCCAGAATTTTATTGAGGATTTTTGCATCTAGGTTCATTAGAGATATTGGTCTGTAGTTTTCTTTCTTTGAAGTGTCTTTGTCTGGTTTAGGTATCAGGGTGATGTTGGCCTCGTAGAATGAATTTGGAAGTTCTCCATCTTTTTCTATTTCCTGAAGTAGCTTGAAAAGTATTGGTATTAGTTCTTCTTTAAAGGTTTTGTAAAATTCTGCTGTATACCCATCCGGTCCTGGGCTTTTCTTAGTTGGTAGTCTTTTGATGGTTTCTTCTATTTCCTCAATTGATATTGGTCTGTTTAGGTTGTCTATATCCTCCTGACTCAATCTGGGCAGATCATATGACTTAAGAAATTTATCTATGCCTTCACTATCTTCTAATTTTATTGGAGTATAAGGATTCAAAATAGTTTTTGATTATCTTCTGTATTTCTGAAGTGTCTGTTGTGATATTGCCTTTTTCATCCCGTATGCTAGTAATTTGAGTTCTCTCTCTTCTTCTCTTCGCTAGCATGGCTGAGGGTCTGTCGATTTTGTTTATTTTTTCAAAGAACCAACTTTTAGTTTTGTCAATTTTTTCAATTGTTTCTTTTGTTTCGATTTCATTAATTTCAGCTCTGATTTTAATTATTTCTTGCCTTCTACTAATTTTGCTGTTGTTTTGCTCTTCTTTTTCAAGGATTTTGAGATGAAGTATGAGATCATTTATTTGTTGGTTTTTTCTTTTTTTAAGGAATGAACTCCAAGCAATGAATTTTCCTCTTAGAACTGCTTTCAATGTGTCCCATAGATTCCGATATGTTGTGTCTGTGTTTTCATTTATCTCTAAGAATTTTTTAATTTCCTCCTTGATGTCTTCTATAACCCATTGATCATTCAGTAACCTATTGTTCATTCTCCAAGTGATGTATGCTTTTTCCTTCCTTCTTTTATCGTTGATTTTCAGTTTCATTCCATTATGATTAGATAAGATGCATGGTATTATCTCTACTCCTTTATATTGTCTAAGAGTTGCCCTGTGACATAATATATGATCTATTTTTGAGAAGGATCCATGTGCTGCTGAGAAAAAAGTGTAACTGCTTGATGTTGGGTGGTATACTCTATATATGTCAATTAAGTCTAGGTTATTAATTGTGTTATTGAGTTCTATAGTTTCCTTATTCAACTTTTGTTTGGAAGATCTGTCCAGTGGCGAGAGAGGTGTGTTGAAGTCTCCCATGATTATGGTATGGTGGTCTATTAGACTCTTGAACTTGAGAAGAGTTTGTTTGATGAACATAGCTGCACCATTATTTGGGGCATAAATATTTATGATTGTTATGTCTTGTTGGTGTATGGTTCCCTTAAGCAGTATGTAGTGTCCCTCTTTATCCCTTTTGATTAACTTTGGCTTGAAATCTATTTTATTTGATATGAGTATGGACACTCCTGCTTGTTTCCGAAGTCCATATGAGTGATATGATTTTTCCCAACCTTTCACCTTCAGCCTATGTATGTCTTTTCCTATCAAATGCATCTCCTGTAGGCAACATATTGTTGGGTCTTGTTTTGTGATCCATTCTACTAGCCTGTGTCTCTTAATTGGTGAGTTTAAGCCATTAACATTTAGGGTTATTATTGAGATATGGGTTGTTCTTCCAGCCATATTTGTTTATTTCTGTTACTAAACATGGTTTGTTTTCCTCTTTGATTATTTTCCCCCCCTTTACTGTCCTACCTCCCACTGTTGGTTTTCATTGTTATTTTCCATTTCCTCTTCCTGTAATGTTTTGGCAAGGATGTTTTGAAGAGATGGTTTTCTAGCTGCGAATTCTTTAAACTTTTGTTTATCGTGGAAGGTTTTAATTTCATCTTCCATCCTGAAGCTTAATTTCACTGGATACACAATTCTTGGTTGGAACCCATTTTCTTTCAGTGTTTGAAATATGTTATTCCAGGATCTTCTAGCTTTCAGAGTCTGTGTTGAAAGGTCAGCTGTTATCCTGATTGGCTTACCCCTAAATGTAATCTGCTTCCTTTCTCTTGTACCTTTTAAAATTCTCTCCTTATTCTGTATGTTGGGAATCTTCATTATAATGTGTCTAGGTGTGGATCTCTTATGATTTTGCACATTCGGCGTCCTGTAGGCTTCTAGGATTTGGGATTCTGTCTCATTCTTCAAGTCTGGGAAGTTTTCTCGTATTATTTCATTGATTAGACTGCTCATTCCTTTGGTTTGGAGCTCTGTACCTTCCTGTATCCCAATGACTCTTAAGTTTGGTCTCTTAATGTTATCCCATATTTCTTGGATATTCTGCTCATGGTTTCTTAACAGTCTTGCTGAGCTATCTATGTTCTTTTCAAATTGAAAAACTTTGTCTTCATTGTCTGATGTTCTATCTTCTAAGTGTTCTACTCTGCTGGTAGTATTCTCCATTGAGTTTTTAAGTTGGTTTATTGCTTCCTGCATTTCTAGGATTTCTGTTTGTTTGTTTTTTATAACCTCTATCTCCCTGTATAGTTGATCCTTTGCTTCCTGGATTTGTTTGCGTAATTCATTGTCGAAGTGATCTTTCATTGTCTGATTTTGCTGTCTAATGTCTTCCTTGAGACTCCAGATCATCTGAAGCATGTGTATCCTGAATTCTTTATCTGACATTCCATCTGCGGCAGCTGTTACCTCTTCTAAAGTTGCGTTGACCTGCATTGCTTGTGGTCCTTTCTTTCCTTGTCTTTTCATACTGCTTGCGTATCTTTCCTGCAGGCACGGGCGGCGGCTCTGCTCTCTCCTTATTCCAATTGGGGTGTCGTGACTACCACGCCGGCAGGTCACTGGGCCTGTTCTGGGCGCTGGCGGCGGCTCTGTTCTGCCCCTACTCCAATTGGGGTGACGAGTGTACCACGCCAGTAGGCCCCCGGGCCTCGTCCGCCGGTCGGTTGCAGGTTTGCCTACCCTGAAGGCGCGGGCGGCGGCTCTACTCTGCCCCTACTCCAAATGGGGTGACGTGTCTGTCATACCGGCAGGCCACTGGGCCTGTCCCGCTGGTCGGTCGCAGATCTGCCCACCTTTTGGGCACAGGTGGTAGCTCTGCTCTGCCCCTACTCCAATTGGGGTGTCATGGCTACCCCGCCTGCGGGTCGCTGGGCCTGTTCCTGGCACGGGCGGCGACTCTGCTCTGCCCCTACTCCAATTAGGGTGGTGTGTGTACCACGCCGGCAGGCTCCTGGGCCTGATCCGCCGGTCTGTCGCAGGTCTGCCTACCTTGGAGGCGCGGGCGGCGGATCTGCCCTGCCCCTCCTACCACGCCTGTGGACCCCTGGGCCTAATCTGCAGGTTGGTCCCAGGTCTGCTCACCCTGCGGACACGGGTGGCGGTTCCGCTACGCCTCCACTCCAATTGGGGTCACGTGACCACCACACCGGCAGGGCCTGATCCGGGCGTGGGCGAAGGATCTGCTCTGCCCCTACTCCAGTTGGGGTGATGTGTGTACCACGCTGGCAGGCCACTGGGCCTGACCCGCCAGTCTGTCACAGGTCTGTTTACCTTGCAAGCGCGGGCGGTGGCTCTGCCCTGCCCCTCCTACCACGCCCGTGTACCACTGGGTCGCGGTTCTGCCCACCTTGCGGGCGCGGGTGGCGGCTCCGCTCCACCCCCTCTCCAATTGGGGTCACGCGGTCACCACGCTGGCGAGCCGCTGGGCCTGCTCCGGGCGCTGGCGGCGGCCCGGCTCCTCCCCTCTGGCTCGACGACAAATTGAGGAGACTCGGGTGTCTGTGCCTCACCCCCCCTACCAGGAGACCAACTGTTTCTGTCGCCGCTGGTATTGATGAAGTTCTGTCCTCCGCCGCTTTCTGATGACATCAGATCTCTGCCATGTTGGTATCCTATGTGAATGGCAGCATTTCGTTCCCCTTGCCGGGCAACCAAAGCAACGGGTGAGTCCTGACCGGCCCTCAGCAGGACCCGGACTGAGAAGCAGTTTCCGCGGGCTCCTAGCCCTGGGCCAGGGCAGTTCCGGGAGCCGGAACTCGGCCGCTCCGTGCTCGGTGTATGCTCCGATAAGAGTAGGCTCCATGAAGCAGCCCCCGCGGGCTCAGTTCCGGGAGCCGGAACTCGGCCGCTTAGTGCTTGGTGTATGCTCTGATAGGAGCAGGGTCCAAGAAGCAGCCTCCACAGGCTCCCCAGCCCTGGGCCAGGGCGGTTCCGGGAGCCGGAACTCGGCCGCCCCGCGCTCGGTGTTCGCTCCGATAAGAGCAGATTCTAAGAAGCACCCAGGCACTGAGCCCGAGCAATCTGTCTGCAATCCGCAGGCGAATGGCAGCCTGAAATTACCTGTTCTATGGCTGAATGAGCTGCAGTCATTCGAACACAGGGATGGTGACGTCAGCTTTCCAACATGGTGGCTGCTGGCCTCCTCTGTGGTCTGACCGGTGTGGAGAACCGAGATGGACCGCTTCCTTCCCCCGTCTCGAACCCAGAATTCAGCCCTGAGTATGGTGCTTACACGGCTGGCAGAAACTGCAGCACTGTATTCCTGCGTCGCTATCTCCTCGTTTCCCAGCGCGCGCTGCAGACTCTAGCCGCGGGGCGATTTGCTGAATAAGCAGTGTTACCCTCCCTGCGACAAACCTCTCGCGTTTGAGTCCCCGTAGCCGATCCTCGTGCGATGGAAATCCTTCCTCCAGGTTCCGGAGCACCCCACTATTGCTGGAAATTCCTAACAAGATAGCCTTTAGCCGTCCTGACTTGTCATACTCCCACACAGTGAAGCAGCACACGGGGGCAATGCACTCCCCTCGCCACCATCTTCCTAATCAAGGAGTTGATTTTAAAAATATAAATCTGCCAGAATTTCAGTTCAGATGGGTATGGGCTGATTGTATCAAACTCCTGGGAAACTTAAGGGTCAACTCTTGAAGTCAAGAGGTGAGATGAGACAAAACTAAATGCAGTGAACACTTAGAAACTGTTACCTTAAGCAGTGGCCAGAATGGGACATCTTGGCAGCTGGACCAAGCCTGCAGGTGAACATTTTGGAGCTATGTGTAGATATATAAGGATGACCAAAGTGATAGAGAGAGGAGAGAAGGCTTTTAGCTGATTTTTTTTTAAAAAAAAAGTCTTTAAAAATAATGTCTAGTTAGAGAGATGAAAGTTCAAAAAGATTTAGAACAAGCCCAGTGGAATTATGAATTCTATTAATATAATCCTGGACTCACTATCATTACAAACCAGCAAAGCTTACAGAACTAACCCCTGTGTGACCCACTGGTGAAGCTGCTCAGGAAAATGCCCATCCCCACACCCCTGGCCTCTCTTCCTCCTACAGATAAGAGTATGGAGATGATGCCCCACTGAAGAACAGGATTGGGTCAACAGGCTCTCTCAAACTCAGGGCTGGATTTTATGTGCACAGAGGGTGGCCATTTAGGGCCTGGTGGCTCTGCTCTAATTGGCCTCATTCCTTATGCTCCAAGAGGCCTTTGGAAAGATGAAGGGGCTAGAAGATGAACACATCTAAAATACAGCTTTGCATGTGTCCTAGATCACACTTTAGGAAACAGTTTCCTTTGTGCTGGGCTTTGGGAAAATATGCAAATTGGATGTGTGTGTGTGTGTGTGTGTGTGTTCCATTGGTTGTCGCCTGGAGAATAAGGAGGGAAAGGGAGATATCATCCCCTTACCCTGTCAAGATTGGACCTAAAGTACCACAGCTCACCTGGGACTATCCTGGTGAAGCCATGACCCTCCTCTCCCACTGCATAATTTTTGGTTGATTAACTCAGATTTTGAGAAGAGCTTTGCTTGTGTTACTGAAATCCTAGGAAAGTGTGACTCGTAAGGAAGGATGAGTTAGAGGGTAAACAGCACTTTCCCTGCAGTGGCTCCAGTACTGAGTCCCACTGTGGATGTGCAAAGAAGTTCCATGTGAGGAAGACTCATCTGAGGGGAGGGAGCTCGGCTAAGCATTGAGGTGCATCTTCGAGTAAGTTCCCTGTGAGAGGTTTAAGTTGGGTCTGCTTTTCTCCTGGACTGTAAGCCCAGTCCTATTTGGCATTATGTTTTAATTTTTCCCCTCCCACATTTTAATCCTCATTGCTTAACTCCAACTGTTCAGTAGAGTCTGATTTACCATGGAACTTTGAGAGAAAGTCAACAGAATACAAAGACTCTAAAGGAAGCATCTTCCCTCCCTGTTGAGACCCATATGGAGCTGGTAGTACCTTCTTTAGGGGACTTGGTGGAGGGCTCTCAGGAAGTGACCTGCAGCTGGTAAGCAGTGGCCCTTGGTGAAGGTCACAGTCATGGAGAAAGGCATCAAGTAAGAAGTAGCAGCTTATTGATACAGCTAGAGGAGAATGATGGCTGAAATTGAAGGAGTCACTCAAAGAAGAGCTAACTTTAGGACAAATACAAAATTGTTGCCCAGTGTATGATAAACTTATTGTCTCACCCTACATGATGAACATCTAAGTGGTTGCAAGAGGTTTAGATAAATTAGATTGATAATATTTTATTGCTAGAAAGGGCCCTAAAGATCATCTACTGCAGTGGTCCTCAACCATGGATTCATATGACAATGACCAGAAGAGATTTAACAATCACTGATGTCCAATTTATCATCCCAGACCAACAGATCACCATCTCTCAGGTGGGATTCAGGCATTAGGGAGAAAAAAATTAACTCTGCATTTTTAAATTATAGGAAGTTGCACAAACAATACAGAGAGTCTTATGTGCCCTTCAACAAACTTTTCCAGTAATGACTGTCATCCTAAATATCTATAAGACAATATCAAAATCAGGAAATTAACATTGGTACAATATGTTAACTAGGCTGTAGATCTTATTCTGTTGTCACCATTTTTATCTGCAACAAAAATTAAAAGTTTTTAAAAACTTTCCTGAAGATTCTAATTTGAAGCCAGTGTTGAGAACTGGTAACGCAATCAAGCTAACTCTCCTTTCACAAGGAAGGAAATTGAATCCAGGGTGGCAAAGTGACCTGTCCAAGGACAATTCCATCTTTGGCAAGGAAGACAGCTGACATTTCTATTCTAGTATTCTTTGCTCTACATAAAGTTACCTCTGCCCTTTGTGGTTACAAGCTAATGATGTGCTACGGCAAAAAAAAAAAAAAAAAAAGAGCTGTTCTGGGGAAAGGCAGGAGGTAGAAGAAGTATGTGCTTAATTTTTGAAGTTACCCTACAAGATAACATAAAACAACTCTTGGTAGTCCTTCCAACCTCATAGGCTATTGAAAACCATTTTGGAGAGTCATAAACCAGGCATGGTAGTACATACTATAATCCCAGCAAGGCAGGAGGATTGCAAATTTGAGGCCAGCCTTGGCAACTTAACAAGACCCTGTCTCAAAATAAAAAGGGATATGGGATGTAGCTCCGTGATAGAGCACCCTGGGTTCAATCCCTAATACCACAAAAATAAATGTTATGGTTTAAATATTAAGTGTCCCCCAAAAGCTCATATGTGAAATAATGAAAAAATGTTTAGAGGGTGAAATAGGTTATGAGGGCCTTAATCTAATCAGTGTGTTAATCTACTGGGGTTTATATTTTGTTTGTAGTGAGGGGACCTCCTTCTGCCTCTCCTGGTGCCATGTTCCCAGCTGCTATCCTCCCCACATCCTTCTGCCATGATCTTATCTCAGGTCCCAAGGAATGGAGTCAGCTGTCTATGGACTGAGATCTCTAAATCCATGAGATCCAAATAAAATTTTCCTTCTCTAAAATTGTCAGGTCTTTTGGTTGCAGCAGTGAGAAAGCTGACTAAAATAATAAGTAAATAAATAAAAGAGTCATAAAAAGTATGAGCTCTGGACAATAGCTAACTCCCTCATTTCAGCCCAATGTTTGTTATTGTCAGAGAATTCTGGCCTGAAAGGATCAGGGGTCTGACATCCGATGGAAATTCTTATATTCTTTGACTTTCTCCACTTCCGTGTAGCTCCTTTTGCTTGCTCAGTGTTGCAGACTTCTGGCATCTGGGAACTTGTGGTAATACCTGTTAATATGACCTTCTATCATGTTCTCCATTTGCACCATCAGCCAGGCAGGTAGGAGAGCTTGCTCACACTGTGGGACTCAGAATCTTAATTTTCTGTGTTTCCTGACCTGAGTAAGACGTAGGAAGTTTTCTTCTTCTACAGTTACCTGTTCTTCAACACTGGGAGCTGGGAGCTGCTCTTCAGTCAAATGCAACATATTTAGAGGAGAACATGGAAGATGGCCCCTGTGTGAGTGACATGGCTTCAGCCCAAATACTTCTCAGCGTGAGCACCTCACCTTTCTTAGTACATCCTCTGCATACCACCTTTGCCTGAAACAAACTCATGCCAGGACATCCATCTAAACTTGAACTAGGGCTGGGGAATTGGCTCAGCAGAGCACCTGATTGGCATGTGTGAGGTCCTGGGTTGACCCAGCACCAAAAAAACAAAACAAAACACACAAAAAAAACCTAGAGTCTAGGACCAGGAAGATTTAGGGTCTCCAGAAATGTGTGTGGCAGATCAGAACCCTGGAGCTCGTAAGTCCACCTGACTCTTCTCCTCTGCTCCATCCACTGCTAAGGCAGCTTCTCACTGTCAGTTTGAGGAGTCAGACATTCATGAGGAGGTTGTCCTTCCACTCACTCACTAAGCAGAAGTACACATAGGCAGCGGGAAAATCTCTACGCAGCTCCTTTACATTTCTCTTCAAAGAGTTATAAACAGTCACTGGCAGCCACACTGAAAAGGCTGAGGTGTTCCCTCTGTCCCCTACGTTTCACAAGGAGGTAAAAGGAAGGGTCAAAGCTACAGTGGGCTTGGCTGCCTTTCTCTCCAAGGCTTCATCTCCCCTCCTGCCAGATGGCTGGAGAAGAGCTCTTGCTTGGTGAGCAGCCCTTCATGCCCCCCGACCAACCCCCATCCCAGCACATCACCTCTCGTTGGCTGGGGAAGCAGGAGTTCAATAATTAATCAGAGGAGGCCATCTGTGGAGGACCAGTGAAGCCTTGCGTTCTGGTTAGCCATGCGGACCTGAACCATGGTGTTCCCTCCCACTCCCGCTGCAGGAGAAAGAGAGGCTCGTTTCTGTGATTCTGCTTCTTGCAGCGGAAAGTGTGGGTGTCCAACTTCCAAAATTCTGTCTCCATTTCTACATAAAGCAGTACAGTCCAGACTTAGTATTCTAGAGCCAGAAAGACCTGGGTTTGACTACATGTTTCACCACCAGGTTAAGACAAGTACCTTAACCTCTCTGGGCTACAATTTAATTGCCAAAGAACACAAATCAATGGAAAATACCCTACTCATTTATAAACCCCTTCAAAACCGGTTTCATCCTGGAAGCAACCTGTGGGATGTTATTTTTCTTACACTGACTACAAGGTCACTTCAGTTGCCACCTCAGAGTCAGGTCACATCACCCAACACAGAAAACCTAAGACTTTTTCAAATTTTCCAAGACATTGAGACAAGGCACCATTCTATCTTGGAGGAATAAGTACATCATTAATAGCACTGAAATCCAAGAAGAAGGCTATTTGTTTTTGGAAAGGCTTCCCTATCTAACTGCTTTTAGTCCTCTCCTCACCCTTAGGGAAGAAAAAAAAAAAGTCATGCTTTTGCTGACTTCAATAGGTCACCTCTGCAGATGGGACCTCAGTTGTTTTTGCATATGCTGCGTACCAGGTCCCCTCTTAGACCACCTCCATGTATTACTTCACTCGGTTCTCATAGCCAGTCAATGGGATGTGTTTTATTATCCCATTTCTGGATGAGAAAACTGAGATTCAGAGAGATTAAATCAAATGCTCAAGCCAGTAGATGAACATAATTTAAACCTAAACCTGTTAATCCCATAACCTATTATCTAGCCTATGTCCTTTTTCCATTAGGAAAGTTTCTGGATGCTTTTGACCTAGCCTTCACCCCCACTCAGGGTTGTCCTTCAGCAGAATGGCACCATTCACTCTGAGAGCAAAATGTTAACTGGAAAGCTCTGTAGGAAAATGTGGTAGAGAAGAGACAGTAACGAAGAAATTTTGATCAGATATTATCATTATCTCTATGAGAAAACTGTAATTTCACATGGTACCTTCAAACTGTTATTTTAAATGTCCTAAAGAAGAACAGAAAGGCCACCATAAGGAGCATTCTTGGAAAGAGCTTGAAATTACTAGGCTGTTCCACATTCAACAGACATTTACATGCTGTTAATAGCTATGAAATGCTGCCCAGCCCTACGCAGGTGGAAAGGTAATTATGACACATCTCTGTTGTTAAAAGCTTATAATTCTATGTGAAATCTATACAGTAGATCAGAAAAGATGCAAAATTCGAAGAATAGAAAAGAATGGAAATACAAGTGTTACCAACTCTAAGTATTTAGTAAGTAGTTGCTATTTTTGTTCTTCTAATAAGTACACACATATGGCTTAATGCTTTTGTTGGGTGATGTTAAGGACCTCATCTAGTTCGGTAAATCCAAAAATCTCTAAGTGATTTTTTAGCCTGAATACAGGTAATACTCAATGGATATAATACTTGAAGTATTCCCAGGTATTTGTTTTCAGGTAAACTTTACCCTTTAAAAGAACTGATTTTCCTTGCTATCTATGTTGACCTTGGACGATTTACTTAATTTCTGCATGCCATGCTTCTTTTGCTCTAAAATGAGGGTGAGAAGAGTGTTTACCTCATTGGCTTGTGAACATCAAATGAGATAATATGTGAAAAGCATACAATCAAATGATCAGTTGTCAGGAGTTACATCATGAGTGGTTAAATATTTTTTACATAATAAAAAATGATGTTCCTGTAGAAAGAAAAGGAGGGAGTAGGCTGTGAATGAGTTCTCTCTGATTTCAGTTATTTTTCTCCTGGTAAAACCCAACTTGCTTTGGCTGCAAAACCCCTCCCCAGACCACGAGTGCTTGTCACATGCTCACCTGCACAACAATCACCTGGAGACTTGCTGAAGTGGGGATTCTGATCCAGCAGGTCTGGGCTGTGACCCCAGGTCCCACATTTCTGACAAGCTCCCAGCTGATGCTGATACTTCTCAACAAACATGTTTGTTCACCTGGTGACAGCAATGCAACTTGTCCTAATGGTGTCCAGAAGGAAATAGTATGCTTTTGTAGAACTAATCTAGTTAGACCCAAACATATAAAGTGAAGGCAAACATCATAATCTTCTTGCAATGACTCATTAATTGGACAGCTTATTTTAGGTTGGATTGCTTTAGTTGAGGACCTTGTTCCTGAAAGCTTTCAAAAACTTCGAAATTATGGTTTTCCTTTGGAGACAGTAAAATACAAAAGAATCAGAGTCACTCCTGGGTTTGAATCCCTACATTTGTAAGCTTAGATAAACTGCTTAGCCTTTCTAAGCTTCAATGTGCCTGTTCGTAAAATAGGCATGAGAATGGCATCTGCTTGGCCCCTCTTGTTAAGGACTCAGTAAAAACACACATGAAGCATTAAGCCCAAAGCCTGTCTATAGCAACAGCACCATCAGCACTAGCTGTTTAAGTCTAAGGTTTCAACTCAACACTTCCATGGAGATTTTTTGTCCCCTACTCTCATGGATCTGCATCATGGTCACAACCTATAGAAATGAAAAATCCAAGATTTTACCTTTAGAGACTGAATATGGCACACTTTTGTTGCAATACTACCCTATGATATGGAGAACTCATTTTTGTTTGTTTGTTTTTGTTCTTCTTTGAGATAGATTGAGCTGGAATCTTAAGGCTCAAGAGATATTTGTAGTTTCGCCAGCTACTAAAAATTCTTGATGTCATCAAGGGAATAAAGAAATAAAGAGGAATCCCTGAAACTTGCCTACTTGGTATTCATAGCCATTTCTTACCTTCGAAAAGGGTCTGTACACTTAACCTAGCACCTGTGGTAGATAACACTGTGCTGAGAAGGCAGTGGCCATCAGGGCAGCAGCCAGCTCAAAGAACCAAAGACTGCATGGCAGGAGGGCTGCGCAAGGAAAGGCAGTGCTCTGCACCTGGTCTCTGCAGTATGGTCAGAGATCAGCAAGGTCACACCACAGAGAACATGTTGACAGTGTTTCTAGAAAGTCGCTGAACATGCTGACAGATCTGAGTCTCAGGAAATGGTTCCTAGCCTCAGGGAGCCCAAAATAATTTTTATGAGGCCAAATTAGGGTAGGGTCCGGGAGAAACAAAATTAATATATGTAAAGAGAAAAGGGGGAAGGTTGGGAGGAAGAGAGGAAAGAGAAAGGGGGAAATCAAGGAGGCAGATGTGGCTAGGGAACAGAGAAATAAAAGAAAGAGGGAAGGAAAGCAGAAAAGGAAAAAAAAAGTAAGGACACTATTCCATGAATATATCACAAATGCTACTTAAAAAAGAAAAAAAACATGAATGTGCTAAAGCATGCATCTGACTCCTGGGAAAAGAAATAATTCACCACATAAGCCAGGAAGAAGAGATACACACACAGAGACATCTGATCACTTTGGTAGCTTATAATATTGGAAAACACAAAATCTGTTTATGGTTTGTGTCCCCTACAAATTTCATGTGTTGCCAATGTGAAAGCTAAGAATTGGGGCCTTTAAGAGATGATTAGGCCATGAGATGAATGGGATTAGGTCCCTTATAAAGGGGCTTGATACTTCACCCTCTTGCCCTTCCACCTTTTGCCGTATGAGGACACATCCTTGCTTCTCTCCAGAGAACAGAGGATTAGGTGCCATCTTGGAAGTAGAGTTGGGCTTAACAGACACTGGATTGTACATTTCTCAGCTTCCAGAACTGTGAGAAGTACATTTCTGTTCTTTTCAAATGACCCAGTTTCAGGAATTCTGTTATAGCAATACAAACAGGCTGAGACACACTCCCTTTTCTTAAAGGAAAGCTTAGAGAAATACTCTTTGTTCTCTATTCCTTTCACCTACAGCTCATGAAACTAGTGAAATGGCAGAAACCTGGGTGGGGGGCAACAGCTAAGAGGTCAGCCAACTCCCATGACTAAGTCTGAAGTCTACAAAACTGTCAATCAAATCTGCTCTGAGCCTGAACCCTGCAACCATGACCTGTCTCTTTCTTTAGTTTTCTCTCCCTAGGTGCAGGCGGTGTTGGTATAGCTTGACTGTCCAAGTTTGGACAGGATTTTCCAAGTTTGGACAAGTTTAGGGCCAGGAAAACTCCAATAACTTGGAGTCTCAGATTCACATGCATCCTAACTGGCAGAAATCTCTTCCTGACCTAGCTCCTCTTCTCCCTCCCCAACACCTCATTCCAGTCAATGCTCACCGGCTCTCACTAATAAGTTCAAGGCTAAGTGAAGAAATGCTGCTAAGAATACACCCATAAAAGCTATAGGGTCTCTTCCAGTCCCTCTCCCACTCTGAGGGGTCCTTCTGCTTTCTGAAACTCAGGAAAGCCCTGAATTAACCACAACTGCCCCCACCTTCCCCCCAACTTTGGACTATGTTTCCCTGACTAGGGCTTCAGAACTGGAGGCTGGTCAGCCAGCATTTTGATGATAAAGAGGATTTCAGGTTGAATTACTCAAAATCAAAAACCTTAGGCCTGTCTTGATCCTTCTCTAGTGACTCTCCATAAAGCCAGACCTGTCTCCTGTCTTTCCAGAAAATATCTCCATGGAAACTCCTTGTAGTCCATTTTAGAGCTTTTTTTTTTTTTTTAAATAACTGTCCAGAAAAGTTTTACAACCCCTGAAACATTTCTATCTGCCACATCAGGTCCATGGCCACAGACCAATGGTGCCTCATTTAATTAGCCAACCTCTCATAAAGTGTAGGGCTTGGACCTGAGATTGTTCTGGGAGATACACTATGCAAATATCCCATTGGTTTCACCAGAGCACAGGAATTTAACTTGGAAAAACACAGTGACTGGGGAGCCAGAGGAAGGGCTCGGGGTCTCATACTGGTCAGTTGGCCCAGAGAGACCTAGCTGAGACCTTCAGCAGGTGGGACATGATGCTGGTGCCACACCTTGTCCTGGGACTTTTAGACAGTGATTTTGGCCAAGTACTTAAGCAATCCGAGTGTGTTTGCTAATCATAATAAACATAATAATGCCAACCTCATAGGGCTCTTATAAATGCCCAGTAAAAAAAGGGTAAAGAAATGTAGCCCTTCTAACAGGAAGGAGGAGGTAGAGGGAAGTAAAGGAGCTGGCCCAAGTTCATACAGGTGGCAGGCAGCAGTGTAAACCCAGATGACACATTTTTGTATTCTCTTTCCACTCGGCTGGATAAGATAGGTGAGAAACGTGCCCACGACTGCCTCAGCCTCACCTCCAACACATGGTTCCCAGCTGGGTGGTACATTTGGGTCATCTTCTCTTTCAGCCAGCTTTAGCCCAGCAGAGGGGCAAAGTTTTATCACACTCATATAAGCCTTTTCAAGCAATCAGGTAAAGTATGGGATTCCCCAAAGCTCCCACTCAGCTCAAATTCCCTGTTGAGGTCCAGAATCTGAAGCTGGGGTTCGTCCAAGTGCAAACGAGACATTACCATGGCAGCTTCCCATCAACTCTTGTACTCACCCCTGTCTACTCACCCCACACTGCCCTGTAGTAGAGCTCAGAACTCTTAATATTCCAGAAACAGCCAAAGTCATCCAAAATAGTAATTACTTTTATGCAGTATATACCAAGGTAAGTCAGGCTCTTTATAATATTAAATATTCAAAATTAAACTAAGAGTAGGGTTTTCTTTACCATTCCCATTTCACAGTAAAGGAAACTGAGGCCTAGAGAGCTGAGATTGCCTGCCCAAAGCTATACACCTAGGAAAAGTGAGGCAGTATTCAAACTCAGGTCTCCAGTCCTGGAGAGCAGAGCACCATGCCAGCCCCCCTTGTAGCCAGGCCAGCCAGACTCTCAAAAAATGCAAAACTCGTCGGATATGCAGCAATGCAAATGTACACACAGACCGATGCAGATCTACCCTGTCAAGTAACCCAGGTAGCCACTTGGCCATGGAATGTGCCCAGCCCGATAAGAAGGCAAATGCCTGGCACCTTGTGGGGCCAGGGCACTTATCGGGTTTCATTGCTGGACTGTGGCTACACAGAGCTCTATGTGGTCCTCACCTGTTAAGACCGGCTGGTACTGATGTCCACAGCCTGTCAGGCATGACAAGCCCAGAAGTCTGCCCCTGGGGGCTTTCTCTTGCTCTGAGTAGAACTCCTAATGACTTCTTGGGGAGCACAGCTCCCCAGCACCATACACCAGCAAACCCAGGAACAGAGCTCCCCTTTCACCTCTGCCTACATTTCTTTAAAGGTCACTCAGGCCTCCCCTCCATCACACAAGCTCAAGAGCAAACTCTAGCCACATCTAGCCATATGACCCTGGATGACGCATTTCATTCCTTTGGGCCTTCGTGCCCTTTTGTGAATAAAATGTGGGGAAAATATCCACCTCCCAGAGTAATGGTAAGGGCCAGTCCTGGAAGCCTGGCACATAGCCAATGCTCAGCCAATGGAGGGACCACCTCACTTCTCATAGTGTTCTCTCTTCCCTGCATTTCAATCATTCTGATCACCTGTCTGTTCAACTTAGCACTTTATTAAACATTTAGCTGTCATCCCTTTAACATTCACTTTCTATTCAGTCTTGTCTCTCCCAGAGCTCCTTAGAGCCAAGAACCAAGGTGGGTATTTCTTTTGTGTCACAACAGACCACCCATAATGAGACCCATCTGTTGCTGGCAGGTTGGAGATCCTAAGTGTATTGATACCACTACTAACCTGTCTGTAGGAGAGGTTGAAGTGTGATGTGCTGCACTGTGCGATTTCCATAATTATATTTTTCATTCTGGCAACATGAAGCAGGTACTTTTTTTTTTTTATTCAGGAACCAAAGCTTAGGATAATTAATTGAAGTCCCCATAGTCACAAGGATGGGAAGTGAAAAAGGTCAGGATTTGAATCCTCATCTGTCCAACTCTGAACTTAAGCTTTTCACCATTACTTAATCCCAGTTACTCGATCAGGGTTCCACCAAAAGCCCATGAGCAGCTAAAGAGAAAAAGAAACACAGACAGGAAGCACCAAAACAAGCCCTGGGGGAGGCCCACAGTCAATACCATCTTCCTGTCTGGTCTAGGACTGACCCAGCTCTCACTCCATCCCCAGCTCATTCCTGCTAAACACGAGTACAGGAAACAGAGTCAAAAGCAGAAAAATAAAGTTTCTTCTTCTTAGATTTAATGCATCTTCAACAGCCTAAAAGGACCACCAGATGGAAGTAGTCCACACAATGTCGATAGGAAAAAAGAACCTTGCTTTTGAGTTATCAGCTGTATGGCAAGTGCTGGCTTCAGAGTGTTAATTCCACCTGTCTGTTACACCTCAAATTAAAACTATTTGCATATTGACTAGAGGGCTTTGAAATTCAGAAATCCATGTGCTATAACTTGAAAGCCAAAAAAAAAAAAAAAAAATCAATCAAAGCAAGCCAGGACTCGTTCCCAGGAGATACAACTGAAATTTACAAGAATCCACCTCAGTGGTTCTGGGTGCTTTCCCTGCAGAGGCTCTGGCTGCAGCCTGGGTCTCAGCTCAGTCTGCTGGAAGGAGAACCTGGCCTGGCTCTGTCAGGCTTCTCAGTCCTGATTCCAAGAATGGGGCTGGCCCCAGGATATTTTGAGTCCTTCCTGGTGCTTCCAAACTTAAGGAAGACAGAGCAGATGGTCAGAGAATGCAGCCTCAGACCATCATCTTAATCAGACAAGGATGGGCTTCTTTGTTTTTTTTTTTTTTTTCCAGTACCAGGGGTTGAACCCAGCAGTCCTTACCCACTGAGCCACATCTCCAGACCATTATTTTATTGTTTATTTTGAGACAACTTGATAAGTTGCTGAGGCTGACTTTGAACTTGTGGTCCTCCTGCCTCAGCCCCCCAAGCTGCTGAAATTACAGGCATGAGCCACCACACTCAGCACAAGGAGGGATTTCAAGGAGAAAAAGAAAAAAAGAGCTCCTATTCTAAGCTAAGCACCTTTAACTGAACCCCCACAAGCTCAGGGTTCAGTATTATTATCTCTATTTTATACATGTAGAAACTGGGGCTTAGAGAAATAACATGGCTTGACTAGACAAACAGCTGGTAAATTTAGACCTGCTGACCTCAGATTTCATTTCATTACACTTGGCTGCTCTGCCTCACCCAAAAGCCATCAGAGGTCAGCTCAAGCCATGTGCAGCCAGGAGCAGAGGCACTGTTGCATATACCATAGCCTGATAGCTCAGGTACTTTGTCTTGAGTCTGAGGTCAGAGGGAATCATAACTGGGGAAGGGGTCAGGTGAGGTGACCTTGGGTATCACTGTCTGACTGGTTCTATGTCCTTGTGATGGTTCTTGGTATCTGATGGTGAAGACAGGGCTGGGTGCATGCTAAGGCCACAGCCCAGGGAAAAGGTCCCTAAAGCCACCTGCCCCAAGTTCTCTGCTGACTCTAGAAATCTGGGTTTTATAGGCCAGCTCTGAGCCTTATTCTCTCTTCAGCTCCTATTTAGAACTTGGCCCCAGTCTTGTCTGGAGACAACACAGACAAATGCAGGTGGCCAGCCCAGCTCTTCCTCACATCTGCAACACCAGCCATTCCCCATCACACACACATTACAGTGCATGCTCCCCCAACTAAAATTCAATTCCTCAATGCTGCTGTGGAATCTGAATTGAATTATAATCATAAACAGAACTCTGTGGCCACATGCCTCAATTTTAATAAAAGAAGAGAGAAGGAAGAAGAGAATAAACAAGCATGGAGCATCTCCTCTTTGTCAGTAACTGTGCACATAACTTCTTTTTATCCTTTCCAAAAACTAAGCAAGATAATAGATCTGATAATAAGGCCATATACTAGAGTAAATAGAGGCACAGGCTATGAAGCAAAGACTGCCTGGGTTCAAATTTTGGCCCCTCTTTTTACTGCTGTGTGTCCTTGAGCAAGTTACTTCCCTCTCTATGCCTCAGTTTCCATACACAGCAGCTCCTGAAGAACTTTGACTAATACAGATAATAGCAATACCTACATCATGGGGTTCTGTAAGAAATAATGAGTTGAGGCTGGGGATATAGCTCAGTTGATAGAGTGCTTGCCTCACGTGCACAAGGGCCTGGGGAAAGAAAGAAAGAGAGAAAGAAAGAAAGAGAGAAAGAAAGAAAGGAAGGAAGGAAGGAAGGAAAGAAAGAAGGGGAGGGGAGGGGAGGGGGAGGGAGGGAAAGAAAGAAAGAAAAAGCTGAGATCCATAAAATTCTTGGCACACTAATGGCTCTTAATTATAGTGCAATGGCTTTACTGTACAGATGTGAATAGTTAGTCAAACCACCTGCCCAACAGTTGAAATCAAGGACAGTCTGTATGGTAGACTGAGGGGGATAGGGTTGCTGAGGCACAGATGAGCGAATGACAACAAGCCCGTGAATAAGGAAGCAAGATGTCCTGCCCTGGTGCTGGACTGTAATGGGGTCAGACCAAGGACATCTGGGTTTTGATTTATCCCAAGACTAAGGGACAGGGTATTTTGCCCTCAGTCTCAGGACAGAGGGTTTGGGGAATAGTTGGGACGACTAGCTTTCCCTGATTTCCCAAGATTGTCCCTGTAGCACTCAAAGTCCCACATCATCCCTGCCAAACCAGGACAGCTGGTCACCCTGAAAACAGAGCCCCTGGAACAAAAGAGACCTGAAATCTCAGAAGTTCCTCTTACTCCTTGAGATCTTTAGGCTCACTAGCTTTGTGCTAGAACTTCTTAGGAACTCAGCTTCATAAAAAGAATATTTTTAGATTTCACAAAGGAAGTGCCAATCCTCCTTTATCAAAGCTTCTCAGTTCTCTTCAGTCTCACCTGCTGAATAGAGACCCTCCATCCCACAGTAAGGGCCAGCAAGTCCCTTGTCCTGTCCACAGATGAGGAAAGTGAAGCTCAGCACCAGAGAGACGTGCCTAAGGTTACTCAATGTCTTCCCCTTAGTCCTAGGGGGCCCAGCCTGTGCTGTCAATCATATCCTAGGCTAGAACATTATCCACATTGACCTTATAGAGGGAGCTCAGGCTCAAGCAAAGCACAGAAGACACGGCTTTTCTTTAAAAGGGTTGAGTGGTCAGGTGCTGCTGGGCATGATTATGGAAGAAGCCCTGGGGGTCTGCAGGTTCCTGCAGATAAACAGCCTCTGTGCCTAGAAAGATCCACCTGCTTGCTGACCAGCTCTGCCATGTTCCACCCTCTCAGGAAACAAAAGCCCACGAAGGCAATGTTCCCAGTGGACTTTCAGGCTGCCACTGAGCACTGGGTGACTTTTCACATCTGGAAAGAGAGAACTAAGTCCATGGTCCCAGATGTGGAGGGGAGACAACTGAGTCACTGAGATTGGCATAGACACAGCATGAAGATGACCTTCAGAAGCCCTTTCTTTCCCTCTCCCTGTCCTCCTGCCCTTTCTTTCCTTTCTCTCTCTGGCACCATGCTTAGGTCTGCCCTCCTGGGGCAGGATCTCCAAGTTCTCTACCATTAAAACTTACCTCTCTTGTGCCCTCTCTCTGTCTTTCTCAGAATTCCCATCTGGCAAACACTTGGTCAAAAAAAAAAAAAAAAAAAACATATCTGATGAATACAAAGGTGCTAACATGTTTTTCCTCTGCCATGGGCTTCAGAGGAGTTAGAAAGCAAAGGAAGAGGGACCAGGCCTTGGGAATTCCTTTGGCACAATGGAGATGTGTATCAGGCAGGATGAAGAGGGGTAGACTGTGGTTTTAAGAAACTCAAAAAGAGTCAAGAGCTGTGAGCTGTGAGCTTTAGTCCTAACGTACCATGCAAATGTAATAAACTGTGGACCTGCCCACCCCACCCCCCAAGTTTTCCAAGAAGAAGGGCCGGGAAGATGAGCTCTCACTGTTTACTCTTAAGCCAAGAATTGCCATGGCCTCATCTACCAGTCCCAAAGAATACCACTCCTCAGGAGAGCTGGCCCCGTTCTGCTGCAAAGTCAGATAATGTTTTCATGCTATATTTGCCTGGGTCTTCACAGGGGCCTCCCAAACCTCAGTGCCACAACCAAATAGGTCCTGCTTGGGGGCATCTACACACACAGGTATAATCCACTATCCCTTGCTTCAGAATCAGTCAGGGAGAGGCCCTCTCATGCCCACAGCCCACGGGCTATTTCTGGAGTCTCGTATGTCTGTCCATTAACTTTGCCAAAAAAACATCCTGAGCCACAAGGACACTAGGTCACTTTCCCAAGGCCATGCTGATGTGCTTCCAGGGACCACCATTGACTTCTTATTGTGAGCAGTCAATTATATAATAATAAAAAAAAATACACAAAATGATTAATTAGCATAAAGCCTGGTATATTTTAAGTGCCCTATAAGCATTAGCTTTGCTAATAGACATTGTTATCATCTAACTTTTACAAAGTTCTGAGTTTTAGCAAGGTTTCACAATTTTTTCATGGTTTCTCATACTAAGTGAAAGTCAGAGCCCAGATTACATTGTTGTGCTGCTAGTAGGAAAATAAAAGCCACCAAATGAAATCATTCCTCCTTTGTTTGCATTGCCTTAATGGCCTAAAAACCCTACATATCTGTCATACAAAATATCAAAGAAGTTAGGGTTAAAAAGTTAGGGTATTTCACCATCAAAAACATGAGAGGCATTTCTTGTGAGTTTACTATTTTCATGAGAAGGTAACGAATGCCCATGCTGTATGATATTCTACTTTTCCTAGGCTATGCCAGACAGAACTCAAGGTCATGGTCAAGGTCAAGGACAAGGCTTGTGCCTTACAGCTCTGCTCTGAAATGGGCTGGATATCAATTCTCTGTTATTCAGTCCTCCCTAAAGGAGATGGCACCTAGGTCCAGCCCAGCTGTGGGCTTGCTATCCTTAAAGATTTTCAGGAAAACATCCTGAGCCTTCCCTGTCCTCATTTGGGACAGGGATAGCTGTTGCCCAGTGCTTTGTGTGTATATGGTCATATGCTATGAGCATCTCAATTTTCATAACAGACCTCTGATTAGTGAGATTATGGCCTCCAATTAGCAGGTGAGAACTGAAGATCAGAGAGGGTGTTACCTGCCCAGCTGGAAGACTGTGACACCACTGCTCGAACTTCTTGCAGCCTCCCACCCACACACAGGTCATTCCACAGTTTAAGCTCACTCTGTATTGTGCTGTCTGCCCTCTGTGGAGACACAGCACTTTTCCCCTCAATGTGAACGTAAAAATCCTTAAAAAGATATCCGTTGGTGCAGCCACTGTGGAGGGTCATTTGTCAGTGTCTATGAAAACTGTAAATTTGCATACTCAAACACACAGCAATTCCACTTCCGCTGTCCTAGAAAAATACTCACAGAATTGCACAAAAAGCTACATCTCAAGGATCTTTACTGAAGCATAATGATGGTGGACATTGGATTACAGCTTCAATGTCCACCAACTGGGACATGCTCAGAAACAAAAACCAGAAAACAGAGAACTATAGCATCTCTTAATATGAAATTTGGAGCAGTGGTATAAAGGTATAAAGGAACTTGCTTATGCTTACATGAAAAGAGGGTCAAGACATATTGTGAAATGTCAAAAGTTTCAGCATGGTGTTTACAAGTATAATTCCAGGTATTAAAGAACAGCCAGAGAGGCCGGTGTTTTCTACACATACAAACATGCGTGTGAATGTGTAGGAAAAGGTCTGAAATTACGTAAACCACAATGATAAAAATTATCCTTTGAGTGAGGAAAGTGATAGGAAATAGGGAATGATGGTCAGAAGGAATTCCAGTCTTACCTGAGTACTTTTAATTTTTTCAAATGAATAATGATGTGTTCATGCGTTACATTTGTGATCATGATGAAACTAAATTAAAGTTTACATTGGTGAAATGGTAGCACGCAGTGGTCAAGGATGCAGTGTGGACTGAGACCAATCTTGGCTTTATCTCAGCTTGACCACTCAATAGCTGTGTGACCTTAATAAGTTACTTAGCGTCTCTATGTCTCTTTAGCCCCATCCATACTATGAAGTTGATAATAACACCTCAGAAGATATAGTGAGGAATCAAGTGAGGTAATAGAGAAAGTACTTACCCCTGTGCCCAGAGTATAATAAGTCATCAATAATTATTGGCAGCTTTTATTGCTCCTAAACCCCTGGGAGGAACTGTGATTTGAAATGAAGCACTGCAGCGAGCTGTTGAGGAGTACCAAGTGTCCCATAACAGCTCCAGGATTTCTATCTGGGGGATCCTGAGAACTCGTGCTCTCAACACCCCACATGCACATGCACGCACGCACGCACATGCACACACACACACTATGAAAGAAGAAAAGGAAGGGCAGGTGTTGGGACAAGGAAAGCTGGATGGGAAGCAAGGGCCTAGTACTGTGCACTGAGATCAGAAGATGCTTGTGTGCATATGGAGCAGGAAGACAGAACTCCAACAGCCTGCCCTCAGCACAGCACAGCCCAGGAATCCCCTTAGCTATGAGGACAGGAGATCACTCCCAGGGAGAAAATATTCCTAGAAAGAATCACTTGGAAATAGAAAAGGAAATATACAAGGACTTGAAGAGCATTTCTTCTTTCCTGTAAGGCCCTCGCTTGGTTGACCCTGCTGAGTGCCAGCTGGGCAGAGGTAGACAGAGCAATGGGGGCAGTAAGGAAGGTTTAGTTGGGAAAGCAGAGGACCATTTTATGGAGTAAGGGCTGGAGCTCCCCACTTGTCCCTCCAAGGCCAGCATAGACCCAAACACCACATTGCTATTAAAGACCTTGCGCCTGGGGAGCTGTGCGGCATGCCATATTCACCTGAATCCCTTTCACTGACTTGGGGACAAATAATTGTAATCTTTCCCTTAAAGCTCAGACCAGGGACTAATACTTTCCTTGGATGCCTGCCAAAGTCTGCAAACACAGGTCCTAAGTATTGCTTTACAGAGCTGAATCCCACATATCCTGATTAAATATTGACAATAGCTCTACCTGCTTTATCTTGATTCAGTGAAAGTCCGGTCCCTGAGGAACTATGTGGGACAGAACTGACCCCCACAGAACAGCCATGGATGCTCTCATGGACTAGTTCAGCAAAGACGCTGCTCTAAGACTCATAAAATCTAAACCCACACTCCTCGGCAAAATGGGTTTAATGAATTGTTAGACCCTAAAACCAAAGGTTCCATCAGTCATCTGGGCTTCAGGAGCAAATAGCAGGAATGTCACCTGTGGAACTTAATAAATCACTCATTAACTCACTACCAGCCTGCTGGCTTGTAGGCAGGGAGAGGGGACTGGGAAGACAGAGGAGTTAGTCATTAGAGGCTCCTAAACCCTGAGCTGTTGAACAAATCAGGGTCTTCCAGCCCGGAGGTCGGGGGCTTGCCCTGGTGTAAGGGAGCCCAAGACCCCATACCTCAAGGAAAAGGCAAGCCAAAGTCAAGTTCCAAAGGGCAAAAGTATCCTCAGCTCCAGCCCTGCCACTCCAGGTCCTTTTGGCCAGCCAGAAGCATGGTCTCCTGATCAAGATCCCTGTGATCCCCTCCGTAAAGCAGGAGGACTGGAATATGATTTCCTCCCAGGAGATGAGGAGGGGTAATCTCCTGTCCTAGGTTGCCTTGTTAACAGAGGTCATTGGGGGTCTTCCTCACCAAGAGGTCTTCTAATGGCAGGGAGCCTGGCAGCTAAGGGGGAGGAGATACTCAGAAGGATGATGCACTTTGGCCCTTCTAACTCTCTCAGTGGGATTTGGGGTTTCTACTCTCTCTGGCAGACAAGTGAATTGAATCAGGAGCACAAATGCAGTTTGGACAGTGCTCTTCTGATAGAACCTCTGGTTCAGTGTCATCCCTTTCTCTCTCCCACTCCACAATAGGTAGCAGATCTCCTGAGGACAGGAGGCTCCACATAAAGGTAGGGCCTGCAGTCCCCCCGATAGAGTTCCAGAGCTCACAGAGTGGGCCACACTGCTCTACAACACTGTGGATAGTCTTCTCTACTGGTATAAGAACCCAGAGACTGCAAAGAGGAATTGCTATTCCCTTAGGGATTCCTCTTTGTCTCCCTGGCAGTCATCACAGCCATAGATCACTCAAGAAGACATCAGGCACTGGCCTCAGTGTTTTGCATATATTCTAATCTAATCTAATACTTGGAGGGTCCTTTTCATAGATGGAAAAACTGAGGCAGAAGGGTCCCAAGCAACTTGGCCTTGATAATAGCTACCAAGTGATAAAACCAGGATTTGACTCTAGATCTGCCTGACCTCATAGAGCATGATCAAAGCCAGTCAGAGTCCAGAGCTGGACTGCTGAGGATGCCATAGGATGAACTGATTCATATCAGATACGTACTTACTACAGTGCCTAGCACCTGGTAAGCAACATATGAGTGTTTTTAAAATTATAAAAAGCTTTGTGGGATCACAGAAGATGACCCTGCATATCCATGTGGCCAGAATGAAACCTAGGGAAAAGGAGTGGAATGCAGCAAGATTGAAGAGCCCCTCCGCCATCTATAACTCTTTTCAACTCCTGACACTTCTCCAAATCACATCTGATGAGAAGGAGGTGAAAGTCACCTCCAGCCTAATTCTCATCCCAGACATGAAGAAGCTCTATTTGGACTTTTGCAGTCCTGGGGAGGCAAAGGGAAGTGACCTGCAAGGCTCCCAGGAATGTTCCAATCAGACCCCTAAGTCTCAGAGGTTAGTACAGCTGGAATTGGCTTATATTGGGATTTCAGGGCACTGCATCTTCCAGGAGATAAGTCTGTATTATGCAAATTACTTGTGCCAAGACTCTCCTGCAGTTACTAAGCCACAGGGGAATTGCCTAACTGCTTAACCCTTTCTGTCCAGCTGTAGAGCAAAAGTTGACACTACTGGTCAATGTGAAAACAAATTTCCCAGGACCCAACAGCCTTCTGAGTAGAGTGGCTGCTCAGAGTCCAGTGATTCATCCAATGGATTTGTCCTTGACCCTCAGTGTTCACAAGCCAATTCCTATCAGCCTGTACCTTCTGAAGGGAAGTAAATTTCATCCCAGATATTCTTAGGGCTCATTGGAGGATGGCAGATTTCTTCAAGGGGCCTTGGAAGCTCAGATCATTTACTCTGATGACCAAATAGTAGAGGGTCCTCAGAGAAGGTGGTATTTGAACTGGGCCTTGGAGATGAATCAGCAAAGAGAATAAGGAAGGGCGTGTCCAAGATACAGAGGTGGGAAGTTCTACAACTTACTTAGGAACAGTGAGCACTGGGTGGCAGGTGAAGACAACATGTATTTTTTATGAGGAAAAAAATGAGTGTAACAATGCTAGGAATATTTAATAAAATCATAAGTTCATGTCTGTGAGTTATAAAATTCACCATTTGAAAAAAATCTATAAAAACTTACTGTTCAAATTCCCTAGACAGATTTTTTCCTCCAGGGGGCATTGGAGATTTAAAAGCAAAAGTTGAAGGTAGCACAAACATAAGCTTATCATTGGTACTTCCATAGCTGAGATTTTGGGTCCAGCTAGAACACTCAAGCCCCAAGAAGATCTATAGCTTGGCCACCTGGTACTTAATCTGCCAGGTGAATATCAAGGAAGGACTCCCCTCAAGGAATGAAAGCTGAAGACATAAACTTCTCTTGTGGCTTCCATAAGGAGCAGTCATGGAATCTGCCATGGAATTATGTCAGGCAGCCAACTGGAGGTCACCTTATTATCCCTTTGACTCCAAGTAGAGCTGTACCACACACAACATAACAAAGGTAATTGGCTCACGATCAATGTGTGTATGTTGTAACAATCTTCACAGCTCAACCTCTCCTCTGATACTTAGAGATCTTAAGGAATCCTTCATTTTTATAACCCTGACAGTATCTCAAGACCTTTATAATTTAACCAAAAGTTTTTTTCTTTACAGCTAACCTTAAGACCTGGAGTGGAACTATAAGCAATCAGTCTTTAATTGACAGAAAAAGGGCCAACTTCTCCACATAGGCTTCCTACATTTTCCATCAACTATCATGGGATGTGCCATGCTGGATCCATCCAATTCTCTTTCTACTTAAGCCATGAGGAAAAGAATAGCATAATGGTCAAAAAGCCCAAGTACTAGAAGGAAGAAAGAAATCAGAATCTGGTGCTAATGACTAGGATCTTGGGAAAGTCACTCATCTCCTGTGGACTTTCTGTAAAGTCGAAATAACAGCATCATTTAACCTGTGAGACTACTGAAAAGATCAAAGAGAAGCCAATCTCTTTGTAAACTATATAAAATATTACGGTATTACTTCTACTTACAAAAGTAATCCTAGTACCACTGAGCAAACAGTAAAACACTAATATAAAAAATAAGACTTTGAAGCAAGCAGTGGGGCCAGAAATTAAGAGGGATATTTCATAATAAGAAGATAGCTATTCAGGGCTGCGGTTATGGCTCAGTGGTAGAGCACTTGCCTAGCACACATGAGGCACTGGGTTAGCTCCCCAGCACCACATGAAAAAACTAAATAAACAAAATAAAGGTATTATATCCATCTACAACTAAAAATTTTTTTAAAAGAAGCTATTCATAATGCATAACATGCATAAAAAACCATAAAGGTATATGTAACTAATAACAGAGAGTCAAACTAACATGAATCTAAAGTCTACAGAATTAATTGGAGAATTAAATTCATAATCATAGAGATGTTAATAACCTGCTCTCAGCAATTGATGGAGTAACTAGACAAAAGTAATAGAACACTGAAGACCCAAACAAGATAATCACCTTTACTGAATTAATTAATTAATAGAACACTGATCCCAACAATCACAGAATTTACTTTATTTTTCAAGAGAACATGGTACATTTGCCAAGAAAGACTAAATATGGGTCCATAAAAATTGTCTCGATATATTTTAAATGATTGTGATTCTACACAGCATATTCTCTCACAATGCAATTGAGTTACAAATAAGCAATGTTATTCTATTTAGAAAAATGCCATGATATTTGGAAATTAAACAGAATATATCTAAATAACCCATGGGCTAGAGAGAAATATAAGGGAAACTTTTAAATATTTCGAATTGAATGGTAATGAAAACCAGTTTACTAAAAGAAATGCAGCTAAGGTAGTATTAAAGGAAATTTTATAGATTTAAATATGTATATTAGAAAAACAATTTTAAATAAATGACCCTAAGATATATCTTTAAAATATAAATGAGTAATTCTCAGCTAGAAGCAATTTCATTTCCCAAGGGACATTTGGCAATGTCTGGAGACATTTTTTGATGTTGTAATTGAATGTAAAAGAGCTACTGTCATCTATTAAGCAGAGGGGTTGGTATTAAACATCCTACAATACATAGAACAGCTCCTCACAACAAATAATTATGCAGTCAAATATGTCAATCATATCAAGGTTAAGAAACCCTAACCTAGTTAAAGAAGAACAAAGTAAAATCAAATTAAGTAGAAGCAAGCAAATAAAAACAATAAAAGTGGAAATCAATAAAATACACAATTGAAAACAGATAAAATTTACAAAAATATTTACAAAGTTCAAGTTAATTTTTCAAAAAGATAGAGAAAGATCAAGAACCCTAACTCTAAATAGATAAGGAAGAAAGAGCATAAATTACCAATGTCAGGGATGAAAAAACAGATATCACTACAGATTCTATAGTCATTAAAAGAATAATAAGAACATATTATGAAAAACTTTATGCCAATAAATTTGACAACTTCAATGAAATTAATAAAGTTCTTAAAAAAATATAACTTGCCAAAACTGATACAATATTAAATTTAAAACTTACTAAACATTTATCTATTAATGAAATTGAAATTGTCATAAAAAATAAATTAGAATCCAAACATATATAATTTCACCAGTAAATTATATCAAATATTTCCGGAGGAAAGTAATACCAGTCTTAAACAAACTATTACAGAAAATAAAGTTCCCAGTTCATTCTATGTGGCTACATAAAGACATTATGAGGAAAGAAAATTATAGACCAATAGCTCTCACAGACATAGATGAAATATATTTACTAGAAAAATAATACATTGAGATGATTCCAGGAATATAAGAATAATTTATTTATTTATTTATTTGTTCTAATCAGTTATACATGACAGCAGAATGCTCTTCAATTCATAGTACACAAATGAAGCACAATTTTTTACTTCCCTAGTTATCACCAAAGTAGGGTCACACCATTCGTGCAATCATACATGTACCTAGGAGAATGATGTATGTCTCATTCCACCATCTGTATTTCTCCCATGCCCCCTCTCCTTTGCCCCATCCAAAGTTCCTCCACTCATCCCATCTCCGCCCCCCTGCCCATTATAGATTAGCATCCACTCATCAGAAAAAACATTCGACCTTTGGTTTTTGGGGATTGGCTTACTTCGCTTAGCATGATATTCTCTAACTCCATCCATTTACCTGCAAATGATATACAATCGATCAACAAACATATGAAAAAATGTTCAACATCTCTAGTAATTAGAGAAATGCAAATCAAAACTACTCTAAGATTTCATCCCACTCCAGTCAGAATGGTAGCTATCAAGAATACAAACAACAGTAAGTGTTGGTGAGGATGTGGGGGAAAAGGCACACTCATACTTTGCTGGTGGGACCACAAATTGGTGCAGCCAATTTGGAAAGCAGTATGGAGATTCCTTAGAAAACTTGAAATTAGAACTACCATTTAACCGAGCTATCCCACTCCTTGTCAATACCCAAAAAACTTAAAAACAGCATACTACAGGGACAAAGCCACATAAATGTTCATGGCAGCACAATTCACAATAGCCAAAGGATGGAACCAACCTAGATGCCCTTCAATTGATGAATGGATAAAGAAACTGTGGTATATATACACAATGGAATATTACTCAGCAATAAAAGAAAATAAAATTATAGCATTTGAAGGTAAATGGATAGAACACAATAATAATTTAACTTAAAAAAAATCTATCAGGGCTGGGAATATAACTCAGTGGTACAGGTGGCAGAGTAGTTGCCTGGCATGTGCAAGACTCTGGGTTCTATCCTTAGCCTTGGAAAAAATATTATTAAGGTAATTCACTAATTTAACAAAATGAAAGAAAAAAACTGCATGATTATCTTAATGAAGAAAAAAAAAATATAAAACCAACACCATTGAAGAATTTTTTAAAACTCAGCAAATTTGAAATAAAATTGGACTTCTTAAAACTGCTGAAAGGCATCCATAAAATACCACCAACTAATATCACACAGTGATTAAAATATTGAATGCTTTCTCTCAAATATTGGAAACAAGGTAAGGGCTTTAGCTCTCACCACTTTATTCACATTGTACTGGGAGCCCTGGACAATGCAACAAAATAAGACAATGAAATAAAAGTAATATAACTTGCAAAGAAAGAAAGAAGTAAAATCTCTGAGCAGACAAGAAGGTTAACACATAAAATCATAAGGAATTTGAAAAACAAGATTTCATAACCAATAAGTGATACAAAGTTAGAATACAAAAATTAATTGCATTTTTTATAAACAAGCAGCAATTAGAAAACAATTTTTTTTTTAATTTCCAGGAGCAGAACTAGATAAAAAGAAAAAAATCCTCCAGATATCAGGTCCCCTAGACACACCAGGTTGGACAGTTATACGTTTACCAAACCACCTCCATAGGAGCTAAGGAAACAAGGCCTACCTACAGATGGGGCCTCTGAATAGCCCTGGCGCCAACAGAAGATCTATGGCTCCAGTCTCTCAAGTTTCTATTCCAGCCACTATTATTTGTGGCTGGTTGCAGTGGTCTTTGTCCCCAAACCCAAGCAATAGGCACCTCATAGCAGTGTGGGTCTTGATCCTTCCCCAGTGATGTGCTGATCTTGGTGGACTGTGAGCTGTATATGACACAGTTAAATGACACTGGAGATGGTCTATCCACAAGGATTCTACCAAGAGCTTGGAAGAATCCCATAGTATATGAGAACAGGCCAGTGACTCTGGATAAGGCCTGTGGGTCCACTTCTATCCCAGGGAAATGTCTATGGGCATGGAATACTCTTCTCAGGTACTCCATTAGTTCCTTCTAAACAACACACCAGCTGTGAAGGGAAAAACCTGGGTTTGGATCACCCTCTAGTGCTGAAATAGAACCAATTGAACCAAGAGTAGGTTCCCAGTAAAATTGGATCTGGGTGCTATCCAGTGCTAAAATAATGCAAGTGAATACAGGTTCAGAGAAAATAAGCAGCCTGCTTAGAATTTCTGGACATGCGGGCACAAAAAACAAAAAAAGCTAGATTATAAAGACTGAAATATTAATCCTTCAATGCCTACTTGATATCATATGCCAACAAGCTTCAATTGCTTCCAGGAAACTATGACTTCAAAAAAAAAGTCAAAATAGGGTGCCAGAATTTGAATAGATAGTAATCAGTATGGGAGAATTCTCAGAGAGCTCCTTAAAGTAGCTGCTTTAAAGACATTCAATGAGTCTTGAAGAAAACACAAAGAAACAATTCAATACTTTAGCAGAAAAACTTTAAAAGATAGAAGCAGTTTTTAAAAGTCAAACAAATTCTTCAGCTGAAAAATATACTCAGTGAAATTAAAAATGTGATAGAGGACAGCAATAATATCAGGAGAGAGAACATAGGAGAAAGAATTAGTGAGCTCAGAGACAGGCTCAAGAATGTGCAGAGGAGAAAAAAGCAAAAAGACGAATGGGGAAAGCATACAGGAACTTTGGAAAAGTATTAAAGAGCATTAATTATTGTAGTTCAAGATGGACTTTAGACTTCAAAAAGAGTAAAAATCTTATGCAAAGAAATAATAATAAAAAACTTCCCAGACCTAGAGAAGGATATAAATATCCAGGTATAGAAGGTAAAAGATCACTAGTCAGATATAACTCAACCAAGTCTATCCCCAAGATATCTTATAATTGCGATCTCAAAAGTAAAAGACAAAGGGAAAAGAGAAAAATGACACATAGGGATGTTCCAATTCATCTGACAGCAGACTTTCTTGAAAAAAAACCTTAGAGTGGCATGAGATCTGCACAGTACTGAAAGGGAAAAATACAGGCCAACCCAAAATACTATACCCAGCAAAGCTAACCTTTAGAAATGAAGAAAAGATAAAGATATTCATAAAGAAAATCTGAGTAAATATATCTCCACCAGAAATGCTACAGGGAGCTCTTCAAACTGAAATAAAAAAATACATTAATGAGTAAGAAAAAAAACATTGGAAGGTATAAAACTCACAGGTAAGAGTAATTATACAGACAAAATCAGAATGCTCTAACATTGTAAATGATGCATAAACCATTTTTAGTATGATGACTCAAAACAAAACAATTAAAAATAAAAGCTACACTAACATGTTGAGATTGGCAATACAGAAATATGTAAAATAGGATATTAAAAACTCAGAATGTGGGGAGAAATAGAGTACAAGTGTAGAGTTTTCTTATTAGTATATTTTCTCACTTTGTTTCTATTCTTATCTTTATAATCATGTTAAGTTCCCATCATCTCAAGATAGCTTATTATAATCAAAAGATGTTTTTGTAAGTCTTATGGAAAAACCTATAATAGATAAACCAAAAATAATAAACTGTGAATCAAAATACACTACTATAGTAAATCACTTAACCACAAAAGTAGGCTATAAAAGAATGAGGGAAAAAAAAGAAAAGGAGTGATAATAAAACTAGAATACAAATTACAAAATGAGTGAGACTGCAGTAATACTTTATCTATCAATAATTACCTTGAATGTAAATGTATTAATTATCCAATTAAAAGACAAAGACTTACTGAATGAATTAAACAACAACAACAACAAAGGCCCAACTATATGTTGCTTACAAGAAATTCAGTTACAAAAATTCCTAAGGACATCATAGACTGAAAGTGAAAAAATGGAATCCATAAAAAAAAACAGGAGTAGCCATATTTATATCAGACATAAATAAAAAGTAGCACAAAGAGATGAAGAAGGCCATCATAAGGTGTTATTCCAGTAAGATGAAATAATAATTCTAAATATATATGCATTCAATATATATATTTGGAGCACTCAAATATACAAAGTAAATATTAATAGACATAAAGAGAAAGATAGACTTCCATACAACAATATTTGGGGACTTTAACACCCCACTTTCATCAATGAGAAGATTATCCATGTAGAAAATCCACACAAGAAACTTCAGAGTTAAATTGCACCATAGACCAAAAGACCTAACACATCTACAGGACACTTCATCCAGCAGTTGGCAAATACACATTCTTTTCACGAGCATGTGGAATTTCTCCAAGATAGATCATATGATAGATAGATCATATGTTGATACTCAAAACAAGTACAACAACTTTTTAAAAAATGAAATCACATCAAATATCTTTTCCAACCACAAACTAGAAATCAATAACAAGAAAAATTTTGGAAAGAAATGAACAAACTGAAATGAAACAACTTACTTTTGAACAACCAACAGATAAAGGAACACATTAAAAAGACCCTGTCTCAAAATAAAATTTTAAAAAGGACTGGAAATGTAGCTCAATGTACAAGCATTTGTCTAGCATGTACAAAGCACTGAGTTCAATCTCTAGTCCAAAAAAAAAAAAAAAAAAAATCTATTGATAAATCTCGAGGAATAAGAAAAATAATAATAAATCAAACCCAGAATTAGCAGAAGGAAATTAAGGCTGAGAGTATTATGAACAATCATATGCCAATAAATTTGATAACCTAGAAGAAGTAGAAAACCCAAATAGACCAATCACAACTAAATTCTATTAAACATTTAAAGAAGAACTAATACTAATTCTTCTGAAGTTATCCCAAAAAATAAAAGAGGAAGGAATTCTTCCAAACTCATTCTATGAGGCCAGCATTATCCTGATAAAGTAAACACAGATACAATAAAAAAGTAAATACAGGCCAAAATCATCAATAACAGACTAGCAAACCAAACCCAACACATTGAAATGAGCTTTACCATACGAGAAAAATGTTCAGCATCATTAACAGTTAGAGGAATGCGAATCAAAACTACACCGAGGGGCTGGGGTTGTGGCTCAGCGGTAGAGCACTCGCCTCGCACATGCGACATGCTGGGGTCGATCCTTAGCACCACATTAAAAAAAAAAGGTATTGTGTCCAACTATCACTAAGAAAATCAGAAAATAAAAATTTTTAAAAAGCTAAAAGCTTAAAAAAATTGTTACAATATTAAAAAAAAAACTGCACTGAGGTTTCATTTCACACCAGTTAGACTGGCAGTCATCAGGAATAAAAATAACAATAAATGCTGAAGAGGATGTGGAGGAAAATAAAGAACACTTTTACACTTTTGGTGGGACTGTAAATTAATACAATTACTATGGAAACCAGTATGGAGGCTGCTCAAAAGACTAGGTATTTGGAATCACCATTTTACCCAGCTATACCACTCCTCAGTATTTATCCTAAAGAATTAAAGTCATCATACTATAGTGATACAAGCATACCCATCTTTATATCACCACAATTTCCAATATCCTAAATACCAATGAATGGATAAAGAAAATGTGGCATATATACACAATGGATTTTTATTCAACCATAAAGAAAAATGAAATTGTGTCATTTGCAGGAAAATAGATGGATCTGAGACCATATGTTAAATAAAATAAGCCAAATTCAGAAGGTCAAGGGTCATAAGTTTTCTCTTCTGCTAAAGAGGAAAAAAGAAAAGAAAGATGGGGAAAGAGGATCTCATGAAAATCAAAGAGATATCAGCAGAAAAAAGAGACCAGGGGGTGGGAAGCAGCAAGGAAAGAGGGAAGTGCTAGGGATTGATATCGGCCAAATTATGTTGTATGCATGTACAAATATGTAATAACACATCCCATCATTATGTACTACTATAATTCACCAATAAAAAATGTGGGGAAAGGGCTGGGGTTGTGGCTCAGTGGTTGAGCGCTTGCCTTGCATACATGAGGCACTGGGTTCGATCCTCAGCATCACAAAAAGAAAGAAAGATATTGTGTCCATCTACAATTAAAAAAAATGTTTAAAAATGTGGGGAAAAAAGATTATTTACCATATTCATGTGAAATTCATCCCAAGGATACAAGGATGGTTCAACAAACACAAATCAATAAATGTGATACACCACATCAACAGAATTAAAGACAAAACCCTTCATTTTGATCATCTCAATAAATGTAGGAAGGGCATCTGATAAAATTCAATATCTCTTCATGATAAAAATGCTAATCAGATTAGATACAGAAGGAACTTACCTGAATATAGTAAAGGCCATCTATAATAAGCCAACTGTTAACATTACAATGAATGAGGAAAAGCTATAAAATTTCTAAGATCTGCAACCAGACAAGGATGACCACTTTCACCATTTTTATTCAACACAGTGCTGTAAATCCTAGCCATAACAATCAGACAAAGGAAAGAAAGAAAGAAAGAAAGAAAGAAAGAAAGAAAGAAAGAAAGAAAGGGCATCCAAAGTCAAGAGGATTTCAAATTATCACTGTTTGCAGATGATATGATCTTATATATAGAAAACTCAAAGGACTCCACCAAAAAACAATTAGAACTAATTAATAATTTCAGCAAAATTGCAGGACACAAAATCGACATATACAAATCAGTTGCATAGCTATTTGCTAATAGCAAATTATCTGAAATGGAAACCAAGACAAGCAATCCCATTCATAATAGCTACAAAAAATCCAAAATACCTAGAAGTAAATTTAACCAGAGGTGAAAGATAACTATAATTAAACCCCCAAAACATTGATAAAAGAGATGGAAAAGGATGTAAAAATCTAAAAAAAAAAAAAATCCTGTGTTCATGGATTAGAAAAATAAATGTTATTAAAATGTCCAGTGTAATCCCATTAAAATACCAGTAACATTCTCCAAAGAACTAGAAAAAATCCTAAAATGTACATAGAATCTCTAACACACACATAAACATACAAACACACACACACACACACACACACACACACACACACAACCAAAGGTATCTTCAGCAAAAAGAACAAAGCAGGAAACATAACCCTGCCTGACTTCAAATATACCACAAAGCTATAGCAATTGAAACCATATTGGCATAAAAACAGATGCATACTTATTCAAGTTGTGTGTTTCCATATGTAACTCTATAATTCATGGAATGTAAAACAATTAATTAATATTTTAAAAAGATGCATACACTAATGAAACAAAATAGCCTAGAAGCAAACCCACACATGTACAGTCAACTGATTTTCAACAAAGGGGCTAAGGATACATGTTAGAGAAAGGATGGTCTTGTCAATAAATGAGTCTAGGGAAATTGGATATCCACATACAGAAGAATGAAAACTAGACCTCTATCTTTTTTCCAGTTACAAAAATCAAAAGGTTTAAAGACTTAAATGTAAGACCTAAAAGTATGAACGTACTAAGAGAAAACCTAGGGAAGCCCCTTAGGACATCGGAATGGAAAAAGAGGTTTTGGAGAAGAGACTCCAAAAACAGAAAACAAAAGCAAAAATAAACAAATGGAATTACACCAAACTAAAACACTTATACACATAAAGGAAACAGTCAACAAGAGAAGGGATGACCTGTAGAATGGGAGAAAACTTTTGCAAACTATACATCAGACAAGGGATTGATATTCAGAATATATAAGGAACTCTAAGAACCCAGTAGCAAAAAAAAACACATAACCTGATTTAAAAATGGGCAATGAACCTAAATTGACAATTCTCAAAATTGTCAAAGAAGTCATATATATAGTCAACAAGTATATGAAAAAAAATGCCCAGTATCACTAATTATTAGGGAAGTGCAAATTAAAACCCCAAAGAGATATTACCTTAACCCAAGAAGAATGGCTATTATCAATAAGACTAAAAGATAACAAGTGCTGCTGAGGATGTGGAGAAAAGGAAACCCTAACACACTGTTGGTGGGGATGTAAATTAGACAGCCATTATGGGAAACAGTATGGAGGAACCTCAAAAAAATAAAAATATATCTACCATATATATGATCCAACAATCCCATACTGGGTATATCTCCAAAGGAAATGAAATCAGTATATTGAAGAGACATCTTCACTCCCACATTCATTGCAGCACTATTCCCAATAGCAAAGGAACCAGGCACAGTGGCAAAAGAAATAGAAACAACCTGAATACCCATCCACAGATGAACTGATAAAGAAAATGTGCTACCAATACACAGTGGAATATAATTCAGCCATAAAATGAGTGAAATCTTTTCATTTGCATCAACAGATGGAACTGGAGATTGTTAAGGGAAATAAACCAGGCCAGAAAGATAAGCCCTGCATGCTCTCATTCATGCGGGATTTTTGAAAGTTGCTCTCACAGATGTGAGGAGTAGAATGGTGGTCCCCAGAGGCTGGGAGAGTAGGGAAGGCTGAGAAATGGGTACTAACTTAGAGTCAGATCGGAGCAGGACACCCTGGTGTGCTATTGTAGTAGGCTGACAGCAAAGTGCTGTATGTTCTCAAGTAGAGGAAAGAATTATGAAAGTTTTACAATAAATAAATGACAAGTGTTTGAGATAGATATGTTTAACCTAATTTTTTTGGAGGGGTGGGGGGTTCCATTACCAAGAATTGAACCCAGGGGCACTAAACCACTGAGCTATATCTCCAGCCATTTTTATATTTTCTTTCGAGACCAGGTCTCCATAAATTGCACAGGGCCTTGCTTGTTTAACCTAATTTAAACATTTCACAATGTACACATGTATCAAAACATCACATAACACCCCATTAATATGTACAATCTTTGTTTTTTTTAGTTTAAAAAACTAAATTTAATTTTTAAAAATTTCCTTTACAATAATGTTAAAATCATAATGTACTGAGAAATAAGTTTCCGAAACATGTTGTGAACTGAAAAATACTACATCTTGCTGAAAAAAAATTAAAAATATGGCAAGATAAATTATGTCTTTGGTTTGGAAAATGCAATATTGTAAGATGCTGTTTATCTACCTACATACTGGTCTATTGCTTTACTGAAATCCCAAACACAGACTCATCAGGAATTTTTATACAAGTTGACAAGCTAATTCTAAAATTTACATGAAAATGCAAAGCACTTAAAATACTCAAGGCAATCTTAAAAGAATAACAAGTTGAAGGACTTATACATTTGATTTTAAAACTTACAATAAAGCCATAGTAATTAAGACAGCATGGTACTGGCATAGGATAGACAAAGAGATCAGAAGAGAGTCCAAAAATAGAATCACACTTATTCAATTTAATTTTCAGCAAAAGCATCAGAGCAATCCAATGGAGAAAGGAAAGGCTTTTCAATGAAAATGTGCTAGAAAATTGGATCTTAGTGTAGAAAAAAAAGTTTAAAAAAAGATTCCTAAATCCTATTCCTGTAACACACACACAAAAGTAATAGATCATAGATTTATATGTAAAAACACAAAACTATCAATCTTCTAGAAGAAAATAGTATATCTTCAACACTTGAGGAGAGGCAAAGATTTCTTACAAATAAACACCTGTAGAAAAGTGATTAATTGTACGCAGCAAAATTTAAGGCTTTACGAAAAACGAATAAGCAATAGGCAGTCTGAGAGAAAACATCCACCCAACATGAATCTGGCTAAGGAATTATATTTGGATTATATGTAAGACCCCTATAATTCAATGAAACAAATTGGCCTACTATAAATGGTCAAAATGTTTAAACAGACATGAGACAAGGGAAATAAATGAACAGCAAATACACATATGATAAAATGTTCAACATCATTATTCATCAAAAGAAATGCAAATTAGAACCAAAGTGAGACTTATCAGCAATGTGGAATAAGCAGAACTCTCATTTGTCAGAGCTGAGAATGTAAAATGTCACAGCCACTTCGGAAAAGGCTCTGGCAGTTATAAAACAAAACATAGACTACAGTATGATCTGGTTATTTCATTCTTAAGTATCTACCTAAGAGGGACTATAAATTAGTGCAACCTCTATGGAAAGCAGTATGGAGATACCTCAGAAAACTGGTAATGGAATCACCATTTGACTCAGCTATCCCACTCCTTGGTTTATACTGAAAGAACTTAAAATCAGTATATTATAGTGACACAGCAACATCAATGTTATAGCAGCTCAATTCACAACAGCTAGACTATGGAACCAACCTAGGTGCCCTTCAACAGATGAAAGGATAAAGAAACTGTGGCATATATACACAATGGAGTATTAGCCTTAAAGAAGAATGAAATGAAGGCATTTGCTGGTAAATGGATGAAACTGGAGAATATTATGCTAAGTGAAATAAGCCAATCCCAAAGAACCAAAGGCCAAATGTTATCTCTGATATGCAGATGCTAAATCACAATAAGCGGGGTGGGGAATAAAGGTATTTTGGACTAGACAGAGGGGAGTGAAGGGAGGGGAGGAGGCATGGAAGTAGAAATGATAGTAGAATGAATCAGGTATTATTACCCCATGTGCATATATGATTACACGACCTGTGTTATCTCTATATCATGTACAACCAGACATATGAGAAATTATACTCCATTGATATATGATGTGTCAAAATGCATTCTACTGCCATGTATAACTAATTAGAACAAATTAAAAAGTATCTACCTAAGAGAAATAAAAACATATATACACACACACACACACATACAACTTGTACAAGAATGTTCCTATCAGCTATATTCATAATATCCAAGAATTGGAAACAAGTCAGATGTCAATCAAGAGGAGAATGGATAAACAATATTTGGCAGATTTATGCAATGGAGCATGATATAGCAGTAAAAAGGAACAAATTACCTATACATGGAACAATACAGATGAATATAAAACATGCTAAAAGAAAGAAGAGTTACACAAAAGAATGTATGCTGTGTGATTCCATTCATGCTAACTCTACCACAAGCAACACAAATTTATGGTGAAAAAAAGTGATAGTTAAGTCTAAGGATGTGGGTGTGGAACTTGACTACAATAGACATGAGGGATTTGGGGGATTAATGGTATTGTTTGGTATCATAATGGACACTTGGGTTACAAAGCTGTACTTGTTTTCCAAAACTTGCTGAATGATAGATACCTTTAAGATTGGTAGACTTTGTTATATGTAAATGTGATATCACAAAAAAACCTTTAAGCTAATATATATCTTAATATTACATGTATATGTATGTGTATGTACATCCTTACTTGGAAATGTATCTAAATATAAGATAGATTAACTGAGAAATAGAGGATAGATAGATGGATAGATTTATGATAAAGTAGAGTTAAATGCTAGTTGTAGAAATTAGGTGGTGAATATACTGGTGTTCCCAGTACAATTCTTTAAACTTTTATGCATATTTGAAATTCTCCATAATAAAATGATGGGTAAAAAAATTAGCTCCAAAGTGAAATATTAAGACTCTCTTTGGTAACCTCAGGGCATAATCATGGGGAATCAGCCCTGGTAGGTGTTTTCTGTCTCAGATGCTTCCAAATCCACCTGGATCATGAATGGCTGTCCAACATAGGGGCCTCTGAGCAATCCAGGTCACTGCAATGTCCTGGTGAAGAAAACACAAGATTTCCAGAAAGCCTATGTATATATTCTGATTTTAATAACTGTGGTTACCGTACTAAAAGGTTTAGGACAACCACATTATTATAAAAGAAAAGAGCATTGTAAAGACTATTTAAAAGATCATATAAAAGATATTCTTATTTCAGAACTCAAACTGGTGAAGAATGCTGTGAACAGAAAGGTAAATTTTATTTTTCAGCCAAGAGACTCTTGTTTCAATATCAGCTATAAGAAAACCAATGTGACTAAATTTTGTTTTACAAAGCGTTTTTATCACAACTGTGAACTGTTCTTCAATTTAAAGAGTTTAAGATGCAAGAATACTTTCTAATCTTCTACTTAAGAGGAATCAATATTACAATGGATATTCTATATATATCATCACATAGTTTATCCCCTTTCCAATCTACTTATGCCTGCTCCAAACCGCTCTTTCCACTCTGCTGGCTGACTCAGGTGAGTAATAATGGCTTTAAAATGTGAAAGAGTCAGATATTCATCAGGGTTTCCACCTGGAACACAGCAGCCAGTGCATCTCAGTGTCCCTGGTAGTCATGATTCTGTCCCAGTTGGGACAGTTCTGCTCAGAAGCCCACTCAGCATCACTAGGATCTGCAGTCTGCCTCCTGGTCTTCAAATACACACAGGCCAAGACTTGTGACCGACCGGCGGAACAGGCCCAGAGGCCTGCCGGCATGGTAGACAAGTAACCCCAATTGGAGAAAGGGCAGAGCAGAGCCGCTGCCCGCGCCTGCAAGGTAGGCAGACCTGCGACCGACCGGAAGAACAGGCCCAGTGGCCCGTCAGCGTGGTAGACAGATCACCCCAATTGGAGGAGGAGCACAGCCGCCGCCCGCCCTTGCAAGGGAGACTTTTCAACTATACAAGAGCAATATAAATATATAGGGGGGAAATTTCAAAAATACAACCGTTTCACCAAGCAGAAAGAAACGCGAGCAGTATGAAAAGACAAGGAAAGAAAGGACCACAAGGAATGCAGGTCAACTCAACTTTAGAAGAGGTAATAGCTGCAGCAGATGGAATGTCAGATAAAGAATTCAGGATATACATGCTTCAGATGATCTGGAGTCTCAAGGAAGACATTAGACAGCAAAATCAGACAATGAAAGATCACTTCGACAATGAATTATGCAAACAAATCCAGGAAGCAAAAGATCAACTATACAGGGAGATAGAGGTTATAAAAAACAAACCAACAGAAATGGTAGAAATGCAGGAAGCAATAAACCAACTTAAAAACTCAATTGAGAATACTACCAGCAGAGAAGAACACTTAGAAGATAGAACATCAGACAATGAAGACAAAGTATTTCAACTTGAAAAGAACATAGACAGCTCAGCAAGACTGTTAAGAAACCATGAGCAGAACATCCAAGAAATATGGGATAACATTAAGAGACCAAACTTAAGAGTCGTTGGGATACAGGAAGGTATAGAGGTCCAAACCAAAGGAATGAGCAATCTATTCAATGAAATAATACGAGAAAACTTCCCAGACTTGAAGAATAAGACAGAACCCCAAATCCTAGAAGCCTACAGGACGCCAAATGTGCAAAATCATAAGAGATCCACACCTAGACACATTATAATGAAGATGCCCAACATACAGAATAAGGAGAGAATTTTAAAAGGTACAAGAGAAAGGAAGCAGATTACATTTAGGGGTAAACCAATCAGGATAACAGCTGATCTTTCAACACAGACTCTGAAAGCTAGAAAATCCTGGAATAACATATTTCAAACACTGAAAGAAAATGGGTTCCAGCCAAGAATTGTGTATCCAGCGAAATTAAGCTTCAGGATGGAAGATGAAATTAAAATCTTCCACGATAAACAAAAGTTAAAAGAATTTACAGCTAGAAAACCATCTCTTCAAAACATCCTCGGCAAAATATTACAGGAAGAGGAAATGGAAAATAACAATGAAAACCAACAGTGGGAGGTAGGACAGTAAAGGGGGGGGGAAATAATCAAAGAGGAAAACAAACCATGTTTAGTAACAGAAATAAACAAATATGGCTGGAAGAACAACCCATATCTCAATAATGACCCTAAATGTTAATGCCTTAAACTCACCAATTAAGAGACACAGGCTAGTAGAATGGATCACAAAACAAGACCCAAAAATATGCTGCCTACAGGAGATGCATTTGATAGGAAAAGACATACATAGACTGAAGGTGAAAGGTTGGGAAAAATCATATCACACATATGGACTTCGGAAACAAGCAGGAGTATCCGTACTCATATCAAATAAAATAGATTTCAAGCCAAAGTTAATCAAAAGGGATAAAGAGGGACACTACATACTGCTCAAGGGAACCATACACCAACAAGACATAACAATCATAAATATATATGCCCCAAACAATGGTGCAGCTATGTTCATCAAACAAACTCTTCTCAAGTTCAAAAGTCTAATAGACCACCATACAATAATCATGGGAGACTTCAACACACCTCTCTCGCCACTGGACAGATCTTCAAAACAAAAGTTGAATAAGGAAACTATAGAACTCAATAACACAATTAATAACCTAGACTTAATTGACATATATAGAATATACCACCCAACATCAAGCAGTTACACATTTTTCTCAGCAGCACATGGATCCTTCTCAAAAATGGATCCTATATTATGTCACAGGGCAACTCTTAGACAATATAAAGGAGTAGAGATAATACCATGCATCTTATCTGATCATAATGGAATGAAACTGAAAATCAACGATAAAAGAAGGAAGGAAAAAATCATGCATCACTTGGAGAATGAGCAATAGGTTACTGAATGATCAATGGGTTATAGAAGACATCAAGGAGGAAATTAAAAAATTCTTAGAGATAAATGAAAACACAGACACAACATATCAGAATCTATGGGACACATTGAAAGCAGTTCTAAGAGGAAAATTCATTGCTTGGAGTTCATTCCTTAAAAAAAGAAAAAACCAACAAATAAATGATCTCATACTTCATCTCAAAATCCTAGAAAAAGAAGAGCAAAACAACAACAAAAGAAGTAGAAGGCAAGAAATAATAAAAATCAGAGCTGAAATTAATGAAATCGAAACAAAAGAAACAATTGAAAAAATTGACAAAACTAAAAGTTGGTTCTTTGAAAAAATAAATAAAATCGACAGACCCTTAGCCATGCTAGCGAAGAGAAGAAGAGAGAGAACTCAAATTACTAGCATACGGGATGAAAAAGGCAATATCACAACAGACACTTTAGAAATACAGAAGATAATCAGAAATTATTTTGAATCCTTATACTCCAATAAAATAGAAGATAGTGAAGGCATCGATAAATTTCTTAAGTCATATGATCTGCCCAGATTGAGTCAGGAGGATATAGACAACCTAAACAGACCAATATCAATTGAGGAAATAGAAGAAACCATCAAAAGACTACCAACTAAGAAAAGCACAGGACCGGATGGGTATACAGCAGAGTTTTACAAAACCTTTAAAGAGGAACTAATACCAATACTTTTCAAGCTATTTCAGGAAATAGAAAAAGAGGGAGAAGTTCCAAATTCATTCTACGAGGCCAACATCACCCTGATTCCTAAACCGGACAAAGACACTTCAAAGAAAGAAAACTACAGACCAATATCTCTAATGAACCTAGATGCAAAAATCTTCAATAAAATTCTGGCAAATCGGATACAAAAACATATCAAAAAAATTGTGCACCATGATCAAGTAGGATTCATCCCTGGGATGCAAGGCTGGTTCAATATACGGAAATCAATAAATGTTATTCACCACATCAATAGACTTAAAAATAAGAACCATATGATCATCTCGATAGATGCAGAAAAAGCATTCGACAAAGTACAGCATCCCTTTATGTTCAAAACTCTAGAAAAACTAGGGATAACAGGAACATACCTCAATATTGTAAAAGCAATCTATGCTAAGCCTCAGGCTAGCATCATTCTGAATGGAGAAAAATTGAAGGCATTCCCTCTAAAATCTGGAACAAGACAGGGATGCCCTCTCTCACCACTTCTGTTCAACATAGTTCTTGAAACACTGGCCAGAGCAATTAGACAGACGAAAGAAATTAAAGGCATAAAAATAGGAAAAGAAGAACTTAAATTCTCACTATTTGCCAGTGACATGATTCTATACCTAGCAGACCCAAAAGGGTCTACAAAGAAACTATTAGAGCTAATAAATGAATTCAGCAAAGTGGCAGGATATAAAATCAACACGCATAAATCAAAGGCATTCCTGTATATCAGCGACAAATCCTCTGAAATGGAAATGAGGACAACCACTCCATTCACAATATCCTCAAAAAAAAATAAAATACTTGGGAATCAACCTAACAAAAGAGGTGAAAGACTCATACAATGAAAACTACAGAACCCTAAAGAGAGAAATAGAAGAAGATCTGAGAAGATGGAAAAATATACCCTGTTCATGGATAGGCAGAACTAACATCATCAAAATGGCGATATTACCAAAAGTTCTCTATAGGTTTAATGCAATGCCAATCAAAATCCCAACGGCATTTCTTGTAGAAATAGAGAAAGCAATCATGAAATTCATATGGAAAAATAAAAGACCCAGAATAGCAAAAACAATGCTAAGCAGGAAGTGTGAATCAGGCGGTATAGCGATACCAGACTTCAAACTATACTACAGAGCAATAGTAACAAAAACAGCATGGTACTGGTACCAAAACAGGCGGGTGGACCAATGGTACAGAATAGAGGACACAGAAACCAATCCACAAAACTACAACTGTCTTATATTTGATAAAGGGGCTAAAAGCATGCAATGGAGGAAGGATAGCATCTTCAACAAATGGTGCTGGGAAAACTGGAAATCCATATGCAACAAAATGAAACTGAATCCCTTTCTCTCGCCATGCACAAAAGTTAACTCAAAATGGATCATGGAGCTTGATATCAAATCAGAGACACAGCGTCTGATAGAAGAAAAAGTTGGCTATGATCTACATACTGTGGGGTCGGGCTCCAAATTCCTCAATAGGACACCCATAGCACAAAAGTTAATAACTAGAATCAACAAATGGGACTTACTCAAACTAAAAAGTTTTTTCTCAGCAAAAGAAACAATAAGAGAGGTAAATAGGGAGCCTACATCCTGGGAACAAATCTTTACTCCTCACACTTCAGATAGAGCCCTAATATCCAGAGTATACAAAGAACTCAAAAAATTAGACAATAAGATAACAAATAACCCAATCAACAAATGGGCCAAGGACCTGAACAGACACTTCTCAGAGGAGGACATACAATCAATCAACGAGTACATGAAAAAATGCTCACCATCTCTAGCAGTCAGAGAAATGCAAATCAAAACCACCCTAAGATACCATCTCGCTCCAGTAAGATTGGCAGCCATTATGAAGTCAAACAACAATAAGTGCTGGAGAGGATGTGGGGAAAAGGGTACATTTGTACATTGCTGGTGGGACTGCAAATTGGTGCAACCAATTTGGAAAGCAGTATGGATATTTCTTGGAAAGCTGGGAATGGAACCACCATTTGACCCAGCTATTCCCCTTCTCGGTCTATTCCCTAAACACCTAAAAAGAGCATGCTACAGGGACACTGCTACATCGACGTTCATAGCAGCACAATTCACAATAGCAAGACTGTGGAACCAACCTAGATGCCCTTCAATAGATGAATGGATAAAAAAAATGTGGCATTTATACACAATGGAGTATTACTCTGCATTAAAAAATGACAAAATCATAGAATTTACAGGGAAATGGATGGCATTAGAGCAGATTATGCTAAGTGAAGCTAGCCAATCCCTAAAAAACAAATGCCAAATGTCTTCTTTGATATAAGGAGAGTAACTAAGAACAGAGTAGGGACGAAGAGCATGAGAAGAAGATTAACATTAAACAGGGATGAGAGGTGGGAGGGAAAGGGAGAGAGAAGGGAAATTGCATGGAAATGGAAGGAGACCCTCAGGGTTACACAAAAGTACATACAAGAGGAAGTGAGGGGAAAGGGAAAAAAATACAAGGGGGAGAAATGAATGACAGTAGAGCGGGTAGAGAGAGAAGAGGGGAGGGGAGGGGAGGGGAGGGGAGGGGGGATAGTAGAGGATAGGAAAGGCAGCAGAATACAACAGACACAAGTATGGCAATATGTAAATCAATGGATGTGTAAATGATGTGATTCTGCAATCTGTATACGGGGTAAAAATGGGAGTTCATAACCCATTTGAATCAAAGTGTGAAATATGATATATCAAGAACTATGTAATGTTTTGAACAACCAACAATAAAAATTTTTAAAAAAATACACACAGGCCAGAAAGTCACTGTTCCCCAAGGGGTGAACAGAGCACAATGTTGCAACTTTCAAAAATTTTTATCCTGACTTACTTCCTGAGGCAGAAAGAAAGTACTTCTTTACAAATCAGGTTTGCCATGGAGTTTAGGCATTTTTTAATGCATCTTTCCCCCAAGGCCCTGGGCTCCTTTGTTGGCTATACACAAAGGCTTATGCTATTTTGGTTTAGTAAAATGGTTTGTAGATTTCAATTGAAAAGGAAAAACATAGAAATATAAGTCTGAGTCATTTGGGGAGGTAGGGAAAATAATCCCTTTCAGAATAAAGAGAAATACCTATCTAGAATTATCTTGGTAAATTCATATAGATCACGTGGACTAAGAATTTAGTTCAATGCAGAAAACTTGCCTAGCACATGCAAAGCCCTGGGTTCAGTCCCCAGCAGCATGTCAATCGTATTTCTTCTCCCTCTGAAAGACATTTTTAACCAAATCCCAGAGTTAGGAGATGCTGATGAATAATTCACAACTGAAATCTCTTTTTCAGCATTCAGTCCTGACCCCAATCACAACCCCACTGGAGGAGGAAGGGTTGTGAGTGGCAGTGCTCAGTTTTGGCTACAGGTTGAAATCACATTGTGTGTCACCCATAAAAACTTTCATGGACTAGGGAGGTAGCTCAGTGAGAGTGCTCCCCTCATTTGCACAAGGCCCTGGAATTGATCCCCAGTACCCCACAAAAAAAATCACAAGCCTTTTTATTAGGAAAAATAAGTGGAAGCAGATATTTTTAGCTTTTTAAATTTTTTTCCAAATAAAGAGTTTGGGTGGTTTTTAATTCATTGTGTTAAAAATACAAAAATGCAACATCTTCAAGCAACACTAGTTGACCTCAGTAAAGATGGGAATTTAAAGATCAAATTGAAAACCAAAACCTTTGCATAACTGATGGAAGGGATTTCTAAATGATTTTCTATAATTTGCTTAGCACATCCAATGACACACTGCTTTTATATGGACCTAAATATCTTTGTGTATATCCTTTTCAGCTTTGACTTCCATTCAAACAAAGTACTGAAATCAAAGTAAGGCCCATCCCTTTAAATTGGCTCATCACAAAGATTTATAAATGCAATTAGCCATATTCAGTAATATTTGCCCTTCTAAATATTATTTACACTTATGGGGTCAAATATAGTTTTATATTATTAATAAATGAAATAATTAAATATTACTTGTTTTATATTTACCTTATCTTTTAAAATTTCTACTATCATAAGTGTTCTATAATGGATATTATATTCATAGAGTAGTCCAAGGATATAATTCATAATTAAATATACATATATAAGAATAAATACTCAATGAAAAGAGATCACTGGGCTATGAAACTATTCAAGGCAGGCACCTATATAAATCTTGACACCTGCCTATCCGAGAGCTGGCACTCAATAAGTAAATATGATAGTGCAAAAATGTTCAATATGACTAATTACTAGCAAAATGCAAATTAAAATCATGATGAGGCACTATCTCATACTTCTCAGAAGGACTATCATAAAAAAAACAAAAGATAACAAGGGTAGGCAAGAATGTAAAGAAAAGGGAACCCTTGTACCCTGTGGGTGAGAATGTAAATTAGAATTTTAATTATGAAAATTATATGGAGGTCCCCCTAAAACACTTAAACTAGAATTATCATATGATCCAGAAATCCACTTCTGGGTATTTATACAAAAGATTTGAATTAACAGGTAGGAGAAATATTTGTATTCCCATGTTCCTTGCATCACTATTTATAATGACCAGGTTATGGAATCAACTTACATGCCCATTAACAGATGAATGAATAATGAAAATGTGGTATCTATACCCAAGGAATACTATTGAGCCTTTAAAACAGAGGAAATTCCATCATTTGCATCAACATGAATAGGATTGAAGAACATTTAAATGAGATAAACTGGACATAGAGGGACAAACACATGTATTCTCACAAGCTGAATCTAAAAATGTCAAACTCATAAAAGCAGAAGGTAGAATGGTAGTTAGGGAGGCTGGAGGGTGGAAGGAATGGGGAGATGATGGTCAAAATCTCAGACCGGATGAACAGGGTTTTGTTTTGTTTTGAGACCTATTTCTTAGTGTGGTGAATATTGTTAATAATAGTATATTATACATTTCAAAATTTATAATAAAGTAAATTTCAAATGTTTTCACCACAAAAAATATTTAAAGTAATAGATATGCTAATTTACTTGATTGAATTATTCCACATATTTTCATAAATCATAACATCACCTTGTACCACACAAATATATATTATTATAAATTAATGTGCTGAATGAATGAATCAAACTCCTTTTGCAGCTATAGAACTGACAAATAGAATGCCAGCTTCTGGATGTTTCTATCCAAGCTTTCAGAAAAAACATTTGAGCAGCATCTGTGTCTACAGGTCCAGTTATGGAGACCCTCCTATAATCAACTTGCAATCATCCATAACAAATTTAGGAGCAGTCAGTAGAGAATCTCCCCAATTAATTCAACAAGAAATCATTGAGCATATCATTCTAGACTCACAAATGAAATAAATTAATATAAAATAAGTTACCTATGGTTTCTGATTTCAAGAAATTTATGTTTAGTTTTAGAACATATCTTTAAATTTCCACTTAGATGGGTTACAGCCTGATGTTCAGGGAATTTGAGCCACTTGGTTGTATGATGTTGTTATTTTCTACATGTCTAGCTTCTTCATCTTACCACATACTCATCTGTTCCTGGATCCCCATCTTCATGCTGGAAGTGCAGAACAGAATCTTACAAAACATCAATCTACACCAAGCTGACCTCTCTCTTCCCATTGCAGACCAGGCTATTCACACTACTACTTCAAAAGACAGTTGATTAAGGCACAGTGTATTTTTAATAGAGCTTTTCTTATAGTTGAGTCTCACTAAAGCTATAGGAAAAAATCCTAATCCCTTTCCTTCATGTCTTCTGGGTTTTTTTTTAAGAATTTAAGCTTTATTTTATTTATGTATTATAATGTGGTGCTGAGAATCAAACCCAGGGCCCCACCCATGCTAGGCGAGTGCTTTACCACTGAGCTACAAACCCAGCTCTTTTTTTCAAGGTTTTGATCTACATGACTACACAAAAATAATTAATGGTCTCAATACTCTCAATTGAGCTAAAAACCTGGATATGTTACTATCCCATCAGATCTGGAAATAAGACATACAGTAGAATAACATGGATAATTTGAAAGCAATTACCCCAACAAAGATTAACAAAAAAGGCAGAGAGCTCAGAAGTCCTTAGTAACTCAGGAAACCACCAGGAAAGGAGCCCCCTCCAAAATTGCTACTCACTCCAAGGATTGATGGTGGAGGGAATTGACTGAATTCTTCAATTTCCATTTCACTGTGATGTCAAGCACTAAGAGATGAGTTTCACTGGGCATGATATTACAAGTCCCTGGGTCCTGACTGGTGGATCTTTAGAAATGCAAATGGTAGAACTTTTCCCTGGACAACCAGCATCATCAGTTACTTGTGTAACATTTATAATGGGAGCAACAGAAGTGAAATATTTTCTTTCAATTCTCAGACACCAACCCACTCCCCAGTCTCCTGGAGACCAAGCCACCTGGCCATGCCATGTGTATGACCTATACGGGGTAATTGGACGGTGAACACAGCAGCGATGGGTTTTTATCTCCTCTTGCAACAGATCACTTTGCCAAATCCTCTAATGGCACTGCCATTGGGAGACTGAAAACTAAGGGGGGATTAATTTTATAAGAAATAAAACACTTTGGTGCAGAAATGACTCCATAAATCTTTATTGAAAATGTTTCCATCTTAGCAGAATAACCCAGAAAGAAACCTAAATGGATGATTACAAACAAGCCATTGGGCCTCAAGATAAGAAGGGGGAAAGATACAATTTCAATCCTAACAACTACATATTTTCTTTGCCAACTTTAGTTCCTTTGTAAAGGTTGTTTCTGCATCCTCTCAAATCCTCAAAGAGTTGGAAAATCTTGCATAGATTTCTATGGGGAACCAGGGGTTTAATCCAACAGGATTGGGACCTCTCCTCTCCCTTGCCTGATCACATACTGTCAATCGAGATGTACATTTATCATCTACGTTGCTGTATCAAGCTTTTAAAATTAAACATTAAGTCTGAATAAAAATAATTCAAAATATGTGTACTGGGGTTTTAAGCAGATACCAAGAATTTGGGTTAAAATATAACCCAAACAGGAAAAAACTTCTAAAAAAAAGAAAGGCAACTTTGTCCAGAGTTTTTATTTAGAATGGCAAAGAAAATGTGTCAAAGAAATTGTTCATTTCCCAGCAGTCTATTACTTCTTTTTTTTAATTAGTTGCTCAAGACAATACAATAATCTTGACATATCATACATTTGATTCAAATGGTGTATGAATTCTCATTTTTCCACATGTACAGATGGCAGGATCACATTGGTTATACAGCCACATTTATACATACAGCAATACTAGTGTCTGTTGTATTCTACTGCCCTCCCTATCCCCCCTCCCCTTCCCTCCCCTCCCATCACCTCTCTCTACCCAATCTACTATGACATATTTCTCTCTTTTTTTTCCTTCCCCCTCACACCATCATATATGTATTTTGTATAACGATGAGGGTCTCCTTCCATCTTCCGTGCAATTCCCCTTCTCCCTCCCATATTACTTCTATGTGGATTCTGCTGACTAAAGTGACTGCCTAATGGTGTCATCAGCAGACGATTGTGCTGGCTCCCAAGGCACACATCCACCATCAGGAGCTAAGCACCCTGGCAACAATTGTACTCAGTCCCCTGCAATGATATAAAAGAAAAATTGAAATAAAACCTAATGGTACTTCTGGCTAAGGCTCTAGAAACCCCCAGGAAGGATGGTGCTTGGAAGGAAGAAGCCCTGGCTCCTCATAATGGTGGCTTATAGATGCCCTAAGACATTTAGAAAATCCACATAACATCACTAAGCAGGACCCCTTGCCAATAGGCTTCATGGGGTATGGCAGAGTATCTGGAAAGGGACACAAAACACATCCATCCTTCTGTTTATGACAACTCGGCTTTCTTTGGAAACATCCTCTAGAAGAGCTTCAAAACTAACTCTTAATGCAATATTTTTCCTGAATTCACTGTCCCTCTTAGAAATCAAGAAAGCTAGAGCTAAATGACTCCTCAGCCTTCTTCCTCTCCCCCTAAGACCCAGCTTCCCCTTCCACACCCCCACCCCAACCCCAAAGTGTGTTCCCAGCCCTCTTCTGCCCTCTCTCCCTTCCCTGACCTGCCCCTACCCAACCTGATGTTCCTTTCCCATCCCTATCTGTCACTATGCTGAGCCCCAGCCCTTGAGCCTTTGCTGCCTAGACTGTAAATCTGGCCAAGGCTGAGAACAGCAAACAAAGGAGCAACTATGAGAACTGACAGCTCAAGGACTCTGGCATCAGGTTTGCCCTGGGCTGCCTCGCCCAGGAGGTGCTGGCAAGGCTGGTCTCCCCGCAGGGCACCCATATATCTCAAAATGACAGAGGGTGTAACTGGCCCTAAGACAGTTCTACAGTGCTGCTGCTATGACACAGCAGAGGGCACTGGAAAGAAAAGGACATCCCTGAGTAATGAGAAGTGATAGAAATAGAAACGAAGTGAATTGCAGAATTGACAAAACTTGGCATAAAATATTATCCCTAATATCCTGAATTTCTCTTACCAAAGGAAGAGGACTGGAAAAAAAATAAGAAAGAGAAGGAGGGAGAAAGGGAAGACTACAGTTCTAGCTTCGTGTAAAAACTGTAGTTACGTTATGTTTTGATATGATGTTATGAAATGGTCATGTTATAAAATGGTTATTCCAGATTTGAATCTGAGCTCAACTGCAAGCTTATTTTTAAATCCCAGTTTCAGGGGAAAGGACTCTCAAGTGGGATCCAGCCCTAAAAGCCTTCCACGGAGAGGGTGTGGTTAAGCTCATAGGTGTTGCTATCTTCTTCCTCCAAGAGCAGCTTGTCGATGGTCAGGGAACTGATGGCTCTCCTGGGGTCATCCATGTCCTGAAGGACTGGTTCAGGAATAGAGATGGGGAGCTGGACAAACTGAGGTCCAGGCAGGGTTGGGGCTGGAGGCTGGTACTGCAGGGTGGAGGTGGGCAGCGTGGAAAGAGGTTGAGCCCACGGGAAATAGGTGAGGGGCGCCTGGTGCTCTGGGCCCTCCAGCTGGGGTCCCACCGTGGGTGTGGCAGCGCTTCTTGTCTGTGATGAGGAAACACAGGACCAAGGTTTAGCAGCCCTGGCACATCCACCTGCCCACCCTTGACTCAAGAATCTCCAATTCTTCCTTTAACTCTGCCCTTCCCTGTTTCTCACTTCAGGGGGTTCTACCTCCTCCTTGTCAAAACCTCCCTCAAGGGAGAGCTAGACACACTTAAATTGCATTCATCATCTGTCACTAGCTACATGTTCTTGCTCATGCTACTTCCCAACTCAGAAGCTCCATTTTTCTCATCTATTAAATGGGATACAATTGGTAATGAAGTCATAGGGTTGAGCAAATTAGAGAGGATTTTCTAGATTTCATTGAATATAAAATACATCCCAATTTCAGAAAACTTAAAATGTGAAAAACACATGTATCTTAAAGTCTGAATTACACATGTTAAAGAATGAGGCTGTCACATAGCCCAGAAGCTGTATCTTGGAGGTGGCCACTGTCCTGCCCAGACACACTGGCTCAACACAGCAGATCTGGCCTCCTGAGGTCTGGGTGAACAACACAGCTGTATCACTTTCTAGTGGTGACCTGGGAGGCCCAGCCATTCTGTGGTAGGGGAAGCACTGCTCTGTCAGTGAATGTGGCCTTTCTGCTGCTGCCTGTGCCTCCTGCATCCTCTCCTCCAGTTTCTGAGCTGCAAATAGCCATGGCACCACTGGTGCCCCATGATGCTCCAAGGCCCAGGGCCATTCTCCCATGAGCTCCATGAACCAAAAATCCCACCTGTACAGTGACTATCTCACAAACCTAGATCCCGCCTGCCAGAGGCAGCATCTAGATCCTACTATTCTTTCACAGTGGAAACTACTATAAACTACTGGAGTCTTTTAGAACACAGTTTTTTTTTCCTAGCTTCCTGGGGAATCTTGTTATAACACATATTTGGGTCCAGGAGGTCTAGAGAAGGGTCTGGAGTTCTGCATGTCTAATCAGATCTTAGGCCATGCCAATGCAACTGGTCCAGGGAGCACAGTTTGAGTAGCAAGGCTTTAGGGTGTTTTTCCATAGCATGTTGGAGCTGGAAGCTCCCCACATCCTGGCTGGTGTGCACATTTCACTGTGCACAGCCACTTCATCTCTTGTGACATGAGCTTCATGAGCCCAATCCAGCAACCTGAAACTAGACAGGATCTGGAAAAGCCTGATTATTTCCATTACTTCAAAAATCCAAATGGAAATCCTTCATTTTTGTGTCCTCAACTTCTATAGGTCAATTGCAACTGCAGGGTTCCTTGTGCAGGGGTAGAATTACACCAAACCAGCACCATACAGTTCTTATCTCTGCTGATCAGGAGTGCTGACTGGTAGCACAAGCCAGCTTTGATGAGTTAATTCACAAAATAGCAAAACAAATAAATTATTTCTTACTAAATACAGTTTGTTTGCTACACAGAACATTTCAAAGAAGAAGGTGGGGATCATGAAAGGGAATAAATAAAGAAAAGAATCCTTGGTAATGAAATGGCTGGGAACCATTATGTCCTGCCCTCTTTGTCCCCCGCCAAGAGCCCCTGATATGGAAATGAATTGCCTGAGGAAGGTGTTGAAACATCTCCATCTCTGGAGCCAGCCAGCACACAGGGACCCCTCCTCCCTCACTGTAGAAGCAGAGACCTTCATGTCAAGGATAGCCAGGTGGGTCTTCCAGAAGCCTTCCCAGGAAGGTGCTTAGAGGCAGGGAACAGGTGTATCAGATGACACTAGACCCTCCAGGGAACCCAAGGGTCATGGCGAACCAAAACAAGCTCCGCCTCTATGACTGCTCAGGAAACCCAGCTCTACTTCCCAATTTCCCTGGAGTTCAGCTGGGTACCCCTACAACTATCGGCCTTTTCTTTCCTGCACACTGGAGGGACTCCCATTCCTTTGGTCACATATGTCACACCATTCACAAAACTATGACTGCCTTCCCCAATTCCTGGGGGCAGGAGTGGCAGGGAGCAGGACCTTCCTTTCCTGCCTGGCAGTTGAAGGAGGGCATTGGTTGACATTGCTGGCAGACTTTGATGTGATGACAGTAAATAACATGTATTGAGTGATTTCTGTATGCCAGGAACTGTGCTAAGACTTCCACATGCATAACTTTATTTCATCCCAACAATCACCCTCTTGTTAGTATTTCCATTTTACAGATGAGGACACTAAGCCTCCCACAAGTTAGTAAGCCAGGGACATACAGCTTATAAGGGCTGGGATTTGAACACAAGCAATCTGACATTAGAGAGAGAGCTCAAAAGACAACAAAAATACCCTATAGCTGGGTCTGACTCAAAAATACAGTTTTCTGAAAAGTTCTGTCATCTTTTGCTCAGCCTAGAAATCTTCCCACAATCATTGAACAAATCACTCCCTTAGTTATTAGAATTGAAAGACAGAGTCCACCTGGTATCCCATTCACTAAAAACTTTGTCACCAAGACTCACTGCTTACAGGCCAGCTGGGGAGATTCAGGACAGAAGCAGGAGCTCTCCCCAAACAAAAGGAACAAAAAGCACGACAAGACAGGTATCTTTATGGGAGATAGTTAGGTAAACGAAAATAGGAGCAGGCCTCCTGGAGGACATGGTAGACTTGGATGACCTGATGATCCCGGGAACCAACAGCAAGGAAGACCAGGGATCAGAAAGCCCTACTTCTAAACAGGTGCCATAGGCAGGCAGGAACAGCTCTGTTTTGTGTGACATACCGTGACGTTGGTGATGAGAGGAGGGGAGGCGTAGGTCAGCACTGAGGAGGGCCCCACAACCGTGTAGCTCGGACACACGGGCTGCACATACATGTCAGCTGAGTAGGGGCAGCTGACAGCTTCATGGGACACATACTCAGTGTAGGGTGTCCATGGGGTCAGGGGCTGGAGAGTGGCCGGGGCAGGTTGGGAAAGCCAGCCGGCACATAGGGCCCCCTCCTCCGTCACTGTAGAAGCAGAAACTTCCATGTCAAGGCAGGAGGGACCTGTGGGAGAAAGGAAATTATAGAACTGCCCATGCCACCCAGATGAGGGGACTGAAGGACACCAGGGCTGTCTGTGGGGAGCTCTTACCCACTGTGGTGTAGGTCGCCAGGGGCTGATGGGGCAGCACCACCTAGAGGGAGAAGACAGGACAGGACTGGTGCTTAGCCATCTTCACTCAGTTCTATGCAGAGAACCCATCCAGGGAATCCAGGGTAGAAAGCTTAGGCATGACTCTCCCTGATCAGAATAAAACACTCCAGCCATTTAGAGGGATTTGTGTTTCCATTTTGCAAGAATACTGTGATTTAGGGAAATGGCACCTTTCTCTTCCCAGAAGGAACTCCCAACTCACACCAAGGTGTGTGTCATTCACCTCCTGAGACCTCATCAACAGCTCTCTCTGTTCAATGGGCTGAGCAAGCCGGCCCCCCGCCCCTCATCCCACCCCAAGGAACTAGGTCCATCTCCTATACATCCCCATGTAACTGCCTGCCTTCCTTCCCCCAAAGGGTACACTCCTGCCCAACCCTCTGTGACCCCCAACAAACACACTGTCCATGTGGCCCCCTCACCGCAGTAGGTGTAACAGCTGCCCCGCTGCTGGCATGGCCACGCTTCCTCCTCAGCAGTTCCTTCACGGGCTCCTTCACTCGGACACCCTGGTATGGCCGAGGTGGGGCCGGAGCTTGTTCTGGAGCTGTGGCTGTGGAAAGCAATGTTACTGGAACCTGTGGCCCTTCTCAGACAAACCCCAAACCCAGGTGCCCATTGTCTCAAGGATCCGCCTACTCTACTAAGTTGTGCTTGAACACGAGGACCACATGAGACTTCCTAGAATATTTCTCCCAGTATTGTCACTCTTCCTGCCCTCAAGCCCTCTGTGGCTCCTTCACACCCAGAAGTTGATGCCCAACCCCCCTGTCTAAAATGAAAGGACTTCACAGTGAGATCTGAACCATTTTTCTAACCACTTTGTGCAGTAACAGCTACATACACTCTGATTCCACCAGAAGGTCTGTCTTCTTCTCTGCATGGTCCCTATATGTCTTACCTTCTCATCTCTTGAGGTTTTACCATGGGCAGATTCTCTCCTACGTCTTTCAACCCCTATAAACTATGGAATTTCTATAACCACAACTCAAATATTCCCAGATCTGGTTAGTATTCATCATACGTGGCAGCAGAAAGATCTGGGACTCTGAGTCCAATGGCACAGGCCTCGAATCCTGCCCCTGAGACTCTGAATTTATTATCAAAAGAATATTCTGAGGAGTCACTTGACCTAATAAATAAGAAATTAGCTATATGCTTTGAATAAAATCAGATACACAGTAAGCACTCAAGAAATTTTTATCTGCATATAATATTATTTTTGGTACAAATTTCTAATGCCACAGCTAGATTATAAACTTCCCAAGGTGAGCTATTACACCTTATTTATCTATATCTTCTCAAGTGGCATGTCCCTAATGAGTTCAGTAGCTATTTGTTGATTAATCAATTGGTGATTTTTTAAAATGTGCTTTCATTCATCTTTCCTTCACCTCTTCAGTACCTTTAGAATTAATGGGCTATAGCAAGTGGCACCTAGGTTCTCTGGAACGCCCAGGACATAGGACAAACACCTAATGGTGAACTATACAACCTGGGACCAGGTTTTCCTTGCTGCTAAAAGGTTTTCTCTACCTTTGTAATCAAAGAAACTAAAAGCACCAACCCAAATACAAGAAACCAAAAGACCAATCCAAATATGGGCCAGATCATAGGGTTCATCTTAACCAGGGAGAGCAAGCCAAAAGTAATCCTGGCTATGCTGTGACAATGTGCCTGCTCAGACAGCCTGTGGTCTAGGGGCCCTGGACCCTTGGAGGCCAGGCCTAGATCAGCCAAGAATGGTGAGAAGCGCTGACCCTTAGGACTCACATACGGGGCCCATTATTATTCACTGATAAGGGCCCCAAGGACCGGGTCTCTGAATCAAAGGCCCGGAAGCCTGAGTAGCTGCTAAACCCGGATCCAGAGTGCTGCCTTGGCTGAACTTTGCTCAGCAAATACTCAGCTGATAAGGTCCTGGGCCTGAGTCAGCACAAGACCTCCCTTTGGGCTGTAGGTATCAGCTTGGCCTTGCCTCAAAGCCCAGTAGGCAGAGAAGCTTAGGCACAGGTAGCAAGAAGGAAGCAAGCCCAGGGATAGATGATGTGCATCAGGCTAGTCTTCAGACACATCAGCTGGGGTCCCTCACCTGACCATGTAGCAGAATCAACCAGAGTGATGCCAAATCTGATAGCCAGGCCCCTGCTCCCAGAGAATCTAATTCTGGGTGGGCCTAAGAGTCAACATGGATAGAAATCCCTCTGGTAATTCTGAAGACATGCTGGGATTGGAATCACCAATAATTCATCCCTGATTTAACAGAAGAATCTCTCTATAACATCCCAACGGGAGATTAATTATCCTCATTTTAACTTTTCTTGTCATAACAAGGGTTCTGTACTGGTCTTCATTCACTCTTTCAAATTCCTGGGCACCATGTTCATCTTGCAGTCTAGTCAGGAATATAAGCAATAAAACAGCTACCAGCGGAATGAAGGCCAAAGCCTGTGAAATTCAGGCTGACATATGAGTATACAACAGGAGAAGCTGGCCTAGTATCTGTGCCTCCAATCACCTTCACCTTGATTCTAAGAAGCAACAGCAATGAACGGGAGAGCCAAAAACACTGGTATTCAAATCTAGGTTGCTACTTACTGCTAGAAAATTTTCAGTTTTATTTAATGACTCTAGGCCTCAGTTTCCTCATCTGTAAAATGAAAATAATAACCCATCCCTAATACAATTATTGCAAGGATTAACTGAAGTGATTCACGGGAGATACCAAGGCCAGGCTCAGGCATAAGGTAGATGCTTAATACATGTTTTTTTTCTTCTCTTCCTTCCATCCCTTCCACTGTCCTTTGGAGAACTATAATGTCAGAAAGCTTTTCCTTCTACTGAACCTGTCTGTGGTAAGAAGAACTATATTTCCTTACATTACTTTCTAAAGAAACTCACAATTCATCCATTTATAGCTTTCTTCTCCATGAGATGAGGATCATAATGGTATGCATGTTGTAGGATAATTGGATAATATTATCCTACAACCCTACAACATGTAAAGTGCTTGCAATAGAATTTGGCACGGGATAAACATTTGATATATGTGAACTAATATTATCATTAGTAGTAATATCCTTTTTTAGCATCTGAAGGTCCTGGAGACCTGAATGACTTCCCAGTCCTTAGGCAATTCTTAGTGACATTTTTTTAACCCCAAGCATTCTTTCTGGGTGTATCACTCCCATATAAACTCCACTTGCCATGTCTGTATCTGTATATTGATGCCCCATGCTGCTCATGGAACCTAGGTGTGGCCTTACTTGGCAAACAGCAGGGATACCTGCTTCTCCCATATTCTGCTTACCCCTTCTCAGGGTCACCACAGCCACATCAGCATCGTTCACACTCATGTCATCCAACCCATGCTTGTTTCTAGCTGGACTTCCAGCTATTCCTTCAGCACAAAATGCAGACTAAGGCACTGTGGACTTGTGAAAAATTCAGGGTATGAAGTTATCTAGGGGGTCCGAACACTGTGGTCACCCTCTAACCTTAGCTAGGAGACAAGAAAGGCTCCATCCCATATGCACACATCTCAGCCCAGATCAAAGAGAGGTACATTGCTCTCCCCACTTTGATTTGCATATACAGTTCTGGGGAAGGGCCCAGAGGCCTCCAAGTTTCACTCCCTACCAGGAAGGGGACACACCACACACTTGGCTGGACAGAGACCAGCTGGGCACTTCCAGGATCTTGGGCTTCCTGCCTCCTGTTGTTTTTAAATCAATGAACAAAGAGGGTTTGGAGGAAGTGCTGCCAGCAGAGAGTATCGCCTTCTAATGCCTGGACTTCCTTGGAAGCCAGTGTCAACAGATGTGCCCTGAAACAACAGAGTGTATGCAGAGCAATTTCTAAGTCCCCGCCTCCTGCTATTACAGTTGCAAAGTCCCACAGCTCCCAAGGTCGCCTGATGCCCACTCCTGTGTCCGCAACCACCTGCCAAGGAATCCTGTAACTGACTCTATCTGAGCAGACAAGAGTGAGGCTGCTTCCGACAGCATCTGTGCAAAGTGTTTGTGAAATATCAGAATCCAAAGCTTCAGGACAATTCCTAAGGGAGCCCAAAAGTGAAGTGCCTTTCACACCAAACTCTGTGGAGCAACAATGGACCTAATTCCACAGTAAACATTGTGCTTCTAACTGCCACCAGTATGAGAAATGAGCCCACAAACACAACTTTGCAAGAGGAATAGAAGTTTGTCTGAAATCATGATTGCCTCACCTTGGGGCTGCTGGATCCCCGAATTGAACTAACTTTTAAACAGCTGAGCCAGGCACAGTGGCACATGCCTGTAATCCCAGAAGCTCAGGGGCAAGAGGATCACAAGTTCAAAGCCAGCCTCAGCAAAAGCAAGGCACTAAGCAACTCAGTGAGACGTTGTCTCTATAAAAAATACAAAATAGGGCTGGGGATGTGGCTCAGTGTTTGAGTGCCCCTGAATTCAATTCCTGGTACCCCCCCTTCCCCCCCCAAAAAAAAAAGAAAGCTGAACTGGAATATTTTAAAGAATTTTTAAGAATTATTAGAATAATGTTTTAAAATAACAATGAAAAAGACTATCCAAAGAAAATAAAAGAGCAGATTGAAATAATAAATACATCAGCAGAGAAGATGAAAGCCCAATTTCCCAAAGTAGAATTAAATAGAAATTTTAATAATCCCCCGATCAAATTGTAGCTCTAGATAGAATAGCCTTAAAGCCTGAAGGTTTCTTGCTATTTAGCATGTGGTTTGAGGGTCTTTTAAGTCTCCCAGGGCATTCCTTTGCCCATCACAGAAAAATCTGTCCACCTAAACATGAACCTCTTGGCCTTCATTGGAACTCTCCCTTTGGGGGCTGAGAAGTTCACCATATTGCCTTTCCATATCACTGGAAGTCAGTTGCCATTAGGGTGTAGGGGAGGAATGAAATTAATTTAGAGCAAAACCCATTAATTTGGCAGTGAGGGCTTCCCTTTTCCAAAATGAGCAATGAAAAAAAAATATGAAGGTATAAAAAGTCAGCAGAGTGTATTTCAGTTCCCTCTGCCACACACCCAGACATGCTTCACATCACAAAAATAAGAGTCCTGCAGCTGCTGTTCCACTGGAGACCACAGAGCATGACAGACTCAGGCCAACAGGTCACCTCACACAGCATCCCTGGCTGCATATTTGTGCTTGCTCTCCACCAAGCTAAGGATACAGGATTCTACTGATTTTAATAAGTATGGCGCTCCTGTTCCTTGATGGAGGTATAATAAAATTTTGCTGAGGAAATATGCAAAATTTCAGCACATGTTTATTTAATGATCCCATGCAAACCACATTGAAGCCACAGCACAGAAACTACTCAACTAAGGAGGCAGGTCACCAGGCACTGGTCACCAATAACCAACCTCTCTTCCCGAGCAGATCTAAAAGAGCCATGTCATACAGGCATTTATTCCCTACCTCAGCCTCCAAGATGCTCTTGAGAGAAGACCCTTCTTCCAGCCATGTTCTCTTGTGATTTCCCACCAGTCTAGCCAGCAATTTGAACAACAGTTAAGAGAGCTGCTGGGTTAGGTGGGATCTCAGATAAGCATGCATCTCTATCACCCAGGAACCAGAGAACAGAAATCTTTCTAACCCATCTTGACAACCCATCCTGACAATCTTGCCCACTGAGAAGTCTTTCCATTTACAACTGGTTGAACCTCAAGGCTATAGCCACACAACACCATTTTGAAAGATAAAAACTTTCAAGCTCAGAAGGACATGCAACACACTATCGATGATGACACTCTATTGATCGCTCCAGGTTACCACTATAAAATCTTTTGCAGCTGATCTTCATTATTATTAAAAAGAAAGAAGTAGATTCACTAAGGAAAAACAATATTTCTCTTTACTTACAGAAAAACAACAAAAAAATGAACAACAGAAATTTGAACCTAGGGCTAATGAATTTGCCCTAGCTTCTAACTGAAAACAAAGTCTGAAAAATTGCTGACATTATTCACTTGAGTGTAAAGAACTTTGTCTATAATCATGGCCTAAGAGAGTTTAGATCTTCTGGAAAAGTAGACTAAAGAATTTCCTAACTGTAATGCTATTGCTGGTTCTCTTTTGAGGGTGAAAGCCTGAGTCAAATTTGTTCTTTCCATTTATGAACAATGGCTGACTTTTCTCCAAGCAGGAAGAAAGAACTTGGGCTTTGGCCAAAGTTTGGACTTGACACACTACAGAAAGGCTTTCCCACCCAATTTACTCTAGATTGTAGTTTCCTTTTTTTCTTTTTTTAATGTACTCCAACAAAGAGATTCCATATACATATAAATGTGGGCTTTCCATTCACTAATGTTTGAACTGAAGGGAACTTGCAGCCACGACATGTAAACACATCATTCATATATTCTAGAAATCTAGATAACGCTCAAGGAAGAGAAGAAAAAAATGGATAATGAAAGCAGAACAAAGGCAGGAGATGTGGCTTTACAGTTGTTCAGAAGATTGAGAGAAAATGGACTAAATCGGGATTTGATGCTGCTTGTCAGTATGCTAGGGCAGCTAGGGAGTAATGGCTGTCGTGACCAGTAGGCTGGGATGTCTCTCTCAAGAGATCTCAAAGATGGTGGCTGATTCTGGACTGGCCAGAAAAGGGGAAGAGTCAGGGGCATTTCCCCTGCCTGTGTCCCCACTCTAAAGTACACATTCGTTCTCAACATCCCTGCAGGATGCTCAGTTACCAACCACAGGCAAGTACAATGGGAAAAGCTCCAGTTACGTAGAAGTTTCCCAGACCTAGGGGTGCTGAAGGGAACTAGAGAGAACAGTCCTGATACAGAGAGCCAGGGCAGGCTTGCACCTGAAGTACATTTGGAGTAACTGCAAAGGGTTGTTTAGTTTTAGAGACACAGAGCTCCAGACTGCAGGGGCCTAGGAACCTGGTGATTGCTGTATAAAGGAAGCCATAGCCAGTGAGGATACCCACCGTGATCACACAGGGACTCCTCTCAAGTTACTTTAGGTATAAATGAAAAGCCATTTGCCCACAGCCCACCCTGACCCACCAAGCTCCCACCTGAAGTGTTCCCACTCACAAGCCTCGAGTGTTACCTGGATTGCCCCAAATGTCCTGTATGTCCCACCCCATGACCTCAGAGACAGCCAAAGACCTCAAGTGCAAGAGGCTTCTGTGTAGCAGTAGCCCTCTGATTCTTTCATCACAAGCACCAAGTGTTCAGATGTCCATTCCCCAGGTACTCTCCTCACCTTTCAAACCACCAGTTCACCCTCCCTCCAAACCTCCCATGGAATAAGCAGAGCATGGAAGGTTACTGGATCCACTTCTTCTTTATTATGCAGAACCAGGTATGTTGAATGAATAGGTGACAAATGTCCATGTGTTTCCTGGTCACAGTCTTAAACCCCCAAGAACTCTGAAATAACCACACTCATATTTGCATGATGATCTGTGGCTCACAGAGCCTTTGACTCAAAAGATTTCATGTGAGGGCTCACTACAATCTCTGAAGTCGATGCGGGAGGCATTTTACTCTCCCTCCCTTCTTTTACAGATGAGGAAAATGATCTTTGGAGATGTTCGGTGACTTGCCCAATACCACACTTAAAATATTGTCATCAAGCAAACCCAGGACCTCTGATTCCCAACACAGTACATTTCTTCCTCATCCACTTCCTCCTTCCTCCCTGCCCGAGCAAGTCCCATTTATTTCTCTGGAGATTAATCATCAAACGGTCTCTGAGTCAATCCTAACTCTCCTTTCAGTTGGAGTGTGGGCTTCGATCACTCTGACCCTGTCCCCCTTCATTGCTATTTCCCCCAAGAAATAGTGTTTCTCAGCTGAAGGAGGAAAAGGCAGTCCACAAAGAAACTTGCCAGCAGCCTGTTCACGTGAGGAGTGACAAGAACTGAGAGACTCAAACAATTCCCCGCAAGGTCTTATTTTTGGTATCTTTTGACTGAAATGACAGCAGACAGGTCCACCTGAGAAACCAGCTGCATCTGCCCGCCCTTTACAGAAACTGGGGTCACCAGAGCAGAAAGGGTTCCCATCTCAGATATGCCTCGTCCCAAGGTAGGGGTCAAGATCAAGAGACCAGTGGCAGAGCATTCATTGAGCAAGTACTTAGTAGGTGTAGCATGCTAGGTCCCTGCCCTCAAGGAGCTTACAGTCTGCTCTAATGATTATAGAGTTAATCAAATAATAGCACAAGCAAGTCTAGAATTACAAACTGTGACAGAGCTGCATCTGTTTCAGAACTTGTTTCCACCTCCACCTGACTCAGTAATGCTTAAATGAGCAGCAAGCTAGGGAGCCCTGTCTATAGGGACTGCATAAAGAGAAGAGGGGCAAAAGTCATGACTGATCTCTTCTCTCCAATGCAAAGAGAGGTCTGGGGACAGAGGTTCGGGTCACACCATGCGAGTGAGTCTCATCCAAGACACTCAAAGTGGCAGGCTCTGGGTGAACCATAAGGATGTTTCACCAGCTGGTATAACCCTAGTTTGGTTGATTAGCCCACCAGCAGAAGAACAGTACCAGGGACTCAGATTCTAATATGGAAATCAGCTGGTTTCAGAGATTTTAAATCTGAGAGTTGAATTTGCAATGGTTTTTGAGCCAGAGTAGAGCTACCCTTGATGAAGTCATAACCAGCCTCCATCTAAGGGTGGACCTATTTCATTTGAAAAGGGAGGAAGTAACTAAAGCAACCCTAAAATCCTTGACATTAAGAAGCAATATGGGCAGGGTACAGTGGTGCACACCTGTAATTCCAGCAGCTTGGGAGGCTGAGGCAGGAAGAATACTAGTTCAAAGCCAGTGACTTCATGAGGTCCTAAACAATTTAGTGAGACATTGTCTCAAAAATAAAAAAATTTTTAAAAAATAGTCTTGGGATACAACTCAGTGGTTAAGTATCCCTGTGTTCAATCCCTAGTATTAAAAAAAAAAAAAGGATGAGGAGGAGGAGGAGTAGCAGCAACAGCAACAGCAGCAATGTGGTATATAGTTTGGGTCTTAGGCAGACCTAGTTTGCCAAACCTGTTACACTCCTTATTACCTGTGTGACCTTTGGAAAATCACTTAGCATATGTGTGCATCAGTTTGTCTCTCTGCAAAATAAGAATAACTTCCATCTTAAAAGGTTATTGCAAGAATTGTGTAAGATTGACACATGCATCTGGTGCATAACAGACTATTTTTGGATGACATATTGGGTATTGCCTCAGATTTTTAAAGAGTAGCAGGCCTCAAAAGGGGAAAGAAAGGGCCTAACTTGAGATCTGGAGAGCAATAAATCTTTATTAGGCATTGAACAAGAGAGTTCAACCACCCTGGGTACCCACCTAAATTCTATAGCAAAGCAGCATCATAGGGAGGGATGGAGTAGAGGAAATGAACACATCTTTCTTTATTATATATAGGCCTGAATCTAATATTGCCAGTCTGATCTAGGACAGGAAAAAAAATCTGTGGGTTAGGCAACTGGAGGAGATAGCTGGAAATTCAGTTGTTTATTCCCTGATTAACCTCTAATTGTGATTTTCTTATGAAAGAAACAAACTTTTCCTGAAACACTCACTTAAGGACCACTCCCTTGGAAGGATTTTTGGACCCAGCAACAGTTGTGCACTTAATGTCAGATCCAAAGGCCCAAGGCTCACGGTGGCCTGGGATACAGTCGTTATGGGTGGAAGTAGTCCCAATGATGGACTCATGATAAAAGCCAAGATACCCGTCAAGATGAGCTTTGGTGGGTAATTCTCAGATTTACTAACTAATGGCCCTCATGATGTGGGGGATTCCCCTGTGAAGGACAGTGCAGAAGAGTTGGGGTTATTAGAATATCAAGTTTGGGAAAACTGTGACTAGGTCAATTGTTGAAGAATTTCCCCTTCCCCTTATTTACTAGAAACCCACAAAAACTGAAAACATGACCTTCACATCTTCAAAGCTCCACAAAGACAAATGCAACCCTTCCCAGCAGTTTAATCTGTAAGCCAAGAACCTATGCGCAGCCACCATGAATCTTGTTGAAAAGAGTGAAGGATTGATCAGGTCAGGTGGTTGTCTGTGATCTGAAGAACCCTAAAATATAGTTATAGTGACTGTAGGTGCCAAAAGAGGGACAGAGGCAGAGAAATATGGAAGTTAATGAGCAATCTGAACTCTGGATAACTCGTCAGAACTGCTCCATCTTAACTTTTACATTAGGGTTCTGTAGACTTGGTTTGAATAAAGAGAATTATGACCACAAAAATTGTGTATATCAACCAATATGTCCTTGGATGGTCTTCCCAATGCTAAGATGCATCTGTATGTCTCAGAATCTTAGCAAAGAACCTATCATCAATGCCTCAGGACCTATATACCTATATGTCATATGTTTGGTGGCATATTTCCTGATCTCAACTACCCTTACTTCCTTCTGAAGATAATTTATTTCATTTGTTAATTTCTCTATCTAGAAATCATTCCATTATTGGATAGGTTGATGGATGGATGGATGGATAGATGGATGGATGGATGGATGAGTACAGGCATGAATGGGATGATGAAGAGATGACAGATTTTCCTTCTGCACCTTTCTTCCCTGAATTGATGTGGCTTTCATCCAACATTAAGACTTTCTCCTATTTTCAACTCCTTTGCCTCTCTTCATTCCTTTCTTTTCTCTCTCCTCAAGATTTCTCAGACCAGAAAGTTTTAATAAGCTTCATTTTTTTTCCTTATTTTCAATTCAATGTATGATTCTTTCTCTTAAATTAAAAAGAAATTCGGCTTTTTTTAAGGGTGGTCAAATTCTTTTTGGTCCCAACACCTGGCCTGAAAATGATTTTAGTTTATAATTCTTTGGCTACCAGCTCTTCCCAGAAATTGGTACTATGAAACCATTACTAAGAAAAGGAGGTAGCACATAGTTGTTTCGGTTTTCAGTATCATTAGTGCTATTTCTTGCATATTTCAAGTGTCATTCTGCTCATGAGTAGTTTATAAACACCTTGGTCCAATCTGGTGAATTAAAAAACAAACACAAGTTTTCCAGTCAGTACAAGACTTGCTAGCATCCTACCTTACCAGGGTGGTAGGGTAATCATAGCCAGGTTGGTCACAGAATGGGAGGCTTAACCATCAGCTTAATCATGAACCCTATTATTAATTACAAGCCTCAGAATACATGCCCCACCATTTCATAAGAAATGCAGAACTCAAGAGGGCATACATGTTGCAGTCTATAATTAGCCTGCACAAACTTTGTTCTCAGAGGTAGAGTGAAAGAGAATAAGAAAATGATAATTGTAACTACTATTTATTGGTTCTTACTTAATGCTAAGCACAGTACACCCAACCCTATGAAGGAAGAGCCACATCCTTGGCTCATACATAAAGAGATGGTGGCAGAAAGAGGCAAAGGGACTTGCCAGCATCACACACCACTAGGCATAAACCTAGAAGCTGAGCTTTAAACTATTAATAGCAAACAAAGAACAGAGATGGCCCTCTCCAACTCAAATTAAAACCTTACTCCACATCTCACTTACACTCACACACAGAGATGAGAAAGGACAGGCTGGCTCTTGCAAAGTCTAGAAGATTCAGAAGGAAGGAAGTTCCCAGGAGGCAGAAGCCTGGACTCCCAACACAGGCTGCCACACAGGATTTCCATTATAGCTGCTCAGAAAACAGAGGTACTAGATTATTTAGGGCAGGCTCTAGGCTCCTCTTTGAGCCTTCCGTTAACCAAGATGTCTGCAAAGGCCCCAAGGGAGGAGGTGCAATAGCAAGCACAAGCCGGGCACAGTGGGAACGCATGTAATCACAGCAGCTAGGGAGGCTGAGACAGGAGAATCTTGAATTCAAAAATAGCCTCAGCAAAGGTGAGGCACTAAGCAATTCAGTGAGATCCTGTCTCTAAATAAAAATACAAAAAAAAAAAAAAAAAAGGATTGGGGATATGGCTCAGTGGTCAAGTGCCCAAGTTCAATCACCAGTACCCCCCCCAAAAAAAATATACCTATATCTATATTTATATGTACCTACTTATAGATATAGATATCAAGCACAGATCCTGTTTTCTTCAACCAGTAAGCTGAAGCATAAGCCAAACACATCAAAAGTGAGTTCTCGCCAGGTATGGTGGTACATATCTGTAATCCCAGCAGCGCAGGAGGTTGAGGCAGGAGGATCAGGAGTTCAAAGCCTGCCTCAGCAAAAGCAAGGTGTTAAGCAACTCAGTGAGATCCTGTCTCTAAATAAAATACAAAATAGGGGTAGGGATGTGGCTCAGTGGTCGAGTGTCCCTGAGTTCAATCCCCAGCACCAAAAAAAAAAAAGTAAATTCTCAAGACTGGTAGACTTCATTTTCCCTTGGCCTTTACCTAGTGTGGAAGGCCTAAACTTTGATCAAGAGCACTTTCTAAGTGTGTGGCAAACAGAACAGCTGAGCAAGTCATTACTTGAGGTCTGGGTCAAATTAATTTCACTATGTGGGTGAGAAACTAACCTAATCTTGAAGCTTCAATTTCCTCATCTATGCAAAGACCTTGCAACAGAAACTATGCCATGGAGTTTTTATGAGAATTAAATGAGATAACACATTCAAAGCATGGCAAAGACTGGCAGTTGTCACACCCAACATCTGCCTTCTCCCTCCTTCCTAACAACCCCTGCATTCTGGAGTGTGGCAATGTGCCCAGCTAAACAGTTATGCTGCTCTCCCTCCTAGGTAGGAGTGGCCGTTACATGTTAGGAGTTTTGTGTTGGGGGAAGGGGCAGTGATAGAGAGGCATTGTTTTTTGTTTCTCCCTTTTCTTCCTTGACCTTGTCTGAAAATGTGAAGAAGAACACAAATATAGTGGCTCAAATTAGAATGTTAGCTATGAAGAAATCTTGAGGACAAAAGCCATAAGCCATGGATAGCAGATCAGAAAGACAGGGATATCATTGGTGCAGTGTAGACTCCATGCAATCCTGAGCAGATAAACATGAACTTCTTTTACATGACAGAAAATATCGCTGTCTTATTTAAATTTCTATTATTTCAGGTCTCTTCAAGAGCAACAAAATGTAATCCAAATGGGTCCAACAGAACCTTTGGTATATTGCATGCACCAAGTAAGTACTCAATGACCCAACACTGCTATTTATCACTATTTAAGGGATCAAGTATGTTTTGCTCACAGTTGTGCAAAATCCAAAGGTAAAGTAGAAGCCATGGATTTCAACCTCCAACTCAGCAGTTCTCGACCTTGACTACACATGAGAATCACCCAGGAAAGCATTTGAAAATCCCAATGCCCAGGGAAATTTAACCAGAAGTTCCGAGTTGGGACTCAGGGATCAGTGTTTCCTAAATCTCCTCAGAGGTTTCCATTGTGTAGCCAATGCTGAAAAGGACAGCTCTAAGCAGATGCAAAAATCCCTTCCCTTATATTATGGACTCTCTTTTTTGGTGGGGGAGTTCTGGGCATAGAACTCAGGGGCACTCGACCACTGAGTTACATTCCCAGCCCTATTTTATATTTTATTTAGAGACAGAGTTTCACTGAGTTGCTTAGCACCTTGCTTTTGCTGAAGCTGGCTTTGAACTCCTGATCCTCCTGCCTCAACCTCCTGAGCTGCTGGGATTATAGGAATGCACCACTGTGCCCGGCATATTATGGACTCTTGAATTAAAAGGTGCTTTATTTTTTATAGGTGCTTAACTCAGCAATAAGCGCTGGAAAAGAATTTCAATCAAGTTCAGTTTCCTTGCCCTTAGCCAGGAAAAAAACAAGTTTCATTTCATATGAGATCCAAAGTGGTTAGGTGGCTGGCTGATGGCCCTGTGTCTGATTTTCTATGGTGCAAACTAGAGTCTTTGTCTCCTGTCTACAAAAACAAGGCCTTGTCTACAGCATCTCACAACCAGGATAAGAGGTTTCAAAGAAGACCTCCTCCCCATCCAAGGCAGGCCCACTTGAATATTGCTAGGTAGTTCTTAAAGGTGAAAATTATGTTAATGATCATAATCACCCAACTTCAATTTGGTTGGTTCAGAATGAGAAATTACAGGACATTTTCATTTAGTCAGAAAATAAACTGTTTTTTGGAAGAAATTAGAGGGGGAAAACTGATATACTTATTTTGTAATGAGAAAGTTAAAACAAACATTTATAGGACTTCTTAATTAATCAAATGTGCACACATTCAATGAATAAGTGTAGACAACCTTGATTCTTTTTTTTGTTTATCACAAAAGAATACATTTGGAAGAAAGCTTTCAAAACTTTTGGGGTGTAGAAAGGGGACAAATTTGGCATTTAACTTTAGTAAATGTGGGGAGAAAGAAATAAAATATCCACCATGAAAACTATCTGTTCCTTTACCAATTAAATCTGTGTCCTTGGTAGATGTGTCACCTATTCCACCTGCAGAAGATGCCTGTAAATTTGTGTCTCTCCTTTGGATTCAACTTGTCTTTCACAGCAAGAACCACTGAATCAGTCAGGTTAAGTTTGTTTTCCATTAGCAGTTAAGTCTGTTTTCCATTGTCATGTAGATTATAGATTTACACCTATAATCCCAACAGCCTTGGAGGCTGAGGCAGGATCACAAATTTAAAACCAGCCTCAGCAACTTAGTGAGGCTCTAAGCAACTCAGTGAGGCCCTAAACAACTCAGCAAGACCTTGTCTCTAAATAAAATATTAAAAAGGGCTGAAGATGTGGCTCAGTGGTTAAGCGTCCCTGGGTTCAATCCCTGGTACTAAAAATAAAAAAGGAATCACTGAATCATGGATAAACTTGGTAAGCACTAGAGGTGTTTAGGCCCATTAAGTAAGCAAAGGTTGTATTGTAACACAAAATAGAAATATTAGAGGTGGTGTTCCTTCTTGTTTTAAGTGTGTCTGAATCCATGCAGGAGATTTCAAGTTTCCAAAAATTATATGTATATTTAAATTTTCCTTCCCCTTAAGCGCCCTAAAAAACGTTGTCTATTTAATGAAACCCTAGGGTAAATCCTAAGAGCAGAGTTCTATGTTCATGACAATTTTGATATCCTAACTTATCTGTTTGCTAAACCTCCTCTCTGTTCAAGTTATCTGAGAGCAAAGGCATATTTGTGTCGTAATAATTTGATAATAGCTATTTCCTAAGATGCTTCCTTGGGCACTACAATAAAGCTAACACCAAGGCCCAGTCTATGGGATATGAAACAACCAGTCAAAAGAAAATCAGTTAAGTTTGTTTTCCATTATCATGTAGATTTTTTTTCTTAATACAAACAAGAGTAATAAAATGCAGTTGTGCGATTTATTTCCTCTCTAACAAGTGGAGTTGAGTATATTATACACATATTATCACTTTTAAGGAAGAAGTTCAATCAAATCAATTTTGGGCATTGGACAAAGTTAATAAATTGGCTGCAAGTTATATCTACCGTTGCTGCTGACACAGTGCAAGCCCAGGATATTGAGTACCCCAAGGAAATGAATGCTTGAAGTACGAAGCAAATTATCTAAGACCGGAGGACATAAACTTTCTATAACAGGCCAGACGCTTATCACTATAGGCTTCATGTGATGTACTGTCTCTGTCACAACTATTCAATACCATCATCAAAGCAAAATAGCCCCAAATGAGATGCAAATAAAGAGGCATGTGTTCTAATAACTTTATTTACAAAAACAGGCAGTTGGCCTGATTTGACACCCAGGCCATATTTGCAGATCACTATTTTAGACACTTGGAAAATGTCACTAGATCCTAACACCCAAGAATATTTTTGATTGAGGCTTTTTAATCTCTTCTAATCAAAGAGTAGAAAAGGACATACAAGAAGGAATTTGGTATAACCCTGATGACTCAAGATGGGCTTACCAGATGGAAGATGTCTGGTAGGGAAGGCAGTCACTGACCTGCTTATCAGAGAACTTGATATCACTTCGCCCATATTCTCTACTTTAGTTCTCGCAAAAACTAATTAGAATCCCCATTTTCCAGATTTTTAAGAATGTGAGAAGGTGAAATAACTCAGTTGATACCTACCTGTCAAATCCAGCCCTATCTCATTCCAAAACTCATTCTGTTTTTTCTGTTCCATGACTAGTTGGTGCAGATGTAAGTTCTATGCTATGTGGGACAGGCAGGCAGGGCCAAGTGCAGAACCAGAGAGAGAATCTGCGATTATACAATTGGCCAGTCAAGTAAATTTTTAATCCATAGTTGGGGCCTGAAGATCACTTCTCTGTGCCAGCAGTTCAGAGTATTGTCACGCTATTCTCAGATCTAGCAGAGCCTGTGTTCACATTTAGTCCACAAACAGGGGTCATGGACCAGGTAAGAAGGAGGCAACTTTTACAAAGTGAATGTTTTCTTAACCCTTTCCAGAACCCCAGGGCACAGTCATTTCACCTCATGCCTCGAGGGTGTTTTCTGAAAAAAGAAAGTGCCTTTTCAGCACTCTTGGTGTCTGATTTCAAACCCTGCCCTTCCATCGGTGATTCTAAGTGGGTTGATGATGCCGCCCTGTTTTTACTGGTTTTCCCACAGGGTTTAGTCATCCAGGTGCCCTCCCTGAGTACCACATACGTGGGTCCTGGTTGAGAGGATAGGGGCAGTGCACAGGGCCTTTCCTAGTTTTCTTTAAGGTTCTGAAGGACAATTGAAGAAAACTATGATGTGCATTCATTTGAACATGTGGAAAAGTTCACCCCCCTTTATTCCACTGAAGAGCTTACATATGGTCCCCTTTTGATGGAGTTTTTGCTATACCTGGCTAGCCCTCAAGGATATGAGCAAAAAGCATACCCTTTGGCATCCCCCTTTTAAAAAAAAAAAAAATACACTTTTCATCTCTTAGGGAATATTAGAAAATAAAAAATGTAGTGTGTAACTAAGAGGAGAAAATATTACCTGGAGAAGTAACCCATCTCAGAGGCTGAAGCAGACAGAACCAAGCAGTTAGCATCATTTGCTAAGGATAGCTCTGCAAAAGGGGTATTGTTTTTACCTCCATTTTTAAATATAAGAAACAAAAGAACTGAAAAAAGGAGGGACTCACATAAAACCCAAATAATTCAGCTCAAAGTGAGAGGTCATAAGGATGCTTAGAAAACACATTAAGGCCCCCTGCTCTAACCCACAAAGCGCTCCCAATGGTATTGGCTGTCATTGCTTCTGGAAGGATAGGATATTTCTTCATCCTCTTTCTGGTCAAGTTGTACAACATCCAAAGTAAAATGTCCTAATTATCTTGGAAGGAGTCCATAACTCTAAATCCAAATTAAAGTTCATTTCTTTTCATTTACAAAAAAGCATCTCTCACCACAATATGAAAAATGTTGAAGTCACTCCTCTGTGTCTTGCATTAACAAATTCCAATTCCAGAGAATTTACACAAGAAATAAAAACAACAAATTGATTATAATGGGACTGTAAGTCACATTTTAATTAATGAATTTATATTTTCAGAACTTCAAAGTATCCAATAGAATAGTCAATTATAAAATAAACTTCCTAATTCGCCTTTTTCTGTAAATCTAGATTCTCTTAGACTAAGTTTGCTCTGGAGGTAGGTATGCCTGAATTAATTGAAAGGCATTTTAAAGAACTAAGCACCTTTAAAAAGAATAGAGCAATTTTTTTGGTGACACTTCTTGCCTGAAGAAGTACAGAACTGAACTCCCATAAGCTTCATCTCTCAAGAGATTGTCTATTTACTTCATTTACCTCATAAAAGAAATATTGCAGATAATCTCTGTATGATTTCAATGATGAATAACACAAGTTCCTGTTTAGTCCACATAATGGAAAATAAAGTTCACAGTTGTTCCATCCAACTCCAGGGATAAAAATCAAGGTCAAAGAGACACCTCCTTCCTTTCCACACTGGGACATACTAGTCTTACCACAGCATGGGAAAAAGAACAAGAGGCCAGAGAGCAAAGCGAATAAAGACCCACTTCTCAAAAATCAGTTTTCCACCTTGTGTCAATGCATTGACTTTCAGCAGAGAGCTAAAAAATTCAGATAGAAACAGGTCCCCCAAACTAAACAATGGGCTGAAGAGTATCTGCCTATAAAAATAAAGCCCCTCATGTAAACAACTGTACCACTTTCCCCTCCGGCCCCAACCCTGTATCACATCTGGCTTTTGTTTTGTGAATCATAAACTGCCCTTTCTTCACCACAGTGATTCATGCACAGAAGCAGAGATATGATGAGCTGTCCCACCTTGGGACACTAGCTCATCCCCCCCACCCAGCCTGGAAAATCAGCATCACCTCTGACAGGTTGGTTTCTCTACCAGGCTCCATCTCGCCCACCCCCTTCCTTTCTGCTCCCCAGCTTGGAACCCAGGCCCTGTAGCCCCATCACCACCACCTCCCCAACTCCAAGCCAAGGGTGATCTCCTGGCCCCTGACTCTTCTTACTTGGCTTTGACAGCCACAATCAAACCACTTACGTTTTTGCCAGAGCATGGCCTGTGACAGGATGTTGCCTTTTTTCTTTGAAGCAGACAGTTTGGCTTCTTTAATGTGAGACCTGGGTGTGCTTTCCTCCAGTGGAACCACCGCTTGCTCTGAGGCTGCTTCCTCGGCTTTTTAAAGGCCTGAGTTCCCGCTGCGTGGGGGTACGTCATCACATCCTCCCACCTGAGGCACGGGTGCACTTTTTCTTCAGCAACGCTGCCTGTCACCCCACTATGTGTGCATCCTCAGAGGCCCATTGGCTATAGAGAGTGCTTCACACCAGAACCAGCCAGCTGGGACTGAACAACCACAAAGCACAGGAGGCCGCGGCCATCTGCACAGAGCCACAGTGTGATGTCCCGCGTGTGAGAGTGTGAAGGTCTGTATGGGTGAGATGGTGTGAGTAACCACGTCAAGTCTTGAATCTCTTTCTTTTGAGGATCCCAAAAGAACCTCTGGAAAATGCTGGTTTTTCTCTGGTGCTCGTTCTGGGTTCCACCACCAGGACTTTGGCCAGACTCGGCCTGCCATGGGCGCCTGCTCAACGGGAAATGCGATTCCCAGGGGTCACTGATTCTCAACATGGGAGGAAGCACCTGTCCTCACTTCAAGCCTCACTAAACAACCTCCTCCTCCTTTAATATTGCTTTTCTGTTTATTCTACTTTGAAATGCAGTGGCCCCTCCCCTAGCCCCAGTCCCCACCAAAATGGCAAGCCTTAATTTTGTTTAAATATGGAGGACATTAGTTCTGATGATAGATATATCCACAGCAAAAGAGGCCAATTCAGGGAAGAAAGGAGAAGATGCCCACACTCCTTAAATGGAGCTGGTTTCTCAAAGGGGTTTTGTTGGCACAGTGAGAACAGGGCCTCTCTCCTAGTGCCCCCCACCTGATTAACAGGAAGCTTCACAAAGGAGGAATAATGGGTTTAACACTTATAGTGTATGGGTGTGAGCCACAAGGATTCTTCCCAGTTTGGAAGCCTTCTGTCACTATGTATCTGAAACCCACAAGTTCAGGATCCAGTGACCCAATCAGTCTGGGGTCTAGACCACTTGGCTAGGACCCCCTACGGCACGCCTGGGGCCCTGCAGCTCTGCAGGTCTGGGGCCTCAGAGCAATCTTGCATCTGACCCTCCCAATCTCAAGGGTCAGATGCAAAAAATTTTTTCTCCTTCTGCCTTCAGCCACAGAGCTGGGGGCATATAAAGCCCCTCCCAGTGTAGCCCTTGCCTTCCTCTCCAATGCATCTCCACTGCCCTCCTACCACTGACTCCCAGTGCCTTTCTAAAGCACTGCTGAATATCTGTGCAAACCCCTACTTTGACCCTCTGTCCTCTCTTGCTGGGTTCCTCTCCCCCCTTTCATCTCCTCTCCCTATCTGAAAATCACCTCTTTGTTTTTCAAGATCCAGCTCAAATGTACCTTTTTTATAATTTAAAAAAAAAAAAAAGTACTCTGACTCACCAAACCTCCTGGCCCAGAAAATATCCATCCATTTTTCTTAGCTGTTGGAGCACTTGGTCTGGTCACTAAATGAAGGAAAATTGTTGCATGACCCTGTAGGTTCCTTAAGGAGGCTTCACACAGGACCTGGGCCATTCTGACCTCTGAAAAAGCTTCACTATATAAAGTTATGAATGACTGCATCTAATGGATTGTTTGTTTGAGGGCAGGTCATAGAGGAGAAATGTTCACATAAACAACTCACTCACAAGAGAGTGAGGGCTGTCTCCTGGCTGAGTTTTGGGCCTCACCCAAAGCCTCTAACTGCAGGAGGATGGACAGCCTTGCTGTGAAGGTAGCAGGGTCATAAAGCATTGGGCCTCTTAGAAGCTTCCATTGCAAACAGTGGCACATCCATCAGGCTTGGCTCAATCCCAAGAGACGTGGGTTTCCATGAAGGTTCTGCCATTCACTTCTGTGTCGCCTTAAACAAGTCACAAAACACTTTTAGTCTCAGTTTCCATGTTTATAAAATAAATAAGCAATTCTCTGAATGTCTCATAGATTCCTCGGAGGATGTGAACCCTGCTGGCCCTCTCCCACATTGATCGTATTTTGGCTCCTATTTTCTCCAAGTCCATGAAAACAAGAACTTCTTATTCATCTCTGTTTCTCCTCACAGGCCTAGCATAACAATTTTCATAAACTAATAAAAATAACTACTTACTGTGTCCAGACTCCAAGTTCAGCCTTAAATACATTATCTGATCTAGTCCACACACAACAACTCCATGAGGAAACTTCTATCTGTATTGTTTCAAGAAACAAATGCTTAGGAAATTTAATTTGCCCAGTGTCACAGGGCTACTACACTGTTGGGTAAATGTCAGACTTAAGTTCATCTGATGACACCCACAGCTCTAAATAATTATACTAGTAGATATTCATTAAGTTGGAATCAGTGAAGGGCAAATGGCAGTCATGTTTATTAGTACCAATGCAGGATCACTATGATTCAAACCTGGTGCACATCAGTAGAAGCTTATACCCTCTGGGGTAAATCCCTACCCTCTAGAAACAGGGAGCAGGGGAGACCCAGAGATGCACCCATAAATCAGATTTTGTACACTGGCAGACACAGCCAAATAACAGAGGAAGGGAAAACTAATGGCGGGACACACAATAGTGAAATTTTAAAATAACTAACACAAGGAGAAAACTCCAAAATTTTACTGAGAAAAGTATATTAACAACTAAGCATCAAGAATCAGAATAAAAGTACACTTCTCCATAGCAAAATCAGATGCAAACAGACAATGAAGAAGTATTTTTAAACTATTGAAGAAAAAGAACACTGAACCTGTAATTTTTAAATCCAGCCAAACTGCCATTCAAATATCGTAGCATAACAAAAATATCCTGAGACCTGCAAGGCCTCACATTAAAATTGCTCTTTGAGGAAGTATTCAAATGAAAAGAGCTACCTAGGAGGATGTTACAAGAAATACCAGAACAAAAGATCATGAAATATCTGGATCAAGCTTATTATAGGAATTTTCTTAAAACTGGAAACAAAAAGAGAAATTGTATCTATAATAACACAGAATATATAAAAAAAATCTACATGCTTGCCACAAGTCCATGGGACATCATTTATATTATTTTCTACTTAATTTTGTGATATGAAGTTCTAAAGGAAATCAAAGGGAAATTTGATTTTACTAATGTTTTTGTTGTATAAAGAGGAAAATACAGATTGAATAACCTTTATCTGAAATTTTAGCATCAAAAGCATTTCAGATTTCAGACTTTTTAAAGATTTTGGATTATTTGCATATACATAGTGAGATATCTTGGGTAGAGACCCCCAAGTCTAAACACAAAATTCACTTATATTTCATTTACACCTCATATGCATAGCCTAAAACTAATTTTATACAATATTTTTAGCATATGCATGTTTTGACTGCAATCTGTCACATGGGGTCAGGTGTGAAATTTTTCACTGGTGGTGATAGGTAAATACTCAAAAGTCTCTAATTTTAGAGCATTTGGATTTGGCATTTTCAGATTAAGGATGCTTAACCTGGAGAGGAAATCAATGGCAGAAAATAAACGTGTGAGGGCCAACTGCCACTTCTGTTCTTACCATAAAAACAGAAATAGAATGTTTTATTTTTAAACCAGCGAAAGAAAACTGGACCTTTCTATGGAAAACAGGAAGGAAGTATTTTTAAAAATACAGTGAATGGAAAATAAAAATGAGATAACAGGATGAGTTCTAATATACGGTAATTATAAAAATATTAAAAGATTAAGTTTACCAATTAAAAGACACAGATTCAAGAATTTAATTCAAATATTTTAAAAGATCCAATAATGTTAAGTTATAGTTCAATAAAACAAACTACAGAAAATTTGCAAATAAAAAAATTAATGTAACCTTGATTCTAAAGCTCCATAAGGTCAATATAAGAAAATTATAGGCCATTTCATTTGTGAACATAGACTCAAGAATCCTAAATATTAGTTTGTAGAATACAATTCTGTATTAAGAAATAAAATTACATCATGAAATAATAATGATACATCATAATACAGAGTTCATGTAAGGAATGCAAGGATGGTTTACTCTTAGTATACCTATCAATATAATTCAACATACTGATGAACTGTAGGAGGAAAAATTAGGACATTATCTCAATCACTGTCTAAACATTTGATAAAGTACAACATTTGTTTTTAATGTTAGAAAAAAAATTAGAAAATTTGGACTAGAAGTACACTTCCTTAGCTTGGTAAGGCATATACCAAAAGTCTACAGAGATATTATACATATTGGAGAAATTGTAAACAAATTCCTTCAAAAAAAACAAGTTGTCCTATTGCATTATGTTATTCATTTCCAAAAAGTTTTATCTACAATTTCCAGAAACACATGTATTAAACACAAAAAACATGTGAATTATATCATGTTATTGTGCCAAATATTATTCCAGACTTTGGGGATACAGCAATAAACAAACCAAAAATTGTTAGCAACATACAGACAGATAATTGGTGTTGGGTAGATAGAAAATCCAACTGACATTCTTCAACAAATGATTTGTCATCAATGCAGATACGGATATACTAAAGCATAGAAAAATTGATGGCCTACAGGCTTAACAATTCCTAGACACTGAAAAAAGTCTGTGGCCAGACATTCAGTGCCATTTTTAAAGTCTGATGAATTTCTTGACCTTAGAAGTGGGAGAGAAGGGGAGTACCAGAGTGATTTTAAAGGGTACCCATGAATTCCATATGCATATAAACATTTTCCTTGGCAGACAGTCCATAGAGTTCATGAACCACTGCTCATACCCAAGGTTAAGAACTACTGTTTATTTTAAAGAAGTACTATGATATCAAATTTTGAAATATGAAAGAGAAATTGCTTAAATCTAGCTAGAACAATAATGGGCTCTGAGGTAAAATACGAAGTCCACAGGTAAAAAAGTAAATTCCATTGCTGCCTACAATAAATTTCTCACATTTCTTTACATACTGCATCAGTTAAGCCCATTTCTCATTTCTCCAGCAATTTTATAGCATTTCATTCTTTGGCATTTCATTCTTCCATCTAGGGGAATCAGGAAAATATAGTGAAGAGATTATTTAATTTACATTTGGAGAGCTTTGTTTGGAATCTGACTGTACTGCAAATGTGAAGACTTGTGAGTTGTTTAGGTTCTCCTAGTTGTAGCTTATTCCTCTTCAAAATTGAAATAATAATTGTTGCAATGATTAGATACAATAGTGTGGAGTATTCTATATACATTAATTTTATTCTTTGGTTCAGACCAAGAGGCTACATAACTGAATTCCATTGAATATTTTTGTTCTCAAAATTCATGTACACTAGGGAGTCCTTCAAGCTTTGCCAATTTCTGCTTTTCCAAGAAAAGGGCTGGCCCTGCTACCTTTGCAGAAGAAGCATTGGGTTCAGACCACATCTCATCTTTTCAAGCTGCCAGCCACCATCTGCAAATATGGCTGACAGCTGCTTGGCAGGTCCTTATCTAAAAATGGCATAAATGATTGGATTTCCAGTTTTATCACACCTTACTTACACGTTATGACTGGGCATATGAAAGGGAAATCACACTGATCTGATCAAATGGAGATTGAACCAACCCAATTGGACTGGATGGATGCCAGTGTTCAGAAGACAAAGGTTTTATTACATGTAACAGCCTGGCTTCTGTGGCAGTATAGAGGGTGTCCAATTCTCTTTATGGCTATTTTTGAATGCCCTTTGACACTAGGCAGATGGCTTCTAGTCACACTGACAAGCTTCCATCAACCCAGGCATCTGGTAAATATCCATGTCCCATTACACAGATGAGAAAAACAAGGACCAGGTGACTAAATTATTATCTATAGCCCAGTGCTGCTATAAATTATCTTGGAAAATAGTCAAGAAAGTCTGGTGGTTACTGGTAGAAAATAGCCTTTGCAAAAGGAAAGTCTCCAGACTGTTCTACCCACTGTGTGGTCCTTCCAAGACAGAAAGGCCATGTTCTGGTTTGGTTTGGTTTGGTTTGGTTTGGTTTTCTGTTGTTTTGTTGTTGTTGTTGTTGTTTTTGTTTTGTTTTGTTTGTTGTTTTTTTTGCTTCAACATTGCTTGGTACCACCTACACTGAATAATGGCCTTTATTTGATATTTTTGCCATATGATCAAAATATGTACCTTTCCCCACTCCCTGCACATTTGATGGCCACCTTTAAAAAATATCTTCCATGATATATATTTCCACTAAAGCTTATTAAGCACAAACTCTGTGCTGGAAATTATGCTAACTACTAAGGCAAGGAAGACACAGTTCCCATGGTCAAGCAAGTTATTAGTAGTGTTAAAAAAAAAACTGATTTTTTTTTTAATAATGGAAAGTCCCAAAAGAATTCCTAGAAAGGGATTCCTTGGTTCCCATTCAAATTACTTGGAATGCTCATTATATAAAGAGATATTCATGGGCTCCACCCCAGCCCCCAGAAAATGACTCAATAGGTTTGGAGTGGTCCATGACTCTATTGGTTGTGTTTTGTTTTGTTTTTAAAATTTTCAGGAGACACTGCTTTGATATTTAGGAAACACCAACCTAAACAACCAAAAACCAGCCCTTCCTTTTTTGTCAAGATTCCTTTTTCTATCTATCCTCTCTCATGCCTTCTTCATTGGAATGCCCCTAAAAAACCCTGATTAAGAAGAAAAACAAAAGCCTCCAACTTAAGCATAGCGTGAAGCATTCCTTTGTCTAGCTAAACACATAACCATCATTTCCCACACGTAGGAGAGAGTTAGGCACAATGAACGCTCTGCTCCCAGAAACAATCCCATTCCCATAGTTGCCCTAAGAAACAGTGTTCTGGTGACCCTATGACCTACACCCACTCTGCCTGTCCAGGACTCAACTCCCTGAGACTCATTGCTTCTCTGGGTGACCTTCAAAGGCCCCCCAAAACACAGACATCAGGGATGCTGTTGGCCTGACCAGCTACTGACCACTGCCCTATTCCCTTTGAGCTGAAGCCTCAAATGAGAGAAGGGAAGGAAATTTGTCCAATGATTGTGGTACTACTCATCAATCATCCTTCCTTCTGAAGGCACAGAAAAGGAAACTCCTCCTCTTCCTCTTCCTGAAACACCTGGCCCTCCAGGGACTCAGGTTTTTACCAGGTGTGCTTTGTGCCCAGACATTATGGAAGTAGGAATTGCAATAAAGCCAAAGTCCATTTCCTTGTGAATTAAAGGGATAGTTTACTATAAAAAGACAACGGCCCAACATGTGAAGACAAGTCTCTTTGCATTAATGCCATGTTCCTGGGCAACTGTATGTCATAGGTACAGATGTAGGGCCAACAGCTTCATGGTTTTTTGGTTTGTTGTTGTTTTTTAAACCACCTCTTCTCTAAGTTGATGGGAGAACAATTCGAATGAATGAATCAAGAGATGCAGAACATTAAAAATATATAGAAAGATAAGTTAAAGAATAAGAAAATGAGGAAAAATGAGAGAGATAAATATAGCTCCAAATTATAGATACCTTGGGAGTTCAAAGAGAAGAGTAATCAGTCTCCAAAAAGAGAGCAGTTAATTTAATTGAGCAGGTCCTTTGTGGACCTTGGTAACACTAGTGAATCTAGTTAACGAAGTGAGCTAAGCCTGCCCTGTGTAAACCCAGAGACAAAGCCAGATTCTGACTTCCAATCAATACCTGGGTGTCCATGATCCCCTGGGCCACTTGAGTCTTTGACCACCAAAGCACACAATGTCCAGCACATAAGAAAGACTTCATAAATTATTATTGCTGCTACTATTATTTTTATTATTGTTATAATCGTTTTTATTAAAAATGAATATGAAAACTTTTGACTTGAGTCAAGTGTTTACCATTATGGGATAAAATTTTTTAAAGGGTATTAATAAATATAACAGGCACACAAATGTAAATTGAATAAATTGGTTGGCATAAACACCTTTTTCTATAAAGATAAATAAAACCCCCCTCATTTATATTTTTTTCAAAAAAGACATAGTCACAACATGTTGGGGGGTGGGAAGCATGTAGGATGGCAATGGAGGTAAAATAACTCCAAAAGCTCCACATGTATCTTTCAGCTCCCAGAATCAATACGGCAAAAGGTTATGAGCACTTACCATATACCAGGATCTGTTTTGGATACTTTGCTTAATCCTCATAACAATGCTTTGAAGTATTAGTCTTATTTTATGCATGAGAAAACAGACAGAAGGAGATTTTAAAACTTGGCTAAAGGGGCTGGGGTTTTCGCTCAGTGATAGAGCACTTGCCTAGCATGGGTGAGGCACTGGGTTCAATCCTTAGCACCACATAAAAAATAAATAAATAAAATTTAAAAATATTAAATATACGTACATATATAAAATATTTTTAAAATATGTTTAAGAAAAAGAACTTGGCTAAAACACATAGTTGATAAAGAGGAGAGTCAGAGATCTAACCTGGGTAATCTGATTCCACAGCTTTCAATCACCACAAGAGAGCAAAGTCCCAGACAGTCAATCCTTCATTCACCCATTTATTCATTCAGCAAATGACATTTGTTAAATGTCATTCTATTATCATCCAGTCTTTGTTTGGCACTGAGAATATAGCAGTGAACAAAAAATGCAAGGTCCCTGACTTCATAGAGTTTACATTCTGGCGGTGGTGGAGGAGGTAGAGGAGAGCTATCTTCCTACCAGACAAGGAAAGCAGTGGACCAGAGAGTGCCTCTCAAAATAGAGATCTTGGGCACATTCAGAAAAGCATTTCTAAAAACACAGTTGAATTTGATAGACTTTCAATCAGTCTCCTAAGTTTGCAGATCCAATATTGGAATTTAGGGCCACTAATAAGAGTCCTGAAAAATGCCACAAGGTTTTAAGTTTTCCTACCACAAGCACGGAATGCAGATGAACCAGAAATAGACCAGTCCCCACAAAGATGAAGGCCAGTTTCAAAGAGCATACTCATAACTGAATCAAACCACTGCATGTTCAACCAGAAAAAGTATGAATACTAGAGTGTAAACCATTAAATTATGCTATGATATTACTTTAAAATATATTTTTTAAAAAAAAACCCAGTTGAGGAATATAGATTAAAAACCTACAATGTCATTAAACCCATATATTTCACATTCAACAAATTTAACAAATATCATTTGAATGACAGCCAGCAGCTGCCCTCACAATGACAAACAGAAACTGAGCTCAGGGAGGCCCAAATTAGGTCTGATCACAGGAGGTGGGAACCCTGGCTTTGGTGAGTTTTATGCTCTATCACTAAGACCTCTAGAGGGTTTGACTAGAGATGCTGAGCCCATAGCTAAAAGTGTAAAGATCCTATACATCCTTGCTCTCACTTTTTCCCCAAAGTCTTCCAAGCCAGCCCAGAATGAACTGACAATTTATCTTCCTCAAACAAGGGAGCCAGATTGCACCAGTAATGTGGATTTAACAGGTCAATGCACTGCAAAACAAAGTTCCAAACAGACTTCCTAGTAGTCCCAAACCCACTTCAGCTTGAATTTGGATTGCTCAATTTAGAAAATGATGCCAGGCTATGGGTTACAGAAACTTTAAGGACTGCCTCTTCTGGGACAAGAAATATGAGTTCCTAAAAATGTGAGTGTGCTCAGTAAAGTCTCATTGATTCATTGATCACTGATCATTGATCCTTTTTCAGGGGGTGAGACAGCTGTTTACACAGCTGTGACATTAGAGGTTGCACCTGAAATTGGAAAGCAAGTTACAGCAGTCAGCAAGCCCCAGGGACCCTATGCAGGATGTTGATTGATGAGCACAACAGCTCCAGTTCCCTCTATAGCCTCAAACCCATGCTGCTGAGTTTTGAGTCTTGAGCCAACACACCCATTTTTCATTGCTTCAAATTTTTTACACAGGAAAATTAACTAGGTGTGTCTAGAGGAAATGTTACATGAATCCCAAAGAAGAGCAGAGTTTTCACCAAATGTTGCTCAAGAATTCTACCCGCTCTTTTCTTCTTGCAGCCACAGATTTCAGGTTCCACAGAGCCTAGAACCTCTGTTGGCAAGCACTTCCTCCTCTTCACCATCCAATCAGCAGAATTATGTTTAAGGTCTCTCACATTTCTGAGCACCATAAACAGCCTGGTCCTTTCTTGTGTTCCATTTATAAAGCATAGAAAATAGGGAAGCCCTGGATTTTTAACTGAGAAGCAACAGGATCTGAATTTCACTTCTTCTGAAAGTGGCTTTGGCAACAGTGTGGAAATATATAAGAATCAGAAGAAAAGGGAGGTAGAAACAGAATTTTTTAAACAAATGTTCCAGGAAGAACTAAAAGAATTAACTAGAGCTGAACCTAGAATACTAACAACATGATCCCAAGCCACCTGACTCTCATTGTGTTCCATTCTGAGTATCTTTGCACTCTCAGAATCTGTCACACAGTAGGCACTCAATAAATGTTGAAAAGTGAATGAATCTAGAGTAAGCCCTTTATTTTTAGAATGAGGAAACCAGGGTCAGAAAGAGAAAATTACCTGACCATGGGCACCTGGCAGGTCAAGGACAGGAATGGGCCACAAACCCACCCACTTGATTCCCTTTTCCATTGATTTCCTAACTTGATCATGTGTCAGAATCATCACACCCAGCACTCCAAGTCTTTGGCAAGTTGGACAGAGCCAGACAATTTGCCTTTCTAACAAGTTTCAGGGTGATATGGAGACTACTGGTTCTAGGGTCCCACCTGAGAACCACTGCCTTATTCAGATCCCTCTTTTTAACACCTTGTTTTCTCTTTGAGAAAGCAGGGCTCTTTCATCTCTTGCTGCTTGGCTTTGAGTTTGGGGGAGAACAGCCATTCCAGCCTGGACAGTGGTAGCTGAGCTTGGTAGTTGAGAGCTCAGATCCGTGAGCAAAATCTCTGGACTTGATCCTGCCTCCACAATCTTATCTCATCTGGGCATAAACATCATAAAATTTTAGAAAGAATTAGATCACTTAATGTGTGTAAAACAGTGCAAAATTACCTCATGAATAGAGCACATAAAGAGATATTTATCTAATGGATTGCCTTGAGCCTGGGCCCCAAAGGCAATCCTGCCACAGAGAGGCATGAGAATATTCAGCAGAGTGGTGATAACATACAGTCACCTAGATTCGTAAACATTCATACCAACAATAAGTACAAATATTATTGGGAGAGATAACACTATGGGCTGATGCTATCTGGATCTGCCCCACCCCACCTCCCCCACATCCACTGTAATCCCGGTACTCTTCTGTTGTTACTTGGGGACTAGGTTACTAAATGCCAATTTATAAATTCCAGTGAATCACATAATCTAATCTAGGCAACCATATGCTCCCATCTGTCAGAGGCTGTGATGTCAGCTCAAAGTGATTAGATAGATCAGAACAAATGGCAGACATTGTAACAGCTGCTCCTGTCCAGACCTTCTATACCATCAGGCAGTGGCAGCTGCTGACTGTGGAGCATGGTGCCTGTGGTTGTTTGAGAAGTACATGCCAAAAGCAGGCAGTGACCTTATAGGTATGGTTCCTGGGATGCAGGCCACTCAGAGAACTACAAACAGCCAGCACTCCATATCCAGAGGTTCCACATCTGTGGATTCAACCAACCACAGATTAAAAATATTTAGAAAAAAAACTGCCTGTACCAAACATGTAGACTTTTTCATGTAATTATTCCATAAATGATATAGTATAACAACTATTTATATAGTATTTACATTTCATTAGATATTATAAATAACTTAGAAATGGTTTAAAGTATCCAAGAGGATGTGTGTAGATTGTATGCAAACACTACATCATTACAGGTAGTATATATATATATATATATATCTAGGACTCAAGTACCCATAGGTTTTGATACCTGGGGTCGGGGTGGAAGGTTCTGGAACAAACTGCCTATGGAAACTGAAGAATTACTGTATTTTATGTCTTCTACTTTAGTCCAAAACGTAGGGTATACCATCAGGCTCCTAAGAGAATCTCATTAGCCATTCTCAACTTTGGGGACAGCTAGGAAGAAGCTGCAGGGAGAAACCATGAGTGAAGGCTTTGCATACGAGAGCTAAGCCAACACCCAAGGTCTGGAAGGGTCTGGCAAGGACAGGACAGGGAGATGCACCAGGAGGGAAAGAGGACTGACTAAGGGACAGCCTGTTCTCAGGTTCCTCCTCATGCGGCAACTCTGGGAGCTCCACTACCCTTTATAACATTTCATCCAAACTTGAACTTAACCTCTTGTCTCGATAACACTCAGCACAGTAGAGACAGGCTAGTACTGTCTAAAAGATTCCATAACAAAAAGCAGTTAGGAATTGGATTTTTGGAATCAAATAGATCTGGGTTCAGATCCCAGCTTTAGCACCTTGAACAAAGCACTTAGCACTCTGTATCTCAATTTCCCCACCGAAAAAAAAGACAGATACAATAATTCCTCACCAGGCTGTTGTGAGGACCTAATCAAATGCTTTGTGAAAAATCCTCCCATAAAGCCTGACAGCAGCAGATGCCCAGTCAGTGTTGACCACTGGATTACCAAATATGGAGCCAGAAAGACTATACTAAGAAAGAGCCCAGAGAATGCAAAGCATGGGAGAGAAGTCAAGGTAACAGAATTTATGTCATTCATGTAGGCTGTGGGTCCTTCCTTAATTAAATTAAAATTAATGCCAGATGTCTGTCCTACCTCCACTGTATCATCACTTCTACTCTTTATCACATGGGCCTGCCCTGACACCATCTTTGGACACTTGCACTTAGCCATGCCTGATCTAAGAGGCATATCTTGTCTCCAAATGACTGACACCAAAAATAAATAGTGTCACCTGATGATACAATTACCCCCCCCCCCCCCCGCCACTAAGGTATTGGTCTACCCTTGTTGGTCCAACAGTTTTAACACAGTGGAAGAGCCCTGGCACATTCATGGAATTATTCATTCCACACATATAGCTGGAGAGCCAGTAGGAACACCTGGTGGGTATCCTACCTCTTAGTCCATTTCCCTTGAAGTAATTTCACCAGGACTTAGTGCCTCTGGCTCTAGAATTAGCTCCTAATGTGAGTCAATGAGGTGGCTGAGGAGAAGCCTGGGTGGCTTGAGCATCATGGAGAATATTTCCTAGAGCAGAGAGGCTAGTCCTCAACCACAACCAGAAAGTAAGGAAGATGCTGACAAGGCCAAGTGGGCTGGGGCTGGGGCATCCAGCAACAGTTCCTGCCTCCACAAGGCGCCCAGGGCTTCTGCTGAAGGTTTGGTCAGAAAATATGCCAGGGAAGGCTGGATTAGGGTCCCATGTGGCTTCCTGCCTGGACAAACACACCTCCGCACCAGCAGCAGCGGTGGACTGTCATCTCAGCAGGCCCCTCAGGCAGCACTCACACTAGCCCATTGTTCTTTTTCCTGCTGGCAGTTCTGGCTCTTGCTCCCCATCCCTGCCCCCACAGTTCCCCCAGCAGAGCCTTGCCTGATCTGCACTTGTGAGTGTGCTTTGGGACTCAGTGCTCCAAGACTATGGATGACACAGCATTAGGACCTTCTCTATTTCAGGGACCTACCTTCAAGCCTGGTTCAAAAGAGCATGTTGGGAAAAGACCATTAGAATAACAAAAATTTTCCACTGATTTCTATCCTCAGAATCCCCTTTTTGTTAAAAAAAATGAATTAAATAGATTATCAAAATATAAAAGAAATAGAAGAGGTCCAAGTATAAAGGGAGCAAGTGGGTACCCCTAGGAAGTCTTTGGAGTCTGTCCATTCCATTGGCTTCCCTGGCCAAAAGGGGCAGCCCCACTAGCATCTCTGGAGAGCATTCCAGGTTGGAGATGCTTTGCCCTATGCCGTGCCTTTTGGAATTCATTCTGAAGACTAATATCTTGCAGGCTGGCATTGAGACAGGTTCTCTGCATCACCTCAACTTCTTCACCTAGTCCTTCTGCCTGGTCAACAGGTTTCTCCCAGAACCACCCTAGAGACATGCCTGTTTTCTCCTGAGCCTGACCCAGACATGATGCTGCTAATATAGGACAGCCTCAGTCCCTGTGCCCTTTAACCTCCTCCTCATCCAGGATGTGGCAGATAGCCATCAAGTAGCAACTTGAACCTGAGACTTAAAAGGCAATTCAGAACCAAATATAAGCTTCAGAGTAGTTTTCTCCTGCATAAGAGCTTATTATCTCCATGCTAAGGGGAAAATATTTGGGGATTCTGAGAATGGAAACTTTAGAATGGCCTCCTGCTATTATATGTAACTTCTAAACTGCCTTGGGAGTTAGGTAATGTTCTGAAAACCAGAGCACCCTGATTATGAGGTGATCAGCCAGCATTATCTAAGGTCCACTATACTCCCCATGGCAGTGCCTCAGTGACCCTCCCTTCCCAGGTCTCTTCCAAGTCCACCCATATGCCCCTATTTTGCTGTAATGGTATAGCAGAGAAGTGACTACTCAAGATGGGAACATTCATTATTCTCTCATTCTTTGTCAAAAGCTAATGTGCTTTTCCATACGTCTGAGATTCAGTTGACCTGCCCTGAAAATCAAGGCAAATTGAAACCACAAATGTGACTGCAACTACACTGCCCATGGCTCATACTGCTCCAGGCCTGCAATATGCTCCCAGACACATTGCTCTGATCACTTCTCAGCAGAGTCCAAAACCTTTCCTGAAGCACGTCTTACACAAAATAATTTAGAATCCTCCTTTTAAAGAGTTTGTAATTATATCATTACTTTTTGATAACTGATTGAAAACTGCCTAAATCTTCAATGAACATTTAAGTATTCTCGTTTACTCAATGTTGGTGTCTTGTAGGGAAGGACAAAGCCTTCCTGGAATGCCCCATGGTGTCCAGCACCATGTTTTATATTGTGATTTGCACACAACCGGTGTTCAATTAGTATTGGCTAACTGAGTCCTGGCCTCTGGCTAGGTCTCCCTACCTGTCACAGATCTGTTTCAGCCAAAGAAACAAAACTAGGGCTGAAAAAGAACATAAGATTAAATATACATCTTAATCTCCTAGTTTCGTAGTTCATTTCATATTTTCCCTGGACAAACATTCACAAATTTAATCTGCATGACAGACATCTCCTGTCTCCCAATACCCACAATTCCTCCTCCCCCAATCCACCTCCAAAATGCAGCCAAGAGATTTATTTCTCATGCAAATCTATCATCTTCTTCCACTGCTTTAAACCATTCAATGGCTTCCAATTTCCCTTAGGCCCTCATCCAAATCCTTCATCTAACTTCCCAGGCCCTCAGGGGTGTGGGTTTGCTGCCTTTCGAAGCTCATCTCCTATCACTTTCCATCATGCTTTCTAGGATACAGCATATTTAGATCACAGTTCTTAAAACTTCCACCCCAGGCTTGCTCTCTTCCCCAAGTCTTCACCCACACTCTTCCCCAATCTAGAATGTTCCTCTTCATTCCTTCATCTGACTGATTCCTGTTCAACCATCAGTTTTCAAATTAAACATCCCCTTAGAAAAGACTTCCCTGAACCCTAGAAGTAAGAGCCAGCCAATAGCTACATGCTCACGTGTCATCCTGTGTCCCCTCTTCATTAGTGGTCTTCTTACTCGTTTGTCTTCCCTCCTAGATCCTGTGGTTAAAGATGGTGACTCTTATTCATCTTGTAATAATAGTGCTAGTTGAATAGAATTGAAATGTCACCAAGTTTTAGTCAAATGTTCAGGAAATCTTTTCTATTTATAATGTTTTCGGGTCATAAAGACACTATATACCAAGTAAGCGCTTTGGGATTATTGTTTCTCTGATATAATTTGTAACTAAAGAAATGCTGTTCAAAAGAGTTCCATAGCCTCTAACTCAGCACAATTCAGCTCAGCAAATAAACGATTTACTTCCCTTACCTCAACTTTTCCCACCCAGCCCTGTCCACCACCCTCAATTGTGGTTTGTGGCTTGTGGGGCACCAGAAGAAGGAAGGGGGTAGTCATGACCACTGCCATAACCACCTTCAATAAGTACCCAGTACATTGTTGACATGTTAAGTAAATCATGCCTGTCTTTCCTTCTGGAAGCAAAGATCTTAATGCTACTGATTGTCTGCAAATCTGAGATAGCTTCAGTAGATGAACAAGCAACCATAAATGGCTTTATGTGTACACCAATTAGCCAACCTCATAAGGAGCATCATTGCAGAGGGCACTCCTGTGGTCCATCTCACTCTTGACCAAAATGTCCCATCTACTCCTTGGTCCTTTAACTTAACTCGGTGGTTCTCAAAACTTCAGCAGCAGCAAGCCTCAGAACCATGTGGAAGACTTAATAAAATGCAGATTACTAGGCCTCATCCCAGAGTTTAAACAGGAGTGGGGCCCAGGATTCTGCATTTTATAACTGTATCACAAGCAATGTTGATGCATGACTGAGGTTGAGAACTACATATAAACTTTCACCCCTACTTAAAGGCAGTAGTTCCTATAAAGTGCTAACACCTTAAAATAGAATCACTGATTTCTATGCTAGTATGAGTGAGCTCTGGAGCTTTCCTGAGTGGTTTTAATGGAGGAAAAGGGAGTATTAAAGGTCCTGAAGCAAGAGGGCTATGTAGATGAGACGCATGCAGAGGAGAAGTGAGGCAGCTAAACGCCATCATTGCCCACTTCACCAACTGGGATGCCCAGACTGTGGAAGCCCTTTTCAGGAAGTGCCCTTGAAGTTCAACTGCCACATCCACAAAGGCTCTTAATACTTTGGTTCTGCTTCTTATAAGCAGACCACAAGACTGTCAAAATGGTCAATGTGAAAAATTCAACAGGTCAGATGTTTTGACTGACCCCTTGGATACCACTTAGCCTCTGGCCACGGGGAAAACCTTACCCAGACTTCATGTTCTTCATTGTCTAGGGAGGTTCTAGAAAGCACAACCATATGAATTTGATCACTGGCCTCCTCTTGTACATACGAGTTAAGGAGGACTTTAAGCTTCACTCCTGTCACCCAGGAGAAATGACAAATCTCATTAAATTCAGCCTCTTTTCCCCTCTGCTTTTTAACCCCAGTTGAAGTAGGTGGCAGGGAAATGAGGACAGTATTTTTCCAGCTACTTCTCCCAAATGCAAGTTTTGAACCTTACTGCCTCTTCAGAAGGTAAAACCTATTTTCTTAGTCCCTTCATGGCTTTAAGATGGTTCAGTCTTCTAAAGGAATTGCTCTCATTGCTACTGGAATAGCAGTCTCTGAGCATAAATTCCAAATTTAATAGCTTTTATTTTCAAAATACAGCATCTTCAGTCTGGGGCTAAGCATGGATAAATGGGGAAAAATACTTCTAGGCCACAGCTGAGGCGGGTGGAATGGGATGCAGGGAAGTGACTAGAGGAGAAGAGGTCCTCCTGTCCCCGGAATGGTGGGTCTGAGCAGCATGGGGCTGGGGCATTGAGAGGTTTGCAAAATATATTCCCTCAGTCCTTCAGTGTCCTAAAGAATGGCCTGGATACAGTCCTTATTACTGATCTTTAGAAAGAAATGGGAGGCCCTGGAAATAGCTGGGATAGAGTACAGAGTGGAGAAGGAAATGGTTATTAGGGAGGTCAGATGGAGAAATTTGCAGGGAAATAGGCATGAGAAACAGAAGACGTAGGCTCCCTCTTAACAAATGAGTAAGATATAAGATGTACATCATTAAACCCAAATCAAATATCAACAAAAAAAGGATTAACTATCTCTGTTTTCATATTTATTAAATAAGACTGTATAATCTGTATGAGAATGTCCATCACTGTATCTTCCTCACCTCACTCAGAGCAGGCTCTCAGAAGGTACGTATTAAATGAATTAATGATATTATTCCAGGCTTTTACAAAGATAATTGAGTAAACCCAACCTCTGTCTTCTTGGAACAAACACCTAGGAAGATACAATCATATATTCACATGTTATTTATTTATGTATCTATTCATATTTCATTATATATTATTTATATAAATCTGAGATTTTTAATATAAAATTTAAGAAGATACATTGATACATTTATAACATATACACCCATAAATTCAGAAAGAACAGAATGACATTAGTAAGGCAATCTGAGGAAAAGTGAATTCTGTGTCAGTGGGATTGTTGCCTATTATCTGTTCACTGCTGTGTGTTCAACACCTAGAATAGGCTTAGCACTAAAGAGGCTCAACAAATATTTGTTCAATGGATGAATGGATCAAGCCTTACATAGCAGCCAAAGGATGTGCCCTCCAGATCCTTCCAGGGCTAGTCGTAGGAAGAGTGGAGTTACTGAAGAGAAGCCCTCAGCCCTCCCAGCCTCGAGGCAAGTTGGCCTGCACCCTCTGTTTGTGCTAAAAGTTCCCGAGATGCCCTAAAGATTTTCCCACTGGGCCTTCAACGGCCTTCCAGAATCCATACTTGCACAAAGGTCTGACTGTGTTTTTAGCCAAAGGCAAACAAGCCAAAAAAGAAAAGAAATACCACATCGGAAATGTCACCACACACTAATTTCACTTTGCAATTTGTGTTGACTTGGTGAAGAAATTCAACGGAACTGAACACCTCTTTGCAGAGTGAAACTTTGAATGAAAGCCCCCAAGCAAAAATTTCAAAATGAGTCTCTTTACCCTTCTCCATTATCACATCAATACCTCTCCAGAGAAAGACTTCTCCTGTGGGGGCCCAGGGGTGCAGGGCTGCTCACGAGGCATTTATGTCCATCTTCCTAGGGGTCCTTAAATTAGAGCATGTCTCTGGGCAGAGCGTGGGTAAATTTCTGTATGTTAGAATCTCTCAGAGTATAGCTGCAGATTAGAAAGATGAAATGCAATTGTGTGTGCAGAAATCTGAGATACCAAAGGTAATTAACTTGTGCTTTTTATGCTTCAGAATCCCAACCTCAAATATTTCTGTTGCTCTCCTTCAGGCACTCCCATTTTTCAGCACTGAAGTTGAAATGAAGAGTCTTCCCTATGATGTTACAATCGACATGGAAAGGAAAATGATCTCAGTGCATTGTGGGAAAATAGAGCACTCCAGGAAACTGCTTACCTTAGTGGCAGACCTAAGAGCTGCAGAGGAGGCAACCTTAGAAGCATCCAAAATCCATTCAATCATAGCTAACTTTCCTTCTCTCCCATCAAAGAACCTACAACTTTCAGCATTAATTTTCTGTGAGTTACTCTCCTTGCCCTCTGAAATTTTGAATAAAGATATTTTCTGAGTGTGGTGACAAATTAAACTACTGTCACACAGGAATCACTTGGTATTTGATTAATCCTCAAGTCATTTTTAAATGTCCTAAGGAAAACAAAATGTACTAAAGAAATGAGACATGGGATGTACTGGGTGGATGATGATGATGGTGATGGTATTGATGATGGCAGTGATGATATCTGTGATGGTGATTATGAGGATGTTAGTGATGGTGATTTGAGGACATTGATGGTAGGACTAAATAACAGAAAAATATCATTTTAGGAAAATGTATTATGTAGCAGGCACCATGTCAGGCACTGAATTATTGCACCTTATCCTCACATTTTATTTTTATACATCCACTTTGTAGATTGGGAAAACTAAAATACAAAAAGATGAAGAAACTTGACCAAAATCACCCAGCAGAAAGAGAAAGGACTGGAACCCATCAAAAAACTGAGAGGTGTGCTAGCCCGTGCACTGGAGCATCCAGCATTAAGAAGCAATTTCAGGTACCTGGAGAAGTAAGAGGAGGCTGCCAAAGGAGTAGAGGGCAGGAGATCTTCTGACTTAATGACTAGCCCAAAGTGGCTCACCTCATTATCTCAGTTCTTCCTTGACGGGCAGAAGACCTCAAATTGACCTCTCTACCACCTCTGATGAAGAAATGGAAAGGACAAAGACATCTCAGTGGATGCAGCAGGAGCTGCTGGGCAAAGAATATTCTTTTACTTGAATTGTCTCCCCAGGAAGAAATGACAGGTCATTCATGCCGAGTACAATATCTCAAAGAAAGCCGAGAGCTCTGAGGAAAAGCCCAGGAGATGAGTGGGGCACAATCAGCAGCATGTCCCATTCATCACTCACTGTCTCATTGCCAACATGGAACAATTTCGTATGTTATCATCACCTGTAGGATCTTTCCAACTGAATTTCTAACTCTTTGTGGCTACAGACCATAATCCTGCTCCTTTTATACATTATCCCCCACCCCTCTGCACAATGCTGGGCATGGTACAGGTACCTAATAAATATCTGTGGTCTGATTTATTAAGTCACTTCAACTGTCATCAGTGTCAGCTACTGAGACATTGAGATGTCAGAACCACAAGAACCCAGAGAGTGTGGAGAGGTTATGTGGAATTTCTAATGAGAACAAAGCTGACTTTTTTGATATTTTTTCTGCAACTACAGGCAAACTCTCCTAAGGTTTGAGATCCGCGGCAGACTCAAGACACTTCTATAAGAGGCAGATTCCATGTAGTATGAAAAATGGCCTATGTCCCCTGGGCCCTAGAGTTTTCCCATTCAGAGAGCAGGAAGGAATCCCTGAGATCATGCTTTATAAATACATGTATTTGCATTCATCATAAACAGGAAATACAACACAGTAGTACCAGATTGCCTGGGTTTGAAGGCCAACTGAGCTACTTGTTAGCTATGTGACAGTTCACATGTCCTCTCTGTGTCTTAGTTTTTTCATCTGTACTACTTATCCCATAAGATTGTTGTGAGGATAAAATGCATATAAAGTACTTAGAAGAGTTCCTGGCATATAGCAAGTGCTGTTTATCAGTTATATATTATTACTACTATCCTTTTATTTTTATTGCTATTAAAGTGTTCTATGAGTATAAGGTATTTTACCACTCTTCATAATGTATGATGTTTTACTTTCTCCCACCAAATCTTTGAGACAGGTTTCAAAAGAAGAAGAAATTTTAGATCAGAAGAAATAAGTGACTTGTTATCAATCATATATTCTTTTCACTATACATAGATGTCTTTGATGATAGGTGACGGTTGGTTCTGCATGCCTATAATGGGGGAAGGGAAAGTGGCTCATAGTACCCTCCTGTCCCAAATAAACTGCTTTCTCAATAGAATCCTGAGCATCAGCTGATATCTTAGTTCTCCTCACTCTTTAGCCACTATTCCTAGCTGCAAAATAAACCTCTAGTTTTCTTATTCTATTAGCTTTGGGGCACTTTTTTCCCCATTGCAGTATATCTTGAATACTGTAAGTACTTTTCCCTAGGGAAAAAAAAAAGGTTTTCTGCTGCTGGGCTCAGATACAGCCTGATTAGTCAAATCACAAATGAGCCGGCAACCAGATCTTTGGGAACTGAGCAGTAAAAAGCTGGCATCCTCCTTCTTGGGGCTCTTAGCAATTAAAAAGATGATCAGTTTTGCTGATGGCATCGCCTCCCTTCAGGCATGCCACAGAAAACTGCAACCCTGGCACAAGGCACTGGTGAGGTAACAAGGTTGAATTAGACACACACAGCACATGAAACTCCCAACCCAAGGGGGTTGGCAAAGTCCATGTCCAGCAAGCTCTAAGACTGGAGCCAGCCCACTCATTTCAAATTCTACTCCTCCTCTTTCTACATAGGTTTAGGCAACTTAATTTAACTCCTCTGTGCCTCACTTTGTCATCTACAAAATTTGTACAAGAGAATTAATACACGTATAGCTCATAGAACAAAGTCTGGTACATGGTAAGTATTTAATAAAAGTTATCATTATTACTAATATTATCACATATTATAAATTATCATATACCTTTAAATATATAATATTCACCACAAATACTATACAGGATATATACTCTATATAGTTATACATAGGTATATAGTATACATATGATATAGTGCAAATAGCCAGGTACCAGGTAGATACAGAGATAAGTAGAATCCCTGCCTTCTAATGCAGGAGGCATTAGTAAACAAATATTATAAGTCAGTGGGATTCATGCTATTATAGGGGTCATGGGTGCTTTGAGAGAACTGAAGAGGAGTATCCCATCTGCTAACATAGGGTAGATGGGGATGGAACACAGTGGCCTCTGAGCTGAGTTGTGAAGTTGTAAGTGGAGGCAACCAAGGGAAGAAGTGGGATGACATCATTTCAAGAGGAAAAGATGGAAATGGGTGCTTTTGCAGATGTTTGTTACTATGGGGAGTTATGGCACACTCATCAGACTATATTTTCTGAGAGGGATAGATGAGGTGGTAAAGGATAGAAGAGTCTAAAAAATTACCCCTTTGGAGAAGAGGGAGCTGGAAAAGAACCGACAAGGGACACACATGCACGGGACCCTCCCACATCAGTGTCTTCTTCCTAATGCAGGATTTGGTTTGAATTCTGATTGTTTACTCTCTTTTGGATGGCTTTAGCATAAGAAATGCTGTGTGGTGATGGGAACCAAAGCAGTTTCACAGGACATTTTGTGTGAGTTATCTCATTTGAGCAACCCACTTTAAAAATGCAAAAGCTAATGTATAAGAGGGATAAGTGACTCACTCAGTGTCATACACCTGGGGAAATGAAAACATAAGGAAGGTAAAAGATTCGTTCCTCCCACTTAGGTCTAATGGAGAGGATGGGAGTTGAACACAGATCTTCCAACTCCAAATCCCGAATTTCACACTGAGGGTCCAGAGACCCAATATGGGTTTTAGGTCTCTTACTGATCTGCAGTGGGGTCTTGAATTAATCTCTAAGCCTCAATTTTCTCATTTGTAAAAATGAATCAGTGAGTCTCTCTGAAATATTTTTTGATATTTTTTAGTCGTAGGTGGATACAATACCTTTATTTTTTATTTTTATGTGGTGCTGAGGATCAATCCTGGTGCCTCACGCATGCTAGGCGAGGGCTCTACCACTGAGCCACAACCCCAGCCCCTGAAATATTTTCTTAATTCCAATTTGCACAGAGCCTCTGTCAATGTCTGAGAAAAGAACTTAGTAGTCACTATGCCTGTCCCCTAAAATGTTCCTTGATGAGGGCAGATATGACTAGAGATTCAAGAATGACCACCTGGATCCCACCCGTAGGCACTCTAAAAGAGGTTAGTCCTTTGACAGGAAACATCAGAAACAGGTGTTCCAACATTTCAACAACTCCATGAGGTTTGGAAATTTTCCTAGATAAACAAATTTACCTCAATAATTCACTGACCTAGAAATCATGCATGGAGAGATGGCATGTAATGAGTGTAGAAGACCAAAAATTAGCTCTATGTCCAACTAATTGCATGTCCTTAATCAAGGTATCCTCACCTCACCCAGACTCGGTGAGTTCAGCTGTGACATGAAGTAGTCAGAATCACTAAGTGCATCCTACCTTAACTGTCTGCCATAAACCAAAGTCGCATAAGCAATTTGATTTTCTGGTAAACATTTCCCACTTAGCAATATCCTCCAGTTTCTTCATTAAATCAGCTCTTCCTACAAAAGGCAGTTGTTCTTAGTTTCTCAGACAAATAGCCTTTAATAGACAAATAGTCACCCTTGACTCTCCTCCTTTCTTTATCCTCTGCACCTAATCCATCAGAAAACCCTATTGACTTTACCTTCAAAATATGCCCACAATCCAACTACTTCTCAGCACTTCCACCAAGAACACACTATTCCAAACTGTCATCATCTTTCCCCTGGATTAAAGTAAATACTTCACACCTGGTCTCCTAGCCTCTGCCCTTTTCCTACCAGTTACAGCAGCCACAGTGATGCTCTTAAGACCTAATTATGACCCTGCTTTATTCAAAGTCCTCCAATGGCTTCCCATCACAAGTTCTCATTGGGGCCTGAGCCCTACATGATCTGGCATTCTCCCTGCTCCAGCCTCTGTCTACTCTCCCCTTCTTCACTCAGCTCCAGCTACACCAACCTCCTTGCTATCTCTTGAACAAGTCAAGTATGCTTCTTATTAGGGCTCCTCATACTTGCCGTCTCCTCTGCTGGGAAGGAAATCATATTCATATCTTCTTCAGGTCACTGGGCAGATGCTATCCTCCCAAAGCAGTCTCGTGGACCATGCTATATAAAATAGCACCCCCAAACAACACTCTCTAGTCTCTTAACCTGTTTTCTTTTCCTTCATGACATGAACAGATTGTTTTGTGTAAGCAGCATGTCTCAAACTGTAATGTGCACATGAATCAACTGCAGATCTTGTTAACATGCAGATTCTGCTTCCACTGGGCTGCATTCAACACTCTGTAATAAGCTGCCATTGCTGTTGGCCTATGGGGCCTAGCCTGAGAACACGGAATATATTCATTTGCTTATCACCTGTCTCCAACTAAAATGTAACCTCCATGAAAGCCACAACTTTGTTTTGGTTACTTTTATATTTCCTATCCTTTATATTAGGGTTTGATAAAGATTTTTTAAACATGAAACACACTTCACTGGGTGAATGAATGAAGAGATGAAGAGGCACACAAGAACCCCAGAAGGTCATCTAGTAAAGTTCAAGGAGCTGGGGCAGAATCCAGTGGAATGGTTTCCCAAAGCAGACAGAAATGTGGTAAGTCAGAGAAGGAAACAGTGTCAGATCAGGTCAGCTGAATTTAGCCATTAAGACAAAGAAATTAGTTGGGCTAGCAATGAGAGACAAGAACTAATGATTCGAATAGACCAGAAAGCTACAGCAATGGTAACAGAGAAGTGAGCAGGTTCAAGAGAATTGATATGACTATAATGCTCAATGTCTGTTGGTGGTGCAGAGATTATATGGTCCATCAGTAGGCTACTGTGGTTTAAAGTCACAGAGTTAGGAAGGATAGATTCTATTTCATTTCAATCCATTTGATTTTAGACTACACAAGTTATGTTCCCTAAAGTTTACTATCTAATCTATCTAATCTACCCCATTAGATTTCATTTGTTCTTAATTCCTTTCTAAAAGATGTCTCAAGCATTCCAGTGCAATATGAAAATTTCATGGTATACTGTATTCAGTGTACTTCAATGCTGACATGATTTAGATGATTGATGCTGCTGATGATTCCCATCTCACACTTCAAAAGGATCAGAAACAGTTTATAAATTAAAATAATAAAAATAACAAAATAGTAAATAACATTCTTCTGGGGCTTGCCACAGTCAAGTTTTAAAGATTTCACAGATACTCACTTAATCCTCCTAGTAATCTTACGAGATGGGTACCTTTATTATCCCCACTTGGTAAGAGAGAAAATGGGATCCCAAATAGGTTGAGTGACTTGCCCAAGATCACTTGGATAGCAAAAGGCAGTACCTACAATAAAACAAAAGAAAAAAAATTTAAGAACCAAGTCATAAAAGAAGAGACAAATGGGAAGAAACTCATTTTTGTCAGAATTATGGAGAGAAACCACTGCTTAACACAAAACTTAACTAAAAGCTTCCTGGTGACCCAGGGGAACAGGAAAATGTGGCAGATTTTAATCGAAGGTGACGTCAGGCAAAATGTAAGAGAGGTTTATGGGACTGAGCCAGAAACACTGAAGAGGGGTAGTCAGGGTAAGCAATGCCACTGTAGAAGACAAGGTCAGAGAGAAGTGTGGAGTCAGAGGGGAAAGGTGACCGAGGTAACAAAAAAGGCACGATAGGGGTGGAGTGAAATAGAGACTAGGAGAACAAGGTAAGACATTTCAAACACAGAGAAGGCAAGAGTCAGTATAAGCCCCCAATGCAGAGGGGGCTCAGCACCCAAGCAAGTCACAGAAATGCAGGATTCTGATCACAGAGTCCTTCAGCACCTTGCTCTCCAAAGAATAGTCCCTAGAGCAGCAGCATCTGCATCACTTGGGAAATTGTTAGAAACATGGACTTTCAGCCCCACCCAGTTATAATGAATCAAAGTCTGAATCTTTTACAAGACACTCAGTGATCTGAATGTACACATAAGTTGAGAAGCACTGCTTTGGCATAGACTTCGGTGAGTTTCCACACAGAAATAGATTCTTGACACACCCAGATGTTGCGATAGCTGCCGACATGTTCAGGATCTCATTTGAGCTTTATAGCAATCAGACAGCACAGATATCCTCTGGTGCCTACTTTACAGATGAGGAAACTGAAGCTCAGCTGCCACAGTCGCACACCTAGAGAGTGACAGGGCTGGAATTTGTTCCAAAACCAATTAGCTCCAAATTCAGTTCACTTCTATTGGCAATTACATAAGGATTCACCCTAAGTGAAGTGATCTGGACGTGGCAATCAAGGACAAGCAGCAGCTGGCATCCATTCTGAAGGCCAGAAGCAGAGTGTGCATATCAGAGAGCAAAATGGCAAACAATGGAAGAATCCTCCAGGAATAGGTTCTGAAGGAAGGGGAAGAGACAGATGTGAACAGGTATCATAGATGTGTTGCAGGAAGATATTACCAGAGCCTTCTGAGAGCATGGCAAATCTGACCCTGAAACCATTTCAGAAAACAAGTCCTTCTGCATTAAAACTGAAGATATGTAGAAATGGTCCCAGGCATGCTAAGCTGCCCTCTCTGAGATCCCCACCCTGCCCCCACCTCAGCTAGCTGTGTGGTTATGTTAGTTATCCTTCTGTTTGTTCCATCCATTTAGTAAAATGTCAGTGTGGGAGCAAACCGAGAGTGAACATGTCTTTCATTTGCCAATTAGTCATGTACCACTTGTAACTGTTCTTGTGTATGATTTATGTATATGCATGTGTTCTGTTATTTAACTTTTCCTTTATTTGTGGTTGATGTCCCCACTCAATTTTTATTAAGTTCCACGTGGGCCAGGACTATCTTATATTTAATCAAATTCCCCAGAGCACAGGGCAGATGCTAACAAGCTTTTGTTGCTGGATTGCCTCTTCCAGAGAGTGAAGGCAAGATCCCTCCATGCCCCTCCAGGGAGAACATTCGAGGTGAAGTTGACAAGTACTTGGGCTGGCTTAATAATCTCTTTCTTGCCCCATTGAGTCCTCCCCTTTGGGGCCCAGGGAATCCCTGCCATGCTTCTCCTCTTTTATCTTCATGGGAAACTGCAACTTCACCGCACGTGGGTGTGTGGTGTGAAGACACTAGATGGTGTTCTAGTCAGGGCAGCTGTTTTGCTGTATTGTTTTCCTGCCCCTTCCTGAGAAGATAAAATCTGGACAGGCTTGTGGTTCTCTCCCACCGACCCTCAAAAGCAACCAGCAAGCCAAGTTCCTATTTTTCAAGTGCCCCCTCAGAATCATGCCCCACTTCAGGATATGAAATGAGATCCAGGTCACTTGAAAGCAGCAGCCCAAAATGCAGCTTCCCAGAACACAGGTGAGATCAATGCCACTGAGTTTCTTTCTTCTCCCAAGATCTCCAGGCAAAACTGATTTTCATGCTCTGACAACTAAGTACCTCCCAGAAAGAGATAGGAGACAAGAAGCCTGAGGTTGCTGGAGATGCTACCATCTACACCAGCTGGAGGGAGTGGAAGGAGATGAGCGTTTAACAGAGAACTAACTGTGAGGGTCTTTGGGAAGCCTATGGAAAAGGGAGCAGACTGCCCAGAAAAGCAAATACCAAAACAAGTCTTGGCTATGGCCAAAATGGGATTTTTGCTACATGGCTCTAAAATAGGATTCCAGTTACAAGATGCCCTAAGAAATGAACTAACTCCTCTGGAACCCTGGTCAAAACCACAGATGGGGGCAACTGTGCCTGCTTTGCCCAGGGCAGACCACAGAATTAGCCCCACTGGGTAAAATCCTGGACCTGGCTGGCTTGTTACCAGCGAGCTCCCCCAGCCAGAGAGAAGGGAAACCTAATCACTCTTCCTCCCTCCAGAGCTTCTCCTTTTCCTTCATTCCTCTTCAGGCCCCTTATTGTAAACCAGCAGCTGATGTCATTCACTTTATTTTTGTTTGTGTACTGGGGATGGAACCCAGGGCCTCGAACTAGGCAAGTCCTCTACAGCTAGGCAATGCCCCCAGCCTTCCATAAGTCAGTGGGACTGAGTACAAAACAAAGCACTGTACACAGGACTTGCAAGAATAGAGGGTAAAAGAACTGGAGAGCTCTTCTTTTTTTTTAAGCATCAGGCCCCCTTGAACTAGGTCTCAGGAGTCAGGCTAGGAATAAGAAAGAAAGAGAAAGGTCGAGATTCCTAGTACATCTCCTGCTGTGAAAAAATGGTGGAATGAGGAGTCTGGTATGGCTGTGGCCCCAATGTGACCTAAGGATGCCTTTCCTAATGGCCCTCCCAATAGCTTTCCAAGACACATCTGCACTACACAAATCAGAGAATAAGGCCTGCAGAACAAACGTCCACCTGATTACAAAGCTGGAAGGGAAAGAAATGGCAACCCTGGGGGCCAAGGGTGAGGACATATAAAGGAGCTAGACACCCAGTATTTAAAAGTACTGTGAGATGTGGCAGCTTCTTTGCTGTTAAATTCCAGGATATTTTTCATTCCTGGCAATGTAGGATGTTTTTAGCTGTTAAGGAGAAGGGCTTGGCGGGTATGGGGAAGAGAAAATGGGGCTATTACTGATGGTGTAGCCTGGGTGGAGGAAGGGGGTTACATAAATTGAGTCTACTGGGCTCCATTCATCAGTTCCTTTCTTGGTCTCTGTATGTAATGAATTGAGTCAGTCTCAGTCAGTCCTGCCACCACCACCACCACCACCCTCCTTACATTGTTATATTCAATTCTAGGTAGGTGTGCCTCTCACTTAGGGTCCCCAAACACACACACCCTAGACCTCTGGCTTCCTGAAGTCAGGCCAGAAGAACAGATGTGAAAAGCCGTTAGTCACATGACAAAATGGAATAAGCTGAGGTACTCCACGCCGATCCAGAGCACACCTTAGTTCAGTTCAACATTTATGCCTGGTCCCAGAACAGCCTGAACCCCAAGAAGGTTCAGAAAATGTCTTCCCAGGGCAGAGTAGTGGGACCATTCAGAGCACAGGCTCTGGGGCTGAGCTCCTGGATTTGTATTCTGGCTCCACCACGTACTCTGTGACCTTGAGAAAGCAAGTTGACTTCTCTACACCTCTTTTTCCCCCATGTAGTGAAGAGTAACAATGATTCTAAGTGAGATACTAGGTACGCCGAGCATAGTGCCTGAGCAGATCAGAGGTTTAATCAATAAAAGTTATTCTTTTTTATTTCCACTACTATCATTCTATCATTGAGATCAGGAGACACATGGCCTGCAGTGAAGTCTGTTGGAGTATATTTTTGAGGAAGCCCTAGGCATTCCCAGATGCTCTCATCTTCACTAAGATATCTGGGCACACCCAAATTGCTGGGTTTGGTTTACCCTTGGAGAGACTTGGGCCCCAGAAGGGCATAAGGATGGCCTAATATTTTAAAGAGAGTCTGATGATTCCAGTACTTCTGTCTTATGTTCCTGGTTCCAAACCAGCTTTTTTATAGATGGAGAGATTCACTACAAGGGCTTGCCCCTTGAAAGTTTTATCAACTCTAATTGAAGGATCAAAAATGGTGTTAACCAGCAGTTCTGACTGGGCTTCTGCCAGTCACTGCTCCACATGGGTGCTTTCGCTTCTCTTCCTCTTCCTGTCCTCTTTGCTGATCTGGACTCGGCCTGGTATTCTTGTCACAAGGTCATTGCCCAGGTGAGCTCAGCTCAGCGTGAAACAAAACAGCTCATCTGGTCCTATCTTCTCACCACTGGGCTCTTTCGGTTCCATCTTGCAAAAGCCAGACAGAAAGGATTTTAATCTGAGCTCTTGGAGCCTTCAGATGGGGAGCAGGAGCTGCCTCTAATTCCTTGAGTGCCATAGTCAGCAACCATTCCCTCTGAGACCCAGCCCAGGCTGACGCCTCACCTTTAAAAGGTAGCTGTTCACAATTTGTTTTCCAGAGGCTCTCATGTTTGTTATTTCTTGCACTTCAGTTTTAATCATTTGGGTGCTCTCCAGAAGGGAGCCAAGTTCACTTGGCATTTAACCATTCTCTTAACCATGACCGCTCTCCTCCCTGCTTCCAAGCACCTAGAATTCCTGCCTCACCGGCTGAAGTTTTGTACTCTGTAGTATTTTTGTGTTTGGGGCCTATGGGACATATTTTATAAACACGCAGTCAGTTTACACTGCCTGGGAACTTAGGGGCTTTCCTCTGTGCGGGGAAACAGCTGTGAGGAACTTGACCAACCTTTGCTTTGTGCAGGGCAATATATTGCCTCTGATGATCGCATGGGGCAGCTGCACTGCTGGGCTCCTGTGGTTACACCTGAGGATCCTCCCAAAACTCTGAACTAAGAAGGGTAGCTTACTATGCTCTCCTCCCTTGTTTCCAGCTTAACTGCTCATAAATGACTTTGCATACTACAATACCCCATATCTGCTCACCTTCATATCACCTATCACAGCACCTTCACCCAAATGACTACTGCGGGCCTCTTAGATCATAGAAACACAGGATGGTAAAAACTGAAAAGGGACTTCAAAAGTGTCATTCACCCAACACACTAGAAGAACACTCACTATGTGCAAAACACTGCTAGATTCCATGCATGAAAGAAGGTGAGCAAGACCCAGCTCCTGTCCTTAAAGAATTGACAGACTCCAATTTCTGCCATCATCTCCACAAAGCCCTCGAGGACCTCCTCAGAGGCTCAGGCTGTTCTCCATTGCATTCTCCTGTCTCTCTGCTGACTTCTATCATGGCACGTGTCACGATGCAGTGAAGTGGTCTTCATGTCTTTCCTGCCTACAGAACATAAAATTCTAGAGGGCAGGGCATGCTGGGCTGAGTGACAGAGAGATTGTACAGGTCTCATCATCAGATTTTCATAAAGAAGAAATTAGAGTAGAAATGTTAACATTTATTGGCCACCCTAACTAAGCACTAAAATAAGATGAGGTTGTTGCTAGGCATGGTGGCTCATACCTGTCATCCCAGCAGCTCAGGAGGCTGAGGCAGGATGATCTCAAGTTTAAAGCCAGCCTCAACAAAAGTGAGGCACAAAGCAATTCAGTGAGACCCTGTCTCTAAATACAATACAAAATAGGACTGGACCCAGAAAGACAAATGCTGCGTGATTTCACTTAAATGTGGAGTCTAAAAATGTTGATCTCATAGAAGCAGAAAATAAAATGGGACTGGGGTGGTTAGGGGATAGGAGGGATTGGGGAGATGTTGGTCATAGGATACATAATTACAGTTAGAGAGAAGAATAAATTTAAGAGACTATGTATAGCATGGTGACTAGTTACAGATCGTATTCTTTCTTTCTTTCTTCCTTTCTTTACTGGTGGTGATGGGGATTGGACAAAGGCCTGGTGCATACCAAGCAGCACATGTTGTATTCCTGAAAAATGTTAAGAGAATGGATGTGTTCTCTCATAAAATGGTAATTATGTGAGATAATGCATTTTTTTAATTAGCTAGATTCAACCATTCCACAGTGTATATACACTTCAACACATTAAATCATACATGCTAAATATACACAATTTAATTTTAAAAAAACAATAAATTTTAAAAAGAGAAAAAAATAGGGCTGGGGATGTGGCTCAGTGGCCAAGTACCCCTGAGTTCAATCCCTGGTATCCTCACCCCACCCCGCTACCCCCACCAAAAAAAAAAAAAAAAAAGATGCAGTTGTTAACTGCCTAAAGGAAAAAGAACCAGAAAAGACTACGAGATGCCACTAATACTAAAAACCCAAGAAGAAGTTGGTCAAAATGGGAGCCTCTAGTCTACCGCTCTCTTGCCCACTCTTATAAATCTTTTGTTATATCTGAAGGAGGTTGTATTAGCTTATAAGGGCTGCCAAAACAAAGTACCACAGACTGAGTGGCAATAGAAATTGACTTTCTCACAGTGGAAAAGCTAGAAGTCCAAGATCAAGGTGTCATCAGGGGTGGGTTCTGAGGGCTTCTTTCCTTGGCTTATAGGTGGCCACCTTCTCCTCTTTGTCTTTCCGTGATTTTTCCCACACTTATCTATGTCCTAATCCCTTCTTGTAAGGACAACAGTCATATTGGATTGTGACCCACCCATGTTACCTCATTTTATCTTAATCACCTTTTTAAAGACCTATCACCAAATATAGTCACATTCTGAGATGTTGGGGTTAGGACTTCAGCATATAAATTTGGGGAGGAAAGGACACAGTTCAGCCCATAACAGAAATCAATGCTGGTGCTCACAGAAGTGCCAGAGCATTCCCATTAAAGCCATAGCCAATCAGTCCCTGAGTCAAGAAATAGGCTTATAGCTTCTTGGCTGACTTATCACCTTGGAGATTCAAAGCTTAATTCATACAGGTGACCAAACCTAACTCTGCTTTGCCACCACCACCTACCATATGTCCCCTCCCCTCCCCACAGAGTTATTACCCTCTGAGGTTTCTGTGTTTGAGCCAAGAGCAAGAGAAGGTATCAATGTGGAGGAAATAAAGAAACATGTCTCCCTTGGGACCAGGATGTACAATGACATTGATGGAGGCAGTTTCCAAGGAAAAGTACTGGCTTGCTTCCCAAGCTCACAAGGAGAACATAGGAAAAAGGTCCAAATTCTTTGGCTAGATGGAGAAGTGCCAAGCCACCAATAAGCACCAGCCGTGGATTCCTGACTGTCCGCCAGTGCCGTGGTGCTGCTAGACAGGAACCAACATGGAACTGAGAGAAAGACCTGCCAGCAGGATGGCCTCCCATTCACATGGCTCTTGCTGTTGGCTTGTGCAGGGTCACAAGTCCTTGGCAGCCTCAGTTCCTAGGGCTGTTCCTCACCATTGGTTGCCAGCTGGCATCATGTTAGAAAAGAATACAGGATGTGAGATTCCAGAAGAACCGACTCATTGTAACCAGACTTGGCCTAGCTTGGCCATACAATGCCAAGGCAGCAGGGGGGCTGCTGCTGACTCAGTGTGGAGCCCAAGGACAGACAGGTGGGGAGTGGCTCAGGATGGAGCATGCCCACAAAAGACAATTGAAATAGCTAGAGATGCTCAGTGCCCAGCCACCAAGATAGAGCCCAGTTCTCCAAGAAAAGGGAAGTTCATAAGCAGCCTTCTCCACTTCACATGAGCAGGTCTCAAGGTGCAAAGTCCTGGAGGACTTGCAGAAACAGTTGTTGACTTCTCTAGGAGACACCAAAGCTTACTCCAAAACCATCCAAAGCAGGCCAGATGACATGCTTCTCAATCTCATCCTGAAATTGCATCTTTGGAAGGTAGACCAAGTTGAGAAGGCTGGCTCTGGAACTATAACTCAGATCACAGCCAATAACTTTCTCTAGACCAGGTAACATCTCAGCTTTGCCTGGATAAAGTTACATTTTTCACACAAAGACAAGATTAGAAGAAAGCAGGCAGTGGGCATGGTAGGGAGTGGATTCTGTCTCAGTAGAGACTCTCTGGGAAAGAGATGAAACTGTGGTCATCTTGTATGAGGTTAAGTCTCAAAAGTCATACGAGTTGCTATGTAGAACTACTTATCCCACTAGTGGTCCTCACCTTCAGTGGGTAAAAACAAAAATCAATATCCATGCAAGCTGAAGAGTCTGTCCAGGAGAAGGACAGAGGGTGTATTTTTCATTGACCACCCCCCAGTAATCCCATTCATCCATTGAAGACATTTTGGGTTGAGCACCTAAATTGTAACAGAGTGAAAAACAAGATAAAATATGAACTCACAGCCCCTTCCCTCATGAAGCTTACATTGTAGCAGAGATAAAATAATCAATCACGTGACTCAAAGTATTTATAATTATGACAAGTACTATCTAAGTAGTTGAGAATGTTAGATGGAATACCATCTAGGAGGTACAAGAAGGCTTCCTTGAGAAATTGACATGTAGGCTGGGGCCTGAAGGATGAGCAGGAATCATGTTGATAAAAGGGTGGGATAGGGAGGGGAGATAATATGCTAGAAAAAAAGGAACAACATATGCAAAGACTCTGAGGCTTAAAAAAGCATGACAGAATCCTTCCCAAATAAGTCCAGAGAGTGGAATGGGGTGGGTCTGAAGAGCATTCTTTGAGGGAGGGCACATCATGCAAGGCTTTGTAAAGTTCTGAAGTGTTTTGATTTTTATTAAGAGCCGTGGAAACCATGGAAGGGCTGGGGGAGGGAAGAGATGATACAGTTAGATCTGCTGACCTGACCACTCACCCATCTCTCTTACCTAATGCTGCTTAGATGCAGAGGGGGAGATGTGGCCTTGTGTCTGAGTCCAAAGGATTTGCAAACCCTACACAAACAATTCAACAGGGTTATTTTGCTTCTAACAAGCAGAGATAGCCGATTGAATTGCAAAGATAAACTTTAGGGCAGGACATCCTTGTGGGTTCCCATCTGATCAGCATATTAAATGGTGTCTACACCAAGGAGGGTAAAAAACACCCAGTTTGCAAGAAAATGAAAGTAAGTCAGGCTTCTGCAGCAATACTATAAATGAAGGTCTATAAAAGGTGGGAGGTAGGGCAGATCAATGGTGCCACAATAAGACAGAACCCACAGGACTCAAAAGAACATAGAAGTTGCTGAGGAGAGAAGTCAGCCTCTTTCCATCTCCGACACTTGGTGATCCATCACTGCAAATCCCATCATGAACAGAACAACAGACACCTCTCTTCAAGTTGTAGAATTCTTCTGAACTGCTCCAAGCCAAACTGTCTCTTCTTTCACTCCAGGGTAGAAGGCTGCAGCAAAACTTCAGAAAACAGCTCCAGCAAATCCTTCCTCTGTCTCTGAGCCACCCATCTTCCCTGGCTGCCACCCCAATTTCAATCTCAATCTCATTGCCCAAGGCACAAATATTAATCTCAGAAATTGCCAGTAAAGGCAGAGTGGTTCTGAAATAGACCACACTGACCCATTTCTGTAGACTTCCTCCCCACAACTCATGAGAAATGGTCCTTAGACTCTGCCTCTGAGACCTCCCAGGCCCCCTCCCCCTCTGAAGCCTGGACTCATCCCACAGAAATCATACAGATGAAAGAAGAAAAAGAAACCTAATATCCTATCCTTGGGCTTCCTATGCCTTATCTAGTATGACACAGAAATGGAGGAGAAATGGCTCTGCAGCCTCCTAAGAAAGGCGAGAGGCAAGTCCCACCTGGGCCTAAGGGTTCCCTTTTAGGTCCCATCTTCTCCTTCTACAGGCAGCCTTGGGTGGGAAAAGGGAGGGCAGTTCTGGATCCCAGTCCTAGTAAGCAGGTGCCATTGACAGCTTCATCTTGGTGAGGTATAGCCCTCTCTCCTTTCTTCCTCCTTCTTCCTGCTTAATTAAGCCTCCCTATATCAGGATGTTGGTGTTTTTTTCTTCCCATGTTTACCCTGAGCACTTCTTACAATCAGGGAACCAGGCCCAGTAGATGTCCACATCTTTTTCATCCAGGGCCCTTGCAGTCAGTGACTCCTGACCTGTCCTCTTCAGCACACACCTGGAGTTCTCCTGCAGAATACAGCCCCCTGGTCAGTCCTCAAGACCCTCCTGGTTCAGCAAGGGTTGCCACAGTGATGGAGCTCCCCCTACTGACAGCTTGAGTGGTAGAGGGCCCAGGGAGACTGGTGGGATAAGACTCTGCCCTCTGACTATTAGGTTCCAGAAACACTTTCCAGCTTACCCTGAACCACCCCTCCCAATTAAGGGCAGCTTTATCCAAAAGATCTTAGGAATCAGAGCTCTTTATCAGTGCCAGGACTCTCCAGACAACACACAACTTGAAGTGACACTCAGGAGAGACCCTTAACCCAGTGCTGGGCCAGACTGATAGGACACATTCCAGGGTCCCCATAGCACTGAGCTCAAAGAATCATGTGTGCCAAGTGATTCAATTAAGCACCCATGCTGATCACCTCCCAGAGAGCTGATGTACCCCTTCCCAAGGAGACCTGAGACATTTCACCCACCCCAAACTGCAGGCATCGCAACACGAGCTGACAGCTTCTGAGGGAACTGTTGATAACAGTGACCATAAGTTATATCACATACTTGGTTCTCAAAGTACCATGACCTTCATCTAATACTCAAACACAATGTCATCACCCACATGAAGCAGATCTCACCATCAGATGGAGAAATTGAGGCATAAAGTGATAACAGGCCAGGATGAAAGCTCAGGTCCTTCTACCTATTGCCACTTTGATGAAGAGCTGTGAGCTGAGAATAGTAAGGAGGATGGACTCTAGAACCAGGAAGCCTTGAGGCCTAAAGTCATGTCAGGGGCCTGCCAGAAGAGGAAGCCCAGAGATCCAAGCCTCCCCGTCTCCAGGTGCTGAGTCACCATAGAGACTCAGAACCCCCAACACCAGGGGGCCAAGAGCCTCATGCAGACACAGGATAGGTGAAGGAAATTAGTACAGGCTCAGAAGCTTAATTGGCTTTTCCTGTCCATGAAGCATTACCATGAAGCACAGCCTTTGGAAAGGTCCAGGAGAGTACTGGGGAATGCCGAAGGCCCTCGTGGGTGAACCTTTAGTGTCTCTCCCATCCACAACCCAAGTTTATACCGTCCAGAGCTGAGGGCTACTGGGTGCTCTCCATGTAGACTATACAATAGCTGCCATTATCTAAGGTTTTGCTTTGCGTAGTGTATTACTCATGGTCAACTGCAGTCCAAAAATGTTAAATGGAAAATTCCAGAAATAAACAATTCATAAGTTTTAAGCTGAGTGCCATTCCAAGTAACATAATGAGATTTCACACTATCCTGCTGCATCCTGCCCAGGGTGTGAATCATCTGTCCATGCTGCATACGCTACCTGCCCGTTAGTCACTTAGTAGCTGACTCAGTTGTCAGATCTGCCTCTGTGGCATTGCAGCTCTTATAGTCAAGTAACCCTTGCATAGTAGCCAAGTGCTTTGTCACAGGCCTGCACTGTTCACCTCACTTCATCTCACCACGTAGCCACCGTATCATCTCATCTCACATCACCACAAGATGAAGGGGAATGCAGTACAATAGTATAATTTGAAAGAGAGACCACATTCACATAACTTATTACAGTATATCGTGAAAATTGTTCTGTTTTATCATAAGTTATTGCTGTTAATCTCTTACTATACCCAGTTTATAAATTAAGCTTTATCATAGGTGTGAATGTATAGGGAAAACAGTACATACAGAGTTGGTACTCTCTTCAGTTTCAGGCATACACTGAAGATCCTAGAACACATCTCCATAGATAAGGGGGGACTAATATATTCAATTTGGGAACTAACTGGATATAGAGGACAGGGCAGGGAAAGGAAAGGGCTCTAGCCTGAGTGGCCTCTAGAATGTTAGTGCTATTTTCCAAACACCAAAATTCAAGAGGAACCCGAAGAGAAAGGAGCTGAGGAGTTAATGTGCAAATTCCTAGGGTCTTGCCCACCAGGAGGCAGAGGGCAGCCCCTCCAGAGAGAGATGAGGGTAGCAATGAGAGCAGAAAGAGTCAGTGGATAGGGAAGGCAAATGAAACCTGGAAAGGTGAGCAGGCTTGTAAATGATTACACCTCCTCAAGCCCAGCACCTACTGTTCTCACTGCCTCTCCCAAGCTCCTTGGAAATACATGTTCTCTTTCAAAAGTGATAGCTTCTCCTAGGAAAGTGTACAATAGAGAAAATATATTGTAGAAATGTGTGTGGCAAATATGGTGGGGATACAGCATGGAATTTGGATCCCAGCAGTGATGGGTGGACAAGAGTATCCATCAACAATGTCTCTTATAGTTCTAATACTTTACCTCTGTTTCTTCTTGCAACTGATTTCTCTTTGACTCTCCACAGATCCCAACTCCTGGCCCAGAGACCATGACTCCCTCTGTTTCTCCCATTACTCTCAGAGCCCAGACTGGCCTGGATTCCAAATGATGACCACACTGAATCAGAAGTCACCCTCTAGCCAGCACCCAAGGCCTCTTTCCTCCTTGTCCCTCTATCATACTACATCAGAAGCATGCAGGCCTGGGCAGGTCTGACACAGCCAGCTCCCAGGCTTGGGTGGGAAAGTTGACGTTTCCCCAGAGTTTACTCAAAGTGCATGTGTCCTAACAGACCATATCCTCTGCAATCTCACAGGGGCATGGGTGGCGCTATCAGAATATTTCTCAGGCTTACAAACCCCTTTGATTTTGATCATGCCAGTGAAGCCTCAAAAACAGAACAAAAATCAACTCCCCATAAAGAAGTTTATTTTCTTGGAAATCTAAAATTGTCTCAGTGGCAGCATTTCTCCATAAATGGGTTTATTTTTAATGCCCTTCCTGTTTGTGTGGTCAGAATCTCTCTTTTCTCTGATAATGCCATGAAACACTCCAGCAAAAGGGACCACTACACTGAAATTATTACCAAATGATCAGAGCTCTACTCATCTTCTGCTCTGGAAACTATGGAAAAGATGAGATAGTTTCATGAAAACCAAGATGCTCTTCTTTCTGGAGAAAACCAGCTACATTATAGACCTCCCTGTGTTCTGAAATTAAGTACAACCCTCCAAGAAGAGGCTGTGAGAAATGTCCCGTAGTGGGGCGGAATGGTCATTGTCCATAATATAAATATGGAACCTCTGCAAACAAGTCCAAGAGGGCTGCTGCTACCTCACCTAGGCAATATGTGGCTAACTCCATGTAAAACAACAGAAGAATAAAAAGGGACTTTTTTTCTAATAAATATTCTTTTGCAGCTAATCCACCCTTTGTAACTGTCAGGCTTCATGGGGCTGGCAGCAAGCCCATCAGATAATAATGCAGCTGTGACCTGAGAAATGTGAGAAGAGGAGCCGATTAATAAAGATGAAAAACATGTTTGGCAACTGTGTCTGAGGGAAGGTCCAAGGGGAGTCCTCAGAGGGATGCCCTGGCATTTCAGGGACCCCAAAACCAGTGCTATCTAGGAGCTGTGGCTACCCCACAGGGATGAGGTCATCCAGGTGTGTGGGACCTGAAAGCAGGCAGCTGGTTTCTCTATTATTTTGCACAGGCAATTTATACCTTGAAACTTTATGAGTCAGCTTAATGGAAAATGGCAAGAGAGTGAGAGAGGTGTCATATCACAAGGCATAAGCTTTTGGTGTCCCCCACCCCCAGCATCTGGCCAGGGACCACACAGCTCTGCAGGGAGGCAGCCCAAGGCAGTAGCATCCCCTCTTCCTGCTCTCTAACAAGGTCCTAGCAGACAGCCATGTCACATCTAGATGAAGCTTCAAGGAGAGGGATTTTCCTAACCAAGAGTTGACAAGTAGTCCAACAAATGATGGATATGCATGGAGATATTAGGACAGAAAACTGAGTAAGGGCTACCCTCAAAATATCTAGGTTTTAATAAAGAATAGTATAGAAACACTGGTCTTTTAGGCTATGATATGACAGGACTGTCAAATAAATGGAAGAAATGAAGGAATTGACTTCCTTATTTAGACTCCTACATCTTTCTCTGATCGGCTCCATTATCATCTATGATGACATCCCAAAGAAAGCTCTCTTCCAACCAGCTCCCCAGAAGGTCTCCAAACCTGACATATTGTTCCTGCTGCTTTTTCTTGGATCCCTGCCCTGTGGGTCTCAATAGGCCCAACTGATCTATGCACTTTTGCAATATCTCTAGCCAGAGGCCACCTTCCCTCTCCAAAGGGAACTGAGGGCTGTGGGCCTGGGCTCCATAGTCATCACACCAGTCTGGCAGGGGGCTGTGGGGAGGAGGACGGTCAGGCATCAACAGACTCTTTCATGACTCAATTTAACTCTGCCTAGAGGCCCAGATCCTGGGACATAAGACTTGGGTTAGGCTATCTCTTGGACTTCTCTTACTCAGTCATTCTTGCCTATGCAAGGTTACTCCTAACCCCATGAGCTGCTGGGGCGCTTCAGGGAAACCAGAGCACAGATATTCTCTCTGTCCCCAATCCAAGAACAGGTTGTACATGCCCACCAACATGAGAAGCCAAATAGCTGCAGGGCAACCAGGTTTGTGAGGGTCTTGTTAGCTCTGGGGAGAGTAATGCCCATGATAGATTCATGAAAGATATGATTATTTGCTAAAAAAAAATTAAGCAAGACTGCAAACACCATTACCATTTATAGGCCACTGGCTACATTCCAAACCTTGTTCTAAGCTCTTCCCATTCATGAGTTTGTCCCATCCTCATAACACTTTACTTTTTTAAATTAAAGTAAAATTTACATAGCATAAAATGCTTCGCTTTAACCATTTTAAACTGTACAATAAAGTAACTTCCAGTACATTCACAATGGTGTACAACTTCACCACTAATTCCAAACTATTTCTATCACTTCTCAAAAGAAAACCCATACTTTTTAAGTAATTACCCACAAAAATCTACTTTGAAGGGAGGTACCTTCTACTGACAGAGCTTAACTTCACGCTCATGGGGAGCCAGTACCGTACAGCAGGTCCTGAAAGGTGAACCTGGAACTGAGAAGCAATAAATGGATAACTGGCACAATACTCAAATTTTACACATGAGGAAATGGAACATGGGCGGTTCAGTACCTTGCCCAAGGACACGCAACGAGGTATAAAAATCAGACTGTCTGATTCCAAAATGAGGCAGACACTTGTGTCTGGAGGGCAAAGGTTATGGGGAAAATGGTGTGTATCTTCTCAAGTATAAATACTACAGATAAGGTGTCCCTGGACTTCTTGACCAGCTGAAGATACTATGGAATGAAACATTTCTGGACCTTCAGATCAGGTAGTTTTAGAGAACTAAGTGAAGAGCTGAAAAAAAAAATTGTAAATCTGTACATCTTAATACCTATAAGAGATCCAGGCCCACACAGTTAGGCCAAGATTGTATAGGCTAAGAAGTTCGCTAGCAATCCATAAGCATTTGCTGAGTAAAACACAATGCTCAGCTCTAGGGAGAGGAAGAGGAAGAAAACCTCCTCAATTTCTGTTCTCCATCAGCTGTACCTGCCTGATTTCTCAGATCTTCCAAGACAATGTTCTCTGTTATACACCCTGATATTGTAAGTCCTGATATATAGCCCACGGTTTTTAAATAGTCCTTACTCTCTCATAGCTCTCCCTCTTTCCTGGTTGTTGATGTTATTGCTGCCACTTTCATCTAGAAGGTATCCCCTCTCCCTCTTAATTTATTTAAATCCTATGCCTTCTGGTGAGTACAGGCCTCAATGACTCTTTTTTTGTCCAAACACAAAAATCACCTCTTCATCATCATAATAATAGTAAACACTTAAGAATTCCTTGCTGTGTGTCATGCACTTCCAAAAATTTACTAAGCACAGTCTCATTTAATTCTCACTAAAAAATCCAGATGAAGAAACAGGCCCAAACAGGTTGAATAATTTAGTCACACAACCACCAAGTGTCAGAATCAAGATGAGAATCCTGTTTTTTTATGATTCCAGAATCTCTTCACCACCATATTAAAGGGCATCTCCACTGAGTGCAGACATCTCCTATAGTCCTTCATCATATGAACCTAATACTGCTTTCTAATTATTTCACACATCTTGGCCTTCTCTTCCTGCCAGGTTACAAGCATTTTGAAGACATGCACTAGGTATGTAAAAGCAGCCCAGCCCAGTCTCTCATATCTATAGATTAGTTTCCTTCTGCTCTTCTGTGCTCCCACATCATTTATGTCAGTGATGAAAGGGTTCCATATCCAGAAGAGGAAATTAACAGGCTTATCCAAAGGGAGAACTAATCCTTGTACCTTGTACATTGACCCAGGCAGTAAAGGACTGTTGTATTGAGAAAGAACTGAAGCATAGGGAAGGGCAGAGAAGGAGCAATACATTGCTTCATGTCTAGCCTAGAACCTCAAGTTCACTGTCAATGTCAACAAACCAATAGTAACAATAGCTGTCACTTTCAAAGGCCCTGATGTGTGTCAATCACTGCTCTAAGAGCTGAATTTGCAGTACCTCATGAGTTCATATATCAAGCCTATGAGGTAGATACCACTATTACCACTGCTTTATTGAAATCAAAACTCAGAGAAGTAAATTTACTACAGACTTGTTGCTGATAAATGGAAAAATTGGAATATGAACTCAGAACTTTCTGGTTCCAAATCCAGTGGGGACACCCAAAACCTGTTTAGGGAGCAGCACCTCTATCAACATCCAAATATTCAGATTTACACATTATCAAATTTTCACTACTTTGTGAGCAGAAATTGATTGAACCATATACAATATGACCCCTGCTGCCAAGAGACTTGCCATCTAGACAAGAGGAACAGATGGAGGGAGGAAGCTGGGTACAGGACAACCACCAGGACTGAAGGAGGCAAGGGGACTGACAGGTGGAGAGGGGAAGAATGGGAAGTTTGGGGAAGGGGTCCAATTGGATAACTTCTAAGTTTTCTTAGAAAACACTCAGTCAACTATGTGAAGAGCAGAACTATAGCAAAATAGAGAGCTGGGAATGTATACTTTATAGTGATCAGAACAATAATAGAAGATGCAGACTCAAAGTCACATAACTTACTCAGTTACACACCCTTGGCTGGAATTCCCAAGGTAGGACACCAAGAGGTATCAAAGCCAAGACCAGAGAACTGAGTATCAAGAACCACTCAGAGAAATGGAGCAAATTCTGTTATGTGCATATATGAGTATGTTACAATGAACCCCACTATTATGTATAATTACAACACAGTAATAAAAAAGTAAAGTAATATGGAAAAAAGGAACCACTCAGATCAGCTAAAGAGACTATCATAGAGGTAGGAATCAGGTAAGTTTCATGCCAAGTTAGTCAGGGATGGCAGTGAGAGAGATTTTCTCAGTGCAAATTAGTAAGCATTTATGAGTACCAAGTCCTCATTCCTTTGATATTCTATTCCTTCAGCAATAAATAAATACTGACCGAGCATTTATGTGAGCCAGAACTGTTCCTGGAGGATGAGAGAAGGGTGAATATACAAGTAAAGCCCTATTCTTGGGGATGCTACTAGGAGAAAGCTTATTAGCAAGGCGTTTCCTTGTGGGACACTATGAAACAGACAGACCATAGACCCCATTGCTAAATCATCTAAAGCTAGGCTGTGGACACTAAACAGACACATGGCCAGCTAAATTGCTAACCAATGAGTAAGTTTAAAAAAAAATAATGAACATGAGAGAAGTCAACAGGTCAAATAAATTTTTGTTCTGCCAGATGAAGAGATACAACCATAAGTGGAAGCAGGGAATTTAATTATAAATAGTCAATTTAATTATAAATAGCTTTATACTTTTAAAAATTAAACTTTTACATTCCTTAAAAACTGAATCTTGGGGCTGGGGATATAGCTTCGTTGGTAGAATGCTTGCCTCACATGCACAAGGCCCTGGGTTCAATCCCAGCACCACACACACACAAAAGAACCTGAATCTTTTTTTTTTTAATATTTTTTAGTTGTAGTTGGACACAATATCTTTATTTTACTTGCTTATTTTTATGTGGTGCTGAGGATTGAACCCAGTGCTTCACACATGCTAGGCAACTGCTCTACTGCTGAACCACAGCCCCAGCCCCCCAAAACCTGAATCTTACTATCAGTATTTCTCAGATAATACATCTTTCTGTCCTAGAAGTAATCCTAGAAGCTCTTGTCATTTTAATTGGTCCCAGACAGACAGACCTGGTCCTAGATTTGAGGAAAGAGGAGATGGTTCCCAGAATTAATTCACAAACCTACACGTATTAACAGTAGACTAAGGATAAAAATAGCCATGAAATGGCCATCAAAGATGGAAGAGACCTGAAAGATCATTCCATTTGACTTCCTTATTTTCCAAAGGTGGGGGGAAACTGAGTCATGAACACATGAAATGGTTTGTCCATGGTGAATTAGTAAACTAGAACTATCTGTCTAGGAAGAAGTAAGGAGGCCAGGAATTTCTAAAGTCCTTCTGAGCCTTGAACACCACCTTTATTGACCCTGCCCCTGCCACCTGTCACACTCTCTGCCTGACTCTTATTCCACCAGCCATCTCAACTCTGGCTAAAGAATAAGAGAGCTCATCTGATAGGGCTCTAAAGTTCAGACATAATAGTCCTGAGACTCTGTAGCCAGAAACAACTCAGAAAGGCCAGCTCAGGGCTGGTCCAGGTTTCCTAAAGCTGCCCAGTTCTGACCAGAACTCTAAAGTCTAGCAAGACAAAGCCTGGAGGATCTGAAACCCATCTCAGTTTCTCAAAGCAAACAGAGACAAAGGCACCAGGCTACATGCAATGGCAGAATACTTGGTGGTTCTCTTTGCCAGAGTGTACCAGTACCAACCAGGGCTGAGGCAGAACCAAGCAACCCAGCCGTGGTCTCCACTAGGCCAAGGAAAACTATCAGAGCTACTTTGTTCTCAAGTGCTCAGACCTAAGCTGAGGAAAACATTTAAGGCCAGTGACAGAGAACCCAGGGCCTCTTGGGGGTGGGAAGGAACCAGAGAAGGCCCACCACAACCACCACCTTGGGTGGGAAAGGAAAGAAGGGCTCTTGTTTCTCCAAGAAGCTGCACCCTGCCCTGGGAGGAAGCAGCTCCCCAGAAATGACACTTGAGGACTTGGCTTGGGGCCACAGGCACATATAGTTCAGGGTTTTTGTTTCTACTTTACAAATGGAGGCAGGCGAGAAAATGAATTCTTTGGCTGAGTAACACAATACTTCTGAGTCCGGCCCACCAGGCTGGGCCCTGGGAAGAGCAAACAAGCTGCCTGCCCTGTCCCAACAGGTTTGTGGACACTCACCACCGCTGCCATTCACTGAGGTGTGGATACTGGGGAGACAGGAAAGCTGATCCCCAGAGAGCACAGAGATGGGGAAAACCTACAGCCCAGTCCTCAAACCCCAGAGTGAGGCCAGAGGCTGATAAGGCCACCAAGCCACCAGATATAACTCTATGCTCCACCTACCCACCCAATGCCATGGGAAGTTCTCACTTCTCTTGCTAACCCAGGCCTCAGAGCCCAGCTGTCACTCCAAGGTTTCTTCGCCACAAGCCAAAGGACTTCCCAACTGTTACCAGCCCAGGCTGAGGGCCTCTCCCACTGATGTATAGGTATCCTGCAGGTCACAAGCCAGGAGAAAGCTCCCAGATGACCTGCTGTGATTCAACTGGTCAATGCAAAAGAAAAACGGTAATAAGAGCATTCATATAATATTTTGCAGATTACAAAATATTTTTATAGACATTTTTCCATTCTCACATCAACCTTCTAAGTTAGGCATTATCCCTACCTGTTTTACAGAGAGGGAAGCAAGAGGCTCAGAGATCAGGTCTCTAGCCCAAGCTACCTAACCCTACCTCTCATACTCCAGGAGTCTCTATAAACCCAGCAGCCTGATCTGGGTACCAGAGATCAGTAGAATTGGTGATAACTAACTCCAGCTATGTAACCCCTAGCTTTTCAGACCTGGCAGCTGAACAAATGAGAGGCTCTCACCTGGCAGGCCTGAGGGGACCGGGGCAGATGTAGGTACAACCTCACCTGACCCCTGCTCCTGCAGCCAGCCCAGCCACAACCTGGCTCCAGCAGGTGCCCTCTGGCCTCTCCTGCACCCGCCCCACCCCTCCACACACTCCGGCAGGGCGCCCTAAAGCACTGTTTGTTTTGCTGAGAGTTTCCGTTGGCTCCTTGGCTGGCTCGCGTGTGGGTGTTTGTTGTATTTCTCCTGCAGATGGCAGACAGCATGCCCTCCCCAGCATCACCCCACCCCAAGGACTGTGTGGAAAGCAGACCTGCAGGGCAGAACAAAAGCCTAGCAGGTGAACAGCCCCGTCTGCCTTCTGCCGGCATCTTTTATCCAACCCAAGTCATAGACAATATCTTTACAAAATTTCTTTCAACTCCCCCATCATTTGGAGCCCTTCCTGCTTGGCTCCCATACTGCTGGAGCCCCCAGCAACCCCTATCCTCACAAAAACAGCTGCTGTTCTGATGAAGCATGGGATACACAGTTCCAAATAGGCTCCCTTTTTTTTTTTGGCTTCCATTCATTATGCCCCCTCAGAACCCAGAGACCCTCATGCTCCCAGAAACTCCCTGCAAAAGGAGAGGAGTGCATTGACCTGTGGAATGCAGAAGATGACTGTCACACTCAGACCTCCTCAGCAGAAGGGATTATGGAGGCCCTTAGCTTTTTACTGTTCCATGAGGCCTGGGGTGGGAATGGGAATGGAGGCATCTGTAAAGCTGATGTTCCTCCTTTCCAACCCAAGGGTGCTCACAGGGCAGATCTGAGGGGCGACAGACAGATGAGGGTACAACCTCACCTGACCCCTGCTCCTGCAGCCAGCCCAGGGTGTCTCTCCCTTTGCAAATATGCTAGGTCAAGGCCAGTGAATTGGCTACTGCAGAGTACAGGTGGCAGAGAAACTCAGGGTCCTCACTGCTAGCACCTGCAGCTGGAGCTGCAATAGTGAGTGCCCATGGACGTCTCTGTATCCCCTCCACCACCACATCCAGCAGCTCAGGAACAAGCTCTTCCCTTCATCCCCAGGATAGGCAGCCCAGGTTCAATCCTGTTGTCTTACCTGCTTCTCCACTCTGCCCAGGTCCACAGGGGCTAGTTTGTCTGGTCTTCCCAGGTTTTCTTGTCAGTCCCCACGATGTCGTTGGTGGTCTCCATCAACAACATGTCTTGAAGGCCAAAGGCCAATCTCACTTCACCCTCATGCTCAGCTCAGACCCTGCCAGGCCCATAGTCCCTTAGGATGGGGGCAATAATATATAATACTCATGCCCCTCCTGGACAACATCTTATGGCCACCTGGAAATAGATGTCCAAATTGACCCTATTATCAAAGGCTGAGAAGCAGCTGAAGATACTGTTCAGGAGAAGAGACCGAGAGGATGCCAGGGTACCCACACAACCATTAGAAGGCAGAATACAGAAGCCTCCAGTGCCACCCCAATGACAGCTCTGCAGTTGCTGACGCAGGGTCCTGAAATCCCCAGATCTAACATTTGTGGGTTAGACTTCTGACTTTGATTTGTGCAGGTCATACTCTAGCACAAAAAGAAATCTTGGGCCCAACATAAATAAACTGCCTCCCCCAGTGCCTGAGACACTGTGTCATCCAGGCACAGGGAGAGCCCACCCCTTGTATGTGCCAAATTCCAGAACTTTGAGGCCAGTTCTGACATTTCTTTCTCTGTGAAGCTTTTCCCAATCCCTTTGATTAGCCCTGACCAGAAGTCAAGCATGCCCAACACCAAATTCTGTCAGGTATTTTAGTTACCTGAGTAAACAAATATCTTATCTCTAAACTTCTGAACAGAGATATATTATTTATCTCTGTTCTCACCCATCAACCAGCCCAGAGTGAACATTAATTGAATATTTTCGGGATTAATAAATCCAGGATAATCCCCTAGAATCCTTCTTCTAATTGGCTACTAGAGATCATGACCAGGGATTGAGGGAAAAGAAAACTAAAACGTGTCTCCATCTCCTGGGCACCTACATACATTACTCTAAGTTTCAAGAGAGAGAGAATGCTAAAAAAACACCATGGGTGAAAATAGTCAGGGGGTCCCTGGATCACTGCTCTGAACTTCCAGTTACACTGTCCTGGTAGCATGTCTGTCTCTGACTCCTATCCATCCATCAGAAACCTCTGGATGACATGTTCAACATATTTTCAAATCACCAGTTCCCTGGAAGAAAAGCAGGCTTCCCTGCTGGGTGCTGGTTACTGCCTGACCCACACGTGTGGCTGGCCCCTCTTCCACACACCCACCTAGGCCAGGCAACTAAGCCTCTGTGGTCAGGACCCCAGAGAGGCCTCCCAGTGATTTGCATATAATCACACAATGCCAGGCACAACAAAGCCACTCAATACAGTAGAGCCTTCTCAGCTGAGTTTAAGGTTTAATCTCCTTAATACAAAAGTTTCTGCTTTGCTGTTGCTGGGTTCTGGGACTCTTGCTAATGATGCTAAACAAATAATCGCCTTTATCCCCCTGTAGAAGATTTTCCCAGTGCATTGTGGTCACTCGGCCCTGGTTGTTGTGGTTTACGGGCCAGGCCTGCACCTGCACTGTTTGTGTGAGCTCATTTGGACGCCCAGCAGCACTCTTTAACAATCAAGCATAGGGACCTCCGCAACACCACCAGGTGGCACCAGTCCAGGGGCTGTTGGAACCCCTGGCAGACACCAGCTCTATGCTCCCCACACTCTTGGAGCCCTATCCTCCTGGGAAATAGTCTCCCTCATACCCTCCTCCAAAAATCCAGCTTCTTTTTCATGTGTCTTCCAAACTGATCCTCTTCCAGTGTCCAGAACCCCCCCAATACCATCTTCCCCTCTCAGGCTCACACCCCTCAGTTTCTGCAGTCTGCTCCACACATCTAAATGTCATTTCTAGGTCAGTTTTCCTGTTTACGTCAGCACTTCACCCTTAGGTCTCACCAGGCTACTCAGGCAACCCCAAGCCCACAGCCTCCAGGATACCTTGTCAAAGGTACACTCAGGACTGTTAGTCTTCATTCCGCCCTTCAGCCAGGTCATTTTGAGAATGAGCCAAGATCTTCTGTCTCTTATTTTGATGCAGAGTCTGGAAATGATCATTTCCAAAACTGGTGGCCTGAATGGGGGTGCCCCAGATGTCTTGTCTATTTTTGTGTAACAATTTCAAAATGTAGTGACATAAAACCACAATCTTTTTTTATTATATCTCTATGCTTATGATTCAAAACTCTGTGCAGGGCTCTATATGGCATCCAAGATATTTTGATAGAAAATAAACAGATCTTGGGGTCTCAGATAGTCTCACATTCATGGCTTCCATCTTGGTGGGTGTGGCTGGAAGCCTTGGCTTAGCTGGAATTATTGATGAAAGGGTCTACATGTTGCCTCTCCAACTTGGCAGTCTCAGGAGAATGAGAATCCTTATATAGCAGATCAAAGCTCCCAGAGAGTGTTCCAGAGAAACCATACAGAGGCTACAAGTTTTCATATGACCTGAGCTCAGAAATCCTAGAACCTCACTTATGTTACATTCTATTGATCATGTAGATTCAAAATAAGGGAATGTGCAGATATCTCTAATCCATGACAGTGATTAAAAAGATCTTGTTAGGAGCCACCAGCCCCTATAAATAGTACAGGCTCAAAGGCTGCAGAGGTTAGCCTTGTAAATAGAACATCATGATTACCAGCCTGTGAACACTAGAAAAAGGAATATACCTAGATTCTCATTCTTTTCCAAGACACTCAAACCAAAATGTTATCCCTGGCCTAGTAGTAGCCCCAGTTAACCCACTGCTTGGCCTGCATCTTACCTGCCTTCTCACCTGTTGGCAGGACTTTTGATTTTTTTTAGTTGCTGCCAGATCCAGAACTGCCCTTCACAGGTTTTGTTCACATATACTTTAGATGGGAGACAAGGAAGCTTGAAGTTAGGTGAGACACAAAGATGGAGGGGTTAATGCCCTAAACTTAAAGTCCCATCCCAGCCTCTGCAGAATGGCTTCAGCAGAGAGTTCCTGGTGTAGGAAAGAATTGTCACAAGGTCACTGCTCTAAGTCTCTCTGGGAGTCAGAGGGAGGCCATAGAGATGAGAGGGGCAAGGAAAGTGGCGAGAGCATAGTTTTCTGTCTGCCACACCACTTGGTATTGAGTCACATCATCACCTAAGCAATACCTGGTCAGACAGGCTCCAGCAGACCTATCTGGCCCGAGCCAGCTTGACTTTCCCTGGCTCCAGGCTGGGAGTGGCAGGCATGTGGCAAGGCAGGGTCACTCAGGCCAGAGCCACAGATAACTCTTTTTATTTTTCCTCATAAATAGGTTTCAAATTTTATTATGAAATATTTAAGCCATACAAAAAGGAATGAAGAATATAACAAACTCCCTTGCATCCACAAGTTAAGAAATAAAATATTACCCCATTCATTCTCAGGGCTCTGGGTAGTTGAAGAGAGTCCAAGATCTCATTTCCATGCAGGAAGAAAAGAAGCATTGGCGGGGGAGAAAGAAGCAAACCTTAGCATCAGCAATGGCAGCTCCATCCAGAGAGGGAGCGCTCACTGGCTGTCAGAGCCAAGGAAGATGGTAGGAATTTGGAAACAGGCTGAAAAGAACATAGAACATTCCTTCTTTCTACTCCCAAGTCAGAGATTTCCCATATCCCATAGTCTGAATTATCCCTTGGGGACTCCCTAGACATTGCATGCCGTGTCCCTGTCTGCTCTCAAGCTGTTTACATCCATTTGTCTCCCACACTTGACTGTAAACTCTGAGCTTTATGACTTTTATCTCACAAGTTCTTGTATACAGTCAGAACTCTTTATGATTGAGATGAATGAGTAATTCACTCTTGGGAAACCCCTGTGGTTAACGGACTGGGGACAGGAGAGTTAACGGAAAGGGGGAACAAAAGTGGTTTGGAAATCAAGAGACCAGAGCACACCTTGCACCCAGATCCTGGATTCTCAATAAAAGGAACCAGAGCCTGGTGCAGTGGCGCACACATATAATCCCAGCTGCTCAGGAGGCTGAGATAGAAAGATCACGAGTTCAAAGCCAGTCTCAGCAACATTGGTGAAGCGCTAAGCAACTCAGTGAGACCCTGTCTCTAAATTTAAAAAATACAAAATAGGGCTGAGGATGTGGCTCAGAAGTCAAGTGCCCCTGAGTTCAATCCCTGGTACCCCCAACCCCCACAAAAAAAAAAAAAGAACCAGAACTTGTTGGGAAAATGACTGATTCTAGGACTTGGGAAAGAAATATACAAGAAGAGCCTGGACATCTTATAATGCCAGAAAAGGAAGGAAGTTCTCAAACACACACACACACACACACACACACACTGGAAGATGTTAAAAGAACCCATAGGCAACTGAAAGAGCTCACAGTGGACAACAGTAGATAATTTTGAGGAAAAAAAGTAATATGTTTAACTCAAAGCATGAAGTAAATAATTGAATAAATAGATAATAAGACAAATCTCATTCAGAATAATCTCAAATGATTTATACGCATGTTCCTTCCTCTTGGAGATGGGACACAACTCCCCACTCATTCAGTGTAGGCTGATAGAGTAGCTTTCTTCCTTCAAAAAGCATAGTATGGAAAGAGGAAATTTTTAAAGCAAATTTCCAGCGGAAAACCTAACAAATACCACTTCAGCCAGGTGATCGAGGTCAATATCCGCAGTGATGTCATGTTGATAGCATGTTCCCTTACTGGGGTGTGATGAAAATGGCACTATATCACTCTGGTCCTCTCAAAAACCCTTAGCTCCAGTGTAATCATGAGAAAAATTCCAGGTGAATCCAAACTGAGGAACATTCTACAAAATATCTATCAAGATCACCAGATCATGGACCCTCCACTGAATGTCTTCTCCTTGTGAACCTCCTTCACCCTACCCAACCCCACCACCCCAGCTTAGCACCTCCTGCAAGCTCACAGTGCCACCTACTGGAAAGACAAGGGCAGGATGACTGATCAACTCAGGAACAAAGCAGATGACTGAAGTGTTGTGCAGGTAAGGGGCTATTCACAGGCTGAGGAGCCCTACAGAGAAGTGGCTTTCCAGGAAGTTAGCCTGTGCTGAACAATATGGAAACCACTAGCTACATGTGACTACAGAGCATTTGAAATGTGGCTAGTCCAAGTTGAGATGTGCTGCTAAGTGCAAATGCACAATGGATTCCAAAGCTGTAGTAAAAAACCAAAAAAGTGTCTAAAATATATCATTTTATATTATTACATGTTGAAATGAAATGAGCTCAATAAAATATTAAGTTCATTTTATCTGCTTTTTACTTTTATTATTGTGGCTACTAAAGCATTTACAATTACATACGTGACTCACATTTCTATTAGAACTGATATATGACATGTTTTCACAGAATATGAATTCCAAGGGATACTAATCTCCTCCTCAAGTATGATTCTACAATGGGCTTTACTTGTGTACCCCAATAATTCTCCTTCCAGTCCCAGCTGCAAAAACAGCCTCCTACAATCTTTCTGCACTTGCAGTTCTTTTAAGTACCGCCAGCCCTAGGAGAGAGTGCGGGACATAGTAAGTACACAATAAATATCTGTAGAATGGATGACTAAATAATTAAGTGAATAAAATGCCCTCAGTTGGGGAGTACTTGTCCTGGGCAGGTGGATCTCTTCTTAGAAGCAACCATGCCATAAGTTATTTGGAGAAAAAGTTGATGAATTATATAGACATATCAAATCAGATATACCATCTCTTATTTTTACAAATTAGACCCAACTACAAAGTAACACAATGAGTCTTCTGCAGGTTCTCCCATCATGGCACTATTCAAACTTGGAATCAGAAGCCTCATTTACAAGTTGTAAATTGTGATTACAAACTGGGAGTCTCTGTTCCCTCTCCTTAGCAGCTATACCTCACCATTTGCATTTACTCTTATGGCTTTCCAAGCACTTCTGGCTTGTTAGCTTGATTGACTTTGCACACCAAAAATACTACTTAGAATACCACCTAGAAAACTAGGTAATATTACCTATTATCACTTTTGTACAAGGGTTAAGTCAACTAATTATCCAATTTTGAAAGGTAGCCTTTCCACCACCTGCTGTGCCTTTTATCTATGGCATCACCTGATTATATCAGGGGCTCACTATTTTACAGGTTATAGTTATTTTGTGTATCATATTCTTTAAGAACATGTGATTGATTTTTGTCAGATCATTAAAACTGAATTCAGTGGTAGCTATTAAGAATACAAACAACAATAAATATAGGCAAAGATATGGGGGAAAACGCACACTCATACATTGATGGTGGGACTGCAAATTGGTGCAGTCAATATGGAAAGCAGTATATAGATTCCTTAGAAAACTGGGAATGGAACCATCATTTGACCTAGATATCCTACTCTTTGATCTATATCCAAAGGACTTAAAAATAGCATACTACAAGGACACAGCCAAATTAATGTTTACAGCAGCACAATTCACAATAGCTAAACAGAGGAACCAACCTAGATGCCCTTCAGTAGATGAATGATAAAGAAAACATATATATACACCATGGAATATTATTCAGCATTAAAAGAGAATAAATTCATGGCATTTGCAGGTAAATGGATGGAGCTGGAGAATATCATGCTAAGTGAAATTAGCCAATCCCAAAATACCAAATGCTGAATGATTTCTCTGATTTATGATACTGATCCCAAATATGTTGGGGGTGCAGAATGGAAGGATTAAATAAACTCTAGATAGGGCAAAGGGGAAAAGGGGAGGGAGGGGAAGGGAGAGGGTATGGGGTAGGAAAGACTGTGGAATGTGTTGATCATCATTATTCTAAGTACATATATGAAGACATGAAGAATTTGACTCTACTTTGCCTATAACCAGAGATATGAAAAATTGTGTTCTATGTGTATAATATGAATTGTAATGCATTCTGTTGTCATATGTAACAAATTAAAATTTAAAATAAAAAATGATATTAAAAAAACTGAATTCAGTCTTTCTGGACCTAAAGTTTTTCCCTCAGTAAATTAGGAGAAGAGAAAGATCTTCTAGATCTTTTCTAATACTAAAATCCTACCAGTTTGGGGTCTCTGAAATCAAAGACAGAAACTTTGAGTTATAGTCCCTTTGCATCTCTCCTGCAGGGTTTTATATATCAAAAGAGCTTAAAGGAGGTTGACTACTTGGCCGAGCAAAAGGAGGAAGTGAGGACGTCTTTGCCTTAAGCCCACACACTTCCCACCCATTACCTCCCCCACCACACACACATGCGCCACTGTAGGAAATAAATGGAGCATAGAGAGTGGGAAAAGAGTGTGGCAACACTTACATTGTCTAGGAAAAGGCTGCACAGAGGGCCTATATCTCAGATTTCATTTTCATGAAATATTTAGTGAGTGCTTGCCGGAGCTGCTTTGAGTGGCAGAGGCGGTCTTCCTGCATTCTGCTCCTGGGCTCAGATCTCTCCAGGCCTCTCCTATTGAGCCATCCTTGTCTTATCTGCTGCTACTGCCCCTTTTCTCTCTCCATCTGCTTCCCCAGAGATCTTCCTTGGTTCTGTCCTCCACCTATCTCCATGTCTACCTCTCTCCCTGCCACAGTAACCCCTGCCCAGAAGGTAAGGATTGTCCCATTTGGGGACATCCTGGGGACATGGGCCTTAATAGCTCTTTTCTGCTTTGTCCTCCAGAGAGTCACTTGCCTGATCAGAGAGAATCCTCAGGAATGTGGGGATGAGATGCCCTGTACAAAAGAAGAGCTGGACCCATCAGGATGCCCAGAGGGTAGGAGCTGGGAATGAATTTGTACCAAAGGCATTGAAGGTAAAGTTGAGGAGAAGGGATAGAAAAACAACTGAGGGTCACTGCTGGTTTTATGTTACTCCTGGTTGGGCTAAAGGTCAGAATCTCACCAGTGGAGGGGAGAAAGGTAGTTGGGGTCCTCTTAAGCTCCTGAGGAATAAGGGGGACCTATAGCTCCTGAAGCCAAATCTTACCCTTAATTACAGCACAGCTATCACCCACAGATAAACTCTGTCCCAGCCCATCACCTGCTCCTTGTCCCCCTGGAACTTTCTTCTCTGGAGCCGGTCCCCAAAATGTCCCCTTCTGCCACCTTTGCCCTCCGGAGTTCTTCAATCCCTGGCATGGCCAGGATGCCTGCTTCCCCTGTGGCACAGAGGCCACCCAGCCAGAGGAAGGCAAGGACACATGTGTTTGCAGCGAACCTGGGCGAGTATTCCAGGTATGTCTTCTGGTGGTGGGATCCAAAGACTGGCTGCATGTCCAGGACTGTATTGGTACCAGGTCAGGTTTGGCTCACTGTAACCTGACCTGGATTGGCTCAGGTTTCCAAATCACTTTGGAATAATATTGATAGATAGAGGTTACCTAGTTAAACTTAATTTCAGGTAAATAACACTTTTTTTGTACTGCATGAGATATACAAAAAAAAAAAAGAAGAAAAAACTTCATTTTATATCTGAGGTTTAAACTAGGTAACCCTGCACTTTAATTTGCTAAATCTACCTACCCTCCTCAAAGGAAAGAACAAACTTTATGTCATTCTCTACCATGATCACTCCCAAAACACCCTGGTCCAAGCCCTTCCAACTTGAGCATTCCTCATAAGCCAATAAATGTGCATATAAATCCTTCCTTTACTGAAATTCTCAAGTCTTTGGGAATAAAATGATAGCAGCAGCTGGACCCTTACCAGTACATGCCAGTAACCTTTCCCTCTGAACCAGCTCTGTCTATTTTTCCCTTCCCCTTCCTTGCTCTTCTCCTCTAGCCCATCTCAGGCAGGGTCCCAGCCAGTGGGTTTTGTGGGGTTCACCACAACCAAGTAGTAACCAGCCAACCTGAAATGGCATTCCTCCCATCCACCAGCCCAGTGATGGTCAATGCCCCTGCCTCCCTGGCTACCAAGACATTGGCAAGCCACTGGGCTGTGTCCAGCGAGAACACAAGAGCTGCAAGGATGGGGCCACTTTGAACCAGGAGGGGCTGTGTTTGACCAAAGGTCAATGGAATGACCACTGTGCCCATGAGGTAGGAGGCTTCCCATAAGATGACACCCCTTGCCTTCCTGTCCCTCTGTCCTGTTATTCAAATGTCCAGCTGCTGGGCTAGTTCCACTGGCCCCTCCTTTGAAACATGGAGGCCTGTACCCTACCCTCTGAGGCAGTTCCTAGAAGAAGCTAGAGAAAATGGGGGGAGTCTTCCCCAGGGAGGCGTGCCCAAGAAGTTTGAGTCTTTGCACAGGTATGCGCCACACCTGGAGATGCCCGTGGCTATGATGTAGGCCTAGGACTCTGCCTGTGCTGGGAACACCACTTGAGTGGAATGTGTGGCCCCCTGTGCCCAGAGAGACAGAGACATATCCTGAAGCTCAGCTGCCCTAAAGGCTTTCCACAGATTTCCTTCACTGAAGGCAACGGGAGCCAGGTACAGTACCCTGAGGTCTCACCCTATACTGGAGCAAGGCTGTGACTTTTGCCTCCCAAAATGGAACATGGAGGATGGGATTGCTTATGGGGCCTAAGGGCTACTGCTCACGACCCACACCTCTCCTACCTCAGAGGTTCTGGAACCAGAAAAAAGGCCCCTGTGTCACTTTAATTTCATATATATATGAAATTACTGAGAGGGGATACTATCCAAGAATAATGACTCCAGTTTGTTTTTGCCCAGAGTTCTAAGAACTATTTGCCCTGATACTTCCCGTCCTCCCCATCAGGACACTCAGGGCTCAGAGAAGGCCCTGTGCTCTCCCCACCTCCTTGCTGAGCAAATATGTCACTCTTGACATCTTGACACTGCCCTCCCTCATTTCTAGAATCTCTCTCTCCTGGACAGACCTTCCTCACCACGTGCTGTGGGCCATCCCTGCAACTTGGGACAAGGGCAAAAGTCTGTTCCTCTGTATGTGGTCAAGGTGGATGGTAAGAGCTGGCAGACAGAGGCCAACGCTCAGGACCACAGGTCTGCAAGCATTGTCCTTCCCATGGCACATGCTTTGCCCTTCAGCAGAAGATGGAGGGGCAAGGGTGATGGGGCAAAACCTCCCCTCCAGGAAGGGTTCCCTGAGAAATGCATGTGAATTCTGACTCATCCTGTTTTTTAGAAACTTGAATCCTGCCATGAGCAAATTAAGACTGGACAGTTTGGGATTGTGGGAAAACTCTAGCCCCACTCCCTGCAGGGTCAAGGAGACCCCTGACTTATTCTAGAGCTTGGCTTCTTGGGCCTAACCAGACCAGATCATGCGCTTCTGCACCCACTTGGCCTGCCCCTCACAGATTCCAGGCATCCAGATGAAGGTCCAGGTAAGCAGCACAGCTTCCATGCCCCTTCCACAGCCCAGCAAAAGCCATCTGAAAGGTGGCTACTCTCCCTTATGCTCAGAATCTTACCTAGGAAAGTCGACGGAAGGAAACTGGACTTCCCCTTGGTCATTGAGCCCCAATTCTACACACCCCAGGGACCTGTCACCCCCAGAGCCTGGCATTCGAAACCCCACAGTCTGCCTTCAAACCAATGATACTCTGGCCTTCCTGGTCACTCGTGAGCACTACCCTGAATATGACCTGTGAGTATGCAGAGTCACAGCCCGCCACCCTGGAGGCTTCTGCATCTGCCACCACCTCCAAAAGGCAACGAGCTCCCTTCTCTCTCTATGCCCAGGGGCCACTTCTACAACACACTGGAGCAGTTTGACTGGGGGCGTTTCCGGGCCCTGGCTGAGGAAGCCCAGCTCTCTGAGAAAAGCTCCCGCCTCTTTCTGCAGCAGTTCCAGCTGCCTGGGGTCTATGTCTTTCGTCTAAGCAGCAACCAGCATCGGAAAATGGTTTGTCTATGATGATTTGCCTCATTTAAGGCATTATGCACCATTTCCCCTTTCTTTAAAAAAAATACAGCCTCATAACCCCATCAGACAACTCTCCAGGGAAGGAGATGCCCTGGATGTCCCCATCAAAGTTCAAGGTTCCATATGCTAACAGAGGATTCTGGGGATGCTGAGGTTCCCTTCACAGCAGCCCAATGTGTGATATGTAGGGAGCAAAACACTGTGAGGATGGATACTCCAGTGTGTCTTGAAGGACACTGATGGCATGGAATGGCTTTAGGACTCCCAGCTCTCTCTTGGCCCTCCACTTTATCTACCATCTCCACTCCTTTTTCATCCTGAAGCACCTATCTCAAGCCAATCTATATAACAATTTATCCTCATGATCTGCACTGATCCAAGTGCTCTATGTCACACACAGGATTTAGTATCTCAGACTGTCAGCAAGACCACCTAAGAGGCAATGCAGGCAGCTCCCCTCTATGCACAGTCATCTGATGTGAATGAGTTTCCCAGAAAAACTTAGATTCTGCCTGCCAGACCCCAAATCTACACAACCATCTAGGCTATTTAGTTAGTGTTAACATGCCTGGGTTGCCACTCTAGCCAGTCTCTGGCAAACAGTGACACAAAGACTGAACAGATCTCTTTCCACCCAGTACCTCCGCACTCTCCCACCTGGAGGCAAGTGCTTTGGGGATGGGCCCTTTGTCTCCACGACTCCCAGGTATCTCATCCAAACCGGCATTGCCAAGATCCCCGTGCCCCTGAAGAGGTCTGACTGGCCAGGTGTCCTGGGGGAGATTGTGCTGCTCCTGGGGCTCTGTCTGCTTCTGTTGGTGAGTAAAACTGGGCTAGTGACATCTTTACAACTGTACATAATGACTTCTAAAGGCCCCTTCCTATAACCGAGTCTCCCATTCCCTGTATGCAGTAAGCATTGTAACAGTTGCTGGGATGCAAAGGTGAGGAACATGCAGCCTTGGGCCTCTACTGCTCCAGGCTTAACAGGGAGAATCACACCAAGAAGCAAAAAATGTCAGCAAGTGTGACGGAGTTAAGTGACAGCATATTCAGAAAGCATGTGCCACACAAAGAAAGTCTATCCTAGGGTGTCAGGATAGACTTTCTAGAACAGATGATCCCTGAAGGAGGCCTGACATAGGAGACATATGAGAATGTGGTCCCTGTACTATCAGTGGGGTTGGTGAATCGGACATGGGGGGTATGTACTTGAGCAAGGGGTGAGGATGAGAAAGTGTATTTGCCCCTCTGTATCCATAGGCTCTGCATCCATGGATTCAATCAACCACAAGATAGAAAATATTCAGGGAAAAAAAAACCACTGTATTTTACTGAACATGTACAAACACGTACAGATTTTTTTTGTCATTATTCCCTAAATGATATAGTATAACTATTTATAGGGCATTTACATCACATTAGGTAGTATAGTAACCTAAAGATGATTTAAAGTACACAACAAAAGTGTGTAAGTTATATAAGATAACGTACCATTTTATATAAGAGACTTAGCACACATGATTTTTGGTAATCATGGAGGGTTCTGAAATCAATCCCAATTGATAGCAAGGGATCAGGGAAACAAACATGATATTCCATGACTAGAGCTCAGGCTGTAAGTACATAGATAAGGCTGAAACAAACAATTTGGTCTCTCTATCCCAAATTGTGGATGATCTCATGAGCCCTAACAAGAAGTTCAAACTTCAGCAGGTAAGAATTTTGAGCAAGAGACAGAGAACAAGGACAGAGTTAAGACTTTCCAATGGCCCAAGCAAGAGAAGTTGGGGCACTCCCTACCACAGCTGAGCAGGGACCTGGTCCTTTCAGAGTCTTCAGGAAGGATGCCTCTCTCTTGCACCCCCCCCCCGCCCTGCAGATTCACTGTCACTGCCTCAGCTGGGCTCGGAAGGCCCCACCTCACCCCACCTTCAGGATGCATCAGCAAGGATACAACCTCAGTGCCTATTCTTCTTCAAGAACTGGGGTGACATCAGTGAGGAGAGGCCAATCACACCAAGACTCTGATGCCCCCAGTGTTGAGAGAGTTCACAGTGAGTGACATGCTGGGCTAGAATCCCAGAGTTGTCCCTAAGTCCACCTGGCCAGCTCCTGCTTCATTTTTCATCCTCCTAGATTACTCGTTGCTCAAATCCTCTCCATTTATTCATTTGTTTGCTCAATAAATATTTATTGAATGACTACTGAATGCAGATGCTGTTAGGCACTAGGCATGTAAGGTGTAAAGGGGGAAGAGCCACCTCAATACAAACTTTTCAAGAGAAAAACAATATAATCAAGTACAAAGTGTTCAACAAAGTTTCCAGTACTACCTAAAGGAAGAAGTTGCAGAAGGTAGTGTATGCCACACTGAGACTTTTACATTCTACCCTTGCTGCTCCAAAGCTTGGGTCTCAAATAGCAGCAGTATAGGAATTGGTATGCAAATGAATTTCCTGGGGTGGGAGGTCTTCTGGTTCGATAAAGTTGGGAAAAGACCTGAGAATCTGTAATTCTAACAAGTTTTTCTGCTAAACTAATCCTGCTCATCCAAGGACCACACATTCGTTGGTTGAGTCTAGACTGTTGAGAATCTATAGGAAGATACACTAAAGATGTGTACAGATCTGTACTTCAGAGGATAATCCTACTTCCCATCCCCCCCACAGGTGGCAGCTGGGAAGCAGAGGAGCAAGTGGACCTGGAGTGGTTTGATGCAGAAGCCTTCTTCAGGATCCTGTTCAAGCAGTCTCTGACAGTGACAACCAAACTCAGCCAGACCAAGGAGGAGGTAACCAGCACCTCCAAAGAAAGCTGAAGGAACAAGTGGGGCTGAAAGTAGGAGAGTTGTTTCTGTGATCTAAACCCTAAAGATAGCTTCAGTCATTTGATAAAGAATCAGAAGAGCCGAGCACCCTGGCAGACACCTGTAATCCCAGAGAGTCAGGAGGCAGAGACAGGAGAATGGCGAGTTCAAATCCAGCCTCAGCAATTTAGCAAGGCGCTAAGCCACTCAGTGAGATCCTGACTCTAAGTAAAATACAGAACAGGGCTGGGGATGTGGCTCAGTGGTCAGTGGTCAAGTGCTCCAGAGTTCAATCCCCAGTACCCCACCCCAGCCCCCAAAGAAAAGAATCAGAAGAAAGGAGAGTATATGGACAGGGGAGATCAGTTCCAGATTAAATTTAGAGCTTATATTATGAAACCTAGGGCCTCAGATCTATGGCAGAGAATCTACCAAGGCCACATCTAGGGTGTCTTAGATTCCCAGTTCTAACTGGGTGCACATATTCATACCAGTGGGTAACAGCTACTAGAATTAAAGACAATACACTGTAAGTCTAAGCATTAAAGTTGGGCAAAGGGTTCCCCAGGCAAAATGCACATGAAGGGGCTTGCTGGGACTTGCCACAGCTGGTCTTCATACATCTCAGTGTTGAGGGTGGGGGTTCCTCTGGAGTTTCTCCAGCTATGGGCAGTAGGGGGTGCTGCAGTCCCAGCAGTGGAAGACTGGATGGCTCCAGAGAGCAGAGTTTCACAGGCTAAATCCACGTTCTTTCTCAGCTCAAACTCCTCTACCTCAAACTTCTGAGTGAAGCCCATTCTCTCCGACAGCTGTGGGGTACTCAGCATTGTACCCCAGCCTCCACTGACCAGCCTCTGGGGAACATCCACGGGGAGCAACAGCAGGTTGGGTTTTGCTCATACCTTCCCACCTGGTCACTGTGCCCAGATGTGACATCTCTCTCAAGGAGGTCCAGAATTCCTCCCTTAGCACTCCTCTTACCTATTCCATCTCCCTGGCCTCAGGGCTCAGGGCAAAGACCATCATTCCTGAGAATTCCTTAACCTGCTTTGCCACTGCTGCTGTATTATTCCTGCCCAGAACACTCTGCAGTTCCCAGGGGAAGCTAGGTGTCCAGTCCCTGGTGGTTGTAACCTCTGCAGGTGAACAGGCAGGGTTGTCTCTGATTCAGGCTGCTGAGGCAGCTGCCAGGGCCGCAGAGGAAGAGGCCAGGCAGAGGGGACATCTGGCAGGTGAATATGCAGCAAGCCTCAGTCACCAACTGAAGGTCCTCCACCAAGACCTCCATGCCAGACAGGAGCAGTGGGCCTCCTTCTGCTCAGCACTGATGGAGGCCCAGCGGCTACTGAAGTCACTGACAAGCTCCAGGCCACAGAAGTTCTCCCAGGCTGGGCAGCCTCCCAAAGGGTATGGACCTGCTTAAGCTGGGTCAAGGTTAGTGAGAAGGGGTGGAGAGTGTGGCTTCATGGTCCCAGAATTGGCCACCTGTAGTGTCTTTTTCTCACCTCTAATTGTCCCTGATGGACCCTACCCTGTATCCCTGCAGGCTGGTTCCCCAGATGGACACCCTGCTGGGCCACCTGTCCCAGGTCATGCTGCAGGAAGGCCACCGCTTAAAGGCCTGGGGTTTCCTGGGCACTGGCACAGGGGCAGAGCTGCTACAGCCAGGTGAGCCCTACTGGGCCTCAGCCAGGGTCCCCAAGAAAACCTGGCTCTGCATTCAGAAATTCAAATTCTTCCTCCAAGACACCCTTCAGGGAAGGAAGCGGGGAGGAGGGTAAAACAAAGAGAAGCCCCTGGGGTTGAGAGGGGCTTCCTGTGCTGTGTCCTGCACAAAAGACAGAGGTTCAGAAATGGGAAGAACTAAGGCAGAAACAAATATGACAACCACAAATTATAGCTTTACAAGCCAGATGGCACTTCCTGAAAACAAAAGCCTGACAGATAAATGCAAGCAGCCATGTTTGAGAAATGCTGGAAAAGAAGTCCCTCAGGGTCTTGCATGTATGCTGAGCATGGGGAATCTCAAGGCTCTTCCAGTCTCTGGCAGCCTGCAGTCTGAGGCTATTACAAGGGCATATCCCAAATGTGGAGTTTTTCCCTGGACTGAGAAAAAGACAAGACTCCTGCCTTGGGGGAGCACCATGTCTGGGGTGGGGTGGAGTTCTCACCAGCTCCTTCCAGTCACCAGCCTGCCCAGGACCCAGCAGGCAATGTTGGCTTTCCTGCAGCTGCCGTAGGTCCTCAAGGGAGCGATGATTACATCAGTATGAATCCCATCACCAACTTGATGGTCCCTGGCCCCAACTGTGCAATGCTTCCAGCCAGTGGCCACGCAGGGCCCATACCCCCTGGCTACTTCATCCACCCTGACACTGGACGTGTGCTGCCTGAGGCTGGAAACCTGGGATATGACCTGCTGAGTGCCACCCTAGTGCCCACTACTGATTCTAATGCTGGTGAGACCCTGGCCTACTGTGTTACTCCAGTCTTGCTTTGGGCTTCAGAGACAGGGCAGAGTTCACTGGGGTCCTCAGGTATGAACTCCCATGAAGCACAGCACAGAAAGAAGGCCCTGTTCTTAGACAGTGCAGCTTGGTGACCAGCAGAGAAATAAATATCTCCTCCTCCTCTTCAACTTAATGTTTCTGCTGGATGCAGAGGGTCCCATTATGGCAGAGAGCTGCTCAGTGAATGAGCAGCTCAGTGGAGGCTTCTCCACCCCTGCTTTTCAGGGTAAGAGAGGCAGGCTGGCATTTTAAAGGGTACCAACACCACACCATTTCCCTGCCCAGGTGGTGTACGAACATCAGAAGCCGCCATCCTCCCCTATGTGCCCTACCCAACCAGTCCTGCCACAGGCTGCCCTCCACCCACGAACCTGCCTGCCCTGCAGCCAAGAAGGACCTCACAGCTGGGGGCTCTCATGACTGACCCTCTTACAGGCATCGAGGTGCCAGTTCTGGCTGTGACCCTGCATCCTCAAACAAGGCAGTGGCTCACTCTTGGGGGCACATACTGCAATCCTCTCACCAAGACCTTGGCTCCTCTTGAGTTGGGGGGACCCATGGAGGATCCAGTCACAGGAGGCATCTTGCCAATCCTAGGAGTCGGACTGGATGAAAACACAGGTCTCCTGGCACCCCTCAGTGCTGTCCTCCCACCCTTTCCTCCCTGCCTGGCCTAGCTTCCCAGTCCCTATCTCTCAATCCCTGCACCCCCATGTTCCGGTCCAGGCTGCAAACTCCACCTCATCCCACCTTTCTTCCTTATTCTGCCCCTGAACCCCAACAATACCTCTCATTCTCAGCTGCCCAGTCCCCTTTCCAACATTCACTACCATGCCCCTGGGAAGGGAGAAGAGAAGCAAGGTGACTTAATATCAAAGCAAACCGAAGAGGTCCATTGCTCTTCCTGCCCTGCACACATACTCCCCTCTGCCCTCTCCCTCATTCCACATGCTGACCCCTCCTGAAGCTCACTTCTGCCCTCTGACCCTTCTTTACCCTATTCCTCACCTGTCTGCATTTCACATAGTCCCTTTCCCATCTACCCTCTTGGTTTCTTGTATCCAGGTCAGGTGCTTCCCCTGGGAGGGCTGCGAGATGCCATGGGGAACATCATGCTGCCTGGTGACAGCTTTGTGGAGACATTGAGTGGGAAGACAGTCTGGCTCCAGGGAGTTTCACAACAGGAGGACCGGACATTACCCCATATGGGAGGGTCACAAGCCCTGCTGGATGCCAACGTGCTGGTGGCCCAGAGGCAAGTGATTGCAGTGCTCCAACAGTGCCAGGAGAGTCCAGGATGGAGAGCACAGGAGCTTCTGGAGGCTGCCATAAAGGACATGAAACAGGCACTGGCTTTGAGTCTGCACCACATCCTACAGCAGGCTCGGAGACTGGCCAGACAACTGGAGGCAGCACATGGCATTGAAGCCAGCGGTGGCAGGATAGGTATGTGTTGTTAAGTGGAGCTGAGGATTACCCAGCCCTGAAATTCCCTCTCAGAATGACCTGGCACTTCAGTGACCCTCAGCACATAAATTCAGAGGCAGGGACACAGCTTCACTGGCCATACATGTATGTGACCAGGGGAAGCAAAGAAGGGACTGGATGACTCCATCCCCTGACACCAAGAGGGCTTAGCTGCATGCCTATCTTTCAATCTCTTGTCAACTCCATTGGGTCTCACACTTCACGTCTTGGAAGTGTACCTTCTCATGTTATATCACCACACACTCAAGCACTATACTGCACTATTCTACAGGTACTATGATACCCATTTTTAGTGGGAACCTGAAGTTCAGGGAATCAAGAGACAGGCCTAAGCTGGAATCTCCTAAGTCCTCAACTCCTTTCTAACTTCTATCCTGGCAACAGTCCTCTACTTCCCACTCATAAACTCAGGAAAGGAGCCCACCCAACTCCTTACCTCCCCCCACAGCCCTAATACAAGGAAAGGCAGGAAGAGGAAGTGGGAGTGGCATCTTCCTGGAGCTTATCTCACTCTTTCTAGACGCTTCCTTCTGCCCATGGTGTGACAGAAAAGAACCAGAGTTTGAATCAGAAATGACATCGAGTTTGAAGATCTGCCCCCCTGTCTATGAACTCTTTGACCTTAGACAAGCTACTAACCTTTCTGCCATGTTTTACCATCTTTAAAGTGAGAACAAAAATAGCGCTATTGCATAGATTTAGTCAAAGGAACAAATAAAGTATGACTTATATGTAATTCTTAACTCCAATTCTGATCATGGAAGATACTTGAGAATATAAGTCTCTTTCTCATCCCACTTTTCAGTGTGGCCTGGAAATTGTTCCCAGCTTCCCAAAAGGATAGTAGTACTACTCCATTCTCACTTGCTCCTTCCAAAGCAGGCCATCAGGATATCAATCTTTCTTCTCTTCTGAATTCAAAATGCTAAATTGGGTCCAAAGGAAACAAATGTAGTCTTTATAGAGTGGCCAGTGGGCGGGGATTAGGCACTTTGAGCCTGGAAAGATTTTAGATGGCTTAACCTCTATTCCTCCTCCCCCTTCTTCAGGAATGATATGCTATCCTGGGACAGAGCTGTGGGTCTCAGCCCTGTATGGGATGGAGATCCCAGACCCTGAGGGCTCGGGGCTCATGGTGCCCATTCTGGGCATGGAGCAAGATGGGAATTCTGGTAATGCCACTCCCCTGGCAGGCTCAATGGAAGATGCTGATGGCAAAGGTAGGAGGGAGCTTGGAACCCCTAAAAGCTCAAGGGAATCAGGAATGTAGGGGAAAACTCAGTAAGCTTGGGAGGGGTACTCCTACTTGAGACCCAAAATAAAGATGCCCAGAGCTCCCTAAATATTGGGGCCACAGGTCATTTATCCTCCCTGAGAAAATTAGGTTCTTTTAAAGAACAGAACTGCAGAAACTCACCACCCATCCCCAACTCCTGGGCCTGCAGCCATTAGGAAGCCCCCTACTCCAACTCAGAGCCCATGAAGGGTAAAAGGAGGCTGAGGGTCTCCTTTAGCTCCCTTCCTGCCATGTTTTCTCCTTCCTGTGACTACCTCTTCCTTTTTTCTCCCATCTGTGGTTACTAAAGCCAGTGGTGGGCTTGGCATCCCACAGGTCTTGTCCCAATCTCCATTGGGGCTCAAGCCATAGACCCCCTGACTGGGGAGCGTGGTCCTGTCATTGGCGCTCAGATGGATCCTTCTGCCAGAGTGGTGGTGCCTGTGGTACAGGTGCTGGAGGCCTTGCCTCGGGGAGTAAGGGACCCTAGCCTGGTATGTAGAAGTTCATTTTGTTCATTCATTCATTCATTCAGCAACCACGTATGGACAGCCTTCTAGGTTCCAGGCAATAGGTGAGGGATTCAGATATAAAGATAACTAGACAGGACTCCTTTCCCCAGGAATGGGCTAGCCATAGGTTTCAGATATGATTATAGTTTATGAAAGTCTTAAAGGACCTTAGAGGAGTCAAGCATGGTGGCACACACTTGTAATCCCAGCAAGTCATGAGGCTAAGGCAGGAGGATCCCAAGTTCAAGACCAGCCTCAGCAACTTAGGGAGGCCTGAGAAACTTGCAAGACCCTGTCTCAAAATTAAAAATAAGGGTTGGGGATGGAGTTCAGTGGTAAAGTTTCTCTGAGTTCAATCCCCAATACCTCCCCTGCAAAAAAGGACCTCAGGGGAGGGCATTTCAATCACAGGGGACAGTTCAGGGAAGGTTTCCCACAGGAAGTAACACTTGGGCAGAAACTTGAAGATGAAGGCAGAGAAAGCCACTTGGCTTAGGACAGTAAGCACAAAGGATGCAGGTATGGGACTACAGATATTCCTGCAGAATAAGGAAGACAGAGGGACAAAGAGAGCAAAGAGGCCAATGGGGAAGGCAGGGAAAAAATCATGAACGATATGTGCTTAGAAGCCAAGAAATAGGACTTTGATCGTGAAAGCCAAGCGGAGCCACCAGAGAATTATGAGTAGACATGTAATACGATCAGATATTAATTTTTTAAGACTTTTAAATTTGGAAAGTGTGGAATTTTAAAAACCACGTATAAGCCTACTACATATTTAAAGTACATAAATAAAGCAAAATTCCCCCTTCCCAACCTCCCCTCACCACCATCAACACCCCCATGTTGCTCCCACCTAGACACTACTGGCCTCTCCCCTAGTCTCTCCCTCTAAATGTAGCGACTGTTAACAGGTTGGCAAATGTCCTTCCAGACATTTTTAGGCTTATGTATAATCAGCATTCTTGAAAGTTCCCTCTGGCAGGCTTGCAAAGGATGGATGGGAACAGAGCCAGACCAGAGCAGGAAGCCCCATCAGGAGGTTATTGCAGTAATTCAGCCCTTGGCAGATCTCCATCAAAATAAAAATGATTTAGGGTCTTACCATACATTCTAAGTCTAGTTATGATTTCAGAAACAAAGATGGATATGTGATTTTGTTGGAAGCTAAGAAATTTGCATTTGAGCCCTATATCATTTCACAGATCAGTATGAAGGAGCTACTTAAGGAGGGATAGCTACTCCCCACTGCCACATGCCCATCTCCCCTGACCTCCCCTGACCTCCCCAAGAGAAAACTGGTGGCAAGAGGCACAGGGGACACTGGAAAGGCCAGGAATTGAAAGGAAGGAGGGACTGGGGAACTTGAAGAAAGTGTGTGGTTATTTTTTTTCCATCTGCAACCAAGTCACCTGCTGCACCAAGATCAGTCATGGATGCTCAAGAGTGACTTCAGAAGACTTTGCTGCCAGGTTGGGGGGAGGGGCGGCTCTGTTTGGAAAAGCCTAAACAAGCTGGACATTGTAGCAGGACCTTCTAAAAAGGGAGCTGAGAGCCCGGCAGCAGTACTGGCACCGTCAGGAACAGGAGGAGGAATGGCTAGTGGAACACCTGGGGCGCCTGAGCCAGGAGCTCTGCTTCACTCCAGACAATGACACCAGGCTGCAGGTGAGGCCCAGAGGTGCTACCTCATGGTCCCAATCCATCTGCCAAGACTTCACAAGTTTCTCTTTGAATGTCTGAAATACTTGTCTCCTCTCTGGCCACAGGAAGGGATCCATCTCAGAGCAGACACATTTCCAAGGCTCCCTAGGCCTAGGCCCTAGATTTCAGTCAGTCCTAAGTGCCTAAGCAGGGATCAACATGAGGCACCCCAGCCCAGAGGTGCTACTTTCCCTCCACGGCTCATTTCTCTGCACTTTCTGTCCTATATAGCTGAGAACTGCTGAGGAGGCCTGTGCAGCCCTGGAGGCCTGCTGCCTTCAGGAGACAGAACGGAGAGCCAGAGTTCTGAGCACACTCAGCAGCCCAGAGCGGGGCCTTCTCTCACAAGGTGGGAAAGAGATGCCCACAGAACAATCTGCTAGGAATGGTACCACCACCCACAGCTTCCCCAGGGGAGGGAGAGTCCCTCTTACCCTCTGAATGTGCTTCTCTCTCCCAGGCTCCCAGTCAGGCTCCCACCTGGCAGATCCCCTGTCTTTTCTCCTCCTGCTTACCCTCCATGGCATTGCCACGTGGCCCTTTACTCTGCCCTTTGCAGCAGATAGAGAGGAGTGGGAAGAGGAGGCGCAGGTGGCACTGGGCATGCAGGAGGTCCTGCAGAGTTTAAGGCAAGGAGCAGAAAAGCTCAGGCAAGCATCTGGACGGCTGCAGGGCCAGGAGGAGGAGGTATGGCTGCAGCAGGGGAGGAATCAGAGCCCACAGGTCTGGAACCGTCCCAGGAAGGTAAGCCTCAAGGCTGACACGGGGACACTGAGGAATGAGCACATCCTCCTATATCATCATGCGGTTCTTCAGGCCCATACAATATTCAGAGGAAAGCAAGCCCAAGGAATAGGCTAAGAGGGAGCAGGAGGAAAGAAAGAGAAGATCCACTTTAATTCGGGCATTATGTTTCCTGTGTTTCAGGTATTACAGCATCTCTCTGATGAGTTTCAAGAGAGAGTGAGGGAGAAACAGAACTTCTTGGATAAGGCCCTGGGTCAACTGCAGTACCAACGGGAGCTGAGCCGCCTACAGTTCTTGCACAGCCAGGTATGACCTCTGAAATTGACCAATGAGATCTGTATTTCCATTTTTCATGGGGGCTTTAGAGAAGAACTCCCAAAGTAGCCATGTGGGACAGGGGAACCAATTATGGACTTCAGTTCTGTCTATTTCATCCTAGATTATTGCCTCAGGATCCCCTATATGTTTGGAGAATTACCCTGGAGACAGATTCTATGGAAGAGTCACTACTTATACCAGGGATCATGCTGCTACCTGCCCACTGTTGATCCCATTTCTGAAGAGCCTCACTACAGTGCTAGTGGGAGATCAAGGCCTTGACCTTGAGGATCAGAAACCAGGAGCAGGTAAGGCTGGTTACTCATCCAACATTCCCTTTTTCTGCCAATCCTGGTCATGTCTGGATAAGATCTAATACTACAATTAGGTCTCAAGCACCATAGGAGCAGGCCACAGGAGGTTCTTTAGGAAGGACAGAGAAACCCAATGTGTTGATTATCTGTGGCTATGTAACAAATGGCCTCAAGATTTAATGGCTTATAATAATAAACATTATTTCATAATTTCTGTGGGTCAAGAACCTGGGTGTAACTTACCTGGGTACCTCTGATTCAGGGTCTCACACAGGCTACAGTCATTTCAAACTTTGACTAAGAAGAGAATTCACTTCCAAGCCCACCCATGGCTGTTGGCAGACCTCAAGTCCTTGCTGGCTGTTGGCTAACAACATCAGTACCTTGTCACATGGACTTTATAGGGCAATTTTCAACCTGACAGCTGGCTTCCCTCACAGAAAGCAAGCAAAAGAAAGGGGACGGTGGCGGGGCAGGGAGGGAGGGGAGAGACATGCGTGCCAGATTTTTTTTGTGCGTCTTAATCTCAGAAGTGACATCTCATCACTTTTGCTATGTTGTATTCACTTGAGATGTATTGCCAAATCCAATCCTTACTCAAGGGGAGGAGATTACACAAGGATACTGACATGTTGTAGGGGATTAGAAGAGCCATCTGAAAGGATTCCTGTCACACCTGAGGCCACATCTTGCTCTTTTTGGCTCTGGCCATACTCCTATATCCTTACTCCACTATTATATACTCCTCTGTTCAGATGCAGATAAAGTTGACACCATCCAGACCTCACCATTGTTCTCCATCCTAAAGAAAATAGACATATGGTCCCAAGCCCACAAGGAAGGAGTTAAACCACAAGTGCATCACAAACCAGGTAACCTCCTTCTCCCTGATGGTCCCTAGGAATTATCATGGGGCACTGAAGGTGTGTGAAGGTGTGACCCCAGGAACTAAGAATGCCAGAATCCAGTCTTGTCAATCATCCCTTTCTCTCTGCCCCCACCCTAAGATTGCCAAGGAATTTTTCTTTTTAATAAATAACAATTAGGAATCAAAGTACCGCTGTAATTATACTTGGCCAATTCCCAAAAGGGAATTCCTAAAGGCCCTCTATCTCCCCACCAAACACTTATCTAAATCTTAGGATTTTTGTCCTATACCAGCCAGCAACATGTTAAAAGGAGTTAGTGGAAAAATATGAGACGTAGGAAGAAAAACAGGGGAGACAGAGAAGACCTTGACCCATAGAGATCACTTTATCAATACCACCCCTTGGAATTAGAAGTCAAGAGAATCTGGCTGGCCAGCACTGAAGAGCCAGGTCTGCTTCCACTCACCCACCTCCCAAGTAGAAATAACAGAAAATAAGTGTGTGCCTTTCCATAGACCATGCATGATGCAGGCCACAGTTTCACAAACACCCCTGAACTTGAGCAGGTATCAGTAAACTATGGCCCACAGGCCAACTCCAGCCTGCTACCTGTGTTTCTATAGTACATAAGCTAAGAATGGCTTTCCATTTTTAAACAATTAGGGGTAACTGGAAAGGAAGAATAACATTTTTTACAATGTGGTGTTTTACAATGTGTTATGTACTGTTCTAAATCTTTACATATATCAACTCATTTGATTTTTACAACAACCCATTGAGGTTGATACTATGATCATTTCGTAGATGAGGAAACTGAAGCTTCCGGATAGGTCAAGTAAGCAGTCAAAGATCTTTGTGCCAATATGTAGTTCAGTGGGAATTCAACCCCAGGGGTTCTTTCCCCAGAATTGCACTTCTAACCTGCTTCCCTGTATGAAAACTACCCAATTACAAGGGATATGCCAAAAAAGAGAGGAGGCAACACATTTTTGTGAGTTCCTAAGATAGCAGATCACTGTGTATCAGAGAAGCCCAGAAAGTAGGCCCTACCTCTACCATAAAGATAGGAATCACTCAATTGAACCCTAATTTTAGCTTTTGGATGAAAAAAGCCTAAAATACTTACTATCTGGCCCTTTACAGAAAAAGATTACTAACTCTGGAACTTGACCAACCTTATGATTAATTCTTCCTCCCTTTGATGGAAACCAAGAAGAAGACAGGCAAAGAGATGAGGGTTTTTCTAACAGTTCCCATCTCCACTTCAACCCGCTGACCATTCTATTTATTATATCATCCTGAAAGCAATTTTATGTACATTGACTTATTTACACCTGGGAAACCTAGCTCTAATTCTATAAGATAGTGAACTATTGCTCTTTATTTTATTTATAAAAGAGAACCAATGAAGTTAAGCAAATTCCTCAGGGTCTTACAGAACCTGAGCCAGAACACAGGTCTTCTGACTACTAGTTCCACACTCTTTCCTATACTTCGCTACCCAAACCATTTTTCATTGTCCTCTCAAGAAAAACACAATAGAAATGTCTAAATGCCCATTTAAATTGTCTAAAGGCCATTAGAGACAATTTGTAAGAAGGAAGATTTTTAATGCAGCCAACATTTACTAAGTGCTTACTGTGTGCCAGATACTGTTCTGAGTGCGGTACATCTAATTATCCAAACAACTTTATGAAATAGCAGAGGAAAACCTGCTGCCGTCTTCTCTGGGCCCTCCTTTTGGCTCCTCTGTTCTAAATCACTTTTCCACTGGGAATGGAACCACCATTTGATCCAGCTATCCCACTCCTCCATCTATACCCAAAGGACTTAAAAACAGCATACTACAGGGACACAGCCACATCAATGTTTATAGCAACATAATTCACAATAGCTAAACTGTGGAACCAACCTAGATGCCCTTCATTAGATGAATGGATAAAAAAAAATGTGGCATATATACACAATGGAATATTACTCTGCAATAAAGGGGATTAAATCATGGCATTTGCAGGTAAATGGATGGTGTTGGAAAAAATAATGCTAAGTGAAATTAGCCAATCCCAAAAAAATAAATGCTGAATGTTTTCTCTGATATCAGGTGACTGACCCATAATGGGGTAGGAAGGGGGAGCATGGGAGGAATAGACGAACTCCAGATAGGGCAGAGGGGTGGGAGGGGAAGGGAGGAGGCAGGGGGTTAGCAATGATGGTGGAATGTGATGGATATCATTATCCAAAGTACATGTATGAAGACATGAATTGGTGTGAACATACTTTATATACAGAGATATGAAAAATTGTGCTCTATATGTGTAGTAAGAATTATAATGCATTCCACTGTCATGTATTTAAAAAATAAAATCAATTAAATATTTTTAAAAATATATCACGGGGAAAAAATAAATAAATCGCTTTTCCATGAAGATCTTGAGGCACAGTGCACATATAGCATGGGAAGATGGATGGATGGATGGATGGATGGATGGATGGATTAGCTGGTTGTAAATAAACCTTTTCCTTTGCAGAGTTGTGTTGTTGTAGTTGTTGGTAATCTATCATTACTATACCAAAAAAATAAAAATAAATCAGTGAAATCATCACTGTCTTCTCTTGATTTCCATAGACCCAAAAAGCTCTTTGCAGGATCTCCGAAAAACCCAGACAGTGCAGAAAGAAGAGCTGACAACTGTGCCATCCACAGACCTTTCTGCCAGGGAGTTTGTGGTTTACCAGTATGGCCTCTCCATCCTGGACCTCCTCGTCCCCCAGCTTCATGTAAGTCAGAAGTCTGACCTCTTTGTGGAGCAGTCACTGGAGAGCTGAGAAGGTCAGCGTGGCCAGGAAGGAGCTATGTGACAATGAATAGCATTCATTGTCAGGATGAAGCCTGGAGCAGTGAACTTTCTACTTCTCTTGAAGGGACTGATGGATAATACAGTACCAATCTAAAGTAGAACATTTTGGACGATGTTAATCATAGGTAGAATGAATTAAGCACTTTCTAGCTACCAGAAAACATTGTAATAATCTGTGTAAATTAGTTCTCTTAATCTTCACAAAACCCAATCACACCAATACTATTATTTTTCATATTTTAAATTTGAGGGAAAAAGATACGGAGTGATTAAGTAAACTTACCCATGATCACAGCTAGCAAAGTAGAGCCAGGGTTAGAATCCAGGACATATGGCTTGTAGACGCTCATGCCTGACTGCCAGCCTTTAATGAGAAGTAGTAAGTTAATTTTGAAAAGTAGTAAATGGTCAGTTGGCATAAATAGTAAAAACATAGTTAAATACTCTCCATTTTCCCATACTGTATACTGAATCTACTTACTCTGTTACAATTTAAGTGGGTATTGCAGTGAATTTACTTCTCATTAATTTGGTTGATGCTATGAAGCTAAGCTGCATAAGAATTTTTTAGTAAAAGCATGAGTTTTGTTTTTGTTTGTCATTCTCTTCAGGCTCCAGAAATCACTCTACAGATTGCTTCTCATCTTCCCTCCACAGAAACCTCAGATAACGCGTTCCAGGGTTCCTTCTTCTACCAGGTACTGCACATTCATTCCCAGACCAGGGATATTGAATTCTTGGGTCTATTAAAGATAAGCAGAAGCAAAAGAAATAAAAACATTTTTCTCTCTCAAATCCTGACATACTTTATTCCCCTTGGAAATAAGTCATTTAGCTAAGGCATAATAAATGTCACCATGTAAGAGCTTTCTCTAATCAGTGAAGTGAATATGTCCTGGCTTGTGTCCAGGGAAGCATAATGGCCTTGTGCCATTAATAGATCTCTGTCACTCTCAAAGCTGGTGGTTCCACAGTGGTATTTCCCATAAGACTTGTGATTCTAGTTTCAGGAAATCTTATGCAATCAGCATCTTTCTATAGAAAAAAATCTAAATTGTTCCTTTCCTAGTGGTTCCTCAGATATGTAGATTAGAAGTGCCTTGCAGATAATTCTAAGCTGGTGTATATGGACTTTAAAAACTGACAACAGTCCATTGGTAAATGATTCTGAGGAGAAACTGCTAATCGATGTTAAAGGACTAGAAAATGGTTTACATTTGCCTAGTAGATCATTGGGGGAATTTAATAAAACAAAAAAAAAATGCTCATACACGGTACGCTCCAGGCATTATTTCACTTGACCCTCAGAGCAACTTTATGAAGGACAGAAAATTGAATCTCATTCTACTAATGGCAACGCAAACTCAGGAATCACTGAATGATGTGTGCCAGTCATGCTCTTGACCATGTACCTCACATGCATATTATTTCATTTATAACTTCTCACAACCCTCTGCAGTAGATAGTCTTATTATCTCCTTATCCATAACTCTGTCATGGTGCATGCATATGACAATGTAAACACCACTTCTTGATAAACTGGGGCCAGAGAGAGTAAATGGCATAAGATCACAGAATTAGTAAGAATTGAGACTTGGGACCAAGTATATTTGACACCAAACTCATTCTTCTACCCTATAGCTAATCCAAGGGACAGATTTCAGGCTAGTTCCAGGGCTTTCTCGTGCCAATCTAGTGCCTCCTAAGAGAATGAATGAGGAAGTTATTTCAAATCAGTTGCAAGATGGGTGATTTGAAAACTTGATTACAACAAAAGTGTGAAAGACCAAAAAAAAAGCCTGACAACCATCTAAAGCAGTGATTCTCAAAATCTGGTCCATGGACCCCTGCAGGATCTCTTACCTGGGAGTTTGGTAAAAATGAAAATGCCTGGGCCCCTGCCCAAAGCCCACAGAACCAGAAATTCTGAGATGGGCTCCAACAATAAAATCACCCCCTTGTGATTCTTATTCACACTAAAGTTTAAAAGTAACCTCTTAAGGAAATAGTGATTGGAGAACATTAATAATAACATAGATACATAAGTAACTTTGCTCTGAATTTCTGAATTGTTTTCTGTTAAGTTGGGGGTAGCAGGAAAAACTGGGAGACAATAGAACAAAATGACTTACTCATACAATAAAACCAAACAATACTTTTTCCTGCCTCTGAATCTTCCCTTCAGTACATTTCCATTAAGCCTAGGGAGTCTTATTTTAGACGACATAAACTTAGAAAAATGAAGAGGCAGTAGAAATGTTCCTTGAGGTTGACATCTTTGTGTCTGGGTATCTTCTCCATTCAGAGTGCTGAAAACACACTGTTTGTTGGGAGAGAGTGTTTGACATCTGTGGGAAGCTTTGTTCTGCTGTTGATCCACTGCCTGGCCCACATCATTGCTGGGGATTTCCATCAGGACTCCAACCCCACCTTTTTGAGATCATTTTATGAGGTATTAAAAAGATACACAGGTGGGGCTGGGGTTATGGCTCAGTGGTAGAGCGCTCGTCTAGCATTCACGAGGCACTGGGTTCAATCCTCAGCACCACATAAGGTAAAATAAAGATATTGTGTCCACTAAAAAACTAAAAACTAAATATAAAAAAAAAAACATACACAGGGCTTTTTTTCTCCTCTTTATGACTCGGACCCCATAATAAATGCTTTAAGTTTTGCAACATTTTGATTCTATTTGAGTCCCATTGGTGGTTTTTGTTTTCTACTTCCAGGCCAGGAAAAGGATTTTCCTAATCAAATTTCCCGTAGCAACACACACACACACAAAAAAACATATCCACCACTCTGTCATGGTGCATGCATATGACAATGTAGGTACCACTTCTTGAGAGAGGTGGTCTTCCTATGGAGAACAGCATCTCAGCTTTCTGCCAATATTTAATTGTCAATGCATAAACCTCACCAAAATGGTTAGAGGGCAAGTGAGGGTGGTAGGATACGAACCTCTGTTTCCTTTCAACTATTATTTTAAAGTTTTAATAGCAACTGTCTTAAAGTTATACCAATCTATCCTTTTTCTTCTTTGACCAGGGACTGAAGGCCTATTTCAGGGAAGCATTCTCTACTACACTGCAAATGTCAGCAGTTTCCTGGGACACTAAATTCAACCAAAGTGTACATGCTATTCTGCTGGAAGAGCAGCCCATTTCTGAAAGAGAAAGGAATCTTCTCTCAAAACTCATCGAAAGGAAGCGTGAGTCTCTCCTAGAGCCAGCGTCATCAGAAGAGGTAACTAACTTTATCTTGTATATCACATGGTCTTGGTTAACACTGACTTCCTCACCAAGAAAATACCTCAGTGTATGACCTATTCCGATATTTCTGGCCTCTGTAGGTGGCATATGGCCTTGACACTCAGCCTGCTTCTCCAACTACGTATGACAATATTTTTTAAATCCTGTATTCTATACGGCAAACAGTAGTTACACGGATCTTTGAGTCATAAGGATTGCAAATTTGAATCTGTAGTTATTTAACTTAGTGTCTGACTAACATTATCAATGAATAAGCAGAATTCCATCTGTAAAACTCACTGTGACTCAGACACTAAATTTAGATGCCCAAGTGACAGCATATTTACCCAAACTTATATTGTGCTATTTTTGTTATGCAAGCTTGACAATGGTCTTTTTCTTAATAATATGGTATTTATAGCACTTTTATGAAAGTAGTATAATCTAAGAATGTTACACATTAAAAATAAAATATCTGACTAAATAGAGATGCCCAGCACTCATCTCCTCCTTCACAAAAAAAAGAACCAACCAATAAGTGTATAGCTGCATTTTTAGGTGATTGTGGAAGAACAATGGAAATCAGCAAAAGAGAAACTGGAACCTTCTAAGAGTCAAAGACTTGGAATGACAGCATAGGAAGACAAATGAGATAACCTGTCATCTGCCACTATGGATCCACAACTGGGGTGGGAGTGGGGGAGGGTTTCCCTCTGCAAGGATCAGGGTAAAAGAGAGAGCCCCAGAAAACTCTATTAGTATTGATGCTGGCAATGCAAGCTACTGGAAAGTTTCACAATCCTCACAGGCTCACAATCCCCACTAAGATAAGAAACCTGAAATCTGTTCAGTAGTCTCGTGAAACAGATCTCACATCACCTGTCAGTATACCTCCAGGATGCTGTAGTTAGGAGTCATCTTAAGAAGTGAGTAATTGTGTGAGTTTGGACTGCTCTAGAGTTAAGAAACCCCTGCATATTCCTATCTCTGGGACCCCACAGACATTTTGCTGCACTAGCTGGCAGGGGCCAGGGAAAGGCAGGTAGCTGCCTTGCAAACCCAATTTGACCCAGCAGAGTGACTGTAACCTAAGTCCTCTGGATGCCCTGCAATGCAGGGGGCAGATATTGTTGATATTGAGGGGAACAGAAGCAGCAGCAGATTAGGATATTTGACCTCTGAAGTTAAGGTCAGGGCTAGTCCTGTGCCAAGACTGAAGGAAGGAGCCCATGCGATTCCCACTACCCATCCTGTGCCATGCTCAGATAACTTTTACTAACAAAGCAGGGAGGGAATCCTGTGGTTTTCACTGCTGCCCTGCCCACTGGGTTGTCCTAAGGGGACCATAAACAACTCTGTGGCTCTGACAGTCACACTGCCCCCAGGCATCTACTACAGCAAAAGGAATCCAGGGGAGAAAAGTGTCATCACCCTGCCAGCAGGTACACATGGTCAAAGAGAACCATGAGGAAAGTTGACTGGCCACAGTTCCTCCCCTGGACATGCACTGTCACCAGCAAAAAGGGAACACTGTAGTTTCTGCTGCCATTACACCTATGTAGCCCCCACTGCCGCCCTACCTCTGTACTTTACCTGACTATGCACTACTGTCAGGACTGGTATGAGTGCCACAGAGGGGACCTTCTCCACCTTCTGGATCCATAACAGTGACTGGTCCAAAAATAAGTGTGTCAGTCCCTTCACCATTGCTGGAACTGCCAGTGCCAGAGGCCCTTGCTAGCAACAGAACTGGCATCAATAGGGCCTGGAGAAACTCCCATCCCTTGCTATAAGCCACCACTCTTCCCACTGTGGGAAGGGCCACAGAGTAGGTATTCCACATCTGCTGCTCTGTGCACCACACCTGACTGAGCCACTAGTGTCCCCACTCCTTCATGGCCCAGAGAGTCAGTGTGTCTCTCCAACTCTGCCACAGTTAGTTCTGTGCCCAAAGTCACTAATCACAGTCGAAGAAACAATAGAGAGACTACACTATGGTAGCTAGCTAGAATCAAAGCCCACATTGCATGACAAACCAATACCTTAAGACACATCACACACACAATAAAAGACACCTTGTTGGAGACAGCCACTTAAGAAGGCTGTCCCATAAGAGTGGTATAAATACCCATTCCATCAAAATCTCAATATAGGAACATAAAAATATGAAAAAAAGCAAGGTAACATGATGCCTCTAAAGAACCTAACTCTCTTGGCCTGGGACTGTAGCTCAGCAGTAGAGCTCTCGCCTAGCACGTGCAAGGCCCTGAGTTTGATACTCGGCACCACATAAAAATAAAAAAATAAATAAAGATTTTTTAAAAAAAAGAAGCTCTCTAGCAAAAGAACCCAAAGAAATCAATATGGATGAATGCCTGATAAAGAACTTAAAAAGCGACCAATGTAACTCCATATCGTGTACAACCACAAGAATGGGAGTTATACTCCCATATCTCCTTTTACCATTTCCTTTTGCCATGACACCCATTCATAATTGTTTGTAAAATATAATAATATGTCAAAATACATTCTACTGTCATGTATAATTAAAAAGAACAAATAAAAACTAAAAAAGAAAAACCCAAACTGAAACAACAGCTATTACCAGAGAGCTGCATTTTAAAATCTGATGCAATGATCATGAAATGCCCTTTCCTTATACCCCAGACCATGCATCTCCTCATTTAAATGTTATTGACATTGTGATTGGTTGTATGCTAAGTACCTACTGTACTTACTCTGCAGAGTAACTTACTGTGCATTCTCATGCAGCTGGGTGTTCAGAATTCCAAATACAGATTTCATTTGCTGCCTATGGCTCTGGGTGACAACCATGTTCTACTCTGGGCTCTTCCCCATTTTTGCTACCCAACAGAAAAATATTTGCTTTAAATGGGCAACACTCCAGTTTTTACATCTCCAGTCACTGCTCCTTCTGTTACATGCCTCGTTCCTCCCCATTCATGATACCATCACATCACTGGTAAGGTGCTAGGGTGAGCAATATGGAATCCCAGGCACAGATTCCCCTTCAATGCTCAGAGGGAACTCAGGGAACTTATAGGTAGAAACAGGCTGCAAGGGCTGCCTCATCCCAAGAGATTAATGCTTTAAGGTCCTCAAAATATCTCCTTTTACCATTTCCTTTTGCCCTGACACCCATTCATAATTGTTTGGAAAATAATTTGCAACTATTTGCAAAAAGTACTTATACTATCAAATAAAATTTAACCCTAAACTGTGTAGCAAATAAGCCCCATTGTAACAAGATTTAACAGACACAAAGGCAATCTTGAAATATTGGTATCAGTTTACCACTTTAAAATGAGATTATTATCTACATATGGCCCCTCATATCTGATTATGATACTAGACTGTGCTTCTGGTGGATTTAGAGCTTATACCTGTGCTGTCAAATAGAACTTTTTGTGGTGATAGAAAGATTCTATATTTGTCATGGCCACAGAACACTTGAAATGTGACCAGTTCAACTGAGGAACTGAACTTTTAGCTTCCTTTCATTTTAATTCATTTAAATAACCACACTTGGCTGCTTTCTACATTTGTATTGAACAGGCCTAGAGTCTCATCACTAATTAACATAGAAATTAAACCTGCATTTCCTAAAACAAAAAAATTTATAAAGCATGATTATTAAAAATTCAATGAGATTCAAAAGGATACAGATAAGCAGTTACATGAAATTAGGAAGACAATGAATGACATTATTGAGAAATTTAGCAAAAAGAGAGAGATTATGGAAAAGAACCAAACAGAAATCTTGTCAAATAAAATTAAAACAATACAGTTGAAAGATTCAATCACAGACTATATATGTGAAAGAAGGAATATCTGAATTTGAAGAAAAGTCTTTTGAAATATTCCATTCAGACAAAAAAAAAAAAAAACTTGGTGATACAATTAAGTGAGCAAATATACATGTGTTTTTGCCTGTTTGTTTCTGAGGGGAAGGAGAAAAAAGTTAAAGGCATGGAAAAACTATTTAACAAAATAATAGCAGAAAACTTCCCAAGCCTTGGGAAAGATACAGGCATCCATGTATAACAGGCTTATAGGATCCAAATTAGACATAACCAGAATTATAGTCAAACTGTCAAAGTACAAGATGAAGAAAACAATCTGCCAGGGAAAAGTGCCAAACCATATTTAAGGGTATCCCCATTAGACTCAGATTTCTCAGCAGAAACCCTGTAGGCTAGGAGGGAATGGAATGATGGCTTCCAAGTCCTTAAAAAATATAACTATCAAGCAAGAATCCTATACCCAGAAAAGCTAGCCTTCAGACATGGAGAAGAAATAAACTCCTTCCAAGACCAGAAAAGCTGAGGGAATTCAATTTACAATAAATACTTAAAGGAGTCCTACAGCCAGAAGTAAAAGAAAACTACCATTATGAAAGCATGTGAAAGTATAAATTCCTCTAGAGAGCAGATACCCAAAATAGAAATAGAAAACAATCTAGAATTATCAGCATTATAAGCCATCAATTCACAAAAAAAAGAACAAGAAGAAGAGCAAGGAAAATTGAAAACTAGAAGAAAAATCAACAAAATGACAAGGTATAAGCTTTTACCCCAATAATAACCTTGAACATAAAGGGACTTTAATCTCCAACTAAAGATACAGACTGGCCTAATAGTTTAAAAAACGGAAGTCAACAATTTGCTGCCTACAAGAAATTCACTTTGCCAGTAACAAAACACAGATTGAAAGTGAAAGGACAGAAAATGATATTCCAAGCAAATAAAAACCTAAAGCAAGCAGGAATGACTATTGTTATATCTGACAAAATTGACTGTATGACAAAAACTTTAATAAGAGAAAAAGAAACTATATGATGATCAAGGAAGGGATCAATCTAACAAGAAGATAAAATGATTATAAATCTATGCACACCTAATATTGGAGCACACAATTTTTTAAATAATTTTTTTTTAGTTGTAGCTGGACACAATACCTTAATTTTATTTACTTATTTTTATGTGGTGCTGAGGATTGAACCCAGTGCCTCGCACGTGCTAGGTGAGTGCTCTACCACTGAGCCACAATCCCAGTCCATGGAGCACACACTTTTATAAAACAAATACTACTAGATCTAAAGGAAGAAGTAGGCTCCAGTACAATGTCCCATTTTCACCAATGGTTAGATTATCCAGACCAAAAAAAAAAAAAGGTAAGAAGAAACATCCAGTATTAAAGTTATATAAATCAAGTAGACTTGATGTTTATAGAATACACAAACAGCTGCAGAATATATTTTCCATCAGCACATGAAATTTCTTCAAGAATAATCCAAATATTAGACCAACAAAAGAAATTTTAGACATTATACCAATACACACTTTTAAATGAACAATGGATCATCAAAGAAATCAAAAGGGAAATTTAAAAATTTCTTGAAGCCAATTAAAGTGGAAACACAATATACTAAAACTTATGAGACACAGCCAAAGCACTAAGAGGAAGTATACAGCAACAAGTGCCTCCATCAAAAAAAAAAAAAAAAAAAAAAAAAATAGAAAGATTTCAAACAAAAAACCTCATGATGTATCTCAAGGGTTTTAGAAAAGCAAAACAAAACAAACATAAAATTAGTAGAAGGAAAGAAATAGCAAATATCAGAGCAAAAATAAATGAAATAGAGAAATAAAAACAATGAAAAAGAAACAGTTTGTTTTTTAAATTGACAAACATTTAATTATACTAATAAAGAGAGAAGACTCGGATAAAAATCAGAGAAGAAAAAGGAAAAAACTGATACCACTGAAATACAAAGTATTATTGAGGATTTTTATGGAAAAACTATGCTAATAAATTGGGAATCCTAAAAGAAGTTGACAATTTCTGGATACATATGATCTACCAAAATTAAACAATGAGGACATAAAAAACCTCAAAGACCAATAATGAGTAATGAAATTAGATGTAATAATCTCCCAACAAAGAAAGACCTAGGAGCAGATGGCTTCACTACTGAATTTTAGCAAGCTTTTAAAGAAGAACTAATGCCAGTTCTTCTCAAACTACTCCAAAGAATTGAAAGGGAGGGACCTCATCCAAACTCACATAAGGCCAGTATAATCCTATTACCAAAACCAGACAAAGATACAACAAAAATAAAAGGAAAGCTGTAGACCAATATCCCTGATGAACACAGATGCAAAAATTTGCAACAAAATACAAGCAAATCAAAATCAACAGCACATGATCAAGACCATTCACCACAATCAAGCTGGTTTCAGCCCAAGGATACAAGGATAGATCAACATAACACAAATCAATCACATCACCACAATGAAAAATAAAAATCATGATCATCTCAATAGATGCAGAAAAGGTATTTGTTAAAATTCAACATCCCTTCACAATAAAAGCCCTGAATAATAAGATTGCACCTCAGTATAATAAAGGCTTATGTGACAAATCCATAGCCAACAGCATACTGAATGTGGGAAAACTGAGAGAAGTTCATTTAAAAAGAGGAAGAAGACAAGAAGAAACTCTGAAACCACTGTAAGAAAAAAGGAGAACCCTTCCAGACATTGGGACAGGCAAGGGTTTTCTGGATAGGACCCCAAAAGCACAGGAAATCAAAATTAACAAATGGTATTAAATCCACTGTCACCACTCCTTATTCAATAGAATACTAGAAGTTTTAACTAGAACAATTAAGCATGAGAAAGAAGTAAATGGTATGCAAAAAAAGGAAGAGAAGACATCAAATTATACCTGTTGATGATATGATCCCATGTACAGAAAAACATAAAGACTTCATCAAAGAACTATTAGAATTGATAAATGAATTCAGTCAAGGAGCAGGATACAAATGAAATGTACCAAATCAGTAGTTTTTTAATACACCAATAATGAATCTGCTGATCTGCTGAGGAAGAAATCATAAAAGCATTCACAATAGTTACAAAAAACTAAAATATCTAGGAATAAACTTAACCAAGGAAGCAAAAGACCTCTTTAACGAATATTACAAAACTGATGAAAGAAATTTTAAAAGACACAAAAATGGAAAGACCTCTCATGTTCGTGGATTAGAAGAATTAATATTGTTAAAATGTCCACACTACCCAAAGCTATCTACAGATTCTATGCTATCCCCATCAGAAAATCAATGACATTGATCTAGAATAACCAAAGCAATCTTAAGCAAAAAGAACAAAGGTGGAGGCATCATGATACCTGGTTTCAAGATATCCTACAGAGCCATAGTAACCAAAACAGCATGGTATTGGTATAAAAACAGACACATAGACCAATAGAACAGAATAGAGAACCCAGAAATAAAATCTACACATTTACAGCCAACTGATTATCAACAAAGTTGCCAAAAGCATACACTGGAGAAACAACAGTGTCTTCAATAACTGGTGCTGAGAAAGCTAGACACCCAACATGCAGAAGATTGAAATTTGACTCCCAACCCATCTCATGTACAAAAGTCAACTCAACATGGATCAAAGATTTAATGTAAGATCTGAAACTCTAAAACCGCCTGTAAGAAAAAAGGAGAAACCGTTCAGACATTGGGACAGGCAAGGGTTTTCTGGATAGGACCCCAAAAGCACAGGAAATCAAAATTAACAAATGGTATTAAATCAAACTGAAAGGCTTCTACACAGCAAAGGAAACAACAGAATAAAGAAAAGAACCCACAGAATGGGAGAAAATATTTTCAAAATCTTCATCTGTCACAGGTTAATATCCATAACATATAAGAAACTCAAAAAATTAACAGAAAAAAGTAATCTGACCAAAAAAGTGGGCAAATGACATGAATAGCTACTTCTCAAAAAAAGAAATACAAATGGCCAACAAATATATGAAAACGTGCTCAATATCAGGGATTCTCAGGGAAATGCAAATCAAAACTACAATGAGATATCATCTCAACCAAGTTAGAATGGCTACTACAAAAATATAAATATATATTACAAATGGTGGAGAGGATCTGGAGAAAAAGGAACTCTTATATACTGTTGGTGGGAATGTAAATTAGTACCACCCCACATTATGGAAAACAGTCTGGAGCTTCCTCAAAAAACTAATAATAGGAGCTGGGGTTGTAGCTCAGTAGTGGAGCACTTGCTAGCACATGTTAAGCACTGGTTTTGATCCTCAGCACCACAGAAAAATAAATAAATTATTTTTAAAAACTAATAATAGATAAACTATATGATCCAGCTATCCCACTTCTGGGTAAATATTCAAAGCAAAGGAAATTAACATACCAAAGAGATACCTGCATGTCCATGTTTATTGCAATAGTATTCACAATAGCAAAGATATGGAATCAGACTACGTGTTCATCAACAGATGGATACATAAAGAAAACGTGGCATATATACACAGTGGAATATTATCCCGCTATAAAGAAAAGTGAAGTCTTGTTATTTGCAACAGAATGGTGGAACTAGAGGATATTATGCTAAGTGAACTAAATCAGAAACAGAAAGACAAGTACCACATGTTCTCTCCCATATTTGGAAGCTAGAAATAGTCCACCTGAAAGTAGAATGGTGATTACTAGAGACTGGGAAGGGGATAAGAGGAGGGTAAGGAAAAGGAAGTTAAATTTGATGAGTGTGCACTACATGAATGTAGAGAAATACCACACTGAACTCCCTTAAGTCAAGTGTGGTAGCCTGTAATTCCAGTGACTCAAAAGCTGAAATAGGATGATCACAGGTTTGAAGCCAGCCTCAGAAACTTAATGAGGCCCTGTCTCAAAATAAAAAAAAAATTTTTTTAAAAAGGGCTGGGAATGTGGTTCAGTGGTAAAGCTCTCTTGGATTCAGTCCCCACTACAAAAAAAAAAAAAGAAAAAAGAGAAAGATATACAAAAATATAAATAAATAAAAATGTTTAAAGAAAAATAGATTTTAGGATTAAGTCTATAATCTTTAAAAGATCATCCTATGTTAAATATCAACCCATTCTTGAGCTATAAACAAGAACATAGATTTTTTTCATTATTTTAATCAAACTTTGTAAGTTTCAAAGCCATATAAATATTGTCTCACTTTAAGCACTTCGCAATCCTCCAAAGTAGCACGTGTATTTTAGCCGCATTATATATTTAAGGAACAAGTAAGCAATTTGCCCAAAGTCATGAAGCTAATTATGGCAGTGAATCTGAGACTAGATTCTAGATCTCCTGATTCCTAAGTAAATATTCCAAAAGCACTGCTCCATAATCACATCTCCACCAGTGACTGAAAGATTGACCCTATGATGGTGATGTTTATGGTAGTGTTGGTCATCTAGACCACTGACTTCTGTTACAGCCCAACTCCCATAAACCACAGAGAACAGTCAATTTTCTGTCCTCATCTCTCAGCAGCATTTGACATATATCTGATCACCTTCTCTTCCTCCATACATTTTATTCATTTGCTTCCCAGGACACTGGCCTCCTCTGGTTTCCTTTCCATCTCTCTGTCATTTCTTTTTCTCCTTTGTTCATCCCTTCTTCCTAATCTCTCGATCTTGAAGGGTCAGTATATAGTCTTGTCCACTTCTCCCCTGGGAGTCTCAGCCAGTCTTCTAGTTTAAAATCCCATCTGTATGTAAATGACTCCCAAAATCTTTACCTACAGCCTCAACTCAATTCTCAAACTCCACACTCATATATCCAATTTCTGGCTGGAATCTCCATCTGGTTGGCTAATAAGGCAATAGTCCAAAACCCAGTTTCTGACCTTCTCTTCAAATCTGCTTCACCTAAAAAATTCTTCATTTCCATTAATGGTAACTCTGTTCTTCAGGTTTTTCAGGCCAAAGACTTCCTTGAAACTTCTGTTTTAGATATTCCCCACAACCAATCTGTTGGGAAATCCTGCTGTTCTGCCTCAAAGCACACATACTGCTTATCAGCTACACTGCCATCACCCTGATGCAAGCCACCATCATCCCTCTTGCAGAACTCTATAATACTAATTAGTCTCCCAAGTCCATTCTTCCCTCTCTTCAGTCTATTCTCAACACAGGCATCAAAGTAACTTCTTTTAAAATGAAAATCAGATCTGCTCAAAATCTTGCTGTGCCTCCACATTTTACTCAGAGTAAAAACCAAAGAAGCCAGGCCTCGCTTTTTCTCACCTACTACTTGCTTTCCCCCTCATTCACTCAACTCCAACCCCACTTTCCTCCTTGCTGTCCTTCAAATACTCTGGGTACACTCCCCTCTTAAGAGTTCCCTTCATGGCTGAGGTTGTGGCTCAGGGGTAGAGTGCTCGCCTAGCATGTGTGAGGCACTGGGTTCAATTCTCAGCAGGATCCATGGAAAACTAAAATATGTGTGTGTATGAGTTCCCTCTACCTGCCATGTAACTTCCTCTAAGGCATAGGTTCTCAGATGTGATAACACACACAGAACCACGTCAGAGGGGAGGATTGTTTGAACCCACAGGTTTGAGACCAGGCTGGGCAACATAGTAATATGCCATATTTTAAAAAATAAGGCAGTGATTCTCACCCAGGAGCACTTTTGCTCCACACACAACATTTGACAATGTCTGGAAACATTTTGATTGCCATTGACTGGGGTCAGGGGGTGGTACTGACAATTAGTGGGTAGAAGCCAGGATGCTGCTAAGCACCTATGATGCATAGGACAGCCCCCCAAACAAAGAATTATCCCAAGATGTCAATAGTGCCAAGGTTGAGAAACCCTAGCATAATGAGTTTAAAGCCTGACTCCCTCACCTCCTTTTGTTTTCTCAAAATCACCTCTCAACAAGGCCTACTCTATCCTACCTTAATTTGCAATGCATTTTATGGACCCTGATATTATATACTGAAATATCCCAATCTACCAGAGGTAACCATAAGATAATGGCATACATTATATGTTTATCAAACATTTTACATGTTACCTCATTAAATCCTCCCCATGCCCTTATAAGGTAGGAGGTACTTTAATTCCTAAACTGCAGATGAGAAAACTAAAGCTTAGAAATGTTAAAAATAATTTGCCTGAGACATAGTTGTGAAACTGGAATGTTTGTTCTCTGCCAAGCCCTGTCTATGAAGAGGTCTCATTTTAAAAGCAGAGTTGTATACAGAATTCTTGGTCTTATTTTAGCTAAATAGATCCAAGAGTATTTAAAGAACGTTATGGTTTGGATGTAAGATGCCTCCCCCTCAAAAAAAGCTCGTGATTAGATCATGTAACCTAATCAGTGGATTAATTTGATGGATTAATCGTTTGGAGGGACTACTGTACTTGGGGATAACTGTAGACAGTCAGGATGTGGCTGGAGGAAGTAGGTTGCTAGGGATGTGCCTTTGGACTTTATATTTCCTCCTTTCTGGCTGCCTGAGCTGAGCAGCTTCCCTCCACCACACCCTTCCCCCAAGATGCTCTGCCTCACCTCAGGCCCAGAGAGAGCAATGGGGTCAGCTGAGCATAGACTGAGACCTCGGACGGCAAGAGTCAAAATAAACTCCTCTAATTTGTCAGATATGTTAGTCATAGGGAGAAAACAAATAAACCAAAGCCAAAAACAAACCAAAGCCAAAATGAGAGCAAGCATACTAACTGTCTTCCACACTCTCTACAGTATATTAAGAAAAACAAAGATCTTCTTCTCTTCACCAATATGGAACATTTCCTGAAAAGCATCCTTGCTGCAGAGAAACAAATGCTAAGAATACCAAAAAATCAATTTGGGGATAAAGATAAGGTGAGATGCCTATATGATCAATAGCCTTGGGATTATACTTTGCCATATACCTTGAAATTTATGAGTATGTGTTTGGGCCATATCTATAATTGACATTGATAGCAGAACAAAGGACTGGGAAATAATGGTAGTATGAATAAGTTACATCATCAGTTAATTTAAGAGTTTTCCCAATGAGAACAGATGATGACTGATCTCATGTGATGTATATGTTGGTATTTTCCAGTCTGAAATTATTAATCTTGCACACCTTCTTGTGATCACATGTGATTATTCCTAGTTATGTTTATGATTAGAAATCCTAGGTCTTAGAGTATGGAGAGGTTTAGCTTTAGTAGGTACTACCAACAAGAATTCCAAAGTTAATGTATAACCATATGCTAACACTAATAGTAAAGTTTCTCATCTTTATCAAAACTTATTATTTTACAACTTTTATATTTTATTCATTTTTCTGGAAGTATTGTATACCAATGTAGTTTTAATTTGCATTTCATGATGACCAGTGAAACTCGGCATCTTTCACATATTTATAGACCACTTACGTATCTTTTATAAATTGCCTGTTCAAGTCTTTTGTTCATTTTCCAATGAATTGTCTATTTTCTTATTGATTTCTAAGAATTATTTATTCTGCAACTAGTTTTTCTCATTTTGTAGACATTTTAATGACATGTTTTTTGTTTTATTTTTAGATCTAGAAAAGAAAATGATGACTTCATTTTAGACTGCATGATTAAACATTAAATATATCAATACATCTGATGAAGCTGAGATTTGAAAATAGCTGCAGTATTTATGTACACATCACATAGTATGTATTATTTATGTGTATACGTAACCTAAAAGGAGCTTATGTTTGCCACAGAAGAAACCTGCTGATATTTTCAATGTTACTGTAAGAAATCACTAGACCTTATATCTTTTAAAATATTTATATTGAGCTCTTTCTAGAAATGTAAAATTTGTATATTATCACTTAATCAGTCTGTCTAAAACTATTACTGAATCACATGAAGTAGATGGATATATTGGTGCAATGTTTGAGAATCTACAATGAGAGTGCTTAAAATACAGACCACATGACAGACACAATTCTCTTTGGAGGCCCTGGTTAAAACAGATAAGAAGTCATCTGAAACTGTGAAGTTTTGGGGACAGACTAAAGAGCACATCAAGACAGACACCACCATTACATTAATTTAATGTAAGAAAAAAATTTTCAAATACAAAGCAAGAGCCTGAACAGATTATAGACTCAACACCTGCAATGCAAGTTTCTTCTCATGTGGATAATTCTCTTCATTGTGCTTCAAGTTGAATATCAGAAAGGATTCTTTTTATAACAACTGTTAAGACTCCTAAGCAATGGAAGGAAGGAAGACTGGCAAAGAATTAAATATTAACATTAAATATTAACATTTTTAATTATGACAAAAAAACGTGCAAAGTAATAAAGTGATATTCATACATGGATAAGAATTTAGCTCTATATCCAACCAATCAAAATACTAATGTTAAATTACTTCAGAGGAAATAAGTTAAAATAAAAACACTTGAAACAATGTGACAAGACTTACAGTTAAACGTTAAGATTTTCAAATCAAGCCATAAAGACCATCTGCTCAGAATAAACTCACTATATTTAACTCCTCCATTTTTCCCACTTTACACTGACACTGAATTATGTGTCTTTGTTGCTAGAGATTAGTCACTTAGCTTAGTTCTGTTTGAATAGTTAGATTGGTCATCAAAGTAAGTACTGAATTTGTCAGGCTTAAAATTGCCTCATTACCCAGCTCCTCAGGAGGCTGAGGTAGGAAGATTGCAAGTTCAAGGCCAGCCTCAGCAACTTAGCAAGACTCTGTCCCAATTTTTTTTTTAAGGTAGGGGGTAGGTGCAGCTCAATGGTAAAGTACCTCTGGGTTCAATTCTCAGTGCAAAAAAAAAAAAATTATATAATTACCATTTCAATTAAATCACACAAATATCAATCTTATCAATCTTCCATCTCTTCCATAAACCAGGAATTCTTAAACACACACCCAGACCAATGCATAACAAGTTCACAAGATTGAAGACTCTCTAGTACTTTTGAGAAAGGGGCCTCAGTTTGATTTGATTAATATCGGATGCGTGTCTTCAAGAAATTTATTTAGCTACTAACATAAATTATGAAATATGTTTCCCAGAAAGCAAAGTGAATATTAATTAAGCTAGACACACAAAACTATTTAGGATAGTTAGGCCAAGAATCCTGGTCCTCTGGGAAAGGTGTGAAAGAAACATTAATGCAGAAATTAGGAATCTTTCTTCTATATTCCTTAATCTTGGTGTTGAACAAACACCTACCAGAACACAATCCTATTAATTTCTTGGCTAGCTCTTTGAGCCCTCCATCCAATTTCCATTAATACACTAATAGCTGCAGGATTTTAGTAAGCACATGCTTCTTAATGGAAATGCCACAGATCCAAGGCAAGGATCATGTTCTCCTTCCTTCCCCACTGCATTATGCACATTTATTGCTGATCAAATCAATAGGAAGTTTCTTTTAAAATTTTGAGATGCTAGTTATCTTTAAGGAATAGTTTGTGTACAAACACACATATACACATGTATAGTCCATAGACCAGAAAAAGGATAAGATCTCAATAGATACAGAAATAATTTTACCATTTTAGCAAAAAGGATCATTTCCCAATACTTGTTTTAAAATCACTTTTTATTTCAAAAGTGATAGGGACATGGACTCCACTTATAGGAAGATGGAATAGACATATTCTTCCCTACTCCTCCCATGCAGTACAACTAAAATCCCTGGGTATTAAGACATAAAATATAAGACAACTCTCCAAGGTATAGAGAAGGTGTACTAAGGACCTCAAAACCCAAGGAAGAAAATGGTGGTGAGGTCCATAAATTTTCCTTTTCCCCTGTATGTACCAGGCTTAGAAATGAAAAAGCCAACTATCAATGAACCCCACTGGACAAATACCAATAAAAGACACCCAAAAACCTGCTCTCCCTGGCCTAAGAATGATAAAAGAAACAGCTTACCAAGACAGGAAACGTTTAAACAGCAGCCGTTTTACTCCAACAAAATACCACACACCAAAAAAAAAAAAAAAACACCCCCCCCACTAGCAAAAGTTAAGTGGGGAGTCTAGACTTCCACCCCATCCTACTGGGAGGTGTGTATAAGAGAACACAAAATTTTCATCAACACAGAGCAGTATCAAGGTCAGTGGAGACCTTGTGGGGAGTGTGATACCCATCAACATGTGGAAATAATGACCCTACCTCCCCTTGCCACTACCACATCTCTGCTGCAATGGCACCAGAGAAGACCAAATGGAGAGTTAGGACTTTTATTGTCCAGTGGTAATGAGAACACCCTCATGAGTATGCCAGTGAAGACTGTGTGGGAAGTTGGGAATTGCACACCTTCCCGGCACTTCTTGGATATTAACAGAAGTCAAATGGAGACTGGACTTGCACTCCCATCAGGAAGATTGCTCCTGTCATTCCCACGACACCCACACTAGAATAGTATCAAACGTGAGCAAGCTTAAACAAATTAGTCAGTTTTTCATTGCTGTAGCACATACCTGAGAAAAACAACTTAGAGGAGGAAAGATTTATTTTGGCTCTGGTTTCAGAGGTTTCTGTTCATGGTCAGCTGGCTCCATTGCTTTGGGCCCGAGGTGAGGCAGAACAACATGGCAGAAAGGCATAGCAGAGGAAAGCTGTTCACCTCATGGAATCCAGGAAGTAAAGAGCAAGAGGGGCTGGGGACATGATATTGTCTCCACAGGCGTGTACCCAAGGACTTTGCCCCTTCATCTAGGTCCTATCTCCTACAGTTTCCACCATCTCCCAAAATGCCAATGAACTATTAATCCACAGTGGATCAACCCACTGCTGAGGTCAGAGCCCTCATGATCCAATCACTTCCCAAAGTCCTACCTCAGAGCATTGCTGCACTGGGACCAAGCCTTCATTCAACACATTAGCCTTTGGGGGATGTTCCAAATCTAAGCTATAAAAGCCCAACTCTTATATTTAAAATGTCCAGGTTTTATTAAAAAAAAAAAGACATTTATCATACCAAGAACCAGAACAATATCAAATTGAGTGGAAAAAAAGACAATAGATGTTAATATTGAGATAACAAAAAAGATAGATTTATATGAGATTTTAAAGGAAAATCATAAAAATACTTCAACAAGCAATTATGAGTATGCTGAAACAATCAAATTAAAAGTCTCAGCAAGGAACTATAATGTTAAATTAAGGAAACAGAAGACAAAGAAGAACCAAATGGAAATCTTAGAACTGAAAAATACAAAAACCAAAATAAAAGCCTCAGTAGTTGGCCCCAACAATAAAACGGACAGAGGAAAACACACACACACACACACACACACACAGTGGATTGTTAAATAAAACAATAGAAATTATCCCATCTGAACAACAGAGAAGAAAAAGACTGAACAAATGAATAAATAGAGCCCTAGGGCCTATGGTACAATAACAAAAGATCTAGCACTCAAGGTGTCAAAGCCTTAGAAGGAAAAGAAAAAGACAACAGGCTGGAAAAGTCCCTAGAGACATAACAGCTGAGCCATGCTGCACACCCGTAATCCCAGCAACTTGGAAGGCTGAGGCAGGATGATTCCAAGTTCAAAGTCAAACTGAGCAATTTTGCTAGACCCTGACTAAAACTAAAAACCAAAAAGGGCTGGGATGTAGCTCAGTAGTAAAGGGCCCTAGGTTCAATCCCTACTGCATGAATGAATGAAAGAATAAATGCTGAAAATTCCCCAAATTTGAAGAGATTCATAAGCCTGCATATTCAAGAAGCCTAGTGAACCTCAAACAGAATAATCCTAAAGAAATCAACACCATTTACAATATAATTAAACTTCTAAGAACCTAAAACCAAAAAAAAAAAAAAGAATCTTGAAAGCAACTAGAGAAACATTCCACATTACATGTAGAGGAAAAAACAATTAAGTAAGAGCAAATCTCTTATCAGAAACCATAAAAGTCAGGAAGTAGTAACAACACATTTTTCTAGTACTGAAAGAAAAGAACTGTCAATCCAGAATTCTAGAACCAGTGGAAAAAGTCTTCAGGAATTAAGAGAAAACACAATGCATTCATCAAAAAAAAAAAAAAAAAAGCTAAGAATATGTTTCAAAAAGACCCACCCTAAAAGAAGGACTAAATGAAGTTCTCAAAATAGAAAACAAAAGAAGGAATCTGGGAACGTAAAGAAAGAACACAATAAGCAAAAATATGGACTGTCCTTGTCTTCCTAAATTGTTTCCTAAATTATGTTTGACAGTTGATATAAAAATCATAACATGTTGTTCTAAATGTACATTCAATTATGTTATAAATGGGAGAAAACAATAAGACACAAGGGAAGTAAGATTTCTGTACTTCACTGGAATTGATAAAATGACACCAATAATAGACAACTTATGTTTATATAATGCAAAACCTACAGGAGCCACTGAAAGCGCTATACAAAGAGATGTGTTCAAAAACACTATAGTTAAGCCAAATGGAATTCCTTGCCATAGGAAGGCAAGGGGGAAAAAAGTAGAAAAATAAAAGAATAGAAAACAAAAATTAAATGGCAACTTTAGACCTAAAATATCTGTATTTACAATAAATACAAGTAGTCCAAATATACCAGTTAAAAAATTGGCAAAATGAACTCAATACAGGACTTAACTACATGCTATCTAAAAGAAATTTACTTCAAACATAATGATAAGTGGGCTGAAAATAAAACATGCATCATGCAAACATCAATTAGAAGAAAGCATTAAAAAAAGAAAGCGTGAGTGGCTATGTTACTATCAAATAAAGCAAACATCAGAGCAAATTATTAAAGATGAAGAGAGAGGCGTTACATAATGATGAAAGGGTCAATCTACCAAGAAGATATAGCAGTCCAAATATTTATACACAAAGCACTTGTAACATGTGGAACAAAAACTAACAGAACCAAAAAGAAATAGAGAAATCACAATTATAATTAGAGACTTCAACAATTTCTCTCAATAATTTAGAGAACAAGTAGATAGAAAATCAGCATGGATACAGAAGACCACCACCACCAAAAGAATTAACATTTATGGAATGTTCCTGCTAACAAGACCAGGATAATTATCCTTATGAAGTGCCCACAGAACATGCAACAAAATAAATCATATCTTGGATATTTTTTAAAACTTCAAAAAATTTTTAAATTTTGAAAATGTAGCAGTATCTTTTCCAACCAAAATGAAACAAAACTAGATATTAAAAACAGAAAAATAGGCTAGGCATGATGATATATGCCTATAATCCCAGAAACTCAGGAGACTGAGGCAGGAGGATTATAAATTTGAGGCCAGCCTGGCCAACTTAGACCCTGTTGCAGGACAAAAAATAAAAGGGGTTGAGGATGTAGTTCAGTGGTAGAATTCCCCTGGGTTCCATCTACAGGAAGGAGAGGGAAGAGGAGAGGAAGGAAAGAAAAGAAAAATAACAGGTAAATATCCAAACATTTGGAAACTAAGCAACATACCTCTAAATAATCCAATGTCAAAAAAGTCTCAAGGCAAGTTTTAAAATACATTGAGCCAGGTGCGATGGCTCACACCTGTAATCCTATTGGCTCAAGAGGCAGACTCAGGAGAATCGTGAGTTCAAAACCAGCCTCAGCAATGGCGGGTTGCTAAGCAACTCAGTATGACCCTGTCTCTAAATAAAATACAAAATAGGGCTGGGGATGAGGTTCAGTGGTTGAGTGCCCTTGGGTTCAATCCCTGGTACTCAAAAACATAAATAAATATTTTTTTTAAAAAACACACTGAATTGAACCACAATGAAAATACAGCATATCAAAACTTGTGGGACCCAGTTAAAGCAGTGGTGAGAGGGAAAGTATAACACTGAGTATAAAAGGAAAAGTCTAAAGTCAATCTAAGCTCCCATCTCAGACACCCAAGAAAGAAGCAAACAGAAGCAAATTACCAGGAATGAATGCAAGACTATTATTACTACAGACCCTGCAGACATCAAAAAGATAGTGAGACGCTACAAAAAAACTATGCACATCAATTTGAGAGATTAAATGGACCAACTTGTCAAAAACACAAAACTACCCAATATGAAATACATCATTAGGAAAAAAAAACTATAAAAGAATTGAATTCATGATTTTTAAAGTTACAAAGATGAAATTTCCAGGCACAAATAGCTTCATCGTGTAATTCTACCAAACATTTTTAAAGTAGGACTAACACCAATTCTATATAATTTCTTCTAGAAAATACACAAGATTACTTTCCAATTATAAGGCACTTAAAGTGTACACAGGCATAAGTACATTACAAATTATATTACAGTATTTACTTTTACAGAATTACCCTGATGCCAAAACAGTACAAAAATGAAAACTACCCTCAAAAACAGACACAAAAATTCTTAACAAAATACCACCAAATAAATTTCAGAAATATATAAAAATAATTATAGTGGAATTGGTGGCCCACACCTATAACCCCAGCAACTGGGGAGGCTGAAAGCAGGAGAATTACAAGTTCAAGGCCAGGTCTAGCAATTTAACAAGACCCTGTATCAAAATAAAAATTAAAGAGTTGGGGATGTAGCTCAGAGGTAGAGTGCCACAGTCCACAGGACAAAATTTTTTAAAAAAAAGAATGATTTGAGTATAAATTGAGGAGTAGGATAGCTGCATCAAATGATGGTTCCATTCCAAGATTTTCTAAGGAATCTCCATACTGCTTTCAAGAGTGGTCCCACCAACTTACAGTCCCACCAGCAATGTATAAGTGTGCCTTTTCCTCCACACCCCGCCAACACTTATTGTTTTCTAACTGCCATTCTGAATGGAGTGAGATGAAAATCTTAAAGAGTAGTTTTAATTTACATTTCTTTAATTACTAGATATTGAACATTTTTTCATGTTTATTGATTGAATGTGTATCTTATTCTGAGGAGTGTCTTTCAGTTCCTTATTGTTTGGGTTATTTGGGGTTTTGTTTGTTTTGGTGTTAAGTTTGAGTTCTTTATATATCCTGGAAATTAGTGCTCTATATGATGTGCACATGGTAAAGATTTTCTCCCACTCTGTAGGCTCTTTCTGCATATTACTGATTGTTTCCTTTGCTGAGAAGAAGCTTTTTAGTTTGAATTCATCCCATTTATTGATTCTTGATTCTATTTCTTGAATGTTAGGAGTCCTGTTAAGGAGTCCTGTTAAGGAAGGACCTAATCCGACATGATGAAGATTTGGGCCTACTTTTTCTTCTATTGGGCACAGGATCTCTGTTTGTAGTTCCTAGGTCCTTGATCCACTTTTGAGTTTTGTGCATGGTGAGAGATAGGGGTTAAAATCAGCATCTCTAGTGACACAGCCACATCAATTTTTATGGCAGCTCAATAGCTAAACTGTGGAACCAACCTAGATGCCCCTCAAAAGATGAATGGATAAAGAAACTGTGGTATATAGATACAATGGAATGTTACTCAGCATTAAAAGACAATAAAATCATGGCATTTGCAGGTAAATGGATGGAGCTGGAAGATACCATGCTAAGCAAAGTAAGCCAATCCCCCAAAACCAAAGACCAAATGTTTTCTCCAATAAGTGTATGCTGATCCATAATGGTCCCGCGGGAGCAGGAGGGGCGGGTATGGGGATAGGGAAGATGGTGGAATGAGACAGACGTGATTACCCTAGCTACATGTATGATTGCATGAATGGTGTGACTCTACATGATGTACAACCAGAGAAATGAAAAGTTGCACTCCATTTGTATACAATGAATCAAAATTCATTCTGTCATGTATAACTAATTAAAACAATTTTTTAAAAAAGAATTAAACACCATGATCAATGGGGTTTATTTCATAGATGCAAAGCTGGCTCAATGTTCCAAGATCAATGTATCATAAGAAAAAAAAATAATCACATGATCATATCAATGTCTACAGAAAAAGCATTTGCCAAAATTCAACACCCATTCATGATTAAAACCCTCAAACTTTTATAAAAAAGGAATAGAGTTCTTTCAACTTGATAAAAGAACATCAATAAAAATGATATCTACTACATGGTGAAAGACTGACTGCTTTCCCTGAGATAAGGAACAAAGCAAGAACGCCTGTTCTCGGCACTGTTTACACAGAGATGGAAGTTCTAGCCAGTTCAAGAAGGAAGATGAGGAAATAAAAATCCATATTGAAAAGGAAAAAAATTTAAAACTGTTCCCAAATGCAGATTATATAATGATCTACTAGAAAATGCCAGGGAATCTACACAAAAAAAAAATGTTCTTAATTATGTAATAAGTGAATTCAACAAAGTTGCAGGACAAAAACATACAAAAATCAATTGTAGCCAGGCACAGTGATGCACACCTGTAATCCCAGTGGCTCAGAAGGCAGAGGCAGGAAGATCACAAGTTCAAAGCCAGCCTAAGCAAAAGTGAGGCACTAAGCAACTCAGTAAGACCCTGTCTCTAATAAAATACAAAATAGGACTGGGGATGTGGGTCAATGGTTGTGTGCCCCTGAGTTCAATTCCTGGTCCCCACCCCCGCACCCCACAAAAAAAAAAATCAATTGTACTTTCATATATTACCAGTGAACATGTAGGTTTTAAAATACCGTTTTTAACTGATTCAAAAAATGAAGTTCTTAGGGTAAATATAAATGATGTATATAGGACGTGTATGTTTTTTAAAAATCATATACAAAACACTGATGAAAGAAATTCAAGACCTAAAAAAATTGGAGAGACATTTTGTTCATGGATTATAAGACTCAACAAAACAGAAATGTCAATTCTCCCAAATTGATATATAGGTTCAATACAATTCCTTTCAAACTTACAGCAAGGGTTTTGCATATGTACAGACAAGATCATCCAAAATTTATATGGAAAGCCAAAGAACCTAGATTAGATAAAAATAATTTTCCTCCACCAAGAACAAAGTAGGATGAATCAATCTGTTCAATTTTTAAGTTTATATATATTTACAGTAATCGAGACTGGTATTGCAAAAGAATAGAGATATATATTGATGGAACCGAGAACACAGAAATAGACCCACACATATATGCCCAGCTAAATTTTGAAAAACCATTCAATGGAGGAAAGATGGTCTTTGCAACATACGGTCCTGGAGCAAGAAAATATTCACAGGCAAAAAAAAAAAAAAAAAAGACACTTCAAAACTTCAACCTAATTCCATACCTTATACAAAAATAAAAATAAAAATTAACTCACAGTGGATCATAGACTTAAATTTAAAACATAAAACTTTAGGGGAAAACAAAGTCCCCAGGATCTAGGCCTTAGGTAAAGAGATCTTAAACCTAACACCAAATCACATAAAAGGAAAACTGAGTTAGATTTCACCAAAATTAAAACTTCTGATCTGTAAAGACTGTATTAAGACAATAAAAAAGAAAAGCTACAAAATACAATATTTTGAAGTCATACATCCAACAAAAGACCAATTATCTAGAAAAACTTGTAAAACTCAATGGAAAAACAATTCAATTATAAAATGACCAGAAAAGATGCAGAGATATTTCATGAAAGAGGATATACATATGGCAAATAAGCACATGAAAGGATGTTCAGCATCGCTAGCTATCAGGGACATGCAATTTAAAGCCACAATGAGATATCACAAAGCAGAGCATCATGGTGGCTGTGTATGATCCTCCACCAGTTGTCTCCCATTTGAATAATTATTTTTTTTTAATTTTTTATTGTTGGCTGTTCAAAACATTACATAGTTCTTGATATATCATATTTCACACTTTGATTCAAGTGGGTTATGAGCTCCCATTTTTACCCCCTATACAGATTGCAGAATCACATCAGTTACACATCCATTGATTTACATATTGCCATATTAGTGTCTGTTGTGTTCTGCTGCCTTTCCTATCCTCTTGAATAATTATTTGTATTCCAATCTTCCTTTTCCAGAGCTGGGGAAGCCAGATGAGAGACCATAATAATGCTTGAAGAAGGCAGGAAAAGAGCTGTCTGAATCACCCTTCCCCAACTCCAAGCAGTATGGAGAAACACCTCTTCTACTTTGGGGAGGTAGAGGGAATGAAGTCCAGGCTTTGGACTTGGAAACTCTGGCCTTCCACAGTTCTGTAGCCACTGCCCCCAGATCAGTACCAGCAAACTGAGCCTTTGGAGCTGCATTTTCTAGACTGCCTCCACCAACCCACCCCCAGCATCAGGCAATGCAGCTTAGAGAAAGATTCCACTCACTGCGGAATGGAACAGGAAAGTGAGAACAGGACTAATGACCCAGTGGCAATAGAAATGAAACCAGAGCAAAGAGTACAAACACACAGGCAATGCTTTAATTGGGAGGTTTTACTTCAAGGCCAGCTGAGACTGCACAGAAAATAGGCTGCTCCCCAAAGGAAAAAAGAGACAAGCCTTTAGTCAGGTTGCTGAGGTGGGCTAAGTTCTGATTGATCATTATCTCATTTCTGGTTTTGCCAGGTGGCTTCAAAGACATCACTATCACTTAAGGGGACAATTTAGTTCCCCTGAGATGATTGTTCCTGTTTAAGGGGATAACCTCAGCTCTTGTCCTAGGGAAATTGCTTCCACTTAGGCTGGGGGGGGATGATCAGCCAGGCACTACTGTTCCTGGAATCCAAGGTGACTGCAGGTTTAGGGAAATAGCTGGAGATTTTTAGGTGCCACTCCAGGGGGTCTGGAACAGGCTGCTATAAAAGTCAGCAGCTGAATATCCGTGAAAATACCTTACTCTTATTTTGGTGTCCTTAGTTCTGAAGAGGAACAAGATAGGCTATGTAAATTTAAGGATAATAAACCCACAATGGCCCACAATGGTGACCTTACCCTCACATGACTCCTAGGAACTAACAGGCACCCACAATTACAGCCAGGAGTGTGCCATGCCCAGAGCTGCTGGTAAACATGCCCTGTATCCCAGGTAGTGGTGCAATCCCACAACCCCTGCACCTTGGCCACTTAGACACCATAGATATTGCCAATATTTATAACAGTTGATGCAGCTGCATGAATAGTACACCAAAGAACCTACATGGAACCAAAGTCAATGCAGAATAGCCAACCAACACCCTAGCACACATCACCAGCAGAAAGTCTTACTATTAAAGCCATCCTGTGAAGTTGGTAGAAGTAACTGGCCCACCTGGTTCACAAAAAAAAAAAAAAAAAACAAGAAACATGAGCCAGGCATGGTGGGTGGCACACTCCTGTAATCCCAGAGGCTTGGGAAGCTGAGGCAGGAAGATCACAAGTTCAAAGTCAGCCTTAGCAACTTAGCAAGGCCCTAAGCAATAGCAAAACCCTGTCTCAAAACAAAAAGTAAAAAGGGCTGAGGATATGGCTCAGTGGATGACCACCCCTGGGTTCAATTTCAAGAAAGGAAGGAAGGGAGGGAGGGAGAGAGGGAAGGAAGGTGAAAAAAAAACAATGTAATGTGACAGCTCCAAAGGAACTCAACAACTCTCTAGTAATAGGACACAAAGAAAATCAACTAACACTCATACATTGCTGGTGAGAATGCAAATTGGTGCAACCATTATAGAAAGCAATATAGAGATTCCTCAGAAAACTTAGAATGGAACCACCATTTGACCCAGCTATCCCACTCCTTGGTTTATACCCAAAGGACTTAAAATCAGCATACTACAGTGACACAGCCACATCAATGTTTAAAGCAGCCCAATTCACAATAGTAAGCTATAGAACCAACCTAGGTGCCCTTCAACAGATGAATGGATAAAGAAAATATTGTATATACACATATGGAATATTACTCAGTCTTAAAGAAGAAGGAAATTATAGCATTTGCAGGTAAATGAATGGGGCTGGAGAATATTATGCTAAGTGAAATAAGCCAATCCCAAAGAACCAAAGGTCAAATATTTTCTCTGACATGTGGGTGCTAATTCACAATAAGGGTGGAGGCTACGGAATAGAATAGAGATACTAGGAAGGATAATAGAATGAACTGGACATTATTATCCTATGTACATATATGATTACAAGACTGGTGTGATTCTACATCATGTACAATCAGAAAAATGAGAAGTTATACTCCACTTATGCATGATGTGTCAAAATTCATTCTACTGTCATGTATAACTAATTAGAATTTAAAAAAAGAAGTCAACTAATGTCTAGCAAAAATTTCAAAAACATCATTTTAAAGAAACAATGAGATACAAGAGAATACAATTTAACAGAATTAGGAAGGCAATTCATGATATGAACAAGACATTCTACAAAGAAATAGAGTTCATAACAGAGAATCCAGAGTTAAATGCAATAAATGAAATTTAAAACATAGTCAAGAGCCTCACTAGCACAATCAATCAGGCAGAAGAAAAAACTCTGAGCTTAAAGAGAAGTCTTTTGAAATAACCCCATCAGATAATTGTTTTTAATTTTTATGAAGAAAGTCTTCAAGGCTTATGAGACACCATTAAATAAGACAACATTTACATTATGGGTGTTCCAGAAGAGAAAGGAAAAGGTATAGAAAACCTATGAGAAAATCGCTGAAAACTTTCCAAATCTATGGAAAAACATAAGCACCCAGGTCCAGGAAGCCTAAAGGACCCCTAATAGATTCAATCAAAAAAGATTCACTCTGAGCATATTATAATCAAACTGTCAATAGTACAAGAGAAAATTGTCAAGCCATTTGTAAGGTAGTCCCCATTAAACTTCTTGGCAGAAACCAAAGAGGCTAGGAGAGAATGGAATGGGCCATTCAAAGTCCTGGGGCAGGGGGCGGGAGGAATGCCAGCCAAGTACACTAACAAAACTATCTTTCAGAAATAAATAAATAAAGGTCAGTGGCAAGCAGAAGCCAAAAGCCAAAACTAGTGCAAATGTATAGCCACCAGAGGGCCCACAAGAAATGTTTGAGAGTCCTAAATTAAAAGATAAAGGGTGGCACCTACCATCATGAAAACATAGGGAACTATAAAATCCAACAGTAGAGCAGAGACCCCAGAGAAAGAGAATGGAATATTATCAACACAGAAAACTATCCCCTCAAAAGATGAATAAAAGGAGAGGAAGTAAACAAAGGATCTGTAAAACAACCAGAAGAATTAAAACAGAACAGCAGGAGTATTCTTTTACTTATCACCTTGATAGTAAAAGGATCAAATGCCCCAATTTAAAGACACAATTACTTGAGCTGCCCCCCAAGGACTCAGCAGCCTCCCCCTCCAAAACCCGTGCTGCTCCCCGCTTGGTCTCCTACCTCACAGCCGGCTCCCACAGCCACCTTTCTGCAGGCTGTTTGCACCAAGGAAAAGAAATCTTATCCTTATGTCCACTATCCAGAACCTCCACTCTTTTGACCCCTTTGAGGATACAAGTGAGAATGATGAACTGCCTCCTTCTGGCACTGAGGATCATAGCCATATAAGAATTCAACAGAGGGCTGGGGTTGTGACTCGGTGGCAGAGCACTTGCCTCGTACATGTGAGGCAGTGGGTTTGATCCTCAGCACCACATAAAAATATTGTGTCCATGTATAATTAAAATATTTTTTAAAAAGAATTCCACAGAGAAACAAGATGACCCATACTACAGTCCATGGGATTGCTTATGATTAGTGATTAAAAACTAGTGAAGGTGTTTAAGAAATTTGCCTGCAATGGTATTGTGCTTGAGCATCCAAGAGTATGGATAAGGGAAGGGTAGCCAGAACAAAAACATATGCCAGTTCCTGACGGAGATTGGACTGGCTAAGGGTGATCAGTTGAAGTTTCCTGGGTTCTAAGCATTTGTGGCTCACTAATACGTAAGGATTTCGTTGCAATGAACAGAATTTCCCTTCTGTCCCTTTTTCCAAGTTCCCTATAGTGTGATCCCACTGACAACACTCTTAAGATTACAAAAATCTCCAAATGGAGGAAAGATCAGTGGTTGCCAGTGGGTTAAGAAAGGGATAAAGAGTGGAAAGGAAGTGAGTGTAACTATAAAAGGGCAACAAGCGGGATCCTCTTGGTGAAGAAAGTATCCTACATCTTGGCTGTATCAGTGTTAGTATCTGTTGTCACACTGTACTATAGTTTCACAAACTATTATCACTGGGGGAAACAGGGTAAACGAGTACATAGGATCTCTATATTATTTCCTATGACTGCATATAATCTCCAATTATCTCAAAAAAAATTTTTTAAAGAAAAAGTGAAACACATTGATTATTGAAAATTTCAAAATAGACTGGGAAGATCTAGTTTGGTTATTATACTGATACACTAATAGATGTAGCATTTATTCATTTGTGGACTTTTCATGTATACTGACTACTTTTAACCACAGCAGAAATATCTATATATTATGTTTTCTCCCTATATATTTGCTTCAAAGCCTCCTGGGAGGTCTGAAGAATTACACAGGAGGTCCAAAGTTCATGGGCAGCTCCCTTTGAGCAAAAATCCTAGAGCAGTGATAGAGTGTATTCCTTCTTGAGTACCATCTTTGACAGTTATATTGGCCATTTCTAGTACTGTACCATAAGAATTTTGCAGCAATCTCCACTTGGTTTATACCCAAAGGATTTAAAATCAGCATACTACAGTGACACAGCCACATCAATGTTTATAGCAGCTCAATTCACAATAGCTAAACTATGGAACCAACCTAGGTGCCCTTCAACAGATGAATGGATAAAGAAAATATTGTATATACACATATGGAATATTACTCAGCAATAAAAGAGAATAAAATTCGTGGCATTTTGGATGGATGGCGTTGGAGAAGATAATGCTAAATGAAATTAGCCAATCCCAAAAAAAACAAATGCCAAATATTTTCTGATATGTGGATGCTAATTCACAATGGGGGTGAGGGGCTAAAGAAGAATAAAGGTACTTTGATAAGACAGAGGAAAGTGAAGAGAAAGGAGAGGAGTATGGGGGTAGGAAGGAGGGTAGAATGAATCAGACATTATTACCATATGTGCATATATGATTACACAACTTGTGTAACTACATCATGTACAACCAGAAGAATGAAAAGTTATACTCCATCTATGAATGTGTCAAAATGCATTCTACTGTCATGTAGAACTATTTAGAATAAAAAATTACAGGAAAGAAGTGTCATTCATTCTGGACTAGGGACAAAGCTTAATGGCAGAGCCTTTTCCTAGCATGTGTGCAGTCCTGGGTTCATTCCCCAGTACTGAAAAATAATCCATTCTCTGGCATAACCAAGTACATACTATGACTTATATATAGTAACTCTTCTATAGTTAACCCTTCATTTCACTATCCACATTGTATGAGAAGAACAAACAGCTTCAGATTTTTACAATTATTTCTCTGTGCTAAGAGTATCATTCAGTCTCTAATACACCTTCCTACTTCATGGAATGATAAACCAAGAAACATTATTAGCTCCTCTAGTATCATTCTCTTATTGAATTATTTGTATCTATTCTTACATCTGTATATATATACAGAGGAAAACTGGAAAGATGGTCACAAATACTTAAGAATGATCATTTCTAGTTGAATGGTAGATTTTTATTCTCACAATGGTGTTTTCCTGCTTAGGTTGATTTCTTTATATTGAGCATGTATCACTTTAGAATAAGTCATGATTAAGTCTCAAACAAGTCTTAGAAATGAGCCAAATTCTTACACACACACACACACACACATACACACGGAAATGTTGCAACTTAAAAAATAATTTTCAAACAAGCTGTTACTGGACTTATGAAGTAAAACTGTTATGTCAGGCAATAAACTTGAAGCCAGAATACTGTATTATCAGGATCACTCTTCCTAAAATCAAAGACTAAAAATGGAATTTTTAAAACGGCTAGGGAAGAAACACAAACTTTTAAAACTTCCTCACAACAAAGCAAATTTTAGGAAAGTATTAAAAACAGTACATTTATTTAAACTGTCAATTGTCATAATTCGTTGACTCTTATCCAGGTCAATAGCTTCATTTCATACCATATTGAATATATTTACTGGTTTTACATAAAACTTCATATAAAACTAAAAATTAAAAGTACAACTAAGAGAAAATACAGAAATTTTCCATATACTTCCTGCCCTTATATACACATATCAGTATCCTGAATCAGTATGGTACATGTTACAATTCTCAGTGTAGTTTTAATTTTTATCTGCTTAATTTTCATCTTCTTTATTGCCATTTTTATATCTCTTAGGTGAGGGGTTCAGAATTTGGGACCATTTTGTTTTTTGGTTATTTTCTCATTTGAATCTTGAGGATTTTTAAAATTTTTTCTGGATATAAATCTTGGTCAAAATGTGATTTGCAAATATTTTCTCTTAGTCCGTGGCTTCTTTTTTCATTACCTTTTGCTGAACAAAAGTATTTAATTTTAATAAAGTCCAATGTATTTTTTTAAAAAGCACAGTTAAGAACAGAGTTGGGATCTGTGTGTGAGGATTCACCATCACACAATCCAGTCCCTAATGTGGTTGTTTATTTTTTTTTTCTATTGCATGGGCCTCTCAACCTTCAATTTGCTTTCTTTTTAGAGAAAATGAAGCCTCTCCTCTGATCTCTCTCCCAACACACGTCTGGCCACCATGTTAATGTTTTGTGTTGATCCAGTGGTACCTGTCCACCCGGTGCACAGCAGCAGGCTGCCTATAACACTTAAAATTCTTATGCAAGACATGATGCACATTCCCTGGGAGGCCTATGCGCCCATCCATCACATTCTTTTTGCGGGGGATGTGGAACCAAGATTGAAAGGGCTGTCTTAAGTTTTCCATCTGGAAAAAAGAAAGAAAATACAAAGATTGCTAAACTAATAGGTAGCTCTGAGAACTAAACATGAACTCACAACTCAGAAGTGAAATATCTCAAAAGCAAAAAGATTACAAATGAATGGAAATAAAATTAGATAATCATCTATAGAAAATTTTCCAGCATTTCACATACCTTAAATTTAAATATCACCTTATATTTTTTATGAAAACTAATTCTTTAATTTTTCAGTTGGATTAAGCACATTATTCAAATCTTCAATATTCTTGGATTCTCCCTCACCCCATTCCAACTTGACCCCTGCCACTCCGACCCAAAACTGCCTGATCATGATCTCTGGGGCCAAGACCCAGGAGGACCCCTTGTAAATATTTCAGATGACTTACACGGATATTTTACAGAAAATACTTTGAAAATACCTATGAAAGAAAAGAATCGACTGACTACAGATCTGATCCTTAGATGGAAGAAATCTTTCTAAGCCTAAAAATAAAATCAAGGGTAAACATCTTATAATTTAGTTTTAAATTGTTATAGAGAACTATATGTAAACTATACATATAAAGTTTAGAAGACTAGGGGAAAAATATTTGCTAATAATATAAAATACTTCTGACTGGCCATAAAGGGTCTATAATGCTACATTAGATGAGGGGGAAATTCAGAAGACAGTAACTACCTAAAACATTTGGGCTTATGGAGATTTTCTGAGTATTTAGCTTCACACGTACTATTATAGATACCATTTTTTTAATCAAAGTATTTTTTAAATGAGAATAGGAAATTTTAGGGGGAAAAATTGGTAAAGCAGATGCTCTCACATGGAGCTAGCGAGACTACAGAAGTACAACTTTCTAGAAGGGCTTTTGTGCATTTTACAAACCTGTAAAACGTCTACACCCAATGACCTCATAATTTGATATTTGGGAATCAAATCTCATGAAATAAAATTCAGACATCACCATACAAGTTAGCAGTTTTATAAAGCAGCAATGTGGAAATAATCTAGAATGTTTGCTGATAATAGCAAATTACAAGGAAGGTAATTGAATGTTAAAGTATTAAAGCCATTTAATATTTTGAAACATAATTAAGATACAAACATAAAATACAAAGTGTTAGAAAGTCTAGATGAGTCTTTTTCAAACTGGGTCATGAAATTAAATTAGGTGCTTGAAATCAGTTAAGTTCATGTATGGGGCAGAGCTGCTAGAAAGGATAAGTATTGTTTCATAAAACTTATTTCTTATATGAATATGTATATCTTTCCATGAGTTGTGGTTTAGAGAAAAAAAATTATTTGAAACTGCTTCTAATTCCCATCCCTTCCTTCCCTAGTGGCAAGAATTTACTCTTTACTGAATATTCCAAACTTTCTATAAATGAGATTATTTTTTATTGATCCCTCAAAAAAAAAAAAGTCCTTAATATTTACTGAGGGAATTTAAGTGGAAGGAAACCTGTGTGTCTTTAAATAATGTATGAAGAGACAGGAGGACAAGATCACAGATCCTAAGAATTCAATCAAGTAGAGGTAATGTATAGAGGCGTGGGACCAGAAAAAATGTTGCCATATTATTAACATTGTAGAGTTTTGTTTTGTTTTGTTTTTAACTGTATATTTTCATTCTTTCCACATTTTGTTTCTTTTTGAAAGTGAACACAGCCTTTCTAGAAATAGAATAGAAAAAAGTACAGAGAAGAACTTGACCTGATAGATACTCTTCGGATTGCTGACTTTAGGAATGATCCGGGGTTCCTTGCTACAACTTTCTTCATCAGAAGAAGTGCCAGAGGAGTAGTCTAATGTGGCTTTATTAACAGCATAACTGATTTGTTGGGACAGTTCCCATTCCTCCCATCTGCCCTTAAAAGAAGCAATTATAAATGGATGGTTTTTCTCACCATACCTAAATAGGAAAATAAATTATTCATTAAGGATTCAACTTCCCACAAATTTTATCTCTAATCCTGTCTGGAGACAACATGTTAACATTTAAAAAGGGTTATTTTAAAAAGGGATGGGTCTAAAAATACAAATCAAAGGACATTATGACCTTCAGCTACCACACTGTTGTAATTAGTGAGGACATCCCGTAAGAGCTATTTTGGTTAATTGCTTAGGAAAAGACTAAGACCAATTTCTTTTAGTTCAACTAATGGACTAAATTGCCTCCAGTGGTAGATAATTCCCCTTTCTTCCCGATATTGTATATAATACTTAGAAGTTAAATCTATAGTTTGCAACAGGGTGCAGCCGTTGACGTCACATTGCAAGTATTTTGCAAAATTTCTGGCTAACCTTCTCCGTCCACTCCTGTGCTATCTATCAGAAGTTTGCATCTAAAATCATAGCCAAACAATGTCCTGGCTGAGGCTCTGGAGCACTGTCTTTCACAAAGGCATACAGAGCTGACCAAATAACCTAAGGCTTCCAGGAGTCACAGCACACAAACTCAGATTACTCACCTACAGCACACTTCAAAGGGATCTACCCATAGGGTCAGCTCCTTTGGAAGTCCCAGGTGAGAAAAATTCACATTACTCTCAGCACAAGCCCTTTCTAAAATGGGGTCTTTATTCTGATTGTTTATCCTGATACACCTTGGGGATCAAAAGGAAAGGGAAAGGAAGTGAGGACACGATGACAGGTACTTCAGCAGCAAAATTATGTTGTGGGCATCCTCCCGCACACACAGCTCCACTCACCCCACCCCCCTCCACCCGCCACTCTTACAAGTAGGAATGAAACACCAATTTTTGATGCAATGATTCAGAATGTGTGTTGTATTACTAAATCATGTGATTAGGTCACCAAACATCTTTCATGAGAAGAACAAGTTAGAAACTGTCTAAACCAGGCATCATGCACCCTGGGTCCCAGCTACTCAGGAGGTTGAGGTGGAAGGATAGTTTGAGCCTAGGAGCTCCACACCAGCCTGGGGAAACACAGTGAGACCCGGTCTCAAAAACAAAATGGAAACAAACAAACAAACAAAAAACCAAATTGTCTAATCCACCACACAGGTAGGTCTATAGCTTTCAATTACACTGTCATGTTCCTATGGCATTCAAACCCACATTCAAACAAATGAATTTGAGTCCATAACACTTTTTTTTTAGTTGTCAATGGACTTTAATTTTATTTATTTATATGTGGTGCTGAGAATCAAACCCAGTGCCTCACACATGCTAGGCAAGTGCTCCACCACTGAGCCACAAAACCCAGCACCCCCATAACACTTTTGAATGTGTTAGACAAACAACAAAATTCCTGCATTTTCCTAGAGATGGTCTATGTTGCCCATTACTTGCCTTTGCCATGCCACATATGAGTTCTCTCACCTGAAGGCTTGCCCTTTGGAAGGGCAACCAGGGTGCCAGTGACCTCTGTATGTTTCAAACAAGATTATCATCAGCTTTTCTGCAAATTTTTCTATTTGCTGTTTACTCAGTTTTTCATGTTCCTTCACCAATCTTGTGACAAAGAAAACTGCTACTGCAATTTCATCTCTCATGATTCCAAAACAACCTATGAGGAGACCTGAAACCACTAAAAGGAAGCAAGAAGAAATTACATAGAAATGAGGACTTCATTATTGATATACAATTGCCATTTGGTAATATTATATAGTTTAAATATAGTAAAACAGAAATCATTTGCTAGAAAGAAATCCTTAGTGAACTAAATAAGCACATCAACACTATCAATCAACAAAATAACCACGAATACCAATTCCTCAACTTGCTCATTTTTAAAGTTTTCAAAGGAAAGAACTTTAAGAGCTTAAAATACTTACAAAATGTCATTTTGCAACTTAAGTAAAAAAGACCCTAATATGGGACAGTAACTTACACCCAGCACCACTTTTTAAAAATACATTTACAAAGGGCAAAACATTTTAGCAGATAGTAGGCTGAAACCATGGCTTACAAAGTTGCACACTTTAAGATTATCAATCATATACTTGCCAGAAAAATCTCTTTAGTCCCCACAAAATTAGACCAGAGTTTAAAGACCAACTATGCTATACACTTCTTGCTGCCAGATCTCACTCACACCTGTTTTGTGAGTGCTGGGCTGCAGCTTATATAAGCCTGGGCCTTAAAGGCTGATTGGTGAGTGTCCTCACACAGGTGCTGTACCTTAGGATAAGCACATAGCTTTTTTTCAGGACTCCAGTAGATTGCTCTTTGGCAGATAAAGAGTGGGTTCTTCAATTAAGGTGTTTAAAATTTTTCAAGCAGGATTTCTATCTTCTATTTATCTTGCTACTAACATACGACAATGAACAAGAATGACACCTTCTTCTTCCATATCCTAATATACTACAGTTCAGTAATTTCATCTCTAATTCTGTCAACATAGTAAATTTCATCTTGGATCTTTAATAAACTTAAACTTTCTTTGAATAGTTGTTATATTGACTACATACTTTTTAACTAAAATTTTTATTTGTAGAATAAGTGGAAGAGACCTGAGTTTAGTTTCACTAGTTTTCAAAGGGAGAGTCAGTGACCACCTGATTGTACTTTCTGGATTGCATGCTAAAAATGCAAGCTCTTGTACCTTAACCCAGATCTGCTGAAACAATCTTCTAAAGGTAAGGCATGCTAATCAGTAGTTGGCAAGTTCTCCCAGATGATACTTATACCCACTAAAATTTAAGAATCATCACACCTAATATTGTAGATATTTATCACCCACAATTAATGATCATTCGGTTTCTTTACTAGAGAAAATTAATTCACTGTCTCACAAAAGTCTTCCTTCCTATGTGGAACCAAATTCACCTCTTTGATTTTCTACATGTGCAGCCTAGTTTTTCCCTCTGACACTAGACAGACTGTACCTAATTCTCCATCACAAGATGATGTTTCAAATATTAGCTACTCAACCCCCTGGGTCTTCTCTTTTATGTTATATTTAGACACTAAATTTCCACCTTGTTAATTGTTCTTCTGTATACACATTACACCACTCACTGTGCTGAGGACTCACATCCAGAGGAGCTTCAGGTGTGTCAGTAATGCTCTTTTTAAAGTGTGGGTCCCAGACTTGTGTACAAAGCTCCAGGTGTGTTCCACCAGTAAAGACTAGTGTGGGACTGTCGCCTCGCTTGCTCTGAATGCTGTCTTCTAGGAGGCAGCCTCAGGTGGCATTCCCCTTGTTGGCAGTGGCCTCACCCACGACCTCCCACTGAACTTGCAAGTCGTTTTTCTCATGCTGTCGTTTGTCACATCTTTCCCTTCCTGCTCACTATGACATTTAAGACTTGGATGCGAACTGCAACTTTACAACTCACTAGCTGTGTGATTTGGGGGCATCTTGCTGAATCTGTAACTTTCAGTTTCCTGTCTGCGAACAGGAGGTACCACAGTAACCTCATAAGCTTGTTATCAAGATTACAATCAATAATTAAAGCATCTGGTCTTAAAGCTGCAGGAAAAGAGAGAATACAGCAGGGTAGTTATAAAATCAACATTGTGGATCAAATCCTAGTCCTCCAGCTTACTAGAAACTTAAAGTAAGTTTCTCATCCTCTCCAATCTACAAGATCTACATCTGGAAAAATGGAGAAGAAATGTGCCTTGGAAGAATTTGGAACTGCACTGCTGACTTTGGATCCTGGCTCCATTTAATGTATTACCTTAGCAAATTATTTAACCTCTCTGTCTCTCAATTTCTTCATGTATATAAAGGCTATAACAGTACTTACTTTATAGGATTGTTATAAGAATCATGTGAAATGTCTAGAAGAGTACCAGGTACTCAGTAAGTACTCTGTAAATGTTAAATATTATTAATGTTCCTTCTGTGGAATGAAATTGGCCAAATTATAATACTATATTATGTGCATGTACAAATATGTAACAATGAATTCCACTATTATGTATACATATAATGCACTAAGAAAAATGTTAAGTTGATCACATCTCTTTAAAAAAAATATTGCTAGTACCACTACTACTATTGTTTTACAGGATTCTTGTCAAGATTAAATTATAAAATTTACATAAAGCACTTAACAGAGTGCCTGGTATAAAGCAAGTGCTCAAGATGTGGTAGCCCTTCTTATTAACATACATAAGTAAAGGATTTTAGACTTATTTTATTAGGATACTTTTAATGCTATGTGGTATAAATGGAGTATAAAACAACTACATATACAATTATACTTATCATAATTCTTTGTGCTTATTTATTTATTGTTATGGCACTGGGGATCAAACCCAGGACCAGAGTACACTGCCACTGAGATACATTCCAGCCCATCGTGTTAAATTTAAATTCTGGCTACAGTGAGTCCAGATTATTTGTGACCCTGATTTCATCATCCAGTAAATTATCTTTCTGGCTTCCTGTCATCTGTACATTTGATAAAAAGACCACTTGAGACCTCCAACAAGCAATGAATAAGGAAGTTGAATAGGATTAAAGATCAAGCGTTTTGACAAAATTCTAGGAAATCGCACTTTAGTTTGGTGTTCTTTCCACTCAACCAATTAATTCTATTATCACACAATGGAAAGGTAGTCAATTGGAAATCTGCATGCAGTATTCTTTTAATCTATCAGGAGAGTAACCTTATCATAAAAGGAAAAGGCACTTTAACCTGACATGCCTTGTTCTTTGGGAACTGTTATTCCAAGAAATACCAAATTCAACCATGCCTTATTTTTAAAAAGTTACTAAAACAAATTAAATGTTTTTAAAAATAGTAAACTTGAAAAACATATGTAGTTCTTAACTACAAACATGTCAAAATTTATAGTATATGAACCTGATATTTATAATAATAATATATGAATCTAAAATTTATCATCAATAAGCTTCAGATCCTAACATCTGAAAGTAAAAATTTGAACTTCTTTGGTTTCATAAAATTAGTATAATTCAAAATTCTTGTACTAGTATAGTATAAACCACAATGATATACATAAAGATAGCACTCATGGAGTTCATAAATTTCAGACTCAGGTAATATTTGTGGTCTGAACCCTGAAACTTATCTGTTTACAAACTAGTTTCAATAAAATGAAGTTAAAAAGCCTAAGTTATAGTTACATCTTCCCTTCTCCTATGGTCATGGACAAATTAATTAATTTTACTATATCTTTGTTTTATCTAAATCTACCTGTCTCAATTTTGCTTTGAGCTCTTCAGAAAAAAAGGGCAGAATAAGATGTCTACTGCAATATATAACATGAAAAATAGTGGTAAAATAAAGTTTACTTAGAAATTCAAAGTAAATGGAAAATCAAATGTTCTGATCTTTAGGATCTACTATGCTTATAATCTAACAAGATGAAAAACATATCTGTTGACAACCCTCACACACACAAAAAAAAAAATTTCAAGTTACTCTAGAATACATTGGAATATATTCATAAAGACAGAGCTTCAAGGATTTATTTTTTAAGTCTTTTAGTAGCCTAATTATTGATACTAATATTAGTAGTACTATTAAAGTGATCATATGAATATATAGAAACAAATAGGATAGAGTAAATCAAATATTTAATGTTCTTAATGAAATAAGATTATTATATAAAAAAGGGATAATAGTACAAAATCAAAGAAATTAAGTAAAACCCTATAGTGTTAAATTTGAAATGGCAATATGAATTTGAACTTGTGATTTTGCTTTCAAAAAATAGTTATTTTAGCCTGTCCACTGAACAGACCTAGAAATGAGAAATAAGCAAACTTCATTTTGTGGTCTCTACATATCATTCCCCACTTTAAAAAAAAATGCCCAAATCCAATTCTAGTTCAGGTGATATATGAGAAGAATCTGGAATGTCTTTCTGGTAGCTATAAAAGAAAAATGGGTCATGTCAAAAGACACAACAGCCAACTTGAAGAGCTCCCAATAGCCAAAGTAAGTCAATATGAACACCATAGCTGGAGCCATGGTCCTCCTTCAGGAACAATGCAACCATCCCCCAACTATTAGAAAGATCAAGTGCTGACAGTTCATAGTTGCATTCAGGAACTGCTGTGCTCAGGAACTGCCTCACCTAAAGTTATCCATACCTCCAAGACATCTACAGTCATTGACATGCCACTTTGGGATATAAAAACCTTCCCTTGGCTTAATTTGCAATAACTCTGAAGGGCTATCCCATCTTGACAGCTTCCCACAAGATAGGCCAAGGCTTCCAATGCAACTTAGTCAGTGATGGCCTCTCCTTCTGCTCAGTCCTATCTTCCCACTTCCTCACTTTCCCAAGAAATACACCTTCCACATGCAACTCGCATCTCCTAGTCTGTTTTAAGGAACCCAGCCTAAGACAATTGGTACCAAGAGTGTTCTAAGAGAGCATTCTCTAAAATCAGGTTCTAGAGCTAGATTACTCACTTTCTGACTGAAATAAACACCTCATGACTAGTAGTGGTGGAATATGGATCCATATAGCTCCTAGCATACCGAGTAGTGTGACTGCTAAAACTTCCAACAGTGTGGACTGAGACAGAATATGGATGTTAGAGCCTGCCCTGGCAATTGTCATATCTTTGATGTTTAAGAGTTACAAGTTGTAAGTAAAAGGACTATTGAGATGGCTAGCTGAGCACCTTAACACCTAAGAATGACAATTTAAGATTTAATAAAAGTTAGTTCAATTCATTCAGTAAGTATTTAAATGTCTGCTATGTACACACAACATATGAAAATGAAAGTAAGCCTGGGACTTTAATGATCTTCTGCCCCACCTCTACTTCCAGTATCTTATTAATTCAGCTGTCCATGATATACTTCTCATTTCCCTACTCAATGTCAGGGAATGACAAACTACTACACTTTGGAATTACCCAAAGATCTTTTAAAAATACTGAAACCTGCTTCTTATTCCTTGACATTTGGATTGAATTGTATGGAGTGCAACTGGGACTTCAAATGTTTTAAAGAGCTGTCCAATAGCTTATAATGTGCAGCAAAGGTCAAAAAATCATTAAGACAGATATCTTCCAGCTATAAAGGATTTTTAATTTATTTTACACATTTGGTTACTTAATAATGCCTTAAACTTAGCAGAGATTATTATGACAAATTTATATCATGTATTCTCAACTTTTCTAGCCATTTACTAGGGTAAATTTTGCAAAATATTTGAAATTTTTGTTAAAAATGACATAACTAAAAATCAAGACAACTCCCTGCACATTACTGAAATAAAATCTGCTTCTGAACTAAAGGCAGCATATATAATAGCAAATACACAAAATGTTCCTTTTGAAATGGTTGTGTTTGTATTCACATTATTAAAATGGTGCCAGGTATTTAAAAATTCTTTCATTACTTCACCTCCCAGATGACATACTGTTCCACTGCACTTTGAGTTAGTGAAGCACATTAGTTGATGAGGTTTTGAACCCTCTTTCAGCATTATATTCTGCAACAGGCCCAAGCAGGCCTTGGAAGTCATGAATAGAACAGTAGAATAACAATGTACTTAGATTTCAGGAAAGAACAATCAAATAGAAACTAAACATAATGCAATACTTTCTTCAGTTACTGGTTTATGATGACTTCAATTGCCTGATTTAAATCACTTCCTCTACATTAATGACAACAACCCCTTCTGTTTTAATTAATATTTATTCAGTGACTGTTTATTGACCACCTACTACACAGTACACACTGCTGTGTGTTGGAGAGGAAAACAAAAATAAAACTCAACTTTTCCTTTCAAGAGGCTTATAATCTAGAGAAGGAAATCAGATATGTATATATATATATATATATATATATATATATATATATATATATATCACACACACACACACACACACACACACAAGTGATTGTTTAAATGCAGAGTTTAAGAAATGGGATACTGTTTGGTTTTTATCTGGAATGTCTCCTCAGGGGCTCATGCATTGAAAGCTTGGTCCCCAATGCAGCAATGTTCAGAGGGGGAATTTGAAGAAATGATTATTATCATGAGGGCTCTGACTTCATCAGTGAATGAATCCATTTGATGGATTAATAATGCAAATAGACTATTGAGAGGTGGAGGAAACTGTAGGAGGTAGAGCCTAATTGAAGGGAAAGAGTCCTTGGGAACTATATCTTCCCAGTCCCTCTCTCACTCTGTACTTCCTGACCGCCAGGAGGTGAACAGCTTTACTCTGCCATACCCTTCTTACATGTTGTTCTGCCTCACTTTAAGCCCAAAGTAATGAAGCCTTGCCAGCCATGGATTGAAAGCTCTGAAATTGTGAGCCAAAACATAGCTTTCCTTTTTCTTTTATATATATATATATATTTTTTTTAATATGTGTGTGTGTGTATATATATATATATATATATATATATATATATATATATATATATTAGTTGCAGGTGGACACATATCTTTATTTATTTATTTTTATGTGGTGCTAAGGATCAAACCCAATACCTCATATGTGTGATGGAGGTACTTTGCCACTGCGCTACAGCCCCAGCCCAAAAAGCTTTCCTTCTTTAAGTTGTTTGTGTCAGGTATTTTGGTTACAGCAATGAAATGCAGACTGACACACATACACATACTCAAAAATTACTTCAAGCATTAGTAACCAAGAGAATAATCTTATGTTTGAAATAATTGATGAGTTTAGTGGAAGAGCCAATATAAAATGAGTGACAATTATTTAAGATTGAAGAACCCTGAATTTTCGATGGCAATTAAACACCCAGGTAGTAATGTCCATTGAAAGGATATTAGAATTTATCAAAAGACCCAACCTGGGTCAGTCTAAGCCAATATCAAAATTTGAATGACCAAAGGAAAAAAAAAAAAAACTTTCACTGTTCCTGTGTAATGTCTAAAATTTCCATTATATGACATTTATTCCTTTGCTTAAAATAGTATCATTCCAGGATTTTTTTTTTCCAGTACTGGGAAGTAAACCCAGGACATTCTACCACTCACTGAGCTATATCCCCAGCTCTTTTTTTAAGTTTTGAGACAGGATTTTGCTAAGTTGCCTAAGCTGACCTCCAACTTGCCATACTCCTGCCTCAGCCTCCTGAGTAGCTGATACAAGTGTGCACTACCATGCTTGGCCAAAGATTTCTTTTTGAAAATTTCAGATGAGTTAACCGTAGTAGAACAAAAGGATGGTGTTCTACCTGTAGAGGTTCACATGAAGACACTGATTAAGCTGGCTGAGGCACCACAGAAAACAGGGAAAATGAGGCCTCTAGCCACTTTAAATGAGGATGAACAGAAAGAAGGAAAACATCATAGATGTATTTTATCTTCTTATTATACCTGTAACAAAATCAAATGCTACAAAGCATGAAAATTACCTTGTACAAAGTAATAGGTTCCACAACTGCATTTCTTCTTTTTAAGATGGAGTAATAAAACTTAATGGCTAAGGTTTATCAATTAAAAAAAAGTAAAATGTGAAAATCTAGTTCTATTATCTTCTTGGTTTTAGCTAAGCTTCAGCTTCATCTGTAAGATGAAAATATGTATGGTTATAACAATTTAAAACAGGAAAATTAATTTGAGCTATAATCTAAATTGACCATATTTTCTGGACTTAATAACCAATCTTATTCTTAGCCCTATTTGATTTCTTCAGCATGCCTTCCATAAACTACAAGTTATATTCCTAGGATGACATATCCATTTGCAAATGCATGTCATTGCTAAGGGTGGGGTAGGGGTCTGTAGATGTTTTGGCAACACTCTAATTCTGTCAGGGAAAGTGTATTTTTTTTAAATAGCAATAAGTAGCACCATTTTATACAATAAGTGAATTGATTCTATAACCCACACATAAATTTAGTCCCATTATGTTCAAGCTATATTTAAAGGAAGTTAGAATAGCTATTCAAACAAATTTTCAAGTTAGAAACCAAGATAACTCACTACAAATAATTCAGAGTATAAGAAAAATACCTATATACACCACACTCACAAATAAAGTAAATGTATCTATATATCAGCACTCCATACTTATATTTAAGTGATGCATTCAAAATACAATTAGAATATAAGAGAATATTTTGACTAGTGGCAGCTAAAATTGTAGGGTGAACATACTAAGTTCAAAAGTGGTTAAAGAAGAGGATGAGCATGAGCTAAAGGCACCCTGGAAGTTTTCTATCCAAGAGGTAGATAAACAGGTAACAGATGAACTAAGAAAGGAATGGACAATATGAACTCTACTAAATGTAGGCATTATTAAATCTTTGAGATAATATTCTATGGGTGTAAGGAAAATGATGATAATGAATGAGTTATGGGTTATGTAATTTAAAAATATTATATGGAAGTTCCATTAGAAAAGAAAGCATAGGTGCCAAAGAAGGATAGTAGAAATAAAAACAAGAATAAGGGGACATAGGGAGGGATGCTAAAGAGAAGGGCATAAAGTATTATCACTATTATAAATAAATAAATTTCACAAGATAGTTAGATTCCTTCTTTGGGCTTCATAGAGTTCAAGAAAACACCCTAGAGCTCTTAAGAAGAAAAAAACTTTCTTCACACCATTGCATAAGACTACTAACGAGCTGCACTGAAATTACTTTTACAAAGCTGGAAAATCCACCCGAGTTTTTTGGAGAGGTGACAGAGGCCAAACAGTTACCAGGGAAGTTAATCTATTTATAGCCTAGAGATCATTGATCCTTCACAGACTCAATGAATCAAGCCGTAAACAAAACATTCTTATAGAGCAAATCTAATCATCTGCTGCCTGTGGCTAGTTCCATTGACCAAACCTCATGATGTGATGGTACCCAAGCAGCCATTTCCCTTGATTTCATATGCATATCTGACCTTGTCTAAAACACTGTGGCTTTTATGAGACTCCATTCTTTTGCTTCTCTCTTTGGTCTAACTCCTCTCAAAATATACTTCCTCCTGCCAGCCCCTGAGTAGAAGGACCCCTCTTGAAGTTGCTCCTGAGCCCTCTTCTTTCCACCAGTTGAGAATAATGCATGATTATCAATCATCTACTCTGTCCATTGTAGGTGAACCATAGCAGATGCTGGAGGGTCAATGAACAAAGTCAATGAACCTTCCTTGGTACCTTCATCCTCATGGCTAACTATCACAGTTTCAGAAAACTGCTAAATCTCTCTTTTCAGTTCTTGTGTCTTTCCAGAATTTCAGTTTCAGATATCTGACTTCACCACAATGTTCTTCCACTACCTAAAGCCAGACATGCCTAGACTGAAACTCATCACAGTTATCCTCTCACTATATTTTCCCCTCTTGACCCCCTCTACTTGTTCTCAAAAGCTGGAAGTTAATCCCATTCTTTCTTCACTTTAAACCAGTCACCAAATCCTATAAATTTTCCTTCATAAAGTGTCTTCCACTTATCCATATTTCCTACATCACTTCATACCTAGATTTATTAAAATAATTTACTAAATGGACTTTCCATCTTCTCTGTCTCTCCCTCTTCTAATCAATTCTCTTTTAATCTCCAGATGAGGAAGGAACACACAATACACATCAGGGGCTCTTGGGTCAGAAGAAAGAAAGTGAAACTCACTGTACTAATAGAGTCCTCTTTGATCTACTCACCTGCCTCTCTATCTCATTTCCCAATGGAGACCCATTCATTGCTGCCCCACTGCCCATATGCATTACCATCTCCATGAATTTGCTTGTGTTTTTCTTTCACAAACTGCTCCTGCTGCCAAGAACTTTCCCTCTTCACCTATGTCTACTTTCCCTTCTAATCTCAGTTCAATCCCACCTTTCCATGAAGCCTTCTCTGTTCCAACCTTTACAAGTTTCCATATTCTTTTTCCTAAATACTGGCAATAATAAAGCTTACACTAGCATTCAGTATTCCTGAAGCACTTATTCATCTGACCATTTTGATATGTAATATATTTATATGTGACATAACTATAGCATATAAATAAACATTATATTAATAGTACAAATTATGTGAATATTAATTTATATATTAATATCATATGTTGTGTTAATATGATTAACATAATTTAACCATCTTAATTATCTATATATACAAATTGTACATCTCTCCAGCTAGACCATAAATCCCTGGAAACTATGTTCTATAAAGATAGTAAATACACAAGATGTTTGCTCCAGCAACTTAAATTATGAAGCCCATTCTGTTAGATTGTTTCTGATTTACTTACCTAAAAGCTAAATTAGCACTCTCATACTGAAAACAAAAGCATTTAATCAATAAATACAAATAAGAAGCTAATTAAGAATCTAGTGTACTCTTACAACTGAGAGTATAAGGAAATGGAATCAAAAATATGGAATTACAAAAACTGCTGGCAGTTTATTTTAGCTTGAATGAAACAGATTCATTGATTTTCAGTTCTTCAAAGGCACCAAATTGACTTCAATTTGGTCTTGTTTCAAAATCTCAACTCAGTTCCTAAGTATATCATCAATGTTAATAAGGTAATTTGACATTGATAATCTTTATAAAAACCAAAACATGATTTTATATTTCCTAAGAAAAAACATGCATTCAAAACACAGGTTTAAAAGGAAACTGCTAAAATCCAATAATTTCTAATCAGTCTTATTCTTCATTTCTTTCTTCCTTAACAACATCCTTCAAAAGCTTTGGAAGAGAGCAAAATGTTCAGATTGTGTGTTTGCATTTGTTGAAGGGAGGGCTAGGCTGTCTCCACCTTTTGTAACTCCCAATTCCTATCACTCTAGTCTTTTATCTAGGAGTGGTAAATTAAACCAATATAAACTTGCCAAAGCTAATGTAGAAGGTGTTTGTTTTCAATATTCTTCTTAGTTTCTTTCTAATCACCAACTTCACCTCCACTCCTTAGAGTTCCTTCCCCATCTCCTTGATCACCAAAAGCATAGAAATTAAAACAGTAAACAACTCCCCTAAAAGGTGCCTTCCTGGTGCTGTCTAAAACAAATGCAATCTTCTGTTTGGGCATTTTAAACACCACAAACATTCTTACTTAGATTAAATCATGGGTCTCCCTGGTCTCCAGGCATGCCTAGACATGAACCATAAAGGCGACAAGATCCTTGGAGTTTCTTTAGTAACTGCAGGCCAAGTCAACAGCAACCCTATGAACAAGCATTCTTTTCTTCAAACAAAACTAGGCCACACACATTTTTTGATGTATTTCACTTTTTTAATTATACTACACACAAAATAAGTACATTTTAAAAAATTTAGTACACAATGGATCTTGATGACTTTTACATAAATTTTCTTTACTGATTATCTTTGAAGAAAAGTTTCTAATTTTCAAGGCATCTAACACAATCATCACCTTGGATGACGACAATCCAGCTCAGGTAAGATTCCTTAAAATGCAACTAATAATTTAAACTAAAAATAAATCAGGAAGAAACATTACATATAGTATTATGTAAAAACGACTAATAATTTGAAGAAACAGAACTGTTTCTATGACTATTCTCACGAAAGTTTTAGGTATGCATATTGTTAATGGAATGAGGGCTGTTTCATTCCTACTTTCATTTATGTATATATTTTAAATAAGTATGAAGTGATTTGTTTAATGTGTGCTACAACATTGTGCATCTCCCAAATATGGGATGAATGAATACAAAAATCATCTGCAAGTGATCTTTTACAATTTAATTTTATAATTTTTACAATTAACATTTTCTACTTCACTTTGATTTCTTACTCTTCACAAAACAAAGCATGCTTTTGGCAAAAAAAAAAAAAAGTGTCTTTAATAGTCAAAGATAATGTTATAACCTTCTCAAACTCATCCTTGGGAAGTTCTTGTTTTAATAGTTTTAGTTTGGAATTTGTGTCTAATAGTCTAGATTGCCTGTCCCTATTCGTGTTACTAGTGGCATCTATGAGCCCATTTGCTGGTTTTAGGAATCGATCTACAGCTGGCTAGAAATTTCCTTTGTGGAAAATAATTAAGAATTAAGCCTTCAGGGTCAACAATGATTGCTCTATACTGCGTGCAACCACATTCTAGTGGGACTACTTCCAATCGAGTTCTACCATGTGTCTAATCACAATATTTTTTTTCCTCTCCCTTCTCACTCATTAAAGGAAAAAAGGGGGGAAACATCTAAAGGAAAAAATTATTAGTAGATACCACCCAGAAATCCTCTCTAACTGTCCCCTTTCCTGACCTATCCCACGCTCAAACACATCCACACCATTAGATGTGAAACTGCAAGAACAGGAAAACAAAACTGTCACTAGACAGTTTCTCTGGCCTCTGCAGACTTCACCCTGAATACCCAAATTTACTCTTGCTCCCAGGACCTACTCAAATCTGACCTCCTCCATGAACATTCTCATTACAGTTCTCTTGGTGCCTCCCTTTCTATTTCTATTAGTAACGTCTATCCAGTTTAGTAATTTATTGTATACTGTCTTGAATGGCAGATAATGTGTGTTCACTTTGTGTCACCACCTAGCCTAAGGTGGAGGGTAAAACAAATGCTGAACATGTAACAAGTATTTAAACAAGTATGTGCTAGTAGTTCTGCCTGAGGCTGACCTTGAGGAGTACAAAACTTAGGCTTTGATCCCAAAAGGACCACACTTTGATCTAAGGAGCTGGCTGGGTAGCTATTGACTAGAAAATGGAGCCCTCACTTCACTGTATGGCCCTCTAAGAATACAGCCCAAATCCCCAGAGTTAAGCAAGGGTGCAGATGGCCACCTCAAACATAATTCTCCTGCTTGTCAGGGGACACTCAGGCCTACCTCAGTTTGGAAAACTCAAGCCTACACTCTGAGGTACCTGGGAAGCTGTTTTCTCAGATCATAATGGGCATGAAAACTGGGTGGGCTTGTGGAACTTTGGGGGGAACGGGGAAAGAAGGAGCTCTTTGCCCTTACAGCTACACCAGGAAGGGAAACTTATCAAGAATCTGTGCTTCCACCTCCTCCATCTCCCCGAGGCCCCCATAGGGGCCGCCCACAGCCCCAACTCTCAGCCTCCTCCCCTCCCCCACTCCTCCCCACACCTCGCGCCCGCCCCGCCCCCTCGGCCCGCGGGATTCCAAGGGCGGTTGGCCCGCCACAGCCACCGCCGCGGTCACTTGGCGGCTCGGCGCTGCGGGGAGCAAGGGGCTAGGAGCCGGCTCTAGGGTCTGGGCTGGGAACTGAAGAGAAGTTTTCTGATGCGGGCTAGACCCGGCGTGAGAGAAATGGGAGACCGGCCCAGAGAAGCCAAGGGGAAGGGAAGCTGAGCAGGAAGGCCCTGGGAGGTGCGGGAGACCGCGGGGAGGGGGAACCTGGCGTTCCCGCGGGTCACCTGGGGTCGGGGGCGCGGCCCTGGGGATGCAGGACCCTTGGGCCGGGCTGCTCCCAGGCCTGACAACCCGCGATGGGCGCTGCCAGTCCAGCTGGGACCACCGCATTGGTGAGGGCCGGTCAACCCTGGAGGCGTCCGCGGAGGACCCTGGCTCAGGGCCTCGCGCCCAGTCCCTGTCAGGTGTCGGCCCAGGTGTAGTGGGGGGTGGCGGGGGCCCGGTCCCCGCGGCCCGCCAGCCCGCTCGGGAACTCCACATCGGCACTGCGGACCATCCGGGAGCTGCAGCGGCGGGCGCCCGGTGCTCGGTTTGTAGGCAGTGTAATTAGCTGATTGTACTATGGTGCTTACAATCACTAACTCCACTGCCATCAAAACAAGGCACAGCATCACCCGCTGCCCCGCGGAGTCTGGAGAGGAGTCAGCAGCGCTTGGAAGTGTGATGCGTCAGCGTTTGTCCGGGAGCAAGTTGCCAAAGTGCGAGTAAACCCACGGAAGGGGCTGGCTGCTCTCCAGATAGTTAAATCGTTAGCTATCTCTAGGGAGTCCAATCAGGATGGTACGGTCTCGTGCAAGGAAGAAATGCGCGGAGTTTAAAGGCTTTAAGAAAAGACATTTAAACTGCTTGGAGAACCCCTCCCCCATGTAACAGTTATGGCTGTATGCTATGGTTCATTACTATTTTCCATTAGTAACGTATTCAGCAAGCCAGCAACTAAGTGAACTCCGATGTAACCAATGATTTGCCTATCACAACAAATGGAGGCACCAACTTAAGACTGAAGTTATTTTTCTGTGAGTCTAGTTACTAGGCAGTGTAGTTAGCTGATTGCTAATAGTACCAATCACTAACCACACGGCCAGGTAAAAAGATTGGGATTCATCCAAATGAGCTGCCTGTGCACCATCAATGTGTTTGGAGGAGAGGTCTATTGGAATGGCTGATGTTATCCATTGCCTACTTACCGGTTGCTCAACCAAGAAAAATAGCATTTAGTTGCTAAATATACAATATATGTAATATGTATGTATGTGTATTTTTTAATATTCCTTCAGGCTCTTAACCAAAATTATTTTAGATTATTTTTTTCCTTTAACTGGTTGATCTGTTATTGACTTGTGGCTATTGATCTTTGACCTATGAGACTATATTGTTAGCAATATTTTGAAAAAATAAAGTGTCTTAAAGATATAAATTGTGGATAATAATCATTTGTCCATTTCCTTTCCTCAGTTGGCTTTATGATGTCCATCTCAGTTCCTGCCATAGTAATCACAATTTTTCTACTGCTGAAATGGTTAAATTGTTCCTAGATTAACAAAATTTCCCGGGAAAGCTATTCGCACTCGTTGATACTTTCATAAGGATATATTAACAAAAAAATTCATTATTTTTCATGAAAGAACTAGGCCCACTCATTAGATATATCCCTTCTTTTAAGTAATCATTTACCTATCTGCCCAGTCCAGGCCTCTAGCTAAAATGTTAGCTACTAGCTATCCTATTGAATTCTCCAACGCAGGTCTCAGAACTTCTGCAGTAGCAGGTGCTAAACCTCTGCAGTCTGGTCTGGGAGGGGAGATTGGTGTGATGGAATCAAATAATTTAAAGTTTATTCGGATCTCTTTTGGTAGGGAGGGGGAGAAGGGTGGAAAGCTGCCCGAAGCTTTTGTAAGGCTAAAGTGCTCCCCCACTGACTCTGACAGGACACATCCAAAAGTTGATGTTGTGACTCGCATCTAGACTCCAAGGCTCGGCTGGTCCCGAAGCCTGCGATCACCATAGAATTGGGCTTCAAATGGGCCAGGAGCTCGCGCTGGACCCCAACACCTACGGAAGAAACAGAGCTTCCGCCGCCGGCTGGTACCAACTTGCCGGGTCCGGAGGGAGGGGTGAGGGAGCTTGGAGAAGCGTCCTGAGTTGCCATGGAAACAGGGCCCTGCAGCAGCTCTAGCAGCGGAAAGGAGTCTCACGAAATTTGTTCTCCGGGGTTACTGGTGTTCGCTGGCTGCTCGGAACAGGATGCCAACTTAGCTAAACAGTTTTGGCTCGGGGCGTCCATGTATCCCACTAACGAATCTCAGCTGGTGCTGAGCAGAGGAAGCAGTCAGCGTCTGCGGGTGGCGCGGCCCACTAAGAACTCTGTGGCTGGTGAGTAAAGTAGCCGCCTCTCAGAGGTAATTCCTCCCGTACCATAACTTACCTAGAAGACACTAGATCCCCTTCCAGGAGAAACTTCCCAACCTAATGCTAAAATAAAAATCATTTCAGTCTGAAAGATACAAAACGAGTAAAAGGCATATACATATAACACATGTATAAGTAGTTCGTGAACCTTGCCAGAGATCCTTCCACCCTAAAAGGATCGCTGGTATCATTATTACATCTAAAAATACATGTTAAATGTCCCTTAAATTATGGCATCTGTTTGACAAGCAATATGGAACAATCTGAGGAAATAGTATATGTTGGCTAAAAGGATTTTAAGGATACTAGTTTAAGCTGAAAGCAAAGTCAACTTTAGTATCAAGTTCACTAACCAGTAAGCCTTACATGAGGCCTAGGATGTGAAAACTGTTATTATGCAGTATTTAAGGGGATAGAAAATTCAGACACCTTTTTACGTTGTGGTTTTTTTCAATGATTTTCTTTACTTCCCTTTTATATTTTTTAGAGAAAAGTCACTTCCAACATATTCCCTTTGAGAATAAGAGTAAGTACCAACTTTAATGCCTTTCAACATCTGGAATGCCTAGGTTCTTCAGAAAATGGGTAATAAGTACAAAGGTACAATTTTACATATTAGCATAACTTTCTGAATTGCATACCTAAGACCCTGCATCAGGGACCATACTATTTTTAATACCTAAATTTCTATAACAGGTTGAATAGAAATGTAGAACCCGAATATCTTCTACAGACTCTTTCTTGCCCTGACTCAGGCTTACTCATCATCTAAACAGATTAGAGGTTCCCTGCAGCAATAGCTAATTAATCCAGTCTCCAGTTACTTATGAATCTGGTCATACAGTATTAAGACATATATCTGTGTGTAGTTTTCTACTCTTTTAACCTTTATCCAGTTTTTATATCAATTTGTTATTATAAAATCATGATAAAATTTTTCAGATTGAATTTGACTTTATTTCCTCTAGAGGATACAGATTTTATTGCTAACACCCTAAGAATTCAGGAATCTGAGGAGAAAATAAAGTATCTACAAAAGGTAAGCCAGTATTTCATGTCATCTGATTCCTTTAAATTTCTAAGTACTCCTGATTATTTTATCATTTTTACTTATTTTTGGTGCTGGTGATATTCTTTTTAAACATGAATATAAAATTTGCTACTTCTGGTGTGTCAGCTTAGAAAAGCCTTATTAGAATTTTAATTGAAAATTAAGAATTCTATTAAATTTTGGCGATTATGAGTCTCTGCAAAAGCCCAAGGATATACTGGAATAACAGAATCAGAGAGAAATGAAGAAAGATAGATTCACACTTTTCAATAAAGCCCCAAACCATATACAATGTTCTAAGTATAGAAATACTGTTAAGAACAGGAAAAGTCAAACAATTAACTCTTTTAATAGGTCACAATCAAATGATCACAGGAATGAGTCTGTCACCTAGACCTGTTTTGACTAAAGCCTGGAATTAAACACATTGGTGTAGTCAAATCAACTGAGCATGTCTCTTTTTGGCAACATTTCTTCTTTGCTTTTCATGATACGGGCAGAGCCTTTAACCCAGCAATTAATGCAGTGATTTATAGCAACATTTTTGTTTGGTTCATGGGTAAACTCTATTCCTGTAATAGTTCCTGAACTATGAAAGCAAAGATGGAAGATTTGTTTTGGCCTAATGTCTTTAATCACTGGATATATTGGCAAACTCTGAAGGCTCTATCGGGAATTCTACATAAATTACAAAACAATGCATTTCGGTTTGCTGATCACAATTCACTCTGTGGACTCCTGGTAATTCCTTCAAACAAATTACGTGATCACCAATAATTAGTCAGCATTTTCTTCTCTTCTTAGGATATCGTGTACTGTATATTTATACCAAAACTATGGAGATTTTTAAAAGGCTATTTCCAGTGAATTTAAAATAATTTAAAGTCAACTTCGTTGGTACTTTTGAATTCAGTTTTCACTGCATTTCACGTAGGAAGGAATTAGGAATGAAACCTTAAATTCAAACTATTAATCAGTTTTTATAAGCTTTTGTCAAACAAGATGATGTGAGTTACAGGTGAATATAATACTAATGGACTATGGTCACCCAAGTGTGGCTGCACATACCTATAATCCCAGTGACTTGGAAGGCTGAGGCAGAAAGATTGCCCTAAGCAACTTAGTGAAATGCCATCTAAAAGTAAGAAATAAAAAGTTCTGTGTGCGTGCGGACACACACACACACACACACACACACACACAAACACAGAGTAATAGACTGCTATATTAATAATCTTATAACTGGTTTCCTGACCTGAGTCCTTCCATTAATTTATTAACTACTCAGTTAATTCCACAGATATTTATTGAGAGCCTGCCATGTGCAAATACTATACTAGATGCTGGAATGCAAAGATAAGGGATCAAGAACCCTTCCCAAAGTCACTTAGTTTTGAAGGATGTAGAGTTTGTCAATAGATTTATACTGCAATCCTCAAGGATGCACTAATTATCTTCTTAAAATCCAAACATGAGTGTGCTACTTTTCTAGATACATTTCTGCACCTCCCCTACATGGCTTTCCATTAGCTCAGTATGTTCTAGTCCCTTTCCAACCTGACCATCATGTACTTCTGTCTCTTTCCCTCTTCCCATATGCCCCCTACACACACTCCATATAGTTTGGCCCACCCATATGCTGCTAAAACGATCAGTAAGTAAAATATATTTTTGCTATGCTTAAATATGCGCAATATATGCCAAATTATACATTAAGCTAAGGGGTCCTGCAATGCAATATAGAAAATGATTCTATTTGCTGAAAGTAGAAGATAATGGGTCTAACAAAACATTAAGACAGCAGGAAAGAAAGCTTATAACTAAACTGTATATTTTCTAAGTATATAGAAAAAAAGTAATAATATATAATATGGCAGAATATGCTAGTTTAGGATACAATATTGTTCAGTATGCTGTATTAATCAGTGTTCCATTACTATAACCAAATACCTGAGATAATCAAGTTCAAAAGAGGAAATATTTATTCTGGCTCACAGTTTGGGAGGTTTCAGTTCATGGTTGGTTGGTTCCATTGCTTTTGGCCTGTGGCAAGGCAGTATATCCTTCCTCCCCTAAGCAGGAGTGCTTAGGGGAGGAAGCTGATTACCTCTTAGCTGAGTGAAAAACAGAGAAGAAGAGACTGGGCTCCCACAGTCCCCTTCAAGGACATGTCCCAAATGACCTAAAACCTCATACGAGGTCCCACCTCTCAAAGTTTCCACCATGTGCCAGGCATGATGGTGCACACCTGTACTCCCAGTGGCTTAGGAGGCTGAGGCAGAAGGATCACAAGTTCAAAGCCAGCCTCAGCATCTTAGCAAGGCCCTGAACAATTTAGCAAAAACCTGTCTCAAAATAAAAAATAAAAAGGGCTGAGAGATGTGACTCAGTGGTTAAACACCCTTGGGTTCAATCCCTGGTGCCCCCCAAAAAACAGTTTCCACCACATTCCAACAGTACCATGGGCTAGGGACCAAGCCTTTAGCCCATGATCCCTAAGGGGATATTCCAGATCAAAATTATTGCAAACACCATGGTGCAAAAGGAATCCTGCAATAACCAAATGTTTTTATAGATATGTGATGTGATATTAATAAAACCCAACTTGTTGTATGTATATTTTGTGCTAAACACTAAGCTAAGCAGTTTATGTGTATCACCTCATATGCTTATTAAAATTGTCCCTCATGATTATTACCATTTGACCAAACAAAGCTTGAATGGTTTTCCAGAATTCCTATAACTAGAAAATGGCAAAGCCTGGATTCAAAGCCCAGTATCCTAACTTTAAAGCCTTTGAAATAACCTCATAATAGACTCACTGTTTTGTAATGATTGTTAACCGTGGTATTATTCAGGTATGTCGCCAAAAATTCTAAAATCAAAACTATGGTATAAATAACACCAAGTGTGAGAAACACCGCTCCAGCATGTGGGACTATAAACTGTTTCTTCAACCTTCAGGTGGGGTACACCTCTGTGTCTCTGCCTAAAATGCTTTTCCCCACTTACCTCTAAGGCCTAGCTCTAGTGCCAGCTTCTGAAAGGCCTTCCCAGAGGTTACCCAAAGACCAACTGAACAGCTTCCCTTCTCTGTGCTCCTATGGCAGGTCACAGATCCTCTCTTAGTACTTTTTACAGTTTCTGATCTGTATCCTAGATAATTGTGTGTGTTTCTGTTTCCTCGTAGATACCGGCACCATAATGTAGTGAACTTTAGAGATAACAAGGTGATTTTAGGGTCTAACTCTGCCATTTACTATTTGCATGACTTTGAGCAATCTATCCCCCTTATGACGCTCAGCTTCCTCAAATATAAAAGGAGAAATGATAAGAAATATCCACTTTGTAGAGTTGATGTAAGATATATAAAACACCTGGCCATAGTTTGTCCTCAACAAATGCCCTCTACGGAAACAGAGATCATGTCTTATTTGCTAAATCCAGTGCCTTTCTGATTATTGGAACTCAAAAGAATAATTGTTGATTAAATAAGTGAATTCATAATTTCAACTAATTAATGTTCTATATTCTCTCTGTGTGTGTGTGTGTGTGTGTGTGTGTGTGTGAGAGAGAGAGAGAGAGAGAGAGAGATTGAACCCAGAGCCTCATGCACTCATGCACTGGAGGCACATACTCTATACCACTGAGCTACAACGAGGTCCTGTTTTATTTCAATTTTGTTTAGCCTTTTCAACATAGATTTATCTAAGAAGTTTTCCTATGTTATCTAGGAATGCTACCAAAATCTAATGTGTTAGCACATCTCTCCTCCTCTCAATTTTGCTTTGATCTTGTGGACCTTAATATGGGAGGAAATGTGATTCCCTTAATAATTCAAACAGAGTCTAGTTTTTGGTGCCACTGTTTTTCTAAGTCTGTATAGTCTCTCTACATTGCTGCCACCACCATCTTATAGTTTTTAGGCTGATGATATAAAAAATATGGGGACTAGGAAGGTATCTTTTTAACTAATAAACCATTTACAATGATCTATTTAAGAGAATCTTCTCTCTTAAAGATGTATTCATGCACTTTCTCCTTAAAATTCATGAAAATCTATAAATTATTTTCCATCTCTCCTGAATGTACATTTATAGCCCTCTTTCCCCAACAGATATTAATTTTTTAGTTGTTAAAGTTTTTTAACTTTAATGTTATTCTCCATTTTAGAATATTATCCATGTATACATTATAAATGCTTTTGGTTAGTGAAAAAAATGCTATTAATCACAACTACTATTTCTATGATGGATATCCATGGCAAGAAATCAAAAACAATTGAGTCTGTCAAGATTAAATGCCTTACTCTGTCCATAAAGGAAACCTTAAAGCACTATACTAGACCATTATTCTTCCTTTGAGAGTTCTAAAGTAGTCTGAAAACATTACAATAAATGAATAGTCAGCTAATTCTTTAAAATCATAAAACTAATTTGCTTTTCAGTTTTGCCACCTTTAAGAAAGCTCTTTAGCTGATTATCTCTTTATGAAAAGAATTATAAATAATTCATTTTCTGGGAGAAGGAAAAAGAGGTCAGAGAGTTTTTAAGGCACATTAAATATTGTATATGTAATATTTGGAAATGTCCACATGGAATCAAAATTTTTACTTGAGTGAAGAGAAAACAAAGGGTTTTTTTTTAGGGGGAGGCAGATACCAAGGATTGAACTCAGAAGCACTCAACCACTGAGTCACATCCCTAGCCCTATTTTGTATTTTGTTTAGAGATCGGGTCTCACTGAGTTGCTTAGCAACTCGTGTTTGCTGAGGCTGGCTTTGAACTCATGATTCTCCTGTCTCAACCTCCTGAGCTACTGCAGAATAGCTTCTCAGATAGGCTCTTTATTGGGAATGGGTTTTTAGTCTATTCCGTTATACATCCTATACAACCAATACTGACCATATAATAAGCCTTCCTCAAAGTTTGAAACTTCTTGAGCCAGAAACAAGTCATGTCATGTTGACATTATTCTTAGAAGTTTCATAAATGTATATTTTTAGATACTGAGGCATGAAAGTAGAAAACTTTTTTTAAATAGGACTGGAGACTGAACCCAGGGACACCGTATCATTGAGCCATATCCCTAGCCCTTTTTTATTTTTTATTTTGAGGCAGGGTCTCTCTAAGTTGCTGAGGCTGGCCTCGAACTTGCAATCCTCCTACCTTAGCCCCTGGAGTAACTGGGACTACAGGTTTGTGTCACTACACCCAGCTGGAAAACTTTTTAACATTATTATTCATTATCATTATGTCAGCTTCTGAGAGCCAAAGCAAAAAATGTATGGAATTTCTTAATGTCATTGCCAAGACAGGAAGAAAATCCTCCTATGCATCAAAATGATAGATCAAAATAATTAGCTTCCTAGACAAATCTAAATTTCCCCTGTAACAGCATTACCTGACATTTTTGCTATGCTGCCCTAACATAGTATTTACAAAATTCCTTTTCCCCCATAAAGAGAATACCAACATAAAGTACCAAATTCCTCCTTCAGCAAAAAAAAAAAAAGATACAATTTGGTCACCTAAATTCTTGGTGTTCCTATTTCATTAAGTCATTTGACTGCAAGAATCATAAAAAGATACTGTGCATTTATGTATAAAGGAAATAATAAAATATTACATAAATGTGTTTTGCTCTTTTACATCATCTGTAATCCTTCATTTTTTTAAACTATTCAAACTTGGGGGATATTTTCAGGTTACAGATAACATTTCTCCCTACTTTTCTTTAGTAACACTTACAATCCATGAAAACATAGTTGGGGTAAGAATGAGATTTGGGATCAAAAAACTGAATTCATTTGCCCTATACAGACCCAGTCCCACACTTATTTAGGGCCATTCCCCAAATATATCTCTTCCCTTTTTTTCCCAAAGATTTGTATACTTTGTCTTCCAAAGACTTTATCTTAAAAACAAAATAAAAATAGTTCAAACCCTAAAGTCATATTGAAAAAGGACCCATATTAATTATCTGCTTATAAAATATAACCAAATGAAACTATTGATATAAAAATGAAACTAAAAAGGGACTATGTATTTTTTAAATAAATTCAAAACTATCGATTTGATTCCAGTTATTAAGAAGCCTTGTTCTTCAAATTAGTAAAAACTTATCAGCAATAGGACAAATCAAATAGAATTTATTGAAGAAGTAGAATTATTCTTTGGACCAGGAGACTCAAATTATTATTATGATACATCTGAAATTAAAACCATAATCTACCTTTATCCTTTGCCTATAAAGAAAGCAAGAAAAAAAGATCCTTGGACAAGTTGTATTATAGGCAGAGATGACTTATGTATCATACTTACTTCATCACTTTTTCATTTTCTGTGGTCATGTATTTTAGTCACATGAAATATGGTCAGAAACACCCTCAGAAGCTGAAGTGATACAGGCATTTATGTATTATCTCTTGAGATTTTATAGTTCCCAAGTCACCATGTTGATAACATTATACAACCTCATTGTTCATAGATCCCATATTTACAAATTTGCCTACTAGGTATGATTGCTGTTTTTGTGCTCATTTGTGGACATATACTAAGTGGCTGAAAAGTGTTGAGTTGCCTAACACATGTCCCTAGCTGACGTCAAACAATGCTACGGTCTGCCTTCATGTTTCAACTCATACTGTAAACAAGTTTCTTTTTTTGTAACTAGTCCCTTGGTGGAGGCGTATTTTGGTGTTCAAAATGGCCTCCAAGCACTCAAGTGCTACTTAGTGTTCCTAAGTGAAAGAAGGCTCATCATGATGTGCCTTAATGGAGAAAATGTATGCATCAGACAAGCTTTGTTCAGGCATGAGTTATAGTGATGTTGGTCATGAGTTCAATGTTGATAAGTCAACAGTATATTTTAAAACAGAAACACACATAAAACAGGGTTATGTGCTATTTCAATGTTGAAATGTGACTACTGGCTGACAGGAATCTAAAGCAGTGGTTTAGTATTCACTAATTCAGTGTTTGTGGAGACTTTCTATAACTATTGCAAATAACAAAAATCAACTGTCCTAAAATTGGTCAAACAACAATTTACTATGCAGAGGCTTTCAACATCTGTCTCCTGCCATAACTCCCCAGCCTCATCTACCCCACAATCCCTCTTTATTTGCAATTTTTGCTATGGCCAATTTGAACTAAGTGTAGTTCCAAGAACCCACCAAGGTGTTTCATAACTCTGTGACATCGAAACTACACTTTCTTCTACCTAGAAATGCCTTTCTCCCATTTCTTCCATTAGATAGTACTTACTTGTACTGCAAAACAGTTCAATGGTCTCATTAAAGCCTTTTCTCACCCTCACATATTCCCTACTGTGATATAAATACCCTTTTCTTTGTTTCCCTAGGACCTTGTGCATCTCCTGTCATCATCCCTGAAATATACTAGAGTGGGGTAGTCAATGAATTTTTCTTGCAGGTTCTACATTCCTTATGGAGAAGGACCATGGCTTTTTTAACTTTATAATTACAGGACCTGAAAAATTGTAGGTGCTCTCCTAACTCACCAAAGAAATCTTCAGGAACAAATGGCTGTAACTTTTCTGGACCAGGATTCTGCATGATAGCCCATTCTCTGAGCTTCAGATCATATGAGGTATTCATTCAATAGGCAAACAAAGCAGAACAGGACTGACCAAAACCCAGAGGACACAGGTACTCAACATATGTGTGGTCAGTTGTGCAAAAAGAATATTGGAGGAATAGACAAGAGTGGAAATATACTGTAGTCTATAGGGCACAGGAAAAAAAAAAGCCACCATAGATGACACTGTATGAGCTCAAAGGAAGAAAGAGATCACAGAAAAAGGTAACAGAAATTTAAGGGCATGCTGCCAAGGTTTAATAGCATGAAGAGAAATCTTACCATGAGAACTGAAATATGGAGTCAGGAATAGAAAATAAGACAGAACCATTGTCCAAGAATATATGGAATTCTAAACAGGAATTGGACATGGAATCAAGACAATATTCTATATTCTGGATTATTGATATGAAAAAGAAGCATGATCAGAAAGAAAGAAAGCAAAGTCCTAGAAGCACATGCCCTTCTTCTAAACTCCAAGCACATTGCTGAACATCTGTGTCATTCCTTACTGCCATACACACAAAAAAAGTGGTTCATGAGATTTAAAAAAAAATTGACTGTTTTTTTATTTTTTATTTTTTGGCCAAGCCAGAAAATATTTTTCCAAAAATCAATTCAAATTGACTCTATTGTTGACATAAACTCTATTTAGTAACTTTGAGGAAAGGTGCATATTTTCATGGTTACAGTAATTCAACAATTTATTAGAAAAAACTTTGAAATTACTTAGTCAAATCTTTGAACATTTTATTATAAAGGATGAATTTTGAACCAAAACCACAAAGAACAAAAAGAGTTCTTAACTGTAGCTATAATGTTTTATATATTATCTTTGAATCTGTGGGGTTTCTGATCATAAAAGTTCTCAGCAAATAAGTGTTGGTGTGAGTATAAACATTAGTCTGCATATGTTGAATTGGACATTGTCTAGGCTTTACTCCAGATATTTGGTGACCCTTCAGTGACATGCAGGGCCAAGCTGAACCTTATAGGATGTTGGCCAGAACCAACTAAAAACTGTAGGTTTAACAAGATATAAGCAAGTTAGAGATCAAAACCAAGCATACAATTTCAACCTCAAGCAAGAAAAGCCAAGCAAAGTCATACACAGTAAGGTGACTCATGGGACCAAAAGTTAAGAGAATCTGATTCAGAATAATTGTGTAAGATTCATTCAACAGATATTTCCAGAGCACTTCTATGTGGCTAGCATTGTTATAGGCACTGGAATACGGTAATGAACAACAACAAAAAGCACATTTTAAAGATACAAACTTTAGGGCTGAGGTATATGTATATGCAGCCCAGTAATCAAGCCCTTGCCTTGCAATCACAAGGCCTTAGGTTAGATTCACAGCACTTCGGTGAGAGAGAGAGAGAATTTGCCCTTCTATGAAACATAAAGTCTAATTATGGAGAGAAATACTTACAAAAGAATTATGCATGATGTTAACAGAACATTTAATAAAGTGGTATTGATATATTCCAGGGAATCAGGGAAGATTTTCACAAAGCTTAACTAGCTGAAATTTGAAGGAAAAGTAGATATAAACTGGGACAAAAGGAAGAGATGGAGGGAATGTTGAGAGGGTGTTCCAGGAAGCGTAAGTGCAGAACATCTGTGCTAGGAAAGGCATGGAAAACCTCAGAAGCTGGAATGGCCAATATGGAAATTCAAGAAGAAAGTTAAGCTATAGTAAGAATGATAAGATGCCACTAAAGGATTTTTATAGCAGGAATGATAGTACCACATTCACTTGGAAAAGATCAAAGACTTTTACATGAAGAACATACCAAAGTGGCCAGAAAAGAAGTGAGGAAGTTGGACCGGAGGCCATTACAGTTATCCACTTGGGAGGTGATCATGGCTTGGATTAGGATGGTGACCATGGGGTTGGAAAAAGTAGATTTGAGAGATATTTAGGAAGTAATATAGTAAGAATTTGGATTAATTAATGGATATGGAAGATAAGAAAGTATCAAAAGTAACTCATAGTTTTCTGGCTTGCATTAGAGGATGTTTGGTGCCCATTATCTGAAACAAGGAACATTTGACAACGGTCAAGTGCATTGGTTTTGATGGGGAAAGGAATTAAAAGTTCAGTTTAGATTTACAGAATTTGAGGTGCTTTGGGGTTTAGTAAGTGGAGCTATCAAATAGGCCTAGGAATATCTGAGCTAGAAAATCAGGGACATATGGGCCAAAGAGGAAGTTTGAGGGGTATTTGTGCAGGGAGTCTTCTACCCAGTCCTCGTCAAGTCCCTTTGGGAAGGACAGGAAAGGCATATCTGAAAGATGAGGTCAGTCCATTTACCCACTCATCATGTCTGTGTAACTACCAAAATGATGAGTATCTTAGTTCCAGTAGTTTTCTTTGCTAAGGACAAGCTTTGATAATTATTGCAGACTAAATGGTCAATAGCATATAAATCAGTCATGTAGTGAGAGGTATCCTTAATATATGTGTGCTTTATCAAATTTAAAAATATAATGTTCACTTCATGCTTTTATGTGTGTGTGTGTGTGTGTGTGGTACTAGGCATATTGAACCCAGGGGCACTCTACCACTGAGCTCCATCCCTAGCCTTTTGTATTTTTTAAGACAGGATCTCACTAATTTGCCTCAAACTTGTAATCCTGCACCTCAGCCTCCTTGGTAGCTGGGATTACAGGTGTATGCCACTGTGCCCAGCTCATATTTTTCTTAACATTAAAATTCAAATCTCATTGCTCTTCTTATAAAAATATACCTTTGAAAAGTTTTTTGTAATCACTTGTGTATTTGCCATGCATAAATTTGTGTGTGTGTGTGTGTGAATGTTTTAAAACAAGAACTATATTTTTCAGGCAATTATTTCTGGGTTTCTATTAAAATACATAAAACTAAGAATATTTATCTAACAGAACCAATAATAGAAAAATTCACATTTGTTTGAAATCTATATTTAAGAAAATTTGTATCGACTGCCTTTCATGTAGTAACTAATATGTTTTTCTCATTTTAATAAGTTGTTATTTTTCAAATGAAAATTATATGTATGTCAGAGCTGGGAAGAGAGCCAGGATCAAGCAATTTCCAGGAGGTACAAGAAGGTGCTTTCATCTGCATCTTTTTCCTACAAGTCAGCATTCTTCCTCCCTCTGATTAATAATCCTCTATCATCTTCCATCCACTCCATAGATTACTGCAGTTAGGTCTACTTTCTAAAATCAGATCAGCACTGAAAACAGCCTTTTCACTGATTATTCAGCCTATCTTTTAAAATGCATAGTAGATCATTTGAGATCCAACAGTTCTGTATCTTATTACTATAGTAGACATAAATATAGTAGATAAATAAGAACTGAAATTTCCTAGTGGCTCTGGGGACAGTTAACTCTCTCAGCACTGAAAAAACCCTTTTCACTGATTATTCAGACTATCTTTTAAAATGCATAGTAGATCATTTGAGATCCAATAGTTCTGTATCTTATTACTATAGTAGATATAAATATAGTAGATAAATAAGAACTGAAATTTCCTAGTGGCTCTGGGGACAGTTAACTCTCAATCATTAGCATAGAATTAAAAATTAAATTCTGAAACCTAAAGAAAGTGAAAAGTCATGAAATATTCTCAATCTCCATTAAGGTATACAACTTTAGTTCTGCCTAGGTTATATTCAAAATTAGGAGTATAATTCCCATTTTATATATATATTTAATCTAAACAAAAATACCATAACAAATATATAGTCTACATTAAATAAGATCTTTAAAATACCACTATAATTCAACTATTTTTCTATCTTTTAACTTTTTTTTTTTTTTGCAAAGTGCTATGTGATATTATCAAATAAGTAAAATAATTTTCATGAAGGCTGACCTTAAACTGGATTAACTTCCCCTGCTGTCTAGGCACATAGCACATATTTTCTGCTAGAATTCTGTGAGAGTACTGTATTTGTCTTCTTCACAACAGTTAATCCTAATTAATTCTTAATTTTTTTGGAATAAAGACTGAAGAAACCAGTGGAGGGAAGGATGTGCATGCATGCACGTCTGTGTCCCCAAATATCCAGTATGTGTTTGAAGAAATGTAGCAAAGGATGCATAGAATATGGAGTCAAACAGAACCAGAAATGAGTCTGAATTCTTGGCTCTTCCAATTAGTGATTAAGTGACCCTGAGGAAAAAGAAAATGTTCATGTTTACATGTAAAGAGGTAATAATAATAATAATAATAATAATATCAACCTCACTGTGTTTTGACTATTAAATGAGATGACCTGTAAGGAATTTACACAAGGCCTGCTTTTTAGAAGTTACTCAGTGAGTCGTTTTCTTTCTTTCTTTTTTTTTTTCAATCTTCTCCACTCTCTCTCATTTCTTATCTTTTTATCTCATGACTGAAAAATAAAATTTTAAAAGATAGGAAAATAAGCTTTAGTATTAAATGGAAATGCCTTCATTAAAGGGGTAAATCACAAAGTGTGATGAGTTACTAAAGCCATGCTCACCCAGGTGTCTATATCCTGATTAATATATAATCAAATTTGGCTTGTTTCAACTATTAAAATGTCTCATAATATTTTCCCTTAGTTATATTTTCAGTTACCATCTGCAAAAAGAAAAATTACCACTGAAAGTCTATTTTGTAATTTCAACAAAATATGAAACAAAAATATGTGAGCAAAGTTAATTAACCCTTTGCAGGTAAATAAAAGGTAATTCAGTTTACCATAATGTCTCTCTACAAGTATAGGTGAAGAGGTATATGCCATGATGATTCTGAGAATGTGAATCAGTGGTTTTCAACCAGAACTCTTTCTAAAACCAACTAGGAAAGGAATATCTTCAACTATCCACACAACTCTGCAATAGTTCTTGGAAACCTTGAAGAAGTCTTTCTTATGGAAGCTAAATTACTGAAGCCAAAGCACTATTAGAAATTGTGACTAGTATAGCAATTAGATAAGGCAAACCCAATTACTAGCTAAACAGTGAATGAAATTAGTTGAGATGATAAAGATGGCCCTACTCTGTACAAGCACTATAAGCTTGATTTGATTTGCTTATTTATTTTGTTTCTGTGTTTGGGTAGATTTAAACCAGTTTGGTAAATTGTTTTTTTCTAAAAAATTTTCTGTTTCCTATACACTTTCAAATTTTTTGGTGTAAATGATTCATAATATTTTAAATTATCTTTTTTTTTAATTTTTTACATACATGACAATAGTGAAATGCATTACACTAATTTTTACCCACTTACAGCACAATTTTTCGTAACTCTGTATATAAAGTATGTTCGTGCCAAATTATGCCATTATACATGTACTCTTTTTTTGCATTATAATTCTTAATACACATATATACCACAATTTTTCATTTTCTGTTTGTATATAAGGTATGTTGATACCGAATTCAAATCTTCATACATATATTTTGTATAACGATGACCATCACATTCCACCATCCTTCCTATTCCCCTTCCCCCTCCCTTTCTCCCCACCCCTCTTCCCTATCTAGAAATAATCTTCCTCCCATGCTCTCCCTCCCTATCCCACTTTGAGTCACCTCCCTTATATCAGAGAAAACATTCAGCATTTGTTTTTTTGGGATTGGCTAACTTCACTTAGCATAATCTTCTCTAACGCCATCCATTTACCTGAAAATGCCATGATTTTGTTCTTTTTTAGTGATGAAAGCAATCATGAAATTCATCTGGAAAAATAAGAGACCCAGAATAGCTAAAGCAATTCTAAGCAGGAAGAGTGAAACAGGTGGTATTGCTATACCAGACCTTAAACTATACTATAGAGCAGTAGTAACAAAAACAGTATGGTACTGGCACCAAAATAGGCTGGTAGACCAATGGTACAGAATAGAGGACAAAGAGACTAACCCACAAATTTACAACTATCTTATATTAGACAAAGGTGCCAAAAGCATGCACTGGAGAAATGATAGCACCTTCAACAAATGGTGCTGGGAAAACTGGAAATCCATATGCAACAAAATGAAATTGAATCCCTACCTCTCACCATGCACAAAAGTTAACTCAAAATGGATCAAGGATCTAGGAATTAAACAAGAGACTCTGTGTCTAATTGAAGAAAAAGTAGGCCCTAATATTCATCACATGGGGCTAGGCCCCAACTTCTTTAATAAGACACCTATAGCACAAGAATTAAAACCAAGAATCAAAAAATGGGATGGATTCAAACTAAAAAGTTTTTTCTCAGCAAAAGAAATAATCTGTGAGGTGAACAGACAGCCTACAACCTGGGAGCAAATTTTTACGCTCACACAACAGATAGAGCACTAATCTCTAGGGTATATAAAGAACTCAACAAGCTAAGCACCAAGAAAATAAAATAATCCAATTAAATCATCTTTTTAATCACTGCCATAGCTTAAGTTGTTACCCTTTTAATTTCTAATTATTTATGTCTTTTTTAAATTAGTTAAGTCAAAGTGTTATGTATTTTAATGTTTTTTAAAAAAAAAACAACATTTGACTTTCTTATTCTCTATCATATTTTTTCTGTTATTCATAACTGATTATTTATTACTTCTTCCTTCAAATTTAGTCTTATTTTCCTACAAATTTCCTTCCCTTTTTTCCTTCATTTATTAATTTTCCCTTTTCTCTTTTCTGGTATATGCATTTAAAGATATAGATATCCCTTGAAATTCTAATGTAGCTACATCTCATAAACTGTGTTGTATTTTCATTATTATTCAATTTTTTAGTTTTTTAAATTTCTATTCTGATTTCAAATGTGCCCCTTGAATTATTTGGAAGCATGTTTTTTAATTTCCAAAGTATGAAGTCTTTTTAAAATTAAATGTTGTTTATTTCTAACTTCATTATATTGAGAAAGAATCATAGTTTCTGTCATCTACTAAGTACAGTTTAAGCAGAGGTATCTTTAGGCTGAAGTCTTCAGTTTGATCCCATTCACATATCCTACCCACTCTGCTCAGGTCCCCACCCAAGACACACATCTTGTTCCAATCAAGCCAGGGTAATCACCACTATCAAGTTTATTCCTGTTTCTATACATTCCTTTATTTTTAACTGACTGTCTTCTTTTCACCATTAAGATACCTTGTGTGTAGCCCACTGTTTCTCATGTTCACTTTTTCCCAGGTGTATTATTTTTAAATTCTTAGAAATTTGTTTTGCCATCCCCTTAAGATTCTTTTTAGTTATTTTTTTGCCTTGTCTTTTGAGGGTTAGAGGTTTTGGTTTGCTTTTCATTTTGTTTTGTTTGTTTCTCTTGGATCTCTTACTCTCCTTTCTTCTCCTATTAATAGCCCAATTCTCTTGTTCTCTCTTTCTCTCTCACTTTACTTTGTTTTCCCCATTTTCTCCTCTTTTCTCATAAGTATTGATATTGTTTTCTTCCTTCTACTGGTTTTGGAATTGGTTTGTTCTTCTTTTTCAAGAACCTTCAGATGTATCTGTTATTTATTTGGGATCTTTCTAAATCCCAATGTAGGCACTTATAGCTATAAACTTTCTTCTTAGAACTCCTTATAACCAAGGAGGTGACAGACCTCTACAATTAAAACCATAGAATGCTGAAAGAAATTGAAGAAGTTCTCAGAAAATAGAAAGACCTCCCATGTTCATGAATAGGCAGAATTAATATTGTTAAAATGGCCATACTACCAAAAGCAATATAAAGATTCAATGCAGTTCCCATCAAAATACCAATAACATTCTTCACAGAACTAGAAAAACAGTCCTAAAATTCATTTTGAAGAATGAAAGACCCATAATAGCCAAAGTAATTCTAAACCAAAAAAGCAATACTGGGGGCATAACAATACCTAACTTCAAATTACACTCCAGAGCGATGATAACAAAAAGCGCATGGTACTGGCATAAAAACAGACACACAGAACAATGGTACAGAATAGAAACCTCAGAGACAAACCCACACATTTCCAATTATTTGCTCCTTGACAAAGCTGCCAAAACATACACTGGAGAAAATACAACCTTTTTAAAAAATGGAGCTGGGAAAACTGGTTATCCATATGTGAAGGAATGAGACTAGACCCTTATCTCTCACCCTGCACAAAAATATCAACTCAAATCAAAGATTTAGGGATTGGACCAGATACTCAGATACTATGCAGTTCCTAGAAGAAAACATAGGGTCAACACTAAAGCATATAGGCACAGGCAATTACTTTCTCAAAAGTACCCCTAAAGCTCAGGAAATAATGCCAAGAGTTAATAAATGGGTTAATAAAAAGAGTTAATAAATTTTGAATAAAAATATCAAAATAAAAAGCTTCTACACAGCAAAGGAAACAATAAGGTATGGAGAGAATCTACAGAATGGGAAAAAATATTTACTAGCTATTTTTCTGATGAAGTATTAATATCTACACTATAAAAAGAACTCAAAACTTAACACCAATAAACCCAAATAACCCTATTAATAAATGGGCAAACAAATTAAACAGACACTTCTCAAAAGAAGAAATACAAATGGCCAACAAATATATGAAAAAATGTTCAATATCATTTACAATTAGGAAAATGCAAATCAAAACTACAGAGAGATTGTATCTCACACTGGTCAGAATGGCAGTCAGCAAGAACACAATAATAAATGCTGGAGAGGATGTGGAGGAAAAGGAACACTTTTACACTGTTGGTGGAATTGTAAATTAGTACAAACACTATGGAAATCAGTATGGAGGTTCCTCAAAAGACTAGGATAGAACAACCATATGACCCAGCTATATCACTGCTAAGTATTTATCCTAAAAAACTAAAGTCATAATACCACAGCGATACATGCATACCCATGTTTACAGGAGTACATTTCACAACAGTCAAACTTTAGAACCAGCCTGGATATCCATCAGCAGATGAATGGATAAGGAAAATGTGGAGTTATAGTCCACAATTGTGTGTGTGTGTGTGTGTGTGTATATATATATATATATATATATATATATATATATATATATATATATATATATATATACACACACAATGGAGTTATAGTCAGTCACAAAGAAAAATGAAATTATGTCATTTTCAGGAAAATAGATGGAACTTGAGAACATTACGTTAAACAAAATAAGGCAAACTCAGAAGGTCAAGGGTTTTCTTTCATATGTGAAAGCTAGAGAGGTAAAGGAAAAGAAAGATGGGGAGATCTCATGAAAATTGAAGGGAGATCAGGAAAGGAAAGGGACCAGTGGGGATAGATAAGAGGAGAGAAAGGGGAGTACTAGGGAATGATATTGGCCAAATTATATTGTTATATTGTGTGCATGTACAAATATGTAAACAAATTCTATCATTAGATACATATATAATGTACCAATAAAAATATGCAGATTAAAAATATAATTCTGAAATTTTTACATGCTTTTCATTTTAAAGCTAATGTTAAGATTTTATATTTAGAAATAGATTTGTGCAAATATTAGTTCCTTTATGTACTTTTCCCCACATTGTCTAATGTTTGTACTATTAACATATATTGCATTTATATTCAATGGAAAGACTTTTAGATTTTTAATATTCCCATTTGGATTGAAGTATTTCCTCCAATACTTTTCAGTCTACTTTCTTCTTGTTTTCCCCTCTCAAGAACATGTTCTGCTTATCATATAATAATAATGTTTTGAGAACTAATTACATATTGTGTACATTGTAAGTACTTTGCTTATATTCTTTGTTAATCTCCATATCAACCTTTGAAGTTACTGATTACTCTCATTTAACAGATGAGGAATCTGAAAGTGAAACATGTAAGTGGCCTATTCCAGGTCACACAGCTAAAATACCACAGACAAAGTTTGAGCCTGGGTCTATCTGATGAATAGCCAAAGTGCCACACTGCTATATCATACTGGTTTCAAGAGCTTCTTGATTCTCTTGTGTGTTGGGATGACTGCCAGGCAACTAAGTAAAAGCCAGTTTTGGAATCAACTCAATACTCCTTTAAGACATCCTTAAAATTAAATTCAATAATTCAGTTTTCATACTATGGTGAACAATAGAACACTTATTTTGTAATACAGATAGGGGCCTCTGTCTGTCTATGGAGAGATGGCCTTTATTTGTCAACTCTGACAAATAAACTCTCATGTGTATTTCTAAAAAAAAAAATAGGTATGTAATTACAGAAATAAACAGTGCCTCATGTTATTTTTGATGAATGTTTCAGTCACAAAATTTCAATCATAACCCAAGGAAGAAATGTAATTTTCATATGAGAAACAAGCCTTAAGAAGAAAGGACCTTGCTTTTAAGTCTGGTGTTTATTCAAAGCTTATTTTTTAATAACTGAAGATTAATTGGAGAGAAAGCTTACAATACATTGAAGAAATTTCAGACAGAGAAATTTGCATTGCATTTTTAACAGCAAATAGTATCTTAGATATCCCTCCTTGGTTTTACTTTCCTCTCTTTAACTATATTTACCAACTAACCACAGGTCAGAATTCTTCCATGCCTGTACACAGATGGTAGATAATCCATAGTCTTTTTTTTTCTCACTCATTTCAAAATTTTGAGAGAATTAAAGAAAATTTTTCTCTTGTTATAATAAAGTTAAAATAGCTACCATGCATCATATTAAGCAAGTTTGTATTATTTCCAATATTCACAACATTCCTCATAAAGGATAAATACAAGACTCAGAAAAGTGGTTCTCTGATTTACCCAAGATCATAAACCTCCAACCTAGAAATTAGTGATTACAGTTAGAGAGAGAAAAGGAGGAGCCAGGAGGTATAGTTAAGATAGTATTTATCATTAATCACACAACAGAATTGGAATCCAAACCCAAATGTATTTGACCTCACTAATTCATGTGGCCACTTATATTATTTGACTCTGAAAACCTAAAAAGAGAGAATTAAGTAATCTAACTCTTGAAGTGACACAAAAATTCATTAAACATCTATGAGACATTAAATGTATATATTATCCTAATTTTCTGGGATCAATTTTATTCCATAATTTATTTTTTCAGAAATAGTATAAATACAGATAATATAAATAAAATGTATAAATATAAGTAAATATCAAATATTAATAAATACACATTATGATTCCTTTAGATTATTATTTTAAGGATTAAATGATCAAAATGTCTTATAAATAGAAACTTCCATTAATGAAATCAATCAAAACAACCATGATTAGAAATGATAATTCTTTTGTTATGATGAAATTAACAGGTAAATTATTTGCCCCTACTAACAATGTAAATTGTAAGAATTTTCTCTTAACATTGACTGGTATTTGGCTTTTCTGATAGAGATTTCTTAGACTAATCCACATCTTTGTTCAGGTGACACAGTTGTTTACTGTAGTTTTGTTATTCATTCCCAGGAAACATGTCCAGGAAGCAGAAATCAATCATATTTGAAATCTTTGTTCTAGCATTATATTCTAGAAAAACGGATTGTAATAAAAAAGGGCCTGAAGTCAAAGGGGAAAATGAATGAATATATTTTTTTATTCTACTTTTATTTTTGAATCTTGAGACTAAATATTTTTATTTATATTAGAACTATATATATACATACTTTCTATATATACTTATATATAGTATATTTTATATATAAACACACTTATATAAATATACAGAAAATATAATTTGCCTATTCTTTCCAGTAGTTACACAGACAATAACCATGTTTGTGTTCATGGAAGACTTTAAGAACTAAACTTACCTAACTATTTAATTTCATTTCCTAAAACTTTTCTTTACTTGACTAATAATTATGTATTAGTACAATGTTCCATTCATACTTCATGACTCAATTCAATTAAAAAAAATTCATTACACATCATAGACTAGGCATTGCTGAGCTCTAAGGAAAGATAAAAAGATGAGTAAGATTCTGAAAGAAACATGTAGCAACTAAGAAATAAAGCAAGAAGAGTAAGATGGATACCATAACCAAGATCCAAAGTGCCATGTAATCATAATATGGAAACAATTAATTCCAATTGAGTACACTTGTAATGGAAAAATTAGAAAAAAAAAACTAACATTAAATACCTACAATGAAAATATCTTTATTGGTAGACATTATTCAGTCTCGACAAGTATTGTGAAACTTAGTTTTCAAAAAGTACTCTTAATTTTTTCCTTCAGTAACTGTGATATATGATGCCTAGAATTTAAGTAGAAGGTAGAAATTGTCTCCCAAAATAAATAAAATTAAAATTTGGTAGGCTCATAAAAGGTAAGATCCATACAACTTGAATAGAATGAGGCAAAGCCCTATGCCCTTCCTCTCCTGTCTCTCCGTGGATCTCTCCTGATGTTTCTAGCTTCTTTTTAGTTTAGCCTTCAGCACTAGGGGAATCACATTGAGGAATTAGCAATGCAGCAGCTTATCAGGCTTTGTGTGTGTGTGTGTGTGTGTGTGTGTGTGTACACACACACACACACATGCTTTCCTCTGTCTGAAGAGGTTTCTTCCCTATCTTTCCAACAACATCTGGCAGTTACTATATTCATGTTGAAGAATGGACATCACCTCTGGGGCATCTTTTCCTTGTCTCTACTCCCAATCCTTACACAATCTAGTCTGAATGAAAGGTTCCTGATTATCATTTCTTTAATTGCACCCTAAACTAACCCCATCATGGAGCATTTGAAACCATTGTCTTTTTCTCCACAAGTCTGAAGACACCTTACAGACAGGAATTGTGTTTCATTTGCCCACAGCATGGAAATGTCACATCAGAGGTGCTTATCATGGGTGGAAATATATCCTCCCCAAAAAGATATATTGAAATTCTAACCTTCAGTACCTCAGAATTGTGACCTAATTTGGAAGTAGAGTTGTTGCAGATTAAATTAGTTAAGATGAGATGATATTGGTGTAGGGGGCCACATGGCTTTCCCTGGAATAGCGTGGGCTCCTACTCTGTATGACCGGAGTCCTCATAAGAAGATGGCCATGTGAAGACAGAGACACAAAGAAGAAGGCACACTTGGAATTATGCAAACCAAGGAATATCACAGGTGGCCAGCAACTGCCAGCAACTAAAAAAAAAAAAAAAAAAAAAACCCTAGGTTTCAGAGAGAACATTGCTCTGCACATCCTCCAGTACTGTGAGACAACAATTTTTTTTAATATTTATTTTTTAGTTGTAGTTGGACACAATACCTTAATTCTACTTACTTATTTTTATGTGGTGCTGAGGATCAAACCCAGGGTGTCTCATGTGCGAGGCAAGCTCTCTACCGCTGAGCCCCAGCTCCAGCCCAACAACTGTTGTTTAAGCCACTCTGTTACTTTGCTAAAGCAGTCATAGGAAAACAGCCCAGCACTCAATAAATTTGGATGAATATATGACTTAAAATTTTTCCCTGCCTATTACAAATCTGTACCTTATTCTTATTTCTTCTAGCCTTGATCTGAACTGTATTTCATTTTACCTATATTTGCCTGTTTTATAGTTTATATGTTAACAAATCTTCATACCTGCACTAACTTTGACTTTTACACTTAGAAAAACTTACTGGCAGATGTGCACTTCTTGACAACTAACACAGGAAAAGGAGAGATCATACAATAAGACTTTGTTCCCAGATACAAGCAACTAAGAACCTGTTTTTCTTTTATCTAAACAGGTTGGCAGAAGTTTTGTTGTTTTTTTTAATTGATACATTACAGTTATACATAACCATGGATTCATTATGCCATATTCATCCATGCATATGACATAATTGATCAAACTCATTCCCCAGTATCTTCCCTTTCTCTTCCGTCCTCCCTCCCCTTCAATCTGCTTGTTCTGCTGATTTTCTATTATTATTATTATTATCACTATCATTATTATTAATATTATTATTTTAATTAGTGTGTTATATCTAGATATATATGAGGGGATTCATTGTGGTACATTTGTACTTGGACATAGCATAATTTGGAAGATTTTATTCCCCATCTTTACTGTAGACTTAGGTCATGGTATGCTGTTTTGAGTTTGTCGATCCCATTATCTTGCTGCCAGTTAGTGGCAATTTAGCCTGGTGGTCAATAGCTTAGACATTGTCAGATGGGCTGCAATCAAATCCAGTACGCCATTTAATAGCTGGGATAAGTTGTTTAACCTTCCTTCACTTTACTTTCATCACCTGTAAATTGGAGTAACAGTAGTATCAAATTTCTGAATTGTTAGAAGAAAATAATGATGTCTATAAAGTTCTTAGTGTAGTTTGTATAGCAAGGTATTAATAAAAGTTAGTTAACATGTGTAGAAAAAAGCCTCCATTTAAAAACAAACCCAAATTATTTCATAAAGCAAAATCCTCTGGAATAAAAACTGGATTGCGCTACAAGTGAAAAAAATAGAAATCTATTATGGGAAAAAGCATTTTAAAGTTTTGCCAATACCAGGGGGGAAAAAAGGGAAGAATTCCACTGTCCTCAGGCACAAGGCTTTATTGAAAGACTTACCATGTTTTTCCCCCCTTTTAAATAGGCTAAAAAAAGAGATGAGATTCTCCAACTCTTAAGAAAACAAAGAGAAGAAAGGATCACGGTAAGACTGAGAGTGAAGCATTCAAATAAATCTATCTATAGGATGAGCTGCAGCAAGTTTTCAGAGGACTTGTAATGGATCCCTTGAATCTAGATGCCTGTGGTCTAGAGCCTTCTGTATATTGGAGAGAAGCAGGATATAGAGATAGAAATTAAATAATCTGGCAATCCTTAATAAACCAAAGTTATCTCCAGAGTTTGTAACTCCCCTGGCATAAGAAATGAGATGTTATTATCAGTGGAATCTTTTGTTCACATATTATGACGCTATACAATATTGACATAGGCTATGTCAGTGCTAATATTTGTTTACAATAATTGATCTTTCCTAGATCATAAAAATAAATGCTAAATGATAACAAGTTTTATAAAAATAATAATGATACACTATAAACTTACAGAGGCACAAACACACACTACTTAATCAACCTCAAATTCCTGTATATGGAACATTTCTGACCTGATATTTTCCAGATTTTAGAAGCTTGTCTTTATGAACTCTGTGATTATTTTTACCTTAGGTTCTTTTCAAGTTGAGTATATTTTGGTCAGTGCAAAAAATAAAATTTTTCTTTCTGATTTTTGTTTTGTTTTAGAAAGAACTGATTTCCCTTCCTTATAAACCCAAGCCCAAAGAACACAAAGCAAAGTAAGTTTACTTCTGGCAAAAAATATTCTCATCTTTTTACTTATGGTCTAGAGAAGCACTTCTTTTTTCTTACTTTGTCCCCTATCTTCTAAAAACCCACCACACTATGTTAGGGTTTTCTTGCCCTGAATAAACTTTCTTCTCCTTGTAGATATTAAAGCCTTTGTACCCACTTGTATAGTTGTGGAATATGGAAGGATAAGTTTGTGCTAACTGGAAAGCAGATTGCATTCTCTGCGCACACTCTCTTGTCCTTTCCTTCTCATCCTGGACTGTTGAGTTCACCTACCACCATGCTCTCCCAACTCCACCTGCCCCTACCCCACTCACCCTGCCATCTTTAGTGTATCAGCAGATTTTAGATAGCCAGCTCTAATCCCACCAGTCTCCTGTTTAAGTTGCTAAAACTAAGTTCATATAGAAAAGACTTTAACTTCTCAGTGATAGTTAATAACTTTATCCCTAAAGAAATGTTAGAATGGGATTGGGAACATGTTCTAGAGGAGTTTGAAGGAAATCAGCTATCAGTTAATCATTATAACACCCCTAATTTTTTTTAAATCTCCATATTTGTATTAGGACTGAAAACCAATGTGGCTAACTCAACGTTAAAACAAATATTTATTTTTCATATTATATTCAGGGGAGAAAAGCTAGCTTAGTCTTTTTTCTCTTTTGCCTATGGGAAGGCAGAATCTTGTCAAGACTAGAGAGGGATGTGATTTACTGGGACCTGACTACCACTCTTATATGAAAGGTGTTATAATGTAGCCATAGTATAGAAAAATAGTTTATGATGAAATAGTAATAAGACTGAAGAAAATTTTTCATCAGCTCCTAAGTTTAGTGTAAAGTACATAATGTTTTGTTTACCCTTTGAATCCCACCATACAGTTATTGGTGTTAAACAATACAGATAAATAATTTTCAAAGTAAAAAAAAAAAAGAAAGAGTTGTGATTCTTACCTCACGGATCTTGAGGCTGACTCCCTTTACTGTTATCAACATAATAGCCTTGAAGAAGAATAAATATGTCTATACATTTTTAAAAAATCTTTTAATCACCCGGCTAAGCCTGGCAAAGTGGTATATGCCTATAATCCCTGCAGTTCAGTAGGCTGAGGCAGGAGGATCACAAATTCAAAGCCAGCCTTAGCAATTTATCAAAGCCCAAGCAATTTAGCAAGACCCTGTCTCAAAAAATAAAAAGGACTGGGGAATGCAGCTCAGTGGTTAAGCACCCCTGGGTTCAATCCCTAGTACAAATCATCATCATCATCATCATCTTCTTCTTCTTCTTCATCATCATCATATGGCTATATTGTCTACATGATACTCAGCAACTTAATTTCTTACTATTTAGCCAGATGATTTGACTTATCTTGTAAGCATAAAGAAAAACTAACCCAATCAAACATTTACTTAACTGATTGAAATAATGGATGAAGACTGCTACTTTGCATCAAACAGACATGTTGGGTGCCATTTCTGCATGTATTTTTTCTTTCTTTTTTTGTTTTATTAACACATTCTAGTTATACATAATAATGGGGTTTCTGCACATATTTTTACAGAACTTCCTACTACTACCCATGTTGACCCACTTAAAAGTAAAACATTATTTCAAAGCTTAGAAAGATATTTATTTGAAATTTTTAAATGTTTATTTAATTACTTTTAGAGTATACTGATTCTCTTCTCCATCCTAAAGCTAAATTTCATTCCATTCACAGTGATATCTTCTTCGTCTGAACTTCCCAAGAGTTACTGTCTATACATTCTTCTGACAACTGATCTCTTAAATAACTTAACATTTCACATTTTTTCTACAATTATAAGCTGTATGAAACATTGGGTAAAAGTGCCTAGCACAAAACATACATGTTGAAATTCAGAAAATATTTGTAAAAACAGTTTAGTTCAAGCAGAGCATGATGACACATACCTGTAATCCCAGCAGCCTGGGAGGCCAAGGCAGGGGGATTGCAAGTTCAAAGTCAGCTTCAGCAACTTAGCAAGACCCTGTCTCAAAATAAAACATAAAAAGGGCTGGAGATGTGGCTCAGTGGTTAAGCACCCCTGTATTCAATTCCTGGTACAAAAAATAATAATAATAATAGTACAAGAATATCATGTCATTCAGTTCAGTATTAGCTAATTTAGAAATCAATATTTCATATTATTCACTGATTCATACACACTTTTTAAATCTTGTAAATATCTTAGACACAATTGTAAAATACTTTAACTTTGCCCTTTTTTCCTCCCTCCATTCTTGCCTCTCTGCCCATAACTCCCCTACCTACAAAGATAGAGCCTTAACATCCCTCCTTTAAGAAATCTTTTTAGGGTAATCTGGGTGCCCTTCTATTAGAAGGAAAGAACTGGAAAGTGTGTTTCTAGAAAGGTTTTAGTAGCAATATGTTTATTATCCACCTCAGGAATATTTCATTTTAAGAGGGCTAAGTATAAGAAACAACGTTTAATACAAAGAAATCACTTATCAATGATGAAATCTCAAGAATTTGGCTCTTGAATGAACAAAATATATTTAGGGTAGTTCTTCTCCAATGCTCTTCAAATCACACTTCACATTTACAATAACCATTTCTCCTGATATAACTTTACACTTGGTTGCAAAGCCTAAAGCATATTCAGAATCCACAACAGTGAATTTTTATTGGGGAAATTTTCAAAGTTGTTTTCATGCTATATCATGTTCACAATGATAGAGTTCTGTGTATAGAAATTGATCCATATTATTACCAACAGGGAAGAGGTATCAGAAACAGATAAAGAAGACCAAGAAGAAGTCAAAGCCTTGAGCTGAACTGCTTGGTACAGAGTAAAAGATGGCTCACTTATATCTTCACATTGAAACAACCTACACTTACATAGGATCACTGGGATCACTAACAAAGTTTCTAACTTTGTCAAAGGAAATAAAGATAAAGAAATAAGAGTTAAATGTGCATAATTCCATAAATTTTACCAGTTACTGAATACTTGGGTTAAAATGGACAAATAAAAGTTAAGTAAGTAGACTTCCATAAATTTTATGTCATTGAGTATTTGTATCTATTTTTTTATTGTATACTACTGTGTTTGACATCACATCATAATTACCTTTCTCATCTTACATATTCTCAATGTCCTATTTACTATTTTTATTTGAAGAGTATTTTCAGAATTTCTGTATTTGATCTATATTGTAGATATCACATAAACAAGAATCAGAGGCTGTATGGCTCCAACTGATAGACTATTAGTAAAAGAAAAAAAAGAAAGAAAAGAAAAAAGGATGAGAAAGGGCAGTCTTGAAAACTTAAAAGTCTTTTTGTTTTAAAGAATAGTCTCTTTTTCAAAATGTGATTTATTCCATTTTTAGAACATGTTTGAAATCAGATATGAACTGCTTCTAGTTCTGTAACCAGCTCAGCTTGCCTGTGTTTTATACACAGGCATATAACCCCATTGCCAACCTACTCACCAAAAGTTATTCACTTTGGTGTATACTGGAAAAGAAACAGTTAAGGTTTTGTCTCTTCTGCATCGTGCAAATGGCAGTCCAACTCAGGGTTGTACATTCTACCTCTGCCCCCGCCGCCCATGTTTGAAGTTCTATTTAGAACCATCATTCACTTCAGAGTCCTGGGCATAACCTCTCTAAGATGCAGCCATTATCCACAATACACCAAGCTGCAAAGGAGGCTGGAAATAAATCTTTAGATGAAGGGAGGAGGTATCTGCCTACTTAAAATTAAAGGACTCTATGGCTAAAAAGAAAAAAAGTAGAGGAGAACAACAGCAAGTTTCTGGCACAGCACTATTTGGACAATGTATCAGTCACCTTTTTGTTGCTATGACTAAAACACCTTACATAAATAACTTTGGTTTATGGTTTCAGAGGTTTCAGTCCATGGTCAGTTGGTTCCATTGCCTTGGGCTTGAGGTGAGGCAGAACATCATAGCAGAAGGTTGTAGCAGAAGAAGGCAGCTGCTCGGCTCATGGCATAAAGAAAGCACAGGGGCTGGGGGAGGCTGGGCACCAGAAATAAGTTTCAGGACATACCCCCAGTGACATACTTCTCCATTAGTCCCACCTCATAGTAGTCCATTCTGCTATCAGTGGACTAATCCACTGATGAGGTCAGAGTCCTCATGATCCAATAGCTTCCCAAAAGCCCCACCTCTGAACATTGCTGCCGTGGGAAACAAGTCTTCTACATCTGAGACTCTGGGGGGCATTCCAGATCCAAACTATACCAGAGAAAATGTGTGGAACAAAAATTTTTAAAAATTGGGCTTAGATAGGAGAAATTTTAAAAATTATAAATTGACAATCCCATACCAGCACCATCAAGAATAAAAGGTACCATGTCAGATTGATATATCTGTCAGATCTCTACTGTGAAGATAAACAGAGCAAACTATCAAAGCCTAAATTTTTAAAAATATATTTTTAGTTGTAGATGGACACAAATACCTTTATTTTATTTATTTTTATGTGGTGCTGAGGATAGAACCCAGTGCCTCACACATGCAAGGCAGGCACTCTATCACTGAGCCACAATCCTAGCCCCAAAACCTAAACTTTTTAATTATAAGTCCCTTTGTTCTGATTCCATGTTCACTAAGAAATCTTTTCTATCCAACAGAAGAATATATGCTCAACAGGTCAACATAAACATCAGTTTACCTGACAGTTACATTTCTCAGTGTGTAATTATAGTACAAGTTCAGCATCCCTAATCCAACAATCTGAAAGTAGGAATCCTCCAAAATCCACATGATTTTGAGTACTGACATGATGCCACAAGTGGAAAATTCTGCAATTGACCTTATAAGGGGTTTGCTGTTGAGGTGGAGGTGCACTAAAAATATTGTATAAAACTACCTTGAGACCATGTGTTTTGGCTTGGGTCCTGTCCCAAATATATCTCATTATATATATATGCAAATATTCCAAAGTATGAAAAAATCTGAAATTCAAAACACTTCTGGTCTCAAGCAGTTTTGGATAAGGGATACTTAACCTATAGTCTCTTAAATTATGTTTGAGCTAGTTAGAGTAAGGATTGATCTCTGGGCCAAGATAACTTTATCAAGAAAAATTCCACTTTGTGAGCATTCCTTTCCATATGGCCAGCCTTCCTTCCTATATGGCCAGATTGTGATGGTTAGCTTTTGCTACGACAATACTACATAACAAAGAGGTCTAAAACAATTCCATACTTGCAGGTCAGCAGGGATCTGGCTGGTCTGGGCTTAGTCAGACAGCCCTACTTCAGGTTACAGCACCTAGAGCAGTTTTGTCATACTACAAATCTATCAACTGACTGAGACAGCTCTGCTCCATGTTTGTGGACCAGTAGGATATCTGAGGTATGTGCCTACAACAAAGTGTAGAGAAGAAAGAGAACAAATAAAAATATGTGAAGCTTTTACTGGCCTACACTCAGAAAGTTCTGGCTGGTTCTGTTGGCCAAAGAAGTCAAACACATGGTTACACACAAAATCAAGGGAATCCTCTGCCTCTTTAGTAAGAGAAACTATAATGTCAGGGTAAAGGGTATGTGTACTGGGAGATGTGAAGAACTAAAGTCATTATTGTAATATACCACACTTGGTTGACTGTAAACCATAACAATGTTCAATTTGGACCAAAGTCAGTGTTATGGTTTTATATAAGGTGTCCTCCAAAAGTTTATGTATGATGAAACAATTCAAGAAGGCTTAGAAATGAAATGATTGCATTATGGGAACCTTAACCCAATCAGTGAGTTAATCCCCTGATAAGGATTAATTGAGTGGTAACTGAAGACAGGTAGGGTGGGCATTGGGGGCATGCCTCTGGGGTATATATTTTATATCTGCTGAGTGGAGTCCCCCTTCTCTTTCCCCCCTTCCTGATCATCATATGAGCCCCTTCCTTTTGCCACACTCTTCCACCATGATGTTCTACCTCACCTGTAGCCCTGAGGTATGGAGCTGGCTGTCTATGGACTGAGATCTCTGAAACCATGAACCCCAAGTAAACTTTTCCTCCTCTAAAATTGTTCTTGTTAGGTGTTTTAACCACAGCAGTGAAAAAGCTGACTAAAACAGTAAGGTTATCAAAGGGAAAACTCAGGACACAATTATTTGGAGCAAAAAGATAGTTTCTTTAAGTTGTAAAAAAAAAAATGCTGTAATATTGGAAATAAATCCTTCCCAAGTGACATTAAGTTTCCATCTATCTGCACATTCACATGCATATTTGCCTTGCCAAATCCTCACAAAACTTTTAACGTAACTAATATTACCAAGAGTTCAATGAAACTTAGGCAAAAGAACTTCCCAAAGGCCACAGAGATATTAAAGAGAAGCAAGATTCAAAACAGAGCATCAGATGCCACTTCTAGTGCTTCTTTCCACCATAACAGTTCTTTCTTTGATTGATTAGATAACCAAGAGTTTCTAGTAAGGATGTGTGTTGGATCTGAAATGTTCTAATCAAGACATAGAGAAGGGCTATAAATGAACTTGCCATAAGGGTCAGTGTTATCCTGCTAATGATACTGTTTTCCACAATTGCACAACTTTCCCATGTTCTCTACTGATGCTGAAATACCCCAAGCTTGGTCCAGAATTGTTTAGAATTGTAGTGGCTCAAAGCCTGAAAAGCATTATTGCTTTCTTTGACTGCTGTTCTGAAAATCAGGATGAGTAGGGAAACAGAAGCAAACTGGGACCAAAATCCAGAAGTTCATGGCCCAGGTAAGGCTTCTTCTGTGCTTCAAAACAGCATGTTGTGAGCAAACTGCAAAGAACCTAGACCCACTATCTGCTATTTAGTGCCTTAGTTTTGGGTAGGAGGCTTACTTTGACATTGTTAAACATCTTTTTTACTATAAGAAGCCACTGTAAAACACAATTATTGGGGGAGTTTAGAAGCTCAAATACACATAGAAGACAAAGTTTGTTAGGGAAACTCTTCCAGAGGGAGTAGGGTCATTCTTTCCTAAAGTGGGGAATCTCCTGCTGCCAGTCCAAGGCCCAATTCCATATCCACCATCCCCACCTCCCAATGTGAAGCAGAATCATTTTCCTGCTGAGATCTGGGACACTCTTTGGCTTCTGATGGAAACTACTCTCCTCTCAGCCAGATCAACTCTGCCACCTTCTGTGGTGATAATCCATGGTAGGTCCCCTAACTTTTCTGACCAGTGGACACATTGCCTGCTTGGACATCCATTCACCACAGCCACCCTTCCTTTCCAGGGTGTATCCCTGAGGGCTGGGACTGGCCTACTGAGCCTCAGGTATATTGAGCCCTGCCTCTGCCTTTGGCCCACTCCACAAAGCTAAGAGAAGCTGGCTCTGGCCCTGGAGAGTAAGGACTACATATGGTACTATTTTTAGCCACACTGCACCCTTCATCCTATTTCAGAAAAGCCACTCACTCCTGCACCCTGCGTCCTAGGCAAACTCAGGATCTCCCTGGGAAGCTTAGAGAGGTGGTGATCTGGCCCTCTCAGTGGCTAGCTACCCCCTGGCGGGCAGTATTTCTGGCGCCTACTACGCTGGAAGAGGAGGTCGGGGGCGGGACAACCGGTGGGGCTGCCCTCCCGCAGTGACGTCCCCGGGGGCGGAGGGGTGATCAACTGACTCTGAGCCCTCCCTGCCTCTCCCAGAGCCAGGTCCGTCGGTCCTCGGGAAATGCTACTACCACGATTGCAATTGTCGCGCACGCCTTCGCCAGTCAGACTGCTCTACCACTGTTGGGCCCGGGTCCGAAGACGCATCACCCAGAGTGGAAACATGCAGCCAGGAGTGGCTCTGCAGGCTGTGCTGCTGGCGGTGCTGCTGGCGGGGCCACGGGGCGTGAAAAGTCGCCTTCTGAGCGGTGAGTGCGTGCGCTGGGGCGAGAGCTCTTGCCGGGACAGTCCGCACCCCAGCAGTCCGCACCGGGTGGGGAGGGAGGCGTTCCCCGCTACACTCCCCGGCCCAGCCTTCGGAACCTCCTGCTTCCAGAGAGCAATTGCTCCGCAGCTGGGATCGGGACCGGTTCCTGGGGCCATTCAGAGTCCTGGAATGCTGGAAGTCCATTCCCCGCCGAGGGTTACCCTAATGGGTCTGAGAACTAGGTTGGGTGGGGCAGTGGGCGAACCCGCTCAGCGGGTGCCCCTCCAGCTCAGCCAGCTCGGTAGAACACGGCTCTATAGTTCCTAAGAACCCCACACGGAGCAGGCTCACCAACCCCCTTTACCTCCCACTCGAGAAGTCCACCACGCAGACGGCGGGGTGGAGATCCTGGATCCGCGGTGCTGTGGGAACCTTGCCAGTTATTCCTGGTCTCCTCTGTGGGGAGGATGGCAGGCTCCAGCAGCTGGAATAGGAGCGCTTAGAGATGGGGAAAGCTGCTTAGTTAGCGTGGGACCAGCCCCGTCTGGCTCTGGGGAATGACTCTCTGTCTGCTTCCTTCCTTGTGTCGTGTCACGGCAGCCTCGGATTCGGACCCCAGAGGAGGTACAGTGCTCTGCTTTTTGCCTCTTCCAGTTGTTCTGCGTGTGGCGGGAGGGGAGAGGGCGAATACTGGTGCCCTTTTTCTCCTGTGCTGGGCGTCGACGGCTTGGCCAAGAGGAGGGAGGAGGAAGAATAGTAACCTCTTCCTCGGGGGTATCCCAGTTTGTGGAACTGATTTAGCCCTCTAGGGTTGATTTCGAGATGGGGTGTAGTGCGGGGCAGTAAATGGGGAGAGTAACTGAGTTGAGCTGCTTGGGTTAGGGCTGCAGGAGCTCAGTAGTTGATAGTGGTGGGTAGAAGGCCCGCCTACTCTTCCCCTTCCTGCAAATGAGAAAAGAAAGACACTTCCTGAAGGCAGGGGAACCAGATGGGCCCTCCGCCTCTTTCCAGCTCTGGCTGTCTCTGGCACTCACTGCAGGATTGGGATGTGTGGCCAGGCTGGACCATACAGGAAATTCGATTAAGGTGTTACATTTTCTCTTGACAATCTAGCATGGAAAAATGAGGGCTGCCAGTAAATTCAACTCCAATTTACAGTTATGCTGGTGGCAAGTTTGGGGGTGTTCCTAGTGGCTCATTTGCCTTCCATTTGCTGCCTGATTTGGAGCCCCCTTTAAGGAATCATAGAGGCTTGGCTGGCCCAGCCTTCTTTCCAGGCAATCTGGCTGCTGTCACTGCCTCTCTGAAACACCTGCTTGGTGAAAACATCAATGTCAAAGAGCCCTTTTAATTTGCTGGTGGACCCGTCTAGTGAGAGCTTCTCTATTTAGCAGCAATAACCAAAAAAAAAAAGGAAGAAAAAGGAGGAGGAGGAGGAGGAAGGAAGGAAGGAAGGAAAAGGGGAAAAGTGCAAGACTCTTCTAACTTGTTGCTTTTTGAGAATTTCTTTATAAAAGCAATGAGAGGAGAAACAGAAAATAAAAATTCACTGCAGCTTTCTGAATCATCTTTATGTGCTCTTTTCCATTTAGCACTAATAATGTAGTTAACTGTCTGCAGCCTTTGCCCTGCATTCTGGACAGTATTAGGAATAATGAAAGCTATCTGGCTCCCTGCAGCACTGCAAAACAAGTTGGGGAAACAAGAGCATTCCAGAAGGTCTGGGAAGAGGTCCCCAAATAAAATCCTTTACCCCTACTCTGTGGTAGCAATTCATCATACCCACAGCCCACAATTTGGCTCTGTCATTGCAGGGACTACTCTCTTTGTTGAAATGTGGTTTTCATTTTGTATAATTTAGATCCAGAGACATAAGCCATGTTCTCCCCTGGGCTAGGAATTGGCATTTGTTTCTGTATTTCCAGCACCTAGAACAGTGCTAGGCGAAAGGTACACTCAATACATGTTGATTGAACAAAGGAGGATGAATTAAAGAAAAAAAAGACAAAAAATTTTAAAACAAACAAATGAGTAATGAAGCTGAGGTTTAGCTGCTGCAGCAAGGCTTCAATCACCCAGACACAAGGAAGGGCAATGTGTGCTGAGGAACAATTTGCTACTTGCTTCTCAGTAGAATTCCATCCATTTATCTGAAAGAGTCTTTAGCCCTTCAGTGTCAGTCATATGAGACACACTAGTAGACTCCCAAAACAACCCAAGCCCGGGGTGGAGTGGGGAGTGAGCAGTCTAGTTGAGAGGTACTGGCTTGACTTTGTAATCAGATCTGGGTCCTGACTTGGACAATACTGATGATAAGCTATGTGACCTTAATCAGATTACTCAATTTCTCTGAGCCTCAATTTTCTCATTTGTAAAATGGCACATAAACAACATCTACATCAGGGTACTGTTATGAGGGTTAAATGAGATAAAGTCTATATATAAATGTAAAGCCCTTAACACAGTTAATGGCACACAGGAAAAGTTCAGTAAATCTTAGCTATTGTCTTTAGGTCAGGGGACTGTCAGTAATAGAAAACCCCACAGATATCATGTACTTAGCTTCAGCCCACATCAGAGACCGAGCAAATTAGTTCTGCTGCTCATAGGCAGAAGGTTTCAGGGTAGAGGAGTCCATGTCTGACTTCAGAACAACTCTCTTACCTGAAGGAATCACTCAACAGAGATACTCACTTTACACACTCTCCCCTGAGATTGCCTAAAAACATAAAATTGTTATTTATAATTCTTAAGCCATAAATCTTCATCAACTTCCCTTAAAAGATAAAAATGTCTGCTTTTCAAGAATCTATAACTGAGCAAACAAAACATGTGTCCCTGCATAATCTGAGCATCAGAGTTTAAATCACCCCAACTCCATGTTGGAAGCAGTATTAATTTTCTCTAAGAACTCTGACATAACCTTCTGGTGATAAGTAATCATAATTCTGTCCAGAAGTAGCTCCATTCTGATGCCTCTGAGCCTCCTTGCTCTTGTATACATTTCTGGTACACTGAAACAGGTTGCCTTCTTTTATCTCTAGGGCAGCTGGTTTGCCAGGGAGGGACACAGAGGCCTTGTTATAAAGTCATTTATCTCCATGATGCTTCTCGAAGACTGAACTTTGAGGAAGCCAAAGAAGCCTGCAGGAGGGATGGGGGCCACCTAGTCAGCATCGAATCTGGAGATGAGCAGAGATTGATAGAAAAGTTCATTGAAAACCTCTCAGCATCTGATGGTGATTTCTGGATTGGACTCAGAAGGCATGAAGAGAAGAGAAGCAACAGCACAGCCTGCCAAGACCTTTATGCTTGGACTGATGGCAGCATGTCAAAATTTAGGTAAGTATGTGGAGCTGACTTCTTTGACATAACTCAGAAAAGAGACAGGCTGGATCCACAGTGCCAGATCCTTGGGGAAGTGGAGGAGACCCAGCCAGACAGAGGCCTGGGGGTAGTAACACCTGAAGAGCCATTGACCAGGACAGTGTGGTGAAAGTGGTGGATTTAGCCTTGACTTGCGCCCCATGGATGTCCAAAGAGTTCTACTCAGGTGGGCGAGCCCATCAGCATTATGTCAAGAACACATGATGCTTAAAGTCTTCACCCTGTCCTTAATATGTAACAGCAAACCTAACCTTCTCCTGATGATTAGGGTCAACTATCCCTTGAAGTCAGTCTGTCCTTTTGGCTAGATATCTGGCTATAGCTAGAATCCCCATTAAGAGACTGAAGGTCCATAGAGTTGAAATCAGAATAGGACTGTGGACTACACAGAACTATGATAATGGTCAGAAAATCAGAACCAAGACCTAACTCTACAGATTGGCCAAGAGTGGAACTTTGGGAAGACTGCAGTTTATAGGACCCTCCTAAATCCTTAGCATCGAGACACTGATGCTCTCATACACCCCACCAAGACACTATGACATTGCCATCATCCCTCCCTATAAATGCAGTGACATTGTTAAAAATTTTTAAAACATCAAAATTCAGAGACAGACATAGGACTGTAAAATTTCTAACAGAATTAATATATTTTCATGATAGTTTATATAAGTAGTAAACACTAAGGCCCCAAAGGATAGAGAAGCAAAAGACCTGAGCAGATAGTTCACAAAATAGAAAATCTAATTGGTGTACAATCATATAAGAAAAAAGTTTAAAGTCATTATTAATTGAAGGTAAAGATTAAAAAATTACCTGTTACATTTAAAACAGTATGTAGGTAGCATCCATCACAACTCTTTATGCTAGTCATGTTCCTGAACTTCATATAAGTTCTGAGAGTAGCTCCTCCAATAGCATTATGGACTTCTCTTCCTAAAAGATGATGGTTAGTAGGAAGAGTAGAAGGTTATTACTCTTCACATCACTGTAGCTGGTCCCAAGGTCATGACTGACTTATCAATCTCCCTCCTCTGCTATCCAGTCCAGATTCCCCCACCCTCTGCTGCTGTCAATAACTGACCTTGTGGCATGACCCAAATCCTCATCTCTGAATAGTGTTAGGCCCTAGTTACCTTGAACTTCTCAGGGTGAAGTTAACAGACTTTTCCATTGGCCATCAAAATTGGGCAAGTAAGTACAAAAAGATACCCAAGTAGATAACCTAAGAGTCTTCACCCTGTCCATAATATATAATAGCAAACCTACCTCCTCCTGATGATTAGAGTCAACTACCTCCTGCCAAGAGAATGACATCACTTCTTGCCTGCTTGTTCCTATACACAAGGACCCCAAATGTCCAAGTGGCAACCAGTGACTCATAGCTCAATGAGACTTACTCTGTCTTCTAGAAGAACTATTCCCCTCTGGAAACTAAGAATCTCCAAACTCCCAAAGCCCAGCATTGCAGAGACAAGAAGTACAAATTCCCTGAGTGAGCCATTATCAATGATGGAACTCCTGCTTTCTTCCCTTGGCTCCCAGACCCATGTATTCTACTAGTGGAGGCACAGAAGTTTATAAATCATTGATTTAACGTGTACTTCTTTTTGGATGATGCCCTGCCCCCAAAGTATTGCCTCTAAGCTGATACTTAAGCTAAGTTTTCAACAAGCTATTCTCCATCACTCTGTCAAGCTAGCAGCTTCAAGATGGTGCAATATGTGATCTGACAAGTGACTCCCATAGCCAGGTACTTACTTCCACACCTTCTTTGCTATAAAGTAGGTGCCTTTGTCTGATGAGATGTTGTTTGGGATCCTGTTTTGATAGATTAAATATTATATACACCTTTGAATAGTGGTACTGACTAAGGTTCTTGGGCAGAAAAGGCAAACTCATGCCTAGATTGTGTGTCTGTTCCTACCAAAATGAATCATTGTCCCTTTCAGGGATCCAATGTAGTAAACTTGCCACCAGGAGATATGTTGATCACCTCAAGTATTGATGCTATGACAAAGACACAGCATTGTCCTCTGTTGCTGGAAGGCTGGACATTTGGCAGTAGTAGTAGCCAGATCAGTCTTGATTAGTGGGATCCAATCTGTAGAATCCGTGCATAGCCTCCATTCTGCCTCCTTTGTTACTATATTTGCATATCTAGTGTGCTAGTACTAGGGTGACTGATAACCAGCTGGCTGGCATTACCTGAATGAGTCATTTGTCTCCTTGGCTGTTCAGTGCCTCTTACATGAGAGATGCTCCCTGGTATGCTTTCATGTGTGATAAAAAATTATCATATTTTATGCCCAGTGATATGGATCATTCTACTCAAGAAGTCCTTGTCCCCAGTCTTCCAGTCTTTTTCCCTTTAGATTCTTATCAGCTGACCATGCTGTTTGCTTTTCCCCTGAGTCTTTATGTATTCTAATCTTCCATAACTTCTATTTCCATACAAAGGGGTTAACTAGGTGCATGAACTAAAGCAATGTCCAGTGAGAGAGTGTCCCCCTAGCACACTGTCTTTCTAGGCCACCTCCAAGTGGAGCTGCAGTTCAGCTGCTGTCCATTTTGGCTTCTTCACTCATACTTAACTGACCTTCATGAACCAAGCTCAGGCTGCCTGTATCAGCTAGCCATAAGGAACTTCTCATGCACCATAAGTGTGAGCTGAGGCAGAGGCTTTGGAACAACAGTGGTAGATATCATGGCAGTCTGCTCTAACTATTCATATAGCACCCCTTTGGTCATAGATATACCTCTTCCACCTTATAACGGATTGATTCTAGCCTACCTGAGTTGTGATAAGATGTGTCTGATAATACCTAGCTCATAATGAGCAGGTCAGGCTGCATGGTCTCTTGGTTGGTGGTCCTTGCTTAGTAAAAAAAAAAAAAAAAAAGTAGCAGTTGCTTTTCAAAAGGTGACTAGTTCTTGGCTACAGATGATATGACTTTGCTATAAAACCCTAGGAATCTGCAATGTGATTCTGTCATTGGGGTTGTCATGAATTCTATATGGGAATATGTTTCCCACCACTGGTATTTCAGTACACCTCAAATTCCAGTACTCCTCAAAGCAGTGCTCCTAGGTGTAAAATATGCTGCCTCTGGAACCCAAAGAGGCCTGCTAAGTATAAAATTTACTTCCTAAAATTATTAATAGTTTGCTCTTTTATTTGAAAGGTATGCTCTGGCATTGTCTAGATCACTAGATCCCTACACATTTTAATGAAGTGGCAAGTTCCTGAATATTCATTCACAGGGTTTATCTCTAACCCTCTGGAGAACATGAGTCTTAATAAGACCTCTAGTATAATACCTACTTCTTACTCATCTGGTCCAACTGGCATAATGTCAGCAATAAAGTGAACCAGTGTGATTTTCTGTAAGATTTCTAGGAAGTTCAGGCCTCTTCATACCATATTACAACAGAGGGTAGGAAAAATCAATGCAGCCTCAGTCAAGACCATACAGGTATACTATTGTCCATTGCCAATAAGCACAAACCATTCCAGATTCTTTCTGATCCAGATGGAAAAGAATGTGTTCACCAGATCTGCATATTAAGTACTGAATTGCATATCAGCCTGCTCTAGCAAAGATATCACCTATGGCACAGCAGCTAAAATCAGGGTTTCACCTTGATTGAGTTTGTGCTATCATTGTGTTAGTCAGCTTTTCATTGCTATGACCAAAATACTGACAAGAACAACGTAGAGGAGGAAAAGTTTATTTGCCTTACAGTTTTAGAGATCTTCCTGATTTTTGCATGAGTCAGAGTAGTAAATTAAATACGGATATGATGAGGAACATCACACTGCATTCTCTAGGTCTTTAAGGAGGGCACCATTTTCTGCCATCTTCCCTGGATTAAAGATATGGTTGTTGGTTTAGTAACTTGGGAGGGGGTGGGAAGGAGTGCAGTTTCAAAGGCTTCTACTTGATCTGCTCCACTATAGTAGCCTAAGGAACCAACATGGAACTATACCAACTACCAATATGTCTATTCAATTCATATATGTGGGGACCCGGACAATGACTACGGGCTGGGTCCTTCTGTGAGCTGACCTCTATTAATACCTGGTCCCAATATGTTCCCACTCCAAATGGGTAATAGCACTTCAAGTCTGAATATCAGTGTCAACTTATACCTTGTGTCAAACAGCTCTTTGTAATATTTGGATATACTCCCCTCTCCCAGCATATGGTTACTTAAGTAAATGGCCAGAGGTTCCTTTGGGGAAAGAACAGGGGAAATTATTATCACATGTGCCTGCCATGGTACTTCAGAGTCCTTCTTCCTGGAAACCTGACCTTTCCCTCTATCAGTTAGTATGAGTCTGAAAACTGACTCAAATCCAAAAATTACATTCAGCCGTAATGTTCTATATCTCCCTGAGATGAAATAATGTAAAGGCTAGTAGGGAGTGTCAAGGGGTTTGGAAAAGAGGATGGAGGTAACTAATGAGGCACAAAGCCTAGCTCCTGACAGGGGCCCCAGCTGTCCACATAATGTCTAAGGAGTGCTTACTGCAAGCTTATGTATTGTTCAGGAAATTCAAGTAGAGCAAAAGGACCTTCCTTCCTTCCTTCCTTCCTTCCTTCCTTCCTTCTCTTAGCTGTCTCTTTATTCAGGAGGGACTCTGACAAGAGCCAAGCAGAGCAGCAGTGTCTGGCTAAATAGTCTGAGCATCAGGACAAGAACCCAGCCCTGAAGGGAAGCAGCTCAGGTGGGTGATCAGGCAGACTACAAAGCCCATCCCTGAGTTAATATCTGAGATAGGTGCTTCAGATTTAGACTCTCAACGCGGTCCAAGTCTTTAACCTGGCACCCACATAACCAACTGGGTGGCAGCACCATTTAATTCCAGGTTTTACTGGGTAACTGCTAATGCACCCCTTCAGGGGTCTAGGAAGGCAAAGAGAAAACATCTGGTAGTGGAGGCTGAAAGGCTTACAAGCCTGATCACATGGAAATGATGTAAAAACTGAAAAAGACCAAATGGTCCTTCTTCCCATGTGTCTACCCCTTACCTTACTTAACAGCCTCTATATTTTGGAGGGTCATACAGTGATGGCTAATGAAAAGCAAAAAAAGATGGAAACAGAGCAAGTTTTGGATGAGACATATTATGCCTCTTCTCAATGTGTATGATCTCTTTAAAAAGGGAAACAAAACGAAAAGCAAAAAGCAAAAAAGAAATGAGCAGCCCTACTAGCTGCCTTTTCTCATAATTCCTTTGCAGACATCATATGGTAATAGATTCCTCCGTGCAAAGAGGTTGTGGCAAATGTCAGATGATTGATTGTGATGTCCATATTAGAAAGTATGTGGCTCTGTTTATTGGCAGTGCTTCAATCCCTCCTCTCTGTGTATTATGTTCTGAAGCCAAGTATCATGTTAGTGTCCCAGTGGAACCTGATGGGAAAACAAAGGCTTGGAAGTCTTGGAGTATGTTTCTCCACTTGCCTCTATTGTTTATTCCTTTCCTACAGGAACTGGTATGTGGATGAGCCTTCCTGTGGTAGTGAAGTCTGTGTAGTCATGTACCATCAGCCTTCAGCACCTGCTGGCATTGGGGGCCCCTACAAGTTCCAGTGGAATGATGACCGATGCAACATGAAGAACAACTTTATTTGCAAATATTTTGATGGTAATGAATGCTCTCCCAAGCTGAATTCTCAACCTCCTCTCTTATTTCATAAGCAGCTTCTCGTACCAAGAATTTGGTATGTGGTCACTAAGAATGCTTATCACAAATGCCAGCAATGATAAACTTCAGGAATTCTTGTAAAGAGATATGTAATGATACTTCCTCACTGAGTAATAATTATAGGAAAGGAAAGATTATCAGATGCTAAGAGAATGGATGAAAAGAAGAAAGAATATATTTCATGTGTGATAAAGCAAGATTTATGAGAACATCTAGAAAGAAAAAAGTTCTCTCTCTGGACAAACAAAAATTCTTACTCATTCTACATGCACAGTTAGCTGTAGGAGCTTGGAATAAGCTGACCATTGCTCCTACAAGTCTTCCAACAGCTATGTGAGATATTTTCTCAGAATTTAAAGAAACACACTAATAACCAGAGGAGGCAGAAGATAAAACACACCAATTTTACTGGCACCAGGAAAAAATAGCAGGCACATTGATGATCAAGTTTAAACTCCCCAGGCTACCTACTGTCTATATGTCTTGCAACCTTAACTTGCATTTGCTTCTAGATCTTTAAGAGTTGCAAATTGGCTATAAATCCAGTCTCACCCTGCTGAGGTTTCCCAGACTCTTTTATTAAAACTGACATAGATCTAAACTTGAACTGATTCTTGATCTATCCCTGAAGTTTCTCACCTCCCTGAAGCCAAATTCTTGGCCCCAGTTCTGCATTATTTCCTGACAGGGGTAGAGTGACTTGTTAGTTATATCTAGTTTGGGACTAAGAATCCTGTCATTTAAAATTTTTTAAATTGGACTATGCTCCGGGGGTAACTTTTGCTACTAAAAGATATTTTTCCTTCTTTTTTTTTAAAGAGAGAGGAGAGAGAGAGAGAGAGAGAGAGAGAGAGAGAGAGAGAGAGAGATTTAATATTTATTTTTTAGTTCTCGGCAGACACAACATCTTTGTTTGTATGTGGTGCTGAGGATCGAACCCGGGCCGCACGCATGCCGGGCGAGCGCACTACCGCTTGAGCCATATCCCCAGCCCCAAAAGATATTTTTCCTTCTTCATCTCTGAGACAAATTCTTTTATATAGTGACCATACCAAGATTCTCCCTACCATACCAAGTTGTCTCAGGCTGGGAGGTTTTAAAGAACTAGACTGGCTTATCAGGTCACCTTCATAGATCAGTGAAAGGAAAACACTTGTTACAAACTGGCTTTCCATTACTTCTATTAATTATATTATATTAACTCCATGGCTAAACATTTTTACTTTTTAAACATTTTTTGAAATGTGAGATTTTGAAAATTGCTTTAATATTCTTTTATTTTTTAGCTTGGTTCCTTTCTAAAAAGAAATCATATTCATCATTACTTTTGCTATTGCTCATATTAGTTAGACCGAGTTCTGTCCAGAAAAATATGGCATACACAAAGATTTTACTAGGAGAATAAAGTAAAAAGGATATTTGCAGAAGTGGTAAGCAAAGAGCAGGAGATGGTAAAGTACCCAGAGACTAACTACAATGGGAAGCTCTTACCACCCCTAGGCCTAAAAGGGCAAAGGGAGAGAATCTTTTAACAGAATCCAGAAAAGGCTTGAGGTCATAAAAAAAGAATCCCCTCAACAGAAATGGTAACCACAAAATACAATTACTGTAAAATTATGCTGATAAGCAAGGGACCATGAAGAATAAATACTGTGACCTCTCTCTCCTACCTTCTGATCTCCTGCTTTGCCTCCCACTGGCTAAGTCTAATAAGAAACCAAAGGATTCCCGGTGAAACAGTCCATAGAGATCAGCCCAGATCAGAATGAATCCAATAGTGGGAGATAGGCACATGGCAAAGAACTAACACATTGCCTTTATGTGGCCTCCCATCCTCAGCATAAGTTCATATTATTCAGCATGCTGAAATAAGGGTGGACAAGATCAGTCTCAGTTCTCACCATTCTAACACCTCTCCTCCCCATGCTATCCTAATGCCTTTCTGCTAGTTTAGTTCCCCAAGAGACTTAACTGTTGTTTCCTGTGTGTAGAACACATTTTCCCTCTCTCTTTCAACTTGTTTTCACCTTTCATGTTCAGGTTAAGCAGCAGTGTCTGGCTAAATAGTCTGAGCATCAGGGCAAGAACCCAGATGCTCAGACTATCTAGAACTTACTAAGCAACTAAGTAACACAAGTCATAACAACAAAGTAAAACAAGTGATACTGGATTGGATTACAGACCATGATGATAATGATGATGATGGTGACAGTGATGATGACAATTTTATATAAATGACAATATTAGGACAATTGGCAGAATGTGCATATGATTAGATAACAGTATTATATCAATGTTGATTTCTTGGTTTTGATCAATGGATTGTGATATAGTATAAAAGAATGCCTCTCTCCCTTTTAAATATAAATTGAAGTTGTTAAGAGTAGAGGGATACCATGTCTGAAACTTTCTTTTTGGAAAAAAGTTACATATGTGTATATATATAAATATGTGTATATTATAAATTCAGTATCTATGTATATATAGATATAAGCATATAGAGATAGGTAGATGATTGATACAGATAATAATTAAGCAAATGAAATATAATAAAATAATAAGGTGAAGGATATATGAGAATTCCTTGTACTATTCTTACAAATTTTCATAAATCTGAAATTATTTCAAAATAATTTCCTTGGAGAAGCTTTCCAGGACCCCTCAAGTTTAGGTGATCCTCCTGTGAGAACCAGAAGCACCTCATACACAGTACTTTCACTTCCCGTTTCCAGGTTTGTCCCTTTTGCTATATGCTTACAAGAAGTCTGGAAACATACTTGTCTAGCCAACTGATGAAGTAGGGGAAGATCACTTCTGTGGTTCCCAAAAGATGACATTCTGTCCTATCATGCCACAGTATCAAGAGACTGGGTCAGTTATCATCTCTAAAACTAGGGTTGAGAATGTGGCCATATGGCATGCAAGCCAGACCTGAATATTTGACTACTCCAGGAATACGGTAAAGGCACAGGGATATTCAGGGAAAACTAGAGAGAAACCATTCAAGGTATGGCAGATGCACTACTCAGATGTATGGCAGATGCATGGCATCGAGGTGCCATGTTTACTGCAATTTTGCACAGTAGACTGAATTATGGAGGAACAACAATACGAATAGATCATTAAATGTCACTGAATATACTATGTATTTCAATGTAATATCATGAAATTAACATGAATTAATATTCTCCTATATGTCCATATTTTATGGCCATCTTGTCAAATATAAGCTCCTTAGAGGGCCAGGATTATTTCTCATTTGCTGTTGCATGGCATAGTTATATCTCCTTACTATTTTAACTTTTATTTGAATTTATTAATTTTTATTTGAATTGGTTGAAGTTCCAGTTTAGCAACTTACTGGTTATGAAATTTGGGCAAGTTATTTAATCTCCCTGACTTTTGGTTTCCTCATGTAGAAAAACCAAAAAACCTGACTCCCTCGTCAGGTCATTATCGAGATTGAGCTTGTTCTTATAAAACATTTAGAATAGTTTCTATCATTTGTAGGCATTATATAAGTGAGTTTTAAAATAAATATATTTGCTTCACCTCTACGTACACACACTTATAGGAAGATGATTAAAAACTTCTGTCCTTTCTGAATGAAACTTCAGAATAAGCTTGCCATCTGAGCCTTAGGAATGTGAATTCTAAAGTTTTGCCCCTAAGAACCCTGTCACTATCAACTCCAGGGCATCTAAATAGCATAAGTGACTCATTGTCAATACAACAGTTCAGTCAGAAGCCAAAACATTTGACATAGGTTGTCTGTGCAACCTCACTTTCCCGAAGCTCTTGGAACTATTTAAAATAATTCAAGGCCAATCACCAGTTTTTGATTTGGGGCTAGCCAGTCCCTCGAACACTTTTATTGCTTGGAAATCAGTGCTTGTTGCTCTCTGAAACATCTGCAATATGAGTTGCTAAAATGTCTTGGATTGCTGTAAAATAATTCAGGAGTGTAAATGTGGAAGTAGGGCTTTCTGTTGAAATCAGATGAGCTATACATTGATAGAAGCAGGAGCTACATCACAGCACACAGGGATTCATCATACAGACTTTCTACTTTGGTGTATATTTAAAAATTCTCATATTTAAAGTTTTTGAATAGTTTTCTTTTTTAAGAAAAAACACCTAAGTAAAGCTGGGGGAAGGCTAGTCTTTATGCAGAAGCAATTCTTTTGATTTAATGAACCTAGTCCTGGTATCTGATAACAGAAAATAATCTGATTACAATAAAGTTTATTGGAAATGGTTGCTATTCTCTAGCTGATTTTATTCAGATGGCAGGAAAATTTTGTTATTATTTTCATTTTTATTTCTGCAGAGAAACCAACAGCTGCTTCCACAAGACCTGGAGGTAAGGCTGTCATTTGAGATTTGAGTTAACTCAGCCCCTCTCCATTAAGTTAGAATCAGTTCTTTAGACCAGATTATTCAACAGAAGATGATGGTGTTAACCCAGACAATTTGGATGCACCACATCCAGCTATGATGAGTCCATTATTCTCACTCTTTGGTATTGTCTCTTTCAAAACTGAAGAACAACAGTAGCAAATTCAGTTTGGGATATTATTTATTATTATTGACAATAGGAAGGGAATTATTTAATTTAATGAGACAAGAAATGAGCCAAACAGAATCGTTCTAGCAGAGAGTCACTGGCCCTTCCCTTCGGCACCTCACTCCTCCATGTGGCTATTAAGCCAGCTGCCTGTCACTTGTTTTACTGCCTGACCCTCACCTAACGACAGTAAAATTCATATCTTTACTTTCCTATGTATATAAGTGTCAATAGCCAGGTTGCTACTGCTATTTAGCATCTCACTTTACACATGGTAGGACCTCAGAGAATATCTGCATTAAAGTTCCTTTTTCCAAGTTCTCAAGTCCATGTGTCTCTCTCCAGGTGAAAGAACAGAGCCAGCAACACCCACAATTCCAGAGGAAACACAGAAAGAAGATGCCAAAGAAACATTTAAAGAAAGTAAAGGTATGTACAGAGTTCACTTGGGGAAAACAGACAATGAGACTCTCTTGATTGCTTTACTATATGTTTATATTCCCTATTTTGTTCTTTCCCACAGCTCCTTAAAAATGGAATTAGACCGTTATCTGTGACTTTGCCAAAACTGTATTTAAGGTTAGGTTTCATCAGTGAAATATGCAAATAGAGCTATCATAAGACAATTGAGGAGATCAGACTAGTCAGGAAGTAAAAGACCTGCAGGAAGACAAAGCCCCTTGGTCTTAGGCTAGAGGTGGGATAGGGCTGGGACTGAGAGAATGGATGCAGAGACAGAAGAGCGGAAAGACCTGTACCACAATGCATAACACCTGTGATTAATAGCCATCTGTGAAATAGAGGAAATGGACCAAAACATTTAAAAAGATCATAAAAGGTAAAAGAAAATGGAGTGATAAATTGGAGTGCTAATGGACTTTCAACCTCACCCTCACACTGAGTTTCAAGAAGGAAATCTGGGGTTTTGTTACTGGGCAACTTTAAAAAAACACTTAAGTTCTCTGTGCTTCAGTTTAATCATCTGCATAATAGAAGTAATAATATTTTTCTTAGCTACCTGGGAACATTACTGTGTCCATAAAATGAAATAGAATGTTGCAGTTCTGACACTAACCACCTGAGTTGGCACAGACTGCCCCCCCCCATAGCTTAAAGGCACAGTCCATAACTGCCCTCACTTCAAGCATTACCCACAAGTTTAGGGATCCTCAGGTCACATCTCTTCTGACCAATTGGCTACAATTCCAGGAGTGCCTACAACCCTCTCTCAAGTTCAAAAATTCATTAAGACAATTCACAGAACTCAGGAAAATACTGTACATACTTAGGCATTTTATTACATAGGATACAGCCAAAGAAAAGAACATGGGGTGAGGTCTAAAGGAGTTCTAATTGGGCCCTTCCATGTTCTCTCCCAGTGGAATCAGAATGTATCATCCTCCTCCTGGCATACTGATGTGTACAGGAAGCTCCACTTATCTTTGGTGTCCAGGGGGTTTACAGGAGTTTCATTGATTACTTAGGTGGGGTAGATCTTATCACCAGTCATGTGGTATAACTCAGTCTCCAAAGGAGGTCAGGCTGATGTCATCAGGCTCAGAGCCCCCACCCAAAAATCACTTGTCCAGTTTTCTTGTGTGGCCAGCCCCCCACAAACACAGGCCACCACTGTCTTGGACAGGTCCTTACAATAAATTCTAGTACCATCCAAGATGCTCATGAATAACAAAGTCAGTTCTATTACTTGGGAAATTCAAGTATTTAGACCCTCCTTCCCAGGAACCAGGGGCAATTTTTTTATGATACAACAAACGTAATATGTGCTAGAAAAAAAAATAAAATGCTATGCAAAGGTGTGTGGCATTTTTATTGCTCTTTGATATTATAGTGGTACTTAAAGAGGATTTTTGGAGTATTTTGGTTTTGGTTTTTGATGGTTGTCAGGTTTGCAGCTTCACAGGGGAAAAAAAAAAAACAGTAATAGCCACTGGATGGCTGGAATCTTAGATAAGTGGGAACAGGAAGGGAGTTAGTCTAAAATTCTTGCTTCCTCCCAAAACCTTATTGTTGGTTCTAAGTCTTAAAGGACTAAAAGGTACAGAAAAGAAGACCTCTAAGAGAATTTCATAGTCACTGCTCATGAACCCAACTGAAGCCAGTTGGTCTTAGTTAGAAATGTTGGGAAGCATTTAAGTCTAATTTGTGTGCTCTGTGAACTTCTGTTTCGCAATAATGACCCCAGAACTTTTGACTGGATTCTTCTTTGCTTCCTCTCCCCAACCCCTACACTGGGAACTACCATGGCTGCTCTCAGAGGCCAAGGCATCAATACTGCACCAATAGTCTCTGCTTTGCTACGAAAGACAAGGGAAGAAAGAATATCTTTTCTCCAAAAAATAATCTCTTTGAATTATAAAAAGTACCCTTTTGGTATTTGCAAGACTCAAAAAATTAAAATTATTTTCATTATTATTACTTAGGGTAAAAAGACAGGTAGAAAATATTTAATGAGGGGCTGGGGATGTGGCTCAAGCGGTAGCACGCTCACCTGGCATGCGTGCAGCCCGGGTTCAATCCTTGTCACCACATACAAACAAAGATGTGTGTCTGCTGAAAACTAAAAAATAAATATTAAGAAAATTCTCTCTCTCTCTCTCTCTTTAAAAAAAAGGAAATATTTAATGAAACTAGAAGATGCTTTACTAACTGGGTAATTCTACATCTACCTCCTAGGAATGTGCTCTCTGGAATACCCTGTATTTGGTTATGCCTTTTTAAAAAAATTTTTAAATATATTTGTTAGTTGTCAATAGATACAATACCTTTATTTTATTTATTTTTATGTGGTGCTGAGGATCGAACCCAGTGCCTCATACATGCTAGGCAAGCACTCTACCACTGAGCCACAACCCCAGCCCCTTGATGATACCTTTTGAAGCCAGGTTTGAAGCACACATACATGCCAAAAAAAAAAAAAAATCACCAATGCTGATAGTGTGCTATTTTTCTTTTCAGAAGCTTCCTTGAATCTTGCCTACATCCTAATCCCCAGCATTCCCCTTCTCCTCCTCCTTGTGGTCATCACAGTCATATGTTGGGTTTGGATCTACAGAAGGAGGCAAGTAAAACCTTCTTTATGTAAACCTTTGTGTCCTCTGCCTTTGTGAATATTTGGATATTGCCCTGTTTACTTCATTAAAAGTCACAGAAGCCCCAAGAGAATGGCCACTGTAGATTGGAGAGTAAATTATCTGGCAGGCTCAGAGTATTCAGAGATTAAGAGAGTGATATTATATTCTTTATTTTGGGGTATGTGGAAGATTTTAAACAATTTGAAAAGTGAAACTATGTTATTCACTTCCTGTGTACCCACTTATCACCCAGCAAAAGTGCTCTCACAAATATAGGTCCTGGTTCCAAAAGTGTGTTGAATAAGGAATGACTGGTAGGCCATGTGAAGAATGACTGTTCCAAAGCATTCTGGTAAGCCTCTGAAACAGAGCCACTTCGTTCAGAATGAAAGAGCCAAATTCCTTTTAACTGACTTTTAAAAAATTGATTGCATAGGAGTAGATTGGTTCAAAACACTAGATAGTATAGACAACCTCTTTTGCAGGCAGGATCAGTGTCCCTTTTTTTTAGGCACACAGAATTGTTCTCAGTTACCTTTTCATTCCCCAGGATCATGGTATTCATAGAAGGCTAGTATTCCCATTTACGATAGAAAAAGGTTCAATTTAAGTTTTGGCTTCCTTTGATGACCAATCTGAAACTAATTAGTAAGATTCTGATGTACAACTTTTCAACTTCCTTAAGGGATTATTACAAGCATCAAAGCAATGAATACATGCAGAGTGGGCATCTGATAAGTACTTAAAAATGTCACCCATTATTCTGATCGTTTTTATCTAAAAGTAGAATTCAGTTCAAAAATTACAAATATATTTTTCAACTGTTTACTCTGCAGTTGATTCTTCATTTCCCTTCTTTATCTATTTAGCACCTCGCCAGGATTTGGGAATAGTAACTCATGCTTGAGTCTATCTCTCTAAGGGTTTTTAACCTTTCTTTGTGCCATAGACCCCTGTAGCAGTCTGGTGAAGCCTGTGGCTCTTTTCCCAGAACAAAATTTTTAAATGCTTGAAATTTACATTGGGTTGCAAAGGAAACAATTAGACTTTTATATTGTTTAGCAAAAATATTTCCAAATATGAATACATGACACAGCATTTTCATGTGCTTTTTATTAATTGCTCTTTATTTAGTGATGGGTATAATTATTATAATTTTGAAGTTGAGAGGAAGCAACTATGATAACTGTGATATGATATGAAAATAGTTATGATTCCTGTTGTTGATCAAGTCAAAGACATTTTTAATTCTACTCTGGTTTAATAACTGAATTCATAATGGAAGGCCATTCTGTGTTTCACTTATAGATGAGTTTCGAAAAGAGTGACATTTTTTGCCCATCAAATTCTATCCCTGGACCCTCCCAAGACTCTGGGTGCCCAGGATAGAAACCCGTGTCCCACTCTCTGGCCTCAGTGAACGACATATACATAATTGCTTTGAACTTAACACTTTCCTGGTTTGTCCTCCTCCCTCCCCAAAGCCCTGGCCTGTAGGTTTTGGTAAGTAAGAAGTACACTTTGAGGAACAGCCAGGGTATACTCCCTTCTGCTTTCAGGAAGCTCAGAGATTTTCTCAGGGGAGCACCTCAATTGCCTGGTCTCAATACTCAACCCTTTTTCTCCCTCTCCCAGGACACGGGAACAGGCAGACCCTAGCATAAAAGGAAAACACAACATCTGGCCCTCTCCTCACCAAGAACACAGCCCAGACCTAGAGGTTTACAATGTCATAAGAAAACAAAGTGAAGCCGATTTAGCTGAGCCCCGGCCAGACCTGAAGAACATTTCATTCCGGGTGTGTTCAGGAGAAGCCACTCCTGACAACATGTCTTGTGACTATGACAACATAGCTGTGAACCCTTCAGAAAGCGGGTTTGTGACTATGGCAAGTGTGGAAAGTGGATTTGTAACCAATGACATTTATGAGTTCTCCCCTGACCAAATGGGGAGGAGCAAGGAATGCAGATGGGTAGAAAATGAAATATATGGTTACTAGGACACATGAAAAAAAAATTTGAACTGATAAGAATGGAAAATATATAAGAAGAAAATTCTCCTATTTTCTATAAAGGGAAGTACTCAGAATGTCTATGAAAATGCTCAGATCAGGTCCTGGGGGTGAGCATGTGATCCCCACTAACCCCTGTTGGGTTCCCAAGTTCTGGCTTTATCCCTTGTCCCAGCCTCTTTCTCACCCAGCGGGACCTTATGAAAAAGCACCTTGGGGGCTGGGATTGTGGCTCAGTGGTAGAGCGCTTGCCTAGCATGTGTGAGGCACTGGGTTTGATTCTCAGCACCACATATAAACAATTAAGTAAAATAATAAAAGTCCATCAATAACTAATAAAAATATTTTTTTAAAAGCACCTTGGCACATAGTGGTGTCCCAATAAATGTCAGTCGACTGTCAGTTAAAAAAAACAGTACTTTAACTGACAAAGATGGAGCTTGTAGCTGTAGAACATGGGGAGCCCACCTCTAGGTTCTGTTTTTCTTGCTCTATACAGCAGCACACATAATCACAAAGAGATAGACTACAGCATCTTTTCAAAGCCCAAGTATAGTAGCCCCAGGCTGGCCTGCCCATCGGCAATTTTCATATCTTTTTTTTTTTTTTCCTCAAAGAATAAAATCAAATAAAAAGCAGGAAACAGAATGTTAGTCAGTCTGTGTCTACAGCCCTTCCTCTGCATGTGGCCTCAGGGGACCTTTTTTTTTTTTTTCTCCTGACATCTAAACTTAGAAATGTTCAACTTGGAAATACTTTAGAAACTAAAAATGAAATTTGTGTCTGTGCTTCTAAACTTATTTGTGCTCCCAGCCCTGATACTACACGTTGTCTTATTTGCACATGCATTTTACTATAGCATCAACATATTACTAAGAATGATAACAATCCTACTTTTTTTGGGGGGTGGGGGCGGGGTGGAGGACATGACTATATGACTACTTCAAATACTTTTGGTCTCAAATCCAGAGAAAAGTTTCTGGATTTGAGACCAAAGGCCTGGTATCAGTCATGTAATTTAGTAAGTCATATACACTTCAAAAATCTGAAAGCCATTATTTAAATCACCAGCAACCTCCCTCTATCAACTTAATAATCTTATCATTTTAACCACTTCCCTCTTAGGAATTATTTTTAATAGTCTAGCAATTATGTCTCATATATGGAGCCCCAAACCAGACAATTAACTAGTCTGAGTCAGCAGTATCAAATGCAGTGAATTGTAACCACTGCCCAACTATCTGCCCTAGTAAGTCAGAGAACAGGGTGGATAACAAAAATATTATTTCTGTCTGTTCTAGAAGTGTGTTTTGTGGAGTTACAACATTTGAAGCAAAAGCAGTGAGCAGCATGCGGTCTGAAGGACTAATTCATTGCTCTAAAATGTCCGAATTCCCACTTTGCCTCATACAGGTTACTCTAAAACCTGTCTCTTTATCCTCTACTGTGTCCCCACTATCCCCTGCTACAAGGCTGCAAACTCCATGAGGATAGCAACTCTACCTGCCCCTCTGCATTCTACTTGTTGCAACCTATGACAGCACCTTGCAGAGTATGCAACCAATGTTTGTTGAATAGATAGATGCACAATGATTCTTTCAGACTGATGTGAAATTGACTAAATATTTCAGATGAAAAATTTGTAGGACCTGTTTTTTACATGCCTCCTAGGTGGAGGAGGTAAATGAACAATTTTAATTTGAAAAGACCTCCTGCTACCTAGGAAGGAGGAAGCATAGCCACTAGGAACTAGAAGCTACTGAATTATGTTAACAACTTATTTTAATTATGTCACAAAACTTTAAATGAAGAGCCTTTTTTTTTATATACCAGTGGTACCAGGGATTGAATCAGAGGTGTTCAACCACTGAGCCACATCCCCAGCCCTTTTTGTATTTTATTTAGAGACAGGGTCTTGCTGAGTTATTTAGGGCCTCGTGAAGAGCCATTCTCAACCTATAAAGGCAATCAGGTTATGAGCAGAGCAGGCCCTTTGCTCTTTAGCATCTTCCCTTTATCATTAGTGTGTTATCTCTGCCAGGACCCACAGATCTCTACTACCTATTTACACACAGTAAGTCTTAGCCTATATTTTAATTATTCACTTCCTTTTTTCTTCTTCACATGTGCAAGTTTATATTTATCCAACTCCATTTCTACCTCTAATAATTGCACTTCACTTATGTAACAAACATCTTCTAACTCTTAAGTGTTTGCTGTGTTCAAATTGAACAACAACTTATTCATTAGGCCAGGATTATTTAAAAATTTAGTAAGCCTGTATCATCATTTAAAATGGTAATTCCCCTAGGGCTGAGGTAGAGTGCTTGCCTAGCATGCACAAGATCCTAAACTTGATCCCCAACACCACAAAAATAAATAAATAAGTAAAAAAAAATAGCAGTTCCTGACCTTTTTCCTCCATTGTGACACACATGTCAGATGAATTGTATGTATGAGATAACCCCTATGATCTGTCTACTCCACAAGTATTTCCTGAATACCCACCATGTGCCTTGTACTAGAATGTGGCCCACAGCTGGATTTATGGCTGAGGTTTGGAGAATCTAGTTATATGTTATATACATTGCCAAATGTGGTAGCTGTGAGGCTCTTTTTTTCTCTTATACTATATTCACTCATTCATTTATTTGAAAAATTTTAAACATGTCTACTTTTTGTGGGGAGACATGCTAGGTATTAGACATATAGCAATAAGTAATATAGATTGACTCCAATTTATAGGGCTTATATTCTAGAGGGGAAAAGAAATATATCAGACACGAGTGAAAGAGAATTTGCTATAATTTGTTTTTTTTAAATTATTTGCAGCTCTTTCTATTTGCCCTTTTCTTTCCCTTCCCTTCCTTTCTGTTCCTGAATAGTTATGTCCTAAAGCCAACATGAGAGAAAGTTAGGCATCTGTATCTTGGGGATGGAGAGGACTTGGTAGCTCAGATGGGATGTCAGGCCCGAGCAGGATGAGGAAAGAAGGTTTGCAGAGGGCAGACTGGGTGCCTGTGTGGCCTGAGCAGGTGAGGAGGCCATCCACACAGGGGAGGGGACAGCAGCAACAATGGGACACTGGCTGCACACAGGGGATTGATTAAATAAGTAAGCAGACTTAAGATAATGACATCTAGGCTTCTCACTATCACAGAAGGGGGCTACAGATATAAAAAGAGAGAAGACTAGAATAGATACCCCATGATGTTAGATCAAAATTACAAACATGAGTTTCACCTCTTCGCTTTCTATATCAAGTATAGATATACATATGTATCTATGTATGTACATTCTCCACTAAAAGAAACCAGAACTTCTTGAAAAAATGGCTGATTGCAGGGTGGAACCAGGAAAAATACAAGATTTGCCTTGGGTAGTAGCTACAATTAGATAGAAGTAATAAGTTCTGGTGTTCTACAGAATAATAAGGGGCCTAAAGTTCACAATAACCTATTGTATATTTTATGAATAACTGCAACAGAGGAGCTGGAAGTCTTCAAACACAAAGTAAGGGTAAGAAGATGGAAAATATTAATTTCCCTTTACTTTATCAGTACATACTTTATACATGCATTGAAACATCCCACTGTATCCCATAAATATGTACAGCTGTTATATGTTAATCAAAAATTGTTTAAATGTTTAAAAATGTGAAAAAAAGAATAGTTTGGGGACTTTTCTGCTGACAGAAAGCAAGGAAGTATTTAAGAAAGAGGGGAATATATCAGTAGATCACAGAAGTCTGCTTATAGTGGCCTACTTTGGCTAACTGGGATAATTCAGCATCAAAATCAATAATTATAGTGATAGGATATAACCTATCAGATAAAATGAAAATCATGAGCCCACCCTGATATAAAATAATAAATGAACAAATCGAAACTTTGATGAAGAATGAGATATTTACAGTTTAAAGTGTCTCCCCCACAAAATGCTCATTAATTGCCAAAGCAACACTGCAGGTGGACACCACCTTAATCAAATGATCCATGTGGAGATCATCAATAATGGGGCAAATTGAAACCATAGCACCTAATGTGAAAGGAACACAGCATCACATCTGTGTTATTTCTGCCTAAGTACACAACCTAATGACAAGGAAGCATCATACAAAAACAAATTAATGGACATTCTACAAAATAACTGGCTTGTGGACTTTAAGTCTCAAGATGACAAATATCAAAGAAAGACTGGGGAACTACTGTGATTAAAGGAGAGTAAAGACAGATGACAACAAAAGGCACTACCTGATTCTGAACCAGATCCATTTTCTATGAAAGAACACATGACAAAACTTGAATGGAGCCTGAGGATTAAATGATAGTAATATAGCATACGAATTTTCTAATTTTGATGGTTGTATTGCAGTTATCTAAGAGAATGTCCTTGACTGTAAGAAACACATAATAGAGTATTAAGGGATGAGGGGCTATCAGGTTGGCAACGTACTCTCAGATGATTTGAGGGGGTGTTCATTGTACTATATTTGCAAATTTTTCCCCTTAGAAATACTTTAAGGAAGAGCATTTGCAAGCATTGGTACTATAATCACTGGTAATATATTGTTTACAATACTCCTTGCGTCTAAGCTCAACACACCAGTTTGTTATGACGTTGTGACTGAGGGCACCTGAGAGCCTCTGATGCAAGACAAACATGAATCATTAATAAAGCTATCAATCAGTACCCTATCTCCAGGTTCAGGCATATTTCTCAAACCTTCCTTTTGCCAAGTCCTGGCAGTCTACAGGGAACTATGATGAGCCCCCTGCCAAAGCAAATTCCAAGATCCTTTTCCTCCAAGATTTCCCATTTTTCCCATTGTGTGATCTAGACTAGGAAAGCAAACAAACAAAAAAAAACTTCATAGTGTCTTCCAGCACTTAAATTATTTCAATATGACTTTTTCACAAATTATTACAAAGCATGTCATGCCCATATGACTTCTGAACTTGTTCTAAGACATACATAATTATGGAGATAGAGGTACCAGATGAAGACCTAGGAAACTGCATACCCAGAGATGAAGAAGCAACAATGCACAGCCCCTTCTTTCTTTCTTTCTTTGAACAGTGAATTGTTAAGTAATCTTATTTTTTTAATCCAGAATTTGAACAGCAGAAATAATGACAAGAATTATTCATCAGAGCAAGTTCTCCAAAATAGAATAAGGTCAGGTTTGAGGTTTCAAAAAAATATTAATCTATTACATTTATATTACCCTACTGAAGAAATACTTCAAAATTTCTATGATCAGTTACACATTTAATCAGCAAAATTTATATCAGGGTCTCAAAGTTTGTGTTGTTCTATTTCATAGGCCCTGGTTTGGTTTAAAACAGGATCGAATAGAATTTATAACTGCTTGATAGAGTAGTTGTGTTAGAGGGAAAGGTCTGTGATCAATTCCTGTGATGCAACTCTGCGAGGAAGCTGGAGGTTGCTTTAATTGCTTACACCACCAGGTGGCAATGTTAGGATGCCATAGAAATTTTACCTAATTTTAACATTCAGGTTTTGGCATGTAACTCCCTGCAACCATAAAGAGAAGTGGAGGAAGGACATAAGGAGAGATAAGACAGTATAATGAAGTAGTTAAAATTCTGGATTCTGGAATCAGGGCATCTAGGTTCTAAGGTCTATTTCTGTCACTTACTGGCTGTGTAATCTTGAACCAACTACTTCATTATTTAAGCCTCAGTTTCCTTATCCCTAAAATGAGTCATAGTACCTATCTGGAAGGCCATGAGAATAAAAATTACAAAATATGTGCAATGCACTTGGTACATGTTATGGGTTGAACCGTGCGAATCCCCCAAATTTATGTATGAAAGTCCTAACCCCTAAATATTTCAAAATATGACCTTTTTAGAAACAAAGTCATTGCAGATAAAGTCATTAAAACACCATGTGGAAATGAAGGCAGAAATCAAAGTGATGCTTCTACAAGGCAAGGAATACCAAAGACTGCCAGCAAACCACCAAAAACAGGCGAGATATGAAAGAGTCTCTCTCACAGCCCTCAGAAGGAACCAATCCTGTCAACACCTCCATCTTGGACCTCTAACTTCTAGCATGTTGAGAAATAGATTAGTACCCAGTTGTACTAATTTTCTATGGCAAAACGAATTCTCTAACAAACTAATACTATGCATGGTAAAAGCTCATTAAATATTAGCTGGTATTATTAGCTCTGTATACTTTTAATCTAACTGTACTAAGACAATATTGTTTTTACTTCAAATTAAAGGTCATTTTTCAGCTATCATGGATTTATATCTCCTGTCTCTCCTGCCAAATTGTGACATTCTATGAAGGGACTGAGTGTGAAACTTGAACTGTGACTGGAAAGTTTAGGGAACAGGTTTTTCCATGAAACACAGGATGCCTGCAAACAATGAACCCTATGAGGTCTCCACTCCTTGGGATGCTCATGGAGAGACCACATGACCACGAGGTCAGGAGTAGGATTTGGAGGCCCAGATGTGAATTTGAGTCCCTCGGCCACAGGTTGTAAGGAGATAATATAGGTGTGTTAGTTCCTATTATCAGAGGGCTCTATTTCTATTTACTGGTTGGAAAATTGGGTATAACAACTTATTAAAAACCTCCCTTTCATCTCAGTGGATATAATTCAGTCACTTTTATTTGAAAATTCAGAAGCTGGGAACAGGAAGGCAGCAGAGAAAATGGATAGTAGTGTGTTTCTTTTTCTTTGTTAGTATCTAGAATTTTTAACTAGTTTTATTAAAAATCAGCTATGTAGGATTAAGGCTGAGGAACTTTCCCTAAACCCACACACCTCCTTACTATTACACCTTATCCCTAATCCCCAAGGCAATAAATAAGAAAGGTGAATAAATTGAGATGAAATGGGTGATATAGCAAGTTAACATACCCAGCCAGCAATTCACCTCAAATCTTCCCTTCTGCAGGATTGAATAGATTGAACCCTGTTGGGTAGGCTGGGGTGCTGTCAGCAGTTAGGTAGATTTGGAATTGGCTCTTTTGTGAATACTACAGAAAAAAGAGGGCAGGCTATTACCTGCCAGGATGGCCTCAAACGGCCCCCTTAAGATAATGCCACATGTTTCCTCCACAATAGACATCATCACCAGGTTGGACTGGGAGTTTGTGTGTGTGTGTGTGTGTGTGTGTACAGGTGATTGAACCCAGGTCAAGAACATGTATGCTGTGTGACAAAAATTAAACTAAAATTCCTGAATTGGAATTAGATCTTTATTTGAACAAACCTATCAAAAAAAGATATCTCTAGACAATTGGAAAAAGTTGAACATGGACTGAGTATAAAATAGAAGATTTGTCTTTTTTTCTACTGAGGTGATAATAAAGGTGTAGCAGTTTTGTTAAAAATATAAGGTCTTATTGGCTAACAACGTGTACAATAACATGATTCAGAGATTTCTTTTAAAATATGCCAACAAGAAAAAACAGTAAGAGGATAAATGAAACAAGATTAACAAACTTGATAATATCCTCAAATAAGTGAGAGACACATGAACGTCCACTGTATTATTCTCCTTGCTTTTACATATGTTTCTATTAGAAATTTTTAAAAATAAAAAGAATAGGAAAGAAGAAAAGAATTGTAGGTCTTCCCTCCTATTGAGGAGGGAAGGTCTGTTGAGGGTGACGGACAAAGGCTCAGAAACTCTGGTGAGTTTCTAACATAAATAATAATATGCCAGGTGCAGTGGCACACACCTGAAATCCCAGCAGCTTGAGAGGCTAAGACAGGAGGATCACAAGTCCAAAGCCAGCCTCAGCAACTTGGTGAGGGCCTAGGCAACTTAGTGAGACCCTGTCTCAAAATAAAAAATAAAAAACAGGCTGGGGATGTGGATCAGTGGTTAAGCACCCCTGGGTTCAATTTCTGGTACCAAAATAATAATAATAATAATATGGCATGGAAAGAACACTAAAACATCAACTAACATCAACTCCCTGTCAAGGACTGGGGTATGATGAACTAGACAGGGTATTAATTCACAGAGAATCAGTACTTTTGCAAACATCTCCTTTTTAAATCCTCATAATAATATTGCTCAGCAAAGTGGTTATTATTTTTATGGAAGAGTCAAGATTACCCGACCAGTAGAGAATTTTTTTTGTTATTGTTGCATATTCCACAAATCATTCCACAAATAAGACTTCTCCACATTATGCACATACCATTTTTCTCATTGACACATGTTTCTTAAGTGCCTTCTGAGTCTCAAAAACTGTAGACAAAATGATAAATACCACCCTGCCCTAACGCTGCTCACAATCCAGCTGGGAGGGGACACCTGGAAATAAATGTCACCTTATATTACATGTCACCATCAACATACAGCAAAGAGGTAGCTATTGCATATAGAAAGAAGAACCTTATCTATCCTACCTCCTCCCCTTCACCTGGCCAAGAGACTTCTAAAAGTCCCACCTACCCATAGAAGTCTCCCAAGCTCCCATAAAATACTAACCTGTTTTCTCCTGCAGCCCTCAACATACACCTTATTATAGCATCCTTTATGGTCTGACTCACCTTAGAATTCATGGCTGTCCCATGGGCCATCCAAAGGCAGGAACCAACCTTCTCCTATTCACCCTCAAGGCTCCCAACTCTTAGAGCAGTCCCTTGCACTTATCTAGCCATCAATGTGTTACATGAAATGAAAAACATTTCCAGACAAGCACAGCCAGGATTAATTTTATACTATCCCAACTGCCCTTTCAATTTTCCTTATTTTGCTTCTAGAAATATTCAGCATGGAAATTTAACAAAAATCAGTGGGTTCTCAATATCTACAAAATAATCAGATATAAAGAAAAATGCAAAGATCAAATCAGCTTCTATGAAATAATACTTCGTTCACAAAGTCCGGGATCCAATGTAAATAGTTACATTCTAGGAAGCTGCTGTGCTCTAGAAAACAACTAGCCAGCTTATGTTTTTGAAAGACTGATTTTCTTTGTTTTGTTTTGTTCATGAAAGAAACTGGCCTCTTTCATTTTGCAAGAGATCACTTTTTCCTCCTCCTTTATTTCTTGAAAGGAACTTGCTCAAAATAGCTCGTTCAGGATCATTGAGCCATTTAACAACAAAAATGCTCTTAGCATCTTGGGATCAGCTCTTTTTTCCTACCAATTTGTCCTTCTTCTCCATCCTCCCCAAGATAACCTCATATTTTTCTGCTTTTTTACTAATATAATGGTAAATGTCTCCTCTGTTGGATATGCTCATGAAATGTCTTCATCATCTCCTGAGTTCTAAGGCTCTTTTCCTGGAAAAGGAGAGGTATCATCAGTTACGAGTTGCCAAGGTTATGAATAGCGAAACTAAGAGGAAGAAAGAAGATTGAGACAAGACATCAGCCCAGCCTACACTGTGGATTTATGGGCCAATCACTTTAGTAATAGGTTCAATATAGGCAGTTGTAAGGCTACAATATTTTTCCTAAATGGATAGATGTCCCAGGATCTTCCCTCTGATCTAAAATCATCAACAAATCAATGGGAAAGTCATCAGAATCAAAATGGAGTCACTTAAGTTGAAACCTAATAAAATAGAATCACAAGACCTAAAGGGAAAGCTCCCAAGCACACATGCTTATTACATAAACTATTATAAGATCTCTGTGAAAACTACAAGCTTGCACGAAGGTTACTGCAATCTTTCACAAAAAAAAAAAGCAAACGACAAAAGAAAAAAAAAATCCCATTTCTGTGAGATTGTACGCCCAACAACTCTCTGTTGAAATGTAAATTGATACGCCCCTTGTAATTGATCCTTATAACCAAATTATTGCAAAAAGAACTTATGTAGCCTTCCTCAGCTACCTTTAAAAACCCATGTTTTCCTTTACCTCCCCAGATATCTCTATGATTCAGCATAGCACACATCCCCCCGATTTGCAAATTCCCTGCTCATTCCCAAATAAAACCATTTTGCTTTAGAAAGTCTCTCCCTTTTTGTTATTTAGATGCACACTGCACAGAATCCAGTTTGAGCTTCTTATCCCAGCATCCAGTGGCCTCCTGATCTTTCCAACTCCCTGACCTTACTCACTACCACTCCCCTAATTCTAATCAAGACTTTTGCACAAACCCAGCACATATTTTCCCTTTGCTTTTCTTTGCTTATCCTCTTTCCTCAATCTGGAACGTCCTTTCTCTACATCTTTATGTGACAAGTCCTAACCATCTGCAAGACTCAGTTAAGAGCATTTCTTCCTTAAAGTCCTTTAGCCCTTAACTACATCTGTCATTCTCCAGGTTCTCAGTACTTGTTGCCCATAAGCGTTGCATGGACCAGCAGCAGAGTACTGCCTGGGACCTAGAAATAAAGGAGCCACTTGAGCATCTAACTATGGAAAACAATCTGTACCTGGACAAAGACTTGTGACTGAAAAAGTGTCTTCAAGATATTTGAGAGTGACTTTCAAGTGAAGTCTGACTATAGGTCTGTAATTGCTGCAGAACAAATGGTATCAATATATTTATTCAGTGAATCAACAAATACATACTTAGCACCCGCTATATGACAGGTACTGTGCTTGACACTAGAGATGTGGAAATGGTGAATGAGATACAGTCTCTACCCTTGTGAAAGCTATAAAATGGAAGTCTAATAAAATGCTAGATTGAGTCAATGAAATACATTATGATAATGCAATATATAATAAGACAATGGGTGAGCCCAAAATGAAGTGAATTCTAGAGGAGGTGAGAACATGGCACCTATGGAGGATTTCAAACAGATTAGCATGATTGAACTCAGGATACTGGGTAGGGATGGAGAGACAAGACTGAGATGAGAAGGAGTTAGATCACAAATGGATTCATAAGCCTGAATAAGGAATTTGGACTTTGACCCTCTGCTGATTGTCTTTTGCCATATCTCACCAAATCCCCACTCAGATCCATTTTTTACCTTCCTGTGTACTCTTTTTTTTTTTTTAAAGAGAGAGTGAAAGAGGGAGAGAGAGAGACAGAGAATTTTAATATTTATTTTTTAGTTATTGGCGGACACAACATCTTTGTTTTGTATGTGGTGCTGAGGATCGAACCCGGGCTGCACGCATGCCAGGCAAGCGCGCTACCGCTTGAGCCACATCCCCAGCCCCTTCCTGTGTACTCTTGCAGACTTCTTCACTTAACTCCATTGTTCTATCTGACTTGCCATAGAATATGGGTAGTAATGGGAAGCTGCAGCAGGTCATCTGTGGGCAGCAGGGAAGGAAAGGTCATGGTATGTTTTCCCCACTCCCTTAATAACAACAGCAGTACTTGCATCCTCTGCAACAAAGGCTCTATGAGTTGGCTCCTCCTCCAGCAGTGGTAATCCAGTAACTCTATTTGTTCTTGTCCCCTTGGTGCTAGGGTGCTATGGGTACCTTCCCATTCAGAGTCTGCTTCCTTAACTCGATGTATGTGTACACAATAACTTCATTAAGGTCTCTTCCTTTTAACTATATGAGACAATTCTGTTTCATGTCATGATCCTAACTCATACAATCCTAAAGGCAATGGGGAGATGTGAAGGGTTTTAAGGGGAACATCACATGTTCAGATTTGTAGTTCAGAAAGATCATCACGATGAGGCAGGCACAGTAGTGCAAACCTATAATCTCAGCTACTTGGTAGACTGAGGCAGGAAGATAGCAAGTTGTAAGTCATCCTGGGCAATTAGCAAGACTCTGTCTCAAATTTAAAAAAACAAAAAACTGGGGCTGTAGTTCAGTAGTAGAGCACCTCTGGGTTCAATCCTCATATCAGTAAAAGAAAAGAAAGAAAGAGCTCATCATATTTAAACTGGAGATCATAATGTTAAGTGAATAGGCCAGACTCAGATAAGTATCATGTATTTCCCTCATATGTGGAATTCAGGGGGAAAAGAAGAAGATGATATGAAAGTAGAAAGGAGACAATTAGAGAAGAGGAAGGAGAGCCAGTTGCAGGGAGGAAAGTGAGAGAGGGTAATAGGGAGATGGGTATGATCAGAGTGTGTTATATGCATGTATAAATATGCCACAATGAAACCCATTATTCTGTATTATTAAAAGGCACTAAAAAATAAATTAAAAGAAAGCTTATTATGCCCAAGTTGTAAAAATAGATTGAAGGAGGAAAAAACAGGGATAATATAACCACTTAGGAGGTTACTTCAGTAGTACTGGCAAGCAATTATGGGGATAATGGAAATTAAAAGAATTAGATATATGGGGCTGGGGTTGTGGCTCAGTGATTGAGCACTTGCCTAGCATGCGTGAGGCACTAGGTTCAATCCTCAGCACCACATAAAAATAAAATAAAGGTATTGTGTCCATCTACAACTAATATATATATATATATATATATATATATATATATATATATATATATATAAATAGATTCAAGAGACATTAAGGAAGAAGAATTAATAAGACTTGGCAATTGATTGGGCACATAAAAAATTAAAAGTAGCAATCAGAACCAGATGGCCCACACAAGGGAGAGAAAAGAGGGAATCACAGAAAAAAAAAATATGATGATCAATGTGCACTTCCATTACTACTTAAGGGACAAGGCCCTCAAATTAGTCAACCTATTCCCATTGCTCCACATTGCAGAGATGCACACATTAGCAATCACAGACTGGGAACCTCTGAATCATGCTACTAACCCCCAATTCTGATGCCAGGATTACAAAGCAACCTTATAAACAATCACATGGATCTAATAATGGGGAAAGAAATATTCACAGTCATAGATTCTCTAATCTTTGGAACAATACTTCATTACAGATCAACAAATTGCTATTCTGTTTCACATAAAACCTCACCATGAGTTTGATTCCTGAAATGTGATCTCCAGGCTCCAGTCTACTCTGAGAGCCTGGAAGATTTCTAGATCTGAAAAAAAAAAAAAAAGAGTGGTTGTAGGGGGGCAGGCGTGGTGGTGCAAGCCTGTAATTCTAGCAGCTTGAAAGACTGAGGCAGGAGGATCACAAGTTCAAAGCCAGCCTCAGCAAAAGCAAGGTGCTAAGCAGCTCATTGAGACCCTGTCTCTAAATAAAATAAAATAAATAGGGCTGGGGATGTGTCTCATGGGTTGAGTGCCCCTGAGTTCAATCCTTGGTACCCCCCCCCCACAAGAAAAAGGGACACACAAGTTTTTTTTCCATTCCAGGACCTCTGTGTGTATCTGCTGTTCCTTCTCCTTAAAGTATACCTTTTTGTTTATTTGTTTTGCTTTGCATTTTGTACTGGGAATTGAATGCAGAAGCACTCTGCCACTGAGCTATACTTCCATTCCCTTTTTTATTTTTGAGACAGGGGCTGGCTAAATTGCTGAGGCTGATCTCAAATTTGTGATCCTCCTGCCTCAGCCTCCAATCTCTGGGATTACAGGCATGCACCACTGTGCCCAGCAAAAGTATACCTTCTTCTGCATTCCCAGCACTTGGCTCAATGCCTGGCCCACAACTTGACTCCCTTATTGGGTTGAAATTGAGATCACATTATATGTCTGATTCATTTTTATATTTTTCTAGTATGCCTAAAACAATGCTTTGCACATACAAGAAGAAAAAAAAATTGCTAAGCATATAAATGACAAAAGGTAATGTGTGTCCTTTCTTCTTTTCAAGGAATAGATAATAAACAATCACATCAAAGTCAAATAAATCCAAGAAACCTCTCAGGAAACAAAAATATGAAAGTGTGCTAAGAGGTGTTACAGAATAAGTACTTATGGAACTTTGAAAACCGTAAGTGCCATAGGATGTTATTATGAACTGGATCTGCCAACATCAGTGCTGAAGATGTTGGTCCTGAAGCCAAATGCCAATATGTGTTTCCTCAACACTGATTTAAACAAATATTTTTCAGTTACCATAGCTTTCAAATTTATTTTTTGACATGTATACTAAATGCAGCAAATAATATGAAAATTCTAGCTCCATTCATTGCCATTATGAGGATTCTGACCTCACTAGGGAGATCAGAAAACACCAGCTTCGCAAATGCAAGAGATAACTTTCCTTGATCCTAGGCAGAACCATCTTTGGAGTTCGTTATTTCTACTAGCTGCATGTGCTTTAAAACAGAAAACAGCTTCAAAGTAGTCTTTAAGTCTGGAAACTAGTTAAAAATAGACTAACTCCTGTGTAGGAAAGCACCGGCAGCATCTCTTTGATACGTTTTTGTAGCCCCTACATATTATTTTCATTTCTACTATGGAAAACTTAAAGACATGCACAAAATTAGAGACGAGTAAATGGACTTGACATACCTTTCTCCCAGCTTTGACAATTATCAAGTATAAAAGGAGAACTCAGGCACAAAAGTATTAAGGGAAGAATTTTGACTTTTGCTGTTTTGCAAGGCAGACAACACATCAGAACAACTGAGTTCTACAAATGAGAACACAACAGGTATTTAGAGAAAAACATGAGAAGTTACCAAAAGTACAGCCACTTTGTTCCTCATATGATTGTCATATTTGTGAAGATGGTCACATATCTATAGACATCAAAATAAAAATTAGGAGTAAAATTGTCTTAGGCTATAAGCAGCTTAAAAGAAGGGTGTGGGTCTTTATTTAGAGACTAGTATTAGGCAGGATATTTCTACTTTTTTTAGTGTTTTAAGACTGCCAGGTATTTGTGGAGTTTTCAGGGCTTTTTTAAATTTTGTTTTGTTTGGGTCACTGTAGTACACAGTGTGCTAAATCAAACAGCATCAGAGACAGGAATCATTCCTGCTTTCTTAGTTCCTCCATCTGGCCAGTTCCTGCCCATTAAGTGTGGATTTAACCCAACACAGATTTGTTCAGAAATTTCTGATTCATATCATTAACTTGGTAGTTTTTTCTATTTGGCCAATCTCATTTACACAAGATGTGTTGATTAATACTTGGAAGATTTCCTAAATGCATGGTTTAACAAATTAAAGCCATGTAATACCAGGGCTTGGCAGCTTAACTTCTGTCTAGAAGCTTCATATAGTCCCTAATCATGCTTTGGTCACATTGGTGTCATAGATGCATTTGAACAGCTGTTATCAACTAGCTTATCTCTTCCGAGACAGGGAAAAGAGGCATCCAGTTTTCCTCTACTAAGCTCTACCTCAGTAACTAATAAGTGGACTTGTCTTCCTTCTAAGATTCCTTCTAAGTCTGTCAATGTGCCTGCTCTATCAGGAAGTGGCATTTTTGCTGATCTTAAGTAAAGCTGGCATTCCTGACTGCATCCCTGAACTATTTGCCTAATTGTTTAAGCAATTGTAAAGAAAAAGAAGAAACTGCCTGTTGATGATAAGACTTAATGGCTGGGTTAATTTACTATAATAACTAATTGTATCTATGAGAATAAAAGTAAGACACAATGCATAAGAGAATTTGTAAAATAATACAAACAATGAGGGCAATGACAAACAGTTCTCACAGTACAGAGAATACAAGTGCACCAAATGATTTCCATCATCCTTCTTAGTTGTTTTATTATTAAGAACTTGGGTCCTGGGCCAAGGCTGTGCTCAGTGGTAGAACACTTGCCTAGCATGCATGAGGCACTGGGTTCGATCCCTGGCACCAGATAAAAATAAAAACAAATAAAAATTAAAAAATAAAAACAAATACAAATATATATATATAAAAGAACTTAGGTCCTGAATTTGGAAAAGCCATTATAAAAATCTGTCAGAGGACACAAGATGGGAACATAAGTCCTAAGTGACTAGCTATAAGAAATTATTATAATCCTGTTTATAGTGAAAATATACACTAGCAAATAACAATTAGGAACTGTATCCTTTTCAGAAGTAGACTTCTGTTTAAAAATTATTCATTTTGCATTGCTGTGGCAAAATACATGTGGAAATCAACTTATAAGGAGGAAAAGTCTATTTTGGCTCAGTTTTGAAGGCCCCAGTTCATGATCTATTGACCCTGTTCCTTTAGGTCTGTGTTGAGCTGTTTGTTATGGTGGGACCGCATAGCAGAGGAAGCTGTTCACATTGCAGCATCTGAAGAGTGAAGAGAACAGGAAGGGGCCAGGGTCCCTATATCCCTGTCAAGAGCACACTGCCAATGATCTAACTTCCTTTCATTAGGCCCTACCTCCTAAAGGTTCCTCTACCACCTAACAATGTCATGAGTTAAGAACCAAGCCTTTAACACACAAGCCTTTGGCAGACTTTCAAGATTCAAATTATAAAATCAGGTGTGGTCATGCATGTCTATAATCCCAACTACTCAGAAGGCTGAGGCAAGAGGATTGCAAGATCTGGGGCCACAGCTCAGAGGTAGAGTGCCTGCCTAGCATGTACACAGCCTCAGTAAAGTAAAAAAGAAAGAAAAAATAAGAAAAGAAATCCAAACTACAGCCATGTATGACCAAAAAAATTCACAAAATAAATGTTATCAGACTTCAAAAAAGTATATTTTAGTAGCATCTGTAATCTCTGCAAGCTGGGCACAGAATAACTTTTATTTCTTATTAAGAGCAGGTTGTCTGCAAAGCTTAATGTCTTTCTGAAATCTTTACCTTTCTCCTCTTCAACACTAATAAACTCCCTTTGCTTAATAAATTTAATATTCCATTATATACATATATTTAGATATGTGCTCAAATGGCAAATGTGATTCTTTTATTTAAATTTCAAAACATTGATTTTGTCAGAATATTACAGGGTAATATTTATCCACATTAAATTTAACATCTTAGTAAAACTCTAACATATCTCATGAAAAATAAAGACAAAAAACTTCTATTACCTCACCTACACACATTTATCTCTTTGCAACACCTGTATATCCTCAACTACTAAGCATGTTAGTTCCAACTTTCAACCAAAGTAGCCAACATTTGCTCTTTCAAAGGCCTAGAGAAAACTGGGAGGTAACTGAGAATGATACAGAAAAACTTTAGCAGGAAAACAAGGTCCACTGAAGTTCACATGTACCCCACAAGCTGTCTATTTTACATTTTTTGAAGTTGCAACCCTGAACACATGAATTAATATGCAGCCTAATATTTTTTGCTTTCTTACAACATATGGTCAGTTTTATTTCATCCAAAACTCTATCCACTACAACTCCACCCCCCCAGTTTATTTTGAAGCAAATTCCAGACATTATGTCATTTCATTTGTAAATATTTTGACAGGTCTCTCTAAAAGATAAAGACTATTTACTATGCTCTTTAACTGTGCTCTTTAAACATGACCATAATATAATTGACAATAATTCCTTAACATCATCAAATATCTAGCGTTCACATTTCCCCAATTCTCTTGTGAACATTTTCAGGTTTATTTGCATTGGGATCTAAATAAGATATATTGCAACTAAGCAATATATCTTTTGGAGCTTAATTTATAGTTTTCTTTTAAATCCCATTTTTCCCTTGCAGTTTTTTTATTAAAAGTATCAAGTTGATCAGCCTGGTGTTACCTGTTAACCATAAGCAATACTTGCTGTAGTGTCATTAAATGACACTAGGATAGGCTGGGCACCGTGGCACACACCTGTAATCCCAGCGGCTCTGGAGGCTGAGACAGGAGGATTGCAAGTTGAAAGCCAGCTTCAGCAAAAGCAAGGCACTAAGCAACTCAGTGAGACCCTGTCTCTAAATAAAATACAAAGTAGGGCTGGGGATGTGGCTCAGTGGTCAAGTTCAATCCCCAATACCAAAAAAAAAAAAAAAAAAAAAAGAAGACACTAGGATAGATAGATTCTCTATCCCTGTTTCCTGTAAATCATCAGTTGGGATCTAAAGGAATAAAGATTCAGATTTTTTTGTACGTTTCTTTTACCAAGATGTGTAACATGCAAAGAGTTTAATCTAGCTCAGAAAGAGGTCTGGTCTTTGATCTCCATTCTGAGAGATAACCTCTAAACTCTTGGATCTATCTCATGCTTAACAGGAGTGGTGTTGTGTGTTTACTGGCCATGGGTCAAGCTGAATTGTACGACAACATGATATAGTGTGGAAGCTTTGTGTCACACATAATCCCGACTTCTATATGGCTGCAGATTGAGAAGTCATGTGGGCAGTCAGCCAAATAAAATCTCTGGACAGGAAAGCTCAGGTGAGTTTCCTTGCTTGTCAATAATCTATACATATTGTCACACATCAAATACCAGAAAAGTAATGGTATCTACAGCTCCGTAGTGAGAGGCCAACTCAACATCCATATTTGAAACTCTTCTGGATTCTGCCCTATGTACTTTTTTTCTTGGCTACTTTTTTTTTAATTGCCCCCTAAACTTCCCACAAGACCACTATAGCATGATAGTGTCCATCAGGTGGTACATGGTCATCTGGCTATTTCCTTTTTAGTTGTTATCAGCTACTGATGATCATTGCTTAAGATTATTAACTCTTCAGGGACTACAAAATGGTGATTTTCTGTTTCTATCATTTTTTCTTTATTAACTTGAGTTTTTGCCTCTCATCAACTGTTTGATTATTTGATGTAATATAAAAGAGAGACAGGAAAAAATACTTAATTCTTTTATGTATCAATTTTCAAAATTAAGAGGTAGTTTTTTGTATCTTCTAAGCAACTTTTTTTCTTCATGTTATGAATTTAAGCACCAATCCATTGAATTATCATTCTTGCTGTTCATCTTTGACCATATTTGGCCATTGAGAATTTATCTAAATTGACTCTTGAATACTATTTTGTTGTTGTTGTTTGGCTTATTTTTTGGTTTTGGTACTGATGATTGAACCCAGAGGGACTCTACCACTGACTTCCTTTTTTTTTATTTTGAGATAGGGGGGTCTCACTAAGATGCTTAAGGCCTCACTAAGTTTCTGCTACTGGCCTTGAACCTGTGATCCTCCTGCCTCAGCCTCTTAAGTCACTGAGACTACATGCATGGGCTACCGTGCCCAGCTGACTCCTGAATTGTTTTGACATGGCCCCAGTACTCACAGATAGCTTCCTTACTTTCTGGTATCACAAAATGTTCCAGGCTTAATATGGCAAATTTCCTAATTCCAACATGGAATCAGTCATTTCCCTAAGTGCTGTCTCAGATTGAGTTCTGTCAGGAATCAAACTGAACTGAATATTTAAATGCAAGAATTTATTGGGGACTACATCATGAGCCAACACCTGTAGAAGAGACAAAAGTAGAACCCAGTAGAGGAAGGAGTTGAGCCACAGCACAATCAACAATCCCACAAAGAGCTAGAGGTGGCCTAGGCCTTCAAGATGTCCAAAGAACCAGAATGTTGTAACCCACATTAAACAGTCATTGAATGTAGGCTGCCCCTGGGGAAAGGGAGGGTGTAACTTTGACCTTGGTCATTTTATGGTAATGGTTCTCAATCACATAAATTTTGCCCACAAAGAGATATTTTACAACATCTACAGGTATTTTTTGGTTGTCATGTAATGCCAGATTCATGGGACCCCAATAGACCTCCAGGAGCCGAATCCAATGCAAGCACACAAGAGTCTTTATTGCAAGCTCCAGCCTGGACTCACAACCATTCCCAATGCAGCGGTCCCAGGGAGTGAGTCCCGGTCCTTTGTTCAGTGAGATTTTATAGGTTTTGGGGGGATACTCTATGCGTCACAACATCACACAGCAAATCATTCCACACCGCGGGAAAATCAAACAACAACTCTTAACATTGATTAGCACATTCACTGGCGGGAACAAGTTAAGTAGGGGTGATTGGTTAGTATAAGAGGGAGATTCCTTTGAACTGATTGGTTTAGGCCACGAGGGGTGTACAGGCTAAACTACATGGTTTCCCAACATGTTATCAACCACCATAAACTACTGGGGGGTCATCTGGCATTCCCAGGTATTTTCCCTGTCTCAAGCTGATTGGTGGTTGCTAGGGGGTTGCTATGGGTCCTCACCTAGCCTAACTGAGTCAGGGACACCTGGCACCGCAGATCTCTCCTGTTATTTGTGGACAAACAACTCAGCAGGGTGGGTATGTGCCTAGGAGTGCTCTGTGGGTTTTTCCAAGGACAAGGGTCACGCCCCTTCCTTGGACAGACTTTGCTCTGAGGTAGAGGCTGGTTTCTCAGTCACAACCAGAAGTAGGGTTATACTGGTATCTAGTAGGTGGAAGCCAGGGATTCTGATGAACATCTTCTAATTCACAGAACAGTCCCCAGCCACAAAGAATTATCTAAAAACGTGGATGTGTAACTGATGTGATTCTGCAATCTGTATGCGGGGTAAAAATGGGAGTTCATAATCCACTTGAATCAAATGTATGAAATATGATATGTCAAGAGCTTTGTAATGTTTGAACAACTAATAATAATTTTTTTTTAAAAAAGAATTATCTACTCCAAAATGTCCATAGTAATGAAGCTGAGAAACTTTGGATTAGGGCAATACCCACTGAGTGACTTAAATAAGAGTCAACAGCCAGCAACCAGGGGACTGGGGCCTTAGTTCTGGGACAGGTATTTAGTGGCACACTACAGCATCCATCATATACCTTGATTACTTTTAAAGAAAGCTAGCACATAATGACCTCATTCTTGGTACTAGGATTGCTGGTTGTCACTGGTTTAGTTTTTATCCCTCAGCCTTTACAAGGAACAAAGGTAGGAAAAAAAATTTTTTAAATATTGTTAGTTGTTATTTATTTATTTATTGGTGGTGTTGAGACTCGAACTCAGGGCCTCACACATGCTAGGCAAGCACTCTACCACTGAGCCACAACTCCAACCCCCAATTTTTTTTAATCACATCATTGATACCAATATTTCCTATTCAAAAGCAGGACTATAGGCAAAATTGTTATATTTAGAGAAGCTCGAAACTCATTGGCCCAAACAAGTGTCCTGGAAGCACCTGGTTAAACTCTTGAATCTCATTAAGTTAGCATACCATGGAGTTGCAAAAGTAAAGGAAAATGTTTAAATTAATCCATAATATTAGAATTATAAGGAAGCTTAGAAGTCATTAAGTGATGAAAACTTTGACTTTTTACAACTGAGAAAAAGGAGGCCTGGAAAAGATCAGTGAACATGCTCCAAGTCCATAGCTGCTTAGTGCTTTATGTAGGACCAGGATCAGGCCACCTAACTCCCAATATTCTTGTTTCTTTTTTCCTGCCTCACCACCCTGACTCTTCTCCTTAGTAACAGAAGAAGAAAATAGAACAGAGGAACAGAAAGGAAGATGAAGCACTCCCAATTTCACAGTGCCTTGGAGGAACTGAAAACTGAGTACAGAGTTATATGAAGGAAGCACTACTTACTGTCAGTAGAAACATCCATTTCATTGTTTTTCCAAAGTATTATTACATTGTGTTGTGCCATCTACATTCTCTCCCTCACTTTTGCTAATGACCAACATAACACATTAATGAATAGCTCCGCCAAGGTTGGATCACCTCAGCAATGGAAAAAAGAGTTCAGTTAACCATCCCACATAGAAACAGAATAAATGATCAGCTCTCCTTGATCTCCAATCAATAAAGGCAGGCAACATGGTATAATGCCTCACTCTTTTTCAAACAAAAGACTTAACTTGGAATCTTCTTCCAGTCCCTCCCCAGAAACTCTCATCTGAACTCTTCTTGTCCTAAAGAGTAATTATGTTTTCCAGTGCTTCTTAAACTTTTCCACTGAAATACTCAAAGAATGTAAACTGCACACAACACTCTCTCTCTCACACACACACACACACACACACAGAGAGAGAGAGAGAGAGAGAGAGAGAGAGAGAGAGAGAGAGAGAAGCATGTTCATGTGTAAAAGCCCAGATCTGGAGAAGTGACCCAAAGCAAAAGTTTTAAGAAATGCAAAATTTTTCCAAAGTCCTATATCTCTCAAATATTTGTTCAAGTCTCACAACCTACAATTTTTCTTAAGGAAACAAATGTTTAAAGAGGAAATTGATTTAGCAGAAGATATAATGTTTAACCATTTCTTATAAGACAAGCAGTTCTTTTTTTAATATTTATTTTTTAGTTGGACACAATATCTTTATTTATTTATTTTTATATGGTGCTGAGGATTGAACCCAGGGCCTTGCATGTGCTAGGCAAGCACTCCACTACTGAGCCACAACCCCAGCTCCAAGCAATTCTTTTTTGCAGTTCTTTTTTTAAAGTTATTATATTTTTTATACCTTCATTTTATTTATTTATTTTTATGTGGTGCTGAGGATCGAACCCGGTGCTTCACACATGCCAGGCAAGTGCTCTATCACTGAGTTACAACTACAGCTCCATGTTTAACCATTTTTAAAAATAATTGCACTTTTTCTACTCATCCAATATTGAGGAGCATCTATTATCTTTCTTATTTTCATTTTAGCAAAATCACTAAGATGTTATACTCAAGATTTTTACATAACTTGTGTTTTAATAATATAAAAGATTAAAATTAAAATGAAAATGAACTCAAACTGTATATGATTTTATATTTCAAAATTGTAAACTAAATGCAAAAATTAAAATATAAATGTGAAATTATTCTTCATATATTATCACATCACATCTCTTCTAAAATATTCAAATCATTTGTTAATATTAAAAAGCAAAATAAAAATAAGAATTAATAAATATCAACATTTTAAATTACACTTTAATTAAATTAAATTAAATTTAAATCTGAAATTTTAATTTTTAAAATTTAATTAAACATTTTTAGTTTATAAAAATAGGGGCTAGGAATATACCTCAGTTGGTAGAGTGCTTGCCTCACATGCACAAAGTTATGGGTTCAATCTCTAGCACCAACAAAAAAAATTAAAATTAAAAAATAAATCGTTTCTTCATTCAAAATTTATTGTCCTTTGAGTATATGTGTGGGGAGTATACTAGGCATTGAACCTAAGACACTCTACCACTGAGCCACATCCCCACTCCTTTTTTTTTTTTTTTTTTTTTTAAGAGAGAGTGAGAGAGAGAGAATTTTTTAATGTTTATTTTTTAGTTTTCGGCGGACACAACATCTTTGTTTGTATGTGGTGCTGAGGATCGAACCGGGGCCGCACGCATGCCAGGCGAGCGTGCTACCGCTTGAGCCACATCCTTTTTTAATTTAAGACAGGGTCTTGCTAAGTTGCTCAGGCTGGCTTTGAACTTGAGATCCTCCTGCTCAGCGCCCCCAACTTGCTTGGATTACAGAAGTGTGCCACCACCCCTAGCAAGCATTCATTGTCTTGCTAGTTGCCAATGAAAATAATTCATATCATGCTTCATGTTTCATTTAGTTATAGATTAAATTGAACCTCCATATGTTGAAGGTCCAACCTCCATCCAATATGACTATATTTGGAGATAGGAGGTAATTAAGGTTAAATGAGGTTATAAGGGTGTAGGTTTCTAATCCAATAGGACTGGTGTCCTTAAATGAGGAAGAGAAAACAGAGTGCTCTCTATGATGATGCACAAAGAAAAGGCCATGTAAGAACACATGGAGAAGGTGGCATCCACAAGTCAGGGAGAGACACCTTATCAGAAACTAATCCAGTTGACATCTTGATCGTGGACTTCCAGCCTTTAGAACTGTGAAAAAATAAATATCTGTTATTTAAACCCTCAGTTTGGGGTAGTTATGGCAGCTTAACACACCTTCACATATATAATTGAAGAGAAATGTGAATTATTCAATACTGTAAAATATTCTTCAGCCAACATGTGTGTCAATTGCAAATACCATCCTAGTTTATGAACACTCAAAAGAAAAAAAAGGAAAAGGTACATTCCATTCAGTACTGTTGAAGAACAATACTTGAAGAAGGAAAAATCGATTCATTCTTGTTGAAAGAGAAAATTTGAAGAATAACTTTCTTTTTCCTCCTACCTAAGCATTTTCATCACTCAAATGCTCTCTACACTTCCAAGTAGTGTGGGACCCATCTGTGGAAATGTCACAACCCACAAACCTTTAAGCATCCAACTCAGCCACCTGCTGTGCTGAGGACATAAAACAAAAAATGTGGGAAAACATTTTCCTGTAGCCAAAACAGTGCTAGTTATAAGAGTGAACACTTAAGCTTTATTGCCATGCTGTGCCAGTACTGAAAGCCCGAGTGAGAAACTAACTCATGCCCTCATTAATAATTTGTGTGCATGTTGTATAATTTGCCATATGTGACACTAAAACTGGAGCATGCCTTGCTTGACCCAGTCTGAGGGCATTCTTTAGCCTTCAGTCTGTGAGTGCATAATGGAGTAGTAAGAGGGTATATGAATGCCCATCCCAACTCCCCACTCCTAAGTAAGAAGAAGACCTAGGCACAATGCATTTACAATATCTACTTACCCTAGTGAGTTAGCATACAAAGCAGTTTATACTTTAAAAATAAGGAAACTGAGGCATAAATTAAATTGAAGGGACTCTCCAATTATGACCTGACTATAACTTGGTAGAGACAAGTCCACAACCTAAGGATCCTGGCAGCCCACCCAGGGAAACTTACTGCTTCATACCTAGCTCCTTGATGCTCAGAAATGCTTCTACTTTTAGGGTTTTGTGGTCAAGTAGCATATGAATTGAAAAGAATAAAAGAACCATATTTTTTAGCTCTTCTCATTATTTAACAGTTTAGAGGTTCAGGGACAGAGGAAAAGGGATATAATTTTAATAGATGTTTTCTGAACCTGGTCATTGAACTTTGACATCTGGGAATCAACATATCCTGAAATGTTTCTAGTCAAATAGTGATTATGGGAGCAACAATAAAATTACTGTATTTAGTCTTCTGGTGTGTGGTCAGCATCTTCTTTCATCCTTTTGATTTGGATTTCCTTGGGCTACTGAATGGGGATGTTTCTGTTCTTACATGGCAATTTGAGAGGGGTAGCTAGTAGCATAATTGTTATTTACCATATGGTATGCACTATTTGGGAGTTGAAGGCTGAAACTGACAGAAGATTAAATGTGATTTCTGCCCTCAGAGGTCCTCATTTTACTCTGATGAATAGATGTGACGCGTAAACACAGGAAGGAGAAACGAACACCACCTTCAGAGGGGGAAAAGGTAGAGGTAGAGATTAGCACAGTAAGACAGGTCTTCAAATACTTAATAAATTTAACTGGATGATGAATTGAGGAAAATTAACAGATTGTTAGAGGTAGAGATTAGCACAGTAAAACAGGTCTTGAAATACTTAATAAATTTAACTGGATGATGAATTGAGGAAAATTAACAGATTGTTTTTTCTTTAAAGCAAAGACTGGAGATGCTGCCTCTGAAGTTGATCTCCACACTGCTAATATCATTCCTTCAAAGTTTTGGTATAAGTTTAGTTTTATAGCATCTGCCCACAAGTCAGGTCTTGGTGACATTTTGTCTTATTCACACACAAAAAAATATATTCCTCTATCTTTCCCACTGCCAACTGTCTTCTCAAAAAAAGAAAGAAAGAAAGAAAGAAAAATACAGGCACTAGGAATAAGCATTAAATTCTTTCCCCACAGGAATGGATGAATGCCTATTTATAAAGACATACCTGACAAAATGAGGCTGACCAGTAGAGGGGGCATGAGCTTCATTCTTTAATGAAATAAGAAACCAGGACCCAGGGTGCGTGGGTAAGGTCACAATGCAAAATAAATTAGGTGTCTAACAAATTTACAACAACCAAAAAAGTTTGGGAACATTCTCTCTATATCTGTACATTGCTGTGTGGGCATATGAAAGAGGAACATTGTGCAGACTCAAGGAATGAATCACTCCTCATCCAACAGTGCAGGGCATTCCTTATTTGAGCTCTCTTGCATTCAAATTCTTATTACTCAATGACATGATATGTGATTTCATTTTAACACAGATTTTCCATTGTGACACACATGTAAATTCCTCAACTTGCTATTGCATACTTTGTATGGCAAAATATTTCAACATTAAGTAAACTTTTACCTTCATATATATATAGAGAGAGATTGCTATCCTCAACAGAATCATTGCTCTTGGTGAATGAATGTCTTAGTAAGTGAAATGGTCTTAGAGATTTAAAGCCCAATCCAGTCATTAAAGGTCAAGCTCCAGAGTTAAACAGATGAGACCTCAAATTCTGAATTCTATCATATGCTAGCTTCATTCACTTGAACACATTATATTAACTCGCTTAAGCTTTGATTCATCTGTAAAATTGGGACTATAATAGTACAAAACTAGGATTATTGGATAGATTAATGATAATAGTAAAAATAAAATGTGGTTAATTTATGTCTTTATACTAATATGCATAGGACTAGATTATCTTTTATTTGTGATATACTTTCATTCATAGGCCCAAGTGTGGCCTATTTTGTTTTTATTTATATATCCTTATGCACTTACTTATATATTTGCTTATTATTAATAATATAAATATTTGTGAACCAGCCACCCAATATAAGAATTAGAACATTAGCAATTATTTGCACCGAACAAGAGCTTCCCCTAATCCATTCCTCTACCTTTCCTAATTCTCACATTCATTATTAGCTTGCTTTTGAAACTATAGCTTTATTACATATTTGTATTCCTAAAAATTATATTGTTTAATTTCATTTGTTTTTAACTTTTATAAAAAGGGTCAGATGTTAAATCTTTACTAAGTGCTGCTAGGAACACTCTTGTTCATGTTTCCTATTAACCTTAGTTTTTCTTAAGTAAATACCTAGAAATAGAATTTCCTGAGTTATAGGATATGGGAATAGTCAACATTAGATAATGACAGACTTTCCAAAGTGGTTGTATCCACTTACATTCTCAAGAGCATTGTATAAGGCATTCTGCTAATTCACATTCTCTCCTTCATTTGATATTATCACATTTTGTAATTGAATGGGCATAAAATAGTATATTGCTGGGTTTTTTAATATTTATTTTTTAGTTGTAGTTGGGAACAGCAATACCTTTATTTTATTTATTTATATGTAGTGCTGAGGATAGAACCCAGGGCCTCTCACATGCTAGTCAAGTGCTCTACCACTGAGCCCTAGCCCTATATATTGCTGTTTTAATTTTCCTTTCCCTGTCAACAATGGAACTGACTGTCTCATCATTTTTTATTATAATTTTTTTTAGTACCAACAATTAAACCCAGGGGCACTACCATTAAGCCACATCCCCAGCCCTTTTTATACCTTTTTTTATTTTGAGACAGGGTCTCACTAAATTGCTTAGGGAGGGTCTCAGTAAGTCACTGAGACTGGCTTTGAACTTGTGATCCTCCTGCCTCAGGCTCCCCATTCACTGGGATTATAGGCATTTGCCCCTATGCCTAGCCATCTCATCATTTTTTATGAGTCACATGAGTCTTCTGTTAAATTCCTATTCATATTCCTTGATCACTTTCTTTAAATTGTCTGTCATTTCTTGCTATTAATTCTTTGTTGGTTAATTATGTTATGAGTATCTTCTCCTAACTGGTATTTTCTTTTTGTAAGATATCTTTTGATATTTGAAAGTTCTTGTAGTCAGTTTTATCTTCCTTTTTTCTTGCTAAGTGAGTTTTTTATGTTTTAATAAATTATTCTTTTATGTGTTTAATAAATTCTTCTTTACCCCCAAGTCAGGAACCTATATGCCTGCATTTTCTAATAAAATTTACTTTTAACATTTAAGTCTTTAATTTCTCTGGAATTTGTTCTTACGTATGGTTTGAGGTAGGGATCAATATTATTTTTTCCAATACAGATAACCGTTTTTTTACAAGTCTACTTACTGAACAGACCTTCCTTTGTCCATTGGTCTGTCATATCACTTCTGTCAAAGTTCCATATATACACAGGTCTATTTCTGAGTTCTCTATTTGGCCAAATTTATTTTTCTGTTTCTGAATAAATACCATGCTATTTTCATATACTGTAGCTTCAAAATAAACCTGTTAACTAGTGAAACAATACTGAACTAATAAACATTATTTTTAATGGTTTTTTAAGTATATTTGTTAACCATCCCATCTAACATGTTTGCTCCTGGTGACATATATAGTCTAAGTTGTTGCTTTCTTTTGAAGCAAGTATGCTTCTGAGATGTCTCATTACTTTGGCCTGTGAGTATATATTTCTCTGATGGTTATCAGTGATTCTGTCTAAACGTCTGCAGTGGGAAAAGACCAAAGGCCAGATCCCAGTGAGTCAACATCCAGTGAGCTCAAGGAAAGGAGGACAAGCACTAGAATGGAGAGCTCCAAGCACTAAGCTACCTTCATTTCTCAGACTAGTATCATGCCGTCAATAAACTCTCCAGGTTATAACCCTACCTGGAAACTCACCTCCACCACTGACAACCTCTATCCCTGTCCAAGGAGAAGCAGCCTGAAAAGAAGGCACTTCTAGATTGTACATCATCATCCCTGAGGGATAGTGGGAGTGGAGCAGTGGGAGAGTTAGCCCCAAGTCAGCCAATCCTGACCAGTTTTCTATACTCTGGCTTCTGTAATATCCTGATTGTTATCCTTATGAATACTAATACCAGTGGTCTGAGCCTCTGCTGCCAATTTCCACAGAAGCTCCCTGCCCCAGGCTACAGATGGGTGAACGTGCGCGCGCGCACACACACACACACACACACACACTCATGCATACAATACTTACAGCACACATATATATACACATGCCAGTTCAAAAAAAGTTCCTCCAAGATTTACCTTGGGTTAGGAAATTAATTAACTGTCTTGGAAAAATACAAGGTTTTACATAGATTGATATTAGACCAAATTATGAAACAAGTATCCCCAGAGCTTTAGCTACTCCAGGCAGCCCAAGATCCAAAATCTCCTTCACAATGTTTACCTATTGGAGTCTCCCATCCTTATTATCCATGGAAGGTCACTTCTCTATTGTTTGCTTTCTTTCCATCCCATTAATTAAAGCTTATTTGTTCCCTATTCAAACAAATAAGCTTTAATTAACCTAATTGCTATGGTATGAATGTAGACATTCCCCTCCAAAATTCATATATTGAAACCTAAGGACAGACTTCTTATGAATGGGATTAATGCCCTTATCAAAAGGCTAGAGAAAACCTGTCCCTCCTTTAACCCCTTCTAGGAAACAGAGAGTAAGACTTGACCAAATACTAAGTCTACTGGCACCTTGACCTTAACGCTACTAGCCTCTATCCTGTGAGAGATAAATTTCTATCATTTATAAGTTACCCAATCTAAGGTATTTTGTTTGTAGGTATTAGTTAAGGTTGTAGTAACTCCAATGGAGTAAGACACTAATCATGATGCTAATAGGAAAAAAATCAAAATATCAGAGAGGAAGGAGACCTAGAGACTGTCTCTTCAGGACCAAAGTGCACTTTAATAGTGATTTACAAAATATAATTACATTTTCTTTGTTTACTCCAAAAGGATGGGCTTTGAGAAAAGCAGCAGCAGGCTGGTAGAAGAGATGTTTTTACAAATACATATTTTTTCAACTTTCAAATTTGAGTAGAATCACAAAACCATAAAATATTATAATTCTATGAATGCTTATAAGTGAATAACAACAATAAGTCAACTTTACCCATTTCAAGTCTTATGGATCACAATGTACTTCATGATTTAGCATATATAGGACCTCATGCAATATGGCCCAAACCTACCCTTTCGGCCCCATCCTTCTTCCTCCCTCATTACTATCCAGATGGAACACTTTCAGCTTTTTCCCACTTCAAGATACTCAGAGGGTTGGGATGTATTTCTGTGGTAGAAAATGTGCTGAGCCCATAGAAGGCCCTGGGATTTCCAGCATCAAAGGAAAAACAAGCAAACAAAAAACAAACTCAGAAACTTTCTCTGGTAAGGCTCTCCTCATATTCCATCCCCAGACTATCTCCTACAGATTCTTCAGATTTCATTTCAACTGTCATTTCCTGAGGAAAACTTCTTGACCTCCACCCCTCAGACTAGATCAGAACTCCCTAATTACACAATCTCATAGCATGCAGTATTTTTCTTTTAAAGCATTTGCCATAATTATAATTAATGGATAAAATAATGTAAGGAAGAGGGAAATTGGTATAGTACACTGAGAGTCAGAAAGGAAAGCATTTTAATTCAGTTTTTGAGCAATATATGTTGGGAACTATTATGTTCCCGGCATTATATTAGGTACTAGCAATACAGTGGGGAAAGTGGCAGCCCCCTCCTCTTCACTTTAATCACCCATTCTTGAGTCCATACCTGGATAGAACACTAACTCAAATATGACAACACAGAACGTGATTCCTTCTCAAGACTTTCATTTCATCTAATTCATGCTCTAGACTCTTAAGCCCCCCATTTCCTCTCTAGTCTCCCTGTCCCTTATCCTCACTTCTTTCTCTAACCAGACAACATGATATGTATTGTCAGTAATTCTCTTGCTGCATCCCCAACTCCCTGTTCTTTTGACATTCTGTAGGATCCACCTACCAAACTCCAACCCTTTATCAATGTGACATCTAAGCTATTAATCATTTTTGCAAAAAGTCCCATGGTCATGTGAATTGATAGTTCTACCAATTCACGGTTTTCTCTTTTCTTTCTTTTTTAAATTTGTTTTTCGATTGTAGTTGGACACAATACCTTTATTTTATTTGTTTATTTTTATGTGTGCTCAGGATCGAACCCAGGGCCTCGAACATGCTAGGTGAGCGCTCTACCACTGAGCCACAACCCAAGCCCGGTTTTCTCTTTTCAATTGGACTTTTTTTTTTATTGGTTGTTCAAAACATTACAAAGCTCTTGACATATCATATTTCATACATTAGATTCAAGTTGGTTATGAACTCCCAATTTTACCCCAAATACAGATTGCAGAATCACATCGGTTACACATCCACATTTTTACATAATGCCTTATTAGTAACTGTTGTATTCTGCTACCTTTCCTATCCTCAACTATCCCCCCTCCCCTCCCCTCCCATCTTCTCTCTCTACCCCATCTACTGTAATTCATTTCTCTCCTTGTTTATTTTCCCATTCCCCTCACAACCTCTTATATGTAATTTTTATAACAATGAGGGTCTCCCTCCATTACCATGCAATTTCCCTTTTCTCTCCCTTTCCCTCCTACCTCATGTATCTGTTTAATGTTAATCTTTTCTTCCTGCTCTTCCTCCCTGCTCTGTTCTTAGTTGCTCTCATTATATCAAAGAAGACATTTGGTATTTGTTTTTTAGGGATTGGCTAGCTTCACTAAGCATAATCTGCTCTAGTGCCATCCATTTCCCTGCAAATTCCATGATTTTGTCATTTTTTAGTGCTGCGTAATACTCCATGGTGTATAAATACCTTCTTATGTCCCAGAAAGTTTTATATGGGTCCTAATCAATTTCCTATCCCATTCTCATTGCAGATTTTTCAAACTATCACAACTCATTTAAATACCTTTACCCTTACACTCTTTGCAGATAATCCACTTCCTATTTCACAGAGGAAATAGATACTAAGGGTGAACTTTCCATACTGCAAACCACCCACTTAGCTAAAGGTAAAACTGTCCTTACTTCTGTTCCCCACCCATATCAGAGTAAAGGCAGTATCTCCCCTTCTAACTACAAAAAGTCTCTTGTCTTGAGGAATGGCTTGTCTTCTTTAGGATATCTTCAATCACCTTTATTTCAACTGTTCCCTCTTTTGGCTTATTTTTAAAAATGTTTATCTTACCACTAATTAAAAAGAAGGGAAAAGAAAAGAGAAACACCAAACTTGCCACCTGACTCTACTTCCCCTTCTATCTTCATTTCTTCAAAACCAGTTTCTTTAAAAAATGTTATACGCTCACTTTTCTTCACCACTCCCCACCTATCCCAATTTGTCTTCCATCCCCAGCACTCTGAAACACTTGCAAAGATCATCTCTTTGTGACTAAATCCAGTGAATTCCTTCAAATCTTTATCTTGCTTAACATCTTTTCAGTGATTCAAAAATATTCTTTCCCTAGATTTTAAGAAAATTTCCCGTTTCTATCTATTCTCTTATTCCCCTGGCCTCTCATTTTGGTGGGGAGAAAATACTTCTCTTTATTTGCTTACTTTGTGAGTGATAAACAAATACTATAGGATTCTGCCTTCTCCTTCATTCTTGATACTCCCATTGGATGATACTGTCCATACCGTTGATTTCAACTACCAAAACTATCAATCTTTACATTTTCACCCTAGATCTTGCTCCTGAGTTTCAGAATTATGTATGCAGAACTTATAAATGTCAGTCTAGAACATCTGACTCCTAGCACAACTCATTTTGCTCTGGTACACAGACATAATATGTATTGATTTCTGCAAGTTATATAACAGTCTTTTATAATATCTTTGTAAGAATAAAAGCTAAATGTTTAAATGAAATAGGTTATAATGTTCTTTGAGGGCTGGGGACCATATTGCATCCACTTTTGTATGTTCAGTGCCCAGCAGAGTGAATGTGAAGTGGTCAGTTCTCAGTGATTATTTGCTCCTGTGAACAACCTGAGAGCAATCTTCAACATCTCTCTCTCCCATCCTTCACATCTTATCAATGCCTTTGTCAGATTCCATCACTTCAGCAGCTTTCAACCTAGTCACAGAATTCCTCTAAAGAAGTGTTCAGGAAAATCAGTGTGGTTAGAAGGGGTAAGAGAGACCTCCATAACCTGGTCTTCATTATCTTTCAGTTTTATCTGCAGACAATCTCATCACTAGATATTCCCAACTGATAGTAGTTACCTCAGCCTAGTAGTTACCTCAGCATAGTAGTTACCTCAGCCTACCTTTGGGATCTTTGTTTATCTCATTTCTTCAAATCTTCATCCAATCTTTTTTCACCTGGCACTTATTAGGCCTTTACAATTCTGATCAGTCTTTTTTTTGGGGGGGGGCTCCCCTGGGAGCCCTTAAACTGAGCTAAATGCCTCTCCTCTGAGCCCCTTGTGCAAACCCCTTAATTCTTCCATGTTACATTAAAATGATTTGTTTATGTGTCTACCCTCCTCACAATAATCCTCTGCGATGTGTGCTGTTATTTAGCACTATCTAACAGATGAGAAACTCAGGCAGGGAGAGGGGCAGATTAAGTAACTTCCTCAAAGTTACCAGTTAGTAAGTGGTGGAGCCACATTCACTCCTAAGTTGGATTTTGAGCTTCCATTCCAAACCAAAAATACTTATTTATGCTTTTATCCCAAACATCTACCAGGATAGTCAGCACATGAACATAATAAACATCAAACTAAATAGCATTTGGTGAATTCTGCTTAAAAATCTTAGGAATTCAAAAAGTACTAAGATATAATCTTTACCTTCAAAGAAGTTTTGATCTAGTAGATTTGGGAAGATAGCAAAATATTCCAATAACAGAAAGAAAGAACTAAGGGGGAAGTAACTGAGAGTTGATAAGCATATATATTGAATCATTGGTATTAGAATGTCAAGGACCCTCTTTTAAAATTTTATCCCAGAATCTTCCAGGAACTCATATGAACTAAAAACTTAAACATAAGATGTAAAATTATAAAACTTCTAGAGCAAAATATAGGTGAAAATCTTTTTGACATTGATCTTAGCAGTGATTTCTTAGATATGACACAAAAATCACAGATAAGGGGCAAAAATAGACAAGTGGGACAACATTGAACTAAAAAGCTTCCATACAGCAAAGGAAATCATCAATAGAATGAAAAAGCAACTTAAGAATGGTAGAGAAAATGTAGCCCATATATCTGATAAGAAGTTAATATCCAAAATATATAAGGAACACCTATAACTCAATTGAAAACAAAATCAAATAAAAGGGACTTTTATTTATTGGGTTGTGCAGCTCAGTGGTTGGGTGTTTGCCTAGCATGTGTGAGGCACTGGGTTCGATTCTCAGCCCCACATATAAATAAATAAAATAAAGGTCTATTGACAACTAAAAAATATTTTTAAAAATCAAGTAAAAAATAAACTGATTAAAACATGAGCGAAGAATTTGAATAAACATTTATCCAAAGACAATATACAAATGGATATCAGGTAGAGGAAAAGATGGTCAACTTTATTACTCACCAGGGAAATGCAAATCAAAACCAAAATGAAATATCACCTTATATTTTATAGGTGGCTATTATCAATTAAAAAAAAGATAGTGGCAAGGATGCAGAGAATTTGACGCCTGGATGTGGAGAATTCAATACACTCATGGTAGGAATGTAAACCATTACAGCCATTACCGAAAATTGAAGTTTCCAAAAAAAATTTTTTTAAACTATCATGTGACTCATCAATCCCACTTCCATTGCATGTTTTTGCATAGAAATCAGTTGTATCTCAATAAAGGTGTTTAAAAAATAAAATAAAAGCACCAAAGAAAGTTTTCCTCAAAGAACCTCAATCCTCTAGTTTATTTCTATAATAGTATCTTGTATATAGGGGCACCCACATTTTCATTAACCTGGCAAATTGATGCATGTTTCACAAATACCCATATTTTCTATGAATAAAGGCATGGGCCAGTAATTTGGGTTTTTTCATGTACTTTCTGCCTTTGTTAATATAAAAAGTAAAGTTCTTTTTAGCTTTTTAATTTATTTTTCCTAAGGAAAGTCATCTAATAAGGATTTTACTAGTTTTTAGTTTGAAATAAATTTAAATCCAGGCTTAGGCCTATTAGTATATTAACTTACCTTCAGTTCTGAAATGATAAAACAATAAAAATACAGATATTGTTCATAATCAAGAAAACAAATGGTACATATCTTGTTTTTCAAGTTCACAGGCTGTCTGCTTCAGCAAAGTGTCTACATACTGCAAGTTTTCTTTCCTCAAATTTTGTAGCATTCTTTCATTACCTTGTTGCTAACTCCTCTCCTCATTCCATGCATTTGTAATTCTACTTTACACAAGTGTGTTATAGAATTAATTCTTTTTTTAATATTTATTTTTAGTTGTAGTTGGATACAATATCTTTAATTAAATTTTTATTATTATTTATTTTTATGTGGTGCTGAGGATTGAACCCAGTGCCTTGTCCATGCTAGGCAAGCACTCTACCGCTAAGCCACAACCCCAGTCCTAGATTTAATTCTTATCTCAGTTTCTCACCATCTTTCTTAATTTTTTCTCTGTGAACACCCTTTTGCTTTTGGAAGTGCTAACCTTTATATTATTATTATTATTCAACTCAATGAAAAATATAGGGACTAAGCGTTAGATGGAAATGTTGCATTTTAAAGGTCAAGTAAATAGAAATCTGGAGATTAGAGAGCTCTACTTCACTTATACTAAAACCAGAGATGAAAATATGGGAACCGTATGAAATTTTCTTTCTTTTCTGTATCCCACATCTATTATCCTATTTGCCTGAGGGCCTCTGTGGTAGTAGTGGGAACAGGGAGAAAGGAGAAAGGAAGGGAAGAAGAAGAAAGCAAGAGTTGAATAAAATTAAAAATTGCAAAAATGCATATAGCTATCATTTAATGGGAAATATAAGCACCTAAGAGACATACAAGATTGAAATAGGAGAGGGAAGAGTAGGTTTTTTTGTATCAAAGAAACAAACTGAATCTGAATCTGAAGTTTCAGTATTCTAAATTAACCTACCTATAGTTCTTCAGGGGTATATTTACACCTAGTCGTCATTTTCAGTGATACACTCATTGCATGTCCATATGTGTGAAGCTGATTTGGGGCACAATCCCTCCTCTCTCTCCCCTACCTCTGGCCTCTCTTTCTCCAATCTGAAGATACACAGCACATTCAACTGAACTCTGGTTTTCCAAAAATGTTTTAGTACTCCCAGCCACCCCTTTCTTCTTTCTGGTCTCAAATCAATTCTTATTCCCAGATTGTGCAAGTAGGTAGTTGGTTGGCCTGGTTATCCTATTAAAATAATCAGATAAAAATTAGTAAAAAATTTTGTTCAAAAGGTGTATTTTAAAGGAGGAGGTTGTTAATTCTAGTAAGTCTATGTGCATTCTCTGGTTCTTGTATAAGTGACTTTTCATCAATGCCCAGGAAAAAAACCCTACCCCCAAAACAATTAAAACACAACCATTTAAGTGGAAAATGTATATAGGAATTATTTTTGAAATGAGGTACATAGGACAGTTCCTGCTCTAGTTAGAGGAACTTTCATTTACTACTCCCATCAATCCAGAAATCTGATCAGCCTTTTCCCATTTCTCCCCTCACTTTCACAAATAACATACTTTGCAGTAGAATAAGGTATTATTTGGGGAGAGTGAAGAGCAGAAGCACACTGAGCAGTGGCAGGCCTACAATCCAGTCAGTCTTGCACTAACAAAATAAAAGAAAGAGGAAGGGATGAGAAGATACATAACACATATTAACTTTCACTAAAAATTAAAACCAAAGAAAAGTAAGAACAATACAGTGAATGACCATATAAACTTTAGTAATACTCATCAAGTCAACATTTCAAATTTGTCTTACCTATCTTTGCTCAACCATTTGAGAGTAAGTTGCACATATCACAAACTTTTATCCCTAAATATTTTAGTAGTATTTCTTAATAAGGGCACCCTTTTTCGTTATATAGTACAATTATGAAATTCAAAAAGCTTAAAATTGAGACAATACTTTTGCCTAATATTCAAATTCAAATCCATATTCAAATTTCACCAATCATCTTTTTTTTTTTTTTTAAATATTTATTTTTCAAGTATCGGCGGACACAACATCTTTGTTTGTTTGTGGTGCTGAGGATCGAACCCGGGCGTCACGCATGCCAGGCGAGCACGCTACCACTTGAGCCACATCCCCAGCCCAACTAATCATCCTTTATAACATGTTTTTCTAGGATCACACATTGCCATAACTGGCATGTTTCTTTAATCCCTTAAATCTAGAACTGTTCCTCAGCCCTTTGTCTTTCACGACACTAACATTGTTTAAGAGTACAGGTCAGGTATCGGGTAGAATGTTTCTCAACGTACATTTTTCTGATTGTCGCTTTGTGATAGATTCATAATATACATTTTGTTTCCAGGGATATTGAATATGAAATACGTCTTCAATGCCTCACATCAGGAAGCACATCATGTTATTTTATTCATTAATAGTGACATCAACTTGCATCACTTGGTTAGGGTGGCAGCTGTCAGCTTTATTCACTGTAAAGGTGCCTTTGCTAACCCTTTCTAATAATAAGCAATCCAAAGATACTTTGAGATTGTGTACATATCATTTTCCCCAGATTGTCCCACCCAATGATTTTAACACCATTTAACAGATTTGTCTGAATCAATTATTACCATAATAGTTGCAAAATGGTGATTTTGTAGTTTCACCATTTCTTCCACATGCATTTGTTTGGCATGCCACTGTCAAGAACTGTAATTTCTCCCCCCTTACATATTTATTTAAAATAGATTGTATTTTATTTATTATATTATTATATTTATGTATTTAAAAGTTAAAGTGAAAATATGGGTTCTTTTTTAAAATTCAATGTTTTATAATCCATATCTATCATTATTCTTTTTTGATACTTAAATTGCCTTTGATTTGGTAAGTGGGGGTAACTTCAAGCTGTCTTCTTTTGTCTTTTGACATATCCTTGACATATACAAGAAATCTCCTTGCTTTCTGGTACAAAATCTTTTAAGAGCACTTTATACTTTCCCTGTCTCTTCCTTCAAATGAGCCAATTTGCTAAGGAGTCTGACTCCTTTTAATGGAGAATGGTATTCACAAACCAAGATCTGGAGGCACATAATATATTTCAAAATATTAAAATTTTGCTGTTCCTGTTTTACCATATGAAAGACTGGTGTGATAATTCATAATCCTAGCATTACCTGTATGATCTTGGCAATTCCCTTCATTCCTTGCTGCCTCCCTCGTCATATCAAACGGAACTGGATTAAAAACACATTTCTTAATCTTTTCAGGGTCACTCACAGTTTGGGAATCCGATAAAAGCTATGATCCCCTTTCCCCAGGGACACTCTCAAATAAGCAAAACTTTGCCTACAATTTCAGGGCGTTCCAGCTTCCAAAGGCCACTGGAGCTTCCAAATGCCTGGGTTAAGAATCTCTAGGGTCTGTCTCTTCAATTCTGTGAGTCTATATGCTGTCAGAATGAGTCCTCAGCGACATCAAAATGTGGAAGGACATTTATAGCAACAACATGAGAAAAGGACACAAAGAAAGAAGCCTGTGAGCAACGCGTTACTCAGCCACAGTTCTTTGCTGAAGCCAAATTTAGGGAGCACTCTACTCATAGGTGAGAGGTTTTGGCGGGAAGGTCCGCAGGTGGGCGGAGAACGCCGGGGCAGAGCAGCAGCCCACAGGCCAGATGCAGGTCGATGCACACCTCCGAACGGCCCACCAGGGCTCGCTCTTGCCCTACCGCTGGAAGGCCGGGAAACCGGGCGGGCCGGGCGGCGACCCCGCCCCTGGCAGCAGCGAGGCGGAGAAAGAGCGGAGGGCGCCGAAGCCCGGAAGGACCGCGCCGGCCAGGTCCGCGCCCCTCCCCGCGCGCAGTCCCACCCTTTCTCCCTCGCGCCGCCTACGTCGGCGGTGCTCCGGTCGCCATGGTGACCAATCGAGGCCCGGTCCCGCCCCCGCCCCCTGCCCCGGCCCCCTGACGTCGGCGCACGTCAGCGGCGGCGCGCGCCTGGCTGGGCCCTGCGGAGCGGGAGGGAAGGAGTGAAGGAGCGATCGGAGCGGCCGTCGCCCGAGCCGAGCCGCGCAGCCGGTCCGCCCGCCCGCTCACGCTCCAGTCGCCGTGTCTAGCAGCGGGGCCCAGCATGGTCATGGCGGATGGCCCGAGGCACTTGCAGCGCGGGCCGGTCCGGGTGGGGTTCTACGACATCGAGGGAACGCTGGGCAAGGGCAACTTCGCGGTGGTGAAGCTGGGGCGGCACCGGATCACCAAGACGGAGGTGCGGCCCGGGGCTCGGCGGGAGCGTCCGAAGAGAGGGTTTGGGAGAGAAGCTGTTTACTGAAAGGGCAGGCTGCAGTGGTGCGACCGGGAACACCAGAGAGGCCGCGCCACTTGCTTAGGCGAGCGGGCCTGGGACCGTGAGGACCCAGAGGTGCTGGGGGTCGGTGAGCAGCGAAGGGACCCGGGCCCGGTCACCCAGACCCGAGTGCCGTCCGTAGGGAGCCCGGTCCCCCCGGGCTTTGCCTTCCCCTACGCCACCCCCGGTGGCCCACGGAATTTCTCCCAGAGCCTCCCACCCGGGCCGTGACCTGGTCTGTGGCCTCGGCTCCGGAGCCCAAGTTCCGCGTCTTCCCCGCTTTCGACTGGGGGTGGGGTGGGAGGGGAAGTCTCGGTGCTCCCGGGCTGCGCGGTGAGAGATGTCGCCAGCCCGTGGAGGGGACCTCCTGCGCTCGGGCTCCGCGCACGGGGATCGCGCGGCCCCCGACCCTGGCTTTCCTCCTGCCCAGCTAGGAAGGGGCCTCCGTGTCCGGGAATGCCCTGGCGGCCACTGTCCTTCTTTCCCTCCTTTTGCCTTGCAAGGTCTCTGATTTGGTGTCTGGCTAGCTGGATCTCTTGCCTGAGGCATTTCCATCTAATACTCCAGACAAAAGAACTGGTTAAAATGGTCATCTCGATATTTGTACAGTTGGTGGGTTGGTTTTACTTGTGTAGGGTTGTCCCTTTACCAGGTGTGCATTCTGTCTGTAAAAATGAATTCCTTAAACCACATCAGAATGCCTCTCTACTCCTAAAGCCCTCAACTGCTTCCTGACGGCGAATCCAGCACACCCCCCCCCCCTCCATTGCACATTCTAATGCACCGCACATATTTTCTCACAAGTCTCTGTTCTTACCTAACCCGCCCCCCTTCCTTCCACTGCTTCAAGCTGCTCTCCTCAGGGTCTCTATTTTAAGATGTGCAAATTAAATATCTTGGGGGGGGAAAAAGAAACAAAACCATTCTGTAGAATAAAGCCTAGTGGTTTTGACATACTCTATTCTGCCTCGTTGTAATTGTCACTGGAGTTTCACCATTTTTCAGTTTTCCCCATAGTTTCATCCTGTTCCTTCCCTCCCCCCGCCCTTGTTAGTACTAATGCACTAGACTTTGAGGACTTTGAATTTAGAATAAAGTAGTACTTTTATTTTTTTCTAGGATGACTTACGTAAGGCGAAGGGCATTTGAAAGGTTGAATGATTTTCGTAGTAGTAGTATTTAAAAGTTTTGCTTAATGTCCATTTTTAAAAAGAAGGGGAATATATCATGTCATCTTCACTTTTTGCCCTCTACTGATCCTAAAGCAACCCAAATCTGAATTATTTGAGGCATTAGGACCAAGGTCATAAATTTTTCTTGCACAAATTTGGCGGTGTTTCCAGTTTTAGCGATTTAGACTGAGATGTAATGATAATATGACTATAATGACATTACTAAATCTTTGCATAGTGTAATCTGATCCCAGTATTTTTTTTTTAATGAAGAAAGTGGTTCATTCCACTAAAGAGCCATGGCTGAATGTCATGCCATTTTCCTTTAAGTTACATAAAAAGGAAAACACTTAAAACGTGTATTTCATATGAGCCCTTGTTTAATGATTATCTAAAAATCAAACATATTGTACAGAATCTCTAAGTATAGAGATTCTGTAACACTTTTGAGCTGTATTATTACATGACTGAATATCAGTCCCATGGTTCATAATATTTTTTCAACAGCTCTTTATTAGTATTACTAGTAAATTTTACTTATGTTATTTTGTCAGGTCAAATTTAGTTAATATAACATCTGTTTAAGAACTCTATTAGTGGAAGTGATGGTAACTGATACTTTCTCTTGAGGTTGACAGTTCCAATGGTGTCTCTTTCAAGCTGATACAGCTTAATGAGCTAGGGGGCACTGTGGAGTAATGTCATCCTTCGGCTATCAGATAGCTTGAGATCAAATGCATTTGTAATTGAAGTCACCAGTCAAATCATGAAAGAGCACTCAGATCCTAAATTGTGTATTATATATTTGTGAAAAATAATTTGTGTTAAACGCTAAATTGCTGGTTTGCAGATCCCATCCCCCTTGTGCTTCTTAAAAGAAATTATCATTAATTAAAATTAAAAAAGAAATAATGTGAACATCACTAAGTATGAGTGTGAGCTTTTGTGGTAATTTGGTGTGATTGGAGATGTTAAGATAGAGATGGATGAAGAAAATGGCCTGGCAATTGCTGAACAAAAGTTTTGGGAGATCTTAAAATATGTAAAGTGGATCTGTGAACTTTCACACATAATTTGCTTTAAGAATTGTTTAGCAAGAACACAAATACAGTGGTTTCGTAAAGTATACTATTTGTTGCCAATGAGTTTTTTTTTTAAATCAGTAATTGTTACCTTCATTGGATAAATATTTGCATCTTTGATAAATACAACTACCTTAAAACTACATTGGGCTGGGGGTGTACCTCAGTGGGGAAGTGTTTGCTTAGTAAAGCCTAAGGCCCTGGGTTCTCTACCTAGCACCACAAAAACAAACATCACCACCACCACCAACAAAAAACCCTAATGTTTCATATGCTTTAACATCAATGTAAATTTATGTGTTTTAAAACTCAAAGATCAGCCAGGTGCAGTGGCACACGCCTGTAATCCCAGCAGCTTGGGAGGCTGGGGCAGGAAGATCACAAGTTCAAAGCCAGCCTCAGCAATGGCGAGGCACTAAGTAACTCAGTGAAACCTTGTCTCTAAATAAAAATGCAAAATAGGGCTGGGGATGTGGGGATGTGGCTCAGTGGTCCAGTGCCCCTGAGTTCAATCCCCGGTACCCCTCCCCACCCCACCCCACCCCCCAAAAAAACCTCAGAGATATTTTTTTCCCAAGTTTGCTCATGGAGAAAATTTTAGGGCTTAGCTTAAACATCTGTGTGATGAACAATTGAATTCTTTTATTTTTAATTGATTCTTCTCCATCTCTTTATCTGTATCACTCAAAAATGATAAATTTTCTGCAGAGTTTGGGAGATCCAAATCTGTTTCCCTTTCAGGGAAAAAAATTAGTAGAAAAAAGAGATCTTCATTTTGTCTAATCTATCAAACAGCTTAACATTGTTTAAGAAATATATTTACATCATCTCAAGCGATATATGTATGTTAGATCTCTATAAATTTTGCATTCAGAATGGAAGGCAGCTGGTGGTAGAATCTAACTTCCTAATATAATACTTCATGAAAGCTTGTAGTACTGGTTTGTGGCTTATGAATTAGAGAAGCTAATTTTATAAAATTAGTGTAATGGGAAAAGGATGATAGCATTTAGGCTATTAAACTATTTTAGGAAATAGCAGTTGCTAGTTTTCTAGTCTGTGAGTATCCTTGAGTAATGTTTTATTTTATGAATAAAATACTAGGAAACAACTTTTTCCTTCTAATTAACTGTGTAGTTTTTTTGTCTCTTAAGCAAAATTATGAAAAAGCCCTTTTGTGCCCCTTTTGTTGTTTTCCAGTGGTTAAAAAATGTTTCGCTATAGAAAATGCTAAGAATAAAGAGGCATATAGTACAAAAAATATATAATTTTTCCACCAGTGGGAATAAACCATTCGTAACATTATGTCACATTTCCGTCTAGTCTATTTAAATGTGTTTTTCCATAGATGAAAGTTCATGATACACATATATAAGTTACATTATTTTTTTCCATTTAACACTAATGCTGAAGCATTTTGCTTATTGTGTATAACTTTATAACAACATTTATAATAGTTGGATAGTGTTCTGCCTTGTAAATGAATCCCCTTTTTTTTCCCTACTTTTTCAACTGGTGCATTACAGTTATACATGCTGATGGGAGTTGTTGTAATTCATGCATGCACAGGATGAACCCCATTTTACTTAAAGTTTCCATTATTGTTGAATATTATTATTTTCAGTTTTCACTTATAGTAAGTAATTGGCAAAGAACATTTTTGTGTCTGTATTTACAATTTTTTTTTTAGGAAGAAGGAATTGCTGGTAAATTCCTAGAAGGGAAATTCCTAAGTGAGAAGGTATTACTTTTACATTAAAGAGCTGCATATTTTTATTACCAAATCTATTATGTTTACTATTGAGAAATTTAGAGGTTTAGATAAATGAAAATAGTTACTTATAATATCACAACTCAGGGATAACTATCATTAGTTATTTTCATCTCTTTCCTATGATAGATAACTGAGTTTTCCTCAACACGGTACCTCTTGTGTTCTTACATAAATAGCATGTAGATGTGTGGTCTAAGGAATCTTAATAGATTTTTCACAGAGGTTCTAAAAATTACCTTATTAAAATGGCATGTAGGTGTTAGGCTACTTACTTATCCTTAAGAGAACCTGGAATGCAGAACTAAAATCAAGGACATTCTGAAAACTGCTTTTGTTCACTGAAAAGCTGTCCATGTGCATTTTGGGACTTTCATATTTAGGTTTAATTCTTAAACTACTACCTTAAAATCTAGGATTTTTTAAAGCTTTCCAAACAGTTAAAGTTCAAAATTGTCTTTCATAGCAAGGACAGAAACAAGAAAAGGGGATATTACACCATGACTATAATATTTATTGAAGAGAACTTATTTTTTAAATGTGTTTGGACTATATTTACTATTTTTTGCTTTCAAATTTTAAAACTCATTTCAGTAGTCTTGGTATCAATCTTGCACGCACTGGAAAATATTCCAAATTTCAAGAAGCAGTGGTACTATGTGTAATCAAAGGACTTGTTATCAAATAACCACTAATATTTGTATTTAGGCCTATGTATGACCTTAATTGTGTTCAAACAAATTGTATTTGTCAGATAATATACATGTGCTTTATTAGAAACATTTTCTCATCTCTTGGCATCACAGACAAAAAAACAATTGGTAAATTATCCTACTAAATATTGTTCAAAATTATCTTGTTATTTTTCGGGAAGGAGAAAAATGTTCAAAATAAGAGTTGTATAAATTTTTATATTCCGCAGAAACTTTTTAACTTTAACAGACTTTAATGTGTTCTGATTTTATATCCTCTGGGAAATTTTATCTCAGTATCAGACAATTAAGAAAACATTTATTTGGAAATAACTGAAACTGGCTTCTTCCTCTTGTTGGATTCACATGATGACATTTGATTTATGGCCCACTGCTGATTTCAGGTCAGCAGTGATGTCAAATGGATTCCAGAATTTCTTCTAATATCTTTCTTTCCTTTTTAGTGAACCTACTACCTTTCCTCCTTCTACTTCCATCTTTTTATTTCTCAAAAAAAAAAAAAAATGTACGTATGCATTTATTTATTTGGTACAAGGGATTGAACCCAAGGGCACTGGACCACTGAGCTACATCCCCAGCCCTTTTGAATTTTTATTTTGAGACAGGATCTCACCAGGTTGCCCAGGCTGACCTCGAATTTGAGATCCTCCTGCCTCAGCCTCCTAAACTGCTGAGATTATAGGCATGTGCCCAGCACAGTCTATTTTTTACTTCACATATTATTAACGTTGGACTGGCTCTAGCTCAGTGGTTCCTTCGACACAGAACTTTACAACCACATATTATTAACATTTCCCACCCCTCCAAAAAAAATCTGTCTAAAGCATGGTTAAGCTGGGCACTGTGGCACATACCTGAAATCCCAGCAATTTGAGAGGCTGAAGCAGAAGGATCACATGGTGAAGGCCAGCATCAGCAACTTATTGAGGCCCTAAGAAATTTAGTGAGATCCTGTCTCAAAACATTTTTAAAAAGGGTTGGAACTGTAATTCAGTGGTTAAGAATCCCTGGATTCAACCCCCAGTACCAAAAAAATAAAATAAAACATTGTTGAATAGTATTCTTGAATATGATCCTCCATGTTCTTTTATTTGTTTGGTTGGTGTTTGTTTTGTATTTTGATACCAGGGATTGAACTCAGGGTCACTAAACCACTGAGCCATATCCTCAGCCCTATTTGGTATTTTATGTACAGACAAGGTCTCTCTGAGTTGCTTAGTGCCTTGCTTTTGCTGAGACTGACTTTGAACTTAAGATCCTCCTGCCTCAGTCTTCTCAAGCCATTAAGATTACAGGCATGCGGCATGGCACCCTATCCTCCATGTTTTTTTTTCCTCCGTGTTTTTATTTAATCAGTTTCCTATTAGTAAATATCTAGTTTATTTCTCTCTCTTGATTTCTCTCTAAAATAATCTTTCAGAGGGTATTCCTCTACATACACTTTTGTGTATGTACCTGATTATTTATTAAGGGAAATGCCATAGAAATGGAATCCTTACGTCAAGGAATCTGTACATTACCTATCTTATGGCATGAGATGCCAAATTACCCTCCAGAAAAGGAGTACCCATTAATTTTCAAAAGGAAGCACACATAGTTTTCAGGAATACTGCTTTTTAAATCTTTGCCAGCTTGGTAGAGGGAAGTAATATTCTTTGTGATTTTTATTTTTTAATTGTTTTCATTTTGTTATTTAAATTTGTGTTATTTGATTAATTTGATTAAAGCATTATGGCTATTTGCATTTCTCTCTTGAATTGTGTTTTCGTACTTTGGCCCATTTTTAAATTACACTGTCTTTTTTGTTGATCTGCTTAAATATTTTTCAGGTAGGAAATTATTTTTAATTGCTTCTTTTATAATCTTAAGAATTCTAAGTTCAATTTTTGTGGTTATGAAAGCATAGGGCCCTTTACCTTTCCTCTAGTCTTTTTTCCTTACCCACTGTTACAAAAAGTCAAATATAAATGAGAATTTATTTTATTGTCTAAATACAAGTATTTTAACATCAAATTACATGGGGGGAAAAGTTTAGTTTATATACTATGAAAGAATAACTAGAGAATTTTGTGTTAGTTTTCGTGTTTTTACTGCTTTCAAAAATCCTGTCATTATAGACCACTTATTCACACTGACTTTTCAATCGTCTCATAGGCTGCTATCTTGTATTTTCACTGGTGTTTGATAAACAGACACTCCTTCACGAAACAATGGAGCTATATCCTAATAAACCCATTATAAATTGACAGTATTATGAATTTAAATGCATTTACTTTACCTAACCTACGAACATCATCACTTAACAACGCACTGTACTATAGGGTACTGGTTGTTTATTCTTGTGATAACATAGCTGACTGGGAGTTGCACATCACTGCTGCTGCCCAGCATGGAGAGAATCTCGACAGACATTGTTAGCCGAGGAAAGGATAAAACATTTGAAGCACAGTTGCTACTGAATGCATGTCATCTTTGCACCATCTAAAATTGAAAAAAATCTTAAGTTCAAACATCATAAGTTGGACACCATCTATGTAAGCTTGCAAAGTGAATTTTTTTATAACTTCAAAAATCTAATTGTATGGTAAGGATGATGCTACTCGGTGCCTCAGAAGGACAAATTATGATTTGAAAAATGAAAGACAGGGACTGAGGACGTGGCTCAGTGATATAGTGCTTGCCTGAAAAGCATGAAGCCCTGGGTTCAATTCCCAGCACCAAAAAAAGAAAGAAAATAAAAATGAAAGACAGTTCTTTTATTCATCAGTTTGACAGTTTTCATTTCTGGTCTTACATTTAATTTCTTGTACTTGCAAATTTGTATTTTACATAGTTGTTACTCATGGATTTTTAAATTTAACATTCTTGGAGACATTTCTATGTATATGGGCTTCTTAATATGTAAATCATATAAAATAATATAGCCATATTCTAGGAAAATTAGATAGTACGAAAATGATTACAGTGTTTCATAGACGAAGAATTTGGCATGTATTATAAATAACTCCATTTCATTTATCTGTTTTTTTTTTCTGATTAGAAAAATAATACATGTTTGTTAAAGAAGAAGTTTAGGCAGGAAAATAGAAGAACACAACTTAAGTTGGGAACTTTCTGTACACCGTTGGGGAAATCCCAAGATACAGATTTTTTTTTAATTTATAAAATTAGTTCATTTTGTTTTCATAGACCTATTACATTCCTTGAGGATGAGAAACACATCTCATTCATTTTTATATCCCAGGCATCATTCCTAGCATATAACAATTGTTTGGTAAATGTGACTTGTAGGCTCTCTGAAATAGTGAAAAAAAAAAAAACTAGGAGTTAGAAGACTTGGAGGGGTTTTTACCCTTAATTTATTATAGCTCTAGGAACTTGGAAGATTATATGACTATTTCCCCTTTTTGGTGCTGGGAATTGAACCCCATATGAATGTGAATATGTGACACCTTTTGAATCTCAGTTTCATGAGCTCAGGGATGTACTACTACTACTATTTACTTTACAGAATTGGAAAACAAATGCGATAGAATACCTTAAAGTGTCTTGTAAAATTAAAAAGTGCTATCCAGTTGTGAAAGTCACCATCATTTTTTTTATATTTCTGAGAAGTTCTTACTGAAGAACTCTATCGAGAGTATGGCAGATTCCTAGCTGTTCACCAAAAGGTCTACTTTTTCTTCTTTCTGGGAATACAACTAGACTGTTTGTGTTCCTCTCTTGCATTTAGGTGCGGTCATGTGACTGAGTTCTAACTTTTGGAATGAGCAGAAATAGTATGCACTGCTTTGAGGCCTCATTCATAAAAACCTGCTATGAGAGTCCTTTCTGAGCTTTCTTCCTCTTTTTGGCTGCAGTAGAGACAACCTTCAAAGTAACGTTAGAAAAACACCTTAAATATAGAAACACCACTTTGAATCTCATGTCTGCTAACTAACTTTACCCATCCAATTCTTCTACATGAACAAGAAATAAACTTCTGATGTACTTGAATCATAATACATTTGGGGTCTTCTTGTTAAAGCAGATGGACTATCCTATTATAAGAGCATGCCAATATTTGTTCCACTTTTTCTTTAGAGAAGCAGCATCTTCTCAACAAACAGCCTTACAAACAAGAAGTAATATCAAAGAAATAATTACAAAGATTTGTAGATATATGTGTTCTGTGACCCAAGATGAAATTGAAGACAGAATTATCATGTGAGAATTGTCTGTTCAGAAAAGTTAAAAATGAGGCTTATAATTAAAGTTTCATTGGACAATTTATATAGCTTTTTAATCTTATTTGTTTATTTTTTTACTTTTTTATTGTTGAGGCCAAGATTCCAAAAGAATATAAAAGAGGAAATATCTGGATAATATCTTGCTTTAATTTGTATTTTAAAACTTTTCCTTTAACATTAAATATGATACGCAAAGTGTATACAATATTTTCTAATGATAGTAATCATGTAATTTGAAAGAAACATGATTCCTTCTCTCCAACTCTATTAAGTTGTTGTAACCCATTTCTTAATAAAAGCTTTTTGTTGAGGAGTAGGTGCTGGTATCTAGACACACTCCAGAAATTGTAGGGCAAGACATTTTCTTCAAAATATGCCTATCTGTGAAATTCCATGTACCTTCCTAAGGAATACTGAGGAAATTCAAGTACACACCAACCCAACGTATGGCAATTTTTACCCAAAGTTAGCCAAAGTAACTGATAAAACTGGATTTTGTCATATTCTTCATGGGGGGAAAGGGTCTCTTTAAATGTCTTTAGGTTTGATGTGGCCCCGTAGTATCTTTAATCGCAAGTACAATTTTAATCAGTCTACTTATCTAGCAATTAAAGTTTAATACATTCAGCTTTCAAGTATTTTGATTACAATAATAAAACACCACTAAACAAAATGAAAATAGCTTTCACAGAACTCACGTACTTTACTGCCTAGAAAAGGAGCTACTAACCTTTTTCTTCTGAGGCAGTAATTTAATTTTACACATTATGTTTAGTAATCTGATTTCCCCTGAGGAGCTTGGTGGTTCTGTGGGTTACAATTAATTCAAATAAGAAAGAAGCTATGCATAGCAAGTTAGAAATAGAGGAAGGAAGAAATAAACTATAAACTTTAGGGGATAATAGCAAAGGACAGCCCAGACATTAGAAGAGAAGGAAAAAATCTTATGAACAGGATACCATGCCTAGTCCTATTCTCTGGCATACTTTTTTTTTTTTTTAGGTGTAGATGGACACAACACAATACCTTTATTTTTATGTGGTGCTGAGGATCAAACCCGGGTCCCACCCATGCTAGGCGAGCGCTCTACCACTGAGCCACAATCCCAGCCCCTTGCATACCTTTTTAATAGTGATGAATTATTAGGGGCCATAAATAGTTGATATTAAAATTTACCTTGAAGCATCATAAGGTTAAGAATAGGTTTTTTTTTTTTATAGGTTTAGAATAGTTTTTTATAGAATGTGAAGTACATTTTGAAGTTTCTTCAAAACATTAGAATTAAATTGAGGTGTCAATTAACTGAAAATTTTATTTAAATCATATTGCCTTAATTTCAACCAAATATCTACAATTTTTTAAATTGATTCTTCTTAGTTGCATGAAAAAAGTGTGTGATTGTTGATTTCTGCCTACCCAGTCATTTCACCTTCAAATTAATTTAATCGCAAGTACAATTTTAATCAGTCTACTTTTATCTAGCAATTAAAGTTTAATACATTCAGCTTTCAAGTATTTTGATTACAATGATAAAACACCAAATTCTTAACCTTGGGATTGTTTGGGTTCCTATTTAGTTATGACAGAATGAGGCTGTATTTCCCGAAATCAAATTCCTTTTAGAAAGTTAAAATGTAGTGTTTACTCATATTTGAGATTTTTTCATTTTTATTTTTAAATGAAATTTAATCCAATTGATATTTTTTCATGTAGATGAATTTCAATTCTTTATATTCAGCATTTTCTATCCCCAGAAAAATATGTCTGTTATTTGGAACCTATCACCTACTCTTCTGGAGATATAGTATTTCAGTTCAACTGAAACTGACTTCTAAACAGCTTTTTGTTTGGCAGATTATTACTTTTTTTCCCCCCAGAATGTTTACTGTCTTTTATTTTTTTTTCCTTCGTAACAGCAAATTTTGGTCCTACATTTATTATTTTTTAAACATCTTTATTAAGATATAATTTGCAACCATATAATTTTTTTATTAAATCATTTATTCTAATTTGTTATACACAATGGCAGAATGCAATTCATTTCATATTACACATATAGAGCACGGTTTTTCAAGTCACTGATGGTACACAAAGTATTTTCACACCATTCGCGTCTTCATACATGTCTAACTCATTCCACCATCATTCCTACCCTCTTGCCCTTGCCCTTTCCTTTCCCCTCCCTCCCCTTTGCCCTAAAGTTCCTACATTCCTTCTATGCCCCCTCCACCCCCCCTAGCCATTATGAGTCAGCATCCTCATATCAAAGAAAACATTGGGCCTTTGGTTTGGGGGGATTGGCTTGCTTCACTTAGCATTATATTCTCCAGCTCTGTCCATTTAACTGCAAATGTCATGATTTTATTCTCTTAATGCTGAGTAATGTTCCATTATGTATATATACCAAAGTTTCCCTATCCATTCAGGCAGATTATTACTTTGTAGTTATTTTACAGTGAGATAATTGAAACTTATAAGACTTTATTCAGTTTATAGATGATGTAAAAAAAATTATAGTTGTATTGAAGTGAAATGTTTTATTTTAAAAATATTTTTATTAGTTGTTGATGAACCTTTAGTTTACTTATTTATTTATATGTGGTGCTGAGAAAGGAACCCAGTGCCTCATACATGCTGGGCAAGTGCTCTAACACTGAGCCACAACCCCAGCCCCAAATGTTTTATTAAAGTAACTTTGCAGAGTTGTTCTTCATAGCATGCTAAAGACACTGCCAGACAAAATCTACTGCAGTGCCTTACACGTGGTAAGAGTTTTAAAAATATTTCTTAAATAAATGAATTAATGCATTGAATTTAAACTAACTATCATGGTCATAGTAACTTACAGGCAAAGTCAGATGTCATTTATTAGATGAATTCTTAACAGAAAATGTTAACTGTTACATATTGAATGTATTTATTTCTGGGACACAGGTGGCGATAAAAATAATAGATAAGTCTCAGCTGGATGCAGTGAACCTTGAGAAAATCTATCGAGAAGTACAAATAATGAAAATGTTAGACCACCCTCACATCATCAAACTTTATCAGGTATGGTTTAGCCTTATATTTCTTCATGGTTGCCATTTTCAGATCTCTATTTTGCATCATGCTTTTTCCTTTTATGTTAGTTTTTTTAATCTGTAAAAGAAGAATTAACATATGTTTTTACTAAACCAAACACATCTATTTTTCTGTATTATCCTTAAATAAAAATCTGGAAATCAGAAGCTAACAGGTGATTTTAAATTGTCTCTCAATTGCTGGTTATTTATTTTGCAACTGTGCATTTATGATACCCTGCCTGAACTTTCTGGGTTTTGTTAGTGGTGCCAGAAATGAGGATATGGCACTTGTGCTTGTCTTAAAAGCATATTGTTTATGTTTGATGAAATACAATATTATTTAGTGGATACTTTGTAATACCTAAAGTCAAATCTTTTTTTTTAGTTTTTATTTGTTCTTTTTAGTTATACATAACATTAGAATGTATTTTTACATGTTATACATACATGGAGTATAACTTCCCATTCTTGTGATTGTACATGATATGGAGTTACACTGGTCATGTATTCCTATATGAACATAGAAGTTATGTCCACTTCATTCTACTGTTTTTCCTATCCGCCTCTCCTCTCCCTTCCCTTAATTCCCCTTTGTCCAGTTCACTGAACTTCTATTCTTCCCTCCTCCACCCTTTATTGTGTGTTACCACCAAACTGTTTTTTTGAGGGGTTGATTTTACCACATAAAGTAAATAAAACCATTCTTTTTTTAAATAAAAGATTTTTTTAAAAAAATCAACTTTATTAAGACTAAAGTTTTGTAAACTGTACCTCTTTTAAGTCACAGTTTTAAAAGAAACCTTTTCTCAGGTTTTTAAAGAATACTTCATGTTTAATAATAGTAATATAAAACATTTCTAATATTTCTATTCACTAGTTAAGTAGGCATTTTTAATCAGAACACTTCTAAAACTGAAAGGTCCCAGCATGCTGACTTGTGACTTTCATCTTCAAAGTATGATGTTTATACCCATGGCATTCTGAAGTTGGCTTGTACTGGCCTGTGATATTGATTATTACATTTTTAGAAGTTTGCTGATAAACATCACATTAACATATACCTCATAAATTAGTCACAGCCCTTACTTTTATCAGAAATCCAATTCAGTTTCACACTAGTGTGCTCTCAAATGGGTTAGTAAAAGTGTCCTTGGGAATATAAGAAGTTCTTCTTATACTAATATTTTATTTCTTCTTATACTTGGAAGTGTGAGAAGTATAAGAAGAAAATATTAGAACTTCTGTTAGGTTTATTGTGTCCTCCTCTGTGCATCTCATAGTGTACATGGTATATTTATACAATGGGACATGTATATAATTTGTATATCTGTGTATGTGTACATAAATACATGCATATACATGTAAATATAACCTGCATATATATTTGACTAACATTTATTGGTAGACATTTGCAATAAAAAATATTGGAGACCATTGGCTTATGAGATAGCATCCAAGAATGAAAGATTGTAGTGTGCTGTTCAAACCAATTCCTAACATTCTAAAACTACAGAAGCCTTTTAGGTCAAATTTATATCAATGTATTTCTTTCTTTAAACTTTTTTTTTTAATTCCTAAAAAAAAATACTTCTGGGAAACTTATTCTAGGAAATCTCTTGTAAACTGAAGAGTATCATTATTATGATTCACATGATAATCCTATCTTTATTTTTTTAAAGAGTATTTAAAAAATTTTTTAATTATAGATGGACACAATACCTTATTTTATTTATTTATCTTTATGTGGTGCTGAGAATCAAACCCAGAGCCTCACACATGCTCAGCAAGCACTCTACGACTGAGCTACAACCCAAGCCCAATCCTATCTTTATTTATATTAAGTAATTGATTAAAGTAGAGTTATTATTTGATTAGTTTAAGCCCAAATTGGGTTATAGAAAAGCAAATCAATCATCTTGAATCTAAAAATTAGTTTCCTTTCTAAATAGATATGTATTCAGTATAGTTTGAAAAGTCAGATTGATGACAACATACTTTGTGAACCTTGAAAAATAAAATAAAAGGATGTATTTTGGCTCAGTGGTAGAGCACTTGTCTCGCATGCATGAGGCGCTGGGTTCAATCCTCAGCACCACATAAAAAAATAAATAAATAAAGGTATTGTGTTCATCTACAACTAAAAAAAAAAGTTTTAAGTATTTAGCAATAGACCTATGAAGAAGAAGCTATCAAACAGTGTTTTACAATTGTAGTACTTTGTAACAATATTTAAGTACAGGAGGAAGAATACTATGTTGTACCAGATTAGCTAGGCTGCAGGCCAGATAAATGAATTTCTTCTATTTTATTTTTCTTTTCTTAAAATCAAGGGTACCACGAAAACTTAGGGCTCAAAAACTCTGTGAGGTGGTGTTAAAGTTGATCTTCAAAACTTCCATTACCTATGTTAGTACTTCTCCAGTTTTCATGTGCATACAAATCACTTCACAATTTTATTAAATTCTAATCCAGTAGGTCCAAGGTGAAGCCCTAGATTCTGCATTTCTAACAGGCACCTGGGTAATGTTGCTACTACTGGTCCTTGGACACATTTAGAAAAAGGATCTAGGCTTTTCATTAAAATATTAGCATACAGATATTGCCTTGTACACTTCTCTGAACTTTTCATAACTGATTTTTTATTAATACTTTTAATTTAGGTAACCCCATAGAATGTCCTTCCTGTGAGACTAATATGAAATTATGTATCAATAGGTAATGGAGACCAAGAGTATGTTGTACCTTGTGACAGAATATGCCAAAAATGGAGAAATTTTTGGTAAGTTTTTTACCTTAATTTTTTTTTTTTTAATTTGAAAAGGTCACTAATCTACATGGATGGGTTATTTCATATTCAATTTTCAGCTTATTTAAGAGTTGGGGGCTGAGGTTGTGGCTCAGTGTTAGAGCGCTCACTTAGCATGTGTGAGACACTGGGTTCAAGCCTTAACACCACATAAAAATAAAACAAAGATATTGTGTCCATCTACAACTTAACATATATATATTTTGGGGGGGGGGGTAATATGCTTAATTCTCCTATTAGTGTTAAAGAGACTGGATAATCAAAAATAAGGAGAAACTTTCAGTCATGTTGCAATAGAGGTTTTCTTTACTTTTATATTCTTTTTTACCTTTCTTTCCACGGGAAAGATCGGACAAAGAATTATTGAGTCATGTTATTATGGTTTAGGTATTGGGGATATAATGTTGATTTAATCCCTGTCCTTGTGTCACTACAGCTACCAGACCTCAGGGCAAGTCCCTAACCCCCTCTGGGATTTGATTCCTTTATCTTTAATAAGAACAGTATTCAATTAGTTGGTCTCTGTGATCTATTCTACCCTAAAAATTGAAAGTATTCTATTCTAGCTGTCATCTAAAATATCTATTTATTTTTACTTTATGTAACCACAGTATTCTGGTGTCTAAATAATTCGTTCAAAAATTGTTTTTTAAACAGCTTTATTGTGGAATAATTCACATACAGTAAATTATACATACTTAAATTAATATGTACAATTTGAAAAGTTTTGATATCCATACACATGTCTGTGAAACCATCACCACATGAATATATCCATCACTTTCAAGTTTTTTTGTACTTACAAGCACTACTTTCTGTTTCTGTTCTATAGATTTGTTTGTAGCTTCCGGAATTTTATATAAATGTGTGATGTGTACCGCTTTTTAGTCTATCTTCTTTTCCTTGGTATAATTGTTTTAAATTCATCCATTTTGTTGTATATATCAACATAAAATTTGTTTTTCTTCCAAGTAGTCATTTATTATATTAATATACCCCAGTTTGCTTATTCATCCGTCTGTTGACAAACACTTGGGTTGGATTCAGTTTGGGGCTATTAGGAGTAAGTTACTATGAGCATTCATATACAAGTCTTTGATTTACACAGTCTACCTTCAAGAAATATTTACCACATCAAATATAGTATAAGAACCTAAAAATAATATACTTCTATTTTGCCCCACCTGGCCTTTATGTTCTTTTTAGATATTCATGACAGTAGAGTGTATTTTGACATATTATACATATATGAACTATAACTTATTCTAATTAGAATCCCAGTCTTCTGCTTGTATCTGTTGTAGAGTTTGACTGTGGTGTATTCAAATATGAACATAGGAAAGTTATGTCCGATTCATTCTGTCTTTCCTATTCCCATATCCGCTCCCTTCCCTTCATTCCCCTTTGTCTAGTCCACTGAACTTCTCCCTCCATCCCCATTGTGTTAGCATCTGCATATCAGAGAAAACATTCGGCCTTTAGTTTTTTGGGGTTGGCGCGTTATGTTCTTGTTATAATATTTTATTTATGTCTGTTATGCCACACGATATAGTTTTGTTAGTTTTCCTTTAGCAGGTATCTTTTATAAAAACTTCAGTGTTTTTTGTAAACCCCTACATATTTACCTGTGTAGTAACCATTGCCACATTATGTGTGCCACATTCCTCTATGTACATGTATAATTTGATCCTCCTTTGTGTGGATTCATACTTTCATATAGAGTTATTTTTCTTTTGCTTAATGATTTACTTTAATATTTCCTATAGCATAGGTGATGAAATCTTTTCAGCTTTTATATGCTAAAATAGTCTTTATCTTGACTTTCTTTTTTGTTGTTGTTGCATTGCTAGAGATTGAACCCAGGGCCTCATAGAGGGTAGCCAAGTGTTCTCTCATGAGCTATGCCCCATCCCTGTCTTTGTTTATGAAAGATATTTCCACTAGGTATAGAATTCAAGATTGACTGTTTTGGTTTTCTTGTCTTTTCTTTTTTAGCACTTTAAATATCTGTTTCACTGTCTTTTCATTAGCATTGTTACTGATAATAAATCTGCTATTGTTCTAAATCCTTTCTATATAATATGGCTTTTTCCCCCCTGTGTCTACTTTTAAGATCTCCCATTTTTACTGGTTATCACATAACAATTTGATTATGATATGCCTTTGTGTGGTTTTCATTATGGTTTTTTGTTTGTTTGTTTGTTTGGTGTTCACAGATCTTCTTGGACCTGTGAACAACAGCTAAAAAATGTCTAAATGCCTAAATTGAATTCATTCTGTTGTTTTCCTAACTAATTTTTCTGTCCCATTTCTCTTTCTTCTTTCCTCTCTGTCAGAGATTCTAGTCAAACATTTATTAGGTTGTTTGAAATAGACTCACAGCTCACTGGATACTCTTTTTCCTTTTTGCTCTTTCATTTTAGGTAGCTGCTGTTTCCTATGTCTTCAAGTTCACTGATCTTCTGCAGTGTCTAATCTGCCATTTTCCCCATCCAGTATATTTTTCATCTCAGATGTTGTACAAGTTTAGAAGGAACTTGAAACTTTTTTACAACTTCCATGTATTTACTTAGCTTTTTGAACATCTTGAATACAGTATAATAATTTTTAGTGTCCATGTGTGCTAATTCCAGCCTCACTTGTCAGTTCTGGATCAGGACTGGTTGATGTTTCTCCTCAGATATGTTCATGTTTTCCTGCTTCTTTACATACAAGGATGGAGGGATGGGGATTGGGGGAGTTGGCTGCAATATTAAATATAGTGATCAAGGCTCACCTCACTAACATTTGAATAAAGATTTAAAAAGCACAATCCTGTAGCTATGGGGAGAGGGGGGATTATCCAGAGATAGAAAAGAGTAATTCAAAGGCTCTGAGGCAACAGTTGCTTGGTGTGTTCAAGAGATATCAGGGAGGCTAGTAGGGCTGGAGAGAAGCAAAAGGAAAGAGCAAGAGTGAGCAAGACTAGTAGAAGATGATGTTAGAAAGTAGATCTGAGGCAGGAGTGGGGCAGATTTGGGCCTTAATAAGCCATTTTAAGGACTTTGACTTTTACCTTGAATAAAATTAGGGAACCATTCTCAGCAGGGTTTCAGCAGAGAAGTGAACTGAATCTAATCTAGCATTTTAAAAGTATCACTGAGACACACACTGCTGTGTTGAGAACAGACTATAGTGGGAAGGGATAGAAACAGGAAGATCAGGTCAGAGACTATTGTAGTAGATGATGATAGTTCAGACCAGGTTTGAAGGAGGGTAATAAGTCACAAATTGTTGAACTCAGACTATATTTTGAAAGAAAAAATCAGTAAGATGTTTCGACAGATAAAGACCACTTAAGTAGTGAGTAGTGAATATAATTATGGAAGAAGACAAAGCCTCGTATCTGAGGCACTCAAACATTAAAAGGTTGGGAAAAGAGAAGAAACCAGCAAACGAGCCAGACAAGGAAAAAAAGAGAATGTGGTATCCTGGAAACCAAGTGAACTAAGTAATCTCAGGAGGCTGGAGTGAACATCTGTGTCAGTGAGGCTGATAGGTCAAGAATAGTGGGAAATGACAGTTTACCTTTATATTTGGCAGTTGGTAAGAGCAGTTTTGGTGGAGCAACTGGGTCAAAAGCTTGATTAAAGGGATTTAAAGAAAATGAGAAAAGAACAATGAAGAGATCAAAATAGATGACTCTTCAGAGGAATTCTGCTGCAAAAAGGGAGAAAAGAAATGGGGAGATAGTTGATAAGGACAGTGAGGCCAGGAATGTAGCCCAATGGTAGAGAGGGCTTGCCTGGCATAGGTGAGGCCCTGGGTTCAATTCCTAGTGCACATGCACTCACATGCACAAAGTGTGTGTGTGTGTGTGTGTGTGTGTTTGATTTTTTTATCCAAAACAAATTGAGAAGGACAGTAAGATCAAGCGAAAGAGGTTGTTGGGTTTTTTGCTTTTTTTGTTTGTTTGTTTGTTTGGTTGGTTTTTGCACCAGGGATTGAACCCAGGGACACTTAACCACAGAGCCACTGAGCCATATCCCCAGACCTTTCTATTTTTTATTTTGAGACAGTGTCTTGCTAAATTACCTAGGGCCTCACTAAGTTGCTGAGACTGGCTTTGAACTTGCAACCACCATGCCCAGCAAGAGAAAGATTTTTAAGCCTTTACCTATGGGGATATTTTTAAAACTTTAAGCTGTAGTTTCATTAAACTAGACATGGCTGTTACATGGTAGGTGTCCTTTCTATAAAAATGGATTGTCTCAGTTCTATTCTCGCTAAGAACTTATCCAAACTCCTGAAACAGATTTGTATCACTTTATTTTATATAAATTGAGGCATAATTTGGAGATTTTAAATATAATAAAATTTATTTTTAAATGTCTAAAGTAAATGTTTAATCCAAGTTCTGAGAAAAAAAATCTGAAGAAGATAGGAAAGTTGGACAGTGAATACTAGTTATTTTCCTGGTACAGTTATTTCTTGAGCACTGAAGATAATGAGTAATAAAGTTTAATTTTAAAAGATGATGAAGACTTAGGGCTGGAGCTGTGACTTAGTAGTAGTGCACTTGCCTGACATGTGAGGCTCTGAGTTTGATTCTCAGCACCACATATAGTAATAAAATAATGGTCTATCAACAAGTTAAAAAAAAATTTTTAAAAAAGATGATGAAAACTTTGGATAATCTTCACTATTTTAGAATGAAAGACTCTGAAGAGAATTTAGAGATCATTTAGTCCAATTGATTTTTTATTTTGACTTTGTCATATAGCTTATAGCCCAACCACTCTATTGTCTTTTCTAACAAAAACTATTTCTGTACTTTTCCTTACTTGGCTTCATCTTGTACAAAGTCATCTAAAAACTGGGAACCTTGGTGTTAGTATTGATTTCTTCTCCCTCATCCCTCTTCAGATAGTTTTAAATCCTGCCCCTACAGCTTCCTAAGTATCTCTTTAAGAAGTCCCCATCTCTTCATACCCACTGCTAATTCCTCAGGTAGGGTGCTCATTCTTCCTTATCTATGTTATGCGGCCTCCTCCTAATTGTTATAATTCACACTGGCTCCAGAATTATCTTTCTAAAACACAAAAACAGTCATGTTAGTTATCTTTATTTTCTGAGTTTTTTATAATAATCATTAATTTTTAAAAAAATTAAAAAACAAGGTAATGGCATGAGAATGTTTTTAGTAAAAGAGTTGAAATTTCATGTGGCTCCTGAAGATATAGTCCACGCAACATTAATCAAGTAATGAAAAATATACATATATAAGATTTTAAGTGACCTAAGCCAAAAATGTTTTAAGTCAACTGGAGACCTAAATGAGAAATACCCACACAAACAGTATTAAATTGTTTACTTAGGACTATGGATTAAGATTTATCTTTAGTTTTATAACTTTGGAATCACTTTTTTTTTGGTATCAGGAATTGAACTCAGGAAAACTTGACCACTAAGCCACATCCCCAACCCTATTTTGTATTTTATTTAGAGACAGGAACTCTGAGTTGCTTAGCGTTCCTCTTTGCTGAGGCTGGCTTTTAACTCACAATCCTCCTGTCTCAGCCTTGGAATCACTCTTTGCTAGTATTTCTTTCAGTGCCTACTCTGTGCTAGAAGGGTATTGTGTTCCTTTTTTTATTTTTTATTTCCTTTCATACTTAGTTGGCCAGCAGATCATACCCTGTGTTCTTGCAGAATTACTTGAAATTAAATCCTTCTGTCACTGCAGTCATCACCCTGATCTAGACTTTCATCACCTCTGCTCTTTAGTGAAGTGAAGATCTCTTTTTTACCATAGCCTATTTCTTCCCCAGTCAAGTACATTTCAGTACAATTCCTGTTTAATCCTCCAAATATATTATTTTTATTTTATCACAATTGTGTTAAATGACTTTCACTTACTACCCTATTGCTTACTGGATAAAATCCAAAATAGGGTAGCTCCACTAAGACCATGGATGTGTCCAACTATTCCTTGCGTAGATCTATTGATGATCCTTAGGAATGGACAACCAAATTAGAGTATAATATTCACCTCAATTAATAAATCATTGTTGTTGTTGTTGTTGTGTGTTTGTTTGGTACTAGGGATTGAACCCAAGGGTGTTTTACCAATGAGCTACATCTCCAGCCCTTTTTAATTTTTATTTTGAGACAGGATCTTGCTAAGTTGCTGAACCTGCCCTTGAACTTGCAATTATCCTGCCTCAGCCTCCTGAGGCTCGAATTACAGGCATGTGCCACCACCCAGCTTTTTTTTTTTTTCCCCTCCTTCACTCCTTCCTTACTTCCCTCTCTCCCTCTCTCCCTTCCTATCTTTTATCGTCTAAGTTTTTATTTTTTTGCAAAACATATACTTGTGCTAGTAAACTTCAAGGAGTCAGATAATTCTGCAAGATCTGTTACAGAAAATACCAGTCGTCCATCCTCCCTACTCCTTCAGAAGCAACCACTTTCACTTCTTGTAGTTGATCAGTTTGAATTTACCTCCATTTGCCAAATATGCTTATATTGCCACTTCTGGACTTTTCTTCTCTTTTAGGCACAATCTTTTGGTTACCTTTTGAATTCTTCCCCCTACTCTCATATGTTAGGACCAATTGGGAAAGCCCTTGAGTGTTAGGATAAGGTTAAGATTGTTAGAATGGCCATCCTTAAACCAAAAGATGATGATGTATGAAAGGCCATTTTTAGGAAGGTAAATCCAGCAGTGATATATAGTCTGAAGGCAGAGGAAAGAGGCCATCTCTATTTTAGTTATTTAGATGTAAGAGGTTGAATGTCTGTATTAAGATGTTAATTGTCAGGCTAGGGCTGTAATTCAGTAGTAGAGCATGTGCTTACCATGTGCTCGAACCCAAGAAAAATAAAAACAGATGTTCGTAAAAACGATTTGTACAAGACTGTTCATCACAGCTTTTTAACAATTGCCTAAAGCAGGAACAGCCCAAATGTCCATCAGCAGGAGAAGGTATCCAAAACAATTTGTGGGTAGAAATACAATGGAAAATGACTCAACAGGAAAAAGGAGCGAGCTCCTTACACATGCAACAACATGGATAAATCTTACAGACATTGTGCTGAGCAAAAGATAGTGAACACAAAAGAATATAAACTATATGGTTCTGTTTATGTAAAGTTTTAGAACAGGCAATACTAATGGATGGTAATAGAAGTTGGAAAGTGATCATTTCTAAGGAGAGAGGAAAATTGAATTGAAAGGACCAAGAGGGAAGTATCCTGGATAATGGAAGTATTTTTATTTTGAATGATAGTCACACAGAGTATAAATTATTATATCTAAATAACCACCTAATACTTTGCATTTTATTGTATGTAAATTATACATCGATACATTCTTTTCTCTCTCAAAAAAGAAGAGTTTAGAATAAAGGTATAGATTTGAGAATTATCTCTATAGAAGTGATAAAGGAAACTTTAACAATGAAATCTCAGAATGAAGAAACCTAAGAAGTGAGTTTTAATTATACCTTCATATAGAAGGCAAGTGGAAAAGAGGAATTGATGAGGTTGAAGAGTGTCTTGGAAATAGTTTCTGTCCTGAGTAGTCAAAGTAGGAAAGAGCTTAGAGTGGAGTAGGGGTATTTGATCATCAAGAAATCACCAATTGGCGAGACGCAGTGGTGCATGCCTGTAATCCCAGCAACTTGGGAGATGGAGGCAGGTTCAAAGCCAGCCTCAGCAATTTATTGAGGCACTTAGCAACTCAACAAGACCCTGTCTCTACATAAAACATAAAAAAGGGCTGGAGATGTGGCTCAGTAATTAAGTACCCCTGGGTTTAATCCCTGGTACAAAAAGAAAAGGAAAAAAAAAAAAGAAATTACCAATTACTTTAAAGAAAAATCTTTCAATAAATTTAAGAGGTTAAGGATATGTGGGTGGTTAAGAAAGGGAGAAAGGTATTATGAAACTATTTGAGGTTTTCAAGGTGAAAGGAAGGAGAGAAAGAATGAACTGAGGGATGGTTAGGGTCTGAATAATTCATTATTTTGTCATGATTTTCCTTGTGATTTTGGTGTTTGAAGAAACTAGAAAAGAAAAAAATAAAAGCAGAAAGAAGAGGCAGTTGATGAAATAAGTTCCCACAGTAAATGAGATGATGGATAAGAGCACAGAGAGTGGTCAGTTCAGAAGAGAGGAAGTGTCCTCCCCTGAGAGGTGTGCATAGGTGTAGTTATAATGAGAATTAGAGATCATGCCAAGGATGTGGTACAGAGGAGCTCTGTGGTAGAAGAAAAGGAAGATGAGTGTGTTCATAGAGGATAGATTTAATCCATTCTGAAATGTAGCAGATGAGACATCAAGGAAAGTATAGTATAACAGAAACAGTGGGAAAAGGTTTTTAACAGCAGTACTCCTGTGAGAGTCAAGCCATGAATAAAAGGATCAATAATTAGTAATATGGGAGTTTGTGGTCAGCTCACAGCCAGCTGTGCTTCTCAACCTAAGAGGAGAAAAAGTAGACAATATGAATGTCCAAGATTGGGGATTATAATGGTAAAAGGTCAAATGCATGTTAAGAGTTGCGTCAGAAAGGTTATTGTTGAAAAGGCAAACTGAGAAATCAATGGAGAGTTCTGGAGAGAACTAAGTAAAGCAACAAAATAGTCTTATGATATGTGAAAGTAGACAGTAAAAAGACCGAAGGTTATGAAATGGGTGAAGACTTTAGGGGGAAAAAAACACATTTATATTTAAAAATTAAAAACCATAGCCTTGAGCTTGTACATAATTTCTCAGCTTCTTGCTACTTTTAAGCTCTCTTCTACTCCTGGCATGATTGCCTACTAATTCAGGGAAAGCCTTAGGTCTGCATGCTCCTCCTCCTCTTCTTTGCATAGAGAGAGGTTTCCTGTGCCATCTGGTTTTCTTGCTCCATCTGACTAGGTTAACGCCAAAAGAGCAATTATGGTAGCATGCTGGGAGTGCATCTACAGTGCATGATTCATGCGTTGTGAAGCCGTGGTGCTTATGCTTTATTTTTGTTTGATTAATTATATTGCATCTCATTCCACAAAGAGCGAAAGTATTTTAAAAAGAGAATAATTCCAAAATAATTCTAAAATATAAATAACAAGAGAGCTGAACCAGAAAATACATATAAGAGTAGAAAACGATTGTTGGGGGAAGAAAAGGAATACAAATATGCAGGCAGTTTGGGCCTAAGAGCTTCACATTTAGCTGTGATCTTCAGGCTGTCATAGTGAAAAGAATATATAATCATGTACAGAATTTTATTGAAGAGAAAGAAGGGTACTTATTCCTGAAAGAAAGCAAGACTTCATTAATAAATTCTAGGATAAATTTTCCCTTTGGGGTTTTTTATAGAAGGTACTAAGTAATCTTTTTAAAACAAAAATCTGATCCTATTAAAACTTTTCAGGAGCTTCTATTGCTTTGGAATAAAGCCCAGGGTATTTAACAGAGCCATCAAGAATTATTACATTATAGTCACCCTGTCCTTAAAAACAATTACAGTGAAGGTTATGTCTTGAATACTTGATGGGTACTATTAATATCTTCATTTTGGGGTTGAGAATATATAGCTCAGTGGTTGAGTATTTGTCTAGCATGAGGGAGGCTCTGGACTTGATCCCCAGCAAAATCCCCCCATATATATTCATTCTTGTACACAGTAGGAAAAACTGAGAAGCAGAAAGTTTAAACGATTTGCCCAGAGTCACAAAGCAAGTAAGCAGTTAAATAATATTACTCAAATGAAGCTGTAGTCTGATTTTGTACCCAGAGTTGATAACCACCTCTGATGTACTAACTAGTTATATGGTCTCTCAAACTTCTTCGAATTTAACAAACCACTTCTAGCTCAGTGACTTTACTCTTTTCTGTTTCTTCTGCCAAAAGGATCATCTGCCCACCCTTCATTTCCTTTAGTGTAACATTGAATTGAATTGAATCTTGATGGATATTTTATAGTTTTATCATTAAAAGCTAGAAGCTAGGAAAACATTTAATGGTTTTGTCCACTATAGTGAATATAACAATTCCTCTTGATGTAATATGTAGCTTTAGCCCTAAATTCCCTTCTCTTTTATAATGGAAGTAGGAAGTATTTGGGTTCCTTCATTCAATACTTTGGAAACTGCTTAGTGGACTTCTTACCAAATCTAATGACTGTCTCTTACAAAACATATAACTAAGCTGATCTCCATATTGGTTTGAGCTGATCTCAAAGTAGAACATAATTTCTGATACAGAAATGCTCGAGGGCTGGGGTTGTGGCTCAGTGGCAGAGTGCTTGCCTAGCACGGGTGAGGCACTGGGTTCAAGCCTCAGCACCACATAACAAATAAAATAAAGGCATTCTGTCCATCTACAACTACAAAAAATAAAATAAAATTTAAAAAATCTGTGCTCACCCGGTGTGGTGGTGCACACCTGTAATTCCAGCAGCTCGGGAGGCTTAGACAGAAGGATCTCAAATTCAAAGCCAGCCTCAGCAAAAGTGAGGTGCTAAGCAACTCAGTGAGACCCCGTCTCTAAATAAAATACAAAATAGGGCTCAGTGGTCGAGTGCCCCTGGGTTCAATCCCCAGAACCAAAAAAAAAAAAAAAATCTGTGCCCTAGAAAGCCCTTTGCTCTCTATAGATTCACATCCTACCTTTTTAAAAGTTCCAGCTGAAGTTCCATCTCCTCAATAAAGGCTTTCCCAATTAGTTTTGTCGATGTTGATTTCCTCTTATGAGAGCATTCTATGTAGTTCTCTTTACTGAACAACTCATTTTGAAAGTTTTATCTACATACCCTTTTTTTGTGTGCACACGCGTGCGTGCATGCGTGTGTATGTGCGGGGGAGGGTACAGCAGACTGAACCCAGAGATGCTTCACCACCAAGTTCTATCCCTACCCCCTTTTTATTTTATATTTTGAGACAGGGTCTCACTAAATTGCCCAGACTGGCCTCAAATTTGTGGTCCTCCTGCCACAGCCTCCTGTTTCACCAGAATTACAGGCATTCCACATACTACCTTTTATTGTTGTTAAAAAGTCTTCATGCCTATCTTTTATCTATAACAGACTGTAAGCTTCTGGTGAGGACTCAGCACAATATAAAGCATTTAATAAATGCCTGCTGAATGAATGGTCTAAGAGTCCTCTTTGACCTTATAGATCTTATTTACTCAGTGAAGCCAACAGAAGAACACTGCCAGGTCAAGTAGTCTGAGATACTTCTTTGTTCAGTTTTTGAAAGGAGTGTTTACTCTTTAGGAGATAAACATGAATGAGGAAATACAAACTAAATCAAGGGAGAAAATTGGCTTCCTCTAGTATACTAAGCAGTTTTTGAGTACTTACCACCCTACAGTTTCTTTCTTCCACTTCCACACCTCCCTTAAAATAACCTTTTCAGAATATCATGGTAAATAAGAGCATGTACATTTAATCTGGGTAACCTTTGTTTTCCAGTTCTTATATAGCAGTTGGTGCTCATTCCCTTATAAATATTATTTTTCTTGTCTGGCAGCATAGACTATATAATGGCAAATGAATTTGCTAAAAAAGAGCCTTGGGTTATTTATTAAAAAGTTTTGACTTTTAACTTTTTCCTTTGGAATCTTAGGTGTGGTTAATTAAAGTTATTCAAGAGTTCTGTATTCTTTATAACTATTTTTCATACTTGTTCATGTGGTCACATGCAGTAGATGGTGCAAAATCATAGGGTGGTCACCTCCCAGACAATTTGGGCACTGTTCAAACAATTAAACCGGCAGTCAGCAGATTCCGGCCTGGTAATTAAATTACCCAAGGTCTTTGTTTTCAGGTTTGTGCTCCTTGATATGCTGTGTCTTTCCAGGCTGAGCATGTGCCTGTGGTTTATTGATTCATTTCCTGTCTTTCCCTTTCAATGGTAACATATTAGGATGCCAGCTGTGATAATTGAAAAAGGGCTTTGTTTAGTCAAAATTCCTTTAGACACTTGGTTACTGAGAGAACCTAAGGGACAATTTTTATGGCTGTTGGTTACTGTCTTAACAGCCTGAAGGTAATATTAGGAAAGTAGTTTATTTGCTTTCTACTATGAGTTTTAAAAAAAATTTAACTCACTTTACTTAACCAATAGGACTCTAAGTTTTAATTCTTTTTTTTTTTTTTTTTTTTTTTTTTAGCTTATTATTAACTAGGGTCCTAATCCCAAATTTCTCACTTCTCCGGTATTTTTCCACCATTGCTTTAGTTCAGAATTTCATCATTTCTCACTTTAATTATTTCGACAGTTTAGGGTCCCTCTGTCACTAGACTAGTTCCTCTTCTAATCTGTTTTACGTGTTACTATCAAAATGATCCCTCTGTAATACAGATAATCATTTTTCTGCTTAAAGTATTTCTTTAATTCCCTCTTGCCTTCTGTATAAAATCAAAAGTTAGTATGAAATTATATAATGATTATATCCAATCACATCCTAAGACATGTTATATGGTTTTATTGACTGAATATAACTGCTCTGCAGATGTATAGGCAAACACTTTCACACATCTGAAGATGGTAGATGTCAGTGTAGAAAGATATTAAATTGGTGTGTAGTTCGAAAGGGTATGCAAATGTTGAATTCATGCAGATAAAATTAGACTGTCCTTGGATGTAATATTTAGGATCTTTCCCTTTGAGTTTTTATTAGATGTGTGTGATGAAGTTATCTTTGAAGATGTCAGGTCTAATTGGATTATGTGTAAATCTTTTTAGTTAACTTTTAGAGAAACTAGTAACTACATGAAAGCGCCAGCATGATTCATGATTCAAGAAGTTGTTATTGCTCTCTCTTGCCTTTGTTTAAATTGGGTCAGACATTAAAGTCAGGAGTAAGGTCTGTGTGCTAGTTCTAGTTATGACATTAACTTCTAACATAAACCTCCTTTGGCAAGTCACATATCATTTCTAAACCTCAATGTCTGTCTTCCTCGGCATATCAAAGAGCAGATCAGAGCTGTGTGAGTGTAGGAAGTGCTACATGCTCAACACCATGACTAGTGCTGGGTATTTAAAAGAAAATGAAAGAAGTGAGTGACTTGACCATTGTATTGGAGGAGTTCATAGTTTTCTACATTTATAAAGTTGAGTTTCTGAACATACATTTGATGAATGGTAGGGATTTGCCAGAGTTTATTAAATAAATTGTCTCTAAACTTCATAGGTTTGGAAATAGAAGCATAACAGACCTTAATTGAGTCGACAGGTTTCTGAAAAGCAGTCCTGTTTGCCTATTAACATCTATTTTAAATTTCAGCTATCTCCTGCTGATTATTGGCTGCCTGCCTTTAGTTATGGTTCAAAGCTGACATTCTGTACTGTGAGCAATGAGTATTCCTGTGTCTGGCAGCTGTAGCTTGGTTACAGTGAAGGGAGAGAGAGAAACATCAGCTGTCCTGATCTTGGCTATAACCATATCCACTCAAATTCTGTTAATGTGAGAACTTTGGCCGTCTGTTTTGATTTGTTCACTAATTTTCTGTTTGGGGGGAGGGGGTTATTTGTTTGTTTTATTTTATTTTTAGGATCAATTTTTATTAAGCTAATTATTTTATTAGGAATCTCAGTAAGATTGAATTGATTCAGAGAAAACTAATTCTTTGTGGAAAAGGGAGAACCAGAGATAGGTTTCATCTGTGAATTAAGGTGGTATAAAAGATAGATTTTCTACTTGGGAAAAAACAGGAAAACCATAATCTGCATATAGATTATTTTTTCTTCCCATTTGGGTGAATACCCTTTTTGCTTTCAGAAAAAGGTCTCTGAGTAAGACCTTTGAAGACCTTTCTGCTTGGAATCTCTGTTCTTGTCAAGCTCATAAAGTGCCTCTAGGCAGAAAACCAGGAGATCCTAGGCCTCATCTAATTTGTTTCTCCTCTTTCAGTAATCATAGTCTTAGGTTACCTGTTGTCTAGTGGCTGAAAACAGTTGTGTGATGGATAGGCACACACACACACACACACCCCACACATATGGCAGTTTGCTAGTTATTCTAAGTGAAGGATAAATCTAGTTCATGTTACTACATCTTTAAAATTTTATTCTGATTGTGTTTTAACTTTGTTTCTTGAGGATTTTTTTCATTTGCTGAACTCATTTTCTGTCTTAAATGGAATTTACATTCCTCAAGAGTTTGCTTGTTCTGATTTGTATATGCATCTTTATCATTGAAACTCCTCATTATACTCTTTCCTAACTCTGTTTATGCAGCCTTCCTGGGAGAAGAGCCAAGACCTGCCATTGGGGTTTTTACCCCAAGGATTTTTCAGTGAGAGTAGAGGAGTGAGTAGTAAGTGTTTCTGGGCTAGATATCCTGATAGCTGATCTGCTGAGAATCAGTGCTTCCCTTTCCTTCCAGGTGGCCCAGGACACTTCCCTTTGTTTCTAAGATCTAATACACATTACTCTCTTCTGGGATCAGATCCTGTCACTGCCCAGGATGGGTTGTGCAGGGTATAAACCCAAAGTGATTAGACTTGGCTATACCCCAATCAAATAGTGCTATTTCAATTAATAATGCTATTGGTTGTCTCTGACCCTTTCTTATTCCTATATACACCTTTGGACAGGGAACACTGATCGTTCTATTGGTGGTTTTTTGTGTCTGCATTACCTCTTAAGATCCATGTTGATTTTAGCCTATGATTCCGTTTCTAGCTCATCAATCCTTTTGTTTTTGTGTGATCGCTAATTAATTAATTAATACAGTTTTCTGTCATTAAATATCAGAGGTTTTAAAATATAGATTTGCTATTGGCAAACTAAATATTAAATAGTATAACATTTTCTCTTTGCTTCTTTATCCCATTGTAAGCCATTTATTTGACCTTTCATTTAAGAAATAATTATTCAGTTTCTTCTCTCACATTTGGCGAGGAGAGTATTGCCTAAAGGAGAATTAAAAACACTGACAACCCTGCTTTATTACACTTTGTGATGATTCCTATTGGAAAGTACAAGAAGGGTACTTTAGAAAAACCAGAAAGAGAGACTGAAGTTGTGGCTCAGTGATAGAGTGCTTGCCTTGCACGTGAGAGGTACTGAGTTCAATCCTCTCCGCACCACATAAAAATAAATAAAGGTATTGTTCCCATCTGCAACTAAAAAAAGTATTTAAAAGAAAAACCAGAAAGAGATAGACAGTTATTAACAAGCAGAGATAATATTTGCAAGGTGCAGAGTTACAGATTCAGTGGCAATGTAGCATCTGATAAAGGTCACCAGTGAACCAGCTACCAATCTGCCTGCTTCTTTTTTGTCTTCCCTGCAGCAACTTGAAACTCAGCAAATTCTCATATTCTCTCTCTCTCTCTCTCTCTCTTTGGAAATTCTCTTCTGTGACAGGTTTCTTTTCCTGATTTTAAGACCACTGTTTCATTTGCCTGTCCCCAAGAGGAGGAATTTTGTACATTCCCTCTCTGTGAACTCTTTTATTAGTTGCCTAGTCTTGCAGTTTTTTTCATTGAAATATTTATCATTTGTTTTCATGTACTTTGTATTTCCACCGCCTTAACCATAATTTAGTCCCTTACTAATACACTTCCAGTTTATGATTAGAATATCAGTTAGAATCTAATCTACAGTATTTCCCTTATCAATTTTTTTTGGGGGGGTACTGGAGATTGTACACAGGAGTGTTCTACCACTTAGCTACCTCCTCAGCCCTTTTCATTTTTTATATTTTAAGATAGTCTCATTAAATTGGCTAGGCTGGCCTTGAACTTGCAGTCCTCTTTGGTTCTCAAGTAGCTCAGATTACAGGTGTACACCACCGGGTTCAGCCTCTTATGAGTCTATTTCATGTGTAGTTGTTAGTTTAATCTAAAATACCACTTGGATTGTTGCTTCTGTTTTTAAAAAAGTTCCATAATTCCTCCTCATCTACCAACTTCTTTGTTAGATAGTTAAGGTCCTTTGTTTTATAGACTTAGTTTCTTTTTCTAATTTTACTTCCATTAAATTCCCTATATGTACAATATGAGAGGCAGTGTACTTTGTAGTCACAGACTTAGATTCTTATTTCAGCTCAGCCATAGCTTAACTGTATGTGTGTGTGTGTGTGTGTGTGTGTGTGTGTGTGTGTAGTGTAGTGTTACTTTTGCTTTAATGCTGCCTCTGTACATATTTTAACTTTGCCTAAAGATTTCTCTGTCCATAGTGAATGTAACCTAATAATGTGTAAACAGACTGTAATCTACTCTTCTAAAGGAGTAACTGAGTCTCAGTCATTCACAATAGCCAGCTGTCGAAACCATTGTTTCCAAAACAGGCCTGTTTTACCTACTGCATAACATGTCAATCACTGAAACCAAGAGTTTTGCATAAGAAAAAAAGGCTGCCACACAGGAGACAGGGGACCCAAAATTCAAATTCGCCTCCCCAAGGATAGAGTGTAGGAGTTATTTGTGCAGTAAAAAAGCAGGATAGTCTAAGGCATGGGAAAAGGTGATTGGAGGCTGGAGAAAGTGAACTAATCCGTGTAATCAAACTCCATGCCTCTTCATAGGATGCATGTTCAGAAGATGGTGCCTTAGGGTGATCTGAGGATAGAGTTTTGGCCTTTTGGTGTCAAAAGAACACCCACTGAACACTTGAGCAGACCCAAGTGAAGAATTGGGGGTTTCAAGTTCCTGGCAACCATTATCATCATAACCCATACATTAAAGGTGTTATCTATGGCAAAGCTACTGGGAGCATACTGCTTAACTACATGACCCCTAAAATTGTTGATAAAAGCAAGTAACTGAAAACAAGGGAAGCTAGAGAGTTTATTCAGTTTCTCACCTCCGTTTTACCGTGTTCCAATAAGATAGACTTGAGCTGTAATCATTCAGGCTGTCTCTGTACCTCACCTCCATATTCTGTATGTTACTTCCTTTCCTCTGGTTATAAATATAACCTGCCCATGTGGTGAAGCAAGAGAATTCTGAACCATTTTGGATCCAAACTGCTACTCAATTCTAGAATTGCAAATAAAGCCATTTAAGATCTGCAAAACTAGATTTGTTGTTAATTTTGTCTTTTAACAATAAGTAAGTTATGGAAGCTGTTTAACTTTTTTGAATCTCAGATTCTCATTTGTAACATGATTGGTGTATAGAATAATAAGGTTAACTAAAATTTCTAATACCATAGTACCTGGTACTTAATAAATGTTAATCTCCTTCGGATGGCCCATGTTTTTCAATATCTATGCCCTTACCCTTCTGAACTGTTTTTCACTCCCACCACTTCTGACACTAAATATGTGGGTTTTTTCCCCTATACCAGTTCTCCAACACCACCTGGTAATCCTACAATTCAATTCAATTCTCATACCACCCAGAGTTAACACTAGACTCTACAAGTTTAAAGGCTCGGCCCCACAAAACTCTCCTTTCTTCATAGGCTAGTCATATTAGGAGGTTACCCGAAAATCTGTCAGTATTTCACATAGGTCCTCCTCGGGTTCTATAATTTGCTAGAATGACTCAGAGAATTTAGGAAAACAGTTTATTCATATTTGACAATTTGTTATAAAGCAACTCAGGAAGCCAAATGGAAGAGACATATAGGGCTGGGCGTGGAGCTTCCATGTCCTCTCTGGGCATATCACCCTTGGAACACCTCAATGTGTTCACCAACCTGGAACCTCCCCAAACCCTGCCATTTGGGGATTTTATGGAAGTTGCATTATTGATTAAATCATTGATCCTTGGTTATTATTTCAATCTTCAACCTCTTTTCCTCCTCGGGGCCCAGAGTTCCACCCTCTTAATCATAGTTGGTTCCTATAACAACTAGCCCCATCCTGAAATTATCTAGGAACTCACCCAGAGCCTCACCTCATCAGCATAAACTCCAGTATAGTTGAAAGGGGCTTGTCACAAATACTAAAAAATGTTCCTATCACTTGGGAATTCCAGGGGATTTAGCAACTCTATATCTAGAACTGGAAACAAAGATCAAATAGTACATATTTCTTATTATCACAATTCCAGAATTCCCTTGCCCCTATTTTCACTAAGCAAAAATCCTAATTTTTCATAGCTTAGTTCAGATTTCACTTCATTTTTGAAGCCTTCTCTCATCCATCCTCTAGTGACATGAGGTCTTCCCTCATTCATTTTCTCCTATGTTTGTCAGTTGTAAAGTACTATTCTTGATTTATGTATTTTTCTCCTATTCCACTGATTTTTCTTCAGGGTAGGATCTGTCTTACTCATTTTCTGTATCCTCAATACATAATAGGTACTCAGTAACTAAAAGAATGAGTAGAATTTGTTTTGCTTTGAAAGTATATGTAAATGTACTCCAGTCAGAATGGCAGCTATTAAGAATATAAACCTTGTAAAGCTGCTAATGGAACCACCATTTGACCTAGCTATACCTGTCCTCTGTCTGTACTCAAAAGACTTAAAAACAGTAATCTACAGGGACAAAGCCACATCAATGTTTATAGCACCACAATTTACAATAACTAAACTGTGGAATCAACTAGATGCCCTTCAGTAAATGAATGAATAAAGAAAACATGGTATATATACACAATGGAATATTACTCAGCAATAAAAGAGAATAAAATCCTGGCATTTGCAGGTAAATGATGGAATTGGAGAATATAATGCTAAGTGAAGTCAGCCAATCCCAAAAAAACAGATGCCAAATGTTTTCTCTGATATAAGGAGGCTGATCCATAGTGGGGTTGGGAGGGAGAGCATGGGAGGATTAGATGAACTCTATATATGGCAAAGGGGTGAGAAGGGAAGGGAACGGGCATGGGGTAAAAAAGATGGTGGAATGAGATGGATATCTTTACCCTAAGTACATGTATGAAGACACAAATGGTGTGAAAATATTTATATACAACCAGAGATATAAAAAATGTGCTCTATATGTGTAATATGAATTGTAATACATTCTGCAATCATATATAACAAATTAGAATTAAAAGCTTTTTAAATAAAAAAGTACATGTGAATGTAGAGTAGTAAGGCAATCTTTAAATCTATGAAGAGAAACTGTTTCTCAATAGCTTTTTGATAACGAACTAATAATTTATAATAGTTATTGATTCTTGGGAAGTAGACAATATGTGAGAATAGTTAAAAAAAACTTTATACTAAGATGATATATTTAATGTCTGCCACAGTGTCAGACAAATCGAGAAAAATCTTTTCCAAAGGAGCTAAGAAAAAGGGAACATTGGGCATATAGCACATATCTCATTGTCTAAGTGATTGCTCTTACATTTCTAATGTTTAATTGAAATTTTCTTGTAATGAAAACAGTACCTTCACTTGTTAGTTTATTTCCGAGCTTTTATTCTAATGCACAATATCTCATGTTGCAAAATATGAAGGAATCCAAGGACAAAGAAAACTGAAAGACTCAAATTGTCATGAGGTTTTACTTCCACATTGTATGAAAAATTTGATTTATTAATCTAACATAACTTTATTAACTAACATGCTTAAAAGCTTTCTGAACCTCTCAATTTTAAAAAGGAAAAATATATTTCTACATAAAATGTTTGTTTTTAATTTTATATGTTTATGGACAGGGAAGAGTTTAAAAAATAAAAAACAATCTGTACAGTGGTTGTCTAAGGAGTGGAATTGTGAGGGCTTTCATTTGTACCTTGTGTGTTTCTGTATTTGAATTTTTTCACAATGGGTGTGCATTAGTTTTATTCTTAGAAAAAATAAGTATATTTTAACTTGGAAATAATGAGACAGTTCTATAGTTCAATTTAGAGATAATTTAAATTACAGATCTTTGGGAGAAGATCCAACTAGATAGGAGACTATGGGAAATGTGTCTTATCTCTAGAATATATCTCTTTTTACCAATTATGGTCTTCAAGTCAGTGTGTTCTTGAATAGTTAGCAAAATGAATACTTTTACTCTTTCCTAAAGTCTGTCAGGCTACGCATATTTTATAATTGATATGTTATGTAGCTTGTCAGTTCCAGTGTTCTAGCGCCTATTATATTTCAACATACCGTAGCTGGTTAGGGTAGTGTCACATAGTTTCATTCTTTTTTCTGCGCATTTGTCTCTCCATCTGTGAGTACAGCATTTTGTTGATCCTTGCACATATTCCATGTATCTGTCTATACTCGGATTTTGAATTTGCTAATCAAACACTGTACACTTTAATTGGTGACCACTGTGTTCTAAAATAATGTATTGTTTTTGCAAGAGCATAGTAAATTATTTTCCCAAATCAGGTAACATTTTGTCTAAAAATGAAGATAGCCAAGTTCAGGGGTTCCAATATGTGAAGTTCATAGTACTATTATGGAAAAGCCACTCTTATAATTAATTACCTTAGCCATTATGTACTTCTATAGTTATGTCATCTACTTGGGGCTAATGATACTTGCTTGCTGAGGTAACCTACCAAGGAATGAACATTTAATTCATTCATGAGAATTATGCAAGATAATGTATGTAAGAGCATTTTATAAATGGTAGCAGTGCAGTTGTAGGTCTGTACTTTTGCTACTGTGCTCATTCAGAGTTCTTGTGATGGCACAGATGGTAGTGGTAGTGTCATGCTGATGGTGGGAGTACAGAAGGAAGACGTTGCTAGTACTTTTTTAGCATCTTTCATGGCTAACAAGTTTCTCCAGAATAGTTCTTCATAAAAAATCTTTTAATTATGCTAACAGCACTCATGTAAGTAGTTGCAAATCCAGGAGTTGATCTAGGGGATAAAGAGAATAATATGGTTTAGTGACTTACTAACAAATGCAAATTTAAGTTATATACAAATGCAATTAGATCTTCTCAGCATTAGTTGTCAACAGTTCATTACACCTGAAAGTTTTATTATTTGATTGCAATTATGTTGTTCTTTGCCTCATAAAACATCAGATAAGTTTATGTACATTCCTTGTACAAAAATGCTAATAGCTAAAATATAGCTTAATATCCTTAATTTATATATATTTTAAATCGTAGCTTTAGCAGTTAATTATCTTTTCCTCTGGCTTTCTTGAGCAACTAGGTTAGAACTTATAACTTGGTTAAATCATCTCTGTTATGAACTTGCTGAAAAAGTAGAAAAAAACCTCAGAATTTTAGAGGAAAACAAATAGAACCACCAGCAGGTATATGTTCTACCTGCTGTTCTTTAAAGCCTAGAGAGAGAATTTTAACCTCTACATTGAAAGTCAATAAAGAAAAGCTCTTAATGAAAGTAGCATTTCCCTAAAAAGCACAAAAGCTTCTTTGCTTATCATTATAAAGATATTTATTGTGTATCCATTGCAGAAATAGTAATGATAACTTTCATACAATTATAAAGGCAAGGCACCCATATCTAAAAATACTACAAAGATTTTGTTTATCTTAAATAATTATTCGCAGTCTCTTACATTTTTCCTGTTCATATCTCTAGTAATTCAAACAGCAAAATATAAATTCTTTGAAAGATCAGGTTGTTTGTTTTTCCATACTTACTTTATATTTAAAATAGAAAAAAAAAATGTTTTTTTAATAAAATCACTTAAGGTAAATGAAAATAAAAATAATAGGCTTGAAATAAGGTTGTATTGAATAGAGCTAAAACCAAAGTGAGCTCAACTTTTAAGAGTATAGACATGTTTGTTTCTCAAAGACCCAGTCTCGGTAAGCATGAATTTTCTAGATTCAGTACTATTTCATTATGAGTTTCAGCATATAGGTAAAATTATGTTTTTTAACTTTAATTTTAAACATGAAAATAAAAGTGAACATGTTAGCCTCAAGCTATATAATCTTTTCTATAATGCTTAATATTTCACCTACCATATTCAAGGCAGATGGTTCTTGGATTCTCTAAAGTAAAATTAAATAAGGGTAACTTAAATTTGAGTTATTAATATAGTAATTTATAGGAATCAGGTAGACTGAGTTCTAATGGGAACTTATTTGGTTTTAGTTTTAGTGAGATTTTTATAAAGATAAAATGTTATGCTTACAGTTGCTGTATTTAAAGGTAACCATTGTATACCATTCATTAAACAGATACCATTGAATACCTACACTATGGCAGGTATTTTATGTTGATTAATTTGCATCAGTATAAATTGTGATTTTTTTTTTTTTTTTTGCTTTGTTAGTGCCAGTATATTACCCTGGCCAGGAGTATGTTTCAGGCTCTCTAGCTTTCTTTCTGGCAGACTGATGACTATTTTTTTTAAAATTTTAATTTAATTTTTGTTTTTATTTTTTATTTGTTCAAATTAGTTATACATGACAGTAGAACACATTTTGACACATCATACATAAATGGAATGTACTTCTCATTCTTCTGGTTGTACATGATGTAGAGTTATGCAGGGCATGTAATAATATGTGTACAGAGGGTAATAATATTCCATTCATTCTACTATCATTCTTACCTCCATACCTCCTCTGCTACTTCTACTCCCCTCTGTCTAATCTAAAGTATCTCAAGTCTTCCCTAACCCCAACCCCCTTATTGTGAATTAGCATCCACATATCAGAGAAAACATTCAGCCTTTGATTCTTTAGGATTGGCTTATTTCACTCAGCATGATATCTCCAGTTCCATCCATTTACCAGGAAATGCTATAATTTCATTCTTCTTTAAGGCTGAATAATATTCTATTGTGTGTATGTGTGTGTGTATGTAATAGTATATATAATATATATATTATTTCTTAATAAAGAATTGTTAATATATATATATATATATATATATATATATATATATATATATATATATATATATATATAAAATACTAACAATTTCTTTATCCATCTGTTGAATGTAGGTTGGTTCCATAGTTTAGCTATTATGAATTGAGCTGCTATAAACATTGATGTGGCTGAATTACTATAGTATGCTGATTTTAAATCCTTTGGATATAAACCTAGAAGTGGGATAACTGAGTCAAATGGTGGTTCCATTCTAAGTTTTCTGAGGAATTTCCATACTGCTTTGTACCACTTTACAGTCTTACCAGCAATATATGAGTATACCTTTCCCCCCACATCCTCACCAACATTTATTGTTGCATGTGTTCTTGATATCTATTATGACTGGAGTGAGATGGAATCTCAGTGTAGTTTTGATTAATTGCTAGAGCTGTTAAACATTTTTCCATATATTTGTTGATCCGTTGTATTTCTTCTTCTGTGAAGTGTTTGTTCAGTTCCTTAGCCAATTTATTGCTTAGGTTATTTGTTTTTTTGGTGTTAAGATTTTTGAGTTCTTTATATATCCTGGAGATTAATGCTCTATTTGAGGTGCATGTGGTAAAGATTTTCTGCCATTCTGTAGGCTATCTCTTCACATTATTGATTTTTTTTCCTTTGCTGAGAAGAAGCTTTTTAGTTTGATTCTATCCCAATTAGTGATTCTTTTTTTTTTTTTAATGTATTTTTTTAGTTGTCCATGGACCTTTATTTATATGCAGTATTGAGAATTGAACCCAGTGCCTCACACGTGCTAGGCAGGTGCTCTGCCATTGAGCCACAACCCCAACCCCCCATTTATTGATTCTTGATTTCACTTTTTACACTTTAGAAATCTTGTTAAGGAAGTCAGTTCCTAAGCTGATGTGGTGGATATTTGGACCTACTTTTCCTTCTGTTAGGCACAGGCTCTCTGTTATAGAGTCTGAGTCCTTGATCCACTTTGAAATGATTTTTGTGCAGGGTGAGAGATAGGAGTTTAATTTCATATTGCTTACATATGGATTTCCAGTTTTCCCAGCATCATTTGTTGAAGAAGCTATCTTTTCTCCAATGTGTATTTTTGTCATCTTTGTCTAGTATGAGATAAGTGTATTTATGTGGATTTGTCTCTTTGTCTTCTGTGCCATTGCAGACCAATGACTTTAATGGAAGTAATTTTCTACTCTAAAAGCCTTACATAAACACTACATAAGAATAATTATAAACTGTACCAAGGAGCTAGTGGCATTGTCCTTATACAAATATGTATACCACATAACTTTATATGACTGAAGATAATGCTTCAGTGCTTCCAAGATCTCATTTAAACAGTTTCTTTAATTTATCAGGTATATTACGTACACATTGAAAAACACAGAAATGAAAAGGAGGGTATGTGTATAGCTTAGTGTCAGTGGTAGAGTGCTTGCCTAGCAAGTGCACAGCTCTGGGTTCAATCCCCAGAACTGGAAAAAAGAAAGAGAGGGAGAAAAGAAAAGAAATAAAAGGGATAAATATTATACACACACACCACACATACATACATACATATGTAAATACATACATATGTAAAAGTTGAATTAATATTAGAAATACATATAACTTTAAGTCTTGTCATTGAGTACACTAAATCTTTGGGAAATTGGTGGCTTGGGAATTATGACCAAAATTAATTACTTCTGACTGTTTAATATCTGTGCCTTTTTAATATCTGTGCAGTCAGTTGGAACACGCATATTTTGGGGGTGGGGGTGGGATGACAGAAATTGTTAGAGCACCAGAATCAAATCACCTAGTTTGCAGTTTTGCCAAGAACCTAGATTGTATGATAGATGATAATGTCATAATATCCTGGTGCTCTCTTTTGACATCCCATTTATAGATGAAGAAAGGGAACTCAGTGTTAAAAATAAATTTACTCAAGGTAACATGTTTAATAAATAGAAGTCATCTTGGTTAAATCAAATGTGTCTTTATTGTAAAACCCATACTCTTAACTATATAATAGTGTTTCTCCAAGTGTTTTGTAGACTACAAGCATTGAAATTATTATAATGAGTAACTATTTAGAAAGGTCCTTAGGTCCCATAATGAACCTGCTGACTGAGATTCCTTAGGTATAGGATTCAGGGCTCTGCATTTTTAGCAACTTTCATAAGGTGATTCTATGGACACTAAAGTGTAAGAAACTTCCTTCTATCTAGTTTGAGTATGAAAATGAAAAGTACAGATAAGTAAAAGAATAAAGAGTATTTCTGATAGCAGTAATATAAGCAAGTAAAATCATGGAAGTGTAAATAAGTTTCATGTGGGCTGGCAATATTTGCTTTATTGGAAAAATATAGGTTAGATGATATAGGGAGTTTGGAGAACTTTGAAATAAAGATTAGGACAGTGCTTTAGAAAATTAGTTCCCAGCTGGGTGCTGTGGCACACACCTATAATCCCAGCTACTCAAGAGGCTAAGACAGGAAGATCCCAAGTTTGAGGCCAGCCTCAGCAACTTAATGACACCCTGTCTCAAAATTAAAAGGGCTCTAAAAAGGGTTGGGGCCAGGAATGGTGGAGCACACCTATAATCCTAGCAGCTCAGGAGACTTAAGGCAGGAGGATCGCAAGTTCAAAACCAGCCTCAGAAATTTACCTAGGCCCTAAGACCCTGTCTCAAAATAAAAAATATAAATTTCTGGGGATATGGCTCAGTGGTTAAGTGCCCCTCAGTTCAATCCCTAGTATCAAAATAAAAGGGGGTGGTATTTGGGACTGTAGCTCAGTGGTATAGTACCAGTGAAATAAAAAAGTGGTACAGTACCAGTGAAAGAAAAAAGAAGGGGAGGGAAGGAGAGGAAAGTTTTCAATAGATTGAACAGAGTTGTGTGGTAACTTTTCCTGCTCAGTTAATACCTTGCTCAAATGTGTATAATCATTCTGAAACATTGTACTTCAACTATTTGTCTCTTTTCCTAATTGAATTGTGTCCTTGAGATGAGGGTTTTATTCCTTGGTCTCCGGCTCCTAGCCTAGTCCCTAGTACATACAGATTCATAATAATTGTCATAGTTTCTCACTCCCCGCTCCCAAACTTGAGTAGAGTCCTTTGTAGGCCAACTTGTAGCAGTTTGAGAGTGTTAAGCATCCAGTCCTATCTAAATCTACAGATCCAGGAGTTTGGTTGTCACGAACCAACCACCAAAGTTTTAACACACCCTTGAATATTGAGTCTTTCCAGATCCTCCAGGAGAAAAATTTCCAGAAACACACAGTAAGTTTTCATCCTTGCTTAGCAGTGCTAATAGAAGGTCTCAGTAACTTGACCCTCAGCCCTGGTTACAACTACCCTTCCCCTCAAACAGAAGGGCCACTCCTAGAGAACAAAGAGGAAAACATGCAGCACTAGAAGAGCTGGGTAAAGAAATTGCTACTTCTATTATGGAAAGACGGCTTAGTTGGAATTCGGTCATACTACAGGATGTAAAAGTCACTTGAATTTTGCTTCATTTATGGAATTGCTTTGGGAACCAGAATGAGAAAAACAGCCTTTTATCTTTCTCCTTAGCCCAGAAATGCTCATTAACTTCACCCTCGGCCCTGACACCAACTATTCTTCCCTAGCACCAGAAGAATTGCCCCAACAGCAGAAGGAAAATCTAGCAAAAAGGGCAGTAAAAAAAGCAAATTGTCATTTTCATAGTAAAGAGTACTTCAGAGAGAGAGATTCCTAAAAATGAAGTTTAAAGAAGGCTTATTTTCCTCTCAGTGTGGAGATCAGATTAGATCCAAGCATGATTATGAATATTGCCTCACAGAGAGCTTTCTAAGAACTTAAAACAGTTCAGAGTGGTCAGTGGTAGCAATGGCATGCAGATTTATGTCAAAGAATCATATGAGAAGAAGATTCCATCCTGTTTCAATGCTAGTACCCAAATGTTCTACTGGAAGGTTTCTGTGATGAGAATTGTTTTGTTTTGTTTTTTTCCCTTCTCAGATCTGCCTCCTTTCCTTGACTATTATCATAAGTTATGTAGTTTGAAGACCTCTTTGATTTCATTTTGCTTTATTCCATTTTGCTAATTGACTATTCTGTGGCATTTGTATGTGTGTTTTAGAATTAAAAAAACAAATTTTAAGATGGGATCTATTGTGAAGAATTTGAAGCAAAGATTATGAGCAAAACAAAAATAGAAATTTGTTTAGAACATGATTTCAATAAGTGTATATTAGTAAATATTTTTCTGTTCCACAACAATGATCTTATTATTTCCTCTTAAGGAATTTCAATTGTGTTATTTCAGTACAAAATAAATGCAGTTGAAGGAGAGGGAAAACTCTTAGAAACTCTACTAATTAGGTGGATCCTTATGGAAAAATGTAAAATACTGAGATGTCAAGGTTAAAGTAGCTGATTTCCTTTTCATTTTCTTGTTGAAATCTCTGATTGTCACATGATCTTCTTGTAGGCTTTTAATCTTTGCTCTACAGAATACATGAGACTGTTTGGCCCAAATAGGTATTGGTTACCTACCTCATTTTCTTTACTCATTTCTTGATTCCGTTCTATGATGTTGTCACTTGGTGCCATACTTATAGTTCTATTTATGTAAAAATCACTACTTATTTGAAATAAAGACACATTCTGTGATATTGTACTTTGTTTAATCGGTATAAAGTAACTTTTTAAAGTGGTGTTTTACAATTCTAAGACAGGCATCTTAAGTAGCTTTTAAATTAGTTCCCCACGTCTAAATGCAAGTGAGAATTGTACATTTTTCTGCTTGTCATCAACTGCCTCTTCTCCTCAGTCTTAACCATGTTTCACTAACCATGTCCATCTGTTGTGTCTTATTAAGAATCTGTACACCCATCAACTTCATACATTTAGAGCAATATTGTATAAAGCTTCATGGAGAATATGACTATATTGTAGATGAAATTAAATTTCCCCTCCCCCTCGTAGGGACTAGTTTTATTTTTCACTAAAGATACATATACTATAGAAGATAATCATGAATATGAAATCTGATTTTAAAATATATTGGAATCATTCCTTTGAGAGAATTTAACCAGAATATGTAAAGCATTATTCTAAGTGTAGTAATTTATCAGTGGATCCTTCAAGTATATATAAATGCTATATGAGAGACAAGAGAATTTTTAAATTATTTTACTTACATTTTTAAATTTAAAAAAAAAATGCTCATCTTCTTTCTTTGGTTATCTTATTTACCAGTAATTTGAAGTCTTAAACTTCTTTATACAGGTCAGGGAATATAATCATATATTTATTTCAATTTTTTATTAACCGTTGCTTAAAATCTCTGTGAGGAATCTGCTGTGTTTTTGGCTGTCGGTAAGATTTTTGACAATGATAAGGATAGCAGTAATAAATGTTATTAAAGGAATAATGGCCTGAGAAGCCTCTCTGGACTCATTCATACTAGGTAAGCTAAGTGGAGGTCCCATCTCTGTGGTCCCATAATGGCCCCCACATACCTCTCAATGCCGTATTTGTTATTTTATAATTATGTTCTTATATGTCTGTCTCCTGCTAGACTGAACTCCTTGAGAACAAAAAGTATTTCTTACTTATGTTTGTATCTCCAATACCTGGCAGAGTGCTTAGCCCACAGCGCATTATAAATACTCTGTAAATGTTTGTTAAGGGTTTGAAAGAATTGACTCTCTAACATTGATAATTACTGTTTTGATCTAAGATTGCATGTCTGTGGACCAAGATAGAGTTGGTCAAGGACATATTTAAATTGCTTTTAAACATTTACCTGTTAAAAATGGTTCTAGTTATTCACTTACTAGGGGATGTGTTATTTTTCAGTTTACCAAGAAAGCTCAGTGACCTAAACATATTTATATGCAGACAGTTTTGTTCAGTTGTCAATAAGGCCTGTTAAGGCCTTAATGATCATAATGATCCTTATTATGTTACTTCAAGCTGGTTACCCATCATACATAGGAATAGCTCACCAGTTCTCTTTTACAGTTCCATAAAGATAACTGACATAGTGGTTTCACCATTTTTTAAAATCTCTTTTTAGAGAAATTCATTGAAGTTAATGGAAAGAAACAGGACCAAGTAATTCATTATACAAAATAGCTTATACAGTTTGTTTCTGAAATGCATTTGTTAATTATTCTGAAATGTCTGATCTGAACATTTGTACTTACACATATTCATATTTACTATTAGGGATTTTGGTATTCCAAGTAAAATAAATCATTCTGTGAAATTCTACCTTGAGTTGATGGCCAGTTGCCCAATTCCCATTCAATTTTCTGACCTAACATTTCTTAGAAACTTCTATTTTTCCCTTAATGTAATATCATTATACATTTTATTTTTGTTCTTATACTCTTAATCTGTTGTATGAGGCTATAATAAAATACCTCAAGCTGGGTAATTTATAAAGAACAGATTTATTTCTCATAGTTCTGGAGACTGGGAAGTCCAAGTTCAAGGCTTGCTCCCAGCTGCATCCTGTGGTAAGAAAGAACACTGTGTCCTCAAATGGTGGAAAGCAGAATGGCCAGGTTCCATGAAATCTCTTTCTAAAAGCTTTATCCCACTCACAAGGAAGGAGCCCTCAGGACCCATTTACCTTTTAAAGACCCCATCTTAAAGTACCATCACATTGACCAATAGGTTCCAATGCCTGAATTTTGAAGAGGCCACATTTAAAGCACAGTAATGGGTTTTTAGAAATAGCAGTATTGGGGCTGGGGATGTGGTTCAAGTGGTAGTGCACTCACCTGGCATGCTTGAGGCACTGGGTTCGATCCTCAACACCACATATAGATAAAATAAAGATATTGTGTCCACCTAAAATTTAAAAAAAAAAAGAAATAGCAGTGTATTCTGATTAATAAAAAAATCACATGAATCTGAGTCACTGTAGAAATGTACAAATCACTTTAAGGATGATACTAAATGAGATCTTTAGCTAACTTATCCCAGGAGTGAAGAACTTTCTTATTTTAATCTGAAAATAGAAAACTCAGTGTCTTTTTGTTTTCCAATAGACTAAGAATAAATTTGTGCATGTATTCATTGAATATTTATTACTTATAAGTCATTAATCGTAGTGCTGTAGACTGCAATCTAAAGTTTTTTTTTTCTTTCAAGTACTTTGTAATAGCTGAGACATACTGATATAACAGTAACTAAGCTTAAAGAGCAAGGCAGAGTGTTTTGAATATGGTGAAATTTGAAGGACTATTGAAAGCCTATAGTCTTGACTGATACTTTTTGATAGCACTTGGATCGCTGCTGACTTTTCTGGTAAACTCCCATTTTGGGTACATTTCTTTCTGTTTTGGTAAGGTATTACTGACTTTGTCATTCTTAAAGTGATTTTGCACATTTCTACACAGACTCAGATTCATCTGATTGTTTTATTAATAAGAATATACTTCTATTTCTGAAAACCTATTACTTCTATAAAGATGGAAGGAAATTTAGGTTGTATGTTTGGAGGTGTAAGTATCAGATGAAAGTAATAGCATGAGCTAAAACTCAGAATTAGAAAACTATGAGGTTCATATAAAGAACAAAGTAGTTCAGGTTAACAGGAATAAATGAGGGTGGAAGGGAGGGGTAGTAAGAAGAGATGGTAATAGAAAGAGAGATTAAGGGCATAAAAGCAGACTGAAGCTATATATGATGGAGGTTCTATATATAAGCTAGGATAAGGAATAACCTTGGCTTCATTAATGCCATAGGCATGGGAGAGCTATTGAGAGTTTTTAAATAGAGGCATGACACATTCAGAATCCTGCTTTGGAAAGATTAATTTGTATTGGAATTGGGAGATATTAGAGACATAGGGATTACCTTGACAGGAACCAAAGTGAAATACAGTGAGGACTAGTATAGGGTAATATTGATGGAACTCAACTGGGAAAGAAAGTGGAATAAAGATGCACCAGATAGGAACAATACTGCCCAGAGAATGTCAAGCTTTGGCATTCTTTTCCAAAAGTGTACAAATAAGGGAAGATAAAAATGTGTCAGGAAAAGACTTGAAAAATCTCATGCTTGATCCGGATACTTTTTAGCTACAGATGGAACATCTTTGACACATGGTTTATTCCCTCTTAACAGCCAGCTTGTATAATACTGATTATATGATCTTTTCATTTTTTTGTTACTTTTATAGTCTTTGTTAAATTTTATTCTCATTGGAGCCATTCTTTAGTCCCTCATCTGTTAATTGTTGGCCCCTTTTAATTTACAGTTTGGGTTGATTATTATTATTATTATTATTATTATTATTATTATTATTATTTTGTACCAGGGATTGAACTCATGACACTTGACCACTGGGCCACATCCCCAGCCCTATTTTTTTTTTTTTTAATATGGAAAGCCTCATGAATTTGCATGTCATCCTTGAGCAGGGGCCATGCTAATTGTCTCTATATCATTCCAATTTTAATATATGTGCTGTTAAAGCAAGCACCCCAGCCCTATTTTGTATCTTATTTAGAGACAGGGTCTCACTGAATTGCTTAGCATCTCGCCATTGCTGAGACTGGCTTTGAACTCACGGTCCCTCTGCCTCAGCCTCCTGAGCCTCTAGGATTACAGGAGTACACCACTGGGCCAGGCTTGCAGTTGGGTGTAATTTGACAATTGTATTTCCATCTGTCTCCAACCCCATACCATGTATTTTTCTTACTTGAGTGGCAGAGCACACACTCAACCCAACTCTTGGGAAGGGAAATACAGAGATGTTAGGTTACAGAGATGTCTCATGGTAATTCAAGTTTCAGAAATACAGTTTAGCCCAATCCCAAAAAAACAAAGGCTGGGTGTTCTCTCTGATATGCGGATGCTAACACACAATGAGTTGGGGTGAGGGTGGGGAGAAAATAGAATAGAAGTTCATTGGAACGATGGAAGGGAGGGAGGATGGGCATAAGAAAGACAGTAGAATGAATCGGACATAACTTTCCTATGTTCAGTGTAACTCTATATCATGCAGATGAGAAGAATAAGAAGTTATACTCCATGTATGTATATACAACATGTCAAAATACACTCTACTGCCATGTTTATCTGAAAGAATAAATAAAGTAAATTAAAAATGCAGGTTAGCTAAAATATCGCAGGAACTAGAAATCTAATTAAAAGATGTCTTTTTCTTAAAGAAGCAATAATGTTCTTTCTAATGGCTTCTTCTTTGTGCAAATATCTACCTCTTCTTTTTCTCTCCTAGCTGTCTTCCTCTGCTTTTGTTTTTTTTCCTAACAGTGGCTCATACAAGTCCCAGTTTTTATATGTTTTTATATACTCTTTCACTTCAGTATCTTACAACTAACTGTTAGCTTCCCTCTTTGTGTCTCTTTTTTCCAAGAAAAGGGAATCTGATTCAACTCGCTTTCTAATCCAAGTCTCAGTATTCGTTCTGGTCCAGCAGATTTTCAGCTACAAGTAATAAAAACTTGACTCAAATTGGCTGAGACAGGAGGAAATGTATCATCTTCCATAAAATAGGAAGTCCAGTGGAAGGGCAGCTTTTAGAATTAGTTGACTGAGACTCAACAATATTGTCAAGCACCCAGGTACTCTGTGTCCTTTCACTTTGCCATCATTGGCATAGCTATTAGCAAAATGGCTACTCAGTTCCAGATATCACATCCAGAGGTAATAACATTCAGAGCAGAAAGTGGCCATTTTTTCCTATGGCTTTTTCTCAGAAGTGAGAAATTGCTTCCTTAAGGCTACCCTGAAAATGAGCACATTTCCTCTCAGGTTTTGTTGACTTCATTTGCAATTAGAGATTTGTTTGGGATAATAAGCTCTGTTAGAGAAAGCAAAACTGTCAAAATACACTATTCCTCAAGAGGAAATGGACTACCCTGAAATAAATCAGACTTATCTGTAGTATTGAGATTGAGTTCTTTTTCCTCTGTGATAAATGAATGCTTATACCTAGAGAATGGAAGAGAGTGGCAGTCTACTGATGAGGACCCAAGCACATGTGTGTGCACTCTCTTTTTTTTATTATTTTTTTAAAATAAATAACAGCAGAATGCATTACAATTCTTATTACACATATACAGCACAATTTTTCATATCTCTGGTTGTATATAAAGTATGTTGACATCAATTCGTGTCTTTATACATGTACTTTGTATAATGATGTCTATCACGTTCCTGTGTGTGCACTCTCACACACACAATTCTCTATATGTATATGTATATGTGTGTATATAGATAGAGATGTATGTATTGGTGCATAAGCTTTTCTTTTTAAAAAAAAATTACTGTGGGAAGAAATTACTAAAGAAAATTAGAGTTCTGTCAGAATGAAAGACATTCACTGTGATTATCTTTGGGTCAGATGGGTATCTATGTAGTATATAGTCCATATTTAGTATGTAGATATAGTATATGCTGTAGTTTGGATAAGCATTCCCCGAAGGTCCGTGTGTTAAAGACTTGGTTGCCAGTGTAGTGTTTTTGGGAGGTAGAAGAACTTTTAGGAGGCAGGACCTTGGGGGAGGTTCTTAAATTTATTGGGGGTATATCCTCAAAGGAGATATTGGGACTCTAGCCCCTTCTTTTTTCAGCTCTTGATTCTCAGTTACCATTAGGTGAGCAATTTTCACTACATGCTCCCACCACAATGTACTGCCCTCTTCAGAGGCCCAAAGCAATGAAGTCACTCAATCTTGGACTAGAACTTCTAGCCAAAATAAACCTTTTTCTCTATAAGTTAATTACCTCAGGTGTTTTGTTATAGTAGCATGCATCTGGCATATGTAGTATAAAACAGGACTATTTTGTACTATGAACAGTGACTCCCCAGAAAGGCATTGTTGATAGATATCCTGCAATGTACCTTCTTTGTGTCTATCTTATGAATTCTTACAGACACAGTCCTCCCTCAAATTTTCAATAATGAATGAACTGATTTTTAGTAAATAGTGCATTTTACTATTTGTCATAAAATATATCAAGTAGCCAGTCACATAAATTTTTTTTAAAAAAGGACACATGCCTTTAATTTATATGCTCATTTTAATGTGGTGCTGAGGATCGAACCCATTGCCTCACACATGCTAGGCAAGCACTCTACCACTGAGTCACAACTCCAGCAAGTCACATAAAATTTTTACAAAGTTTGAAATATCATTTAGGGAAAGTCCTCCACTCACAGTGCTCATAATGAACATACCATGTACCAGTAAAGATGCATTTTCCAGACAGGCACCATGGTGAACGCCTGTAATCCCCATGGTTTGGGAGGCTTATGCAGAGTATCCCGAGTTCAGAGCCAACCTCAGCAAGCAAAGGTGCTAAGCAACTCAGTGAGACCCTATCTCTAAATAAAATATAAAATAGGATTGGGGATGTGGCTCAGTCAGTGGTTGAATGCCCCTGAGTCCAACCCACAGTACCTAAAAAATATATTTTCCAAAACTTTAGCCTAATAGATTTTATGTCCAACCTGTGTTATGTAATATGATTTTTAGGAGTAATTTGTGGAAAGGAGAGTCACACTTTACAGGGGTTGTATCTTCCTGAGTTTGTGCACACCAGTTATTAAAATGAATCTAATAATACCGAGTACCTGCTGTTTCTCTTTATTTGGTATGGTTTATAGGCAAAAGATTCAAAATACAGTATCACTGAAGAGCAAGACTGGGTCAAAAAGATGACTAAAGTAGAGCTGGGAGCAGTGGTGAATGCCTGTAATCCCAGTAGCTCAGGAAGCTGACTGCAAGTTCAAAGCCAGCCTCAGCAACTTAGCAAGGTCTTAAGCAACTTAGTGAGACCCTGTCTCAAAATAAAATATAAATGGGGCTGGAGATGTGATTCAGTGTGGTTAAGAGCCTCTAGGTTCAATCCCTAGTAGCCCCCCTGCCCCCCCAAAAAAGGAAGAAGAAAAAAGAAAGCTAAAATAGGTTAGAAGAAGCCCAGGAAAACCTCTCTTTTCAAAGCTATGTGCCAGTACACTTACATTTTGAGACTGATTGTTTGGTTTGTTTTGGTTTTTTGTTTGTTTGTTTGTTTTCATGGTGCTGGGGATCTAGCCTGGGGCTTTGTTCATGCTAGGCAATAATGGCTGTACCACTAAGCTACATCCCAAGCCCCAACTGATTTCTTTTTCTTTTCTTTTTTTTAAAGTATTTATTAGAACTTTATGAGGGAAAAAAAAATCAATAATCAGTATTTCAAAAGTATAGAAAAATTAGAATGAGAAAAGAATACAGTACATTTCAGACTATAAAAATATTGAAACCACTCAGTTACAAAAGATGTGAAGTTTTTTTAATAATTCTTTAAAAATTTTAGATTAACCAAAAAAAGTTCCTGTAGACTTCCTCTTAGGTTCTCAACCAACCAATTCAACTCTAAAGAACTTTTTTTTCTATTTTATCTTTCAATTAATTAATTTATTTTAATTAGGTATATATGACAGCAGAATGCATTTTGATTCATTGTACACAATTGCAGCACAACTGTACATTTCTATGGTTGTACAAGATGTAGCATCACACCATATGCGCAGTCATACATGTACCTAGCATAATGATGTACATCTCATTCCACCATCTTTGCTGCCCCCTTGCACTCTCCCTCTCCTCCCTCCCCTTTGCCCTGTCAAAGCTCCTCCATTTTCCCCTTGTCTCCCCCCTGCCCCTTATGGATCAGCATCTGCTTATCAGAGAGAACATTCAGCCTTTGGTTTTTTGGGATTGGCTTACTCACTTAGCATGATATTCTCTATTTCCATCCATTTACCTGCAAATGCCATTATTTAATTCTCTTTTAATGCTGAGTAATATTCCATTGTGTATATATACCTCAGTTGCTTTATCCATTCATCTATTGAAGTACCTAGGAATTAGTCTAGGAAACCCAACTGATTTCTTAATAAGCCTTTTTGTTAAGAAGGAAGCCTTAGAATGTGGATGAGAGATGAGAAAAGGAAACAGGACGGGCATGAAAGATTACTGTCTTCTTTTCAGTTTTACCTAGGGTCCTGATGGATACTTTTGAAAATGGTCTTAGATAACTTCTACAGGCCAGTATTTCTTATAGCATTTTCCACAAAATACTTGACCTGCTCCTTTAAAAAGAATTCTGTGGTCACAAAGAGAGGGACATATTAAATCCTTCTCCTGGAAGAGTCACAGTGCACCTTGGTAAATTAAGGACTGAGAACTTTTACAGTGAATGATACAAATGTCTTTAATCTCTCTCTTCATGTGCCTCTATTAATGTCTTTTAGAAAACCCTGGGGGACTGCTGAGATCAAATAAGAATGCTCTTGAGGAGAGGAATAACATTACAAAAGCACTGTTTCAGTAAAAGTGAGCTAGTAGAGTGTAGGATGAAGTGGAGATAAAAGAGATTGGAACATAAAATCTTGTTTGGAAGCTGTTGGAATAATTTGGTATAAAGAAATCACAAATGGTATAGTAACAGCAAATATTTATTCATCCATCAATTCACCAAAAATTTATTGAGCCTTACCTATGTGCCAAGCACTGTTCTAGATCCAGGAAACACTGGGAAAAAATTGAAAATCTTTGTTCTTTTGGAGTTTATTTACATCCTAAGAAAGGGAGAAATACAATAAACAGATACATAAAATGGCAAGTGTTGAAGAGTACTAAAAAGAAAAGTAAAGAAGGCTAAATGTAGAATCCACAGGGTGGTGATTAGAGGGAGACCTGGAGTTAAGCAGAGACCTGAATTAAGTAAGGAATAAAGCACTGTGGGAGGAGCTGGGGATGTGGCTCAAGTGGTAGCACACTCGCCTGGCATGTGTGCGGCCCGGGGTTCGATCCTCAGCACCACATACAAACAAAGATGTTGTGTCCGCCGAAAACTAAAAAGTAAATGTTGAAAAATTCTCTCTCTCTCTCTCTCTCTCTTAAAAAAAAAAAAAAAAAAAAAAAAAAGCACTGTGGGAATCTAAGCTTAGGGAACACAGGACAAAGACTTTGAGGTAGGAACCCCATGTGACTAGAGCAGAGTGAGTAGAGGGTGATAGGAATCGGGGAGGGGAGGTGTGGGAAGAAACAGGAAATATAAATTCATGTAGGACCTAATAGATCATGATAAGGACTTGACATTTTATATCCAGTGAGACTAAAAGCCTTTGGAGAGTTTTGAGCAGGGGAGTGACATGGTATGACTAAGTTTTTCATTGGTCATTCTGACTCCTTTTGGGAGAACAGGCTGAAGTCGAGACAAACTGGTTGGGACCATTACCATAGTGCAGGCAGGAGACAGTGTTGGCTTGGACCCAGGAAGGTGCATGTGATGGTAAGCAGTCAGCTTCAGAGTAAATTTTGAAAGTTAGGCTGACACAAGTTGGTGACGCTGTGTACCAGGTTTTATTTTCAATGTTTAACCCTAATTATTAAATCCTCATAAAACCTTCTGAAGTAGATACAGTTATCATATCTGTTTTACAGTTGAGGAGACCAAAGCCCAGAAAAGTAGCCTACCACAGTCATAAGGCTAATATGTAGTGGCATTGAATTTGAAACCCAGGAATTATAACTCCAGGGCCTGTGCTCTCACCATTATACTGTCCCCCCAGGGAGGAAGTAGAGGGAAATCCTTGGCCAAGACCCTGTTTCTGTTTCCTCTGGCAAACACCGTATAATAATGCTTTTGCTTTCATATTCCACCAGTGTGTTCAGAACTCCTAAGAAATAAAGTTGAATTTCCTCTTCTTTAATCAGCTTAGTATTTGAGCTAATTCTGCATAACCTTGCCCTTTTCCTTGTTTTCCTGTGAAACTATTTTGGAAGACTTACAAAGTTTCTGGGGGGAAATCATGTCTTCTGACTCTTTTTCTCCACAGGAAAAGGTTGGGGCAGGATAGACTGGTGCTGGGAAGGCTGGAGTATAAGAGAGAGTGGGATAAAAGCCAGGGGTTCTTTTAGGAGTAATTCTAACAGTTCTTTGAAATATTATCCTACCGTGCACCCCACCCACACTGCACAGCCCTCTACACACACCTCATATTAGAGAAATGGGATAGCAGTTAGGGCATTGCAAAAGGCCTTTTGCTTTTCTTTTCTTTTTTTTTAATTTTTTTTTTTTTTTGTAGTTGTAGATTGACAGAATGCCTTTATTTTATTTGCTTCTTTTTATATGGTGCTGAGGATGGAACTCAGTGCCCTACGCATGCTAGGGGAGCACTCTACCACTGAGCTACAGCCTCAGCCCACAGCCTTTTGTTTTTCTGCTCATTATGGCCTACTTACTTGGATTCTGATGGGCGTGCTGGAACAGTAAAGCTTTACTACTGCCAGTCATATTACTGTTATCTATTTTCCCCCATAGCTCAGGGGCTTTAGCATACTTTCTGAGAGGGAAGAAAGCGTCTCAAGAATGCATACATTTGAAATATTTTTCCAATTGCAGTGGCTCTAATCTACTCAAACAAATCAAGATTAAATTAAATCTCTCCCACAATCCACTGAATTCTGCTTCTAAAATAGTGAACACGGGGAAATGGTTGAAATAAAAAAAACAAACAAGTAGATTAAGTGCTGTAGGGATTTGATAGCATTTGGTGATGTCCCTGGGGTACCATGAAGCAGGTATAGACCAAGGATGGATGAAATGACCTGAGTAAGTCCAAAGTGGGTGGGAGGTATTAGAATTGATATTTAGAAATGCCAAGGACCACTGAGCCTATAGTTCTGTTTTCTGTGGACTTGGGCTTTACTAGTGTTGCTCTCTAGATATTAGACCACCATTGAGTGTCAGAACCTTGGAGAGTTCCAAACAGCAGGGCTGGAGAAGCTTTAAAATGTGTCTGTCACTACTTTACTGGCATGAAATAAAGTGAAGACTTACACATGATGCTGAAACACACATTATGTTTGTTTTTTATTGGAATCTCCAAGATTTAAAATGTTGGCCATTCAACCTTCCCCCAACTGCATGGAGATCATTGAAGATTTCAGTCCATCTTGTGTAACAAGCTCAAAGTTACAGTTACAGTGGGGTTTGTGTTAAAGTGATGTTACAGAGGGAGGTGGGGTTCCAGATATTGTTTACTCCTAAGGTCTTTCCTAATGGTATTTCTTCCCTATGTTATTTCTTGACCCATTATGAAAATTAATTGAAATCTTTGGGGTTGGAAGAGTAGATTGCCCTAAATATAAATCTGTCCTTGTTTTTCTGATAAGCACTTACGTTTGAAAGTAAGAGATGTTTTTAAAAAAGGTGTTCTGTGTTAGAGGTGATTTGTAAAAGCTCGAGGTAATACTACTAATAGCCAGCAACAACACTTCATAGTTTATTCAAGTTTAGGCTGTCTCTGCTTTTTACCTCCAATTTCAGTCATCTTATTTTGGGCCACTAAGAAAAATCCAAATACTTGAATTTCTTCTGTTGTCATGTCTTTGTCCTTGGTCTTAGATCATGTTCATGGTTTTCACATCAAATTAATAAATTTCTGATGGCTTCAGTTAAAACTTCTGTTATAAAACTTTTTTGAAACAGTCTACATTCTGATATCATATTTGCCTAAAATAGGGATCTTGAAGGTAAATTTTAGGAAACACCTAATTATCAAATACTGGGGGCAGTAATAACAAAAGACTATAGAACTGAATGAAAGTAGAATTTTGCAGAGAAATAGTCATGATGTATTTACACTCTATGTTCCAGTTTGAAGAGATAGTCATTACCTTTTCCAATATTTGAGAGAACAAGAGAATTAGAGTAAAATTCTTAAATAAGTAACTAATTTGCAATGCCAAAAATGAATATGGTTCCTGAAAGGTATGTGATGAAAGGAGAATCTGCAGGATTATGTTAGCATTTTAAAATCAGATTTTGGAGATAAGAAAAGTTAGGCTTAGGGTGGATAATAAAAAGGATTAGTAAGAAATGTACAGTTGTTCAAATGATATTGATTAATAGCTATTGTTGGTTATTTTAATGAAATTAGTATATTTTTAAATGATGAGGTAGACCCAGTTTGTTATAGTCTGAGTTTGGACTAAGATTTAAGTTTGTTTTGCATACCATATACTTCAAAACACCAAGAGGCTAATTTCAGGTAAGGTTTTGGATAGACCTAGTAGAAGCAGGGAATTATTATGTCTGAGTGTGAATCTGGAGTGATGAAATTACAAGTGAAACCACTACAGAATATGGCAAAATAAAACGGAGCCAGAGTTCAACGATAACTGTAACTGTAAAGGGAATATTGATGCCATTAGTGGGAAGGAAGGAAGGAACTAAGTAACTAACTTGTTGAATGTGAAAGAGAATTTGCTAAATGGTTGGAAATTCTATTAGTTTCACAAATACTTATCAAACCCTACAGGGATGTGTGTGTGTGTGTGTGTGTGTGTGTTGCTATGAATTGAACCTAGTGTTTCACCCATGGAAGGACAGTGCTGTGCCACTGAGCTGCATCCCCAGTCCTAGAGATGTCCTTTTTAAACATTTGACAAGGTATATTTGTTCAGGTTTCTTCAACCTCCCCACATATAACTCAATAATATGGTCCTCACATGAATTTTCTTGAGAAAACATTTTTAAGCCAGTTGTATGGATAGAATGATTGCTTTTTTAAAAAACCATCTGTTTTCTTCTTACAGTAATAACCAATTGATGGTTTTCAAACTCTTGTTTAGGGGATAAAACTCAGTGATAGAACACTTGCCTAGTACATAGGAGATCATGAGTTTGATCCTTAGCACTGCTCCTGCCGTACCCCTCCCCCCCCCAAAAAAAAAAACTTAGCCTATTTTATTATTGTTTTAAAAAGTATATTGTCCCTCTGGATTTAAATTTGGACAGATGATTTGTATGTGGTGTTCTATATCTCAATAAAGCTGTGAAAAAATTAGTCCTTATTGCAACACATTTTCAAGTGATGTTATTTCAGCTCAATTGAGGAAAGGCCATAGTTCTGTATTAGTAGTAAATCTTCTTATATAATAATAAATTACATAGATTTGAGGGAAAAGAGAGTAGATACCAATTAAGTTTTAGAAAGAAATTTTAAGCTAATTCTTAGAATATGTAATAAATAGATATTTTTCCTTTTTCTTTTCAACAAACATTAAGTACTTTTTTTACCTAGCCAGATAAGTCAGGAAAGACTTCTTTAATGAGATGATATTCGGAGATGAGGCTTGAAGGAAGAGTAGGAATCAGTATGGTGAGGAAGACAGAGATATTCAGAAGAATCAGCAAGTATAATAGAAATACTTAGGGAACTGCGCTCAGTGTGGAATTACTGAAGTGGGGGATTTGTATGAAAGAGACAGACACTTCCCTATAAATACAGAAAATTCAACACATTTTTAACAGCTTCATCATATTCCATAGTATGTCATTCTTCTATTGATAGACTTTTAGACTATTTGATAATTTGGGCTATTTCAAATAAATATACAGTTATTCTTCCAAACCCATGAATGTAATTGTATCAAAGAGTTTAGTTTAAATAATCACCATTAACAAATCTTAGTACATATCAAATCTGAGCTATGATCAGTCACACCTCATATTATGTAATTTTGAGATTCAAACTATTTTGAGTAAATCAAAGATGTTTTCAGTTTCAGGTTACACAGGGGCTTGTTAGTCCATAGTAAAGACTTTGGCTTTACTCCGAGAATATGAGAAGCCATTGCAGGATTATGGGCAGTGGACTGACAAGATATAACTGTTTCTAAAGATCACTGTGGCTACTGTGTCAAGAATGGAAAACAGGGAGGCAAAGATAAAAGCAGGAAAACCAGTTAAGGAATTATTGTAATAGTTCAGGCAAGGAATAATAATGGCTTGAACTAAAAGGGGGTTGATGGAATTAAAGAAAAATAGTGATATTATGGGCATATGTCAAAATTAAAATTGATTGGATTTGCTGATTGGCTGGGTGTAGAAAGAGAAAAAAGTCTTAACTCTTAAGTTTTGAGTGGCCTTTTACTTCATAAAGAAGACAATGAAAGGTACAGGTTTAGGAGAGAGATAACCAAGAGTTCTTTTGGGGGCATATTAAGTTTGAGATGCATAGTCTATAAATGTATGGAGTTGGTGGGTAGGCAGTTTATAGATGAGGCCAGAGAACAGGATGGCAATATTTTATTAATGAATGAATGAATGGTTGACACATAAATAAAGAAGGAAATGTATGAACCAAAAGTTTGAAAGAAGTCAGGTGCAGTAAAAAAAAAAAAATGTTGCTATTAATAATTCTGCATGGAGATATAATATTATGGAATTGCTGTGCTTCATCAAAGTTACCATAAAGAAAATCTCTTTTGGGTGCTGGGGTTGTGGCTCAGCGGTAGAGCACTCACCTTGCACATGCAGAGCCCTGGGTTCAATTCTCAGCACTACGTAAAAATAAATAAATGAAATAGAGGCATTGTGTCCAACTACAACTAAAAATATAAATAAATATTTTAAAAAAAGAAGATCTCTTTTTATTTTAATTTCCATATAGTATCAGAAATGTTCTTCACACACACACAGCCCTAATAAATTGAATTAGAAAGACTCTTGGTAAATAGTTGAGCTGTTAATCCTTTACTGTGTTCTGGCTATGGTAATTTACCCAGTATTTAGACTTCCTAGTCTTTAGACCCTGATTTTTGTTTGCCTATTGAATGTGTCGTTTCCTTAACCCCTACATCCTCTTCGATCTCAGCTGTTCCTTTCTCACTGACCATAAACTATATATGCAGATACTACTCATATTCTCAGCTTTTAAAGTATCTTCTCCCTTTTATCCATGTGTTAAGGGGATGCTTACATTTGATAAAACTTTATTCCATCCGTGGCACAAACTGCACAAACTAATTATAGTAGTTTAAAATAATGTGAATTTAATCTTTCTCATCATCTACATGATCACATTTTATTCAGGAAACATAAAACCAGACACTCAAACTCAATGCATGTGAATCAGAAATTCATCCCAGCACTGATTCTTTTTGTTCTGTTTTTTGCCATCTAAGGATTGAACCCAGGGCCTTGCACATACTAGGTGTGGCACTGATTCTTAATCCTGTAGATTTCAAAGAATCAAATCCAAACACATTGACAGATCTCACTACCTTTTTCCAACTTATTTGGTTAATAGACATCCTTATTTATATAGAAGCTTAATGGTCCACAAATATTTGAATAGTATAGAAGGTATTCTGTTTGAACTATTGGTTTTATTAGGGCATGATGAACTTTAAGTTTCAAGTAGAACAACCTCAGAATTTCCTCCAAGGCTTTAACTTTAGCTCCTCTTGAATTTATATAGTGCTAACAGGCTGTAGTATTATGAGATATGTTAAACTTTATTGGAATATTCTTAATATTTATCTATGAGATGCTTATGCCCAGGATATTTACTAAACCTTACAGTCTCAATTGTATATGAAGTTCTGAAAGACTTACAATTTTTTAGTAACATTTTTTTTAATAATTAGATAGCTAAACCATAATTAGATAACATATTCCTGGAAAGCAAATGTATTTACCAAATAAATTATATTTTTTCCTTCTGTCAGCAAAGAATGGAAAAGATTGATTAGAAAGACAGGTCAGATAATGAAGTAAAATAGAATACACAGAGACAAGCCCACAAAGTTATAGTCATCTGATACTTGATAAAGGTGCCAAAAATATATGTAGAAGAGGGGTCAGGGTTGTGGCTCAGTGGTAGAGCGCTTGCCAAGCATGTGTGAAGCACTGGGTTCGATCCCAGCACCACATAAAAATAAACAAAATAAAGGTATTGTGTCCATCTGCAACTAAAAAGATATTAAATATTTATATACGTAGAAGGAAAGATAGCCATTTTAACCAATGATGCTGGGAAAACTGAATATCCTTATGTTGAAGTTTGAAACTAGATACCTATCTCACCCTGCACAAAAGTCAAATCAGAGTGGATCAAAGACTTAGGAATTAGACCAGGAAATTTTTTTTTATTGGTTGTTCAAAACATTACAAAGCTCATGATATATCATCTTTCATACATTTGACTCAAGTGGGTTATGAACTCCCATTTTTACCCCAAATACAAATTGCAGAATCACATCGGTTACACACTCACATTTTTACATAATGGCATATTAGTGACTGTTGTATTCTGCTACCTTTCCTATCCCCTACTATCCCCCCTCCCCTCCCCTCCCATCTTCCCTCTCTACCTCATCTGCTATTCTTCAGTTCTCTCCCTTGTTCCCCCCCCTTTCCCCACACAACCTCTTATGTGTAATTTTGTGTAACATTGAGGATCTCCTACCATTTCCATATGATTTCCCTTCTCTCTCCCTTTCTCTCCCCCCACTCGACTCTGTTTAATGTTAATCTTTTCCTCATGCTCTTCCTCCCTGTTCTGTTCTTAGTTGCTCTCTTTATATCAAATAAGACATTTGGCATTTGTTTTTTAAGGATTGGCTAGCTTCGCTTAGCATAATCTGCTCTAATGCCATCCATTTCCCTGCAAATTCCATGATTTTGTCATTTTTTAGTGCTGCGTAATACTCCATTGTGTATAAATGCCACATTTTTTAATCCATTCATCTATTGAAGGGCATCTAGGTTGGTTCCACAGTCTAGCTATTGTGAATTGTGCCACTATGATCATTGATATGGCAGTATCCCTATAGTACGCTCTTTTAAGATCCTCAGGGAATAGTCCGAGAAGGGCGATAGCTGGGTCAAATGGTGGATCCATTCCCAGCTTTCCCAGGAATCTCCATACTGCTTTCCAAATTGGCCTCACCAATTTGCAGTCCCACCAGCAATGTACAAGTGTACCCTTTTCCCCACATCCTCGCCAACACTTATTGTTGTTTGACTTCATAATGGCTGCCAGTCTTACTGGAGTGAGATGGTATCTTAGGGTGGTTTTGATTTGCATTTCTCTGACTGCTAGAGATGGTGAGCATTTTTTCATGTACTTGTTGATTGATTGTATGTCCTCCTCTGAGAAGTGTCTGTTCAGGTCCTTGGCCCATTTGTTGATTGGGTTATTTGTTATCTTATTGTTCAATTTTTTGAGTTCTTTGTATATTCTGGATATTAGGGCTCTATCTGAAGTGTGAGGGGTAAAAATTTGTTCCCAGGATGTAGGCTCCCTAATTACCTCTCTTATTGTTTCTCTTGCTGAGAAAAAACTTTTTAGTTTAAGTAGGTCCCATTTGTTTATTCTTGTTATTAACTCTTGGGCTATGGGCATCCTATTAAGGAATTTGGAGCTGTAGATCGTAGCCAACTTTTTCTTCTATCAGACGCAGTGTCTCTGATTTGATATCTAGCTCCTTGATCCATTTTGAGTTAACTTTTATGCATGGCAAGAGAAAGGGATTCAGTTTCATTTTGTTGCATATGGATTTCCAATTTTCCCAGCACCATTTGTTGAAGATGCTATCCTTCCTCATTGCATGCTTTTAGCCCCTTTATCAAATATAAGAAAGTTGTAATTTTGTGGATTGGTCTCTGTGTCCTCTATTCTGTACCATTGGTCCACCTGCCTGTTTTGGTACCAGTACCATGCTGTTTTTGTTACTATTGCTCTGTAGTACAGTTTGAGATCTGGTATCGCTATACCTCCTGATTCACACTTCCTGCTTAGAATTGCTTTTGCTATTCTGGGTCTTTTGTTTTTCTATATGAATTTCATGATTGCTTTATCTATTTCTACAAGAAATGCCGTTGGGATTTTGATTGGCATTGCATTAAACCTGTAGAGAACTTTGGGTAATGTCTCCATTTTGATGATGTTAGTTCTGCCTATCCATGAACAGGGTACATTTTTCCATCTTCTAAGATCTTCTTCTATCTCTCTCTTTAGGGTTCTGTAGTTTTCATTGTATAAATCTTTCACCTCTTTTGTTAGGTTGATTCCCAAGTATCTTATTTTCTTTGAGGATATTGTGAATGGAGTGGTTTTCCTCATTTCCATTTCAGAAGTTTTGTTGCTGATATACAGGAATGCCTTTGATTTATGCGTGTTGATTTTATATCCTGCCACTTTGCTGAATTCATTTATTAACTCTAGCAGTTTCTTTGTAGACCCTTTTGGTTTTTGATGGCTTTCAAGTCCTATAGCCATGTTCTAATTTTGCTAGAACTGGAGCTTTGAGCTAAGCACACAGGGTGAGACATATACTAAACTCTGTTGATTCCACCACTGTTAGCTTAAACTCTGGCTTTAACAAAATTTATGGAAAGATACCAAATGGTGTCTTAGGGTGCTTTATCTTAAACTTTTACTTGTCAGCAGTACACAGTAATAGTGTGTTTGGTTTTCTTAAGAGTAATGATTAAAAACCCATGCTAATCTCTTTCCTGGTTAACCACGGTGTGGCACAAGACTAACCACTTAAACCACCTGGAGATACCATTCAATGTAAGAGTCAGATCTGCAGACCCAGCTCTATGAAGTCATGTTCTTTTACTGAACATTAATCTTTTAAAGGCCACAAAAGAAAACCTTGCTCAAGACTATACCTGTTCCCCTGTTACTCAGGGTCATCATCACTAAGTTCTTAGGATCAGCAGGCCAGTTTCTTTTTCTGCCATTAAAAAGACTTTTGTTAAATAGCTACAGGGTTCCAGGGTCTCTTATCCTTCTGTCATTGGGTTGTATTTCTGTCCCTCTACACACTCTTGGTATACTACTAATTGTTTTGGGAAATGTTGAATCTTGGTTTCTGATGCTACCTTATGTGGAGGCACAGGCTCTGCTGCCTGTCTTAAATCCCTAGCTACTGTCCAAAATGGAACCATTTACCTTTCATCTTTCCTGTGGGCTTCTTAGATTTGACCTATTGTCTTCTGTCTTCTAGCTGTCAATCATTTTCTACTCAGAATTCTGGCCTTTCAGCCTCATTGCTGGAAAAAAAGAAGTCAAAACTATTGTCACAATATATCTAACTTCTCTCTAGTCTTAAAATAAATGCTCTAAGAATTTTTGAACTAGAAATTATAGGGAAGAAATGAGGTAAAAACAAACTAAGGAGGGGGGTTGGGGTTGTGGCTCTGAGGTTGAGCACTTGCCTCCCAGGTATGAGGCATTGGGTTCTTTTCTCAGCACACATTAAAAAATAAATAAATACAATAAAGATATTGTGTCCATCTACAACTAAAAAAAGTATTTAAAAAAATGAACTAAGGGGGAATTTGAAGTCACATTTTATACAAAGCTGATATCCATTGGAGTATTAATACTGAATCAAAAGGCAACCTTAGAGGTTATACTGATTATATATATCTAGAAACTGAAGGCTATAAAGATTAAATTATCTTCCCAAGAACTGAGAAGAGAGCCCCAGTGTTTTTAACATTAGCCAATGTTGTCTGGAAGCTTTTATAATTACTCCCATGACTTAGGAGTTAGCCATAAGTAACCCCTCTATGTCTTTTATCTTCCTTTGCTTCTGGAATGGAACGATAATTCATTCTCCAGAACCTGCCTAATTAGTTGTGCCCCCTTCCCAGCACTGAACCTAGAAATAAACAGGAGGCTATGAGTAAACTGGCTTGAAAAAAGTGCTCAAAGGACCTCATTTTGAGGGAAAAATTCCAACTACTCTTTTATACATCATCTTCTATAATGGAGTCAATAATTAATATAGTCCACAGGAGCAGATTCCAAGCAAATATTCTTCAAGGCCACTTGATGATGTTATCTAAAAATGTCATTCAGATATGTAAAAATGATAAAATATATGTGTAATAGTTAAAGAACACAAAATATCACAATTACAAATTGTGTGGCAAATGTTCAAAAGATTTCTTAGTACAAATTGTGAGTTTTGTATCTAAGCATATTTCTTTTTTCCAATATTGAAAACTGTACTAGTCATTGTTACATTGTGATACTGTTACACAGCAGTCCCCCAAATTCAGTGGTTTTCATCAACAAGTACTTCTTGTGTGTAGGTCACTGGTGTGGTTCTGCTTTGGGCTACAGATTGGGTTCAGATCTGTGCTTCATCTCTCATTCTGAGCATACTCTTCTCATGGTAGATTGTAGAAACAAGAGATCAAAGCAAACTTCACATATTCCCCATGACCAAGACCAAAGACAAGAATTGTACACCACTTGTTCTACTGGGAGATATTGCAAAGTCTTATGACAAAGAGTATAGGAAAATCAGGTATGGGAAGGAAGTGAAAAAAATGGGAATTGTAATCCACCACAAAAATATTCCAGCATTATAATGTGTTTGTCACTGAATTACCTGTCTTCTTTTATTTCTAAATGGTTGAGCAACTGGTTAGAATCTTATTTTTTCCACCTGACCCTTCCCTTTCACTATTGTATTTTTCCTCTTTGACAAGTAACTTAACATTGTCATTGTTTTTTCCTGTGTAGGACCTCAGTAAGCATGCATCACAGTCAGGCAATGGGTTAATAAACTAAAGAACTGATTTTCATAAATTTGTTTGTCCAAGAACCTTGATTTACTCTTCAACTAACTTTATTACAAGAGCTTCATTGAAAAATGGTTCCTGCTTAACACAGTTTAATTCATACTTTTGGGTACCCAGTATCCATTTTTTTATTATTCTAATTTGTTATACATGGCAGCAGAATGCATTTCAATTCATAGTACACATATATAGCACAATTTTTCATATCTCTGGTTGTACACAAGTAGAGTCACACCATTCGTGTCTTCATACATGTACTTAGGGTAATGTCCATCTTATTCCACCGTCTTTCCTACCCCCATGCCCTCTCCATCCCCTTTGTCCTATCTAAAGTTTGCCTATTCCTCCCATGCTCCCCCCATCATCCCCATTATGTATTAGCATCCTTATATCAGAGAAAACATTCAGCATTTGGTTTTGGGGATTGGCTTACTTCACCTATCATTATATTGTCCAACTCCATCCATTTTCCTGCAATGACATGATTTTATTCTCTTTTAATGCTGAGTAATATTCCATTGTATATATATACCACATTTTCTTTATCCATTCACTTACTGAAGGGCATCTAGGTTGGTTCCACAATTTAGCTATTGTGAATTGTGCTGCTGTAAACTTTGATGTGGCTGAGTGCCCAGTAGCCATTTCTGAATGAAAAAAAATCCAGTGTGGCTGGATTCTTTGGATTCACCTGAAAAACTCAGTGAAAAAGAGAGGCATATATTGTTCTTTATGAGTGAATATGACAATGAGTTGGATCTCAAGAATTTGCCAAAAATGTAAATATTTTTAGTATGTTTACGCAGAAAGCAAAATGTTAAAATTAACAAATCTACTTCTATAATTAGTATTTTATTCTCCAAGTTAGACATTTCTCTCCACATTTGACATTTGAATCCCAATTCCTAAAAATTGCATGATTTGTTAAACCCTAATGTTTAGACTACATTTATTTCCTTCTTAAGAAATAATTGCATATCAAAACAGCTATCTGGATGTATTTATCTGTGTAAAGAACGTGTTAGGAGTGTGACCAGATTGCATTTATAAATATTATTATAACACTACCATAAATTAAGTAAATAGCACACAACATCAGTAGTTCAGTTTAGAATGACTCATTTATCAGTCCAGTCAGAATCATTACTCAGAAATAACTCAGCAGACTTTGTGGTCTTGTAGAGATGACAAAAATAAGTAGACTGAAAAATACCTATTTGGGGGATTGTCTGGAATATTTAATACCATCAAGATGACATCATCATCATCATGTGGAAGGATGAAATATGAATTTGGGCATTTTCCCAGGCTATTCGGTTGACATTATTCAAAAGAAGAAAATCACTGCCTAAAAAACAGTTCTGGGACTATGAAACATGACTACATAAAATCAGTAAGAAAACCCAGCTATTGTTCTGAAATCATATTGAGAGAGTTTAAAGTGTTTCAGACAATATCTCATCTTGTCTACAAGCCAGTATTGTTTAATGACATTTCTTCTGTGATTGTCTTGAAGTGGCAATTAAAGTTTTTACTATTTAACCTTCTTTTCTCATATGAATTATAAATTTGTTTGCTTAGAAATTGAATTTTATTTCCTTATGGCTCCCACATCAGCTGTTATGACTATTCCAATAAAAGTGCTTATGTTTTTTTTTTTATTTAACTTTTGGAGCTGTACAGCTTATAATAAGGAGTTCACAGTTTCAGATTATTTTTAAGTGCTTTTAAAAGGTAAATTTCATCAGGTTCCTTACCTACTTAAAACCCTTAACTGGTTTAACAATGTTTTAAAATCCAGAATTCTTCCTTATGCCTATAAATTTTGCTGAGTTTGATGACTTTTTCAGATTCTGTTTCATCATATGCCTTACCGCTTTCTTGCTCTTGGTGCTTTCTCCTCATTGGTCTCCTTTTGGTTTCATGAGCATGCTACATCTTATCCTAGGGTGCTTTTCTTCTCTGTGGAAATAGTACCTTCTCAGAGAAGCATCTCGTGATCATCCTGTCTAGAGTGGCCTCTTTCAGGTAATTTTCAGTTGATTACACTATTTCTCTGGCATTTATTGTACCCTGAAGTTATCATTTTTGTCTACTTATTTATTATCTTTTTCTCCACTGAGGTAGAAGTATCATGAGGAGAAAGTGCCACGTGACACAAAGTCATTCAAATATTTGTTGAACTAATAAATACATGAATAACTCTTACTCTTTAAATTCATAGTTTTCTATGAACTTCTTTCTTCCTTAATTCAATTCCATAAGGGAGAAAGCACTGTACTCCTGAAGACGGCACAGTTGAGGGCCCTAAGGAGCCCTATACTACTGTGCCCATTGCTCATAATGTAACTTAAGTGATTTGGGGTTTTCAAAGACCCCAAATGAAAGCTTAGCCAAAAAATCATGTCTTTTGTACATGTTTATCTTTATAAGCCTTAGTTTGCCCTATTAAGTATTTCAAAATTGGAAGCTTTAGTTTTCCCATAATGTATGTTTGTGTGGTAACTATCTTGTTAGATTCTGAGGACATGATATTCTTACACAACAGGTATGGAAATAAAACCCCTTCCAAGGGTTATTTAACATAAAGTTGCGGTTCACAAGCAGAGCAATTTGAGGCATGACTCTTCTAGTAAGAACAAAACTTGGGAGTTGATTACTGAGAAAATCAAGAGTAATCCAGGACTAAATAATTTGCCCAAGGTCACACAGCAGTGAGAAACAGAGCCAGGATTTAAAATTAGGCTTGTCCAACTCATTTACTTCTATTACATTTTAGAATATCCCTAGGTAAAATATATAAATATTTGTGTATTTATATGTTAAATATATATGTATGTTTGCTGTGTATCTGTTACTAACATCATGTACTATATTACAACCTCTCAGCTTCTATGAAAGGATTATAAATAATTTTTTAAAAGTTTGACTATTTATTGTTTTTTTTTTGTTGTTGTTACTGAACACTTGAACATATAGTCATGGAAGTCAATTGTAAATAACCTTTACAAATTTAAACTATGTAGCTAAAAACTCATTTTACTTCTCAGAAAAACATGATTTGTTTCAGTAGTTCCACATAGCTTGAAGAACTGATTCAGAGACTAACAGATGGGAACAGTCTAATGTAGGGAAATTGCTGAAAGCACAATTAAATTGCTAGAGTATACCACAAGCAACAATTTCCTTAATTTTCTTCAAACACACAATTTGAAATGATTATGTGCTTACAAAAACAAACAGAATAAAGCAAAATGTTTTATAATCTGTAGTTTCATATTCACAAATGTGTCTCAAGGTTAAAAGTTTAATATAATTTGATTTTATAATTTATAATCTAATATATAAAATTAAAACAACCAGATTATCCTATTATATCAATACAGATTAGGCACCTAATTAATCCTCTGCTAGTGTTTACATGTCAGATGGTGCATATATTAATATGCTAAAAACTTTTTCAGGGTTTTATTTTATTTTATGGACCTTCCATTCTTAGTTATTATATTCAATACTGCTTGGCAAGAACCAGCATAAGCTATGTCAAAGAATTGTGATCTACAAATAAGAAGTGTTTTGTTTCACATGACACTTTTGTACCAATTAGAGGAAAGAACTACTAGAGAAAAAGATATGTAGAGATCTGGATATAGGAATTAAAAACAATAGATTTTCAAAATATTTTGAAAAGCACAGATGAACCAGTTTTGATTGCCTTGCTGGAGCTTCAGGATTCATAGTGTACCAATTCCTGAAAACACTTTTCTTTAAATTTAGAAATTAAGAATGCAAGGTCTTCACAAATTAGTGAGTTTGGAACCTCTGACCAGGATTTCGTTATCTGAGTTTTTAAAAACTTTAAAAATCAAACGTTAAATTGGCATCAGCATGTTTATTCCCAAATTACAAATTGATGAAACTACATATTAAATCCTTTAAACATAATATTAAATATTTAATTGCAAAAATTATTAATCTTTTGGACTGCCATTCAGCTCCACTTCTAAGGGATGCTGATAATTTCTGACTGGAGAATATAAGGTTTAATAGTAGTTATGCAAAGATTTTGATATCCCTAAAACATGAGGGAACTTAGCTAGGTTAGTTTTCCCACTTCTTTGATTAAGTGTGGGGAAAATTGCCTCTATCCCTGAGGGAAGAGATGCCATAAATAATGATGACAATGATGATAGTTGGTAACATTTATTGAGCATTTATTATGTGTCAGACACTATGCCATGGAATTTAGATTTATCAATAAAAGCAGAATGAAAACATTGATTAATTATACTTTATATAAAACAATTCGGTATAATTTGAAATCTACTTACTAGGCCTTCAGTAATTTAGAAGTTGGTGAGAAATTTGAATTTTTGAGGTTAAGTGATTGTAATGAGCTCAGTCTTGATACTGTTGTGGTAAAAAGAAAATTTGTTTAGATATCTGATATCAAGTGAATGTTGAAAGGGCAAATGGACTTGGCAAATCTAGAGATTATTTTTATTAAAATTCTTGGTAATGAACAGAGGACAGAAGACAGAGTTTCTTAAGCCAATATTAAACCTAAGATTTTTATACATTTTTGAAATTGCATACAAATTGTAATGTTCATTTGTATATGTGTATAATTTTCACTAGATTCTCAATATATCTGTGTATGGAAGATCCCAGGACACACAGTTAAGACATATCTCAACTGAGAGACTAAGAGGCATCCCTGAGATAGGAACTAAATGACAAGATTATGAAAAAGAATTATAATTGTCCAGAAGAATAAAGCACATCAAAGGTTATCAACACAAAGGTAATGGTTTAGGGGAGGAATCTGGAAAAACAAAGGGAAAGGCCCCAAACTAGACTATGATACTTTCATGTAGGGAAATGAGCCAATTAGTGAAGAAGATGGAGAAAGACCAGGTAAACACAGAATCAATAGGGAGAGGTGTTTATTTTGGAGACCAGTTAAGTGTTAGATGTAATTGAAAGTCATAAAAAATGAGAATTGAAAAAGGTTAATGGCTTTACCCTAGGGGGAGTTATTGAGTGACTTGAAAGGAATTTCAATGGGGTGTGAAACATAGAAACTGTATCAAAGGGACTGATGGGTAGAAAAGGAAGTTAGGAAAGGAAGGTAGCCTGAGTCAACCTCTCAGGTTAATAGCAACAGTAATAATCATAACTGAAGCAGTAGCTAAGATTTTTGAGCACTTTTATGTCTCAGGTACTATGCCAAGGCTTTGTTTTTTATTCGGACTTTTAAAATTCAATCTTTGCTTAACTGTGGGTCGCAGATACTATTGTTATCCCCATTTGGGGATTAGCAAATGGAGGATTCAGGAGGTCGAGGAATTTGCTCAAGGTCCCATAGTTAGCAAGCTTGACAATTTGAACCCTTCATTTTTAGCACCATTATATTAAACATCAAAATATATCTCTAATCCTATAAAGGAATGTTGAAGATTTCAGTGTTCTGCTGCAGAATTTATAGAATAAATATTTTTTATATATGAAGTGGGAAAAATACAATTATAAATAGATTTTCTCACATAAAGTGAAATACAGAAAGGGTAAACCAAAAACTAATTTTAAAAAGTTACTTAGAGAGGAAGGGGACAGGGATGGCAGCAAAACTTAGTGTAAATCTTATTACGGTTTTAATTTTGGCATTATGTGAAGCATCCAGTATTATTCAAAAAATAGGGTTAAAGAAGAGAGAGAAAAGTAATTCCTAATATTTGAAAGCAAACACACCTGTCTTATGTCACGTTGGCTTCACACCACACACAGGTAGCTCTTCCAACTCCATGTTCTACAATAATAAAGTTCAAGATAAAAAGAACTATAAAGAAATATTAACTTTTAAATTTTATCCAGCAACTTCATTGTTAGTAGTACTATTTGTACAGCTATTTTGAAACTGTTTTATGTTTACTGTAGGATAAAACTAATAATTTATGTTAATATTAAGAACCAAGCTGGGTACAAGGGTACACTCCTGTAATCCCTGAGGCTTGGGAGGCTGAGGCAGGAGGATTGTGAGTTCAAAGTCAGCCTCAGCAAAAAGCAAGGTGCTAATAAGCACCTCATTGAGACCCTGTCTCTAAAATAAAATATCTTTGGCTAGGGATGTGGCTCAGTGGTCGAATGCCCCTGAGTTCAAAATCCCCAGTACCAAAAAAAAAAAAAAAAAAAGAACCAAGATTTTTTTTTCATATTTATTTTTTAGTTGTAGATGGACACAATACTTTTATTTTGTTTATTTTTATGTGGTGCTGAGGATCGAACCCAGGTCCCCGCATGTGCTAGGAGATCACTCTGCCACTGAGCCACAACTCCAGCCCCAAGAACCAAGATCTTTTAATGTAAGAAAAAGGTATACATTTTCAAAGAAATGTAATTTTTAGAATGTTAAATTTGAAATGGACATAAGTAGCATGAATTTATGAACATAAGTAGCATGCATTTATGAACTTTTTACGAAAGTACTTACCTCTTAGCTTTGTCCTGAAAAGGCTTAAAAGCAGTGCTGACCCAGCAGTAACAAGCACCATGCACACCTAGGTACCGTTCCCTATGAGGAGAGCCAGACTTCTTAGAGAAATGATTCCAGGAAATGTTCAAGATAAGAATGGGGCACTTTTATTATGCCAGAAGACAGCAAAGCTTACTATTTCTTTGTTTATGTTTAAAACAAAAAACAGATGGGCACAGTGGCACATGCCTGTAATCCCAGAGGCTCAGGAGGCTGAAACAGGAGGATCGCAAGTTCAAAGCCAGCCTTGGCAATTTAGTCAGATCCTATCTTAAAATAAAAAATAAAAAGCACTGGGATGTAGCTCAATGGTTGAGTGCCCCTGGGCTCAATCCCCAGCACCAAAAACAAAACAAAATTAAAAAAAAAACAGTATGAAATTGTTTTCACTGGCCAAAGATAGGAAAATCTGAGTGTCAAAAGTAATATCTACAGTTGATTGAAACAAATTGAATATACAAAATTCAGGTGTTCATTATGATACTTAAAAGAATTGTGAAAGAGAAAAAATGATGCTAAATAATAAAATAAACAGACATATAAATATTTTTTTAATATTTTTGAGTTGTAGGTGGACACAATATCTTTATTTATTTTTATGTGGTGCTGAGGATTGAACCCAGTACATCACACATGCAAGGCAAGTACACCACCACTGAGCCTCAACCCCAGCCCAACAGACATATAAATCTTAATAGTCATCTAATGTGCCAGTTCCTTACTCTGAAAGTTGGTACTTAGAAAGAATTTAGCATTCCTCCTTCCTAACCCATTCAGATTGTATTTCACAATAACTAAACAACCCTAGTTGACAAGAGAAAAATTTCCCTACAGAAGAATTCCATGTTGTAATTGTGCCTGAAACCAAATCATAATAATCACAATTTGTAATCCCTAGTGAAATCATTGATTCACATAATGGCCATCAATGAACACTAAAACTGTTAGCACTTTGGTTCTCAAAGTGTGGCCCATGTATCAGCATCTTAAGCATTGCCTGCATACTTCTAAAAAAATAAGAAGTTCTAGGACCCTCTCCAACACATTAGAACCTCTGTGGATAGGTCCCAGTAGTCTGTGGTTAACAATCCCTCTAAAGGTTAGATATAGTTTGAGAACCATCATATTAGGAGAAAGATTGATGGTCATCTTTAATTGAAGGATCAAGGTCTCACTCTCAGAACTCACTAATCAATCTCAACACTCAAAATCAGGAGAACCTAATAATACATTCTCTTAGTAGATGCACTTATGACATATTCTTGCTACCTTCCAGCAAAAATTGAACCTAAATCTATTCAATCCTTTATAATTGAGTTCCAATTTATAGTAAATATAGGGAGATTGAAGAATAAGTAAAACAATATAGTGAGGAAGCAAAGGACAAATCCAGAATATAGAACAACCAACCAGTGTTTTCAAGTCAGTGTCATGGAGAAAAGGGGAAGCAGAGAGTAGGAAAATTAATTCAGAATAAGTGGGCTCCAAAGACAAGACAAGTGAATACAGAATGTACATTCTGTTTGGATTCTGATTCAAATAAGCCAACTGGAGAGATGTGAATTCAAACTGGTACTAGATGATATTAAGGAATTTTAATTTTGTGAGGTGTAAAGATATTTTGGCTATGTAGAAAAATGTCTCTCTCTTTTTTTTTTTTTTTTTTCTTTTAGGAGATACAAAGTATTTAGGGTGAAACAAAATGATGTTGAGATTTGCTTTATGTTACTACAGGAAAAAAAAGAAATGAATCAAGTGGCAAAATATTGAGAACTTTGGAATCTGGGGAATGTGTTACACTATTTTCTCTACTTTTACGTATGTTTGAAACTTTCATAATAAAAAGTTAGAAATTTTAGAAAAATGGCTGAAAATAGTAAACTTATTAGGTTATATTTATCCTTTGCTATCCTTTATCACATTGTATTACCTGTTTGCTTGTCTAATACTGCTCTTTCTTTTTTATGATACTGGAGATTGAACACAGGGACACTCAACCACTGAGTCACATCCCTAGCTCCCCCACCCCCCCCCCCCCCCCGCTTTTTTTTTTTTTTTTTTGGAGACAGGGTCTCACTCAGTTCAGTTGCTTAGGGCCTTTGCTAACTTGCTGAGGCTGGCTTTGAACTTGCAATCCTCCTGCCTTAGCCTCCTGAGGGCCCTGCCTATACTAGTATTTCTAAGACTATTAGTATTGATTAAATTGTCCAATCTATTACAGACCATGATTTTTATGAGATACAATAAAAATCAATTACAGGGAGGGCTGGGGATGTGGCTCAATGATAAAATGCTTGCCTGCCATGCATAAGGCCCTGGGTTTGAGCCCAAGCACTATCAAAAAAAGTCAATTACCAGAAAAGCAAAACAGGGGCTGGGGTTGTAGCTCAGTGGTAGAGTGCTTATTATCTAGCATGTGTGAGGCACTTGGTTTGATCCTCAGCACCATATAAAAATAAATAAATAAAATAAAGGTATTGTGTGCATCTACAACTAAAAAAAATATTTTTAAAAGAAAAGCAAAACAGGACAGGGGGACATATGAAATATAACCAAAATGTTTTTACTAAGGTCAATAAATATAAAGTTACATTTCACTTAATCAGAACAAATGTAAACATGGGAAAAAAGAATTGATTTCAAAACTATCCATTCATAAAAAATAAATACATAAGAAATCACTATAGAGAATGGATATTACAGTTATGAGTTTGTTCTATAATAAATGAAGTTTTTAATGTGAAACATGAGTGTGCTTTATGCATGGTAACTTGAGAACTTTAGGCATTCACTTGAGTTGAACTGGTAACAGCATTCCTCAAGTGAATGGTGTATTCTAAAACAATTGTGTTTGTGGCCACAGGTTTCTGCTTGTTACTTCTATTGCTGATTTCTCAACAGATAGAGTATTCATGGATGCCTAGATTACAGAAATAACAAAGAATGGGGAAAATAATAAGTATACTGGAGTACTTGCTGAGATTTTCACTTAAAGAATGAAAGTACCACCTCTTGAAATAGGTTGTCTTTTAATCTCCTTATTTTGGATGTTGCTATCTTTCTTACACTGTCGTATGTTTATTGATTGATATTTGATGACCTTTTTTGTTTCCCTGGTCATTTAAAGTACACTGTGCCTTTGTTCGTTAGACAGTGCCCTTCCTGATGCCAAGCTTCAGAGTGTCTTTTCTCTCTTTCCTGTGGTAATGCCAGTTTAGATTGGTAGTGTCAAAAAAAAAAAAAACAGTAATTATAGATTTCATTATGCTTCCTGTGATTCATTTCTTTGTTGGTAGTTTGGGATCTTTTTTCAGATATATTAACTTGTACCTGTTCACATTGAATCTGTAGGTTTCTCTGTGTTGCTGAAGTCTCAAAAATCTTTCCCACTAATACATATTAACTCAACATTTTCAGTCAAAAGAAACTAATTAAAAGATTCCCTCACAGAAAGCACATTGCAGTTGTTTGTACAAGGGGCCAACCTTTTCTTATGGTTCTCCCAACTTATCCAGTGTGGAAGTGAGATGTTGGCTCGCTCTCACACATAGAAGGCACATTGTCCACTGGACAATTATTAAATGTCATCTCCATGATAACAGTATGAAAGGTTTTTTGTTGTTGTTGTTGTTTTTAGAGAGAGAGAGAGAATTTTAATATTTATTTTTTAGTTTTCGGCGGACATAACATCTTTGTTTGTATATAGTGCTGAGGATCGAACCCGGGCTGCACGCATGCCAGGCGAGCGCGCTACCGCTTGAGCCACATCCCCAGCCCCAGTATGAAAGGTTTTACTAAAAATTCTACGTATTCTAAAGTGATCCTCTCTTAGAATTATAGATGGCTACTATGCAGTTCTATAAAGGCAAGAGGAAAATGTTTTGAGCCAACCATCTCAGTTTCTGGTACTAGCAGATATAGAATAGACAAAATGTCCATTTATATTTAAAATCTATATTATGTGGACTGTTATACATAGAATATTTAGAATAGTCATGGCTTACAGTCATTGTCATGATGTTTTGCACATTTTTTTAATACTGTTGATAGAAAAGTCCCAGATTAAGAAACTCTTTAGCAATTGTACAAATTCAGATGTCAACTATAATAGGACTTTAATCAGCTAAGTAGTAAGTACCCATGTTTTGTATAAGGCCTATCATTGCAGAGAGTCCAGAAGAGAATAGCATGGTTCCTGTTCTCAGGAAGCTTAAAGATATCTTTTATTTTTCAAACCCAGTGTGTTAGAGTTAGGGCTATGTGTGTACATGTTGGAATATTTATGAAAAATATGTGAATAATACAGTGTAATGCACTGTATGATAAGTTATAAGGGGTTTGGAGAAGAAAGATTACGACATCTATGTGAAGTAATGAGGGACTACTTATGGGTAAGGTAGCAATTTAACAGGGCTTTAAAGGAATGATTAGAATTTCAGCAAGAAGCTAGTAAAGACACTTGAGGTAATAAAAAAAAATTTTGGTCAGAGGTTCTGGTCCCAGATTAAGAAACTCTTTAGCAATTGTACAAATTCAGCCAGATTATTTAATCCCCCATCATAAGCTTTTTTTTTTTTTTTTAAATCTAGGGTGAAAATTAGAATAGTGGTTGTCGTAGAGGTTTTAGGAAGGTTAAATGAAATGGTACAATATGAACATATTTTGTAAACTGTAGAGACTATACAGATGTTAGTAAACTTTGTATTGAGAACAACGTGGGTCAAAGGCATGGAATTTAAAAACCAGTAAATCATATACACTAAAGCAGAAAATGTGTTAAGGTAACTGAATACTGACTCACCGACAAAATTCTCTGTTAGGAAATATATCTTAAATAAAAGTCTCTTAGAATTTATATTGATCTCTCTCCCTATTTTAGTTAGCTTTCTCATTGCTGACCAAAAGACTTGACAAGAAAATTTTAGAGGAGGGAAAGTTTATTTGGGGGCTCATGGTTTCATAGATAGCTGGTTCCATTCTTGAGGGCTCCAGGTGAGGCAAGACAACCTGGCAGAAGAATGTGGTAGAGGAAGGTGGCTCTGGACATGACCATCAGGAAGCTGAGAGAGAGAGAGCTCTCCTCACCATGACAAAATGTAAACCCCAAAGGCACAGCCGCAAGGACCCACCTCTTCCATCCTCACCCTACCTGCCTATAGTTAATCGCCATCAAGCAATTAATATACTGATTAGTCAAACCTTTTATAACCCAGTCATTTCATCTTGATAACTTTCTTTCCTTGTCTCACACGTTAGCTTTTTGGAGAATACCTCATATCGAACTTTAACACTCCCCCTGAAGATAATTTCAGGGGTTTTTTAGATCTTCAGATAAAAGTTCAATAAATTGTAATGTTTAGTTCTATCAGAAATTATGTACATAGTATATATAGAATTAATTTTAAGGTAAACTGCTTTTAAGAAGATTGTAACATTGCACAAAGATAGCTAACTTGTCTTATAAAACATATTTTTCTTATACTCATGCCTTCCAGTCATTTGTCATGGCTATCAGAACAGTGTTCAGTTTGGAAAACAAGTATGCATGTTCTTGAGTAGGTCAGAATTATCCCTATGGATTGAAAGTTTGGCAATTATTTAAGTTGCTTGAAAATTCCACCATATTTCATGCTAGAGGAGATTTATATAATAATTGTATGAAAATAGTATTTAAGGAAAGATGTCCCTTTTCTGATGAGATGCCAGAGAATTCATTCATGTTCTCTGTCTTACATAATTTTTATTTTTTAAATGTGGTTAAGAGAAATAGCTAATATATTTTTCAACAAAAAGGAAATGCCTAGCCATAAAAATAATTTTGAATTGTTCTGTGATTATTGTGATACTTGCTGTTATCTGATTTTGGACTCTTACCATTTATCTGGACTCCATTTAAATATGATTAGAATTAACTTCTCCACAGGCAAGAATCTTGAAAAACAGCATGTTATTTGAACACTCATTATTCACTAAAAAAAAAAAAAAAAACTTTTGAGGGGAGAGAGGCAAAAAAAATATTTCTGAATGCTAGTGCTTGGGCTATTTTATTTGAGCAAATAATTCTAAATTCTTTCTTCTTTTACAGACTATCTTGCTAATCATGGCCGGTTAAATGAGTCTGAAGCCAGGCGAAAATTCTGGCAAATTCTGTCTGCTGTTGATTATTGTCATGGTCGGAAGATTGTGCACCGTGACCTCAAGGCTGAAAATCTCCTGCTGGATAACAACATGAATATCAAAATAGCAGGTAACTGGGACCCAGCTGGCTATGAAATGATCAGATGTGAGCCATCATGCATGGTGCGCTGAAACAGCCCTGCAGGCACAGCTTCAGGAGCATTTCTACCTGATGGCGTCAAGCTTTCTCAAAGGGTACTTTATTCATTACCTTAGCCCTGTATGTAATTACAAGCAAAGGAAATAAGTTTATTATTAATATACATATTGGCTGGGCTATACCTGGGGGTCTCATCTTCATTGAGGTGCCTTGCGGGGCTCTGTTGGAGGAGGACATTTGTCTTAAGTGTAACAGTGATTGGAGGGATGGATAGGACCAGAGAAGAGTGCAAGTTGCTGGTGCTCTCTATTCTGCTTTCCTCATTATAGCTGATGACCACAGTGAGGTTATAGACAGAAAAGATAACAGAAGTGATGGAAGTAGAATAAGAACCATTTAAAATACAAAAGCCCTTGCCTTATTCTGATCAAATAAGAGTTTTGATTAATAACAAGGAGACTAATGATAGATTATTTTGCTTATTTTTCTTTGTGCTTTTTACAATTGTAAAAGTTTTTATATTTTGTATTCTAAGTTTCTTTATTCACATAATCAAACTTTAATTTACTCAGTAAATATTTTATGTATCAGTTACTGTACTGTGCTAAATATAATATGATATGTGGAAATCATCTCAGTCAATACATGTATCAAAACATCACATTGTACATCTTGAGTATATATAATTTTTATTTCTTAATTATACCTTAATAAAACTGAAAAAAAAATTCAGTGCTATATTGCCACCAAAAAGGTATGTACAAATGAAGAAGGAGGCTGAGATAGGAGGATTGAAAGTTTGAGGCCAGTCTCTGCAACTTAATGAGACCCTATATCAAAATAAAAAGGACTGGGGATGTAATTCTACCACTGGATGGTAAAGCTCCACTGGATTGAATTCTAGTACGTTAAAAAAAAAACAGTATATACAGAAATGGGGATATAGCTCATTGATAGAGTACTTAAGTAGCATGAGGCTCTGAATTCAGTCCTCCAGCATCACACACACACACACAAAGTATGTCAGGGGAATATGTACAAACTACAATGGGAACATCAGTCTACCTTAAGAGTCAAGGGAAGCTTCACAAAGGAGGAAATATTTGAACGTAGCTTGAAAGATGAGTTAAAAGCTTTCCAGAAATTTAAACAGAAGCAGGATGTTGCAGGCAGGTAGATGGAGATTAGAACAGTGGGAACTTTAGCCCAGTACTGTTTAAATGTAAAATCTATGGGCTCGGGAGAGTGATAGAGGAAGAGGAGCTAGGTATAGACCAGAATATAAGAGTCTTAATACCATGTAAAAAATTTTTAGTATTTATTATGTAAGTCATAGGAATCTAATCTATTGAAAATTCGCAAGCACAGATGTAAGTAAAGTAGTTTTGGGATATCACAATTAGCTTTTCACATTAGCAGTTCTGTTCGTGGCAGCAGAGTTAGATGGATAGAAGCTTTGGGTAGGACTGCAAACAGAAGATTTATGAAAAATCCAGTGCACTAGTCCAACAAAGAGCATGCACATCTGAATAAAGCAGCAACAGTAGAGGCTGAAGGCATAGGAGAAAGGGAGGATTATTTTAGTTAGGATTGAAGAAAATAGGGGCATGGTTTAAATGCTTAGCATAGTTACAAATGATGATGTTTTGTTCTAAATGGTTATAGAGGAGTAAGGAGATCAGGTGAGAGGAGCTGACCAAGCAATTATTAATTCACTAGCGAGGTTGGATACTCAACTGGACTTAGTAAGTGTAAGGACAAGACAACTACCCTGGATTGCTGCATTGTGGTATCAAAGATAAGCTCAACGCCTTTAATTTGTACATCAAACTGACTTATTTCTGTACCCTTTTCCAATAGTTTTTATGTTGGACAATTTGGAAAATATAATTATCCCTCATTTTGTTTTAAATGCCAATGTTATATATGTTACGGGATATGTAATGGGTTTTCCATTCTGTATTCTGTTTTTTTTCCCTTTTCCCTAATAGGATTATCTGAATAAGACAAGTATTTTTGTTGATTTGTCATATATATATATATATATATATATATATATATATACACACACACACACACACACACACACACACACACATAAAGATTTGGGTTGAATTGTCATTTTTGTTGTTGTTGTGAAAATACAATACACAGTAATAGATTGCTTCTATCATTTTGGTTTCGTTTTGAGGGAAGGTTAATGAGGTTAAACTCAGGAGTGCTTTACCACTGATCTACATCCCTAGGCCCCCCCCCCTTTTTTTTTTATTCTTCTGTAACAGGGTCTTACTAAGTCACTTAGTGCCTCACTAAATTGCTGAGGCTGACCTGAAACTTATGAACTTCCTGCTTCAGCTTCCCAATTTGCTGGGATTACTTGCATGTGCCACCATGCCTGGCTCTATAGTTTTTTAATGTCTACACTTATTTCTTCTGTTTGTTTTTCCCCCATCATATTTTGGCCTTTCCATTTGGTCTTATTTATTTCATTCATTTTTCCAATCTTCAGTAGTGTATTTCACTGGAATTTTTTGTTTACATCTTTAAAGCATGGATTGCCCTAAAATTGTCTTTTTTAAAAAAGTCCTAGTTCTATAAGAAGGAAGAAAGAATCCTTACTTTGCCTTAGTATTTCCTTATTATCAAAACAATAGCTCTGAGGAGTTCTAGGAGTCTTGTTAAACAGGGAAAGGTTAAATGTGAAAGTCATATGCCATAGGAATTACAAAGTGTTCTGTCACTGACATCTCAAAAGAAAATATCAAAGTAGGACTAGAGAAACCTGTAAACATAAAATACAGAAAATTGATTTAAGATTGTAACCAAGTTCTGCCTATTACTATAATCCTACCTGAAACATAAGTGGATCAACATAGTGTGTCTGATGTTATTATCTGATGTTTAGGGTTTGGTTTTGTTGGGTTTTACTGCTTTTATTTTTGTTCTTTAATATCTACACTCTGATTATATAGAAGACAAATAAAATGTCAGGTACCCAAAGTTGTTCCCTTTGGTTAAGATAGTGTGACAGGGCTGGGAATGTAGCTCAGTGATAGTCATAAGCACTTTGCTTGCCTAGCATGCATGAAGCAAAATAAATAAATAAATATGTTTCAACTATCATAAAATGCTAGTTGAAGCATAATTTTCAGGTACTTTGCTAAATACTTGTAGCTGTTGCCAGTTTTTAGGAGAGAAAGCTGAAATGAAAATAAATAACTTGCTAAATTGACACAGATAATAAGCAGCAGGCTTACAAATCAAAACTAGGTCCCTGTGGCCACAATATTATAGTTTCCTAGCATGTGTCAGTTCTTCCTCAAGTAATACAAACTGAATTTTGGGTTTATCATTCTATATCTATATGTTGGCTTCTATTCCTCACAAGTGAAAAGATGAACACAGTATGTCTAAACACTCAAATATATTCTTTGTTTGATTGTTTTTTAATATTTTTTTAGTTGTCAGTGGACCTTTATTTTATTTATATATAAGCAGTGCTGAGGAATGAACCCAGGGTCTCACACATGCTAGGCAAGCACTCTACCACTGAGCCACAACCCCAGCCCCTACAAATATATTCTTGCTTGCACTTTTTTCTCTGTCATCCTCACTACCCTTAACCCCAAATTTTAGTAATGTTTATTAAGCTTCAGCTATGCTCTGGGCTAAATCCTGGAGATGCATACATGTTATGACAGAAACAATAGCAACAACAACAAAAAACTTTTAACCCCTCTCTTACTCCAAGTTAATTTAAAGCACCAGACTTCTAAGTAAATATAATACAAAAGGATCACTGTTTTTAAGGCCATGAGACTAGGAGAAAGAGGAGTGGATGAGTCAAGGAAATTATAAGCTAAGATTTGATTAGCAAGAAGGTATTTGTGGTGGGTGGGGGTAGGGCAGATGGAGATGGAGAAGGAGAGGTGTAGGAGTCAGCATCAAGGTGGCTGTTAAAGCATCTGGATCAGCTTGTGCAAAGACAGGCCAGCAAAAACTCCAGAGTGTTTAGGGAAACTACAGACAGACGTGAGCTAGTGGAATGTAAGAAGTGTCAGTAACAATGAAAGGGAAAGAGCCTGGACAGGAGGCAGGGCCAGACCAGGAAGGACTGCACACCTCAGTCATTAAAAGTGTAGGTGTGGTTGGGTGTTTTAAAGAATTTCCCTATGATATTTATTTTTATCCATAGATAGTAAGACAATTTGTTGATCCTCCTTACTTTTAAGAACATTATCTTCTGATCTCTGAGAATTCTTGACCTTTAAAGAAATCTTTTTTTTTTTTTAAGTGGAAATTAGACAATTTTTTTCAATGCTGGGGATTGAACCCCGGGCTTTGCACATGCTAGGCAAATACTCTACCACTAAGCTACATCTTCAGCCCCCAGTCCTTTTTATTTTTTTAATTCTGAGACAAGGTCTCACTAAATTGCTGAGACTGGTCTTGAATTTACAATCCTCCTACCTCAGCCTTCCCAGTTGCTGGGATTACTGACATGTTCTATCCCACCTGGCTTTGGCTTTTAGAGAAATCTAACAGGAAAGGTAGAATAGTGCCTGGTACATGGAAAGAAATTGCAGGAACCTAAAGTAAAATACAACATTAGCCGCCTAGTATGTTGAAATTAAAAAGAAGCACAAACCAGAACCAGGTTTAAATTAAAATATGTATCTGTGTTTATAAGGCAGAAAATGGAATAGAAGTACCAGGGATGGTTAACTTTAATACATAAAAACATGAGATCAGCTTCTAGTTTATGCTCCCTACAATGAGTAAGGACTTTCAGAATTAAGGATCTATAGATTCACTCACACCTGTGTGTGCTCATTTCCTTATGAAGCTCTAGTAAAACATGAGCATTAAGATATTCAGAGTCAGAGGCTGAATGCAAAGCTATATTGACTTTCAGTGGTTTTAGTAATTACAGTGTTTCCTCTTGGCTGTTCTAGCTTATGGCTATTAAGGTTTTAAAGAACATGCAGTTTTATTCTCAAACTTTCCTAATCTGAGATTTTTATTATAAATAAATACTTAGATATGGATAAAATGTATGAATACTTGGAGGAAGTTTTCAGAAAATAATCACAATTCAAACAAGGTTTCATGTAGAGTACTGAGTTCGATAACACACAATACTTGTGCAAATTCTGGCCATGCCACTTATAGGTATGACCTTGGACTGATTATTTAATCTCTCAGGTTTTCTCTATCTGCTACATAGAGATTAATTTGTTTTTCGGGATACTGTAGAGATGAGTGATTGTTAGAGACCAGGAGGCCTACATGGCGTTAGGTAAGAGTATGAGCTGTAGAACCAGGCTACCTTGGTTTGAATCCTGGCACTGCCACTTACTAGCTTAATGACCTTGGACGCATTTCTGAACCTCTCTCTACTCTGTTTCCTTGTCTGTAAAGGGAATGAGACGAGTTCATATCTCATAGTGGTTATTACCTGAATATTTGTAGAGTATACTTTTAGAATAGTGCCTGGTACAGAGTGCTGCTTAAGTATTTGTTAAGTAAATTGTTAATTAAAGCTCCTGGCACCATGTAAATACTCAATAAAAGATGGCTATTATTTGTATTTAATAAATAATTGATTTCATGTGAAAATAAAGCCTTATATTTTGATAGCCATAAAGCCCCCTTCACATTTTTTTTTCCCCTTTAATTAACCAACCCTAATCAGGCACAGTAGCACATACCTGTAATCCCAATAACTCTGGAGGCCAAAGAAGGAAGATCAAAAGTTTGAGGCCAGCCTTAGCAAGGCCCTAAGCAACTTAATGAGACCTTGTCTCTAAAAGTAAAGACAGCTGGCATGTGACTCAGTGGTAAAACACCTCTGGATTCAACCCCAGTACATACGTACGTATGTATGTACATACATACATACATACATACATACATACATAAAATTAACCAGTCCTAAAGCCTTAATACAAATTTTAAAGGCGTAGAAATTTGTCATCTATATTCAAAGTTTTCTCTACTTGGTGCAGATTAATTTTTTCCTTTGAGAGAAATCTTAAATGTATTTGGTAATGTATATTAGCCAGTTTTTGAAACAAGTCTCACTAAGTTGCTGAGGGTCTCTCTCTAAGTTGCTAAGACTGGCCTCAAATTTTATATTCCTCGTGCCTTAGCCTCCCATGTTGCTGGGATTACAGGCATGTGCTAATTATACTCCTAACTAATTGGGCTAATTAATGTGGCTTGTGCATCACAAGACACTTGTCTTTAGCTCAAAAAGGATGCTTTCTTTCTGGTTTGATGTAGTAGCCCATCATCTCTGCCTTTACTTCTAATAAATTTTCTACTATTAGATGATCTAAGATTTCCGTGTATGCAATTTAGAACTACAAATGGGTGGAGGGTGATGAAGACAGGATTGGGAAAACATTTATTAGAAGTCTTCCATTTGTTATCCTTTTGCTATGTGAAAAGTATAAGAGCCTTCTTGCATGAGCAAGCACAATGAGACTTATGTCCTTCAGTCCTGCTTAGTAGGAGCAGCATATTAAATCTGGAACATGGAGGAGAGCTCAAAGGTCTTGGCTAGTCTGGTTTCCCCCATCCCACCCTTATTCCATTAAAGCTAAGGAAGATCACTTATTTTCTTCTTAGCTCACTGAACCTCCCTGATAGGAAAAATAAATGGCATACCAGTCTTAAGGTCACATAGCATCTCAACTGTAATGAGTATTCCTTTGCTTTTCTGTCAGGGAGAGTGACTGATGTTTGGAAGTGAACTGTGTAAATGGCCTTTTCTTACTAGTAGACAACAAAGTCTCCTCACTGACATCAGTGTTGGCTGCTAGGTATTCAGTTTGTGCAGTGGGTGAGCTTTGTCCCAGTTGTTCCCCTACCTTTCATTTGTCAGCTTTCATTGCCTCGTAATTGTCTTTCTCACTCTATTATAATAATTACAAACAATGTGTAACTCTTCATCAAAGCTGGATTACTAAATTTACTGGTAATTTGAGAAACAAGGATAAATTTAACCCCAAAGCCATCTGCTGCTCTGTAGGAGGACTTTTTAAATTATAAATTAGACATTATAACATGCTTCTAGAGATTAAAAATTACCTTGGTTGTATTGATTCCTAGAAGTTACTTGTTTTTTCTTAGGTTGAAGACAGGTTTTTCAATCTTTTGTTTTTAACCTCTTTTTTTAAAAAATGACTTAAGTTTATCTAACAACTTCTCTCTAACTAAATAAAAATCCTAAAAGTATTTAGTAATTATAATCATTTTGCAACAGTAAACACTGATAAAACTGTTACAAGTTTTTTGTATCTTGTTCACAACTTCTCTTATTCTGTTCTCTGGTTTCTCATAGTGCTCTGGGGACCAACAACATGAGCATCACTTTGAAGCTTATTAAACTTACAGAATCTCAGCCCACTCCAGGCCTACAAATCAGAATCTGCATTTTAGCAATCCCCCTGGTGCTTTTTAAATGTTGGATCTATTTTATTATTTCCTTCCAACAAGCAGAATTCTCTCCTATGCTTGTTTCCTGTTAGACAGTTATCACCAGGATCAGCTTATTTACTCCATGCAAGACTGTTATTCCTAAACCATTGGCTCTTTGCTAATGCTGTTTGGGCACTGATAATTTATGTAATAATGGTTTTTATTATCAGGAAGATAAAGTTCAGTCAACTTTGAAAATATAGAACAGAAAACAGTAATAGGAGTTCTAGTACGTGGTCAAGTATATCCATGGCCTATTACTGGTTAGTCAGATTAGAGATAGTTACAGGACTCAGCCTTGGGACTAGTTGATTTCCAAGAGAGCCAGTAACTGCTCTGTGGCTAAAGACTCTAGCCAGATCCTATCTCCTATGAACATTCAGGCAACACAGAAATTAGATGAGAATATGGAAATATCAAATCTCAAAACCACTGTGAGAGTAAAACCTTGAGGTACATGACTTGGTATCATGGAACAGAACATGTATCATCTTGGCACAATAAGGATAAGATGTGTGTATTTAGCACATCATGTACTCCTCCAATTAATGTAGATTGCTAAAATGAATGTAGATATATATTTCTGATATTTAGTCTATAAACATCCTCATTATTCCCATTCACTTGGTAAGGATACTGTTAGCATAGCTTTATAGTAATTATATCCCTGTGATAAATTAGGACATCTCTCATCTTAATGTAAAGGATTTTTCCTGAGCTATGACAGCTTCACCTCTAATATTAAATTGGATTAAGCTTTGGATTAGTGATATCCTTAGAACATCTGTGATATAGTAAAAAAGAACATCTGACCTGTATTTGAATACTGGCTAAGTCATTTGCAGCTGTCGATTCTTGGGCACATCAAGAGCAGATCTAGGCCCTGGTCTTAGTTTCTAAATACCATTTTCAGTTAAAAAAAAACATGGTTCCTTAGAAAAGTGTTTGCTTCAAGGCAGGGAAAATAAAAGATGAACTTGGAAGATCTTCTGGTGCCATTAAGGAAGTGCAAAATTTTTAAAAATGGGAGCAATTCAAAGACACAGGATTCAACATGAATCAGCTCCTAATAGCCAAACCTGGAACTATTTGAGCATCAAAATAATAACAATGGTATTGAATGATAACTCAAAATAAAATATTTGATGCAGTATATAATATAGCAGGATAATAAATGAATAAATAAACAAAGCGGGGAAAGGATAACTCTTCCTTAGGAATTGTTATTAATGAGGTGATAGATTTGTTAAATGAGCATGATTGAATCATTCCACAATGTAAATGTGTATCAGAACATCACATTTTATCCCATAAACATAATGTATATATCTATTATTTGTCAATTGAAAGTAAAATTTTTTAAATAAATAGGAATAAGGGAAATTAAAGCTAATCATTAGAGTGGCAGCTGATTGTTGATGCAACCAAGATCTACCAGCAAATGTTAACACTAGTGGATGAACATTCAAAGGGAAACAGATTATTCATAATCTCAATGTATCTTTTAAAAATATATATTCATTACAAAGGGAAAGATAGTAACATTACAATGCGGAAACTGAGCAGACACTGCCTTAATTAAGTGGTCAAGCTCAAAACACACCAGTAATTAGACATAATACCACTGTCCCCTTATGTATGCACTGAGACAAGCACATCACCTCTGTGATGTTCTTCCTGGAGGACTATAGCCTTGATCTAATCATGAGAAGGCATCAGACAAACCCCATGTGAGGATAGTCTACAAAAGATAACTAATACTCTTCATCATGAAAAACAAGGAAAGACTAAGGAACTGTTAAAATTGAAGAAAACTCAAGAGGCATGACACTAAGTGCATTGTGGAACTGAAAAGGGACATCAATGAAAAAAAATGATGAAATCAAAATAAAGCCTATAGTAAAATCAATGTTACTTTCTTAGTTTTGATCACTGTACTACTAGAGTTATGTAAAATGTAAGTGTTAGGGGAAGCTGGGTGAAGGGCATAGGAAATTCTACTCATTGAAATTCTTCTGAAAATTTTGAAGTATTTCAAAATAAAAAGTTAAAGAAATACAAAGTGGGTCCAAAATTGCATGACATATGTTTTATGACAGAAAGAGCAAGTAAAATGTCTGAGGAACATGGTAGCCATAGGTGTAGGCATTGACTTGCAGATCAGAGAATTAAACAAGAAAGGTTGTTTCCTTCCCAGCAAAGCCAAGAACACCTGAGTCTGTCTTAGACCAAGAGACATTTCAGTGTATTCATAATACTTTCCAAAATTGGGTGACTTTGTGGGGTCTTTTTTCTTTGTTGTTGTGTGATTCTTAGGCATTTCTATAGTGGCTAACATATCAATGGCCTTCAAATATTTAATGAAGAAATGAATGGATTTGCTTAATATGATGAAATATCAAGACAGTCTGCCCTCCGTATCTTTAGGCTCCACCTGCTGGAATTCAGGAAACCACTGATGGAAAATACTCAGGGGGAAAATTGTATGTTTGTTTTCCAAAGGTAGTTGGTAGATAGGCCTGCAGTAATTGCTTCTGTATTGAACCTGTATAGATTTTTTTCTTGTCACTATACCCTAATCAATACAATATAACAACTATTTACATAGCGTTTACATTGTATTATATAAGTAATCTAAGAGATAAGTAATAAGTAATCTAGATATATGTAAGTTGTATACACATACTACACTATTTTAAATAAGGGATTTGAGCATCTGTGGATTCTGTGTTCATGAGGGGCCCTGAAACTAATCTCCCACAAATAAAGAGGGACAACTGTGTATAGTCCATTCCATTTAAATAAATAGCAATAACAAACACTGAGGGGCTGGGGTTATAACTCAGTGGTAGAGCACTTGTCTAGCATGTGTGAGGTACTGGGTTCGATCCTCTGCACCACATTAAAAATAAATAAATAAAATAAAGGTATGTGTCCATCTACAACTAAAAAAGTTTAAAAGAAAAGAAACACCTGAATTTTCATATTCCATCCCATTTACTCGACTCTTGTTTCACTATATGCTTTAGATAGAAAGCCACAGACCGTGAATGAAGAAAATTATCCAGATTCCTGTGAAGAAATAAAGTCTTTTAAGTGCCTTCCCATTACCACTTCTTAAGGCTGACAATTAGTAACTTTCTCAAAAATAGCTACATATCACTGTGCCAGGGAAAGAAGAAAAGGTGGCACTTAACAGTGAGAACTCTTTAGTCATACTTGGTTTTTATTCAAGCTGCACAGCATAATAGCTAGCAGTATAACTTTCTTCTAAAATAAGGTTTCTTCATAGGGTTACTAAGAAGACATCTTCAAAGAACTTAGACCAGCACCTAGTACAACATAGTGAAGCACTTTTAAAGGAGATAAGGACTTGCACTGGGGTTGTGGCTCAATGGTAAAGCATTTGCCTAGCATGCATGAGATGCTGGGTTTGACTTCCCCAGAACTGCCAAATAAATAGAGAGAGATGGGAACTGGGGTTGGGGCTCACTGGTAGAGTACTTGCCTGGCATGTGTGAGGCACTGGGTTCAATTCTCAGCACCACATAAAAATAAATGAATTAAATAAAGGTCTATCAACGTCTTAAAAATGTTTTTTTAAAAAGAGAGAAAGATGGACAAAATAATCATGTAGCAAATCTTTATTGGATTACTCTTGTCTGCAGACAGTATGATGTGGGGCTGGGACAGCTGGGAGTTCAGACTGTCTTTTTCCTCCACACTCTACTTCCCTCTAATCTGGTTTATAAGTGAAATAATAATGACAATAATGGTAATATCAAAAACTGCTGCCATTTTCTGAGTACCTTCTGTGTTTCAATAGCTTTATATTTGTTTTCTACTTATATTATTACAACTTTCTTGATAGTAATAGTGTTACCATTTTATAAATGAGAAAATCAAGGCTCTGAGAAGTTAAGTAATTTGCCCAAGATACATGCCTAAGTAGAAAACCCAGGGTTTGGTCCCAAATTTGCCTGACTGCAGAGTCTTACTTAATCCATTCATCAGGTGATTATAAATATATTTGAAATGCCCTGACAAGGTTGTGGAAGACCTCTACATATACGATATTGTAGTGCTTAGTGAGCCTGGTTACATTTTGGTGTTTCTTTTAATATTCCCGCAATCTCAAGTTCCTGTTGAAAGTTACTACAGAAAATAGTACACAATGCTTAGTACTTCTCTTCCTGTGAATGAACTGCTTTGTTGGTCCTAAGTCTACAAAACCAGTATTGCAACTGAACTACTACAGGCATGGTGATGCTTCCCTAGCTCTCCCTCTCCTGCTATGAATTGCACCAAGGAGAGAGCCAAAGACCACATTGACCAAACCACCTTCCTGACAGGCCTGCCCCCACCCCCATCAGACTTTTGTGAATTTCACCAGGATGTGGGGAAGATCAGAATGAAGTGGCTCTATAAGGACTCTTTGAGATTGAAATTTCACAATGCTATTTGGAGGGTATCTTCAACTTACACATTCTAAAACTCAGCCTGTGATTATGGTTTAAAGTACAACCATTTTAGTTCCTATTTCAGGATCTCCACACATACACACCCCAGAATTTCTTATGCTTTTCAGTGTAACTGAAATTAACCTTTTCTTCCTTAAACCAGATTCTTGAACATCTAGTCCTTGACTCATTTGAGACTGTGGTTTTCCAGAAAATAAGAAACATGTATCTCTGTGTGTACATGTGGGTTCCAAGGTGAATAGGAGTGGTTAGTCCTAAGTTGCATAGAGAAGGTAAACTCTCTGACAGCCATTTTGGAAATTGGAACACAGAACTGAACTGAGGATACACTGTGAAGAGTTCTCATTGGCTTCCCTTTGCCTCCTGATCCACAATGTGATTCCACCAGGTTTAGACTGTGTCAAACATTCTTTTCACAGATGCACTCCCTTTTCTCTTCTGAACCTAAAAACTATTACTACACTTTTTCTACCCTTCCTGTATATTTCCTTGGGACTTTTTCTCTAAATAGTTGGCAATAATGGTTTCACAGAAGGAGTGCTCACATTTCACATCTATGCTCTAGGCATTTTACATTCTTAATCTCATTTAATTTTCACAGCATCCTAACGGGTAGATGAATTATCTATCCCCACATTTATAAATAGGGAAGCTATGGTGTGGGGAAGTTAACTTCCCTAGGGCACAGGAAGTTAGAAAGTGGCAAAACTTAAAGTCACTTTATTCTCCCTGACTTCATGGTTGTGCTTTCCCCGTGAAGCTGAGATGATGAGGATTGTTACTGTTATTACTGTTAGGGCTGCTTGCTCCCAGTTCTTATGTCATCCAAGGGAGAGAGTACTTTGCGTGAGGTACAAATGTGCATGGTCTGAAGGTGTGAACTGAGCCGGAGTTCACATTAACACCATGGACCCTCGCAACAAGCTGCTGATTGAGTACTTTATTATTGCAACTTTACAAGTGGGGAAGCTAAGGCTCACCAAAATCCCGAAGCTAATCAGTCTGGCAATGGAAACTGGATCCAGTCCCTTGTGGGGAATTTCTTAAAGTTTACTATGCATAACAATGCTGTGCACCAGCTGGGAGTAGTCAGTCCCTAAGATAGTACATGACAACATCAAACAGTAGGCATGTAGCTTACAAAAAGTTAGAATATATTTTTCCAGTTAGAACATGAGATTGTACAAAGGCTTAGCAAGATAGGAAACTTGAATTCATGCCAAAGCTCACTAAATTTTTTTGTGCTTTTTTTTTGGAGGATGAGGGTACCAGAGATTGAACTCAGGGGCACTCAACCCCTGAGCCTCATCCCTAACTCTTTTTTGCATTTTATTTAGAGACAAGGTTTCACTGAGTTGCTTAGCACCTGACTGTTGCTGAGGCTGGCTTTGAATTCAAGGTCCTCCTGCCTCAGCCTCCCAAGCTGCTGGGATTACAGGTGTGCGCCACTGCACTGGGCTTTTTGTGCATATTGTACACATTTGAGTACAATGTTTCCAGAGTGCAGCTTGGTTTTGTTTGTTTGTTTGTTTCTGTTTTTGTTTTTTGTATTTTTTTAGTTGTTGATAGACCTTTATTTTTTATTTATTCATTTATGTGTGGTGCTGAGAATCATCCCAATGCCTCACACATGCTGGACAAGCACTCTTACCACTGAGCTATAATCCCAGCCCTGTAACTTGACTTTTGGTTTGGTTTGGTTTGGTTACTGGGATTAAATCCAGCGGTGTTTTACTACTAGCTACATCCCCAGTCCTTTTTAATTAATTTATTTATTTATTCATTCATTTATTTTTTGAGACAAGGTCTCACTAAGTTGCCAAGGTTGACCCTGATCTTGGCATTTTTCTGCTTCAGATTCCCATGTTGCCAGGAGATATTCAGAGAGCATTCTGCATATAAAAGTTGTAGATACCATATGAGGAGGAGTATAAGGGCAAGGCTATTCACTGTTTTGAAGTATAATGCCGTTGTATTCCATAAATGAGTAAATAAATGATAATGGTGCTAGGTGGCCTAAGGATGGAAAAATACCATCCTGGATGGCCGTATGCCATCTGTATTAGTGAGTTATTCATATGGGTATCTGGTTAAAAACAGGTTGCATGGATGAACACTGAGAGAGTGATTGCTTAGGAAACTGTACTTGTTGCCTTAAAAGGATATAGATAGATAGATAGATAGATAGATCGATCTATATATATCTTGCTACCCCCAGGTAGTGGCTGTCAGAGCAGCCACAGTCACTTAAATATGTTTTACTCATCTGTTTTTTTCCTATAGAACATATGAGATTAAAAAATCTTTATCAATCAGCAAGTAATTAAAATTCTGTGATTATCAAATTCATGATGGTTATCCACACCAGCAAATTTTCTTTGAACCTTAAAAATACTTGCTTTTAAAAAGTCCTTTTCCAGTCTCTCATTCACTTTTTTGAGAAGAAACCTCAATTCATGTATACAATTCATTCATCAATATTTATTGAGTACTTGAAATTTGTGGGTCATTGTGCTAATTGCTAGGGAAGCCTCCTCACTAGAGAGATGTCATCTCAGTTCTCACAGAGTGAATAGTGGTGACATTGTTAATGGAGCATATTATAAAATCTATTGCAGAGAAATGCAGTGTAGTTTGAGAGCATAGATGAAAGTAACATTTATTTCCATTCCAATAGATTTCGGTTTTGGAAATTTCTTTAAAAGTGGTGAACTGCTGGCAACATGGTGTGGCAGCCCCCCTTATGCAGCCCCAGAAGTCTTTGAAGGGCAGCAGTATGAAGGACCACAGCTGGATATTTGGGTATTGCTTTGCTTTGCTGTGTTAAATGCATCTATAATGATAATACTTGCTACTTTGGCCCATGGTAGAAACTCCTGGCACTTGACACATAAGCAGTATTTCATACGTTCCCCATCTGCTGGAGTGTAATTAGAGCATCTTGAAATCAATCCCTAGGAAAGAATTTCTAGGGACAGGTGTTATCATCCTAATATTAGCAATAATTTAAAGTTAAGCAGTAAGCAAAATGATGAAATTCAGATCATTTGTTATTTTTTATACTTATTGCAGTAGTCAGGGTTGGAGTTTCTTTCCCCCAAAATTCTGAGAAAGTAATAAATTTGGACAGGAATATTTCAGTCCGTATGATTTTAAGAGCCCTGAGGATTTTGAGGAAGATAGAGTGTTTAAAGTTCTCCCTGGAAAGTGTACTGTTTTCTTCCCTAGAGCATGGGAGTTGTTTTGTACGTCCTGGTCTGTGGAGCTCTGCCTTTTGATGGACCAACTCTTCCAATTTTGAGGCAGAGAGTTTTGGAAGGAAGATTCCGGATTCCATATTTCATGTCAGAAGGTAACAAGTTGTCTCTTACTAATTGTGTACTTTATAGAATTTTTGTCCCAAATGAAATGCCTAGGCTAAAGCTTCCCTTTTTCTGAGATTTGGGTACAAATAAAATGACTTAGTCATTTTAAAAGCCATAGAAATAAGCTACCCACTCCATCATGTAGATGAGACAAGTTCCAGCCTCCCTACTTATAACTGAGAACAGAAGTTTCCCAGATTAAGAGCAGCAAGTCTTCCCATTCACTCTGGGTCTATAAATGTCCCATGTTTATTTTAGACTTATAGAAGCACTTCATAGATACAGGCTCACAACCATTTTACTCTAAGTACAAAATGGATTTTGCAAAATTAAAAAATTTTAAATTAAAAGCCAACTGGCAGAACTCTAGTGAATTAAGTTGAAATGCCATAATCCCTGCCTATCTGTATTGGGTTGTTACATAGGCAGTAGTTAAATTTACTCCTTAGTTTTGTGATTTTTTTTTTTTTTCCATCCTACCTCTGGTGTTCCTACTAATAGTAGAAGTAATGCTTTTGAGCAGATAAGAGCATAGTTTGTGGAGCTTTATATCCAGACTCTACCTGGTTTTAATCCTTACTCCACCACTCACAGCCGTATGGCTTTGGCAGTCATATTCCTTTCTTGGCTTCAATTCCTCATCTATAAAATGGAAATAATAATTGTTTCTACCCTAGGGTATCATGAGAATAATTACTCTGTACAAAGCACTTACCGTGGTGCTTGAGGTGTAGTGAGTGATATGACATCACCCCCTCGTGTGAGGGTGATGAAGAGCATGATATCAGCTCAGAGAATCAGCTAGTGCTCAGAGTTGCAGCAGTGCAGTTTTCCTAGTGTAATCAGAAGTAAATAATGTTTTGTGGACCTTTTTCTCAGCAGCACTCATGAGAAAAGCAACAGCCCACTGGAGATCTCTGTCTTACCTGCATAGCCTTAGTGTATCAGCCTTGAGTGTGATTGAGAAGCAATTTATCATTTTCTCATTCTAGGAGTGAGGCTTAGTTTTTTTCTTTAATACAAAACTAAGTCTGTGAGTAGATATTTTTAGTTGCAACGTTAGTAGAAAGGCTCATTTAGCAGAGACTCAGACCCATACATTCCTGTTTTTCTTAGTTCACCATGTGAACTTGACAAATATAAGTATCTTCCATGCATTCATTTTTTTATTTGACCGTCTACTTTCCAGTGGAGGGCACAGAGATTAATACCATTATACGAAGTCACAGGAGTCAAGCAAATAATCCTGAAGTGCAAGGTGATTTATGCGACTTCTATAACATTGTGTTTTCTACAGATTGTGAGCACCTTATTCGAAGGATGTTGGTCCTAGATCCGTCCAAACGACTAACCATAGCTCAAATCAAGGAGCATAAGTGGATGCTTATAGAAGTTCCTGTACAGAGACCTATTCTCTATCCACAAGAACAAGAAAACGAGCCATCTATTGGGGAGTTTAATGAACAGGTCCTGCGATTGATGCACAGCCTCGGAATAGATCAACAGAAAACTGTTGAGGTAAAGTGACGAGAGATTTGACTAAATATATGTTAGGATTCCTCTGCAGTTAGTAACTTGAAATTTCATTCTCACACCTGTCATCCTGGTCTTTTAGCACATCCATCTCTGGCACCTAGGCCTACTGTTCAGTGTTCCCTGACAGTTACATCAGACTCTATTTATATTTGCTTTTATTCAACATCTAAATTCCTTCCTTTGCCTCATCTGCCAAAAAGTTCAAGAGGTTTTATAGAAGATGCAGGAAAATTGAAGATGGAAGCTTAAAAAGAACAAGATAGAAAGTTTATTTCTAGACGAAGCATTAAGTTTCATATCAGCACTATACTAGCTTGTGTAGAATGTAAATATGCAGATATGGAACAAGGCTGAAGGTCACGCAGGAAACAAGGAAAGGCACTGGGTTTAAGAAAGCCAGTGGGATTTAATTGTGAACTAGAGAAACTAAGAAGGCAGAAAAACAGGTGGGGTCCTGATTTGGAAATATTAGGGATAATAGAACTAAAAAGGTCGTGAACCTGGAAAATTCCTCTTGGCTTTTTTTCCTGTCCTCTAGTGGTTAGCATAATATAGAATATACATGTTTTTAATACCTCCACAATAGTGAAAACACAACAACAACAACAACAAAAAAACAAAACAGTGCTTTTAAGGAAGAAGCGAAACAAGAAAGAATATCAAATGCCCCCATGTTTGCTGTGAAAGACCAAGGATCCAAACTACTGCCTCCTCCCCTGTCATAGCTGTATGTAAAATAAACTGGCTTTCCTGCCTGGTTCATTGTGTACCTAGTGATGTTTTTCTGTACTTATCCATGAAGTAGATCGAGAATGGCAGCTGTGAGCGTGGTTCTGCTGGCCTGTGAGTTTTGCTGAGAATGCTCCACGTTCATTTATGGGTACTCTGCCCAGCACCCATGCAGGCTGTCAGGTACAATTAGAAGCCAGAGGAGCAGTTGCTTCTCTGTTGCACTAGCATCCTGGAAAACTGGCAGGCTAAAGATGTGAAAATTTGGGAAGCAACTTTATTTTCAAGGCTTCAAAAGGGTGGGACTGCAAAAACAAGAGGAAAAAATTACCTAAGAATGGAGACACAGTGTCTCTCCATCTAGTATCCAGATGTGATTCTCCAGCCCAAAATAATCACCAGAAAGTTCCCAAAGGCTTTAATCATTCACTTCATGGTTTTCAGTGATTTGGACTTGGGTTGAAGCAGTGCAATTAGAGCTTCTGGGCTCGGGGTGCTAACTGCGCTTCTACCGTAGTTACAGCTATGAGATGGAACCGTGTGACAGCAGTGAGAATGCTTACATAAAACAGTGATGGCATTTTCTCTTAGTGCAGAAAAATAAATAGATCTTGATAATGTAAAAGGTCCAGTCAAGTAATTTTAAAGCATCAACCTTTATTTAACTAATACTAAAGACTTGAAATTGTCTGCCTTCAGGTCTAGATTTCATTCTGAGGCATACTTTGTTATTTTACTTTTAAGAACACCCACTTTTGCTTTAGAAAGGTACAGATCATTGGATTGGTTTTTATGGTACTCTACTTTCAACCAACAGTTGTTTTCTCTTTCAGTCTTTGCAGAACAAGAGCTATAACCACTTTGCTGCCATTTATTTCTTGTTGGTGGAGCGCCTGAAATCACATAGAAGCAGTTTTCCTGTGGAGCAGAGACTAGATGGCCGACAGCGTCGGCCTAGCACCATTGCTGAACAAACAGTTGCCAAGGTAACGCCCCATTAGCCAATAGTCTTATCTGTGCATGTGCCTATTCGCATGTTTGACACATTTTTTATCTTGTAGTACAAAGGTTAGGATTTCATCTTCTACACTCTGTTTTTCTAGAAAGTTTCTCCCTCAATCATTCACTGAATTCTCAAATGTTTTGGCGCACCTTTCTGTTTGTAAGGATTAACTTTATTTCAAACAGTTTTTTTCATAAAGAGATGTTTTGTGTTTTAATCCCTTGCTTCTGTTGAGAATTAGTGTAACTAACCTATACATTCAGTTTCATGTACACATTTTTATTGTGGATTTACCATGTGTAGACCTTTATTCTTAGGTACTCTAGGAGTTAGGATGTGTAGAGTACACTCCTTGCCCTCAGAGTCATTACACTGTGGAAGCAAAATAAGAATAGACTACAAATAATCATAATTCAAAGAAGGGAAAGATTAGTGCTGTTAAAGAACTGAGGACAAGGATGAGAGAGTCACATCTGAATGGGAACGAAATCATGAGAGAGGTGGCAGTTAGGACAGATCTTCACAGATGTGTGGAACAGTGGCAGGGAGAGGCAGTACTTGAAGGCATTTTAGGTAGACAGAAACAGCGGAAGATGAGCAGAAGTATTTATGTTGGCAATTGTAGGACTTGTTCCAATAAATACACTTGAAGTCTAAGGAAATAAGGAGTTGGAGTGATAAGTTGAAGCCACATTGTAAAGAGGTCCACACGCCATGGTAAAGCGTTTACTTACAATTCAGGAAGAAGTAAGGCACTATGAAAGTAGTTAAGCGGAAGAGTGGTAGAATATCGTTATTATTTACAATCATTAATCTGAGAGCATTGGGAATGATGGGCAGGACAGAGAAGAGAAGAAATTTGGAGAGATCGATTAGGAGATTATTATAGTATTTGAGATAAGAAATACTGAAGATCTAAATTAATGTGGCACTGGTAGAAACAGATGGAAGAGGCAAGTAAAAGAACCTCAGAGATATATCTTGTATAAACCTAGTGATGGTTTGGAGAAGTAGCTCTTATGGTGGTTAAAATTTCTAAAGTCTTTCTGTGCCTCAGTTTCCTGTGTGTAAATAGATAAGATTATAAGAATGTTGTGCCAGTAAAATTAGTTAATATTTTTGGAATACATACAACAGTGTCTATTACATAGTAAGTGAGTGCTATGTAAGTATTTGTATATAAGTAAATGTTGGGGGATTAGAGGACAAAAGTGAGTTAGGGATAATTCTGTCTTGAGCTAGGCCTGAGAGAACAGTGGTGGCATTAACTTAGTTGCCAAGAGGGGATATGGACATAGATCCCAGGAGAGATGCTGGAGTAGAGAGGTCTGGGGAATCATCTGTATAGAGGTTGAGGAGAAGAGTGGCTTGTTCCAGTGCTCTATTAGGATTTTTGTCCTCTTCTATGAGTGACTCTATTCAAAGTGAAATTAAGAGTAGAATTTTCATATTGAATTTCTTTGGCAGGTTTACAAAATTTGCAAGATTATAAGAAATTCTGGCATTTTTTTATAGTGTGTACAAAGAAAAAAACCAAGGAAATTAAAAATCTTGATTTTCATAGGCAAATTGTATTTTTGTTTATATGCTTTATATAGAAAATGTGAGTACCAAAACAAATGTGAGTTAAATAATGTTATCAATGTTATTCTAGATATTTGAGTTAGACTTTCTCACATGTAGAAACCTTCAAAGTTTAATTAGGTATTGCTTACAAGACAGAGGGGAAATGAGAGTTCATGAGCTGGGATGGTGTCCCTTCCTTCTTGCAAGTGCAGCCAGGCAAAAGGACAGGAGGCAGAGACTCCCAGTGCAGTAGCAGGCTTTCCTTGCCAAGTGTCTTTTTTTTTTTTTTATTGGTTGTTCAAAACATTACAAAGCTCTTGACATATCATATTTCATACATTAGAATCAAGTTGGTTATGAACTCCCAATTTTACCCCAAATACAGATTGCAGAATCACATCGGTTACACATCCACATTTTTACATAATGCCATATTAGTAACTGTTGTATTCTGCTACCTTTCCTATCCTCTACTATCCCCCCCTCCCCTCCCATCTTCTCTCTCTACCCCATCTACTGTAATTCATTTCTCTCCTTGTTTATTTTCCCATTCCCCTCACAACCTCTTATATGTAATTTTGTATAACAATGAGGGTCTCCCTCCATTACCATGCAATTTCCCTTTTCTCTCCCTTTCCCTCCCACCGCCAAGTATCTTTATTCTTAAACATGCAAGTGAGTGAGTGGTAAAGGGTTACATAAACAACTGCTCCTGAGCATGTGCATATGTTATTTGATATCTTTTCCTATCTAGACTTTAAGCAAATTCCCCTGGATATCTCAAATTTTATTTAATTTGGCTTGGAGTTGAGATGTATAAGATGGCTTCTTACGTCTGCTAACTTTGTTTCCTTACCAAGCCTCCCATGAGTTCTTGCACTTTGTGCATTGACCCATGTCATCATAGAAACCTACTTACTGTAATTTAAAATACATGCAATCCAAATGGAAGTCTTCAGTGTTCATCTACAAACTTGTCTTAAAGGCTGCTGGATGCTAATCAGGAGGCAGCGCTGCTGAGGAAAACACTTCCTTCCCTCGGAGGGGCACGTTCTACTTTTTAGTACAGATTTCTCTGGTTTTATGGATACTAAATATGCTCAAAATTTCAGTAGAGCCTTCTTGTTTTAATTCCTTTATGTTCTAATTTTTTTTTTTAAAGAGCCCCTCCTGTCTGGCATTTTGTTATGGCAGCCTGGGCACACTAATACTATGCTGTGTTCTACAGTGGGCAACTCCTAATCCGTAATTCAATAGCTGAGATGCCCATTGCATTCGTGTTTGCTTACAATTGATACAAACCATGGAGTGGCAAAATTGTTAAAAACCAGTGGTCAGAGTTCATAAGATAAAAAAAGCAAGACATTTTTCTCAGTAGTTATCCAAAGTAAGTCAAATGCAACATTTCCAGCATATTGTACAGCAAATAAAAAGTACTTTAAATCTATCTAAGAAGAAATCTCACTGTATTCTAAATAATAATAATAACAGGTACTTTATCACCAAACTATAAACTCCTTAAAGTCAGGCACAGTTTTTTAGGTACCTCTAAGGCCACAGATTGCTATATTGATAATAGCAATAAGAAATCAAGGAAACAGCTGGCATGGTGGTGCACGCTTGTAATCTTAACAACTTGGGAGGCTGAGATAGGAGGATCACAAGTTCAGATCCAGCCTCAGCAACTTAGCAAGGCCCTGAGCAACTTAGCAAGACCCTGTCTCAAAATCTTAAAAAAGGGAGGGGATGCTAGGGATGTGGCTCAGTGGTTAAGTCCCTCTGGGTTTAGTCCCCAGTACCAAAGAAAATAAATTGAGGAAACAACATTATCCTATACAAAGACCACATGAACTGTAAAATCCTGCAGAATTTTAGTTCCATGCAGAAGGTCTGCATGATTTTGAGGTGACTTTGCTTAAGAATTTCTGAGTTCCTCTATTCTTAAATATAGAATGGAAATGGCAATACCTACTTAATAAGATTGCTACTGAGTAAAAATTAGTTAACCTGAACCAGCAGTTGAGTTCAGCAAATAGAGCACTTATCTGTCAGGCACTGTCCTCACCAATGTGGGCATTGTATTAATTCGTTCGGGCTACCATAACAAAATGCCAGACTGAAGGGTTCAAACAGAAAAGTCATTTCCTCACAGTTCCTGAAGCCATCAGCATCTGGTGCAGGCTAACTCCCGTGGGTAGATGGCTGCCTTCTTACTCTTTTTTCATGTGCCTCTCCATCTGTCAATTGAGGAGAGAGAGTTCTGGTGGTCTCTTCCTTTTATAAGAACACCAGACCTCTTGGATCAAGATCTCATGTTTATGACTTAATCTAACTTTAACTTACCTCCTTAAAAGCCTTATCTCCAAATTAGTTCTTATAAGAGGAAGAGACAACCAGAACTCTCTCTTGCTAAGTTGCTGAGTCTGGCCTTGAACTTTCAGTCCTCTTGCCTCATCCTCTCAAGTCACTGGAATTATAGGCATGCACCACCATGCCCTGCAGAACCCAGGGTTTTGTACATGCTACCACTAGCACGCTACCACTAGCCACACCCCAGCCCAGACAGACTACCTTAGACCCCTTAGCAATTGCAAGACTTCTAAAAAGCAGATGTATGATACCTACTATCCTATTTCCTGGGAAGTAAGTATCACAACAAAATGTTATTCCTCCATCCTTTCCAAGTTCATGGGTCCATTATAGTCCAGGTTAGGTGCAAAAGTTTTCAAGGAAAATGTACAATCCTTGGTCTAGCACAGCAGCCCTGCCATTTAAGGAATTGTAGCTGATGAAAGTCAGGACTGAGAAGGAGCAGCACATTGTAGTTTTTGTGTGGCCATCTCATTTCCATTGTAGTGTCCCAGGTAATAGTTTCCCTACTTTCATATAAAAGGAACAGAATAATACATTTGGGAAATAGAAATCAAAATTCAGTTCTATCCTTTGATTGAAAATACAACAATGAGGGTTGGAAGACTGTAACAAATTAGAAAGTTTAAATTTCACATTGTGACATTGACTAGAGAAATTAAATGACTAATACTTGAAAAGAAAAAAAAGTTGTTTAACATCAAATGTGGCACAGGTGTAAGCCTGAAGAATGATGCAAAAGAAAAGAAATTTCTTTATCATACGCAGAATGGTATGCAGTAATCTTTTTCCTGTTCTTACCATTCATATAATTCTGAGACTTTGCTGTTGTTCTTCTATTCTTCTTTTTAAATATTTTTTAGTTGTTGATAGACCTTTATTTTATTTATTTATATGTGGTGCTGAGAATCGAACCCAGCGCCTCACAAATGCCAGGCAAGTGCTCTACCACTAAGCCACCGGCCCAGCCCTGTTCCTCTATTCTTTATCTCATGTGGTATATCTGGAGATAGCAATATTTGGATCTGCCATATATAAAATATATCCTATGTATATTCAAAATATGTTGAAATATAAAGTATGGTAGTAACATATACTCCCATTCTTGAACAGCTGTCAAACTGAAAATTCTAACTGGGAACCATTAAATAGAATCTGAGAACAAAACTACATTCATCTTACAGTGTAAATCCTATATTTTTGTGATGATTTTAGGACTTTAAAAAAGGAAAAGAGCGGGGCTGGGAATGTGGCTCAAATGGTAATGTGCTTGCCTGGCATGCGCGCGGCACTGGGTTCAATCCTTAGCACCACATACAAATAAAGATGTTGTGTCCGCCGAAAACTAAAAATAAATACTTAAAAAAAAATTCTCTCTCTCTCTCTCTCTCCCCCCCCCCCTTTAAAAAAAAAGAAGAAAAAGAAGAGGAATTAACCTTACTGAATTAGGACTTTATATGTTACCTTTTAGAATCCTAACTTCACTGTGAAATAGGATTTATGCCCTTTTTTACAGGTGAAGAAAATAAGATTCAAAGAAATTAGGTAACCTGATTAAGTTCACACAATGAGCCAATGATGGAGCCAAGAATCAAGCCCACTTCCTGAGAGAGAACTAGAACCTAATACCATTTTGTGCCTTTTGTTTATTTGAATCTAAAACTCACCATCCTATATCCCTTGACGTGACTATAGCAAGAAGAATATAGGCCAGTCCTCTGCCTGTCATAGTCTGGCGTGATGACTGTTCCCTCAGATGTTTTGCAGTGTCTCTTATGTTCAAAACATATCTAATAAATTATTCTGCTAGTTTTGAAGGGATCAGGATAAAAGGATCATCCAGCAGCTTCATCTTTAAAATCAACCCTTGCCAGTTGTCTTAGGAAGATTCTCTTTTAAGAATTGTTTGTGATGCTTCTTAAAGTAGTTCACAAAGGAGACAGAAGAATGGACTTAAAGTCATCCAGAGTTTCCTATAGTAGGTTGACTTCAAGGTCATAACTTGCACTGCAATGAGCATATCTCCTTCTACTGGGCCAGCAGGCTATGTGCGTCCTTGAAGGAAGGACGACAGTCCTGTCATATCCAAGGAACTGCTGCTTTTCTTTTCTTGCTTGTCCCACACACCCGCATGAAGAAATAAGTATCATCCCACCCCACCAAGAGACAGAGACAGAACTCACTTCAGTGCCCCTTGCATTATAGTTGGTTGTAGGGTGTATGTATCTATCCCTGGTTCAGAGTACAGAATCATACCAACAGGGACTTTCCTATTCCCCCTTATACTTCTCCAGGTAATATATTTAAAGAAGAAGGCAATATATGTTTTCTGAGTTGAAACAGAGGACATTCTTTTTGGGGGGGAGGGGATGGTACTGGGGATTGAACTTAGGGGCACTGGACCACTGAGCCACATCCCCACTCCCTAGCACTATTTTGCATTTTATTTAGAGACAGGGTCTCTCTGAGTTGCTTAGTGCCTCACCGTTGCTGAGGCTGGCTTTGAACTCGTGATCCCAAGGATATTCTTTGACTCCTCAGAGACAAGCTTTCTTGTCATCTGTGTGAAACTTAGGCTTCTCAATATGGAACAGAAATAAAATTCTATACAAACCTTTTCAGAATATCTGATTGATTCAAGTTAATACCCTATATATGAATGTATATTTTCTATACATATTTCATCAGATCTTTTCCAGAGGAGGGGAGTTCTAATAAATAACTTGTTTATACTTTAATTGTCCCAGGAATAATTATTTTATTCTAAGAACTCGATGTATTTACAGAGAAAGTATTAATGTTCCTCTGCTTTCTGTTCTTGCTATATTTGCAGGCACAAACTGTGGGACTCCCAGTGACCATGCATTCCCCAAACGTGAGGCTGATGCGATCTGCCCTCCTCCCACAGACATCCAACGTGGAGGCCTTTTCATTTCCAGCTTCCGGCTGTCAGGCGGAAGCTGCATTTATGGAAGAAGAGTGTGTCGACACTCCAAAGGTACAGATGGATGTGTTTGAGAGACTCAGAGCTTGCCATATGGCTGTAGACTTGTTTGATCCTGCAGTGCTGTGCTGTGGCTTAGCTGAACTCTCATTTTGTCAAGTCAGTCAGGAATGTTGTTTTTGTGGAGAAAACCTAAGAAATGTCCAAAGCTAAATTCTCATCAGTGTTTTATCATTACAGCTGTTTTATAACATAACTCATCAGATCTCTCCTCCCCCAGAAGCCCCTTTTTTTCCTCCTTCTTTCTTCAAGTTTCTAAATTCCTCACAAGTGTTTAGCTTTATTTGTTTTTTAACAAATTGTAATTCTGAAAACAAAAAGTTAACTTGCTATGCTGAATTGGGCTTTGTTTTTGTCAGTATTGCTTCTCTTCTGCTGAGAATACTATAGATACAAAATGATGGGCTTTCTGGTCAGCTAAACCTCTGTTTTTGGTCTAGTTTGGACATGCTTGAAGGAGTCAAGTTTACATTTGGCAAACTATAAAGTTGGCTTTTAGGATATGGAAGATGACAGCTTCTCTCAAGCAATGGACATTTATTTAACTTCTAATATGAGTTGTATATACTTAGCATCAAGAGATATACAAAGGATCATATTAATGAGTAGCAGAGTGTCACAAAAGAATGTAGACCTTAGAGTATATTCAGACTGTGTTCTTTACCAGGTTGTGTGAACTCTTTGAACCTCAGTTTTCTCTTGTGTAAAATGAGAATACCGAATTTATGAGACTATTATGAGGATTGAGATAGTGTTTGTAAGAAGTGGGGAAGATTTTACATACTCGGTAAATATTGGTTTTCTGTCTTTTTGGCCTCTTCAGGTAATTAAAAAAAAAAAAATGAGTCAGACATGAACTCTGCCTCATGTTGCTAGACTATGGTCTAACAGAAGAAACCTTATACACAACAAAAGACAATGTGCCAGCCAGGCATGGTGGCACACGCATGTAATCCCAGCAACTTGGGAGACTGAGAGGAGCATCGCAAGTTCAAGGCCAGATTCCACAATTTAACAAGACCCTGTCTCAAAAATAAAAAGCAAAAATAAGGATGGGGATGTAGCTCAATGGTAGATGACCCTGAGTTCAATCTCTGATACCAAAAAAAAAAAAAAAGCAATGTGCCAAGTGTTGAATAAATTGATAAAAGAGAATATAATTGGCCCTGTAAGGAGATATAAATCAAAGTGAAACTAGAAGGTGGCAAGGAGAGTTGCTTTTAGTGTTTGATCAGGAGAGTCTTTGGGTTAAGTGTCAAAGCAGGTAATTGAGAAGTGGATAGAATCAAAGTGGGTGGAAAATAGGGTGGGATGTCTTCAATGGAGACAAAAGCCTGAACAAAAACAAACAAACTTAAGGAATTTCAAGGCTCATCTAAATCAGAGCATTGTTCAGTTTATCTGAGGGAAAAAGTATATGGAGAGAAGTTGTGTGAAATAAAAATGGATAGGTTAGCTTAGAATGGCAAGCCAGGCAATTAATACTTGCTCTGTTGGTGGGTGCTTTCAACATGGGTGTGGGGTTCAGTATCAAATGAAACAACTGAAGAGTTAAGGTAACGAGAGACAATTGAAGATTTTGAGCAAGGAAGCACTATATGTATTCTGCGCTTCAGAAAATTAGGCTGGCTGGCTCCCTAGCATGCAGAACACAGGGGAGACTGGTGACGGAGAATGGGAAGTTAGAGCACATGTCTCCAAAGGAGATGATGTGGGTCTGAACTGGGAGAGGGGTTATGGGACAGAAGAGGAGGGATGGTTGCATTGAGACTGAAGATAAAATTGATAGGATGTCAGGGTTAAGAGAAAAGCCTTAACAAGATTTTGATTATTGGGAGTATAAGTGCCTTCTCAGAAATCAGGAACTCTGAAGATCCAGTTGGTTGGTTCAGAAGTTAAATAATCAGTTTAGCTAGAGCACAGCCGAGAAGACAGCTCAAGCCCAGGCTTCCCCAGCAGGTGTTAAGTCCAGTTGATGAACAGGACCTGTTGGTGTCACAGCCCCTTAGGATTCCACTTCCTTTGAACAGTCTGTTTTCTCTGCCTGCATTTGTATGTTAAATAACCTTATAAATTACTGGTACATTCTTGCTCAGAAATTCAGACATAAATTAGAGTAATGTAATTCATTTACTTTAAAGATATAATTCTCTCAAAAAAATTAAAATGCAGTCTGCTAAAGTCTTGTCTGTGAGGGCACCAGGCCCAAAACACAGATTGGGCACTGTCTGCTATATTATATAGGGCAAGCTATTTTTAAAGCTTGTGATTGTTACCGTAACTAGGAAACAGACAGGAAATGAATGATTTTGTGAAAGATATAGACAGTAGCTAGATGGTGTATTTGCATTTGCAGGAAGAGCAGTGCCACGCTGGAACTGGCCACCCACACTGGCATTGCCACTGTGACACTCAGCCAGGCCATAAACATCCGCTGGTCTTACTGCAGATTGTTCCTTCTCCTGGTTTGCAGTAAAATGTTTGTTCTTCTTCCCTCCCTACTGCCTTTTTCTTTAGGGCCCATAAATAAATGCACATACACAAAACTCCCAGATAGAAATACAATTCCTTTTATTCATTTTCCTTCATTTATACTTACTGTAATGCCCATTTTGTTTTCTGAAAGATGCTTCACAGCTACACATATTGCTCATTTCATTTCTGCTGTCAATCAGGGATAAGTGTTGTGCTTTTCCAAGAGAGCACACCTCTCCTTCCCTCCTGGATATCTTCAGTGCTTAAAACTGTCAGTGAAATCCCTTAAGGAGTCTGAATGGACACTTTGGTTTGGGGTTCCTGCAAAAACCAGCACCTTTCTGAGTTATCCATTCTGGGTAAAAAAAAAAAAAAAAACAGTAACTGAGACCCACAGGTGACACAGGGACCATGTGGAATGGCAGGTGCATAAACCCTACAGAGCACATATATCCTCACTTGAGTGTTTCTTTGTAAATAATGGATATTTTTTCTACACATTCACAAATAGGCCAGTCATTTTTAGCTTTTTATTAGACTATAGTAAAAGGAATTTCTTAGTTAGCATCTTTGTAGCTGGATGACAGAAGAATTATAAGAGTAAACCATGAAAATGCAACTATGATAGAGGTATTTCATGTCCGTTTACATTTGATAATTTTTTGAAGCTGAGCATCAAGGCACATGCCTGTATTCCCATTGACTTGGGGAGGCTGAGGCAGGAAGATCACAAGTTTAAGGCCAACCTTAGCAGCTTAGACCTTGCCTCAAAATTTAAAAAAAAGGATTGGAGACATAGCTCTGTGGTAAACACCCTGGGTTCATTCCCCAGTACCAAAAAAAAAAAAAGTAATAATTATGATTTTTTATTATATAAGTAGTATACATAAGAGAAGCTCTGAGGGACTGGGGTTGTGGCTCAAGTGGTAAAGTACTCACCCAGCACGTGTGAGGCACTGGGTTCGATCCTCAGCACCACATAAAAATAAAGATTTGTATCCACTTAAAACTAAAAAATAAGTATATAAAAAAAAGAGAAGCTCTAAAAAGGAAATATTTATCAAACTCTCAGTAGATGCTAACTCTAAGGCTTTGGAGAAGAAATTCCAATTTTACTTCTGAAATTAAATTTTAATAACAAATATTAATTTAAAATCAAAAATAAAACCAGTCAGAATAATGCCTAAAATTCAGAAGGGGATAAAGGAAAAATCAATTTATCCATAATATCACCATCCAAAAATAAGCATATTGCCTGATGTGGTGGCTCACACCAGTAATTCCAGCAACCCAGGAGGCTGAGGCAGAAGGATCACAACTTCAAGGCCAGCCTCAGCAATTTGGCAAGACCCTGGGCAACTTAGTGAGACTATATCTCAAAACAAAAAAAAATAAAAGGATTGGGGATGTGGCTCAATGGTAAAGCATCCTGGGTTCAATCCCCAGTACCTAACTAAATAAATAAATTAATTGGAAAAAATAAGCATATTTTGATGTGCTTTCTGTAGGTGGGTAGGGGTAGTATGGGTCAGTAGGTAGAAGGACTTTTAAAACAAAGTTATATTCTATTATATATAATTTTGTATCTTTCTTTACATTACAGTATAGCATGAACATTTATCCCACATCATGAAATGTTCTTTTAAAGCATGAGTTTTAACAACTGCCTAATACATTGTATTAGGCATCACTTTATTTAATGGCTCTCCTTTGCTTTTTTTCATCCTTATTTATGCTTAAGGTAAATGTTCATATCTAATTCCAATGGTTATTCCTTTAGGATAGATTTTTAGAAATGATGTTACTCAGTTTTTTTTTTTTTGTTTTGTTTTTTGTTTTTGTTTTTGTTTTGTTTTGTTTTTTTGCTTTTTCACCTTGTTAGTTAATTTGCCTCAAAATAGCAAAAACACTTGTTTTAAAAGTGTTAAATAAGTGCAAAAATTGAGTTAGAAGTTAAGCAATTCTAACCATTGAGTGGTGGAGCTGAGATTTGAGCCTATAGCACTTCCTCAATAAGTAGCAGACTTACCAGGCACTTAGGATAAAATTATTTAAGACACATTCCCAGCCTCCAAACTCACCAAACTGCTTTGGTGTACTAAATCAGTCTGCTCACCTGCCATAATGAAATACCACAGTGGCTTAAACAACAGGAGTTTCCTCACAGTTCTGGAGCCTGAGAAGTCTAAGATCTAAGTTCCAGCTAATTCAGTCTCTTATAAGCTTCCTTCTCCTAGTTTGCAGATGGTCACCTCATTGTCTTAAGACCTCTCATGTGCCCCAGGGGGAGTTAGGAGTAAGCCTGCCAGCTGTCCCTTCTTATAAAGACACTAATCCTTTGGGGGTCAGGGCCCTACTCCCTTAGAAACACTGTCTCCAAATACAGCCACGTTGGGGTTAGGGTCAACATAAGAATTTTGGAAGGATAGAACATTCAGTCCATAGCAGTCTTCCAGTCTCTTATGCTAGAATCTTGTACTTGATGTAGACTCTTGGGCTTTCTCAATTAGTTTTGGGGTCTCTGAGGACTTGATCCCCACATGTTTATCACGTATTACATAAAAGGTCTCTTGGAAGTGAAGTGACTTAAGCTTAAAGGAAAAACAAAATATATTAGAAAACTACATTTCACCCACATTGTATTTTAAGTTTCTCTAATTCACATCAGCCTAGATTGTTTCCTGTTCCTAAAGCAAAAGGTCTTATTTCCAGCAGCTTAGGTCACCTAGGCAGATCAACCCAGTAATTCAGTCATAAAACCCTGGAACTGGAAGTACTCACACCTGTTAACTGAACTGAGCCACCCCACAGGACATCAGTATATTGCCAGGTATGGTGGTGTACACCTGTAATCCCAGCAGCTCAGGAGACTGAGGCAAGGAAGATCACAAGTTTGAGGCCATCCTCAACAACTTAGCAAGTCCCTAAGCAACTGAGACCCTGCCTCAAAATAAAAAATAAAAGGACCGGGGGTGTAGCTTGGTGATAAAATACTTCTGGGTTCAATCCCTTAAAAAAAAAAAAAGTTAGTTTATTATTTTCCAGCTGCCCCAGGATGAAAAGTCAGGTCTGTGAAAAAAATCAGATCCTTGTTTTCTAGTGGTATGAGGATGAAATTTGTTTCAGTAAACATTTCTTAATCAAAAACATAATTCATCTAGTTTGGATGGGATAAATTTATAGGGTAACAATTTAAGTAAAATTGTAAATTCAGGGAGACTGCAGGGCTTTTTGAGTGATTCAAGAAAAGGTGACTTTCTTCCATTAAGGAAAAATAAAGAATATAGATGACTTATCCTGCAGGAGCCACCTGACAGAGGCTGTATGAAAACGCTCAGTATATAATTACTTAATAACATCCTTTTCTCCATTGCTTTATTCATTTCTAAATCATCCTCGATTAGTCTTAGAAAATTGTATTAGTAGATAGTTAAGGAGCCTGGAAGTGTGAATGTAAGTTCTCAACCATTCTTTCCTGCAAGAAAACTGTTAAATGTCATCGAAAAGGAAAACAAACCTGAGGAAGGTCCAAGGAAAGAATGAGAGCTGCTAGCCAGATTGCAGATTTTTTTTCCCTGGTGCCATGGGGAAGTGACCACTTATCACTTTACAACACTGTAATGCCTTAGTCACCTTACCCAGGCAATGGCTCTAGCCCCAGAACAATTTTTATGGAATAAGCATCACCTCCCCCAAGCAAACAAAGATCTGAGTCACCTAACTCCCCCTCTCCAAATAGAAGGCCATGAAATATCTTCACACAGTTGCCATGAGAGGGAATTTCCTGTGTCTGGCACAGGGATGTCCACATCACCTCTCACATACATGAGCTGCTCCTGCTTCCAGAGGAAACAACAGTTCTAGTCAGTATGTTCCAGGTGAAAGTCGTACTTAGAACTGAGCATCTGTGCTGGCTGTTCCTGAACAGCTATTCATAGGAGAAAATGGATTGATTTCCACAGGGGAATAGTTAAGGTAATGAGGTAAATAATTGCCTCCTCTTTGGGGCTTTTACCAGCCAGAAGAGCTCAAAACCACAACTCCCCTTTGTGTGCCTTTCTGCCTGCCTAATGGTGGTTTGCTTGGCAACTGCCAGGAAGGCAGTGTGCTCACTCAGGAGCTGTGTTGAGCCCATCCCTGTGGGTAGGAGCCATAGATAGTGTGTCACTGCCAGAGAAGAGAGAATTTCATGCACTGGGGCTTATTAACCTCTGCAGGAATTTTGGGCCTGTGAGTCATTTGTTATTCTATAATGGAAGGCTTTGGCTGTTTGCCATTTAATTTTTTTTTCAATCCTTTTTGTGGTATCACTCTGTCTTTAACAAAGAATTCTTACTTTCCATTCTTGAGGCACATAGAACCAACTACAAACTGAATCAAATGGGCAGGTACTTAAATTATGAACATAGAAGTATATCTAGAGCCTTCCAGTATGTCTCGTGGTTGAAAATTAGAAGAATGTTGATACTGCACTTCAGTTTATAAGCCATGTACTTAAAAAACAAAATCTCATCTTCCCCCTCTTCATTTCTCTTATTAAAAAAAAATAAATAACTGGTAGGCCTCAAGCTAATATACCCCCTGTTCATCTGGAAACCACTAACAATATTGTTTATTGTAATAATGATGACTCAGAGGAACCTGGGTGGCAGTGCCACTTTGGGTCATAAGGGTCTCTTGTCTCCAAGCACTGCAGTTGACTTGCCTTAACTTCTGTATGTTGTCATTAGAAAAAAAATGTGAATACTTTTAATATTTTACTTAATTTCTAGTTTGCCATAAGTCGTGGCATTTTTTTGCTTTGTGGATTTTTCTGATGTCTCGGCAGAGCAGCAGCTAACAGTTTCCTGTCACACCTTTGACATTTAGGTAAATGGCTGTCTGCTTGACCCTGTGCCTCCTATCCTGATGAGGAAAGGATGCCAGTCACTGCCCAGCAACATGATGGAGACCTCCATTGACGAAGGGTTGGAGACAGAAGGAGAGACTGAGGAGGACCCCAGTCATGCCTTTGAAGCTTTTCAGTCCACGCGCAGTGGGCAGAGACGGCACACTCTGTCAGAAGTGACCAACCAACTGGTCGTGATGCCTGGGGCAGGTATGTTATCAGAGAAGCATCAGGTCAAGTCTTCATGGCACCAGCTCATACTCAAGTCACCACAAAGTAATGAAACCAACCAGTCCCTGGAATATAATCTGTGCTTACTCCTTTGTGGAGCAGTTGCAGCAGGTTGTAGGATTAGGCCTGCTCAGCAGCTGACAAAGATTAAAATGGAATGTTTGTGAGTTGATTCCCCTTACTCGTAGGGGTGCTTCATCGGAGACAGGCTCTTTGGGAGCAACCACTCTTTGGAAGTGACAACCCCTCCCTTGACAGTGTAGATTCTGAGTATGATACGGGATCTGCTCAGAGAGACCTAAACTTTCTTAGGACAACCCTTCCCTTAAGGACATCATGTTAGCCAATCAACCCTCACCCTGCATGACATCTCCTTTCATAAGGTGCAGCTTCTGGAGTGTTTTCCCCCACTAAATTTGAAGATGGTTAAATTGACCTATGAAAGGGTTCTGAAAATATGGGGTTTTCTTGTTTTGTTTTGTTTTTCTTGTTTTGTTTTGAGGGGGTGTTGGGTTGGTTGGTTGGGTTTTTGTTTGTTTGTTTGTTTTTTGCAGTGTTAGAGATTGAACCCCAGAGCCTTACACATGCTAAACAATCACTCTACTACCAAGCTGTATCTCCCCACCCCTGAAAAGGTGTTGCTTGTTTTGGGTTTTCATTTTTTCGTTTGAGACAGGGTCTCACTGTGTTGATCAGGCTGTTCTGAAATTCCTGGGCTCAAGCAATCCTTCTGCCTCAGTCTCCCAAGAAACTGGGACTGCAGGCTTCTGCCACTTGAAAAGATGTTTTGATTGGATAGTGAGAACATTGCTGATGTCAAGACTAAAGCTTATGGCCATGTTGTCTCAGGACAGCAATGATGACACTGAAGATGTTTCATTGTTTGATGCAGAAGAAGAGACAACTAATAGACCAAGAAAATCCAAAATGCGACATCCAGTGGCATCATTTTTCCATTTGTTCTTCCGAGTCGGTGCCATTATAGTCTATCTTCTCTGTGAATTGCTCAGCAGCAGCTTTATTGCCTGTATGGTGATAATTATCTTGTTGTTGTCATGTGACTTTTGGGCAGTGAAGAATGTCACAGGTAGACTGATGGTAGGCCTTCGGTGGTGGAATCATATTGATGAGGATGGAAAGAGTCATTGGGTGTTTGAGTCCAGGAAGGCCTCTCCTCAGAAGAATAAAACTGTTTCAGAAGCTGAATCAAGAATCTTTTGGTTAGGACTAATTGCCTGTCCAATACTGTGGGTGATATGTGCCTTTAGTGCTCTCTTCTCCTTCAGAGTAAAATGGTTGGCAGTGGTTATCATGGGTGTGGTACTACAGGGTGCCAACCTGTATGGTTACATCAGGTGCAAAGTGGGCAGCCAGAAGAATTTAACCAGCATGGCTACCTCGTATCTCGGAAAGCAGTTTTTAAAATAAAACACCAGAAATGAACAGACTTCTTGAATAGAGAGAAAATTATGTTTTCTGTGATATTGAGGAATGGCTGAAGAGATTCTTGATTATAAACTGTTTAGAGCTCAGTCCAGTTGCAAAGAGGAGCATTGGTTTTTTTTTGTTGTTTTGTTTTGTTTTGTTTTCACTTACAAAGTTACTATGAAAACTGTTTTCTTTTTTTAAACAAAGTTTTTATTTTTATTTTTTCTAGTAGTTGAGGCTGGGAAGTATGATATCATTAAGAACATTGTCAGAATTTATTTTATGGTGTACATATGTATGCATATAGTAAAGTATCCATATATCCCAAATTAATGTGTTAGTTTACATATGTTACAGAGATATTTGCATTTTGAGCCATAGAAAATAGAATGTTCTTAGTCAAAGGTATGTGTGTTTACATACTATTTCTGTAGGTTATTTTCAGAAATAAGTTGATTCCATGATTAAGAGTAAACACTTGGCTTGTGTATGAGTTAAAATTAGAAAAAAATTGTTAATTTTAAATATATACTTCATGTTGAAATTGCTTACCTTAGACATGCACAAGTGAAAACCAAATTCAGGCTGGTAGTGTTAACTAGTTTCTAAAATTTATTTTTTTACTTAAGGCCTAAATAATAAAAGGAATCTTTATAGTTTATGTTTAAGGGATACCCAAGGGATTGCTGCTGTTCTATTTATTTCGTGGAAAGGATAGTCAGATTTTATTTTGGAACTTCCTGGAAACTCTTCAGTGGTCTCTGGACTAATAAAATCCTTTAGTACTAAATTAATATTGTTCTTATGTCATAGTAAGAATAATAATTTAAATACTTGGCATAATAAATGCCTAAAGACATTATATGAATCTATTTTTCTTGCTATAATAGGGATATTGTAAACCATACATTTGTATTAATAATATTTCTTAAACAAGGCAATATATTTAACTGTAAACTAAACCAATCTACAAATTATTGTAGGCAGTTGTAAATTTTGTTGTAGGTACTAGAAACTTTGTTGGAGTCTTTTAATCGGCAGATTATGTTGTGAATGTATTTGTACATTGTTAAAATATTTTTAAAGATGTTTTGTTTTAGTTGAATAAATGTGTGTTGGAGTGATAGCTTGGAAGGTGCACAACTTTATATTTGTATAAAACTATTGTTTACAAAGCAAAAAAAAAAAAAAAAAGACTAAAGCTTATTATCCTTTTATTCTAAGTTCAAAATGCTATTGCTGTTCTATCTGTTCTGTTTTGTTTTTTCTCTTAAAGGTAAAATTTTCTCCATGAGTGACAACCCCTCCCTTGATAGTGTGGACTCTGAGTATGATATGGGGTCTGCTCAGAGAGACCTGAATTTTCTGGAGGACAACCCTTCCCTTAAGGACATCATGTTAGCCAATCAACCGTCACCCCGCATGACATCTCCTTTCATAAGCCTGAGGCCTACCAACCCAGCCATGCAGGCTCTGAGTTCCCAGAAACGAGAGGCCCACAACAGATCACCAGTGAGCTTCAGAGAGGGCCGCAGGGCATCTGATACCTCCCTCACCCAAGGTGAATGCTTCTTCTAGCTTTTCAAACTCTTACATTGTAGCAGTTGAGGGACATTTGTTGCTGTGTTAGTTGAACCTGTGATCACTGAAAGACCTTGTATTTTACTTAAACTGTTTGGTCTTTGTGCTTTCTTTCAGGAATTGTAGCATTTAGACAACATCTTCAGAATCTGGCTAGAACCAAAGGAATTCTGGAGTTGAACAAAGTGCAGTTGCTTTATGAACAGATGGGACCAGAGGCAGACCCTAATTTGACATCAGCTGCCCCTCAGCTCCAAGACCTCGACAGCAGTTGCCCTCAGGTGGGTAATCTAGGCCCTTCCCACCATGACTCTGAGTGAAGATGCATGGGTTTTAGTTAAAGGACTTCCAGTTCTAGACAAGGACATTCTTTTGGAAAGAGTATAGCCCGAAAGCTTTCCTTGCTTCTGTTGCTGATAGCTTAGACCAAGCCACACCACTGCCAGGTGTCAGCCCCAGATGGAGGCCTAGACATGCTCTAGCTAGGTTTGGTTCACAGGACAGATTGTATGTGGGTGACTCTTACAGCCCTTGAACTCCCTCACCCCCATGCATACACAAAAATGAAGAGTAATAAACATTACCCAAATATGAAGCTTTTTGCCACTATTTTTGATGTGAAATCACTTTATTAAGGCCAGGCACAGTGGTGCACGCCTGTAATCCCAGCAGCTCAGGAGGCTGAGGCAGGTGGATCGAAAGTTCAAAGTCAGCCTCAGCAACTTAGTGAGGCCCTAAGCAACTCAGAGATTCCCTGTCTTTAAATAAAACACATAAAAGGGCTGATAATGTGGCTCAGTAGTTGAGTGCCCCCGAGTTCAATCCCCAGTACCAAAATTAAAAAAAAAACAGAAAATCAGTTTATTAAATATAACAAGTGGACCATTCATACTAAAAATACAATAAATACTGTTTTTTTATACTGTATGCTTTATTTTGAGCCTCTTTTTAGTACACTAAGAATCTTTGTAGGTGATGATGGCCTCCTGATGACACCAGGAGCTTTTGCTGTGATCCTGATTAGGTAGTTGTTGACAACAGTTAATACATGTATGAGTTCTCTGCAAAGTAATTAACTTCAACCTACTAATTAGGGAAAAGATTGGAGTGTTATATCAGAGAGTTGAGATTCCTCTTGGTCATTTGAAAAGGTACTTAAACTAAAAATTAAAACTTTTTCCCACATGGAAAGTTGAAAATTGTTTTCACTCCCCTGCTCCTCAGGAGGAAGTTTCCCAGCAGCAGGAAAGTGTCTCCACTCTGCCTACCAGTGTGCATCCTCAACTTTCCCAGCGGCAGAGTCTAGAAACCCAGTACCTACAGCATAGACTCCAGGTGGGATCCTTCTCCTTGTTCACCCAGCTCACTTTGTCCATTCAAAATCTGCCTTTCTGCACAGCCTTATGCTGTGTCAGTAGTAGGAAAGGACTGGTCTTCAGGCCTTTCAAAGGATATGACAAGGAGTGGTAGGAAAGGGAGACCTGACTTCTTCGTTTCTAATTCTATACTTCTATACTGATAAAGAAAATGAAAATCTGGAAGTCTGCAAAATGTTAATATGTCTGTCTGCACTAGGATATGAAGATTCTAAGAAATAATGCATTAAGAATGAAACATTCATTCAGTAAGTGCTGGTCCTTTACTATCAAGATTTATGGCTACTTTTCTCGTTGTTTTGAATCACCATGAACCTCATTATCCTAGAGGACTTTCAGAAGTGGAAAAAAATTAGATCAGAACTGAGTCACCCCAGCCTGCTCACCAGTGCCCTTCCAGGGTCTCAGTGAGCGCATGTCAGTCCCTTCGTCCTGTGTAGAATCTGGAGGTTGCCCTTGGATTCACCCTTGAAACAGAAGCATGGTGAGATGACTGCCTCCTGGGTGACAGCACATGATCATGCTTGTATTGTTTTTGTGCTTCCAGAAGCCTAGCCTTCTGTCAAAGGCGCAGAATACCTGTCAGCTTTATTGTAAAGAACCACCACGGAGCCTTGAGCAGCAGCTGCAAGAACACAGGTAAGATGGGGTATTTGGCCAGTGAAGTCGCTGAGTTTTGTGGAAGCCCTAAGAATGCTGTGTATTTTCCCTTCCCATTCATGTTTGCCTCTGCTAGAAACATAGGTTTTGCTGCATGTCCCATGGCCTTTTCAAGCACAATTGCTAATGAGGCTATTTCAGCATCTGTGAAGTATGGGCCTGTCTGGCAATACCAGCCCCAAAATGTGCTTTGTTTTCCTTTTCTTCTAATACTTCCATTTTGGAATATGAATAACCCTCAGATTTTAGGACCAGTGGCCTGAAGCAGTTTGAGTGAGTTAGACTGCAGGAAAGCCTCCTCTCTTGCCATTGCTCATGCCACCCAGAGGCCTCACTAGTAGAAACAGCTTGACCAAGGCTTACCCTAAACTATAGGCAACCCATAGAGGCCAAGATGTGATCTCTCTTTCATACAATCCAGATGAAAAAGCAGTCTCTCACTTCATAGAGAGAGAAACAGTGTCTTGCAGGATAAGCATTTGTGCTCACTTAACTCCAAGGGGACAGTGAAAATTAGGGGGCAAAAAGTGAAATTAGGTTTTAGAAGCACAACACAGTGGGCTCCTACTTGCAGTTTGTTTTCCTTACATGGGAAAGAAAGAAATGGGGACCTGAAGCTAATTCTTGGTATTGGATTTTCATTAAGATCACCATCACCTGAGAAGATCTAAAAACGCTCTCCTTTGGTATTACCAATTTAGGCTCCAACAGAAGCGACTCTTTCTCCAGAAGCAGTCTCAGCTCCAGGCGTATTTTAATCAGATGCAGATAGCAGAGAGCTCCTACCCTCAGCCAAGTCAGCAGCTGCCCCTTCCCCACCAGGAGACTCCACCGCCAACCCAACAGCCCCCACCCTTCAGCCTGACCCAGCCCCTGAGCCCTGTCCTGGAGCCTTCTTCTGAGCAAATACAATACAGCCCTTTCCTCAGCCAGTACCAGGAGATGCAGCTGCAGCCTCTGCCCTCCACGCCTGGCCCCCGGGCTCCTCCTCCATTGCCCACACAGCTGCAACAGCAGCAGCCACCGCCTCCGCCACCTCCTCCACCACCACAACAGCCTGGAGCTGCTCCAGCCCCCTTGCAGTTCTCCTATCAGACTTGTGAGCTATCAAGTGCCACTTCCTCTGCGCCAGACTATCCCACTTCCTGTCAGTATCCCGTGGATGGAGACCAGCAGAGTGGCCTCACAGGTCCGGACTGTCCCAGGAGCTCAGGACTGCAAGAGGCGCCCTCCAGCTATGACCCGCTAGCCCTCTCTGAGTTACCTGGACTCTTTGATTGTGAAATGCTAGATGCGGTGGATCCACAACACAATGGGTATGTCCTGGTGAATTAATCTCAGCACAGGAAGTGAGGTGGATCTAGTAAAGGCAGACTGTGTATTTTTATTTTTATTCCAGCCTTTTAAATTTAAAGCTTATTTTCTTGTCCTCTTCCTAATGGGGAAAAATCAAGTCGCCCAACTGGAATCAGAGGACTTGGCTGGGATGGATGTGCTTCCTCCTGGCTCTGTCCCACCACAAAGTTTTCTGTGGGCAAATGCTGGAACATAGTTGCAGGCTAAAGCTCATGTCCTTAGGTGAAGTGAAGCCAGCACTTGAGGGAGGCACCAACAAATGTTTTTTATAAGACAACAACATTCAGACCTGGGTTTTATGCAAAATTATACCAGTTCATTATTGAGGGAAACCTTGGTGAAAGCAGGAACAATGTGTGCTGTTGCGTAGGAATGCGTGTGCGTGCACGTGTGTATAGGGCAAAACAAAAATACAATATATTTTTCACTGAAGTCAAGCAACAGCATTGCTTCAAGGCAAATCAAGAATACATAATGGAATTTGATGCACAGGAGTAAAGTTGTACTTTGTCATTGAATCCTAAGTTCTCAGCTGCTGATGCAGGTTGTTCCCAAGACTTGAAAAGCAGTGGAGCATGAGCTGTTTCAGGGCCCACTAAGTAACAGCTGGTACTGACCCCTGACACCTGCAGTCGTCTCCACCTGGGAGAAGGCGACACACCTCTTCAGAAGGTGCCACTAGGTTACCATGTGTCAGAATATACTCAGGGCTCCAAAGATGTCACCCATAGAACCAACAGGAGACCCACCACAGTGGAGGCTGGGGGCAAGAAACTGGAGAAAGTATCAGGAGCACCAGCCCTGGGCCAGGAGACAGGCTCTTTCTGCACGGTCTCTTGAGGAGACTTCAGGCTGGGGCATTTGGTCTCCAGAGGACCTCTCAGGTCTTCTACAGTGTAGTAACTCCTTTGACTTTACACTCTATGTTGCTAGTAGTTTATTGAGCTTTGTATATTTCGACAGTTTCATATAGGGCTTAGAAATTTTAAGGACACAAAAAAATGAACTTTTATGTCCCATGTGAAGTGGTAGTGCTGTGCCTTTTCCCCACCATGCTTTAATTCTTTCTTTTCTATAGAAATCAAGTTTTCCATTAATGTCAATGCTAAATCCAAAGTCACTTCAGTTTATTTTCCACCATGTGGGAATCTGCATTCTTAATTTCCTTAAAGTTTTGACTTGTAATGCAATGTTCAAAAGTATTACAGCAATACTCAAAACAACACAAATGTGTTAACCATTTAAGCAGATCATCTGCCAAACATGTTATATTACTAGAAAAATTGAACCCTTACAATCATTCATCACAATAAGTGAAAAATAGATGCTACATTAGTTAACTGTATACCTAGAAGTAATGAGTAATCTGTCAATTTAGACAGTGACCTCCAGGTGTTACAAATTCAGTATTATTTACAAAAACCATAATTTCTGTCCTTTAGAGTGGCTTGTCCTATCAGCAGATGAAAGCGTTAAGCACAAAGCGTCTTCCTTAAAGCACAAAGAGAGACGCCACACTGACGCTGCATCTAGAAACACCTTTAAGTTGCCTTTCCTCTTTGTAGTAAGTGTCCAGGCAGGGAAAGGAAGCATGCAAGTGGAGGAGATTGTTCTGGACCCAGCCCAGCCCCTGCCAGTGCTGGTGAATTTAGCAGTCCTTGAAAGTGGCCAGGGACTGGTAGGCATAGGGGCTCCCCATTGATGCCAGGCTGCTTCACAAAGGAACTCTGCTTGGATTGGGACTCTGGGTATCAACAGGAAAGTGGGAGGGGGGAGACTTGTCATTTTTGTGATTTAATAACACAATGAAAATCCAGGAAGAGTGAATTATGCTCCTTTTATGGGTTGTTTATTCCTGCTTGTGCTTAATATGGATTTCTTGAGATAGAAAATATTATTTCTTTTCATCATTTCATGAAGATCTATTTTAAGTCTTTGCAAAATAAGTCAATTACTGGGGCTGGAATAGCTCAGTGGTATAGAGTGTTTACCCAGCATGCACAAGGTCCTGGGTTCAATCCCCAGCACCACAAAAATAAAAAAATATTAGACAACAATAATTTTTAAAAAGCCAGTTATTAAACAGGGATTGATTTGTTTAGACTGAAGGAGGATGTTTTCCTCAAAATACTACAGAAGTGTTTTGATGTCATCGAAATTAAAATGCCTCCCAGCATCTTAATGAAACTGGGGGCCACTCATTTCAGGACTGCAGGAATGGCACAATTACAGCTTGGCATAGACTCCTGTCCCCAAACAGGGCTGTGAGCCGCTTAGCCCAAGAGACCTAGGAGCTATGTCAGGACAGTTACATGACAACATGAGGGACTGCGCCGGAGAGGCTGTTGGAAGGTTACAGGACCAAAAGATAAGTGGGGAAGCACCAGCAGTGGCCAGGCCTGTTAGGCACTTACAGGGCGATGATATGGACAAGTCACCTGTGAAGAGCACAACCCTCCTGCTGGAACCTCTGTTGTAAGCGTCTGTTTGCCTCTGTCACTGATTCCCAGCAGAAATCAATAAATTCCACAGCCCATGTATTTCCTGAAATGTAGTGGTAAGCAGAGACTGTTTCTGTTGACCTGTTAGGTGTTTGCTATCTGTCGCCTGAATGGCTCTGTTCCTTAACTAGTGACCTGTGGAAGCTTCTGCGAGTTTTCCCTTCACAAATACTACAGTAACACTAAGAAGGCTTAGGACCACTCCTGAAGTACTGACTTGCTTGCCGGTCTGTCTCACATCAGCAGTGTGTACACTACTGTGTAATAATCATTATTAGCTTTATTAGCTTGTAAACCAGACTTCTCTGAAGAGACTTTGGTAAGATGAACATGAGGTAAAAATTTCATTCAGCAAAAAGTGCAATACGTGTGGTACTTTTTTATTTTTTGTTTATGATCTCTTTAATCCAGGGGTATTAGTCTCTGCTTTGAGGAAAATGCACTAGTTCAGCAGTTTCCAGTTGGGCGAATGTGTCTCTAGTATTTACATGCAACTGACATGCTGGTCCCTGTAAGGCAAATAGAGCATGTTAATATAAGAGAAAGAGGAGGGGGAAAACACTTAAAATTCCTCAGGAGCTCCACTGACCAGCCCCAGCTCCACCACCACCACCTCTACTCTGGCCTATACTGCCCTCCTACTACCTTGGGATCAGGAAAGGGGACAACAGAGAAACACCAGGAGGACTAGAGATGAAACTGAATTACTGTTGAAGTGACAGGAGCAAAACCCCTTCCTGTCAGACTTTTGTCCCCTAGGAAAGAAAAAAATCCTTCCTCAGAAATCAAGAATTCCCAAGTGTTTAAATCATGTCCTGGTGTTGGGGAGGCAGGACTGAAGTCAGCCCTTGCCTTTTGTGCTTTGTTCTGACTCGAGTGATGGGGGCTCTGCACTGTTACGGGGAGCCCCTATGGAGTAATGCCCTCCACCCTGCCCTGACCTCTTCCTCCTCCCCCCTTGCACTGGGTGTTGTTCTACCTAAGGCAGGGAACTCATGAAGACCTCTGCCTAGTTGTTAGAATTGGGAAGGAGAACATGTTCGCAGCTGGAGAGTGATTAGATGATAAGCCAGAAGCTACGGCAAGGTGAAAAATAGCAGCTTCCAGTGGCAGTTGGCCAGTTGGTCAAGCTGTTCCCATGCCCACACACATGCCAGGTATGAGAGCATGAGAACAGCCTTTGATTAGGAGTGGACTGCTCAGCACCCAGGACACAGTAGGTGCTGCCTCCTTTGCGGGGTTCTCCAACCTCTGGGCAAGCCCCAGTTTCTGAAGTGTATTGGGATCAGCTTTTTCTGTTCTGGATTACACTTAAAAACCTATATAAGCTCCCTATATTGGTTTAAAGAAAATTAATTTTTAGGTAACATTTTCACATTCCTCCCCCTTTAGAGACAATACATAGTGTCACTTGACAACATTGGTCCCAGTGAGCAGCTGCGGAATCCCTGTGCCGGGACTGACCTTTGCTGCATTTGTACCCCACACTGGGCTGCCTCTACTGCCTCCTCGGAAGCCACCCAAGCCGCTCGGTCTCTTTGTGCCTAGACATCAAAGGTAAAAACTGGAGAACAGGTAGTAAGTTGGAGTCATGTACAGGCAGGGATATTTGATCATTTTGTTGCTTCTGGAAAATTTTTTTACAGAACTTATTATCTTCAGAGTGAATTTGTGGAAGACAAAAGCAGTATCACCTATCTGCCTCTGTTTTTAAACTGGACAAAACATTTTAAAAAGTATATTATTTATATATATATATATATATATATATATATATATATATATATACACATCCCTTAAGCTTCTATAGTCTGTCCTCCCCGGCCTGTGACACAGGCAAATGACTTTGAGACTCCAGAGCTTTTTTTGTCTGCCCTCAAAGGTGGCTGGGTGGACAAGGCAGTGGCCTTCCAGGGCCCCTTTGGCCCTAGAGTCTCTGGTCTTCAATACCCTCTCACATATTTGTTCTACTGGGTTTTTTCCAATTAAGTAAACCTGGCTGACTTCTAACAGACTCCCAGCCATCCTAGTTGCACCACCATCTTATGTTCACATATTATCTGGGTGGATTTCAACACATTTGGCAGATGGGACATATACTGTTGCATATATTGAGACAGGGAGCAGCACTGCTGCCCAGGGACAATCAGTGATAGTTTTGATGATCCCTCCCCAAATATTCAGTTTGCCTGTCCAAAAGGAGCACTCACTTCTATTTTTAACTTACCAAGCATTTTCAAGTCATCTCTTATAATCCTCACAACAATTCTATGAAATTGGTTGGGGAGGTACTGTCCCAGCTGAGGAAACCAAAGCTCTCTGAGTGTGTACGTGACTTATCTGAGGTCACAGAACTCTAGTTAAAAGTGGAGGAGCCAGTACATGCACTTGCTTCTCGAAGGCTTCTCTTTCCCCTCAGTAGTACCTGATTATTTTTATAAGCAAACAGCTATATAAACCCATTGTGGCCAAGCACCGGGTGAACGTAACATTGTCCCCACAGCTGCACTCTCCACTGGGCAGCTGCCTGGCTTTGGGAGAGAGGTGCCCTTCAGCAGCTGTCCAGGTGCCCTGCATTGGTCCAGGCTGAGGTAGACAAAACCCACAAACTGACCATCCCCTCAGTGCCCATTAAACTACAGAATTTTAGGGTCACATCAAAGACCCTACCTTTTCCAAGTTACACACACACAGTGATTCCCTGTGGAAGTATATGATGGAAGGACACACCCTTGATTGCCAAGGGGCCAAGTTGCAGGGCATCAGCCCACCACTGCTGCAGGTCACTCATTCAAGCCCAGGGAAGGGGGCTACTCAAGAGAAGAATCACAAACTCACTGTTACCTGAAGAAGGGCGTAAGGTTCTTTACCGTGAAATCTAGTCAATTTGTGCTTATTAGACACTTTTAGGATTAAAAAACAGTAACATGCTTTGAATGAATACTTTGACTTTTCAGAGCCAAAGAGGGTGGGTAACAGGGAGCTTTAAAAATAGAATTACAAAACAACATCCTGGAAAAATATGACCCCAGATGGAAAAATGTTACATTAGCAAATACAGATAGCTGGGACTTGCCGCTGGCTGGGTGATGCCTCTCTTTCAAGATTTGCTCAGACAAGAGAATTCAAGTGGTACCTTCCCTCTACTGAGGGTGAAAGAAATCTGCCTTCACCAAAATCTCTGAAGGGGAAAGAAGCAGAGAGAAAACAGAGGTTGGCTTCTCTTTAGGGACTGCAATTTAAGAAATAAAAGTAATAGAAGTATTTGCACTTTCTAGAAAGGGCAAGATTATTTGCTTATTTCTGAAGGGAGAAGGGTGGTCTTGATGGATGTGTGGTCTGTGAAAGAATTACTTTTGATAAAGTTAATTGTAGTTATTTTTTCCGTGTGCTGTTTTTTAATTACTAAGAAAATTTGGTGAGTTCAATAGCTTTGGTATTTTGAGTGCAAATCATAATAGCTCCAATGTGAAAAAAAAATCAAAGTGTAACATGTCAATGTTAGAAAATTGCCTAAAATGCAGTTTAATAAATGATCTTTGTACCAAACGGTAATTTAAATGGGGTAATTTTCTGCAAGGAAAATGTACTGTTTTTATGTTTCCAACCCTCTTGAATTAAAATAAAAACAACTTGTTTTCTAAGAGCCTGGCTGATATGAATGTGAGACTAATGAGATTGGTCTCTACCTCATGGGGCCTTGGATGGAATTTTAAAAGTGTGTGGAAGGTGGTTGTGTTCTCTAAGTTCTGGTGCTCATTTCAGGCTTCAGAAAAGGACAGTGGATAATATGTTCTCATTGACGTCAGCAGGGTAAATAATACCTTGCTCTGAATCGCCTGAGTACACGTTCGCCACTGTGGATCGCTGACGGAAGCGCTGCTAACCGCAGCCTGCACACAGACAGGGCCCCGCTGGGCCTAATTAATGCTCCTTGATTTAGAGTCTCAGGACAAAGCCCATCAACCCAGGTAGTCTGGGCCAGTGCCTTCTGCTGCAGTAGGAGGAGGGAGTCAGGCACATGGGGATGTTGTCCCGGGCTGTCCAGCTCCTCCAGAACAGACAAGGCTGCAAAGCCAGTGGTGGGACAGAGGGGGGAGGTGCTCCAAGCTGCCAGGAAAGTCAGCAAGACACTGCTATTGAGTCACAATGTCACTTCTGCTCTGAAGTCTGCCAAAGGCCCACACTGCCAATTCACACACACCATGGACTCCTCAGTCCACTATCCTTTGAGACCCAACTGTGCCCTCAGGGTGCTAGAGAATCCATTTGTCAAGCTCTTCTCATGAGTTCTGGACTTTGTGTGGTGCCAGACCCTGAGTGAAAGGGCAGGATTAAACCCTGCTTTCTGGCAGCAAGTTCAACTGGAGATTTGGTTTCACTCAAGCTGTCCCAAAAGCCCATGTTATATAGAACCAAGGGAGTTCCCAAACAAGAATTGTCACTGGCTGGCTGCAGTATTGGACACAGAGGGTTGCAGCAGGCAGAGGCTGCACAGCACAGGGCTGAAGGAGCCAAGTCCCCTCCTTGGGTTGCAAGGCCTAGCACTGCTCTCAGGCACTCATTTCCTGTCTTCAAAATGGCTCTTACCCCTTGGTTACTGGAGAAATCAGTTTCACTGTTTCTTTTTGTTTCTTTTTTTTTTTTTTAAGGAAAGCACTAAGTTTTAGTAACTGTGTTTTGCAAACTTTCCCCTTTTCACCAAATTTCTCCATCATTTTTAATGTGTTGCCAAAAGCAACCCCAGTGCCCTAGGGTATAGGCAATAACAGACTTGCCAGCAGACACTGGCCAGAGACGCTCAGCAGCCAGTCAGGTCCCCACACCCCACACTTTTCCAACCATCCTTCACTTCGGTGGCCTTTGTGAGGTGAAGGCTTCATGCAGCAGAGAAGAAGAGTGGACCAGCTCAGCTCCAGCTCTGGGGCCTCTGCCTGGATGAGCTTATGTACAGAAGAGGCTGGCAGTGCCCACACCTCCAAAGTCCTCTGTCACCACACAGCTAGGAGTGAACAGACCCAAGGTTCTATTCTTGGCTAATTGCTCCTTTCTGCCTAATTCTTGAATTGAAGCATCATAGATCCTATTAACATGCTGAGAAATCTTTGGACTCTCTTCCCAGAAAGACACCTTCATAGACATATACTAGAGATTTACACAATTTCCAGGGAGGAGCTGGTTCCTGAATCCCACCCATGAACCAATGTTAAGAACCCCTGACTTAGCATCCAGGCTTTCCTGAGTTCTTACAAGGACCCTCCATGTTAAGAGGTTCTAATCCTTCCCTGGGTAGATCCAGGTAAGGAGGAGCCACCTGCTCTGCCTCCAAGGACACTGTGGGAAGTAGTTCTGGACTTTGCACACACACAAAAAAAATTTTAATATGTTTTGGTTGTCAGTGGACCTCTACTTCATTTATTTATATGTGGTCCTGAGACTTGAACCCAGTGCCTCACACATGCTAGGCAAGTGCTCTACCACTGAGCTACAACCCCAGCCCTGTACACTAAATCTTGAGTGTTATGTGGCTATAAAAGAAATGGACTTGCTCAGACAGTAGCTGCTCCACCCTGGGAGCTGAAGAGAGAGCATGGCTCAGCCCTCAAATCTTGACATCAAAGGTCGAGCAGCTGTCAAGAAGTGGAACATTATGCATGGATTATCTTGGGCAATGGCCATGAATAGGTAACTGACCTGAGGGGTTGGATGCTCACCTCACACCTCAGACAAGGAGCCAACACTGGCACACCTGCCTCTTCCCAGATGTACTACTTGGATCTCAAATCTGAGAAGCTGAACTTGAAGTCAGGCAGAGTGAGGAACTTGCTGTGTCTCTAGCCACAGGTCTTTCTTTCTGCTACAGATGTCCCATCCCACACTGTGGCTGAATTCCTCTGCACTTGGTCGCAAATGCCCATAGGCTGCACTGACCCCTTCCTCTGTGTCTGTCTGCAGGGCTTTCCTAAGAATGACTGACTCAAACTGGCCTGAAATTGACCGAGAGAGGCTCCAAGTCTGGGTACAACAAGAAAGGTGCCTGGAGGGGAGGTGCCTGGAGACACTGCACATGGGAAGCAGGCTTCCCTTGGAGCCAGGCCTCAGAGCTGGCTGGACAGAAAGTTCAGAAAATTTGGCCCAAAGAAAATGAGACATTAGGGATTCAGCCTCTCCCCAGGAGAGTTGAGTCACTCTCCCCATCAGATAGACAAGAGTTTTTCTGACTTGCTCTCCCTCTACATTATTCCTCAAGATGGAATAATGGGGCCTAAAATGCCCTAAAGGGCTGCCTGGACAATTGGTGATGGGATAGGACACAACTGAATTGAGAAAAAGCCACCAAGGTCTTTCCTTGAAATAAACAATGCAAAGGACTTTCAGTTCAGTCTCGCCTGTTTTTGGCCTGGGACCCAGTGGAATATAGAGAAACTCAAATGTCTTAACAAGTTCCCTGTGCCAGCAAAGTGAAGACCAAGCGTCAGGCAGGCAGTCAGGGGGTCCCAGGGATGAAAGGCAGAGCAATGAGCAAGACTGGGAAAGGGACCAAGCCTTCCAACCTTCAGAGCAGCCACCCTGCCAGAAAGGCACTCCAGGTAGGGTGGAGTCTACCCCTTCTCTGCCAGGGACAAGAACCTCTGACCCACTCCTCAGCCCCTGGCACTGCTCCCAGTCCTGCCACTAATCTGGGAAAATCATTGTAAATACTCATTTCCAATGGTAACGTTCAACGAACATAGACTGTTCTCCAAGTTTATTGTGAGATTCAAACTCGGCCTGGCATGGCACAGCCCTCTAACATGAGAGCATCCATACAACTCCACCAACTCCCCTTGAGAACTAGTTACAGCATTCACTTTACCTGTCTTGCTTTAACTCTTGACTGTCCCAATTCCAGACTAGATAATGGCTGCTTAGTGCCTGTGAAATCTCTCATCAGATTTAAGAAAAGTGCCCTTTTCTGAGCACTTACTCTATGATTTCTTGATTTCTTAAAATGAGTTCTGAGCTGCAGAACATAACAGCATAAGCCATCCTTGAGAACCTATATCCCATCTAGAAGGCCTTTTTCATCCCTCCGAATGGAGAGGGATTCGAAGACCCAGGGGACTCTTCCTGTGCACAGACAGTCCTTAAGCCCCCACAGTAGTAAAGACCCAGAAAGGAGGCCAGAGCCTAAGGTAACAGCTTCTGCTGGCCCTCTGACCTACTTCTGACCTCTAGGTGGCTTTTGGGATCCAAACACCCTAGCTGGAGGGCTTCTGGGGGTGATGGTATCAGACATCCCTGGGCTTTGGTCTTTGTTATCAGTCCTATGACTGGACTCCTATAGTCTTTGGGTTCAAGATAATTAATCCTCTGGCCAAAGGTTGGGCCCTTGAGCTCCTACCTCAGGCATCTACATCTGGGCTCCTTAGAATTTGACGCCCTCAGGGAGCAATTACACACCCCAGCCCTCAATCTAAGGTATGAGCCTTCCTGAGAGGCAGAATGGCCCCCACTTCAGGCTAGCTGAAACAGCTTTGTTCATTAGGTTTAGATCTGAGAAAAAAAAAAGACAGATGCCGGAAGTTACAGGCCAGAGACAGACCCCAGGGACCCAAGTGACTCTCTGAGTCTGGGAAAATTGGAAAAACAGAAAAGCAGAACCAAGGGTAGAAGCAAGGGATACAGAAGGTGCAGCCTTAGCTGAGACCCAAGGTACAGGGACTGGGTTCTGGTCAATGAACAGGACACACTGTCCAAAGAAGAAAAGGAAGAGGAGGGTGGATCCCGTAAACCAGTGTCTGCACCCATTATTTATGGATGCTTCACTTGATTTGAGTATCCAAACCTAGGCTCAGCACGGAGACTGAATGTCCCTCACAGCTGCTCCTTCCTGCAATAACAAGACTGACATCACTGTTGTCAGGGTAATGGTGTTTTGATTAAAATCATGTGACAGCTACTTCAGATTCAATAAACAAATCCCCTGTTAACCCTTGCCTGAAAGGCCCGCCAGCAGCACTGTCATCAGAAAATAACTTGCAAACCATCCAGGAGAGAGTAGCTGAGCTGACCTTAGGGAGGCAGGGTGTGGGAGGTGGCCCACACTGCTCCCTGGCAGGTCCTGCATGAGGGATACATAACATCAAGTGTACAGAAGGCTCTGTAGACTTCAATAGTCCATCTCCAAGGCACTGTGGAGGCACCCTTCAAGAGGACCCAGATCTCAACCCATGAGATCCCTTTTGGACCAAGCAGCATGCACAACCCTGGGATGTCAAATAGTTCCCTCAGGACCATGAGGCCAAAAACTGAGGACAGTTCCCAGGGCTGTAACAACTGGATTTTCATTCTTACCCCACTGTATCTGGGGCAGATGCAGTGTGTTTGCTGTGCACCAGAGACAGTGAGGAGTTAAGAACAATTTCTGGTTTGCAATTGGATGACTTCCTGGATCACTCACTTGGCCGCTGGCCCCTGACATACAGGCCTCTGCCTGGCAACAGCCAATTCCCTTTCCATCTTACCCTCATTTTCTTTAAATGAAACAAATATAGGGAAGGCTCCCCAAGTCAAGGGACAAATTTGTCTGGGTTTAATGAACTGCAGCCCAGAGGCCTAGCACAGCTAGCCTCTAGGGGAAAGTTCATGACCATCTGAAACAAATGGCAATACCTAGTCCTAGGCTGTTGTGAGAATTGAATAAGATTTGGTCAAGTGCTTGACAAGATGCTACAGTTACCCAGGAGGGGAATGCAGCTAATGCTGTCCTCAGCTTCTGAGCCGCCTTCAGAGCTGAGCAAGTCAGCCACGGCAGGAGGCATCTCAATGATCAGCACTCTTCAGGTACATACTCTGTGTTTAATGGCATGGCCAGGTACCCCTGAATTTGTACAAAAACATCTCCTTTTCTTCCTAAGAAGTTTTTGGTTTAGGCCTAAGAAAATATAATGGTTATTCTCACTAATTCAGCCAAAGTCTCTCCCTTAAGTTATATGAAGTGAACATAAAGATGCAAAGGGCTGGCCACCTCAGATGTCTGTCAGGGCCCAGGAATTGAGAAGGCTGTGAGTAACAGTAATTCAGCACTTCCTTTTACCAGGCAACCACTGCAGAAGGCCCAGGGCTGCCTGAACTATAGGTAGCCTGACAGCTCAGGCCTGGGGAAAAGAGTATGCAACCCCACAGGAAGGCAAGTACACTGGCTGCTGTTCAGGACTTGGAGAACAGGAAGAATAGTTTCCAAGACCTTGGTTCACATAAAATGAAAAGCCATGGAGATTTAAAAGGCATCCCCCCACCTCCTATACAGGGGTTTAAACCCAGGGCCTCTACCACTGAACTGCATCCCTTACCCTTATCATTTTTTAAGACAGGGTCTAACTAAATTGCCCAGGCTGGCCTCAAACTTGCAATCCTCTTGCCTCAGCCTCCTAAGTAGCTGGGATTACAAACAGGTACCACTGCATCTGGCTAAAAAACAAACTTGGTAGAATTTTCACCAAGCAAACCAATTAGGGTGTGAAAATGCCAAATTCTTCCCAGCAAACTAAATGCAGCTTGACATCAGCACAGAGCAGCTAAGCCCCACTGTGCTCCTTTTTTGAATATATTTGTGAGTCAAATTGCCCTTCCTCTGAACAGCCCTGGGGCCATGGCCAACATCACCTTCAGCTGGAAATCTGTACCCTTCTCCAAGCAGTGGCATCAAATGGAGCTTGTAAAATATTGAGATTGGTATACAAAAAAAAAAAACTTGACAGAGATGATTTTTATCTTAAAAGAAAATGACTACCCATGAGGAATTGTGAAAAATAATTTTCTAGTCTCTGAGCAAACAGGCTGGAAACATCCTGTTTCTACAAGCAGCTCTTCACCAGTTCACCTTTGTCCTCTGCACGGGTCTTGCCATTTCTGAATAGGGGGAGACAATAGGTCTCAAGCTGCAGGAGTGACAGAGTTCTGGAAAGTGAGGCCCCCACCTCCAAACACATTTCCAGAAGTAAGAGAGCAGCAGGCTTAAAAATGTATATACTCTTTTGGCCTTTAAAAACAGCTATCTCCCCAGGGCAGAGTATGAGGTATTGCCTCTGCCCACCTTGATCCAACCAGGCCACACACACCAGCTGCCCTAAGCCCTAAGTGGGCAGGACTCTGGCCCCAGGTTTCTGGGGCACTTACCTTCCCAGTGTCCTCTCCAAGCACTCTGGGTCTCAGGAAATGGTTCTTGTCAGCCCCAGGGGTGCTGGGCTCTTCACTGTCCTTCACAGGAAAATCTAGCTTCCTCAGCCTTTGTGCCACCACTAGAGATAGACAGCAGCACTGTGACTGTCCCTGACCAGGGCACATCCCTCCCAAACCCACCTGCACTTCCCAGCCAGGATGCTCTCAGCTGCTCCAGTACTGCAATAGGAAGCCCAACAATCTATGAGGATATGGGCCCCTGTGCAGAAAAAGCCAGCTCACCCCAGAACCTTAAAGTGTCTCCCCCTCAGAAATCCTCACCATTGGGTTTAGGGCACCAGCTGGGGGTTCCTCACACCTTGGCTATACAGCCTACAGAACTCTGAACAAAGAGAAAAGACCTGACTCCTTTCAGAACTGATAATATCAGTTTAAGACAACTCTGGAGAAAGAAATGACTTGGCTTTTCTACCCAGTGAGTAATTAAACTTCATCCTCCAGATTTCCATCTCAACTGAACATTATGTAATTTCCTGGAAACAGCAGCCCTGTGGAGGCACACAGGGAATTGGAAGACTATTCTAGGTACAGAAAAGGACTGGAGACGTGTGAGAGAATAGGAGAGAGGAGCAAAGAACTGGATGGATGAAAGGAAGGCTATCACTTCATCTGCTAAATTAAGAACACTCAGTCTCCTTCACCATGCTATATCTAGGTTTTAAGGTTAAGTACCAAGAAAAAGCAAAATGTCTGAGGAATTTCAGGAAAAGGTGAGAGGAAAGGACAAGCACCCAACTGGTTTGGCCACCCTACCCAGCCATCCCTGGGAGAATGGAAACAATGTAATTTTTATAGGAAAGTACCAGACTTTCAGCTCAGTAACAACAGTGGATAAACACTGCAACAAGAAAGCCCTGAGACAGTGTAACCTTGGACCAGGGATGACATGTCTATTTCCCCTGGAGGTCTATGCAAGCACCCTGAATGCTTGCACAAGGCAGCTCAAAAGCTGTTGTCTCTGCTGATCCAGACAGTTGTCCAACAAAGACCCCAGCACTACCACCACAGTCCTGTGTTACAGTACTCAAGTGATGGTATTTCTGTGAGCTAAAGTCTGCCCTTTATTTCATCAAAGCCTCATTCAAAAACACACATTAATCTGTTTACTCTTTTGAAACAAGATGCATCTTCATATTCCTATCTTTTTGGCAGCACAGAGAAACAAGATCTGATCTCTTAAGCCCATGAGGGGTAAAACCCACACAAATTATAGAAATACCAAGGTGTTTCTCCATTATTGATGAGACATTTTTATTGGCATCAGTGTATGTGTGTATGTCTTGGCTTTCCTTTCCTGGAAAACCAAACAATATAAACTGCCTAGGATGAAAAGCAACAGCAATGTATGTTTAAGGCAATCAGTCAAATCCAAAAGTAACTACTGCCTAAGCTGTGGAACTGGAAAAGGGCCACATAAAGCTTGTTTCCTAAGAGTAGAAAACCTTAGATTTTGTCAGTGGGAAAATGAGACGGTCGTCAAGTACCTTTGATGACTTTGTTCCACGCATGCAACACAGAGGAGACTTTATAAATTCATTCATTGAACACATTTTTATTGAGCACTGATCCAGTCACTGGTGATAACAGAAGACAAAACAGACAAAAACCCTGCCCTCATAGAGCTCCTAGACTTTACATTCCAGTGAAATCAAGATGGGAAAACTAATCCTGTCTGGGTGCAATGGAACACACCTGTAGTTCCAGCACTTGGGAGGCTGAGAAGGAAGAATCCCTTGAGTCCAGGAGTTTAAGACCAATCTGGTCAACATTGAAAAAAAAAAAGTTAATCCGTGGAGAAAATGGCCAAGTTACTGGCCAAAGAACAATTATTCTAAAGAATAAATTCTTTTAAATTCAAACGGATTTCCTATTGTTTAAGTCAAAAAGAAACAATGAAGTCCCTAAGGGACCACCTAAAAAGAGAGACTCTGTTTTGCTCCATGGCCCACATTTCAGAAAGTAAGAACTCACGGTGTAGAGCAGAAAGATTATGCCCAGGGCTCTCCAGAGGGAGCCACAAGGTCATTTTAAAAGTCTACCCCAAAACAATGGCATTTCCAACCAAAGAGTAAAGCAGAGAATGGTTTCAGTGCAAATTTGTTTCAAGAATCAAGATAAGAGTCTCTCATATGTGGAATTAAATAAAGAGGAACATAACCTGTAGGTAATAAAACAAATAAGATCCATGACACTAAAATTAAAATGTTTATAACGTAACAGTTTACAATATTAAAATGTGAATGCAGAAAAAGATTTTTGCTTAGGAAAATATTTAATCCATGACACAAGAACACATAAAATGGAATCTTGTTACAAGGTCACTTGGCAGTATAAAATGCAGACAGATAATTTCTGATATAAATTCTGTTCTGTTTTCCTAAGGTAAGATAATTTGAAAATATTCAGTCAAAATTGGTTTCATGTAATAGTTATAAAGTACAAAATTTTATAGTTCTTGGGTCTTCACAAAACAGAACAGGCTCACAAGATTTAAAAGAGCTTGTGAATGAAATCAACAATTCAAAAAGCAAAACTAGAAATACCAAACTACTACAGCAAGATGCACTCAGAGAAAAATAAGTTACAGTAAAACCTCAGTAACTAAAACTTATTAGAGACAAAGTAAGTTTGATTAGGTGAAAAATGTAAATAAATTTACTAGAAAAATATTTAAATTCTCCATGAAACATAAATGTATATATTTCAAGGACAAAAAGTATATTGAATTTATCTGTGTGTGACCTATCAGAGATCGTATGGAAGGTATGTGATATAACTGAAAAGAATGACTGATTGGTAACTGGCATGTCAATTGGTAAATGGGTGTTTTCTAAAGAGAGCTTTAAAACTGTTTAAGTAGTTCTAACAGGTTTCCTTCTATACTATGAATTTGTTCAGCAAATACTTCAGCTTAACCCATTATCTTCAACTCTAGAATGAATTAATAAGGCTTTACTGTGAAAGTAGAAAAACAAACATTTCAAAAAGATTCTAGCATCACCTACACCAAAAAAATTAGCAAAGAAACTTCAGTTTGGAAAGCTACTATAGACAAAGAATGGGATGCTAATACTGCTGGAAGCAGAACCAGGTAAAGAGCAGGAAAATCCACACAGTATCATAGTAGTGGTTCCTACACTAATTTGAAAGACAAAACTGTAATCTTAAAATCAAACAGTAGAACTACTGCTTATTAGGAGGCACTAAAGTTAGTTTCTCAGGAAAGAAGAGAAAAATCTTTCAAGGCAGTCACAGTGGTGAGCTGTTGAAATTGTTAAGTTTCAACATCACGTTAGCAGCAAGATACATCCACACTAGGTTTCTAAATGACATGATTACAGTCAAAATCAAGGAAATAAAAATCAAAACAACCAAATACATTAACCCTGAGACTCCACATTCCCCTTTCATGTAAGACATTGATGCAGACCATCATAATCTAGGAAAATATGGCTTTTACTACATTCAAATTTCAATCTATCTCCCAATAGAGAGTTTGTAAATTATTCTAAATCATGTACATTTAACTTAGAAAGGTGGAGGGTATACACATATATGTAAACACTAAAAGAATCACTCCACTTCATGTCTGAATCCAAACCCATCCAGCCTTTTTCCAGAATATTTAAAGTGGCTGGGGCCTGAATCAACATGAGATATAGAGTATCAGGAATTGGTCAATAAGAATGGCTTAAATAATTATCTCAACAAAGAGATGAGTGAAAAAACAATCCCATTCATCTTTAGAAAGAAGTCACTGAAATTTGATTTCTTCGAAGTTGCTGCCATTTGCTTGGATGAGATCTTGAAGGTTTTCCATTTTTTTCTCCACCCAGTTTAAGGACACATTGACTAGAAATCTGTGATAAGAATTTAGTAAAGGCTTTTCCCTCCTGTTCCTCATTATGCCAATGCAAGAACTGGAAAATTCCAAACAAAATCAGGTTAGTGGTACAGAAAGTTCATGAACAATCTACCTATATGAAGGTTAAGCATGCAACAATGATCCCAATGCATGAAACTAACATCCCACTATGGTCAGTTTCTTTACTCTTACAGTCTAATCAGGAGTTAAACTTTAAAGACTAAATAAAAGTCCAAACTAAAACTATTCTTGCCAATAAGAATCATAATCCTACCAAATCCTAGATGTGGAACTGGAAAAATGGATTGCTCACTTAGGAGAGAGTGGCAGGCCAAGAAGTTTCTAACCAAAGAAGGGCCCCAGCATTCCAGGAGCTCAGCACCCTCCCTCTTTGCCAACATGCTTATTACCCTTCCCACTTTCCACCCCTCACACAATAGAAATTAATCCCTCATTAATAAAAGTGTAAGCTTCAAGGCAGAAAATAAAATACATACCACTTATAGCTTCCTGTGCAAAATATTTGACATCCATGTCTTCATCCTGACCTAACTTCTGTAATACTGGCTTAACTTCTCCCTGCAAAGCACTAAAATTTAAAAGTATTATCTGTGAAAGGCAGTCTAGTGGGCCAGAGAAATCCTTTATTATGCATATGCTCCACAGTAATTTTTTTTCCTCTGAAGTCTAAATTTTTTTTTTTTTTTTTTTTTTTTTTTTGGTGGTACTGGGAATTGACCCAGGAAGTCTACCACTGAGCTACATCTCTAGTCCTTCCCCCCACACCCCCCATAAACGGGGTCTTGCTAAGTTGCCTAGGCTGGCCTCAAACTTGCCTTCTTGCCTCACTCTCTCCAGTATGTGCCACTGTGCCTGGCTAAAACAAAAACTATTTTAAAACACTTATAAACTTGACAAATACACTAAATAATATCTAAAGAAGTTCTCAGCAAAATTAGCTTTGGACAATGATCTACACATATACTAAGCTTAAATACAAAAGTCAGAGTAGACATCCTCAAATGGTTAATTATTTTCTTTAAACAAACTCATATCCTAAGTAAAGTGAAAATAATTTAATTTCAGCTATTATTACCTACTAGGTAAAAGTTAAAATGTACGTTTAAAACAAGAATAGCACTAAAATCTTACTTGGTATCAAGAATTGGTCCAATTTTTTGTAGCGATTTGGCCACATTGAAACGAACATTTGCTACTTGATCTCCTGCCATTTTTAATACAATGGGCAGCATTTGCTTAGTGGTTATTTCCTGACCACATGCTTCAGACAGTGCCTAGAAAAATAAATAAATGGCATACTTAAAACACTTAAAAAAAATCTAGTGAAACAAATTAATATTTAATAAGAAAGTGACCAACAAAAAAATACTTCTAGTTTCAGCATCTAAATGAGGAACACAAGGTAGCATTCAAAGAATCAGAGAACTAGACCAGAATTTACAACTAAGTTGCAACTATTAAAAAACTACTATAAATTTTAACATCAATTTTAAAGTCAACATTTTCTCTCATTTTCTAACTGTCCAAATTTAATCACGGTAAAAAACATATTCCAAATAGAAGACAGTACATATCAGAATTCAGAAATATACTTGTGAATAATTGCTTTCATGCCTGAGTTGATTAGTAATAGCTACATAATACTTACATTAATGCAGAATAAAGTGGTCATTCTATGCAAGTAATTAGGATCATTCGCCATTACTAACACTTTAGGAACGATGGTATTTTGGGCCCACTCTGTACCAAACTTCTGAACTAATTTCATGAGGTTGTTGGTAGCAGCTTCTCGAATGGCATATACTGCAAACAAATTGTCAGTCCTTACTTTCTTTTTTTTTAATAACCTTATTTACTTACATCAACATCAAACATGAGCCAAAACCAAAACCTCTCTACAAACAATACCCCAAATATACTCATACCACAATGATAAGCACTTTGGGCCACAAGTCATACTGATTTGCTATTACAGTTTCAAAATGTATATATTCAAGGAAAAGGGAAGCCAGAAACTCATGAGATGCATCATCAATTAATTAACAAATACAAGTGTCTACAAGGAGCTATGAGCTACAGAAAGAATACATCAGAAGGCTGGGGATGTAGCTTAGTTGGTAGAGTGCCTGCCTCGTGTGCACAAGGCCCTGGGTTCAATCCCCAACACCACCAAAAAAAAAAGAATACATCAGGTCAAAGATCACATACTCTTATCAGAGAAAGGAAAGCTAAGGCAATCCAAGAAATCACAAAGCATGAGACTGATTTCAGTGAAGTATGGTACTGTGTAGTAAAGACTGTAAGGACTATAGGGTTTAGAGAGGAGTGAACAGGGAAGTCTGAGACAGCTTGAGGAAAAGAGAGAGGCACTATACTGGGGCAGTGAAGATCAGGGAGGATTTGTGTAAACAGAAGAGCAGTAGAATTCCAGAAAAGGGAGGGCGGGGGAAGTACCCAAGGCACAAAGGAAAAAAACCCCCAATCTCTGAGTCTGAGTTTAGACAGTTAAGAATGGGCCCAGAACTTCTGAAAGCTAAATTTACTCTTGATAAACCAGATGACCAATGTAGTATTTTAGCAAGATTATCCAGAGTGGCAAGAAAAGCTGAGAGTACAAGGACATCAAGTAGAAAACTGGAGAGGTCACTGTGGTCATCTATACAAGAGCAAATAAAAATTTAAGATCAACTTGCTTCTTTTCCAATAAAAAGGTTTAAGGTCAGACAAGAAGTCAAATATCTTCTGATAAATATGCCTACTTTAAGGGCTGGGGATGTGGCTCAAGTGGTAGCGTGCTCGCCTGGCATGCGTGCGGCCCGGGTTCGATCCTCAGCACCACATACAAAACAAACATGTTGTATCCGCCGATAACTAAAAAATAAATATTAAAAAATTCTCTCTCTCTCCTCTCTCACTCTCTCTTTAAAAAAAAAAATATATATATATGCCTACTTTAAAATCTAATGACCACCTATAAAATCATTTATTGAACACATAATCATAAATCTAGATCATCTAGGTCTGAGATACTACCTTCTCACAATTAGTTGGTATATGCAGCCACAAACAAAGATAAACCTCTGTGTCACTTCATTTCACAGGTCTGCTAAGACTCAAAATTTGAGTTTAGATAACAAATCAAGAGTAGTAGGTAGTGATTCCTTATTCTCTTTCTGTCTCCAGGCCCAATCTTCAAGGTAAGATATGAATGGCTAACCAAGCCACAGCCCTGAGCACAGATAATTTATACAGGCCTCCAGAGAAGAATATGGAACTTTTCCAAAGTCTATAGATCCTTCTAGGCAATGATGTTGAAACAAGCAAGACAGAATATACAAATCACTATACAATTTCTTACCAATGCTTAAACTGACCAAAGACTCTGGGAGAAGCAATTTATCAAGAACATTCAGAAGTACATAGGAGCAAGCTCAAGTCAACCTTTTTACACAAAAGATATTCTTTCGGTAATATCCAGTCTTTTAAGCCCAAACCCCTCCTATGCCCTTTCCTCTAAGGTGGAGCTAACTAGAACATCTACTTCTCCTCTAATTCCTGTTTTTTAATGTATTTTGAGATTTTTCTCATCACAATGCCATTACCATAGGAAGGGATCACACTGCCAGAGTAACCAGAAACCAAGCACACAAATACTCAGCCCTGACTAAGGCCTTAACTGCATTCAACTCTACTTGGCCAGTTCTTATGTTCTACTATGTTCTTATTTTTTCTTGATTTTGTTGACAGAAGAATGCAAACCATTCTATAATTCTGTTTTCTCCCCTTGTCTGCTCTTTCTTGCTCTCTTTCCCCTTAAGGTACAGTTGATCAGTAACGTTTCTTCATATGTCTAATTCAATCTATGCTCACCAACATTGATTCTTTTTTCCTTTCTCCTATAAAAAATATAATTTTCCTTATAAATCCCTCCCTCTGATCAATAGTGACCACTTAACCATAGGAACATTGCTTAATCACACTTTTTTTTCTTAAAGTTCTCTGGATTTTCCACAATATTCTTTTAATAATTTAATAACCAGGAAAAATGTTTTTAAAAATCTAGATGATCAGTGATCACTACATAATACTTATCTAAAATGCAAAAGCAAAGTTTTTCTTCAAGTTATAAAACACACTAAAAATTCTAAAATGAAATGCAAAAGCAAAAGAACAGAAAACTCTTGTGATTACCAGTAACTCACAGAACATTTTCAGAATGGCCATATCACTGGTTCAAAGAATGCCTACGTCCCCACTTTGGTATTCTGCTACAGGAAAATAAACAAGGGTCTCTCCAGCTCCCAAATTGGAAAAAAAAAAAAAAAAAACCCAAAATGAGAAAGAAAAGCTGAATTATACACAGGTACAAGCCTACATAGAATATGTGTCAAAAAATCTGATTCTTGCCAAACGTACTAGCACACACCTATAATCCCAGTGGCTCAGGAGGCTGAGGCAGAGGATGGTAAGTCCAAAGCCAGCAACTTAGCAAGCTCCCTAAGCAACTTAGAGAGACCCTGTCTCTAAATAAATGTGAAAAAGGGCTGAGGATCTGGATCAGTGGTTAAGTGCCTCTGGGTTCAATCCCTAGTACAAAAAAAAAAAAAAAAAAAAATTGATTCCTCAAGGAATACTTTAAAAACTGTCTTAATCTAGAATGCCAGCTTTCAAAGGAAGTATAGAATGATCGGCTGGGACACACCATTCCCACTAATAAAAAAATATTTATCAGAAATAATATAAACACTTTAAAGTTTTAAAGAAAACAGGAATTACTTTCCTATAATTTGCAAAATTTAAGTTTTATTTTAAAAGAAAAAAACAGGCCATCTAAAGAAAACTTTAGAGAAAAAAGTATTCATCATCTATATACATATATGTGTGTGTGTGTGTGTGTGTGTGTGTATGTGCCCTTACAGATTGTCACATATTTTTAACACCCTTCCTTTTTTTTTTTTTCATAACTTTTAGCCATATGATCTCCCATATGATACAAATATGCTCTTAACAAAACCAGCTACCTGCGGTATCCTCATTCCTCCCAAATAAATACACAGCACTCACAGATAAACTCAATACACAGATAAAGCACATATAGAACACTGCATAACTGATACAGAATGCTTATAATGTCCACCAAAATACAGAACCAAAGCTCACAAGACAATGTCACATAAGCACTCAACAGCATTCACCGAATCAGGTTTAAAGCTACAACAAAGTGGCCAAATTTGGATCTGGAACCTAGGTGGCACACAGATTATATCTGCTACCCACTGCTACCTAGCAGACAAGAAGATATGTACATATACATCTACTTGAGACCTCACCAAAAGTCAGCTACTCATTCCTCTATTTTGTCTAACTTGCTCTGAGCTCTCCCTCTCTTAGCATCATAGCAGTATCAGCCAGAGAGCAAACAGGAAACCTTCCTTTCACCCCAAAGAGAAATCCAAGCTCTCTCTATCCCAGGGAACAGGTAATGTCTCCCAGTCCTAAGAATTCTGTACTATAGCGTCTTATCATGTATCTCCTTCTCTATATGTTACCTCAGAAAAATCAAGTAGTCATTTCTTCCCACCCAGGTCTTCCATCTGATTTCAATCCCTGTCTAACCTATAGTTGCTGAATGGCAGCATGGCAAGCAGAAGACCCTAGGATAAGAAAGGAATAAGTATATACACAAGAGTCTGAAGATGACACAATCAGATGAGTAAGAAATACAGCAAAGAGCCAGGCACAGTGACACACACCTGTAATCCTTGTGGCTTGGGAGGCCGAGGCAGAAGAATTATGAGTTTGAGATGAGACCCTGTCTCATAATAAAAAAATAAAAAGAGATAGGGATCTGGCTCAGTGGTTAAATGCCTTTGGGTTCAATCCCTAGTACAAAAGGGGGAAAAAAAAAATAGGGCAAAGAAACTGTTTAATGGAAAAAATAAAGGTAAGATAGAAAAAAAAAAATAATAAAGTAAAAATGTCACATTTGTATTCTGAGAAAGCTAAAAGGAATTTAATCAAAGACTTTCTTCACCACTACATTGTTAAGACAAAATTCTTGGTCAGAGCAGGATTCCTTTCTAAAGCAAAGTATGTGAACATGAATGGGATATATGCAAAAATCCTAGAATTACCATAATAATGTTTTTAACTTGTCTACTCACCATGATCCACAAGCCAGGCCATACATAAAGAATTCAGCTTCTCATCAAAAAATTCCACACCCTATGGATACAGAAGATTCCATTAACACACATCTCTGAAGTTTAGAAATTAAGATGTTCTATTATAAAGATTACCTGAATGATTTAAAAAACAAAAACAAAACTTGTTTTCCAATAAATTGAATTCATGAAACCACCATAAAAAGAAAACCATGGAATTTACTAACTATAAATCTATTTTACTGGATAAAAATTATAAGAGAAGCATAAATGAGATGGTACAGGCTTGCTAAACAGGAGAGAAGAGAGTATTCAGAGGGCAGACACTATACTAGAGAACAGTAGGAAGAATGCAATGTAGATAGTCTATGAAGCAAAATTCATTTGTAAAAAATAAATTACCCAGGAAAATATCTGTCAATATAACTCTTACTTATCTTCCCTTTTTGGTTAATACAACCAATTCTAGGAATTGGCTATCCTCAATTAAAGAGACTATTTCTGGGATGATGGGAGAAAGTACTGGAGAGAGAATAAAGCAGGAACAAGAATAGAAGGCTCCAGCGTGAAGTCGCAAGTAGAACCATGCTGGCTTTCCCATCCCTGCTCCTCTTATTAATGGGGCCACCTCAATACAGGCTGGGGAAAAGCTTTAGGAGCTGATTTACACAGACCTCTTGCCCTGGCTTCATACCACATGGGTAAGCACTATAATAGGTACTTTACTGGTGATTACCTTCTGAGGTCTACATGTTTAGACTTTTGGTTTTTTGAAATTCCTAAATGAAAATTCTAGGAATGAAATTCCTGACCAGTGATGAAATATTTTAAATAAAGAGATATAATTTAAAAGTTCTGGAAACGGTGATTGATTCTGGCAGACACTAAGATTACCATAAAAGTTCTCAAAAGTTCTTCATCGTGTACAACTAGAAGAGTGAGGAAATTTTTAATTTCAGGTAGAGGATTTTCCTTCAGTCTTAACTTAATTTAATTAACTTTTATTTCCTGGTATTTGTGCTTTAACTTTATATTTACTCACTATGGTCTATAAGCCAGACTATGTATACAGTCTTGAGAGAATTTTATGAATTGACTAAATGATTTTTAAAAATCTTTACACAAAAAGAAAAATTAAGGACAATATACATAATAACAAAAGATTGAAATTGTTAAACAAAACATCCATGACTGACTGACGTATGTCACTCTGCCAGACAGGCATCATTAGTCTTACTTCTATACTGTTCTGTACAGTTAGCAGCCCTTAGAGACTGCAGGTCTAGGGGAAGCAGGGGTTTAAAGAAATGGCACTAAAATTCAACCTCCTTCCTTCAGTTTTCAGCAAACCCATTAGCTGCTTTCCACCCTGGAGAATGATCCATGACAGTCACCAGCAAAGAACAGAAAACGCCCCTCAGCATTTGGAAGTAATAGTGGAAAAGGGTGACAGAAGTATCTCACCCTATCAGATATGCTGATATGTGCTGGGCACAGTGCCACATACCTGTAATTCCAGCAACTCCTGCTAAGGCAGGAGGATTGCAAATTTGAGGCCAACCTCAGCAATTTAGGGAGACCCTAAGCAACTTAGCAGGACCCTCTCTCAACAAAATAAAAAGGACTGAGGATGGAACTCAGTGGCAAAGCACCCCTGGGTTCAATCCCCAGTACCAAAATATTTTTTTTTTTTTTAATATGGGTACCAGGTATTGAACTCAGGGGCATTCAACCACTGAGCCACATCCCCAGTCCTATTTTGTATTTTATTTAGAGACAGGGTCTCACTGAGTTGTTTAGCACCTCACTTTTGCTGAGGCTGGCTCTCTGAACTGCTATCCCCCTGCCTCAGTCTCCTGAGCCACTGGGTGGCATGTGCCACCGTGCCCAGCCAAAAAAATTTTTAAAAAGATATGCTGATTACTACAGTAACATAGCCACATCAATGTTTTATAGCAGCTCAATTCACAATAGCCAAACTATGGAACCAACCTAGATGCCCTTCAACAGATAAATGGATACAGAAAATGTGGTATATATACCCAATGGAATATTACTCAGCCTTAAATAAGAATGCAATTATGGCATTTGCAGGTAAATGGATGGAGCTGGAGAATATTGTGCTAAGCAAAATAAGCCAATCCCCCAAAACAAAAGCCAAATGTTTTCTCTGATATGTGGATGCTAATTCAATAAGGGGGTGGGGACTACGGAAGAATTGAGGTACTTTGGATAAGACAGAGAGGAGTGAAGGGAGAGGAGGGGAAATGGGAGTAGGAAGGATAATAGGATGAATCAGACATTACCCTATGTACATATATGATTACAGGACCAGTGTGATTCTACATCATGTACAACTAGAACAGTGAGAAGTTGTACTCCATTTATATATGATGTGTCAAAATTTGCATTCTACTGCCATGTATAACTAATTAGAACAAATTTTTTAAAAAAGATATGCTGATATCTTTGTCATCCAATCAGAAGAGGGACACTTCAAATTTTATAAAACAACATGCATGTTCATATACTACATGTACCAAAATCAGCAATACAAATTCAGTGGTCTAAGAAAAGAATAAACCCCATACATTGGGATCTGAAAATAATGGAAATAGGACTGGGGAAGTATAAACTGGTCTAATGTCAGCAGAACAGGGACATATATCATGAGTTTTCCCAAGCTTATTTATTCAACAGTCGACAAATGTTAAGAGCCTAATGAATTACAAGAACTACAGCAGCCACTAAAAATGAAGCACCAAACAGAGCCCCTTCCCTAAAATAGATCATTTTCTCCTCAACTAGATTTTAATAGTTATAATACACTGTAATAAATGCTACCAACACAAGTAAGAGTATATCAAACTTAGAATTGTCTAGAGCACCTACTGAAGAAGAAAAAAAGCAATATGGCTATAAAGTCCAGCTTTGACATTTTGATTACAGTAATATCAGATTAAAACTAATCATGAAATTCAAACAAAAAGAGATAATATGATAATATAGGCTTTGGTCAAAATAACTAGCATTACAAACTTTTCTATGTGGTGGTGATTCCTTAGCTCCCTTAATCAGAACAGAAAAGTGGTTCTTAGGGGTATTTTTCTTGGTATATAGACAAACAGGGAAGCTGCCTTGAACAAAAAGTTAAGCTGACTTATCCTGAAATCACATTTCCCTTTTCTGTTCATTAGTCCTTATGTCATACAGGTATTAAATATGACAAAATTTGTATATACACCAAGAAATTTATTATATCCTTCTATAGCTTTGCTTTTAGATAGCAGCAAGGTGAAATGTGTTTCTATAATACCCTTTTTATTAGAAGCTAATACAATAATGAAAACAAAAGAATATCCTATAAGCAACAAGAACCAGATTACACTCTCATGCATCTAAATGAACAGAATCAGATAGGCCTTTAGGGCCTTCTACTTGCCATAGTTAATCTCTATTATTTAATGCTACCATCTGGTTCATGAAGCACATATACTCACCAGCTGGCCTGCCAGCAGTGGCATATACTCAATGATGGCCAACCGGACCCGCCACTTGGCATCTTCAGCCAGTTCCACTATGGCAGGAAGGAGAGACTGAGAGAGCTGACGGATTCCAATCACTTCATTTACACAATCCAAATTGGAGATGATATTCAAACGAACTTCAGGACACTATATAAATACATAAGTCCCCAAAAACCACATATAAACATTAAGTCTTCTGTCTTAAGTTCTACTGTCATAATGTAAAAACTACTAAAGCAAATTTTAAAACTATAAAGTACTGAATCAAATAAAAAAAATGTATAGGGGTAGGGTTGTAGCTCAGTAGCAAAGCACTTGCCTACCATGAATAAGGCGATTGGCTTCATCCCCAATATCATGAGGAGTGTGGGGGATAGACTGAAAAGAAATACTAAATACTGAGTCACAAATAATTCAAGACACATAAATGCAACTGATCTGAACCAGAACTTTCTATGAAAAATCCATAAAATGATAAAGAATACAGGTTCTAGAATTAAATTAAATATATTCAAATCTCAGATCTGCCATTGCTGAAAAACCTGAGGCAAGTTATTTTAAGATCTCTGGCCCTCAGTTTCCTCTATAAAATAGGAATATTATTAAGATTATAATAGGGCTGGGGATGTGGCTCAAGCGGTAGTGCACTCGCCTAGCATGCGTGCAGCCCAGGTTCAATCCTCAGCACCACATACAAACAAAGATGTGTCTGCCAAAAACTAAAAAATATATATTAAAAAATTCTCTCTCTCTCTCTCTCTTTTTTAAAAAAAAGATTATAATAATCTCATAATACTGTGAGGATTACATGTAATAAAACAGGATCATACCTGGCACATATTAATTACTTAATAAATGTTAGTTATCGTTATAATTTCTGATACTGTAAAATTAAATAAAACATTTTAAATCAAAGATATATTAACTTAAAGAAACCCATTTTAAGAGATCCCTGTCCCCATTTCCTGAATAATCTGTAACCCCAGATCCCAACAGCTTTAAAATAAGTTATATAGCCAGGCTCTATGATGTACACCTATACTCCCAGCTACTCAGGAGACTAAGATAGGAGGATAGCCAAGTTCAAAACTAGACTGGGGGACTGGGGCTATAACTCAATGGTAAAGCACTTGCCTCACATGTGTGAGGCACTGGGTTCGATTCTCAGCACCACATATAAATAGATAAATAAAGTTCCATCAACTACTAAACAAATATTTAAAAAAAAAAAAAAAAAAACCACTGGGAAACTTAGCAAGACTGTCTCAAAATAAAAAATAAAAAGGACCTGAGGTGTATCTTGATGTGCCCCTGAGTTCAATCTCTAGTACTGAAAAAAAAAAAATTTATAAAAAGTTTCCATAGTTTCACATGCACAAGGCCGTGGGTGCAATTCCTAGAACCACAACAACAACAACAAAAAAAATCCATAGTTTGGTTCCTATTTTCGTGAAACCCAATGCCAAAATCACATCCTATTAATGACTATCAGAAGCAAGAAAATTTATAGCCAGACTTACCTCATCCTTTAACTGAGCTAAAAAAAGAGGTAGAAGATGTTCAATTGTATTTTCTTTGCCCAAAATGGTAGACAATCCCATAATTACAGAAGCTAGAGCTGATTTGACATGTTGATTGGTATCAGATACTAATTCCTAAAATAAAATCAAAATGAAGTCTTTTATGCAAGATAACAGAACCTCCATACCATCTCCCAAGAATTTTAAAGACAACATTATTTCAACATAGATTAATTAGTTGACATTTTATCAGATCATCTGTTAAGCAAGAGATCCAACTAAAATGCTCTAAGTACCAAACAGTATTTTAAAATTATAATAAATAAAGACAAGTGATAAATAATATCATAAATTAACATATCTGCCCATTCATCCCTTACCCACCTTTTAAACTCCAAGAGCTTTAAGGCAAAAGAAAAACAAAACTGAAGTAAGGTTTAATTTAACTTCATATAGGGCAGAGTGAAACAAAATAAACTGACATTATAAGTACCTTTATATAGGGTAGAACTTGATTCATAATTATGGTCTCTCTACCTTCAATGGGCAAGTTCTCACAAAGTTCTAAAAGAGAAATAGAAAAAAATAATGCTTTCATAGAACCTTTTATAGTCAAATGATGAAATTTAACAGTTGCAAGTTCAATCAAATCATAGCAAATGACTCTTATTTTAAATGCAGGTTGTCTATCATCTTTATGCCATTATGTATCAAATACAAACCTAATCTTTAAGTGCATTTTTATAGAAACAAGACAAAATGATTGTTTGGCTTAAAATATAAAAAAGCAACTTTATATGACAATATGACATTTTCACACAATGAATCATCTCTATTTGAAACCTATTCTAAAATAAAAAATATGTATATTCACAGGCATTAAAAAAAGCACTAAAATGAATAATACATAACACATGTTGCAACACAAATTAAATTCCTTAACCTTTTACTTTGTGGGCAGCAGCTGCTCGGACTTCAGCTTCACAGTCTTTAAGTAGGTTCTGAAAGGCGGGGATGAGGTCATTTAAGGTGATTTTGGGACCCACTGCTTTCTGGAGCTATAAAAGAATTTTTACTGGTTTTAATATACCAACAAAATAATGAATAGGAACAAGACAGTGCAATGTTCAAGTATATACTTTTGTCATACTATCCATTCAAAAGAATTAATTCACCAACTTTTTATGTAACAGCAAACCTGTGAGTTTTTTTCTTTTATTTTTTTAATACTTAAAAATGCCAGTCTAGTCATTTTACCTCTGAAAATTTGTCAGCTACCATATAGCGCACTCGCCAGGATTTATCTTCTACTGCTTGTCGAAGTGTAGGCATTACCAAGGCCTCAAGGTCATCCTGAGACAATAACTGGGCAATACTAACACAAGCTTCCACAGCTAGGAGGCGCACTGAATCCTAAAGGAACAAAAATTTTCTATTAGTACACCAAGAGCCATGGAGCACTGTGTGTGGTGTGAGGCAGTGCTGCTGTATTTGAAAAAAAAGAAAAATAAGCAACTAAAATAAATAAAACATGTAAAAGACATAAAAATAGAAATGACTTTATTCTAAAGTGAAAAGAAAATTACCTATGCTGGAATAGTTTTTATTAAAGAAAATAAAATGTAAATATTAAGTGGAAAAAATATTTTAAAGATGTCTAAAAATGAAAATTATACTTGCATAACTTATAACAGAAATCACTTAGGAAGTTCAATTTTCAAAATATTCAGTTTGAAGTGGCAATAAGAAAAATTTAGGCATGAGATTGTGATTTGGAAAGAAACACACAGAACAAATGAAGTTAGTACCAAAAAGAATGGATTTTATATGTTTTTTTGTTTGTTTGGTTTTAGTTTTAGTACCAGGGATTGAATCCAGGGGTGCTTAACCACTGAGCCACATCCCCAGCCCTTTTTTATATTTTATTTTGAAACAGCATCTCACTAAACTCAAGATCCTCCTATCTCAGCCTCCCAACACACTGGGATTACAGGCATGTGCCACAGCACCCAGTGGAATTTAAATGTTGAGAATCAAAGACAGACTCAGCTGGGAGGTAACCATGTCTAGAAAGACACAGCAGAAAGTATTAGAAAGGTATGGGATTAATGAACTCGGTTTTCCAATGTAAATGCCAAATGTGAACGTGACACATCTTTTCTCTGAGCAAGTGGAAATATACAATTAAAACTCAATTAGAGGGGCTGGGGTGGAGTGTGCGTCTGGCATGCATGAGGCACTGGGTTCAATACTCAGCACCACATAAAAACAAAATAATGTGTCCACCTAAAACTAAAGATACATAAATAAATAAATAAAAACTCAAAGAAGGGCGTGGTGGTGCATGTCTATAATCCTAGCAATTCAAGAGGCTGAGGCAGAAAGATTGTAAATTTGAGGCCAGCTTTAGCAACTTATTAAGGTCTTAAGGAACTTACTGAGACCCTGTCTCAAAAAATAAATAAATAAAAAGTAAAAAAGGACTGGGGATGTAGCTCAGTGGTAAAGCACCCCTTGGCTTAATCCCCATTAAAAAAAAAACAAAAAAAAAACTGTAGATCAAAAATAACTGACTGTATGTCTAAGACATACTCATTCTTCTATAAGAATGAGTAAAAAAGTTAAAAAAAAAAAAAAGCAGAACTATTCTTGGTCATTGTTATGGAGGCATTTTTGAATTTTAAAAAAGATGCTAAATTAAGGAACCACTGACATCTATTAAAATATATGTGCACAAATATTTGTTAATCTGTTAATCACTTCTCTTCCAGAACTTCTGATTTCCTCCTCCACACCTATTTCTCCTTCCAGACACTTCTCCATCTTAGCAATGACACCACCATCTAGAACATCTTGATTCTTCTTCCCTTCATCCAATGCAACAGTATTAAAATATCGTGTCCACCTCCAAACCTTATATGGAGATCCTCTCCATCTTGACTATTACCACCTGAGTTCACAGCCATCATCTCTGGCTCCCATACAAAATGACAACTGTAAGTGTATTAAGTACTTTATTTAGGTGTTTTCTATTTTTATTACTATTTCTACTACAATGAAATCTAAATCCTTGGATTTAAAATTGCTATTATGCAAAGCAATGCCATATACTAGTGAAAAATCAAATAGCACATTCTATGCTTATTTATCTTAAAGTCAAAATTCCAGGAAACTTTATTCCCCCATCTCACAATACAGCCAATTTCCAAAGGCATATTATCCCTTGATACAGTTTTGGTCTTCCTTTCTAATTAGGACTCCCCTTTCCACTTTGCCTCCTCCTTCTTTTAAAGCTACCAATACAAGAGAGAAAAATTATGGTCTGGTTAAGAAAGAAACATAAGGACACTCAGATAAGCTAGGATTAAGGACAGAATTAAGTATTAACTTTGCAAAAAAGAATCCTAACGTAAGAATCAAAACTACTCAAAAGAAATGTTTAAGATGTTGGAGGAGAGGAACATATCTGTGTTCCTTTAATACTAAAGAGTTAATGTTACCTGTTCATCTGAAGCTAGATTAGTGAACAATGGAACAATTTCAGTTTTCACACTGTCTAATTCCAAAACTTTCGCAAATTCACCCAATTTGGAAGCAGCAGCTCGTCGTACCATTGGTGTGTCATCTGAGCACAAGGAACGGAAGTGCCTGCAGCACAAAATAATGAAAGCATTTTCTACCATATACTCTCAATTGAATATGCCTCCACACAGACATTTTAAAGGTTTTACTTCACAAATATCAGTAATTAGGTTCCTACTCATAGAAGTAACAAAATAAAAACACTAGTACATTCAACTTGATGATAAAAATGATGCCATCATTTCTACTATCCTGGTATTGGCAACTCACTGGTAACAGAGTACTGTGTAAGTTGTCAGCCATGTGTCCCCAAGAGCCCCAAATGTTTTTCTAAAAAATGTGATATCTTACTGTCTAATTTCCGCCTTGACAACATTTGAAGCCCTGGGATAGCAAACGCTGAACAAACCACAAGCAGATGTTCGAGAAGTAAACCAATCCCCACTTGCTAGGCGTTTCACCAGAGGTACAAAATGAGCTTCCAGAGCAACAGGAGTATGCTCCTGGGAGATCTGCCTCAGGGACTCCACAGCCTTGTCTCGAACAACAGTCTCTTCCACAGTCGCCAGACTTTCCAAAGGAGGCTGCATAAATCATAAAGGAAAACCAGAGAAGAAAACTTAAATGAATCACATTAAATACAAATTGTCACCTTTAGTGTGACTAAAGGGAAGTGGTACATGTAACCAGAATGTTAGCTATATCATACCAAATGGTTACTTTCAGTTCACACAGTGATAACATATGGTGTGGCCAACCTGAAGACACGACTTCTGTAGGAAAGCCAAGATCCCATGTCCCAGATGGCAATTCCCAGATGGTGTCTACAAATGACACAGTGGAAGAGACTTGACACAATATTAATAATATTTGGAGCCAAATCACTAGATTCAAATGATACATAGACAAATTCAGACAAGTTTGTGTATATTTCCTTGACCAACATTGGGCACCAAGATTACATGATGACATCATGTCAGGTCACTGAGTCCATGGTCTTTTGAGCACTATTCTATCATTCCTGGATATGCAAGCAACCCTGTCTATGGGCTCCACACCATCAATTCATTTAACCTATAAAGGCTCATACAAAAACCACTTTTGGGGTTGGGGTTATAGCTCAGTGGCAGAGCACTTGCCTAGCATGTGTGAGGCACTGGGTTCAATCCTTAGCACCACATACAAATAAGATAAAGGCATGCAGTTCATCTACAACTACAAAAAATTAAAATTAAAAAATCACTTTTTTCAGAAAATATTCAGAATCTTTCCATGAGCAAAGGGCAAGAGCTTCTCACAGATCAATCAAGTGAAGAGTAGAGCTGGGAGATGACCTTTCTTGCTGCTTTACAGAAGAGAGCAAAGGGGTTAATAATCTGGACTAGCGTTAGTAAATAAATATGACATAACCGAGTGAAAAAGTAAAAGAGAATCTATGAAACACTGCCTTCCTGGGTTTATATCTAGTCCAAGTAAATTCAGGATACACAAGCTGCACATATTAAAAACACAAAACCCCACACAGAGCGCGTTGATCAACAAAGTGAACAGAAGAATAAGGACTCTATGTCTGCCAAGTAATATATTTCAAAAGTTGTTTGATATACAGAGGTAGACAGTACTCAGCTTCCCTAGAGGATATATCAGAAGTCCTCTAAAAAATATTTTACTTGCTAGGGTCTTTCATGATCTGGCCTCTGTCTATATTACTTCCTCACACACAATACCACTAGTTAAATCTCTATCACTACTATAGAATAAGGCCAAACTCTACAGAACCATTTGTGAGTTGTTGCTTAATTTGAACTCTGCCCACTTCTCCATGTCCTTTTCCTCCTGGCTCCTGACTACCTGCTTATTTCTAGCCCCAACTCTTCATTCTCCAGAAGTTTTGTTTTTTGTTTTGTTTTGTTTTTTTGAGGTAGACAGGGTACCGGGAATTGAACTGAGGAGCACTCAGCCACTGAGTCACAGTCCCAGCTCTATTTTGTACTTTATTTAGAGACAGGGTCTCACTGAGCTGCTTGGCACCTGGCTTTTGCTGAGGCTGGCTTTCAATTGGCAATCCTCCTGCCTCAGGCTCCTGAGCTGCTGGGAGCTGCACCACCATGTGCACCACCATGGTCGGCTCTCCAGAAGTTTTGAACCCAACAACTTTCACAAATCCAAGTCTACAAAACTCATTCTTTCAATACGCAATTATTGTTATGTTCTAGCACTGAAGATACAGAAGAAATATGTGAACAGGTTCCCTACTCTAGGGAAGTTTACATTCTAATGGAGGAATGACAATCAATCAGTTGGTAGGTAACTGATACTCCATAGAGAAACAGAATAAAGAAAATACTTAAGAGTAAGTCTTAAGGCAATAATTAGCTTGGTTTATTTGAATAAAAAGAAGACCAATGTGACTGGAATGAAGTTATGAAGAGGAAGCATGATATATGATAAGCCTATAGAGGCAGGTCACAGAAAGGTCTTTTAAGCTAAGGAGTTTGGATTTTCCTGGAACCACAGCAGAGTGACACATATGTTAGGTGAAAAATAAACTGAAGAAGTGGGAGGGAATAGTGGAAGGAAACTACAGATGCACCTCCACTTCCAAAGGAATTATCCCAATAAACCCATCATAAATTGAAAATACCTTGAATATACCTAACCTACCAAACAATCACAGTTCAACCACACTGTAGAGAATCAGTTATGTACCCTGATCATGTGGCTGACTAGGAGCTGTGATTTACTGGGTTTGATCTCTAGCACTGAAAAAAGAAAAAGAAAAAGAAATCTACATTTTGGCTTGTGTAGCTGGGTGATATAGTGATGATATTGTGGTGATATAACTAAATAAGAGGCATATTTGTGAGGAAAAACTGAGTTGTTTTAGGCAGTTAAGTTTGAAGTATCTATTTGACATTCAAGTAGAAAAATCACAGGCAGACATACTTAGAAATACATATATATAGTACATATCTAACTGATCTGTATAAATCTATACTTGTCTATTAATCCATTTATCTCTGGAGTTCCATAAAATGGTTACATGTTGAAAAAAAAAAAAAAATCACAAGAGCCAGCATCACATAGACAATATTTAAAGCTCTGAAGCATACATCCCTACCTCATCTAACTGCTGACCTCGTCTAACTGCTGAACTCCTAGTCATCCTTTAAAACCTAGCATAGACATCATTTTCCAAGAAGTCTTCCGGGAGTGGGAGGGAGGGAATAGTAGAAGGAAACTATAGATGCTAAATTAATCCCCTTTTGCTATTACTTGGGTACTTTACATGTGTTTATATTTTCCAATTTAAGACTGTATAGTAATAATTTGTCTACACATAATGACAAAACCCTCATTCGATTCATACTGGTTTTATACTATAACTTACAATGTGCCTTACACACTAGGCTTTCATAAATGTTAACTAAATAGAACTTATCAAATTCACAAAGTCAGAAGCAAAAGTTACAAGAACAATTAAAGACAAAATGTTGCTAGATGAAAATTAAGGCTTCCAATATGGGGAAAACAATCAAATCTTTTTCCTCCCCTCCTCTACACTAGTAAGTTTATAGAAGCATAAAGGTGAAGTTTTTATATTCAGTCAGAAAAATTAAGAAATTATTTATTCTCTCAATGGCTAACATTATGATTATGCACCTATAAAATGATCTGCATAAAAAATGCTGATGTGTCTATCACCAAACAATGTGTCATTTATACCACAAAAGTTCTAGAAGGAGGATAGGCAGGAGATAAGTACTTACCAGCAGACAGTGGGCAAAATCAGGACCTCCCACTAGGCCAGTAAAATTTCCCAGCTGCTCAGCAAGAGCTAACAGTACCTCATCTTCATCATAAATTGTATCTGGAAATGACAACAACCAGACACTCATCAATAAGAATAGATGGATGGCCTGAGCAGGACACACACAAAAACAGAAACAGATTCAACATGTACATAGTAAGATGGTCTAGTCAAAATCCTAACAGCATTTTCTTCATTCTTTATCAATAGTCTTCATGAATATGTTTTACAGAACTAAAAAATCATACTCCCAGATCAGTTACTTTCCCACTAGCTGAATGAGTAATGTTTGAATATACCTAGCTATTAACATTACAATATGTTTTATTTCTTTCGCACAGAAAGCACCATGATCAATTTTGTACTTAATGATATGCTGGGTAACAAACTCTAAAAAAAAAAAAAAAAAAAAAAGTTTTGAAAGTCACTGGAAAACAGAATGTCCACGCCTTTCTTTAAACAAAGACACATACATACCTGTAAGGAATGGCAGCAGTTCAGTTCGGGTCCTTTCTACTCCAAGTGCTAGAGCAATTGTTGATAATTTCTTAATACTGTTGAGACGGAGCTTTAAAAAAGAAAATGGAAATAAGAACAAACTAAGAAATGACTGCAATTCAGACCAAAAAACAAAAGGGGCAAACAGGTGAAATGAGGGCATGCGGGTATAAAAATAAAGATTTCCTAGGCAAAACACTGAAGAGCCCATAAGAGAAAGGACTGAATGAAAATACTCAAGAACTGAGATAATTTTAAAAAGAACAAACTCTGGCAGTAGTGAAGCACATGAAACGGTTGAATACACCTGCCTTTTCAAAGAAAAATTTCATCGCAGCTGATACACCGACTCATCTGGGTTAATCAGCCATCCCTACCTTCTTCCACCCAACAAGCCCGGCCAGTTTCCAAAACCGAGGAAGGCATTACACTGAACTTCAAAGGGCCCCTTGGCATCCTGAGACCCGCAGGCCGCCCCAGTCGCTCGCGACGGCTCATCCACAAGACGCCGGCCCAGCGCTGGACGCGGCGTAGCACGGAAGGAGCACGGAGACGGGAAGCCGGCTGTCCGACGGTCGCCAGGCACTGACGGGCACCAAGCCAACGCCTCACAGACCCGGGGAAAGGGTGCGGGAGAGGTCCCAAGGACGGTCGGGAGCGGCCATCATAGACCCCCGAGAGTCCTTCCTCGCCTCCCCCTCAAGTTTCTGCTCCGAGTTCGGTCTCTCAACCCGTGGGCCTCCACCATCGCGGGCGCCAACCACACGCCCTGCTGGGCCCACCTCAACTCCCCGGCCTCAGCCCATTACCTGCACATCCTCATTGCGGAGCTCGTCGATTAAAACTGCGATCGGGTATAGCGAATCATCTCCATCTCCGCCCGCTGCCCCCAGGCCGGTCCCGGGCCCCGCTGCGCCCGCCATGTTCTTTCTTCTCCGGCTGGTCGCCGCCGCCCGCCCCGCGCCCAGGCCCCGCCCCGCGCCCAGGCCCCGCCCCGCGCCCAGGCCCCGCCCCGCGCCCAGGCCCCGCCCCGCGCCCAGGCCCCGCCCCGCGCCCAGGCCCCGCCCCCGCCCCGCGCCTAGGAGGGCTGGGCCGAAACTGGTGCCTATCTTCCAAGCGGGTGGGAGAACTAAATTGGTTCGCTGATGAAGTCTCTCTCCCGACCCACACTGCAGGAGGTGTAGGTCTGAATTCCTAAAGGGTGGGCTAAGAAAGCTAATGGAACCCCTGTGACCTTTACCCATCCGAAAGAAACAGGGGCAGGGATTCATCCTGGCCATTGTGGTCTGAAGCAACCAGGGACCTCACCTGAGTGATGCGTGTTGTGCCTGCTCAGGACTCAGTCAGCCAAAGAGGGTGCCCGAGGCGAGGAGGAAAAAGGCTTTGGCGTCTCCTCTGGCTTAATCCTGGCGCCCAGCCATTGGGTCGCCAGCCCTAATTTCCCCCTCTTGGCCTCAAGCCTTTACAGAACCCACTCCACCTCTTCCTTTGGCCTGGCTCCTGCTCTGAAAGACAAATAACGCGGGCGGTGAGAGAAAATGAACAGTGCTGTCCAAACTCCCCAGTCAATATTTTTTCCACGCAAGCTGTTGAAAACATGCTGCTCTCTTGTTTTTGTGTTTCTTTTCAGTTTGGTACTGGAATGGTGCCTTCTGTTGTATTTTCTTCCTCCCATTTTTTAGCTCTTTAGCATGCAAGAAGTACAACAATCAAGCAAAACTAGGACAAGCTTTAATCCTTCCAAATTGGGTGGGGTAGAATCTTTGCTTGTACAATAAGTCCTAAATTGGCCTCCCCAGACCTCCAAGAGTCCTCAAAGGCAGCAGTAGGAAGAGACAGGATCTGGGAGTTTTTTCTTACAAAGCTATGGAAAGTCTTCCCTTACCCTTTTAGGTCAGCACAAAATAACTAAAATGTCCTGTCTATGTTTGTTTTGGAGTGGAATTTAAGCAACTTAGAATGATAAGCTCTGAAATGATTATACATGTAATAAAACTAAAATTGCTAATAAATAAATTTAGGAGAGTTTTTTAAAAGCATGAGCCTCTGGGAAGTCAACAAAAACCACATTCTTCTCTTCACTATGCTCCTCACATGTCCATGTGACAGAGCCTTTAGTAGTAGTGAAAGTTTGGGAATCAGTAGACCTGAACAGTTTTTCTCAAATTAGTTCTGGGTAGATGTATTCTCTAGCGTTTAAATTTTAGTTTTTATAATTTTTTAGATTTACATAAGCATGTTCAGATTATTAGGATGACTGTAAGTCAGTATTGCGACATAAGTTCAGAACCTACATCTACTTGTGTATTTCAGTACTGTTTTGATTGTTCTGAGATAATGAGAAAAGAAGAGAGACAGATTTAAAATGAAAAAGATGCTTTTAAGCACAAAATAAAAGCCAAATGATATCACAGGGCTGTGCGGTCTCAATAGTTCCAAAAGAGGTGAGGAAATTAAGATACCATAGGTCATTTGGTGAACTCAAAATAAGCTGAACTTTAACAGGCAATATCATAGTCACAATATAAGAAATGCTTTAGTTTTAGCAAAAGACATCATTTTTCATGTTAATAACTTGAATAGTATTAGTTTTTGTTTTTGTGGGGGGTTTTGGTTTTTTGTTTGTTTTTTTTAATATCAGGAATTGAATTCTGGGGCACTCAACCACTGAGCCACATCCCCAGCCCTATTTGTATTTTATTTAGAGACAGGGTCTCACTGAGTTGCTTAGTGCCTCAAGTTTGCTGCGGCTGGCTTTAAACTTGTGATCCTCCTGCCTCAGCCTCCCTGCCGCTGGTATTACATGCACCACCGCACCATGCCAGTATTAGTTTTGTGATTGTATTTCATTTGTAAGTCTGTTTTGGTTTTGTAATTGTATGAGAATTACAAATAAAAAATAAAAGAACATTATATTCCTAGTTTATATTTGTAAATTTAAGTTACATTATAGTCAGGATAATTTAAGTTGACTGAGAGTTTTCAGAATTTTTTTTCCTTTAAAAATGACCCATAGGACTGGGGTTGTAGCTCAGCGATAGAGTGCTGTCTAGCACATGCGAGGCCCTGGGTTTGAGCCTCAGCACCACATAAAAAATAAGTAAATAAAATAAAGGCATTGTGTCCAACTACACCTAATATATATATATATATATATATATATATATATATATATATATATATATATATATATATATAAATGACCCATATACTACTCAAATTTGAGAGACAGAGGGATAAGAGTTTTTTCATTTAGTACTTTACCAGTTAAAAGATCAGAGAGAGTTCCTACTGTTATGGAAAGGATGAATCTGATCCTTTTTTCTTTATGTAAGAAGTCTTCAGAAATGACAAAGGAAGCAAGCTCAGAGAGCAGATTAAGTCAGTTCCACATATATCATCGCTGATATTAGCTCAGCTTAGAAGAGCTAATAGGCTAACAAAAACTGACACACAGATGCTAAGCTATATTGTTTAAAATTCAGATATGATTTGCTTACCCAAGCCAATGAACTGGAGACCTAAAGAATAACTATGATTAAATATGAAATCACAAGCTGAGAAAATAGGCGCCAGAAAATTGTCTGGTTTTAGAGTCATCAATGCTGGACTTCAGTTCCCACTGCCATCTGACTCATGACCTCTCCCTATGCCTCAATTGTACCTTACGCCCCCTCACTCTCAATAAAATAGAGCTAACCACTTCTGGTTCCTGCTCTAGTTTCTGTGATGCTGTGAGAATAACTCAGGTAATAAACATGGAAATGCCAATAAATCCTTCAATAAAGAAAGTGATCAAACAGACTATGAAAGAAAGAAGCTATTTCAAAAACTGGGCCAAGACAGTGTTTGGTGGAGTGTGGTCTGCTTACCATCTAAATCACTTAAAATGTCTGTTAAAAATGTAGATTCCTGCTGGGAGTGGGGGCACATGCCTGTAATCCCAGCTGCTCAGGAGGCTGAGGCAGGAAGATCACTAGTTCAAAGCCAGCCTCAGCAATTTAGCAAGGCCCTGAGCAACTTAGTGAGACCCTGTCTCAAAACAAAACCAAAAACAGGACTGGGGATGCCTCAGTGGTTGAGCACCCTGGGTTCAATCCCTGGTACCAAAAAAAAAAAAAAAAATGCAGATTCCTGGCCTCCACTCTAGACCAACTGAATCAGAGTCCCTAAGAATGGAGCCAGATGTTTTACAGTGCTCCCTAGTAATTCTAACATGAATTGACATTTGAAAGACATCCATTTAAAAAGTTCACTTGGAAAAATAATTTCCATGTCAATGAACAAACATCTACTCAGGTAGGATCTGAAAAGAATCTTTGGAGGTCACTTCTGCCCAGAATAAAAGCAAACAATAATTCTAGCTTCTTATCAATAAGCAGTTCTGTTCCTATTAGCTATGGATTCTACCAGATTAACAAGATGATCCATCTTGCTGGATTCCTGGAAGGTAGCCAAGCTCTACCAGTTCAGTACTGTGGCATTGAGCAATCTCCACATCTTCCTTTCCTCTCTACTGCTCCCTTTGGCCTCCTCTCTACTTTCCTCACTCACCACTAAAAACTAATGACCAGGGAGCACCGGAGGCATTGGCTGAGATTAGGTTGAGGGTTTAAGGCAGCTCTCAGGAAACAATGACATTCTTGGCACAAAAGCATTGAGTTCTGACACCCATGTGCAGTTCATTCATCCAGGGTGAATCCAGGAAAGACAGGTTTGGACTTGCCCAGTTCCCATAAGACAAAACATCAATAATATGAGGAGACACAGCAGGTGGAATTGACAGCCATCACCTCTTGGGTGTAAAACAGCTCTCAGTATGTCACAAGAGAAAAGGATCAATTCTGAGGAATCTGAATGACATCATTATCATCCTCTCTGGGCCCCTAGATGCATATTTAGTAAGCTTACTTCTTTCTCACAGTGATGGGGATTTACAAATAGGTGCTCATATAGTATTGCTGGATGTATATACGTGACTATATGACCAATGTGATTCTGCAACTTGTACACTCAGAAAAATGAGAAATTATACCCCATTTGATTCAAATGTATGATATATCAAGATCATTGTACTGTCATGTGTAACTAATAATAATAAAAAAATGCTGATCTGATCCAGAGTCAGCCAGTGGAGAGAAGATAAGCTGCAGGAGAACTGTGGGTGGTTCTCTCAGGGCAGACCAGACTATTGTCCTATTGAAAGGGCCATCAAGAGAGTGGCAGATGGCCTAGTTCATGTACAGAAAACTTAAGGCACACAGAGGTACTTTCCAACTACAGTCATTCCTAGGTATCTCAGTATTTGATGAGTTCTAGGACCCCCTCCCCATGCCAAAAACCTTAGGATGCTGAAACCACTTCTATAAAACAGCATATAACTTACATATGTCTTCCCCATGTACTTTAAATCATCTCTAGGTTAATTATAATACCTAATACAATGTCAAAGCTATGTAAATAGTTGCTGTGGTATATTGTTTAAGGAATAAGGACAAGGAAAACAGTCTTTCCATGTTCAGCACAGATAATTTTTTGAAAAATACTTTTGTTTCATAGTAGATTGAATCCATGGGTGCAGAACCTTCAGATAAGGAGGTGACAACTGTATTCATTTAGCGAGATGACCCTGGTAAACTAATTCCTGGGTCTATACTTAAATAATTACAAAGTAGTAATTATCAATTAATGATATCTTAAATTTATATTTATGCAAACAATGTCATCATTCTGTGGAACTCATTTCCCCTCAATATTTTTGCCTTTTTTCTCTTCTCTGTTTACTTTGGGGGCAAATTTCTAATCCTATTTTTTATAGACAGGAATTCTCTAACAAAGAAAAAAAGACTTTACCTGAAGTCACACAATTTAATCAGATGAAGCTGTGGAAATCATAATCAGGTATATCACTACTCCCTGCCTTGACCCTACTATTCCACAGCTTATGACTTCGTTTAAATTTGGTTTTCCAGAGCAAAACTTTGCTTGAAGTTTTGGAACAAGCAAATTAAAGAAATGGAACTGTCAGTTCTAGTTCAGGACAGTACATATAGTCGTTAAGAGAATATGCTCTGGAAGTCAAGGAAGATAGAGTGGCACACTCCTATAATTCCAGTGACTGGGGAGGTTGAGGCAAGAATATTGTAAATTCGAGACCAGCCATGGAAATTTAGTAAGATTCTGTCTGGAGGCAGGTGGGGGAGAGGAAGGAAGGAATTCCAGCTGTGCCAATTATTAGCTGCATAAAGTCAGGCAAAAAATGTATCCTCTCTGAATCTTGGGTTTTGCCTCTATAGAGTGGAATTGTCAAGCTTACCTTTATGTGGTTGATAAGAAGATCAAATTCATATAAAGTGCTTAATTAGTGCCTGGCAATAGGAAGCCTCAAATATTAGCCATCAATAGTAATTATCTACTGAGAAAGTAGAAGCAGGTAAGAAAACATTCTGGTCAATCAAGTTTTGCCAACAGGGAAGACTGTATAAAAGAATGAAAGGGGTACATGACTCAGAAGACCTGATTCAAGGCCTTCTATAAAACTTTCTATAAGACTTTTTTTTTACATTGTAGAATAGGAATTTTACCTCTCAAGAGTTGTGAGGAATATGATCACAATGTTAAGTGCTTTGTTAATAGAAAACACTACACAAATGTTAGAAGTTGTGTCACTTATTACCAAGGACTCACTGAATCTGGTGCCCATGCCAAACACAAAAAGAGAACATCTGGAGACCTATGCTTAAGGTGGGAATGCACCCCAACTCCCCAAGAACAGCAGCCAGAATTAGACTTCCTTCTACCCCCTGTGGTAGACTTAAGATGATCAAACAAGCACACGGACCTTTCTGAAAAGTCTTGGCCTCCAAGTCCTGCTATAGGCTCTAATGTTTTCCAGATAGGACCCCTGGTTTTCTTGCTGGATGTTATACATAGCTCAACAAAAATTTGTTACAGTATCGAGTGAAAAAGCAGGGTATATAGTTTTGTTGAAGTTGCAGGTATAATTTGAGCTGCAAATGTTCAGAATAGATTCCTCCTAAGTGGATAATTTGATTTTAATAGATATCAGAAATTCTCTTAGGGGCTGGGAGTGTAGCTCAGTGGTAGAGCACTTGCCTAGCATTACAAGGCCCTAGGTGATTCCATCCCCTGCACCATTGGGGGAAAAAAAAAATCTTAATTTTTTTTTAAGTGAGAACCAGGACAGTACATATAGTATCTTACCATTTGTTTAAAAAAGAATACACACATATGTGCTTGTATATGTATTTTTAAAAACTCTAGAAGGACATGTACTTGTAACACTGGTTGATGTGGTAAAATAACTATGTATGTGGGAAACAGACATAGGAGATTTTTCAATGCATAAATTTGTACCTTATTTTGTTCTACTTGCCAAATCTGGGACTTTACTCAAATTTCATCCATTTTCTCATTGTTGCCCCTTTTCTGTTGCAGGATTCAATTCTGTATACCCCATTGCATCTAGGCTTTTTAATTCTGAACCATGAAGATTATTACCTATTAAACAAACCTTTTGGTCTTGGTTACCATACTGCAGGCTCCTCTGCTTCCTCCTGGCTATTGTTGCCTGTGACATCCACAGATGTATATGTAGTTAATAGATTCCTCCTGCCCAGCTATTCCTTGTTAGGGCCCTGCTATATCCAGAAGGTAGAGGCCAGATTTGCTTCCTGTCTCTTACTTTTGCAAGCCTCTTATCACCATGTCTTGCACTAGACCCAGCCAACGTAAGCAGAGCTCTCAGCAGCTGGCACACTGCCTCAGGCTCCAGCTACACAGAAGTTTGATTTCACAAAGGCAGGACTTACTTAAAACATTCCTGTTCCCCAGAAAGCCTGTGGTCGGAGTCTACCCTGAAGATGATATTCCTTCCTGCTTCCTTTTCTGATCTCCCCAAAGAACTGTTAGGAGAAAAGTCACAGGAGTGAGAAGGGCTCACTGCCAAGATCCCCTGGACATGCCTTTCATATCTCCGCAGAAATCCTGCTGGGTCTGTAATCAGAAACTGGAATTTCCACTAACTTCTAGGACTTCAGGAAATTAGCTCCCTCTTTGATCTAGCTATGTGATTAAAATTAGCTGGGCCCCACAGTGTTCTAGAAAAGCCCCTACAAAGATTGAATGTACTATCTACACACTGTGTCTTCAGAAGACAATCTTCAGGCTCTGGTTATGGAAAGTGGATTAAGAAGAGGATTTCAAAAAAAGAAAAAAAAAAAAACAACTTTGACTAGATCCTGTTGTCTCTACCCATCTAATCCTTCCAGGTTGTCCATCATAACATCCAGAAAGGAAGTCAAAGATTGTGGACTTCAAAGAGGTCAAAATGAGCCAGGGATATTGCTCAATGGTGAAGCTTAGAATGGGCAAGGACCTGGTTCCATTCCCAGCACCACAAAACAGCAACAATCAGGTCAAGGATGATGACAAAGAGTTCATAATTCAGGGAGATCATGGTTAAAAAGAGATGTTCTGGAACCAGACTGCTGGGTTGAATCCCAGTCTGCAATTTTCTACCTAGATGATCTTGGGCAAAACACCATATCTCTGAGCATTAGTTTCCCCATCTATGTGAAGAGGTTAATAGTTATTACTTCATAAAATTGTTGTAAGGATCATGAGAGAAGAAGCAAATTAAATCATTCCTGACATAAAGCAAACATTTTCTTTCTTTTTCTTTGCAGTGCTGAGCATCAAACTCAGGGTCTTGAACATGGTGTTATGCAGAGGCAATTGCTCTAACACTCAGCCCAAATGCTTCTTAAGTATTAATTGTTATTTGCATTATTTCTCCACAGAGCAAATCTGACAATCTAGAGAATATATATATATATATATATATATATATATATATATATATATATGGCATGGTGCTGCACGCCTGTAATACCAGTGACTCCAGAGCTGAGGCAGGAAGATCACAAGTTCAAGGACAAACTCGGCAATCTAGTGAGACCTTGTCTCAAAATAATAAAAAAGTAAAAAGGTCTGGGGGTGTAGTTCAGCAGTGGAGTGCTCCTGGATTAAATCCCCAATACTACATACACATAAAAAAGTACAAACAAACAAAATACCAGCCCCAAACCCACATAGTCCCCATGTTTCTAATGTTACACTCAAAGGAAGGTGTCATGTGTCACACACATGAAGAAGGGAATCCCCATTCTATATCTGGCAGAGCTGACCTTATTCCTCAAGGACCAAGTCTGCCTAGGTGGGTTATCTGACACTTTTGTAATGCAAAGTTTAACCGAGTGTAGTGGCACACTCCTGTAATCCTAGAGACTCAGAAGGCTGAGGCAGGAAAATGGCAAGTCCAAAGACAGCTTCAGCATTTTAGCAAGGCCCTAAGCAACTCAAGGAGACCCTGTCTCAAAATAAAGAATAAAAAGGGTTAAGTTTCCATGAGTTCAATCCCTGATACCCACCCACCCCCCCCCAAAAAAAAGCAAATTCTACTTCCTTCTGCAAATGTTCACTCTTCACAACATGGTGTAGGCATGGGGAACATGAAGATATCCTAAGGTCTTTCTTTCACAGGTCTCAGACTCTGCTAAATGTTATTGCCCTCCATTAAACTACTGAGCTATAGATGATGTTTAGGCATTTGAAGGAGAAAAACTTAGACATTTATATATCCTTTGAGTTGTCTTTGACAATGCCAGTAAAAATTAGCAGTGGTAAAGGTAGCAATGTGTATGTGGTATGGTTTGCTCTCATATGAAAATTTGAAAATGGGCAGGTGGCTGATATATTTCCCCCTTCAACTAAATACATATCTTTTATTATGGTCATATACAATCAAGGTCAGGGCAAATAGAACTGAAATTAATGGAGAAGTGTCCGCTTATAGATCATCTACCAAGGAATCACTGTTAGGATGGACAATTCATCCCCTGCTAAGTTGTGGATATGGTTTTCTTCAAGAAAGTTTTGCAACTGTTAAAAGGTTATAAGAAAGCAGTGTAGGGTGCATGATTCTTAAAAAATACAATCTACATATTGAAATTACACCATGAATACAAAATACTGAAACAAACTACATTACTGCAGGAGGGAAAGACGTTTTGAAGTTTTTAGTGAGAGTATGATGCCCTCTGCTGGACAGTAGAGGATCCTCTACAATGGCATTGCAGACAAGGTGGCCTAAAGTTGTGAGACAGCAAAATAAACAACAAAAAAAGCTTATGGCAAATTTAAACTTTAGTACTGCTTTTTTTTTTTTTTTTTTAGAATATCTCTAGTAATCACAGGCTATAAGAACACAAATATAGAAAAAGACAAGGAAAGGGAGTAGGACAGTCAGAAAAATTCTTAAGATTCTTTTATAAATGTAGCACTAAAAAATCAGCCTCCTTTCCTACATATCTCCACAAAGTTCACTGGCAAGAAAAGAATTGGAATGAGGTATAGGAAATACCAGGGAGGGTTAGAGACATAGTTTAATAGGGACACAATAAAAAGGTGAGACCAACTTATATGTGGAACATGGTGTCTTCTTGTTGGGTGACTGAACACATTTTAGGTAATTTCTCTCAAAATGAGATTAACCTTTGCTCTCATGTGTGAGGGGGTAGCAGCAGCCCCAGGGAAGCTCCTTCTACAGACCAGTGGCAAAAGAACAAAGGAAGGTCTTTACTGTACTCATCTCAAATAAACAGAACTAATGTTTTTTAAAACTGTAAAAGCTGACTTCCCCAGTGTGTCCTGAGCTGTATGAAGAGCTTAATATCCACAGACATTTTATTTCCCACTATCCTACTCAATACAGCCACAGGTCCTACCTGAGTAGGCTAAGTAGTACCAAATGTTAGGGTTCAAGGCAGGAAGTCTGCCTGAAGGTGACCTGCCTGCTCATTATTTCCTAATAAATAAATCAATAAACGGCACTGAATAGGTCTGAAATTGCCAAAACTATAGTTATCTCTTTTTTTTTTCCAGATGTATTATCATTAAATGTACTCAGATGAGAATCAATGGGAGGAGAACTGCAGTAAATTATTAACATCCATTAGTGTACTTCAGTGCTATATTAGTTAATTGTTTCCCGGCAAGTTGGGCCCAAAGGGCATGGGAGATAGGGCAAGTAAGGTTTGACAGGTCAGAGTAGGTAAAGAAAAGGGGCTGTGAGGGGAAAGAGGCCTACATGAAGGTCTAGGTAACCAGAATTAGATCAGAATTAGAAAAAGCCATGAAATATTCTTTTTAATTATCTTTGATCTTTGTTGTGAGGTTTGCCTGTAGTCTTTGTCAACAGCAGTGGTGTTCAACTCTAGCTACAATCAGAAAAATCGTCTAGAGAGATTTTGTTTTGTTTTTGTTTTTGCAGTTCTGGGGATTGAACTCAGAAGTGCTTCACCACTGAGCTACACTCCCAAACTGTTTTATTATTTTTTATTTTATTTTTATTTTGCCCAGACTGGCCTCAAACTGGGATTATAGGTGTGCACCAATATGCTCAATCATCTATGGCATTTTTTAAAAGTAATGGTGCCTGGACTCACACCTAGATACTAACTCAGAATTCCTTGGGGTCAACCAGAGTGTCAATGTTAAAAGGTCCCCAGGTAAAAAAATAAAATAATTAAAAAAAGGTCCCCAGGTAACTCTCTTATGCAACTCTGGCTGAGAATAGCTGCCTCATAGAGTACAACTTTCCAGCACTGACTACAACCCTGCTGAAGTAGCAAGCAAACAAATTGAAAAGCAGCCCATTCTCATTTGGCAACTTGGAACTCTGAGCTAAAATGACAAATCAAAGGTCAAGGGCACCAGTTGCCAAACACTGTTTCTGCAAGCAAAAGACCAAACAGCCCTCCTGAGGTAGGTAATTCTGGAATCCATGGTTGTAGGTCCCAGGAAAACCTTCATCAGAAGCTTATCTTAGGGCTGGGGTTGTGGCTCAGGGCCCTTGGTTCAATCCTAAGCACCACATAAAAAATAAATAAAATTAAATAAATAAATTAATTAAATAAAGGTACTAAAAAAATAAATAAAGGTATTGTGTCCAACTACAACTAAAACAAAACAAAAAAAGAAGTTTGTCTTAAATCACGCACTTTTGGCTATTAGCACCATTGGGAAGACACCTGATTTATGCTTTTATGTCTAAGCATGGAATGACAGAATAAGCCCAGAAATTAGAAGCAAAACAAAAAATCTCTACTTATCTTGAAGTATTTCACAAAGGTATTCGAAGATTCACTTACATTTTAAGAAGACAAATAAAGGCTGATATTCTGGTAAAATGCTACTTGAACCCAATTGTTATTTTTTCCCAATTATTAATTTAAACATGAGCTGTTTATTCTGCAAAACTACAATAGGAAATTTTTAGTCTGTCCTTATCACTACAGTTCCATAATCTCATATCCCTAATTGGGATTTCCCTCATTTATCAAATTTGTCAGTTATAATTTGTTTAAATGTCAGGTCTATGTGAACTCCACAGCTGAAGACAGCCAAAACAGATTTTTAAAATATCACTTACTATTTAATATTATTTGATCTGAATGTGTGACTACAAAGTCATCTTGTGTCAGACACCCTTTCCCTAGCGAGGCATGTTGTGAGTAGGACTCTCACCTGCAGGCCAGGCTTGCTCACACACACACATTCAGAAGGTCTCCTGCAATAGGTATGATGCTTCAAAATCAAGTGATAATAGAAATATTCAAGGGAAAAAACATTCTCTACTTACAAGTTACCCTGAGGAATTTGTACAGAAGACTGTGTACTTCAGGAGAATTACTGAACTATACACACTCGAAGCCTCATTCATAAATTGCCCTTTCAGGACTTGCAGGACTTACGACCTGCTATATTTTCTGTGGTCCAAGAATCCATCCCAAAATCAGATTAACAGTTGTTTATTAGTTCCAAGTGTCTTTGCTCTTCATTGTCAATAAACATGGATAGAACCAAAGTGTACAAGAAACCTTGTTAAACACTGGGATACACAGAAGCATGGCAAGGTGCTTATCTCAGATGTGTAAACAATGTTCTTGGGAGACAGGCTGACAAGGTTTCTACATTCAAGTTCTATGCCCTAGTAAAGACACTGTGTACCCAACAGGGTTCAGAAAAAGAAGAAATCACAGGGTGTGAAGTCTAGAAAGGCTTTTTAGAAGAGACTCAGACCTAAAGGAGTAACAGAGAAGATGGTATTCTAGACAGAGGGAAAAAATTAAGGCTGTGACTTTCTCCCTACTGAACTCAATTAATAAAGGCATTCTCCTCCTAAACAACATGAGAGGAATAAACCAAATCTCAAGGCCATTTTGGGTCCTATGGGGAGAAAAATGATTACAATGGTACAAAACCTGATGGCCTCTAGAAGTAATTATTAGATATAAGGTGGAGGGTATAGGATGATGTTAGAAATTTGTTTAGAAAAATGTTTTATTCCTCCTGACAACCCTCAACAACAGGGAAATTATCCAAATGTTAGATATAGCTGAATCAGAATTTCTCTGAAAAGTAGAATTTCACAGACTAGAGATTCTCAATCCAAAAACTTAACATGGATCTAGGAATTTTAACTCTTTTAGGTATGGTTTTCAAACATTAAGTAAGTCCTGCTGTACCTGTTTTTTTTCCATAAAAAAAAAGAACTAGCCCTCATTGAGCTTCCCAAAGGCTTCATCCAAAAGTTTCAGGACAAATATTCTGGACTATTTGGTAGAAGGAAAGTTTGTGCATTGAGGGGTGGGCTTCAGGGAAGCAGGATTTAAAAGCTGAAAGCAAAAGAAAACAAATCACCTAAGAAAAGGAAAATTAAAGTGTCAAGATTTATTTTAACTTTTTCTTTCACAGAAAATACAGTTAAGTATGGCATGTAAACACTGACACAAGAAATAAAGTACAAGATCAGGAAGACAAATGAATTGGATAATACTCTTGCTTCCACGCTGTACTGCTTCCTGATTTCATTTGCAGCATAAATCACATGATTAAATAGATTGAAAAAATTAAAGGCAACATTCAGATTTACAAATACACCAGAGAGCCTCTAAAATCCAACAATGCCATATGGAATTTTGATCTTTCTGTTGCAAAAAAATTAAAGCTAAGTTCCATGTCCATTTATCTGCTTTAGTCAAGGCATTTAATGTAGGGGTATAAGAATGGATTAACATATGAGATTTACTATGTCTGTGGGAGTCAAATTTAATTATGCCTCTTTTCTCTCATTAGAGGAACTAAAATTAACCAAATTAAGAGCAGGGCTGCCTGGTATGGCCATGTGAGTATACAATCACAGTGAATTCTTATTTCTATAAATCTCAGGAAATGCAAAATACAAGATAGGATTGTTTACCCCAGATCTCATGCTGCAGAAATACATAGGGTGTTCAAAGTTTTTTCTCAGAAATTCAAACTAGAATGTATGACCTAAATAAATAGCTGGGATCAAGAATTACCTTGATTTGAATCAAAGAATCTGCTTCTGAACTTGAATTCAGAAATAAAAAGTATGGGTTACAATTTGCTTGATTATCCCAAAAGATTAAAATGACCTGTCTTCTTTTTTATCAGATGACACCTACCAGGTGTGAGGTAAGTTTTGGTTATAGGTGTCTACCACACAGACTGGTTCAGTAATGGCTGGTACTAAGTGTCACAAAATTCAGTTTCAGATGGCTGCCCGAGAGCTGGAGATGAGAGAATCCTAGATTTGCCACAATTAAAGGCTTACAATCAAGGTCTATTATGAATAATCTGTAGTCCTCATTCTTCAATATTTAATAATCTCTGGAGTAATAAGTATCTTAGATACTTTTTCTTTACCAGGATCAGAGGAGTTAACACAAGCTGAATTTTGACTCTTTGGAGGAGAAATGCTACTCTGACCAGATGAGGTAAAGCTAACATCCCTGTATTGCTAAGAGATGGACACTTTAAAACATACTTATAAAATATCACACACAAAAAAAACACCTTCACACAAAAAGCATTCATTTTGAATTCCTTACCTATAGCAGATGGCACAGTGCTTTGCAATTTGTTGTGCTCTCACTAAAGATACATAGAACAGAGAAAGCCAAAATAAGGTTTTCAAAGGGATAGGAGCTGATATTCCCAAGGAGGCCCTGCATCAATTCTGGACTTTTTTTTTTTTTTTTTTTTTTTGGTGCTATAATTAAGTTCTCGCTTAAAAGGTCTTTTTAAACATTTTTTTTTCCCCAAAAACAAGCAAGATGATAAAATCATAAGCATTCTAACACTTTTTTGTTTCTGTGCTGGGGATTGAACCCAGAACTTTGCCCATGCTAAGCATATGCTCTACAACAGAGCTACTGTACCACTTTCATTAGGAAAAAAAAAAAAAGCACTCTCTGTTGACCTCCATCACTGAACTTTTCTACTTATAAGTAAGTAGGCAAAATGCTTCAATTACAGTTCTCTGTCCTGTGGGCAGATCATATATTCACTATTTGCTTTAGGAAACAGTAATCAAATATTGAGAATTAAAAGCCGGAGATTTTTCAAACAAGTGGGACTTCAGTCTATCTTTACTTTCTAGTTACTGTCTATACCTATTACCTTTCCAGTGCTTCAACTCCAGCTCAGATATTCCTTTAGCATGAATCTCCAGAGAGACTTTTTTTTATTATTATAACTCCCATTTTTCCTGTTATCACATCTTCTCCTTTCTTGGGTTCAGTTCCTGTGGGGAAGATCTTTTCTTGAAAAGTAAAAGATGGAAAACTAAAGATTCATTCTGTTTTCAGATACCAAAAATATTGACCTTTAAGGAAATAAGGCACCTATAATGTGGCCCCCAATGGACAATAGAAATAGTACTGATAGTTGGATCCTGTGTGACTGCAAAGGAACATGACTTCCAAAATAAGCAGTACTTTCTGGCCATGGGCCTGGCTATATCACAGAGCACTGCTTTGTTGGTTTATCTAACATTCAGGCAGATTGAAGGCTCCAAAGAACTCAAAGAAATATAAATAAAATTCTTTCTTAAAATAGAAAGTTACACTATCAATCAGGTCTCTGGTCAACCTCATCATCAGTATGTTTTCACAGTTGAGGAAGCATGGAAAAGCACTAGATGAGAAAAGTTAGGCAACATAGGTTCTAGCTAGCCCCTGCTCAACTACTTACTGACTGTGACCTCAGGCAAGTCACTTTACCTCCAATCCTTAGTCTTTTTCTTCATCTGTAAAATGGAGATAAATCACCTGCCTTGTTTACCTCACACTGATTGTGAGGATCAAATGAGATGTTGGGAAAGTGTCTTGTCAACTGTGAAATACAATGTAAAGGTAAAGTAATAGTATACACTTACTACATTTTAATTGGGTCCTTATCATTGCCTATTTGCCTAGAAGTGCCCCATGCAGGATGTGCTTATAATAGAGCTGAAAAATAGGTGCTATAATTATATACTAGTCCTTTTCACTAGGTTGTTACAAAAAAAAAAAAAACAATTTTTTTTCAGAAATGGCCTTAGAATACATTACTTAAAAACATGATGTCATCCAAATCTACCAACTGATAGAACCAAATTTCGTCAATGATGCCCTACTCAGTTATATTTTAGTCTGTTGATACCTTTATACAGAGAAGTTTAGAATTATACAGCATGCTAAAACTTAAAATAACAATAACAACAAAAAACTAACCATACAGTGAAAGTTAGTTATAAAGGAAATAAAATGAAAATTAGAGGCATCAAATATAATAAAATCGGGTCACAGTTCCTCAAATGGTCGCCTTTTTCCTGAGATAGCTCCAGGACAGGGTACTAGTCCTGTGAAGTGCTTGATAGAAGCTTTGTCTTGCTGGAGATGACAAGTAGGCTATGCTCAATTTCAGCATTAGGATTTGAACAAGGTCTGCTAGGAGCTGCCAACAGCTTTGGTGGAGGAGCCCACATGGCCTAAGAGAGCCTTGCTAGTTCTCAGATGCCAGGCCAGAGTGTGGAGAACAGCTTAACACAGGCATCCAGTCCAGGGACTTTCAATTCTTCCTGTGAGATGATTCTGCTCTTCTCCGGTCTAGTGAATAATTTAATAGAAGAAAGACAATGAGATATGGAGCAATATATCTCTCCCTGCTTCAGGGCCTTTCTCTATTTGCAAGAAGTTTACATGCAGAACAGAGACAGACTAGAAGCAAATGCAACTATGACTAGCCCAAAACACGCAGATTCCAGTATTCATGTCAGACGACTTTTATTACAAATATTACAGGCAATGACTTGGAGGGAGTCGGGTCAGAGGAATCACTAATTAACAAGATGGTTGTCCTTTGGGACCATGGGTGTGTAGCTAACCTCCACTTTTCTTCCTGGTTTGCTTTGTCTTCCGGGGTTTAAGGATAGTGTAGTTTGCATACACTGTATACTGATCTGAAAGGTAGGGGACATAGAATGCCCGAAGCAGCTTTGAAGATCTGAAAAAAAAGGAAAAAATTTATCACTTGGGAGAATTTACTAATGATACTTAAAGGAAACTCTATGGTAAGGATTATTTTTATGTTTTTATTTGTGCACTATAGTTATACAACAATAGTGAGGTTCATTTTGACATATCCATAAATGCATATAAGAAAGTTTGCTCCATTTCAATCCCCAGTGCTACGTCTTTCCCTCCCTTCCTCCTTCCCACTGATCTCCTTCCTCTACTTTACTGGTCTTCTTTCTATTTATTTACTTATTTTTAATTGGTATATTTTAATTGGTATAGAATGCACTGTAATATGTTCATACATGGACACAGAATAATTGGGTCAACTACATTCCCCAGTTCTTCCTCTGTGAGGATTACATCTTATACAAACAGCTCATAAAACAAAAAAGCCTGTTCATGATAAAATACTTAAGAACAAGTACCTTGTTACTCATGACAAACAGTCTCCCTAATAAATCACAGTATGCCCTTCAAAATAGCTCTCAAGTCTTCATTTTGCATAAACTGTGCCACAAAAGAGTTCTAGGTCAATCAAAGGGCTGCTATTCCTGAAATGAATTCTTAACACCCAAATAGTTACTACATCTAAGAAAATGTAGTGATGCCCAATACTGTAATGATTCTGACTCCAGATCTGAATTTTTCTAGATAGGTAAAGAAATCTGTTTCCTGAGAGTCTACACATGTCTCTGGAAAATTGTATCTACTTATCACTGAAATATGAAAACTGAAAACCTGAATTTCTCAAGAGTTTCTTAAGAAAGTAATAAGTGCAGAAAATTTGCTTTTAAATGTGTAATTCAATCAATCTGCTAATCCTATGAGCAAAGTGACATTATTAGCCCTCTTTTTTAAATATTTATTTTCTAGTTGTAACTGGACACAATATTTTTATTTTATTTATTTATTTTTATGTGGTGCTGAGGATTGAACCCAGGGCCTCACATGTGCTAGGCGAGCACTCTACTGCTGAGCCACAATCCCAGCCCCTCTTTTATAGATGGGAAACTGAGGTTTAAACTTGCTCCAAGTCACACAGGTTAAGTAAGTTGTTCAGGATCATCCAGTAAATAATGGAGATTCATTCACATCCAGGCTTGATTCTAGAGTCTGCATGCTTAACAATTATAGTTTATCCTATATCCCAGGAATAGGCAAAAAGAATCTATCCTTTCCTAGAAAAAAGTTGTAGTGACAGCTTCAAATTCTTTTTTTTTTTTTTTTTTTTTTTTACTTTTTAAAAATTTACATATGACAGCAGAATGTGTTACAATTCTTATTACACATATAGAGCACAATTTTTTATCTCTGGTTGTATACAAAGTATATTCACACCAATTAGTGTCTTCATACATGTACTTTGGATAATAATGATCATTTATAACCCCATGCCCCCTTCCTCCCCCTCCAACCCCTCTGCCCTATCTAGAGTTCATCTATTCCTCCCATGCTCCCTCTCCCTATTCCACTATGAATCAGCCTCCTTATATCAAAGAAAACATTCAGCATTTGGTTTTTTGGGATTGGTTAACTTCACTTAGCATTATCTTCTCTAACTCCATCCATTTACCTGCAAATGCCATGATTTTATTTTCTTTTATTGAAACAGCTTCAAATTCTATATGAAGCTTTACTTCCTGACTGATTTCTGAGTCTGAAAATCTAAAGTTGGCCCACCTACTGCCATCCTAAATGAGATTGCTCAGGGGTGTTCCACTGCCAGTCTTTTTCCAAATTCTAAACTTGTAAATGTCATGTCAACGTGGCATTTGTACTGGCAGCCTACCTCTAGGTTTGGCAGACTCCTGCAATGCCTGCACACAATGATATCGTGTGCTTGGCAAACACACCTCTTAGCAATACTTCCCAACTGGGATGCTGGCAGTGCCCTGTGCTCGGAGATGCACTTCACTTCAGCAACTAACAGCTCAAGGGCTTTGATAGAGAAAAGAGGCTTAGAGGAGGGACACACAAGATAATGCAGGGCCGCTGAAAACAGAATGAACAGGAAGAGGAAGCACCTGCCTCAGACAAAAGGAAGTTAGTTTACTCTTTTTGTTCAGGATGCACAGATAAGGTGATGATCAGAACATAAAGATGCAAGCTGGAGCAAACTCCTGCAAACCTAGGAGTTATTTCCATTCCAGATGTCACCACACACACACACACACAAAAAAAAAAAAAGCTTCATCAATATATTCATTATGTATTTTTGATCAACTCAGCCCTTGGTATGACATCAGAGTTCACTGGACCCATGTGCAGTTTTATACTTTCTTTTTTGGAGAAGTTCCTTGCTATTGGGGACGAGTTCTATTTACAATTTTATTCTTTTTAAGAATCTTCCAAAAAACAAAGAAAATATGACAGCTAATGAGTAGTTAGTTACATTCAGGGACAATGTTCATTTCAGTGGTATATGTGTGTTTACAATTACAAGAATATGGAAAAAGTTGTTATATTTAAGTTATTATTACATTTTCAAATGAAAAAAAAATTGTTATCCTTTTATTCTTACTTTTGTAAGTTACATATAAAATAGCTTAAAAGTATAAAAACAGTCCACTGGACTGAGACAGTAGATGGTGATGACTATTTTCCTGGTATGCTGACAGACTGTGCCAGGGAGTTCCAAAGATATTTTGGAAAACTATCCTGGGCTGCACATAGGACATACCATCATCAAAAATGCTGACTGGGCTAAAATGGAAGAAAAACTCCTATGCATTATTTTTTAGTACAAATGTTCAACTGAAAAAAGATAAAAGCAGAGATTAGGGAAAATATTTGCAGTACATAGAATGGAGGATTAATATCTACAACATATAAAACGTTCCTGCAATAAATAAGAAGACAAGAAACTCGGGGAAAATGATAAGGGATATAAATAGAAGATAAATGCAAATGACCAATAAATACCTAAAATGATGCTGCATCTTCCTAGTAGTCACAGAAATGCAAACCTAGATATAATGTTCAATAATCAGGCTTGCAAAAGTTAAAAAATCTGATCAATATCAAATACTGGTGAAGAATTAGGAAACAGACATTACCAGTGAAAATGTAAATCCACACAGCCACTTAAAAAGGCAATTCTAGCAATATCAATTAAAACAAAAATTATCGAGGCTGGGGTTATGGCTCAGCAGTAGAGCGCTCACTTAGCACATGTGGGGCACTGGATTTGATCCTTAGCATCACATAAAAATAAAAAATAAAGATATTGTGTCCAACTACAACTAAAACAAAATATTTTTTAAAAATTATGCACTCCCTATGATATAGTAGTTTTAGTTTTTACTTTATACCATCTCATTTATTCTTTTAATTTTTTTCAAGTATTTTTTTAAAATCTGTCAGTGAACCTTTTATTTTTTATTCTATATGGTGCTGAGAATCGAACCCAGGGCCTCACACATGCTAGACAAGTGCTCTACCTCTGAGCCACAACCCCAGCCCCCCATCTCATTTATTTATTTTCTTGTTTCACAAACAACTTGATTTTCCATTTGTAACAGAAAAATTCAAACATATATAAGAATAGGTAACAAACAGGCATGGTAATGCACACTGTAATCCCAGCAACTTGGGAGACTGAGGCAGAGGGATCTGAAGTTCGAGGCCAGCCTTGTTAGCTGTGTGAGACCCTGTCTCAAAAAATAAAAAGAGCTGTGGATAGAGCTTCATGATAAAGTGTCCCTGGGTACAAATATATATATACTTATTATTGTACAATTAGTAGAAAAAAATTTCAAAAAAGTTAACCTCAAATTCTTTAGAAAAAAAAAACCTAAGAAAACCTATGTGCCTACTATGTGTAAGGTTTTGTATACTGGCCAGGTAGATCTAAAAGTCTATTCTCTAAGGGCTAACAATCTACTTGGAAGAAAAAGAATACAGATGACATGTAACTATAATTTAGCATATTCTAAATACTAAATCACTGATACACAAATTCAAAATGATAATATTGTGATCGAACTGTGAAGGCTGCAAAAAAGCATATAACCTACATCATTTAATTTTATCCACTCAACATTCCAAGGTACAAAGTGAAAAAAGCAACTTCTCCAATCATAACCAAATTCATGGGGATCTGAGGTTAAATGCTCTGTCCACTCAACAGTAACTAGAGACAAACTAAATAAATTCCAAATTCTTTCTCATGGACTACAATGCCATAGGGGATGTAGCTCCTTATGGCTTACTGGTCCCACCCCACCTTGTCATTTTCCTCTTTCCCCTCTATGCTCCTACCTCACCAACCTCCTTTCAATTCTCAAAAAACACAAGTACCTGCTGGGCATACTAGCATACACCTGCAACCCCAGAGCCCCAGGAGGCTAAGGCAGGAGAATTATAAATTCAAGGCCAACCTAAGAAAGACTCCATGTCAAAATAAAAAATAAAAAAGGGCTGGGGATATAGTTTAGGAAGAATACCCTGGGTTCAATCCCCAGTACCACAAAACAACAACAAAAATAAATAAATAGCCAGGCACAGTGGTGCACGCTTGTAATCCCAGTGGCTCAGGGGGTTGAGGCAGGAGGATCAAGAGTTCAATGCCAGCAGGTAAACTAGAGGCGCTAAGCAACTCAGTGAGACCCTGTCACTAATAAAATACAAAACAGGGTTAGGGATATGGCTCAGTGGTTGAGTGCTCCTGAGTTCAATCCCTGGTACCTCCCTAAAATAAATATCCACCACATTCCTTCACATCCTAGGGCCTTTGAATATGCTGTTTCCTCAGACTAGAACACCCTTCCATCTGTTTTTCTAATGTCTGAGTCCACCTCATTTTTCATGTCTCAGCTTAAAAGTTACCTACTTTGAGAGGATGTCTAACCATCCTATAAAATACTAGGTTTCCACTACTTTTACTTATTCTGTCTCAGTGTGCCTTGCAAATTCTTTCATTGAATTCTTCACGATCTGTAATTATTTGTTGGTTAACTTGTTTTTTGTCTTTCCTTCCACCCACACATCTAGACTTCAGGGACCATGTTTGCTTTACTTACCAATATGTGTCTGGCACTAATAAATGTTAAAAAAAAAAAGTTGGAAGGATGGATGGATGAACAAACAGATGAACGAAGAGAGCAAGGGAGGGATATTACACAAACAAGGTATTAATTTAGGTCAACTTAGTTCAACCCCAAGTAACTGAGTACTACAGCAAGAATGAGTTAAATAAGTGCCAGAAATGCAATGATGAACAAGAAAGGGTTTTTATTGCCAATAAGGAATTCAAAATCCAAGAATCTGTGGTCTGGGAAAACCATCTCACTGAGTACAAACATGGGTTTCAATTCAATACATCAAGAAAGTCAAGAAACACCCAATTCTGCTATGTTCCTTCAGTAATAAGACTATTATGTAATCAGTACCTAGTTCTAAATAATGTGCTTGTAAAACAAGGAGGCATTTCTAGTTAAGTCTGAACATGAAACTGTATAAAAGATGGGGATTAAATATAAGGAGATGCTAAGAAGAATCTATTTTCTAGTATGGCACTAGGAAACCCTCACTCAAAAAATGAACCTCCTTCTCTCTTGCCAACTCTGGGTGTGATCTTGACAGCATCATCTATCTTAACATGCACAGCCACTAAATGACTTCTAGAAGTAATAAGGAACCAGTCAAGGTATACCATTCTCATCTCTGAGCTGGGATGAGAAAATTCTGTTAAATTTTTTGTTTGTTTTTAAACCAAAAAACAAGTTGGCTTATGTTCAGTTTCTAACATTACAGCTGCTAATCTCAACTTCTTTCTTTCTTTTTTTTTTTATTAATTTGTTGATTGACCTTTATTTATTTATATGTGGTACTGAGACTCGAACCCAGTGCCTCACGCACGCCAGGCAAGTACGCTACCACTGAGCCATAATCCCAGCCCTTCTTTCTTTTTTAAATTAACAAACTAAACTTTCTTTTTTTAAAATTTTATTTTTAGTTGTAGTTGGACACAATATCTTTATTTTTATGTGGTGCTGAGGATCGAACTCAGTGCCTCACACGTGAGGCAGGCGCTCTACCACTGAGCTATAGCCCCAGCCCCAACAAACTAAACTTTCTATTGGATTAATTTCTTTACCATCAATAGCTTTAATATGTTAAGCATGACTGGAGCATTTTGAATTTATTGTATAATTGTTGGAAAAAGATGATCAAATTGTGTTGTGCTGGTGCACGCCTGTAATCCCAGCGGCGCTGAGGCAGGAGCATGGCAAATTCAAAGCTAGCCTCAGCAAAAACAAGGCACTAAGCAACTCAGTGAGATCTTTTCTCTAACTAAAATACAAAATAGGGCTGGGTATGTGGCTCAGTGGTTGAGTACCCCTGAGTTCAATCCCTAGTACCAAAAAAAGGTAATCAAATTGGTTATTTGCCTTTGTGAAAGAAGAAAGCAATTGAGTATTAGAATACTATGGATGTGCACACATTTACATGCGCGGAAGCAAAGATTAGATTGAATCACAAACTAGAATAAAATTCATGCCTATCAAAACTCACACAACAATGTCTGCAATAAAGGGAAAAGCTAAATGACCCCAGGGAGCACAGCATAAATCACAGAGACATGAAATATGTACCTCTATTATGGAAACTGAAATATTTCCCCTCCTAGTGAGAAAGTCACTCAAGCGATACAAGGATGAAACAGATCTGGACAAAGCAATTGCCTGAACAGCATAATTAGCTGACAGCTTGGAATGTTTCTAATTCAATTACTAGCCCTATTTATCAGAGCTGGGGAGAATTTTGCTGTGGAGATTTAAATCTGCACTTGCTGACGTCAATGGAAGATTGGCTGCCAGTCCCTGATGTCACCAGTTCAGCAAGCACAAATGGAAATGCTGGGGCAATTTGTCATTTAGAAAATCTAAATCTACCTATCCATCCATTCATTAAAACATCAATATCCCCAATAAACATGTACACAGGCCTATTGCTAGTTCTCTTTCCGGCTGGGGCTTTTTTATTTTTATTTTTTTAAAGTTGGTTTTCTCTCTTTATTCTCTTGTGCTTAGCAAAGTGAGAGACCTTTCACAGCTACTTTCACTTCTTCAGACAATCTCAGAATTCCTTCAAGACTTAGCTGTAGACAACCTATTATCTCTTATTGAGCAATTTAAGAATTGCTCAAAAAAGTTGGTGAGGAGCAAAAATATGATTGTTCTTAATAGTCTTTAACAGAAAATGGGATGAGGGACATAACACTAATGGCAATAAGAGCAGAGGGACTTCTAACCCTGTTCCTCAAAAGAAAATAGACACGGGAGTGACATGTTATATGTTCTACTCCACTAGAACTCCAGTTCCCTGAGCACAGAACTTTACCTATCTACTGCCAAAGAAAGTGCTCAGTATTATTCTGTGAACAACATAATATGCCCTGACTCTTAGAACATCTGGCTTACTCCCCTCTCCTTTCTTGAAATATTCATCTTCCACAAGGAAAAAGAAATTTCAAAACCAATGACATTATTTATATTTTCCTCCCAAACAACTTGGTACTATAACCATTAGGTGGGCAAAGTAAAGCAGGTGCCTGCAGTATGTGTGGAGTGGAGGGGGAGCTTGGTAGCCCATGGGATATTAGAGTGCAAGTGAAATATGGGAAGAGTCTGTTAGCAAAGAAAATATCACTGCCTTTGGTCAGGTAACCTTCTCCAGATTTGGGTTTACATAGAATTTGCTGAGTCATCATTACCAATTTGACCAGTGTGACTTTATTTTCCATGTGACTTTATTTTCAGCAGGCATATACAAAAAACTCTTGTTATTCAAAGAATATATTCTCAGTTTTGACTATTTGGAGTAGCCTCCAAGGACCCATATGTGTAATGAGTAGGAATGTTGCTGAGGCACAAATTGGGATCATGGCACTGCAGCACTGGTATCCAGAGTGAATCACTCTGCTGAGTTGTGGCCCTGATCAACACTGGGCATAACATCATAACCTCTTGACCCGTCACCTTGAGCCAGTGTTCAGAAGTAGAAAATGGAAAAAGGATTGCTATTAGACAACTGGACGTTTTCTGACCTCAGTCTCACCACTGGGGAAACGCTATTTTCCAGTGTTTTTCTCAGTGATTGCTACTGAAAGATATAGATGGCATATGCTCCATTCATCATTCCTGTCAAGAAGATGCCCAACAGCATTCAGAGGGTCTCTGCCCCTTCTTTTTGGACCCTCATTTGGGCTACCTCTATATGAAAAACAGAAGAACCTCTGGAAGTCACATTAAGTAAATGACTCAGGGGCCAAAGTTCTACAGAGAAGAAATAAACAATAGATATACTTTAAAATAATTCAGTGATCTTTATTTTACTAAATAAGGACACCTGACACTTCTTAAGAAATCCTTGGTTCACATTTTTTTCCTTTTTATTCTAATATAAATGCAGTTTTAAGAATGTGAACTACCAGGTGCAGTGGTGCATGCCTGTAATCCCAGTAGCTCTGGAGGCTGAGGCAGAAGGATCTTAAGTTCAAAGCCAGCCTCGGCAATTTAGGGAAGCCCTTTGCAACTTAGCAAGACCCTGTCTCAAAATAAAACATAAAAAGGGCTGGGGATGTGGCTCAGTGGTTGAGTGACCCTGGGTTCAATCCTTGGTATCCCCTTCCCCCAAAGAAGAATGTAAACTACAATAAATAATCAATACATATTTAAATATTTTCTGAGACCCTAAAACATGCTGTAAAGAATTACCATTAGATGTTGATTATCTATGTTCTCAAGGAACATAGAACAAAGATTTTAATGCTTCCAGACACTTAGCCTACTAGTTAAAAGCAGTAGCAGTCCTAAAAATCTGTACACTATGTACACTGTCTTCAAACTTGAGTCTCTATAGCATGGACTTGGAACCCAGGTGGCCTGCAGATGGCCTCTTTCTAAAGAATGAATTTCACAACAATTAGAAAGCAGACTAAGTCTTCAGGAGAATAAATGTTTATTCTTTTTATTCTTTCTAAAATGTCAATAGATCTCAATGATTAAGCAACTGAATAATATACTGAGCAAAACACTAATGTGTCTTGAAGACAAATCTAGCATGGGGAAACTGCCAGATGAAGGGTCTCAGGAAAGCATCTGGGGGTGAAGAAAAAAGAGAAAAAGCCAAGAAACGATAATGTAACAGTAAGCATAAGAGAATAATAAGCTGATAAAGAAGTACGAAAGTACAGAAATGTTGGTATCTTCTTTCTTACTATTTCTCAGTGTTCTTGGCATCAGTGAGGAAAACACAAGCTCACTTAAATTATTTCTCAGGAGAATTAATGCTACCTAAAGGATTGGAACACCATTGGAAGCATGTCAAACTTGGTCTACATGGGCTGGGATTGTGGCTCAGCAGTACAGCGCTTGCCTAGCATGGGAGGGACCAGGGTTTGATCCTCAGCACCACATAAAAATAAAGGCATTGTGTTGTGTCCATCTACACCTAAAAAATAAATATTAAAAAAAACCCTTGGCCTACAACCAAATTCATAGATGTCACAGGGTGTCATCTCCCTTTCCACCTGAGTTGTAAGAAGTTGCAGAAGGAAACAGCCTGTCAGACAATCTTGTACACCTTATGCCTATTTTTAAATCACCTTTAAAGGAAAAATTATTTATTTTGGAAGGAGAACAGCATTTAAAAAACTATGGTGATTTTAAAACATATCCATAAATTCTTTGACACTTCTCCCATAAATAGGATGTTAGGGTCTGTAAACAAGTCAGGATGGCGCCTGGCAAAATGCCAGAGGGAGTGGTTTGTGAAGTAACGCCAGTGAGCCATTAAGTGTGGAGATTCCTTATTGGTTGACTGCTGTATCTAGTTTATGTTAATTAAGATAAGCTGTGTGGAATGTATATATACCCCTCCTGTCCTACAATAAACGGCTCCCACTCCTGCTGTATCAATGTACACAAGTTGCTCGTCACCCCCTGGTTATTTTGCTGCAGCCGGACTGCGGCAATAGGAGACTTCCAATTTCTCTCCCCTTGAACATGAACTATTCCTGTGGCTAGCTTCCAACCAATAGGATGAGTCAGCAGTGATGTTGCGTGACTTCCAAAGCTAGGTCATAAAAAGTATACAGCTCTTGAGTGCTTCCCCTTGGAAATTAGATACCATGCTGTAATGAAGCCCAGATCACATGGAGAAACCTCATGTATGAGGGGTTCTGGTCAACACCCCTGCTGAGATCTATCTAAGAGGCAGCATCAACTGCCAGAAGTATGGGTAAGGAAGTTTCTAAGATGTCTCCAAACCTGGCCATCATCTGTTAGCCAATGCATAAGAGACCCTGAGTGGGAACTGGCTAGATAAGTCCAGTCAAATCCCAAAACCAAAAGAAAAAACAATAATAAACTATTGTACTGTACCAATAAGTTTAGATAATTGTTATACTGCAATAACTAGAACATAATTTACTCTTTTTTAAACTTTTTAAATTTGTTCTTTTTAGTTATACATGACAGTAGAATTTATTTGTGACATATTATACATACATAATTTACTCTTATTGCTATTACTCCAGTGGTCTTACTATCTTCCAGAAATAAATGATTCTGCTTAGCCAGAGCTGGGGGGTTAGCAGCGACAATGGCTTCCATTAACCAGACCACCCTATGGAATAGGACAAAAATGAAGGGCACAGGTTCCATGGGATCTTTAAGCCTTCTACTTCTTCTTGGAGGTTAAAACTAGAGCCATGGTCTTAGTAAAAATTCTCCAGAGCAGTTAAAGTTCAGTGGCCACTGTGAATTCTGTGCTTGGCACTGAAAGAACATAAGCAGCACGTTATCAGCACACTCTCAACCTTGCTGGGGTGCAGGTCCTTTCACTAGAAGAGACCCTTCTCCTACCATATCAGCTGAGGGGTCTGACTTCTCCTTTCTTACATCTGATCTTCACCTATAATGACAAATATGGAGGGCTTTGAAATCCTGCCCTGTGTAAGTCCCCCAAAATTGTCTAAAGTCTCTAATCAGGCAAGCATAAAATTCAATTAGATAAGGTTAACATGCTCTAAAATAGGGAAGTATAAAATCTCACAACCCCAAGACCACAGGTGAAAACACAGCAAACCTGACAAAAGGGACCTATAATGAAGGAGGAAACAGTGAGTGGGAAGTGGCTGTGCAAAGCAGTTAGCAGGGCCTCTCAACTTGTTTCCAGAGCTACACACACACACCCTGCTGCTCAGGAGGCCAGCTCCAACATCCTGGAGAGGCACTTCCCACCAGGCTCCCACAGCCCAACATTCTTACCACATTCAGAAAGGAACCCACCACCAAGCTGGTAATTTATTGCTATCTTCTCCCTTCACTGTCTCTGGGGAATCTCAGAGTAGGCATTATAACCGCCCACTTGTCAAGCTATTTCATACAAGTAGCAATTATATCATGGTTCAAAGAAAGACAAAAATCCTCTTATTTTAGAAAGTATATAATATGAGATGGCCATAGAGTGACAAATATGTCTGGTATAAAAAGTGATACTACCAATTAGTTTAGACCCCATATCCTAGGAATCTCATAATTCTTAATAAAATTAGCCAGACACAGACACAGCAAACCCAAGGAGAGGAAAATATGGCTCTAGAATCAGCTATGTGTGAGTGGAGACTAGAAACTAATTTTTGAGATCTTATTCCTAGATCTTCTTTCAAGCTAATAGTGTCTTGTGTCCCTCCTAAGCCTCTGATAAAGCAAAAAAGCCAATTAGGAAAAGAAGTGGAGGAGAAGCTGAGCTGTCATTCTCCCAAATGGGCAGATACCCTGTAGCTTTACTTTACCTTTAACTTTACTCTCCATGAGTTCACCAGCAAACGCCGCCTTATCTTATAATAATTTCAACAACAACAACAACAAAAAAATAAGCTTCTTCATATATTCACTAATTTTTGGAATTCCTAAGTCTGCCCCAATCATAAAACTACCCTAATAATCTTTAGGTTGCTTCTCCCTGGCAAGAAATCTTCAATAACACACACTTGAGAGTAGGATTTTTTTTTTTTTTTTTTTTTTTTTTTTTAGTATGCTGGGACTGTTTTCTACCTATGCTGATTGCTTCCCTTTCAGATACCTGAGACCCAATCTAGGCTCCAACAATAAGTGATGTCAGCACCACATACAAACAAAGATGTTGTGTCCGCCCAAAACTAAAAAATAAATAAATAAATATTTAAAAAAAAAAAAATAAATAAAATAAAATCAAATAAACCTAGGAGGAGGGAGGAGGAAAAAGAGGAAAGGGGGAAATACTAGGGAATGATACGGGCCCAATTATATTATTATATCATGTGCAGGTATGAATTCCATTATTATGTATAATTATAACCAATAAAAAAAATAATGAAAAAAACAAGTAAATAAATTATGGTCAAATCCATATAGTAAGCATGGACTATGCACAAAGAAACTACATCTCTATGCTTCATTCTCTTGCCCCTTTTTAGGACAAGCCTCTTTCTTTTGTCACTTTAAAGCAGAAATCATCTATATTTATCTGCCCAAGACAGAGCTTTTTTTTTTTTTTATTTTCAAAAGAGTTCTGATTTGAATGATATATTACAGATTACACAAAAGCAAATTCAAACCAGTAAAAGAGGTATATTAAACTCATCCTCAGGTCCCTCATCCAAGAGGCTTCTTTACATCCACACTCATGATTTCCTCTCCTTGAATTAAATAAGTGAGTCTTACCTCTTTACCACCAACACTTATCTTACATTTCCTTTATGTCTCAGCTCAAGTACCGTCTCCTTCAGGAAGCCCTCTTGGTGTTCTCTAACTTCCTTTGCATCTTCTTCCTTTGAAGTTCTAGCACATAATTTGGCATTTCTATGGCCTTAGTACTATTTTGCTTGCTTTCTTTCTCTCTCTCTCTCTCTCTTTTTTTTTTTTTTTTTTTTGGTAGTGGGGACTGAACCCAGAGCTACAGCCCCAGATCTTTTTTTCTTTAATTTTGAGACAGGGTCTAAGTTGCCCAGACTTCCCTCAAACTTGTAGTTCTCCTGCCTCAGTCTCCTGAGTAGCTGGGATTATAAGTGTATATGCCATTGAACCTGGCTTTGAGCACTATTTTCAAATTGCTTTCATATGTGTAAGTATTCCCACATTGAGTGCTATTCAAGAGCAAAGTGTGTCTGTAATTACCTCTTTTACATATTTTTATGAATCTAGCTCTGCCAGGTGTGATGGCACATGCCTATAATCCCAGGGATTCAGGAGGCTGAAGCAGGAGGATCACAAGTTCAAAGCCAGCCTCAGCAATTTAGTAAGGCCCTAAGCAACTTAGCAATACCCTGTCTCAAATAAAAAAATAAAAGGGGCTGGTTTGTAGCTCAGTGGTTTAGCACCCCTAGGTTTAATCTAGCTCTATGGCAAGACACACATAATAGATACTCAATGAAGACTTTCTGATTTCCAAACCTGCTTAACCAGCTGGCTTAAGAACTTAACAAGAGACTCTGGCACCTCCCTGTTGCTCACTCTTCCCACAGCACCCAATACATGTCCTTTAAGCACTTAACACATTTGATAATTCCATGTTGATTTGTATAACTATCTATCTAATGCCAGCCTTTTCATTATATTGTAGGGTTCAAGAGGACAGGAACTTGGTGTATACTGATCATTACCGTCTACCTGTGATCCATCATAGAACCTGCCAGTATACTATAAACATCTGCTGACTGGATGGATGATGAATAGAAAGACAGATGAACAATGGAAGATAGAATAAATTATCTCAAAGAAACGAACATAAAGAAAGCAGATTAAGATTTTAGGGACTTAAACATTTGAGAAATCAATCTACTTACATTTCTGAAGAAACCAGGTGACTATATGCACAAGCTTACTAAAACCTTGCCCGTTCCAAAGAAAGAGCTAGAGAATAGGCAGGTCTATTGCCCCATCTGATCTAAAGTCTAAAACATGAGTGACCATTTCATCTGGAAGGTACCATTATTTCTCCTTGTTATGTAAATTGCTCAAGTACAAAGCCATCATTTCTAGAAGACAGAGAAAATGTTAACAGTCCTAGTGAATAGGTTTGAGGCATTTTGGGATCATGTACCCCAAAGCACTGCACACATAACCTCAGTGTGACAGCTCTGAGGCTTACAGATTCTGACAGTACCATCTAACTTAATTGGTCCAAAGTCAGCAACATGAGATGTCATGGTGCTGGCAATAAAAATTGCTGTGGCAGGGGACTGTAGGATCCTGCTGTTTCTGTAGTTAGACGAATAAATAGCAGGAAAAGCTGAGGAAGAGAAATTTAAAGAAAATCAGCATAATTTTGGAACCCTAGGCAGCTTGCTAATTAATTGAAAGATCTGACATTTCAATAATACTTTAGAATTTAAAAGCACTTTCATTTTTCCTCACTCATTTAATCCTTACAACAACCCCATAAAGTAGATAAAATATTGTTAATTCTGTTAAACTGATGAGGAAATTTGGGAATCAGAGAGAGGTACTAGAAGCAAGTGGCCAGGAGTAAATTCACAGGTTCAAACCCCACACTGTCTTCACTGTGCTCTGCTCACCTCCATGTGAACCATGCCTCTTCAAGTTGCAAGCCAATGACTTTAGCATAGGTCATGAAAATGATGCCCTGAGTACAATTTATGAGAAATAAAACCCCTCTGAAGGCATTCCTCAGTTCACCAGAACTGAGAACTGTCTGGGAGTTGCTGTTCCCTCAGAGCTAGCCATCTTTCCAAACTCAGGTCTCAACTGAAAACTAAAGGCTCTTACCTATCTCAAGTCCTACAGCAAAAAAAAAAAAAGCCAGACAGCAAGAACACGGGTGAGGTACAGACCTTCACACCATCACTGCTGCATCACTCTTCCAGCTCACTTCTGTTGCTACCCCAATTTGTTTTGAGCATCCCACATCTCAACACCTTTCATTGTCTCTCACCCACCAAATGCCCTCTGCCATATCCCTTGCTGCCAAGTTAAAGCAATACCACTCATTAAATCATTTCCCTGCATAAACCAACTTCTCTGTCCCCTCTCACACTTTGTTAATTTTTTTTTTTTTTTTGGCAGTACTAGGGCTCGAATCCAGGTGCATTTTACCACTGAGTTATATCCCCAGCTATTTTTTAAAAATTGTATTTTGAAAGCTGGGCTGGGCTCAGTGGTGCAGCTGGGAAGGCTGAGACAAGAGGATTGCAAGTTCAAAGCCAGTTTCAGCAACACATGGCACTAAGCAACTTAGTGAGACCTTGTCTCTAAATTAAAAATACAAAATAGGACTGGGGATATGGCTCAATTGTTGAGTGCCTGAGTTCAATACCCTATACCAAATGGGAAAAAAAAAAATTATTTTGAGACAGGGTCTCACTAAGTTACCAAGGCTGGCCTTGAACTTGTGATCCTCCTTCCTCAGCTTTCCAAGTGTCTGGGACTACAGGTGTGCATTACCACACCTGCTTGTTAAAATTTCTTGTCTAAAATCCAAATCCATATACAGAAATGTGCACATATTAATCATAACAGCAGTATTATTCATAATAGCCCCAAAATACAAATAATCTAAATGTCCATCAACTTGTATATTCATGATTTAGAAGTAAATAATAATAGGATTAAGCAATAAAAAGGGAAAATTTATGATATATGCTATAATACATATGGACTTCAAAAACATGCTGAGTAGGGGCTGGGAATGTAGCTCAATGGTAGAGTACTTGCCTAGCATATGCAAGGCCCTGGGTTCCATTCCCAGCACCATGGAAAACAAAAAATACAGAAAAGCCAAATATATGTAAACAGTAAATAGATTAGTGGATCCCTGGTATTTGGAGTGGGAAAAAGAGATCTTACTGGAAGATGAAAATGTTGTTAAATAGAATTTTAGGACTGAGGCTGTAGTTTAGCAGTAGAGCACTTGCCCAGCCAATCAAATCCCAAGTCCCATTCCCTGCACCACAAAAAGATAAAAGTAAGTAAAATGGTTTTTAAAATAATAAAAGTAAATTGTGGTAATGATTATACAATTTGATGAATTTACTAATACTAATAATTATTTAGTTGTACACTAAAAATGGCTTATATATTATACTTCAATAAAGTTGTATTTAAAAAAAAAAATCAACCCTGTTAAGTTTACCTAATCTGTGCCTTACTAGTGTGGCTACAGCTATACATAACTAGAAAAATACACCCTGGCCACAGAGCCTGTCATTCCCCACTCCTGCTCAGCTCCAGCCTCACTAACCTCCTATTGTTGCTTCCTCACCAAAGTCTTTTCACAGCTTTTCCACCAGGTACCAACATGCCTTCCTTCCTCCCTTGTTCAAAGGTTTTGTTTAAACACCATCTTTTCAGTGAAGCCTACCCTAACCATGTAGCTAAAGGTGTATGTAGCCTTTAGCTCTAGTTAACTCTCAGTCCTTTGAACTTGCTAATCTTTTCCCTTAGCATTTATCATATTCTAATATACTATATAATTTATGTCTTATTATATTTATTGTATGTTTCTCCTGTCCATCTCCAAACCACCAAATCACCATTCCCTTCACTCCTACACCTGAATCTCCTGATCTCCTATCATTCATTCTGAGACCTTTCTGAAGAGTCAGACAAGCCCTGGTAAATAAACCAAATAAGGTGTCTCTATTTAAGATCTAATACGACCTATCCCAATGCTGACTGAGATTTGAAACTGAAAATTATAGACATGAACCTCTAGCTTCTCAAGGACACAATCTTCCTAATAGTGTCAGAATACTCTCAGTTTACGTAGCTTATGTTGATTACCAAAAATAATCAGTATTGAACACTGATTTATTTGAGTTTTCCACAGTAGACCCGTCTGCATTACTTAGAAGCCTTTCATCTGAATGATACCTCAGTATATTTTGTTTCCAGGTGCCTTGAAAAAGAGCATTCTTAGATTTCTCAGGAAATGACAAAAACATTTTTTAAAAAAAAGAAATGATAACTTCCAGTCCTGGCTGATTGAAGTAGCTATTTAATCCTATAATCCATTTTTCACCCTATTGTTCTTAGTATTTCTCTTAGGATTAAAGCCACATACCTAGAAGCATCAAGGAATGGTCTATGGGCCAAGCTGATCCATTCTTCCCGATTGGATAAATATTTCGGCTCCCGCAGTGTTTCTCTCATGGTGTCCAAATCCACTAAATAATGACATTTGCTGATGTCAATCTGAAATGGAGAAAGGCCAACTTTTCATCAGTAATTGCAAAGGTCCCTGCAGGGTAGGGAACATTAATTACAATCCTAAGAATTTCCACAGGGTTTTAGAGGAACAAACAGTCATGCCCTCAGACAATGTAACCTGTGCTTTCTTCACTTAAATAGGAGTGGAAGGGTATTATTTAGATTACTGATTGGTGGGGAAACATGTATATAAGCTTTAGGTGGTCTTTTTATAGTTTGGCTTCTTAAATCCCTCTAGTCCCACGGATACTTTTGAAGTCATCTTGAGTCTACAAGTTACTTCTGGAAAACCTCCTTTCCGCTTACTGTTGCCCCATTCCAATCTATCACCTCTATTCCAGACAACAAAAGGGCATGACTAAATTCAAAAGCTAATATGTGAGGAAGCCTGACACTTCTGACAGAGCCATGAAGGATACACTGTACCTCATGGATGGTATAGCAATATCATGTGTATCATCTCCTTTGAAAAGTCAACATAATTGACACCAAGACATCAGAACTGTTCCTGCAGCAAAAGTTTAGTACAACTGAGATATCAGAACTGCATGGGTGAAGAAGATTATGAAAAATATGTTTTAGCAGAACTAGAGTCATTTAGTTGCAAACAATATGAATTCACCAGAACTCATAGTAGAATATTAATATATTCATTTAAAAGCAGGTTGGTACTATGTTTTTCACAAAATTGACTAATTCAATGGATCATACTACACCATCTGTAGGTTCCTTCTGTTCTTAAAAAGTTCATTTCAAATTAGAATCAAATTCTCCCTCTCATCTCCAAGCCATCAGAATATTTAGCAACCACAGGAGAATTTTTAAACATTTTAAGTTTTTAAAAAGTTTTTTAAAAAAGTTTCTAGGAGAAACTTCTTTCCTAAAGATGGAAAACAGATTACTAATGTAATCAGTTAAAGAAAATTAAATCTCAAGGAAACTAATCATTTCTATGCTTTTTACATGCCAACTATGTTACATATATTATTTTTAAATAATCATAATGAAGCCTATAAGGAATTATTCCAATTTTATAAATAAGGTAGTCAAGACTCAGACAAATTAACTTCATATTGTTAACATACACATTTTAAGTACCTGTGATGTATCAGACATTAAATTAGAACTAAGGATGCAGAAACAAATAAATATGACAGTTTCTGCCTAAAAGGATATTCCTCACAAAATCATATGAGCATATAGCAGAGCCATATTTGGAACTAGGTCAGTATGACTTCAAAAGCCATATCTCAAGAGTGAAAAAATTGAATCATAGGCAAAGTTTTCTAAGGAGCTCATCTAAATTTTCCTTAAAAAAAAACCAGAGCTGATGTTGTAGTATAGCTCAGTGTTAAAATGTTTGCTTAGCATGTTCCAGGACCTGAGTTCAATCTCTAGCACCACAAAAAACATACAAAAACTGACACCAGAAAGCCCTTTCAGTTTGCCAGCCTTCAGCTAAAATAGAGACCACCTAAGACACAAATAGATCTATAGCAAATCTCATATTTAGTGGTGAAGAGTTGAAGCTTTTCCTTTGGGATTAGGAATAAGTCACAGCTACCTGCTATCACTGCTCTGTTCAACATCATGCTAGAGGTTCTAGGCAGCATTAACCTGTCTTCTTTTAAAGAAAGAAGCAACTGGGAGAAAACATAGAAAAAAAAAGAAACAAAACTCATTCATTATGATATGACTGATATATATATAAAGTCCAGAAGAATCTAGAGAATATTTTTGGATTTGAGACAGGGTCTCTCTATGTTGCCCTAGCTGGTCTTGAACTCAACTCCTGGGCTCAAGTGATCTTCCTGCCTCAGTGACCAGAAAAGCTGGGGCTACAGCACATGCCACTGCACCCAGCAACTTTCTGCAATTACTAACACAGTTTATTAAACTTTACACTCACAGGATATAAAAATCAAAATCATATATTCTTGTATACATCAATAAACTAAATAAACAACAGTATAATTTACAAGAATTTGAAAATATAATAAAAGGCGGGAGACTGCTCTGTTAAAAACATTATGAAATTTCATTGACAAATGATCATCAGCTAATGACTTTATGTGGTATATACACATAATTAAAATGTGAGACATCCATACAAAACAATAGTATTCCCATAAAAAGGAATACAATTCTGATATATACTACACCATGGATGAACTTTAAAAACATTACACTTATAACTGAAATCAGACACCAAGGGCCGGTATTAAATAATTTCATTTTCATGAAATGTCCAGAACAGACAAATCCTCTAAGACAGAAAGCAGAGGTCTCTAGTGACTGGGGGAATGACAGTTTAATAGGTATGGGTTTCTCAGGAAAGAGAGGTGATGAACATATTCTAAAATTAGAAATTAGTGATAGTTGCACAATATTATTAATGTAATAAAAATCACCAAATTATACACTTAAAATGGTAAGTTTTGTTATATATATATTTTATTTTCAATTAAAAAAATTGAAATAACAAATATTACCTCGAAAAATGTTTGAGAGGCAATAAAGTAGAATTTATTAATGGATATACCTTATTCCTAGACAAAAACTATTATAAAGATGTCAATTAGAAATAAATTGGTAGATTATAAACAACCGAAATTCCCACAGACTTGTGAAACTGTGGGAGACCAACCTCACATGTGACTGAGTCACACTCCCTGGCTGGGTGCTGAGGCATTCAATCACAGAAATGTGGCAGAGCTTTCCCCACCCTTCTTGGGTTAGAGGGTCGGTGTCTCCTGCATGGGTGTGTCTTGCTACAGCCCCATGGGTGGAGCTATGCTCACCTGTTCCTTTGAAATATAACCCCTTGCCCTGTTTAGGATAGAATCTTCCATGGAAGTGCCTTGTGTGCGTCCCCTTCTCTTACTGTGCCCTTGGGTGTGGCCTACCCAAGTGTCAATCATCCTGCTGACAGTGGACATCATGAAGATAGACTCAGCCCCCTGAAACCTGACTCCTTGCCTCATTTGAATAGCTTCTCCTCAATAAAAGGGGGTCAATGCGATGCTCTCTCTCTCTCTCTCTTCCAGTGGACCCTTAAGGTCAGAGGAGCCATCACAGTGACCCCAAAGAAAAAGGTATTTGTGTCTCTTGTGTGGTTATTTTGCACAGCCCAGTTAGCCCAGTTTACCTGGAATGACCCCTGAGCCTTATAGTCGGGAGAACAGAAACCCAGCATGAAACTTTACATGTTAATTCTGAAACGTACATGGAAATGCAGAAGAATAAGAATAGCCAAGGCACTCTTAAAAAAGAATAAGAGAATAACATCATAGGAGCAGCTCGCGGGCCAGAGGAGGGCTGAGGCCAGCCTAAATCTTCTCTCCCCAGTCTATGGCTCAGCTTCTGATCTGAAAGGAGTGAGGCTTGAAAGCCAGGGACCCTTGGGAGATTCCCCTAGGCCAGCAGGCACTTTGGCCTCAACACCCAAAACTTGACCATGGCCAGTTGCAGCATCTTGTCATGAAAAGTGATCTCTGGCTCAGGAGGCTGAGACAAGAGGATTGCAAGTTCAAAGCCAGCATTTAGCAACTTAGTAAGACCCTGTCTCAAAAAAATAAAAATAAAAAGGGCTGGGATGTAGCTCGGTGGTAAAGTGCCTCTGGGTTTAATCCCCACTACCAAAAAAAAAAAAAAAAAAAAAAGTGATCCCTGGCTGTACTCCTCCCTGCACTATAAGCAGAATAACACAGCTTTGGGTGACAGCAGAGGCTGAGGCAGGCCCCTGCCTACAGGGTCAGTTCAGTGAATGGGTTTGGGTGCACTGCTGGGGGCCCAAGTCCACTCATTTCATAACTACTATGTGCAGAGAGATGGCATGCTGCAGGGCACATGGTATGTGTGCAGTCATAAAGTGGCAGGAGAGCAGCAGCCCTTGCCATCAGTCGGTGGGTGCAGCTCACAGACTACACCGTCTCTGACTACAAGAGGGAGGGCTATGAAGCAGTCCTCTCAGCTTGGCAGTTTCAACAAGAACATCTGCACTCAGGAAAAAAGATGATGGACTTGATCGCTCCTGGACTGCACTCAACTGCAAGGAAGGAGGTTTGCCTTGTGTCCCAGGGAATAGGCACAGGAAGGCCCTCACAATACCAAGGTCCTAGGAAGAGATTCCTCTTAACCTCCTCTCACGAGTCATCTGGGCAGCCCTCCTTTCAGACTCAGCAAAGATGCCACACGCTTTCCATGTAGTCAAGATAGGGCATTTAAGTTATTGTTTATATTTAAAAATCATGTTTCCTGTGTAGATTTGTTTAAAAAAAGAAAATGTCTTGGAATTATATAGGATTAAACTTGTTGGAAAAACTGGGGGAAAAATAAGATGAGAGGCTTTCTTACCATACAGCTATAGTAATTATGACAGGAAGTTAATGATTCAGGACTAGACCAATGAAACAGAATAGACAGCTTAGCATGCAGGCATATAGAGACCCCAATTTATGGCAGACAAATGCCAGAAAGCAGTGGGGAGAGGGCAGTCCTTTTGTGAACTGGTGCTGGCATAACTGAATATTCATTAGGGGAAAAATGGAACCTAACTTCAACCTCACTTCACACACAAAAGTCAACTTTAGATGGACTGTAGACTTAAAAGAGAAAAAACAAAATCAAACTTCTTGGAAATAATATTAAAATCGGGAATATTTGTTCATCAAAAGGTACCATTAAGAGAAAGAAAAGATGAGCATAGGACAGGAGCAGATATATGCAACATTTAACCATCAAGTATTTATTTCTAAAATATATAAGAACTCTTGCTAAACAATCAGATATAGTCAAATCTTTAAAAATGGTCAAATAAGGGCTGGGGCTATAGCTCGGTGGTAGAGTGCCTGTCTAGCACACATAAGGTACTAGGTTCAATCCTCAGCATCACATAAAAATAAATAAATAACATAAAAGTATTGTATCCATCTACAATAAATAAATAAATAAATGGCAAATTATTTGAATAGGTACCTCAAAGCCAAAACAAATGAAAAAGTGCTTGATCTCATTAGTACCCAGAAAATGCAAAGTAAAACCACAATGAAAAATTATAATACCAAATATTGGCCAGAATGTGGAGCAACAATTATATATACATTGCTGATAAGAGATTAAGTTGATACAAAGTCTTTAGAAAACTATTTGGTAGAATCTACTAAAATTGAATGTTTATATCCTAAAATCCAACAATCATAGGAAATTATTTAATACCTAAATCTAGACATTGTATCATATGATGTGATCTAATGATCAGTAATACCATATGATCAATATGTTTGATCCACAAAAATGGTTTTCATATGGTTCAAGCTCAAGTATAGCCAACAGAAATGCTTACACCAAAAAATGAGTTCACTGATGTTCAAAGTGATATTATTTGTAGTTGACTCAGACTGAAAACAACCAAACATTCATCAATAGTAAAATAATAAATAAATTTTAGTACAATAAAATATTTTACTAAGAACAGATATATATAATAACAAGTATGATTATTAAAACAAATATTAAGTGATAGATCAAAACATAAAAGAATAAATATAGGATGATTCAGGCAAAACTAACTGAATCATTTAGGGATGTATAATGAAGCAGTGAATCAAAAGATAAATTCAGGAAATTATCACCATAAAAGTCAGCAGACTGCCACTGAAAGTGTGGTTGTGGGAAGGGATCAAAAGGAACTAACAGGGGGAACTTTTAGAAGGTTAGAATGTTCTATTATTTGACCTTGGTGATAGTCCCACAAGTACCTGCTCTATTGTTATCAAATTATACTGTACATTTAGTTTATAGATTATACATGACTTAAGGTTTAAAAAAGTGCATTTAGAAGAAACTCGAAGCTGGGCATGGTGGTACACACCTGTAATCCCAGCAACTCAGGAGAAAGGGAGGAGGATCCCAAGTTTGAGGCCAGCCTTGATAATTTGGTAAAACATCCTGGGTTCAATCACCAGTACAAAAGAGAGAGAGAGAGAGAGAGAGAGAGAGAAACTTGGTCATCTCTCATTTACATAAGCTGTTTTCTTTCCTAACTTCTACTTTACAGTGAAGTTCTCATTCTCTCCAGCTTTATTTATATGTAAAAAAGACTTAAGTCTCACATCTGTCTCTACATATGGGCTATTCCTCCAAGGGAGAGAAAACACACGGAATACTGACGTCAGACCCAATTCCATTCCACATAACTCTCTAAAAATGATCCTTTGCATAAACACTTCAGTAAGTAGGCTTTTTTGTCTGAACACCCACTCTGTAGCTCCTAAGCATTGTAAGAACACAAAATAAGTTTTTAAATTCTACAAGTGCCATGCCTCTGTAATCAGACAAAACCAGCAAGAGGCAGAGACTTTTATGGTCTCACTCATAGACACTTCTGCAGAAGGAGCCCTGGTAATACATTTTAATACTTGACTAGAAAAAGTCAGGCATCGAGATTTGGTGCTGAGTACACAGCCTACTGGAGATATAGGTAGTAACTAATTAATACTGAACTACATCAGTCAGTTTAGGCTTAAATCATCACTTTATTCATAAGTAAATTCCATATAAATTCTTTCTAAGTTAAAGTCTTAGAAAGATGCCAAGGCAAAATCATTGGGATCCCTAACCCATTAAAAAAAATTAATTTCTTTATCATCCTTTCGGGAAAGAAACTGCTAAAAACTAAAACACACAATGACAAAGGTCCTCACAAGACAATGGTTAGGTACTACTACTGATCAAGGGCTATGGATAGAACTCAGGACTTCATACCTGCTAGACAAGTCCTCTACTAGTGAACTACATCCCCAGCCCAGCCCAAGGGCAAGTTCTTTTTGTTTTGTTTTGGTACTGGGGATTGAACCCAGGTGCTGTGCTGTGCAACATCTCCCAGTCTTTTTTTTTTTTTGCTTGAGACAGGGTCTCACTAAATTACCAAGGCTGGCCTTGAACTTGTGATCCTCTACCTTAACCTCCAGAGGTAATCACTGGGATTACAGATATGCACTATTACACCTGGTAGGGCAGGTTCTTGATTAAGAAAACTAAGGTTATTAGCAAAGGAGTTTAAAGTCAGTGGGCCTACATTCAGGTCAGAGCTCTACTATGAACTAGCTGGGTGACCGTTATTTATGTTTTTGATACCTCAATTTCTTGTTATGTAAAATGAACATAATGTTACTTAACTCAAAAAAGTTGTGATGAGGATAAATTAAATAAATTTAATTTCTTTAAATTAAATCATTTAAATAAAACTTGTAAACTTCAAGAACTATAGAAATAGCTATAATATTAAAAGAAATTTTTGCCAGGTTCTGTAAATATGAGAATTTAACTGGTAGAAAATAACCCTGGAGTAGTAGAGCCCACTAAAATGAATTATTTTCTTGTTTCAATCTAGATTGGTATCTACTGTTCATTTCAGTTAAACTCAACATGTAGGATAGAAAAGTGACAACATTAGCCACTCACAGTCCCTTGTTAAAAATGAATTAATAGGGCAGGGGTTATGGCTCAGTGGTAGAGCACTTGCCTGGCACACGTGAGGCACTGGACTCTATCCTCAGCACCACATTAAAAATAAAAAGATTTTTTTAAAGATGATATCTAAAAAATGAATTAATAACCACTAAATCAAATCAAATCAATCTGTGGGCATCATCAAAGCATTAAGTACCTATTTGGTGAATCCTAAACTGAAGAATACAAAACTGATGTAAGTCTAGTCCCCATTCTTAAATTCATAATTTAGATCAGAAAATGACATTAACATATATGAAAATTGAGTAAGAGCAATCAGTTCAGAACAGAAGAGATTGCTGAGGGCCGCGGCAGTTGAAAAGATTTCCTGAAGGGCTGGTGATGTGGCTCAGTGGTAGAGCACTTGCCTAGCAAGTGTGAGGCCCTGGGGTTGATCCCAAGTACTGGAAACAACAACAGAAGGAAAGAAGGTTTTCCTGAAGATGATGATAAAAGTTAAAGGGAGAACAGAAAGGAAGAGGCAAAAAGAGCAAAATGAGCATGGTTTACAGGGGGAACTAGAGGAATATCTGCTGGTCCTAAAAGGTGTGTGCTGAGAAAGAAAACTGGAAAGTCTGAGGAGGATAATGAAGGACCCAAATGAGGAGAATCTGGATCTTGTGCATCAGCAATCTAGGTTTTTTAGCCAAGGAGTAAAACGATAAAAACTGAGTCTTCACTGGGCACAGTGGCATATACCTACAATCCTACCTAATTGGGAGGCTGAGGCAGGATCATAAATTTGAGGACAGGCTGGGCAACTTAATGAGATCCTGTCTCAAAAAATAAAGAAGAAAGAGAAAATCTCAAATCTATTTCAAAGGAAATCAAGGACACAAAAAGTTTTAATTCAGTGAACTGGGGAGGAAAGGGGATTACAGTAAAGAATCAGTTTAGGTGGGATTGAGGAAAGACGGTAACTTGCATATCATACCTAGTGAAGTGGGAAGAAGCATGGTGTATTCAAATAAAGGACAGATATGACTAGAATACTGAGAGGGACTTGCTTTCTGGAACATGCTCTGCTGCCACCTCACAAATCCTACTCAACTTCAGATCTTGGCTGAAAATGATTTCCTTAGGGAATACTTCACTGATCACTTAAACTATAACAGATTGCCAAATTACATGTTCTTACATCAACCAGTAGTTCTCAAAATATTTCACAACTACGATCTATGAATTAATTGGTAAATTCACTGTAAATGCTATGAAGTCTGGGGCTGTGCCTATCTCATTCACTCCTATATTCCAAAACCCTAGTACAGTAAAACACACCACAGGTGCCAAGTAAATGTATATTTAGCAAATGGACACAAGAATGCTTTTGAAAAACTGAGAGGAAGTAAAGGAAAAAAGAAAAGGTGAAAGGGTAGGGAGGTTGAGAAGGGAACAGAAAGGAAGAGAAGGCCTCAGAAAAAGCTTTGGAAATTGCTATTCATACTTGGCAGAAAAGATAGGTAAAAGATGCAAGAACAGAATGGATCACTAGAGAGAACACAAGAGCAGAAGCAAAGAAGTACACAGTTTTGAAAATCAGGGTAGGAGAGTGGATTTCAAACTAAACAGAAAGGCTGTAAGGAGGCTGAAGACCAAGAAAATGTAACAGCTGAAATGCTTTCAACTAATGTAGCAAATAAATTTAACACAGAATGTTGTATGGGGACAAGGAAAGAATTAATAGTCTAACCTTCTATTCTCAGTGACCTCCCTGCTGTCTATCCAGCTGCTGAAGCCAAGCCCCACAAGTTCTAAAACAGGAAGGATGTGAATTTGCATTCAGACATCTATCAGCTGGAAACAACAATGACGCACACAACTGTAAAAATAGAGATCTCTGGCAAAGCCAACGTAAAGTTCAGGGAACATCACAGAGAAACCATCTCTACATATAAGACAGATCTTATTTCTCAGATGTCACTCAAAGTTTTCTGGTAAACAACTGCAGTAAACACTCCTATTTAAGAGTCTCAAACCATAATGTAAAAGATCATTTGAAATCAATTGCCCTGTAACTTCCAAGGCAAGCAAGGATTACAGATGAAAACACCATTTAGACATTTTGCCCATAGCTAAGTAAAATTTGGTACTAACTGAAGCAATCCAACAGCAACAAAGGCTGACATATGCTATTAATTTAATACTCAATTTTAAGGCAGTATTGAGAATTCTTTCCAAACATATAACAAATTTTGATTTACCATTTCTCCTTATATTCCTCTGTGAGGAAATGAATCAAAGGCAGGCTTTTTTATAGCTGAGTACTACAAGCTCTGTGAAGGGATTGGGTTTTTCATTTTTCACCATTGCATCCATGGTGCCTGGTACCATACCTGGCATATATCAGGCAGTCCAAAAGTTATTTGAAGAAGAAATGGTAACTAGCTTCACCAGGATGCTGAATACTTCAAACACCAAGTTGTTCAAAACTACGACCAAGTATCTATAAATGCCAAAAATTTCTTCCCTGAGCTTCTAGCCCCTGGATGACAATCTATTTCCTCCATAATATTGTATAATAGAGAGCAAATCATATTATAATAAATCTATTAAGCATCTCTAATTAACAAAATGAGTTCAAGCTCCAGTAAACTGACTACTAATTTTGACTAAGCCTTTTGGATTCCACTACTGTGATCCTAATACACCACTCCATTCAGATCTATGAGTGTGCTTCTGCTACTAAGAAGGAAATTAGAGAACCCAAAGGGAACAGAAATAAACAAAAAAATCACAGTTAAGAGCAACTGTTGTTATCTGTTTGTTCAGCTATAACAATTATCAATAGATAATTGATTCAGCACAAAAATTTATTTCCTCATAATTTTGAAGGCTGAGAATTTCAAGATCAAGGCATGAGCACGTGATAAGGGCCTTCTTTCACTTGATCCTACAGCAGAAGGCATCACATGGCAGAAGGGTTAAAGGAGGATAAGGGCAAAAGAGCAAGAGAGGGCTAAACTCATTCTTTCATGAATAAAACCATTCTCTCAACAATTGCATCAAGAGGATGGTACCCCATACCCAAACACCTTCTGCTAGGCCCCATTTCCCAACAGTACTTCATAGGAAATCAATTTCCATACATGAACTTGGGGGACATATTTAAATCATAGCGTGAATCCAAATTCCAATTTGAAATATTTCTTGGTTTTGTCATTATGTAGACAAGATGTTAAGAGACAACCAAGTCAAACTCTGTAGTTCTGCAGAACTTTCTGCATGTTAAGAACTTCTCTAAGAAGATACCTCTTAACTTCACTTTAGTAAAAAAAATATATATATACGTAGATGGACACAATACCTTTATTTTATTTGTTTATTTTTATGTGGTGCCGTGGAATGAACCCAGTGCCTCACACATAACAGGCAAGAGCCCTACCACCAAGCCACAACCCTAGCCCTTAGTCAGAATTTTTTATTATAAATAGTAACAAAAGAAAAATCTTGTTGCAATGCCCAGGCAAGTTAGGATATGGATTATATCAGCACACAATTAAACTAGTATTTGAAGCAGGCAACTCTCCAAACTAACAGAGAAAAGCAAAAATAATGCTCTGTATCCTCTGCCTCTAACTAAGTGCTATTCATATTTAAATCTATCTAATATTTGACTTTTGTTAGAAAATGGGACTGCTAAATTCTGGCTCTGTGATTTGGGAAAGTCACTTAACCTAGCATGAGAGGTTTTACCATGCCTCTAAAAGGTGTGGACTATAAACCACTAAGATTCCCTCAATTCTAGAAAAGACCACTGTTGAAAAATTAATTAAAACTGTAAACACATATCACATGGTTGATTCTATTCTTTTCTGAACTACTGCTACTCATCATTAGATGCTATTACTATGTTAAAAGACAGCTAGCTCTGTGCTAGAGGGAGAAAATATACAGGATCTGCTTTTTATACTACCGTGATGTGAGCAATTAGAAAGTCTATGTTTTACTTCTTATACTAAACATAGAAGATACATATTTGAGCCAGGCATGGTAGCACATGCCTGTAATCTCAGCTACTCAACAGGATGAGAGAATTTCAAGTTCAAGGTCATCCTGGACAATGTGGTGAGAAACTGTGTCAAAAACAAAAATAAACAAGATATGTATTTATCATGAATGGTAAAGGCAAAAGAAGATTATTAAGTTCTCTCAATTTGTTAATGTCAAGGAGCTATTTAAAACCAGGGTTTAGGGGCTGGGGTTGTGGCCCAGTGGTAGAGTTCTCGCCTAGCATGCATGGGGCACTGGGTTCGATCCTCAGCACTACATAAAAATAAAGATATTATGTCCACCTAAAACTAAAAAATAAATTTAAAAAAATATTTTAAGGGGCTGGGGTTGTGGCTCAGCGGTAGAGCGCTCGCCTCGCACATGCGCGACCCTGGATAGATCCTCAGCGCCACATAAAAATAAATAAATGAAATAAAGGTATTGTGTCCAACTACAACTAAAAAAATAAATATTTTTAAAAAATAAAAATAAAACCAGTGTTTATGGCTTGTGGTAGAGCATTTGCCTAGTATGCCTGAGGTCCTGGGTTCTATTCCAAGTACTAAAAAAACAAAACTGAAAAAAATATATTATTATTGTTAAATATTGAAAGGGTTAGAAGAATTTTGTGAGCTTGCATACTTGAAATATTCTAAATTTTTATAGAGTTTCTTGAATTCCAAGTTTTTTAGTTGTCAATGAATCTTTATTTTATTTATTTATTTTAATATTTATTTTTTTAGGTGTAGATGGACACAACACAATGCCTTTATTTTTATGTGGTGCTGAGGATCAAACCTGGGTCCTGCCCGTGCTAGGCGAGCACTCTACCACTGAGCCACAACCCCAGCCCCTTTATTTTATTTATTGATACACGGTGCTGAGAATCAAACCCAGTGCCTCACACATGCTAGGCAAGTGTTCTGCCACTGAGCCACAACTCCTCCAAGTGTTTTATCAACATAAAAGACATGATTTGGGAATACATCATGTCTTACCTACAAAGCCTAGAATTACCACATAAATCTAACCTGAAATTGGATGATAACAAATACAGAAAGCTCTGACAGTTGTTTCCCTTTGCTATGGTTTGGATATTGTCTGTCCCCACTAAGGTTCACATATTGGAAGCTTGGTCCTCAGGGTGGTTATTTTGGGAGGTGGGACAGTTAAGCTGTGGGGCCTAATAGGAGATCCTTAATAGGTTAAATAAGGACCTTAAAGAGGTCCTTAATAAGGTCATGAGGGTCATGACCTTGGGAAGGGGATCTCATGACCAATGGGATCCCAGTTTCTGTCTTCCTGCCTATTAATGGGATCTCTTCCTCCCACACAAGTTCCTGCCTTTGCCATCCATTAGGAGGTGATACGTCAAAAGGGCCCTTTGCCACAACCTGTGCCATGCTGTCTGGACATTCAGCCTCCAAAACTGTGAGTTCAAGAAACTTTTCTTTATAAAGTTAGTATGCCTTAGCTATCTCATTATAGTAACAAAAAATGGACTAATACACCTTCCTACTGTTTGTGTCAGACTTCAGTAATCAATTGTGGCATTCTTCTATTGAGTTTAAACACAGTCTCATGCTTTTTAATACCGGGCTCCAGTCAGTCACTACCAAGTGATGATAAGTATTAAATGAAATGAAACTATTTGTAGTCAAGAGTGGTGATGAACACTTGTAATCCCAGCACTTGGGAGGACTGAAGCAGGAAGATCAGTTAAATCTAGGAGTTTGAGACCAGACTAAGTAACACAGCAAGACCCCCATCACAAAAAAAAAGAATGAATAATTTTTTTTTAAAAAGGGAGGGGGAGAAAGAAACTATTGACCACCTTGTAAGATCAGTATAAGGGGATGAACATCCAGGATGGTTGAATTGCAACTCAATGAAACCCAATCTGATTATATCACTTAGTTCTCAACAATGTATGCAATAGAAACAGACCTCCTACTTTATATAAAAATGCAGATTAGAAAATTGAGAAATCATGGGAGATTGTGTGATTTGTTTTATAGCAACTAATTCGGGTTTGGGTTTTTTTTTTCCCAAATTGTACTCAAAAATATCAATTTATGGAAAATATCTGAAGACTATATTTGTGTGACAATATGAAATTCATTAGTATTTATGATTAAAGTCACTGTCAGGGCTGGGGTTGTGGCTCAGTGGTAGAGCGCTCGCCTAGCATGTGCGAGGCCCTGGGTTTGATCCTCAGCACCACATATAAATAAATAAAGGTATTGTGTCTAACTACAATTTAAAAAAAAAAGTCACTGTCATTACCATCATTAAGAAAGGCCTTGGGCTGGGGTTATGGCTTAGTGGTAGAGCGCTTGCCTAGCATGTGTGAGGCACTGGGTTCAATTCTCAGCACCCCATATAAATAAATAAATGAAATAAAGGTCCATCAATAACTAAAAAAAAAAAAATAAAGGAAAAAGAAAGAAAGAAAGGCCTTAGCCAAGTATTGCGGCACACACCTATAATCCCAGCAATTTAGGAGGCTAAGGCAAGAGGATCACAAATTCAGGCCTGCCTTGGGCAACTTAGAGAGATCCTATCTTTAAAAAAGAAAAGAGAAAAAAACCAAACAACCAACCAAACAAACAAACAAAAAAACAGGGATGTAGCTCAATGATAAAGTGCTCCTGGGTTCAATCCCTAGAACCAAAAAAAAAAAAAAGAAAGAAGTACTAAATTAAGAAATAAACAACAACAAAAAAATTTTTTAGAGAAGTTCTACTTTAGAGTTAAGTAATACTTTTTAAGTATCCAAAAAGTTCAATATCATTTTTGTCAAAAATTTCTTTATTTTCCTTAAGGTGTTTATGTTCTCATTACAGTTTAAAAGGGGACCAAAAGAAGACACATATAGAGATAGATAACTGCATTTTAGAAGCTTACTATTCAAGATAGACAATATCAGATACATAAATTTTAAATGGCATCTAGCCTACAGAATAAAGCCATTATACTAAAGCATAACTGAAAAAAATAATGGGAAGTTAATTTTCAATTATCCAGAGTTGGAAAAACTCAATTATAAAATCTTTTGCTATTATCATTTTCTCTGTTTAATCAATTAACCGACATTCTTATCAGTTCCTGGTATATATTTTGCCATCTAAGAAAAACTGTCTTTTTAAAAAATTTGGTACCAGAGATTGAATTCAAGGGTGCTTACCATTGAGCCACATCCCAGACCTCTTTATTTCTTATCTTGAGTCAGAGTCTTGCTAAGTTGCTGAGGCTGGCCTCAAACTTGCAATCTCGTGCCTAAGCCTCCAAACTCACTGGGATTACAGGCATGTGCTACCACACCTGGTTTGTCATTTTATTTTACTTATTTATTTATTTGGTATCAGGGATTGAACTCAGGAGCACTTAACCACTGACCTTACATCCCCAATCCATTTTACTTTTGATTTTGAGACAGGGTCTCTGTAAGTTGCTTAGGACCTAAATTGCTGAGGCTGAATTTGCAGTCCTCCTGCCTCAGTCTTCTGAGCTGCTGGGATTACAGGCTTGTGTCACCACACCAGACTTGCTTGTCTTTTTAAACCCAAAACTTTTCAGTTATTTAAAAGAATGTAAATTAAATAAGTGAAGGTCTACCCAGGTTAAGATTTGCATCAGGGGCTGGGGTTATAGCTCAGCAGTAGAGCGCTTGCCTCGCACATATGAGGTACTGGGTTTGATCCTCAGCACCATGTAAAAATAGATAAAATAAATAAAGTAAAGATCTTTTAAAAAATCTTAAAAAAAGAGATTTGCATCAATCTATATTGAAATTACATGTCTTGTTTCTGGTTTGAAATGTTGAGAAGAGCTAGGCGGTGGAAAAGAACTGAAGATGATCACTTTTCTGGTGATTACTATATTGAGTCTCTACTTTTCAAAGGAGATTTTTTTCCATAGAAAACAGATAAGCAGACAGAAAAGTGGTTTGACAGACTAGGTGGGAAAAAAGGTGGTAAATTAGAAAACACTGGCATTATGGGAACAATAAATTATCTTTGTAAAGACTCACAGACGTAAGTGAACGAAACAGGCTAGGTAGAAGAAAATAAGTTAAGGTAGACTTGAGTCCCAGGTTTTTTTTTTTTGTTTTTTTTTGGTGCTGGGGATTGAATCCAGGGCCCATGCATGCTTAGTATATGCTTTCAATTAGAGTTCCATAAATGACCCTGACTGGAGAATTTAAAAGCACTGATGTAAAAGAGACCTAATATAGCTAAAGGAAAAGTATTCCATTTCCATATAATATACCAAACTTGATAGGGAACATTCCAAATACTAACCTCTGCCAATTCACATTAGAAACAAATGACAGAAGAAAACTGGGCATGATCCCTGTCCTCTAGTATCTTGTAACCTACTACTCTTCCTGAAGTTTAAATAGACCTTGAAAAATGTCTAGGGTCCTAATTAGCCTTTCTGTTATTAACACGACTTGGGGAGACCTCTCTTTAGTTCAAGATTAAATGGAGGGCTAGTTCTGTTTTTCTTTTTTTTTTTTTTTTTTTTTTGTGGTGCTGGGGATTGAACCTAGGGCCTTATATTTGCAAGGCAAGCACTCTACCAACTGAACTATATCCCCAGCCCTAGTTCTGTATTTTTTTTTGTTTGTTTGTTTTAGGCGGACACAATATCTTTATTTTTATTTTTCTTATGTGGTGCTGAGGATCAAACCCAGCGCCCCACACATGCCAGGCGAGTGCGCTACCGCTTGAGCCACATTTTTTATTATTATCATTATTTAGGGTACCAGGGATTGAACCAAGGGACACTTAACCACTGAGCCACATCAACAGCCCTTTTTTATATTTTTATTTAGAATAACTTAGCTTAGGGCCTCACTAAGTTGTTGAGTCTGGCTTTGAACTCATGATCCTCCTGCCTCAACCTCCAGAGCCACTGAGATTTCAGGTGTGCACCACCACACCCAGCTATTTTAGTAAAAAAATTTTTAAAAATCATCTGTTGTGTAAAGTTCTATGTTCTAGGTCCTGTGTCAATTTCAAAGATTAAGGACAAAGATGTAAACTACTGTCCTTAAATAAATGTATAATTTAGTGAAGAATGTAGTTATATAAATTATATGTGAAAGTGAATGAAACAGGGAATAAATGAAATATGCTTACGCCCAATTAACTAAAACTTAGAAACCTCAAACCACTGAATTTCTCTTAAACAATATTCTGGCATACTTTAAGCCTTTGCATATGCCCTTCCCTTCGGCTAGAATGTCAATAGCCGCTTCCTCTGCTAGAGAACTCTTAAATCATCCTCTAAGATCCAGCTCCTCTGCCACCTCTTTTGTGAAGTTATCCCCAAATAGAGAAGCAGGAAGATTCCTCTCGCTCTTTCTATATTCCCACAGCATATAATAGCACTCATTTTACACTTTGAATAATAATAGTCTGACTCTCCTACAATACTCTAAATTCATCTTTAGGTTTATCAAAACAATAAAAGCACACAAACTAAAAATCTTAAGTAGTACACAAAACTGCTTAAAAAATCATCAGGACCCTTCATATTTCAGGGACCAGCCTCCCAGAAACAACTACTCACAACTCTTCCAGTGTTTTTTCTCCTGGTAGCTTTTGATTTTTTAAAATTATCAAATAATAATGCACACTAACTTCTTTTTGTACTTGATAATCTTGATATGGATCTTTTCTCACTCATCATTTCAAGTTTACTCTTTAGGCTCTTTCAATCTGAAAACTATTGACCTGAACTTCTGAGAACTTTTTTCACATGATCTTTGGCAATCTTCTCTACTCTGTTTCACCTGTTCTCTCCTTCTTATTTTTTTAATATTTATTTTTTAGTTGTAGGTGGACACATTATCTTTATTTTATTTTTATGTGGTGCTGAGGAGCGAACCCAGGGCCTTGCAAGTGCTAGGCGAGCACTCTACCACTGAGCCACAATCCCAGCCCCTCGCCTGTTCTCTCCTTCTTGACCTCTTACTAGCTATATGCTAGATATTACTGTTCCTTTCCTAATTTCTTTACTCTTTGGTTTTCAATGTTGTTTTCATGGTATGGAAGAGTGCTTCAACTTTACTCTCTAATCACATACTCACTTTTTAAAATTTGTTTGTTTTTGCGATGGCATCTTGCTATATTGGCCAGACTGGTTTCAAACTCTTGGCTCAAGTGATCCTCTCCTTAGCCTCTCCTAGTAGTGGACTACAGTAGCATGCTACTGTGTCTGGTTTCTACTAATTTTTAAAATCTCCATCATCTTATTTTTAATTTCTGTAAGTTCGTATTTCCTATGGTTCCCTTTTCAAAACATGGTTTTTTTTTATTTTATGAATACCAAATGTTAAATCTGTCAGAGAATAGTGACTATAGAAATTTAAATTTTTTCCTATCATTTGTGGTTTCGCCAATTTATCACACCACCACCCCCCTTTTCTGTTAGGAACTCTTCTTAAGTGACAAGACTATTTTCAGCACAATCAGAAACAACAATAAGTTGAGTGAATGGGTAGATGAAACAGCTGATGATTATGATGCTAAAAAAACATTTCAAAATGACTATGAACAAAAAGGATTGGAGATTAACAATATTGTGCTACTAAAGTTTCAGATCATTGTCTTTGTAAGCCAGTGACCCAGGACTGTTGGGACTGCCCCAGTCAACAGGCAGTATCTAGCATCCTAACCAAATAGACAAGGCTTTTGTCCAAACCCCAACAATAGGTAAATTTATTTTATTTAAGATTTGATTCTTTAATTTCATTCCTGCCTGGAAGAATTTAACATAGTCTATTTGCCTTACCCACTACAGTTATCCTCTTTAGTTGGGTTTCTAAAAAAGTTATTCCTCAGAGCTTACAAATAGGTAAACCACATCTATTTCTTTAAAGCAATCTAAATCTAGTTTGCAGAAAGAGCAGTAAAGATAGACTTAAATGTAAAGACTTTTTAAAAAATATTTTTATTAGTTATTGATGGACCTTTATTTATTTATTTGGTTGTATGTGGCGCTGAGAATCGAACCCAGGGCCTCACACATGCTAGGCAAGCGCTCTACCACTGAGCCCTAGCCCCAGCCCCTAAAGACTTTTGATTCCGATCAAAATCCCAACGGCATTCCTTGCAGAAATAGAAAACGCAATTATGAAATTCATCTGGAAAAATAAGAGACCCAGAATAGCTAAAGCAATTCTAAGCAGGAAGAGTGAAACAGGTGGTATAGTTATACCAGATCTTAAACTCTACTACAGAGCAATAGTAACAAAAACAGCATGGTACTGGCACCAAAACAGGCTGGTAGACCAATGGTACAGAATAGAGGACACAGAGACCAACCCACAAAGTTACAACTACCTTATATTAGACAAACGTGCTAAAAGCATGCAATGGAGAAAGGATAGCATCTTCAATAAATGGGTGCTGGGAGAACTGGAAATCCATATGCAACAAAATAAAATTGAATCCCTTTCTCTCACCATGCACAAAAGTTAACTCAAAATGGATCAAGGATCTAGGAATCAAACCACAGACTCTGCATCTAATAGAAGAAAAGTTGGCCCTAATCTTCATCACGTGGGGTCAGGCCCCAAATTCCTTAATAAGACATCTATAGCACAAGAGTTAAAACCAAGAATCAACAAATGGGATGAATTAAAACTAAAAAGTTTTTTCTCAGCAAGAGAAATAATGTGTGAGGTGAATAGGGAGCCTACATCCTGGGAACAAATTTTTACTCCTCACACATCAGATAGAGCTCTAATCTCTAGGGTATACAAAGAACTCAAAAAGTTAAACAACAAAAAAACAAATAACCCAATCAACAAATGGGCCAAAGACCTGAACAGACACTTCTCAGAAGAGGATATACAATCAATCAACAAATACACGAAAAAATGCTCACCATCTCTAGCAATCAGAGAAATGCAAATTAAAACTACTCTAAGATATCATCTCACTCCAGTAAGAATGGCAGCCATTATGAAGTCAAACAACAACAAGTGCTGGTGAGGATGCGGTGAAATAAATACACTCATACATTGCTGGTGAGACTGCAAATTGGTGCAGCCAATTTGGAAAGCAGTTTGGAGATTCCTTGGAAAGCTGGGAATGGAACCACCATTTGACCCAGCTATTCCCCTTCTTGGACTATACCCAAAAGACCTAAAAAGAGCCACATCAATGTTTATAGCAGCACAATTCACAATAGCTAGACTGTGGAACCAACCTAGATGTCCTTCAATAGATGAATGGATTAAAAAATGTGGCATTTATACACAATGGAATATTACTCAGCACTAAAAAATAACAAGATCATGGCATTTGCAGGGAAATGGATGGCATTAGAGCAGATTATGCTAAGTGAAGTTAGCCAATCCCTAAAAAACAAATGTCGAATGTCTTCTCTGATATAAGGGGTTGACTCAAAATGGGATAGGGAGGAAGAGCATGAAAAGAAGATTACCACTAAATAGGGAAGAGAGAAGGGAGGGAGAAGGGGAATTGCACGGAAGATGGAAGGAGACCCTTACTGTTATACAGAATACATGTATGACGATGTGAGGGAAAAAAAAAAAAAGAAGTGTGTCACATTAGATTGGGTAGAGAGAAGTGATGGAGGGGGAGGGGGGAAAGGAAGGACAGCAGAATAAAATAAACATTATTATTGCTGTGTGTATATACGTGACTGTATGACCAATATGATTCTGCAACCTGTACACTCAGAAAAATGAGAAATTACACCCCATCTGATTCAAATGTATGATATGTCAAGATCATTGTACTGTCATGTGTAACTACTTAAAACAAATAATAAATAAATAAAATAAAATGCAAAAAAAGAATAAATTCTTCATTAAAAGCTTTATCACATTCAAAAAATAAAATAAAAACTATTTTTAGTTGTAGATGGACACAAAACCTTTATTTATTTATTTGTTTGTTTGTTTATATGTGGTGCTTAGGATTGAATCCAGTGCCTCACATGTACTAGGCAAGCGCTCCACCACTGAGCTACAACCTTAGCCCTTAAATATAAGGACTTAATTAATTTAGTTAAGAGGCCAAAGGCTAAGAGGCAAAAAATGACTTAACAGAAAAATTCTCTCAATATTGAGCTGAAAGTTCTCCTTGTGCCTAGACAGAAACTCAGATCACTGACAACATGCTAAGTGGTTTTTAAATGACACCTCAGATAGATCTTCCAGGCAGTTTCAAAGGTTTGATGTCTATAAACCTACTATCTTTATTTATTTTTCTTGAATGATGAAAGTACAATATGATTTATTATTAAAAAATGTAAGAAAAAAGTACTTTTAAAAATTATTTATGTGGCAGGGTGTGATGATTCATGCCTATAATTCCAGTGACTTGGCAGGCTGAGGCAGGAGGATGCCAAGTTTAAGGCTAGCCTCAGCAACTTAGCAAGACCCTGTCTCAAGGCAATAAATAAAAAAAAATAATTGGGGATGTAGTTCAGTGGTAGAGCTCCTTTGGGTTTAATCCCTAGTACAAAAATAAATAAATAAATAAATCACACCACTCTTATCCAAATAAAATCACCACCAACCTGTCAGTGAATATTCCAGACCTTTTCCTCTGCAGACATTGACTTTCCTCACAAAACCTGGATCATGTTACATATACCATTTTAGTAAAAACCCATCTTTAGTTTGCAATTCCTCAGTCTAAACGCCTGGTATCACCAAATATCTACTGCCCCTTGGCTCTAAAAGCTAAAGTAATACTAGTTGGATTAGAATCAGAAAGAATAGTTTCTTTTCTCAATTTTATGAATATCTCATACTGCAAAATCTGAGATTATGCTCCATAACTACATCATCTACAATTCAAAAATCAAAAGACTAGATTTAAATCTGCCTTAAGTGTAAGCAAAGAGCTCATTTTTTTTTTGTTTCTTCAGATTTAATCATTCTTTCTTGCATCAAAAATAACAAAATTGTAGGGTGACATTAACACATGATCGTGAAACAAAAATGTGTTTCATTTCATTAGTCACAGGCTACATATCAACCAGCTGTCGAAGCTAAAAATATGCCTTAATTTAAAATTTTGTAAAACACAAGCATTTAAGACTCATTTTGAAAGAAATGTGACTATTTTCCATTTCTAACCAACCCACTAGAAGCTTTGGAGAAGAACAAATGAGTACCTCTAAGCCAAAGAAAAACAGGTAATGGTGAGGAAATTCAAGTTAACTTAATGATCATAGATTTTACACTGTTTACATCAATAAACATGTGAAGAATGACAACTTAATGCCACCACAAAAGTAAACAAAAATACATATCCTCAAAGAAAACAGGACCTGAGATAGAGGCTAAGATACCAATAATACAAGGTGTGCATTTTGTCAGGGGAGGCATGAACCAAGGAGAGCTAAGCAGTAATAAAATAAATATTGTCTGCAATGGAAACATTGTCAGAGTTTGAGATTGCAGTGATAATTTCTCAACTCTCACACATCAGTACAGCACAGAGTCAGTCCCTCATAGTTTTTAGTTATTAGTTTTTAGTTATTACTAGTTATTCATCACCTCTGGGACAGAAGCAGTAAGTCCACTTCTATCTTTGGTCATGAGGTACATGCCCAGGAATCATGTCTCAAAGTCAATTTTACCATCATAAAGTATTTGATAAGAAAATAAGTAAAAGAATAAACTGTGATATAAACACTCCAACTGGATTTCAGATATAGTTATTGCAAATTGGAAAGAGATGCCAAAAAAAAAAAAAAAAAAAAAAAAGCAAGGGTCTTGAAAATCCTTGTCATTTAAAAAGAATATACACTTCATTGGGCTCCCAAAAGACACTCATGCTCTCCTAACTCCTGGTCAGTGCTTTTGCGAATGACATCATGCTACCCATCATCAGTATTCTCCTAGTGTAATTCCTTTATTGAAATAAGAACACTAAGCCTAGGAGGAAACATTAGAGAGGGAAAGAGTTCAAGTATTTTTCTAGCTTTTCATTTCCTCTTTTATATATGCTCCAGCTAAATTAAAAAAATGTAGTCGCCATCCAGAGGCACAGACTATCTTATAGTTTTCCTATCCCACATACAGTTATGCTAAATATGTATTTGTTGACTGAATCTTTAAACTTGCAAGAAAAAATTTACTACACTATAAAAATGTAAACTTACATGTAAAAATTTTTGGTCATTCAATCCCTATACATCATGAAAACATCAATTAATTTTCCTAAATATCAACATAATGAAAACTAGGGGATTAGTTTAAAGCAAAAAGTTTTTTGAAAAGTTCCATTTAAATTCTTGGTAGATTCCAATTTGATCACATTGTATCTATGACAGCAATTTGAATCTGCTTGCTCTGATACCCGACACTGGTAATTAGAAAGGAGACCAATATGGCGATTTATTTTCTCCTCTAATAAGGGAAGGAAAAAGAACAAATTGAGAGAAAAAGAGAAGAAAGAAGTGGGGTGATACCCCAATAATTTCTATTTATAGATAAACACAATATTTACTATTGAAAGTATGTGGCACAAATAAAACAGCTCTAGAAATGAAAAGTGACTTTGAAAAAAATAATGCTATTTATATGTATTCAATCTTGTTACATCAAAGATGATTAACCATCATGTGATAACATGAAAGAAGAGGTAAGAAAAGAACATCCAGGTGCCAGATGCAGAAGTGCACACCTATAGTCTCAGCAACTTAGGAGGCTGAGGCAGGAGGATCACAAGTTCAAGGACAGCCTGGGTGACTTGGTAAGAACCTGTCTCAAAATAAAAAATAAAAAAGGGAACGTACACAGTAATAGAGCACTTGCCTAGTATATGTAAGGCCCTGGGTTCAATCTCCAAGTACTGGGGGAAAAAAATGTTGAGGAAAAAAAGGCTAGACATAAAGGACTGCATACATTTGTAATTCTATTTATATGAAATTCCAGAAGGTCATAAATAATCTAAAGTAGAGTTGGGTGCCATAGTGACTGCCCATAATCTCAGAAACTTGGGAGGCTGAAGCAGGAGGATCACAAGTTTGTAGCCAGCCTAGCAACTTAGAAAAACCCTTTCTTTCTCAAAAATAAAAAATGACGGGCTGGGGATATAGCTCAGTTGGTAGAGTGCTTGCCTTGCATGCACAAGGCCCTGGATTCAATCCCTAGCACCACAAAAAAAAAAAAAGACAAGGGCTGGGGATGTAACTCAATGGTAGAACACCCATGGGTTCAATCCTCACTATTGGGAAAGAAAAGACTACTGAGGATCCTGAAACAAAGCTTCTTATACCAAGATTAATCTTTGTCAAGTTCCAATCTCCCTAAACCTGAAGTCTTTCACCCATAAAATGAAGGAGATCAAAGACTTGATACCTTAAGTTCCCTTCTAAATCCATAATTGTTCCTATTGGTAACTGGAAAAAGCACGGATAAAGAAAAATGAGATAAAGGAAGCTTTAACTGAATAAACAGTTTTGTGTTAATACTTATTTTGAAAACACAAATTTGTTAACACAACAGATATATTAGGGAAGATTATGAGCATAATTTAATTTTTCCATTTGGTTATGTATCATTTCATCTACAAGAAACACTAGGCGAACGCAGGAAACTGTGCCCAGCTGAACCAATCAGAAGGAAAATTAAAAAGGACGTAAAGCACACACAAATATCCATACCCTCCTCAGTTCCCCACATCACACTCACCAATCCACTATGGTATTAACACTGTCAGATTCAGATAATCCACTACTTCAAGATGCAACTCTTCTAACACCATCCCAAAAGCAAATGCCAAACATTTACAAAGTAAACTGCCATATTTATTATAATATTTATGAACTTTTAACCATTTAACATGTAAAAAGCTGTGCTACATTTTTATTAGGTTCCTATTTATTCTCTTTTTTACAGGGGAAGTGAACTCCGAGGCACTTTACCACCGAGCTACCTCCCTCCCAGTCCTTCTTTTTTTACTTGTAGATAGACACAATGCCTTTATTTTATTTATTTTTATGTGGTCCTGAGCATGGAACCCAGTTCCTCACATGTACTAGACAAGTCCTCTACCACTGAGCCACAACCCCAGTCCCTTTTTGTTTTTTTATTTTGAGTCAGGGTCTCATCAAGTTTCTGAGGCTGATCTTGAACTTGGATTCTTCTGCTTCAGCCTCCTGAGTCACTGGGATTACAGGTGTGCATCACTGTGCCTGATTCCTTACCCCACCCACCCTGTACCAGGGATTAAACCCAGGGGTGCTTAACCACTGAGACACATCCCCAGCCCTTTTTTATTTTATATTTTACTTAGAGACAAGGTCTTGCTAAGTTGCTTAGAGCCTTGCTAAATTGCTGAGGCTGGCCTTGAACTTGTGATCCTCCTGCCTCAGCCTTCAGAGCTGCTAGGATTACAGGCCTGCACCACCACATCAGGCTCCTCTTTTTTTTAACATATCACTAAGTTTTCAAATATTGTGTCCCTAACCCCATTTCCCCACTAATCTTGTGGGTTTTACTGAACAATGACTTTTAGCTTCATTGCAGCATAAATTATTATATTGCTGTTTGAGGAAAAAATTAATCAATGATCAAACTCTATTTTTCAAAGATACTATATATAGGCAAGTCCACTTATGCTTCAAGTCTTTCCCTATAAGCTCTCTCCTGAACAGCTACTTTCTTCCAGAGGTTTACTCATTGACTAGATAGCTCCCAAATCCAATAGCAGATTTGGAGTAAGAAAGATATCATTCACCCTCACACACTCACAAAAGTTTAAATTTCTCAATAACTAGAGCAATGACACTGAACATTATCTTCTAAATTCTGATTTGGAGGGGATTGGAGATGTAGATCAAGAGTAGTGTGCTTGTCTGACATATATGAAGCCCTAGGGTTAACCTCAGCACAACTAAAAAAATCTAAAATAAAATAAATTTGGACCTTGATTCTAACAGAAAATCTTGACATGAACTATTGTAAATGTCCACTGTTCGATAATGGAATGTTCAACAGCTATTCGATTTCTACCATGGAAAGTACATATGCAGGAAAAAAATTAGTTCTGCAACACAGTTTTAACAGAACGATAGAAACCACAGAACCTTTACAAATACTCCTAAATCTTGACAAACTCAGAGGTTAAGGAGTATAGTGAAATGAAGGAGGTCATACATTTTTCCTCATTTCTATGCAGAACAGAAACAGGACAGATTGAACTATGAGCTGGCAAAAACCTGTTACTCGGAGCGAAAGGGCAGGTAAAAATAATGCCACTAGTGAGGATACTCAGATTTGATGGAGAACCGAATTTCCATACCTTCTTGAATGAACCTGGACTTACAACTAGGGCTGATACAAAAGTAACAAACATGAGTGTAACACAGCAAAGATTTAGACATGACAGCCATAATTCTGGTACTATTTCTTAAAGAATTAAACACATTAAAATTTAAAAATTATTTAGATTTCTGTTTATATACAAATGTACATATCTGCAAAAAAGAAAAACAAAACACATTAAAATGGCAACAGTGGTTAACACTTAGGTAGTCAGATGACAGATTATTTTTTTCTTGTCCATAGTTTTCATTATTTCATACAATGAATGCTTACCACTTTTATTATCACAGGAAAACAATTTTTTAAAACAGCTAAAACACGTGATCCTCGATCACAGTTCATATGTAAAATTAGTAGTAAATCACCAAATGTCCCTGCTACTTCACAAAGGGCCAAAGGTGAGTGGGCACTTTCCCTGGCATGCAGAACACAGGGAACTCTGAAGGATAACTCTTAGCCACAAAAGTAAGGACAAACACAAGAATGGAGATTTTATGCCTAGCAGAAAAGGACTTGCTTGTCCCTTCTATTATCAGCTGGCGTTATGGTGACTCCTACTGGCATTCTGAAAAATCCCCACCTTTGGGGTAAAGCTAATACATAGTCACTTAACTAAATTTCATAATGTCTGATTGCAGAAAATATGGGAAGATGATCTAACCAGATCTAATCAGTCTCCAAAGCCTAAGATATATTGTAAAAGGTCACTGTAGATTTTCTAATCAGCTTTCTCTCAACCTCCTTAGCACAATGATGATGAATATTCATTCTCCACTGAGAAAGCACATATAGTAAGTATTTCCCTTATCCAAGGTTGCTTTTCTCATGGTTTCAAGTCACCCTTAGTCAACCATAGTCTGGAAATGTTAAATAGAAAATTCAAAAACTAAACAATTTATAGGTTTATAATTGTACACCATTCTGAGTAGCATGGTGAAATCACACTGTCCCAGCATATCTATGCTGTTTGTACTACCTGTCACGTAGTAGCCATCTCAGTTATCAGATCAACTATAATAATACAGTAGTTCTATTGTTCAAATAACTCTTATTTTACTTAATAATGGTCCCAAGCACAAAAGTAGTGATGCTGGCAATTTGGGTATGCCCAAAATAAGCCATAAAGTACTCTCTTTAAGTGAAGAGGTAAAATTTTTCAAATTATTAAGAAAAAAAATATGATGAGGTTGCTAAGATTTATGGTACAATATGACATTTTGAGAAAGAGACCACATTCACATAATTTTATTACAGTATATTGTTAGAATTGTTCTATTTTGTGATTGTTTATTGTTAATCTCTTACTGTGACAAATTCATAAATTAGACTTTACCATAGGTATGCTTGCACAGGAAAAAAAACGTAGTAGGCATAGCGTTTGGTACCATCCATGGTTTTGGGAATCTCCTGAAAACCTTGCAGGTAAGAGAAGACTACTCTAAAGGTTAACCATTAGGCACTTAGCTGGTGAGAATACAAAAGAAATAAGATGTAGTCATTCCCTTCATAGCATTCACAAATCTGATGAGGAATGGTATGACATACATATTAGAAATATTTAGATAATAAGAGAATGAAATTAAAAGGCTAAATGAACAGATAAATACTTAAGATCCTTAAAGGAAGAACTACTCAATACAGACTTAAATAGTAGGCTTCTTGGGTAGCTAACATAAGCAGGCAGGGTCACTAACATAAGCAAAAACATTGAGGCAGAAAAGACAATGAATGATGAGCCTGCATGGACTGGAATGAAAACCAGATTGGGAAAAATTTACAGTAGGGAAGGAGAGATTTGAGCAGAGTATATTTCCTCTTAAGGATATCAGATTAAGAACATTCATGCGGAAAATCTATGCTAAATATGATAGAGATGCAATATCAAATCTCATAATAATTCCAAAGTAGGTATCATTATTCCCATTTTATTGACAGAAACAAAGTAGTGAAACAGAGAAATTACCTAATTTGCCCAAGGTCATTAAGGTAAAAAAAATAATACTGGGATTTAAACCTAGGCTATTTGAATCCAAAGTCCATGTTCTTTCCTTACCTCCCCATGTTACCTTTTCCTAAAGAAGTCTCTAATAACATCACTCTAAACTCAAATTGTCTCCCCCTCATGGTGCATGCTTCCTTCTTTTTGATTTTCCAGTGTCTCTATGGTGATCCCCCGTACATAAATAAAAACCTGCTTTCAGGAGAATGATTGCAGCTAAAATAAAAATGACCTGTAATAGTTTACCTTGACAAAGGGTATTTTCTTTTCTTATTTTTCCTTTTTACTTGTTTTATTATTTTAAAATTTTTTTTTGCAGTACTGAGGATTGAATCCATGTCCTTACACATGCTAAGCAAGTGCTCTGCCACTAAATTATATCCCTAGCTCTTCATATTTTTGAGACAAAAATCACATTAAATTACCCACACTGGCCCCTGAACTCATGATTCTCCTGCCTCAACCTCCCCAGTAGCTGAGATCACAGGTATGTGCCATCATATCTGACAAAGGATATTTTCATTTTAACAAGAATAAGGGTCTTCCTTTAAAAGAATGGTAGGAATGCATATCTTACCTTCTCAGGGAACCAGACCAAGGATATGTTTAATAATGCACATTTACACAAACTATAGCTAAGGTCCACACAGTAAAACTCACTATTAACAAACCCTAAGGGTCTCCATGAAAGTATAATCAGCCCCAATCTGGAGAAGAAGGCCATATGTGGCTACCAGTTTGCTTCAGAAGAGAAGTAAAAGTCTCATTATTTTACATTTTAAGAACATGATATTTTAAAAAACCTAAATTAAATATATTTGACATTTAAACTATTAAGTATTTCTTTAACAGATTGCTAAAAAAAAAAAAAGAAGTGCTCTCCAATAAGTTTATAAAATGAACTTTCATTGCCTCTGTGAACCAAGAGGAGCACAATCTTTACTACTCTCACCTTTTTTGCCATCAAAGATCTTATATGTATCAAATGTCAAAAGTGTCATCTTTCTTTTTAAAAAAAAATTTTTAATTGTAGTTGGACACAATACTTTTATTTCACTTATTTATTTTTATGTGGTGCTGAGGATTGAACCCAGGGTCTCACACGTGGGAGGTGAGCACTCTACCACTGAGCTACAATCCCAGCCCAAAAAGTGTCATCTTTCAAAGGAACTGAAATAAAATCCATCTGGGATCTCAGAGTGTGTAAAGTCAAGTAGGTAGAAGATCATGGCACTGACAGAGATTGCGCCATGGCACTTACTATGGAAATAGTCTTCCTGATTATTCATGTACTAAAACCAGAATATAGTCATAGCTAGGTCAAGGGTAGCCTGATAACTTGAAAGTTCCCCACCAAGTATTTTAATAGGCCAAGGAATCATATGAGTTCCAAAATGTGTTTTAGAATGAAACATAAGAAAATTTCTAGCCCACTGGAAAGCTTAGAAGTTATATTGAATTCTATATTTTACATAGAATATAAAAAGTAATTTGAAGATAAAAGTGATACTGTTTGGTCTTTCTCAACAAAGGTTGTTATACCCCTCATTCTACAGAAATCACTTTCTAAGAAACTCTCCTTTTATCAATATTCTAACATACATGCTAAGAGATTTTAGGGATAGAATTATTTTCAAAGAAGAGAACGTAGTTCTTACATATCTGGATGGCTCTTCTAGGTTCTGATCATTCATGTCGGTAGGAACAACCCGGGTAGCCAGTGGTCCCTCTGCAAAAGGTTTTGGTAACTGACCTCTGAACTCTGATGGAATGAACTGAAGCTGCCAACTGTCAGAAACACAAATAAGAAGAATAAGAAAAACACAAGGGGATCATATTGCTAAATGTACTTGAAACAAACAAAAATCATGTGAAGACATTTCATTTGAAGAAAAAAATATTTCTGCTAAAACCTTAACCAGGGAGCATAAAGGCAGAGGTCACAATTTAATCCAAAAATCATTGAGAAATTTGTGACTAGAGGTCTCTCAATCCTTTTCACCAAGTTTCAGAAGTGAAATTTGCTACCAGATGGTTATATCATGAAACAACCAGAGAAATGTCAAAGTTTATTGCCAATTACCATGTGATCAAAGGGACTTATTAAAATTGAGGCAAACTCATCAGATATAATGAAAAAGATGAAATGTGATATTGGCACTAAGAACATGCTAAGGGAGCAGAACTTTGTTACTGAATAATCCTTAAAAGTATCTTCAGTTATGAAACAATTTCAATTGTAAACAGCAAAGGCCAAAGTCAACCCCTTAAAAAATAAGTTTCAATTTGTTACAGGATTTTTATTAAGCATAATACTACTACCAGGTAAAGCTAAGCTGCTGAAGCCAGTCTTAAATGGAACAATATGACTCATCTTAACCAGACTTCCCTTTTACTTAAATAGGACCAAAATAAAAAAAAAGAATTAAGGAACTCCAGGGCATATGCTATCAAATCAACAGAGTAAAGGAAACTGGTACAGATGTCTTAATAATAGCTTTCCCCAGTGTTCATACATTGGTGAAAAACTTATTGTTTGAAAAAAAAAATTCTTCTCTAAAAATACTTTTCTAGCTAGAGTTTCTAAAGACCCTTTAGGAAATGGATTAATATCAAATAATTACAGAATTATAAACAGGAATTTTCAGAATGAGTTGTCAGCAGAAGCCTAGAGCCCAGAACATTTTCAAAAGTCCTCTGACATTGTAGATACAAGTAGGGGAGGGTGCACACCCACACATGGCACCTAGTCTAATGAATACAAGAGATAGGTGTGTGGTGCAGATTCCACAGCAATCAGAGACAGAAATGATTCAATAACTTTCTGTAAAAACTCCAAAGCAAAACAAAAATTAAAAAGCCCCTGCCATATGGGCTGGGGATACAGCTCATTGGTAAAGTGCTTGCCCCACATGCACAAGGCTCTGGGTTCATTTCCCAGCACCACCAAAAAAAAAAAAAGTCCCTGCCATAAGATTGCTAATTTTATTCCTTGATTTAAAACTCTGGGAATTAAAGGGTAACTTACTTTTCTGGCAGAAGGAAGCTGCTGGGAAATCGATACCACTCTTTTCCCACACAGACATTCACAGGTCTACCTTCTGGGACAGTGTGGATAGTTGGGTCTGTAGCAATTCTATAAAATTCTGGATACAAATCAAGGGGCCCATGGTATCCTGGAAGGAAGGAATAGTCAATAAAAGCCAAAGATGAGTAAGATGAATTTCTGACATGTAGTTATAATACATGTTAATGTTCCACTATAATCCACATAAAATTTAAGAAGTGTGAAGGGCCAAGCCTGCCCTACACATAAAAAAATGTCTCTTTTTTAGGAAGATAGCTATAGCAGAGACCCTATTTTGCCAAATATAAGGGCTTTCTTGCCCTTTAAACATCTTGTTTTTTTCAGCATACTTTCATATTTTAGATCCCAATAATGATTGTAAGAAAATATAATCATGAGAATTTAGCACAAAGTTTAGGCTTCCTTAATTCATCAATAACCATTAAAAGGGGGGGAAATCAATAAAAACAGAGAAAAAATGTGTAGTTAATCATACCAAGAGGAATTCTCAATCTCTTTTTCAATCATGAGGTAAAGAAGTCACATCATACTCATTAATTCTATATGCTCCCCCTTCAAGAAAGACCTTTTTTTGCTGGGCACAGTGGCACACACCTAAAATTCCAGCGGCTCAGGAGGATGAGGCAGGAGGATTGTGAGTTCTAAGCCAGCCTCAGCAATAGTGAGGCACTAAGCAACTCAGTGAGACCCTGTATCTAAATAAAATACAAAATAAGGCTGGGGATGTGGCTCAGTGGGTGAGTGCCCCTGAGTTCAATCCCTGTGCCACCCCCTTCCTTCAAAAAAAAGAAGACCTCTTCCTAGCATAAGCTGAATATGTATTAAACAAGCCTGCATGAAGGGAAACCTGAGGTGAAGAGCCTTGTGAGGGTGAGTTAAGATACCCGTATAGCACATCTACCTCTGAATAGTGCCACAGAGCGGGAAAATGATAAAAGCCCAAAGAGGAAGACGGTTCCTAAGGCCAGCCAATTTGATGTCACAGTATAGTGCTCCAGGCGATATCGTTGAAACACGAAGTGGTAACATTTCTAGAAGGAAAGAAAATTGTATTGATAAAAGAAGATACACCTTGCAGAATACACATAATCATGAAACATCACAGAAAAGCCAAGAATGCAGAGATTGAGTCTGAGCAGGAACACTTAGAAAGGAATCCTTTCCAAATACAAAGATTAAAGCCAAGTCCTCTAATACTATCTGGGGGTCAGCCTATCTGGCTTGCCAATACTCTTACTAGCTTTCAAGAAAATTATTTAGATATTTTGCTTGTACTTAAAGTCCTAATAACTTATTTCAAATTATTTTTAAATGCTTTTTTGGTAGTTTTCTTTGACATATGAAGTATTTAAATCTGTTTTGATATAAGAATTTATCTTTACTTCCTTACCCTCAAGTTTTCATTGAAGATTTTAATATGAACAAAATGTCTCATGACCAAACAAGAAAAAAAGAATTCCTCTCATAGAACACTAGGAACATGTTGTTAATTATTGCTTAACAACTTAATAAACTAGATGGTTATATAACATATATACATGCATGTATGAATTCTGCTCTTTTTGTTTATATGTGATTCTGGGGATCAAATCCAGGGCCTCCCACATGCTAAGCATGTACTTTATCTCTGAGCTATATCCCCAGCCCATCTGCTATCTTTAAGTACCTTCTCCTCAGATTTCTTTTTTTCCTTCCTTCCTTCCTAGATAGAACCTATTTCTGGAAAAAAGTTTAGCAACATATAACAAATGCCGTAAATATGTAGAGTGCTTTTAATATTTTAGAGAAGAGCTGGGAATGTGGCTTAGTGGTAAAGCAACTTGCCTAGCATGTGTCAGTCCCTGGGTTTATGTCCCAGCACCACTAAAAAAACAAATGGGGCAGAAGTTGGGAATCTATCTTAAGGAAATAATCTAAATACCTGAATGAAAATATTTAAATAACTAAATGAAAATATTTATTCTACTAGTAGTTATAATGCTAAATAAATGAGTAACCTAAATTCTAACATGAATTATATCATTGTTCTACATATTAACAACTCAATATGTTATATATGTTATATCCAATTATTATATACTATACCCAAATCAATAGAACATTATACTGCTATTTAAATGATGGATATAGAAATGGCAACACAGACAACATTATGACATAATACCAAGTTAAAAAGGATATAACGTTATATGCACACTTATTATTACAATCATAATAAGCCAATGCTAGAAAGTGTTTTTGTTAAAAGGTGAAGAATTTTCACGACTTTCTAAATTATCTGAAATGAAATTCAGTTACTTTTATAATTGAAATTATTTTTAAACTATCATTCTACAATGGATAAACCTTGAAAACATGCTAATCGAAAGAAATGAGTCACATATTTTATGGTCCATTTACATGAAATGCCCAAAATAGGCAAATCTACATAGAAAATAGATTGCTAATTACTTAGGGATGAGGAGCTATGGAAAAGAAGGTAGAAGTAATGATAGTCAAAGGGTACAAAGCTTTTGAAATGATGACAATGTTCTAAAATTGACTGTGGTGATGATTGCATATATCTGTAAATATGTTAAAAACCACTGAAATCATACACTTTAAATAGGTGAACTCATGGTTTGTGGATTTTATATCTCAATAAATCTGTTAACAATAAAACATCATCTGCCAGCGTGGTAGCATATGCCTATAATCTCAGAAGCTCTGGTAGCTGAGACAGGAGAATTTCAGGTTCAAAAGCCAGAGTCAACAACAGTGAGGCGCTAAGCAACTCTAAATAATACACAAAATAGGGCAGGGGATGTGGCTCAGTGGTTGAGTGTCCCTGAGTTCAATCCCCAATACCCCCCCCAAAAAACAACAACAACAACAACAAAAATCTATCATCTATTTTTTTTTTCTGCCAAGTGAAAATGACAGCAGAGGGCAAGAAAGTATCCAGAGGTTGCTGAGGCCATAAATACAGAGATATTCAAAGTTAAGATTAGCTCTGACAGGGAATTGACCTGGACAGGTTTTAAACCAGGATTACATAACTGCCTGATGTAATCCCAAAGTCTTGAGCAAGTTTTAGTCTGATCCAGCAGAGCAGACATTTGTTAGCTCTGCTCAGGTGCCACTATCATGTGACTTAAAAATGTACCTTTATGGGATACAGTTGTGGCTCAGTCATGGAGCACTTGCCTAGCACATGTGAGGCCCTGGGTTCAATCCTCAGCATCACATAAAAAATAAATGAATAAAAAAATAAAGCTATAAAAAAATTACCTCATAAAAAAATGCACCTTTATTAGCAATTGGATTCCTGTTGACAATAGAGACAAATTACAACAAAAATTAATAATGCAAATATTTAATTAGCAAATAAGAATATGATAAATAGCTTTATCAATACATAATTTTTTAATAATATGATCTGGATTAGGTATAACATTATGGGTAAAATATCTTAGATGGATGTACTCTATAATTTGCTCTTAAGTTTTATGAGCAATGATTTAATAAGTGAAACAGAATGAGGCACAAATGTTTTCCCTGAAACTTACCTGAAGTGCAGAAAGAGCTACAGCACCACAGAGACATATAAGTGGATATACAGGGAAAAGGAATCTCTCCTCTTTGTGAGGCTGGATGAAGAAAATCATAAACCAAATATACATTGGAGCCAAGGTAAGCCAGTATGGGTGGCCTAAATTCTGAACTGCAAGACACAGAAAAATATTCACCTTTCATCATATTAGAATAAATTAACATCTTTAGTCTCAATGCTCTCTCTTTTTTTTTTTTTAATATTTATTTATTTATTTTAGTTTTCGGCAGACACAACATCTTTGTTTGTATGTGATGCTGAGGATCGAACCCGGGCTGCACGCATGCCAGGCGAGCACGCTACCGCTTGAGCCACATCCCCAGCCCCTCAATGCTCTCTTGATCTTAAAATTTGGAAGTATGTCCAAAGGCACATCATAAAAATGTTGCAGCTAATATATTCACATTTTCTCCAAACACATCAATAAAAAGAGGAACACACTCCTTAACTTTACCAAGAAAATCTAAAATTTAAAGAGAGATACAATACTGGGTGTGGCTAGAGCAAAATGAAAATCAGGTTAATGGTTAATAGAACTTAATAAATTCTACACTGGGTGAAGAAAGAAAGCCTTTTCCCTCTAACGAGTCCCACCATTAAGACTAAAGACTAATCATTCCTAAGATTAACCAAAAGCCTAGTGTAAACCCACTTCTTGAGTTTTACTTCCTATGTTTAAACATTAGTTATTTTTATCTGTACACCAATTGTCTAATTGTTCAAGCAGACCTAAATCAAAAGAAAGCAAAACAGTTGGATTCTCAAACCCTTTCATCAAGCCACAAATGACAGCTGTTTTAAGGTAAACGTGAAAATACTCTTAAAGAAAGTTCACTGATTTTCACTCCTCTTCTATAATATCCAACCACTCTGAATCTCAAAATTAGAAAAAAAATGTACTTAAAGCATGTAAATGAATTAAAGGAATGTAATGAACACTAAGATCCAGGCACCTGCTGGAAAGTTCCTGTGGTTAGGTACATGAGCACTGAATAATAAAACTGCAACTCACAGTGAAGGCATCTCCTACTGTGTTTATATTAGAGATAATGAACAGTGCATAAAAATGCTGGCAAAGGATAGGTAGACAGCGCCCCCTGGTGTCCACTATGTCTATAATGATCAAGTTTATAGTGAGCAAATTTAGTCCAGGACAATTATCAGAATGCCTAATTTAGCTATCTAGGTTATGTCGCTCTGCAGAATTCCCTAGGGAAAAAAATTTTTTTGAACTTCATTAGCAAGCTTATTTTATAAATCTTTCACTCTAAGATTTTATCACAAGATTTAAGGTTATACTTTCAGATTTATACCTTTTTCAGGTAAGTATATTTTATTTTTTTTATTGTAAGAAAATAAACTTTACTATAAAGTCTTTTTCTCTTTTGTACTTTAAAATCAAACATAATTTTTAAAAAATATAATCAAAAATTTGAAATGTCCTATATAAAATATATATAATCACTAACCACAGTGGTATATAGTAGAATCATGGGTAATTTCTTTCCTGGCTCTTTATATTTTTAATTTTTTTTCCCAGCACAGTGGCATGCACTTGTAATCCCAGTGACTCTGGAGGTTGAGGCAGGAGGACTGCAAGTTGAAGGCCAGCCTCAGCAAACGAGGAAGGCCCTACGCAACTTAGTGAAATATTGTCTCAAAATAAAAAATAGGGCTGAGGCTGCAGCTCAGTGGTGGAGCACTTTTTTGGCACGTGGACGTGTGAGGCCCCGGGTTCAATCCTCAGCACTGCATAAAAATAAATAAATAAAATAAAGGTATTATGAAAAAAAATTCCTTAAAAATAAATAAATAAAATAAAAAGGGCTGAGAATGGGGCTGTGGCTGTGGCTCAGTGGTTGAGCGTTCACTTGGCATGCATGAGACATTGGGTTCAACCCTCAGCACCACATAAAACAAAGGCAGTATCTACCTACAACTAAAAATTTTTTTTTTAAATTAAAAAATTTTAAAAAGGCTAGGGATGTGGCTCAGTGGTAAAATACCCCTGGGTTCAAAACCCAGTACCAAAAAACAAAGTATCATTTCTATTGTAAAATACACATACAAGTATAAATACAAGTCAGAAAGCACTCATATTTTTGTTTTGTTTTTAAAATTTTTTTTAGTACTAGATGGATACAATATTTAAAAATTTTTTTTATATGGTGCTGAAAATCAAACCCAGTTCCTCACACATTCTAGGCAAGTACTCTACCACTGGGCCGAACCCCAGCCCCAGCACTCATATTTTTATAAGGTGGCCACATGTACATTATAAACATTTTAAAATCAAAATTTGATTCATACTGTAGAGAACATCCTGTTTTTTAATTCACATCACAAATGTTTTCAGTTTTTCCACAAGCATAAATTATTTTTATAGTTCAAAACAAAGTTACTTTAAAAAAGGAAAAAGTGATATTTAGTAAATACAAGGGATGGAGATAGAGGAACAAGTTACCTCAAGGGAGCAGACATCTGAATCTAAAATGTGGGATACTTATACAACCCGAAAGATCTGTTTCTTTAAGAAACCTTTAGGGGGCTGGGATTGTGGCTCAGTGGTAGAGCGCTCGCCTAGCACATGTGAGGCCCTGGGTTCGATCCTCAGCACCACATAAAAATAAATAAATAAAACAAAAGTATTGTGTCCAACTACAACTAAAACATAAATATTTAAAAAAAAAAAAAGAAAAGAAAGAAATCTTTGGGAGAGTCAGACACTATAATCCCAGTGACTAAGGAGACTGAGATATGAAGATTGTAAGTTCAAGGCCAACCTCAGCAACTTAGCAATGCTCTACACAACTTCACAAGACCCTGTCTCAAAAAGGGATGGGGATGTAGCTCAGTGGTAAAGTGCCCCTGGGTTCAATTCCCAGTACCAAAAAAGAAAGAAATTTTTTAGGAGAAAAAGATGAGACATTTCAGGAAAAGCTTAAAGAAACAAAAAATTCAGTACGTAACTTTTGTTTACATTCTGCTTTAAACAAACTAACAGTAAAAACCTATTTTTCAGACAATCTAGGAAATCTGAATATCATTTGGGTATTAGATGATATTAAGGGATTATGTTAATTTTTTAGAATAATGGCAATGTGGTTATATTAAAACAACATGACTCTGAAGCCCGCTTGCACCTTCTAATCTTTTAACACAGTGAACTCTCTATAAACAATTAACAATAGAAAAGCAGAATTGGGGTGAGATGAAGAGGAATCAATCATGTGACATCCAAATAAGATTGAAAAGTCTGAAATTAAATCTTTCTAAACTCATATGAATTTATGCTCTAATCTGTTTCCCATAAATGAATCTAGGCTCCAGATATCCAGAGCCATGACAACTTGAGAAAACATCAGCTGTGCAATACAGAATCAGAGCAAGTAAAATAAATGACACACCAAACTTTCACAGAAAGGCAAACATAGAAGCAAAATGGAACCAAGAGAAGCATCATGCTTCTTAGGAAGTCCAAAGATTCTCTTACTTCAGTATCAAATTCAGGGAATCCCTGAATGGTTCAGTTTTCAAATTTTTGGTTGAAATAATTTCCCAAAGAAAGTCTGCCTCTAGAATGGATTATATAGTAAGCAATCTATCAGGTTAACACACAGTATTCAGACAGAAAACTCAAAAAGGCTTGTTATATTGAGATTTATAAATACTTTTGCTTCCTTTGGAACTGTGTAAATTATATTGACTTTGTCACTTAAAGAGATGTAAAGCTCTTCCTTCTAGTCTAATTTGAAACAACTAATTAAATCTTCAGTAGGGTCACATAATCTACAAATACAGACTGAAAATCCCATAAACCAACTATTTCCATATAAAGAAAATGGAGAATAAAATAAGTAGAATTCTTTTTCACTTACTGGTACACGTTGTTTCTTGCTCTTTCCTCCCCTACCCCCAAACCTTCCATCTCTTATGCCACTCACCATGAAATCTCTGCAGCAGGTATTCCATAAGAGAAGTCAGTGGCAAGACCAGAAGAGCCAAAGCAAAGGCTACATTGAAATTCAAAAATCCATTAACTAAATAGAAATACCAGGGTTCTGTACCTGAGGGAGAAAAAGAGGCAAGAAATCATTAATGGATGTTTTCAACACCTATTATAGTATCTGACTCACAATGTTCTTTGTTCAAATAATATTGAGGATCCAATGCCTCAAGTGACCAAGACTCTATAAAGTCTATTCTCTTTCTATGCTCAGTCACACACAGTGGCACAAAATCAGAAGATGAGAAGAGAAATGGATTGGTTGTGATGTTTTAGATAGAAACTAAGTTTTAAATATTTAGCTGTTCTTGGCTACTTATAGAAAATTTATCTATCTATATTCCCTTCTACCACATAAGGATGAAGAGTTCCTTCCAGAGGATGCAGCAATGAGGCACCACCTTAGAAGTAGAGACCCAACTCTCACTAGACATCAAAGCTGTCAGAGAGCTTTGACCTTGGACTCCCAGCCTCCAGAACTGTGAGGAATACATTTCTGTTCTTTATAAATTACCAATCTCAACTATTTTGTTATGGCAGCACAAACAAAGACAGAAATTTACTATGAACCACCAAATAATTTAAATAGTTTAGGAAAAGAGCCACAAAGAGCTAAAAATTATAAAAAATGCCACTTCAATTTAACTATTCTCTTATCACTACAGACCAAAAAAAAAAAAAAAGAGTAATAAAGAAACTTGGTCTGAGATATTCAGGCCTCTGCCATCTTATTCACACCTATTTGATGCATTTACATTCTAGCATCTTTCCCCTGATATGTTCAACCACTATTTTATGGTCCTGTACACAGAGTACCTATTAATATCACCAGAAGCAACAAATTTGGTTTTGTAGGATCATACTGAGATCAGGCTGTGCTCAGAAGCTTAGAAGATTCAGAATGAAGCAAAATGCTGAAAACACAAGCCTCACTCACAGATTTCAATCTTTAGCTCAAAATCCTTAAATCTAAATGAGAAACAGTCCTCCTCTGCACATTTAGCAGGTTTTTCATCTGCTTTTTTCCTCCGTATGATTACTTCAATCAGGCAGTGAATGACACATGCGGGTTTTAATCACTGCGTGTTGTGACACCCGCCTTGCACCACAGCAATTTCCTGCAATCAGCATTGCTTAAAAGGGTAATCAGGAGGCAGAGGAATAGTCAGAAAAACCTGACAAAATTTTTGCAGCTTGCACAGCAAAATAAGATTAGAAACCAAACTTCATAATGCTAGAAACATTTAGGGAAGGAGTAAAAGGCAGGGGAGGGCATACTAAGGAAGAGTTCAAGTTCAACTTCTTGTAATCTTTGGGAAAAGTTCACTCCTTCCTGTCTAAACACAAAGACTGAACAATTAGGGATCAGGAAGGAGGCCAGGGAAGAAGGGAGAGCAGGGAGGTGAGGAGAAGACAAAAGGGAAGATGGACATGATCCATGAACAATACATGCACACATGGAAATGTCACAGTAAAACCCATCAATTTCTACAATTAAAATGTGTTAAAAAAATTAATACTAACTGGATTGTTCAGCAACAGAGATCCTGACCCAGGCAAGAACATTAGGGATATTTTAATCTTGTATTCTTTATATACCACTCTTTTTTATGAAAAACTATTGGATGGTGCTATTTTCAAAACAGAAATACATGCCTTCTCTGGGTTTTAATTAATACTTAAAAACATAAACTGAGTCCTTTAGATTCCAGCTACTGGAGAGGAGTTTTCACATAACCCTCTCTTGACCATCAGTGTGGAGGCAGTGCTATCAACCTTTAACTCCTTTTTTTCTTAACAGAATTTTGAAAATCTGAGCCTGTAAAGAAAACACAGAGTGACCAGAGAGAAAGAGGGTTATATTTTACACCATGCATTACAGAGAGTAAGCATCAAAAGAAAAAAGCCTCTTGTCTCTTTGATATTTGCAAATATAGATTTTTTTTTCAGAAAAACTGTTCCACTTATAGAAAGTTTGTCTCTATCACAATTTATTATACCATTCTGTTTGAGCTGTCTTTTTACCTAGGTATACTACACTTTGAAGTATAGAAGCATTAAGTTGTGAGCTAGGCTTTGAGCATTTCATAACAGGCTGTTATTTCTCTGAAGGATGGTACAAAAATTGGGGGATAAGCCAAGAGTAAAGAAAGTTCAAGTGACAACAGTCTTAATAAACAAGGGTGAACAGGGACCCAAAAAAAAAGGGGGGGGGGATTTTGTTAGCTAGTATCATTCCCTACATATTGAGATACTTTCTTAGGGGGAAAAAAAAAAAAAGGTTTAAACTTGTATTTTCTTCCAGGGAACTCAAAACTAATGTTCAAAAAATATCAAAGCTGAACAATGCAGACAAAAACACTTCAGAATGATAAGCAGAGCACTGAACCTGTGCAAGATGTGAGGTAAAGCAAGCTGGCAGCAGGGTTTCTGCAGGGAGTGACTCACAATTCTCCCTTTTTGGAAAATGCCTCAATTCCTTTCAATCAAATGATCTAAAGGGTGTTTTGAAAGAGGCTTAAAGAAAGAATGATATTTACTGTTCAACAGATTGAATGAAGGAGAACGTTTTTATGGGCCTGATATTTAACAGGTATGTAGGAACTAAATTACAGCAAGTCATCCTCACAAATGTCAAATTTGTACCCCCAAGAGGGAAAAGCCACCAAAATTCCACAGAAATGATTAACAAGAGAATGAAGGCTCCAGAACAGTTCTGGCTGGCAGTCAACTCTAAGCAGTCATAAGACTCCATTGGAGCTTTACCCTGTATTGCTGCAAGGATGGGAAACAGCAAGCCTTCAAACAGCAGGCATTTGCCTTTACCTTCTGAAACTTCCTGTCCAGTGATCTGACTAATGTTGACAAAACACATAAACAAGGTTTAGGGTCCTGTCCTAAGCTGCAAAGTGACAGTCTTGAGTAGACCCACTGTTGATTTTGAGGGAAAAGTGATTCATTTAAGTGCCTCCCATACCTTCTCCAGGCCAATGAATTCCTCATAAGAGAGCACTTCTATGCAAACACCAGACAACAAAACTCACCCACATCAACATCTGGAAACTTGAAACATTACCAGAGGCAAAAATCAGTGCCAAACGAATCACTTTTCTTTTCTGCGATGTTGTTTTACCTGTTGATCTTCGACCCTACAAATCATGTAAGATCTTGCTTATGACTTTACAATTTTAGTCTATACCACTCTAAATTTCCTACACCAAGTATTCTTTACTTTATCAAAACATTCTTTCTTTCTTCAAAAGGGATCAAGCACATTGCTCCCACATCAAACAGCTTGCCAGCATGCATATCACTCTGCCCTCTGAGCCCTCCAAGGCCAAAACCCTTCAAAGGTGCCACTTCCCCTCATTCCTTGGGTTGACTCTTACCTTCTACTACTCTGAACTCATGCTGCCTGTTTTTGCAAACTTGTTCTCCTGTAGAATCTCAATGGCTAAATTCCAGGGTTTTGCTAAGGGTATTTTCAATTGAAAGAACACAGGCCTGGGAGTCAGACAATCCTGTGCTCTCATCTGATTTGTTCTACTTATTTAATTAAGTGCTGAGTTCTTCACCACTTCAACTTTGGTTTCCTCATCTGTGCATAATTTATGCCTATCTTTATCTCACAGAGTTTTTATGAGGGGAAGAAGATGGTATGTGAAAATTTTCTGGCATATAATGTAACAGGCATTCAGTAAACAGAAGGCATTGTGATTGCTATCTGTGCAGAAGTACTCCTTTACTTTTCCCTGATTTCAAAACAAAGTAGTCAGCTCAGGTCTGCAATGTATCATTAATATATGCTATCTAGCCAAGAAAGGTAGAAAGTTCTCTTTGAAAACCAAGAACAATAGAGAAGGTAAATATTTATATTATTATAATCACAATGGAAATAATAAAATCATATTGCTCATGACCAAACAGTTTCTACCCAAAATTCAGTCAATGCTCTAAAATGTTGTGTTTAAAAATAATTCAGTATTCAATCTTTTTTCCTCAGCAGTCCCTATACTTTACGCTCCATTTGTCTGAAATGACCCCCACCCCAGCATCTACTAGGCAAATTCCTACTCTTCCTTCCAGGCTCAACTCAATCACTACATCTTTCCTGATACCATCAGAGGAATTTGCTCTTATGATTCCCTGACTCTCTTCATCCCACTGTAACACATAATACACTGTACTATAATTACCGTATGCCTGCAGCCTTATGAGACAGTCTATTGAAAGGCAATTTATTCACTGTTTCTTCAATTGAAGTCTATTCATACAAAAAGTATATGTAGGCTTTTTATGTTCCTATGTATCAGAAGCAGCACTAAAAAATATGTAAAACACTATAAGCATAATGCATTTCCATTTTCAGATAAAGTGTGTGCCTACAATAGCTAATGAGGCACTTGGAGCAGGAAACCCTTATAAAATAGTCAAAATAATACAAAATGTGCCAAACACATACGTAAATGAAATAGAACTTCCAACACTGAAGATATACCATCTCACTGTTTGATAATTTTACATCATCAATGCACCTATAAAATAAGTCTTTGATATTTTCTGAATGGATTGACAATTATAAAGTATTTTTAAGTATTTTATATCTATTTTATTCCTGTTCAATATCAAGAAATCCCAAGCCAGAGAGGGGACATTTTAAAAAAAGAAGAAGAAGAAGAAAGAAAGAGAGAGAGAGAAGAAAATCCCTAACTAAGTTGCCCAGGCTGGCCTTGAACTTATGATCTGCCTGCCTCCGCCTCCTCAATAGCTGGCATTATAGGCACATGCCACTGAACCCAGCCTATACTCTTTAAAGAATGAAAATCAGACCAAAACAATCTGTCAATTCAAAGATGAGATAAAAGCTCAAAAATTCTACTACTGAGGAATAATTCCCTTAAGGCTAGCTACTACAGCATTGTATCAGTCCTATTCATGGCTGGTCTGACTATTTCCACTATCCCAACAAAGCTTTTGCCACCACTAGAACAGTGATCAGTTATCTATATCCAAAACAGGAAAATCTGAACCAAAGCCATCCTAGGTACACCAAAGCAGAACAGAAGCCCCAAGGACTCTTTCCTAGTAAAACATTAGCTGAAATGAATAACAAATGCTAATGTCCAAAGAAGAACAGGACACTACTCTATTGGATCCTCAAACTTACCACAGCACCCTGACCAACCCATAGTTAAACTAGAAGTATAAACGTAAAATCAGAATGTATTCTTTCTTCCTTACTTCCCTACCAACATTATTATTTTTAGATTTATAAGCTTTATCAATCTAGAGGGCTACAAAAAATGTCACCTTAATGTACTCTAACAAAGGTTTTATAAATAAGCAATCAGAATATTATTATATTATAACCCATTCATAATACTGGAGAAGCCAATTTTTCAAAATAAGTAGAAATTATCTCACCTATACAGAATGTAAACAATTTTTATCAATGCCATCTGGGTTTTAAATCTTCTACTGTCTTATAGATTCAAATAAAATCTTATAAACTAAAACAAGGAACAATTAAAAACATGCAAACTTTCCCTAGTTGAAGGGAGACATCTAGAGGCAAGAGCTTAGAATTAGAGGCCTTTCTCAGATCCTTGAGGACCTTGGAACCATAAAGGAGCCTTTGAAAGTTCTTTCACTTAGCAATTTTTCTTTATGTGATTTGTGAATATAGTTCACCAAACAAAGCACTCCTTATTGTGACCTATTACTTGCTATCTAAAATGAAAATATTTCCAAAATACCAGAGCTCAAGTAAATCTCACTTGAAGCTTCTCGTGCAATCTATTGGATCTACTTATACCGTGGCTCAGGCAAATGAAGGACATGGCTAGCAACAAGACTTCAATTTATAATAGGCAAACAAGGTGACAATATTGACCAGCTTCATAGAATAGGCAAGACATTCACATATTCAGAACACTCTATAGATTAAAAGATTAAAGTAGAAGAAATTATACTTATTCTAATGAAAAATCTGCTTCTCTCCATGGCCGATCTGATCAGAAAAATCTCCAGCTCAAACCTATGTAGCTATAACTCATATGCCTTCAGGGGTCAAAACAAAACCTTGGCTCAACAACTGGTGAGAAAGGCAGGAAAGGAGGAGTGAAGATGGGAGTACACTGGATGAAGCAGCCCAGTTTAACGGCATTCAATTTTTTTTCTCTTAACCCTAAATGACCAAATTACCTACCATCTCTTGATGACTCCATTCCCATTTGTTACACTTTGTTTACAGATTTTTCCAAATGTTCTCTCCTAATATCTGGTATTGAAGTGATGCAAATTAAAAAAAAAAAAGTAATATAAAGTATCTGTGTGTGCAGAAAATGTCTAGAGGTATATACTTCCAAGTGTCAACAATAGCCACATGGAAATGATGGGATGATGTTATTATTTTCTTTTTGTTATCACATTAATTTTCTGATAAAGGGGAAAAAGAGTATAGAGGTTGAACTCATTGGTAGAAAGCCTGCCTAACAAGGGCCTGGATTCAATCCTCAACATCAGAAACAACAACAAAAAAAAGTAGCATCAAAAGCCATGGACGTTCAATAGTTCTCAAAACTCTATCTCTGGAAATTGGGAGTAACATACCAAGACAGAGGACTAATATCTGAATATCACATTTTTCAAGGAGAAGTATTTAAGTGGCTACATGACATCACTGTGCTACATTCAAATGGTTTTTTGTTTGTTTGTTTTGCAGTACTGGGAATTGAACCCTTTCTTTCATTTTTTATTTTGAGAGAAGGTATTGATAAGTTTCCCAGGCTGGCCTTGAACTTCTGATCCTCCTGCATTATCCTTCCGAGTAGTGGGGATTATAGGCATGTGTCACCATAACCAGTCAAATATCATTCTCTTTAAATTTAAAGCGGGAAAAGATCACCAGCAAAGAAATGCTATATTTAATGAAATAAGATAACTGAATTAAAATTTTGAAGTTTAGGTAAGTGAAGCTATTTTCTACTCTTCCCCAAATTTCATAAATCCTTACCATAGAGATCAGGTCCATGAGAAGTGAAGACATTATACAAAACAATGTTGAGTGGTGCAATGACCAATTTCCCATAATAGTAGCTGTCAATGACCACCACAGGCACCTAAAACAGAACAGAAAACAGAAAGTACAGGAATTATGGAGTTTTACTCTAGGAATATTCTCAAAATGCTGAGAATGAAAAACAAAATCACCTCCTAATGTTTCCTTTTCCACATCAGAAGTTATTTTCATTATGATATGAGAACAAAACGAGAAAAAAGAAAACTCACCAGAAAGAGAATTAGGGCCACCAGTGACCAATGAAAGAAACTTTTCCACCTGTGTTTCATGACCAGCAAATCAAAGGCAATGGGTAAACTATTCAACAGAGAAACAAAATGGGAAGTTATGTAAAATACTTAACAGGCCATATTCACACGTATCTATGCCAAGTTGAGAATAAAATGTCTCTATCAGTGACAAAGGGAAAGAAAACCAGTATGTGAGAGTATATCTTCTGAAAAATACGTGATCTTTTCATAGGGACCTAGAGATCAATGTGTCCCATACATATACAAATCTAAATACTGAGTTGCTAAACAAACTCCATTTTATACATATTTCTGTATAATGGACATTTAAAAGATATTAATTATAGAGTCTGGGGTTGTGGCTCAATGTTAGAGCACTTGCCTAGCATTTGTGAGACACTGGGTTCAATTCTCAGCACCACATAAAAAAAAGTCCATCAACAACTAAAAAAATATAATATATAAAAAAAGATATTAATTATAAGCAACTGGACCCTATTATCCTTCACCGATCTCAGCAAATAAATACTGATCTTTCTCTTATAAGATTTAGCAGGCTTTTAGCAATATAATATCACAAACTCTGACTTCAATTCTGATATATCCTCTTCCAACACCATTAACTCTTCTTCCTTTACATTCCTTCAGAACTTATAGACAGCAGAACTTACAGAAAACAGCCTAAGATACAATCTTAAAGATACAATAATTTTAGGATGATACGAAGAATAGATCATATTGGAGGTAGGGAAACCAGACTTTTAAAAGGAAATGAAGAAAATTTTAAATGACCCATCCTCTTAGTAATTTCCTGTTTAAAAATTTATGCCATAATGAAATTCTACCAAGTATACAAAAATATATGTACAAAATTCATTGAAGGGTTGGGCATGTAGCTCAGTGGTAGAGTACCTGCTTAGCATGTGCAAGGCCCTGGGGTCAATCCCCAGTACCACACACACACACAAAAAAAATGTTCACTGAAACATTATGTTCAGTAACAAAAACTACCAATAAGGCATGGTTAAATAAATTATAGTATAGTCAGTTGTATAATAGAACATTATGCAACTGATAGAGAATGACATAAATCTGTGCTCAAGAAAAGATAAATAGCCAGGCACAATGGTGTACAAGGCCCTAAATAACATAGCAAGACATCATTTCAAAAAATAAAAGTAAAAAAGGCTGGAGATATAGCTCAGTGGTTAAGTACCCCTGGGTTCAATCCCCAGTACCAAAAAAATAAAAGGTATTGTATGTACAGAATAATTCTATTTATTTCAAAATGTGGTAAGTATGTGTGTGTGTGTGTGTGTGTGTGTGTGTGTGTGTGTATGCCTATGCATTTATAGACACAAGGATAATTTCTGGAAAGACATACAAAAATTATTAGCAGTGACTGTCACTGAGGACTGGCTAGAAGAGAAAAGAATTAGGAATTCCTTTTAAATCATACAACTTTTTTTTTTTTTTTCCAGTGCTGAAGATTGAATCCAGGGCCTTTTGCATGCTAGGCAAATGCCTAGCTACCACCCACTTTCTGGTACTTTTTTTTTTAAGCAAAGAAATACTACTTTTATAATAACCTTAATATCAAACTAAAAATTTTTTTTAATTATTAGAACAGTCAATAAGTTAAAGCAGCACAAATTAGAATAAAAGATATGAGAACAAAGAGTAAAGGAAAGGAATGAGAGATACAATTGAACTTGGAAAAAATAAAGCTGGAGTTCAACACAGTTGTGCACATCTGTAATCCCAGCAGCTCTTGAAGCTGAGGCAGAAGGGTCGTGAGTTCAAACCCAGCCTCAGCAAAAACAAGGCACTAAGCAACTTAGTGAGATCCTGTCTCTAAATAAAATACAAAATAGGGCTGGGGATGTGGCTCAGGGGTCGAGTGCCCCCGATTTCAATCCCCTGTACCAACCCACCGTCCTCTGCCAAGAACAAAAAACAATACTGGGACAAGGAAAAAGGGACTGAAGCAAATTCAGATTTCAAGCCTTGATGAAGAAGAAAATGTATAGCATAGTATGATGCAGTGTGGGGGGGGAAAATATCAGTTAAACAATCAGAAAGCCTCGATTCAAAAGCAAACATAATCTTAAATATGAATTACTCAAACTTTTGGAGTCTATTTTTTCAATTATAAAGCACTAATGATCTCCTGCAGAGCTGTTGTCAGGTTCTGGAATAAAGTTTACAAAGGGTTTAGCAGTGCCTCAGATACAGCAGATGCTTAACAGCCATTACTATTATTAGAATTAATCATAATAATAAGCATTAAGAAAAACATGCTTTTGGGTTGGGGTTGTAGCTCAGTGGTGCAGTGCTTGCTAGCATATATGAGGCAATGGGTTCAATCCTCAGCACCACATATAAATAAATAAAAGTATTATGTCCATCTACAACTTAAAATATATTTAAAAAAAAGTAAATAAAAACATGCTATTGCTTCCCAGAATCTTCATAGGCACAATCGATTCCTATAACTTTAGGTGATACCTAGATAATATGGAGTTAATTCAACATTAAGATTTACCTTATGCCCAGGAATATATGAGAGGAACTATGTTAGTATCTTACCCAAGAGCCGCACTGAATGGCCAGCCTAAGATAGCCCCAGCTGCTACTCCCAATACAGCAATGGCAGTCTTGTCCATATACCATCCAGTCATGGCTATCAACGTGGTATACATACAGAAGCTACTAGGAAGGAATGCTATAAGAGTAAAGAAATGAAAGGAGGGAAGGGGACAAGAGTCTAAGATTAGGTATCAATTATTAAAAATTAACTTACGCTGAAAAATGTCAATAACTAGCAACATATTTTGGGCAATACAATACAAGAAATAGCCGGTAAAGGGACCTTCCTTTAAAAAGAATGTTCAATGATTTTCTTATTTTCTCACTCTTTTTAGGTATCAACACACGGCCCCAATTATAGACTAACCTCATCATTTTTCTCCTAGCCTGTTCCTCAAATCTAAAACTTATAAATTCCAGTTTCCTCAGGAATTACTCCAGGTTATATTTCCAGGCAGACAAATGCTTTAAAAGTCTTATAGCCATAGCCAACAATTTATTTCTGAAGAAAGTTATCTTTTAATAGTTTCCTGAGACTGTCCTAGTTCCTAACCTGTACCTTACAGTAATTCTAGGAAGTCTGACTCAAGGACCAGACATTGGATGGCAGCACTTATTTTATTTTTCATACCAAGAATTTAACTCAGGGGCACTTAAAAACTGAGCCACATCATCAGCCTTTTTTTTTTTTTTTTTTTTTTGAGATAGGGTTTCACTAAGTTGCTTAGGGCCTTGCTAAGTTGCTGAGGCTGCCTCTGAACTTTCGATCCTCCTGTTTCAGCCTCCCAAGTCACTGGGTTATAGGCGTGCTTGCCCTACCATGCCAGTTCAGCAGCACCACTTTGCATCCTGCATCCACTGACATAAAGAATCTGGTCTTTGGATAGTCTCCTAATTATTTACATGTACCTTAACCTTGTTGTGGTATACAGCAGAGGAATGAGCATATTCAGGGCTTCTGCAACAACAATCAAAGTATTTCTAAAAACTCTGAACAAAAATGTAGATCTGAATAGGTGTAAGAGGGCATGCCTGTAATTCCAGCTACTTGGGAGGCTGAGACAAGAGGATAACAAATTCAAGGGCAGCCTCATCAATTTTGAGAGACCCTGTCTCAAAATTAAAAAGGAGTGGGGGCAGCATTTTAGATGTAGGACACTGGTGGAGAACTTGCCTACCATGTACAAGGCCCTGGGCTCATACCTAGTACTGGGGAAAAAAATTCAAATCTGAATCTCTCCTGCTGCAAAAGATCTGATCGTACAGCAAGCACTAGAGAAGAAAAATCAATTGATTTTAAGAACTACAAAAAAGAAGCAGTGAGATTTAAGAAACTCAGAACAGGGTTCAGAGGCTCTGTATCAAAGCTTCCTTTAACTTATCTGTGCCTCAACTGATTATACAAAATTAAAGATATTCCCAGAAATCTCCCACACATAAAACTCAATTTTTAGAGTGGCAAGGTAACTAAAAAAACATGAGGTACAACGTTCAAAAATAAATGCTACATAATATGATGCCATCCAATGCTATCAATTCCACCTACTGAGGTAGAGGACAAAAGTACAGAGGTATCCATGGTCTCTGCCAGCTTCCAGGATAAAGCATCAACAAATTTATGACAATGGATCTCAAAGTTATTCCAGGGTAGAACCCTGAGCTTTCCACAAAGCAACATTAATTTCAATATATTCAGTGGAAAAGTAAACATGTAATTTTGTGCCAGATACTATTTTTGTGTATACTATATTTTGTATATATTTAGTATGCACATTAGATTCTAGATTATACAAGCAGAAACTAAAATTGAGACAATGACACCTAGTAACTTAATTTTCTAGTAACTTAATTTTTCTAGAGAACTAGTAATTGACAGTATACCTTTTTAGCAGGCTGTATTGGTTCAGCACACAAAACACAGATGCTCAATGGCAGCACAGTTTGAAAGGTTTTATTCTAAATTCCTAGAAGCTAACTTCAAAATCAAAATAAATAAAAAAATAGAAGATTGCACATTTCAAATAATGGGCAGAAAACAAAATAATCAAGAAAAGAGTTTTTAGGCCCAAAGAATAACGTTTTTTAAAATTTTTTTAATATTTATTTTTTAGTTGTAGTTGGACACAATACCTTTATTTCACTTGTTTATTTTTATGTGGGGCTGAGAATAGAACCCAGGATCTCACATGTACGAGGCGAGTGCTCTACCGCTAAGCCACAACCCCAGCCCTTTTTAATTGTTGATAGACCTTTATTCTATTTATTTGTATGTGGTGCTGAGAATGGAACCTCATGCCTCACACATACCAGGTAAGTGTGCTACTGCTGAGCCACAGCCCCAGCATTCTCAAAGAACTTCTTAAAAAAAAAATCACTTCCCTTCCCATAGTGGCCAAGAAAGGAAGTGGGTGGTTGATGCAAGAATGTAATAAAAAGCACCATGGTGAGTTTCAGTTATGAATTTTGACATCTAGTAAGTTCTTTTCACCTTGCTAAGTTTCAGTGCCTTCACCTGCAAAAATGAGAAAATGTTTCTCTTATTTATAGCACGGGACTGTTGTAAAGGTTAATCAAGATAATGTAGATAAGGGTGCTCTGCAAATTACTGACATTTTATACAAATATAACCTATGTCTGGACAAATTTTTCCTTGCAATACAACTGCAAATCATGGAAGAAACTGCTATCCCCTCACCTGTACTTTTACTTACCAGATGATGAACAAAACATGCCAGTGCTGAGCACCAAGAAGGCTAGCATCATTCGACTCACATGGAGCCCAAACTTTTTGCACACAGCCCTAAAAGGCAAAGACTATTAGTATCACAGATAATAGACACAGACATTTTAAATCAAAGAACATGTTATCAGAGATAATACTGAAAATTTAAAGTCAAATATAGAACTCATTTGATAAGTTTGCTAGCATTTTCATGTGCATCTTACTCCTGACATAGGAGTGAAGTTCCCTATCCAAGAGGAAATACATACTTTACATGCTAAAATTATGAGCCAGGCAAGCACTCTACCACTGAGCCACAATCACCGCCCCAGGTCTCTTTTTTTTTTTTAACTCCACAAATTAAACATTTTTAGATATTATTATTGCTTTGTTCAGATACACTTATGTGATAGCCTTTTCCTTGCTCAGATTCCTTATTTTGCTTGGAGCTTCCTTCTGAAATCATTTTGTTTCTTTACAAGTACATCATTTAGAAATTCCTTTAATGAGAATCTGTTAATGGTAAATCCTCTGGGTTTTGGTTGGTTGGATTCTTTTTTTTTATTCCTCTTCTGAAAAGCCTTCCTTTATTTAGCTCGATTGTGAGATGATTTGACTGAATACACAATTTTAGAATGACAGCCATTTTCTCTCAACACTTTGAAGACACCTTTTTTTGTCTAATATTTTTTCTAGTATTCCTTTATAGATATTCCAGTAGTTCTCTGTCAACTTTTAACATCTTTTTCTTTGTCCATGGGGTTTTACATAGTTTCACTGATTTCTTTTCATGAATATAGTTTGGGATATATAAGATTTACTAAATCTAGAGATTATCACTTTTCCCACCAATTCTAGAAAATTCTCAGCTACTATTTCCTGAATATTGCCTCTCCTCATTTTCTGTATCATTTCCTAAATTCGGATGAGATCTATATCAAATCTTTCAGCTCTACCTTACATACTTTTTAGCCTCTGACATATTCCTATATTTTCTTCTTCTTCTTTTTCTTCTTTTGGTCTATCAATACTGTATTCTTAATAATTCCCTCAAATCAGTCTTCCGGTTTACTAGTTTACTTGTTAGCAGTATCCAAAAAATGCTGTTAAAATTACCTGCTGAGTTTTAAATATCTATAATATATAAGTATTACGAATATTATATCAATATTGCTTATTATACAACATTATGTAAAATTAATAATATGAATATAATTATATTGTCATTTCTACAAGTTCTGGTTCTTTTTTCAAATTTACCTGGTCCTTTTTGTAGTCTCTTTTCTCTTGTTCATTTTTTCAGTTCCCTTTTTTGTTTCTTTAAATATACTAAATATACTTATTTTACTTTTCTTTAAATATACTATATATACTTATGTATATTTAGTATATTTAAAGAAATGTATATTTAGTATATTTAAAGAAAAATATTAGTATATTTACCTAATAAGTATATTTAAATATATATTTAAATATACTTTAATATTTAAGTATATTTATATAAGTATATTTCAATAAGTATATTTAAATATATTTAGTATATTTACCTAATTAGTATATTTAAATAAAATATTAGTATATTTACCTAATAAGTAAAGTTTTACAGTTTAGCTAATTGTTGTTATTTCTTTACTATTTATTTTTTAATTTGTTCTAATTATACTGACAGCAGAATGCATTTTGGCACATTATACACAACTGAAGCACAACTTCTCATTCCTCTAGCTGTATGCAGTGTAGAGTCACACAGTTAGTCATACATGTATATACGGTAATAATGTCCTTCTCATTTCACCTTCCTTCCTACCTCAACACCCTCTCCTCTCCTCTCACTCCCCTCTGCTCAATCCAAAGTTCCTTCATTCTGCCTACCCACTCCCCCCACCATGACGGATCAGCACCAATTATCAGAGAAAACATTCAGCCTTTGGCTTTTTGGGATTGCCTTATTTAACTTAGCATGATCGCCTCTAATTCCATCCATTTAGGATGGAATGCCATCATTTCACTGTTGTTTGTGGCTGAGTAATATTCCATTGTGTATATATACCACACTTTCTTTATCCATTCATCTGTTGAAAGGCACCTAGGTTGGTTCCATAGTCTAGCTATTATGAATTGAGGTGCTATAAACACTGATATGGCTGCGTCACTGTAGTATGCTGATTTTAAGTCCTCTAGGTATAAACCAAGGAGTGGGGTAGCTGGGTCAAATCGTGGTTCTATTCCAAGTTTTCTGAGGAATCTCCATACTGCTTTCCCAAGTGTTTGCACCAATTTGCAGTCCCACCAGCAATGCATGAGTGTACCTTTTTCCCCACATTCTCATGAACACTTATCGTTGATTTTACTCTTCAGTGTTGCCGTTCTAACTGGAGTGAGATGGAATCTTACAGTAGTTTTGATTTGCATTTCTCTAATTGTTAGAGATGATGAACATTTTTAATGTTTGTTAATTGACTGTATTTCTTCTTCTGTGAAGAATCTGTTCAATTCCTTAGCCCATTTATTGATTGGGTTATTTGTTTTTTGGGTGTTAAGTATTTTGAGTTCTTTATATATCCTGGAGATATTAGTGTTCTATCTTATGTACGAGTGGTAAAGATTTTCTCTTATTCTCTAGTTTATCTCTTCACATTCTTGATTGTTTCCTTTACTGAGAAGAAGCTTTTCAGTTTGAATCCATCCCATCTATTGATTCTTTTTTTTTTTTAAATAATTTTTATTTATTTTTATTGTTTAATTTTTCGGTGGACACAACATCTTTGTGTGTATGTGGTGCTGAGGATCGAACCTGGGCCGCACGCATACCAGGAGAGCACGCTACCGCTTGAGCCACATCCCCAGCCCCCCATCTATTGATTCTTGATTTTACTTCTTGCACTTTAGGAGTCTTGTTAGGGAAGTCAAGTCCTAAGCCAACATGATGAAGATTTAGGCTTACTTTTTCTTCTATTAAATTATAGGGTCTCTGTTCTAGTGCTTAAGTCTTTGATCCACTTTGAGTTAATTTTTGTGCAGGGTGAGAGATAGAGGTTTAATTTCATTTTGCTACATATGAATTTCTAGTTTTCCCAGCACCATTTGTTGAATAGGCTATCTTTTCTTCAATGTATATTTTTGGCGCCTTTCTCTAGTATGAGATAACCATATTTATGTGGGTTTGCCTCTGTCTTCTATTCTGTACCATTGGTCTTCATGTCTATTTTGGTGCCAATACCATGACATTTTTGTTATTATTGCTCTGTAGTATAGTTTAAGTTCTGGTATTGTGATGTCTCCTGCTTCACTCTTCTTGCTAAGCACTGCTTTGGCTATTCTGGGTCTCTAATTTTTCCAGAAAACTTCATGATTGCTTTTTCTAGTTCTATGAAGAAAGTCATTGGGATTATTATTTCTGCTGGCTCTAATTCATAATGTCTTACTCCTGTCTTTGTGATTGCCCTATTTTGTGATTTACATTTATTATAATTTCTTGTTCACTAGGATCTTATATCTGGTAATTCTTTGACATCTGGGTTAAAGGTCCAGTTATCAACAGAAATTTTTATAAGACGCCTGGGGAAACTACAATTTAAAGCAAATCTTCAACTTTGGGTTTAGGGAACTACTTGGGTAATTTGAACTCATGCCCCAAACCATCTGAAGACCAACTTATGGCTATAGTTCTCAAAATCAGCACTGGCTTTGTTTTTTCCTCTATTCCACTGAAAGTTAAGACAAAAGGGTTTATTTTAAATCTGACATATTTAGCTGTAGGAAGATTTTTAATAATGATCGTTAAGTTCAAATACCTTTTGATACATCAAAGCATTACTAAAATGTTTGTTATATGCCATGTAAAAAAAAGTGACTGATTATTCTTGTTTTTATTTATTTATTTAGGTACCAGGGATTAAACTCAGGGGCACTTGACCACTGAGCCACATCCCCAGCCCTATTTTGTATTTTATTTAGGGACAGGGTTTCACTGAACCTCGCCATTGCTGAGGCTGACTTTGAACCCTCAATCCTCCTGTCTCAGCCTCCTGAGCCACTGGGATTACAGGCATGCACCACCGCACCCGGCATGGGAACTATTCTTGTTATTAGAACATTTAAATGCTTAATAATACCATTAACATTCAATCAACTGATAGTTACTTTATGAAAGTCAATGTATTTTGTGCCAATAAGAGCAAAGAACCCTGCATTGGGAATAGTTTCTATCAGATATGCTCTAGGGGAGAGATAAATCATGATTCTGTAACTTATAATCAAAAATAAAGTTCTATTAAATCCTACTAATGGATTAACAGAATTAAAATTAATAATATGAGCGCCTGGGGCTGGGATTGTGGCTCAGAGGTAGAGCGCTCACCTAGCACAGGCAGGACCCGGGTTCGTTCCTCAGTACCACATAAAAATAAAGGCATTCTGTGGGGTCCATTTACACCTAAAAAAATAAATATTTAAATAAATAAATAAATAATGATAATATGAGGGCTGGGAATATGTCTCAGTGGTAAAATACTTGCCTAGCATATGCAAGGGTTTGGATTCAATCCCCAGTACCATAAAAAAAATTAATGATATGATATATGAACTTCTCCAAGATGTATATATATAATGAAATATATATATATGTGTGTATACACACACACAGAAAAGAAAATGATAATTAGAAATATTCCTCTTCAACTATTTTTGCAAACAAGAAGTTGCACTTCAGAGCTAGAAGGAAAGTACATTCTATTTCTGATCATTGCCTGGACAATCAGAGAAATGATCTATGCTATAATGAAATTTCTCCTAGAACTTTTTTTAGCAAAGCTTTTATACTCACTTGTAAAAGTAAAGTTCACAAATACAGCTCACAAAAGCCAGAAGACATCGCAAAAAGTAAAAGACAAGAATCTGAAAAAAACCCAGAAAAATAAAACAGAAGTCACAGATAGGAAACAAAACTCATAAAAATGAAATCACTGTCATTTGTCATCATCAACAAACTGTTCTATCAACTGATACAAGTTTTTGAAAAGCCATATGTATAAAGAACCACACAAACTTTCATATCCCTAGACTCATGATACCTATTTCCAGCAGCAAGGGGAGCCATTCATGAAAATGTCAATTGCAATTAATTTAGTAAAAACTGTCTTAAAAACTTAAAAATGTCCAATTACAAGGATATAGTTAAATAAATTATGCTATGTTGATTTCATGAAATATTATATAGATATTAAAATTCATAATTACAATGATAGTAGACAATTTCTCGCAATATAATACTCATTCACTCCACAAGCACTTCAGACAAAATATATTAAGTAATAACTTCTCACAAATGACTAAGTGAAAATGTACAATACAATATTATTATACATTAGAATTACAGCTATGAAAACTATATGTATATGAAAAGACTGTGAAGAACTATAATACATGGTAAGCATAGCTGTGGCAGCCTGATGGAATTTAAGTTAGTATTTTTCCTTCTATCTTCCAAACTTCTGTAATGTGGTTTTACTAATTTGTATTAAGGACATCAATTTTAAAAACAAAAAATAACAAAAAAAGTAGTTATACTGAATAGCTTTTTATACTACAGAATACATATGTTGTGAGAGCACTGAATTCCTCAGAACATAAGCACTAAATACAAAGTATGATTAATACAAATACATATAAGTTGGAAATACTTTCCATGTTCGTTATTGTAACAAAATCTCAAAATGAGTCCAATAAAATGATCCAAGTAATTCCAGGTTCATTAATACAATAAAATATACTATACAATGAATACTACTATAGATGCTATTAAGAACACAGATATGGGGGCTGGGTTTGTAGCTCAGAGGTAGAGTGCTCACCTAGCATGTGTGAGCTACTGGGTTCGATCCTCAGCACCACATAAAAATAAAATGAAGGTAGTGTGCCCATCTACAACTAAAAAATAAATGTTTAAAAAGAAAAATAAAATGAATACAGATGGGGCCAGACACAGTGGCGTCCGTCTGTAATCCCAGCAGCTCAGGAGGCTGAAACAGGAGGATCACGAGTTCAAAGCCAGCCTCAGTGAAAGCGAGGTGCTAAGCAACTCAGTGAGGCCGTGTCTCTAAATAAAATACAAAACAGGGCTGGGGATGTGGCTCAGTGGTTGAGTGCCCCTGAGTTCAATCTCCAGTACACACACACACACACAAACACACACACACAAGAATATAGATAGCCAGATGTGGTTATGCCTGTAATCCTAGTGACTCGGGAGCCTGAGGTAGGAGGATCACAAATTCAAGACCAGCCTCAGCCTGAGTGATTTAGCAAGGCCCAAAGCAAGTTAGGGAGACTCTGCCTCAAAATAGAAAATAAAAAGGGCTGGGATGTAGCACAGCAGTTAAGAACCCCTGGCTTGGGCGGGGGGAGGGGGGCGGGGCTGGGAATGTGGCTCAAGCGGTAGCGCACTCACTTGGCATGCGCGGGGCGCTGGGTTCGATCCTCAGCACCACATAAAAATTAAAAACATAAAGATGTTGTGTCCACTGAAAACTAAAAAAAAATATAAATATTTTTAAAAAAATTCTCTCTCTCTAAAAAAAAAAAGATACTGGGTTCATTCCCTGATACCAAAAAACAAAACAACACCAACAACAAAATTTTAAATATATACATGTGCATACACACACACACACACACACACATATACATCTATATATACATATATAAAGAGATATACATAGATAATTTTTGGCAATTGTCTGTTTAAGGACTCCTAATGGGAGTGCAAATAAACATTTAGAAAGTTAAAGATTAACATGAACTTATATGAGAATTGTATTAAGAAGCAAGACAACAATGCTCCACCTCTACTAATATTCAACACAGTACCTAGTTGGTACAAACACACACACACACACACACACACACACACTCACACACACACACACCAAAAATAAATAAATAAATAAATAAGATAAAAGGAGTAGAATGGTGGAAACTAAATATACTCTTATAGTTTGGAAACAGTTTATCCAAACCATGCGGTGCTTCATGTGCTGGAAGCATGGTCACTGTGCAGTGATGTTAAGAGTGAACTTTAAGATTCTGAAAGAAAAAAAAAAGAGCGAACTTTAAGAGGGAACAAAGAAAACTAATTAGGCCATGGGGCTCCACCCTCATGAATGAATTAATGCTATCTCTTGGGAGTGGGTCCAGTCTCAGAGATTTAGTGGATGGTGCTAGAAAATTCACTTTACCACATAGCAAAAAAAAAAAAAAAAAAAGCTGGATCTTTCCGGCTTAATTTTTTATAAAAATTAAACTTCAAATGATTAGTCTTATAAGTGAAAGGTAAAATTATAAAGAGAACACATATAAATATCTCCCTGACCCACCAACCTTGAGAAAAAAATTGATTGATTTCAAGACTATATCAAAGTTAAGAATTTCTGCTCACTAAGACCATGAAGTTAATGACATATGACACTCCAAGAGAAAGATGTCCAATATCTAAAACCCAATCAGGGGGAAAAAAAAAAAAAAGAGCAAAAACCCAATAGAAAAATAAGCAAAGGACATGAACAGGTAATTCACAGGAAAGGAAATAAGAAGACTAACACATATATGTAGAAACATTCTACCTCATCAGTATCAGAGTAATGGAATCAAAATGAGAAGCATCTCACTTTCACAAGAAAGTAAAAAATATCAAACACTTAAGTGAAGTGACGAAGCTAGAACCTCAATTTTGTGCAGCCATATGGATAGCAATCTGGCAGGACTCAGAGGTAAATAAGCCTAAGGATCCATGTGTGGCATTCCCTCCTGAGCGCATACTTCAGAGAAATTCATACACAGATCCAGAAGGAGATGATACAAAGGTGTTCTCGTTTGGAGTAGCAAGAAGTTAGAAAGGTAGCCATCACTACAGGTGTGAATTATTACCATACTCTCACAGCAACAACCATCTTTCTCTACTCCTCAGCATTACTATATTGGGGCAGGGACTCTCTGAACTACAATTCCCTTTGGCAGATGGTTCTCTTTTGGTTCCATTGACAGAACTAACAGGAAGAAGGAAATTGCTGTTCACATCAATGATATAAGAGGGTAATTGAGGGCTGGAGTTGTAGCTCAGTGGTAGAACACTTGTCTAGCAAGTGTGAGGCATTGATTAGGTTCAATCCTCAGCACCACATAAAAATAAAGGTATTGTGTCCATCTATTAAAAAAAAAGAGGATAATTGATTTAAGAGAAAAACTATGTCAAACATGTCAATTTAAAGTGGATATACAAATGGAAATAAAAAATGCCAAACACTGCATATTTTTAGTTCTCTACTAAGTCTTTCATCCTATATTTTCTCTCCTCTGACAAACTGAAAAACAGAAATGAGATACTAGGTAGAGGAGGGAGGGAGGGACAGTGTTCTGTCATTCTGTCACTTTTCACCAGTGCTACCTTTCTGATCATTTTTTTATTTTTCTTTTTTCTTTCTTTTTTTTTTTTGGTACCAGGTATTGAACCTTTTAATGCTCTATAAATGTGGAGGGAAAAAAAATAGTCAAATCCTTGATAGATCCTTATATAATCTGGCCTCTTCCTACCTCCTCAGTCTCATCTAATCCACTCAACCCCTCTCTATCTCTTCCAAGACTCAAACCTATTTATTCAAGAAGACCATGCTGCTTCTTTCCAGGCTAAAGGTCTTGGTCTACAAGGCTCTTCCCAACTTCTTTAGTCTCATCAAGCCAACTTCTTCAGTTCTCTAATTAGAGACTTCTGCTTTAAGGAAGATGAGCCTTTTCCCTATTCCTCTTGCTAAGTAAATAAAAAAACTCTGGATAAAATATTAAAAATGCACTCAAGAATATTCTAAAGATATAGAAAACACTCCAATCAAGGCTTGTCTCTCTAGCCTCAATACTGGCATAGAAGAGACACAGGAAACAATCAGTGAACTGGAAAACAGAAGAACAGAAATATTCAATGTGGATAACAGAGAAAACAGATTAGGGGAAAAATAAAGATCAGAACTTCAGGGACCTGTAGGACTAATAACAAAAAATTCTTGTCATTGAAATTCCGAAAGGAGAGGAGAAACTGAACAGGACTAAAAAAGTACTCAAGAAGTCCCCAAATTTGGCAAAAGGCATAAACTTAAAGATACAACAATCTGAGCAAACTCAAAAAACTCCACGTCAAGACATCATAATCAAATTCCTGAAAACTAATCAGGTAAGGTCCCAGTTAAATCAATTATTCTTCAGCACTCTGCTTAAATCAGTACTTCCTAATGCTATCCTACTGCACCTTGTATGCACCTTGGATGTATTGTCTTCCCCTGTAAAACCTACCGCCACTTAGAATGACTTGTTCAGTGTTCATCTTTCCCACTGAACTATAAGTTCCATAAAGCAAGAACTTACTTGGTCATTGTTATAGCCATATCACAACGTCTTAGTAAATAAAAGCTATTCCATTAATATTTGTTGAATGAGGTATTATAAATATTTTTTTTTCCAAAAGAAGCCTCCTCTTGGCTGGGTGTGGCAGTGCCCACCTGTAGTTCTAGCTACTGCAGAGGCTGAAGTGGGAAAATCATGCAAGCCCAGATGTTTAAGACCAGCCTAGGCAACGTAACAAAATCCTGTCTGGAAAGAAGAAAGGAAAGGAAAAAAGGTCCCCTCTTAACTATCAATCAGCTTTGTCTCTTCTTCAAACTGTTGCAGAGACTTACCTCTTAATCAGCTGTGATTGCTTTCAAGTCGGCCTGTCCTTACCTTATTAGTTTGTAGAATTCTTGCATGAAATGCAGCTGGCCAGGCATGAAGCAACAGGTAAGCATAGGAGCGAATGGCATACACTGGGGAATATTCCCAAGTTTGAAACCCCTTTCCGTAGATGAGGTAGTGTGTCTACAAGTACAAACAGACAGATTCAGGATTATATTGACCAAAAATCTCTCTTAAGAGGATACACATAAAGTTTCTGAGTAAAAATATTAAAGAGACAAAGGTACACCAAAAATGCAAAATTCTCAACATCTGAAACCAGTGGATCAGAATCAAAATGACCCAATATTTAAAATATTAAGAGCCAGGCATGGTGGCGCATGCCCATAATCCCAGCAACTTGGGAGGCTGAGGGAGGAGGATTCCAAGTTCAAAGCCAGCCTTAGCAACTTATCAAGGCCCTGAGCAACTTAGCAAGACCCTATCTCAAAATAAAAATTAAAATTAGAAAAAGGGTTGAGGATGTGGCTCAGTGGTAAAGAACCTCTGGGTTCAATCCCTGGTACCAAAAAAAATTTTTTAAATAAAAATAAAATATTATGATATAAATTCTACAAGATTGCTGCTTAGTCAACACCGAAAGTTTAAATTTTACTCCTATTTTTTTTAGTAGTCTTTAGGCAACATAGACAAATTCTAAATCTTTTTTTTTTTTTTTTTTTTTGGTAGTTGTAGATGGACAGAATGCCTTTTATTTTTATGCAGTGCTAAGGACCGAACCCAGAGCCTCACAAGTGCTAGACAAGTGCTGTGCCACTGAACTTCAGCCCAGCCCAAATTCTAAATCCTACACTTTCCTTACTATCCACACTAACCATCCTTTCTCCATTTTTTGATGCAAAATATGATCAGAAAATTTTACTTGTGAATTTTCTATAAAAAGAAGCCACAGGTAATGTATAAATATATAAATCAAAAAAACAGCATTATTCAATGGATCGATGGACAAAGAAAATGTGGTAGCTATAAAAATGGATTTTTATGCAGCCAGAAAAAAATAAAATTCAATCATTTGCAGGAAAATGAATGGAACTGGAGAGCATCATGTTAGGCAAAATAAGTCAAATCCAGAAGGTCAAGGGTCAATGTATTTTGTCATGGAAGCTAGAGAGAACAAGGGGATAAAAAGGATCTTGTGAAAATATAAGGGAGACCAACAGAATAGAGGAAGGGGACAGGATGTGAGGAGGGGAGGTAAAGGGGAGGAACTAGGAAATAAAATTGACCAAATTATGTTAAGTGTAAGTACGGAAATCTCTATTATATATAATTATAATGAACCAATAAAATATTTGTGAAAAAGGGGGAAAAAAGAAACAGCACTGTAAGCATATTATTTAGTAACAGTTTATTTTGGTACATCAGAAGAAATAACTAAAAAGATTGAAAGAAAGTGAATGCCTATAGGAAGTGGAACTTGGACATAAGAAGTAGAATAAGGAGCTGTTTTTCCTCCGAGTTTTGTAGTAATTGTTAACTATAAAAACAATGTCCAAGTATTATTTTAAGAAAACATTTATTTTTTTTAATATTTATTTTATAGTTGTAGTTGGACACAATACCTTTATTTAACTCATTTATTTTTTATGTGGTGCTGATAATCGAACCCAGAGTCCCGCATGAGACAAGTGCTCTACGGCTGAGCCCCAACCCCAGCCCAAGAAAACATTTAAAAGGTAATTACAAATAACACTTCTGAGTAAAACACTGAAATTTCCTCCATCTTCAATAGTAGATAAGTCAAGTTTTTAGGCTACTAGAGTGAAAAGCTATTGTTCTAGTTGTCACACTTGTATCTTGATTGTAATAAGAACCCAGCAGCAAAATCAGGAACAAAACCCAAAAACTAAAGGAATCACCTACTGGTTCCCAGTAGTTGAATGTTTCATCGCAGTCAGAGATGTTGCTCAGGAGAGCAGCACATAACCTTGCTGAGAGCAGACACTTGAAAGCAGTAGATCCTTCAGGTGCCCAGACCTGTCCTGCTTTGTTTCCAGATAACCTGCTCAGAAGCAAAGAACAAAACAAACAATAAAAAGCATGTGTCAGGAAGGACCTACTAACCAAAAGGACTAAAATTAGGACAAGAAAGGCAAGGGAGATGAAAGCACTTAAGTCATTCACCTAAGAAGGTGAACCGTTTGTTGTTCTGAGTAGAATGTGTAAGGAATTAAGGCTTTAATCACTCCTTCAACTTTGTTTTTAAGGCATAAGTTCATTCATACACTTTATTTTGTTGCAACTTCAACACTTCATCTCAAACCAACTATTCACTCACTTTAAGGCCTCAAAGCTCATTCTCCTTTTCTTTCTTTCCTTAACAAGGTCATTACTTTCCATGGCTCTATTCATTTTCCCATGTGTTCAAATGAATAGAGGCCTAATATGTGCAAGGTCCATGACCTCTTCGAATTCCACGTGTTGACAGTTCCTAGCCTGCAGTCTCCTGGCTTGGGGAGAGGTGGCTGCGGGTGCTGGAGGCTGGGGGGGCCCACGCAGAAGAGTAAAGGGGGCCTTCGGGGAGAATAAGAGAAGCTGTGAGAAACAGCCTTAAAAAGCATACTCTTTGATCCTGCCAACATCTCCCACAGCTCTGCCAACTCAAGACTAAGAAGCCTGCCCACTCTGGGCCTGGGCCAGAGCGTCACAGACCCGCATTCTCAAGGTTTCTAAACTAGACAAGGATCCCGAGGTGTAGAGACCTAAGGCATAGCAAAAACCGAACTCGGAAGCCGACCCGCCCGAAAGAGTGGAAGCACCAGGCTGGAGGGGCCCGGGCCTCGCCGAGGGAGGCCGCGCGGGTGAAATCCTCCAGAGTAGCCCCGACAGCGCCGGCGGCCGGCCACGCCCCCGCCGCTCCCGCACACGTACTCCGGCCGGTGCTCTGAGCTTCCCGGATCTCGGCTGCCCAGCAGTTCCCGCAACTTGTCCGCGGCTGATGCCGTTTCCCCGCCGCTGCCGCCACCGCCCTTCAGGCGCTGCCGACCCCCTCGGCTAGCCATGACAAGAGAAGGGGCTAAAAAGGTAGAATTCAACACGCTACGAAGTCGGCCAGAGCGCACACATAGCTTGGCTGGCAAACGGTGTCCGCCGAGGGACAAAAGACCTTGACATGCGCAGAAAAGACTAAATTATAATGTTACTGGCCAATTGGGGCAAATTCCTTAGAAAAGAAATAGGATCTTTCCCCATCATGGCTATCCCTTCCTCCTTCCAGCCCTGGCAGTCCTCCCCACTTTAACATTCCTCTTCAAATTTCAGCATTCTTTCTACATACAAAAATCTGTCCTTCAGTTACCCTAATTAAATGAAAGCACAAATACAAAGTGATTAAACGACCTGGAAAGTGAGTTGTGCAGAGAATTCAGTTAAAGATCACAGCACAACTGTCTATCACAGGAAAGGTCCCTAACCGCTCACTTTAACACCTTGCCCTCTCTGTATTTTGGTGATAGTAACAGAGCTAGTAGCTAATAAATGACTGCTTTTAGAGACACAAAACAGTAATGCCAGAATATGAACTGAAAAGTAAAAGACTTATGAAATTCTGTGGAGCAAATTTAACCAAACACAAGTCATTGTCATTAGGTAAAATGACTACTATGATGCCGTAGTACTATTTTATCCTTTTTTAATTTCTCACAATCTTGCTTTATTGAGAAGGAAATTATTTCTTCTCAATAAAGAAGGAAACCTTGCTTTATTGAGAAGGAAATTAAATGTTCCACAGCTAGCAAATGGTGGAGTTATATTCCAACTGTTGACTGAACTGACTACAAACCTATGTCCTTTCCACCAGATCAAGGCAAAGTGCTTGACTTAACAGCATTTTTACAAAGGCACATTGCTGATAACATATCTGCAACTCTCAGTGATCATTCATCTAATCCTAACACTGTCCATTCTCCAATCTCAGCATCTCTGTCCTGCCCTGTGGAGGTTTGTAACAGTAAGTTAAATAGTTTACATAGGACGTGCTGAACTTGATAGGGCCCCAGAAGATCATGATTCATAATGAAACTTCTCAGTATTAAAAAATGGAGATTGATCATATTGTTCAATTCCCACATGCAGTCCTGAGTTAACAAGGTCAAATATCCAACTTGGATATATCTAATATATCTGTTTCCTATTGAAAGTAGTAACAGAAAATAACAGAAAGAACATGTCGTTAGAGTCAAACCCAAATGTTAACCATAATCTGATACTTACTAGCTCCATGACTTTCATAATGGTCAACCACAAAAGAAATACAATAAGAGAAGCTATGAGAAATAACCTTAAAAAGCATACAATGATACAATGATAATAATGCCAATTACAGGGCTGGGGTTGTGGCTCACCACGTGTGAGGCACTGGGTTTGATCCTCAGTACCACATAAAAATGAATAAACAAAATAAAGATATTGCCCATGTATAACTAAAAGAATATGTTTTAAAAAATATGTTATTTAAAAAATAAGTTACAACTTACCAACCTAAGAGATGTTGATCTAACTCCCAAAAACACTCTCATAAATTGATTTAGTGAGATGATAAATAGAGTTAAGGGAAGAGAACTGACAATGTGGAAAATATATTTATGAATATATTTGATAAGACATCCAAATTCTACTGCCTCTTCAGCAATAGAGCATCTGAAGTACAAAATACTGTTTTATTTGTTGTCTTATTCATTACTCCAGACAAAAATAACACACAATTCCAAGGGTCACTGATCATATTACAGTCTAAAAATTTAAATGATGAGTCACAGATTATCTTTAAGGTCAACCAACAATGATAGAGTCACAAAGAACATGATATTACAATATAAAACACAGTCCAGAAAAGACAACTAGTTATAAGTTGTTCTTTTTCTTTTATTTTTTCCCCCCTTACAGTATTGGGGAATAAACCCAATGCCTTGGGCATGCCAGGAAAGCATTCTACCACTGAGCTACATCCCTTGTCCAAGTTGTTGTTTTTTAACCACACCAACAAAGGATCATACTATAAAAATGAATTTACTAAACTATCGAGGTATAACATGTAGCTGTTGTTGAATCTCCTTCCTAAATTGGGACTGCATTGATGCTACCTGCTGCTGGGTGAGGGCTTTATCACAGGTCTGGTAGGTCAATCTATAGCAGAGACTGACCTGCTCAGTCTTTGGATGATGAAAACGACCAAGGAATTGTATGGATATAATAGTGTCCTGGGACACTGCTCGAGCCACAGTGTGAAACTCTAGTTCATCAAATCCTTTCTCCTCATTTAACCAAAAACTAATATCATGTACATAACATGGAGGATACAGGGAATAACTCTTAAAGGGTTCTATTTCTCCAGGAACAAACTTTTTCATGAAACGGTTATCAAAGGTCCACAACATTCTCCAATCAGCGATACCCCAAGTAAGCATGGCTAATAAGTCCAAGTTTATAGACACAAACACAAAATACTGGTCTTTATGTGTTATGTTTGCAGCAGATGAGGTGACAGATCCAATGATCAGATCCTTGGCACAATCTGGACCAAAATTATGAGACTTCACGTGAATCATATAATTGTTTGCATTCAGTTGAGGGACAAATTCCACTGAACTGCTCAGCATTGATCCCTCTGGCAATGTCTGGGTCAGGAAGCTATCTAGAATTCCTGTCAGGTGATTCAGCAGTGACGGAAGACAGCCATCCTTCAGACTTTGATTAAACCCAAGGATTAATAAAGTCTCATGAAACGCCGGCATCGTGAAAGGCAAAATGTGACATTTCCGAAAAACAGGTCCACTGAGGATATACAAAGAACCTGGGAGGAAGTCTGGTGCTTGGATAATGGCCTGAACATGAACTAGAAGAGAAGATCTAAGCCAGACTTTGGCTTGTCCAGAGATTCCTTCATGAACTTCTTTGCCATCTCTTCTAGGACTCTTGTAAATGCTAAATTGTGAAAATGACACAAGAAAGTCCTCCATTTCTTTTGTTATTTCACCATTTAGGAACTCAGAATCTGAGTTATCTTCATGGAGATTGATCCAAAAGGAAAACATACTGTCACAATTCCAGGAAGGGAGAACACTGGTACCTTCCAGTGGCAGCAAAGGGAAGGAACACTTCAGCCTTTTAAGAGGGAAAATTTTGCCCAATTCAACAATGAGTTTCTCATTTATGATTTTGATAGGATGACAAGAAGATGCTTCCAGGAAACCCCTATTTAAAGACACACACAAAAAAATAGCTTTTCTCACTTAAAATAATAATTATAATATAGCTAGAATTGAAAGCACAAATGGTTATGCAGAAAAGAATTATCTTTGCCATGCACAGTGATGCACACCTGTAATCCCATCGATTTGGGAGGCTGAGGCAGGAGGATCACAAGTTCAAAGTCAGCCTCAGCAACTTAGCAAGGCCCTAAGCAATTCAGTGAAAATTTGTCTCTAAATAAAACATAAAAAAGGGGGACTGGGGTTATGACACAGTGGTAGAGCGCTTGCCTAGCACGTGCGAGGCCCTGGGTTCGATCCTCAGCACTACATATAAATAAATAAATAATAAAGGTAATATGTCAAACTACAACTAAAAAATAAATACTAAAAAAAAAAAAAAAAGGGCTGGGGATGCTGGGGACGTGGCTCAGTAGTTAAGTGCCCCAGTACCAAAAAAAGAAAAGAATTATCCTTAAGTTTACCCTGAAAGGAAACAAAGAAATGGTCTACCATAAAGAGAACTATCACAGAGGATTTTTGGTCTTTTTTGTTTGTTTGTTTCCAGTTCTGGCTATCAAACCCAGAGTCTCACAAATGATAGGTAAGAGCTTTGACCACTGAACTACACTGCTAGCACAGGAGAGATAACATGTATTCCAGAATTCTGGCAGCCACCACCCCTACAATATGCCCTAGTGACAAGCATTCACAGCACAACCTCATTAACAGTTTATATACCATCTATTCAAAATATGATTGCCACCAAGATAATTAGGATACAATTAGAAATGGAAGTGATTTCCAGCAAAATAATAAGTTACCTGTTCAACTTTCCTGCAAGTGCTTTTGGTTCTGAAAAGGAAAACCACTGGTCTCCCAGTTTTATACTGAAGACTCTGGGCTGAGAACCTTCAAAAGGTAGGCTCCGGGTAAAGATATGATTCAAAGCACCTTCTATGTGAAAGGACTTATCTTGACTCCTGGCAGAAAAGACATTAATATGAAATCTATCATTATTAAAGAAAGCAAGTATTTCTAATATTTCTAGAGACTGGATTGGGAAATTGGCAGGGGAAATCTCTATAGTATTTCTTGTCATTAGTGAGAGAGATGAACAAGGAAAAGGCCTAGGTACTCACCTATATCCAGTGCATTTGTATCCTGGCACAGCCTCACACCTGAAGGGAAGCACATCACTTAAAATGAGGCCCCCAAGAGCAGCCATGGCAACCACTTGCCAACTGTTGTGCCATTCTCTCTGGGGCTTATCAGCAGAAGTTCCACCTTGTCCTCTACACAATGCCACATGCACTTCTCCTTCCTCTGCAAGAACATCTACACAGCTTGTACAGGGGGAAAAAAAAAACAGAAATTTATCAGAAACAAGTAGAAATTACCATAAGGGCAGTAATATACACATAGCTTAGCCTTGAAATAATTAAAACCCAATCATACTTGCAAGGTCTGCTAAACCGCAAACATACAAGAACAATGTAGTCAAATGCCTTTTAACAACATTCATCATCTGCTATGCATTTGTGTTGTTCATTAATATGTCACAGAAAGTTCAATATTTGCAAAGTTCCTATACATGATTCACTGCTTGGGCTGTTTCTTCCCATTTAGAAATTTTTTTCACTGCCTTCTGCCTATCAAAATTCTATAATACTTTGCTGGGCACAGGGACACAACCTGTAATCCCAGTAATTTAGGCGGCTGAGGCAGGAGGATTCCAAGTTCAAGGCCAGCCTCAGCAACTTAGGAGGCCCTAAGCAATTTGGCAAGACCCTGACTCAAAATTTAAAATAAAAAGTACTGAGCATGTAGCTCAATAGTAAAGTGTCCCTGGGTTCAATCGCCAGTACCCAAAGGAAAAAAAACAAAACTATAAATTCTAGTATGATTTTAAACTCAATAATTTTATAAGGCAGTTACCTTTAGTATCCTCAGTTTATAGAAGAGAAAATATAAGTACCTAATGGAATAAGTATTTGCCTATAATCGTCAACTGTTAAGTGGTGGGCCAGATTTGAATCCAGGCAGTTTAGCTCCTAAACCCACGCTCAGCATCCAACTATACTGGCTGTCAATATTTTGCATTAAAAATAATCCCTTGGGCTGAAGTTGTAGGTCAGTGGTAGAGCACAAGCCTCACATGCGTGAGGCACTGAGTTCGATCCTCAGCACCACATAAAAATAAATAAAGATATTGTGTCCATCTACAACTAAAAAAAAATTTAAAAAATAAATATAAGGAGCTGGGGCTGTAGCTTAGTGGTAGAGTGCTTGCCTTGCATGTATGAGGCATTGGGTTCGATCCTCAGCTCCACATATAAATACATAAATAAATAATTATTTTTTAAAAAAATAAATAAATATAAAATAATATTATCCCCTTTATTACCAAAAGCATGCTATTTCTACTTTTATTTAGCATTCAGGGTTGTATGTATGCCTTTCCAAGTAAGCTTTGGAGTCCTTCGGAGCTTTATATTCTAAACTTATAGTATTTGAGTGCACTATGTTTTGTACATTGTAAACATTTTACTTGTGATGGCTCTCCTCACCTCTGGAAAAACTTGGCAAGTAGCTTCCTGTTCTTAGCTACTCCAGCTTTGCGTCCACAGTGCGGAAAGTTAAAATAAATTCGATCAAACTCTCTGTCTTGTGGTTCAAAAGCATTTGCCAATTGGGTGCAGTCTACACAGAAACGTATCTCGGTACCTGGCAAAGGAAGTTTAGAGGCGCAGAATACAGATAGGAAAATGTCTTAAGATCAGGCAACAGGGAAAAAAAAAGAAAAAGAAAACAACTCCCAAACCCTCCAGGCTGCCATGCAAACCAGTCTTGGCCTAGCAACACACAAGGATTCCTGCGAAATGGTTAGGAAGCTCCAGAGCAATCCCCACATCCCCATCCCTTCCACTAAGAGGTGCAGGCGGATGGGCAGGGCTTCGCGGGGGCGGGGCTTCGCGGGAGGGCGGGTCTTGCTACCTCGCTCGCGCAAGCGCTGCAGATTCTCCTGGGCCACCGGATCCCGGGCCAACTCCGCCGGGTGCTGAAGGCAAGTGGCAGTGAGACAAACGCTAGAATCCAGGGTCTCGCTTAGAGCGGCGGCGAAGGAGAAATTCCCCTCCCCAACCAACAGGAGGCGCCGAGGGCCCATGGCCTTCACTGCTTCACCTCACGCATTTTCTGTGGCGCTCGTTTGACGTCACTTCCTTCACAGATTTCTGCCCGCTCCTTCCCCACCGGTCACTGTTTGATGACGCACCCACAGCGCCTGGTTGTCTTTGACAAACTAGTGCAGCGACTCCCTAGGAGGACTATGACCATGAAGGCAAAAGCGAGATATCCATCCATCTGTTCTCTCACCTCACCTCTCGGGAACATCAAAATGCCTTTTAGTTCTTGGATTGCCTTGAGCGACTTCGTCACACCTGCATGAGGTCACAAGCGCAGAGGGTTGAGTAATGAGTGCAAAAAGCGGGGTGGGGCTGAAGCCAAGAAGAGGTTGGGCTGTGTCCTGCAGGTTCCTGACTCAGATATTGTAACTGCCTTCATCTTGTCCAAATGGCTGCCTCCCATTTTCTCTGCTGCTCAGAATTTAACCAGGTGCTTCTAACTCCTACTTTCTATTCATTTAAGAAATATTGAGTGCCTATTATATGCCAGGCTACTGTGAGGGCGGTTCTATATGTGGGTGGACAAGATGTGGCCTAGTGGAGAATACACACAGCAGAAGAGGCAGCTCAGATCGCGGGGTATGTGCTTTGAGTGTAGTAATTTAGGGTTCCATGGAAGCACAAAAGAGAACCTTACTAAGTTTGGAGGCAATTTTCCTGAAGTGAATCTGAGTTGAAAGCTAATAGGAGGCGTCGGGGGAGACTTGCCTGCATCCAAAGCAGTGATGAGGCAGAAGCAACAATGTATGCAAAAGCAAAATGATTGAGTTTGTCTGAAACAGTTGAGGTGAGTGGGTAACATGAGACTGAAGAATTAAGCAGGGGCTAGGTCATATAGAGTGGTTGTTGTAAGCCATTTTAACAGCCTGAACCTTATTCTGAAAACAGAAAGCCACTGAAAGATTTTAAATAGGAAGATAGACACAATAAGACTTTTGTTTTCAAAAATTTTGCTTTCTAGGGGCTGTGGCTGTGGCTCAGTGGTAGAGCGCTTGCCTAGCAAGTACAAAGCCTCGGGTTCGATCCTCAGCACCACATAAGAATAAATAACATAAAAGTATTGTGTCAAACTAAAAAAATAAAAAATAAAAATTCTTTCTAGACTGGAGTTGTGGCTCAGTGGTAGAGCACTTGCCTAGCATGTGTGAGGGCACTGGGTTCGATCCTCAGCACCACATAAAAATCAATAAGTAAATATGAAGGTATTCCCATCTACAACTAAAAATATTTTTTAAAAAAAATCCACTTTCCTGTGGAGAAAGGATTGGAGAGAAACAAAGTTGATAGCAAGGAAATCAAATAAAAGGCTACCACAGCAATGGAAACAAAGACTGACAGTGACCTGAGTTGAAACTTGGCAGTGAAAATAGAGAGTAGTGGACTGACTCAAAAATCGGCAAGACTTAAGTGATTTGATGAATTCTGAAAGAGAAGTCTCAGGCTTCTGACTTGGACAGCAGTGGATGGCAATGTCTCATTTCAGCCCTAAGGACAGCATCACCTAGTTCTCCAATCTAAGCATTAGGCCTATTGGACTATGTGGGACCTGCTGCTCTAGTCATCATACTGTTTGGTGACATCATTGTATGCATCTGTCTTCACAAAGGCACTTGGTGTGAAGGCAGTTATCTGAGATGCCACCCTTTAATGCTGCCATACTTGCTTTTTCTCTGCCTGCCAAAAGGCAGCTGGGTCGTGGCTCCAAAATCATGACCGTGTGGTCATAGTGATCTGTATTTTTTTTCCTTGGAAAATTGGGAATACCAGGTTTGCTGACATATTCCCAACAGACATGGAACAACCACATAAGGATTACTGTAACTCTTTTAAATTTTTAAAGAAGTTAGTCTCTTCGAGCTCTTCTTCAGAGAAGGTATTGCATTGTTCCTAAGCCAGGGGACTAATTTTTTTGGCAAGAAAAAAAAAAAGGTTGCACTTCTCCTTCCTTACCAAAAAAATGAAATTCGGATATTGATCTTCTAGTATATGCTAAGTGCTATTGATTGGGAGGGCAGGCAGAGGAACAGGGTACAATAATGAATAAAACAGACCCTATGCTCAAGGACCATATAGTTCAGTAGGGGAGATAACACATATACTTGAAGAACTATAATGTGATAGGAAGATATAATACAGTGAAAGAGGCAAAGATAAAGTTGTATATGAGATAAAAGGAAAGAGAAGTTAACTTCAGGGAAAGCATTCTTTGAGTGGGCCTAGAAGGAAAGAATTTATCATCACCTGATAATTGTGTTATCTGGTTATTCAATTCTTATTTCTTCTCATTCTCTGTCTGCATCAATACCCTCAGTCTCTCAACTTCTTTTTTTTAAATTTCTTTAAGTTGTTGATGGAATTTTATTTTTTTAAATTTATTTTTATGTGAGGCTGAGGGTCGAACCCAGTGCCTTACTCATGCTAGGCAAGCGCTGTACCACTGAACCACAACCCCAGCCCCAGTCCCTCAACTTCTACATCTCAAAATTACCAAGATATTCAGTGAATTCTCCATATAGTATTGGGAATACTGAAGGTTTTCCTGTCTTTTCAAGGTGAGGGTGGCATTTATATAGTCATCCATTGCTGATTTGAGAGGATAGGTTCAGGGATTGATGGACCTGGAGAGGAAGAAACATCAATTTAATTTGAAGGAAAACCTCGAGTATTAGAAAGGTGGACTTATGTTATATCCTGCTATATAAAGCAGAGGAGGATAGAAAGGGATGACTTTTCTGTCCTCTGGTTTATGCAATAAGCTTTTCTGTTCTTGTTTTTTTCCAGGGAAAGAACCTTGTCTGTGTCCTCATCAATCCACACTGTGGCGGCCTCATTAATGCAGATGGCCATGGCGAAGTGTGGACAGATTGGAATGATATATCAAAATTTTTCCAATATGGATGGAGATGTTCCACTAATGAAAATTCCTATTCAAACCGTACCCTGGTAGGCAACTGGAACCAAGAAAGATATGACATAAGAAATATTGTACAGCCCAAACCTTTGCCTTCCCAGGTAATCTTTCTCTCTTATTTCCTTCTGTTTGCAGAAGAAAATGCCAATGGCCATTTGAGAGGCAGGAATCTGATAACTTCTCAGGTTTCCATTCAGTAAAAAAAAATGATTGGGGGAGGGGAGCAGTCTTAAGCTGGACCACCTATCCAACTTTACTATCAAGAGGAATATTATGTGTAAGGTATCAACCAGATGGGTAGTACACTTTTTCTGTTGTTTCTGTTTGGAATTCATCTGTTAATCCATCTGGACTTGACTTTTATTTGAATCTTGCCTTTAAATATCTCCTAAACATACAAAGGATATGAAAGCTAGTAGGATGGGGATAACAACATGTAGGCCTCTAGGCTATCTCAAATATGACAGAGCCCATTAGAATTCATATTATATTATCCTTTATTTTCCAATATTAGCTATAGACTCCTAGATTCTTAATCTATGAATTTTTCTTTTCCAGTTTGGACACTACTTTGAAACAACATATGATACAAGCTACAACAGCAAAATACCACTTTCAACCCATAGTAGGTGGACTAGTTTTTTAATTCTTACATTCTCAGAACTGTACTGTGTCTGGCACATAGAAGGAACTGAAATAAACAGTAAACTAAATGGGTGAATAATTGAACACTTTCTCTCTTTTCTCAACTTTTGACAGGTCTTGATGTCTATTCACTCAAATAAGAGTGAAAAATCGGTTAAAACTCCTTGTTGACTGTTTCCATTTGTCTTTCCTTCCCTCAGGATTTAAGCGAGAGCCTCATTGGTTCCCAGGACATCAACCTGAACTGAGTCCTTCTCAATACAAATGCACAGAAAAGTCAATTTACATGACTGACTATTCTAAACCTCAAATCAAGCATCACTCTCCGTGTGTATGGAATCCTAATATTGACCAATTTCAGGGTCCAAGATGATAAGAAAGAATAAGAACTTTCAATTTTCTAGAATAAAATGTAAGAGGGAGCACATTCTAAAACTCAGCTCACCCTAACACAGTTTTACTCTTTGATTAAATAAAGCACAAGACACAGAAAATATCCTCTTTTTTTCTTTTAATCATTTAAATGTCATTTAAGTTAATTTTATCTATTTTTTGTTCTGTATCAGAAGTGTTGTGAAAGGCATTAAAAATAGCTATTTTCTCGGGCTAGGGCTGGGGCTCAGCAGTAGTGTACTTTCCTGGTGTGAGTGAGGAACTGGGTTTGATTCTCAATATTGCATGTAAATAAATAAAGGTTTATCAACAACTAAAAAAATTTTTTTTAAATAGATATGTCTCTGAAATCTTTACCACTTTGCATTTGATCAGTGACAGAACTGCAAAATCTAGTAAAACAGGTTTTTGCTGGATATTTTCTCAATATAAGTCTGGTAGTAATAGTCATGGAGCATAATTGTCTTGTGACCTTAATGAACAGCCCCTGTTGAGGACTGTGAAAAGAAAAATAACTTTTTAAAATTATTACAAAGAATTTAAAATATAAACAAAAGTAGACTGAATAGCCTAATGACCTCCCATGTAACATTATGCAGTATCAACAATTTAATGAGTAGTCTCTCTACCTACTTTCTTCTTCATTGAATTTATTTTGGAGCACATCTGAGAAATATACTTTCATCTATAATGATTTCAGTATATATCTCAAAAAACCCTGTAAATTGTCAATTGATCAAATAAAGCTGAGCTTATTAAACCTACTGGAGCAAGGAAGAACATCAACTTGATGCAGAGTCTTGATAACAGTTAAAAAGGGAGGTGTTTGAGTAGGACACTGGTTTAAGATGGATCTTTCAAAGCAGAAAACTGATAGAGGGACTAAGAAAAGGTTGTAAATCTTTAGAGTTGGTAAACTTAGGGAGTCAATAATCTTTAATATGGTTAAATTTATCATTATTTCCTCTTTATCTTCTGGTTAAGAAGATAATATACTGGGGCTGAGATTGTGGCTCAGCGTAAAGCACTCACCTAGCATGTGTGAGACCCTGGGTTCGATCCTCAGCACTACATAAAAATAAAATAAAGATATTGTGTCCAATTACAACTAAAATATTTTTAAAATTTTTTTTAAAAAAGATAATATACTGGGGGCTGGGGCTGTAGCTCAGTGGCAGAGCACTTGCCTAGCATGTGTGAGGCACTGGGTTCAAAGCCCAGCAGCACCATATACAAATAAATAAAAAGTATTTTTTAAAAAAGAAGATGATAATATACTGTTCATGGGATCCCATATGCTGTATTATCTTCTTAAATAGGAAATAGGAAATCTCTCTCATATTATCTCCCAAACCTTCATTGTTTATGTTCCATATATATATATATATATATATATATATATATATATATATATATGGAATTTATGTTGCTTATGATGTTAGGTAGTGACTAAGTTTCTTTTTTTTTTCCCCATATGGCTATCCTGTTGTCCTACCATTAGTTATTGAAAAGACCATAATTTCACGGCTGTTCTTCAAAACCATTTTATTGTAAATCAACAGTCTATGTATATGTAGATTTGTTTCTATTAGGCTGTTGTTTCTTTGTATTAGGCTAATTATTATTCCTTGTGTTATCTTTAGTACATTGCCTTACTTATTCCACTATCTTAATTATAATAATTGTATAAGAATTAAGCCTTATAGATCAAATACTTTTTAAATTTTTTAAAATTCTTTTTAGTTGTACATGACAGTATAATGCATTTTGACATATCATACATACATGGGGTATAATTACCATTCTTGTGGTTGTACATGATATGGAGTTACGCTGGTCATGTATTCATGTATTAACATAGGAGAGGTATGTCCAATTCATTCTACTCTCTTTCCTATTCCCATCTCCCCTCCCTCCTCTTTATTTTCCTTTGTATAATCCATTGAACTTCTATTTTTTCCTCCTCCTCCTCTTAGTGTGTGTCAGCATCCACATCTCAGAACATTCAGCCTTTGGTTTTTGGGGATTGGCTTATTTCACTTAGAATGATACTCTCCAGTTCCATCCATTCACTGCCATAATTTCATTCTTTTTTATGGGCTGAATAATATATATATTATATATATATATATCACTTTTTTATCTAGTCATCTATTTTTTTTTTTGGGGGGGGGTGTTGTGGATGGACTCAATAACTTTATTTTATTTATGTGGTGCTGAGGACCAAACCCAGTACCTCACACGTATCAGGCAAGTGCTCTATCACTGAAGCCCAATCTCAGCCCTTTTGCCCTTTATTTTTTTAAATATTTTTATTAGTTATTGATGGATTTTATTGATTTATTTGTTTTATATGTGGTGCTGAGAATTGAACCTAGTGTCTCACACATGCTAGGCAAGTGCTTTACCACTGATCTACAACTCCAGCCCCCGTTTTGACCTTTCTTCAGAGAATCTCTTAGCTATTTTTGACCCTTGGTATTTTCATATAAAATTCAGGATAAAAAAAATTCAGGATCATTTTATTCTACAAAAAATTTACTATTAGTATATTGATTAAAAGTACATTGGAGGGGCTAGGGCTGTAGCTCAGTGGCAGAGCGCTTTCCTAGCATATATGAGGCACTGGGTTCAATTCTCAGCACTGCATAAAATAAATGAATAAAATAGAGGTCCATCAACATTAAAAAAAAAAAAAAAAAGTACATTGCTGGGGCTGTAGCTCAGTGGCAGAGCGCTTGCCTAGAGTGTGTGAGACCCTGGGTTCAATCCTTAGCACCACACAAAAATAAGCAAATAAAAGCATTCTGTCCATCTACAACTACAAAAATAATTTTTTAAAAATGTACATTGCATTGTTAGGTCAATATATTTGAGTTCTTGTCTCACTAGTGTTAATAAGTCATGTGTGTGTTCTTGCAACATGAATATTGTTTTACAGGCACATTTTGTCATATAAAATTATGTTTATATGTTATATATCTTATTCTATTCTCTATGAATCCAGAACATTTTTAATTGAGATAAAATATAACATAAAATTTACCATTTTAACTATTTTATAAATAATTAAGTGGCTTATAGTCACAATATCAAGAAACCATCACCAATTCATTTTCAAAACTTATTCATATTCCCATACTGAAACTCTGTATTTATTAAACGATAATTTTTCATCTTTCTTCCCCCACACTTCAAGCCCTTTATAACCTCTATTCTACTTTCTATGAATTTAGCTATTCTGAGTATCTCATTTAATGGAATCACATAATATTTGCCCTTTAGTGTCTGGCTTATTTAGCATAACATTTTCAAGTTTTACCTATGTTATCTAAAAATCTTAAGACTTAAAAATAATCCATTGCATGTATATACTTATAGTTTGCTGTTCCATTACCTGTTGATGAACACTTTGGTTTTTAGATTTGGATTCGTGAATAATGCCATTGTGAACATTTGTATACAAGTATCTGAGTCCATTTTTTTTTTCATTCCTTTTGGGCCTATACTAAGAAGTAGAATTGTTGGATCATGATCATGTGATAATCCTATGTGTAATAGTTTGGAAATGCCAAAGTTTCCCATAGCTTCTCTACTATTTTACATTCCCATCAGCAATGCACAAGGGTTCCAGGTTCTCCACATCATGACCAACACTTCTTACTATTTTTTGTTTTTGTTTTTGTCTTATAATAGTTATTTTAGTAAGTATAAAGTTGTGTCCAGTTTAATTTGCATTTCCCTAATCAGCATCTTTTCATGTGCTTATTAACTACTTATATATCTTATTTAGAGAAATGTTTATTCAAGTCTTTTGCCCATTTGTAAATCAGATTGTTTATTTGTTGTTGCATTGTGGGAGTTATATATGTGTGCACTGTGTATATATTCTAGATATTAATCTCCAATCAGATATATGATTTACAAATATTTTCTCCCATACTGTGGATTGTCATTTTACTTTCTAGATAGTGTCCTTTGATGCACAGTAGTTTTAAATTTTTATGAAGTTCAGTTACCTATTTTTTTCTTTTGCTGTCTATGCTTTCAGTAATTTTATCCAAAAAATCATTGCCAAATCTAGTGTCATGAAGCTTTCCCCCTGTGTTTTTTCTTAGCTCTTATGACAAGATTTTTGGTCTTTTTGGTGTTAAGTTTTATATATGGTAAAAGGGAAGGATTCAGTTTCATTATTTTGCATGTTGATATCCAGTTTCCTCAGCACCATTTGCTGAAAAGACTGTGCTTTTCCTATTGAATTTTTTTGGCACTCTTGTTGAAAATCATTTGACCGTATATGCTAAGGTTTGTTTTGGACTCCCTGTTGTATTTCATTGGCCTATAGATCTGTCTTTATGCCAATACCACACCATTTTCATTACTATAGTTTTGTAATAAGTCTCGAAATAAGGAAGTCTTAGTCTTTCTTAAAATGTTCTTTTTCAAGATTGTTTCAGCTCTTCAGGGACCCTTGAGATAGCATTTTTCTACTTCTCAAAAAAAATCATTGGAATTTTCATAATTCTTCATTGAACCTCTAAGTCACCATGGCAAGTACTGATACTTTAACAGAAGTAAGTCTTACAGTTCATCAATTCATAACAGATGTGTTTCCATTTACTTATGTCTTTTGTATTTCTTCCAGCAATGTTTTATAGTTTTCAATGTTCAAGTATTTTGTTTTATGTGTTAAGTTTACTTAAGGTATTTAGTTGATTCTTTATGGTGGTATTATTAATTCTCTCTCCCCTTCCTTTTTTTTTTTTTTTTTTTTTTTGTTGTTGTTGTTGTTGTTATGCTGGAGATCGAACCCAGGGCTCACACATGCTGGGCAAGTGCTCTGCCACTGAGCAACATCCCTAGCCTCCAATATTACTGTCTTAATAAGGGATAGTGGTCTGTAGTTTTCTTCTAACATCTTTGGCTTTAGCATCAGGGTAATTCTGTCTTCATATAGTATGAGTTAGGAAGTGTTCTCTGCAGTTTGGAAAAGTCTGATAAAAGTTGATGTTAGTAAATGTTTGGTAGAATTCATATGTAAAGCCATCTGTCCAGGGCTTTTCTTTGTTGCGCTATTTTGATTACTGGTTCAATCTCTTTACTCTAGTTATAGATCTATTCAGATGTTCTATGTATGATTCAGTTTTAGGAAATTACGTGTTCTCAGAAATCTATTTATTTCATCTATATTTGCAATTTACTGGCATACATCCCTGCCAAGGCATCAGGAACAAGGGTAAAAACCACCATAAGACCTATAGAGAAGAACGTCTGCTTGTTTAAATACCAAAAAGTGACCCCTTTTAATGCCATGGGGTGCTGAAGCCCTGTGTTACCAATTAGGTCTAATATAATGATTATCTTTAAAAACTAAATTTGGAAGTAGTACAATATGTAGGAATATATAACTGGAACAGGATTCTATAAATTAATATTTTATCCTGCAAACTTGTTAAACTCTCTTATTCTTTTTCTCCCTTTCATTCTTCTCCTTCTTCTTCCTCTTCTTCCTCCTCCCCCTCTTCTTTCTCCTCTTCATCTTTATCTTCCTTCTCCTCCTCCTCCTTCTCTTCCTCCTCTTCTCCTTCTCCTTATTTTTCTTTTGTTGTTGCTGTTGTTTTTTGCAGTGTTGGGGATACACCCCAGGGCCTCACATATGCTAGGCAGGTACTCTACAGCTGAACTACATCTTCAACCCTCTTGTTAGTTCTAATAGTTTGTCTGTTGATTCTTTGGGATTTGTTTGGGCAGATTATTATCATTCACAATAATGACAGTTGCATATTTATTTATTTATTTATTTATTTATTTTCGTTTTAGGTGGACACGATATCTTCATTTTATTTTTATGTGGTGTTGAGGATCGAACCTAGCGCCCCATCATGCCAGGCGAGCGCGTTACCGCTTGAGCCACATCCCCAGCCCAATAGTTGCATTTTTGTCTTTCCAATATTTTCGTATTTTGTTGGTATATTATAATTATACATCATAATGGGATTTGTTGTTACAAATTCATACATGCACACAATATAACAATATATTCTGGTCAGTATCATTCCTCAGTACCCTTTCAATTCTTACATTTCTTCTTTATTTTTCTTCTGTTATGGAAGTGATTAGAACTTTTAGTACCAAGTTAAATATTAAGAGTGATAGAGGGCATCCTTGTCTTGTTCATAATAATAAAAAGAATGTATTTAAATTTTCTTTGATAAGTATAATGTTTGTAATAGGTTTTTGTTATATAATATTTACAGACTTAAGGAAATCCCCCATCCTCCCCCCCTTTTAATTTTTTTAATATCTTTATTTTATTTATTTATTTTATGTGGTACTGAGGATCGAACCCAGGGCTTCCCACACTCTAGGCAAGCACTCTACCACTGAGCAATAACTCCAGCCCTCCCTCCCCTGCTTTTTTAAGAAAAAATCTCACTATGATGCTTAGCCTAGTATTGAACATTTTTTGCTTGACCTTCTGCCTCAGTCTCCTGAGTAGCTGGGACTACAGGTATGCACTACCACACCCAGCTAGGAAATTCCTTTTACTACTAGTTGACTAACAGAGGTTCCCTCTCTATAAATTGGGAGTCTGAACCATGCATCAGTTGGTTTATTTAACCATCATTTAGCAACACATTGTAAGATTTAATTTATTTTAGTCTATTGATAGAGTAAATTCATTGAGAGATTTTCCAATATTATACCATCCTTAAAATCCTGGGATATTTTACTTCAAGTGATAATTTAACTAAAACTTTGGCTAACAGCTCTTTCTACCCACCAGTGATTTGAAGCCATTTCTCTATTGTCTTTTGATTTTTACTGATGCTGAGATACCTGCTGTCGATATAATTATAATTTATTTGTAATTGATACATGTTTTTGTCTTCCTATCTTATAGTATTTTCTTTTTAAGGCTGGACATGTAGCTTAATAGTAGAGCACTTGCAAGACTCTGGGTTCTATCACTAGAACTGCCAAAAAAAATCCATTCATCCTTATTATTCTGAATTTTTATAGTCATATGTTTAAATGCATACTAAATCCTATTTATCTTGCCCCATATCTAAGGACTCACATCCTCAATTCTGGAAAATTGATTCAAATAATTCTTTATCATTGCTTCCATTCATTCTTCCAAACACCTATTTGGATATATATCAGTCTTTCATTCTCTCATATATCTTAATCATTTTTATTTTTTAAGGTCTTTTTCCCCTATGTGTAGTATTCTTAGTGAATTCCTCAGCTTTTTAAATTTATAAATCCATAGTTTTATCCCTTACAGAATTTATAACATTCATTCATTCCTTTCTTTCTATTTTTTTTCCAGTATTGAAGATTGAACTCAAGAGTACTTTACCACTAGATTATATCCCCAGCCCTTTTTATTTTTCATTTTGAGATAGAGTCTTGCTCAGTTTCCTAAGCTGGCCTCAAATGTGTCCTCCTGCCTCAGCCTTTAGAGTAGCTGGGATTACAGTCATACACCATCATGCCCAGCTATTTCTAATATATCTGAATGGTTCTTTTTATCTCTGTATGTTTTAAATTTTTACTTGTTTTTATTTAATATTTCTTATTATTTTCAAATCTATTCCTTTATTTTTATTTTTGTTGATTTTATTGTCTTATCTTTCTCAGTATTAGATTTCTTTGTGTGTTTTGGAATTTCAATTCACAATGGGAAGTTTTTGGTTTGCTTTTCTTTATTTCTTTCTCTGCCTCTGTGCTCATCATCTCCTATTCCCCAGTAGTTTTATAGTTGCCTTCATTATACACTTTACTTCCCTTCCCCAGTTCTAAAACAGGTTTTATAATGATGAATGGGGCTACTGTCCTGCTCTCACATTCGATATATCACTGAGTTACAGGATAACATATATAAATTCCCAATCATAAAGCTATCTGTTGGTTTCCTGACTCACTAAGCCCAGAGTTTCTATTCAACTTTAGCCTGAGAGGGCAGATAGACAGGATTTTTCTGGCTTTCTTTCACAAGTGGGAAAATTGCACCACAGCCACGTGTGGTTTAAAGAATGAGCCAAGTTTTTTCTTCCGTTTTGGGTTGAGCACTTTTAGTTTCTTAACCCAATAGGGGTCAAACTCATCAGCTGCCACTGCCTACTGCTAGAATTCCATTATGCCCACTCTCCTGAATTTTATTTATTTAAATACTTTATAGTTTTTCCATATCATCACTTATCTTTATCTTGCTACTTTAAAATTCACCATTGCTTTGCATTTAGAGCAGAGGCCATGCATTAAATATGAGCTTATTATTCTGTCAAATATTTCCTTCATTTTCTTTTTAATCCAACACTTCCCTGAAACTGTGAATCTATGAAAGTCAAAGTTTTGTCAAATATAATGGACACACCAGCTCATATGTTATTTGGCTTTTATATTCTGCATTTGATAATCCACTTGACCATCTAATTCTTTCTTGAACCTCATTCCCTTTGGTTTCTATTACATTGTGTCAAACAGATTTTTTTCCTCATCTCTCTAATCACTTCTAGGTCTCTTTTATGAGCTCATCTTTCTCTGACAAATCTTTTTTTTTTAGAGAATTTTTTTTATTTTTTTTTTAGATTTCGGCAGACACAACATCTTTGTTTGTATGTAGTGCTGAGGATCAAACCCCGGGCCGCATGCATGCCAGGCGAACGCGCTACCACTTGAGCCACATCCCCAGCCCCTCTCTGACAAATCTTTAAATTTGCCTTTCCCATGATTCTGTTTTTGGCCCTTTGTTTTTGGCCAAAGCTTTTGTTAATCCTAGGTGAACTATCTACTCGAATACTTTCACTCACACTTTTATGATTACAATTCTTAACCTGAACTTCTATCCCAATATCTCTCTAGAACACTGGATTTAAATATCCAACTACTTACTGAAGTTCTCCATTGGGATTTTTTTTTTCTGGTGTTTAGGATTGAACCCAGATCTTTGTGCATGCAAGGCAAGCACTCTACCAACTGAGTTATAACACCAGCCTTTCCATTTAAAATTTAAAGAACCCACAAAGTCAACACAATATAAATTGTATTCATAATCTTGGGTTTTTTTTTTTTTTTGAATGGGGAATGAACCCAGGGGTACTCAACCACTGAGCCACATACCCAGCCCTTTTGTATTTTATTTTAGAGACAGTATCTCACTGAGTTGCTTAGCACCTTGCTTTTGCTGAGGCTGGCTTTGAACTTTTCAATATTGCTGACTCAGCCTCCAAAGCTGCTAAGATTACAGGTATTCACCGCCATGCTCAGCCATAATCTTGTATCTTGAAGATTTTTCTTTAGTGTATTCTGTATATTGGTGAATTTCTTTTTTATATATTTATTTTTTAGTTTTAGATGGACACAATATCTTTATTTTATTTTTATGTGGTGCCGAGAATCGAATCCAGTGCCTCACGCATGCCAGGCGAATGCGCTACCACTTGAGCCACATCCCCAGCCCCTGTATCTTGGTGAATTTCATAGCTCTCTTTTATGTATCTTAACCACTCTTTCTTATTTTTAATATTAAATGTTATATAACAAGCTCACACAGTTATCAAAAATAGAAACTAAAGAATTATTTTATCTTCTCCTTTCTCATCCTCCTCAGCCAAATAGATACATGTCTTGTAAATTCTATTTCCATATTTCCTCTTGATTCCTTTTGTTATATCTCTGTTGCTTTTGTTCTTTTTAAGTTTCCCATTATTTCTCACCCAGTCTGCTGCAACACCATTTTGGGTGTTTTTTGTTTGTTTGTTTGTTTTCAATTTTTAATTGTATTTACTTCATTTCTAATTTTTTAAAATTGTTCTTTTTAGTTATACCTAACAGTAGAGTATATTTTGACATATTTACACAAACATGGAGTATCTCTTATTCTGATTAGAATCTCAATCTTGTGGTACATGGTGTGGAGATTCACTGTGGTATATTCATATATGTACATAGGAAAGTTATGTTAGATTCATTCCACTGTCTTTCCTATTCCTGTCCCCCTTCTTTCCCTCCATTTCCCTTTGTATAATCCAGTGAACTTCTGTTTTTCCTTTTCTACCCCACCTTGTTGTGTGTTAGCATCCACATATTGGAGAGAACATTCAACCTTTGGTTTTGTGGGATTGGCTTATTTCACTTAGCACAGTAGTCGTCTCCAGATCCATCCATTTAGCAGCAAATGTCATAAAGTCATTGTTTTTATGGCTGAGTAATGTTTCATTGTGTATATATACCACATTTTTTTTAACCATTCATCTGTTGAAGAGCACCTAGGTTGGTTCCATTGTGCATTGAGTTGCTATAAACATTGATGTGGCTACATCACTCTTATATGCTGACTTTCAGTCTTTTGGGTATATTCCAAGGAGTGGAATAACTGGGTCATATGGTGGTTCCATTTCAAGTTTTCTGAGGAATTGCCAACTCTTGCGACTAAAACACTCAGGGGTCACTCCAGGGGAACTGGGCTAACTGGGCTGCGTGAAATAACCACACAAGAGACAGAAATACCTTTTCCTTTGGGGTTGCTGTGATGGCTCCTCTGACCTTAAGGGACTGCAGGAAGAGAGAGAGAGAGAGATAAAGAGAGAAGCCGGCACATGCTGACCCCTTTTAATGAGGAGAAGCTGTTCAAATGAGGCAAGGGGTCAGGTTTCAAGGGGCTGAGTCTAGCTTAATGATGCCTGCTTTCAGCAGGTTGACTGACATCTAGGTAGGCCATACCAAAGGGCACAGTAAAATAAGGGGACACACAAAAGGTGTTTCCATGAAACATTCTATCCCAAACAGGACAAGGGGTAATATTATAAAGGAACAGGTAAGCATAGCTCCACTCGTGGGGATGTAGGAAGGCACACCCATGCACGAAGACCCAAGAAGGGCGGGGCAGTCTAGTGGCATGGCTGTTGCATGACTGCCTCAATAACCCAGCTGGGGAGTGACTCAGTCACATGCAAGGTTGGTCTCCCACATCCAACTGCTTTCCCAAATGGTTGCACCAATTTGCAGTCAGACCAGCAATGTATGATTGTACCTTTCCCCCCACATCTTTGCCAAAATTTATTGTTACTTGTATTCTTGATTGTTGTCATTCTGACTGGAGTAAGATAAAATCTCAGTATAGTTTTCATTTGTTTTTCTCTAATTGCTAGAGATGTTGAATGTTTTTTCATAAATTTGTTGACCATTTGTATTTCTTCTTCTGTAAAGTGTCTGTTCAGTTCCATTGCCTATTTATTGATTGTGTTATTTTTGTTTGTTTGTTTTTGTGTGTGTGTTAAGTTTTTTGAACTCTTTATATATCCTGGAGATTAATGCTCTATCTGAGGTTCAGGTGGCAAAGATTTTTCTCCCATCCTGTAGGCTCTCTCTTCATGTTCTTGATTGTTTCTTTTGCTGTTCAGAAGCTTTTTAGTTTGATACCATCCCATTTATCGATTCTTGATTTTACTTCTTGTGCTTTAGAAGTCTTGTTAAGGAAGTCAGTTCCTAAGCCAATGTGATAGAGTCTTGGGTCTGTTTTCTTCTAGCAGGTGCAGGGTTTCTGGTCTAATGCCTAGGTCTTTGATCCACTTTGAATTTTGTACAGGGTGAGAAATAGGGGTTAAATTTCATTTTGCTACATATGGATTCCCAGTTTTCCAAGCACCATTTGTTGAAAGGCTATCTTTTCTCCAATGTATGTTTATGTTTATCTCATACTTTGTCTAGTATGAGATAACTGCATTTGGGTTTGTCTCTGTGTCTTCTATTCTGTTCCATTGGTCTTCATATCTGTTTTGGTGCCAATATCATGCTGTTTTTTGCAATACCATTTTTGTCAATGTCTCTATTTTCCATTTTGGTCCCTACTGATCCATCACTATATTGCCCCTAGAGTAGAAGTTTTAAAATTTTAAGTTGATTATGGCATTAACTTTGCTAAACTCCTTCATTGGCTTTTATAGCCTTCAAAATAAATACCAAACTAATTAGCAGAACCTCTTTCTTTCTTGCCAAATTTCCCATATACCACCTCATATATCCAGTGCTCCAGCCAAACCTAAATGCCTGAGCACTTCATGCTGTTCTTTCTTCCTATATATATCTCCCCTCTGCATATTACTAAGTTCTATATAATGTTAATAATTCAGTCAAAGGGGCTGGAGGTGTTACATTCTAACTCAGTGTTAGAATGCATGCTTAGCATACATAGGGCCCTGGATTCAATCCCAGCGCACACGCACACACACACACACACACACACACACACACACACAAACACCAAAAAAAAAAAAAAAAGAAAGAATTTGTCAGATACATAAAAGATGTCTATAATCAAAAAGACAGAAAATAAAAAAATATTTATGTGGAAATGGAGGAATTGGAATCCTCATACACTGTTAATGGAAATATAAAATGATGCAGCTATTGTGAAAACAGTTGGCGGTTCCTCAAAAACATAGGAGCTGGGGCTGAGGCTCAGTGGTAGAGCGCTGGCATGCACGAGGTAATGGTAATGGTGGATTCAATCCTCACTCCCACATAAAATAAAGGTATTGTGTCCATATACAACTAAAATAAATAAATATAAATATATATATGTATATGTGTGTGTGTGTTAAAAAAATGGAAATCAGCTGAAGGTGGTAAAAAATAAGAGTGGTCTTTCTAAACATTTATTCCAGATAACCTATAGAAGGGCTATTTTTCAAAATCAGAAGTGAATCAGAAGTCTTGTTTAGATTCACAAAAGTGAAATGAAAAGAGGTTTGTGGGTATATTTGGGGGCAGGAGAAGTGTTTTATTTCTATTTTTTTATAGAGTAGTATTTCTTTGTTTAAGCTAAACAATAGAAATACATATATATCAGTAATTAATTGTAATTCTAAAATTTAACCTTTTGTGGTAAATCACTGAATATTTTGCAGCCTTACTTTAGGCGTTTGCTTGATAATTTAGACTATACTTGATGGCTTGTTGGGTGTTGAATCAGCTAAAGACACCGCTTACCGGTAGAAAAATATCAAATAACATTAGGGTCACCACATTGATGTAATTAATTTCAGAAATGCACTAGGTCTTTTGTGTATTGTTAGCCAGAGTTCATTCATTGAAATTGAGAGCTACAATCTCAAAGAGGAAAGAGAGAAGAACTGATATTCCTCCAGTTTTCTCAGGGGCTTCACATTATTTATTTATTTGTTTATTTATTTATTTTAGGTGTAGTTGGATACAATACCTTTTATTTTATTTTTACGTAGTGCTGAGGATCGAACCCAGGGTCTCGCACATGCTAGACGAATGCTCTACCACTGAGCCCTTCACATAATTTTTCTCCTTAATTTACTCTTTACTATACAAATCAGTACCCATCTTATAAGTGGAAGGCCTGAAGACTGAGAAAATAAAGTGACTTGCCTAAATTTTTGTCATTAATAAGTGGTGGAAACCAGTCATTCTGACTCTTAAATACTTGGAACCCCCCAAATCATATGATGATTAAAATGAATCTGCTGTATTTGTGTGTTTATTTAAAACCATATAAAATATTCAAACACAAAACAGCTATCTGTTGCTGAATGATATTTTATTAGCTTAATAATTTGGGCCTGCCCTTAGCATTAATAAGCTTCAGCAGTAGTCACAAGATTTTCATTCACTGGTAGGGAAACTTTCTTATTTTAAAAAATGCAATTAGGAAGGGCATCTACTTCTTGGGAGCTGCAGTGACAGCAGGCTTCTCTTCACGAGTGATGGGAATGGTACGCTCAGGGCCAGAGGCCTGTTTCCTTGGTCCATTCACAGTGAGGACTCCATCAGATGACAGGGATGAAGTAATAGTGAGAGGATCCACATCAGCTGGGATTCGGTATTTCCTGTGGAACTCCCTGGAGATGAAACCATGTTCATCCTAATCCATGAGAAGAAAGAAAGAAGCAAAGAAGTAAATATCACTTGCCCAAAACTCAGATATCTCATTCCCCTTAGGGGAGACCAAAAGCCATAACAACATGAGACAATAATAACAACAACTTTTCAGGTTTGTGGCTAGGATAAGGTTGCCTAGAGGGTCACTCCTACAAATAAAAGTCTGAGAAACCTGCAACAGCCTCAAACTAGTTCTTTATAACACTGAAGCACTGTTATGTTTAGGGGTATTTTACAAAGGTTTAGATCAGTGTTGGCTAGACCTACAAGATTTGGAATCTCATTCTGACATTGAGAATCTGAGTCCCTGAGAAAACCCAGAAATTGTCCAGACTCTTCAGGAATGTTCCAGACACACAGGACTGCTGCTTAAAAACAAACAACAACAACAACAACAAAAAACAACTCCATGGAGACTGACCCGGTCTGAAATCACATGAGCAAAACTGAAACAGCCTGAGGACATTAAATTATACAAATTTTGAAAAGGTTCTGAGTTATCATTAATTGTTCAGAAGCAATTTTTAAATTTTCAGAAAGTCATGGAAAACCATTGCATGTTTCAGAATCCCCCTGCAAGAGTTATTGACCCTAAACAGGCATGGTGGCACATGCCTACAATCCCAGCTAGTAGGGAGACTGAGGCAGGAGGATTACAAATTCAAGGCCAGCCAGCCTGGACAATTAAGCAAGACATTGTCTCAAATTAAAAAAAAAAAAAAATTAAAGAGCTGGAGAATACCTCAGTGGTAGATCACCCCCTGGGTTCAATCTCCAGTAATAAAATAGAAAAATCAAACAGTTGACTGTAAACTTTATGCCTGCTGAATCCCAAACATCTATCTAAATAAACTTTCAATTAACTGATTTCCTCATCCACCTACAAGGGATTAGGTGCTGATAAGCTTTGAAAAGTAGGCAAACCAAGTAGTTTAACATTCAGATGGGCTTAAGAGAAATGAATGCCTGAACATCTAAAAGAAAAGTCACAAACTCCAGTGCCTTCAGGGTGAATGTAGTTTATGTAATTACGTAAAGCAACCAAGTGTCAAGACAACACTATACCTAAGGCAATGGTTCTGGTCTTGGCTATAGATTAAAATTACCCAGGGAACTTTAAGAAATGCTGATTCCTGAATTACACCCCCTAAAAATTCTGATTTAATTAGTCTGGGGTATGCCTGAACCTTGGAATTTAAAAAAATTCTCATGATCCTAATGCAGCCAAGGTTGAAAACCCCTGGCTTAAATGGGGAGTGAACACCCTATCCAAAGCAATCAGAACAACAAAGGCCATTTCTCTGGGCAAACAAAACAAGTTTATCCCTAATTTAGTTTTCCAGTCTCAGAGGCTGATGGCAGTACCTGGTGTACAGGATACACTGAATGAGCATAAGGGAAAAAAACTCCATACCTGGCGCTCTTCATGCTTGCCATGCACCTCAATCACATCTCCCAGCACCTTGACCTTGAGTTCCTCTGGGGAGAAGTGCTTCACATCCAGGTTGACAGAGAACCTGTCCTTCTCCATACGCATCTAGAAACAGCAAGGGAAGTGAGTAGGGAAGAGAAAAGATGGCAAGAATGTTGATTACACTGGTGCAGTCTCATTCTGCAGACTTGCTTTCTATCTAGGTATTTCATCTTCCTCTTGTGTATTAAAAATAACTTTTGAATAAACATGGCTCTCTGGCTCAGGGTAGCCACCACAGTGGTACCCAAGGCCTACTTCTTGGCCACAGGCCCAAACTTTATTTAGGTAAACAGGAAAGAATACTGACCACCTAGGAGACCCGTCACAAGGATGGATGTGGGCCTGGCTTCTGCTGCCTTGCTGACCCAGTGCCTAGCTTTGTCATTTGTCTGTGAGACAAAGGCCCCTTCTTTTTGCTCAGTTCTCTGCCAAATTTCCCACCCACTCAATCTGGAATGTTCTGTTGATCCTGCTTGTCCTTTCAAAGCCCTTGCCCACTCAGCTGCTGTTTACTCACACTTAAATATTTTTAAACCAGAGCTTATCTATGATAGCCTCTGTTCACCACATTTTCCCACCCTCTTAGGATAAAAGGGGGTCCTAAGACTGGACCCTGGTTATTTCCATATAAGGGTTGGCTCCAGGCCACTGCCCTGCCACAGCCCTAAGGCACCTGGAAAACCATAGAGAGAACAGAATGAAAGAAAACAGTTGACTGTTATCTCCAGCTCCACTCAGTGGGGATGAAGAGCTCAGGATGAGATAGGTCTCCCTGGCTCTAGAACTTCATAATAAAATCTGCTAGGAGTATGAGATATTAGCAGAGATGAGCAAAGGAGTTTGAAGACAGCTTTTTCCTTGTAGATTATTATGAATCAAACCAAAAGGGTTATCCTGCTTAAAAGGGAACAGAGGATGATCTTCACTGTGTATTTTAAAAAAATGTAATAAATGGGATACAGAGGAGCATCAAATAGAAACAGGTGCCTGGGGGAAGGAAGCATTACTAACCCCACTTTTTTTCAATTCTGGACACATGTGCCTAAATGGCTTAGGCAGGGGAAAAAAAAGAAAAATAGAGAATATTCAGGAGATTCCAGGAAGGGCTCCTGTCCTGGCAAAAGGGAGACTCACCTCTGAGAGTCCAGTGTCAATCCAGCTGGGTGCCCGCAAGAAGGAGGGTGGCCGAAGGTAGAAGGGGCTCAGGGAAGTGGATGTTGGGAAGAGGTCAGACTCCAACAGGTGCTCTCCGAAGAACTGGTCAAAGAGGCGGCTGGGAGAGTGGAAAGGAAAGAAGGGGCGCCGGATCCAGGGGTGGTGAATGGCGATGTCCATGGCTGCTAAGTGAATGCAGGGGTCAGCTGGCTAGTCAGCTCCTTCAGCTGCAGCTACAGCCAGCCCCTTATATATGCAGTCTTGTGAAGCTTCTGGAATGGTGATGTCAGGGGTTTTATTATCCCAGCTCACCGCCAGTTCATGGAGACTTGTGATCGGGGATTTGGCAGTGTGACACATACCCGGTACTCACTGAGCTAAGAAAAGAGAAACACAAACACGTCTGAGCTGGCCAGTGACTTGTCATGGTCTTGTTTCACTGGATTTCTGTCCACACCCAGTGGCACCCACCCCCATCCTCTGTTCTCTAGATCTGGACAGAGTCAGGAATCCCAAGCAGGCGCTGGCCGGCCCCTCCTCCTCCCTTCCAGTACTGCATGCCAGGGGAATTGAGCCAGCAACTATCTTGGGCCTGGGCAGGGACTGGAATCTTCCTAGGCTGGGCCCCAGGGACATTAACTCTTTGTGGGTCCCTGGGGGAGAGCAGTGAATGCCAATATGTCAGTAGCAAGCATATACTGGGTGCCCTGGGTTGACCTGGTTTCAGGAGAAGACCCTGACAATCTGGGCAGTGCTCCCAAAAAAGGGCAGTAAAGTTTCTTATATCTTTTATGCTGTGGGGCTGGCATAACATTAAATCTAGAGTGTTTATTAAGCATCATGCATGTTGCTTAAGCCTGAGGAGAAAAGGTGATGTGGAAATGTGCAAACTGTTGGTGAGGGTCTCAGCTAGGTGAGGGTCTCAGCTAGCACCAGCTCCCCTCCCCAGCTCACTCCAGGGTCAGGACTCCCAGCTGTCCTCTCAGGCCCCCTGCGACAGCTGAAGCGTGTGCAGAGGAGGGGACTGGGGGTCTGGGTCAGGCGGCGTTGGTCACACCCTCATCACTGCACTCGGGGCCCCTGCTCCCTGCCCTCCCCGCAGAGGCTCTGCACTATTTTGGGTGGTGTAGACCCCGCCTCCGCCTTCGACTGAGCTCTAGCTCTCCCGGCAGCTGGAGGGGTCGCGTTGCGCCTGTTGGGGCCGCACCTCGGAGCAGGACTGCTGCAGCGACTGCCGCCATGTCGGGCCGCTCAGTGCCACATGCCCACCCGGCCACCGCCGAGTACGAATTTGCCAACCCCAGCCGCCTGGGTGAGCAGCGCTTTGGCGAAGGTATGGGCCGGTCGCCACCCCAGTGCCTCCCACCCCCACTTCCCGATATTCTGGGCTGACCTCCCAAAGTTACTGGCTTCCACCCCACTTCAGGCTTAACTGAACTCCTGGGGCAAGCCATCTCCCACTCAGACTCCCCGCTCACCCCCCTCAACCAGGGCTCTCTTCCCTCCCTACTGACCTCAAGACAGACATGGGGCCCTGCAGTGCTTTGATACCTGCATCTTTCCTTTCTTTGTGCGCTTCCCTAAGTCCCTTCTACCCACCAAATCCTGGCTTGGCTTCCCTGCTCTACTGCAGTTTCATTTCCTTTCAACACCACCCTCTTCCCAGCTGTCTGCCTGGTTCCCCTTCCCTACTTTTGACTCCCCTCCGGCTCTTCCCATTCCTGCATCTCATGATCTCTCATTTCACCCTTGTGCCCACCTTATCCTCCCTCATCCTGCCTCTTGCCTTCTCTCTCTGCCCTCAGGCCTACTTCCAGAAGAGATCCTGACCCCCACCCTCTACCATGGCTACTATGTGCGGCCTCGGGCCACCCAAGCTGGGGAGGGCAGCAGGGCAGGGGCCTCTGAGCTCAGGCTCAGTGAGGGCAAGTTCCAGGCATTTCTGGATGTGAGCCACTTTACCCCAGATGAGGTGACCGTGAGGACTGTGGACAACCTACTGGAGGTGTCTGCCAAGCACCCCCAGCGCCTGGACCGCCACGGCTTCGTGTCTCGAGAGTTCTGCCGCACCTATGTTCTACCTGCTGATGTTGACCCCTGGCGAGTCAAAGCTGCTCTCTCCCATGATGGCATCCTTAACCTGGAGGCACCACGAGGTGGCCGTCATTTGGACACAGAGGTCAATGAGGTCTACATCTCCCTGCTCTCTGCACCTCCTGATCCAGAGGAAGAGGAGGAAGCAGCCAGAGTTGAGTCCTGACTGCCATAGACCCAGCACCCAGCAAGTCCCTTCTACCTCCCGAAGTGATCTGAGCAGCTGCCCACCACCCCAGAGGTAGCAGCATCCTTGGGGGAAGGGAAAGGTGCATGGTCCACAGTGTATGGTTTGGTCTTTTGGGGACGTGTTATAGCATTTGGTTTAGTTCTGGGTGGAACTGAATAAACCCAAATCTTGGGGCCTCCTTTGTGCTGCTCAGTATTCTGTGGCCTGGAAAATGGGATGGGTGGGAAGGAGAGATCATAGCCAGCTAGACAAAAAGGTCCTGTTATATGTGTTCAACGTCACAGTACCCTGAGCTCACACTTAGATGCTGAGATCACGGCCGGAAGCTAACACTGGCTCCAGATCAAATTCCTAATCATAATTTTCTCACAATGCAACAAAAGAGAGAGTGATCCTGGGAGGGAAAAGGGATATGCCATCCAAACAGCCCAGAGGGCACTGTCTGAGCTGGTGATTAGAGACACAAAAACAAGGGTCTCCAGACTGTCTGGCCCTTTTTGGGTAGGGGTTGGGAAAATGATTTTTGGCTGGGGAGAGTTGCCTAAAGCCCTGGAGTGAATGCTTTGTTTTTCCATACTAAGGTCTGTCCTCTGAAATGGTTTCTGATTCTGATGGTCTGAGTATGCATACATGGGCACAAAAGCCTCCACCGTTGTCACTGAACCCCACAGCCTCCTCATCCTCTGTACAAGGGAGGCCCATGTGAGGAAGCATTGTCTCAAAAAGAGGAATTACTGCATCACTTCACCTAATCCAAGACTAAATGCAGGGATCTAGGTCTCTTACTGGGTTGGTGGTTAGCAGGGAAGCGTCCCTTGTAAGTAAGGTCTTAAGGCTATGGGCATGGTGTGTTCAGGAAAGCCTGGGGGTCTATCCCCATACCTACTCTTTAATCAAGCGGTTGTGCACGTCTATGATTTGGGGAACATTAGAAGATTTCCTTGCCCCAGAGTGTATTTTTTTCCAGATGGTGGTAGACACTTGAAATTCTTCCATTTAAGTGATTTTTCTTGACTTTTGGGGGTAACAGACTGATTTGAAAATCTGATGAAACCGTAGATACTCTTCCAGAAAAATGCACATGCTCCCAAATTTGACAATACTGTTTGAATAGTTTCACACAATTTTGGGGATCCATTCATGCCCCTTTTAAGGATTGTGGATCCCTAGGATAAGAATCCTCACTTAAAGAATTCAATTATTGATTAAAGGACTGTCTTCCATTAAAGATCAAAATGCACTTAGAAGAAATAATATTATGTTCAACTGTTCATTCATCCATCGATCCATTCATTCACTCAACAAATATTTATCAAACTCCAAGTAATGCACTAGGGGTATATACATTATAAATATGAATTATAAAAATGAAAATCTTTCTTATATACTCAGAAATCTTACCATGTAGTTGAGAAGAATAAAAAAAGAATTCTAGGGCTGGGGTTGTGACTCAGCGGTAGAGCACTTGCCTAGCACGCGTGAGGCCCTGGGTTTGATCCTTAGCACCACGTATAAATAAATAAATTAAATAAAAGGTATTGTGTCCAACTACAACTAAAAAAAAAAAAATTAAAAAAAAAAAGAATTCTACTCAGACTTCAACCAGAATACCTTCATATTATTCCGTTATTTATTTATTTGGGGACTGAGGATTGAACCCAGGGCCTTATGCCCATTAAGTATGAATGCATATGAACTCCACTATTACATATAATTATAATGCACCAAAAAAATATTTTTAAAAAAGCATGAATTCTCCCACCAAGCTACATTCTCAGCTTCTGAGCTCTGCCTAAAGAAAAGGATTTCTTAAAAGAATAAATTTAGTTATTAATCAACTTCTGGGATTTTTTTCCCCCTTTTTCTTTTCTCATTATTGAAGATTGAACCCACTTCAGGCTTAACTGAAATCCATCTCCCACTCAAACTCCCCATTCACCCCCCCTCAACTAGGGCTCTCTCTCCTTCCTACTGACCTCAGGACAGACATGAGGCCCTTACCCAATATGCAAGGTAAGCATATATTGGGTAAGCACCCTACCACTAAGTTACATCATTAGTCCTTTATATATTTTTTAAATATTTATTTTTTAGTTATAGTTGGACACAATACCTTTATTTTATTTACTTATTTTTATGTGGTGCTGAGGATTGAACCCAGGGCCTCACACATATTAGGCGAGTGCTCTATCGCTGAGCCACAACCCCAGCCGTAGCCCTTTATATTTTTATTTTATTTTGTGACAGTCTCCCTAAGTTGCCTGGGCTAGTCTCAAACTGGCCATCTTCCTGGAGTTGCTGGGATTATAGATGTATGTCACCATGTCCAGCTTCTGGGGCAATTTGAATGACAGAGAACTTAGAACTTCATCAAGTAGCCCACTCCATTTTCTTTTCGGACATAACTTATAAATTCTTCCTTCTGTTCCAAAATCTGCATTTGAGTATCTTCTGTCCATTGGTCTGTTTATGTACAGAAAACAAATGCAATTATCTTTCACTTGAAAGTCCTTCAAATATTTAAATGTAAATCATATTGCTTTTTTTATGCATCCCTTTTCTGGGAAATTGTGCCTAGTTCTTTCAGCTATACGTTATAGCACTTTCCATACCACATACTACACAGATTTCTTTTGAACACACTGCCATTTGACAGTGTAACTTGAAATTCAACATACAGACCTAAAATTATTATTCCAAGCATGAATTGACTAGTATACTAGAGACTTCAGTAGAATAATCAATAACCTTATTTATCACTCTACATTCCTATTAATATTGCTTAAAACACATCAGGTTTTCTGCCACAAATGCACTGTATGGAGTTTCTGGATATCTAAAAATCTTTTAGGTGATTTCCTGTAAATTACAGAAGAGGTTGTTGGAAAGGGACCAAATTATGGAAAGCTTCCATAACTGGAATTCTAAAACGGTCGCCCTGGCATCCTCCTGCAATACCAGATACTTGGAAGGCTGAGGCAGGAGGATCATAAATTCAAGACCAGTCTGGGCAACTCAGCAAGACCCTATCTCAAAATAAATTAAAAGAGCTGGGGATGTATCACAATTGTAGACCACCCATGGGTTCAATCCCCAGAATCTGAAAAAAAAAAAAAAAGATGCTGGAATTCTATCACGTAGGTAACAGGAAATTACTGATAGTTTTTATTTGTTTGTTGTTGTCATTGTTTTTTAGTTGTTGATGGACAGAATGCCTTTATTTTATTTACTTTTATGAGATATTGAGGATTGAACCCAGAGTCTCACACATGCTAAGCAAGCACTCTGCCATTGAGCTACAATTCCAGCCCTACTGATAGCTTTTGACTGGGGGGAAGATGAGCAGGTAACAGGATGAAAAGAACACAGTTAATGGTAGACTACAAAATGGTCTGCAGGGCAGGAGCATATGCAAAGATTGGGGCACAGGTAATAATATAAGATAATTACCGGAGAACAAGAAGCAATAATAATAACAACAGCTAAGACTTACTGAGAGCTTCTCATGTGTCAGGCCTTGAGCTAGTGTTTTGCCTACATATATCTCATTCAATCTTCACCACAATCCTATGAGGTTGTCATTCTTATCCACATTTTTCTAAGAAGATGGGGAGAAGTTCAGAGTCCAGGGTGTTCTGTGGAGTCCAGAGCTGAGGAAGACACTAAAGATGAGGTGAGAATACTGAAAACAAGATTTGTGGGCTTTATATACTTTTGTAGAACTCATAATTTCAACAGAGGAATTTGCTTAGCTGCATCCTAGTTGCTGGAAAGTGGGGAATGAGTCTAACTTAGAGACAGAAGCCACAGCTGTGTGAAGATTTTGTAGTCCTGAAACTAGGGATGGGGAAGTTAGTGGTCAAGAAATGCTGAGACCATTCCAATCATAGAATCATCTGATTCTATACCAGAAAGCGGATTAGATGATAAATTTATTACCTCTGCTTTACAATCCTGAAAACCTAGTCTCTAAAAGTTTAAGTGATTTGCCCACATTAATTCCAATAGCAAGAGAGAATATAAAAGAAATCCATTTTCCTAAAATTCAGTTTCCAAGACACTCTATTATTCAAACCCAGATTCTGGACAGAAATCATAAACAATTGGTACCAATTACCTTGGGAATGAAACTCAAATTTGAGAGGTGCTTGGCGAAAATAGGGGAGACTCTACTATGGAGGCTATATTTCAAATGCAGCATGATCTAGTGGAAAAACTTTCCTAAGGAAATGCAGAGTCCTTTTCTATCTCAGGTTTCTTTTTTATTTGAAGCTGGAAGCTCAAAGTTCATGGTTTCATTAAAAGAAGCCTCAAATCCCGACGGTGAGATAGTTGTCACCTGGAGCCCTGTATGTTGTTCTACTCTTGGCTGGGAACAGTCACCTGGGAATCATTCCAGCAGGTGACTTCCAAAGTCCAACCTGCTAGGTTGAAATCTGACACTGACAGAGACTCCCTAGGAGCTGCCACAGAAAGCTAAACCAGGAACCAGGAAATGCACAAGCCTCTTTATGTTGGAAAACAGCTGTGCTCCCCGGGGGACCATACGCCATGGGAAACCAGCTCTGCTGCAGGGGAAGCTGGTGAGTAGGGTGGAAGGGCAGAGGGTATCTATCATCTCTGTTGGTATATGTGGGGAATCAGAGAGCCTGGAGATACTGCCTCCCACTGCCACCTTCCTCAGCCTGGTACCTCCTGGTCCCCACACCAGAACAGCATCTCCTTCCCATTTACTCCTTTCAGGAGACCTTAGAAAAGACAGCAATACCCCACTCCAGTGTCCTTAGCAGGGCTGGACATGGTGAATTGGCATTGTTTCTCTTTGTTCTCTTTCTTCCTTTCCCCTTCTCTCCTTTCCCTCCTTCCCCAGGTAATAACAATAGTTGTAGCATTTGAGAGCTTTCTATGCCAGGCACTCTACAGTTTCATCTAATTTTCCCAACACTTCTATGAGTAAGTGGTCTTACCCCTCCTCCCACTTTATAGCCAGCCAAAAGCTGAGGCTCAGAGAGGTGAGAAGTTAACTTTCTGGTCCTGTGACCTGGCCAGAAGCAGGTAAAGCAAGGTTCCAACCCAAGCCTGCCTGACCTCACAACCCATTCTTCCACCACTAGTAATCACAGATCAAGCAGATCAGCTTTAGAAAAAGTTTCTGTTTAAAAGGGTGGAAGTGGAAAGGAGAATATCCATGGAATATATGAATATAACTTTCATACTTATTTGCTATGTGATCTTAGGCAAATCCTTTAATTTCTCTGTGCAAAATATAGATTAACGTAACTCTTATTGTTTAGATCACTGTTTTGTTTTGAAGAGCAAAGAATATAGTATATGTGAAAACCTCATACTAAGTTATTTGTGGTATTGTAGCTGTTCTTTTGCAGAATTTTCACCATAAACTCCAAGACCTAATACTGACCACTATCATTCTGTAGTCAGCACTAATATTAAGGCTGTCTTGTTGATTAAAAAAAAAATCCCTATATTTGAAGAGACAAGCAAGGTACATTGGAAAGCAAATAGGACTTAGGGTCAGTACATTGGATTCAAGTCCTATCCCTACTAATTATTTATTTTCCTTTATTAAACAAATATTTATTGAACATTCTATATATACTGGGCACAGTGATAGATGCAGAAGACACTAAAAAAAAAAAAGAAAATAAATTTGATCCTTGCCTTCTTGAATAAGTTACCAAAGTTATAAGGCCTTAGTTGACCCATCTATAAAATGGGAACAAAAGTACATGTCTTCCAGAATGTTGTTATCACTGAAAACAAACAAACAAAATACTCTTTAACATATATAGCAAATTAGAATAAATTTTTTAAATAAATTAATTAATTTAATAAAAAACACTCTTTAAAATAGTGAGATGTCTATAAAACAGGACATCTAGTAGCAGAACAGCTTCTAGAGAAGGGGATATAACATCTCATTCACTCCCCATCTTCCCAAGTGTTTATGTTCTTTATTATTGGTTTGTTCATTTCTGATGGTGGTAATTATTGATAGTCATCTTAGCTTCGTTATTGATGCTCATTATAGACAGAAATGTGCGTAGTATCTTCACTATTTTATTTAATCCTTACAATAGTCCCATGTTTAGATTCTCTCTTTCCTTCTCCTGCCCTCTGCTTTCTCTTCCCTCTCTTCTTCTCCATATTCTTTTTTTAATATTTATTTTTTTTTAGTTTTCGGATACAACATCTTTATTTTATTTTTATGTGGTGCTGAGGATCTCCGCGCATACCAGGCTACCGCCCGACCGACTGCTTGAGCCACATCCCCAGCCCCTCCTCCATATTCTTTATTGAACTCAAGGGTGGTCTACTACTGAGTTACAACCCCAGCCCTTTTTATTTTTTATTTTGAGATAGGGTCTCACAAAATTGCTCATGCTGGCCTTTAACTTGGGATCTTCTCTTGCCTAGACCTCTTGAGTTACTGGGATTACAGATGTGCACCACTGTGCCCGGCCCCATGATGTTTAGATTCTAATATCATCCTCATTAATGCTCAAATAGAAGACTAGAGAAGTTCAAAACCTTCTGAAGTCTTACAGCTAACCTGACCAGTCAGTCTGACTCTAAAACCCATTCTAGAGACACTTTGACAGACATTCTAACCAAATCTATTTTTGTTCCTATTAAAATATTAATAGGATCAGATAAAAATGGTTCTGTTTCTAGTTATCTCAATAAACCTTCAAAGACTTAATGATACTATGACAAGTGAAGATTTTTATTTTACTTATTTATTTACTTATTTACTTACAGTGGTGCTGGGGATTGAACCCAGGGCCTTGTACATGCTAGGCAAGCACTCTACCAACTGAACTATATCCCCAGCCCAAAGATTTTTATTTTAAAATATTCTTTGTTGTTGTTGTTTTTTTTTTTTCAGATTATAAAAGTAATAGATAAGCTGAGTGTGGTGGTGCATGCCTGTAATCCCAGAGGCTAGGGAGGCAGAGGCAGGAGGATCACAAGTTCAAAGCCAGCTTCAGCAATTTAGTGAGGCCTTAAGCAACTCAGTGAGACCCTGTCTCTAAATAAAATATAGAAAAGGGCTGGGAATGTGGCTCAGTGTTTAAGTACCCCTGGGTTTAATCTCCAGTACAAAAAAAAAAAAAAAAAAAGTAATAAACATTCATTACAGAAAATTTGGAAAATAACCAAGAAAAGAAAATGAGGGGGTGGGGTTATGGCTCAGTGGTAGAGCGCTCACCTAGCGAGACACTGAGTTTGATACTCAGCACCACATAAAAATAAATAAAATAAAGGTATTGTGTCCAACTACAACTAAAAAAATATTTTAAAAAAAGAAAATGAAAATCAATTTAAAAATAAACAAAAATCAATAAGGCACCCACTCTCCCCTGAGGTACATCTCCAGCCCTTTTTATTTTTTATTTTGAGACAGGTCTTGCTCAGTTTCCCAAGTTGACCTCAAACTTACTATCATGCCTCAACAGCTGGAGTTCTGGAATTACAGGCATGTGTCACTGTGCCCAGCTTCTTATCTTTTTATTAACTTAATAAAAAGTAAAATTTTCATGCTATTAGGTGTTCTCCCGACATCCTTTTTAAAGTGGTTACATGAATTTCCATTGAGTGGGGCTGGGGTGTAGTTCAGTGGTAGAGCACTTGCCTAGCATGTGTGAGGCATTGGGTTTGATCCTCAATACCACATAAATAAATAAAATAAAGTCATGCTGTCCATCTACAACTATGTAAAAAACTTTTTTTTCTTTTTTTAAAGGTAGACTTTTTTAATATTTAGTTTTTAGTTTTAAGTGGACACAATATCTTTATTTTTATGTGGTGCTGAGAATTGAACCCAGTGCCTTACGCATGCTAAGCAAGCGTGCTACCACTTCAGCCACATCCCCAGCCCCCCAATTTTTTTCCATTGACTGGATATACCATTTGGTCAGTAACCAAATATTGAACTTCATGGTGTTTTCTATTTTTTGAAATTATAAACAATGCTACAAAGAGTAGCCATATTTGCACATGATGTATTATTTATTAGGATATAGAATTGCTATATTTAAGGCTTTTCATGCTTATTTCCAATTGCATTTTGGAAGGATTGAGCCTACTACAACTGTGAGTGCCCATTTAGTTTCTTGAAGTCTGATGTAAAAATAAATTGTCACCTATTAACACTCTGGGTTGTATCCAAGCACTGTGCAATATCCAATTTGGAAAGAGGCTCTGTTTACTAAAATTGGTTAGCCCTAGTCATTTTGTTTGTTTACTTATTTATTTTTGCAGTATTGAGGATTAAACCCAGAGGCACTCTGCCCCTGAGCTTCCTTCTAGCCCCCCCCCTTTATTTTTTTGAGTTGGGGTCTCTCTAAGTTTCCTAGACTGCCCTCAAACTTGTCACCTCAGCCTCCCAATTAGCTAGAATTGCAGGTGTATGCTACTGCACCTGGCTAGTCATGTCTTTTGGAATTGATGTTTTTTCTATCCATTTAAATAGAAATAACTAGGAAAGCAGTAAGACAAGGGGCAAGGAATTAGGCGATTCTCTGGCTTCTAGGATAAGACTATTAGCGGGCAGCTGTAACACAAAACAAAAACTGAAGCGGTAGAGGAGGAAGTTGAAAGAGAGAAGTTGTTTTTTCTGCTGAACCACTTACTTGTAGCATTTGGATGAAGTGTAACTGCTCTCAACTCAGTAGGCATCAAAACCAAAAATCACACCAAAACCCAGACCTCTATCAAAAGTATAAGGAAAAATCCTGATTTTTTTCTACAATAGTACAGTCAACATAATTTAGAAGTCTGTCTCCTCTCTTTCTTTTCAATTAGCAAAAGAAGGAAACTCCCCGGGGAGAGGAGAAATCAGACAGACAAATAGGGTCGGCTGTGGTGAGATTTGGAAATGTACTAGCAAGAAAAAGCATCCGAGTAAGTCCAAAACTATTCAGCCTATTTCCTCAGACAAGTGTTTTTTCTTTAGGTATCAAACAGTTGACAACTACATAGACACACTGGCTGCTCTGGGGACCCTAGGGGCTTAGAAATTAATATTAGAGGTCTGTCCTGCAGTGAGGGCAAGCTAGCTGAGTCACTCACCAAATTCAGTGCTCCCTGTGCTGTAGACAAAGTACTCCAAAGGACATTAAAGGTTAAACATCTCTCACTTTCTGCTAATTAAAAGCAAGGACAGGGAAGCCAGTAGGGAGGTCACTTATTGGAAAAGGACTTTGAGGGGTCCTAACTAATTAGCTCTAACAGCTTTTATGACTCCCAGAATGAAAGTCTCAAGTTGGTAAAGACCCTGAAAAAAAAAATAGTACAGAAGAAGAAGCAAGAGGGTCTCTGGATCCAGGAATATCCCATTATTTGGCAGGTTTCCCTTACCCTCTGCTGGGGATTAGCTTGTTAGACAATCCCAGAATAGCCCTCAAGCCAGCAACATTTCCCTGGCATGTAGTGCTGGTTGCCTAAAGCTGTATTTTGGGTTTGGTTATGTCAGTTGTACCACTCTACCTTCCAGAACCATCCATCTGGGAGAGGTACCCTTGAGAAATGCTTTCAGGCTGAACCTGGCTCAGGATGAATTTTTAGGGAATGTTACAGAGACCACAGAACAAATAATGAAAGAAGGGAGGTCAGAGCTCTTGCACATAGGTGATCTGTTTTTCCTATCACAGGAGCTGCCCATCAACTTTCCAGAAGAAAAAGAAAAAAGGTAACTTTGAGGGAAAGCCCTGGGTAGAGCAAATTAGAGGAGACAAGACAAATGATATCTTAGGAAAGGGCATAAAGGGTGGGGCTGGGGATATAGCTCAGTTGGTAGAATGTTTGCCTCACATGCACATGGCCCTGGGTTCAATCCCCAGCACCACACACACACACTAAAAAAATAATAATTATAATAAAAAAATAATAAAGGAAAGGGCATAAGGGTAAAAAAAACAAGTGGCCTTGGATGCAAAAAAGGAAGATAATACACCAAAGAGAATCTTTAATTTGCTGGGTTCAAGAGTAGCCCTGAGTCTGTGGATCTTATTTCTTTTATATTATCTCAGAGTGGCAGGTTGGGGCACCCATTCTTTCATTCATTTAGTAAATATCACAGAGCATTTATATTGAATGTGAGCCACTCTGTGAGGTGGAGGCAAAGAAGCACAAGAAGGGCACATGGTCTCAGCCCTGGAAGAGCTGAAAATCAAGTTTGAGAGGTAGACTCATGTAAACAAATAATGATAACATTATAGCTGTAATAGATACTCACTCATGTGAAAGATACAGAAAGGAGAAAGTGAGAGAGACTTGATTGAAAGTGGCCCACTAATGTGACTGAGCACTAACCTACCACATAGTAGTCAGTCTGTTTACTAATTTGTCTGCCCCAGTAGTCTCTAAGCTCCCTGAAGCAGTAGAAACCGCCTCCTCATGCTTCTATCCCTAAAACGTGGCACAGAGTCTCAACGTATATTTATGAAACTATGTCAGGGGCTGGGGAAAATGAGGATGGAAGATATTATGACCAGATTGTGAAAAAGACAGATGGTATACCCTGCGAAGGAGTTCAGATGTAGGAACAACAGAAGTGAAAGAATTGGGAATGGAGACAGGAAGTGTAGAAGCCCCCCACAGTAGTTAACTAAAGATCGAAAAGGGCGGTCTCAGCAGAAACAGAGAATGGAGTTAAGTTGGATTTCTTCCCTGCAGGGAGCCAAGCAAGACGCACATTGAAGAAGCAGCAACAACAGCTGCAGCAGAATTTCACAAAGGTAATGACAGGCCTCATCGCCTCTTGGGACTACTCAGACATGGGATCCCAGTATTTATCTTTTTTACCCTGGGACAAACACATCTCAGTCATCTGTAGAATTTGCTGGTTCTGCTTAGCCTCCTCTGTCCCTAAGGAGCAAAGTAAAGGGACCTCAGTCTAGTTTGCTCTGCACTAGCGGTGAGGGGTAAAACCAAGCCAAGCATCATCTTTAATTCTGCCAATTCCTTGCAGGACCATGAAATAAGAGGACACATGTATGAGCAGGTGTTACAGCAGCCTAAATCTCAAAAGAGGAATCAAGACCTCAAGTTGGAGGAGAGCAACTTACATTATGCAGATATTCAAGTGAACAGTCTTACCCAACCACGCTCCGCCAGTGAAGTGAAACACTGGTATTTAGAAAATGCTACAGAGTATGCTACCCTTTGCTTCCCCCAGGCCACACCTCGATATGACAGCAAGAATGGGACTCTGGTGTGAGCCTCCGGAGCAAGAACAGTTTCCATCTTTTTACCACTACTCCTGTGGGGAGAATCCACTGCTTTGGGGAATGAGTGGCCCAGGGATGTTGGCCACATTTTAATCTTAAAGAGCTCCAGAGCCCTTTGGAATTATGGATGTCTCCAGCCTCTCTCCTAGGCTTCTTATTTGCCATTGTTAGCTTGGAGCTGTGATTAGGTTAGTTATGGGTGAAAGAGTTCCACAAAAAAAAAAAAAAAAAAAAAAGGTTAAGTGAACTGTGCAGGAAGGTAGGCCCTTGACTCCTAACATTGCTCAGGCTCTCAAGTGCGGAAAAATCCGGCTCACGATGAGCTGATTGCGTTAAGTTTTATTTAATGGTATCACTTTTACACACCTTAAACTCCAAAGTTGAAGAGGGGGTGCTCTGGAAAACCATTCTGAGCTTTTGCATACAGCCTCCAGGGCTGGCTTGGGCAGTTCCCTCAGTGGCGGCGGGATCAAGGGTCCCACACCTAGGGAGATAAATGGGGGCGTGCGCTGAGGCACGGAAGAAGCTTTCTCCAACCACTGGCCACGGGAACTTCAAGTCACCAAACAGCGTGGAGAAACCCGGAAACTCTTCTTGGCTGAACTGGTAGCTATTGCTCCGTGGAGCCGCAAAATCAATAAACAGCGTGAGGAACAAGCCTGGTCCGTTTTCTGGGGCGGGGTTTTGAAGCGAGTCCCCGCCCAGCAGAAAATTCAACCAGTACTAGCACCTGAGCGACCCCATTCTCTGCCCGCGCAGCTGCGGGACTCGGGTGTAGTTTGGCTGAACAGTGGGAGGACTCTCATTGGTTGAAGGAAGGCCCTGGGCGGTGCCGGCAGGACAAGGGTCCAGATTCGCAGGGGGCGTGGCCAGGGGGACAGCCAGATCAAGGCCTGCGGGGAGTGGTGGTCTGATGGGTTGGGAGGCGGGTACGGGATGGTGGGGGCGGAGTCTGGGTTGGCAGGTGGTAGAGTCTGGGTCCCCGGCGTCCGGGGCGCGATCTAGCAGGGGCGGGCTCGGGCCGGCTGGAGGCGGGGTCCGGAAGTCGGGGGCGTGGAATCAGGGCCGGACCGGGCCAGCTCGTGCTGGCTGCAGGAAGGCGGAGCTGCGGGGACGCCTCCGTGTTACCATGGCAGCGGTAACGCAGCGGCGACGCCAGAGAAAGCGCAGGCCGAGTCCAGAATGGCTGGGGACCGAGATGCTGAACCAGACATATCGGTACTTTGAAAGGTAGGTGCTAAAAGTGACTGGTAACTGGAAAATATTACCACGAATGAATGTCCAGATCGGATCGAGCGAGGGGGAGACGGTGGGATGAGAAGAATGAGACGGATTCCTCTCTGAGCCCTGGAGATTCTTAGTGTGCAGTTTCTGTTTTAGACTTCAAGAGTATAGAGACGAGGGGTATCGCGCTTCCCCTTCTCAACCTGCACACCTTCCTACCCAAATGTCGCTGACCCTCTGTTGGTCCCTAAGACGGATTAATCTCTGAAGGTGGGTAAGAGTAGTGAAAATGAAATCCCAGCACAAAAAAGTTGGTAAGAATAGTATCAACATCAGAGAGTGCTTGTGAGAATTTAAAGGACTAGCAACAGTGTATAATACGTACTCGAATGTTGGCTGCCACTATCATCATCACCATTATTATTTTACTGGCTTGTTCTCCTTGTGCTTTGGTGCAGACCTAGGTAGTGCAAGTAGATTTATACAATGTGGACCAGGGGGGCTGCCACCACTAATTGTTGGAGCAACTCCTACCCTATTTTCTTTCTTTTTTACTGGTGCGTTTTAGTTATACATAATGGTGGTATTTGTTGTTACATATCAGTACATGCACCCAATACAACAATATAATTTGGCTAATATCCCTCCCCAACACTACCTCACAACCCCATGGTCCCTTTTCTCTGTTTCACGATCTCCCTTTGCTTTTTATTCTATCACTCCCCACCTTTCTTTTCCTTTCTCCCCCTCTAGCTTCCACATGTGTGAGAAAACATTCAACCTTTGAGGTTCTGAGTTTGGCTTATTTCACTTAAAATAATGATGTCAAGTTCCATGAACTTGAAAATGAAATGATTTATTTAATTTTTCTTTATGCCTACCCTATTTTCTATATGTTAGCCTGGGGGTAAAAAAAATTACCCCTAATTCCAAGGTTTACTCTGTAAGCTTAAAGTGCTGTATATACATTTCTACATTAGAATTATACGTTTTGGAGTTAAGGATGAATTCTGGGAATTAAAGAATAAATGCCAAGAAGCAAAGCTTCCAATATTTCTCCTAATTATCTTCAGAATATACATTATGGCCCTTGGCTGATAAGTGAATGAATGAGGGAAATGGATAGGAGAATTGCTCTTTATTACTATGAAATCTTAAGTAACTGGAATTTAAAATGCCATTGGCATAGCTCTGTTGTGATTATAATACCTTAGGCTAGATTTCCTGCTAACCAAGGTATTATTTTGGTATTTCAAGATGCTTAAGATAGGTTTGGGGGACAGGGCCTGATCCAACTAGTTGTTTTAGCTTGTGGAATTTCTTTCTCTTCCTGAATATTTGCCCATTTCTTTCTTTTCCTATTTTAAGGTGGCTCTGATTTGGCCTTCTGGGGACTCTGAAGATGGGAACTCAAGTGATTATGAGATTCGGTAACTCCTTGGTGCCAGCAAAGCCCTCTGTAAGTCTGGTGCACTACTGAGAGGAATGTGGTGACATTACTGGAATTTCAGGATACCTCTATATTTGGGGGGATTTCGCCACTAGAACTCACATCCTGGAACAGAATTTTTATGTTTGCCTTCTTTTCTTGTTTCTCCTTATGGAAATTCTAGCTCACATAAGCCTTGATTCATCATCTTTTTCTGAAATTAATAAAGTCAGACAAAAGTTGAAAAACTCTAGCAGTTAATAAGAACATATGCATTGTTTAAAAGACAAAGTTTGACTTAGAAATAACATATATTAATTACAAAGTATTTGATAAATATCAAAAAGAAGTTAAAAAAAAAAAAAAACACCAGGCCACAAGTTGTCCATCCAGAAGTAAACATTGTTCATATTTTGGAATATATTTGTCTAATCTTTTTTTCTTTATGAATGTTCTACATGAGATCATATTATGTACAAGTTTAAATTTTTTTTTCTTCTGGTATTGGAGTTGAACCCAGAATATTTCTACTATTAAGCTACATTCTCAGCCGTTTTTATTTTCAGATAGGGTCTTGCTAAATTGTAGAAGCTGGCCTCAATCTTATGATCTTCCTGCCTCAGCCTCCCAAATAGCTGGGATCATAGGCATGTGCTACCACACCCAGCTTATGTGCCAGCCTTTTGACTTTGCTTTTTTTTCACCCCATGTTTCTTTCTTTTTCTTTTCTTTCTTTCTTTCTTTTTTTGGTACCAGGGATTGAACCTAAAGGTGTTTAACCACTGAGCCCCAGCCCCAGTGCTTCTTTTTTTTATTTTTTATTTTTGAGACAGGGCCTGGATAAGTAGCTTTAGGGCCTTGCTAAGTTGATAAAGCTGGCTTTGGACATAGCGATCCTCCTGCTTCAGCTGTCCCAGGCTACTTGGATTACAGGTGTGTACCACCATGCCCAGATCACTCCATGTTTCTTTTTAAGTTTTTTTTTTTTTTTAATTGTCAATGGATCTTTACTTTATTTGTTTACATGTGATGCTGAGAATCAAACCCAGTACCCCACACATGCTAGGCACGCACCCTACCACTGAGCCACAACCCCAGCCCTCCGTGTTTCTTAATAGGAAATTGTTAAAATTTTTGTTTTATTGGGGCTACATATGTTTGGTAAACTTTATAAGGGTTGTGATTTTTCTTGACCAGTGCTTTGTCATTGGACTTTTAGATTCTCCAGCCTTGCCTCTCATATTACAAATAAGTAATTTAAGACAACTTAAAAGGATGTGAACATTTACAATAAGAAATTATCTTGTAAAAGAAGAATTGTGATGTCAGATTTTGTAATTTTTGTATACATCCTTTCAGAGCAGTTGGAAGTCAATTGGGAGATAGAAAGATCAAACATAGCCAGGTGCGATAGCTCATGCCTGTAATCATGCAGCTTTGGAAGCTGAGGCAGGAGGATCTAGAGTTCAAAGCTGGCTTCAGCAAAGCCAGTTGCTAAGCAACTCAGTGAGACCCTGTCTCTAAATAAAACACAAAATAGGGTTGGGGATGTGCTCAGTGATAGAGTGCCTCTGTGTTCAATCCTCATTATCTCCCCCTACACACACAAAAAGAAAGATCAAACATATAAAGTAACATTGGCTACTCTTGTAATGTGGAGCCCTAACACATTATGATTGTCAGTGTAGAAGCATGGGGGTATTTATGGTTTCATTGTAGAGAAACTCCAGGGTCACTTCTAAAATGTCCACCAGATGTCGCTATCTTGATCCAATTTTTATCCACAGGATAGCTAGCAGATAACTTGAAATGTGAATTTTAAAAATTCATGTAGAATATATTTGCATATCTGCTTTGGTGCAATTTATATTAAGCCTTACCATCTGGTGATTACTTTGGCAGTGTCTTAGTCTCTCACTATTCTGTCTCACTTTCTTTCTTCTACCCACTTGGTCTGTCACATTCACCCTGTGCACTCTGTTCCTCTGTCCTAATGTTGGGTTCTTAGTTTTACTTGTCCTCCTTTTAATATACTTTCTTCTGGTCTTATTTCTCCCCTTTATGTGTTATGTGCATATGTATGTGTACTTGTCAGTGCTTCAACTTTTTGCTAAAAGAATAGGACCTCTGGCATATGACATAGGTGCTCAACCTGTATTTAATTAATGTTTAATGAAATAAAGCATGGACAAAGAAGACAAAAATATATCAGGACATCAAAAATTATATTTGACTTGAGAATACAGTTAAAGAAACAAAAAGGACTGGTGGTGTAGCTCATTAGTAGAGTACTTGCTTAGTGTGCATGAGGCCCTGGGTTCTATTGCCAGCAAAGCAAAACAACAACAACAACAACAAATACAAATACAAATAACAACAACAAAACAAACAAAAAGCCCAAAGAGAGAGGGAGACAAAGATCTATAGTCCTAAATTAACTGTAATTAAATGCTAAATGATACAGTATTGAACATGCTAGATATTAAAAAAGAGGAAGATTCATTCATTCAGTACATATTCTATGTGCCAGACAATGTTCTTGGTTCTGGGGATAAACCAATAATAAAACTTATAAAATTCCTTGCCCTCACTAGTTTTCAGGGGAAGGCTGATAATGGATGAAATGAACAAGTAATGTCAATATAGTGGTAAAACTTTTTACAGAAAATCCTTTGGGTTTTAGGCATATCTTTATAGTGGAACTGTCTACACTATGAAAACTGTAATGAAAATTAAACAAAACAAAAAAAAAAAAAGGAAAGAAAGAAGTAAGAGAAAGCTGAATGAATAAAGTTACATTTGAGGCCTGAAGGAGGAGAAGAAGTGAGCCAGAGATCATCTGGGAAACTAGTGTTTGAGACAGATCAAAATCAAAAAGTGCCCAGAAGCCAGGCACAGCGATGCACACTATAATCGCACGACTGTAATCCCAGTGGCCCAGGAGACTGAGGCAGAAGGATGGCAACTTCAAAGCCAGCCTCAGCAAAATCGAGGCACTAAGCAACTCAGTGAGACTCTGTCTCTAAATAAAATCCAAAATAGGGCTGGTGATGTGGCTCAGTGGTTGAGTGCCCCTGAGTTCAATCCCTGGTACCCCCCCCCCCAAAAAAAAAGAGTGACCAGAGATCAAAATCAAGAGTGACTCAGTAATAGTGACTGCTCACCTATCATGTATGAAACTCTGAGTCTGATCTCCAGCACTGCAAATAAACCCAGTGGTCAGAGGAGATTCATGGAAAAAATGAAACTCGAACTAGGTAGGCATAGCGATGATTTGGGTGACTGAAAGAGTGTGAGGCATTCCTGGCAGAGGAATGGAGGTGAAAATGAGCTCGGTGAAACTGTGAGATAGTGAGGAGCTCTAAAACCTGAACAGAATGTTCTGGAGGAGGCCTTAAGAGTTGAACACAAAGAATTTATTGATATACTAGGAAAAATGAGTGTTTGAAGATATAGAGCAGCAAAGAGAACGTATTGTCTAAAAAAGATTTAGATGAATGTGGACTGGCAGATGGAAAAGTCTGGAGACAAAGGGAACAGTTTAGGGTGGGGGTATAGCTCAGCGGTAGAGTGCTTGCCTAGCATGTGAGAGGCCCTAGGTTTGATTCCCAGCACTGCAAGACATACATAAATAAACAAACAAATAAATACACAGTTTAGGAGCCAGGACTATTCATAATCTTTGCTGGCAGGTATGAGTCTTTTTGTAGGTCTTTGCTGATACCTCTGAATGTAAATGTAATAGAAGTTGTAAACACATTACTCTCAAGGAATTCAGCTAACATGAGAAAACAGAAGAATGATGAAGAAATTGTTTCAGAAGGTCATTTAATATATTTTCATTGATAATTTTAATTATTTGTTTATTGAAACTGCCTTTCTGCTTCTTTATGGTCATGAATGATTGCCCATTATAGATGTGTTAAATTTCTCATAGGTGTGAATTTCACACATCTTTTACTCAGAAAGAAGTCACAGGCAATATTTTCACCAAATGACAGCTTTGTTTAAGGCTTAAAGTCATACTTAGGGAAACATATTATTGGATTTATTAATAGAAGGGATAATGAATGTGTTTGGTAACTGTACATTGGTTCATTCATTACTCATTCATTCATTTATTGAGTACTTTTTATGTAGCAAGCATCCTATAAAAGTACTATATAATGGTTAAAAGCCTGGAATTTGGCTTCACCATTTAGTAGCTATTGCACCTGGAGTAAATTACTTAGCTTTCAAACTTCTTGTCCTTCATATTTTAGAGAGAGAAAGACACACACACACACACACACACACACACACACACACACACATTATGGAAATAGTGACCTCCCAAAAAATATATACATATTTGTGCTTAGTATAGGACTTGGCACATAGTGAAATTTCAACTTGCTGTTTTACTATTATATTAGATATTTGGGTAGTTTTTAGTTTGTGGGGGAAATGTTTGTCATTATTGCCAAAATAATACAGGACTGAGGAGACCAGATATAAGTTCAGAAATCAAATAGCATGGCAGAGATATGCAGAAAGCAGTTTGGGGCGATTCTTGGCTTCTCCTAGGCAGAGTGAATGACAGGCCTGCAGCAGTGGGAGTGGTTCCAGCTAACCAGACTGCTTGCAGTTTTCCCACATACAGGGACTACATGATGTTGATCATTGCCCCAGTTATCCTAGTTCTTTCAGCTAACCCACTTATTTTCCCAACTCTTGTGTTGCTATCACAAGAGGAGCATAGGGATAATGGAATAATAAATCTTAGTGTTGCTTAGAGCTAATGCTTAGTTCTTGGTTCACTTTCTAAGACAGATCATGATAAGTATAGTGAACATATCTTCCGAAAGAAAAAAAAAAAAAGACATCATACGGTCCAACGGGATTTTGTGCTTCTTCCAAGTGTGAAAGGCTGACTATATGTGAATTAATGTGTTTTTGGAACATTTCAATAGTTGTGTAGAGACAATGAAACAATATTTTGAAATCAGACTATCTACACTTAAATGAATTAAAATTAAATACCATTAAGAATTTTTGTTCCACAGTTGCCCTTAGACCCATTTCAAGTGTTCAGTAGCTACATGTGCCCAGTAGCTACTGTATTAGACAGTGTGGATATAGAACATTTCCATTTTCACGGAAAGTTCTAGAATATGTGAATGATAAAGTTACAGACTTTCAGGGAATAGTGCAACCTTGAACCATATTCCCTATAATAAATCTTTTATCAAGTCACTACAATGCTCTCTTAATTTCTCCAGCATGATGTGAAAGGCCATGCACAGGGTCAGGCTCCAAGGCCTTTGATTCAGATCTTAGCTCCCATATTGGCTTGCTAAGAGTGACTGTGAGCACCTCTCTTAGCTTTGATTCCTTTTTATGTGAAATAAGGAGTTGAGCCAAAATTCAGTTACTTAATAAGTCCTTCTCCCAAAGCTTTGAGCTAATAGGTCTTACTTTGACAAAACTTAAGTTTGAAAAACAGAGATTTCTTGGCATAGATAATTGTCAGTAAGCCTCAGTGTCTTGAGTATTTTCTGTCCAAAGCATGATGGGCTCTTAAAATCAGAATTCTCTACCTATGAAACCACCAACTGGTTGCTTGTTTCACATCTTTATGCATGTTAATGTTTTGCATGCAATTCTGTGGAATTGGAAATTTCATACTTATTTTTATAAAAGTCTTCATTGCATTAACATAGGTATGGTATTACACCACAAATTGGCATAATGGTGCAGGGAATTCTAGCCAGTTAAAACTCTCCAGCTGACTATAAATGGTAGCTCATGCTCAGTTTGATTTGGTATCAGCTTTTCCTAGTCTTATCCAGAATTGAGTCTACAACATTTAACCTACAGCAGCTGCTCAACACCTGTGCTGGCTCTATGCTTCCTGCTTCTGTGTATTTTTCCAGAAACATTTTTGTGTTTAACAGACATTCAGACAAGATATTGCTAATCTGGCTGCTCCAGTATTTTTTTTTTTTTTCTTAGTGACCTGAAGAGGAAGTCATTAGGTTGAATAAGACTCATTACTGAGTGTTCTTGCTAAGATACTTATGGGGGTTTGAGGAGGGAATCTGGCATTCTGGAAAATCATGTGTAGAGTTTTTTTTTTTTTTTTCTTGGCAGTATTGGAGATTGAACTTGGGGCCTTTCACATTCTAGACAAGTACTTAACCACTAGGCTACATCCCTGGCCTTTTTTTTTTTTAAATTCTAGGACAATGTTTCCCAGGCTGGCCTCAAACTTGTGATCCTCCTGCCTGTCCCCTCAACTCCCCATCCCACATAGCTGGGGTTACAGGCGTGCACCACCACACCCAGCTGAGTCCTAGCTTCTTGAGCTGCCACTCACTGACCAGCTGTGTCCCAGTGCCTGGCCCTGAATTTCTCTTATATATTTTTTTAATATATATTTGTTAGCTGTATGTGGACACAATATCTTTATTTATTTTTTTAATGTGGTGCTGAGGAACGAACCCAGTGCCTCACACATGTGAGGCTGGCGCCCTACCACTGACCTACAGCCCCAGACCTCTCTTTAAGTCTTCACAAGCTGTGTAAACCTTTCCCCTCTATCTGGGATGGTAAGGTGGAATGTAAGATGGGCATTCAATCAGCTTCCTGTTTTTCTATAAAAATAAGTTTGCACTGAACTTGCAAATGACTAATGTTCTTCAAAATAAATAATCAAGGCTGTGGCCTGAATAACCTAGAAACAGAGGGGAATAGTTCTGTTTCCCTTGTGGAAGATTTTAGCTCTTTCAAATGCACCAGGGCGTTTTTGTGATTTTTTTTAATTTTAATTAAAACCTATTTATTAAAAAAACCTCAATAATAAGTATGGGTTTTCTTTCTTTCTTTTGGATACTGGGTATCAAACCCAGGGGCACTTTACCTCTGAGCCACAGTCCCAGCCCCTTTTTATTTTAAAGTTTGAAACAAGTTCCTGTTAAATTGCTTAGGACCTCACTAAATTCCTGAGGTTGTCCTGGAACTTGTATCCTCCTCCCTCAGCCTCCTCGGTCATTGGGATTACTGAGCCCAGGCTGGGTTTTAAATTTTAGCAGTTTATCTTTAAAAGAAAGAAGAAACACATTTTGGTTAAGCCTTGGTCATGCTTGTTTACTGATGCTTTTGCTGTGATCCTGTGATTTGTTTAGCACTGTCCTGTTAAATATGTTACAATCACTACCCAAAGTTCTTTAACCCCTCTTTATTTTTTTCTTCCTCTCCTTTCTGCTTCCTCTTATTTTATCCTAGCCTCACTGTACTGCCACATGGAAAAAAGATTGCTGTTTGCTCTGATTCATTCCCTTTCCCACCCACCTTGTGAATGTGGTGGGGGTGCTTGCGGCCTTAAACCAGCAGTGTGTGTGTGTGTGTGTGTATGCATGCACGCTCTAGCCAGCACACCAACTGCAAGCTTGGTGTGTGCGCGTTTGTGTGATTGCAAACATATGCGCACACTGGCACGCCCGCCTGTGTGTCGGCGGGTGTATGTGTAAGACTGAATGCACGCACAGCGCGCGCGGATACCCGCACCCCTGCCAGCAAAACTGGTGTGTGTCGGGGTTTGCAGCGCACCCACAAACGTCCATCCCACCGCCCGGAGTGAGAGCGTGTGTGTGTGTGTGTGTGTGTGTGTGTGAGTGAGAGAGAGAGAGAGAGAGAGAGAGAGAGAGAGAGAAAGAGAGAGACGCGCGCACGCACACGTTAGCTCGCCCGCCTGCGCGCCCGCGGGCTCCCCGCACGAACGCCGGGCCTGGGGCGGCCCGCCCGCAGCCCCTTCATCCAGAGCGCGCCCAGCTGTTTCTATAGGAACCACGGCGGCGCCGGGCCCCTCCGGCAGAGGCCCCCGCGTGAGCATGCCCAGTGCAAACCTCTAGTTTGGCTCGGGTCTAGGTTTCCAGTAAGTGGCATGCGGGACTCCAGAGAGAGCCCAATGAGCTGAGCTGAGAGCCTTTGTGTGCAGAGGGAGGAGGCGGCGGCGACAGCCGCCCGGCTGGAGACCCCGCCCGGGGAGCCCCCGGTAGGAACAATGCTAGCCTGCCTGACCCGTGGGAACTTACTGGACGTCCTGCAGGAGGGCTTCAATGAGGTAACTGTCCTGCTCCTCCCACTCCCCAGTTCCCCTCCCCCCACCCCTAGCCTCCCGCCTAATCTCCGAAGGGGTACTTCTTGGTCACCATCTTCTCAGAGACCCCCACAGCAAATCGTCCACAGAACCTTAGGGGCGCAAAGGTGGTGGGTGCGGTGTGGATGGATGAACCGGTAGAAATCAAAAGGGCTGCTGGCCTCCAGCTAAGCTAGGCGGTGACCTTCCCTGCTCACTTACCTGAGCCCATAGGACAGGACCACAGATTCTGAAGTCATCTTCTTCCAGAAAAGGTGGTCTCCACCCTCCCCCGGATTCTCCCGAGGGAAATCCTCGGGGAAACCATGAATATTATGGCAGAGGTGCCCATTTCTATTTCAGGAGCTAACCAGTTGAGCCAAGAGAGGGGTGGGGTGGCATAGCATTGGTAGAAAGTTTGAGAGAGGGCAGGAGACTGCAGATGGTTCACAGGAAGGCCTTCTCCACATTTGAATCTCTTGAATACAGGGCAGTAGGTTTTTCCATAACTGAGGACATGGTTGAATGAGGAGCTGGGCCCAGTTCAGGGAACCGGCATTCTTCTGTGAGAGCCATTATGGGGGCCTCACTCTTGTCAGGATGGGCTAGGGTTAATCAAGGGTCATTGTCCCCTCACATGTTTTATCTCACGATTCTGTTGTCTCTTCCATCCGATTCTCCTGTAACCCAGGCGACTCTGATTTGAGACCTTTATCCCTTGCCATTTTCCCTTGTTTTGGAACCCCACCTTCTTGGGTTGGTTGTTTTTAGCCCAGCATCCATGAAAGCCTTAATCTGTTAATTGTGCCTTCCTTTCTCCTTCTCCTTTTCTTTCCCTTTCTCACTTTCTTCCTTAAATTCAAGTTTTTTTTTTTAAATCAGTTTTCAGTCATATAACATATGAATGCATTCTCTTCTCTTGGTTGGTGCTGCATATTGAATCTAAGGCTTCACACAGGCTAAGTGTGTGCTGTACCTCTGCTCTACCTGCTTATTCTTTTCTTAAATGTGAACATTAAGGACAAGGCTAAAGTGCCTTTGGCCACCCTGCTCTCCATCCCAGCCTTTTCCCCAGAAGTAACTAGTCTCATGAATTTGTGTATAAGATTTTCTTTCTGCAGCTGCACCACAGGCTCTTTCCTTGATTCCTGTTTCTAATTAAGAAGCCCTGCAGCCTGACCTGCCTCAAAACCTTCCCCAGTCCTGGCCCCTCTGCCCCAACCTTGTTCCTGACACAGAGGAAATGCTGTCCCAGCCTAACCAACTAAGCTGGAATTTTCCTTTGGCTGAGATGTATTTGCAGCCTTCACTAACGGGCAGAACTTGCATCTGGCCTGCACTGTAGGGCTCCTCATCCTTGCATCATTTCTGTCTGAACACATGTAAGGGGATTGTTAACAAAGAGCTACAGACTGGGAGTTTAAACACAAGAGCCAGGAAGCCTAACTCTTTGAGTGCTTCTGGTATTCCTGGTTCCTTTTTTCTCTTTCTCTGTCTTTGGGCCTCCCTTGGTCCTTAGTTGCATAGGTCTGACTCATTCACCAATCATGGCAGAAGCTCCATTGGTCCTCTCATGCCTCTCCCTGTTTCCTGTTTTTATTTTAATGCAGCTCCCAGGTATTTGGACCCACTAAGAGGAGGAACCACCTAAAGCCAGTCCTAGTCTGCTTTCTGCTCATTTTCATTTCTAAACCTTTTAGCTGAAGAACCATGTAAACCAAGAAAATTGACTGTCTTTTCTTACTTTCCCTGATCTCCAATTTTTGCAAAACAAGGGAAAAGGGGAGCAGTAGAGTTCTTTCTGTGGTGGTAATGGAGTCTTCATAAAACCTCCAGTTAACTTTATAATTAATTCATCTTGAGAATAATGCAATAATGCCTCTTTTCCCTCTCTGATATTTGATTTTTCTACTCATCCTGTAAACTTTACTCCACCCCCTCTTTAGACTAATATACATCTATTCCCTTCTTTTTTTAATATTTACTTTTTAGTTTTAGGGGGACACAATATCTTTATTTTATTTTTATGTGGTGCTGAACGCCAGTGCCTCATGCATGCTTGGTGAGCACTCTACCACTGAGCCACAACCTCAGCCCCAACATCTATTTCCTTTAGTAAATTTAAACTGTGAAATTGAATGCATACTTTTAATTTCTCTGAAAAAATTTACATCATCTAAATAATAGTGATTTGTTAATCTTGAATGGTGAAAATTCTCTAAGTAATTCTTTCATGTATATAATAAATTTTGTTAAATGTGCACATATAGTATCACACTTAGTGCTACTGAATAATGGTGTGATTGGTAACTTCAGAGTCTGTGGGGCCCTGTTTGACCTACTCCATCCTGTAGGTTGCTAAATCCAGTAATATTCAGTCTCTTTTGTTAAGAGTCATATAAATGTTAGCATCATGTAAGGATGTAAATGGAGATTTAAAAACTAATGTCAGAATACACTTTAATTCCTTTGAGAAACTCTTTCTACTGAGGCTAAGAATACCACACATGTATCCAGCTATCTCCTGGGAATGATCCAAGTATATTTGAAGATATTCTTCATCACCTAGATGCATTATAGATCTATGTGGTTAGGGCTCTGACCTCATTCTCTGTGGTAGAAAAAAACTGCCACAGGAAACAGAGCTATGACCCTAATTGGTAATTATAAGGAAACCCTGCAGCAGAGAGAAACCCTGCCCTCTGAATCAAAGCTTTCCTCTACCCACTGTTGATCTCTGCTCTCAAACCACATGCCACTATGTATAACTATGCATGATAGAAATTTCTTCTCTCACATTTCCTGCATAGATCCCTGGCCTCTATATGCCAGGCAACTCAGAATTGATCCATGTCATTGATGTCAGTGCAATCTCTTTTATTGACATGGTTAATTTTCACCAAATTAGTCACAAGTTTTAGGTACTTCTGCATTCTGCAAACCACCTTATCTCCTCTGTTTTGGACTTTCTACTTTTTTTGGAGAGAGTACTAGGGGTTGAACCCAGAGATGCTTAACCACTGAGCCACATCCCTAGCCCTTTATATTTTATATTTTAAGACAGGGTATCACTAAGTTGCTTAGAGCTTCACTAAGTTGCTGAGACTGGCCTCAAACTCTCAATCTTCCTGCCTCAGTCTCTGGGATTACAGGTGTGCACCACTGTGCCCAGCTTTCACTGTGCCCAGCTCCGTTTTGGAGAGCTGGGCACAGTTTTATTTTGTTTCTGTAGTTCACACTTTCCCAGTTTTGCATCTGCCTCAATGTTATTTGTTTTCTATGGCACTTGATATTGGTGGTGTTATATGAACATTGGTTTATATGCCAACACGAATTTATGCCCAGTGTTTTTCTAAGGACTGAACTTGTCTCCACCTTTTTTGTCTTGTTCTTTTCCCTCCCTCCCTCCCTTCCTTTCCTTCCTTCCTTCCTTCCTTCCTCCCTCCCTCCCTTCCTTCCTTCCTTCCTTCCTCTCCTCCTCCTCCTCCTCCTCCTCCTCCTCCTCCTCCTCCTTCTTCGTCTTTTGGTATTAGGGATTGAAGCTTTTTATTTTTCATTTTGAGACAGGAAATTGCTGAGGTTGGCCTCAAACTTGCGATACTCCTGTCTCAGTCTACTGAGTAGCTAGGATTATAGTTGGTGCTTTTTCTACATTTCCACCACACTCAATCTAAGGACTGAACTTTCTATAACAGACTTTGGGTGGATGCAATGGCACACACCTATAATCTCAGCTACTCAGGAGGCTGAGTCAGGAGGATTGCAAGTTTGAAACCAGGTTGGAAAACTTACCAGGATGCTGTCTCAAAATAAAATAAAAAAATAAAGGGGCTTGAGGTGTAGCTTAGTGGTAGAGCACTTGCCTATCATGTATGAGGCCCTGAGTTTAATCCCCAGTACTGGGAGAAAGGAAAAAAAAAATGAAAAAAGAAGGAAGACTTGTGCTTGTGAGAAGATTTTAATGGACCTGAGATTGTAATATAGTTTGGTCAAAAGCATTCATTGTTGTGAATCAGTTGTGCATCATTCATTCATTTAGGTATTCAGTCATTTATTGATTGGGTGAGGGAATAGGTAAAATAATTGAAAATACCCAGTTCCTGCTTTCAAGGAACTAGAAAAATCATAATAGGATGCTCACTATGATAAATGTTATAAAAACTAATGTTTGTGGGAGATTGTGGAGATATCATGTAGTTAATGTAGAAAAAGCACCAAATATTTACCAACCTTCTTGCTCACTGAGCCCAGATGTTTTTCCTCCTTGTCTGGCATTTGCATGTAAGCAGTCACTCACCAGACATTGGATGAATTACTATGTTTGCCAGGCACTGTGCCAGGCTCTAGAAATAGAAGTCAAATAATAAAGTCTGTGCCCTAATGAAGCTCACAAGCCAATAAAGATAAAAAAGTAAATGTTCAAAGTATCATACTTGGGAAAATTGTGGTCATATAGATATCTTGTTTGTGAGGAAGAGTGAACCCATACCAAACTGTGTCGTGAATGTTCTGAGAGGCTGAAATTTGTGGGAATAGTTTATGAAAAGGTTAGTCGAAAGGAAATCAGTTGTCTGAGCCTTAACATTTTGAACATATGGCTTGGCAGATCTTCCCTACCAATTTTCCTCTTAGCAGAAAAGTAGAAATTGAAATCCCACATTAAGATTTATCTGCTTGGCCAGCCATGGTGATACACAACTGTGGTCCCAGCTGTTTAGGAGGCTGATTCAGGAGGATCACTTGAGTCTAATTTGAGATGAGATCCTACCTCAAGAAAAAAAAAACCAAAACAAAACTCATCAACTTGGATGTTTCTGAGAAAGACAGGAAAAGCCATTATCTGGCTTTATCCCCATAAGGGGAACATTGAGTGAGAAAAAGGATTGGCAGGTGGAGCAGCTGCCGCCAACATCCCTCCTGAGTGCCTCATGCCTTCTGTGGAGTAGCATTGCAACACTGAGCCAGCTAGAGCCTTTCAGACATTTCCACAATGAATTCCTCTGCTTTGCTGTATAAATGAACGGCCTGTTAAGTTTTTAATGTTAACAAAGCACCACCTCTCAGCCGCCTCCTTTTTTTTTTTTTTAATCCTAATTTCTCCTCTCCCCGCCTTGGCTCATTGGCTTTGTTCCCAAAAGAGTCAATGCCAGTTTAACAGATGCTCCTTGGCCACAGGCTATCAGGCAGCTTTGTGTTCTTCGTGCTGAGTGATGGGCTGGTCAGGCTTGTGGAGCAGTGATAGGGCACTGTAGCTGGGTGCCATTCTCCCAGGCAGTTTAGAGGGTCTGGGGAACATGTAAAATGCTTCATCTGCTACAACAGGCCTTGTTCTCTGGGTTGTAAGGACCAAAGGCTAAACCATCACTTTCCTTAAAGCATTTCTGTGTTTGTTATCCCCTAAACTAGTTCCCATTGAAGTGGTTATGGATATAACCTTCAGTGGCCAGGTGTGGTAGGGGGATAGAGGACCAATGTCAAAGCCCTAATGTTGGGCTCTATGTCCTTTTTCTAGGATAAGGAACAGCCAAAACTATAGAGATACCTCATTCCTTCCTTCCTTCATTCTCATGCATTTATTGAGCACTTTCCTTATAACATGTACTCAGGAAGGAACAGAAAGTGTTTAGAGAACTTAAAATGATAATTTTAAAAAGTAAGGTAAGGAGATGTGTTTTAGTCAGTTTTTTTTTTTTTTTTTTTTTTTTTGCTGCTGTGACTAAAAGACCTGACAAGAACAATTTTAGAGGAGGAAAAGTTTATTTGGGGGCTCACAAATTCAGAGTCCAAGAAAGCCAGCTCATTCCTCAGGGCTGGAGGTAAGGTAGAAGTCATGACAGAAGAGTTTGACAGAGGGAAGCTACTCACAAGATGATTGAAAAGAAGGTGGAGGGCACTTCACTTGCCAGATATAAAATATACATCCCAAAGGTATATTCCCAGTGCCCTCCTGCTCTGGCCACATCCTACCTGCCTTTAGTTACCATTCAGTTAATCCCATCAAGGGATTAATTTATTGATTGTGTTAAGGATCTCAGAATCCAATCATTTCACCTCTGAATGTTCTTGCATTGTCTCATGCGTGAGCTTTTGGGGAATACTTAATACCTCAACCATAATAAGATGCTGTCTTTCAGAAAATCATTAGCTTTTCACTTTTGGATACATTGTGCTTTGACCTCTGGGCTTAATACTAATATGAAGAGCCCTGTTCCATATGAAAAAGCAGAAATTTAAGCTTATTTTTACTTGTGAATTTTAATTTTACCTTACCAGCCATCAAGTACAATGAACAAAGAACTTTTCCCGGTTCAATAAAAAATTAAAAAGACTTAATAGAAAAGAAATACAATATTGTGTTCTTTAAACTGGCTTAATTTAGGCCAGTCATAACTTAAAGTTTCCAAACCTGTCCTTCATTTCTCAGCAACACCCCCACCCCTGCCCCAATGCAATATCTGCTGCGGGAGGGTCTCAGAGTTCTAAACTAGTGTCTTGTTTCACTGAAGAACTAAATTCCTTCCTGTACCATTCATGTCTGCTCCTGAACTATCCACAGCACATCACAAAAGCATCCAGCTTTACTTGTTTGCCAGCAGGAAGCAGTAGAGCTGACTTGGATATTTCTACACTAGGAACAGGAGGTCCCTTAGACTTCCAAAGTAAAACCCACTCAGTGCATTTGCAGTTCTAACCAAACAAATCCCCTGCAGGAATTCTCTTTGACCTTGAGTCTTGGAGAAGATAGAGAACAGAGGCTAGATTTACAAAGTTGTTTGGAAGGAAGGGCAGGTCCTAAAGAAAAACAGAAAGTTTGGCGGCAAGAAAGCTTTCAAGGTCAAGATTTCCTGCTCAGTGAAGAACATGGACAGAATTGTCTATACTGAAAGAGTTTGAACTCAAATTACAGGGCTATATGCAGTGTCTTGGAGGCTGATGGAGACTGGGATTGGAGAGACCTCTTCATGTTGGTCAAGCCTTATTTTACCACCAGTACTCTCAACTTTAGGGGAGTCTAGTCTCATCAGACCAAAATCCTGCCCAAATAGCTTAGAACTTTCCTGTGTCTCCTTTTCCTTCCCCTGGGGCCTGTCTCAAGATATTACCATAAAAACACTTAGTCCTTCTAGAATTCTGCCTTACACTGGCATCTTTCTAGGTTCTGCAGAACAAGTTCGAGATAAAACTCGGGTGGGACTAAGATTAGTTCTACACTGCCACTGACAGTATGTACCAACTATCTTGCCTATTTTTTTTTTAATTTGGTTGCAAATGCCAAGAACCCAATTTGAATTAGCAGAGATAGGAAGTGGAATTTACTGACTCATGGAATCCTAGGAAAGTCTGAAAAACTAAACCATATAGAGGGCAGAGTCTCAGAAACAGTAAAAAGTAGGAGCTCAAACACTGGAATGATGGCTCCCCCCTTGCTTATTGCCTGTTTCCACTTGCCGTGGTGGCTTTATTCCTTCTACTATGGATAGCTTTTCACTCTTGAGTGGGCAGCCTGGCATATGGCACCAACTAAGTTTTATGACCAATCAACTATGGCTAGTGGAAGGAGTAATGTACTAATTACCATCCTGGTCATGGGGCTCACCACTGTGTACACAGAGGACTATCTTCCCATAGAAGAGGAAGTGAGTGTGAGCCAGGCAGCTACCCCAAGGGCTGTTAGCTATATCTCTGCCACAGGCCTGGCTGGAATCTGTCATGGTCCTACTGTGCCTTTCCAGCTGTCGTTGGAAACAGACCAAGAATTAGGGGCATGATCAGATAATCTTAATATTTTAGATATTTTTATTATGTGAACCTGTTGCATCTCGTCTTCACTGAATAATAGACTTATAAAATGACAGTGCTGAAAGGAAAGAAAATGCAGTGAGGTTTTTTTTTTTTTTTTTTGTGTGTGTGTGTGTGTTTCAAGAAGCCCTTAAGAAGTTGCTTTAGATGCCAGGGTACAGGTGGAATGGGGAGGAGGTTGGTGGGTTGGGGGATTTGGAGGATGGCTTGGAGGAAGAAAAAGAGGGTGAATAAGCTGCACTCTGAGTCCCTTCCCCTAGCCAGAGAAGATCTGCTTTCCCCTATTTAAAAAATCTGGCTTTTGCGTAAGTTATTATTTTAAAAAAATATTGAGCCAGGTATGTAGCTCAGAGATGGAGCATTTGCCTAGCATTTGCAAGGCCTTGGGTTCAATCCCTAATATTGTGAAAAGAAAAGAAAAGAAAAAATATATATGAAAAAACAAACAACTAGTTCAACTCTTGGAGAGTAATAGCCTTTTGCAAAAAAGCTGCATTTCATCTGCTGTGGAAGGAGAATCCTTGATCTATTGTTAAAACAATAGCACCAAGCAGTAGAGCACTTGCCCTGGGCTTGCATCACAGGCTGCTTCTAAGATAAACATGTTTGTGGGAGAAGTGGGTGGTGTGGCTGGTCCTCAAAAGTGTCAACTTTGTCCTTCAAGTCAGTTTTTTCAGAGACAGCAGCGGGCATTGTATTGAGAAAAGGGTCTCATCGACCCCTTGGTTGAGAAGTGCAACCATGGGAAGACAGACACTCAGTTTCAAGTTTGGTTCCCCAGAGTAGACTTTAAAGGAGAGGTAGACACCTAGACAATCCCAGTGTAACCCTTCACCTGTGGGTAAAAATTGCATCACACAATTTTTTATTTCTGATTGTTCTGTTAGATGTTACCATGAGATATAATGGTGATATGTCAAAAACCTTTCTTCAATTAAGGGTCTTTTTTTAAAAAAAAAATCAATGGTCTAATTGATGATTTGCTCATCAGTGTTTCAAATTACATGAATCTGAGCAGAATACTAAGTATCCTTAGCACCTTAGAGTTTGCCACTCTCCCTGGAAGATGTGAGGATCCAGGATGGTGATAGGCTAGCCTCCCAGTACCTGGACTGTTCTGCTGCAGCGACTGTCCCCCTCTATGCCACTTCAACAAAACCACATACCCAGGCCACACCTGTAATTTACTTCACAGTGTGGCTCCATCCCTGAAATCTTAAACTTCTTCAGTGCTCAAAACCCCAATTTTCACACTCCTACATTTCCATTAAACTTTTTTTTCCCCTTTCTACCAAGTTGTCCTCTCTTTACTGTTCTCTGTCTTTTCAGCTTATCTGATCTCTTTTAATTTCTTCTCCCTGGCTCAGACTTCACAGTCAGTCACTTTAATTATACTTTCACCATCACCTTCACTCCTTTTCCCCTGGTGATCAGGCCTCTGGCCATTTCCAGCCCTAGATGGACCCCTTCTTGGACCAGGCCTGCTGAGCACTGCTAGAGCAAATCACGTAATACAGCTGGTTGACTGACTCACAGCATCATGGTTTCCAGCCATAGCTGAGTTCTTGGTGCTGCCAGGATGTCTTTAGTGATCACTTTTCTTTCCAGCTTCCCACTGGGTCTGCTCCAACCTTTCCTGAAGCCTCCTTCATTCTCACTCTCCCTTTCTTTCTCAGCAGATCAGCTGGCCCACCTCATATGAATGAGGGATTGAACTCCTTTAGCTCTTCTCTCCACCTCAGCATTCTACCACTTAGGTCCCTACTTCTCTTCTGAAACCTCACTGCACCATTTAACCCTTTCTTGATCTCTGTTTCTCCCTCACTGACTCCTTCACCCAGCCTCCGAATAATCTCATCTCCCAAAACCCTCACTCTCTATCCCACCTTCCCTTCTAGCTAATACTCTTTCTCATCAATTGGTTGTTTTTATTTTCCTGCTTCCTGGGGTCTTCTCAGTTCACTGCCATCTGACTTTAGTCACCACTAGTGGTGAGTGGTTCTCAAATAGGTTACTAAATCAAATTGTCTTTCTAGTCCTCAGCCTGACTTTTCTATAGCACTGACTTTATCAACTGCCTTTCTTCCCCGGATTCCCACATAACCCATATCATCTCACTTCACTTGTCTTTCTTTCTTTCAGTGCTGTGTTGAACCTAGGGCCTTGTACACGCTAGGGAGGTGTTCTACCACCAAGTTACATCTCCAGCCCTCTTTATTTTTAATTTTGAGACAGGGTGTCTCTAAGTTGTTCAGACTGGACTCAGACTTGCAGTTATCCTGCCACAGCCTCCCAAGTTGCTGTGATTACAGGCATGCATCACTACCATTCTGGCTAGAATAATATAATCTTGGGGAAAGATGGAGTGGGTTCAAATCCCAGGTAGACCACTTATCAGCACTATCATCTTGAGCAAATTTTTTTATATGAAAAATGGGTTAATAATATTGACTTTAATAGTTGTGTGTGAAAATTAAAGATAATACATAAAACTGCCTCCTTCACCGGTTGACATGAGGTGGCATTCAGTGCACTGAGTTCTTTTATTTCCTTTCAGTGCCCTCCTTTCCCACTCCTTTTCCTGCCAAGTAGCTTTGTTTCAGTCACCCTACTTTTTGAAATATCGTAGAGCCCAGGATTTGGAGGGAATAAAGACTGAGTTCAAATCCTTGCTCTGCCATTTCCTGACCGTATGACTTGGAACATGTTTTTGCTGGCAACCTTGGTTTCCACATCTGTAAAGTTGATCCCATGAGGAAATATATGTAAGAAAATTGGTCCCATGAGAAACTATAAATGGGAAAAGATGGGATTCCATGCTTAGCATAATACTGGGCATGCAGTAAGTACTTAGTTGATGATAGTTATTTCATTTGCGTAGGTATTATCTCTTGCAAAGTTACACATTGATACTTTCAAATGTGTATCCTGTGCCCAACTCCTACCTCTTGTGCCAATCTGCTGTGGAATATCTCTACCCCAGTGTTCTACTCTTGCTCAAAACTGAACTATTTGGTTCCCCCCAGTACTTGTTCTCTATGTATTCTCAATCTCACATAAAGCATCACCAGTTAGCCAGTCATTCAGGCATGTCATTTTGGACTGCCTGCATCCTTTCATACCTTTGATTTGCTTCTGGAATTTGTCCTTTTCTAACTGCCACCACTTCAATTTAGGCTCTTATCTTCCCTCAGTTGAATTGTTACCTTATCTCCTCATTGATTTCTCCCAATCTGCTGGAACCCAAGGGCACCTAACCACTAAGCCACATCCTCAGCCACCCTTTTTAAAAATATTTTATTTAGAAACAGGGTCTTATTGAGTTGCTTAGGGCCTTTCTAAGTTGCTGAGACTGGCTTTGAACTTGGCATTCTCTTGCCTCAGTCTCCCAATCCTGAGCCATGGCGCCTGGGTGCTTGTACCTCTTTTATCTCACATTCTATTTTGTATCCAGAGAGATCACTAAGCCACAGACCTAACAGTTTCACTCTCCTATTTAAAAATTCCTCCCTCTCCTGTTGAATGTCTTTAGCTTTAAGTCTGAGAGCTGGTATGTCTTGTGCCTACCTGTTTCTCTATCTTCATCATCTGCCACTGGCAGTTTTACCCACACTACCTTGTTAAGTGGCTGTTGCTTCAAGATACCAGATGCCTTCACAGCCCTTCCTGCTGCAGTCTCTGCCCTTGTGCCACCTTGCACTGGTGAATATCCTAAAGTACCAGCAGATGTCTCCTGCCTTCTTGGCTCTTCCCTGATCCCTCATTCTCCCATCTTGTTGCTCTGCTCCCTCTCTGCACTGGTGGCTTTTTTTTAGTGTTTCTCCAGTGCAGCAGTAATCACTTTGTAACATAGCTATATCTGTGTCTGTAAGCACTGGCCTGGCACATGCCAGACTCAGGAAATGTTAGTTGGAATAAATGAATGCTTGTGAGACAGAACTAACAAGTTGAAGTTTATTAAAGGTAAGTATAGAGCAGGAAAACAAAATTTACAAGTACAAAGATGAAAGAGAGGTGGTTTAACAGCAGAATATGTTAAAATTATTCAGGAGCTTTGGTTGACAGCTCAGTGTGAATCAACCATATGAGGTGATGACAAAAAAAAAAAAAAAAGAATAGAAAGAAATATCAATGAGAAACCTGAGTGTCTGGTTTCATACTCAAAGTTTTTGCCTGATTCTAGGTATTGTGGCTTCAGAGGGTACTTCGACCAGAAGGTAACAGTTACTTTTTTCTTTTTTTTTAACAATTCTTTTTTTTTTTCTTTTTAAACAATGTGAATTTATTGTGTTACAATCCTGGAGGCCAGATGTCTGAAATCACTTTTTTTTTTAGTTGTAAATGAACACAATACCTTTATATATTTATTTTATGTGGTGCTGAGGATCGAACCCAGTGCCTCATACTTGTAAGGCAAGCGCTCTATCACTGAGCCACACCCCAGCCCTTAAACAATTCTTGAAATTGCTTTGTCTTTTTTTTTTTTTTGGTAAATAACTAAAAGAGAAAAATCACTAGTTAATTCAACTAGAAAGAAAAAGGAAGAAAGCACAAATATACAAAATAGCCAGGTGGGGTGGCACATGCCTGTAATCCCAGCGGCTCCAGAGGCTGAGGCAGAAGGATTGTGAGTTCAAAGCTAGCCTCAGCAGAAGCGAGGAGCTAAGCAACTTAGTAAGACCCTGCCTCTAAATAAAATACAAAATAGGGCTGGGGGGGCTGGGGTTGTGGCGCAGCGGTAGAGCACTTGCCTAGCAAGTGCAAGGCCCTGGGTTTGATCCTCAGCACCACATAAAAATAAATAAATAAAATAAAGGTATTGTGTCCAACTACAACTAAAAAAAATAGATATTAAAAAAAAAACAGGGCTGGGTATTAGCTCAGTGGTCGAGTGCCTCTGAGTTCAATCCCCAGAACCTCCTACCCCACAAAAAAACCCCCACAAATATACAAAACAAGTGACAATGGAAAAGAAACTGGAAAAAAAAATTACTAGAGACTTATTAAGCCTCTATGCAAATACATTTAAAAACTTTGATGGAATAGATAATTTCCTAGGGAACTACTGATTACCATAATTGGTAGAAATATGAAATTTAAACAGACCAATTTCTGAAGAAGAAATAGAGAACCTTAAGGGAAGTATTTCTCAAGAAAAGTAGCAGTCCCAGATGATTTCAAAGGACAATTCTTTTATACTTTCAACTACTGTAATATTCTATAAATTATAGAGCACTGAAAATGAAGGGAGTGGGGCTGGGATGTGGCTCAAGCAGTAACGCGCTTGCCTGGCATGTGCAGGGTGCTGGGTTCGATCCTCAGCACCACATAAGATGTTGTGTCTACCGAAAACTGAAAAATAAATATTAAAAAAAAAATTCTCTCTCTTAAAAAAAAAAAAAAGAAAAAGAAAAAAAAATGAAGGGAGTGTTCCCAACTGCTTTTGTGAAGCTAGCATAATATCAATATCTAAATATTATAAAGACTGTAAAAAAACTATATAATATTATTTATGAATATCCATAGAAAAGTCCAAAATATATAGCATTAATATAGCACTAATAAATATTTTATTATTGAAAAGAACCCAACACTACATTAAAAGTATAATTCACTATGTGTGTGAGACTAATTTCAAGAATGCAAAGTAGGTTCATTATAAGGAAATCCATTAATATCATGTACTGCATCAATAGGTCTCAAGAAAAATAATCCCAAAATTATTTTCATAAATGCTAGAAAATCTTGCCAAAAACAACATCCATTCTTTATTGAAAACACTTGAGAAAATAGGACTCTGTATTTAAGAAAAAAAATCTTTATTTATTTATTTATTTATTTTTATGTGGCTGAGAAAAAAGAAAACTTTATCTTTTGTAAATGATATAATAATAATCTTGGAAACCATAGAAAATCAGTAATAAAACTCAAACAATAAAAGGTAATGTAATAGGATATAGAATCAATGTATGCATAGGCTTCATGTATATTATATTAGATAATGTAATGGTAGGGAGAACTTCATTTGCAATTGCAACTGAGAAGATTAAATACTTGAGAATGAACTTAACAAGATGTGTGTGAAATTTGCAGGAGGAAAATTTAAAACATTTCTGAAAAACACACTTTAACAAATGGAAAAATATCCCCTATTTTTGAATAGGAATACTCTATATCATGTAGTATATGATAGAGATGGCATCTCAAATCATGAAGATAATGAGGTACTTTTTAAAAATGGTGTTGGAACATCTGGTTAGCCATTTGGAAAAAACTTGTATTCTTATATCATATATAAGAATAAACTCCAAATGGATCAAAGATCAAAAATCTAAAAATGAAATCATATAAGAACTGCAAAAGATGGGTAAAATTTTCTTTCATTTCTGTGTAGGGAAAGATTTTTTGACAAAGACTCAAAATTCAGAGAAATAAAATACCAGTAAGTGTGGTCTTAATAAAAAACAAAAACAAAACAAAACAAAACAAAAAACCCTTGGGCTGGAGTTGTAGCTCAGTGGCAGAGTGCTTTCCTAGCACATGTGAGGCACTGGGTTCGATCCTCAGCACCACATAAAAATAAATAAATAAATAAAGGTATTGTGTTTATCTACAACTAAAAAACATTAAAAACAACAACAACAACACCTTTTTATTACCCAACCCTATCCCTTGAAAAAACAAACAGCAAACAAAACACCATAAACAAAGTGACAAAGCAGCTCACAAACTGGGAAATTTCTGCAGCATATATTGAAAGCAAAGGGCTAATGTTCTTAGTACATAAAGAAATCTTTAAAATGAGGGGCAGAGAACCAGAAACTTCAGTAGAAAAGTGGGGAAAAGGGACAATTCATAGAGAACATAAGAAAAATGAAAGCTGAAGATATAAACAGATTTCAAAACCTGTGAAAAGAGGTTCAAACTTATTATAATTAAAAAATGAAAATAAAAACAAGGAAATATGGGAAATAAGGAAATGTGTATCTGATTTCTCCACAGATAAACTAGAAACAGATGAGACTGGTTTACCTACAAGGAAGTGGATGGGAATGGGGCAAAGAATGGAGAAAATGGGTGGGCTAGGAAGAAAGTGACATTAATATAAAAAATTATTATTATTATTTGGCAGTACATATGGGATTAAATCCAGGGGTGCTCTACCACTGCGCTACATCGCTAGCCCTTTTTATTTTTTATTTTGAGACCTGGTCTTACCAAGTTTCCAGAGACTGCCCTTGAACTTGTGATCCTTTTGCCTCAGTCTCCCGAGTAGCTGGATTACAGGCCTACATCTCCACACCCAGAATGACTTTTTTTTATTTAATAGTTTTGACTTTTAGAGCCATGTTTTACCTACCAAATATAAATAACTAAAATATAGCCGAATGTGAGGAGAACCCAAAATAGACTATTAACAGTAAAAATTGAGCCTAACTGTACTACAATTAAATAACAATCACACTGAAAGGGATGGAAAGGAAAAGAACTAAACTATGTAACGTTGAAATCAGTACTTTGACTATATGCTGCAAGGCTAAAGACAAAATACTATATAAATTCTGCTTTCTGATTAGTACACTTATTTTTCACAAAGGAATAGGTAAAACTATTGTGTCTATTCTAGAATTGAGCAAATAAGTAAAAATGGATAAAGGAGTTAAAAATAAAATAAAAGATGAACCGTGTGGCGCTAAGTTAGAAGAGGTATTGGTGTAATTTATGGTATAAATTATATGAACATACATATAAACATGTACACACCATATACACACATACATATATATATCTATCAAGATAGGTAGATATAGTATGTGTATATATATTTTTTTCTAATTCCATCTGCCGAGAGGACCTAAATTGCTATCCCAGTAACAGTTGAGCGTATGTTATATCCAAATCTTGGTTTCTAAAAACCATTCTCCAATAAAAGAAACCAGAGTTCTTTTGAGAAATAGCTAATTCTAGAACTGGGACAGAAAAAGTAAAAGATGAGGAGTCAGGAATATCTTATGATGCAAGAAAGTAAAGAAATGTTCAAAAATGATCCAGGAACCTCACTGGGTGTAATTTCCAAAAGAATTGAAATCAGGATCTTGAAGAGATATTTGCACACATGCCGCCCATAGCTGCATTACTCCTAGTAACCAAGAGGTGGAAGCAACCCAGTTGTTCATCAATGAATGCATGGTAAACAAACTATATAGTGTATGATCCAGGGGAATACTGCAGCCTTAAAAAGAAAGGAAACTCCTCATATGCTTCAACATGGATGAACCTTAAAGGCATTATATTAGGTGGAATATGCTAGTCACAAAAAGACAAATAGTATATGATTCCTTTTATGCGAAGTACTTAAAGTAGTCAGATTTGTATAGACAGGTAGAAGATGGTTGCCAGGGACTAGGGGGAGGGGAAAATGTAGAGTTGTTCTAAAGGTATACAGTTTTAGCATTACAAAATGAAAAAGGCCTATAGATTTATTGTAGGACAATCTGAATATACTTAACACTACTGAACTGTATGGTTACAATGATAAATTCTGTTTTTTTTTTAATCACAAAAAGAAATGATCTGGACGTGTGGTAAGGATACAGGAATAAACAGGAGGGTGTTTCAGTGGCCAAATCTGAAATAATTTGGGCAGCAACATAAAGAGTTATAGTAATGGATTAATATAATTTTTGAATAAATTTTAAAAATTATCCATGAGCTCATATTAATATAAATGAGGGAAAAGAGAGTTCATCCTCACGGGAAGAATTCCCAGTAATAGAGAATGAATGATAGAATTAGAAAAATCATCATTTGGGAAACACCATAGTAATAATTGCTGCAGGAAATAAAAATCAATGGATCTTAAATTTAAAATGAATGGGGAAAAGTAATGATGAGAAAAAGGATATTTGCACAATCTACAGCATCTTCCCACAAGATGTTAATTACAAAAGGAAAGATAGCAGCTTTACAATAAAGAAACCTACTAGGCACTACTTTAACCAAGCCATCAAAGCTAACCTCATCAATAATGTGATATATTGGCATCATGTGGCTTATGAGATGATGCCCTCAGAAGGGCACAGTATTCTTACCAAAAATCCATAACATGAATTTAATCATGAGGAAACTGCAGAGAAATCCATACTGAGGGACACTAAAAAATAACTAGGCAATACTCTTCAAAAAATTGCCCAAATTATGAAAGAAAAAGACTGAGAAACTCTTCCAGATTGGAGGAAAAAAAGGAGACATGACAGCTAAATGCAGTGTGAGATTTTTGGATTGGATCCTGGACCCCAAAAAAGACATCAGTGGGACAGTTGGTGAAATCTGAATAAACCATGAAGAAATGATAAATGTTTGAAGAGATAAATATATTTAAGCCTGACTTAAACATTGTGTAATGTATATATGTATCAAACATTACATGATACCTCATTACCATGTTTTATGTATTAGTTAAAAATAAAATGTAAAAAGAAATTTGTATAAGTTCTCTAGTTAAAGGTATTTTGTTGGTGTTAGTTTCCTGTTTTGGTCATTGTACGTGGTTCTGTTGAGATGTAGACAATTTGGTTAGTTAGATAATGAGTATAGGGAACTCTTTATACTGTTTGTTCTTTGCAAGCCTGAAGTTATTTCACAATGAAAAGTTAAATGAATTAAAAAATAATACTTGAGGACTGGGGTTGTGTGGCTCAAGGGCAGAGCACTTGCCTTGCACAATGAGGTACAAAGGAAACTCCTCAGACCTTTGATCCTCAGCACCACAAAGAAGTAAACAAATAAAATAAAGGCATTGTGGGCTGGGGATGTGACTCAAGCGGTAGTGCGCTTGCCTGTCGTGTGTGTGGTCCGGGTTCGATCCTCAGCACCACATACAAAGATGTTGTGTCCGCTGAAAACTAAAAAATAAATATTAAAATTCTCTCCCTCTTTCTCTCTCTCAAAAAAAAAAAAAAAAAAAAAAAGCCTAAGGCTTGAGACTTAAAAAAAAAAAAAGCAGAAGAGCAATAATTCTTTTTTTTTTTTTTTAAAGAGAGAGTGAGAGAGGAAGAAAGAGAGAATTTTTTTTAAAATATTTATTTTTTAGTTTTCGGCAGACACAACATCTTTGTTTGTGTGTGGTGCTGAGGATTGAACCCGGGCCGCACACATGCCAGGCCAGCGCGCTACCGCTTGAGCCACATCCCCAGCCCCAGAAGAGCAATAATTTTTAACTTTTTTTTTCTATACTGTAAGGAATTATTGCTAGGAGCGCTTTAACCTCACTGGATGTAAGTTTATATTTTATTTTGAGATAGGGCCCCACTAAGTTACCCAGGGTGGTCTGGAACTTGAGATCCTCCTGTCTCAGCCTTCCACATCACTGGAATTATAAGAATGTGCCAGTGTGCCCAGCAATTATAATCATTTAAGTCAGGAATGGTTCCCCTTGGTTCATATCTCTGCATGTACCTAGGAACACTCTGTGTTTGGAAGTATTCCAGCTTTAGAGTATTCCAGAGAGCAGCAGCCACACACAAGCATGAAGCATGTAACACTGAAGTAGCACAGGCAGTCAAAGAATATTGATACAGGGGCTAAGGTTGTGACTCAGCGGTAGACCATTCGGCTACCATGTGCGAGGTCCTGAGTTCAATCCTCAGCACCACATTGAAAAAAACATAAGTAAAGTAAATGTATTGTGTTCAACTACAACTAAAAAAATAAATATTAAAAAAAGAATATTGATACACCTGCGCCTCACCTTCTGAAATTCTGACTATATAATTCCCACTATAGAGTGGGGCCAAGGTGCTATTATTTTTAAAAGCGTTGCTGATGATTCTGATGAGTAACCAGGGATATGAATTCTTTGGTTAAGGGAACTGGAATATTTAGCTAGAAAAAGATTCAGGTCAGCTCTAGAAGAATCATATTGGAGAGATTAGGCAAATAAAGCTGAGTTTTATCCCTGGAGATAATTTGGTATATTTGGAGTGTATTAGCTTTTTGTTGCTGTGACCAGAATACCTGACAAGAACAACTTCGAGGAAGAAAGATTTATTTTGGCTCATGGTTTCAGAAGTTTCAGTGCATGGTCTGTTGGCTTCATTGCTTTGGGTCTGAGATGAAGCAGAAAACATCAGGGCAGTTAGTGGAAGGACATGGCAGAGGAAAGTTGCTCAGCTCATTGCAGCCAGGAAGGGTGAGGGAAGGTCTACTTTCTTCAGCCATGCCCCACTTACTTATAGTTTCTACTACCTCTAGTAGTCCTTTCAGCTATCAATGGATTAATCCATTAATGAGGTCAGAAATCTTTCAATCTAATCACTTCCCCAAAGTCCCACCTCTGGACATTGCTGGACATCAAGCCTTCAACATATGAGACTTTGGGGATACTCCAGATCCAAACCATAACATGGGGTAAGGTCTGTTTTGAAAAGCTTCCTTTGTTCCCTTGATATGCAACCAGGTATGGGAACAGTGGGCTGGTCACACTTAACTCTGCATGTGAGTTATTAGGTGTTCATGTTAAAATAGAAGTTCTGATTTGGTAGGTTAGACTCGGGAGGGGCCTGGGAGTCTGCATTTCTAACAGATCCCAGAGTGGTGCCAATGCTGCTGATATGGTAACCACCTTTTGATTAGGAGACAGCCAGTTAGTGTAGATTATTACACTATATACTCAAGCCCAGGATGTGGTAAGAGGGTGGTTTAGATTAAGGCACAAACTGAAAGTTTTAGTGAAGTCATTTAAACCTCAGAGATAAAATGTATTTAGTTGTGGAAAGAACATTGGTTTGGGAGTTAGATCTGAATCCAATGGTTCACTGTCTGGATGACCTTAAAAATAATTTGTTTCACCTTATTTAACATTTTCCTGGCAGATTAGAATGAGAAAAAAATATATTTAAAGCAATAAAGTAGAATAGGCATTCAGAAAAGTGGTAACTTTTATCATGTATGCTAGGGAATCCTCTTTTATTGGAAGACCAAAACTGTGAATAATGTGCATGAAAGTTATGGCTAGGAGCCTCTAATCAGTTTTGCATCAGAAACAACTTCTATTCTACAGAGAAGGGAAGGCTATGGTTTTAAGTAGAAATTATTTTGGTCTAAATTCCTTTAGATACTTGTTTTTGTTTATCCCTCATAATGAACTTTTTTTTTTTTCCCCTTGGGGCATTGGGGATTGAACCCAGGGTGTTCTATCAATGAGCTACATCCCCATCCTTTTTTGGTTTTTATTCTGAGACAGCGTCTCACTATGTTGTTGGCTGACCTTGAAGTTGTAATTTTCTTGCCTCAGCCTCTTGAGTTGCTGAGTTTACAGGTATGCACTACCATACTCCATATGTATACTAACTTTTGCAGTCATCTGAGGTCTTGGCCTAATGAAAAGTGACAAATGGTTTACTGGCTCAAAACAAATATTTGTTGAGCACCCGCTACTCTTTTAAATTTTTTTTTAGTTGAAGATGGATACAATATTGTTATTTATTTATTTTTATGTGGTGCTGAGGATCGAACCCAGTGCCTCATATGTGCAAGGCAGGCGCTCTACCATTGAGCCCCAGCCCCAAGGATCTGCTACTCTTAAGAGTCAAATAATTTTTAACTGTTATTGACACTCTGCATAGAACATATTTCAGATCTTACCTCTTCTGAGTGCTTGCTTTCTTTCCTCCTTCAGGAAACCCTCCTTCTGAAGCTTGTCTTAATATTGGGCTAATACTTACTTAGCTCCCTGTGCACCCTGTCATAGCACTTGCCTCAACCAATCTGCAAGCTTTTCTTCTTCCCTTTCTTTCCTGAAAGCTTCTTGAAGGCACGGGGCTCTTTGTTGTCCCATCCTTAGTATAGTGCCTGCATTGAAATTGTTATTGATCTGATTGTGTAACACATGATGCTCTCAAAATGTCTGAAATATGTAAGAGTCAGGAATGGCTTTCTGGAAAAGGTAATATTTAAGTTGAGACTTAGAAAAAGATAGCAGGTAGGTGCAGGTAGAGCAGCAGGAAAGCATGCCAGGAACCACACATAGTTTGAATGAGCTGAAATGTGGGGGATGCAGAGGGGTAGTGGGTGAAGCTGGAGTACAGGCAAGGGCTAGCTGCATATGACTGACTTAAATGACAGCTAAGAAGATTGGATTTTATCTCGAAGATAATGGGAGTCTTTATGCAGGAATGTTTTGAGGGTGATATTATATACAGCTATTAGAGAGAAATTGGTTAGGAGTTTTATATATAAGCCAATTAATCAGACCCTAGCAGTTACTCTTAATGCCTTTTATGGTCTTACCCCTTTTTCCTCAGACAAGAGTGGTTCACTCCAGAGGTACCTTTGCCTTGTGTGCCTCTGGAAGAGCTGTGGCTGTGCGATGCAAGCAGACCTTGGAGCATTACATAGCTCATCCAGTTCCTGGGGATGGGTGTCTGGTCCTGTTAGGCAGAAGGTGCAGCTTTTATATTTCTGTTCTACAAAGTGAGTTGGATAGCAGGAGACCCTTGGTAAATGCTTGGACAGCATTTACTGGGTTTCAGTACTAAATCTGCAATGTCGAAGCTATGGGGGCATTGGAGAAGTTATATCACCTCTGTGAACCTCATCTGTAAAATGGAGATAATACAGACTGGTGCTTTTTCAAGAATTGAATCAGCAGGGTGCAGTGGTTTATGTCTGTAATCCCAGCAGCTCAGGAGACTGAGGCAGGAGGATTGTAAGTTTAAAGCCAACCTCAGTGACTTAGTGAGGCCCTAAGCAACTTAGTGAGACCCTGTCTCAAAATAAAAAAATGAAAGGGCTGGGGATATAGCTCAGCGGTTAAGCGCCCCTGGGTGAGGAGAGGACACAATTGAATTGGATGATGATGGTGATGATCACAATAATGACCATTTAGTAAGTATCAATTGTGTTTCAGGCCCTGTGCCAGGTATATCATTAATTAAATATATTTGTATAAAACTCCATGGTAGGTAATCAGTAAACATTAGATTACTCCCCAACCTGCTCCTGATCGTTGTACGTCCTACAGTTTGTCAGTCGCTGATAGATTACCTTAGCACTGTTTTCCCAATGATTTTATTCCCACAAATTGACAGAGAGTGAAACTAATGGACAGTTAATTTAAGCCAGGAAGCAGCCAGTGAGTTATTTCCAACATCATTTAATTAAGGAAGTACTTGGGACTTTGAAATCTATGGTACTTTAACCAAATTATAATTTTAAAACAATTAGCCCTTGAACTTAATATTTAGGTTCAGGATCTTGGGCTGCTATAGAAACCAGATGGAGTTGCTGCCTGGACTACGACCTTGTTTACATACTGTTTAGATGTTGGCTCTTCTTCTGACCAAATAATCATAATAACCTTCTGAATAAAAGTTCTGTTTAGTGGACAAAATATGAAATATATAAGGTTGAACAAGGGTTTGAAATGAGTTATATTGTCCCTATGTAGAGCTCCACAGGTTTCTTTTTATTTCTTTTCTTCTTTTTTTTTCCCCGAGTACTGGGGATTACACATCCTAGACAAGCACTTTTTCACTGAGCCACATCCCCAACTCTTTTTAAATTTTATTATTTTATTTATTTTTCATACAACAATTATTTGTTTTTCTATCATTCTATATGTCTAAACAGGGTGGAATTGGGAGGGATTTTTAGTATAGTCAATGAAGCGAGGACAACATGGGTTTCATCTTGACACATGCTCACAAGAACAGGTGAAAAAAATCAGAGAAGTAGTTAATCACCTACTGGCTCCTAAATCTTAAATGGAATACATGGAGGATATCTGTGGCTTCTCTTTCTCAGTTTCAGCCTTAAATTGATTTATTTTGAAAATGTAATCAGGCATGGTGGTTATTGTTTATCTCTGTAATCTCATTGACTCAAGAGGCTGAGGCAGGAAGATCTCAAGTTTGAGGCCAGCCTCAGCAACTAAGCATCTTACTGAGACCCTGCCTCAAAATAAAAAAAAATAAAAGAGGGCTGGGGATGTGGCTCAATGGTAAATTGCCCCTGAATTAAGTCCCCAGTACCCCCCCAAAAAATAAATAAATAAAAATTAAATGGTAAAGCCATTTACCTATTTCAGAGTTATCTAAGTGAAGTGACTTATGTCACTTCTCACATTTCATTGGCCCAAACAAGTCATGGGGTCATGCCTAACTTCAAAAAGTGGGGAAGGGCAACTATTTGTATGCAGAGAAGGAAGAAGACTTTTTATTCTTGTTATTGCACCATTTCAGTTTGTCCTTTATTGACAGCAGTCGTTTCCATAGCTTGATTAAAGTAGTATCAGCCAGACTTCTCCACTGTAAGATTTTTTTACCCCTTCACATGAATAAATATACTATAGAGAATTACTTTGAAACTATATAAAACTTCCATTCTTCATCAAAATTTTACTAATTAATTAATATCTGAACAGGCTCACAATTTTAGATAGGCTCTCACTAAGTTGCCTAATCTGTCCTTGAACTTGTGATTTTCCAGCCCCAAAGGATATAGGCATGGACCATCACATCTGACCCCTGGCAGATTTCTGATAATATAGGGCCTTAACTTTGTCTGAAGTGAATGAAAATGCCCCTCAGTCTTCAGTAACTATACCCTTCTCACTATATCCTTTTTCTTTTCCCTTCTTTGTGGTGGTTTTAGTTAATCAGATCCTTTTTGACAACATAAAGCGCGGATTAAAACTAACTCTGTAGCAATCCTAGGATTATGGGCTCAGGAGAATAAATCTTGGGTTGACTTTGAGATGATTTCAGTTAAGTTTCATTCTGAAAAAAGCAGCTATGGGAGAGGCAGCTCTGAGCTTGGGTTATTGTTTATCTCTCCTTCCACAGGATCAATTTGTATGAGTATCACAGTCCATTGTGAATATGGTGCATGAGGGATTGTTACTGGAAAGCATAATGGGTTGCTGGCCGCAGTGATTATGCCTGAAAACTGGCTGGAGTCCTGGGTCTAGCCCTGTCAACAGAGCGAAATTCAAGGAGAGGAGGAATGACAATAATTTAAACACTCATCTCTTTTTCTATCTCTCCAATGCCATTTAAGTCACAGGGTAGCTTATCCCTAGAGATTAGCATAAAATTAGAGGGTATGGCCTGTACAAGCTTCCTTCTCTCTTTCCTTAAAATCTCCTTCTTCTGGATATAGATTGTCCACCATACTACGACCTCTCATGTGGCCTTAGAGGTGCAGGATAGGGGATAAGACTAATATGCTACCTTTCCCTCATTTCCACTTTTTATTTTCCAGCAACAGCTCCAGGCCTATGTGGCCTGGGTGAATGCACAGCTGAAGAAGAGGCCATCAGTGAGGCCTGTGCAGGACCTGCGACAGGATCTCCGCGATGGGGTGATCCTGGCATATCTCATCGAAATTGTTGGTCAGTTGGCCCTGGACTCTGATGTTACCATAGACTTTTATCCTTCATATGCCCTTTGACACAGGTTGATTCTTTAGAATATATAGCAGTGGAAGTGGAGAAAAAAATACTTGCCAAATTTTTTTTTTCTTTTTAAAAATTTTTTCATTTGTCCTTTTTAGTTATACAAGATACTTGGCAAAACTTAAATCATTTCTTCATTGGTCAATACTGTGTACTAGGCACTGTTTCTAAGTTTGGGAACATAATGAATGCAGTCGGTGTTCTCAGGAGTCTCTCAATCTAATTGGAAAGTCTGGAAAGTGAAGTCAGTTCCATTAATGTGCTTGGTGCTTTGATGGGATGAACACAGAAAGAAGTGCATAGAAGGGACACCCTTCCCAGTCTGAGGGGTTCAGGGATGGCTGACCAGAAGAATTCATGTCTAAACTGAAGCCTGCCAAAAGAATTGACGTCTGCTGGGTGTTGTGGTGCATGCCTATAATCTCAGCAGCTTGGGTTCAAAGCCAGCCTCAGCAACTTAGCAAGACCTTGTCTCAAAATAAAAAATAAGTAGGGCTGGTGATGTGGCTAAAGCTCAATGATTAAGTACCCCTAGGTTCAATTTCTAGTGTGTATAAATAGATACATAGATAGATAGATGTTTAAATGGACGCCTTCCAGAAGAACTGATGTCTAAACCAAGACCAGAAAAGGAAGTAGTAGCCAGGCAAAATGAGGATGTTACCAGCAAAACACTCCTTTCTAATACTCACTACATAAAAGGGTTTTTGCTCTTGAAACCCTGGCACCATTTTTACTAGATGTTACTGTAATTTTATGTTCATAGCTCTGCAGTTGTTTTTACTTTTATGTGGTGTTGGGGATCGAGCCCATTGCCTCACTCATGCTAGACAAGCACTCTACCATTAAGCCACAATCCCGGCCCTGCAATTGTTTTTCTTACCAAATGGTAATTACTTGTGGTAATTGTTTATTTATCTACCTTTCTTCTGTAAAGACTGAACTCTTTAAGAGAATGCACAGTATCATTTTTTTTTTCTATCTCCACAACCTCTAACCATGGGGACCTAGTAGGTACTCAAACATTTATTGTTGTATTAGTCAATGGACCATGCTTAGAGTCCTTGAGGGCTGTAGGGCTTACGAGTGGTATGGAAGAAGCAAAGTTTGCAACAGGCATTACCTTGTTGGGACAGCTGGTGAATTCATCAGAGCATTTATTTGTAATGATAATAACAACGTCAATACTAGTAGCAGCTGCCAGGATTAATCTCTTTCTATCTTGTTTAATTTCTTGTGCTGGGGCTCTAACCCTGAGCCTCTCACATGCTAGAAGTACTCTTCCACTCAGCTACATCCTCAGCCCTTGAACCCTACTTTCCACTGTGACTTTGCTATATAGAAATAACCTCAAGTTATCTCCCTAAATTCGTATGGTTAGCCACTAACTTTCCCTTGAGTTGAAGATATGAATATTCAGCTTCTTATTCAGCATCTCTACTTGGTGTCTAGTGTGCAGCTCTAACATCACATGTCTTAATCAGAATTTTGATTTTCTCCTTTCACTGATCCCTTTCCAAGGTTTTTCATCTAAGGAATATATTACATTGCCATTCAACCAGTCATTAAAGCAGAACACTTAGAAATCATTCTTAATTCTTTCTCTTGTGGCTTAAACCTAATCATTTACATGTAGTTTCTGCTTTATATTTATAATATACTTAATATATGACTTCTTACCATCTCTTCCTCTCCCCAAACCATCATTATCTGTCATGAATATTTTCATTATTTTCCTAACTAATCTCCCTTTATCTTCTTCGCCTAATCAATATACACAAACTCAAATTGGAAAAACATAAACCAGATGACCATTAGTCCTTTATTTTAAACTCTCCATTGGTTTTGCCAGGTAATGTGGTGCATGCCTATAATACCAGTAACTCAGGAGGCTGAGGCAGGAGGGTTGCAAGGTTGAGGGCAGCAATAGCAGCTTAGTGAGGCCCTAAGCAATTTAATGGGAGCCTGTCTCAAAAAATAAAAGCACTGGGGATGTAGCTCAGTGGTAAAGCTCTCCTGGGTTGTAAATAAATGAAATAAAATAAATTCTCCATTGGCTTCTCATTACACTTAGAATAAAATTTTAGGCTCTCTACTGTGGTCCACAAAGCCCTACAGGACCTGGCCTTGCTACCTCTCTGGCCTCTCCCAGGACTCTGTGCTTACTCCACTCCAGCTACACTGGTCTTGCTCCTATGCCTCAGATATGCTGAGCTCCAATCCTACCTGTGGTTTCTTAATTTGGAATGCTTCCTCTTCAAATCTTAACAACTTAATATTTTTAAGTCTTAACATCATTTATTCAGTCTCTGCACAAATGTATTATCAGAGAGGCCATGATCACACTTCTGTATTTTTCCTCATAGCATGTATCATTCATTATCTGAAATTATATTAAGCATTTATGTGTAATCTGCCATCCCTAGAGATGGAAACTCCCCAAGGAAAGGTTACCTTGTTCACTGCTCTCTGTGATGCCATGAACAGTGCTTGGCACACAGCAGGTGCTTACTTAATATTTTTTTGAATGAATAAATGTATATGTACTACCTTCATAGGTCCATGGGTTTAGATATAAAAATTTGAAGGCCCTCCAAAAGGCTTTCATTTTCTTCTTCCCCATCCAAATTACAAAAACCAGGATGTAATTTACTCATATTTTCTGGATAATTTTATTGTTCATATCAAATATTCCCTTCCTTTGTGTCTAGCTGCCGTGTAATTTTGATAATATTTCTCCATGTAACGTATGTATATATATATATTGTTTTTCTTTTCTAACAGCAGGAGAAAAGCTGAGTGGGGTACAGTTGAGTCCAAGTAACCAACAAGAGATGAAGAATAATGTGGAGAAAGTACTACAGTTTGTGGCCTCCAAAAAGATTCGTATGCATCAGACTTCAGCTAAAGGTTGGTGTCTCTTCACATCCTTGGTGGATGAACACACTCAGCTTTACTGGTGTTTGCCAGTCTTAGAAGCAACACTCTTGGTTGTGTAGCCACTGGCTCTTTTTTTTTTTCCTGGTGCTGGAGATAAGAACTTTATACATGCCAGGCAAGTGCTTTTCCACGGAGCCACATTCTCAGCTAGCCAAGGGTTGTAGAATGGCCTCATGTCATTTTTCCATAACAAAAGTTATCCTCTTGGGATGGAGTGATTATCAGAATCTGAGTGCTGTGGAAACCTGGGTGGAGATAGAAGTTCTCTATTCTTTGTAGTTGGATACAGATCTCCTTGAGTATATATGGGAGAATTAATGGTACAAAAATAAATGACAAAATTATATTAATTTTAGAATTTCTAAGTTTTCAAAAATAGAAATAGATAATATTTTTCAAGTTCCTTGGGTTTTTTTACCAAATATTATTTCACATTATCATAACATGTTTCTTTCTCCCAGTTTTCTAGAAGGAAAATATTTTATAGCATTTTCTTAATATCAATACATTCCAGGCTCTGTGGCCTCTGAATATGCCCTCTTCTGTATTGACATGACCCAGGTGGGTTTGACCAGGCTGCAAAGAAAGAGCAATATAGGTGTCCTTAGAAAACACAGGCTCCCTAACCCTTTGCTGTTTCTCTAGAATTGATTGGATCTAGTTCTGTTGCAGCTTCAGTTTCTGGGTCTGATTGCCTGTCTGAGAATGGAGTCAGAAGGGAGCCTTCCTTTCATGATGGATTATTGGAATTCTTTGTGTAGGGGTCATTCAGGTGGGCAAATGCTGAACCATTGAGAACACTCAGAGGACGTATCAAATAATCCTTTTCTAAGTTTTGTATATTTAAAAGGTTAAGAGGCTAAATAAAGAGAATTTTACCTTGAGTTAATTTTCACCAGTTCTATCACATTACTTTTTGCCTTTTTTTCTAGGGCAGAATTTAGAGAACCATATCTTTGATCTGGTCCCCATGTGGAGTGGGCTTGGGGATCTGGCCCAGTAAAGTCGCTATTTTTAAGGGAACCCTGCCATTCAGGGCATCATTGTCTTTTACCTGGAGAAGCACTACAGTTTCCTAATTAGTCCTGCTGCATTGATTTTTCCCCCTTCCTTTTCTGCTTTCCACACTGCAGCCAGAATGATCTAAGAATGCGTATGCTTATGCTATTCCTCTGCATTGAGGGCCCTTAGAATAAAATCCAAAGTCTTTCCTATGGCTTACTCTGTCCTGTATGACCAACCTCTATTTCTCCATCACTGCTCATCTTTCCCTTCTTCCTCTGGATCCAGTACTCTGTCCATGCTGAACTTCTCTCAGTTCCTTCACCACAAAGCTGAGCCCCAGAAATATAACATAAATTACACTGGTAACTTAAGTTTCTAATAGCCATATTATAAAAAATTAATGAGATGATACTTTATCTAACTCAATATATCCAAAATACTATTGTTTGATTCTGAAATCAGTACAAAAATTACTGAGATATTTCATATTCTATTTTTGTACTAAGTCTAATGAGATATTTGTCATTCACTTTTTGTGTGTGTATTAAGTAAGTACTATACTTAGAGCACATTTCAATTCAGAGTAGTGAAATTTAAAATGCTTAGTGGCAGCATGTGGCTTGTGGCTCCTATGTCAGACAGTACAGCTCTTTCACTTGCAGGCCCTTTAAACCTACTTTTCCTTCTTCCCAGATTACTTTTTTCCCTTCTCTCATCTCATGGACCACTCTTCATCAAACAAGTCTCAGTTGAGGACTCACTTCCTTTAAGAATATATCCCTGAGCCTCTAAGATGCCTCTACTCTGAGCTCCCAAAGACTTCTGTACTTCTGTGATCAGAATGTTATTGTACTTATTATGTAATTGCTTTTAGACCTTCTGTCTCCTTTGTTGAACATGGCTTTGTGAAGACCAAGACTTTGACTTCCTTTCTTGTGTGTCACTAGCACTTTGTAACGCAAGTCTTCAGCCTCTGCTTCTTTCTCAGGACTTCTTGGTCTGTTTGGTCCTCAGATATCGTGGAAGGAAACCTGAAGTCCATCATGAGGCTGGTCCTTGCGTTGGCAGCTCATTTCAAACCTGGCTCTAGCAGGATGGTGAGCCAAGGACAAGACTCCAGAGCCCCTCTACAGAGTCACCAGCCACATTGTGCCACTGCCGTGGCTCAAGGAGCAGCTGCTGCTTTAGCTGATGTGTGCCATGACATGTCACGATCAGGACGGGATGTCTTCAGATACAGACAGAGGTAAGAGTAGAAATCTGGGGATGGAAACTGATATCTCTCTCTGGTATTTCTTCTCTTAGACAATACTAGTGCAGGAATTGGAAGTATCACTTAAATAGCCCCACATTGCAGAAAAGAACATGGAGTGGAGGTTTGGGAAGGTACTCCAAGAGAAAAGTTTATTTCTGTTTGAGATGATTATTTGCAGTTACTAGAATGTAAGGGAACTATATGTGTTCGGTTTTTCCTCTGGTTCACAGAGAGAGATGTAGGAGTAACACTTTAGTCCGTCTGGGGGAGGATCTACCCTGGTATATATCCAGAAGACTGAGCTGTCCTGGAGAGTCATGGCAGAAGGTCCTTTGGGGATTATGCATATGATGAGGGAGAGAACAATCCTGAAATGTTGCAGAGATTGATGAAATTCCTTTTTTTTTTGGCCTGCCTTCCCTACTAGATTTCTTTGAGGTGGGTTTTGCCTTATTCATTTTCTTGCTTATGGTGCTCACAGAGTGTTAGAGTATCAGTACTTTTAGAGTTGACCTGATTTGAAGAACTGATACTCTCCCCTTTTTTACTCTTTGGCTTTAGGAATAGTAGCATGGATGAGGAGATTGAGAATCCATACTGGAGCGTGCGGGCACTAGTGCAGCAGTATGAAGGACAGCAAAGGTCTCCTTCTGAGTCGAGCTGCTCCAGGTAATTTGGCCTCAGATTCCTTATACTACAGCTGAATTTTTGGGTATTCTCAGGGTTCTCAACTTCAGGTGGCAAAACAACAAGCAACTAAGACACTTAACCTCTTTTTTTTTTTTTTTTAAAGAGAGAGAGAGAGAATTTTTTAATATTTCTTTTTTAGTTTTCGGTGGACACAACATCTTTATTTTATTTTATTTTTATGTGGTGCTGAGGATCAAACCCAGTGCCCCAAGCATGCCAGGCGAGCACGTTACCGCTTGAGCCACATCCCCAGCCCCCCTAACCTCTTTTAAAAATTTTTTTTTATAGTTACAGATGGACAGCATGCCTTTATTTATTTGTTTAGTTTTTAAAAAATATTTTTATATTTTTAGTTTCAAGTGGACACAATATCTTTATTTTACATTTACGTGGTGCTGAGGATCGAACTCAATGCCTTAAGCATGCTACGCAAGCTCTACCACTGAGCCACAACCCCAACTCCCTGTTTGTTTAGTTTTCTTATGCAGTGCTAAGGATAGAACCCAGTGCCTCACACATGCTAGGCAAGTACTCTCCCACTGAACTACACCCCCAGCTCCCTAACCTCTTTTCCTATCCTCAGTTTGACTTTTAAAAGAGAGCCCTCAGCATTGCATGTGATTTTGTATTGACAGGAAGTGAATGAGGCTGGTGAATTTTTCGCACAGAGAAACTGTGGAGCCTCAGTGCCAATGCTTAGCTGTGACCACATGGGGGCATGCCTGGGACCTGTCAGATCCCAGCCTAGTGGTGCTGACATTTGTGTACCGGCTGCCAGTGTTTATTTTTTTTTTTAATTTTTTTATTGTTGGTTGTTCAAAACATTACAAATTTCTTGATATATCATATTTCACACTTTGATTCAAGTGGGTTATGAACTCCCATTTTTACCCCATATACAGATTGCAGAATTACATCAGTTACACATCCATTGATTTACATATTGCCATACTAGTGTCGTGTTCTGCTGCCTTTCCTATCCTCTACTTTCCCCCCTCCCCTCCCCTCCCCTCCCCTCCCCTCTTCTCTCTCTACCCCCTCTACTGTCATTCATTTCTCCCCCTTGTATTATTTTTCCCTTTCCCCTCACTTCCTCTTGTATGTACTTTTGTATAACCCTGAGGGTCTCCTTCCATTTCCATGCAATTTCCCCTTCTCTCTCCCTTTCCCTCCCACCTCTCATCCCTGTTTAATGTTAATCTTCTTCTCATGCTCTTCGTCCCTACTCTGTTCTTAGTTACTCTCCTTATATCAAAGAAGACATTTGGCATTTGTTTTTTAGGGATTGGCTAGCTTCACTTAGCATAATCTGCTCTAATGCCATCCATTTCTCTGCAAATTCTATGATTTTGTCATTTTTTAATGCAGAGTAATACTCCATTGTGTATAAATGCCACATTTTTTTTATCCATTCGTCTATTGAAGGGCATCTAGGTTGGTTCCACAGTCTTGCTATTGTGAATTGTGCTGCTATGAACATCGATGTAGCAGTGTCCCTGTAGCATGCTCTTTTTAGGTCTTTAGGGAATAGACTGAGAAGGGGAATAGCTGGGTCAAATGGTGGCTCCATTCCCAGCTTTCCAAGAAATCTCCATACTGCTTTCCAAATTGGCTGCACCAATTTGCAGTCCCACCAGCAATGTACAAGTGTACCCTTTTCCCCACATCCTCGCCAGCACTTGTTGTTGTTTGACTTCATAATGAGCTGCCAGTGTTTATGACCGCCAGTTTCATTGCACTGTCTTGGATCCTGAGTATGACTCTTAAGTTATGTCTGGAGAAAGCTGTATAAATCTCATAGCAAGAAAGGAAATTCAGCAGAGTTGTCTGAAGCATTAAGAGTATTCCAATATTCAATTTCAGGGCTGGGAATGGTGGCAGATCAGTATGTATTTGAGTGGGCTAATAATGTTTATGACTCTAGGTGGAGAGGCTGTCTCAGTCTCCTTTAGAGCCAAGGGCAGAGACAAGAACAGGACACTGCTCTAATAAAAGCCTGACCAATGCCAAGAGTAGTGAAAGAAAAAGATTATTTTCCTGACTCATGTAAATCACACTCCTGCAAACACATCCTCAGATCATGTTAGCTTATTTACTAATTTCATTTTATTGATGAATCATATTTTACTTACGCTGTAGTGACTTTTTTCTCGTACCTTAACCAGTGAAGTCTATTCTGTTTAAGCCTAATTGTTCCTTCTATATATTTGTTTTTTTCTCTTATGTCTTTCCCTCATAAAAATCCATCCTATTTTGACAGACCATTTTTATTGAGGTCATATGGAACTCTTTCCAGCATTTTAATATACTGGTAACCTTGATCAACTTTAAAATTTTCACATTTAAGAGGTGTTCTTTTTTATTTATAAAATGCACATACATCAACCATTAAACATTCTGAAGTATACAATCCAGCACACTCATTTAGTATCTTCATAATGTGCAGCCATCACCACTATCCCGTTGGAAGACATCTTCATCATCCCAAAAGTAAGCCCATAACCACTGAGCAATATGTGTGCTTTTAATGACAGTCTGAACCATTGCTTTTTTGCTTTCTGCTTGGACTATCAGTTGGTACAGAATCAAAAGATATTTCCTTGTATAATGAGATCTGTTGCTTCCTGCAGTCTATAAGCCTTTTACTCTTCTGATGACAGTGCCTGTTTTAGTTAGACAGAGATGAGGAAATGGATCTCCTCCTGAAAGCACCTGCTTCCTTCCTCCAAGCAGGAGGACTTAGATTGGGGCTGGAGCTCCTGAGATTGTGTAATTGAGGGACCCACTGGAAAGAAGGCTGCTCAGGACACTGTTCTAGGAGAGGGGTTGGAGGAGAATAATTTGTATTCATTCTCCTTTGTTTTCTTCTCCTTCCTGGTTTTGCCATTTTCTTCTTCTGCCAGTCCCTCACTCAGCTCACTGAGAATTCACATTCTGCCTTTTCTTCCGGAAGTGCCCAGGGAAGCAGTGGGCTTCTCACAGCTACCAGGGACCAGCAGGCCCTGGCACTTCTGTCCCCGCCCACCGCCCCGCCCCAGGGAGTACCCCTGAAGGGGATAGGAGACTTGATAGGAGACCCAGGGATGTGGGTGGTCCGGAGAGTGGCTCGGAAGATAGGAAGGATAGCCCCTTAGGTTTGATCCCCTTTCCTTGGAGCTCCAGGAACACCCCGGGCATAGCCCTGCCCGCCTGTTGCTCCATAACCTCGGGCCAGTCTGTCACTGTATCCTAGCAAAAAGATCCTCAGTTTGGTGGGGAGAGCGGCGGTGTGTGGGGGGGGGGAGTGGGCGGGGGAGGGAGGAGAAAACATAAAATGCCGGAGGGGAAGGTGGGAGGAAATGGGCGTCCAACGGGTTTCCTAGGGACAGCCTGAGTCTCCACCCCGCTAGCTTCCCCCTCTTGCGGGAAGCCGGGCTGGGCTCCCTGCGGGTTAAACCAGCGCGTTAGACCCTGTCCACTAAGGGAGGGGTCGCAGTGGAGCGGTAGCGATTTCCAATCTGCGCTTCTTAGGACCAGGATCACTCGAGCCCTCCGGGTAATTCTTCCGACCCGTCGCCCTTCCCCCGCCTATCCTGGGGCTCCAAACTGTCCCCGGCTGCCCGGACCCCGCCCCTATCCCCAGCTCGCACCCCTACCTTTGCCCAGAGCCGCTTGGGTCCGAGCCCAGCGCTGCCTTGTCGCACGTGACAGCCTGGGAAGGTTCGGGAGGGAGGCGGGTGAGGTGGGAGGGATAGGGGAGGCGGTGCGGAGCGGGATCACCCGCACGCTCACGGCTGGGGACTCGACGCGCAGCCCGAGCTGCTGGGAGCCTCTCTCCGGGTCGGAGATGGGTTGAGATGCCTTCGCCTCCGGGGATGCCCAGAGCCGCGCGGCCGCGGAGACTAAGATGCAGCTGCCAGGAACTGGCTGTCGACAAGAGGAGGCGGCTTCCTCCGAGGCTGGGCTGCGGCAGAGTCTGAGCTGCTGGGACAGTGCGCTTCACACCCGGGAGCATCCCTGTCTCTGGTGCCGAGACGCCGGCCTCTGCCCTTTATACTTTCTCCGGCAATTGGGACCAGCTTCTCCGCGGGTTGGCTCCTCCCGGGAGTCGTTCTTCGGGCCCCAGAGCGGGGAGACATGCCTGATTTGGGAGAGCTGTGACTCTCAGCCTTCCACTTCACCCAGAGAAGCAGGCTTGCTGAAGCCCGATCCAGGAGGGGGACCATGGGAGGGACCCAAGTCAAATGGTGAGCTGAAGCCACTTGGGCTTTGCAGGTGGGGGCATGGGTGGGAACAAGGCCAGGACTGGAGGATGCTGTTGGCCACAGAGACGGGGATCAGTCGTGGCGCTTTATTGGGGAGGACAGGCTGCTGGCCTGGGATTATAACTATAAAATACGGTGGTTCTAGGCATCTGGAGCCAGCTATAGAGGAAGGACTGGCCCTTTTCTGTTTCTGCTAAAGGAGGTGTCTTCGGGAGGAGACAGGATTGTTCCTTATCGCCCATCGCCTAAAAAAAAAAAAAAATGATTTGAGTCTAATTTGAAGGGTCTTTGCCGGGGAGATTTCTTGTCTAATAAATTAGCATTGGAGAGATATTAGACCTGTGGGAATTAAAAAATATTACCAGTTGGACCTGATTTGTAATCATTTGTTCTCTGACCTCAGAGAGGATTATGATAGCAAGTAGGGGATTTTTTGTTTATTTTAGGTCTTTTAAACTAGTCCGGGAGGAGCCAAAGTCTTAGAATTAATTAGCATTAAAATACTTTTCTCTGACCTGAGGTAGAGGATTTAATGCATCTCCTTTATCCGTGAAATACTTAGGGAGGCAGCACCCTCCCTGCTCTGGCCTGCGCCTCTGGATTTTTCTCTCAGGTCTTTCCCCTTTTTTGACTTGGCCATCTAGTTTCCTGGTCTTACCTCTGGCCTCACCCAGGCAGCCTCAGTTCAAGAAAAAGAAATGTTGTTTTCCTTTGGCTGCTCTGCCACGCCCCCAAAGGGGTTGGTTATCCAGGCATCCGCCCCCTTCTGCCCTTATATGGGGAACAACTCACTTACGAGGAGGAGGAGGAACGGAGCATGCGTCTGCGCTTTTAGGAAAGCAGTTTTCCAGCATCCTAAGTTCACACTACCCCTGTCCCCGTCCTCGCTTTGTCTGGCACCTACTTCCTGTGGTCCAGCCAGATGCAGGCAGTGGAACATCTCAGCAATAGCACCTTGTCATCTGAGAAAGTGGGGCTGCCTTATTCCTCAAAGAGGAGCAGCTGTTGTAGGTTTCTTTCTGCACCTGGATTCCCATTTCTATAAGAGGTAAATGCTGAGGCCTGAGCAGTCATAAATCTTATAAATGACATAGCAGTCTTAGTTGAGAGCTTTTCCAGCATTTTAATTCATGCTGGTCTGAAACTCAGATTGCATAGGTGGTGAGAGATGAACAGGAGTTCTGGAAAGCACTCATTGTTTCTCATCCTCCTTACCCCTTTTGGAGATCTATACATATTATTAAGCAACTTTTTTTAATGTGGAGTAGCACAAAACTATAAATTTTTTTTCCTGTAGTTCTAAGAAGAAACAGAATATAGTACTCACTAAGGTCATATCCACCAAAACACTTCAACTGTGGACACTAGTCCTCAGGCTGCTTTACATGAGGTTTTGAAGTCTTTGGCTGTTTCACTGTGGTTGGCTCTTGTTTTTTGTGGGTTTCTAGGAAGATGATATCTTAACTCCTGATCGTTGTTGTGAGGATTAGCCTGGAAGACTTCAGGGGCACATTAAGTGGGTCAGTGAATCCTAGACACTTTCACTGTTGTCTGGGTGATGAATTTGGAAGGAATTCTATAAGGGGGCTGGGCCTGCAAACCCCACAGCCCCTGAGATTGTTTCAGTGCTGATATTCTCAAGGTGCAGTGCAGGGAGAAATGGCTCTTCAGACTCCTTTATCCCTCTCAGACCGAAGCATCAGCCTCACATTCCCATCTAGTCTTATTATTTGTTGTGGTTCCAAAGATTTAAAATTCCTCTTCCCTGAAAATCTGAACAGTGCCTCTGAAGGATAGTAGTTATATCAGAACTTAAGAATTATTGAGAGGTTTCTGATGACAATTTGAAAATACTGCGGCAGAGATATGTAATGATTTACTTTGATGGGAGTAAATCAAGTGAACCCTTATTTCACTACTCCTTGCAGATCTTTCTCCTTTTGACATCTTACTCTTATTTTCTGGCTCAATTGTTGATAAATCACTGCCCCTCTGCTCAGCCTGTATACACTATATTCATTCCAGCAATTTCTACCCCGAGCTATCCTGACCCTATCTCTTTTGGGATAGAGCTGATCTGTGATCACTCTGCTGGTATTGCTTGTGTAAGAGATCAGTGTATTGGAAATAAAAGTTTTTTTCTAGCTCCAAAAGGTACTAGGACACATGCTGGCATTTGTCTCAGAACACAGGCTTGGGGAATGGTGACGGTGGAGGTAGTGAGAGATAAAAAACAAAACAAAACAAAATCTTAAAGTTATTTAAATGCTAGATTACCTGTCCTGATAATTTTCTTCTCTAATCAGTGATGCTTAAAGGCAGCCTTGTTGTGGAAAAGACTTTCAAGGACTGGATTATTCATTAAACAAGTTTATCATCTAATAAATAGTTCTTACTATGGGTTAGGTACTGTGTTAGGCACTATGGGTAAGATGATTAAGACTTCTCTCTGGGATAAATAATGAACGTTGGCTTCTGAACAACTGTAGTAATTGCTTCTTTTCCTTTTTCTTCAATCACAGCCTGACTTCACCCAGTCCAATTCACAGTGCAAAGAGTGAGTCCATTATAACACAGTCAGAGGAGAAGGCAGATTTTGTGATTATTCCCTCTGAAGGAATAGAGAACAGAACAGGTACTGTCTGTCTGCCTGCTTGGGTTGGCTCAAGGAAAGTCTCTGAACTTGAAGCGTTTGGAGGTCCTGATTATCTACCTCTAAGCTCCCTAGCCTTGTCCCTCTCTGTGGTCTGTGCATGTGGGGTCAGCTGTGGAGGGCTGTAATGCCCAAGAGCCAATTAATGTAGTTATCCTCTTACTGTCCTTTCTGGTATTCTAGCTGTCAAAAATCTTGCAGCAGCATAGATAGGCCCTTTCCTGTCTGGCTGCCTATTAATTAGGAAAGGACTTTAGGGACCTTTAGAACATTTAGAAGCCTTACTTAGGTAAACAACTTTTAAAATTTATATAAATATATATATGTTTTAGATGGACACACAATACCTTTATTTTGTGGATTTATTTTTATGTGGTGCTGAGGATTGAATTCAGTGCCTCAAACGTGCTAGGCAAGCACTCTACCACTGAGCTACAACCCCAGCCCAACAACTTTTATTATTCCTATTTTTTTTACAAACAATTTTGGTACTTCTCTAACTTAAATTAGGGCCAGGAATGTAGAGTATGAATGGAGAACACACAGTAGAGAGCAAGTCTACATCAGGCTCGACATGAGGCTTCAGAGAGACCACAAAGACTTCCCTTTGTTTAGGCTTCTCCATGGTCAGTCTCATTGGTCTCCTTTTTTTTTTTTTTTAACCTAAACATAAAGAAAAGCAAAGAAGAAGCATAGCATAAAAGTTACATTGAATTTCATTCACTCATAAGTATTGTAATGAAACCGAAGTACTTGGAAGAAAAGCTGTAATTAAATTTTTCCATACTTTCTTACCCCTCAGTCCTACCATTAGGGCCAAAAAGCTAGTCATACTACTGAGTCAGAAACTCCTGGGACCTTACAGAGGGAGGAGGAAAATATTTATTGTGTGCCTGCTCCGAACCAGGTACCACCAGTCCCTGCACAGAAGTGTTTTTGTTTTGTTTGTTTTATGGTCTTGGGGATTGAACCCAGGGCCTTGTGTATGCTAAGCAAGTGCTTTACCACTGAGCTACATCCCGCACTCATAAGTTACTTCTTTTAATCTTTACCACAACCCAGAGGAATTATTATACTCCTTTTATGAATAAAGACATTTACTCCAAGAGCTTATACTCTTTTTTATTTCATGATGAATTTTAAGTTACTCTGAATACAATTAAGATAAAATAGATGAGAAAACCAGAGCAAAGAAGCCTTAAGGGTAGGGAAATAAAACCAGGGAGTGATATTAAACAGTTTTGTAAGCAAGCTTTTATTAGTTTGTTTCTTGTGTGACTCACACAGTGTTATATGTGAAAGGGGTTCAGTCGTGATGCAAAGGAATCAAAGGAATATTGAATCATGGTCTCCCTTCTAAAACTCTAGCATAACCAACAGGAATTTTGTTTTCATTACACCTGACAGTTTCTTTCTTTGTATCTGGCAAATTTAGGCTTTGGGAATGCCAATTCTAGAGAATTAAGACTCTGATGGTGGGAGTCCTACTGCTTCCTTAGAGTTTAAGAAATGGTTTTCCATAGCAGAGTGAATGATGCTTCGCTGGTCCTGAAACCTGAGTTAACAGTCAGTTCCTTATGCCTCACAAACCCCACCTGGTGGAGAGTTCAGTTTGTATGTGAGGACAGGTTCAGAAAGCAGGTGACCTGAACCTGTAAACTACTCTTGTGAACGCTTTCTGCCGGAAATCAGTGTCCTCCAACATGAACTATACCCCTTCCTTTCATTTTGTAGAGGAGACAGACTCTCCATTATCCCGAGACTGGCGACCTGGGAGCCCTAGAACCTATCTGGAGACCTCATGGGAAGAACAGCTGTTGGAACAACAAGAACATTTAGAAAAAGAAATGGAGGAAGCAAAGAAAATGATATCAGGACTACAGGTAGCTCTTTCTCTTGTTGTTTGTCTTCAGTGCACCAATTGATTATTATTTTTAAGTCACTAGTATAAATTGAAAAAAAAAAACCCTGATTTTAGTTTTATATGAGATCAGAGTTGAATGAGGGAATTTAGATAGAGTAGTACACAAAAACAAAAATTGCTAATATGTGAGTGCTTTAAATGGACTTTGTGGACTGTTTGTAGCACAGCTGTTAGGATTTCTGCAAGCTCTGGGGCCATCACCAGCCCCTACCAAGCACTTATTCTGACTCTGCTTCACAGGCAGTCTTCTTTAGGTGGTTACAAATCTGCAATTGCAGCTTTCAGCCAAGAATGGCACTGTGAATAGTCAGGAATTTTCTCCCAGGAATTCTTCACTAGGGAAGGTAGAAGAGCAAGTAATGCCGCCAGGTTTCCATTTTCCTCTAGCTAAGGGATTTAGCCCACTCCTAATGCATTTGCAAGCGGATGCCAAGTCACAATGATCAGGTAGAAAAGGTTTTCCTTGAGCAACAAAGCCCTTCAGTTTTTCCTGTACCTGCAGTGTCAGCTCGGCAAATCTCTTCAGAGACTGGTGACCCACTTGACATAGTTTCCATCCTGAATGACCCCCTCAATCCTCTGTCTTTGTGTGACCATCTCTGTTTGGGGGAGCCCTTATAGTGTGCTGATGACCCTGAAATTGCCTAGGAATATTCCTTTCTGTTTATGCTGGGAACTGCACCACTTCTGAATTGTGAAATATTTATGGACACATAAACAAAGCCCACATTATGTGTGTGGCTCTGGCAGCCGGCAGGCAATGGAGGGTGTGCTCCCAGCCAGCCAGCAACAGGGTGGGGACACAAAGGGTTCCTAAAGAAAAAAGGATATTGGTGCTGTGGTAAAATAATTTGCATAATGTATCCCCAGGAACTGAGAAGGCTTGGAGGAATGTTACTGCCTAAACATTCCCAAAGAAAGTTGTTGGTTTTTCCTTTATTTGCTCCATATTTTAAAAACATCTAGCTTATGAGGCATTTTAGGTCCTTTTTCTGCCACTCCATTAAGGAATATCTTAATGATTTTTTTTTTTCCTGTGCTTGACTAGGACGTATTCCATAGAGAACTTTGGGATTGTAGCCAGTCAGGTTTTTCCCAGGATAATTTGCATTATATGAGCATGTATATCCATCAATTTAGCTCTTGGTTTGGTTTGTATTTCTTAGCCTTGGAGAAATATGATGGCAGCTGAAACAGAAACAGAAGATAATTGACAGGCAGAAAGTCAGCATCTTAATATTCCCTGCAAATGGGAGTTTTAATTCATAGGCACATGATCACAATGAGAATTCAGTTCCATTGTAGAATACAAAAGGACTCACAGCATCCACTGGACTTCTTAACTCTTTCACGGATGAACAAATTACATGCTAAGCCACATTGAGGATTTCCGATTTATTAGTATGCCTTAGTTAGAACCTGTTGAACAATTTTCCATTAGTCACTATTTCTGTATTGCTACTCTCCCTTAGCCCCTGTATAGCCCTGACTATACATGTCTTGTACATGTCTGTGCTTCTCTCCATAACCCTATGAAATAGCCAAATTAATTTGATTTACTAATATTTTATTAGCAGTATTTAGTAGATCAATCACTGGCTGGACTTTAAGATGTTTTTATCAACACTTATGATGAAATTGTGTTATATCAATTGAACCAGGATTTAACCTCTGTAATTCTTCTCTTTTGAATTGAGACAGAATTGTATTATAAAATAGGAACATATTTTTTAATCTTTCACTGGTCTGATAGGTCTCATAATACCTTCCTAAAGGGACAGATCCAAGTTTTGGGAGTGCTAAAGTATACAATTTGGGGAGACATTCAACTTTAAGAATAAGGTTTTGAAATATAAATACAATATTAGGATAGGGTCTTGAGAGAACACACGTAGGGGGCCTAAAGCTGGACTTCCTTAACTGCCCGCCTCCAGTCACTAAATTTTTTGTTTTCTTTTCAGTGCTGGGGATGGAACCTACTGGTGTTGTATCACTGAGTTATATCCCCAGTCCTTTTTATTTTGTAAAAGTTTAAAAGAGGGACTTCCTAAGTTTCTAAGGCTGGCCTTGAATTTATAATCCTTCTACCTCAGCCTCTGAAGTCCCTGGGATTCCTGGAAACTCCCTAATATTCTAATGCAAACAGAGCCTGGAATTAAAATGAATGAGGACATCTTTGTAAAGAAGTCTTCCTTCTTATTCTATCCAGGTTGCCTTAGAAAGTAAAAATGAAGAATTATTAAAGCAAAAATCAAACAATCTCAAGTCATGTGTATTCCAAATAAGTCATTATGATACACTTTTCTAATCCAGGAAAATTCTTTACTGCTTTTAGACCCTTTCTAGTTTGAGCAGTTTGAGCAGCTCTGGTTTTAAATATGCTCTGTCACTTCTGAAAGGAAGATTTGTTTTTAGATTTTCTTCTGGGGCTAAGGAGCCCAGGAGCAGAGGGTTCACTTGTATACAGAAAGATGAAAGAGGCCTAGAGCATGGGTCTGACAAAAGAAGCTGGTCCCAAGGAAAGGAATTGGAAGTATTTAGGGGCAAAATTACCAAGGAGATTTCTGGAGGAAGCCAGACTGTGATTTCAGTTGGAGTGAGCTTACCAAGCCCATCTCTAGAGTAAGTCATCTGATGGGAATTTAAGTTTCTTTCTGCCTTTTTGGTTATTCAGGCCTTGTTGCTCAATGGATCCTTACCTGAAGATGAACAGGAAAGGCCTTTGGCCCTCTGTGAACCAGGAGCCAATCCGGAGGAACAACTGGTGAGCTCCATCTTTTGTTACTGGACACTAATCTAGTGTATATATTTTACTTATTCTTAGCATTTGACTCTGCTGACCACACCTTCTTGGAATCTGCTCTCTGCTGACTCTAACTCTTGTTGCTGACTCTGCATGGCGCTGTTTCAAGGTGCTGAAGATATGGTAGTAGGAAAACAGGCCTAAGACCCTACCCTCAGAGAGTTTAAATTCAGCTCCCCTTTGAAGCTTCCCTTTTACTGACTATGTCTTCAATGTTAGTGCCTCTCAGTGTTCTACTCTGGGTCCTCACCTGTCTTATGTAGTCCCCTGGGCAGTATAGTCTGCCTCCGTGTCTTTACTCACTTCCCATCTGTTTCTTATTTTTGTATTTGCAGTCCAAAACACTCTTTGGAGTTCTAGATTTGTATATGCAACATGCAGCTGCCTGCTGACTGTTTTCATTTATATATGGTATAAACATCTCAATTTTAGTGAGACCTAAACTGAACAGTTTTTCTGTCTTCCACCCAACTGCCAAAACTACTTGTCCTTTTGGATGTCTGTACATCTCTTTGCATCTACCCAATGTCCCAAACAGAAAGTTGGATGTCATCCTTGAATCCTTTCTGATCCTTCCCTCTACATGTAGTTGTCTCCATTCTCATAGCCACTAATTTATTCAGGCATTCATCCAGCATTCTAGTTTCCTGCTAACTGGTTCTCCTAATTCCTCTTCTGTCCTCTAATTCGTTTTCTATAAAATAACAAGAATAATATTCCTAGAGGCCAACTTCACTTTGTTATCTCTTTGCATAAGACTTCATCAATTTCCTGTCATCCTTACTGGCCCTTCATGATCTGGCCCCTATTTTCTTCTGCAACTTCATCTCTTGTCATTTTTCTTTCTCCCTTTATCTTATCCCCTGCTCCCAATACACACATACTTATTCTAAGCATTATTCATATTGTTCTACTTGCTGCACTTTGGGCCTATGTTTCCATCAGAAGGCAGGAACTGTTTCCTCTTCTAAGTAGCCTCAGTGCAGAGCTGATATCTAGAAGGTGCTTGATAAATATTTTTCAAACAAAGTGGCTTCTGAATTTCATATCATAGTTGTATAATCATCTGTTTTTGTCTTATGTTAGGTTATAATTCAAAGTCGTTTGGATCAGAGTATGGTGGAAAATCAGGACCTAAAGGTATGTCAGGACATGTGCCTTTTACCCTTTGAAAAAAAATAATGGGAGTGTTACACACAAACTTCAAGACAATTTTGTGTGAAGGGAAGGGGATGCGGAATCAGGATGTTAGCTGAACCCCTACCTGTATTTTGTCTTTAATTGAAAGACAGAGATGTATCCAAGCATGTGAAAAAGAGTAATACCTTTTAAATCATGGTTGTGGGTAATAGATATATGTGTTATAATTGGTTGTACTTTCTCTATGTTTGAAATATTTCTTTTCTAATTAAAAGAAAAAATGGGTCTAATATCAATGTGGTATTTTTATGAATACTTTGCAGAATTCTTTTAGGTCAGTGGTTTTTAATTTTTTTGAGTCATAGGTATATGACTAAAGACGTTAACCCTTTCCCCAGAAATATACCTGTGTGCATGCACACATACTCATAGATGTGAATTTTTTAAAAAAATATTTACTTTTTATTTGTAGCTGGACACAATACCTTTATTTATTTATTTTTATGTGGTGCTGAGGATCGAATGCAGGGCCTCATACGCACTAGGCGAGCACTCTACCGCTGAGTCACAACCCCAGCCCACAGATGTGAATTTTAATAGGGTAATTTTCAATCCCATCTGTGGAGTCCAGGTTAAGGATACCATTTTAGAGCCTGGTGTGGTAGCACACCCCTATAATCCCAGTGACTCTGGAGGCTGAGGCAGTAGAGCCACAAGTTTGAAGCCAGCCTGGGCAACTTAGTGAGATCTTGTCTCAAAATAAAAAGGGTGGGGTTTGGATCAGTGGCTCTGAGCAGGGGTGTATCTTCAGGGGTTCAATCCCCAGTAGTATCACACACACAAAAATCCCATTTTGGATATGTTAATTAAATGGATGCATTTTAAATATGATGCATTGGGAAATGCAAATTAAATATGATGTGTTAGGAAAAGAAGAGAGTGGAGTCCAGAAGCTCTCCAATCCTTAGCTGAACCTTAAGAACTGAGATAATTATTTAATGACATGGACATAGGCATATTTAGATATGGTTATATATTTCAGTGAGAGGGATTTAGATTATTATGATTAGATTTTCTTGTTGGTGAAGAATGAAAAATATAGAGAGCCTGTGGAGATTGATGGGGTGTTTTTTTCCTTGGCAAGACTGTTTCTGGGCAATTAAGCTGAGATGCCACAGAGAAGAATGGAGTAGGTCCTGTTCTTGTTTTTGTGGGTCAGCCTTTAATGCTTATTGGATCACATCTGTCTGCCTCAGTAGAGGGTTAATCGTTCATGGGATGGTCAACTGGGTTTTGTCTTCTCACTGACAGAATGAGGTAATGCTTCTGAAGCAACCCAGATGCCACCATCTGATGTAACTATATTTGGTTTGCAGAAAGAGCTGCTGAAATGTAAACAAGAAGCCAGAAACTTACAGGGTATAAAGGTAAAAAGGAAGATATTTAATTCTTTAAATAAAGTCTCTGTAAGGTAAAGTAGTCTATTGGTAAGTGGCAATAGTTGGGTGCTAGGAGAATCATTTTAATTTGCTAGGGGTCTTTAATAGGCTTTGTACTATTGTGGGTGGGAATTGAGGCATGTTGAAGAATGTATCTTTGTTTTGCTGAGGTTTATGTCTGGTAGTTATGATTCATGGTGCTACCATTTCCCTCTGTGCCATCTCAGTTGTCTCCACGTGTAAAGTACTTCTCTTCAATATGAAAGAATGTCCTTTTTATTCCCAAAGAAAAATATTACTTACTTAGCTTTGGAATAGTTAATAACATTCAAGTGGTTTAAAGGTATGAAAGGACAGATTAGGAAAAGTCTGCCTTCCGTTTCTGTCCCCCCAGTCATCTAGTTCTCTTTCCTGGAGGTAACGTATCAATTATCAGCAAATGTGTATATATATTGTAAAATATACATATGTATAATGTCTATTTCACCCAAATAGTAGTATACTGTAAATACAGCTTGTCACTTTGCTTTTTGCACTTAGCAAGGGATCCTGTAGATCATTCTGTTTCAATAAAGACCTTCTTAGGCATTTTTTATATTTTCATAGTGTTTTAGTATACACATATATGCTAATGTATTTATCATATTTCTATTGATGGTATTTTATTTTCCAATCTTTTGCTAATACCCATGATCTAGCTAATAACCATTAATGTATGTTACTTCATCTAAGTGGAATTTTTCTACTGAATAAATACCCAAAAGTAGAAGAGGATATTCTTAAGCCTCTGCTGTTCCCCTCTTCCTTGCATAGCTGGTCATGGACTAGCCTGAAATATAACTCAGAAGCATCTTCCAAAGTGTATTTTGTAATCTTAGTGTTTTGAAATATTTGAAAGCACAAATATGCTTCATGATCAAAGAAGTTTGGGAAGTGCTATGGTATCTTGAAGATTCCCAGTGGATAGTAGCATGTTAAAGGATCTGAGAAGGTCTGTCATAAAGAGGTTGACCTAAAAAAAATTAGAATTATTAACCAAAAAAGTACTTTTTTCTTGTAACTCATTAACATCCCATGGAGCACACTTTGCAAATGTTCTTCTAAACTACCAATGCCAGGGACATCTTAGACTGCCTTTGCCATGTACTGTCATGGCAGTTAGCATAATTAAGAACGGGCTCCCACATTGTTCAGGGCCTGCACCATTCTTTGCAGTTTGTAAAGAGAGAAAAGTCAGGATAAATATACTGAATGCAGCCCCGTTGCAGTAGTTCATTTGAGATCATGAGGGTTGGGGAAATGTGTTACAGCTGGCCCCAAGTAAGTACATCCAGCCTATCTTTTCCTAGGCATGGTAGGAACTAAGAGGGTTCACGTTGGGGGAAAGACAGCCTACAGCTGTAAGATCCTATAAATTGGAATGAGGAGCCATCAGTCCAAGAACACATTGACAGTGGAAATATAATCCCAATCCTGGTTCAGAATAGGCTTTGGAAGCCAGTGGAAGTGGGATAGCAGCAGGGCTCTGGAAGCCAGAGTGGAAGTGATCCCCGGCATTCTTTATGAGCAGAGAGGTGATTGGGGATAGGACCATCCCTTTAGGAAATGGGAACTGTACAGAGAGGTAGAGGGAAAAAGAGCTAAGCTAGATGCAGTATTTTTTTTTTTAAATATATTTAGTTGTCAGTGAACCTTTATTTAATTAATTTATTTATATGTGCTGTGAATCTAACCCAGTGCCTCACACATACCAGGCAAGCGCTCTACCACTGAGTCACAACTCCAGCCCTAGATTGGTATTTATATGCCCAAGATATAGATGAGAAAGCCAGGGTAGGAGAAGGGAGAGTTCATTGTCCAAGTCAATGTCACAAAAGTAGACTTTTAATTTGAGTCTAGGTCTATCTGATCCTATTCTCAGGACACCAGGCAGCAGGAATGAAGTTTAGGGTAGGAAAGAGTGGTAGGTGAAAAAAAAAAATCCAATTTCAGTCAGGTTGGTAGGACAATGGATAAAGTTTTCCTTAGATGCTACTCTCCTCAAAAAAGACAGATGTCAGCTTCTTATTGCAAGATCCGTATACTCTTTTTGTCTCCCAGTTTACCTTAACTAATGTTGGTCAAGGATTTAGTAACTTTTGATAATAACTGACTAATTGATTAATTGAAACCGTAATAATTAGTATGCTTTTTCCCCCAGGATGCCTTGCAACAGAGATTGACTCAGCAGGACACAGCTGTTCTTCAGCTCAAACAAGAACTACTGAGGGCAAATATGGACAAAGATGAGCTTCAGAACCAGAATGTGAGTCAAATGTATGATCTCTGACCTCAGTGAGACCCCTTATTGCTTGTAGATCCGCCATCCTGATGTCTCTTTATCTTGCTTCTGAGATGCCTGCCTTCAGTGTCTGCAGTTATCTTTATTTCCCATCAGATTAATTTTTTTCCTAGGTGAAAGCCCATACCACACTGGGCAGGAAGGTCCTTGACCTCTTGAAGTTTGAGGACAGTGAGACAAAATTGTAGTTCTGTAGTCTGATTATCTTACTTAAAGACACAGAGAGAAGCTGTGTGTTTTTATCATAACTATGCCCTCTCTGTGCTGTATGCTGTAACTGCCAACATTAATGCTGGTTACCAAATAGCTCATTTCTAGGAAGGTTGCTGCACATGCCAGTAAATTCTTTATATCATCGCAGGTGGATCTGCAGAGGAAGCTGGACGAGAGGAACCGGCTCTTGGGAGAATATAAAGTAAGAATAAATATTGGGGAAAAAAAAGAATGAATATTGTTTTAGAAATGACTTCCACCTGACTGACCTTTTATGAATAGCCCATTGTTGCTGTTGCTCAAGGAACACTAAAGTATTCTGTTTTCATCCTTGTTTTCTGGAAGGAAATCTTTTTCTTTGTTCCTTGATTTACTAGCCCCAAAGAATAGATAGCATTTCTAGGAGGATCACGGAACCTGGAGTCTGGAAACTTCAGTTCCAGGTTTATCTTTGTCTTTAACTAGCTTGGATGGCACATGGTGGTCCTCTTACAAATGGTAGTTCCCATCCTCTTTACCCTTCCAAGAATCCTTTGCACTGTGTAAGGCTGTTGTGGTGTGTCACGCCTTCCTGGTATATTGGGGAAAGGCCTGCCTGCTGAGGCTCTGTGTAATTGCATTACATAGGGTTTCGCTACACATCTGAAAGCACTGTCTCTATTACAGAAAGAGCTGGGGCAGAAGGATCGCCTCCTTCAACAGCACCAGGTCAAGCTGGAAGAAGCACTCCGAAAACTCTCAGATGCCAGTCATCAGCAGGTCAGAACATACTCAGCTACTGGTTTTCCTGTCCCTTTGGCTTGAAGAAACCCTTTTTTGATTTAATCTCTGTTTTGCAGGTGGATCTAGAACGGGAACTAGAACACAAAGATGTCCTTTTGGCTCACTGTATGAAAAGAGAGGCAGATGAGGTAACCTAGAATTTTGTGTTTTCCCTCCCACATTTCCTGGCAAAGAGGGAGATTCTGTTTGTCACCAAGAGCTAAACCAATGCCACAGACAGTTTTCTGAGAGGCTATATGGGGAGGGGGTTAAGAGTGCAGCTTCCAAGATAAAAAAAAAAAAAAAGCCTGGTTTCAAATTCCAGCTTTATTGTGTCTACACTGTGTGACCTTAAGATGAGCCCTAAGTGCAAGACTTATCTGGAAAATTGAAATACTACTGACATAATCCACATAACTAATATGGTTGTATTTAAGCAACCTGACCCACAGTCAGGTTCAAAAAATATTACACTGTTCTTATTTTGTTACAAAGCAAAGGGAGGAGGTGCTTAGAGTAGGAGACCCTCCAGTGACTGTGACAGAGGCTAATTTGTTGGCCTCCAGGCCAAAGTTTTCTTTCATTCATTCTACATCCACCATGCCTTGCAAGCATTGAGTACAACATTGATTTAGCAGGGAACAAACGGGAAAATGCATTGGTGCTCGTGAAGCTTACATTTTTACAGAGATGTTAAACAAATAACTATATACTCTGTCAGGAAGTGATAAAAATGTAAAGAAGAAAACTAAAACAGGGTGTCTTGATTCAGAACTTCCCCTTTAACAGGCATCATTTCTTCTGGCTGCTACAGGTAACCAACTACAACAGTCACAATTCTCAAAGCAATGGTTTTCTCCTTCCAACAGCAGGAAAAGGAGCTGCTTCCATCACCCACAGAGGGGTAGGTTCCTAGGAGTAGAACACAGTCCTGCCACTTCTTGTTGAAACCAGAACAGTGTCCCAGCCATCCCCTATTGACTAGGCTTCTAGTCCCCTAATTCTTGCTTCTGATGGATGTGTAAAGATGTGAGGCACTAGGGCTGGGGTTGTGGCTCACTGATAGAGCGCTTGCCTAGCATGTGTGAGGCACTGGGTTCGATTCTCAGAACCACTTATAAACAAATCAATAAATAAAGGTCCATCAATAACTAATAAAAATTTTAAAAAAAGATGTGAGGCACTAGCTAACTAAAATTAAGAATTAGTGGGCAAACAGTAGGCCTGTGTCTGAGGAGGAAACTTTCTTCCACAAAAATAAAAGATCTACTTCTCTCCTTTACCTTCTTAAGTCCAGTGGCTGGGACATGACTAATAATATGGTACTGTACTTTGGCAACAGCACCTTATTTTCATCCACAGACCAGTGACTTGCAGATTGTTCGAGATGCTCTCCGCAGCCTGCGCAACAGCTTCAGTGGCCATGATCCTCAGCACCACACCATTGACAGCCTGGAGCAGGGCATCTCCAGCCTAATGGAGCGCCTCCACGTCATGGAGACACAGAAGAAACAAGAAAGGAAGGTAATTCTCTTGTTGCCATGTTTCGCTTAAGCAAGCTCCATGAGCAAGCTTGGTTTTATGAATTTTAATTTAGATGAAGGCAGCACTAAAAGATGAATATACTATGTATATAACCAGAGATATGAAAAATTGTGCTCTATATGTGTTATAAGAATTGTAATGCATTCTGCTGTCATATATAAATTTAAAAAATTTACGTTAAAAAAAAAAAAGATGAAGATTCCAGTTGGTTTGCTCTTTGGTTTTCTTCTCAATGGAAATGTATTCATCATGGTATGACAATCCAGGGAAGGAACTCTTCATGGTAACTCTTAGTCTTAGCAGCTGCATAGTTGTCTAATTGTGGCTTTTGACCGCATGATCTCTCTTTAATGCTTATTCTTCTTCCTTTTCTGCCATAATGAAATTGGCCTTGGATGAAAAAATATATGAGAAATGCATTGGAAGCTAGAAAGCTTATCATAAATTGACACAACTATCATTAAGATAAATGTATTAAATTTTGTATTTTGTGGAAGAGGTAGTAGAAAAGTATATATTTTAGGTTTCCTTTTATGATTTAAGTTTCTTGGTTAAGTTCTTTCATTGATCATAACTTCTGTGATTTTTGTGTGGCTCCCCAGGTTTGGAGCAAGTCACCCAGAATGCAAGCAGGTAGTGAATACCGGGAATCCTGGCCCCCTAATTCAAGTAAGTACTCATCATGGCTCTGTAGGAATTTCTAGCATCTTAGACCAGAAATTTGCTATTTTTTAAGACTTACTGTAGAAAAGCCATACAATTCTTTCAATCTAAAAGAGGGCTAGATAGCTAAAGTTTGTTGATGGGATTTTGTGATGTTAGCTTGATATGGTACTTAAATTTACCTTTGGAAAAATAAATGATCAGAAAACCTCATTTACTTCGATTTGGAAAAAAAATAAATAAAATAGAAGTAAGTTTAGTTTACTTCTACTTTTAAAGAAAAAAAAAAGAAATTTGCTATTTTCCATGCAACAATATTTGGGGGATAGATTTTTCTTGTGGTACTTCGCTTTTATGTTTTTCCTTAGCAGTGGTAGAATTGAGTTAGTTCTAAAACCATGAGGGCACATATCATAATCATCGCCACCATCAACCCAACAGTCATTTAGGCACATGCAGGATGCTGCTGACTCAGAAGGGCTAGGATATCTGGAAAATATGCAAGTTCAACACATTTATGCCAAGCAAAAGCAAAATGGAAAACAACAAAGATACACATGTACACATACAAATCACCCTATAGCCATAAATAACACACATACACACACAAGAAAGAAAAAGATCAATTTTCTCATAGAGTCAAGAAATTTAATTTCTTTGGGGGAATTTTCCTTAAAAGTTTTGAGTAATTAGGTCAATAAAATTTAAGTCCTGGAAAATATTTGCACCATCTAGTGTCCATAGCTATGAATTACGTTTTAACCCTCTCCATGCCCTCTCATTCTGTTTTTTTCCGTTAGATTCACTTTGTTGGAAATCTACCTTGCCTGTCAATTTTTATTTTAGTTTACATCTTACCTTTTTGCTTAATGATATTTACATTGTCTTATTTTTACTCAAATCTAAAACTAAACAAAAAAATTTATAAAAACCAAATAGTGAAAATTTGACTGGAACTGGTTTCCTATGTTATATATACAATTTTAAAAATCACATAAATTACTCAGGAGGTTGAGGCAGAAGGATCACAAGTTTGAGACCAACTGGGGCAACTTAGTGAGATCCTGTCTTAAAATTTAAAAAGGACTGGGGATGTAACTCAGTGGTAGAGTACTTGTGTAGCATATATGAAACCGTAGGTTCAATCTCTACTACTAGAAAACAAAACAAAAAACACATTAAAAGACAGATCCTAAAGAAAAATTCTTAAAATATGTGTACAAATATGAAATTAAAATATTTTTGTAGGGCTGGTGTTGTGGCTTAGTGGTAGAGCGCTTGTCTAGTATATATGTAAGGCACTGGGTTTGATTTTCAGCACCACGTATAAGTAAATAAAATAAATGTCCTTTGGCAACTAAAAAATATTTTTTAAATGTCTATTATTAAAAAATAGTGGGGCTGGGGTTGTAGCTCAATGGTAGAGTGCCTGCCTAGCACATGTGAGGCCCTGGGTTCTATCCTCAGCACCACATAAAAATAAATAAATGAAGGTATTGTGTCCAACTACAAATAAAAAGTAAATATTAAAAATATTTTTGTAGAGTTAATAAAAATAGCATTCTCAAGCCTCTGATACGTTTTTTTCTCTTGGGTAAGGTATCTGTGTTGGGAATGAAACAAATTATTTTAGTCTCAAAATGAGTTTGAGTATCTTTTCCTAGTAATGCTTTGTAATAGTCATTTCTGTTTTTTTGAAAATATTTTAATTTTTTTGTTATCCTTTTCAGTATTTTCTCTAGGTGAGTGGTGTAAACTGCCAATGTAAATACTTCTAAATATTTGGAAATTCTTTTTCAAAAATTCAATAAATTCCTCCCTCCCTAGAAAAATTCTTTTCTTTCACACATAGTGCTTATCAAAAACACTACAAACAAGTTTACAGTGGCTTGTACACTAGAGTGTTAAAAGTTGTAGGGATACTTAAGTTCACAAATAAGTTGAAATGTCTGTCATCTCATCAAACCAAAAACTTGTGTCACTCTGCTGTCCCTTTAACTACTGACTTATTTCTCTTATTCTCCTATATCAAACTTCTTAAAATGATAGTGTCTGCTTTTCTTTTCTTCCTCACTTCCATTCACTGCTTAGTCCACTAAGTTGACTTTTCTCAGTTACTCGACTTAATCTTCTTTTTCTTTCTTTGTGGTACTGGAGATTGAACCCAGGGCCTTATGCATGCGAGGGAAGCATGTTCCCAACAGAGCTATATCTCCAACCCCTTAGTTTTCTTTTTGTTGACTGCTGTCTTGCTCACTGTCTAATCAAGTGATCACTTTTCACACCTTGTCTTTCATTGTCCTATTTTTTTTAATATTTATTTTTTTAGGTGTGGGTGGACACAACACAATGCCTTTATTTGTATGTGGTGCTGAGGATCGAACCTGGGTCCCGCCTGTGCTAGGCAAGCGCTCTACTGCTGAGCCACAATCCCTGCTCCTGTCCTATTTTTTAAAACTGAGAAAAGTATACACATTTTTAATTAGTAATCTTTGCAGGTCCTCATTGTCTTTCCAAAAGCATTTAATGTTCTTGCCTAGTCTCTTGGAAACATTCTTCTCCTTCAGCTTCAGTGTCAGCCAGTTACTTATTCAACAAATATTTGCTGAACATTCATTTTATATCATCAGTGTTTAACATTGGAGATATAAAATGAACAAGAGGAACTGCTTACTTGTTTTTGTTATCAGGGATTGAACTCAGGGGTGCTTAACCACTGAGCTACATTTCCAGACCTTTTTTTTTCTTTTTTTGTGAGATAGGGTCCCGCTAAGTTGCCAAGGGCTTCTGCTGAGGCTGCCTTTGAACTTGTGATCCTCCTGCCTCAGCTTCCTAAGCCACTGGGATTACAGGCCTGTGCCACCGCACCTGGCTTGTGTACTTTCCCTCATGGGACCTGCTATCTAGTGAGCTAGATAACCCTGTTTTCTTTCTAACTCTCTGACTACCAAATCTTCTTGAATCTCCTTCTCTCTCTCTCTCTCTCTCTCTCTCTCTCCTTTTCTTCTCCTCCCCCTCCCCCTCCCCCTCCTCCTCCTCCTCCTCCTCCTCCTCCCTCTCCTCCTCCCTGTCCTCCTCCTCCTCCCTCTTGAATGTTATATGTGCCCTGGGATTCCATTTGAGGCCGACACCTAGACCTTTTCAGATTCTCTTTAGGTGAACTTTTTCCATGGCTTCAACTGCTCTTATGAACTGATTATTTTTAAATTTTATCTTTAATTTCAAACTCTTTTCTGAGCTTCAGGGATGTATTTTTGAATGCCAGTTAGTTCTCTCTTTGCGGGTCCGAAGGACTTCAAACTTATGTCCACAAAACACTCAAGTAGGAAAGATACAAAATGTGCAATCAGACAAGCTTGGCACAGTGGTTCACACCTGTAATCCCAGTGCCTTGGGAGGCTGAGGCAGGAGGATTGCAAGTTCAATACCAACCTCAGCGACTCAGCAAGGCCTTAAGTGACTTAGTGAGACCCTGTCTCGAAATAAAATATAAAAAGGGTTGGGGATGTGTCTCAGTGGTTAAGTACCCCTGGGTTCAATGCCCAGTACCAAAAAGGTTAAAATAAAATCAGACAGATCTGAGGTATAACTTTGACTTTGTCACTTAGATTAGCAGAGTGTGTGACTGTGGACAAGAACGTCAATTAATGTTACTGAATCACAACTTTCTTGCTTATGGAATGAGATATACTTGAAATATTTGAGAATTAAATGAAATATTATGTAGAAATGATCTGGTAAAGTGTGGGGTATATGAAAGATATAAAGTGAATGTTAAGTCTCAAAATACCTTCCTTTTATTGCCCCCTGGCTATGACCTTTCTCTTTCATACCAACCAAATTTACTAAAAATTGGCCTTCTTTTTGAACTCCCTTCCTTTCTTACCATTTACTTTTTTTTTCCTTTTTCAATGCTTTATTTCCTCAAATTACTCAATACAATTTCAATCTATAGATTCTTAACGAAGAAAATGACAATCCTTAATGCTAGGCACTCCAGTAGACATTATCCATTCACAGCAAACAATTCTAGATTAATTAATTTACTGCAGACAATTCTAGATTAATTCTAAGCACTGTAAAACAAACTTAATTATGACAGGCTAGTGACAGACATTCCCTCTGCGTGCTAAATTCAAATGTCATATCAAAAATCTTAAGCCTTAGGCTTTAAGTCCAGCACATGCACAATCACTCAGACCGTGGTGATCAGGTCCAGAACCAAGGCAGGCTTTTCCTGGCTTGGAGTGGATGACTGGTTAAGGAGAGGGTTGTAAGGAGGAGTTGCAGCTCTCACCAAGGTGCAGATGAGGTGGTGGAGTTTGAGAGTGGTGAGGATCACACAGAGGCTCAGGAAATAATGACAAGTGATGGGATATCAATCCATATCCTCATCAGGCTCTCCAGCTTGAGTGAATCCTTGTTTCAGCTGGCTGAATCCCTGTTCATTTGCTCTATTATTTATACTAAATTTTGGGGCTTTTACCCTCCCCCCCTTTTGATCCTTATCAGCTACCACTGGATTTTTCCATGACATCATTTACCCTGGGGTCAGGTGGTCTCCACCCTGATCTTCTTGCCTTTCCCTTCTTATCAGGCAAGGACAGCCTACTTGGGGCATCACTCTGTTTATCAGGGTGAGGGGAAGTAACTTGTTTGAGGCCTTACTGGAGGGCTCTGTGGATGTGCCTGGTGAGACTGAAGTTTTCAAACTGGAGTTTTTAAAATGGAGTTGCTTAGGCTCAGGCCAAAAGCCATCCTCACCCAAAGCCTTATCTCAGGTAAGGCAGAGCTTGTACAAAACTTAGAATTGTTCTAGTTCTGAAGTTGATTTTTGTTTCTTAAATACCGTTTTACAAAGTTTACATATATTGTTGCTTACCATTTACTCTTGAGAGAAAACAACAATTGTCACATATTTTAAAAGGAATACAAGTGGTCATGATGGCATAGGCCCAGTGACTCAGGAGGCTGAAGCAGGAGGATCACAAAATCATTTGAGGCCAGCCTTAGCAGCTTAGCAAGACCTTCAGCAACTTAGACCCATTCTCAAGACCAAAAATTTAAAAAGGACTAGGGATGTATCTCAGATGGGTTTCATCCCTAGTGCTTTAAAAAAAAAAAGTAGTACAGTAAACTAGTGGAATGGAATTGAGAGTTCAGATAAAAACTCGTTTATCTCTAGTCAGTTGACCAGGGAAATGGCATTGGAACAACTGGATATCCATATGAACTAAGGCCTCTACCATTCACCATATACAAATTAACTCAGAATGGATCAGTGATCTAAAAGTATATGAGCTAAAACTATAAAACTTTCAGAAGAACATAGGGAAAGTGTTCATTTGGCAACAGATTTTTAGATACAACATCAAAAGCATGTGCAGTAGGGCTGGGGTTGTGGCTCAGTGGTAAGAGTGCTTGCCTAGCACGTACTGTTATACTCGAATTCAGGACCCCCCAAAAGACCACCAGAGACCAAAATTGATGTAAGCAGCAAAGAGGTGTTTAATGCGAGCTAGCTCTGTCCTCCACGCGCACACAGCAACTGGTGACGCTGAGAGGCCCCGAGCCCAGGGTTTGCGGCAGTTTTATACACTCTTCGGGGAAGGCAGGGACTTCACATACATCATAGCATCTCTTAGAAAATCATCACACACCACGGGAAAATCATAAAACAACTTTAAAACATGATTAGCATATTCATTGGCAGGAACAAGTTGGGTAAGGGTGATTGGTTACTACAAGGGGGGGGGGATTCGTTTGAACTGATTGGTTTAAGCCATGAGGGGTGTGCTGCTGAACTCATGGTTTCCCAACATGTTATCAAACCACCATAAACTACTGGGGGGTCATCTGGCATCCCAGGTATTTTCCCTGTCTCATGCTCATTGGTTGCCGCAGTCTGGCTGGGCACAATCAGGAGCCACTTGTCAAAAGAAACTAACTTTATTTTTAGAACCACACACGCCAAACAAAACAGCCTCTCAGGAAAAACCCCCAGAGCCTCAACTGCCACCACCGGCTTTCCACAAGCCTCTCTCTCCCACACAAGCTTCTCCCCACCTCCCACAATCCTCCTGCTCTTGAGGCCAATTGGCTGGGTCACGTGGGCGGAGCCAAAAAAGTCCCCCAATGAGCAGCTCCGTGGTCTGAAAGGGCAGGGAAACAGTCCAATGAGCATCACCGCAGAGGAGCCAATCAGCTAGATGTTGCTGGGGCCGAGGAGCCAATCAGCTAGATGTTGCTGGGGCCGCTGTGAGCCAATCATCAGCCGGCAGCTGGAAGTTTGCTGGCAGCTGGAAATTTGCTGGGGCCCCTTCAGCTGTGGCTCTCAACATCTCCCCCTCTCTGTTTAAACAATAAGCATGTGGCTTAGGGACCGTGTCTGTTAGGCAGTCCAATTCAACATATGGTCCTTACCCGTCATCGGATGAACTGACCTCTAGGCGTCAGCCTCCTGTCTTAGGTTGGTACCACTGCAATTGGATCATACCCGTCACTGACTACCGGTCCAGCATACAGCTATACTTGTGGATAGGCCTTTGCACCAGTGGGGGGGGGTGAGGTTCTTTGCCTCACCTCTGTTGGCCCCCAAATTTTAGACCATCACTAGTAGAGGAGGATGCAAAATGCCATGACATTAAGCCAATTGAGGGCTCCTTTGAAAAATTGTACCACCGGTGACATCATCAGCAAAAATACCCCAACACTACCACAAGTCGCTGCACCAACAGATAGTTCACAATGCATACAGGTGAGCTCACAATGTGTTCAGGCAAGTTCTGCAAGCAGTTCAGTGATGGCTATTGTAGAAGCTGTAGATTGGTTTTATCTTTGACTTCACCAGCACTGGAATGAAGATAGGAATTCTAGCAATAATGGCTAAAGAAAAAATTATGTAACAATTTTCTTAACAATTTACATTGTCTTCACCGGCACTGGGATGAAGATAGGAATTCTGGCAATAATGGCTAAAGAAAAAATTATGTAACATTACAGAAGGCACTAAAAGAAAACACTTTTCTTAACAATTTACATTGTCTTCACCGGCACTGGGATGAAGATAGGAATTCTGGCAATAATGGCTAAAGAAAAAATTATGTAACATTACAGAAGGCACTAAAAGAAAACAATTTTCTTAACAATTTACATTATCTTTAAGAGAATTATTAAATATAATGAAAAGGAAAGGTGAAAGTAAACAAACAGATCTGTTAACCTTCTTTTTTGTTTACATATTAAAACAATCCTCAACAGTTGTTTACCCAATTTAAATTAAACCATATAAATCACGTGAAAAAAAAATATTTGGATCCATTTTATCATGAGCGCTCATCATATATGATATATGGACATACGTACATTCAAACATATAACACAAAACACAACTGTGCACACATAATATAATACATACAACACATAACATTATAGTAAAGGCCTTATAACTTTTTACAGGTGAAATCTCCATTGCAATGTTTAAAAACTCTATAGTCAAAAAATAGAACTGATCAGCAAAACATTAACCTAGGTCTGTATGAGCTCAAAAAACAAAATAGAACTTCATGATATGGCAAAGGGCAATAATAAAATAGATATTGAAAAAAGCATCCTTGTTCTGTTGCAGATGTAAGAATAGCCAAACTGGAGTTTTGGATATCAGTTGTTATGGATTTGAGCCAAATCATCTTCTTTTTGGTCTGTAGAAATCGCTTTAGTTAATCTTTCTGGAATCCAAATCGGCTGCTGTTCTCCCTGTGGAAACACATAAACAGACCCCCGACTCCAGACAATCACTGGGTCAGGACCTTGGTTAATCTCTCTGGAATCCAAATCGGCTGCTGTTCTCCCTGTGGAAACACACAAACAGACCCCCGACTCCAGACAATTACTGGGTCAGGACCTTTCCATTGTCCTGTTAGAATATCCTTCCAAAGTACCTTGGGCTTATGCACATTTTTTGGACACATATGCCTTTCCGCAGCACTAAGTCCTGATGAATCCAAATTTAAAAAGTTTAGAGTAAAAAGGGTTATTTTAAGTTTATCTTTGGGGAATATATACCCCTTCCCAATTCCTTCTTTTTGCTTTAATAAGTACATTTTAATAGTTTGATGAGCTCTTTCAACTATGCCTTGTCCCTGTGGATTGTATGGGATTCCTGTTATATGAGTAATGCCAAATGTTGAGCAAAATTGTTTAAAAGAGGTAGAAGTATAACCAGGGGCATTATCTGTTTTTAACTGTTTTGGAACACCCACAGTGGCAAAATTTTGTAAGCAATGAGCTATAACATCTTTAGTTTTTTCTCCGGCATGAAGGGAGCCCATCAAAAATCCAGAAGAAGTATCAACTGTAACATGCAAATATTTTAATTTTCCAAATTCTGGCAAGTGTGTGACGTCCATCTGCCAAATATGGTTAGGTATCAATCCTCTAGGATTGACTCCAAGATTAACTTGTGGTAAAAAGGTCACACAATTTTGACATTGTTTTATTATTTGTCTAGCTTGTTCCTTAGTTATTTTAAAACGCTTTTGTAAAGTATTAGCATTGACATGGAACTTTTTATGAAAATTTATAGCTTCTTCTAGTGTAGAAAAAATATGTATGTCATGTGTAGTTTTATCTGCTAAATCATTGCCCAAACTAAGGGCTCCAGGCAATCCTGTATGTGCCCTGATATGTCCTATAAAGAATGGATCTTTTCTGTCCCAGATTAGACTTTGTATAGTGGAAAGCAAAGAGAAAACAGTAGAAGAAGGGGAAATCCTACCAGCATCTTCAAGAGATACTATAGCATTAACTACATACTGACTATCAGAAAATAAATTAAATACAGAATCTTTAAACATCACAAAAGCTTGTAAAACTGCATTAAGCTCTACCTTTTGAGCTGATTGTTTGGGTACTAAAAATGTAAAAGTTTGATCAGGGGTAACTACTGCTGCTGTACCATTATTTGACCCATCGGTGAATATATTTGGAGCATTCATGATAGGTGTTTTTCTTGTCATTTTTGGAAAAATTACAGGATGCAATGACCAAAAAGACAATAAAGGATTAGATGGTAAGTGGTTATCAAATGAAACATTAGATTTGCACATGATTATTGCCCAAGTATTTAACTCATTAGCTAACTCATCAATTTGATTCATAGTATATGGAGTAATAATTTTATTGGGAGAAATTCCAAACACTCCCTTTGCTGCTTTTATTCCTTTGAGTATTAATTGTCCTACAGCCTCAGGATACCTAGTAAGAATAGTGTTAGGAGAATAAGATAAATGTATCCACAATAATGGACCTTCTTGCCAAAATACTCCTGTAGGAATATTTTTTGTTGGTAGTACAATAAATAATAAAGGCAAACTTATATCAATTCTATCCAAATGCATATTTTCCATATATGTTTCAATGATTTTTAATGCCTTTCTTGCTTCAGGCGTTAACATTCGGGGTGAATTTGGATCTGATGGACCTTTTAGGATATCAAATAAAGGTCCCAACTCTCCTGTTGGTATACCTAAATAAGGCCTTATCCAATTTATGTCTCCTAATAACTTTTGAAAGTCATTAAGTGATTTGAGTTGTTCTACTCGTATTTGAATTTTTGGTGGATGGACCATGGTTGAGGATAATAGAACTCCTAAATAATTAATTGGAAAATTTAATTGTACTTTATCTATTGCTATCTCTAGATTATAATTTTTTAATAAGTTTGTAAGTGTGGCATAACATTCTAGCAATGTGTTTTTATCTTTGTGTGCTAATAATACATCATCCATATAGTGAAATATTTGTAGTTCAGGATTTTGATTTCTAAGTGGCTGGATTGCTTTGTTAACATAAATTTGACACATAGTTGGGCTGTTAGCCATCCCTTGAGGGAGTACTTTCCATTCATATCTCTGATCAGGACCTTCATGATTCAGTGCAGGGATAGTAAATGCAAAACGTGGACTATCCTCAGGATGAATTGGAATTGAAAAAAAATAATCTTTAATATCTATAACTAAAACATACCAGGTTTTTGGCAAAGCAGACAACTGAGGAATCCCTGATTGAGCAGGTCCCATAATAACCATCTCATTATTAATGGCTCTTAAATCTTGCAATAATCTCCATTTACCAGATTTCTTTTTGATGACAAAAATGGGAGTATTATGGGGAGATACAGAAGGTTGTATATGTCCTTCCGCTAACTGTTGTTTGACCAGGTCATGGGCTGCTTGTATCTTTTCTTTAGTCAGGGGCCACTGAGGAACCCATACTGGTCTTTCTGATTTCCAAGTAATTTTTATTGTCTCAGTGGCCCTTTCTGAAAATCCAACCCATGTCTTTCTGTTCCTTGATCTATTTGTATTGGTGCTGCTATACCTTGTTCTTGTTTTTCTAATCTTTTTCCTTTCCTAAAACCTTGTCTAGTCATAATAGTGGGTGCATTTTGGTTGATGTTATTTGTTAATGTCAAACCTAATTGATCTAGGACATCTCGTCCCCATAAATTTACGGGAAGATGATCCAATACATATGGCTGTATAGTTCCTTCACATCCTTCAGGATCCTTCCAATCTAATACCATTGCACTTCTATGGGGATTAGTCGCCACTCCTAGGCCTCGAAGCGTTTGAGTGGCTTGTTGTAATGGCCAATGTTTTGGCCATTCTTGATGAGAGATGATGCTAAGGTCTGCACCTGTATCCAGTAGCCCATTAAATTCATGTCCTTGAATATTTAGTTTTAGCATGGGGCGAGAATCTAAATTTAAAGAAAGCATAGCCCAATCTACACCTGTGGAGCCTAATCCCTTGGAACCTCTTTCTACAGTACGACTGGAAAATTTATCATGTAGGCTGGGTATTATTAGTAACTGTGCTATTCTATCTCCTGGTGAAATTACTGATATACCCTTTGGAGAACTGGCTATAATTTTTATTTCACCTTCATAATCGGGATCAATTACCCCAGGACTTATCATAAGTCCTTTTAGAGTAGAAGAGCTGTGTCCCAATAATAAGCCTACTGTTCCTTTGGGAAGAGGTCCTTTCACCCCTGTGGGAATGATTTGAACTCCCATCTCTGGAGTTAGTACTGCTCTGGCGGAGGCGCAGATGTCCAACCCTGCGCTCCCTCTGGTTTGTCTGATGAGGGATCTGATGGACAATGTGTCCTGGGCACTACCCTGATGGGGTTGCTGGGTTCCTCCAGTGCTCCGTATATTTGTGGTTTTGGGCCCCGGAGCATTGGGCCCCCCTGTCCATTTTTTGGCAATGGAGCCCAATGCCTTTCTCCACGATATCGTGGATAAACACCTGGTCCTTGTTCGTTTTTTGATAATGGAGTACCCTCTATGGTGGTTTGAGAACGGCATTCATTAGCCCAATGTCTCCCTCTACGGCATCGTGGGCAAATACCTGGTATTCTACTCCTTTGATACCTAGTTTTGTTAAACCCTCCTCCAATGGGGCAATTCCTTTTAAAATGTCCTGTTTGTTCACAATTGTAGCATGTTCTTGGCCTGGCATCTAAAGCCTGTTTTACTGCAGCTGCCACAATTTGCCCTTGTTCATTAATGTCTCTGGCATCTAAAGCCTGTTTTACTGCAGCTGCCACGACTTGCTCTTGTTCATTAATGTCTCTACATAATTTAATATATGTGTTTAAATCTTCATGTTTCCATGGTCTAATGATATCTCTGCACCAACGATTCGCTTGCTCATAAGCCAGGTGTTTAGTAATGGCATTGCTTGTTCTGTATTCCCAAAAACTCTGGTAGCTGTTTGAATAAGCCTATCTACAAATTCAGCATAAGGTTCATTAGCTCCTTGTATTACCTTAGATAATTGACCTTGTAAACCTCCATGTCCTTGTAAAGTCTTCCATGCCTTAATTGCATCTGCAGCAATTTGTGCGTATACGCCAGGATCATATGCAATTTGTTGCTGCTGATCCTCATAAGGTCCCTTTCCTAACAACATATCTAGATTTCTCTGAGGATAACCAGCTGCTGCATTTCGCCTAGCCGTCTCCTTGCAAAATTCCTCATTGGCAACCTTCCATAACAGGTATTGTCCTCCATTTAGCACAGCTTTACACATATTAGCCCAATCTGCTGGCGTCATGTTCAAGTTGTTAATGGATTCGACCATGCTTACAGTGAAGGGTGCTTGTGGACCATAGGTTGTTACAGCCTCTTTTAGCTGCTTCACTGTTTTGAAATTTAAAACTTGGTAAAATCGCTGCCCTCCTGCCTCAAATACAGGGCATGTTAATATTTGAGATCTTGTCTCAGGATCCCAACTATCAACTGCGGGGGTTGGGGACCTCCCAGCATATGGAGGTGGCCTTGTTAGTTGGACACTTACGTCCTCTGGTGATAGAAAGGTGTTAGTAGCAGTCTCCTGTAGAGGTGGTGCTGTTGGTTGGACACTTACACCCTCTGGTGATAGAAAGGTGTTAGTAGCAGTCTCCTGTTGTAACTTTCCCCCTGATGGCTTTTTCTGTTTTACACTTTCTTTCTCTGTCTGACTAACTTGAGAGGCCTTCTCTTTTACTTGAATCTTTTCCTCTGTCTGACTAGCTTGAGAGGCCTTCTCTTTTACTTGAATCATTATGTCTTCTCCTTCCTCTACCATTGTCTGAACTGAAGGCTTTGGACTAAGCAAACAAGACACCAACGCCCACAATGTCAATGTGCCAACTGGCAGAGTCCCTGGGCTTTTCTTTTCTATTCTTTTTAAATCTTCACCATGATGGTTCCATTGTGATATATTTAACAACTCCTCCTTAAAAAGCCATGGGCTACATTTTTGTATTGTATCAACGTATGCCCTGATTGTTCTTGATTTTACTGAGATGCCTCCTTCCTCTAACAATTTACTTAACACTCTTTCAGTTTGTTTTTTACTAATTTCTGATCCCGTATTTCTACTATAATACAACCCAACAAGATAACGCCTAACAAAACTGAAACAGAGTGAAACAAAATTGGAACAACACAAAATCATTATAATAGCCTCCTGAAATGTCCATCCGTCCTTTCTCCCTATCTGTTCCTCAGATGTGAGCGGTTTTTCTTCCATCTTACACATCTCCAGGGACAGGCAACTTAGAACAAAAGTGAAACAAAATAACAAAAGAGGAATCTTAAAATGGCTACCCATCCTCTTGCCCTGCCCTCAGGGGCGAGCAGTTCACTTACCCTCAGTCGCTCCCTGTGCGGGCCACCAGATGCCGCAGTCTGGCTGGGCACAATCAGGAGCCACTTGTCAAAAGAAACTAACTTTATTTTTAGAACCACACACGCCAAACAAAACAGCCTCTCAGGAAAAACCCCCAGAGCCTCAACTGCCACCACCGGCTTTCCACAAGCCTCTCTCTCCCACACAAGCTTCTCCCCACCTCCCACAATCCTCCTGCTCTTGAGGCCGATTGGCTGGGTCACGTGGGCGGAGCCAAAAAAGTCCCCCAATGAGCAGCTCCGTGGTCTGAAAGGGCAGGGAAACAGTCCAATGAGCATCACCGCAGAGGAGCCAATCAGCTAGATGTTGCTGGGGCCGAGGAGCCAATCAGCTAGATGTTGCTGGGGCCGCTGTGAGCCAATCATCAGCCGGCAGCTGGAAGTTTGCTGGCAGCTGGAAGTTTGCTGGGGCCCCTTCAGCTGTGGCTCTCAACAATTGGTAGTTACTAGGGGGTTGCTATGGGTCCTCACCTAGCCTGACTGAGTCAGGGACACCTGATGCCACAGATCTCTCCTGTTATTTGTAGATAAACAATTCAGCGGGTGGGTATGTGCCTAGGATTTTGCTCTGTGGGTTTTTCCAAGGACAAGGGTCATGCCCCACTTCCTTGGACAGGCTTTGCTCTGAGGTAGAGGCTAGTTTCTCAATACAAGACCCTGCAGCACCATGTAACAATAAATAAATTTTAAAAAAAGGGATTGTGTCCAACTACAACTAAAAAAATAATAATTTTTTTAAAAAAGCATGTACAATGAAAGAAAAAATAGAAAAATTGGATGTCATAAAAATTAAAAAAATTTGTGTATAAAAATAAGAGAAAATACTTGCAAATCATATAGTTAAAAAGAATATATACCTGTAATCCCAGTGACTTGGGAGGCTGAGTCAGGAGGATACAAATTCAAATCCAGCCTCAGCAAGAGCAAGGTGCTAAGCAACTCAGTGAGACCCTATCTCTAAATAAAATACAAAATAGGACTAGGTATGTGGCTCAGTGGTTGAGTGCCCCTCAATCAAACTCCAGTACCCCCGCAAAAGAAAAAAAGAGTGTGTAAAGATTTCTTAAAGCTTAACAACAAAAGGACAAAAAATATGATATAAAATGGTCAAAGGACTTTTAGAGACATTTCTCTAAAGAAGATAAACAAATGGTGAATAGATCCATGACAAGATGTTCAAACCCATTAGCCATTAGGGAAATGCAAACTAAAACCACAGTGAAGGTTGGAGATGTAGCTTGGGGGTAGAGTATGAGCATAGAATGTAGAAGGCTGTGGATTTAATCCCAGCACCAAAAAATACACCACATTGATACACCACTTCACACCTACTTGATGCTTCTAAACAATGGAAATAACAAGTATTGGCAAAGATGTGGAGAAATTGGAATCCTTATATGTTGCTTTCGGAATATAAAATGGTTCAGGAATTGTGGAAGAGTTTAGTGAGTCCTCAAAAAATTAAAAATAGAATTATCATAGGACCAAGCAATTCTGCTTCTAGGTATATACCCTAAAGAATTGAAAACAGGTGTTTGGAAGACTGGTATGTATGTGTTCATACATCAGTAATAACAATATCCAAAAAGTGGAAACTACCTGAATGTCTGTCAGCTGATGAAGGGATAAACAAATTTGTTATATGCAAACAGCTGATATGAGAAATGAAGTCCTAATACATGTGCCACAACACAGATGAGACAGTTGAATCTTGAAATCCTTTTGCTACACGAAAGACAACAGACACAAAATGGCACAAATTGTATGCATCTGTAGATATAGATACAAAGTGTCCAGAATAAGCAATCCATAGAGAAAGAAAAGTAGATTGGACAGATGCCAGAAACCGGAGAGATGGAGGGAGAAATGGGTACAGGTTTCCTTTCGGGATGATGACAGTGTTCTGGAACTAGATAGTGGGGATTGTTTGCATAACATTGTGGATATACTAAATGCTACTGAATTGGATATACTAAATGCTACTGAATTGGATATACTAAATGCTACTTTGTAATGGTAAAATTATATATTTTATGTTATGTGAATTTTACCTCATTTTTCATTTTTTAAATTTTTTTATTATTATTTTTATTTTGGTGGTGGTGCTGTGTATGCCAAGGGGCCTTGTGTATGCCAAGTAAGCACTCTACCAACTGAGCTATATCCCCAGCCCCTTACCTCATTTTTTAAAAAGCGAGTTAAAAAACCAGGCACAGTGGCACATGCCTATATCCCAGTGATTTAGGAGGCTGAGGCAAGAGGATCATAAGTTCGAAGCCAGCCTCAGAAACTTAGGCCCTAAGCCAACTCCCTCACAAAACAATTTTAAAAAGCCATGTGAGGGGCTGGGATTGTGGCTCAGTGGTAGAACACTCGCGTAGCATGTGCTAGACCCTAGGTTTGATCCTCAGCACCACATAAAAATAAAAAAATAAAGATATTGTGTCCAACTACAACTAAAAAAAAAGCCATATGATCTGGTTTCTGCCTATCATGTAGAAAGGTGGTAGAACCTTTACTTCTACTCGAACAGCAAGAAAAGTTGGATAATCTAAAATATTGTAATTTCATTGAACTCATTAGAAAGATGAGATCACAGGGAAATCAAGTAGTCTAAAGTAGAAGCATGGGCCTCCAAAGAGAAGTAGGAAGCAAGCCCTGGACTTGTACCAGAGCATGGGAGGAAGATGGGGCCATTATACAAACAGAAAGATGCAATTAAGATCTTTAATGAATTTCAAATAACATTGAAGACTAAGCAGGAAAACCTTGGGGGCCACAGATACAAGAGGAGTGTGTCCCAACTTTTAGAGACTTTTCCTGTGGAGCTTTACTGGACACAATATCTTTATTTCATTTTTATGCGGTGCTGAGGATCGAACCCAGTGCCTCATGTGTGCTAGGTGAACGCTCTACCACTGAGCCACAACCCCACCCGCTTTACTGAGTTCTTATGAAAAGGATTGGTTGTAGGGATAGAGTCTAAAGTAAACCTCCTTCAGGGGCTGGGGATGTGGCTCAGTGGTAGAGCACTTGTTTGTATGAAGCCTTGGGTTCGATTTCCAGTACCACAAAACCAAAAAAAAAAAAAAAAAAAAACATATATAAAAAACAAATTTCCTCCAGTGGTGCAAGCCCAGAGGAAGGGAGCATCTGCCACTGTAGAAGAAGCACAAAAGTCCCATCTGGACCACTCTTTGTGGATCAAAATCCCTCAACCACTAGGAGAGGGCAGCAAAATTTTTTTGTGTCCTCCCTTCCTGTTCCAGGCAAAAGTGAGGATCCATTATTGCTAGGGAGAAGGGAAATGGGGGGTGGGGGAGAACCCTCTGACAGAGGAGAGGGAAACTATTTTGGGCTCAGATTATTAGAGGTTGCCTACCATTGGGGTAGGAACTGGATCACAGAAAAATCCTACTTTCAAGACTGGGATCAACGCCACAGAGTCCCTTCTCACCTCCCTTAACCAGGAGAGCAAGCTCTGTGTAAAAAGCAACAGCACTCTGCCTCTAAGTGAGGGGCATAAGCATAGAGAAATTGAGTCAGAGGCAAAGGCATACTTGAAAGTCAGTCACTAAGAGTGGGTCAGGAACATTGAAGGAGATTCCTCTAGGAAACAGGTGTCTCCTTAACATGACTCAAGAGGAACTTGAAGATGATGGTGCACTAAGGTAACCTTAACAACCAAAGCCTCAATCCCAGTTCATCTCCTGACTAAATTTTTTTATTAAAAATTCTAATAAAAAAGAAAATAAGCCACTGTTAAGAGCCAAAGCAATCAATACGACCAAACTCAGATATAACAAGAATGTTGGAACTATCAGACAAGGAATTTAAAATAACTATGATTAATATGTTAAATGCTATAATGGAAATGCTAAAATTCATATATAGATGAGGAATTTTAGCATTCAGATGGGAATTTTAAGAAGGAATCACATAGAAATGCTAAAAATAAAAATAAAGACAAAGACTGCCTTCAGCGGGTTCTTAAGTAGACTCAACACAGCCAGCTGAAGACTCAGCACACTTGCAGATAGGCGAATGGAAGTTACCCAGTCTTCAACACAAAGACAAAAAGAGCAGGGAAAGGGAAAGAAACAAAACTAGCACATCAATACCTGTGGGAGACAATATCAAATAGACTAAAACATGTATAATTGAATCCCTGAAGGAGAAGAGTGAGAACAGGACAGAGAAATATTTGAAAAACTAATGGCTAAATTTAAAAAAAATTAGTAAAAGATATCAAACTACAGATTCAAGAAGCTCAGAACCTTGAGAAGGATGAATAATGAGAACAAGGGCTGGGGTTGTGGCTCAGTGGTAGAGTGCTCGCCTAGCACGCTTGAGGCACTGAGTTTGATCCTCAGCAGACATAAATGTAAAATACATTGTGTCCACTTAAAACTAAAAAATAAATATTAAAAAAAATAATAACAAACATTCAAGTTACTGAAAATCAAACATAAAAGAGAGAATCTTGAATGTTGAACGCAAAGAAAAGACCACCGACTCCAATTGAAATCAAATTAAAGCAAACTTGTAATTTCAACTGGCCGGGCAGGGATGAGCTATACTATTGTCATTTGAAAATTGGGGCTGTGGCTGTAGCTCAGTGGTAGAGTGCGTGCTTGGTATATTTAAGACTCTGAGATCAATCCTAAACACCAAAACAAACTAAATAAAACAAACAAAAACAGACTGTGACTAATTAAAAATGTACATTGTAAGTCTAGGAGTAACCATTAATTTTTAAAAATTAAATAGTTTATAGTAGCGATAAAAAAGAAATTATATATTCAATCCAGTATCAAAAATAAGAGAATGTGAAATATCTCATTGTTAAAAATATTGCTTTTATATTGAACTGATATATGTATCAAAATTGAAAATCTAAAACACACTGGTATTTGAAGATAATATGGGAAAAAAGGTAAAATTCTCAGTCCAAAGGAGGCAAGGAGAGCCAGGTGCAGTGGTACACACCTGTAATCCCAGCAACTTGGGAGTCTGAGGCAAGAGGATCACAAGTTCAAGGCCCTAAACAATTTAGCAAGACCCTGTTTCAAAATAAAAAGTAAAAAAGGCTTAGTGGTTAAGTTCAATCTCTAGTTCAAAATAACCAACCAACCAAACAAACAACAACAAAAAAACCCCTAGAAAACAGAAAAACAAAACAAAAAAAGGAGGCAAGGAGAAAAGGAAGATAAAAGAAAAATGGAACAAAAAACATGAAAACATGAAACAAATATATTACAAGTAAGAAAAAGGTAATTTTTTTAAAAATCAGTTTTTATCATATAGCTCTTTATTTATTTTTATGTAGTGCTGAAGATCGAAATGATTGCAATACATCATGCACAAATTGATAGAAAGGAGAAGTAAATAAATCCACAGTTACAATTGGAGACTTTAATATTCCTTTTGCAATAATCAATAGAATTAGTAGACAGGGCGGGGCGCAGTGGTGCACGCCTGTAATCCCAGTGGCTCCTCGGGAGGCTGAGGCAGGAGGATCATGAGTTCCAAGCCAGCCTCAATGAAAGCAAGGTGCTAAGCAACTCAGTAAGACCCTGTCTCTAAATAAAATACAAATAGGGCTGGGGATGTGGCTCAGTGGCCGAGTGCTCCTAAATTCAATCCCTGGTTACCCCCACACCCTGCCCAACAAAAAAGGCCTTTTTCTCCAATATGATTGCATGAAGGGTTAGAGCTTCAACATAGGAATTTGGGGTTGAGGACATGGCAACTTTAGCTTGCGTATGTATTTTATTATATGGTACCTTTTTCTTCCTCCACTAGATTTTGAGATCCTTAAGTGTGGGGAATTTTGCTAATTTATTTGTTCATCTCTAATACTTCATACACAATAAACACTCAATAAACATTTTAAATGAATAATTAGATGGAGTCATTCACTTCTGTGCTCATATCATAGATAATGGTATCACTGTGCATCTGTCTTCCCAAACTATAAATCTTTTTTTAAAATTTTAGTTGTAAGTGGACACAATACCTTTATTTTATCTATTTTATTTTTATATGGTGCTGAGGATCAAACCCAGTGCCTCACACATGCTAGGCAAGTGCCATACCACTGAGCTACAACCTGAGCCCCAGACTATAAATCTTAAGGCTTTTTTTTTTTTTAACTTTTTTCCTTTAATATTCTATGTTCAATGTATAGTTACTATCAAGACTTTTACCTTCTAAAGGTTTTTCAAATCCATTCCTTCTCTGGCTCCAGGGGTACATCTTACCCTTCCTCATCTTACAATTTGTTTCAGTTGTTTCTTAAAGAGGCTTCTGTCTTCCAGTGTTTACCCATCCAACTCATACTTTGTTGCTAGATTAATCTTTCCAAAGTGCAGTCTAATGTATCACTTCCTTTTAGTATCTTCTCATAGCTTTAAGACTTACATCATTTTGTTGTTGTTGTTGTTGTTGTTGTTTTCTGGTACTAGGTATTGAAACCAGAGGCACTTTACCACTGAACTACATCCCCAGCTCTTTTTATTTTGAGGCAGTCTCACTAAGTTGCTTAGGCCTAGCTTGGTTGCTGAAGCTGACCTCAAATTTGTGATCCTCCTGCCTCAGCCTTCGGAGTCACTGGGATTGTAGGTGTGTTCCATTGCATTCAGCAGGACCTACATCTTTTTTTTTTTAAGTATTTATTTTTTAGTTATAGGAGGACACAATATTTTATTTTTATGTGGTGCTGAGGATCAAACCCAATGCCTCACGCATGCTAGGCGAGCGTTCTACCTCTGAGCCCCAGCCCCAGCCCAGGACCTACATCTTAAATCTTAGCCAGTCAGAGTCCTTGTGACTGGCTCTGCCTATGCACTACTTCTTGATGCATTTCTTAAATACATGTTCCCATTTCATATCTTTTGCATGTGCATTACCCTCTTTCTGGAGTGCCTTTGCAACATGTCAATCTTATGATTTTTTTTTTTTCTTTTGGTGCTGGGGATTTAACCTGGGACCTCATGAATGCTAGGCAAGTGCACTACCATTGAGCTATACCCCCAGTTTTTTATTTTTATTTTGAGACAAGGTCTTATCAAGTTGTGCAGGCTGACTTCGAACTTGCAATACTCTTGCTCCAATCCCTCAAATAGCTGAAATTTCAGGCATGTGCCATGATGCATGTTGTAGTTGATTTTTATATTCTCAAAATCTAATGTGTAGAAGGTACTCAATTAATGTTTAGTGAATGAATGAATCAGTTATATGATTTTATACCAGAAGTAAATATATATTCACAACTGCCATGTTCCAGATGCTGGAAAATCATAGCACGTATGTTATGATAATGGGTAGTTTTTGAAGAAAAACTCCCTCATACTCTTATTTTAAACCCCTTCCCAGAATTGTTGCTGTTGTTTTGATGGGTGTCAGCATCTTAAGGAAGTTAAGAAGTTGTGTGTACATGAAATTGCAGTATAGATTTTAATAAAAGTTTTTGATCCTTATGACAAAAGTTTCTGATTGGTCTTTTCTCCTAGTCTCAATTATAAGTACAATTATAAGTACTCATTAATTAACTGTACTTTTTAAAAAATATTTATTTATTTTTTAGGTGTAGATGGACACAACACAATGCCTTTATTTTTATGTGGTGCTGAGAATCGAATCCGGGTCCCGCCCATGCTAGGGGAGTGCTCTACCGCTGAGCCACAATCCCAGCCCTAATTGTACTTTTTCTGAAGTACCTTTTTAAAGGATAGAGACAAGTTTGGAACCTGAGTTAAAGTCCGCAGGTCCAACACATACAGATTATAGTTAAGAGTTAAAGTAGATCTTGTACTTTTAAAACAAGAATCACAGACCTCTTGGAATCTGAGTTTCTAAACTGCCTTTGCCTCTGTGGTTCTTGTTCCTGTTGTGTGTGTGTGTGTGTGTGTTACGAATCACATGAGTATTCTCTACTACTAACTGGCTGTAGCAGAATTTGCAGGTCCTGCTGTGTATGTCTACACTGACTCAGCTGAACTCTTGCTGGGCTTCTCTGTCTGCTTTTGATCTTTAGCAACAGTGCCTGTCAGATCAGTTGCAGTTCCCCTGCTATAAATACCTGGAATGGTTGAGAAATGATGGTCCTTGTGATAATGATCATGCCTGAAGCACCTCTTTTCCTCATGGTTCTAGTGGTGACTTCCTTTGGATCTTGTCCTATGGACATGGCATTTAGCAAGACTGTGAGAGCTTTGCTGTGACCTCATGCAGCCTCATTCTCCTGAGACATTTTACGTAACTAAGTGAGGGGTGTTATGGAACAAATTGAATGTCCTAACCACAGAGTCTCTTTGATTGCAGAATTGCCTCACTCACAGAGTTCTCCAGCTGTGAGCAGCACCTGCACAAAAGTGCTCTATTTCACTGACCGGTCACTTACACCCTTCATGGTCAATATACCAAAGAGGTGAGATGCTGTGATCATCTTTTTCTTTTTCTTTTTGTAAAATAAATAGGAAGGGCAGAACCATTGGTTTCTGCCCAAACGAACAGTTGAAAGGTGTTTAAAAAGCCACACGTCTATGAAGAAGAGCCCAGGAGATTCAAGTGCCAACTTTGTCACTAACCAGTAGCATTATAAAGGACAAATCATGATCTACTCCTAGATAGTTATTACAGTACTTCCAATCCTGGTAATAATGCAAGTATGTTCCAGGTTTGGAAACATGTTTTTTAAGTGTTCAAAATTGGTCTGCTGAAAGACAGGGACTGTGTCTGGCTTTTACTCACTGATCTTTGTTACTATTTAATGAGTGCAACTAATCCACATTGAGAATTTATGTTGAAAGCTTTCCAAAAACTCAGTTAATATACTTCCTCCTATGATAATATAGATTTTAAAAATCTGGAGCCAAGTACTGAGAAGTTATGGAATTTTTCCTTCCCAGAGAATCTAGTTATCTGATCTGGGTTGAAAGACAGCTTTCTAAAGCTAGACAGATAAAGATAATGATACCTGATTTAATTCTACCAGCCTAGGGAACTGGAATATTGTAGAAAAGAAGGAAATCAAGAGAGCTTAAGCATGTTTATAGTTATTTCACAAATTTGATTTCAGAGACTTTATGTCTTATTTCCAAAGAAAAACAGAAAAGTGATCTGGCTACTGCTGACGCAGTAAATCTACTTTAAATTCTCAGCTCACTGGATTTTTAATGCTATTTTCATGTCCTAGTGGTGACTGGTTTCCTAACCTCTGCTATTTTAGAGTTATCTTGGTTTCCAGGGGCAGTGACCTCATAAGGTCATGCTGTTTCTGCCTGTTGACTTTGGCATGGGCCTGGTTTAAAGCTAACACCTTATCTTTCCAACCCATTATTTTGTTGATACTCTCCTTTTATTGCAGGTTGGGAGAAGTGACTTTGAAGGATTTTAAAGCAGCTATTGATCGAGATGGGAATCATCGGTATCACTTCAAAGCATTGGATCCTGAGTTTGGCACTGTCAAAGAGGAGGTACAGAATCCATGGGGAATCTGGGTAGTATTACTGGTCATACTAGAACTCCACAACCTCCTGTTTAAGGACTAGTACTCATGAGTACCTAAATTCCCTAATCTGGTCAGAGGAACTTTCTGGCACCTTTGGCCTAATAAAGTCATAGAATGGCCAAGATGATAGCTTCTTCAGTTCTAGAACTTGATCATCTTGACTGAGACTTTGGATAGTATTTTTATTTTGAAAAGGAAAAGGTTTTATTTTGTTAGGGAAAATAAAAACCTCAAGACAATAAAATAAAGACTTTTCTAGCTGTAGCTGCATCTTAGAATTTTTTCCTACATCGAACAAAATAAATAAACAGGCACAAAGACTCAGAACTATATATTATGTGGTGGTGGTTTCTCCTAGTGAGAACAAAGAACTTCTGGATAGCCATCTATGCTGATTTCCAACTCCTTGGGTATTTTTTTTTATCCTATGCCTCTCTTTATAATCCATTTGCCAAATATAGCCATTTTGGGGGAAGATAATTCTGGGTTCTGCTGTATTATTATTGCAAATACCTTTACTGTAGTTACAGAATGAAAAAGTTGGAAAACCTAATGTTTTGCAAAGGTTCCTCACTTAAATAAATGTTTTAATACCCTGTTTTATTAATTTTGTTAGTGGCTTAGGAAATGAATTGAATAAATGAATGAAAAGAACTGTGTCTCAGAGTTGGTCTTCTTTCCAACCCTTTCTTCACAATGTCCAATACCAAAATTTTTCCCTTTCTCATTTTAAAAATGTGTCTACTGCTGCTTTGTCCTAAGAAGCCCAGAGTAGTCTGTGATTCACAATTCATTAATTCTTATAAATCTCTGAACAAAGCAGCATTAGGGATTTTTTAAAAGCCATTTCATAAATGTGGAACTAAGGCAAAACAAACAAATAAAATACCAGTTGCAACATTAGGGACAAAACCAAAGAGAAATAAACACTCAAGCTTCCTTTTACATTTTTTTTTCTTTTGCAGTACTAGGGATTGAACCCCTAGGTGCTCACCACTGAGGTACATCCCCAGCCTGTTTTTATTTATTTATTTTATTGGTACTAGGGATTGAATCCAGAGGCACTTTACCACTGAGCTACATTTCCAGTCTTTTTTATTTTTTGAGACAGAGTCTCACAAAGTTGCTGAGGCTGGCCTCAAATTTTCAGCCCTCCTGCCTCAGCCTCCCAAGTCATTGAGATTAATGTTCTACAATTCCCAGTGTTGCTTCTATACTCTATCCCTAATGTTTGCATTCTTTTATCAGCAGCAGTTGTTTAGTGAAACTACCTACCATACTCTGTATTTTTTTTCACTGTGGCTTTTTTGTTTACCTAGGTTTTTCATGATGATGATGCCATCCCAGGATGGGAAGGGAAAATTGTAGCCTGGGTGGAAGAAGACCATGGAGAGAATTAATGCCGAGTATTGGAACCTGGTCACTCCTGGCTGCTTCACTCAGGAAAGGGGACTTAAACCAGAGTACATTAAGAAGTTTCTAATTTGTGCTGCCAAAACAGAAGCTTCTCCAAGTATGATGGTTATCTGCTAGACCTGTTTCTGTGCCTGGCATGTCTGGTACTTAAAATCCCTGTCCATATGTGGACCATGGGTTCATCTGGAGTTCCTTGTCCATGGGAAGTGTTTTGTTCACTCTGAGGATAACAAACCGAAGGCCTTAACCAATGGGGATGGATGATCCCGCTCCTGTAGGGGCATGGCTGCTATTATCTGGAACCTAGGAATTGGATGCATTACTCCTGTGTGTTACAGTATTAATTTAATTGGCCTCAATGGTTGCAGCAATCAGAGTCCCAGCATTGTACTCACAGACAAGGCAAAGGTACCAACTTTTCTGCTTCTTTGCAGATACCACAAACCAAGAATAACTCGTGAGGTGGTACCAAAGATGAAAGCCCACTCTTCAATAATTGTTTGAACTGGACATGGATGGTGCTGAATTTTTGATTGGATGGAAAAAGGGCTGCCCCAAATTGTGCTATTCTATTCTAAAACCATAATTAAGACCTTGGGCTGCCTCTTCTGGTCTTATCTGGTTCTGCATCTTGTCGTTCAGCCCACATAGGGCATATTTCATGTACTGCTAGTTTTCTCTGGGGACTCTTAAACTTTAGAGCCATTTATTTTTCTTCCAACAGATGAACTTTGTTTTTGAAAAGAATAAGGAGTGAAAGGCTCCTTAAAAATCCAGGCGGGTATGGAAAGGTGCTGCTACCCATATCTTCTTGACTTTGTCTCATGACTTTCTTTAACTCATAACATCATCTTTGCAGTTAAGAGGAGACAGACCATTAATTTCAGTGTTTCTTTGTGATTTATGCGTATTGAACATGAATTACTGGTCTGCCCCTCATTTCAAGGCTAGAGTTATTTTCTACTATACGTTTAGTCTAGGCTGATCCTCTAGGGCATAATAGAAACCATGGGGCATGGAGCATGAGTTGTAAATGGGAAAGTTGATTCAGGGTGAAGAAACCTAGAATCATTTCGCATATGCAACACTGTCAAGTGTAGAAGCTACAAGTGTTCAATTTTCAGAGTTTATTTAACAACCTGAATTTTCTCATTCATCCACCAGTACCATCAACCACTCAGCCATTATTCATATATATACACACATATACATATGTGTGTATACATATATATATATATGTATATATATACATATATATGTATATTAAATACACACACACACACACACACACACACACCACACAACTTCCAAAAGCAGTCTGAACCACCAATGTACACTGCCAAATAGAAGAGTAGAACAGATCTCAGTTCTGGGTTCTTGACCTGTGTCCAATTCATCTCCCCTTTTCAGCCACTTGAACAGACTACTCTTGGAACTCTTGAAATAACATCTTGTTTTATATAGATGTGTCTTTTAAAAATAGTTCATGTTTGGAGAATTCTTTTGTACTCATTTGTTTTTTGTCTGAGAACCATGTCTATTTTTATAACTCAAGTGTGAGTTCTATATACTCTCACATTCTGTATACTGTGTCGCATTTTCTAGAGAACCCAGTAGCTTTTATACAGTCTCTTCTTACACCTCTGTGGTTTCAGAACAAACTTAATTTTATTACAATTACACTAATGGCCACTAATTCCTGTCCGATTCTACTTGCTATTTTAGTTATGGAGGTAGTTCTATGTAATCCAGTTTATTACTCTTCTAGCAGATAGACAGAGTTCAAAAGGCATCAGGTCTTTGTGTAAGCTTACCTGGTCTTCTATTAAAGAATGATTTTTTTCGTCAGAAATAACTGGGAAAGTTTGGGAAAGCCAGCCATAGCAGTAATAATTCATTATGAAAGCAAACAGAAGAAAACAGTATATTTTCAGGTTTTTTTTCCTCCTCCCCCAAGAAGTCTGGAAAAAGTTCTTATGTCACCAGTTTCTCTGTTGCATGAATTTTAGTGTTTTCCTCTATGACAGCATGAGGGTTATCAGGCCAAAAGTTTGTTACTGTATTTACAGTAAATTTATCTTGAATGTCTGTCTCTTAAATCAGTTTTTACTTGTTTTTTTTCAGTGAACAGTCTTACCATTATGTGGATTTTTAACTTTTCAGGAAAATTAAATCAGAAAAATTTCAGTCCTCTACTTTTGTGTTTTATCTCTTTTTTGAAAAGGAGCTATATGGCCTTCATCCCTCCATAAAGAGTGTAATTTGAATTCAGGGGAGAACACAAAAGATAACTTCCCAACCTTTAGCTCATGTACCATGGATAATGACTAAGCATCCTACTGGAGGACATCACTTTCATAACTGTGTGAATTGTTGTGGTAATCATTCTGGTTTCTAAAGTGAGAGGAGCTTCTGAGCAGGTATAGGCATTGATTCATTGTATTTCAATAGACTTCTATTTGGCGGCATTCTAGGGGGCCTTGTGACTTATGTATAGTGTTGTCCTCTAGTGCTACTGGGATAGACCATCCCGCTACTGCTGAAGTTCTCTTTTCATTAGAAAAAGTGAAGAACTAGAATGTTTATAGAGTTCATAATTTCTAAACCATGTTTGGTTAAAAACAAAACTAGTTGAGAGCTCAGTTCTTTAAAAAAAAGTCATTTAAAAACTGAAGACTGGTTCTCTTCTTGGTTCATTCCCTAAATTAGCTGGGATTAGAACACGTCACAATTTGTACCTAAAGAATTTGGTTTAAATACACTTGGTAATGGTAATCCTACTTATGAACTTTTCAGCTCTTTTTGACTGAGATGGTCGTAAGGGAAAATATCTTTATGTTTTACATCCAATCTAAGAGGACTATACTTAAAAGCATTTGTTGATTAAAATTATTTTCATTTTTTTCCATTAAATAAGTATTATGATTGCACACTCCTTCAATTGTCTGAATTTATGTAAGAGGTATAGCTTGCTTAAAATGCATATATATGTAAAATTATATTTTCTTAGAAACATGGACGTTTGCAACCATTGCTTTCAAAGAGATTATTATTGTGTATTCTCCATTTTACAGTGTTTTCATGAAAACTATGTTATACCAGCAGCTTCTGATTATTAATAACCAGTTTTAACTGCCTGTACCAGATTTGTGAATTAAAACACACACACAGAGAGAATAAAATGGAGTTTGCAAACAAAATCCCATCAATCATTTTCATTTATTGACTGAGATTAATCATAAAGCCATTACATTTAGTGAAGGCAGATTTCCTCAAGTGTTCTCCCTGGTAGCATGTTTACTCATTATCTGGAGAGTAGAGATGAAGATTACTTTATTGCTACAGATAGTTTACTACTGGTATTTCTAATTAAGCACAAAATTATGATCAGAGGATTATGTAATTTTGCTCTTCTTTTGAAATTATATGTAAATACACAAATACACTTATTTATTTATTTTGGGTGGTACTGAGAATCAAACTAAGGTCCTCACATATGCTGGGCAAGTGCTTTACTACTAAGCAACATCCTCAGACTGTAAAAGTAAAAATAAAAGCCTCAGAGAGACAAAAGAAGTCTCTAATTTGCAAATACAAACACTAAGGAAAGATTCAGAGATTTCTTTTTTGGTGCTGAGAAATGAACCCAGAACACTATATGCTATTCCACTAAACTACACCCCTCCAGCCAAAAATGTGTATTTACTTATCATTTTCAGATGAAGTCTCACTGTCTTACCTGGGCTAGTTTCCACCTCTTGGTGGGCTCAAGTGTGAATCTTGTGAATGGCAGACTACAGGTCAGCACTAAGACCGAGGCAGAGACATGTAGTTAAAAGAACTAGAATTTCCAAATCAGTCTGAAAGCTTCAAAATTTAAGTAGGCTCTATTTAGCACTGCAGTTTAAATGTGTGATAAATCTAAACCTTTAGCCTTGAGTGTTTTTGTTTGGCTTTTTTTTTGGGGGGGGGGGTAACTTATGATTGAACCCAGGTGTGCTTAACCATGAGTCATATCTCCAGCCCTTTTTATTTTTTATTTTGAGGTAGGGTCTCAGTAAGTTGCTTAGGGCCTCACTAAATTGCTGAGCTGGCCTCAAACTTGCAATCCTGCCTCAGCCTTTTGAGTTATAGGGATTAGAGGCATGGGCCACCCCACCATGCTTGGCCTGAGTACATACTTTTAACTATTAATTGGCTATCCCATCATTATGTTACTGTTAAATATGTTCAAAACAATTCAGAATATTTCAGTACTAACTAACATCTCTTTCCATCTACCTACTTTGTATCAGTGATATTTCCATTTAGGACTTTTTGAGTCTTTTAGTTTTCAATTTTCTTTATCCAATCTGTTTAGGCAACTCCAGGCTGTTCTTTTAGGACTTGAAAACAAAATTCCATTAATCAAATTCCTAATTCTAGGATCAACTTGCTACCCCTGGACTATTTAAGCTGTGCTCTCTTACAATTTAGTTATACCGAAATGTAAAGTACATTCAAAATGCAAACTATTGTTGAAAAATGCAAAACAAGGTTTATGCAAGCCTACTCAAGTGAACAGTAAAACTGCAGATCACCTTATACTTTATAAAAAAGGCTTAGAACCAACCTTTAAAATGCAGTGGAAGTAGCAAGATATTTTAGTCAATTAAAAATAGTTTCAGCATTTTTATAACCACTTATTAAGTTACAGTATAAGCCATTTCATCAATTAATCTTCCATTGCTTCTTCCAATTGTTACTCATAAGTAAAAATTTTACAAAATTACTACTCAATTTTAATTATTTCAAACATGCATTTTCATTTAATCTGGAAATTTTATTTCTCAGTTATGATGTCTACATAAAATTGTTGGGCAGTTGTGCCTGCTTAAACATTCCTAATTTAAGTAGGTACGAAATAGTCTCACGAGGCTTTCTTTGTTATTATTCCAAATTAATTATCAGGGAAGTTGAATGCTTTCAGACATTGATTTCCCCCCAATTTCTTCTTGTGTTCTTGGCGTTCCCTGACCATGTGTACAATGGGGACTTCCTCCCAATGTCATCTTCAGCTAAGAAATAATGAGCTGTTTTCTAATTATGAAATAACTGTACAATAGAGGTGTACCTAACAAATTGTGTACATAAGTCTTCGTTCATTAATTCAAAAATGCATTTAGCACCCACTATTTACCAGGTACTATATATACTATAACTCTGAAGATGGCGAAGAACAGTACAAAGATTCCTGCCCCCACTGGGATAATTTGGTTTTGACATGAAATACACTCATGAGCCACATAACGGTGTTTGGTTAATATATGATGGCGAGCCCTTAAGATTATATCGCCTAGTGACATTGTAGCACTCTGTTCACACAACCACAAAATAGACTAACAATAAATTTCTCATGATTGCACCTTAAAGGAAGGCTTTTTGGCTATTTAAAGGAATTCTGTGGTGATTAGGAGGTAACACAAATCTGTTTTGCAAACTTGTTAAAATCTTCATACAGGAAGTAGGTTTAATCCTACTAGAGTACATTTGACTGTGGGAATGTGCCTTCCGCCTGGCTGCCCTTCACACCACCTGGCTGGAAAACCTGGTACTGCCGTGTCCGGAGGGGCTACAAACCTGAAATTAAATCTTTGTAACCTAGTACAGCCCGCACAGGGCGAGGCCCCAAGCCGGGTCACTTTGGGCCTTGCAGAAAGGGCACATCTCCCGAACCCTTGGACAGCCCCGCAGGCGGTTCCTGGCACCTTATTCCCGTGAAGCGACACTCCAAGCCGCTGCCCCCTGATCTAAGGCTCCCATCGATCGCCCGGCCACTCTTCGGGCGCGTACCCAGCTCCTCGTCAAAACAAGGCCACCCCCCTCCCCCCAGCATCTCCCACAACGCCGCTATTAGCCAGGCTCTCTCCGCCTTTTCTATCTTCTGGGATGCCTCTCTTAGAACTCCGTCACCTTCCTCCCTTCTCCCATTCTTTGGCCTTCCAAACTGGGCGCCTGCGGCAGCTTCGCTGAAACACGCCTATTCGGGTGGGTCCTAAGTAGCCGCCTCACCCGCCTAGAGCCTCCCAGACCAGGTCCCGGCGGAGGAAGAGCGTTGGTGGGGCGCAGTACTGGACTGCGGAGGGGCGGCGTGAATTCGCCGAATCGGTTTTACGACAACGTGCGGCTGCGCAGAGTGGCTGACGGCAAAGCCGCGCTGCTCTAGGAGAGGTCACTCCGGAGACCGTGTAGGTTTTGGGGCGTGGGGGGATCAGTGGCATTATGTGGCGCGTCTGTGCGCGACGGGCCCAGAATGCAGCCCCAAGGACTGGACTCGGAGCTCGATGGACGGCCTCGCGGGAGGGATCTGCAGCTCAGTGTGTGAGCCGGCGGTCTGGCCCCGCTCGTTGCAACAGCACAACCACAAGGTATGGCGGGGTCCGGGCATTGGGCGGCTGGAGCCCCAACTCTGGCGCCACTCCGCGGAACCGCTTACTGTTGCAACTTCTGGGCTCGTCTAGCCGCCGCAGTTATAGTCTCCCCCCGCATCAGAAGGTAAGCTATCAACCTGGGACCCGGTTGCCCTTCAGGGCACTGTTCTTGGCCTTGGGAACCTCCAGAGGCCCCAGTGATCTTCCAACTCCTCCCCAGTATCTGTCATCGCGCCTTGTCCAATACCTAACTTTGCTGCAGCTCTTGAACGCCCTTCTTAAGGTCTGTTCCATTCAAAGGAGAGTTCCAAGCCTGGGGCTGTGTGTTAAACATCTGCTGAGGTTAGGGCTTTGTCAGACCCACTAGACTGTGGAGGAGGAAGCCTGCCACTGGAAATAATAAACTTCTGGTAGGCAAGAACTCCCTTTCTATCTCCAGGACCCAGTGTGTAATGGGACTCAGTAAACTTTTTGCATGAAATTGAATTGAGTGAAACCTTAAAGGAGACTGAGAATTAAGCAGCTCTTGTTGATTTAATGCTTTTTCTTTTTCTCTTCCAGGTTCCGTTGCCTTCTCTTTCCCCCACAATGCAGGCAGGCACAATTGCCCGTTGGGAGAAAAAAGAAGGAGAAAAAATCAATGAGGGCGATCTAATTGCAGAAGTAAGTTTTAAAATATGGAGATGAGTTCGAAGGGGCTGGATATGCTGAACAGCTTTGTAGCTTTGTGGATGCATAATATACCCTTTGCTTAAGAAACAGATTTTTTTCCCCCTGCAACGTGATATTAGAATTGGTTAAATAAGTGGTCGGTCAGCAGCTGGCTAAACTGATCTTTTTTTTCTTTTTTGGTACCGGGATTGAACTCAGAGGCACTTAACCACTGAGCCATATCCCCAGCCTTTTTATGTATTTTATTTAGAGACAGAATTTCACTGAGTTGCTTAGGCCTTTGTTAGTTATTGAGGCTGGCTTTGAACTCAAGATTCTCCTGCCCATAACCCACTTGAATCTAATGTATGAAATATGATATGTCAAGAGCTTTGTATTGTTTTGAACAACCAATAAAAAAAAAAAAGAAAAAAGATTCTCCTGCCTCAGAGCTGCTGGGATTACAGGTGTGTACCACCGCCCTGGCCCAAACTGCTCTTTCTTTACTCAATGTATTTTAAAAGAATTCTTTCTTTCAAGTCCATGATAATGGCTTTATTGTCATATGACTGTTGAACTGTATAATTCTAGACAGTTCTGGGTACTGGCAGTACAAAGAAAACTTAAGTTTCTGCTTTGTGTTAAAAGGTTGAAACTGATAAAGCCACTGTTGGATTTGAGAGCATGGAGGAGTGTTACATGGCAAAGATCCTTGTTGCTGAAGGTACTAGAGATGTTCCAGTTGGAGCCATTATTTGTATCACAGTTGGAAAGTAAGTAGAACCCTCACAATTTGTGAAAGTTCAGTGCTTCTCAGAATATTTTAACTAAGAATTGAGAAATAAGTAAAGGCTGTGTGTGTGTGTGTGTGTGTGTGTGTGGTGCTGGGGATTGAACCCAGGGCCTTGTGCATGTGTGAGGCAAGCACTCTACCAACTGAGCTATATATATATCCCCAGTCCCTAGTAGAGACTTTTGAAGACTTCTGTGGGAGCTGAATTTACTTTATAACTCCTTTATATTTACACATTCTTTCTTTTCCTTAGACCTGAAGATATTGAGGCCTTTAAAAATTATACTTTGGATTCCTCAGCAGCTCCTACCCCACAAGCAGCCTCAGCACCAACTCCAGCTGCTTCTACTGCTGCTGCTACTGCTGCTGCATCTCCATCCACGCCTTCTGCTCAGGCTCCTGGTAGTTCATATCCCACCCATATGCAGGTGAGGCTCAGCTGAGTATTTGCTCTAAACGATTTACTATCTATACATTTTTCATAGATGGCTATCACATACTGGAAACAGGCATTAAATTTGGTTAGGTTTTGTCATTTGTGAGTATATGGAGATTTAACCATGAAAATTGATAACCTTTGATCTTAGTTGTTATTTCCAGGTATGTAACTTAGACAATTCTTTTAACCTTTCTCCACTCAGCCTCCGTGTATTACACAGTATAATGCTTGGCAATTCTTACTCAAGAACATTATGTTCCACAATTATGCATTGTCAGTGGGACTGTGGACTAGTACAGCTACTCTAGAAAGCAGTGTGGAGATTCCTCTAAAACTAGGGATGGAACCACCATATGACCCAGATATCCCATTCCAGAGTATTTTCCCAAAAGACCTAAAATTGGCAAACTACAGCGCCATAGCCACATCAGTGTTTATAGCATCAGTGTTTATTCACAATAACTAAATTATGGAATCAAACCAGAAGCCTGTCGATAGATGAATGGATTAAGAAATTGTGATATATGCCTGGGGTTGTAGCTCAGTGGCAGAGCACTTGCCTGGCACATGTGAAACCATGGGTTTGATCCATAGCACCATATAAAAGTAAACAAATAAAATGAAGGCATGCTGTCTATCTACAACTACAAAAATTTTTAATTGTGATATATATATATATATATATATACACACACACACACACACACACATACACGCACAATCATTCAACTCAATCAATAAAAAGCATGAAATTATGGCATTTGCCAGTAAATGGGTGGAAATGGAGATTATCATTCTGAGTGAAATTAGTCAAACTCAGAAACTCAAAGGTTGAATGTTTTTTTTCTCATGTGGAAGCTAGAGTAAAATAAAGGAAAGGGGGAGGGAAGAATAAAATTACGTAAGGAACCAATCAAATACAAGTTAATAGATGATTAAAAGGAAGTCTAGTGGACTAGCAGAGGAAAAGGGAAGCAGGGTGGGGAGGACAGGAGGGAAATCGGGGACTCATGAATTGAAATAGATTTCCATGCATGTGTGTGTTTGTTGGGATAAACCCAGCTACTATATATAACCATAAAGCCCTAAGGGGAAAAAAAAAAACACAAAAAGAGCTGAGTGTCAAGGTGCATGCTTGTAATCCCAATGGCTCAGGAGGCTAACTGAGGCAGGAGGATCTCAAGTTCAAAGCCAGCCTCAGCGACAGCGAGGCACTAAGCAACTTAGTGAGACCCTGTCTCTAAATAAAATAAAAATTAGGGCTGGGGATGTGGTTCAGTGGTTGAATTCCCCTGAGTTCAATCCTTGGTACTCCCCCCGCCAAAAACCCATAAAACATTATGTTCCAGATTTTGAAGGTGATTTTACTTATGTTTATTCCCTGTACAAATGGAGTGCCATCTGTTAAAAGTCCTCAGTTGGTGTTGTTATTGTCAGGGTGTCCAGTTGGGTTCCAGGTCCTTGGTGTCCCGAACAAAGAATTGAGCAAGACACATAAGTAACAGGTGAAGTATAGATTTATTGAAGGTGAAGATGGAAGTAGCACTCTGTAAGGTAGAGCAGAGTGAGCCTAGTAAGAGAGAGCTTCAAGGCCGCAATGTCTGGAAATTAGTGTTTTATTTAAAAGTCTAAGAAGATAGCAGATGAGCTGTGAGGCATTTTCTTCCCTATATGGACCTGATGGAAGATCTTACTGGTCACCTTATGAGACCTGGTTAGAATATTTTCAATTTTCTCCATTAGTTATTTTAGAAAACCTAATTAGAATACTGCTCAGTTTACTCCATTGGTCATTTTAAAATACTGAACCCATGGCAGGAATTGGCATGGTAATGTCAACAGAGACATAACTCACCTCCCTGTGTTGTCCTCCAGCGCATCCTTCTTTTATACCCTGCCTCTGCCACCTTGGTGTCCCTGAACTCCTGCCTAAGAGTGTTTTCCTTTGACATGTGTTGGTCTACTTTTGCAGAATAGGTGAAGTACTTCTGTAGTATTCATAAATGACAATAAAGAGTAAGTGGGCAGTAAACACATAGAATAGCACTGCAACAAAACTGAAAGCTATAAATGCAGTCACTGTTGATTGTACTAAGTCACTTTCTAAGAAATTAAATCAGTTTATATTAGAGTAGTCCTGTGTATATTTGTATATTTTTAATGTTGAAATTGGATAAAAAACTAGTTATCCTTTTCCTAAAGGATTAATATCTGAACTTGCTTTAACTTATTTTTTCTTGAAAATTTTGTTTAAGAATCATTTTCTTCATTGGAAATAATGTTCCACTTCAAGGACTATTAGTAACAATCACTTATGATGAAATTTTACCTGGTCTTACAATTCACACAGTTATTTCATCCTGTTCAACAGATTCTATCTCATTACATAAGACCTCATTTCTCTCCATTTTATGTCTTCAGCTTTGTATGCAAATGTATAAGTGTTGGGTTGTGCCTTAATTATTGAGATTATCGGCTCTAGTCTTTGGTTTTTTTGATTGAACCCAGGGGTGCTTAACCCCTGAGCCACATCGCCGGCTCTTTTTTATATTAGCGACAGGGTCTCAGTCCGAGGATGGCTCTGATCCTCCTGCTTCAACTTCCTGAGCCACTGGAATTACAGGCATGCACCACCAAGCCCAGCTCCAGTCATTTTTAAGAAACAGATGAAGATGGCAAATTTTGAAAAAACAAAGCATTTTTAAAGAATTTTCAGTCTTGTTTTACTTTTCCCCCTCTTCTGGAGACATCTTTGATTGAAATTACTTTCCCCTCAACATCAGACTATTCAGTATTGCTAATTAGATACAAAAGCCTAAGAAGACAGCAGATGAAGTCCATTATAACTGATGGACTGAATAACCATCCACATTCAGTGTGCACGCAAACTATAAAACTAAGAAACCAATTTTTAATTAATTAATTTTTACAGAAGGTCCACTAAAGGTGCAAAGATCCAAGACCATTTTTATTTTGATGAAATGCATGTTATCTAAATTTTTCTTTGCTTGCTTGTATTTTGGTGTCAAATCTAAGAATCCTTTGCCAAATCTGAAGATATTCCGCTATGTGCTCTTATATGATTTTTGGGAGATTGACTATATACCAACTCAAATGGCAAAGGGGCTACAGATATAGCTTGGTGTTAAAGCATGTGTTTAGCATGCACAAGGCCCTGGGTTCATTCTACAGCAACACATTAAAAACAAATAAAATATATATAAGGAGTAATATACACATAAAGAGAACTTTAACCCATAATTTGCAACAGCCAGTCCAGGAAGCCAAACAATATCCTCTGCAGTGTTTTTCCCCAAAGTGACCAGAGATGGTTAATAACTGCCAGGTTCTTTTTTTTTTAATATATTTTTTTTTAGTTGTAGTTGGATACAATATTGTTAATTAATTAATTAATTATTTTATGTGGTGCTGAGAATGGAACCCAAGACCTCACCTGTGCTAGGCAAGCTCTCTGTTGCTGAGCCACAACCCCAGCCCCCTGCCAGGTTCTTTAATTTTTGTGTCTCCTTCCAACTCAAGACCAACCAGAGGTATTTTTAATTTTTAATTCAGATGTTTCCATTTTGTTGGTGTGGAAACGACTATTATAAGAACAGTTTTTGAGGAACTGGGAGTGTAGCTCAGCAGTAGAGCACTGTTTAGCATTCATGAAGCCCTTGTTTAATCCCTAGCACCCTCCCACAAAGAAAAACCCAAAATAAAAAAAAAAAAGACCTACAGTTTTAAAAAATTTTTAGTTTAAAGAATTAATTTAAATGGACGTAAATTCTTTGAATTTATAATGTTTTGAAATATGTATACATTGTGAATGGTGAAATTGAATCAATGTACATTTTTATTAACTATAGTCTCCAAAGAATAGTTCTTACTGGTTTTGTAAATCTTATGTCTAGGAAGTTTGGGACAAATGTGGTTTCCTTTGGGTGAAAAGATGTATGGAGCACAGTAAAATTTTAGCAGAAGAGTTCGGACCAGATCAGTTTGTAAAAAAAAAAACAAAAAAACTTCCATCTTTTTGTGTGTGTGGTGCAGAGCCTTGTAAATACTGTGCAAATGCTCTACCACTGACTGCATCTCCAGTCCTTTTTATCTTTTATTTTGAGACAGGATCTCACTAAGTTGTTCAGGTTGGCCTGGAACTTGTGATCTTCTTACTCAGTCTCCTGAATGGCTGTGATTTCAGGCTTGCACCACCATACCTGGCAAAAAAAATTCTATCTTTTATTTATTTTTTAGTTCTAAGTGGACACAATACGTTTATTTTATTTTTATGTGGTGCTGAAGATAGGACCCAGAACCTCACGCATGTTAGGCAAGTGCTGTACCTCTGAGCCACAATCTTAGCCCCTCCAAAATTCTATCTTAACCTAAATGTTATAGAAAGATGAAAAGATACTCTATGATTAGATATTTATTGGGGAAATTGACTAAATGGAAAAAAATTTCTTCCCATCTACCTGTTACTTTGAACTTTGGATGGTGTGTCTGCGTATGGCTGGTACACTTTAAAGCTTGAGATGATCTGAAGGAGTATTTAACTGGTGGAAAGCTCTTGAGGCACTGAGCTTTCGATGTGATGACTGTTTGGACTCTCAAAGTCACTATCACTCCCTGAAACTGTATAAGGTTGCCTGAGTGCTTTGTGTCCAATGCTTCTTAATATTAAGCAGTATTATGTATTTACTTCTACAGGTACTTCTTCCTGCCCTTTCTCCTACAATGACAATGGGTACAGTTCAGAGATGGGAAAAAAAAGTGGGTGAGAAGCTAAGTGAAGGAGACTTATTGGCAGAAATAGAGACTGACAAGGCCACTATAGGTGAGATTTCTTCAGCTCTTAATGGTTGAGGCACTAAGTTTTCCAGTGAGCAAGAGGATTATCATTCTTTCTTGTCACAAGTGAATGATGATGTGAAAATTTTACAATTTTTAGGATTCATTTCCTGGGACAAGAGTTTTATAACAAAAATGTATATGGTCAAATTTGTCAGGTACATATCACATTCATTGAATCAAGAAGAATGTCAACTCAGATTATTCTTAGGCCAGAGTTTGCTTCTTAGCCTTATTTTTATGTTACTGAAAAGCTATATCATAACTGCCATTGTCTAAACTGGGCAAAAAAACAGAAGAGGAGAAAATCACTCCCAAGGCAGGAAAATATAAAAAAATTTAAGATGGCTTCAAGGGAAAGCTGAAAACCAGGGTTTAGATTGTTTTCATAGTTTGAAAATGACATGCATATTAATCTGTTCCATTATTACATTTCCATGTTCCCCCTTTTTTTATTTGTTTTTATGCTCAGAAATAAAATGCATATAGATAACCTTATATTTGTGATAATATTTAGGATATTTGTAGGTATTATGAATTTCTTGCCCTTTTCTCCATAGTCGTCAATAAAGGGATCCTGTCCATTCTACAGAGATGTAGTAGAAGATCCTAGGCATCTTCTGCAGTAGTACTTGGCAGATTGTATTCTCTTAAACCCCATCATTACTCACTGGCATCTTGGCAAAGGAGAATTAAAGAATAGGACCCTACAATGCCCCATTTCCTCCCCTACTCTACCAGAACAGTTCTTTTTCTTTTGTAAATTGTAGTTCTCCATAAATGGGTGTTTTTGGGGGGAAGATGGTTATTTATCTAGGAGTCAAAACTTATTTATCTTCTCCAGTGGCTTCTTTTAGTTTTACTTTTGCAACTCTAATTTTTGGTTCCTTATAAGAAAAGCAGTAGCTGAATAAAATATAAGTTGTCAACACCGTAGACATTTCAGTAATGTTGCATTTCTTCACATTGAAATATTTAGTATAACACTAAATATAACCTCTCTGAAAAGCCCCAAGGAAACTTTTAGAATTGAACTTCAACATCACTGTTCATCGGATGTTTTTTAATTTGATGTCCATGTGGCTGTGATTTTTATGTGTACAGCTGACACTATCTTGAAGTCTTGTAAGTCTGCATGGGATCTGCCCTTGGAGATATTTTTAATAACTTTGAGAACTAATCATTTTCTCTAATCTCTGATAGTTTTATTTAGCAGATACAGTTGCTCCTCAGAATCCACAGGGAATTGGTTCCAGAATAAAAATCTGTACATGTTAAGCTCAGATGCATTATTTTTTTCAAATGATTTTAGTCCTGTGGATTTGGAGGGTCAGCTGTATTTGTACCAGGTATTGTTTCTAAATTCATTAAAATACCTGAGGTAGGTATAGTCATCCCTTGTTATCTAGAGGGAGGCGGGGAATTGCCCCCCCAATCTGCAGATAATTAAGTCTCTTATATAAAATGGCATAATATTTGCATAGAATTTATATGTATTCTCTCATATTTGCCATATATTTGTTTTTTGTTTTTTCTTTTTGATGTGCTGGGGATTGAACCTAGGGACTTGTGCATACTAGGCAAGACCTCTGCTACTGAGCTATTCCCTGACCCCTCCTATATACTTTAACTCATTTCTAGGTTACTTCTAATACCTAATACAGTAAAAACTAAGTAAGTAGTTGTTACACTATATTGTTTAGGGAATAATGACAAGAGAAAAAAGTCTATATACATCTTCAGTATAGATGCAATTATCATAGACTTAACTCAGGAACAGTATAAAATTTTGATCTATAAATGGTTAAATCCAATGATGATTGTAGTATCATTTTGCCCATTTTATAAAGAAACTGAGGTCCAGGTTAAATAGCTTATAAAAAGGCTATGTAACTAGTTAGAATGAAAAAAGCCTGTACTTAAAACTCTACTGTTTGTATTAATAGTAGAGTCTTTTAATTACCATAATTTTTTTCTTTCTATTTAAGGTTTTGAAGTACAGGAAGAAGGTTATCTGGCAAAAATCCTGGTTCCTGAAGGCACAAGAGATGTCCCTCTGGGAACCCCACTTTGTATCATCGTAGAAAAAGAGTCAGATATAGCAGCATTTGCTGATTATAGGCCAACTGAAGTAACTGATTTAAAACCACAAGCACCACCACCTACCCCACCTCCGGTAGGTATGGCTCCAGAATCAAGGGAACATTTATCCTGTTAAAGAATAAATTAAAGGGATGTGATTAGATGATGTCCTAGGTTCCTTTGAGCTCCAAGATTATATGAATAGGGAAGGGGATAGTTGGTTAATATTTGTAGGGTTAGTTGGCACTGTGCCTTGCTTTTAATGGTCAGTAGTTTGAGCCTTCTAGCTTTTTTCCCACTGCTGTCTTGAGTCCTGCTGAGAAAAATGTGGAGGTGACATAGTCACATTTACTATATGATGCCTGACATTTCTTATCCTTTTAGGTATTTACATTTTATAGTAGGTCGAGTATATATTTGTAATGCACTGGAAGCTTGACAAGCATACTTGTTTTGCATAGAATTTGGCATATTACCATATACAATGTGTATTGTACAGTATACATCTAAAAAATGAACTTGTGTGAACTCCAAGCATAGATAGATAACACAATGAAGCTTCTGCAGATGCTAGAATCATGTGAGTTCAGACTAGATGCACATTACTGTAGGAGAAAATTTGATTTCTGAGTGTCCTTCATTCACAGGGAGCTAGAAAGTAGCAGTGTTAGTTTATTTTTTTAAGATACTTTTCAACTTGGAACATTCTAGCATAATTTTGTATTTTGAAATTTGATTAAATAAAGACAAAAGCTAGTTGGTGATGTACTTAATCAGTATAAAGTAATGTCAAGTGATTGAAGTGAAGAGAGGCTGTAAGGATATTATACACTGGTCAGCAGTATTAAATTCAATACCTCTCCATGTTTTCCTAAGATAACTTGACTTTGTTCTGTCTTTGTCATAAAGGATTGTTTTTGCTGTTCCTATTGTTACACTGTGTTGGTTAAGCAGAATGAAAGATCTTTGGGGAAAAGGATGCATGTTATTTAATTAAAATACCTTTTAATTTATTCATAAAATATACACTTAAATCTTTCAGACCAATCTTTGCGTGATGAATTAATAATTTGAAACTTTTTTCAAAGGTGGCCCCTGTTCCTCCAACTCCTGCACCTTTAGCTCCTACACCCTCAGCCACCTTTCCAACTGCTCCTGCTGGACCAAAGGGAAGGGTATTTGTTAGCCCTCTTGCAAAGAAGTTGGCAACAGAAAAAGGAATTGACCTTACACAAGTAAAAGGTAAGACTCTGTCTATAGCATGGAGTTGTAAAGTTAAAATATAGTTGAATTTCCTCTTTGAAACCATTGCGTACAACTGTATATAATTGTCTTAAGTAGAATAATAGGATGATGAGGGAGGAAAATATCCCTTTATTGTCTCCACAGAGTAGGAAAACATTATTATGTTTTATTTAGTCTTCTTAGGATCTTCCTGAAGAATTTAGATACCTTTTAAAAATTGCCCTACCTTCATGGGAACTGCTTAATTGTTGGTGAAAATACACATTCTTGCTTAGCAAAGTTGGGTTTTAGGACCTGGTTTTGTAATAAGAGGATATTTTTTATTAGTGCTAGGTTTACTGAATGTAACAAAACAAAACATGAAGTAGGGGTGATTTTAAATGACTTAAAATAATAAAATTCGTATAAAACTGAACTAAAGCTCCCTAAGGGCAAGGGAAAAAGCTTTATTCAATCTTTTTTTCCCCAAAGTAAACATACAGCTTAGCCAGCTGTGGGGTGGTGCATGCCTGTAATCCCAGTGACTCAGGAGGCTAAGGCAAGGCTAGCCCCAGCAACTCAGCAAGACCCTAAGCAATTTAGCAAGACCTTGTCTCAAAATAAAAAATAAAAATGGCTGGGGATGTAGCACAGTGATAAATCACTTGGGTTTGGAATCTTAGCTTTTTATTGTTTTCTATGTTTTCATCTTTAGGTGAATGACTACTTAGCTTATCTATGTCTTTAGATGAATTTAAGATAGTAATGTATATAGAGAATGATGAGAATTAAATGTGTTATAAAGGTGAAGTGCTTAGAAAAGTATCTAGCATGTAAGTACTCAGTATGTATTTGTTGTCATTCATATTGTTACTATTACCTGGCACATAAATTCTTGTATTCTTGGATAAACTTAAGCTAGTTTAATGTAAAGTGATTTAAATACTTACTTGGAAAAGGAGGGGAATTAGTATTCTTGGAACCTGGTTTGATGGCTAATGCTATGTGTTGGTCATTTAATGTACCACATTTAATTTGAACAACAGTTTCTAAAGTAAGAATTAATCATTTTTTTGGGTAAGAACAGAATCTTAAGGAGTATTCCTATTTGTTACATAATGAAGTTGCAATTTGAATCTGGATTTTTTATATCTCTAAAGTCTGTTTTTTTTTCCCACCACCTTATGCCATAATTACTAAGGAAAAATATGGCTGGTTCCCCAGTTGCCCAGCTATGGGCACTCAGTGCTGGTTATCATCTGCCTGCAAACTACTATTTTGTAGTTAAAAGTCAAGCCAATCCCAAGATACAAGGATAGAAGGTTATAAATTGTTTGGACTTCACAGGATTCTTATAATATTGGCAGACTCTTTTTTTTTTTTTTTTTTGTCCGTCTTATGCTATTTCACTTGTATGTTGCCATTTCTTTCGTATATATGATTAGAGTCAAGATAGCAGTGTTAGTGGGAATAAATTTTGAAGACAGAAGAGGGACTAGATTATTATTTATATCTGAAAAATTTAAACAAGTTAAGAAAGACCATTCATTAGATAGTTGGCAACACTAACTAATGAGATAAGAAGGGAAAATCCCATTATTTTTACTATGCAGACAGTTAGGTTATTCATTTATTATTATTTAAGCAAATATTCACCAAGTTCTATATACATCAGATCCTTGTTCATAAGATTTCAGTTTCATTTGCCTGCATGGTCGACAATAAAGAAATAAGCTGGGTGCAGTGGCACCTGCCTATTATCCCAGCAGCTTGGGAGGCTTAGGCAGGAGGATCACAAGTACAAAGCCAGCCTCAGCAATTTAGGAGGCCCTAAGCAACTTAGTAAGACCTTGACTCAAAAAATAAAAAGGGCTGGAGATGTGGCTTAGTGCTTAAGTGGCCCTGGGTTCAATCCCTGGTACCAAAAAAAAAAAAGTGAACAGAAAGGAGATATATAGCTTAGTAATTAAGAGTGGGCTCTGATCAGAGGGAGGGAGGAGAAGAGGGAAAGGGAAGGTTCTGGAGAATGAGAATGATCAAATTATGTTATGTGCATGAAGTATGGGCTCTGGAGCTTGATTGCTTGAGTTTAAATGTTAGCTCTTTTAGTACTAGCCATGTGAACTTTGTGTCTCATTCTCTTCATTTGTGTATAAAAATAATACCTGATTTGTTGTGAGGATTACATGAGTAAATAAATGCATGTGCAGAGAAAGAATTTTAGGTATTAGCTGTTACGGTAATGTATTTTATTAAATGATGATTTCACTGTTAAGAAAGAAATAAGCTGAGTGATACACTAGTGACAGGATAAATATATGAACGGTCATGACTACTTTTAGACATGGTGGTTAGAGAAGATCTTTTGGATGAAGTGACATTTGATCTGATTGAAAGATGAGGAGTCAGCTTTGGGCCAAGCATGTGAAGTACAGAGGAAAGATCATTTGGGGCAGAGAGACCAGCAGTATACAGTCTAAAATGGAAAAGAGCTTGACATGTTTGAAGAATGTAATGGAACATGGGGAGCAGTGGGTCTGGTCTAGTGGTAGAAGATGAATGAGTTGGGGAAGAAGCACAGAGATGAGATTATTATGAACCTTATAGATCTTGATCAAGAGTTGAAATTTCATTTAAAGTATAATAGGAAGTCATTGAAAGACATAAGCAAGGAAGTGAAATAAAATGATTTATGTTTTGTAAGAGAATATTTTGGTTGCTTTGAGGAAATGGATTAAATGAAAGCCAAGTTATCTGTTAAGATGGCTGGAGCTAATGATGGTAGCTTAGACAAGGGTGGTGAAAATAAAAAGAAATGAACAACTTTAAGACACATTTTTTACCTGGAATCAACAGAACTCAATCAAGGATTTTATAGAGGACAACAGTAATTTCAGAAGAATGATTGAGTGGAAACCTATCTGAATAAGTCAAGAAGTAGATGTGAAATGGAGAGAGGATTGTGGACAACTCATTCAAGAAGTCTAGCTGTTGCTGGGCATGGTGGCTCACGTCTTCTATCCCAGTGGTTCAAGAGGTTCAGATAGGAGGATCAGGAGTTTAAAGCCAGCATCAGCAACTTAGTGAAGCCCTAAGCAACTCAGTGAGACCCTGTCTCTAAATAAAATACAAAAAACGGCTAGAGATAGTAAGTGCCCCTTAGTTTAATCCCTGGTACTGAAAAGGAAAAAAAAAAAAAAAAAGCTTGCTATGAAGAAAGGCATAGGAATAATGATAGCTTTAGATGGATGTGGACCTAAGAGGGTTTTTTGCTGGTCATGGTGGCAAGTGCCTGTAATCTCAGCAGTTTAGGAGGCTGAGGCAGGAGGAGCATAAGTTTGAGGCCAGCCTGGGCAACTTCACAAGACCCTATCTGAAAATAAAAATAAGAAGGGCTAGGGATGTAGCTCAATGGAAAAGCATTCCTGGATTCTACACTCAATCCTGGGGGAAAAAAAAAAAAAGTAAAATTAAATAATAATAAAGTAAAATATATGTAGGGAGGGCTTTTGAAGATAAGTGTTAGAATGAATCTAGTATGGAGTTCCTCAGTAGTGGCACTATTGATTTTTTTGACCAGATAATTTTTTGTTGTGTGTGGGCTGTGACCTGTACATCATATGATGTAATGTTCTTGGCCTCAATCTAGTAAGGTGGTAGTACCAATCTCTACTTAGGACAAACAGAAATGTCTTAAGACATTATCATGGATTCCCTGGGGAGCTAAATTGCTCTCCTTTAGAATCAGTGGCCTAATAGAAAGGGATCAGTGGATGACATAGAAGGGGATTATGAGCAGGATGGTTTCACAAGGAACAAAGTTCTTAAGAAGGAATTCAAAAGAGCTGTGGCTGTGGTTCAGTGGTAGAGCACTTGTCTAGTATGCGAGAGGCACTAGGTTTGATCCCCAACACCACATTAAAAAAAAAAGAAGGAATGTAATTGGCCTTTATAGAAATTAAGAACATTTTTATCTATTTTCATAGGAGAGAAAATATAGGATGGCTTTATCAGTTTGGTGGTAAAAGATGACAAGAGTTCCTTTTTGGTCACTACTGTTTGATAAATAAATGTGAAATGAAGATACTAGCTGGTTAATGAGTGAGGAAAATTTTGTGGTTAGAGCAATTAGAAAGTAGTAGCCTCAGAGATCAGAAAGGTGAATTTAAAGGAAATTATTGCATTTCTGGGCAGTTTTGTGTATCTGTTTTAGGTTTGTGTTTCTGTCAGGTATTTCTATATAGCAACATTAAGTTGTCTCAGTGTTGACACTGAGAAAGATAAATAGTCTTAGGGTTTTGCAAAGGAGGATTATAAGAATAATCCATAGAATGTAAACTGGGTTAGGAGGAAAGTGAAGACCAGAGGGAGGTCATGGATAATGAGAGTAAAGGAATCAGTGGAGTGGTATCTTGATGAGGCAGAAGTGATTATTTTTTCATTGGGGGAAGGGTGTGGTCTGGGCTAAGTGAGCTCAGAGTATCAGTATCAGTATCAGTTATTGTGTGTTTTCTGACACCAAATGCTTGGTGTCCCCATATCCTTCAATTCTTTGATGCCAGCTGGGTGTCCAGGAATTCAGTCCAATTTTGACATTAGCTACCTAGATTTGGCATGAGTCCACAGGGCTCAGTCCTGCAAGACTCCCTTTACTTCAGTTACTTTCAGTTGCAAGGCCTGGGTGTCATCTTTATGTCTTAATCATTAGTTAGTAATCAGGAATCCCCAAGAACCTCTTCTCAGGTTTGGTGATTTGCTAGAACAACTCACAGAACTCAAGTAAACACTACTTACTACTATTGATTTGTTATAAAGGATATAGCTCAGAAACAGCCAAATGGATGAGATGCATAGGGCAAGGTATAGTGGGGAGGGGTACACAGAACTTCCATGCCTTCTCTGGCATGCCATCCTCACAGCACATGGATATGTTTAGTAACCTGGAAGCTCTCTGAATATCACTGTTAAAGAATTTTTTATTTTCAGTGTTGGGTATATAGCTCAGTGGTAGACGTTTTGTCAGTTCCCAGTACTGGAGGAAAAATGTTTATTTTCATAGACATGTCATTACAAAGACATGATTGACTAAACCGTTTTCCATTTTGTCATTGAACTCAATCTCCAATCTTCCTTCTCTCCCAGGAAGTGGGGCAGCAGAGGAGGAAGGAGATGGGGAGAAAGAAGGGAAAGGGGATTGAAAGTTAATTACCCTCAATCATGTGTTTGGTCTTTCTGGCTGACTAGCCCTGATCCTAGTAGCTATCTAAGAGCCCAACCTAAGGCACTTCCTTAGCAAAAACTCTGGTGTGGTATGAAGGGGCTTGTTATGAGTAATAGAAGACACTTACCACTCAGGAAATTCCAAAGGTTTCAGGAGGTCCATTCCAGGAACCTAGAACAAAGATCAAATATATTTTTTATTATATCACAGTGATGGCATTAGCAAGATGGTTGCTTGAATTCTAGATTCAGAGATATTTAGAATTACTAGTACTAGTTTAAGTACTAGTAATAATATAGTCTAGGATTTGACCTTAGAGGTTGGGGGTGTTCTTGTGGGTGGGAGGGAAAAGTTGGAGCTGAGTAACTTAGAAATCTGGGTTTTGAGTGGACTGTGGTTCCCAAGAGGACAGTGTGTTAAGATGCAATTAATCTGAGTAAATGGGAATAGTTATGAATTGGTAGATGAGAGACAGACATGAAGAAGAATAGGCTGTATAACTAGATGACATGAACTTCAAAAGGGGTTGAGGTTTTTGAGGAGATAGAAAGTTTTAGAATTAGCTAGGAGGAGTAGCAAGGATACTTAATCCACATCCCAACTCTGAGCAGCATTATGTGAGAAAGAAAATAAGCCCAATTAAGGAAAAACTAAGGGAAAAGTTGAGTAAATCAACAGATTGTTTTGCAAATTTGACCAAAATATAATTAGTTAGGGAAAAACTATGTTGAACCCTAAACCTTGGTTCAGAGTTTGATTAGACTCAAGGCTGCCCATATAATATTTTATATTTCTTTGGTGCACAGAACTTTTTACATCACTATCCCATTTTGTCTTCAAAACTTTCCTGTGAACGGGGGGTTGATATTATAATCTCTGATCTACAAGTGAAAATGAGGACTAGATGAGACTATGTAACTATAGTCATTTGTCTAGTTTATGTTAGATAAGAACCCTCCATACTTTACTGCTAGTTCACTGTTCTTCCCTTTATGTCATTTTGCTTCATGAGTGTCTGCTATGTCTTCTTAGGCAGAGAGGCAAAGAAGGGTAAAAGATTTCATTAATTACTATTGGTTAGGAAGGCTGAAGCTTGGAATAAGGCAGGTGATGCTACAGGTTTCCTCCCTGGTGGGGCTGCACATCTCAGTGTCTAGCTCAGTTTTGGTTATAAGGGGAGGTTATGGTTTCTATCTTTTATAAAAGAAGATAATCTAATAGGGATGCTGACACCTCTGTTCTAGAGCTCCTGGTGAGGATAAACACAGTCCTAGCCAACTCAGTTTTCATATTGAAGGAAAGGAATTGGGAAGAACTGCACACAACGAGAGCCCTTTTAAAAGTCTGCCATGGGGGAAGATGAATCAATTTGACCAAATTTTTTCTAGAAGTGGGCCAGTATAAAAGGTATTATAATAACTAAAGTCTGAATCTATCAAAATTAAAGGTCAGGATTATGTCCTTGGGTCTAACATTAAATGTATGCTGTTACAGATTGGAGGAGGGGGGGAAATTAAATAAAAATAATACTAAATCTCTTAAATCTATGGAGAGTACTTGGAGAGGTCCTTCCTCATAAGTGGCATTGTACCCGATTCTTTGTCTCTAACCAGTAGCTTTGGCTACTGTGAGAAAGCTGTGAATGTCTGAGACCACCTAAGGAATGAATAGTCCTCAAGATGAGATAATTAAAGTTAAAATTCATGCTATTGAGGGGTGAAAATTTGACGAGCCCAATTTGTCCAGACAATTACTCACATATCTGTCAACCCTGTAGAGGGAATTCTTTATGAAGTAAAGTGAGATTCTATTTCAGGTTGAGAATTTTTTGTTTCTGTTATTTTTTTCTTTCTTTTTATTTATTTAGCTAACAAGTAGGGAACAGTTTTTCTTACAGATGTGTAAACTGTGCTCAGCATTATTTTTTGCCAGTATTTCCCAAGTTAAAAGGAGATGAAAAAAAAAAAAAGCACAGCTTATTTAGATGGAAATCTAAAAGAGAAATAGGCCAGGTGCAGTGGCACATGCCTGTAATCCCTGGGGCTTGGGAGACTGAGGCAGGAGGATTGCAAGTTCTAAGCCAGCCTCAGCAACTAGGCGAGGCCCTGGCTCAAAATAAAAAATGTAGAAGGGCTGGGGATGTGGCTCAGTGGCTAAGAGCCCCCTGGGTTCAATCCCTGGTATGGAAGGAAAAAAAAAAAGAGAGAGAGAAATTTGGCATATGTTTAATCCCAGCTACTTGAGGAGGCTAAAGCAGGTCGATCACAAGTTCAAGCCAGCTTGGTAACTTAGTGAAACCCTATCTCAAAATAAAATAAAAAGTGCTGGGGATGTAGCTCAGTGGAGTAATACTTGCCTCGCATCTGTCTCTGGATTAAACCTCCTGTACTTAAAAAACAAAAAATAAAAAGATTAATGAATAAACGCTGATATTTTAAGGGAGAACTTGAAGGACTAGGGATAAGACTGCAACCCCTATAGAGTGTTTTTGGTAGCAAACCCTTAGGAACTTGCACTTCAGGACAATGTTGATCTCCTTGGAGATCTAGTGGCATGCTGTCGCATATGTGATATTTATATATTTCTTCTAGGGACGGGACCAGATGGCAGAATTATCAAGAAGGACATTGACTCTTTTGTGCCTACTAAAGTTGCTCCTGTGAGTTATATTTGACTCTACTTTTTTCAGTTTGTCCCTGAAGAGTGTTTTTGTCCTGCCTGTTATACCATTTCATACAGTATTAATAAAATAATTTAATCAAAACTGCATTTTCTTCTAATATCAGTGGCTTAACAATTTGCATTTGTGTATTCATCCCTCCGCCCTTGCCTTTTTTTTTTTTCCTTTTTGATACTGGGGATTGAACCCTGGGGCTCTTTATCACTGAGCTACATACCCCACCTTTTTTTTCAATTTTGAGACAGGGTCTTACTAAGTTATTACGGCCTCACTAAGTTGCTGAGTCTGGCCTGTGGTCCTCTTGCCTCAACCTCCTGAATTGCTGCAATTATAGGCATGTATCACCATGACCAGCTCAGCCCATTTTTAAAAACATATTTGCAAGTTGGTTGTCTTTAAGTTTATGTGTTTAATGAGTCTACAGAAGGACTAAATCTATATGTCCAAATTCTGTTTTATTGGGTAAGATGTTAAGATAATCAGCGAAATATGAGGAAAATTTTTTAGTTATTCAATGTTCTCTTTATTTAATGTTTATTTTTTTTAGTTGTAGTTGGACACAGTACCTTTATTTTTTATTTATTCATTTTTATGTGATGCTGAGGATTGAACCCAGGGCCTTACACGTGAGAGGCATGTGCTCTGCTGTTGAGCCATAATCCCGGCCCCAGATGTTCTCTTTAAAATGAAAGATTTAGTCTTGTTTTTCCTTAACATTGTTCAGGAAATTGACTAGTTTGTTTATATTCATCTCTTAATCCTTTTAATTTAAGAATGCTTTGATTGCTTTATTGAGGATAATTTTGCAAAAATAATATTATTTTGACATAATCTAGGCTCAAAGAAAAATGATACTTAAAACATGATTTCAGAATTCTAAGTAAAACCAATTAATAATATCTCTTAAATCTAATTCAAGTCCCTTTTGCTTCCTGGGGATATAACTAGCTGTTCTACAGAACTTTTAGTTTTTACTTTGCCATCTGTAAAGAGTCACTGGTAGTGTAACAGGTATTTATGCTTAGATTGAGCCATAGTTACTGAGAGCTTTTTCTTTCCACCTACAGGCTCCAGCAGCTGCTGTGCCTCCACCAAGTCCAGGAGTGGCACCCATTCCTACAGGTGTCTTCACAGATATCCCAATAAGCAACATTCGTCGAGTAAGAGCATTACCAAAATCTGGATCCAGAGCTGTTGGAGGCATATTTACTCTAGTTGTTTTGTTGTATTCATAATTTAAAACATTAACAGTCCTTTTTGTTTGGGAATATTAGATGATTAAGGAAAACTTGTTTGGTTAGTTGAATACTTAGGATAAAGAAATCACTGTGTATATATCTTCCTATTCTGATAATGCTTGGGGTTAGCATTATGAGGTAAGCAGAATGAAGAGGCAAACAGATCTGAATTAGGGAAGGTCTCCTCTCAACTCAAGATAATTGATTTTTGAATCTCTGGTTTCAGGTTATTGCACAACGGTTAATGCAATCGAAACAAACCATACCTCATTATTACCTTTCTATTGATGTAAATATGGGAGAAGTTTTGTTGGTACGGAAAGAACTGAATAAGGTAAAACTTCCAGAAATTCCAAATCTATAAATTATAAAATATTTTTCTCCACTAAACAGTTACATTTTTGTCTGTGTATTTTATTACAGTATGCCAATTGGTGATAAAAAAAAATGAATATCATTTTAATTTTAACTTGCTGTCAATATCCTAGAGAATTTTCATTTTCTAACCCTTGATTAAAACTTGTCACTTAAAGTCAACTTTGCCAGACATAGATTTTAGCCTAGCAAAGTCACTGGGATGTAATATTTGAGGTTTTTTTTTTGGTAAGTAAGAAACATTATAGATATAATTTTAGGAAGCTATTAAGTTCTGACTCAGGGTTCTTTTAACAGTTTAAGCAATTATTATCTTTTGGAAACTCTGTTTATATAATTCTTCACTGCTTTGAAAGATTTATTTTTTTTAATATTTTTTTAAAGAGAGAGAGAGAATTTTTTAATATTTATTTTTCAATTTTTTGGTGGACACATCATCTTTATTTTATTTTTATGTGGTGCTGAGAATCGAACCCAGCACCCTGCGCATGCCAGGAGAGCACGTTACCGCTTGAGCCACATCCCCAGCCCTGAAAGATTTATTAACTTAGCAACACTATTAAACTTTGTAGAAGGTAGTCTTTAGTGCATGTGGTTGTTATATACACATTTATAAGTCATACTGCTTAGCTTGTATAATAGCTGTACTGCATATGTGCTGGGTTTGCATAATTCTTTAAAAGAACTTTTCTAGATTTGCAGTTGATATTTATTTTTTTTTTAAATACCGGGGGCTGAGGTTGCAGCTTAGTGATAGAGCACTAGCCTGGTGCATATGCAGCACTGGGTTTGATCCTCAGCACCACATAGAAATAAATAATAAGATAAAGGTATTTTGTCCATCTATAACTAAAAGAAATTTTTTTAAAATACTGATAATTTTTGGTCATGATACTTAACCAGAAAAATTATTCCATGTTGTCATTGTGTGACGTGATCTATAAGTAGTTTCTGGGAAGAGAAGAGAGAACTTACACAGTTTGCTCTTTAGTACGAAAGGAGGATCAGTTTGTGAAACACAGATTGTCTTCTCAAATGAAACAAAATAAAACCATTGTTCAAGTGATTCCATTTAAAAATATTTTTAAAATACTGAATTGCATGTCATTCTTCATACTAGTGTTGTAGACTAAATCCACAAAATTGTTTTTCTGTGTTCAGTATGCTTGTGTCTTTCTAAATACATTATATTCAGTAATAGGAGACAGTTTCAGCATTGTTTTTTTAATCTATATTCATTATTTAGTTTTCAATATTGGATTAGGCTAAAAGTCTTATTTATGGATGTAGTTATATGGCAAATTCTTGCTTATTAGTTTTTGTTTAAAAATTATGTTTAGTAAGAGCTAAGCTTTTTAAAACAAATGCAGACATTTATCATTAATAAAACCTATGGTTTAATATCAAAAAAGAAAGGAAAGAAACATTATATTTACTTTTTGTTTATAGTTAAGTATTATGCACTTACTTGGTGTTTAGGATTAGCATAAGGCACTTTTGGAAACATGATATAAGGCACAGTCTTTTATTGTTATGAGTTCCTAATTTAATTGGGGCTAGAATACTTGTGAAAATATGGAAGGCTTTTTTTTTTTTCTTCTTTTTGGTGACGCTGGGGACTGAACCCAGGGCATCATGAATATTTTAGGCAAGTGTTCTATATCACTGAGCTATAGCTACAAGATTTTTGTCAAAGTAAAAATATTCATTTGTTGATCAGTCTCTCTCTCTTTTTGTTTTTTTCTACTGGGGATTTAACCCAGCTGCAGTTTACCACTGAACTACATCCTTTTTATTTTTTGTGATAGGGTCTTACTAAGCTCTGGTATGTTGCTTAGGGCCTCGCTAAATTGCTGAGGTTGGCTTTGAACTTGTGATCCTCCTGCCTCAGCCTTCTGAATTGCTGGGATTACCGGCATGAGCCACCATGCTGGACATGGATCAGTTTCTTTATGGTAATACTCATCAATTGCTAAATTTCATTGTACAGATTATTACAGGTAAAGGATCTATATAGATTTAAGTGTTATTGGAGTTTAGAGAAGGAGAAACCAGTGAGAGTAGTTGGGGAATTCACAAAGGACATAACTTGGTTGAACCATTCAAAGTTGGAATTGTTTTTATTGGCAGAGATGTTGAAGTAAGTTCATGCTAATTATGGAGTGCCTAAGGCTCTTAATTCTCCTTCCCCACTTTTTCTCCTTAGACTTGACACTATCTAATATATGTTTCATATATTTATTATTTATCCTCTTTGGAGCATAAGCTCCCAGAGAGCAGAATTTTTATGCATTTTGCCTACTGTTTCGTACCAGAGCTTCACTGTTAGTGCCCAGCATAGACTCTTAAATGTGAGATACGTAGCTGAATGCATGAGTGAAACAGCGCCAGACCTCTGCAGATGGCTATAGGAGTTAAAGATGATAGCAAGCTTTTTTGTCAAAGTATTAAAGCTCTTTTCTCACAAATTTACTTGGAAATTAGGCAAATGTATGTACAATGTTTTTTTTTTTTTTTCTAACTTTTATTTTATTTATTTATTGTATGTGGTGCTGAGGATCGAACCCAGCACCTCCCACGTGCCAAGCGAGCACTCTACCGCTGAGTCACAACCCTAGCCCCTGTACGATGTATTTTATTCAAATTCTTTTGAACAGCTTTATTGAGTTATAATTCAGTTATAATTATAATGCCATACTATTCATCCATTTAAAAATTTTTTTTAATTGTAAATGGACACGATATCTTTATTTTATTTATTTTTTTATGTGGTGTTGAGGATTGAATCCAGTGCCTCACACATGCTAGGTAAACACTCAACACTGAGCTACAACCCCAGCCCCCATTTTCATCCATTTAAAGTGTACAATTCAGTGGGTTTTAGTATATTCACAGAGTTGTACAACCATCACCATAGTAAGTTTTAGAACATTGTTCTCACCCCAGAAAGAATTCTTCCACTCCTTAAACCAGGTGTGGTTGTGTATACCTGTAATCCCAGGTACTTGGGAGACTGAAACAGTGGATTGTAAGATTGAGGCTAGCCTGTGCAGCTTAGCTAGACCTTATCTCTAAAATAAAAAGGGCTGGAGGTGTAGCTCAGAGGTAGAATGCTCCTAGGTTAATCACTAGTAGGTAATTAAAAAAAGAGAGAGAGAAATCTTATACCCCTTAGCCACTATCCTATCAGACCTCCCATCATTCCAATCCTAAAAAACCACTCATCTACCTTTTTTTTAAATAATTTTTTAGTTGTCAATGGACCTTTATTTTTTATTTGTGTGCAGTGCTAGAATCAAATCCAGTGCCTCACACATGCTAGGCAAGTACTCTGCCATTGAGCTACATCCCCAATCCACTCATCTACTTTTTGTTTCTATAGGTTGGTCTATTATGGATATTTCCTATAAATGGAATCATATGATTATGTAGTCTTTTCTGAATGGCTTCTTTCATTTAAGATGTTTTCAGAGTTCATCCACAATGTAGCATGTATCAGTATTTTATTTTTTTAAACCGCTGAATAGTATTTTACTATAATGAGATATGTCACATTTTGTTGAGTTGTTCATCAATTGATGATGGACAACTCAACAAAATGTGACATGGATTGTTTCCTCTTTTTATCTATTGTGAATAATGTTGACATGAAATTTTTATGTACAGATTTTTGTGGGGACCTAAGTTTTCATTTGTTTTATTACATTTATGCCTAGGAGTGGAATTTCTGGATCATTTGACAACTCTTATGTTTAACTTATGTGTGTGTGTTTATGTGTGGTGCTGGATGAGTCCAGGGCCTTGTACATGCTAGGCAAGTACTCCTCCATTGAGCAACACTCCCTCCCAGCCTTTTGTTTACTTTTTGAGGAAGTGCCAGATTGTTTTCTGAAGTGGACTTGCCTTTTTATATTACTATCAACAATGTGTGATTGTACTAATTTCTTCATATCATTACTAATAATACTTGATTATCTTTTTGAGTCATCCTAGTAAGTGTCAAGTGTTCATTGTGGTTTTAATTTGCATTTCCCTGGAGGCTACTCAGATTCAACAGCTTTCCACAAGTTGGCATTCTTAAATCTTCTTTGTAGAAATGTTTACTCAGTTAATTTGCTTTTTTTCTATAATATGGTTATCTTTTTATTATTATATATATGATTTCTTCATTTACTCTGCAGATCCCTTACTGTAGATAAATGGTTGCTAAAGTTTTTTTTTTTTTTTTCCATTTTTTAGCTTTTAGTCTTGCTGTCTTGATGATGGGATCCTTTGAAGTGTAAACTTTTAGTATGTCTATTTATCCAAATTTTTCCCCCCTTTTGGCATTTTATCTGCTAAAAGCTCGGTTCTTGTCCTTAATGCCAATCCAATAACAAGAACACAGTTTTGAGAAAAAATGAATAAGAAATTTTATTGCTTTGCTAGCAAAGGAAAAACACTGGGGACTCCTGTCCCAAAGGCTGTGATTCTGCCCATCAGCAGGAACAGGAGGCTTTTAAAGAGGTGATTCAAAGGCTACATGTTCTCTGTTGGAGTTATAATTCACTTGTTAATTTGGAAGATAGTCATTTCTGAGATCTTCTGGTACTATCCCCAAAGTCTGGATAGTCTTTTCTATGGTGGGTGTATAGACTTAAGGAGAGATAAATCTGCCTAAGAAAGGAAGAAAGGTAATCCTGTTTCCCCTGAGGTTAGGGAATGGGAAAGATTAGGGAGGAGCAGGGAGAGAGAAAAAGAAAGAAATGTGTTATATTAGTCGGGGTTCTCTAGAGGAACAGAATTAACAGGAAGTATAATTATAAAAAGGGGACTTATTAGGTTGGCTTATGTGACCAAAAGCTAGATAGTCCATAGTTGCTGGCTGGAGAGCTGGAAAAACCAGTAGGTGTGCATTCCAAGAGATTGAAGCCCCAGGACAAGAGAGATCAACAGTGCTACCCTAGTCCAAGAGTGAAGGCTTCTGGAGAATCTCTGGCAGTCTGCTTGGAAGAGTGAAGAAGTGAGAGTCTGATATCCTCAGATGATCACTGTAGCAATCAAGAACCAATTCAAGAATCGAGTTTGCATCTCAAGAAGAATTGAGTTCCTCGCTTCCTTGTTCTTCAACTTTTATTCCATTCAAGCCATTATCCTATTTGGATGGTGCTGCCCAAGTTTAGGGAGGGTCTCTTTCAGTTGGCTATCTCACATGTTAGTCATTCCTAGACCTACCCTCACTGACACACCCAAAGCCTCTTAATCTTCACCATCTCTTAATCCAATCAAGTTGACAATTCAAATTAACCATTATACATATCCATTTTAAAAATAAGTTGCAGTGGCTGAGAGCAAAGTTTATATTCAAAGCATAAAGTAGACTACTGTTAAAAAGTCGTTGTCTAAGGTTATGAAGATTCATACCTGTTTCCTTGTAAGAGTTTTATAGTTTTATTGTGTATTTCTGCACAAATATAAGTAGGAGTCAACTTCATTCTTTTGCATGTTTACATTCAGTTGTCCCAGCAACATTTATTTGAAAAGATAATTCTTTCTCCATTGAATTGTCTTGGCATCCTTGTCAAAATCAATTGACCATACATGTGAGAATTTGTTTCAAGATTCTTAAGTCTATTCCATTGATCTGTGTGTGTACCCTCTAGCCAATATCACAATCCTGATTACTCTAACTTTGTAGTAAGTTTTATGGGTAGAGAGGTAGATGCATACATACATAAGTACATATGTATGCACATACTGGGGATTGAACCCAGGGTTGCTATACCACTGAGCTACATCCCTAGCCCTTTTTAAGTTGCTTAGGGCTTCACTAAGTTGCTGAGGCTAGCCTTGAACTTTTGATCCTCCTGACTCATCCTCCTGAGTTGCTGGGATTATAGGTATACACTACTATGCTGGTCTGCAGTAAGTTTTAAATGATGAAGTTAAGTCATCTTTGCTCATTTCTGGATATCTTGCCATTATGAATGAATTTTAGATTAGCTTGTAAATTTCTGCAACAAAGCCAGTTGAGATTTTGGTAAGGATTGCATTAAATTTGTAGATCAATTTGGGCGTTGTTGCCATTTTAACAATATTGTCTTCCCATCCATGATTATGTGATGTTCTGGCATTTATTTAGGTATTTTAATTTCTTCAGTCATTTAAGTAAATTTTAGAGAAGTTTTACATATTTTTTGTTGAATTTATTCCTAGATACTTTATTCTTTTTGGTGCTTATATGAATGGAATTGTTTTCTAAATTTCATTTTCAGATTGTACAGTGCTACCATACAAACAAAAATAAAACTGAGTTTTATATATTGGTCCTAGTTCCTGCAACTGTGCTAAACACTATCCATTTAATGTTGAGAAAGGGACTAGGGGGATGAAAATATACAAGCGATCCAAGGTGGGAAGGATGAAATGAAACCAGAAGTTGGTTCTTCCATCTTGTTTAATGTAGGCCTTAACAGATATACATTAATTTAAAGATTTATTTTTTTTTTAATCTAAGGATTAAATCTATACATTAATCTAAGGATTTATTTGTTTTTTTTATTGTACTAGGAATTGAATCCAGGGGTGCTCTGCCATTGAGCTACTTACTTCCCCGGCTATTTCTTTTTAAATTTGAGACAGGGTCTTGATAAATTACCTAGGCTGACTTCAAATTTGCAGTCTTCCTGCCTCACCCTCACCAGTAGCTGGGATTATAGGCCTGTACCACCACACCTGGCTCAATCAGAGTTATCTAATTTGTTCGAATATGGTTATTCATAGTATTTCTTATAATCCTTTATTTATATAAGGTAGATAGTAACATCTCTTGTTTCATTCCTGATTTTAAAATTTGAGTCTTCTCTTTTTCTGTCAGCCAAACATTTGTCATTGTGGTTGTCATTTGACTGATCTTTTCAAAGGATCAATTTTGATCTTGTTGAGATGAGTGAAAATTAAGACATATCATAATTTATGGGATGCATCTAAAGCAGTACTTAACAGGAAATGAATAGCTGTTAAGGCCTACATTAAACAAGATTGAAGAACAACTTTAGGTTTCATTTCATCCTTCCCACTTTGGATCACTTGTATATTTTCATCCCCCTAGTTCCTTTCTCAACATTAGGTGTACAATCTCAGACATTGGGGAGAGAACTTAAGAAAACTATCATAGTTTCTTGTCATTACAGATGTTAGAAGGAAAAAGCAAAATTTCTGTTAATGACTTCATCATAAAAGCATCAGCTCTGGCTTGTTTAAAAGTTCCTGAAGCAAATTCTTCTTGGATGGACACAGTTATAAGACAGTAAGTATAACTAGAGGCTTATATCTATCAGCAGTTTTCTTTCTTTCTTTCTTTTTGTTGTAGATGGACACAATTCCTTTTTTAAAAAAAAAATTATTTTTAATTTTTATGTGGTGCTGAGGATTGAACCCCTCACACACACCTCACACCACTACCACTGAGCCACACCCTAGCCCAGCAGTTTTCTTATGTTATCTAATGTATAAGTAAGAGTTAGAGGGGGATATGACATTCGTAGGTGAAACAATTTTAAAACTACACAAAACCATTTATGAGATAGTACTAGTTTAGCTAGTAAAGGTTATAAATTCTTTGTATGAGCTCAGAAAAGGGAAATTAGTATACAGTTGAAAATAGTGTTTGTTATTGTCACCGTGGTACTTAAGTATATTTCACATAAGGATTTCATATTTAATTCTTAATGGCCACTTTATTATTTTTTTTTTACTTTTTTTATTGTTGGTTGTTCAAAACATTACAAATTTCTTGATATATCATATTTCACACTTTGATTCAAGTGGGTTATGAACTCCCATTTTTACCCCATATACAGATTGCAGAATCACATCAGTTACACATCCATTGATTTACATATTGCCATACTAGTGTCTGTTGTGTTCTGCTGCCTTTCCTATCCTCTACTATCCCCCCTCCCCTCCCCTCCCCTCTCCTCTTCTCTCTCTACCCCCTCTACTGTCATTCATTTCTCCCCCTTGTATTATTTTTCCCTTTCCCCTCACTTCCTCTTGTATGTACTTTTGTATAACCCTGAGGGTCTCCTTCCATTTCCATGCAATTTCCCTTCTCTCTCCCTTTCCCTCCCACCTCTCATCCCTATTTAATGTTAATCTTCTTCTCCTGCTCTTCCTCCCTACTCTCTTCTTAGTTACTCTCCTTATATCAAAGAAGACATTTGGCATTTGTTTTTTAGGGATTGGCTAGCTTCACTTAGCATAATCTGCTCTAATGCCATCCTTAATGGCCACTTTATGAGTAAGTGCTTTCCCTCCATTTTCTAGATGAGGAAACTGAGGCTCAGTGGATTAAGTAAATTGCCCTGTGTTAATATGTTAGTAAGTGTCATAACTATGATTGGAACCAGGATTCTGACTCCTAAGGTAGCCCGTTTCTAATATGAGATAGATGCTCTTTCTTCTTCTTATAATTATTATTTTTATGAAAAGGAAAAAAAAAAACAAAAAGCGAAGCTCTTTCCCTTTCTGCTATGCTCTCACACACTTATAGCACTACATCTGTGACTAGATGTATGTGTGTGTGTGTTGGGGGGTGTTGGTTCCCCACACATCAACCAAGCAGTCAGTTCTGGAGTGTGTAGGTTTCCTTCAATTCAATTCAATTCTGACCCTCTACCTGGGGTTAGAGTCAGATCCCACAGACTGGGGACTCAGTCCCACTAACACTGCTCTCACCTCAGATGCCAGTCTTGAATTTGTCTACCTTTGCTGCTGAGCTACTGACTACAAACTGAGCTTCTCGTGACTTCCATCTTGGGTTTGATAATTGGCTAGGACAGCTCATAGAATGCAGGGATACACTTACCTATGTTTACTGGCTTATAGAAAGAATATTACAAAATACATAGATGAACACTGGATAAAGAGGTATGGAGTAATCTAAAACTTCCATGCTCTCACCGGGAATATCACTCTCCAATCACCTCCACATGATAGAAATTTCTAAAATATTAACATTGAATATATAAAATGCTATATGGAAATATAACATTAATGTAATATTTATGTTAAATATTTTAATTTTTTATAGTCTTCTCTTCTGTAAAATAATTGGGTCTAATTAAAATATGTAGTTTACCATAAATACTATACTCACTGGTTTTAATGATGACATAAGGAGGGGGAATAATATTCTGTGTTCTCATCATGAATTTTTTCTCAATCTCCACATACTGGATGGTTTGTTGGTTCTAACTTTTTCCTTGGTCACTCCCCTCTTGGAGAACATCTACGAGTTTAATATTCCTTATAAGCATATTAGTCTCATAGTGTTGTTGTTATAAATTACCACAAAATTGATGGCTCGGAATTGAAATTTAGGACTTGGAGTTTAGCACAATGGTAGAATCCTTGCCTGGTATGCACATGACTCTGGATTTGATCTCGAGCACCAGCAAAAACAAATTAAAAAAAACAACATAAATTTACTCTCTCACAGTTCTGGAGGCCAGGAGTCCAAATTCAGGGTATTTACAGGATTTTGCTCCCTCCAAAGATTCTATGGGAGTATCTTTTCTTGCCTTTTCCAGTTCCAAAATATAGGCATTTCTTGTTTTGAGGTTGCATAAGTTCAATTTTTACTTTCATCTTTACATGGTCTTTTTCTTTGTATTCTCTTTTCTTAAACAGACCCTCGCTTATATTTAGAGCCATCCAGATAATTGAGGATGATCTTATCTCAGGAAGTTAAATATACCTCCAAAGATGTTTTTCCAACTAAGTCTGCATTGATGAATCTGGGAATTAAGATATAGACGTATCTTTTGGAGGACTACCAGTCAACAGACTTTAAGTCTGTCTTCCTGTTTTTAGTACTGTCCACACCATCAACTCATGGATAGCTTTCTGGGGACTGAGCAGAAGTAGCTTGTAATTTCTGGCATTCATAGCCATCCATAATTCAGTCAAGGCTTGCTTTCTGATCTTCTGTAAAACCTTCTTGTGCCAGTTTGAGTTAGCCACTGTTGCTGTATATGCCATTAACTTTCCTCTTCTCAGAATGTTATTTGGGCTTTTCCTTTCTTTGATTTTAGATTGATTGCTAACACTTAATGAGTGCTTAGGGAATTTATATTCATTATTTAATTCTCATGAGTATATTGTAAAGTAGGTACCATTTTTGCCTCCATTGCATATAAGGTAATTGAGGCACAGAGAAGTAATCTGCTACATATCTAGAGAAAGGTGAACCGGCCAAGATTTGAATCCCAGCTATATTACTTAGCTTTCTGTCACTGTGACAAAATATTTGAGACACACAACTTCTAGAAAAGGTTTATTTTGGCTCATGGTTTTATAGGTTTCAGTCCATGGTCCTTCGGGCCTGACATGGTAGAAGCAGCCTATTCATCTCATAACTGCTGGGAAGCTAAGAAAAAGACCTGGAGGTGCTCATCCTAATATCTCCTTCAGGGGCACACTCCAGTAACCTAACTTCCTTCTACTGGGCTCTACCTCTTAAAGGTTCCACCTCCTCCCAACAGCACCAATGGCTGGGACCGAGCCTTTAACACATGGGTCTTTGTGAGACATTGCAGATTCAAACTATAGTACCCCCAACTCTCTGAACCAAGACTAAAACCTAGTCTTGAACCGCAACATTATACTGTTCTATCCTGTTTAAAGCATACCTGTCTTTTTAAAGCCTAGTTCAAGTTCCTCTTCTTTGAGTACCTACGGAAAATTATGCTCTCTGAATATCCTTCTGAATAGTGTATGTATTTCTCATTTGGTTCTTGCATTCATGCAGCAAACATCTGTTAAGCACTGGTTTTGGTTTTTTAATTTTAAGTATTCTGAAGGCAAGTATAGTTTCTTGTATTCTGTTCAATCCCTTCTGCCCATCATATAGGCAATTTTTAAAACAGCTTTAATTTACAGTAGTTTACATACCATAAAATTCCACAGCTCAACAGTCCTTGATTTCTGTAAATTTACAGAGTTGTGCAGTCTGCCATGTTCTAATTTTCGAAATTTCCATTACTTCCACAAAGATCACTGTTGTCCATTTGAATTTGAATTACTGCTCCTATCCTCAGTCTTCTCAGCAATATGTTCTGCTGACTCTATATGTTTATCTTTTCTATACTTATAGAAGTGGAATCATAAAATGTGCCTTGTTTTGCATCTGGCTTCTTTCACTTAACAATGTTTCCAAGATTCCCCATGGACATGCATCAGAAGTTTATTGTTTTCTATTGCTAAATAGTATTCATTTGTTTCTGTATAGGTGTACCATGTTTTGTTTTTGCATTCATCAGTTGATGGACGTTTGGTTTCCCCTTTTTTGCTATTATGAATAATGAACATTTGCATACAATATTTTGTGTAGAAATGTTTTAATTTCTTTGGAGTACATTCTTAGGAATAGAATCACTGAGTCATTCATTGGGTAAACATTTAATTTTTAAAGAAATTTCTATACTACTTCTCAAAGTGGTTGCACCGTTTTACCTTCCCACTCACAGTGGATAAGAGTTCCAGTTTTCTCCACATCCTTGCTAACACTTGTTATTGTATATGTGTTTTAAATAGCCATTCAAATTGATATTAAGTGAGTGCCATCTACTTTTAAGACTACATAAAGAAAATAACATATAAAGAAAGGATCAAGGTTGCAGGGCAAGTTCTATGAATTGTTTATTTTTTTAAATTTTTAATTATTTGTTCTTTTTAGTTGAATTGTTTAGTAATTCTCACAAACACCCTTCATTTATTTGTTCATACAGCCTTTCAACAAATACTTATTCAATATGTACTGTTTGCTGGATTCAGTGATAAACAAGTTAGGAAATACCATCCCTATTTCAGGGAGAAGGTTATTAAGCAAGTAATATTGTAATGACAATAACTTCAAATATTTTTAATTGGCACATAGTTATATGTATCTATAGGGTTGAGTGTGACATATTATTGTATGAATACAATGTATAATAATCAGATCAGGTTAAATGGCATATCTGTCACTTTAGACATTTGTCATTTGGGGGGGTTGTGAACAATTCAGAATTCTCTCTACTAGCTTTTTTTCTGTTTTTCTGGGGAAAGGAGTGTGTCAGTACTGGGGATTGAATCTCAGGGTGCCTTTTTTTTTTTTTTTTTTTTGTGGTGCTGGGGATGGAACCCAGGGCCTTGTACATGCGAGGTAACGCACTCTATCAACTGAGCTATATCAGCCCCAAGCCTTTTTGTTTTGAGACAGGGTTTTGTTAAGTTACCCTGGCGGACCTTAGACTACTGGGTAGATGGGATTACAGACATGTACCACCATACCTGGCTCTACTAGCTATTTTGAAATATTCGATTAATAAAGCCCAGTTATGGTAACTGATAAGGACCACAATATTACTGGTAGAGGTCTCTGTGTTTGCAAGTAACAAAAGCCTGGCTCTAGCCAGCTTGGGCAAATTGGGGGACTTGGTACCTGCAGTCTTCTAGAACTTATCCCTAGGAAAGGCTGAAATGACTGGAGTTCTTTCTTTAGAGCAGAGCCATGCCTTCATGTGGAATTTTGACTTTTTCTCAATTGAAGAACACTTGGGCAGGATCCCTTAAAGACCCCATAGAGACTGTAGGTACAATTCAGAACTTGGATGGGGGAAAAAAGTCACCTTTTTTTTAAACCTCTATGAACATTTATTATCTCTTCCTTTCATAAATGTAGAGAACATATAAAGAAATGTCATAGTACTTGTGGTTAGTAACAAATAAAATTATTTTCATATCACATTGTAGTTATTACATCTATCTTTTTAAAAAAATTTTTTTTGTAGTTGTAGATGGATAGAATGCCTTTATTTTATTTGTTTATTTTCATGTGGTGCTGAGACTTGAACCCAGTGCCTCACACACACTAGGCAAGTGCTCTACCACAGAATAACAGCCTCAGCCCACTGCATCTGTCTTAAAATATTATTTTGCTTATCTCCACTTCAAAATGATAGTTTTGTTTCTTAAAATACTCAAATTACAAAAATAATTATTTTTGGTATTAAAAAATATTCTGAAACGACAGCTGAGGATGTAACTCCTCCTGGGTTTGAGTCCCAGCACTGCAAAAAATAAATCTGAGATGAAACCCAGATACATAGGTGCTTCTGGTGATTTACTCTGGAAAAATTTGGAAACCTAATTTTAAGTTCTGAGATAGCACCACCTCTATGTCCTGAGTACTCCTTTTTCCCTTCTAATGCCGTTCTGTTCTTTCACTCTTTTTTTCATCTGCTCAACTGCTGCCTACAGAGATTCAGCTCCAGCCTGTGCACCTCCATTTAGTCTTTGAGTTCAGATAGTTAATTCTTACTGAATGTTGTGTTTTTTGTTTTTTGCTAGCTACACCCATGTTTTTGGTCAAGAATGGTGGAGGAAGTTAGAGTGGTGTGACTCCAATTTACTGATAAAATTTTCTTTTTTTCTCATAATCATTTTTAAAAAGTGTAAGTCAAGGAGAGGGCACAGCAAAATGTATAAACTAGAACAGACACCTTGAACTGAAGCACAAACTGGCTCTAAAAATTTCTAAATATTCATATTCCTCCTTAACGTGGTGCTGTTTAAAAATTTTTAAATTTTTTTGTGGTATTGAGGATTATACACAAGGCCTTGCGTACTAGACAAGTACTCTGTCACTGAGCTACATACCCTGTCCATAGGCTCTTAAAAAAATATCAGTATTGATTATTTTTCATTTCTTTTTTCTTTTTAAACAGAAATCATGTTGTCGATGTCAGTGTTGCTGTCAGCACTCCTGCAGGACTCATCACACCTATTGTGTTTAATGCACATATAAAAGGACTGGAAACCATTGCTAATGATGTTATTTCTTTAGCAGCTAAAGCAAGAGAGGGTAAACTACAGCCGCAAGAGTTCCAGGTGAGATAGTACATACTGACCTTTAAGGCTTATGTTATTTTTAAGGTCAGCCTAATGCTTATTTTATTTTCCACTGTTTGATTCTGCCACATAGTTTTAACTGATACTAGGTCCTAAAAATAAAGGAAAATTGAGTCACATGTCAAATGCTGAAAATAAGACATTTTCCAACTAGTGTGCAGAAGCCAATACAAAATTGTCGTAAGACCTTTCACAGAATATTTGTAATTTTTTCTAATTTACACTGGCAAGCAATTAATATGATCTGTTTTTAATCTTTTTTCCTTTAGGGTGGCACTTTTACAATCTCCAATTTAGGTATGTTTGGAATTAAGAATTTCTCTGCTATTATTAATCCACCTCAGGCGTGTATTTTGGCAATTGGTGCTTCAGAGGATAAGCTGGTTCCAGCAGACAATGAAAAAGGGTAAGTGCCAAATTGGAGAAGGAATTATAAGCTGACTTTCATTACATTATGCATCTGTTTCTGAGTTTGGTTTTATAGGTACTTACTGGCATGGTGTACTAGAGCTTTAATAGAGTCAGATGCAAATATAGGATGAAATTCCTTAGAGCAGAAACTTGTATTTTACTAAATGCAGTAATCCTATTTAAAATGGGATCCTGCTGGGCTCAGTAGTGCATGCCTATAATCCCAGTGGCTTGGCTTGGGAGGCTGAGGCAGGAGGATCAGGAGTTCAAATCCAGCCTCAGCAAAAGCCGGGCGCTAAGCAACTCAGTGAGATCCTGTCTCTAAATAAAATACAAATTAGGGATGGGGATGTGGCTCAGTGGTTAGGTGCCCCTGAGTTCAATCCCCAGTACCCCAAAAAGTGAAATTAAATTAAAAAATAAGAAAAATAAAATGAGATCCTATTGATGGGATCATATTTGAGATTTATTCTAGATGAGAGTTTAGCACACTTACAAGGGTCAGATAATAAATATTTCTGAGCATGTGGACTCTATTGCAAAACCCTACCATTGTAGTATGAAAGCAGGCATAAATAATATATGAAAGGATTAAAATTTTAAAAAAGAAAAAAAAACTCTATAAAAACAGGCAGAGGACAGGATAATGGCACATGTGGTATAATTTGCCAACCCCTGTTCCCAGGTGTCTCTCTGGTCTTTTTCTTCAAGCTTTTAATTTGAACTAAAGATATAGAGAACATGACCTTTTGTGTTCTATGAATCAAAATGCATTCTACTGTCATGTATAAAAAAATCAGAATAAATAAAAATTTTTTAAAAAGATATAGAGGGGCTGGGACTGTGGTTCAGCAGTAGCACGTGTGAGGCACTAGGTTTGATTCTCAGAACCACATATAAGTAAATAAAATAAAGGTCTATCAACAACTAAAAAAATATTTAAAAAAGATATAGAGGACATGAAAAGTAGGTGGAAAATAATAATATTACTTGGGTTGGATTATAGGGTAGGAATCAGCATGTGGGTGATTGCTGGCTAAAATCTGTTTATTGCTTTCAGAGTAACTAATAATATTTTTACTCTTTCTAGATTTGATGTGGCTAGCATGATGTCTGTTACACTGAGTTGTGATCATCGAGTTGTGGATGGAGCAGTTGGAGCCCAGTGGCTTGCTGAGTTTAGAAAGTACCTTGAGAAACCTATCACCATGTTGTTATAATTAACCCAAGAATTTCTGTATTCTCCCTGGTCACATTGGTTCATTCTTATTGAGATATTTATGTTATTAAACAGGTGGTTGTTTTAAAGTTAACCAGTTAATTTTTGAGTCTATCTAGATAAATTATTTCTAATGGGCATTACTGAAATTTTTTTTAAATGCCAGTTATACCCAAATATTTACACATTTGGTAACTAAACACCAGATTTTAATCTGTGTACTTTTAGTCATGGGACATGTGGCCTAGCCTGAGGATAAGTATTTCTATAGGAGATATAGAATAGGTAGAAACCTGGTTCCCTAGAGACAAGTAACCTGAGTAAAACCTTACAGTTTTAAAGAGAAGTCAGGAAAATTACTTCTCAAGAGAAAGATCTGAACTGAATCAAGCTTTATTTTAGAATTTTTAACACTGGTTCAAAATTTTCTATTATATGAACTTGGTTTTGGTTTATCATTCATGGGAAGGGTATAGAACTTCAGGGAAAATAGCTGAAACTTTAAGAGTCCACATTTTTTTACACCTCTTCACTGGTTGGTCTTTATTTTTCTATGAATCTCTAAATGAAATGATTTTCCCCCTCTTACGATATAAATATAAATCATTTCTTGGTATAAATGAGAATTTATGTGGGTATTTATTTAAACAACTTAAATGTGTAATTCTGAAAGTAGAATTCTATAGTTACTTCCAAATAAAAGAACATGCTTATAAAATTTTAATACAATTAAGAAGTTGTGGAAGGGCTGGGGATATAGCTCAGTTGGTAGAGTGCTTATCTCGTATGCACAAAGCCATGGGTATTCAATCCCCAACACCACCAAAAAAAGAAAAAAAAGAAGTTGTGGAGGTAGAATTTTCTAAGATTAACTGAGAGTTGATTGCAAGTGAACTTAGTTATCAGGATTTATTATTCAAATAACTGGAAAACTATGAAATAATTATGGAATATATACGGAATAAGTGTACATATGTAAAATATGGTTACTAAAGTTGGATGTGTGCCAAACTCCATTTATCAGCAAGTCCTGTCTGAAAAGAGAAGGGATACACTGGTGATTTGTTTAGAATGCTAAAAAATGAAGCCCAAGCCAGGCACCGTTGTTACCCTTGTTGTCCCAGCTACTCAGGAGGCTAGAGGATCTTTTTTTTTTTTTTTGAAGAGAGAGAGAGAGAGAGAGAATTTTTTTAATATTTATTTTTCAATCTTTATGTATGCCAGGTGAACGCGTTACTGCTTGAGCCACATCCCCAGTCCTTGTACCAATCTTTATGTATTTATTCACACATTTGATAAAAATGTCACAGTTAAAAGTGAAATCATTACAATGACATAAGTTAACTCTACAAAGTCAAACTGCTTTTAAGTCAGAATATGGGGCAACCACAGCTGCTTAGCACCTGTGCCTACCCAAGCAGGCATGCTCTCCCTCACACACCCACTCACACTGGCAGGCACTAAGTTCGGAGGTTAATAACCCAGGGACTCTTCCCTGGCTCCACTAGAGGATCTTTTGAGCTCAGGAGTTTGGGACCAACCTGGACAATGTATTCAGTCCCTGTCTGAAAAAATAAATATAAATGATGTCCAAAACAAAATGATAATTTGTTTGGATAAAGTAAAAATGGTTAATATAGTCGTTTTTTTCCCTACCCTAGCATTGTCTCATGTAAAATAAGATAGCCCTGAAATCCTATTTGAGAGAAAAAATTAGTTATGGCTACCTTATCAGTCTAAATACTTTTTTCAACTTTATTATTTTGCCTTTCTCTTGGAGAGGAGGAGGATATGCTATCCAGAACAATAAAAATGAATTGGGAACTTTATCACAGTTCCAGACTTTCTATTGAATTGACACGTTTTAATAAATGTTTGGAATTATTTATTATAACTACTTAAAATAAACCTGACCAGTGCTTCCTTGTATATGTAATATGTGCAACTATCCCCTGAAATTTGCTTTAAGTATTTCAGTGTTGAATCTGTTTCTGAATGTTCATTTATTATATGGTGCATAAGTGATACTCTATATATTCCTCAAACATTCACCTTGCTATATTGTTATGAAAATAATTCAACATATTATTCTGATTTTTCACAGTATTTAGTAATTTCAGGTTGAAGATTATGCAAAAAGAACAAGTTTATCACAAGGGACCAAAATTAGTATGAGCCAAATTTGGTTCAAACAAGAAATTTCAAAGATAATTTATTCTTTGCTAATGCTTATGGCTCTGTTGTTCCCTTGAAAGAAAAATAAAAAGTTCCCATATAATAAAAAGTTGTTCTGAGTTAAAAATTAATCTCAGCTATAATCTAAATCTGGACTCAGTATATCTATCTTACCAGAACTAAAAGAAGAAAGCTAGAAAAGAAAAAGTCATGGATTTTGGTTTAAATTAGATTGTTTTAAAATTAAACTTTGTTTTCAATGTGTGTGGTCTAATTTTTCATCTTTTGGGAATTTTTAAAAAATGATTTAAGTTTCAGTGTCAGCTATATACTCATAAACTCTCAATACAGATAAATTGGTAAAGGTCTGAGTTTAGGAGGATAGCCAAGTCTTTAAGCTTAAGAAGTTACTGAAGCAGCCTGTGTTCAGACATGGTACTTATTATCAAAATGGAAAGAAAGTGAGATCTGGCTCTGTTTAATAATTTAGTCTCAATTCTGAGGTTTGTGAGTTAAAGTTATGGTATCCTGAAGCATATTCTATAAAAGGAGTAACTGTGTGAGAGACAATAGGAATATGTTGCAAAGGAAAGTCATTACCTATTAACGCATGAGTTGGAATATATGGGGAAATCATAATCACTACTGATAAGGGACCTAAAACTAAATTTGTAGAAAAACTTACTCTTTAAATTTCAAATTTTGAGAAGAAATGGAAGAAATCTTTTTTTCTTTTTATTTGTTCCTTTTAAGTTTTATGTGACAGTAGAATGTATTATGATATACATAACATGGAGTATGACTTCCCATTCTTGTAGTTGTATATGATATGGAATTATACTTGTTATGTATTCATTCATATACGAACATAGGAAAGTTATGTTGAATTCATTCTACTCTCTTTGCTATTCCCAACCTCCCTCCCTTCCCTTCATTTCCCTTTGTCTAATCCAGTGAACTTCTATTCTTCCCTTCCACCCCCTTATTGTGTGTTAGCATCTGTATATCAGAGAACATTTGGCTATTGTTTTTTTGGGGATTGGCTTAACATGGTAGACTCTTGTTCCATCCATTTACCAGCAAATGACATAATTTCATTCTAAAAGAAGTCTTAATAAAGGGGTTGAGGTTGTGGCTCAGTGGTAGAGTGTGAGGTGCTGGGTTTGATCCTCAGCACCACATAAAAACAAACAAATAAAATAAAGGTGTTATATCTTAATAAGATTCAAATTTAAGCCAGCACATATTTCATTATTAATGCCCTTTCTGGGAACATAGTGCTTTTTTGTAGGAAGGAGGAGGCAAAAGTATTTTTCTTAATATAAAATCCATTAAGAATGAGTGATATTTAAGAAACTATCAAGAATGTAAATTTAACATTGTATTATTAAATATATTAGCTGTTGATATGCATTTTATTAATGAATACACAGATATAGTGATGCAACAAGCACGTGTGTACTGAGTGCAAAAGGAGAGATTCAGTCAGTTCCTTGTGGTTAGGAGGATTTCCTAGAAAATACATTTTGACTGTTTTTGTAGAAGAAAAGATATGGTGAAGGCATTCCAAATGTTTTGAGAAATAACAATTTAATAGGTTTGTTAATTTTAGGGCATGATATCACTGCTGAAACTTTTCAGAAGATAAATTTTTGTATTGCTAATAGAATTCAAATCCAGGCCAGGTTTAAGAAAATTATATTTGCTTAACATCACACAAATTATTTCTTTTATCTATACAACATTAGTTTCTAAAGTTAAAGGTTTTAAAATTTATAGACTTTGTAATAATTAAAGAAGCTGTTTTATCTAGAAAAGATGATTAAGGAATGTTCAAAATTTGATGTGCATATTGCTATATCAGATTGTATCTGACACCTTAGATTAATGGAAGTTGAAAATATATTACTTCAGGGCTGGGGGTGTAGCTCAGTTGGTAGAGTGCTTGCTTTGCATGCACAAGGTCCTGGGTTCAATCCCCAGCATCACCACCACATACACACACACACACACACACACAAATGTACATTACTTCATTTCTGGGGAGAAAGGTACTTTTCCTAAAATCAACTTTTTCCCTCAAATTAGAGATGGATCTATTCTGCTTATGATGAGCAATAACATCATTACTATTACTGCATCACTGTATCCATTAACAGACAAGTCCATACCTGATATTAAAAGGTCTGATTGGATGGCTGTTTAACTGAAGTACACAAGTTCATAGATGCATAGATTTGGGTATTATATTTGGCCCTGTATCTTTATTGCTGGAGGAAACTTTACTAAAGCCTATCCTGGTTTTAGAAAACTTTGCACAGTCTGGTAGTTTTTCCTAATGTAAAACTTTGCTAGAGATTTTAAAAGAAATTTTTTCAAGCAGTAAGACAAGATTTCCTACATGCTATTTGGAAATAATGAGAATTTTCCCCCAAAATATTTAAGTTATTAAGGTCAACTCAATTATTTTTAAAATAAGTACCTCATGGATTCACTGTTTTTAATAGTTTGGCGTTGATGACAACTTTATTTGAGAAGAAAAAGTGAGTGAAAAATAGATAAAACAGCTGAAGGCAAAATGTCAATACATCAAAGTGACCTCTTAAAAATATGTAATTAATATTTAAACCACTACCTCTTTATCTATAATTTACATGACTTATAGCATTAAAAAATCCCAAACATAGTGCAGCTGTTTTATACCAGTGGCATCATGATCATTAATGTAGATTTCTCTTTGATAAATTTTGCAGTAGTCATTTCAATATTAACAGATTCTGGAAGATTCAGATGTAATCTGTACTTTTCAGAGACCTCGATCAGTAAATCATCCTAAGAATAATAAATTGAGAGATTATTAAAAGGTGAAAATAGAAATATTTCCTGGTTAAAGTTTATGCTGTGGATTTTGCTCCCAGTTATTCACTTCTATAAGAGGAGAATCACTTTATTGCCATGTGACTTATAATGAGCAATAAAATTTCTGATGTAAATTCCTGACATTTTGAGATTGTTATTGCTGCTCAGTATGTCAGATGTTAACTGATAGAGTACTAGAAGTAGGATATTGCCATACTAAATTATGTGGTATTGTTTTAAGAGTCAACCAGAAAACAGCAAGGAAACTTACTTGGACTTGAAAGATGTTTCACAGTGATAAAGCTCTTAGTGAATCTATCATGATCATTTGGAAGACAAATAATATACCTAATGAATTGGTGGATTTAGATGAAATGGGAAGTAGAATGTTAGCATCTTAGGTTCCTTAAAATATTTCTTTATTCCTTAGCTCCCTAGTTCATTGTTTTTCATGATCTGTTGGGAAGTATTTTGCTATGCAGTATCCACCTTGGCTACATCTTAAAAAGAATATTTTAAAATACGCCATTCTTTTTTTGGGGTCGGGGAGCTACCCAGGATTTCACTCAGAGGTACTTGACCACTGAGCCACATCCCCAGATCTATTTTGTATTTTATTTAGAGTCAGGGTCTCATTGAGTTGCTTAGTGCCTTGCTTTTGCTGAGGCTGGCTTTGAATTTGCAATCCTCCTGTCTCAGCCTCCCAATCTCCTGGGATTACAGGCATGCACCACTGTGCCCTGCTAGAATATGCCATTCTTATGCTCTGTATTTCACAAGATATTACAGGAAAAATTAGTATAGAAAATAATTGCGCAGTGTTTCAGTCAGCTTTTTTTGCTGCTGTGACTAAAGGATCTGACCAGAACAACTGTAAGGAGGAAAAGTTTATTTGAAGGCTCACGGTTTCAGAGGTCTTAGTCCATAGAAGGCTGGCTCCATTCCTCAAGGCTTGAGGTGAGGCTGAACATCATGGCAGGAGAGTATGATAGAGGGAAGCAGCTCACATCAGGAAGGGGAGAGAGAGACTCCACTCTCCAGATACAAAAAAATATACCCAAAGCCACGCCCCTAATGCCCACCTCCTCCAGCCACACCCTATCAGCCTTCAGTTACCACTCAGTTAATCCTTATCAGATGATTAATTCACTGATTGGGTTAAGACTCTCACAACCCAATCATTTCTCCTCTGAACTTGATTGCATTGTCTCACAAGTGAGCTTTGGGGGCATCCAAACCACAACACCCATGTTGCAAGTAGAACTGAAAGAGAATACATAGAATAGGAGCCCAAAATTTCTAATAATTGAAAACTGAAAAATTGAACATATTTTTGTTTTCAGCCAATAAAGGATAAAAATTGAGAAATTTTTATTAACAAAGCCTGATTTTGACAGTTTAGAGATAAGATTAAATCACAGATCTTTATGCCTGCTGTTAAAACCTCTTGAGTGGATTAAGGTAGACTTCAGTAAATCCTTTCATTTGGCTAAAATGACAGCAATTAAGTCTCAAGAGATAGGTTTTGAAACATGGGCATGTCTAAAAAGGAATTGTGGGTGTGCACTGAATGTAAGCAAAACAAAAACAACTTGGACTAAAAGGAACTGACTTCAAAATTTTAAATATCCTTTGGGCCTCTGACACTTCATGAGCAGGTCAGGCTGAGAAAGCTGCTCAGCACACGAGAAAGGCATAGTCTATAATATTTAAGATACAGCCAAGGTGGATAATGGAGAAGGAAAAAAAAAACCTCCTGCATCTGGAGCTGAAGATCATGAAACTGGGGAGCTAAGAATATCCTTCACCTTCACGTAAAGGGCCTTCACAGGGTTTGCCTACTAGTATTTCAGAATTGCTGTGCACCAGGTAACATCAGTGAGTCTCATTTTTCCCATTTCTGAACTTACACTGTAAATTATGGCTTTCCTCTCCCCATTCCACATTATACAGTGGATGGGGCTGGAGGAATAAATAACTTGTTATGTCTTCAGGCTGTGATTCAGGAGCAACACAGATTACAATGGCAAAATCCTGTACTTTAGAGCCTGATACTGGGAATAGATGTGTTTTCCTTGAGCAGAGGAACAAATATCTGATCAGGGTAGAGTGACAGACTGTAGGAATGTTTCCAATTATGTGCCTTTTTTTTTTTTTTAAATATTTATTTATTTATTTTAGTTTTCAGTGGACACAACATCTTTGTTTGTATGTGGTGTTGAGGATCGAACCCGGGCCGCACGCATGCCAGGCGAGCGTGCTACCGCTTGAGCCACATCCCCAGCCCCTTATGTGCCTTTTTTTTTTTTTTTTTGTACCAGGGATTTAATCCAGGAGCCATATCTCCAGCCTTTTAATTTTTTTTTTTTTTTTTTTAAATTTTGAGACAGGGTCTCCACAAAGTTTCTGCGGCTGGCTCTGAACTTGTGATCCTCTTGCCTTAGGCTCCCAAGCTATTGGGATTACAAGTATGTACCACTACACCCAGCATAAGTTTATTCATACTTTTTTTTGTGTGGTGCTGGGGGTTGAACTCAGGGCCTCATGCATGGTAAACTTTACCACTGAGCTATTTCCCGAGTCCTCAATTATCTGCTCTTTATAAGAGAATCATTCCTGCCAGGGACTTCTGTCTTTACCCAGTCTTACTGATTGGAAGATTTGGCCTTGTACTTTGGCTAATGCAATGCAATCAGAAGTGATCCATACTGTCTGAATGGAAGTTTTAGCCCCATTGCATGGGTTACCATTTCTACTTTTCCTCTACCACAAGAATGGAATATCTCAGATGGTAATTACTCCATCTGGATCTCAGAATGTGACAGACTCATGGAGCAGAACAGGTATAGCTGATAAACCTGAGCAAATGGTAAGCCCATGAAATTCTGAAGTTCATAACAGTGAATGCTGACCCTCTGAATCTAAAGGTTCTGCATCCATGGATTCAATTTTATCTTGGACTGGAAATGTAGAATTCATTGGAAATGATGACTGCATCTTTATTGAACATGTAATAGGCTTTTGTTCTTTTCATTATTTCTGAAACAAGATAGTTCAACTACTTGCTATAATTTGGATCTTAAGTATCCCCCAAAGGTTCATGTGTAAAGGACTGCTCCCCAGGGAAGCAGCTAGTGGGAAGTAAGGCGGTGGAACCTTTAGAAGATAGGGCCTAGTGGCAGGTCTTTATGTCATTGAGGCATGCCCCTGAAGCAGACTGGACCTTGGGTACTTTCTTTTTCCCTATCACTATAAGATGAGTGGTTTTGCTCTGCTACATGCTCCTGCTGTGATGTGCTGCCTTGCCACAAGTCTAAAAACAGGATCAATTGATCATGGATGGGACCTTTTGAAACTGTGAATCATTCATTTTTCTTTGAAAGTTGATTATTTCAGGAAATTGTTATAGTAACAAAGCTAATGCACAACTACTTACGTAGGATTTCCATTGTATTAGGTTTATAAGTTATCTAGGGATGATTGAAAGTATATAGGAAGATGTGCATAGGGTACTCCCATAGGTTATATACAAATTTAATATAACTATATCATTTTCATATAAGGGACTTGAGCATCCTTGAATTTAGGTAACTGTAGGAGTTCATGAAAACAATCTCCCATGGATATCTAGGGACTACCATATTACCTTCTGAACTTACCTCAGAAACGCTAAGGTCACAGAGAGACACTGAATTAATACCAGGTAATTCAACTTTTAATTCAATTTTCAGAGGTTTCTCATTCTGATCCTTCACAATTTTTAATTCATAGACTGGTATCTTCATCTCCACCTGTATTTCAGTACTAGAAATCTCTTCTATCAAACGTCCCGCTTTGCCTGAAACTTGGTCTTTGGGCAGTAGCAGCTGAGGAAATTGATCTGGATTGCTCACAGTACTGCTTCTTATCTGTCCAAGACTATGTTCTTTATGAAAAAAAAAGGAGGAGAGATAAAAATTACAAAATGCTATCAGGTTTGAGCTGCAAGGTATGTATTGTTAGCTGAGATGGAAGATAAAGCTGCAGTTAAATTAGTTTAGGAATATTAAGCCAAAAGAATCTGGGGATGTAGGTCAGTGATAGAAGCCTTGCCAAGTATGGGAGCTCCTATGTCTGCTCCCTAGTGCATCCAAACAACAACAAAAAAAATCTGGTTGAACAATTTAGAAGTCTTCATGGATTCTTTAACATTTCTAATATCTAATTTTTATATTTTTCTTTTAAGTTTCTCATCATTGAAGACTTCTAGATTGCAAAACATACACAGGTTGCAAGAAAATTTTAAATCAAAAGTTTAGATTTTGATTTATATTCATCTACTTACCCTTTCTCATTCTCTCTTTTAAATCTGTGCATTCAGCCTGTATTCCCATTAGATTTTGTTTTGTTCTTTGAATGCTTCCTTTTATTCTGAATTTGGTAATATGGTAAGTGTGTGAGAGAGTGAATTGGAGTTGTTCTTCAATGCATTTCATAGTCATCTTTACTAACTGATCTTTTTTCACTTGGTCCTTTTCTGTTGTCTGGAGAATATCAGGATTGTAGGCAACATCGATGACTGTATAAGTATCTGTGTGTAATTCAGAGGGTATAAAGTGAAGATAAATTCTTTCTCTCATGATAGTGTCAGGTTATATATTAAACTATATTCCCAATAAAGTCTGTATTTTTCAGATCCAATCACAATAGCATTATATACACAAAATTCCAATGAAGGCATTGCTTAGCATCTTCATATGGGTTAAAAGTGGCTCATATTATTAGGAAATTTGAACAGTGTTAAATTTGCATGGTAATTCATTTGTCATTAATTATGTTATTTTTTTAATATTTATTTATTTATTTTTTAGTTGTACACAACACCTTTATTTTGTTTATTTATTTATATGTGGTGCTGAGGATCGAACCCAGGGCCTTGCACGTGTTAGATGAGCGCTCTACCGCTGAGCCACAACCCCAGCCCTGACATTAATTATGTTATGATCAAATAAAATATTTTACTTGAAATACCTTTACCAAGTAAACTCTGATCCATGCTAATTCCCAGTAAAATTTTAAAAATATGTTTTCTCTCCTTTAACCCATTGTACCTGATGTCTCAGAGATGTCTTCTGGTCTGCCAACAATTAGAGGTACTGGATGAGTGAGTGATTTGGGAGCAGGGATCCTTTTCCACTGACAAAGGTTGATAAAAAGCATTTTTTCTTTTGGTTTCTGGAAAGCAAATAATTTTGATGTCTCAAAACCTTAAAAATTTAGTTTTCTTAACTTAGGTTTTGATAATATCCTCAAAGCAACTCACAATAAAGCTGGAAGAGGGGGAATTTTAGGCACTAAGTCATTCCATGTATTAAAACCATGTTTGATAAATTATACTTGATTTTCCCAAAGCTCTTGACTTTTTCAGCATGAATCTAGCTGCTGTTCCCTCCCAAAAAACACTTGACAGCAGAAGGGAGAATTTATCTAAGTGGTTGATCTAGGTGCATTTGACCCCATTTCACCACTTTACATCTTAAATAAGTTCTTTATTTGAAAAAGATTCAACTTTACAATTCTCTATTAAATCACTACATCATCTTTTCCTTCTAGCAGAAAAAGTGACTCATTTTGAGATTTCCAAAACATATCAAGTATGAATTTCCCATTCTTACTCCTTCAACACAATCTTCCACACTATGTTCCATTTTCTATTTAAAAAGGCAGATTTCATCAAGTTTTCTTGTATGAAAATAACAATTGCTAAGGGTAAGGTATTCATTCTTTGGTTATTCCAGGATCATTCATTCATTCAAGACCTCCCCATCCCTAGCACTAACTCTACATACATACCAGCATCCTGGTCTGTACACAGAACTGTGGTTCTGGGCCAGCACATAGCTGTTTTCCCTCGTTCAGCTCTTGTTCAATAAAGTTTTTATAGCCCTCAGGGTCATTTTCAGCCAGATCGTCTAGAAGGGTCCAGAACTGAGTAAGCTGGGTGAGTAGACCTTTTGAGGATGTCTTCATGATTGATAGTAAAATAGGCCTCTAAAGCCTGTGGAAAGATATAACTTAAAGAAAAATCTGTCTGTGTAACTATTGACTTATTTATTTTTATTAGGGGAGGGGGAACTCATCAGGAATTTTTTTGGTGAAGTTAAGGTAAGCTAACCTTAACACCTGTGTCTAAAAGATTGTGGCCCAGCACGACTTTATCATTTCCTTATTCTACATCCCTTCCTAAATTCTTAAGTTGACCTCTCAGATAAGGCCTTACCTCTACCTAGACCTTCACAAACCCTAAGTGAGCATAGCAGTCATCTTCTGTCTGGGTTTTCTGGTGATCTAGGTGATCCCAACACCTGAATATTGGTTGACTGGAGCCTCCCCAGTACTGAAATAGACAAGTTTGTGTGTGGGGTAAGGTCCACATGAGATCTTCTTAATCCTCAGTGTAGTTTAGTGGTTAAGATCAAGGACTCTGAGCCAGTATGCATAGATTCTAATCTTAATTCTATCTCCTGCTAGCTATGTGACCTTGAGTAAGAAATGTAAATATGTCTCTATTCTACTCAAAATGAAGATAACTCCTATCTCTGACAATTAATGTCAGGATTAAATAATTAGCTCCTTAAAATACAGAAGCTGGAACACTTGGTAAACATTACATAAGAGTAATAATATTTCTATCTCTTGAGATAACCCTCCTGGTCCCCCTACCCTCTTCCTACTGGAGAGGTGTCTCATAGCGTCCACAGAATGAGGAAAAGAGGAGGCTTCGAGTCTTTGAATACTACATTAGGGTTAGATTAAATAGACAACCAAACCCAACGAACAATCATTCCAAAAGCTTGGGAACCCACCTCTTCTCTCGGTTCCTAGACTAACCGCGACGCCTGTTACCACGGTAACCAGACGGTACAACTTGTAATTAAGCCCGGGAAGCTCCAGCCAGAGAAGGTCTCTTTACATGCAGTTCCGGAATGTCCCCCTTGTGGTGCCGGGCTTGCACTTCAGCTGGACCAGACCGGTGTTCTCTTCCAAGAAAGCGCCTGCTTCCTTTCCGTAGGCGTCGGCCCCTAGAGTGCCCAGGAAACCCTCCCAGAGGGAGTCTTGGGTCTCCGATAGGAAGGAAAGATTTCTCGCGAGCACGACTTCCGGCCTGGAAGGGAAGCCTCCTCCTTTTTCTCCCAGATCGCTTCCTCCCCCCACCCCCGCCACGCGAGGCTGCGGCGCACGGTATGGGTGTGTTTGTGTGTATTTGTGTGGGGCGGGCGTTTGGAGGGAAAAACACCGGGAGCTCCAAGGCCGCTGGGGGACAGGGACCCCGGTGACAAAGATGGGGGTATTTTCTCTGTTTTCTACTTGGAAACCTCAACCCCCATTTCAAGCACCCTAGACACTTTTGGGGCCCAACGGAAGGTCGTACCCATCCCAAGCGTCTTCATCCTTTCTGGGGAGTGAAACCCTACTCCGGGGGGCTATCCCAGCAGAGTGTGAGCGGGGCATGCTTGGGTCAGCCCGGCGGTCCGGATTCCGTACCGGCGCTCCCTCTGGTCTCAGTCCGGGAGAGAGATCTGGGCTGGGGGAAGGCAGCCGTGGCCTGGGCCACGGGTGAGGGCAGAATAACCGGTGGGAAGGCTACGTTTCACGAAGGACTCGGGTGAAGCTGCAGAGCTGCCTTTGAGCCCTGACTCCTTGGCTTCCTGGGTCGGAGGAGATCTTGTAATGGAGTGGTTCTTCGTCTCACACTAACAAGATGCCTGATTTCCTCAGGATCGAGGGGTGAGTGAGCGTTGGGGTGGTTACACAAAGCCCCTGCTAGCTGCACATGTGCATAGCTTTGTCATCTAGTTTTTGGAAACTTCCATACAGAATAGAAAATAAAAGGCCCCGAATTAAGAAATTAAACCCATCTTTGCATTTGATGTTTTTAGGCATCAGTTTTTGTTACTGTTGACTTTTGTGGTTTCTGACACTCTTAAATCTAGGTATTTGCTTCATCGCAAACTAATTTTGGGATTCGAGATTTGATTTCTAAACTGGACATTGACACACATCGTTTGCCTGGGATTATGAGGCCTGGGGCAAGTTACGACTTTTTAAGGGAACTTCATCTACAAAATAGGAATGGAGATGCAGTCGGCCCTTCGGTATCCTCTGTTCCGCATCTTCGCGTTTTCGGGTTCAACCAACAGCCAATTGAAAATATTGAGAAAAAAATTGCCTCTGTACTGAACCTGTACAGATGTTTTTCTTGTTGTTATTATCTAAAGAATACACTTTAGCAACTATTTACATTGCATTGTATTAGGTATTATAAGTAATCTAGAGATGATTTAAAGTATACAGAAGGATGTACATAGGCTAAATGTAAGTACTACTCCATTTTATATTAGAGACTTGAGCATCTTTGGATTTTGATATCTTCAGGGTCCTGGAACCAATCCCTTGTAGATACTGAGGGACAGCTATTTGCCTTATTAAAGCGTAGAGTTGTGAAGATTAAATAAATCTGAGCCTATGAAAGCACTTAATTTTGTGCAGTCTTACAGAGTTTTAAAGGACTTTAATGTGCATTATTTCTTTATATCCTTATATTAATTGTGATCAGATATTTCTTTCTTTTAATGGTGAAGGAAAAACTATTCCTCAGGACCTTTGACTTCTAGTTCAGTGATCTTTCTTTTACCTCATACTTCTTTATAAAATTTAACAAAAGATGAGACAATCAAAGAGATTATTAAGTGTTATTTATTTATTCCTTTCAGATTGAAGAATGTCTCGGGTTCCATTGGGGAAAGTCCTCCTGAGGAATGTCATCCGGCATACAGATGCTCACAATAAGGTGGGAGGTACATCCCAGTCATTGCTCAACTCTTAGCCCATGTAGTATACTAAGCATTATTCTGGCACAGTTGGGAAGTACCAGTATGAATCAATAGATAATTACAGTACAGTTTGGTAAGTACTATTTAGTAGAGACAGTTACAAAGTGTGTTAGAGCACTGAAGAAGGAATATTGAACTCTGCCTTGGGAAATTAGAAAAGTTCCTGCAGAATGAATGTATTTGAACTGCTGATATTTTAACTGGTTCTTGATGAATTGCTATAATTTTATTTGATATAAAAGATCATTCTGAACAGAGTATCATCTATGGAAACAATAAGGCATGGGCTGCAGCCGTAGCTCAGTAGTAGAGTACTTTCCTAGCATGTGCAAAGCCCTGGGTTCAATGCCCAGTACCACCAAAAAAAAAAAAAAAAGGGCATGAATCACTTGGTGTGCATCTAGAAAATAGGGAATATAGTATTAGATAAGATCTGAATGGCAAATTAGGGTTAGTTTGTGATGTTTAGAAATTACACTTTTACCTCAAAGCAATAAAAAAGCCTTCAAATATTTTCAGCAGGGCATGACATGATTATATTTGTATTTTAGAAAGATGATTTATTAACTGGGTAGGGAATAAATCAGATGGGAGAAACAGTAGAGGGATCATTGAGGAAATGAATATAGTGTTCCAGGTGAGAGATGATGAGGGTTTGAATGAAAGCAGTGACTGTGGGGATCAGAAGAGCAATTTAGGAGATACAGTCCAAAAGTCTTGGAGACTGATGGGATGATAGTGATAAGAGTGGAATCAGTGTGTGTGACTAGGTAGATGATAATGATGGTCCCATTAATTAAAACAGGGAACAATAACAATGAAAGATAAATATGATGAGAACTTTATTTAGTTTGGTTTTGACCATTTTATAGTGTGGGGCTTACAATTGAAAGTTTGAATTTGGAAGAAAGGAGAAAAGTTGGGAGTGGACATAAATGAAAATTGATATGTAGATAAATGATAGAGGTCATAAGAGTAGGTAGATAAGATCACCTAGGAGAGTACATATAATGAAAAGGAGGGGCCAAGACCCCTAGTTTAGTGTTCTTCAGTAAATTGTACCATTGGTTTTATCATAAATAATACCACTATCAGATCACTTGAGTTTTTAATTGTGGGTGAGGTTATAACTGCTACTTATGCTGATGTGCAATTGTGTTAACCTACTTCTAGTTGTATGGGGGACTTAAGATTTGAGAGTGGTAGCTAAAAATGATAAACCTAGCACAGATTTAAAACAATTATGCAGGAGAAATTAGAAATAAAATGTGTTCTTGTTCGTGGGCAGTTGTACTTTGCTTTCTAGGAAATTCTCTAGCAACCATACTGTTTTTGTTTTTGACAAGAATTATAATGTCAAAAGAGTCTTGGCTTAGAAATTTTAGTTTTTTTTTTTTTTACTTTCTCTGAGCTTTTGTTTTTTCTCAGTAAAACGTAATAATGATACCTGCCTCGTTTTCCTCATAAAGTTGCTTACGAGTCAATTGAGATTATGTAGTTAAAATTATGTTGTATCTTAGAAATTGTTGTTATTTGTTAATTGCAGCACAATTGTAAAATTGGTAGGGTAGTAAGTCTGATTATGCAGGGGTTAAAAAGTTCTGTTGCTGTAGAATTCTACATACTTGAGATTTCATCTATTAAATTGTTCAACCACTTTCTAGAGAAGCCAGAATTTATTTTCTAGGTGCCTGATCATAGTCCAGTCTGTAACCTATAATTAGTGCAGACTGTATTTTCAGATACTTTTCTGCAATGTAAAGTGTTATTTTTAGTGACTTATTTTTGTTTCTTTCCTTTTAAAAATAAATCTAGATTCAGGAGGAGTCAGATATGTGGAAAATAAGAGAACTAGAGAAACAGATGGAGGATGCTTACCAGGGGACGAAAAGGAAAATGTTACCCAGCAGTTCAAGGTGAAGTTGCAGCTCTGAGAACCAGAATATTTCTCATCTTCTTAATAATCATCAACTTTTGCTTAAAAATATTTTGATATGTTAAGATAGATAAATTCAGTCATGTGAGTTATATTAAGCCTTCCCTTTTTCACAAATCTACACCCAAACATAAAGATAATGACTATGATCCATATTCCATATGCTAGACACTTTGTATTTATTTGCCCTTTTTTTTTTTTTTTTTTTTTTTCCAGTGCTGGGGATTGAATTGAGGGCCTCACACATGCTAGTACTTATTCTAAAATTTCTTACTCCTACAGCTGAGCTACATTCCCAGCATTTTTTTTTTTTTTTGAGGCAGGGTCTTGCTAAGTTGCCAAGGCTGGGCTTGGACTGGAAATCCTCCTGCCTCTGTGTCCCGAATTGCTGGAATACCAATCCTTTTCATTTAATTTATTCAAGTTTATTTTGTGGTACTGGGGCTTGAACCATATCAGTGGGCATTCTACCTCTGAACTAAATCCCCAACCCTTTGTATCTTTTATTTGAGAAAGGTCTCACTAAGTTGCCAAGGCTGATCTCAAACTTGTGATCTTTTTGCCTAAGCCTCCTGAATCACTTGGGTTATAGTCATGTGCCACTATGCCCAGCAATACTTATTTGCAATGGAAAACTTAAAAAAAAGTTTGGCTGTGGACAGTTGTAAATACTTAGGGTCGTAGATTCTGACCTTGTCTAATAGTTTTTAAACTTACAGTTTTCTATTGGAATCTTTTGGTCATTTAATTAATCAATCATTTCATTTCCCTTTAACTTTTCATTCTTTCAGCCTTTTTCTTTGCTCCGTCTACTTACTGTCTTTGCCAGATCAATAGCTTTCCACATTTCCTTTGTAATAATTTTGAGTATGAATGTGAAGGATTATACAAGCTTAGTTTTCTTTTATCTGTGGAGGTATAGGAATGTCTGAGGAACTTGGAACATCTCTTAGGCTTCACTCATGCCTGTAAGTGTAGGAGCTATGTTTAAGAGAAATGAATATAAAGTCATAATTCTGATTTCTAAAGCTTTTTTGGGGGGTGGTGGTGGAAATTAACAGTTAATAATGAGATATTTAAGGAGAGTATGTATGCCTATGGAGTATGTGGACTTCAGTGTATGATTACCTATGTGTGAATAGCTTCAAGTAAGAAGTATTTAGGATGTACATGGGAAAAAGACAGTCACAATATAAATAAATATCTGCCAGGGTTTTTTTTTTTTTTTCCTTTCTGAAGGTGGTCCTTTGAGAATTCAGAAGTAGAGTTAGTACAGGTAATGATTATTTTGTACTGGTTAATTCCAAGTGGCAATCCACAAATAAAACGATTTCTCTTGGAGTAGACTTCTCCTAATGCTGTCATGGTGAATGAATGGTAAATCTTTTTTTTTTTTTTTTTAGTACTGGGGATTGAACCCAGGGGCACTTTACCACTGAGCTACATTCCTATCCCTTTTTTTATTTTGAGACAGGGTCTCATGAAGTTGCTTAGGACCTTGCTAAGTTGAAGTCCTTCTGTCTCAGCCCCTAGATTTGCTGCAACTGAAAGTGAATAAATTTTAAAACAATCTTTTTAGGGACAAGAATTCTGATAATGTCATTTGCTGTTCTGTTCCTACCAGCTAGAACAGTAGTGCCTGGCATGTAGGAGAGCCTTAAACATTTTTAATAACTCATGAGGTGGCTTAGTGGCTGGTTAGTGGAGATTGTAAGCAGAGGCCAGATCAGTGGTTATCAACATTTTTTCCTGCCCCAATATTACCATGGATTAGTCCTTATTCCCATTGTTACTATGGCCTTATTACAGCAAGTTGCTGATTTGCAAGAGCAGGAGGTGTATTTCAGAATCTCTAGAGTAAAATGTCCCCAACTGCGATTTTGCTGTGCTTCTCACTTTGCATGCCCTCCTGGTGAAGAATTAGTGAGTGAGCCTACAGCATGACACAGTCCAAAAATGATTTCATCTATACTCTATAATGGGAGTAGTAACAGTCAAGATTTGTTATTGTTTATATATGTATAACCACACACACACACATATATTTTGTGGATGAACCTTTTTATTTATTTATTTATTTTTATGTGGTGCTGAGTGGTTGTGAGCCACTGGATTCAATTCTGAGCCACAACCCCAGCCCTAAGATTTGTTGTTGGCCTTTACAAATAAATAGAGTTTTGTTAGCTTTATTACAATAACAACATACCTGAGATGATTAATTTCTAAAGAGAAAAGATTTATTTTGGCTTATAGTTTTGGAGGTTTCATAGTAGATTGGCACTATTGCTTTGTGCCTGAGGTGAGGTAGCTTGTCATGTCCAGAATGCATAGTATAGCAAAATTGCTCACTTCATGTGCAGGAAGCAGAAAAGGAGAGAATAGGAAGGACTGATTTCCCTTATTCTCCTTGAGGGCACACCCACCAATGATCTAAAGACCTTCTACTAGGCCTCATCTCTTAAAGGTTCCATTACCTCCCAATAGTGTCATTCTGGGGATCAAGCCTCAACTCATGGGTCTTTGGAGGACATTTCAGATGAAACTGTTAGTAGAAATGAACAGATAATTTCTAATACATGTTATTTTTATTTTTTAAACAATATTTGGTTGTTTTTTTCCTCCTCTCAGCCTGTTCTGTGTTTTATGCATGATACTTCATAAAGTAACCATACAGATTGTTTTGAAGTCTAAAAGTTCTGTTTTCTTCTGTAGTCGGATGCGTAGTGATGGTTTTGATGAAGAAAGTCAAAGAGACTACTGGAGGCCAAAGAATGAAATTGCTGGGACTCTGGAAGATGATTTTCTGAAAGCTAAATCCTGGAATAAGAAGCTATATGATTATGAAGCTAACATGCCAGACAGGTTTGTGATTAATTTTTTTATAATCTTTAATGGTATTTGGCCTGAGAATATGTACTTGAGAATTAGTGACCTAACAAAAACCTGGTCACAGGTGTTTATAGCAGCTTTGTTCATAATTGCCAAAAAAGTAGAAACCCAAATATTTCCTGATGAATTGATAAACAAAATGTGGGATATCTGTACAAGGGGATATATTTTTGGCAGTAAGAGGAATGAATTACTGATATGTACTACAACATAGAAGAACCTTAAATCTTATGCAAGATGAAAGAAAAGCCAGACACAAAAAGTGACATGATTTATTTTTACATGGTATGTCCAAGATAGGCAAATGAGTAGAGATTGATAGCAGATTAATAGTTGTCATGGGTTAGAGGCACCACATTTTGAAAGGGCAAATTTCTCGGTATGTGAATTATATTTCAATAAATATTTTTAAATTGCTGTTATTTAAGAAAATAATTGCCCCAATGACATTATTTTTTGGGAAAAGTGCTTTTTACCTAAAGAGCAGTATCTTAAAAAAGAATGGATAATTCTTTTACAAATGGACAGAGGAATCCTTTGTGTCTGAAATGATAGTGTACAATACAGAAAATGTAGCTATTACTGAGCTATAATAAGGATATGGCTGTACTATATGTCTATTTTCTTTGTCCCATGTGTATGAATGTGTATATATGGCATAAATTAATCTTTTTGATTTCCCAAAATGTATGCATTGCTTTAACAATATAATGTGTCACCTTACAGATGGGGTCACAGTGGTTATAAAGAATTGTACCCTGAAGAGTTTGAAACAGACAGGTAAGGTAATTAGGTTTACTGAAAAAGAAGTTGAAAATTAAGGTAGCATAAACAGTCTATATTATAAATTGCCTTCCTAATTTTTAAAAATATTTGCCACTGAAAATGTAGCTAGAATTAGGTGTGGTGGTTTATACTTTTAGTCCTAGCTATTCCGATGTTTGAGGCAGTAGGATCACTTGAGCCCAGGAAGTGAGACCAGCCTGGTCAACATAGAAAGCCCCTATTTCCTGCCCCCACAACAACAACAACAAAAAGATTTGGTTGGGAGGCAGTCCCTATTTTGTCTGTTTTTGATTGATATTTGGCATATTTGTAAATATTTTGATTTTTATATATAATAGTCCTTCCCTATGTATGGTAGATGTGTTCTAAGACCTGCAGTGGATGCCTGAAATCTCAGATAGTACTGAACCTCAAGCACTATATTACTCTTTTTTTTTTTTTCCTGCACATAATACGTACCTGTAACAAACTTTTTATCTTTTATCTTTTCACTTAAAGGAAGCATTTTATGGCTTCTCTTTGGTATATCTGAACTGCCAGCATCACTACTCTTGTGCTTTGGGGCCACTGTTAAGTAAAATAAGGTTTACTTGAAATAAGCACTGCTGTACCATGATAGAGCTGATAACCCAGATGGCTTCTAAATGACTAAGGGTTGGGTAGCTGGACAAGGTGATTTGCATACCAAGTGGGACAAAGAGGGACTGTGAGGAATTTCATCATACAACTCAGAATGGCATGCAATTGAAAACTTGTGAATATTTATTTCTGAAATTTTCCATTTAGTATTTTTGCCCTATGATTGGCCAACAAACCACAGAAAATGAAACCATGGATAAGGGGAGACTGGTGTTTAACTATTCTGTACAATATGGTACAATATTAGAATTTTTATCTTCATTTTAAAGATGAAACAAATACTCAATGTAAGTGTGTAAGACTCATAGTAATCCTTTGTCAAAATTGATTTAAAATTCAAATGTTAACAATTTCTTATCTAGAATGCAGAATATTAAAATGTTTATGTGTACCTTTTCTACATAAAAGATTCTGGTTTTTTTTTTTTTTTATTTGTTTGTTTTTAACTCTTATTAGTAGTGATCAGCAAGATATTACCAATGGGAAAAAAACATCTCCCCAGGTAAAATCATCTACTCATGAATCCCGCAAACATAAGAAGTCAAAGAAATCTCACAAAAAGAAGCAGAAAAAAAGATCACACAAAAAACAGAAGAAAAGCAAGAAGGAAGCCACAGATGTAACAGCAGATTCCTCAAGCGAGTTCTCAGAAGAAACTGGGGCTTCTAGTACCCGGAAAAGAAAACAGCCACATAAGCGCAAGAAAAAATCTAGGAAAAAGTCTCTCAAAAAATCTGCTTTATTTGTAGGGGCAGAAAGTGACACTTCCCAGTCAGATGATTCAGCATCCAGCAGTTCTGAGGAGAGTGAGGAAAGAGACAATGAGAAAACCAAAAGGAAAAAGAGAGAGAAAAATGTCCATATCCCCGTAGTTAACAATGAAATACAGGAGAGGACAAACAAACGCACAAATTGGAAAGTGGCTACAGATGAAAGGTCTGCGGAGAGCTCAGAGGATGACTAAATGGGAAACATTCTTGTATTTCTCATTTGACTCTGGTTATTTACAGCTCTTACACCTGGAGTTTTGCCAGTGACTCCTTCAGCACAGGGGGTCTGAGGTCAGAGCTGTCTTGTGCCATCTATATGTTTTGACAGACTCCTGTCTTCTGTTTTGGCCTGTTAAACTTGATCCCCTTTTCTTGTTAATAGGGAATCTGGTATTTTGTTATGAAGGTTTCTTGAAGAGATTATTTTTTTGCAATTAATCACATTTAGTGTAGAGGACATATATAGTAAATTAAAGAACCCAGAAAGCTGAATCCAATAATGACCTGGGTACACCAATTGGAATGTTGAAGTTGGGGAAACTGAGGGCTAAGATCAAGAGGGATTGATTGGAAAGCAGTGTTAAGTAGAATGGTTTGATAAAGCAAACACTATGTTTATACAGCAGGTATCCTAACTGATTTGTCTTCAGCCTTGGTGCTTTGATCCTTGGGGTTTTTTTGACCCCACAACTGTGGTCTGGTTTATTTAATGAGAAAATGGCTTAAGAACAAACTGTTTCATGTTAAGATCCAAAGACAACTGTTAAAAGAGAGTCTAGGGTTTTCCCAAATTTCCCTGCTGGACAGGATCTATAGCTACACTTAGTATACTTGTAACACATGGTAACTTAATAGTAAATGGTTTTCTAGTTCCATTGCTGTATATTGCCTAAACAGACTTGTGTTCAAAATTATTTCTTCAGTTGTCATAACATCTACCAAATGGGGAAGAATTAGGAATTAGTTATGCTAATAATGCTCTGAAAGGGATTCAGGGTAGCAACAGCCATCTAAATGTCTAAATATTGTCCCCACCCCCAAGTCTGGGGATTGTTCCCAAGGTCTTATGCATGCTAGGCAAGCACTCTACCACTGAGCTATACTCCCAGCCCTTTGTCATCCTTGTTCGTTTCTAATTCTAGTAATGAATTTAGATTTTCCCTGAAACTAAGTTGAATCAGTTCCAAAATGAAACAGGCTTCTCAGGGACATATCTACTTCTTCCCACTCTGCCTTTTTGAGTTAAAGCACCAAGTAAAGACCACATTATTTCTCTTTGCCATACTGTGATCCCTACTATGTTATTTCTTCAGAAACCAAAATATCACTGAGAGAAGGCTGGCAGAACACAGGTGAATTTTTCATTATGGGAGAAAAGGTCAAGTGGCATATTGTCATTTTCTTCCTTATTGTCACTTTATGAGCTAAGAAAAAGGCTTAAAAACTCAAGACTTTTGGTCTTAGTTCTGCCATTAATCAGTTGTAAGTTCTAGAGCAGCTTAAGTTAATCTCCCTGGCCTTTCCCCATGTGTAATAGAGTACTTCATGGTAGCATGACAATTTAAGACACCAGCAATAGAATACAACTATGATGACATTCCATGAAGTTTATTTTATAGTTCTAACTACTAAAATTAGTTCTCTTTATGGAACAATTTCTAATAAATGCTTGGTTTTAAAATACATGGTTGGCCAGAGGTGCCCTATCCTTTGATTATGAGTGGGTGCTACCTTTTGGGATATTTATTTGAAATACTAATACTTTGGTACTCAGTTGTCAATGTTCCATGGTATATATTTTTTGTCCTTGGCATAAGTGGAAACCTAATAGGGGGGGTAAGAAGAGTCTTTTAATTACTACCTCTTAACCTTCTTGGAGCAACTGAAGTCTTTGTTGGAAGGAGTTATTAGTGTGTATTTTTTTAGCATTGTTTTGTGCTCTTAAGTACTGATTGAAAGCACAGATTTGGGAAAATGAGCCCAGTAGAATAAGGCACCTCCAGGAAGTTGGCTCTTTGGGTCTTGACCTTTCCCTCCTACCATACTAGCAGGCTTATCTCTTTCCCAAGGAATACATATTTTGCCTGTTTTTTTTTTCCTTTCCATGTTTTATCTTTTCTTGGTCAAGTATAAGCAATAAAGCTGTTTTGTTATTCATCTTTCAACTCCAGATTCTCTTCTATGCCTTAAGCTAAGACTTTGATCTACTTCCAACCCTTTTAACTATGGCTTAGGGTGGCTCTTCAAAACCTATCATCTCCTATTTGCACTACTAGCCTTGGAACATGTTTATTTCTATTGTTCCTGCCAGATATCTCAATATTAAATCCTAAAATGAAATTTAAAGGAAAAAAAAAAGTTGGAGAATTCATGTTTATTGAATAACTGGTGTGATACAACCTGGAATTTCTGAATTCCAAATAAATAAAATTTCACTTTTTGAACATTCGATCTGTTACTTTTTAGCACCAACAAACTTGGTAACAGCCTGATGCTGACTTGACAATCAGTTGACAATTCCTCCCCCACTTGCACTTCAATCTGCTTAATAACAAGTCCACTGCTTTTGTCATTTTCTTAAGGGGTGGCCTACTGCCCTCCTTTCTGTACAATCTGGGCAAACCGACTGGTGATGGCAAGAGTAGTGTCAATGAAGCGGTCCACACAGCTAGAGAGACAATTTTCAGTTCGAGAGTCTAGGCGATTCCCTGGCTTCTCCACACATTTATCCCAACATAGCTCCATGAAGTGGTGCACCTAAGGGGGAAGAAAAATATTAACCATTGGGGTTTGTAGATAACCCTAAGTGATCACTCTCTTACTTCTTTATTTTCAATTTCCTCACAAAACCATCCTTTCAACCAATGAACCATGGGAAATCACTTTGGGCTCTTTGTTACATGTCTCCACTTGGCCCAGATCCTCATCCCTACAGATGGTAAATTCTCAGGTAGTGCTAATACCTTCTTTAATATCCCCCAAGGCAGCCAGCACAAGGTAAAAACAGGAAAGTAGCAGCACTCATTCAGAACCTGTGCCCTGAAGACAATGTTAGTTCTTAACATTGTGGGGGCCATGGAAACATTAAGAATACGGATTCATTCTCCAGAAAAAAATGCATATATGGGCACAGAAAAAGTGTGCATTTTCAGAATATTCAAGACCCAAAAATTTCTAACAGGTTCTTGCTACTCTTCCTGCATAGTTGCCTCCTCCTACTGCCCAGCAAAAGGGACAAAATAAACATTTACCCGAGGTATTATTGAGAGGCTAGGTACTAAATAACTCTAATTATAATGTCCAAGGTCATGCAGCCAGCAAAGGCCACGCTGGGGTTTGAATCTCCCCTTAAGTTCTCCAAAACAAAACAAAACCCTTGCTTTGCAATGAATTCTTTTTTTTTTTTTAACATTTTTTTTTAGAAGTAGTTGAACACACAATATCTTTATTTTTATGTGGTGCTGAGGATCGAACCAGGGCCTCACACGTGCTAGACTAGTGCTCTACCGCTGAGCCACAATCCCAGTCCTGCAATGAATTCTTAAGAGCTGAGCTTTCTCCAATAATGTTTTAGTGCCCACTATTTTCAAATACATTATCGCAAACGATCTTCACCAATCCACAGAGGCAGAAAGCGACAACGAAATCAAAACAAAGTGGGTGGGTGTCTCGCCTCCTGGCACGTGGCCTTCAAAAGGCAGAGGCAGATGGGAGCCCACACGGTCCCCTGGCTGGTAAGGATCCCATGCTTTTAAGTTCTATCCCCTACCTGAGCACTACTGTAGGGGACCGGGTCACAGCCGGGATCCAGCTTCCAGTTGCCTCACCACTTCGTCAGTAATACAGAGCTCCACGGGTCCGGGACCTGTACTTCACCTTCCTTTTCTTACAACTCCCAAGGCTGATCCCGGCCCTCTCACCTGTGCAGTGAACTGCGCTTTCTGCTGTTCAGCGGCCACCAGGCGCTGTAACTCCGCTTCGTCCGCCTCCCCAAGCTCCGCCATTCTCAGAATCAGACTCGGGTGAGTGAGCGTGCGCAGTGAGTGCGTCAGACTCCTATTTCCGGTTCACTTAGCGTTTTTCTCCGCGTTTCCTGTGGTCGTTGTGGGGTGGGAGTTGTCGCATAACTGCTTCCGGGTTGATGGACGACCTTGAGCCCTCAAAAGCGAGATGGCGGTTCTCCTGAGGCTCGGTGTCCTCTGCGGTGCTCAAGGAGGCCGAGGTGAGGGGTCCTGGCAGGTAGAGTTGTTTAGCGCAGCCTCCAACCGAGGAAGGGGATGGGAGTGAAGACTCTTCTGACCTGTGGGGAGACATCTTGAGTAGAAGGTCTTCCCTCTCTGCTGCGCCTCAGGCCTCTGTGCGAATCACCGCAGTGACCACTGTGGCCTGCGGGCCCAAATGTTCACCTGAGCGCGTATCACACCTGTTTAAGGCTGAAGTGGTAATGGGGTAATTTGGAAGAAAGTTCCTCTGGAAGTTACAGTGTTCCCGAGGATATTCCACATAGGAACTCTTTGTTTTTTCTTACCTTGCACCAGGAGAAAGAGTCCCAATGCGTGGTTTCTCAGGTTTCTCCTAACGAGTTGTGTTTAAGAGTGATGTAGGGGATCAGTTCGATAATCTTGTAACTGGGCATTTATGTTCTACCAGTGCTGAAGTAAGGCTGGATACAAGTTTGAATAAGACGTAACGCCTGCCCTCGAAGAACTTTCATTTTTTAGGGAAAATGTTGATAACAATAATCTAACATAAAGCAAAAATTTGTTGTGTAAGTAAATTGTTATGTGAGTTCAGAGAAGGAATATTTTTAGCTGTAGTTTGGAAGGATTACCCTGTCTTGGTTTTTTTTGTTTGTTTTTGTTTTTACTACTAGGGATTGAACCCAGGGGTTCTTTACTAATGAGCTACATCCCCAGCCCTTTTTGCTTTTTATTTTGAGACCGGGTCTCACTAAGTTGTGGCGGCTGACCTGGAATTTGAGATTCTCCTGCCTCAGGCTCTTGATTTGCTGGGATTATAGGCGTGTACCACCCCTCCTCTCTTTCTTACTTTCTTTCTTTTTTTTTTTTTTTTCTTAAAGATCTAAGATTTAATAATTTAATAATTATGTATTATTGTTATACATAATTTTGGGCTTTTTTATTATATATTTATGCATGCACACAGTATAACAGTGTTATTTGGCCAGTACTTGGCTCCTAAAGAGGTATGCCTGATTTGAGTCTTGAGGATAAAGAAAGTAAGGAAATAAGGATCTGCTGAAATGAGCAAAAACAATGATGAAGGCATAGAATCTGCATGGTATGAGAGAAAACAAATAGTGTGAGAACATGAAGATCAAGGTGAGAAATGAGTTTAGAAATGTGAAGTGAAACTGAATCATAAAAGAATCCATCCTTTTTTTAAAAATATTTTTTACTTGTACATAGACAAATACCTTTATTTATTTTTATTTTTACATGGTGCTAAGGATCAAACCCAGTGCCTCACAAGTGCTAGGCGAGCACTCTACCACTCAACCACAACCCCAAGAACTGATCTTAATATAAGATTGTGTGCCTTACCTTATTGAAGTGTAGCTTTTGTTTGTTTGTTTGTTTGGTTTGGTTTGGTTTTTGTTTTTTGTACTGGGGATCAAACCCAGGGTGCTTTACCATTGAGCACATCCCCATTCCTTTTTATTTTGAAACAGGGTCTCATTAAGTTGCTTAGGGCTTTGATAAATTGATGAGGCTAGCCTTGAGCTTACAATTCTTCTGTCTCAGCCTCCCAGGCTGCTGGCATGCACCACTGTGCCTGACTTTTTCTTTCTTTTTTTCTTTTTTTTGAGACAGAATCTTCATATTTTTGTCCAGGCTGTCCTCCAACTCCTAAAGGGTTGCCATTGAAATGTTTGTCAGGGGCTGGGGATGTGGCTCATGCGGTAGCGCGCTCGCCTGGCATGCGTGTGGCCCGGGTTCAATCCTCAGCACCACATACAAACAAAGATGTTGTGTCCGCTGAGAACTGAAAAATAAATATTAAAAAATTCTCTTTCTCTCTTAAAAAAATAAAAAAAAATGTTTGACAGATTTGCAATTTAAACTTATCAATTTGGTAACAATATAGTACATGGCTCTGATGGAAGATATAGTAGACTCAGATACAAGTCAGGGAGACACTGGTAGAAGTCTGGGCGCAGTGTCATCTCCCTGAGTTAAGATGGAAAGAAAAGAAAGAAAGAGCTGGGAAAGTGTGTGCGGCATTTCTTAAATGACATGGGATTAAAGTAAGGGTTAAGTATATTACATTGAGGGAAGATAGCCAAATGGAAGGAGAAATTAAAGATACAGGAGATAAAATAATAATGAATTCTTGTGTGTCTTCAATTTTATGAAAACTGTGCTAAATCCCTTATATATATTATCAATTTTTTAACATTGTGAAGTAAGTACTATTATTCTTTAACAGATGAGGAAATTGAGGCTTAGAGACCCCATTTAATTAAGCTGATTATTATGTCAGAGGTAAAAAGTGGTGCACCTGGGTGAATTAGGTCTATTTTTCAACCAAGAGATAGGGTCCAACAGGGATAGAAATGGTTCGACAGTATTAAGTAGAGACATTGGTCTTGAAATGGAAGAAGTTAATATGTGAACTTTTCAGACTGGACTGAATTCTTCAAGAGCAGAGACTTTGTCTTTTATCTGTCTTGCTCCTGAACCAAGCATAGTCTTGATTTTAGTAAATATTGGATAAATAGATGAGAATAGAGAAGAAGCTACCTTTTTTTAAAGTAGATAAAAGTGAGGTCCTTTTGCATAAGTGTTTCATTGAGTCTTCAGTCTTTTGATGATTACCTGATTGAGTTCATAGTTAACCCAGTGAAATCAATACTATCTTCATTTTGTAGATGAGATATTATCTCCTGTTTAGGGTTAAGTAGTTTGTTTATTATGATCACTTAGAAAGTCTGTCAGTTCTGTTAAAGAAGAGGTGCTTATGATCCCTCTAATGTTTCTTTCCTCAGCTCTGTTCCTCCGAACCCCATTGGTCAGACCTGCTCACATCTCAGCATTTCTCCAGGACCGACCTACCCCAGGATGGACTGCAACACAGCACATTCACCTGTCACCAAACCGCCATTGTATGTTTTTCCATCACTGCTGTTTTCTTGGCTCTAACCTGGGTTCATTATCATGTCTTTGGTAGGGCTTGAGGTCTATTAGGGGGACTCTCCTGTCCACCTGTATCAAATGAAGAGCTAATTTTAGGCAGACAATGACAGCATAGTTGAATAATACCATTTATACTCAGAGAGAACCTTCTGGCCTAATTAGGTCTTTAAAATTTTTTAAAAATTTCTTTAAAAAGGAAAATGCTTAGGAAGATTCTGCTCAGTACAATTTAATCACTTGTGTATATTTAGCTAATGGATAGGAGCCAGATGTAGATAATTGAGACAATTTAAAAAGTCATGTCCGTGCACTGTAATGTGTATTTATAGCTGGGATTTTTTTTTTTTTTTTTTAGGTTACTTTAAAACCATATGGCATTTCTTAGAGGAATGCTATTTAGTATTATTCAGATTAGTCTTAGAAAATCTGAAGATGAACTGGATGTGGTGATGAACACCTGTAATCTCAGCAACTCAAGAGGCTGAGGCAGGAGGATTGCAAGTTTGAGGTCAGCCTCAGCAACTTAGTGAGGCCCTAAGCAACTTGTCTTGAAATAAAAAGGACTGTGGTTGTAGCTTACTGGTGTAGGGTCTTTGGGTTTGATCCCTAGTACCTATCCCCACCCTCCACCCCCCCAAAAAATGAGGAAGTAAATAATGACCCAACCATATTTTTATTTTTAAAGTCTGGAGAGATCAGTGATTGGCTTTTGGGGAGTGGCAGTTAGTAACCAGTGACTGAACCCAGTGGTGCTTAACCCACTGAGCCACATCGCCGGCCCTTTTTTATATTTTATTTTGAGATGATCTTGCAGAATTGCTTTAGGACTTCATTAGGTTCTGAGGCAGGCTTTGAATGTGCAGTCCTCCTGCTTCAGTCTCCCAAGCTACTGGGAACAGTGTTTTATATAAAGACTTCACTCATTAGTTATGAGAGCCTAAGTGAGAATAGTTTTTCTGCTTCTTCTTCCTATTATTGGTGATTGAATCCAGGGTTGCTATACCACTGAACTATATCCCCAGCTCTTTTTATTTTAGTTTGACACGTGGTCTTGCTAAATTGCCCAGACTTGCCTCAAACTTGTGAGCCTCCTGTCTCAGTCTCTTACATCATTGGATGATAGGCATATACCACCATACCCAGCTTTGAAAAAACTTTTTGTTTGTGGATTCCTTTGCTTAGTATGGTTGGATTTAGCAAAGTGGTTCTGGAGTACACAGGGCTGAAGAAAAGTCTCTGAAGTTGTATACATAAATATGTATTTATGTACATTTTTCTGGGAAGAAACTCCTCCATCCTTTTATTAGATTCCCAAAGGGGTCTGTAACCAAAAAAAGATAGTCTTTCAAAGAGATATTTAAAGTCCCTACTGTTTTTTACTTTAATAAGAGTTTTTTTTTTTTTTTTAATATTTATTTTTTAGTTTTCGGTGGACACAACATCTTTATTTTATTTTTATGTGGTGCTGAGGATTGAACCCAGAGCCCCGCGCATGGCAGGCAAGCACGCTACTGCTTGAGCCACATCCCCAGCCCCTAATAATATTTTTTGTGTTTCATTTGTTTTGGACTTATTTGTAAGTCCAGGTCAGAAGAAGGACCATGATCTCTGAAGTTGACCTCAGACCTTTGCTTTGCTTTGAGTTGGTAGATTTAACTTTATTTTCAGAGGATAATACTACATTACTTGCAAAGGTTAGAAGATCTAAAAAAACAAGTAATTCCTCAGATGTTGCTAACTTATATTCATAAGGTACCTATTTCACTGAAGTCCAAGGTTGGCTTAATTCTGCCTTCTTGCTAATAAGCAAAGTATGTTTGTCTTCTAATTAATATGTATAGGCATGAGACACCCTAGTGCTAAAAGACTTCAACAAAGGAATGTTCTTTCTCTCAGTGACCTGTTTTTATATCTTAATCTCTTTTTGCTCAGTTAAATGTTGCATGTATACTGTTTGCCGTTCTCTCATTTTAGGTTATTATGTGCTAAATGTTGAACATGAGAGCTGTGTGTCTCTTCTCTTTTTTTTTTTTTTTTTAAATGTTTATCTTTTAGTTGTACACAATACCTTTATTTTGTTTATTTATTTTTATGTGGTGCTGAGGATCGAACCCAGGGCCTCGCACGTGCTAGGTGAGCGCTCTACTGCTGAGCCATAACCCCAGCCCTCTTCTCTTAACTCTATGGAATTTGGTCTGTTTTTACAGCTGGTTCCAAGGCTGCATCTCTTCACTGGACTAGTGAGAGGGTTGTCAGTGTTTTGCTCCTGGGCCTGCTTCCAGCTGCATATTTGAATCCTTGCTCTGCAATGGACTACTCCTTGGCTGCAGTCCTCACTCTTCATAGTCACTGGCAAGTATAACAGTCTCTTCAGTATTATGTTGTCTGCTCAGTTTGCTTGGCTTGTGAGTTTTGTATTGTATATGAGGGAGAAGTTGATTGAGATATTCAAGACTTGTAGAAAACTATATATCCAGATACATATATTCATTGTCTATTTGATGTTTTCATTTTCATATCTAAACAGGCTTTTGAATATAAATAAAATTGAGTTCCTGTCTTTTCCAAATCTGGTCCTCCTGTACCCTTACCTATCTTAATTGACAATGTTTCCATTTTGCTTCTGTTTGTTCAAGTCAAACCTGATCTCATCCTTAATTCCACTAGTAATCTCCTAACTTCTTCCTTTACTATCTGTTCCCAACACAACATATCCAGTGATCCTGTTAAAATATTAAGTTAGGAAAAGACATTCCCCTTATCAAACCCTTTTTTATCTCCTAATCTTACTCAAACTAAAAGAATTTTTCAGTGCTCTACAGACTGTACATGACCTAGGACATGGTGGCATATGCCTATAGTCCGAACTATTATTGGGGAGGCTGACAGGAGATTTTTTTTCTAATTTAAATAGAGATTGAATCTAGGGGCACTTAACCACTGAGCTACAGCCACATCTCCAGCCCTTTTTATTTTTTATTTTGAGACAGGGTCTCACTAAGTTGCTTAGGGCCTTGCTTAATTGCTGGCCTCAAACTTGTGATCCTCCTCCTTCAGCCTCTTGAGTCTCTGGGATTACAGGCATGTGCCACCACATCCAGGTGACAGGAGAAAATATTGAGTTCAAGATCAGCCTGGGCAACATAGCAACACAGTGTCTCTCTCCATCTCCTCTCTTTTTGTGGTACTGGGATTGAACCCAGGGGCACTCTTAGAAGTGACCTACATTCCCAGCCGCTTTTGACTTTTTAATTTTGAGACCGGGTCTTGCTAAATTACTCAGCTAGCCTCAAACTTGGGACTTTCTCCTGCCTTAGCTTTCCAAGTAGCTACTATTACAGGTGTGCACCACCATACTTGGCAAGACCTGTCTCTAATAAAAATAAGTAAATAAATAGATTCTGCCCTCAGACTTTACATGATCTGGTCCTCTGCTTCCCTCATCTCCAGCTATTCTTTTTTTTTTAATCAGATTATTCTTTGATATTTCTCAAACACACTGGGGACACTTCAGGCTTCAGGGCTTTACTCTTTTTTTTTTTTTTCTTTAAGTTGTAGATGGACACATACCTTGTATTTTATCTATCTATTTATTTATTTAATTTATTTTTATGAAGTGCTGAGGATTGAACCCAGTGCCTCACACATGATAGGTAATCACTCTACCACTGAGCCATGACCCTAGCTTTACTCTTAATGTTCTTTCTATCTGAAAGTTTGGTAGTTACATACTTGGCTTGTTCCATCATCTCCTTCACATCTTAAATGTCACTCTTTCAACAAATCCTTCCCAAACTAATTCCTCAGAAGTGTAATGTTTCTTATCTTTTCTGATATTCCTTATCTTTCTGTTTTATTTTTATCAATAGTGCTTATAACCTTTTAATATACAATATCAGCTGTTTATTAATTTGTATATTTGTCATTTCCCACCCTTAACACCATAATGAAAGTACAGATTCAGAAAAATCACAAAAATTAGATCTATAGTTTAATGAATTATAAGGGTAATAGCACCCAGATCAAAAATAGAACTTTGCTACCTATTCAAGTAGCCTCTGCGTTGTATTTCATCTCAGTCATAACTGCTCAGTATTCCTTCTCCCTCTGGAATCATTATCCTGATTTTTATAGTAATCACTTCCTTGCATTTTGTCATAGTTTTATCCCTCAAATGTGCATCCCTAGATACTATAGTTTACTCTTGCCTTAAAAAAAATGCATTTTTAAAATTATTTTTATTTGCTCTTGTATCTTTTGTACTTAATAGTAGCTGACACATAGCATATTGTGAATACTTGTTGAATGAGTGCATATCCATTTTCCATTTACTTATCTTTTAAGACTTGCTAAGTTAATGAAACGTATAAAGGAGTTTAAATAACAGGTTGAATTTCCTGAGTTGTTTCTTTTTCTTTTCTTTTTTTTTGGAGATATTGCAGATAGAATCCAGAACCATGCACATGCTAGGCAAGCACTCTGCCATTGAGGTATACCCCCAGCCCTTTTAATTTTATTTTGAGATAGAGTCTCCCTAAGTTGCCTAGACCGGCCTTGAACTTTCAGTCTCTTCTCATCAGCCTCCCAAATAGCTGGAATTGTAGGTGTGAGGTACCATCACACCTGACTCAGTTGTTGTTTTTCAAGGACAATGTAATATAATTGGTGGGAGGGGGAAGGTGTTTTAAGATTGTTAGAACTAGAAAGTCTTGGAATATCTTAACCAACCCTGTGATTCTACCAATGTGGAAACTAAATCCCAGGGAGGTTAAGTGACATGTCAGACTAAATTTCTAACTAATGTTAAAGGGGGGTTTTACTTACCAGGCTTTCTAAGACTGGGTTAAGAAATAAGTATGGTTCCTGGAAGGGAGGTCTATCTAAGAGAATAATCCTAAAGAAATACATTTTCATCTCAGTTGATTTCTTGACTCCATTTCCTTCCATTTACTAATTCTCTTATCCTTTTCACAGAAAAAATTACTTGAAAGAGTTGTCTATGCTCCAGTTCCTCAGCATCTAATTTCTTTCTTTTTTTTTTTTAATACTTTTATTTTGTTTATTTGTTTGTTTCTACGTGGTGCTGAGGATTGAACCCAGGGCCTCGCACGTGCTAGGCAAACACTCTACCGCTGAGCCAAATCCCAGCCCCAGCATCCAATTTCTTTAAACTGTATTAGGCTTTTTTCTCAACAGTTCACTTAAGTCATTCTTACCAAAGACCTTGATCTTTCCAAATCCTGTTGTCTATTCTCTGTCCTCCACTTGAACTTTCAGCAGCATTCAACTCAATTGACTGGTCTCTCCTTAAGTCAACTTTTCTCTTTCTGGATTCTTTGTAGATGTTTCCTCTCAGCTCTTTCTCCTCTTTTCTGATCTCCGAATGATAAAGTCACCAGAGCTCAATCTTGACTTTCTTGACTTTTTTTGTGGGGGAGGGGGTGCTGGCAATTGAAGATTGAACCCCTAGCCTTGTGCTTGCTAGGTAAGCCCCTATCACTGAGCCCTTTAAAAAATATATATTTTTAAAAAATTTGAGACAGGGTCTTGCTAAGTTGCCCTGGCTGGCCTTTGACTCATGATCCTCCTGCTTCAGGCTCCTGAGGAGCTTTTTTTGGTGTGCGTGTGGGGGGGGTGGTACTGCAGATTGAACCCAGGGGCACTTGACCACTGAGCCATATTCCCAGCTCTTTTTATATTTTATTTTGACCGTGTTTTGCTAAGTTACTGAGGCTGGTTCTGTACACACACAGTCTTCTTGCCTCAGCCTTGCATCACCATGCCTGGCTAATCTTGACTTTCTTGATGTTCTATATAGTTTACCCAGACAAACTCAGCTTTGACCTCGTTTCCTGAGCTGCATACTTGTTTATCCCGTTGTCTAATTGACATGTCTATTTGGATGTCTGAGCATCATGCCCAATTTAATATTGCCCAAATCATTCTTTTTCTCTTCCAGATTTCTCTTGATTTCCCCTTAAAACCTCCTCCTCTATTAAATCTAGTTGCTCAATCTAAAAATCCTAGAATTAATTCTAGATATTTCTTTTTGTCTTACCTTTTAGTTTCCATTAGTTCTCTCTTCAAAACGTAGCCTGAATTGTGAGTTAACATCACCTCCTTGGTCAGAGTCTCTTTAAACCAACAGTCTTGCTTAAGTCACTTCAGTTACTTTCTGCTTTTGTTTTTATCTCTTCCTGCTTTCCATTCGCACACAATAGCCAAAGTGACCTTTTTAAAGTTAAATCAGATTTTTCCAAAGAGGATATAAATGGTCAATAAACACATGAAAAATTGGACAATATTATTTGTCATTACAGAAATGCAGATTAAAAAACCCCACAATGATAAAACTACCAAACACCTACTCAGGATGGCTGTGGAAAAGAAAACGGACAATTACAAGTGTTTCTAAAGATGTAGAGAAGTTGATACTCTCATATATTTCTGCTAGGAATGTAAAAATGTTATACATTTAGATATACCTTAGCAGTTCCAACGAAAGTTAGTAATCATGTTACTCAGTAATTCTACTTTTAAGTGTATACCCAAGAGAATTGAAAATGTTTCCACCTGCAAACTTATTTAAGAATGTTTATAGCACATTATAATAGCTAAAAAGTGTAAACAATCCTAATGTTCATCAACTGATAAATACCTGAATAAAATATGGCATACTCATACAATGGAATATTATTCAGCTATAAAGAGGAATGAGGTGCTGATACATGCTGCAATGTGGGTAAACATTGAAAAAATGCTAAATAAAAAAAGTTTGACTCAAAGGCCACGTATTGCATGATTTCATTTATATGAAACATTTACAAGGAATAGGCAAATCCAGAGACAGAAGCAAATTAGTTGTTGGGTAATGGCTGATGGTAGAAAGTTTCTATTTGGGGATGACAAAAATATTCTGGAATTAAATAGTGATGATAGTTCACAACTCTGTGACTATAATAAAAATCACTGAATTGTATAGATAAAAAGGTGAAGTTTATGGTATAAATTATTTATCAATAAAATTACTATCTATAAAAATAGTAAAATTAGATCACTCCTTACTTAGGATCCTCCCTGCTTAAAACATGCTCCTGGTTTCCTATTTCAAATAAAATTTAAATTTCTGTGACTTCAAAGCCCTAAGCAATCTACCTCTGCCTTCCTTTGATCTTTCCTCATTTCCTCTAATCTTTTCCTATGTGCTCCAGCTATACTGTTCCTTGTGTCCCCCATACTGTTCTTTGTATGCTCCACCTATATGTCCTTCAGAGATACCAGTCATTGTCACGTTTATTTGGACTGTTCTTTAAGTCATTCTTTCTAATATATTTCTTCAGTTAATATTATTGCAGCTAGGGATTGAACTTAGAATCTCAGACAAGCAAGGCAAGGGCTCTACCACTGAGGTAGACAATATATATTGTCTAATATATTTCTTCATACTAACACATATATTTAATTTTTTTCTTTCTTCTTTTTAGAATATTTATCCCATAAAGGCATGGAATGATTATTTTCATTTTGTGTACTGGCACATAGTATCTCCTATTCAAATATCAATTTGAATATTTTTCAAATTAATGAAAAGCTCTATAGTTAAACTATAACTATACTTTGTAAACAGGGGAGCATTCAGTTATTGTTTCTGATATAAATGACTCTGGAAAATTGATTTCCAAAGAGTATGAGTATATTTTTATGACATATTACGAAAATCTTGATATTTCTTCATTTTGGTTTATGACTTTTATTACCATGAGTTTGGTTTATTGTCTCAACAAAAATATGGAAATAATTCCACCTATCCCCTAAAGAAGCAAACAGTTACTGGCTGGACAGAGAGAAATTGCATTTTTAAACTACTGGGTTTTTTCTGTTGCTGTTGTTTTTAGATACATTATCTATTAGCCTTCCAACTTCACTCATGTGTGATTTTTTTTTTCCCCCCTGTAGGGGCCTTGGACAAATTGTCACTGATTATGTTCATGGGGATGCATCACAGAAAGCTGCCAAGGCAGGCCTTTTGGCACTCTCAGCTTTAACCTTTGCTGGGCTTTGTTATTTCAACTATCATGACGTGGGCATCTGCAAAGCTGTTGCCATGCTGTGGAAGCTTTGACCGTTTTGACTTGAGAATTGATTGTATGCCTCTGCCTCTGCTCTGTCATTCAGCTCACAATAAGGAGGAAATAACAGAAAGTTCATTGGTGGGCAAACCTTCTTCTAATCACGTGGTTATTTTAGAATTTAATTGTTGAGGAAGAGGTTTGAGAGGAAATGTATTCAAGAAATTATGAGAACGAGTTCTGCATTCTAGTGAGTTAATGGGGTTGTCTTCAAGTTCATGAGATTCACAGTATGACTAAACTTTACATATGAGCTTTTGCTTTTGTCAGTCTCTTAAAGAGAATTTAGCTTTAATATTATCAGTATATGATCATTTCTGCATTTGTCTTGGAAATAATGGACAAAGGGAAAGACTGTTAATTCATGACTTTGCAAAAAATTAGATGGTGTTTACTTTTGGAAACTTCTCCGTCTGTCCAGTTGATACCAGCTACTGATGGTTTTATGTCCTAGGGAAACTTTATAGGAGATGCTAAAATCTCAAATTACAGATTTCTGTATCCTAGGAAGGAAAGATTGGAAAGCTTCTGAATATAGAGATGCTCAAGTTAGAGAAGAAGTCTTCCTTGTAGACACATCAGAATATTACAAATTCTAAACAGATGTAATTCTCCAATGTGTTTTACTTGTCCTAAAATAATCTGTCCACAAATATAAAACTAATAAATTACTTGCCCACTGTGGGAATTGGTAATAAGAAAATGTATTCCATGAAAAGAAAAATTTTTTTTTAAAATAAAATGTTGTATAATAAAAATGTATTCTACTCTTTTATGTATTAGCTGTGCTTAGTCTTTTTTGTTTGTGTTTTTTTTTTTTTTTTTTTTTTTTTTTAAGTTGGTATCTCACTATTTTGCCAAGGCTGGTCTTGAACTCCTGAGCTGAAGTGATCCTCCTGCTTTCAGCCTCCCAAGTAGCTGGGACTACAGGTGTACACTACTGTGCTTGGCCCTAATTTTATTTATTAGAATTAATTGTTGCATTCATAACTCTAAAATGGAACTGTTTAAGTTTTGTTCTGGGATTTAGGAGTTAAGTAAATCAGACACAAAGTACTATAATGAAAAAGACTTACATGTGATTAGTAGAAATAATAAGTATAAATAGGTTGTTATGAATAGTATATGAAGATTTGTAGTATGAATTAGAAATATCTAGCTCATGATGATTTGTGAGTGCCAGCTTAAGTGTTTTTCCTAATAATATAGAATATTGAGCTAGCATGTTTCACTCACCGAAGAATTAAAACCAAGAATCAATAAATGAGATGGACTAAAACTAAAAAAGTTTCTTCTCGGCAAAAGAAACAATCTGTGAGGTGAATAGAGGGCCTACACCTTGGGAGCAAATTTTTACCCCTCACATATCAGATCACTAATCTCTAGGGTATATAAAGAACTCAAGAGCTAAACACCAAAAAACAAATAACCCAATCAATAAATGGGCCAATGACATGAACAGACACTTCTCAGAAGAGGGTATTGAATCAACAAATATATGAAAAAGTGTTCATCATCTCTAGCAATTAGAGAAATGCAAATCAAAACTATTCTAAGATACCATCTCACTCCAGTTAGAATGGCAGCTATTATGAAGACAAAACAATAAGTGTTGGCGAGGATGTGGGGAAAAAGGTACACTCAGACATTGCTGGTGGGGCTGCAAATTGGTGCAGCCAATATGGAAAGCAGTATGGAGATTCCTTGGAAAACTTGGAATGGAAAGCTTCTGAATATAGAGATGACTTCCTTTTGCGGAAGCTGACTTTGAACTCATGATCCTCCGAGTTGCTGGAATTACAGGCGTGCACCACTGTGCCCAGCTAGGAGTCAATTTCTAAAGATAAAGTTTAAGTCAAAACCATTCGTTCATTTCATAGATGTAAGTATCTCATGTAATTGGCACCATGGATAAAAAGGGAATTTTCTCTGACTTTTAAAGGAATTTATAGTTAATTGAGGCAACAGATGAATGGTTACAGTGACAAGTGAAATCATGGTTAAGCACATACTGCTGTGATAAAGTGGACAGTAAGAAATTTGCCTTAAGTTTTCTGGAAAAGATTTTTTTAAATCATTTTTAAAAAATTATATTTAAAATATTTTTTAGTTGTAGATGGACACAATACCTTTGTTTTATTTATTTATTTTTTATGTGGTGCTGAAGTTTGAACCAGTGCCTCACAAATGCCTTGTAAGCATTCTACCACTGAACCACAACCCCATCCCAGGAAAGAAGATTTTTGAGCTGGGATAAGAAGCTGACAGTGGCCAAGGAAGCTGGAGGGAGGTGTGAAGACAGGAGGATGGTAGATGAAACAAGACGGCATGTAATTTGGTGTTACTGTAGCAGAGCAAGCAAGTTGTTGTGGGGGAACTTATATGCTATGGCAAATAATTGAGACACTATCTTGATGGTGATAAGGTGTCTTCAACTGAAGACTTAGTTATGCAAAGTACATAGTTAAATTTTTATTTATTTTTGGTACTGGGGCTTGAACCCAGGGGCACTTTACCACTGAGCTACATTCTCCCACCCCCATCCTTTTTTTTTAAAGAGTCTTGCTAAATTCTTAAGACTAGCCTCAAACTTGTAATCCTCCTGCCTCAACCTCCTGAATTGCTGGTATTACAGGTATGTGCCACTTATTTTAAATAAGTTATGCTTGTAGCTGTGTGAAGTATGGATTTGAGGAAGGTAAGCATGAAAAAGGAAACTAATAAGTCAGAACATAAATGATAAATTCAGAAATTTAGTACCCAGAATGAAGGAGACACATTCAAGAGATATTCTGAACTTGGAGTTAACAAATTATACTGGGGTGTTAAAGATAGAGCAAGGAAGAAATCTATTCTCAAAGTTTTTTGTTTTAAATAGGTGGATAAGAGGTGATCAGAGGGAATTTCTGAAGGGAAATTAATACTGGGAGGGATATGTAATAACTGAAGTTTTGAATTTGTGAGATAGGCCAAGAAGAAAATTTATAGACTTCTGTTTCTGCAACGTGGTGAACAATTTTAGAAAGCATTTTAATATGAAGCCTGTAGGAATGTTAACAGGAATACTGTTAAAAACACTTGTAGGGCTGGTGTTACTGCTCAGTGATAGAGTGCTCCCCTCACACGTGCAAGGCCCTGGGTTCGATCCTCAGCACTAAATAAATAAATAAATAAATAAATAAAGTTATACAAAAAATAAATACACTTGTGAGCTTGAAATCTCTAAAGTCAGAGCAGAATAAGCATGCAAGTAGAGAGCTAAGCAAATGCTGAGGGCATCAGTTGTACTGGGAGCATCACCTACTCTAGGTGAACTAGAGTTCTGGTCTGGAGATGGAGATACAGGGACCAGGAGCAAATCCTTGGGCTCAGATTGGGGAGTTAGAGCGGAGACTTCATAAATCCAGGAACTATAATCTTACCCTCTCTCTAAGAGTGAATTAGAAAAAATTTTTTACCTGAAAATGCAGAGAGCAGAGAAAAGATGTCTTACCTTGGTTCTGATTGGAGGAAAGAAAGTCTTTGAGAATATGTGGTTAAGGAGCAGTCCACATGTGGTCTGGATCCTGAATTAATACTGTCTGCGTGTCTGAAAAGATTACATGCTACAAATTTAACATTTACCTAGTTGGTAAGACCTGCAGTGCTTGGTAGAAATAAACACAAATCCTCACTGAAGGAAGATTCCCCTAACACAGGCCTCAAAAATCCCTACAATCTTTTGATTAATATGAACTTGCAGAAAAAAATTGTAATCCTTTTTTTTTAAATGCATAGAGGAATACCTTAAGTGAGTCAGCACAAGAAACAGGACCACATCTAAAAAGAATGCAGATCCTGGAATTTTCAGATACACAATATAAACATAAAATAGGTGTAAACCTAAATATAAGTCAGTTGTCTGGTCAGGGATCAGAATGTCTTTGAAGAAGTAGTTTATGCCTGGCAGTCTTCATCCATAAACTCATGAGAAATAACTGTTTACTGAGGAAAGATATTCCTTTCTCTGGAGACCTATTGAGTTGTCAGGGTCACTTCTCAATGGGGCTGGATTTTCAGGTCCTAGGATCTTAAGCACCTTTGTATTAGGCTTCTCCACAGCTGTGTACCTGACGCTTAAGAATTGCATATCATGTTAGAATCCCCAAACAGCCATTTCTAGTGTGGTTCCAAGGCTTTTATTGGTGTCTTTTTTAGTAAATCTAAGTTTCCCAGTTTTATACATTGCTGGAAGTGATAGAAGGCACAATATATCCAATTCTATCACTTTCAGACATATAATTTGTATAAGATAGAATATGAGATTCATTTTTTATAAAATATAACAAGATCACACCATATCAAAAATCGAATCCTTTAGAAGATGAGTCTAGCCCAGGAAGTCTTCTTATAATAGATCCAAGGGGTCTTCACCTATAATGGTTTAAGATGAGAGAGAAGATATTGAGGGGCTGGGGATATAGCTTACTTGGTAGAGTGCTTGCCTTGCATGCACAAGGCCCTGTGTTCTAATCCCCTGCACCACACACACACAATAAAAGATTTTGAGAAATAAATTATAATATCATTAGACATAGGCATAAAACTTAGAATAAAGGAAATTTTAGCCTACTAGAGATTTTGATGTTGTATCAATATTCTCATTTACATCTAAATATTTCTTAATTTCATCCCTGATTTCTTCTGCTATTCCTTTGCCATTTGATAGCATATTATTTCATCTCCGGGTGTTAAAGTAGCTTCTGTTTTTTATTTTATCATTGATTTCTAATTTCATTCCATTTTATCATTGATTTCTAGTTTTATTCCATTATGTTCTGATAGACTACAAGATATTATCTCTATTTTTTTATATTTGCTAAGAGTTGCTTTGTGGCCTAAGATATGTTCTGTTTTAGAGAAGGCTCCATGTGCTGCTGAGAAGAAGGTGTATTCAGTCATTGATGGACGAAATATTCTATATATGTCTGTAAAGTCTAAATTATTAATTGTATATTTTAGTTCTATAGCTTCTTTATTTAGTTTTTGTTTGGAGGATCTATCCAGAGGTGAGAGAGGTATGTTAAAGTAACCTGGTATTATTGTGTTGAGGTCTATTTGATTCTTAACACTGAGAAGGGTTTGTTGGATGTACATAGATGCTCCATTGTTTGCGGCATAAATATTTACAATTGTTATTTCTTGTTGATGTATAATTCCTTTAATCAGTATGAAATGTTCTTCTTTGTCCCTTCTGATTAACTTTAGCTTGAAGTTCACTTTATTGGATAGGAGGCTAGAAACCCCTGCTTGTTTATGAGATCCATGTGAATATGTTTTCTCCCATCCTTTTACCTTCAGTCTGTAATTGGTTTGCTCTGAGGTAGAGGCTGGTTTTTCACAATCCCTGGTACCAAACACACACACACACACACACACATGAAAGGCCAGCTGGGGTTGTGGCTCAGTGGTAGAGCGCTTGCCTAGCATGCGCAAGACTCTGGGTTCGATCCTCAGCACCACATAAAAATAAATAAACAAAATAAAGGTAGTGTATACAACTGAAAAAAAATTCCTTACTTAAAAAAAATAGCTACGATGAAATATCATTTCTTACTCATTAGAATGACTATTTGTTTTTTTGTTATTTTAAAGCCCAAAGCAGAAAATAATAAATATTAGGGGAGTATGTGGAGAAATGAAATGCTTGTGTAAAGCCACTGTGCAGAGTGTATGGTGGTTCCTCAAAAATAGAATTACCATATGATCCAGTAATTCCACATCAGATTGAATCCACATCAGGCTGAATACCCCAAAGAAATGAAAACAGGGTTGTATACCATGTTCACAGCAGTATTATTCACTATAGCTAACAGGTGGAAACAACCCCAGTGCTCATCAGTGGAAGAATAAATAAGCAAACTGTGGTATATACACACAGGGGAATATTATCCCTCTTAAAAAGAAAGGAAATGTGGACAGACGCTATGACAGGAATGAATCTTCAGAACGTTCTGCTAAGTGAAATAAGTCGGTCACAAAAAGACAAATACTGTATGTGCTAGTCACCTTTTTGTCACTGTGACCAAAATACCTTACAAGAACAACGTAGAGAAGGCAAGATTTATTTTGGCTCATGGTTTCAGAAGATTGAGTCCATGGTTGAGTGGCTGCAAGGCAGAAACATCTGGGAGGAAGGGTGTGGTGGAGGAAAGCTGCTCAACAGGAAGGAGGGAGGGAGGGAGAGGATGCCGCAGTCTGGCTAGGCACAAAATCACGAGCCACTCAAACAGGAACAAACTTTATTTTCGAAACTGCCGCCAATGCCCCGTACGCTCCCGGGAAAATTGCCAACCAACACACGCGGCGCTCTCCCGGACCCCAACAGGAAGTCCCTCCTCTGGAATTCCCTCCTACCGCACTTCCCCAACCAATGGGAACTCTCCAGGAGTCCTGTAGCAGGCCGAGGTGGACAGCAGGAGTCTAATATCCATATGAATGCAGATCTTAACATAATCATATCATCTCAATGGCTTGCTGGCGTCACCTTTCAACCAAAAATGCCATGCATCATACTACTTGGCTATGGCTCTTAGCATCTCCCCCCTTCTGTTTAATTAACCAACAAGCAATGTGGCTTAGGGACCCTGCCTGTTAGGTTGTCCAATTCAACATATGGTTCTTACCCATCATTGGATGAACTGACCTCTAGGCGTCAGCCTCCTGTCTTAGGTTGATACCACTGCAATTGGATCATACCCGTCACTGAGTACCGGTCCAGCATATAGCCATACTTGTGGATAGGCCTATGCACCAGTAGGGGGGTGAGGTTCTTTGCCTCACCTCTGTTGGCCCCCAAATTTAGACCATCATTAGTAGAAGGGAGGAGGATACAGAAATGCCACGACACCAAGTCAATTGACGGCTCCTAGGAAAAATTGCATCACTGGTGACACATCAGCAAAAATACGCCAGCACTACCATAATTTGCTGCATCAACAGATAGATCACAATGCATACAAGTGATACACAGTCCAGGCAAGTTCTGCAAGCAGTTCAAAGCGGAGGAATCTATCAGTGTCCATTTCCTCCCAAAATAAATTGACTCCTTGAATGAGCATTGCTTGTTGAGTTATTATTCATTGATGCATCAGTTTATACAGTTTGTTGTGATAACTATCGAAGAAGCTTAGTTTGGTTTCATCTTTGTCTTCACCGGCACTGGGTTGAAGATAGGAATTCTGACAATGATGCTAAAAAAAAATTATGTAACATTCCAACAGGTACTAAGAAAACAATTTTCTGAACAATTTACATTATCCTGAACAGAATTATTATATATAATGAAAAGGAAAGGTGAAAGTAAACAAACAGATCTGTTAATCTCCTTATTTGTTCACATATTAAAACAATACTCAACAGCTGTTTACCCAATTTAAATTAAACCATTAAAATCACGTGAATAATAAAAAAAAATTCGGATCCATTTATTCATGAGCGCTCCTCATATATGATATATGGACATATGCACATACAGACATACAACACAAAACAGAAATGTGCACACATAACATACAACACATAAGACAATAGTAAAGGCCTTGTAGCTTTACATAAGTGAAATCTCCATTGCAATGTTTAAAAACTCCACAGTCAAAAAATAAAACTGATCAGAAAAACATTAACCTAGGTCTGTATGAGCTCAAAAATAAAATAGAACTTTATAATGTGGGAAAAAGCAATAATAAAATAGATATTGAAAAAAGCATCCCGGTTAATCACTGTCGCAGATGTAAGAATAGCCAAGCTGGAGCTCTGGATATTAGCTGTTATGGATTTGAGTCAAATCATCTTCTTTTTGGTCTGTAGAAATTGTTTTGGTTAGTCTCTCTGGAATCCAAATCGGCTGTTGTTCTCCTTGTGGAAACACACAAACAGAACCCCGACTCCAGACAATCACTGGGTCAGGACCTTTCCATTGTCCTGTTAGAATATCCTTCCAAAGTACCTTAGGCTTATGTACATTTTTTGGATACATATGTCTTTCCACAGCACTAAGCCCTGATGAATCCAAATTTAAAAAGTTTAGAGTAAAAAGGGTTATTTGAAGTTTATCTTTGGGGGATATATACCCCTTTCCAATTCCCTCTTTTTGTTTTAATAAGTACATTTTAATAGTTTGATGAGCTCTTTCAACTATGCCTTGTCCCTGTGGATTGTATGGAATTCCTGTTATGTGAGTAATGCCAAATGATGAGCAAAATTATTTAAAAGAGTTAGAGGTATAGCCAGGACCATTATCTGTTTTTAACTGTTTTGGTACGCCCACAGTGGCAAAATTTTGTAAGCAATGAGCTATAACATCTTTAGTTTTTTCTCCGGCATGAAGGGAGCCCATCAAAAATCCAGAAGAAGTATCAACTGTAACATGCAAATATTTTAATTTTCCAAATTCTGGCAAGTGTGTGACGTCCATGTGCCAAATATGGTTAGGTATCAGTCCTCTAGGATTGACTCCAAGATTAACTTGTGGTAAAAAGGTCACACAATTTTGACATTGTTTTATTGTATATCTGGCTTGTTCCTTAGTTATTTTAAAATGCTTTTGTAAAGTATTAGCATTGACATGGAACTTTTTATGAAAATTTATAGCTTCTTCTATTGTGGAGAAAATATGTATGTCATGTGTAGATTTATCTGCTAATTCATTGCCCAAACAATCCAGGCTCCAGGCAATCCTGTATGTGCCCTGATATGTCCTATAAAGAATGGATCTTTTCTGTCCCAGATTAGACTTTGTATAGTGGAAAGCAAAGAGAAAACAGTAGAGGAAGGGGAAATCCTACCAGCATCTTCAAGGGATACTATAGCATTAACTACATACTGACTATCAGAAAATAAATTAAATACAGAATCTTTAAACATCACAAAAGCTTGTAATACTGCATTAAGCTCTACCTTTTGAGCTGATTGTTTGGGTACTAAAAATGTAAAAGTTTGATCAGGGGTAACTACTGCTACTGTACCATTATTTGACCCATGAGTGAATATATTTGGAGCATTTATGATAGGGTTTTTTTTTTTTTTTGTCATTTTTGGAAAAACTACAGGATGCGAAGACCAAAAAGACAACAAAGGATTAGATGGTAAGTGATTATCAAATGAAACATTAGATTTACACATGATTATTGCCCAAGTATTTAACTCATTAGCTAACTCATCAATTTGATCCATAGTATATGGAGTAATAATTTTATTGGGAGAAATCCCAAACACTCCCTTTGCTGCTCTTATTCTTTTGAGTATTAATTGTCCTACAGCCTCAGGATACCTAGTAAGAATAGTGTTAGGAGAATAAGATAAATGTATCCACAATAATGGACCTTCTTGCCAAAATACTCCTGTAGGAATATTTTTTGTTGGTAGTACAATAAATAATAAAGGCAAACTTATATCAATTCTATCCAAATGCATATTTTCCATATATGTTTCAATGATTTTTAATGCCTTTCTTGCTTCAGGCGTTAACATGCACGGTGAATTTGGATCTGATGGACCTTTTAGGATATCAAATAAAGGTCCCAACTCTCCTGTTGGTATGCCTAGATAAGGCCTTATCCAATTTATGTCTCCCAATAACTTTTGAAAGTCATTAAGTGATTTGAGTTGATCTACTCGTATTTGAATTTTTGGTGGACGGACCATGGTTGAGGATAATAGAACTCCTAAATAATTAATTGGAAAATTTAATTGTACTTTATCTATTGCTATCTCTAGATTATAATTTTTAAATAAATTTGTAAGTGTGGCATAACATTCTAGCAATGTGTTTTTATCTTTATGTGCCAATAATACATCATCCATATAGTGAAATATTTGTAGTTCAGGATTTTGATTTCTAAGTGGCTGGATTGCTTTGTTAACATAGATTTGACACATAGTTGGACTGTTAGCCATCCCTTGAGGGAGTGCTTTCCATTCATATCTCTGATCAGGACCTTCATGATTTAGTGCAGGGATAGTAAATGCAAAACGTGGACTATCCTCAGGATGAATTGGAATTGAAAAAAAACAATCTTTAATATCTATAGCTAAAACATACCAGGTTTTTGGCAAAGCAGACAATTGGGGAATCCCTGATTGAGCAGGTCCCATAATAACCATCTCATTATTAATGGCTCTTAAATCTTGCAATAATCTCCATTTACCAGATTTCTTTTTAATGACAAAAATGTGAGTATTATGGGGAGATATGGAAGGTTGTATATGTCCCTTCGCTAATTGTTGTTTGACCAGGTCACGGGCTACTTGTATCTTTTCTTTAGTCAGGGGCCACTGAGGAACCCATACTGGTCTTTCTGATTTCCAAGTAATTTTGATTGTCTCAGTGGCCCTTTCTGAAAACCCAATCCATGTCTATTTATTCCTTGATCTATTTGAATTGGTGCTGTTATACCTTGTTTTTGTTCTCTTAATCTTTTTTCTTTCCTAAAGCCTTGTCTAGCCCTAGTAGTGGGCACGTTAGGATTGATGTTATTTGTTAATGTCAAACCTAATTGATCTAGGACATCTCGTCCCCATAAATTTATAGGAAGATGATCCAATACATATGGCTGTATAGTTCCTTCACATCCTTCAGGATCCTTCCAATCTAATACCATTGCACTTCTATGGGGATTTGTTGCCACTCCTAGGCCTCGAAGCATTTGAGTGGCTTGTTGTAATGGCCAATGTTTTGGCCATTCTTTTTTTTTTGTTTTGTTTTTTTACTATTTTTTTTATTATTATTAGTTGTTCAAAACATTACAAAGCTCTTGACATATCATATTTCATACATTTGATTCAAGCAGATTATGAACTCCCATTTTTACCCCGTATACAGATTGCAGAATCACATGGGTTACATCCACTTTGTAGGGGCTATTTTGTATTTGTAGGCCAGTTAGGTGGTTGGATGGGGGAAACTCAGGGGAAGGGACTGTTAGAGAAATCTCCTGTGTATCTCTGGGATAAGAGAAGTGCTTATAGGGTTGAAGGGGAAGACTCTAATTCCTCCACATCTTCTCAAACCCATCCTCATTTTCTCCAGCTAAGCACAGAATCAGTGTAGAAGCAGTGCCTTCCCCAATGTGAATGCTGCCCATGAGTCTTTTCTACTAGAAATTCTGAAGTTGCTTTTATTCCCCCAGTCAGCTGAAGATGTCCCAGTCAGCTAATAATAGCTGTCATTATTTACTAAGTAGTGCTTAAGACATGCCCTCTGTATACTAAGCATTTTATAATCAGGATTATACTTAATCTTTCACCCCTGCTCCCCACCCCCGCAAAAATGAAACCCTGTGAGATGGTTGCCACCATTACCCCTAATTTACAAAGGATGGCCTGAGGCTCAGTGTATCTGATCCAGAATCACAAGACAAGTAAGAAAGAGACAGGATTTCAACCGCTGTCAGTCTGACACCAAAGTGTTGAAGTTTTCTCCTTTCCTTCCTTCCACCTCTAGCTAATAGTCAAATAGCTAACATTCTAGAATAGGATGTTTGTTGGGCAAGTGTAAGGGGATGACCTCAAATAGAGTATTAATCTCCAGGATATACAAAGAACTCAAAAAGCTCAACCCCCCCGCCCCCCGCAAAAAAAAAAAATACACAGGCAAAGGAACTGAGTAGGCACTCCACAGAAGAAATGTGAATGGTCAAAAATATGTGAAAAAATGCTCAAAACCTCTAACAATTAGATAAATGAAAATTAAAACTACACTGAGATTTCATCTCAATCCAGTCAGAATGGCAATTATCAAGAATACAAGTCAATTGGGGCTGGGGACATGGCTCAAGCAGTAGCGCGCTCGCCTGGCATGTGCGGGGCGCTGGGTTCAATCCTCAGCACCACATAAAAATAATAAAATATAGACGTTGTGTCCACTGAAAACTAAAAAAATAAATATTAAAAAATTCTCTCTCGCTCTCTTTAAAAAAAAGACAAGTAATAATAAATGTTGGCGAGGATATGGGGGAAAAGGAACACTCATTAATTGCGGGTGGGACTGCAAATTGGTGCAATCACTCTGGAAAGCAATATGGAGACTCCTTAGAAAACTTGGAATGGAACCACCATTTGACCCAGTTATCCCACTCCTCCATTTACACCTAAAGGAATTAAAATCAGCATACTATAGTGATACAGCAACATCAATGTTCATAGCAGCTCAATTCACAATAGCCAAGCTATGGAAATAAACTAAGTGCCCTTCAATAGATGAATGGGTAAAGAATATGTGGTATATGTACACAATGAAATATTACGCAGCTAAAACTGGAATTGTAGTTCAGTGGTAGCGCACTTGCCTAGCATGTGTGAGATACAGGGTTCAATTCTCCCTGCATATAAATGAGGGAAATAAAGGTCCATCAACAATATATAAAGTTTTTTTTTTTTTTAAATATTGCTCAGCCATAAAGAAGAATTAAATTACGGCATTTGCTTTTAAATGGATGGAACTAAGGAATATCATGCCAAGTGAAATAAGCCAGTCCCCAAAAAATGAAAGGTCACATGTTCTCTCTGATATGTGGATGCTAACCCATAACAAGGGAGGGTAGGGAGGGGAAGTATAGAAATTCATTGGATTAGACAAAGAGGGAGGATGGGAATAGGAAAGACAGTAGAATGAATCAGACATAACTTTCCTATGCTCATATATGAATACATAATCAGTGTAACTCCATATCATGTTCAACCACAAGAATGGGATCAAAACTGTAAGGGGTTGTACACCATGTATGTATAATATGTCCAAATGTACCCTACTGTCACGTATATCTAAAAACAACAATTTAAAAATAATTTTTAAAAGTATAGGGGGACAAGTGATATGTTAGCAGCCTAGATGCTTCAGGTTCCTTCTACATCATCACCATTGTTATGGTCTGATATTAAATATCCCCCAAAGGCACATGTGATAAAGGCTTGGTTGCCGACCTGTGGTGCCAATGGGAGGCTGTGGAACCTTTAAGAGGTGGAACTATGTGAGAGGAAGTTAGGTTATTTGGGGGGGTGCCTTTAAAGGGATATTGGGATCCCAACCTTCCCTTCTCTCCCTCCCCTCTCCTCTCTCCCTTTCCTGACCACCATAAAGTGAGCAGCTTTGCTCTACCACATGCTGCCCAGCATAATGTTCTGCCTCACCACAGGCCCAAAGCAACAGGGTCAAGTGACCATAGACTGAAACCACAAGTAAAAATAAATATCATCTCCTTCTAAGTTATCTTAGGTATCTTGTCACATAGAGTAGTGCAAAGCCAACATAACTATTAAAGTGTTTATATGCTTAGGAAAATTCATATTTTAAGAGTATTGTCATTAAATCTTTTAAAATTTGATGAAACATATATGCATAAAGTTTATATAAAAATCAGTGGGCTGGGGATGTGGCTCAAGAGGTAGCACACTCGCCTGGCATGCGTGCGGCCCGGGTTCGATCCTCAGCACCACATACAAACAAAGATGTTGTGTCTGCCAAAAACTAAAAAATAAATATCAAAATTTCTGTCTCTCTCTCTCTCTCTCTCACCTCTCTCTTATTTTTTTAAAAATTTTTTATTGTTGGCTGTTCAAAACATTACATAGTTCTTGATATATCATATTTCACACTTTGATTCAAGTGGGTTATGAGCTCCCATTTTTACCCCATATACAGATTGCAGAATCACATCAGTTACACATCCATTGATTTACATATTGCCATACTAGTGTCTGTTGTGTTCTGCTGCCTTTCCTATCCTCTACTATCCCCCCTCCCCTCCCCTCCCCTCCCCCTTCTCTCTCTGCCCCCTCTACTGACATTCATTTGTCCCCCTTGTATTATTTTTCCCTTTCCCCTCACTTCCTCTTGTATGTACTTTTGTATAACTCTGAGGGTCTCCTTCCATTTCCATGCAATTTCCCTTCTCTCTCCATTTCCCTCCCACCTCTCATCCCTGTTTAATGTTAATCTTCTTCTCATGCTCTTCAACCCTACTCTGTTCTTAGTTACTCTCCTTATATCAAAGAAGACATTTGGCATTTGTTTTTTAGGGACTGGCTAGCTTCACTTAGCATAATCTGCTCTAATGCCATCCATTTCCCTGTAAATTCTATGATTTTGTCATTTTTTAATGCAGAGTAATACTCCATTGTGTATAAATGCCACTTTTTTTTTATCCATTCATCTATTGAAGGGCATCTAGGTTGGTTCCACAGTCTTGCTATTGTGAATTGTGCTGCTATGAACATCGATGTAGCAGTGTCCCTGTAGCATGCTCTTTTTAGGTCTTTAGGGAATAGACCGAGAAGGGGAATAGCTGGGTCAAATGGTGGCTCCATTCCCAGCTTTCCAAGAAATCTCCATACTGCTTTCCAAATTGGCTGCACCAATTTGCAGTCCCACCAGCAATGTACAAGTGTACCCTTTTCCCCACATCCTCGCCAGCACTTGTTGTTGTTTGACTTCATAATGGCTGCCAATCTAACTGGAGTGAGATGGTATCTTAGGGTGGTTTTGATTTGCATTTCTCTGACAGCTAGAGATGGTGAGCATTTTTTCATGTACTTGTTGATTGATTGTATGTCCTCCTCTGAGAAGTGTCTGTTCAGGTCCTTGGCCCATTTGTTTATTGGGTTGTTTGTTCTCTTATTGTCTAATTTTTTGAGTTCTTTGTATACTCTGGATATTAGGGCTCTATCTGAAGTGTGAGGAGTAAAGATTTGTTCCCAGGATTTAGGCTCTCTATTTACCTCTCTTATTGTTTCTTTTGCTGAGAAAAAACTTTTTAGTTTGAGTAAGTCCCATTTGTTGATTCTAGTTATTAACTTTTGTGCTATGGGTGTCCTATTGAGGAATTTGGAGCCCTACCCCACAGTATGTAGATCGTAGCCAACTTTTTCTTCTATCAGACGGCGTGTCTCTTATTTGATATCAAGCTCCTTGATCCATTTTGAATTAACTTTTGTGTATGGCGAGAGAAAGGGATTCAGTTTCATTTTGTTGCATATGGATTTCCAGTTTTCCCAGCACCATTTGTTGAAGATGCTATCCTTCCTCCATTTCATGCTTTTAGCCCCTTTATCAAATATAAGGTAGTTGTAGTTTTGTGGATTGGTTTCTGTGTCCTCTATTCTGTACCATTGGTCCACCTGCCTGTTTTGGTACCAGTACCATGCTGTTTTTGTTACTATTGCTCTGTAGTATAGTTTGAAGTCTGGTATCGCTATACCGCCTGATTCACACTTCCTGCTTAGCATTGTTTTTGCTATTCTGGGTCGTTTATTTTTCCATATGAATTTCATGATTGCTTTCTCTATTTCTACAAGAAATGCCGTTGGGATTTGGATTGGCATTGCATTAAACCTATAGAGAACTTTTGGTAATATCGCCATTTTGATGATGTTAGTTCTGCCTATCCATGAACAGGGTATATTTTTCCATCTTCTAAGATCTTCTTCTATTTCTCTCTTTAGGGTTCTGTAGTTTTCATTGTATAAGTCTTTCACCTCTTTTGTTAGGTTGATTCCCAAGTATTTTATTTTTTTTGAAGATATTGTGAATGGAGTGGTTGTCCTCATTTCCATTTCAGAGGATTTGTCGCTGATATACAGGAATGCCTTTGATTTATGCGTGTTGATTTTATATCCTGCCACTTTGCTGAATTCATTTATTAGCTCTAATAGTTTCTTTGTAGACCCTTTTGGGTCTGCTAGGTATAGAATCATGTCATCTGCAAATAGTGATAATTTAAGTTCTTCTTTTCCTATTTTGATGCCTTTAATTTCTTTCGTCTGTCTAATTGCTCTGGCCAGTGTTTCGAGAACTATGTTGAACAGAAGTGGTGAGAGAGGGCATCCCTGTCTTGTTCCAGATTTTAGAGGGAATGGTTTTGGCCATTCTTGATGAGATATGATGCTAAGGTCAGCACCTGTGTCCAGTAGCCCATTAAATTCATGTCCTTGAATATTTAGTTTTAGCATTGGGCGAGAATCTAAATGTAAAGACAGCATAGCCCAATCCACACCTGTGGAGCCTAATCCCCTGGAACCTCTTTCTACAGTATGACTGGAAAATTTATCATGTAGGCTGGGTATTATTAATAACTGTGCTGTTCTATATCCTGGTGAAATTACTGATATACCTCTTGGAGAACTAGCTATAATTTTTATTTTACCTTCATAATTGGGATCAATTACCCCAGGACTTATCATAAGTCCTTTTAGTGTAGAAGAACTGTGTCCCAATAATAAGCCTACTGTTCCTTGGGGAAGAGGTCCTTTTACTCCTGTGGGAATGATTTGAACTCCCATCTCTGGAGTTAGTACTGCTCTGGCGGAGACGCAGATGTCCAACCCTGTGCTCCCTCTAGTTTGTCTGATGAGGGATTTAATGGATAATGTGTCCTGGGCACTACCCTGATGGTGTTGCTGGGTTCCTCCATTGCCCCATATATTTGTGGTTGTGGGCCCCAGAGCATTGGGCCCCCCAGTCCGTTTTTTGGCAATGGAGCCTGATGCCTTTCTCCATGATATTGTGGGTAAATACTTGGTCCTTGTCCATTTTTTGATAACGGAATACCTCTATGGTGGTTTGAGAACGGCATTCATTAGCCCAATATCTCCCTCTATGGCATCGTGGGCAAATACCCGGTATTCTATACCTAGCTTTGTTAAACCCTCCTCCTATGGGGCAACTCCTTTTAAAATGTCCTGTTTGTTTACAACTGTAGCATGTTTTTGGCCTGGCATCTAAAGCCTGTTGTACGGCAGCTGCCAAGACTTGCCCTTGTTCATTAATGTCTCTACATAATTTAATATATGTGTTTAAATCTTCATGTCTCCATGGTCTAATGACCTCTCTGCAGCAACAATTTGCTTGGTCATAAGCCAGTTGTTTTTTTAATGGCATTGCTTGTTCTGTATCCCCAAAAATTCTGGAAGCTGTTTGAATAAGCCTATCTACAAATTCAGCGTAAGGTTCATTAGTTCCTTGTATTACCTTAGATAATTGTCCTTGTAAATCTCCATGCCCCTGTAAAGTTTTCCATGCCCTAACCGCATCTACAGCAATTTGTGCGTATACGCCAGGATCATATTCAATTTGTTGCTGTTGACTCTCATAAGGTCCTTTTCCTACTTTGAGGGTAACCGGCTGCTGCATTTCGTGTAGCTGTCTCCCTGCAAAATTCCTCATTGGCAACCTTCCATAGTAAATATTGTCCTCCATTTAGCACAGATCGACATATATAGCCCAATCTGCTGGCATCATGTCCAAGTTGGTAATGGATTCGACCATGCTTATGGTGAAGGGTGCTTGTGGACCATAGGTTGTTACAGCCTCCTTTAATTGCTTCACTGTTTTGAAATCTAAAGCACGGTGAATTCGTTGCCTTCCTGCCTGCTCAAGTACAGGGCATGCTAATCTTTGAGGTCCTGCCTCAGGATTCTGTCTATCAACTACGTGGGTTGAGGGCCACTCAGCTGTCTCTCTAGATGGAGCTGTTGGTTGAATTACGCCCTCTGGTGATAGAATGGAGTTAGTAGCAGCCTCCTGTTGTAGCTCCCCCCCTAATGGTTGTTTTTCCTCTAAGCTTTCTTCCTTTAAATTTTCCTCTATCTGACTAGCTCGAGAGACCTTCTCTTTTGCTTGACCTAACATGTTTTCTACCATAGTCTGGACCTCTAACAATTTACTTAACAGTCTTTCGGTTTGTTTTTTATTAATTTCTAATCTACTATAAAGATAACGCAACCCAACAAGATAACTTAAAACAAAACCAAAACAGAATGGAACAAAAAATCGTTGTATCAATTTTCTCTTTCTCGGGGCCGAACAACTTCAAACCTTGAGCCAACCATTTTTCCTACTTTGCCTGAGAAAGTTCTAGGGATAGGCAGCTTGAAACAAAAACAAAATAAATCAAAACAAGAACACATTGTTTTTTGAAATGGTCACCCATTCTCTCGCCTTCCCTCAGGGGCGAGCAATTTTACTCACCTCCAAGCTTCAGGTGTCCCCCGCATGGGCCACCAATTGCCGCAGTCTGGCTAGGCACAAAATCACGAGCCACTCAAACAGGAACAAACTTTATTTTTGAAACTGCCGCCAATGCCCCGTACGCTCCCGGGAAAATTGCCAACCAACACACGCGGCGCTCTCCCGGACCCCAACAGGAAGTCCCTCCTCCGGAATTCCCTCCTACCGCACTTCCCCAACCAATGGGAACTCTCCAGGAGTCCTGTAGCAGGCCGAGGTGGACAACAGGAGTCTAATATCCATATGAATGCAGATCTTAACATAATCATATCATCTCAATGGCTTGCTGGCGTCACCTTTCAACCAAAAATGCCATGCATCATACTACTTGGCTATGGCTCTTACCAAGAGGAGAAGAAGGAGAGGAGAAAAGAAAGCTGGGGAGATGATAAGCCCTTCCAGGGCACACTCCTATTAACCTACTTCCTCCAACTAGGTCCAACACGTAGTCAGGGCCTTCGTGATACAATCATTGCCTAAAAGCATCACCTCTGAACCTTGCTGCACTGGGGATCATGTATTCAAAATGTGATGTTGGGGAACATTCCAGATCTAAACCATAATACTATATGTGAGGTACTTAGAGAGGTCAAAGGGATAGACACATTAAGTAGAATGGTGGTCCCCAGGGATGGGAGGAGGAAGAAATGGGAAGTTATTGTTTAATGGGTATGGAGTTTCAGTTTTGCCAAGAGGAAAAGAGTTTGGGAGATGGTGATGGTTGTACAACATTATGAATGTATTTAATACCAAATTGTGCATTTAAAATGGTTAATTTAGTAAATTTTATGTTATATGTATCTTGATACAAGTAAAAATTGGGAAAAGATCTTTTATTATTAAAAAATGTAAAACTTAGCCAGATGTGGTGGCTCATGCCTGCAATCTCAGTGTCTTGGGAGGCTGAGGCAGGAGGATCATGAGTTCAAAGCCAGCCTCAGAACATAGTGGGGTCCTAAGAAACTCAGCAACCCTATCTCTAAATAAAAAATACAAAAAAGGTCTGGGGATGTGGCTCAGTGGTTAAGTACCCCTGTGTTCAATCCCTGGTACCGCCCCCCCCACCAAATGTAAAATTTACACCATGAGTACTCACTCATCTCCTTGCATATTGCTTATTCTGTTTCTCCACCTCTCTTTTTTCTAATGGTTTTTATTTTACTTACTTATATTGTCTAATTATGTGCTCATGTCACCTGAAAGTAGTGATACATTGTTCTTTTTTCCCTTATGTTTATTCCTCATTAAAAAAAATCCCATTATTTTAAGGTGAGTATCTCCAATTAATGGAAATGAGAAAGAACAGGAAATCTTGCTTTATCTTAGTTTTAATATGCATATCTTT